>NC_089822.1:149012762-151412762 GCF_035046505.1 Tiliqua scincoides
CTGCACCACATTAACTCCCTGCCTCATGTTCAACCACAGCACCTTATCCTTTAAGAGTTGGTCTCTTTCCGTTCAACACCTAAAATCAAAAGGAGGGCTGGGGGAGAGGGAATTAGATACCACAGTCAACTTTAAGCTTCAGAGATTGTCAGACTGCCACTTTATCACCTTTTTTGGACAAAGGCCCTGTGCATTTTCTAGTTGCATATCAGGCAAAAACACAAGAGCCAAACTTCCTTGTCATCTCCTGCACCATGCTAAGGAAAGTAGAACCTGCTGAATTTCTGTCTGTCATACAACTGTTAAATGCACAAGCCCTCTATCAGAAAAGTAGAAAAAAGCATGGTGGCAAGCCTTATGTCACATGAGCTACATCATTCTGGTTTCAAGGAGGATCATCTTGCTACAGAGGAGAACTACAATTAGGCAACCTTTACCCAGGCCCAGTTTTAGCTCCACAAGCCTGTAATTCTATGAAAGTCAACTTGGGTGCTTGTATGACATTTTCCTCCAAGTTTACATAAATAGTGCGTAATAGGCATTTTCTGCAACCAAACTTGGATGGTTTTTATGATGTGGAATCTTAGACTCCTTGCCTAGAGAGCTATTTCCTGCCTCAAAAGCAAAAGAGTGCTGTCTGATGGGGTAAGCTGGCAGAGCTTTAGAGACACACTCACGTGCTGCCTTTTGAATGTAGGTGCCAAACCAGCTTGAACAGTTACTCCCTGTACAAAGCAGCACATGGTGGTTACTGGTGGTTTCATTTGGGAGTCAGATGACTGGATGTCATCCCATATATCTCATTTCAGGTCATGCACTCCAAGTAAAATTCTTCCCTGCAACATCAACTGGATGGGGCTTTGTTTTCGTGCATGTTGGTTTCTATCTCAGACCCCACAATTTAGCTGTTTAATCATTCCACCACCGCCACCAAAAAAAAGAGACAATACATTTGCAAGTACGTCAGCTTACATTAAGAGACATACGCAAGCCTTCTTGGTAGTAAAGAAAACAGCTCAAGTATTGGGTTTTGTTTTTTTTAAAACACATGATTCCACAGTACACTCCATTATCTGTATAGGAAAGAACCATGCTCCAGAATGTGGAGTTGCTCACTGTGGCAATGGGTCCCACCCTTACATTTTTTCTGCATGTGGAATAATAGCTGCACTTCATTTGGGAAAGCAAAGATTTCTGGTATGGCTTAATTCCACTCTGCAGATTCTTTCAAGCAGCTATAAAAAGCTAAAAACTTTCAGGAGGTGTGCAAATGTATTATCTCTCTCATCTTTAGTGTCCATTTTATCACTCCTCTAAGGGAGAAAGCCACAGAATGGAAACTTTTGAGTCACTCCAGGTTTCAGACGCTATCCACGCCAACATCAGGAAGACTGCTGACCCTGAGAAATGCCTGCATGTGATACCTCCAATCAACTAGTCACGTGTGTCACTACACATTCAATTTGACTCTCAGCACATCTTGAGAGTTTTTTCTAGGGTTTCCAGAATCCAAAAAACTGCAACTTGCCTGCAGCAGCAGATATACACAATCAACCTGCTATACAACCCGAGAGCACTCAGGCTTTTCCAGTGGATTTCCAGGAGCGATTACCTGTCAAAATGCCAGTCACACAATGCACAGTACACACTCCCAGTTCCCCATTACTTACTCTCTGTATTCTATCATTGTGACGATCTTCCATTCTGTGATACATGATTAGACCCTACCAGGGAACTTCTTGTTCATTATCTTGCTGTATCAAGGCAAGTTTGGATCCTATGCCAGATTTATGCAAGATTTTTCCTTGCTCTTTTTTCCAGTCCCTGCCACAATGTCCACTACCGCTTCCCTACCTGACAGACACCATTTTCCTGCACATGCAAAAGGAACGAGAGGTTCCCAATGCGGGCTTTCCCTGCCACCTATTTTTTTCTTATACCACATTCAAGCTGAGTAATTGCTCAGCCTTGTTGTGTAGCGCTCAAGGTTGTTTTGGTTTAATCTAACCTGGTATTCACATCTAGGGATGTGTGATAAAGCACATGCTTTGCCTGCAGAAGGATGCAGGCATAATTCTGGGCATCTCTACTTTAAATGATACCTGGTAGAAGGAGTCTGTAGAGAGCAGTCATTGGCACTGGCAACTCCTGGGGTACACGGCCCAGTGGTCTGGCACAGTATATAAGGCAATGTCATACATCTACATTTTCCAATAGTTTCTAGGAAACTCCATGCGGCATCAAGAGGCTTGTGATTGAGGAGGCAAGTATCAGGCACTAACACAATTCTGATACCTGGTTTCCATGCCAGCTCAGGAGGCAGAGATCATTTTATTACACATTTCCGTTTTGCTCATGTCCTTTTTCTACATTATATGAAGGTAGGTGTCTTGAAGACAGCAAAGTAGGTGCCTTGCATTCATACCTTATGCACATTTGTATTCACACTTCAGAAAGTAATTAGAAAAGCCACTATGCTGCCATGGGCAACCTTCTCTCAGGACAGTAAATATGCTGTAGGGTAGCCCAGTTAGACAAGAGGCACAGAATGTCCTATTATATACATGATTCACTCTCTGTCAGGATGAAGGCTGTATTACTAAGGTAGGTGAAAGTGGTTACTGGATCTGTCTCAAGAGATTTAGATGATTCCAGCTAAGAGTGTAGTGCAGGCAGGGCAGGAGGGGGCGTAAATGGCAAGAGGAGGAGGAAGCAATGAGCAACTATTTATCTTGGCTCAACAGGGGAAGAAAGTGGCTTAGAGTGTCAGGGGATGGCTTAACAGCTGATCACACCAATCAGTCTCACTGAGACACAGAACACCCAAATAGGGAAGCTCCATTTCATGCAGAGTCAGGTAATTTGATCCCATGCGTGCATACTCAGAATTCTGCTCTTCCAGTTCAGTGGGGCTTACTCACTAGTAAATGTGCATAGGATTGGCCTGTTAGTCACCTTTGTCCTGTTGCAGGTAAAATGGTGAAATACTAACAGAAGACCATAGGGCAGATCAATAGCAAAGACAAAGAGAAAATTCAAGAGCAGGGATGTGACAGGTGTGTGTGTGTGTAGGGGGGGTTATATCATAGTCCTCACCATCATAGTTGACTGTTGCAAGCAGGAGATGGGCAGCCATCTCTAACCTGGCCCAAACTAAGTAGAAAATAATTTTTAAGATTCTAGAATTTATTTTGGAAGAAAGGTTATCTGTCTGAGGCCAGTCTTCAAGAATTACAGTAGAAAAGGATTTTCATACAAATTTCTTTAAAAACCAGATCAAAAATAAGTGGGGCTGATTATTGGAAGCTTGCTCTGATGGGCAAGGCTTCATCTGAGGGAAAGAAAAACAGTGGAATTCTGGCTTATTCTGTTTATTTAGTTCAGAGGTAGGCACTGAATGAGGTTGAGAAAAGGGCTTTTGCAGTCTGCAGTTTCTCTCCCATCTTTAGCATGGAAAGTTATTGCACCCCAGTCAGGAGTCCAAAATTCCCAAACTACTTGATGCTGTCTGTTCTATTTGCGGAGGATGGGACAGAGAATAAGTCTTCTGCCTGGCCTCTTTGCATCACCATCCCAGCCCAAACAAAGGAGATCTACATACTAACAAGATTCTTTCCAGGTGTCTCTCAGGCAACATTTCCCTTCCAAGCACTGAACCCAACCAGGTAGCAAGTTTCTCAGTGCTGTCAGCATGATCTGCTCCCATGCTTCCTTAAGAACATGTGATAAAACCCAAGACACCTGATCTTGTGTTTGTGTCCTGTTTTTTCCCCTCCAAGAATCTCAGGATGGTATTCATGGGGATATCCCATTTTATCCTCATCATATACTGGGGGGAGGGGGGAAGAGTCAGTGAGCCAGAGAACTTTGTGGTTGAACAGGGATTTGCATCCAGGTCTTTCTGGTTCACATTCAACAGTACACCATGCTATCATACTAGTCATCCACTCTTGCTTTATTTCCCCTATTCCAGTCATTAAATCCTATAGAAAAACCCCAAATCAGCATGGCCAGGTAGCATTTCCAGATCCCTTTGTTATTTTTGTAAGGCGAACTGCAACAACAGTAGTTAACCAAAGAGGAACACCACATATTATGCCTTGCAAATTTCTAGTCCTAAATCTCCTCCCCAGCTGCTTGTTTGCTTGCTGAAATCTGACCTTTTAAAGAGAGAGGGGGGCGATTTGCCCTCCTGTTTAAATAACCCTCCTGAAAAATAATACTTAGACTAGAGTGAGGTTCTCCTTTCTACGTTTTTCATAAGGGGGGGGGGGTTGTCTTTGTTAAAAAAAAAAAATACACAAGCCAACCCTCAGCATCACGTAAGGATTTGAAAAAGAAATGCCTAGAGCAGGGAAGCTAAATCTATACACAAGAGATTAATAACAATATTACATGCAGGTTAGAGGAGAACAGCTGTATCAAATATGTCCAATATGATATGTACATGCCTTAAGCTATATGGTGTGATGGTCTCCAAAGCTATATCGCGTGAAGGTCTCTGAACCTCAGAGTTCCTTCTAAGCTCAGATTGCTAAGAAGGAAGGAAAAAGTGCTCCAGGGCTGAGACAGGGAGGATTCATGGTATAGGCTGGCAGGACTCATTTCCATATGCCTAAGCGCTTTGAGAAAAAAAGACTGGGCAGGCAGGGAAGAAGGACTGTTTCTAAGTGCACATCTTCTGGGGTCAAGGAGGTCAGGAGAGGTGGAAGATCCCAAACTTTTGGGACGGAGGGAGGGTCAATGCCTCCACCGGCGATCTCCCCGGGAGCAGATCAGGCACACGACCACGTCCCTTGACCGAGAAAGCAGTGCGGGGGGTGGTGCCGCTTACCTGCTGGAGGTAGAAGGCGCGCTCTCGCCTCCGAAGGACAAAGCCCGGCAGTGCCACGCGGCGTGCCCGGGACTCCGAGCCAGCACCGGGAGCCTTCCACCAGCCAGATCCGAAAGTTGAGGCTGCTCGCAGGCGCAGGGGGCGTGCCGCGCTGGGGGAGAGGCGGAGGGAGGGGAGCGGTGGAGAAGGCTCTTTCTTCCCTCGCCGCCTGCTCCTGGGAGCCGCCAGCCTGACATCACCGTGACATCAGCCCCCATTCAAGGCTCTCGCCCAGCCCTGTGCAACCCGATTGCAGGCTAATCAATCACCCCGCCCCCTCCAAACCTGCCCTGCCTCGAAGCGCCAGGCTCGCCGACGCGCAAGGTCCGCCTTTGTCCCTGCCCAGGTTGTTTCCCCCTGGCTGGAATTCCGCACCTGGTTTGGGGGCTGGTGCTCCCCCTCTCACATCATAAGGACATGAGAACAGCCCCGCTGGATCAGGCCATAGTCCATCCAGTCCAGCTTCCTGTATCTCACAGCGGCCCACCAAATGCCCCAGGGAGCACACCTGATAACAAGAGTCCTGCATCCTGGTGCCCTCCCTTGCATCTGACATAGTCCATTTCTAAAATCAGGGGGTTGCACATACACATCATGGCTTGTACCCTGTAATGGATTTTTCCTCCAGAAACTTGTCCAATTCCCTTTTAAAGGCATCCAGGCCACATGCAGTCACCACATCCTGTGGCAAGGAGTTCCACAGACCAACCACACGCTGAGTAAAATATTTTCTTTTGTCTATTCTGACTCTCCCAACACTCAATTTTAGTGGATGTACCCTGGTTCTGATGTTGTGTGAGAGTGTAAAGAGCATCTCTCTATTCACTCTGTCCATCCCCTGCATGATTTTGTATGTCTCAATCATGTCCCCCCTCAGGCGTCTCTTTTCTAGGCTGAAGAGGCCCAAACGCCGTCCTTTCCTCATAAGGAAGGTGCCCCAGCCCCATAATCATCTTAGTCACTCTCTTTTGCACCTTTTCCATTTCCACTATGTCTTTTTTGAGATGCTGTGACCAGAACTGGACATAATACTCCAGATGTGGCCTTACCATAGATTTGTACAACGGCATTATAATATTAGCCATTTTGTTCTCAATACCTTTTCTAATGATTCCAATCATAGAATTGGCCTCCTTCACTGCCGCCGCACACTGGGTCGACACTTTCATTGACCTGCCCACCACCACCCCAAGATCTCTCTCCTGATCTGTCACAGACAGCTCAGAACCCATCAGCCTATATGTAAACTTTTGATTTTTTGCCCCAATGTGCATGACTTTACACTTACTTACATTAAAACGTATCTGCCATTTTGCTGCCCATTCTGCTGGTTTGGAGAGATCCCTCTGGATCACACAATCACTTCTGGTCTTCATTCACTCTGCCTCCTCCTCTTCCTCCTCCCTCATTGTCCTGTCAATTCTTCAGGGGCTGCAAGCCCAATGCAATACTCATAGGTTTTCTAGGGGGCCCTCTGCGTATGCCCAGAGGCCTTTTACACATTTAACATTCCCATTGTTGTTGCTATTCTGGGATCAGCCCTGGTATCACAAATATAGCCCAGATGTAAACACAATTGTACTTGGGATATCCTTAATGTTCTGAGATCATTGGGGGCTTTGTAGTGGCATCGCTGGAGCATCATCATCCTCATCCCTTCATTGCCATCAGATTTGTCTTCTTCAGACTCAAAGAAGTAAACCCTTGGTTACAAGTGGGGAAAAGGGACCTCAATTGATCAGGGGCTCTTTCTTTTCTGGAGGAAAAGTCCATCACAGGTTACAAGCCATGATGTGTAATGTGCAACCTCCTGATTGTAGAAGTGGACTACTTCAGAATGCCAGATGCAAGGGAGGACCCCAGGATGCAGGTCTCTTGTTGTTTTACAAATGCCCTGAAGCATTCGGTGGTCTACTGTGAGACACAGGAAGCTGGACTAGATGGGCCTATGGCCTGATCCAGTGGGGCTCTTCTTACATTCTTAGCCCATCATCACCACCCTGGGGACAGATGTCTGACCACAGTTTCCAGTTATTTTATTCCCACAACATCCCCCATGAGGTAAGGAAAGATGAGGAAAAAAACAAAAGGGATCTGGTGACACCTTAAAAATTAACAAGATTTATTGTGACAGAAGCTTCTGGGGACCAAAGCTTTGCAGATATTTACATATAAACACACACAGGGGCCCAAGCACTGGAAAAGGGTGAGGGTGGAGAGGATATTACCAGGTGAATGATGCCAACCATGCAAAGATAGGTGTGTCACATGACCATGCAAAGTGCAGTCGGAAACACCCATTCAAAAGAGTTAAAAGATCTAGGCAGAGTGAATGAATGTGACCTACTGGTACTCCCAGTTCATAATGGAATAGCAAATGAACAAGTATAACAAGATGAATAGTATACCTAACAGGATAATTTCTGTAGTGAACTAACCACTCCCAAAATCTGATCCTGTTAAGTCTGAAAATGTATATCAACTTCATTCTGGCATGGATCTCCCTTTGAAAACTTTCTGTTACAGTGCGGCAACTCTCATGTCTATAACAGACTAGGGCAGTGTTGTTGTTTTTTCAAACTGTGGGTCGGGACCCACCAGGTGGGTTGCGAGCCTATTTCAGGTGGGTCCCCATTCATTTCAATATTTTATTTTTAATATATTAGACTTGATGCTACTATGGTATGGGACTGCATTTGGGGAAATGTTACAGATCTGTACTTCTAACAAGCTACTATGTAGATTCTTCTAACAATGATAGCAAATGAGACTGACTCCTATGTAAGTGTGCATAAGATTGCAGCCTAGGATTGTTAAAAAAATTTCCTGCTTGATTATGTCACTTTCAGTCATGACATCACTTCCAGTGGGCCCTGACAGATTCTTATTCTAAAAAGTGGGTCCTGGTGCTAAATGTATGAGAACCACTGGACTAGGAGGTGGGGGAAGAGGCTGAAATGCTCCCCTATGAGTACTGCCAGTTTTTAAGTGTAATTTGTATCCATTTATTCTCAAGGATTGACTCTATGTAACTGGTTCAAAGGTCAATTGGTGGTTCATTTCTTTCATTATTACACCTTCTAGCTGTAGGATCATTCAATTGTTACCAAGATCATCAAGGTCAAGGGACAGCCTTTTATTAAAAAAAAAAATGAGTGACATGTTCAGAAGATGTTCAGGTAAACAAGTCATTCATGGCTATAGGTCCTGTGTTATCTGAATAAATGCTAGAACTCATTTGAGTTTACACTGAAGGCATTCAAGTCTAGGCATTCATCTAGACAATCCTAGATATTTAAAACTTAAAATATGTATCCTCCAAAGTGTACTAAATTTCTATGTATGGTTGGCCCAAATGGAAAGTCATAGATTAACATTTTTTGGAGTAATAGTTGGCAACCTTCAGTCTCGAAAGACTATGGTTTTGCGCTCTGAAAGGTGGTTCTGGAACAGCGTCTAGTGTGGCTGAAAAGGCCGATTCGGGAGTGACAATCCCTTCCACACTGGGAGCAAGTGCAGTCTGTCCCTGGCCTGTCTCATAAGAACATAAGAACATAAGAACAGCCCCACTGGATCAGGCCATAGGCCCATCTAGTCCAGCTTCCTGTATCTCACAGCGGCCCACCAAATGCCCCAGGGAGCACACCAGATAACAAGAGACCTCATCCTGGTGCTCTCCCCTACATCTGGCATTCTGACTTAACCCATTCCTAAAATCAGGAGGTTGCGCATACTCATCATGGCTTGTACCCCATAATGGATTTTTCCTCCAGAAACTCGTCCAATCCCCTTTTAAAGGCGTCTAGGCTAGACGCCAGCACCACATCCTGTGGCAAGGAGTTCCACAGACCGACCACGCGCTGAGTAAAGAAATATTTTCTTTTTTCTGTCCTAACCCGCCCAACACTCAATTTTAGTGGATGTCCCCTGGTTCTGGTGTTATGTGAGAGTGTAAAGAGCATCTCCCTATCCACTCTGTCCATTCCCTGCATAATTTTGTATGTCTCAATCATGTCCCCCCTCAAGCGTCTCTTTTCTAGGCTGAAGAGGCCCAAACGCCGTAGCCTTTCCTCATAAGGAAGGTGCCCCAGCCCCGTAATCATCTTAGTCGCTCTCTTTTGCACCTTTTCCATTTCCACTATGTCTTTTTTGAGATGCGGCGACCAGAACTGGACACAATACTCCAGGTGTGGCCTTACCATCGATTTGTACAACGGCATTATAATACTAGCCATTTTGTTCTCAATACCCTTCCTAATGATCCCAAGCATAGAATTGGCCTTCTTCACTGCCGCCGCACATTGGGTCGACACTTTCATCGACCTGTCCACCACCACCCCAAGATCTCTCTCCTGATCTGTCACAGACAGCTCAGAACCCATCAGCCTATATCTAAAGTTTTGATTTTTTGCCCCAATGTGCATGACTTTACACTTACTGACATTGAAGCGCATCTGCCATTTTGCTGCCCATTCTGCCAGTCTGGAGAGATCCTACTGGAGCTCCTCACAATCACTTCTGGTCTTTACCACTCGGAAAAGTTTGGTGTCGTCTGCAAACTTAGCCACTTCACTGCTCAACCCTGTCTCCAGGTCATTTATGAAGAGGTTGAAAAGCACCGGTCCCAGGACAGATCCTTGGGGCACACCGCTTTTCACCTCTCTCCATTGTGAAAATTGCCCATTGACACCCACTCTCTGCTTCCTGGCCTCCAACCAGTTCTCAATCCACGAGAGGACCTGTCCTCTAATTCCCTGACTGTGGAGTTTTTTCAGTAGCCTTTGGTGAGGGACCGTGTCAAACGCCTTCTGAAAGTCCAGATATATAATGTCCACGGGTTCTCCCACATCCACATGCCTGTTGACCTTTTCAAAGAATTCTATAAGGTTCATGAGGCAAGACTTACCCTTACAGAAGCCATGCTGACTCTCCCTCAGCAAGGCCTGTTCGTCTATGTGTTTTGAGATCCTATCTTTGATGAGGCATTCCACCATCTTACCCGGTATGGATGTTAGGCTGACCGGCCTATAGTTTCCCGGGTCCCCCCTCTTTCCCTTTTTAAAAACAGGCGTGACATTTGCTATCCTCCAATCTTCTGGCACCATGGCCATTTTGAGGGACAAATTGCATACCTTAGTCAAGAGATCTGCAACTTCATTCTTCAATTCCTTAATAACCCTTGGGTGGATGCCATCAGGGCCCGGTGACTTATTGATCTTTAATTTATCAATGAGGTCTGAAACATCTTCTCTTTTAACCTCTATCTGACTTAACTCCTCGGTCAGGAGGGGCCGTTCGGGCAGCGGTATCTGCCCGAGGTCTTCTGCCGTGAAGACAGATGCAAAGAACTCATTTAATTTCTCTGCCATCTCTAAGTCTCCTTTTATCTCCCCTTTCCCTCCCTCACCATCCAGAGGGCCAACCACTTCTCTGGCGCGTTTCCTGCTTCTAACATATTTGAAGAAGCTTTTATTGTTCCCCTTAATGTCTCCCTGGCTATGGGCCTTCCTTCTTTGCCTCTTAGCCTCAGACTGTTGGCCAAGTGTCTCTTCAAACTGGGAAAGGCCATGCTGCACAGCCTGCCTCCAAGCGGGCCGCTCAGAGGCCAGGGTTTCCCCTTGTTGAGGTCCATCCCTAAGGCCTTCAGATCCCTCTTGCAGATGTCCTTGTATCACAGCTGTGGTCTACCTGTAGGGCGCTTTCCTTGCACGAGTTCTCCATGGAGGAGATCCTTTGGGATCCGGCCATCATCCATTCTCACGACATGACTGAGCCAACGCAGGCGTCTCTGTTTCAGTAGTGCATACATGCTAGGGATTCCAGCATGTTCCAGGACTGTGTTGTTTGGAACTTTGTCCTGCCAGGTGATGCCGAGAATACGTCGGAGGCAGCGCATGTGGAAAGCATTCAGTTTCCTCTCCTGTTGTGAGTGAAGAGTCCATGACTCGCTGCAGTACAGAAGTGTACTCAGGACGAAAGCTCTGTAGACCTGGATCTTGGTATTTTTGGAGTACAATAGATTGTACTCTATTGATAGTCTCAGACTCAGCAAAGTCCTAAAATAGTACTTTTTTCTTGGGAGTAGAGAGTAGAAGGGATAATTTAGTCAAGTGAGGGCCCAATCATGTGGTCCACGCTGCAGTTGCAAATGTGTCATAAGGCACGTTTGTGGGGCTTACTGCCGGGCTCCCACCAGAGGAAGCTCAGCTCCAGCCGGCACTGTGCCTGCGGTGCCTGCGACTGCCGGGCTGCAGAACGGAGAATGAGGGTGTGGCTGGGGAGGAGGCATTCCAGGGAGGGGGGAGGTGTGATCGGGGGCATTCCAGGGAGGGGGGAGGCGTGGTGGGGGCATTCTGGGGGGCGGGGGAGAGGTGGATCTGTGGAGCTGAGCTCTGCAGGATCCTAGGTGCTCGTGGAGTGCTGCGCGCCCTACATGAGCACCTTCACTTTAGCGGCGACCAAACAGTCACCGCTAAAGTGAGTAGCCCCATTGCGCAGCTGCTTCCCTTACCTGGGGGAAGGGGATGAATGTCCCCTTCTCCGGAGGAGCCTCCTGTGGTAGCATGGGAGGTTCTGGATCTGGCAGGAGCCCACCAGGGAGCCGCCAGGTCCCACAGCTCCAGGCAGCTCAGGATTGGGCTGTAAGTTTGTACTTAACCCAGGGTAGTTGATCACTTTAAAATGTATTTCTAACCAGGCATACAAATGAAAATGATTATAACATAATTTATAAATTGTATGAAGTATAATGGCAGATCAAAATAGGTTAAACAGGGCTATCAAACTCATTTCATACAGTGGGCCGAACAGCATTCATGATTCCTGCTGAGGGCCGGATGCATATGTGATGTCCTTAAGCTGGCAATGACCAGAAATAAGCACTTTTTTCTCACATAGGAACTCATTAGCTGCAAATGGTAGAAGAGAAAATATGCACATCTTGAACATATTTTCAAGATACGGGATAGCCAATTATCATGCCAGCTGCTCTCGGCACAGCTTCAGCAGCTGAAGGTGATTTTGGGAGGGTCCGAGGGCTGCATCTGCCCCATGGACCTTAGGTTTGACACCCCTGGGTATATTCCACATTGGAATAACTGCAAAGGCAAGCAAAGGAAGCAAGGCTCAGCTTAGATAAGAGGGGGGGAAAACCCAAATATGTGCACACTGACTTTTGTTGCAAGGTACATAAGGCATCCTGTGATACTTAACTAAGAAGAAAATTTATCTAGGGAAACAGATACAAAATAAGGCAGTCAAAAGAAAAAAAAGAAAAAGAAAATTTATATTAAACACTTAGCCAATAGAATACAGAAGCAGGACAAAAATAAGAACCACCTCTAGCACAGAACAAAAAAATCAATCTAATCTAGATTTCTGTTTCTTAACAGCAGCCAGCCAAGTGCCTCTGGACACTCACAGGCAGGGCTTGGCAATGAGGGCCTTCACTAGTTGCTTTCCCCCACGTATCCTATACAAATCCTTCTTCAGTTCATTACCAAGTTCTAGATACTTCAAGCCCATTCTCCATCCAGCATACTAAGAAGAGCTCCCAGATGGAAAAGATAGAAACATTTTCAGTTAAGCCAGAGATGTGGAGGAATACAAAGTACAAGGTACCTGTGATGCCTGTCTCTCCACATCAGTGTGTGAATAATAGAAGCCAATTTACTACACAGTAAGGTTTTCCATCCATGATTGTTTGGTCGTCATGTTTGGTATTAATGCAAGCATATGCATTAGTCTGTATTAACGCACACTGTAATAATGCAAATACTGTGTGATTTTTTTTTCCTGCTATACATTCTAATGTGTGATAAAGGGGAGGGGGGGTCTTATCAATTAGTGAGGTTTCTCCACATTTACCACATGGTAAACTAGTCATCTGTATTCACCTAGTGCCAAGCTCAAATCCACCCTAAGCCTCATGTAAGAGACAACTTAGATTCTCAGCTTGCTTTAAACATGCAGGATCAAAATCACTTTAGACATGTAGCATCAAAAACATGGCAATCCCAAACTGCAAACCATAGGTCATTCCAAGACATATTTCAGGGGCAAGACATACAGGGTACAAATGTCATCTGCTATGCATAACTGGGTATTACAGAAGGCATTGATTCCTTATACACTCCCCTTGATTGATCATGGTGAGCAAGATTGATAGTTCACATGTTCAAAATTAACAACTGACTGTGTAAACTGGGTTTTAGTTGTTAATTTAATCTTAAGTACTTAACATGTCTGTGCTTGCCTTTGGTTCGAGAGAAACACACAGTTCATTAACAGAACATCTCTTTTCTTCTACAGTTGCCTCAGTTCCGGAAGCATTTCTCTGTGCTTTGGTGAGCAGCAAAAAAGTCAGAATCCCACTGAAGGATGGTATAAATTTCTTCTGGATCCCTGAAACTCAGAACAGATCCTAGAACATATTTGAGAGGTAGAATTATTATGTCCATTTTACATGATTACAGTTTTTTTTGCTCTGAGAAGATATCTAAAAGTGATGGTAGTCAAATTCTAAATCAGGAAGCCATCACCACTGGGAACTTCCTCCTAAAAGGAACACAGCACCAAACTCTCAAACCAGTATACCCCAATAATCACATTTGGCTTAACTTAGTCTTCCTCCAGTGCTTATTTGGAGGAAAAGGCAGAACACAAATCATTTAAATAAGTGGATCTATATCTTTCTTATTAATGAGTGCTCCATGTTATGTTTTTAAGAACTCCTTGAGATCTGATAGTGGAGATGCAGACATGATGCAGACAAGACTTATTCCTAACTGTCTTTATTTCAGTCATTAGCCATTCATGTCAAAGAATGAGAAGGCAGATCCTCTGTCAGTTTAAGAACTAACAATCTTTTTAAAAATGGAGGAAAGTAGTAATTAATGTTTTTTTTTTATGGTGATTTAAAATGGTAATAACTACTGTTCTGCTAATTCCCAATGTTTTTTCCCTTTGTACTACCTTCAACCCATGTATATTTAGTTCCTGTACCCATATCTTTATTCAATTTTTAAAAAATGACACAAGAGAGGCAACTGGGAGGGACATTAAGGGCACAATCCTAACCCCTTATGTCAGTGCTTTCCAGCATTGGCATAGCGGTGCCAATGGGACATGTGCTGCATCCTGCAGTTGGGTGGCACTCATGGAGTCCTCCTCAAAGTAAGGGAATGTTTGTTCCCTTACCTTGAAGCTGCATCGTGTCAGTGCTGTGTCAGTGTGTCAGTGCTGACATAAGGGGTTAGGATTGCACCCTAAGTTAGGGATAAACTGAGGAAGAACATGCAATTGTTTCACTGGTGTGTACTTAGGCTTAGCTACAATATAACTAGAGGAGATTGGAAGTTAGACCAAAGGCTTCACAGAAAGAGTTTATATAGAGCTCATTGCTTTCTCCCTGTGGGCCTTTGTGTAACTAGAACCATCACTAACATGATCTCTTTTGCAATGTAATTAAGTATCTGCTTTAACCCACTTCCTGCACTTTGGCACGAAAGACTACAGTGCAGAAATGGCTGAGCAAATGGACCTGGCAACATGACAGCTGTTTTTCAGTCTCTGGCTTTTCCCCCTGAACATCCAACCTAAGGAAGAGACTTGTGTGATTTGGAAGTTTGCTTTCCAAATGTAAGTACTAGTTGACTCAGACCATTTCCCTTGCTCTGAGTTACTAATCATAGGGCACCTTTTTGTCGAGCATGCCTCTTATCTGACAATACTCTTCTTAAAAAGTGGAACCAGATGCCAATGAACAGAGAACTGGGAGAATGCCAGGCCAGAAGAGAAACACACAGGCAGTGTTCTGCTACTGAGGAAATGTTCTTTGGAGCTAGCAAACCATGGCCTGGTATCCAGTTGCACACTGTTGTAGACAGAAGCACCACTTATGATTCAAGGGAGTGCTGGTAAGTGAAGTGTTCCAGAGCAGAGGTTCCCAAATGGTGGACAACATAGGAACCATCATGGGTTAATGAGCATATTGGTGGCAGTGAATGCTGGAAAACAAAATAGTTTCCTGTAATGCAGGGCTTTTCAAACTGGGGCATCATGACGCCCCAGCCTGTGGGCCCTGGTCCCTGCCCCCTTAAGGGGCAGGGACAGCCTGGAGGCAGGGAGGAGGCAGCGGTGCAATCCTGGGGGTTGCGCTGCTGCCTCCCCCTCCCACCCACGCAAGAACTTAGTGGCTCTCAAACTCTCCCAGAGAGTTTGAGAACCACTGCTGTAATAGTATGAACTGAGCTACCAGAGTTCTTTGTTTTAGACTAGATGAAATAAGAAATTAATCAGTGGTTTCCTGAAATGTCTGGCTACCTGACTGCAGTGATGTGAGGGCAAGTATTGGTTCCTCCCTCCTTTTCCCTGATCTGCTTCATGATAGGACCAAAATCAATAAGACTCCCACTGCCACCCCTATGACAAAGTCAGGCAGGGAGAATCAATTTCTTTCTCAATTATTTAGAGAATTCCCCCAAATGTTCCCCAGATTGTAGTGGGAAATAGCCAAAGGTTCAGAATAGCTAGGGTAAGGCTCTGGCTGAGCTCAGCCAAAAACAGGCAAGGGAAGATTTAAAATTTAAAAAAAAAAAAAAAAAACTTTATTCAGACCCAATAGGGGGTGGGGCAGGGCTGGAAATTGTAAAAGTCAAAGAAATAGAACAAGCAGATGGCTTGGGTGTTAGAAGTACCCAGGTGCAGATCTTTGCAAAACTCCAAACAGACATTTACAGGCAAACATAAAAGCAAAATAGTTCTCTGATATGTCTTAGCTCTCTGGTCCCTAGCTATACTTACTCTGGGCCCAATCCTATCCAATTTTCCAGTGTCGGTGCAGCTGTGCCAATGGGGTATGGAATGCATCTTGTGGTGGGGCAGCAGTCACAGAAGCCCTCTTAAGGTATGGGAACATTTGTTCCCTTACCTTGGGGCTGCATTGCAGCTGCACCGGTATTGGAAAATTGGATAGGATTGGGCCCTCAGGGTGCAGCTTTCTAGCTGTCATTGTAACTCTCTGAGCCTCAGTGAGCCAGGTGGACCCCACTATGCAGAGATTCACTCTGATTGAGCCAGATCAGAACGTAACATTCCTAAAACCCCTTTGGGTTTGGTCCTAAGTAAACGAAGGCTCAATGAGATAATAGGTCTGTCTGATTGAATGATTTACAACACCTAGCATCCCCACCTGCCCTCTGACTTGGTCAGGTGAGCTTGGATGTCCAGTCAGCTGGCCCATGCCAATCCCAGCAGGTTAGCTGGCTTGGGGCTATTGTTCACAGAGGGCTTTGAAGAAGAAAATTACAAGCAGTCTACCAATTGCCTCTCTCCTTGGTCCATGTTGTCTTTCTGCAGTAGCACTGATTTCCTAATAATAATACAGGTATTTATATATCGCCTTTCATGGTCGTCAGATTTCTCCTCAGACTTTATTTCAAGGCGGTTTACACAGGCAGGCTATACTAAATCCCTATAGGGATTTTTACAATTGAAGAAGGTTCTGTCTTTCAAGAACCACAACATTTCAGATGGATCCTTTTATGATCTGGTATCACATTCTGACCTCCAGTTTCCTCCCACGCAAGCTGACAATCCTTCATATCTCACTTGAAGGGCGGCCAAAGAGCAGATGGAAAAACTCAGCTTGGCTTGCCAGCTGCTTCAAGGTCTTGCCGTTCATGGTGCCCTCGAACTGGTGACCTTCAGCTGTTATCTTCAGGCAAACGGAGACTCTACCCTCTAGACCAGACCTCCTGCCCTGACCAAATGCCTCAGGGACCGGATTGTTTCCTTTCTGTTGGATCTTACACTTGAAGAGTGTTGGTAAGTATATTACTTGTGTGTTGAACATAGACAGTCAGCTTTTCATGCAGCTTTTAAAAGGCACAGGAGCCCTACATGTGAGTACAAAAATAATCCAATTGGGAGATAATTTCTTTTGTAGGGCAATAATAATCCAGTCTTAGTTAAACACCTGAGAAAAACAGAACACAGCCTGATCTGTTCAAGATTTTCTGTTCTGTAACCTTTGCAATTGTTCTTTGAAATGGCTGCTTATCTTAAAGACAGGTGCAGAATTGAGGGATGCTAAAATGCTTCCCCTCCCATCCTAATTCCTGCATGGATGTTCAAGTATTTATGGACCCTAAAGCTCATTCTGGTACTGAATCTGCAAAGCCATATGGTTATGCAGTCAAATGGGTAATAGGTATATGAAAGCCTCTACAGCTGGAAATGATATTTGCAGGTATCTGTTGGCATCCTTCAGTCTCAGAAGACTATGGTATCACATACTGAATGGTGGTTCTGGAACAGAGTGTCATCTTCAGTGCATGAAGCCTGGGTAATGTAGATATGGAGGATAGACTGTTACCCATGCAGCAAATCCCCCCTCTCCACGTCGCTGAAATGGTCCAATGGAAAGGCAGAGGCCAATATGGTTGGTTCCAGTGGCGTTGCAGGAGTTGCCAGAACATGACTGAGTTCAGCCATGAACTGCCTCAGGGACTCCGGCTCCTGATTTTGCCTCAAGGTTGACTCCTGAAGCCTTTTCCATAACTGGATGTAGCCACAAGGCAGTAGAGGTTTGGGATCAGAGTTTTCCTTCTCTCAGATGAGCTGCCTATCAAGTCCCATCTACCCGGTAGCTGTTTAGTCGCCTCTTACATCAAGTGCAGCCAAACCGAGGGCCTATTCTTGTCCCCAGTCCCCAGGGGTAGGTATCAGGGACTGTCTAATCGCCTAGGGTGCTTATAGTATTGGCAGAGTGTCACAGTAAAAGCCTGCCCAGATCACAGAAGTTGCCAGATGGAAACCACCCTCTCTTTTCCCTCCCTTTCTGTCTGTTGAGGTTGTAGAATGTGCCTGAACAGTGAGCCAGGAAATCCTCTTTTCAAATTTCAGGCCAGTCATTAATTCACTAGGAGACCTCAGGCGAGCTGCGATCCCTTAATCTCAGTACTCTCCTTTTTCAGTAATATAGAAATACCTGTTATGTGTTTACAGAGTTGTAAGAACAGTTGAATACGGTATGGAAAGTTATTTGAACAGTTGCTAAACCAGTATATAAATACTATGTATGATTGTCCTTTTTCTTAGGAGCTACCCACACATTCTCTCATGCTCATTGTTCCCTTTTACTATCTCTGCATCATCTTTTGGAAATGGAATGACTACTAGTCTTTTATCTACCAGTTTCTGTAGGTGCTCTTTTTCCTTGTGACGTCATGTAAAATACTCTTCCCCTACTCCCATTTCCTGACAGCTTAGTGGGATGCTTGTCTTCCAAATCCTTTTATTTAAAAGTTAAAAGAGGTTGCCTTAAGAAAAAATGCATTGCACAAACAGCAGGTGAGCAAAAAGTATTTTGCAATCTAATGCAGTACTGAGGATTAAAAGAT
The DNA here is from genome assembly GCF_035046505.1 of Tiliqua scincoides. Lineage (NCBI taxonomy): Eukaryota > Metazoa > Chordata > Lepidosauria > Squamata > Scincidae > Tiliqua > Tiliqua scincoides. The sequence goes on from NC_089822.1 coordinate 149,031,039, forward strand.
TTCCTGGGGAATGAGCTACAACTTTCAGCTGCAGTGGGAAAAATCTTTCAGTAGATTACGCCACAAGGAAGTGATGTATGCATTCATTTCCCTATACACATACAAGCTCAGCTCTGGGTTGGCTACCATAGATTGAGTTTTGTTGTCATGGGGGGTGGGGTGGACAGTACAGAGGAAGAACTGGGTATTGGTAAGTTGAAATTTCACAGGGATCTTCCTAGAAGCCTTTTAGTCTCAAAATAGCAGCCCTTAGCCCTGTTCTTAGGCTAAGAATGATTCCAGAATGGAATAAGGCAGCTGTTCTGGAGCCAATCAAGAACTGGACTGGTTCAAAGGGCAATTGAAACCCATCTTGATTTACCTGTAAAGTGAAATGTCTCTGGAAGAGTATACTGTACGATATACTGTATAAGAACATAAGAACAGCCCCACTGGATCAGGCCATAGGCCCATCTAGTCCAGCTTCCTGTATCTCACAGCGGCCCACCAAATGCCCCAGGGAGCACACCAGATAACAAGAGACCTCATCCTGGTGCCCTCCCTTGCATCTGGCCTTCTGACATAGCCCATTTCTAAAATCAGGAGGTTGCGCATACACATCATGGCTTGTACTCCGTAATGGATTTTTCCTCCAGAAACTTCCAGAAACTTGTCCAATCCCCTTTTAAAGGCCCTTACCCTTACAATACCCTTACTGTACTTGTATTGTACCCCTTTTTAAAAAAAGACATTCCTTCTTTCTACAGAATCTTAAGATTTCAGGGGAGAAACAGACATTTCTAATAGACCTTCAGCATACTAAGTGTTCCATAATATTTTAGAACTGGGGACAGTTGAAGTGCTATAAAACTAACTTTATAGCACACGAAGTCCAAATCTCCCATCTGGATGGCTACATCATGATCTATTTCCTCCCTGCCTAATCTCTGCTGTTACCTCTACAGGTAACAGCCACCATCGGATGTCAGTGGGCTGTTATCTCAGGCCTCAAGAAAACTGCTATATTCTGACCATAGCCAAAGGCACTGTTTTTTTTTTTTCTTTGCATAGCACTACTTATATGAAGATAGATGCTGCTGGTGAATTCTGGCAACAACCTAAGATATAAAATGCCAATAAAAGGTTTATGAAGCCCTGAAAAGGGATAAAAGCTCTGTCTCCTTTGGGATATAATCATCCCACATCAGAGGTCTGTCCAATGTCTAGCCTCTAAAATTTATTATTATTCGCTCACCCATATGGATGATATTTTACATAGAGAGAAAAGACAGTTCCCTGTCTTGAGGAGCTTACAATCTAAAAAGAGACACAAAAGGAAGGGGAGGGAAATAAAAGCAGAGAAATAATATGCTACTATGTCATGTACACTTACTTAGGTGTAGTTACAATATCAAAGGGCAGAGAGTTCCACACAGGAGAAAGAGCCAGCTTGGAGCAAGATGGGCAAAAAAAAAAAATGCTCTGAGGGTCCCTGTTTGCAAAGGACAGTCCCTATTTTCTTGTACATTTCCTAATAATTCACTGTCCTTACACTGGCTTTTGGAAATGCTTTAAAAAATTATTATCGCATGTACATACGTGTACAACGATTGCCATTCTCCTTTCCTCGTTTTATGCGGCACCTTCTATGTACAGGGGCTCAGAAGTTCAATGAGAACTTACTCCCAAGTAAGTACACACAGGATTTCACGTTCAGTCTCAGAGAGGGCACAGGCCATGCATGTGTTGTGAATGTATGAGCCTTCAAAGCCCAACTGCAGCAACTGAGGTTCATTTTGAACTGGCAGTACATTGTCTGTAAATTATATTTACCTCAATTCTCTTGACTCAAAAGAAGGAGCAGCCTGCCTGGTTTTAAGTCAGTGAGGGACTGGTGATTGCCAACTAAATGCATACAGTGAACATGTAGAGAAGATCCTTCAATCAAGTAGTCTGAAAACAGAGGCATAAGGGGTTCACAGGATTGTCCTTGTTTTTAGTTGTGCTGGAGTGGATGGTATGAAAAAAATTTCCTGCAGCACTTTGTCTTTCTGGATTTTGCCCTCTCCCCACCCAAGTTGGTTTGTTCTGCACTTTGCACTAGACACCTTCTGTGCTACAGCTTAGCTGAGAGACAGATGGGGTTTCAACCCGCTTGGCGGTAGCAGCAGCTGCCACTATGGGAAATGTTGTCCTTAAGCAACAACAACAAGCAAAGCTGCCTGGCCAGGGGCTGCAGCTCCTGCCAGCAATAAATGCTGACCCATCAAGGAAGGCGACCAGGACACATGCTGTTTCCTTGAGATTATTTCTTTCCACAGCTCCAGTTTATTTTCTAAGTGCCTGACCCTGGTTTGCACTAACACATAGCTCAGTGGCACAGGCCTCTGTGTTCTGGGAGAGTTCCACAGATACTTCCCACCAAGCTGCCAACCACAGAGAAGGGTGGCAGGAGGTTTTGGCTCCCAACTGAACCAAAAGAATGGCAAAATGCAGATGCTTATCAGTTAGGGTCTAGGTATATGTAACATTGCTGTGTGTGCATGTGTGTGTGTGCGTGCGCGCACTGCTTATTAAAAATAGCAGCCTGGAAAGGAGCTGTGAAGCAGTGCCAAAATATGGTGAGGGAGGGTAAAGCCTTCTCAAACCATGATTTTGCTCCCATGGTGCCCCTTTGGAGTGCTATTTGAAAAAGAAAAAAAACACCTGAAAATCAGTTGAAGCTTTTTCTCTTTCCAATGGGGGGGGGGGAGAGAGAGAGAGAGAGAGAGAGAGGTGATCAGGAATGAAATCATGGTGGGACAAAATCCCAGCTGCCCCAAACCCTTCCCGGTCCCACAGCTTCACACATGTACCCCAACCACTATTTAAAACAAAACACACACACACACACACACTGTACCATGTTACCCTTTTAGAAGAACATGCCACTTGAGCCTTAGTTACTTTTCAAAGTACGGATGGAGTCTCTTTATCCGCAGGGGTTCCATTCCTGGACTCTACCCACCCCTGTGGATACTGAAAACCGTGGATAACAAAATCCACAGTTTTCAGAGCCCACCTTTTCTCTGAATGTGACCAGAGTCTTGTACCAGTTGCGTCTGGAGCCGTTCTATCTCTCAGAGAAGCCACACACCACCTTGCGTGGCCTCTCCGAGGCTCAGAATGGTCCCTGGTGTGACTTTTGGATGACTTCCGGACGTAGTCTGAAAACCACTCTGGGGGCCATTCTGAGCCTAGGAAAGGCCACACAATAGGGCATGCGGCCTCTCTGAGGCTCAGGAAACCACCACCCCCATGCAACTGGAACAAAGTTCCAGGTGCATCTGATAGGTCTGCAGGGGGATGATCTGGAGGTTCGGTATTCACGGTGAAGCAAATCCACGGATGCCGAATCCACAGATAAAGAGGCCCCATCTGTATGTTGCTGCAGAACGCAGATGAGAGTTTGAAGCTGCCAAAGATTGAGTTGAGCTGCCAACCCCTAGCAGTCCCCCTGCCACTTTTTACATACATAATCTTGAATGTGCCACTCCATCTTCTTTCGGCTGTCTTCAGAGCTGTTTGGGTCCTTTCGCTGGCCATGTGATCAGCTGAGCCCCTGTTCTCCCATCTTTGCCCTGCCCTTGTCATTCCGTTGCTGGGTTGCAAACCAGGAGAAGCACTGTGTGCTCATGGCCATGACAGCTGACTTTGTGAGTGCCACTTTGAAAGTGTCCATGTGCCACTAGTGGCACACATGCCATGTGTTGGCCACCCCTGAGTTAGGTCATTGATCCATCATCTAAAGAGAGCTGTTATAACATAGTGGTTAAGAGCCTGAGAGATGAATCAAGAACTCCCCAGTTCAAATATTCCTTTTCCCATAAACTCATTAGATGGCCTCAGCCTGCAGCTGCTGCATGGGGGTATAAATACCTTACAGTTATTGCAAGGGCAACATCAATTCAAGACTATACATGTGAATCATTTTGCATGCTCAGAAAATGCTACAGTGCTAACAGCCCAATCCTATGCATGTATAATCGGAAGAAAGTTCTATTGAGTTCAATGGGGCTTATTCCCAGAAAAAGTATAGGATGGCAGCCTGAGTATTATGAACAATACGGCCTGTTCTGAGGGGTAGAGGCTTTCCAAGGTGACGGGCAGTGGTTATTTCCAGACTTGCCATCTGGAAAGTTCGGACTTTCCATCCGTCTGGACTTGCTGATCCTTTTAACTGGCAATGCTGGGAGCTGAAGGGCCTGAGGGCCCAATCCTAAACCTTCCCCAGTGCCGGCGCTGGGTGTTGCAAACGTGCCGTAAGGCACATCCACAGAACCCAGAGAGGAGGGTCTTGTTTGCATTAGGCCTCAGCTCTCTGTGGTGGGCTGGCTGGCAACCCAGCAGCGCTGGCCAGCGGTGAGTAGTTTCGAAGTGGGAGATGGTAGGGAGTGGGTGGAATGGGGTGGGGGAGGTGGGGCAGGGGGAGGAACTGAGATGGGAGAGGGGTGCAACCAGTGGAGTTCTTCCCCACCGTATCCTATTCTCTGTGTTGGTCTGAAGAGCCTGACACAGAGGCTCTCAAGTCTACACCGGCAAAATAGCCGGCACAGACTTGAGAAGCCCCACTGCAGGGCCTCGGGCTTTCCATTGGGGAAGGGGATAAAAGTTCCCTTCCCTGAGACCTCCAATGGCCTCAGCAGTGCCACTGGATGCAACAGGAGCTATTTTGGTACTGCTGCACCTGGTGGAACCACTGGCTTCAGGACTGGGCTATCCAACTTTCTACAGCAGGAGGTCTGGCCTAGAGGGTAGAGCCTCCGTTTGTCTGAAGATAACAGCTGAAGGTCGCCAGTTCGAGGCCACCGGCACCGTGAACAGCGAGATCTTGAAGCAACTGACAAGCCAAGCCGAGTTTTTCCATCTGCTCTTTGGCCGCCCTTCAAGTGGACTCAGCAATAAAGGATTGTCAGCTTGCGTGGGAGGAAAACTGGAGGCCAGAATGTGATACCAGATCATAAAAGGATCCATCTGAAATGTTGTAGTTCTTGAAAGACAGAACCTTCGTCAATTGTAAAAATCCCTATAGGGATTTAGTATAGCCTGCCTGTGTAAACCGCCTTGAAATAAAGTCTGAGGAGAAATCTGATGACCATGAAAGGCGGATTATAAATACCTGTATTATTAGTATTATTATTACTACATGCAAAGTGGATACACTTAACATCAAGCAGTGGGTGATGTCTCTCCAAGTGCAAGGTGAGCAGTTGTTGAGGAGGGCTGTCAACCCTTGGGGTACTATAATTTCAGGGACTGGGTGGTTTGGTACAGCATAAAACCTAGTGCTGTCAACAGAGCAATGCCTTTACAGTTATGAATTGTATTGCTTCCAATCTAATCAATTGAGCCATTTGAGTATTGCAGTATTTTAGTACCCATGAGAGTGAAGGCATTTAATGAAGATTATGACTTTGGCTTTTAAAAAAGCAGACACAAAACTTTTAGTATTCAGCACATCATCTTCAGTGCACCAGATGATAATGTCATTGGCACTCGAATAGCTTTCGACAGGTGGAAGTGCTGGTGAAGATCCAGTTAAAAATGCACACCACTTAGCCTGCGATTCCATCCAATGCCCAATTTTGCTGGGCTTCAGAGGCACTTTAGCTACCCAAAAGCCCTCTCCCCATGCCACACTATTTACTGTCCGAATGCTCCCAGTGTTGTTGCTGCTGCTGCTTTGGGTGGCTGAGCCTGGCAGGACCTTCTATCTAGAAGGACAACTTCTGAGAGGAAAAAATTAGCATCTGGAGATGACACATTGGATCATCCTTGTGTGTCCTTTTATTATTTATTTGATTTATAGTCTGCTCTGTTCCATGGGCTCTGAGCAGCTTACTGCAGTTTTTCAAAATGTTAATAGTTCTGCCCTCCCCCAGGGGCTCATAATCTCTTCAGGATCTTGTATTTTTCCCCCCACTCTTCTTGCAGATTTCTTTCCATGCCATCTGCTGGCTTGACTCCAATCTAAAGCAAAAATTAACCAAATTATTCAGGTTTCCTGGCTCAGATCAGTCTGTCCCATCATTCTATTGTTGTTGGAACAATTTGTTTATTTTGAGTGCACATAGAGCTTCACCTTTGGGACAAGGTTAGAAGGTTTATACCTGGGAGCATCAGAGCCCAGCAGCTTAACATCAGTTAATTACAACTTCCATTTCAGTTCCGCTCCATCCTGAACTGTTTCCTGTTGTGGCCAAGGCTTTCTCTTTTGTGTAGCTAAGAAGCATTCATTTTTTTCTAATTCTTGCAGGTTTACATTTATAAGGATACACGCTAAAAAGAAAGGCTTTTTTCAATTGCAACAGCGCTCACAGGGAGAAAAGAAAAGGCACAGTGCAAGGACCCTGAGAACTGTTCAGTAGAGGAAGAGATTTGAAATTCCATAAGCGTGTAAGCAGGGCTCAGCTATTAAGCCTAGCTCTAGCCATTTTGTTTTGGAAACTAAGAGATGAATCCCTGATCAAGACAGTGTCCTCATCACAAGCTTATCCATAATGTGGTCAACTTAAAAGCAAGGAGACTTATCCAGTATCAGGAAGGACAATTTTATTCCCTAATAAATCTTCTTCCAGGGCAGGGATTTCCCCAACAAATCGCATCCAATGGGATAGCTAATAGAACATGACAATTAATATTCCTCTGCATGAGGAAGCATGACCTACCAATATCTGTGGTTTTCTATAGTGGCTTCTGAACTGGTCCCTATTACTGGAACATCTCATTATCTTTATTATATATATTCTCTGAGTTTGTCATCATGAAACTGAACAATATAGGTTCTTTCTTTAATCAATGCAAACCCAAGGCCTCTTGATACCTGAGGCAGCATGCCAAATGCTGCCTCCCCTTACCTGATGATGTGCCAGGCTCTGCTCCTCCCACTTTCCAATGTTCATCACCCCCTTCTCCTCTATATTTCCTTTTCCTTTCTGATTCCCTCTTCCATTCCAGGGAGTGATAGGAGGACAAGCAGAGGAGGCCAATAAGGCAGACAAAAGTGCCCCCGCCGATCTGCTTCCTGAGGCAACCACTTCAGTTGGCCTCATGGATGGACCGGCTCTGCTTTAATGCTTCCTGTCATTCCACCCTACTACCGAATTATTTCACAAAGGGTTTTGCCCTTGATGCTGCAGTCATAATAAAAGAATAAATCACCTTCATGTTTCCTCTTTTCCTTTCTCTTTCACTGTCAGCCCTGCATTGTAAAGCAGAATCCTTATGAAAGAGGAGCTAAATCCCTCTGTTCCTCAAGTTCCCAGGGTGGGGGGGGGGGGGAAGAGGCAGTTTGCACAGAGAAACATGGTTTAATGGAGAATTAACAGTGAAAGCCTGGTCTGGTCTGGAGGATTATTCAACCAGATTACAATAAGATTCTTAAAGGGGAATTAGGCTTGCAAAGTGGGACAGACAATCCTGTACAAACTGAGCTGTCAGATACTTGCTTTGGAGGTAGGGGAAAAGGGGGAGGAAGCAGAGACACTTTGTGAAAATACCAAGGACCTGAAGAGAGAAGCACAGTGCTTTTGTTGCATGTACAGTACTCATTTTATATGCCCACATAATTTCTTGATGCAGAATTTGTATTTACCTTACCAAAGGATTTTATTTTTAGAGCAAAGTACAAACAGCTCCTATGCTCCATCCATCCCCCCTCCCCCTCCCTATGCTGCATTTGATGAAGTCACCTGCTTGAAAACGCTCATGCCATAAGATACTTGTTATTTATTTTTCACATTTTCATACTGCCCTTCCACCGAGGAGCTCAGGGTGGTGTGCATAGGTCCTCCCCTCCTTTTGTCCTTACGAGGTTGTAGTGGTCTAAAAGTCCAACTCTCAAACCACTACTGACACCTGATTCTTTTGGACCATAAGAATCCACTGGCATAACTATTATCATGGTACCAAATACAAGTATCAAGAGCATGCATGAGTGTGGGGCTGCACAGATTTTTCACGTCATGCAACCCTCTAGCCAAGCTCAAAGAGAAACTGTAGAAACAAAGCCTTTCCCTTAAGGCAGCCATTTTCAACCACTGTGCCGTGGCACACTGGGGTGCCGCGAATGGTCCCCAGGTATGCCGTGGGAATTTGGGAGAGGGTCATTTATCAATAGGACCATTGGGCAATGTGAGCCCCCATTGACAGCACAGTGTGCCTTGTCAATGGTCAAAAAGCTGATGGTGTGCCTTGACCATTTTAGTGCCTTGCCAGTGTGATGAAAAGATGAAAAAGGTGAAAAACCTCACTGACTTAAGGGTTTACTGTGCTCATCCTGTATGTCCTTGTTGCAGTTGGTAATTCTAAGTAGGATCTAGTGCTCCAAGCAGCTGCCTGCTTCTGGATCACCAATTACTAAGGTGATTCCACAGAAATTGCACAACTTTGAGCTCTTTATTGAGATGTCAAATAAAACAGCAACTACTCCATACTCTCTCCAGGCAGAGGCCTCTTTGCTGAACATACTGGTGGAGAGGAAAGGGGGGCAGCTGCAAAGCAGGAGCAAACAAAGACTGTAGCTGATCAACATACCATGAACCATCTATAGACTGCACAATAAGTGCGCTGACGGAAAATTATGAGAGGGCCCTGGAAACCCATCAGGCAATAGGTTCAAATAATAAACAGCACAGATGTTGCTACAAAAGGCTACCATAAAAGAACTCCAGCTATGTGCTGTGTTGGCCTTCTCAACGTCCCCATGGAAATGCATTCCTCAAGCAAAGGTTTTATTTATAGCCCGCTCTCACCCAAAGGAAATACTGAGCATGTCACAAATAGATTTGGGTGGACTGCAAGCCCCACTGAAATCAATGGGCAAGAGCTTAGCCCTCCTCTGGAAATCAGTGAGACTTCAGCATATTTGTTGTTGGCTGAATCATGCCCCTGAATCCAGAGGTTCATTTTTAAAACAGGCATACCTTGCCCTAAATACTATGCTGTCCAATCCTTGATGTGTAGGACTACGCCATAGTCAGAGAAATATACGCCACGCATGTTTAAAAACGCTCCTTTCCTACAACTGGCCTGCAGGTACAATATAGCCGAAAGGTTACCAGAAAATGCTAACCAAGTTAGCAGAATGAGCTTGGGTATTGAAAATAGGGTCTGGAGCCAAGTCCTGGTAAAAATTAAGGACTGCCTAAACTTTACCACATATGATAATGATACCCATTTTACAGCTGGAATCCCAGGTACGTGGCAGAGACAAGGACATGTCTGCATTACAGGTCAGATGTTTCTCCAAGGTCCACAGTGGCAACAATTGTGACTGTGGGCATTTGCGGAAGTCCAGGCAAGAGATCATATTCAAAAACCCTGCCTTCTATGCAGTGCAGGAGACTCCAGGATACACAGAATACACCAGAATTCAGGTGGCCAAGTCAATCAGAAACCTGTGCTTTGCCTCTGTCCCAGCCTCCCTCCATTCTAAGCAAGGGTCAAACGACACTGGTGATCCATGAGCTGTTACCCAACATTTTTGGTCTCAAACCAGACACGAGGGGGCTTCATGTTTTGCAGCAGAAGTACTGAAGGAGGGGCAATTTTAATCCTTTCCCTAGCGCAAGTTTCCCCAACACACATCACTCTCCCCCCACAAAGGCTGCAATTCCCCACTCTTTGTGATGTGCTTTCCCCATGGGAGCTTTGTGCAATTTGGTTCTGAAGGGGCAGCCCTCAGGCCAATCCCATAATGCAAGATATTCTGGGGTGGGCTTCCTTCAAGCAGCTCTTCAGCCAGGTCATAAAGATCATAAAAGATACTGACTTGCCTATAACTGGGTCTCACATGGTGAGAGGGCAAGAACCTGTTGTCCCAAGACAGCTAAAGGGACATCTCCCTGACTTGCCTCTACACATCCTCCTGGGGCCCACTGAAATCTGAAGCTGGCTCCCTGTGGCTGTCTGGTATGATGTTCATAATTACTTGCTATGCAAGCTAGCTTGCCCCTCCTTTCAGTGAGTCTACATTAGAAGCAAATCTTTTGTTTGCATGTTAACTTACTCTGAGGAAACTAGGCTCTCCTTGGCATATCTGAGCCTGGCTGACCCCATGAACCATACAGTAAGAGTGCTAGGGTGTGATTGTCAGGCTCCACTCACAGGTAGATATCACAGGGGCTGCATTCAGATTTTTATTGCAACATATTGCTCTGATTCAGAGGGGGCAATACATGATAGCAGCTCATCTGGGTCTTATTGAAGTGGTTGGATGGCTCCTTGGCTGCAGAATGTGTATTTCCATCTGAAGCTATCAGTTATTACATGCGGCTAGTTGTACTGTTCTGTGATGCGTTAAACGGAGGCAAAGAAACTTGTCCCCCCTTCAAACTGGTACAATATTCATAGTTTACATAGCAGATTCTGTCAATGTAGATTGGCAGGGTTAGGTTTTGAATTGTGTGCATAACATGCCCTTCCACCAAATAACTCATGAGGTTATATAACCTATTTTATCCTTGCAACAAACCTTTGGGGGTAAGTTAAGCTGAGAGAAAGTATCTAACCTGAGCTTTCTATGCATGTGGGGACTTGAACTAAAGTCTTACTGCTGTCTCTACAGGGGTTTGGACGGAGACCAGAATCTTCTGGATCCCGGGCTCTAAACCAAGGCCTCCACAGATTGTCTGTGAGGCCAAATTTCCACAAACAGCAGTAAATCTGTTTCTGGACTGTACCACTTCAGATGGCAGATGGAACGTCACATAACTGAATGCTCCTCCATACACAAAAGTTTCCTGCACATAACTCTTCTCCTTGAGAAGCCAATTTTCTACATGCAGGGCTCATGTGTATGGAGGAACATTCAATCCTGCAGAGCCCCCACCTGCAGTGTGAAGTGGTACCTTCCAAGGACAGGATTAAAGTTCATGCAAACTAGGTTTAAGTTGTGTATATGCTGAAGGAAGTTGCTTATTTGAAAGGAAATCCCTTATGCTAAAATATGACAGCTTCACCAAACATACTGGTGTTTGTCAATTTCATTAGATGTGTACTGATTTTTTTATACAAGCATGTGTGTGTGTGTACTGCATGAAAAAAAAAACTTTACAGAATTGTAAACACACCAAAATGCTCTCAATCACATTCACTTCAGCAAAAATGAAAGTGGCCATGGCATGGGGGAATTTGCCTGACTGAATATACAAAACACAACTCCTCCCTGAAAATAGCTTCTGCCAAATAAACAGAACCACCATCTGGCAGTAATCCAGACTGAAACATAGCAAACAGAAAACTTCCACAGCCTGTACAAACAGAACCTGATTGAGAAACCTGATACTCAAAACACAGAATAAGGAAAACAGCCAATGAAAGCACCTCTTCTGCCTGCTTTGTTGTCTCCATTGTCTCGGCCATTGTCTCCAACAATGGAAGAACTAAAAGGAACACCGTCCGTGCTCAGATCTAAGAAACTGTGTCTTAAACAATGCAACAAACAAAGATGGTGAAGCTCAGCACTGAAATAGATGACCAGAAATCTTTCCAAAATGGATTAGTCTGATCCTCTGGGCAGAAAAGATTCCTGCAATATAGTCAAGTGAAATGTTACAACACCCATGAGGATCCACTTATTTTGAAAGAGCCCCCTCCTCCCATGCACAAAGATTTTGAAATGAGTGCCCTTCTCCTCAACGTGCATTCGGAGGTAGTTAGGGTTCAGTCATTTACATTGTCAGCACTTTTGAACTCTTTCTAAAGCGCTGAAGTGGAGTACAAAAAGCTATCTGGCTAGCATGGAGATTTGTCTGAGATGGGTTAAAAAAAATTTTTTTTAAATTATGACATCATCAATCATGGGTAGTTTTTTCCACTCTTTTTCTATTAAATGTGTATTAATTTCAAAAATATGGAACTCACAATAAAAAGACTGAGCAATATAATGAAAACTGAGAAAATAATATACATAGCTATAATCACTTATTAGTGCATACTGTACAACTAAATCAATTGCTTTTCTTTGATACTAATATTGTCAATAATACTGTACGAATAACTTCCTGACCTGAAACATTTATAGAGCTGAAACTTATCAGGGGCTAAAACTTTGAATTCATGGCTGTGTGCAGTTGGCCACTGAGAGGAATTTTATCAGGGGATACAAAGTTTCTTTTATGGGCGCATTCTGCTGGCATAATCTACTTTGTGGCTGTCAAAGAAGGCAACACTGCCAGATCACAGCCTGGTCACCTCCACAAGTGGTCGGGTCAGTGCAAAGATAGACCAAGGATGCCTGCTGATGTAGGTGGCGTTGCACAGGGTTTGGGAGGGAGGCAAGGAGGGATGGAATGGGGTGGCAGAACGGGGAGGGGGTGGGGGCAGGGTGGAAAACAGATTGGTATCCGGAAGGGAATGGGTTCTGCTTGCTGGTCAAAATCTTCCTGAAAGGTTTTGGGGGAAGCTACCTCTATGCAGTGTAGGGAGAGAGTTAACTGCCTTAATCTAATTATAGGTGGGCTTGAATACGTTCTGGAGGATTCTGTATGGGTGTGTAAAGATATGACTAGGAGGGTGAGCAGGAGTTTGGATGGGTGCTGAGTGGAGCCATCCTGGCATACATACAAGGTGAAGGAAAGCATTTTTACATGGAGAAAACCATACAGAGAAGGCTGCTCAATGAGTTGATCCTGAAGGTTAAAACAAATACAGGTGAAAGGCAAAAAAAGATTCCAAACAGGTAAACGTCCAAGGCACATTTCTTAATGGGTATAGGGGAGACAGGCAGGAGGCAGCGATTACGTTGGAAGGTGGGGGCAACCAAAACAAATCAAGATATAGATTTATAGACAGGATTCAGTGATTACACAGAGGGGCTACATTCAATGGAAACAATATAAACAGGAGGGGCAGGGGAAAAGTTGCACAATTGCATTCAGTGGAATCAGGAGGCTGCACAAATGCAGTTTCTTCTTCTTCCTCCCAGGGTGTGACTTGAAGGAAAGCACACTAGGCTTGGCCTAAGCAGCGTCATATTGTCCACTTTATGTATAGGAGTTCCCAGTGAAACAGCCCATAATACAAAACTGGTATCACTTGGTGGTGGAAGCAGGGCTGGGGGTGATGCTGTCTGGCAGCAGGTTTTGTATTGTCCATGATTATAATGTAACAGCAAGGTAAAAACAGAAAACAAAATAATAAAGGAAAACACTATAGTATGCTTCTTGAGGTCTGGCAACCAGAACAGAAGAAAGTGTACAAGTGTGGTCCAAATGGGGCAGGATAATATGAGCAGTCTTCTTCTTGATCTGTTTCCCAATGACTTCCAGCATGAAATTTGCCTTCTTCGCAGACGTCACACACTGGGTTGACATCTTTATCACTGGGCGATATAAATAAAACAAGACACAGGAGATAAAGCATTTCCTGCAGAGCCAGGCACATGTTCTCCCTTCTCTCCAGTATGTTGAGGGAAAAGAACAGTGGCAACCCAGCCAAGGCAGGAGGGAAGCAAAGAGTATGAGTGGGGCTGACCCTAGAGCCTAAAACTGTAGGGGAAAACTAGCACCTTTTCCTTGCACGCATTTCCAGAGTACAACAACCGCCTCTATCTTCTGTCTCAAGCACTGGGCCAGACAGAGTTGCAGACTCACACAATTAAGGAGCAGTGGACACTACAGTGTCTTTGTTTTCAGTGGCAGATCAGGCAGCCAGATGCTGAAAGAAAGCACATGCATTTCTGTCCATATGTTCAACTACATTACAGCTTAGTATGTTCAGCTAAGGCTACAGGTACAATCCTTTTTTAAAAAAAATCAGGGCCTCCAAGCAAACTGAGAACTCACATTTCAACTCAAGGTCACTAACATGAACTGGATCATTGCCTTGAGATGCATATTATCTCCCACAGGTCAAGCACCAGAGGTGGGAAAAGAAAGGGAGCCGGTTGCGTTGCTTCCCTATGAGAATTGGCTCCTGAGCTGGAAGCCAAAGAGGACTGAAAAATAGATTGCAAACATTTTACTGCCTTTAACAGTAGTTTGATCTGTACACATCAACAAGTGAAGAGCGTCACATGGTGATTTCTGCAGATCAGACTACAATTAAACACCCAGGAGCAGGCTAGGCAGTTTTGTTTTCCCTGGTCATTTGGCAGCCACAAACAGAAGAAGCCAACAGAACAAGCAAGAGCAGCCCCACCACTGAGAAGCTTTTAGGATATTCTGGATGTCTGCTATTCTTTGTGTTTAGTTACTTCCAAAGAACAAAAGCAACAACTGTCTGCTATACCATTCCTTGTAGGAACAAAAGTACGTTCTGAAGATGTTGGGGATGGGACAGAAGTCACTGGCTCGAACAAATGAACCAGAGTTTAATTAAAAACAATTTGAGCCTGTTTGCAAAAATGACAATACTGTGGGAGGCCACCCAGGGAGGCCTTTAAGGGAAGGGGAAAGACAGAAAAGACACGAACCAGAGAAACCCAAGTGGAGCAACATATTAAGGTGATGAAAGGAGGACCTGGTTAAGAGAAAAGATACCCAGGCCTTGATAAGTTATAAGGTGATGCAACCTCACAAGAGGGAGATGTTTACCTCCCCACTTTGTTCCTGTTTTGTATACAGGTCTTTTTGTTCAGAATCTTAACAAACACAGACACTTCCAAGGATAAACAGTGAAAAACCAAGAAAACAAAATGAGTTCAGGGACAGGCTGCTGAAAGCAGTATTGGAGTGGAATAGTTGCTTCAAGAGAGAACATGCAGCAACCCCCAGAGACTGAACCACCATTACATGTTACATAATCAGAAATCAGGCCAGGATATAGGTTCATAGCATCACATACTCAATCAGCAGTTATGGAATAGTCCAATGCTGCATTGAGGGTGCCCCAGAAAATACAGGGAGGAGCTGAGAGAGTGCAGTTCATTGCCAATGAATGTGTTGTTAGGCCTCTTGAAATAGCCTGGCTGTAACAAGGGCATGACACCAGAAGTGAGACATCCGCTTTGCCAGAGGATACTGTTTGTATCAAATGATATTAACAAAAGATGCAGGAAGCAAATCAAGCAGTGGAACTCCCCACTGCCTGTGGATACATCCTGCCACCTACTGACAGATCTGTGCAACAGATCCACTCAGGATGCTAACTTACTGCCACGTTCTCCCCACCCCACCCACCCCAAGAAGGGCTACGTTCCACCAAAACATTATCCCACTCAAAACAAAACAAACTATCATTTAACTATTCTCATTTTCAACCAACTCCTAGGCAGTGATATTATAACTCATAGAGAAGCTAAAGAAAGATACAACATGGAGAATATTTGCAGAGTCTTGGCACAACATAGTGAAGTTCATGGTTGATCTTACGTAAGAAAAAAAGAAAGTCAGTAATGTTCACCTACTAATCTCAGTTTCCCTCTTGTATTGGTCCTAGTTTAATTTTGTTTCTCTTGCCAAAGGACAATAGGCCCTCACAGACCTACCAATCCCATACCAGATTCTGATAGATGAAATATTTGCAAAGCTTCCTCTACCCCACTTTAAAATTCTGCTCAAGGGAGGG
Source organism: Tiliqua scincoides (assembly GCF_035046505.1). Classification (NCBI taxonomy): domain Eukaryota; kingdom Metazoa; phylum Chordata; class Lepidosauria; order Squamata; family Scincidae; genus Tiliqua; species Tiliqua scincoides. The sequence goes on from NC_089822.1 coordinate 149,046,567, forward strand.
CACCTCCAAATTCAAGGGAAGGTACCTCCAAATAGGAATCTGGGCACTCCTATCCTGGGGACCTCCTACCCAAACACAAAAGTAGGATGGGGCTACCATCAAAGGATGGCCTGACAGCTGCTATAACAGAATGCCCCTTTCTCTTCAGCAAGAGAAGAATCATCTTTGGAACTACAAGGATGGGAAAACAAGGATGAAGGAAGAGCCAATTCACATCTCCTAGCTGTGGAGTGATGACAGTCAACAAATCTGGCTGGAAATAGTACTTAATTGTTGTGGATGTGTCTTCATACCATTTTACACACTTTCTGCTCCAAAGTCACGTAGCAAGCTGGACAGGGAGAAAACAGTTCACATTTCCTAAACATGAGATGTATACTTAGGATATCAGGTTGCATAAGTCAAGGGTCAGACTACTCCAGCACTTCTCTAGCCTTTTTGGTTTTGAAATTGGTAGCTGTACTCTTAAGAGGGATCCAGCTTGGCTTTTTGCCTTCCTCTCACTCTCAAACAAACTCATTTTTCATTCCTTCACATTCAAACCTTTTTTTTGGGGGGGGAGAGGGGTAATTCAAGGCTAGGTAAGAAAAAATTGCACACCCTAAGAGCATAAATCACAACATTGTACTCAACAAAGGGCAATTTCCAAATCACCTTCTAGCCACAGAAGAAAAACCAAAATGGAGCAGGAAACCAGAAGTAATATTCATTCATAGGTCTCAGATAAAATTCTCTGCAGGAAGCAATGATGGTGCAGTCCTCCAGTGCTAACACGACAGTGTATGCAGTTGAAAGCTGCACCAAAAAGGTGTGATATGCAAAATACACTCTGCTTCTGGAAGCAATGGGGATAGGCCCATATGCTACCCAGTTGTCCCATCACATGTGACACTGGCCATTGGCTAAAGAGCTGCTTGTCCAGGTGGTCAGACACACCCATCAGCTGCATCTGCACATATGCCAGTCTTGACAGATGACTGAAGTTACATCTTGCATCTGGAAGTATCCCAACAACTCACACTGGTTTCCTGAGTTTGTCCATAGCAAGTTGTTGCTGCTGTTGCTGCTGCTGCTTACGCTTCTTTATGGTTCGATATGCTTCAACAACCCTTTCCCTCTCCTCCTGCACAATCCTCCGACGAGCAAGAGATGTATGCACTGCTTTATGAGTAGAGAGTGTTTCACCAGAGCCCAACAGGGTCCTTAGCAGAAGCTGTCTCCGGCCAGCCTAAAACACAAAAAAGAGATTGGCCGAAGCTGGAGAGGCATGAAGAGGAAGAGGGTTAAAGATCTGACCCAAAGTGTAATCATGAACCAAGAACCAGCCATAAGAACAGGATCTCTAATAAATCTGGCTACTGATGTATAAACCATGGTCACTGGCCCCCTCTTGAGCTTTGTGGCTGATCAGGTCAAACGTTCCTGGTAAGGACAGCAGGGAAAATTGAGGAATCAGAACTAGAACTACACGCAACAAAGTTACTTACCTTGTCTGTCAGCACACTTTTCCTAGGTTTTGCTGTAAGTGTTGGGGGCTGTAAAGCAACCTCTCCAAACTGCACTGTGTCTGAAAGGAATGGGAAGCAAGTTAACTCCCAATCGGAAAATTTACTAAAGCAGCTGTACATTCAACAAAACAATGTCTTGCATTATTTCCCACATGTAAGCAGATTCTAGCCTCAAATGCAGCTTAGAGCCCACACAATCTCTCTTCTAGCACATCATGGCATAGGACAAATGCGCCATCTTGCAATTTAAACACAATTCTAGCAAAAATATGAGTAGAGCTGCAACACATCTGCGTACTTTGACACATCACCAGACTAGTCTGTAACAGATGCTACTGCTATGCACCAGTCCAAACATACTGCTGTGCTCCAGTTCCACAAATAACCTTATCACAGAATCCAGCACAAAAGGTTGTAATTTCTCTTCCAGTTGCAACTGTGTTAATTTGAAGTTAAACGGTGTTGCAGTGCTAACTTTGGAAAGGAAGCTGAAGCCAGCTTCCAACTGCCTCTGTGGATAAATACAAGGCAAGGTTTGCTTGTTGTCAGCTGCCTAAGACACACTGGTGGTTCAGTTCAGATTTCTCTAAACTGGAAACACCAATCCATCCATCACACTGGAATGTTACAGCAGTGGATTTATAGCTTAAGGACACCCCATTCTTCAAACAGTACATGATACCAGCAACATGCAATAACAACCCCCTATTTCTGCATAAGATTAGCTGGAATGGTCTCAAAACAAGATAACAATTTTGTTTAAAGAACAAGTTACAGAAGCTGTACTTAAGTTGCTTTCTAAGCAGAATACAAGCTTCAGTGAGCATGACAACATATGCCTATCAACAGCCTTCCCTTCTAGATAAAATTCTGATTTTCCAAGTATTTTGGTCATACAAGTCAGGCAGAACTGTCTTTGATTTTGGATGCATCACGAAACACAACTTCAAACCAATGACACCCAAGAAGCATGCACAAAACTCAAATAAAGGATAATGACTTTTTGTCATCTAGAACAGTGCTTCCCAAAGTATGGTTCGTGACCCACTGGTGGATCATGAGCCCAAGCACAGTGGGTCACAATCCAGATCCTCCCACCTGCCCTTGCACTAGTTTGGCTCCAAATAGGAGCCATTCCAGAAGCCCCATGACTTACTGAGATCTCTCCTCGCCTGGTGACCCATTCCACAGGCCTTGGAATGGCCATCAGAAGCCTCTGTAAGCCACTTCTGGTTTTTTGAAGCCACTTTCTGTTTGCTTCCAAAAACAGTTAAGTGGCTTACAGGGGCTTCTGAGGTCATTCTGAAGCCTGCAGAGGCCTGTAGAGGCCAGGAGAGACCTCCAGCACCACCAGGAGCATCACAACCCACCACAGAGGATGAGGTGGGTCACAGTGCTGCAAAGTTTGGGAACACCTGATCTAGAAAATAAAGGCAAAGTTCATCACATTTTGGAACCATAAAGATGGCTTAATAGCCTGACACTGAAGAATCCGTCTGCAAGCAAAAATAGCTCCCTACCTTTGAAAAACTCCTTCTCCAACTTAGTTGCTTTTTTCTCCTCTTTTTGTTTACAGATTTTATCGAGTTTCTTCTGCTGAAATCTGGAAAGTAAGGTTTGTTGAAAAAGGATACAAGAACTGAGTACTTGAATTTAAGGAAAGAGAAAGGGAGAAGAATTAATAACACTGAAATGGACAAGAAGATGGACTAAATGTTGTGTAACCAATTAATGATCCAATTCTACATGTGTGTCTTTGGAAGCAAAAGCTAGTGAACTCAATGGATTCAGCGCTGAGAAAACATGCATAGGATCAGGCTGCAAATATACAGACCGGCAGTACACTTCTAATCGAAGAACTGGGATGGGGTGGCAACGTTAGCTGCCATCACATTTGCCACTGTCTCGCTTCACTAGTCAGATGGGAGACTCTTGTCTTCTCTCTAGTATCTCAAATAAAACATACAAATATTTCTGTAGCCACATCTCTCACATTACTTATTTGCTCTTGCCCACCCTCAGGCTATAGGTATTGTTAGATTATTTAAGCAATCTGTACTACTGCATATTTCACATGCTATATACTGGTATATACACCTAGGAAAGGCTTTCAAATATCCATAAATATATTCATTTGCAGTTGTCATCTGTAAGCCATTTGCTCAAAAGTTGATAAGGTCAAAAGGTCTTCAATCCATTAACATATAAGCAGGGGGACACTCACCCTTCCAATTTTTCAACATTATAAGAAAACAGCCTATTCCTGTTGCTACTTCTTATAGTCCTACCCAAGACGAAACATAATATACAGCCAGACCTCTGGTATTAACACATGGGCACATTCATTCATAATGCCATCAAAGCTTAAGTTAGACCAAGCTCTATCATCTAAGCTTCACCAACTTTGTCCCCTCACAACTGGCCAGAACAACCCACATTTGTGGTCATCCGACAGAGATCTCATCTCAAGGGTCAGACTGCAGCATTACCTAAGCCCTGTGCTACAAATTAAGGCAGGCTCAAACTTACTTTTTTTTCCTCTGGGACTTTTCTTGGGTTGGCTGTTCTTTCTCAGGTTCACGCTGAAGTTGGTTTTCGGTGAGGAAAAGCACACGCTGAGTTTCCTGCTCCATTCGCCAGACATAGGAAGATTCTGACTCCCCCTTGTGCTGCCTGAATTTTGGCACAGGGATGTCGCTCTCTATCTTAGGTGCCTGTTTGTTCCCTGGGACAAAAGAATAGAATATAACTGTCTCCCTATGCTCAGCAACATTCAGCACGGCAAGAAGAAATACATTCACTTACTAACTTGGTGCTCAGCAAAAACACTTGCCCCCAAAAAGCCATTCCCATGGCAAATTCAAGTGGAGGAGCTTGGCATGACACCCCACCCCACCCCCTTGTACAGCTATGACCCACAAAGATCCACAAATGCAGCAAAAAATTAACTTTAAATTTCTTTATTAAGAGTGCTTTCTTCTTTTGGTACTCCAAAACTTCCTTATTTAAATATCTAGATCATTTCATCCCAGACTCTTGTAGTGGGTTGCAACAGTTTAAAACAAATGTATAAAAGCTTTAAAATGTAACAAAAAATATTCCAAATAAATAAAAAAGGCATATTATTGAGTTATGCTTACTCAGAAGAAAGGCCCACTGTGTTCAGTAAGACTTACTCTCGGGGGAAGTTTGCATAAGATTGCAGCTTTACCATAAAGGAGTTACACACAGTCTTTTCAGGTAGCCCTTTGGAAAGATAATGGCCTAAAATTAACAAATTTCTCAGTCTGCCACCTGCTGAGCCTAATGAGTCATCTCCACTAAGATCCTTTGAAAAAAGTGTCAGTGGCATCACATCCCTGCTACTGGAGGTGTCCTGGACCTCTGCTTCCCCAGTAGTCAGTCAAGCATAGTATTTATTCCACTGTGGTGGAAGCTAGAGTGAGTGCATCAAGTCACTTTCTGTGACCTTCAGGAGGAAAAGTCAGCATTACAACTTGAACCACATCTAACCACCATGCATTTCTCCAGGCCAAAACAATCATGGACCTGTTGCTAGGTATGATTGTTCAAGATAGGAGTTAATCCTTTCCATTTGTCAACTTCCAGATATAGAACAGACTGGTCGGCACTGTATGTGTATTACTGGGCTTCTTCCAGTAGATGTTTGATAACTTTCTGCCATAAAATTAACTACTTGAAGTGTGTGTGTGTAGGTGTCACACTGCAAACATGCACTCACCCTTCATAATAGAGAAATTAATCATATTCTTTTCAAGCAACTTATGTGTTATCTAGACAGCTGGCAGAGATGGCTGTGTGTGCATTCTTATATTATTTCAGGGGAAGACCATAACATGTATGAAAGAGCATGACTGAAGACCGTCTTTTACCAGCTTTTTTTTTCTTCTTGCTCTGGGGATTCTTCATTTCTTCGCGGCTCTTCATGATCTCCCGCAGCCGATATGGAATTTCTTGTTCATTCAGACATTTTGGTTTTGAGTTGATTTTCTTCCTCTTTAGGCTAAACATTTTAGAAAGAGAAAGGGAGTAGCATTGGCAAGGACTCTATGCATGGAATTGTGTTTGCTGAGACAGTCAACATCAAGTTAAAATATGCTTTCCGCTTAGCAGCAGTGGTTCCCAAACTTCCTAAACTTCTGTGGCTTCCCCAGGGAACCACAGAAACCAGCCAGGGGAGCAGCAGAATCCTTGCAAAAAAACTCACTGCCCTATACAATGTATAGGATTGTAGTTCTAATGGGGAGCTGCAGCCAATGGCCTGGTAGGACAAGGGAACCACCAGTCAAAAAGTTTTGGAAACCACTGCACTAAGCCAGTGTTTCTCAACCAGTGGTAATCATGCCGAGAAGTGCCTTCCTCTATCATGTCTCCCTTGCGTCCACTGCTAGATTGCAAGCCCCTCGGGGCAGGGACCTGTGCTCCCTTCCGCTGCCAAGCGCTGTACGCACTAACAGTGTTTATAGTTAATAATTACAGGGACTGCAATTGAGCCGATCACAAATGATGTGAGGGATGGATGAAGCAGAAAGGGGGGGTGCTCCTTCCCCCCTTGCACAACACCAGAGCCAGGGGACAGCCACTCAAACCGAGTGCTGGAAGTTAGGACAGGTCAAAAACAAAATTCCCACATGACATTCCCACATGACAGCACCTGGCCTGGCTGCCTCTAAAGGAGCCTGGGAAGATTTATGGAGGGAAAGTCCGTCATGGATTAGAAGCCGTGACGGGCAAGTGCCGCCTCCTGGTTTCAAAAGTGAGCTACATCAGACTGCCAGGGAGGGCGCATCTTAAGTTAGCCCACGGAACTCCCTGCCACAGGACGTGGTGAGGGCACCTGCCTGGATGCCTTTACAATAGCGCCAGCTGCGAGGGAGGGCGCTGGGCGAGGGTCTCTGGTGGTCTTGGGGCTCCCTGAGGCACCTGGGGGTCCCCTGCGAGGTACAGAGGCTGGCCCAGGGGGCCTCGGCCTGCCCAGCAGGGCTGATGCTCTTCCAAGCAAGGAGCAGATTCAAATCCTCCCCCCCCCCGACTCCACTGGGAGGCCTCAGATCTGCGGGACGACCAGCACTGGCCTGCCTCGCAGGGCTGTGGTAAGGATCAAACGTCCATGGAACTCCCCGAGCACCTGAGACCCGCACGCTTAAAGGGGCAGACACCACTGACCGGTCGCCAAGCGTCAGCCCGCTCCGTGAAGCGACAGACGCCGGCGTGGCCCGCTGCTTCGCCTTGCCCATAGCTCCCTTCAGCACGCGAGCCCACTCCGCTTCCGGCTCCTTCAAGGCCCGCTCCCGTTGGCTCCCGCCCACCACCCCCTCTTCCACGATTGGAGCCTTTCGTCGGTTGCTCCGCCCACGGCCTCTTTTCCATTGGTTTGCTTCCCCAACCCCAACTCTCTCAAGCCTCTTCCATTGGTCCACTGGCCATCCACCTGCTGTGGCTATTGGGCGAAGGAGGTGCCCGTTAAAGGGCGAGACCTCGCCCATTGCGAGGGAAAGGGGCGGGGCACGGTGGCCCTGAGCCACCCCCCCCCGTGGAGAGATGTTGGGTACCGCGCGGTGTGGCTGGGGGCTGGTGGGGGCGCGGAGTGCGCGTGCACAGGTGAGACGGGGGGAGGGAAGGGCCCAGAGCAAAGTAAGGCTGCAGGTCAGGCGGAGGACTGAGTTGTGTGCCTGACCTTGCGCGGCTTTCCTTGGCAGTCCCTCCCTCGGGCTGCCCCCTGGCAGGGCTAGTGGCTGCTGAGTGGTGGCACCAGCAAGGACATCAGAAGAGCCCTGCTGGGCAGGCCGAGGCCCCTGGGCCAGCCTCTGTACCTCGCAGGGAGCCCCCAGGTGCCTCAGGGCCAGCCCCAAGACCCTCACCCAGCGCCCTCCCTCGCAGCTGGCGCTCTTGTAAAGGCATCCAGGCAGGTGCCCTCACCGCGTCCTGTGGCAGGGAGTTCCGCGGGCTAACTTAAGAACAGCCCCTGGTTCAGGCCAAGGGCCCATCTAGTCCAGCTTCCTGCAGCTCACACTGGCCCACCAAATGCCCCAGGGAGCCCCTAAGCCTAAGACAACAGGAGACCTGCACCCGGTGCCCTCCCTCACACCTGGTGCTCTGAAGCAGCCAGAGGAGGCAGCTCTGAGGAACCCAGGAGGTGGCACATCCCATCATGGCTTGTAACCCATGATGGACCTTCCCTCCATATATCTCTCCATCAACCATACATTCCCTGCATCTCTCATACATCGGCCCCTTTTAAAGGCATCCAGGCAAGTGCCATCACCACATCCTGTGGCAGGGAGTTCCGTGGACAAACATAAGAACAGCCCCTGGATCAGGCCAAGGGCCCATCTAGTCCAGCTTCCTGCAGCTCACACTGGCCCACCAAATGCCCCAGGGAGCACACCAGATAACAAGAGACCTGCATCCTGGTGCTCTCCCTTGCATCTGGCATTCTGACATAGCCCATTTCTAAAATCAGGAGGTTGCACATACCCATCATGGCTTGCAACCCGTAATGGATTTTTCCTCCAGAAACTTGTCCAATCCCCTTTTAAAGGCATCCAGGCCAGATGCCGTCACCACATCCTGTGGCAAGTTCCACAGACCAACCACACGCTGAGCAAAGAAATATTTTCTTTTTTCTGTCCTAACTCTCCCAACACTCAATTTTAGTGGCTGTCCCCTGGTTCTGGTGTTGCGTGAGAGGGAACGAACACCCCCCTTTCCACTTTATCAATTCCCTGCATAATTTTGTATGTCTCAGTCATGTCCAGGCCTCAGGCACCTCTTTTCTAGACTGAAGAACCTCAAACGCTGCAGCCCCTCCTCATACGGGAGGTGCCCCAGCTCAGTAATCATTTTGGTTGCTCTCTTCTGCACCTTTTCCGTTTGCACTACATCCTTTTGGAGATGTGGTGACCACATAATATTTTCTTTTGTCTGTTCAAAAGGGGAAGAGCTCAGTTAAGTCTAACTGGACTTCAGTGACTCTTAAAAAGTCCCCTCCAACTTAGGTATCCTCACACTGATCATCTCATTTAGAAAAACATAAGAGGCCTGCTGGATCAGGCCAAGGGCCTGTCTAGTCTAGCTTTCCTGTATGCCACAGTGGCCCAACAACAAGAAACAAGAGACCCATATCTTTCCATTCTCCTTCCCTCACGGTGTGTGTCCAGTCCAATGCTTTTCAACCAGTTATGCTGCTGCTCCCGCCACCAGTACTTCACAACATGATAGGTAGTACTTGGTTCCCTTGTCACTAGCCAAACCCTGTTGGAAGTGGAAATGGCTGGTGTGGTGGCAGCACAAGATGTGCCTCTGCAACTACCTACTCCTTGAAGAGGTACTGTTCAGGAAAGGAAGATGCAGAGCAAACGAGAGCAAGGAGTCAGCAGGCTGCTTTCTTGCTGCAACAACAGTTGTGGGGCAAGCCACCTACTTCTGTGTGCAGTAGTGTCTGGCAGCAGTGATGGTACCTGCAAAAGCTTGTATTGGCAACCTTCAGTCTCGAAAGACTATGGTATCGCGCTCTGAAAGGTGGTTCTGGCACAGCGTCTAGTGTGGCTGAAAAGGCCAATCCGGGAGTGACAATCCCTTCCACACCGGGAGCAAGTGCAGTCTGTCCCTGGTCTGTCTCCCTGGCTATGGGCCTTCCTTCTTTGCCTCTTAGCCTCAGACTGTTGGCAAAGTGTCTCTTCAAACTGGGAAAGGCCATGCTGCACAGCCTGCCTCCAAGCGGGCCGCTCAGAGGCCAGGGTTTCCCACTTGTTGAGGTCCATCCCTAAGGCCTTCAGATCCCTCTTGCAGATGTCCTTGTATCGCAGCTGTGGTCTACCTGTAGGGCGCTTTCCTTGCACGAGTTCTCCATAGAGGAGATCCTTTGGGATCCGGCCATCATCCATTCTCACGACATGACCAAGCCAACGCAGGCGTCTCTGTTTCAGCAGTGAATACATGCTAGGGATTCCAGCACGTTCCAGGACTGTGTTGTTTGGAACTTTGTCCTGCCAGGTGATGCCGAGGATGCGTCGGAGGCAGCGCATGTGGAAAGCGCTCAGTTTCCTCTCCTGTTGTGGGCGAAGAGTCCATGACTCGCTGCAGTACAGAAGTGTACTCAGGACGCAAGCTCTGTAGACCTGGATCTTGGTATGTTCCGTCAGCTTCTTGTTGGACCAGACTCTCTTTGTGAGTCTGGAAAACGTGGTAGCTGCTTTACCGATGCGCCTGTTTAGCTCGGCATTGAGAGAATGAGTGTCGGAGATCGTTGAGCCAAGGTACACAAAGTCATGGACAACCTCCAGTTCATGCTCAGAGATTGTAATGCAGGGAGGTGAGTCCACATCCTGAACCATGACCTGTGTTTTCTTCAGGCTGATTGTCAGTCCAAAATCTTGGCAGGCCTTGCTAAAACGATCCATGAGCAAAAGCAGCTATTTAGAAAAGTGGTTTCAAGGTCTAGTCTCAAAAGTCTGAGGGCAGGGCCACTTGTGCCTGTGAATTTTGATTTATCCATAGTGTCTGGTTACTGTAGGGGCACACATATGCCTCTTTATTAAGACAGAGCCTCTTAAAGCAATTAAATCCACAAAATACAGAACATTCAAATTATTTAGAAATAATACTGTGGGGTCCTATGCATGTTTGCATCTGAGTTAATCACACTTCTTGGTACTAAACTTGTGAAGCCAGAATAGGAGCTAGGGAGCTGCAAAAGGGAAATCTGGGTTTATTAAGTGAACTTATTCTGTCTGAGAACTGAAATCCTGAAAATGTTTGGTTTTGTGTTTGAGTGCAAATTTCCATACATTTTATATTAAAAGGCAAAATGTGTGCATTTAATATGTCATTATTTTAAAAATCATTCTGATTAGGCAGAATATGTCTGAATTTATCATTACCAATTACCACTTATAGTATCAACTCATATATATACTGTGGCATGTCTCATTCTCCGTATGGGTCCATCTTGAGGGAGTATGTTCCACACATATCTTCCTATTGTGTAACATCAATTTCAGAGAAACATTTGATCTTTTCATCATCTGTCAGGATAATAGCCACTGCAGAGAGAATATTCTTGATGATGGCCTCCAAATATTGGAATAAGTTGCATGTTGAGGTCTGTCAAATTCAAGATTTTGACTTTTTAAAATGAACTTTAGGCTACAATTCTATACATCTCACCTGGCAGTAGGAGCACCTGAACTCAACAGAATTCATTTCTGAGTAAACATGGATGGAATTCTGCTGGTAAGGTCCTGTCTATTTAGACATCTATCTATGTTTAATGTACCTAATTGATTTTTGTTTGGTTCTGTTGGCTCTTGTTTAGTCTCTCTGGTCATGATTCATTCTGATGAGTTTATTATTATATTTTATTAAGGTGCAATCCTAACCAACTTTCCAGCACCCAGGAAAGGGCAATGCAGTTCCAAGATAAGGGAACAAACATTCCCTTACTTTGAGGAGGCCTCTGTGAGTGCCACCCAACTGTAGGATGCAGCACACACCCCATTGGCACTGCTATGCTGAAAAGTTGGTTAGGATTTGGGTCAAAATCTGGCAGCCAGATTCTCTAATGACAGAGGTGGGTTGAATATACTGGAAATAAGATAGAGACTATAGAATGGGGTCATCAGTATTGAAATTTATTATATTTGTTTGTTCTTGCTAGGAATGTTTTTATTTGTTCAGGCACCTGCTGGATTGTGGTAGCACCAGCCCGTGGCTCATGCACAGATGCCATCACAAATGCTTAGACAATATGTGGAGCCTGCCTGCAAAACTATTGGACTGCGGACAACGTCATAGCCATGCTGATGCTCAGGGAAATGGTTTCCAAAATGCTGCTTCCCAGTCAGGCAAGGACTCGAGCTCTGAGCAGGCGGATGTGTCTTCAAAAGACAGAGAGCCTCCATTTGACATACCCCCAACAATTCTCCCTCCCACGAATTGCTGCATGAGTGGATGCCAAAACTGTGTGTGGATTGCCTACACGGAGGAGCTTCTGAAGCATTACCAGGATGGAGGAAAACGGGCCCTAGCAGCCATAGAGAAGCACATACAGGATGAGAATATAAAAACATTCTTAAAGATGGAAATTGGATTCCGCCTGAAGAAAGATTAAAAATTGGTGGCGCTGCATGCCGCACAGGTGGTCTCAGGCATCGCCATTTCTGAAGGAAATGAAATCCTAATGAGTTATGGTCCCACGTAAACAAGAGAGTGCCATCCTCATTTTATACGTGGGTTCTTAGCCAGTTGGTACAATTCACTGATATGAGTCATGATAGTCTATGTGAATTTAAGCAAAAATGTTTTTGCTTAATAAATATTTATTTATATGTTAAAAAATTATAACTTTATTTTATTCCACATAGTTTCCGCCTTTCTTCAGTATCACCCAAGGTGGCATAAGCAGAGTTTCTTGATGGACTCCCATCCAGTGTCGAGACCCAAACCTGCTTGCATGACACTAAATGCATGATTGTGTAGTTGCAGGCTTAGGTTTACTAGTGTGTAAGGGCCACAGTTTGAATCGGGATCACAGCAGGGGCAATTGAGTATTTAATGCTTTACCAACACTATGAAATGCTGTTTAATCCTAAAGGTGCCATTTGCCACAATAGTCTTTTCAGGGTTAAATTGCTGCTTTGTAGTGGTGATTTTTAGTGGGGAAAACAGCTTTAAGGTCAAGAGTTAAATGCCTGCTATCTCTCCACTGCAGCCCTGATCCGAATAAAGGTCCAGCATGACTCCTGCACATGAATCAACCTAAGCTTGTAACCATACAATAGTGCACTTAGCGTCATGTGTAGTTTGGCCTTAGTTTCAACAACATTGCCGCATTTAGACCCAGCAGCACTGAATGGCTCCTTAAAGATCAGTTAATCTTTTTCTCTCTGCTGGTTAGTCAAGGTGCAGGTTACTATGAGCCATACTGTGAGGAAAATTCTGGATTAGGCAAAATGATATGCATTATGCATAATACATAATAGGCTTTTAGGCTGCAATTACATGCACATGTGGTTTGGAGTAAGTTTAAGGTCCCAATCCTATCCAGCTTTCCAGCACTGATGCAGCTGTGCTGAAAGGGTGTGCACTAATCTAGTGGTGGGGGGACAGTCACAGAGGCCTCTTCAGAGTAAGGGAATGGTTGTTCCAGTACCTCAGAGCTGCATTCCAGCTGCGTTGGCACTGGCAAGTTGGATAGGATTGGGCCCTAACTGAACTTGGCAGGACTTATGTCCAGGAAACATGCAGAGAATGCAATTGTCTGTAGGCCAGAGAAGTTGTTGATGTAGTACAATATCTCTGCTCCAGCAGCACTAGAGATGAAATCAGCAGCACAGGACACTTGAGGTCAACATGATATTCCACTTCCACTCACTGATTCTCCTGTCAGACTGCATTTCAGGCACACCCTAAACAAGAAATCTCATCCCCTGTACAATTGCTGTTACTTGTGTTTTATAACCTTTTTTCAGATTTTGTTTTTTTTCCCCAAGGAGGAAAAGTGCAGAAAATGGTGTTATGTATTTTTATTCCAAGGGTGCATTTTTATAAATTATGATCACTTTAAAAGAGTGCCGGTAGGTGATATAGGTAGTATAGTGTCAGCAGGTGCACCTCCAGTCCAGATCATTTTTTAAAATTTTGTCACAGATTTCCCAGTTTATTTTTTCACAGATTTTGCAGTGTTTTTTGTTTTACAAAATTGAGAAATGCAGAAAGCAGTGTTATTTGTTTTTATTTCGTTATCACCGAAAAACCACACCTCTGGTTTTACAAATAGAGCAGCATCAGTGTAAGTGTCACTTTATAGAGAAGCATGAATACACCAAAGACAGTCCCTGTTCAGAAGAGCTTCTCATCTTTATTTCCTTCTAAACCAAGCCTCCTCCTATTTCCTCCTGCAGATTATTTAAATAAAACTAATAATTCCACATGTATATAGAACATTATTTGTCTACTGTTTTCAGAAGTCTGAAAAGATAAATTTGTTCTAGATGGGGAAGCTGAGAGATAGGCTGTGCTATCTGTCTCCTATCTACTCAAAAGTAAACCCTATTATGTTAGTGGGGCTTACTCTCAGGGAAGTGTGTATAGGAGTGTCACCTGTGCTGGCCATTGGAAAGGGGAGCATTTTCTTAGTGCATCTGACTAGTTTATCTACTTTTAAGAGCAAAGTGTCAGTCAGTAAGAGGAGAGCATTTATATAGTGGTGGGTTTGGTTTTTGTTTTTTTTAAAGTGTTCAAAGCACTTCTCATACATAATTTTAGACATTTTTACAGCAATCTTTTAAGGCAGGAATGGACCATAGAAGTGAATGGCTTCTATTGATAACAGTGAAATAAAGGGCTGCAATCACGACACAGCCGAGGTTGCATCAAAACTATATTGGAGGCATACTTCAACTGTTCAACCAACTGCAGCTCCTCTTTGTATAGAAATGAAAGGGTTCCTTGGACTATGGGAGAAAGAGAACCTGCACTCTAGTATATGCTCCCTGCAGTCAAGGAGGGGGCACCCTACTGGAAGCCCAGTGTGTTGAACTGGCATTTCTATATACAGTGAACCCTTGATTTACCGGACTAATGGGGGAGGAGTGGCCACTAATGCCAAAAGTCCATTAAATCCAAATGCATTTATAACAATGCGCGCGCGCACAACATGACTAGTTTTTAAAGAAGCAATGTTCATTATATGTGGAGTCTGTTAAATGAAGGGTTCACTGCATAACGATTAACTGGTGTCTGCCAGTGTGACATGGGGGAGGGGAGCCCATGCTGCTACAGGCAGCTGTTTTGACCATGATTGTTGTTATTACTAAAAGATTTACTGTATATCCCACCTTTCCCATGCTGAAGCAAATTCCCAAGGCAGCTTACAAATACCCCATTAAAATGTACAATATGTTGCCAACTGGCTTGGTCTGTTCTTGTACCTTTAACACTAACTTGATGGGTGAAAGTCAGTCTGCAAAGAAGTGCATAACCATTCTCACTTGGTAAGGGACTTTCATTTATGGGCAGAATCCATGAACCCCATTCGAGTTTCAAGTACATTCTGCAGTGTGCTACATTTCTTCCAACATGTTCTAGAAAAGCAAGCTGTTCTCCTCCTCCTCCTCCTAGGTCTGCCTGCTGGGACAATATCATTTACAATCCTTTCTTAATACCCTGCTCTGAAGAAATCCTCAGACAAGCTAATCACAGTGTGCTTTAATGGAACTGCTGAACCTTCCACTAATTATAGCTAGCTAGACTTTAGTAAATAGGATTAAACTATGCTAGTTTTGTGTTAATTGAAGCCAGGTGGATCACTTCATGTATAATGAAACCCCTATTTTGTTTTTAATTTAGTGCTTTGGCTGAAAAACCAGGGAAGTGAAATTGATTGCTTGAATGTTAAGAACACAAAACACCAGAAAGCTTTTGGTCCATTCTCCCACCTGGAATTCCTGCAGACAACCCTTTGGGATTCTTGTGCAATGTCTATGAGTTACCAACTTTTTACCCAGCTCCCACAACTACAGTATCTCTTAACAGTAGCTTAATGGGAAGACATTTGCAAACAATGTTGTTTGATCTTTCTATAGTGAAAAGCTTTGCATGCCCATTTCTCCAGATCAACACTATTTCATTGCCTGTTTGTCATCAGTTAGGAGGTGAGGCAGAGGAACAGCCTAGAGTAAAGTAGACCAAAACCCAAAGGGGGTCTTTTTACTTTAGAATGTGCTTACATGTGTCCTGGCACTGTGGCTGCCCTAGGCACCGATAACACAGGCCAACACACATTTTGCCTCCTTAAACGTTACACCAATTCCTGGGTATATTTGGGGTCCTGATTCCAAAAATGGCATCTGTTTTGCCCTATCATGTCTAGTTTTGGAGTATAGTACAGCCTCATTAGTGAATGGTTCAAGCAGCTTCCTCATGAGCAAGCCTACATCATGGTTTCCTCATGAGGAAGCTGCTTGAACCATTCACTAATGAGGCTATACTATATCTCCAAAACTAGACATGATAGGACAAAACGGATGCCATTTTTGGAATCGGAACTCCAAATTCATATCAAACCACCATAAAGTTTGGAAAAAGCTTTTCTGATGCTCAATTTTGTAGGCCTGTGTAACCAGTGTCTCAGTTGATCTTAGTTCCATCAGATGATCTCTAGTGAGATGAACAGCATCGTTCAAGAGATGCCTTGTCTGCATCATCCTGGCTTCGAAAATCATCTTGCTCCTAACTGATGCCTCAAGGAGGTCTACCTGCAGTGATAACCAGCCGCAGTAGCAGGCAATGCAGACCCTCAGATCATCCTACTTTTAGGTTGTTCTTTTGCCTCCTAGATATACTGATGCTAGACCTCCACTAGCTTGGGTTGCTTTTCTGCAGGTCACCCTGAAGTTCCTAAGGCTGTTCCTGTCCAAACCATGCCAGACAGAACTCAGTATATCAGCCATGTAGGCATAGATCCAGTACGTAGGTATTACTATTTGATTGAGACAACGTCTGTTGGTGGAAGAGTATTCAAGTTACACAGAGCATCACTGGGGACACAGACCAAAGCGATGCAGTGGCAGTAACTGTTTCTAAGGGTTCTAGAAACATCAGAGGCAGATATTTAACTATTTGTAACAGGTGAAATGCCTTCCGTACCTCTTCCTGTCCTTTCTAGTATCCTGTACACACAGACCAGAAACAATGTACCTATCATTGAGGAGGACACTGGATTAAAAAACAAGGGTCATAATCCTATTATGAGAGGCATAATAAATCCAGCAACCCATTTGAAATTTCCAGAGCACCTGCAAGCTAGAAATATACTCACTATAACCGTAGGTCAGCGACAGTCTTTCAAGCGAGTGTATCATAAGTATTCGGTGAGTATAACTAGATACTTGGCTTCAGGTTGGGGGCAGGCCAGCCCAAAGTACTTGCTTCAAGCAGCAAATGGGCAAGCACCCAGGTCCTCCTGTCCTGGCCAATTGCCTGTCTGGCAGCCCCCCCCCCCCCCATTTTCTTTTCATTAGCTCTCTAGGTTCTTTTCTCAAGAACCTCCCCTCTAACAGTTTAAGAGAAGCAGCAATGGAGGAAGACAAGGACAGTAGGTGCCGGCAGTCACTTGCACTGAGGCGCAGGGAGCTGGTTGTGGTGGGAGTGAGCGTTGGTGCTAATGCTGGCCCAGCAGTCTGCTGAATGACATTGGGATGTGGGGTGCTAGCCCTGATGGGGTTGCTCTTGGGGCTTGCACTAATGCTAGGGCAGGGGATCAGAATTTTGCAGGACTAGTCAGTAGAGCTTAGCATCTCAGATGTTTGATTGTCTTCATCCACCATTTCTACTAGTTCAAATGGCTTCAACCTTCACTTCCATCCCATTGTAATTATGTTCATACAAGGGCATATATAGGGTGCAGTCCATCTGTAGTGACTGAAGGGTTTTGCTCAAATACTTGCTCAGCATTCATGGAATGGCATTGGGTAACTTGTGGCAAAAAATCATTTCCCAGCCTAAGCTTCCTCGCAGGATTGTTAGGATAAATGAGATTTGAGGCTGCAAATGGATGCATGTTTACATGGGAGTAAACTCACTAAATTCAATGGGGCTTCTAAGTATGCATACAATCAGGCAGATGAAAGTTGTAGCAATACTGAATAGTAATGGTTAATGGATAGTGGGGTGCAGAAGTAGATGTTGAATGGCTAATTATTGCATAATGAAACAAATCCAAATAAGGTGCATCTAAGCATATGTCCAACTAGCATTTTAGTGATGGATTTGAACTATGTATTTTTAAAATGCCTTGGTGGCGTTATTATTACTACACTGATATTCAGTCCTGGCAAAACAGAGGTGCTGGTGGTCAGCAAGAAAGCTGACCCAGAGGTCTGTCCTGGGTGGTGCTCCACTCCCTTTGAAGGAACAGGTTTGCAGCTTTCTTTCAGTTCAGGGTGCAGGTTATCACCTATAACGTCCTGCATGACTTGAGTCCTGGATATGTGAAGGACTGCATCTTTCCACACTTGGCTGCCTACACACTATGATGGTCATCAGAGATCCTGCTTTGTCTTTCCTCCTTAACAGAGACCAGGCATGGATTAATGGTCTTCTCTGTGGTAGGCAGCCTGGGTATTCCCTTCTCTGGGAAGCCTGGCTGGCCTTTACGCTGCCTACTTTCAAATGGGTAGTAAAAATGTTTTTGCTCCATCAAGTTTTTCCTTGAATTTTTTTTTCACAAACCCTTTTGCCTTGTTTACTATCTTTTTCTAATTGTAGTTCAATTGATTGCTTTTAATCATTTGTATTGGTGATTGTATTTTATGCATTGTTGTGAGCCACCTTGGTGGTCCCTTATTGAGACTAAAAGGTGACATATAGAGTAAATATTTTAAAATAAATAAGTACAACACCAGCAGAGTGCATGGAGCTGGACAACAGAAAGCGGGATTCTCAACAAATAACATGTTCTCAGCCTAGCAATTAAACTGGCAATGTATTTTCACCACAATTGTTAGCATGTCTCTGGAGTTATAACTCCCTGGTCTTAATGATTCTATCTAGCAGGAAAACTTCACATTGTTGAGGTTTGGCAATGCAGGGAAGGTGGCTATATGATGAAGCAAGGTGAAGAAGTTGGTTTGGGCAGTGGTTTCTGCTGGGGATGGGTAGTTGCTGAAGAACAAAAAGGAAATCTGGTGGGCCAATAGTGGTCTTGCAAAATGTGTAATTATTAGCTGAAGGGTTTACGGGGTGGAAGGGAGAAAAGCTTTAATCAGATTAGGAATTGTTGAGGGATTTGAATGTGAGTGCATGAAATGCTAGACTGGGTCAGACAAATGATTCGTCTAACGCAATGTCCTGAAATGGACAACAACCAGTGATTGGTGCCGAGTTCTCCAGTTAAGGGACTAAGGGCTCAATCCTATGGGCTGGAGCACCGGTGGCACATGTGCACCTCTGGCTGCCAAAAGCATGTCTGCAGCACCTGGGGAGGAGGGAGCATTGGTCCTGGGCCACAATGCCATGAGGATGAGGGGAGCAGCCATTGGTAAGTTTAACCACTGGCTGCTGGTGTGACTTTTCAGGGCAAGGGGAAGGCAGAATTGGGGGAGGGGAGGGAGCTTGGGAAGGGAGCAGAGACAGTGGCAACCTGTGCTCTCTCCCTGGCTCCATATCCTGCGCTCCCTTTCTGACTGGGAAACTAGACACGGGCCTCCTTGATTCTGCACTTGCTCAATAGCGGAGGCAGATTCGAGGAGCCCCATTGCTTCTGGCTGTGTTCTACCCTGGGAAAGAAAGCAAATGCTCCCTTTTCCCTGAGGAGACATCGGCAGCTGCCTAGGAATACATAGGATACAGTGGCAGCCCTTTCAATGCCGCTGTTCCTCTGGGCACCAGGGTAGATAGGATTGGGCTGTAGATCTGCTGAATGCATATTTGAATGCGTACCAAAGCAAATTCAGGAATTAGTGGTCCTTTGGGTGTACACCGGATACATTCTGTCTTGCTCTACATAGTAATGCTTTGCTGGTCCCAGAGTAGTCATGCCTGTGATGCTCTGCACAGGGCAATTATGAGGGGCAATTTTTGCACAATGTGCAAGCTCTGTCTCTTATCCTCACAGCAACCCTGTGAGGTAGATTACACTGGAAGAGAGTAACTGGCCTATTGCCACCCAGGGTTTTCATGGCTGAATGGGGATTTGAACCCAGATCTCTGTGGCCTTAGTCCAACTGTCTGCATTACTTTAACTCTCTGCTAAAGCAGAGAATATGCATGCCACAGGCACTTGTAACAGCAGTAGTACAGCACCATGAGTAGGGGGAGTTTACCTCCTTAATTAAATCTTCTTTCACTAGATGTTTCTCAGACTTGGGAAGCTAAAGGTGATGCTCAAAGCTGAATGCTTGGAGACCTGTATGATTGCTCTCTCCGACAAGGTATATGTTGGGGTGGGAAAGCACCATCTGGCAGAAAAGCTGATGCCCTCTAATGTGAGGTATTCCTCCTGTCTAGTGATCCTCTTTGATCAGTAGAACAGGTCTCAGAGAAATAAGAGGGGAGTTCAGAAGCTAACCTATTTCCTTCCTACCTCCACATTTACTTGTGCTTTAAGTCTCTCTCTCTCTCTCTCTCTCTCTCTCTCTCTCTCTCTCTCTCTCTCATATCAATCAATACCAACCTACAGGATTCAGGTTTTGCGCCTGGGCGTCATTCCTTCACCACAGCCATGAACCCTGAACCTCTCAAGTCAGAGATCAAATCAGCCACCAGAGTGATCGGAGGACCTGTCACCCCCAGAAAAGGACCCCCCAAATTCAAGCAGAGACAAACAAGGCAGTTCAAGAGCAAGCCACCAAAGAAGGGGATCCAAGGGTAAGATATGAGAGAGGTTGCTTGGGAGGAGAGGGATGATAGCATCTTCCTCTAGTTTAAAATAACCATCACATAGGCCTCTTTATTTACCAGCATTACACAAACCACCTCAAGCAGCGCAGCAGTAGGTGAGAAGTCAGCATTTTCAACCCAGAGCTCTGATAACCAATACCAGCATGAAGACCAATATGCTCGGTCTATGAACTGATACATGGGGGCACACATATGGTTTTGTTTTTCCTGAGGAATGTCAATAATAGTCCTTGTATTTCCCCTTTGCTTTAAATGACTTAAATTAATGTTTTGTTTCTCCAATACATTTGGGTTTGCTCCAAATCTAATACGTATCAGTGCTTTCAACAAAGTAAAGTTCAGAGTTCTAAGCTGCCTAAATTAAATAATCTTCATGTTAACAATGGCCATTTATATTTCAGACTGACAATAAATGTAGATGCAGTGCTCCATCTGATTCTGCCAAGTTATCCATCTTGACCAGGGGTGTCCAAACATTTTGATGGGAGGGCCACATAATCTCTCTGACACTGTGTCAGGGGCCAGGGAAAAAAAGAATTAATTTACTTTTAAAATTTGAATAAATTTACATAAATGAATTTATTAGAGATGGAACTTATAAGAATGAATAAAGGTCTTGCAGTAGTTAGGCATATAAAAGGCCTTGCACAAAGCAAGACCAGCCTTTCCTTCACTGACACTGCTGCATCACAGACGTGAAACGGCAAGTAGTGGAGGGAGCTCTTGTCCCACAGCTCAGGTGAGAGGTCAAACAGTTGTCCTCATGCTGAGAGCAGTTGTGTCAGGCCAGCACAGGCTCCAGCAAGTCTCTGGAGGGCCAGAGGCTCATTGGAGACTGGGGGCTCCCCGAGGGCCTGATTGGGAGCCCTGGAGGGCCGCAAGTGGCCCCCGGGTTGGGTTTTGGGCACCCCTGATCTTGACTATGCACACTTATTTGGGAATAAGTCAAGCCTAGCCTATTGAGATATCCCTGCAAATGTGGGCTGAATCAGAACATGTGTGTATTTGCATCATACCATGCTTTTCCCAGGAGAAGGATATGCTATTCAGTTTGCATCCACCAAAGACAAACAAAAAAATAACCAGCAGAATAATTGCTGTACTTGTGAGTAAGCACCCTGGTCTGCCCTGTGAAGGAGGTGACTAGAGTGCTTAGTCATGAATACATTGGATGGGAGGGAAGGCTCCATCCTGCTCCTACTAATGGTGACAGCTTTTCTCTGCCATTAGATGATCTTGTGCCTATAGAAAGCTGCATCAGACCTACTGGCTGGGAAAGGTTCCTCCCTTTACAAGCAGCAGGCACTTTACAAGCAGAGCCACAGGTGTAGCTGCTTACTCAGGAATAAACCCCCTTTTCATCATGTCTGTTTCGATATCATGGAGATACAAATTCCTCTTTAATACTCTTCTACACAACAATCCCAGAAATGAAGCACCCATATGGCATGATTTATACCAGTTAATCCAAGAAGAATTGCTGATGTGGAAATACCCTTAAACTACTATTCTGTGTACATTTAGATGACAATAAGCCCCTTGGTCAGTGAGACTTATTTCTGAGTAAGGATACAAGGATCAGACCATGAGTTTGACCATAGCTATGGCATATGTAGTGCATGCTGGCTTTGATGTACCTCTGAAATCTGTACTTGTGGGTCTCCAGCGCAGCTGAATATTCATCTCTCTTGAATTGCTGGCACTGCAGCAAGCAGAAATCAATGTGACTGCAGCAGGATTGCCGGTAGCAAAAACATAATACTCAGCAGACCCTAGGCACAGTCACAGTTCTGTGTTTCTTTGTTTTGTACAAATGCAGATTCTTAGCAAAATAAAATTGTTTGAAATTGTATTTAAGACATTTTTATTAGTTTTGTGGATATAGATTTAAAAAAGAAGTAATGTACAAAAGTGAACTGAAACAGGAAGTGAATTTTTTAATGCATTCCATTGTATAAAGCCATATAATGTGCCACCAAATCATCATTATAAATTTTATGCTGTTAATATGGTGTTAGGCCCCACATGAGCTTTAGCAACAGTACTAACATGGCACTGTGGTTAGGCTATGCCCTTCAAAAAGTCCATAGTAACTTTATCCACTGCCCTTGATGAGGGTTTTTGCAATCACCCTCTGTTCAGGGATTATCCTAAAACATTCTCAGGTTAGAAAAAAAAAATCTCACCCTATAAATCACCCTAAAGGAGCTCTGTAAAGAGGTTAGATTTCCACTGTTCAGAGAGATGTTCCAGGATCAAATGATAAAAGCAAAAAGCAGAATGTTCTCTTTTTTCTCTTTGTAGGTTTGGTGATGATATTCCTGGCATGGAAGGCTTGGTAACAGGTATTAAGGAATTATTTTCATTTTGTCAGTGTGTGAATGTATCCCAACAGCTGGTCGGTGATGGCAAGAATGTGTGTGAGTAGGCTCAGTTGCATTCATTTCGGTTGCATTACTAAGACTGTGACCTCGGCCCAGCTCTTTGTCTCTGCTTTCCTGGTCTAAAGCATTCCTGCTATCCATGGCTTGTTTTTCCCTCTGAAACTCTTCTAAGAGCCTGCATTCTAGCTTTTCCCCTGCTCCTCTAGCTCTGCATCTGTCATTTCAGCCAGTTCTGCCCAAGCCATATCTGCCTGCCAACCATATCTTGACTGTTTTGAAAGAGGGTATAGCTAGATTTCAGGGGTATATCTTCCTACCCCACAATCTCAAGCTGGGTTTTTCTTTCACAACTAATAGGGAAACTATTAGTTTAGATGTGGGAGTGAATGAATGAACGAAATAGTCTACCCAGTCCCACAGACTCTTCTTAGGCCCCTGCCTGCACTACTGCTGGCAGAGTCACCATGAGTTCGACAGATGCATCTTAAACACAGATCACTTTCATGATAATCATGCCTCTTTCCTTTATCCAAGCTCTCTGCTGCGTTAGGTCTTTTCCATGTACAGGTGCTGACATTTGATTTCAAAAATCCTGCGTGGAGTCAAGGGGCAGAGCCACACAGGGAAACGTGTGTGACCTAGCCACATCACCGTGTTGGTTTGCCACCACTCACTTTTCTTCCCCCAGCTCAGCAAAGGCTGAGAGATATGGCTATGGAGAAACCACACATGTACAATCTATATCAGGGGTGCCCAAACCCCGACCCTGGGGCCACATGCGGCCCTCGAGGCCTCTCAATGTGGCCCTCAGGGAGCCCCCAGTCTCCAATGAGCCTCTGGCCCTCCAGAGATTTGTTGCAGCCCACACTGGCCTGACACAACTGCTCTCAGCGTGAAGGCAACTGTTTGATCTTTTGCGTGAGCTGTGGGATGAGGGCTTCCTCGACTGCTTGCTGTTTCATGTCTGTGATGCAGTAGCGGCAGCAAAGGAAAGGCCAGCCTTGCTTTGTGCAAGGCCTTTTATAGGCCTTGAGCTATTGCAAGACCTTCATTCATTAAGTTCATCTTTAATATATTCATTTATGTAAACTTATGTAAATTTATTCAAATTTTAAATGTAAATTAATTCTTTTTCTTCCCCGGTCCCCGACACAGTGTCAGAGAGACGATGAGGCCCTCCAGCCAAAAACTTTGAACACCCCTGCTCTATATTCTCAAATCTGGCAGTATATGAAATAGTGGGCCAAGCCTGAGCTCATTAACATGGCTCCCTTGTGCACATGCACTGGCAGCCAGGCCAAAATGCTGGTTTTTACACCAACAACTGACAACTAGCTCAGAGGTTAAAAAAAATATGGGGGCATGCTATCATCCTCTGAACCAGAAACCAGAAGGGGACCTTGAAATGAGGAAACAGATCAGGGAGGTGTCGAGGAGGGACAGGGTTGTAATGATGGAGAACTTCAATTATCCTCACATTCATGCTCTGGTCATGAAAGAGAAACCAGTTTTCTTGACATAAATGACTGCTTTAGAGCAACAAGTCATGGAACCCACCAGAGGACAGGCAACCCTGGATTTAGTATTGTGTGGCACTCAGGACCTGGTTAGAGAGGTAAATGTTACTGAGCCACTGGGGAACAGTGACCATGCTGCAATTAGTTTCACCATGTCTGCCAGGGGAAGAGAGCCAAACAAATTAACACAAAAACTCTTGACTTCTGAAGGGTGGACTTCCCTCAAATGAGGAGGCTAGTTAGGAAGAAGTTGAAAGGGAAGGTAAAGAGGGTCCAATCTCTCCACTGTGCATAGAAGCTGTTTAAAACAACAGTAATAGAAGCCCAGGAGAAGTGTATACCGCAAAGGAAGAAGGGCTCAACTAAGTACAGGAGGGTGCCCACATGGCTAACCAGCCAAGTTAGAGAGGCCGTAAAGGGCAAGGAAGCTTCCTTCTGTAAACAGAAGTCTTGTGCTAATGAGGAGAATAAATAGGAACATAGACTGTGGCAAAAGAAATGTAAGAAGGTGATACGGGAGGCCAAGCGAGACTATGAGGAACGGATGGCCAGCAACATTAAGGGGAATAATAAAAGCTTCTTCAAATACGTTAGAAGCAAGAAACCCACCAGAGAAGCGGTTGGCCCTCTGGATGGGAAGGGAGGGAAAGGGGAGATAAAAGGAGACTTAGAGATTTCAGAGAAATTAAATGAGTTCTTTGCATCTGTCTTCACGGCAGAAGACCTCTGGCTGATACCACTGCCCGAACGGCCCCTCCTGACCAAGGAATTAAGTCAGATAGAGGTTAAAAGAGAAGATATTTCAGACCTCATTGATAAATTAAAGATCAATAAGTCACCGGGCCCTGATGGCATACACCCAAGGGTTATTAAGGAATTGAAGAATGAAGTTGCAGATCTCTTGACTAAGGTATGCAACTTGTCCCTCAAAACGGCCACGGTACCAGAAGATTGGAGGATAGCAAATGTCACAACGGTTTTTAAAAAGGGAAAGAGGGGGAACCTGGGAAAATATAGGCTGGTCAGCCTAACGTCTGTTCCAGGTAAGATGGTGGAATGCCTCATCAAAGATAGAATTTCAAAACACATAGAGGAACAAGCCTTGCTGAGGGAGAATCAGCATGGCTTCTGTAAGGGTAAGTCTTGCCTCACGAACCTTTTAGAATTCTTTGAAAAGGTCAACAGGCATGTGGATGCAGGAGAACCTGTGGACATTATATATCTGGACTTTCAGAAGGCGTTCGACAAGGTCCCTCACCAAAGGCTACTGAGAAAACTCCACAGCCAGGGAATTAGAGGACAGGAACTCTCATGGATTGAGAACTGGTTGAGGTCCAGGAAGCAGAGAGTGGATGTCAATGGGCAATTTTCACAATGGAGAGAGGTGAAAAGCAATGTGCCCCAAGGAACTGTCTTGGGACGTGTACTTTTCAACCTCTTCATAAATGACCTGGAGGCAGGGCTAAGCAGTGAGGTGGCCAAGTTTGCAGATGACACCAAACTTTTCTGAGTGGTGAGGACCAGAAGTGATTGTGAGTAGCTCCAGAAGGATCTCTCCAAACTGGGAAACTGGGCAGCAAAATGGGAGATGCATTTCAATGTAAGTAAGTGTAAAGTCATGCACACTGGGGCAATAAATCAAAACTTTACATATAGGCTAATGGGTTCTGAGTTGCTGAAGACAGATCAGGCGAGAGATCTTGGGGTGCTGGTGGACAGCTCGATGAAAATGTCAGCCCAATGCAAGGCGGCAATGAAGAGGGCTAATTCCATGCTTGGGATCATTAGGAAAGGCATTGAGAATAAGACAGCTAATATTATAATGCCGTTGTACAAATCGATGGTAAGGCCACACCTGGAGTATTGTGTCCAACTCTGGTTGCCACATCTCAAAAAGGATATAGTGGAGATGGAAAAGGTATAAAAGAGAGCAACCAAAATGATTACGGGGCTGGGACACCTTCTCTAGGAGGAAAGGCTACGGTGTTTGGGCCTCTTCAGTCTAGAAAAGAGGTACCTGAGGGGGGACATGATTGAAACATACAAAATTATGTTGGACAGAGGATGGACAGGGGATGGACAGAGATGCTCTTTTCCCTCTCACATAACACCAGAACCAGGGGACATCCACTAAAATTGAGTGTTGGGAGAGTTAAGACAGACAAAAGAAAATATTTCTTTACTCAGCATGTGTCCCATCTGATTTTCCCTATCCTACTGACTACGCCAATTTGTCCTGTCCAAATATTCCAACTCCCTTCTAATGCCCACTTTTTGGCTAGTTAACACCCTCCTTTTCCAAGAACAACAGCTGTGGTGTGCAAAGAAATGACCAGAACTCCTTATCAGTTGAGCAATTAACAAGAATTTATTGCTACAAACACATACTTATTCCCTGCAAGTCCTCTTGTCCAGAGGTTTTCCCTCCCCAAAACTCCACTTAACTCAGTGGGTAACATCTGAAGCCTCCAGTCCAAGTCCAGTGTCCAAAGCACAGTCCAGTCTTCCCAATCCAGTCTTCTGCAGCAGAGTCCCTCCTCTGTGTCCTCTCCAGCAGTCTCCTCCAGCAGGGTCCTGGCAGTTCTCTCTTCTGTGTCCTCCAGGAGAGTCCTGGTAGTCCCCTTCTCCCATAGATATTGGTCAGGTAGTGTCTCCCTCAGAGTAGCTCTGCTGAAGCTGCCTTTTATCCTTGGATATCTCATAATCCAAAATGCAGCTCACCTGTGAGCTACCTGGTTAGCCCCTTGTTAAGTCCAAATTAGGCTCAGGTGAGCCATCTCTTCAGTTCATGTCCATTCAAAGTCCCATCAAGGTCAAATGAAACTCAGGTGTCCAACCAGGTCGCCATTGGCCTTGATTGATTACAGCTGTGGAGCCAGCTCTGCCCTTCCCAGAGCTGTCAAACAGCTGTCAAAACATGGAATCACTGTCAGCATCACATCATCCACCTGATGATCTTCTGATCTTCCATTACAGCATGTAATTAGTTGGTGGAACTCTTTGCCACAGGATGTAGTGATGGCATCTTGCCTGGATGCCTTTAAGAGGGGATTGGACAAATTTCTGGAGGAAAAGTTCATGACGGGTTACAAGTCATAGTAGGTATGTGCAAGCTCTTAGTTTTAGAGGCAAGCTGCCTCTGATTGCCAGATGCAGGGGAGGGCACCAGAATGCAGGTTGTGTGTTGTCTTGTGTGCTCCCTAGGGCATTTGGAGGGCCAATGTGAGATACAGGAAGCTGGACTAGATGGACCCTTGGCCTGATCCAGCGGGGCTCTTCTTATGTTCTTAAAAAGATCAGGCAGGTTGGGATCTTTTTGTTTGGTTAGCAACTCTAATTGTGAAAGGCAAAGATTGGTCTGCCATTGCAGCCTGTCTCCTCCCCCAGATGTTTTAGAGATAGGGTTAGTTTTAGACATTCTTTTACTCTCCCCCATTCTTGTTTGGCTATGCCAAAGCATCTCTAGTCTAGAAAGTTGGGTGGCTGCTGCCTCTGAAATACCACAGGCAGCTTGTTTTCTTGCATGTTTTCTTGGACTTGGTTGTGCTTAGGCTTGAATAAGAGACCTTCCACCACACATGGCCTGCTATATCAAAAGTCACCATGGGTCTTTGGGGCAGGTGCCAGCTTTGGTCAGATAGCTTTCAAGAGGAAGCATGTCTGGATTGCACTGATACTAGCTCTTTTCTCTTTCAGATATTACTGTGATCTGCCCCTGGGAAGCCTTCAGTCACCTGGAACTTCATGAGCTGGCACAATATGGTATCATCTAAACAGACAGAAGCCATAAATGGGGCTTCCCTTCAGTAGCCTGGGCAGCATCTGTGACCTTTCTCTTGTTTGTGCTCCAAGCTCTGCAGAGGAGCTAGGCTAGTAGTTATAAACTCTTGGCTGCTAGTAATTGATACAACAAAATAAAACCCTGTGAACAAGCATTGGATGAGTCTATGCTGCAGTCCCCATGCAAACTTTCTCTGCTCAACCATAAGTAATTTCTCCTCCCACCTCACCCCATCCCACTGACAAAAGTGCAAAAAATACCTGCATGCCTGAAAAATGACATTTTTGTGTGTGCAGCGATTGCCCCAATTTACTATGACCCTCTTTTCCTTTTTATCTGTGCCCTGGAGATGATAAAAAGGTTTAAAGCAGTAAAGGCTCTCATATAACGAAAACTACTGTAAAACTGCTTGTTGAGATAAAACAAAGAAGTGGGAGGGCACAGAGTGACGGTTAGGGAGACAACAGTTGCGACAGGGAGCCTTTAAGACCTCACATGGTAATAGGACTGGAATGCTGAAGTTCAGCTTGATGCAGGGGAAAGCAGCAAGACTGAAAAATATTAAGAAAAATGCCCCAGCTGTGCACTGAGTGAGGAGAGGAAATGGAATAACAAGCGTTTGTTATATTCATCTGGATGGGCCAAATGTTTCATGAACATGTCAGGATTATTCTGTGTGGACTAGATGAAGATTCATCCAGCTCATGGTTATACTTTTCTTTCTGTTCTCTTCCATATGCGGCCGGGCTTCCGTTTCCATTTGTCCTGGCATATCACCTCTGAGGTGAGCTGGGCTACGTGAGATGAAGATGTTTCTTCTGCTGTGGCAGAGTGCTGTCCCTTTCACAATCTGCTTGTTTTCAGGAAGGTCTCCGCACTGTTTTTGAGCCCCTCACTTCCTACCTGCCTCCTCACTGTTCTTGAGCTATGACAACAGGGCCAAATAGACTGTCAGAATGATGGACATCTGCTAGCACATTTAGCGAAGATGCTCCTAAAGCAAGGAATTCTTCCCTACATCACTGCCCTTCCATCTTCCTCAATAATCTTCATTTTTCTCTACAACGTCACTTTTACCATTCTTTCCAGTACAAAGTGCTTCCTATCATTTGCTTCAAAAATGCAACCAGTTTGGGGGGGAGTTAAGGGATTTTCAGTCCTTTGAGTTGTACATCTGAAAGAAATACAGGCCAGCAGTTGTGATTCCAGACAAAAATGGGAGAGACTGTCACTGCATAGCAACTGACACAATACAAATGGGGAAACCTTCAGTACTGTGAGCCAAGAGCTATCAATTGAAGCAGCTGAAATATGAAGCTAAACAGGCAAAGGGAGCAGAGTCCATTGCTATATTGTAAAATTAATAAAAAAACAAAAAGCTCTCATCAGATCAAAGAGTGCAAAGTAGGGGACCAACTCACCTCTCGTGGCTAAAATGTCAGCAAACAACAACTCATCCTCGAAAGGCTTGGCCTCTATTAATCAAGGACTGGTACATTATCAGAACTGAATGAAATGCTTGGAGGAAGAAAGGCAAGAGTATATATGGTAAAGCATTGATATATGTGTATTCTGGATGGGGCCCACAGGTGCTTTTGCTCCAAATCTGTACTCCCTCCTTTCCACTTTTCTCTATAGTTCCAAGCCCCCTGGGTCCTTGCCAGAATCCCCTCAGTGCTGTGGTCACAGCATGTTGTTCCAAATAACCTTTTTGATTTGGTGGTACTCTAAAGCAGTTACATGTTCTATTGCTTTCACATCCAGTATGTTCATAAATGTACATCAAGTAGCATTTTGTACTTTTTTTAGAATATGTGCATTGCATTACATTAATTAAAGCATTACATTAAAGCAACCAAAGAAATGAGAATCACAGTCCTTTGAGAAAGAAGAGTTTGCCCAAAGCTTTCCTTTCCCTCCCCAGGAACATCTCCATGCATCTTTCTTTCATTGCCACACACTAGTGCTTCACAGACCAAATCACTTTCAGTATCTTAACTACAAGGGAATTCTTTGAAGTTATGTAATTAAAACTATAAAAGTTCTGGGAGTTCAAGGTAAGAAAGAGCTCCAAATATTTAGAAATTTAGAGGTTTATATAAAGAAGAATGCTGTTTATCTATAGTTACAGTGATGCACAAAGCACACATGAGTTTTAGACAAACTATATATGTAACAGCCGATTCCCTATATTCTTTTTTTCTCTGCCAGACTCTAAGTGTTATGGAGTGCAATATTTATTTATAGGCACTTTTATCCCACCTTTCTATTTTGAAAACAGCTAACAGATTAAAGCAGCTAACAAAAATCAAATATAGCTTGCTACAGCAGCAAAAAATATAATTAGCAGAATTTAAAAATACAGAACAATGTAAAATGTGTTCACTATGAATAAATGGCAAAAGGCTGTCTTATAGTATCACCAGAAAAGATACAATCCCTGATCAGTTAACAACCATCCCAAAAGCACTCCAAAAATCAATGTTTTCATTGACTGCTGGAAGGTGAGCAGAGACTGGGCCAGGTAACCCTCAGAATCATATTGCTGCCTGTCCACATCCTCCCTTTCCTGAAGCCAGTTCCGGTGCTGAAAGTGGCATTCCTGACCAACTCAGAAATTGGCTTTGAGAAAGGATTTTTGAAAGCCAGTTGCTGGGTTAGTAGGAAAGCATATAGGCATAGAGGTTTCCATTGGAAATTCAAGTCATGTTCCAACAAGCCACTTGACAGGGCACAGACTTTAGGACCCAGGTTTGGCAGGATCCAGGCTTATTTTTATCAGAGCTTTGAAGTATGCAGTATAGGATGAAGAAAGAATTGATAGAAGAGACTATAGGCAGGGTGAGAGGGTGAAGGAGCTTCAGTTAAGGACAGAGAGAAGAGGAGGTGAAAGAACCACGTCTGTGGGCAGCCTCGCTTCAAGTGGCTCAGCTGCGAGCAAGGAGACAGCACCACAGCAACTGGATTGCTGCAATGGGGGTGGCATTGCCAACCCCACCTTCCCGATGAGTGCCACCAAGGGTCACAGCATCTCTGTAACACCCCCCCCCCCCATACACAACTGGAAAGAAGGAAGAGGACAAGCAAGAGAAATTCAGGGCCAAAGGCATACTCTCCCCAAACTACACAAACAACCTTGCCTGGGTAATTTCATGGATAACAAACTAGTATAAAATAATAGAGGTTCCACAATATCCTGGCTTTATATATTATAGTCCCCAGAAGATCATGGGTAAAACCCCTTTGCCTCTGATGACAGGAAAGCAAGTATGTTCCTTCCCTCCTGCTCTTTTAATATAGAGTCCTAGCAAAGGTAATGCCTGCCAGGAGCTTAGTGGCCAGTAATAAGCTTCCTATTTCAATCAAAATCAGAAACACACAATAGAAGCTGATTGCTCCAGCATGATTATTAAGCCATCTGCTCAGCTGGGGAACGCAGCCCCCAAGATAGATGGTGCTTTGAGCCACAAACTCCTCCAGTTCCAATGTACCAAAGCCACACTGGAAGTTTGAGATGGTGCCATTTTCCAGTGGATCCAGGCAGCAAGAAGCTGGAACACCACATGCTTGCACACCTGGAGAACTGCAGTTGAAATACCTGCAAGTAAACAACATGAACAGTCATTTCCCTTTCTAGTACAGCACAGAGGTCCTGTCTCATAGCTAAGGTTCTTCCAACATCCACTTATTTCTCAACACACACACACACACACACACACGCGCGCGACCTTGAGAAAATGAAGGCCACCCCGAACAATAAAGAAAATACATATATGGATCCTCTTACTAGCTGAGGTTTTAACACATGCAAAAGTTAATACACCAGCCACTGAATAAGCCATTCAAAACAAATGTTGAAAAACAAAGAAAAAAACCCCACATCCAGTGAAAAAACCCCACATCCAGCACAGTGCATCACCTAATTGATTAACAGCATGGTCAGCTTCAACAATGCCTGTTAGGACCAGCCTGCAACATATCCTGAACATCAGACTTGAGCAGTGGTGGGGTAGAGTCAGCTGCGGATGAAGGAAGGAACTGCAGGGAGACCAGCCACACCAACCAAAGCAGCATCTTAATGACAGTGGGCCACAACAGTCTCAGCGGTACTTGCTGATACACTGGAATGTACAAGGACGACAGATGACCCTGCCTCCAAATATTAATGCTCAATTCAGCAGTCTGGTTGCATATTCTTTACTACATAGAGATTGTACTTCTTGAGACAACAGCTACACTGTCTTTTCCCCCAGTTTAAAAGAACTCAGGTCTGACAGTGTCAGTCTCTTGTTTATGAGGTACAGGAATAGAACAAAACCGGTGGCTTCCTTCCCCCATGGAACAAGCAACTGCTCCTGTAAAAAGCTGGTTGGGCCAATTGTCTCTTCAGTGAGTGCAGACACATAGATCCTACTACTACATAAAGCTGTTAGATCTACAGGTGAAAATGTATTTGTTCTTACCAATAAAGATGAGAATGATAAAACCCGTTAGAAATTCTCTATGTCTTCAATCCTATACATTTACCAGGAAGTAAATCCTATTGAATACAGTGAGACTTCTAATTAAACATGTATAGATTTGCACTATAAGACAATGACTACATGTTGTTATACAAAATAACAGAAAATCATTCACAAGACAAACATCTGCAAAGTAGACACCATACAACAGATACATTTTTTTTGTCTAGCACTAGGCCTTCATTGAATACTTGAGCTCTAATCCATAGCTATACATAAGTAACATGTCCCTTTGATTCCAGAGTAGGAAACCCCCTCCCCCCGATAGGCTCCTCTCAGCCTGACCTTGGTCGGAAATGAGGTCAAGTGGGCTTTAACAAAGTAATAAATCCAAGTATAAGAGATATTAAGATGATCAACCCAGATTCAGGTCAGTGGATGAAGCCCAAGAAAATGTGGAGTCAGTACTATACTGGTTAACAGGTAATGAGCACATGATACAGGGCACTGCAGTATCAAATGTTTGCTTGTAAACTTACAAGCAACCCAAGGTGACACACAGAACACTGGATTCATAACTTGGCATTCTACTTAGTAAGAAATACAGTACAGTATGTACAGCTAATAGCTACAACAGCAGATTCAACATCACCACCTACTAAGTGAAACCTAACTGAAGATTCACTTAGGTACATTAAATATGCATATCAGCAGGCATCATGATGAAGGAGAAATTTGAGAAGGGCAGTGGGATGGTTTGCAGGCACAGTATCTCAACCATAAAAGGGGGATACTGCCGATAGTGCTATGACTTTATGTGGTGCTTTACAAAATACAGCAACATAAGGAGGGGAAAAAATCCCTGTCATAAAGAACTTACCTAAATTTCAGCAGGGTGGGAGCTCAGTGTGGATGTAAGAGTCCAGGGCAGATCAACCGCCCAATTCTTCTACACTTGTTTACCTGAAAGTCAGTTTCACTGCGCTTCTTGTCTAGTAAGGGGGTGGAAATATACACATTGGCAGCAGACCCATGTCTTTGAGCACACAATGCTGCCAAGGTGAAGGGCTATACTCTATCTCCATGGCAGACTGCATGCAGAAGGGTCCAAGTTCAATCCCTACAGCATCTCCAGGGAAGACTGGAAAAGACCCCTGCCAGAACGCATAGAACACATAGAATGCACCTGCTAGTTAGTGCAGATGATTCTGAGCTAGATCAACTAGTGTTCTAGTTTAAGAAAAGGCCGCTTCATATGCCCAAGAAGCAATAAAGTGAGGGCAGGGAGGAAGAGGGAATTTCCAGGAAAGGAGTGTGAGTGTGAGTTGAACCCCTCCTTCAATTTTTCCAGTGTTGGTTGCTGGGAGACCTGGCACAAAACTCCGCCTTGGGGCCCTTACAGCACTTCCCACCCCCTGAGGTCTTATTGGGCGTTACCATTACTATTCAGCAGTCAACAATTACCCCTGCTAATTGGGCAAGAGGCACTTTTTCAAGTGGGTGCTCCTCTTTTTAGCAGGGGGAGAGTAACTGGCCCACCTCACCCCAGCAGTGTCTTTTCTAGTGGCTGTCTGCTGGTGTTCTTTTTGCATCTTTTTAGATTGTGAGCCCTTTTGGGACAGGGAGCCATTAGTTGTCTGATTTTTCTCTGTAAACCGCTTTGTGAACTTTTAGTTGAAAAGCGGTATATAAATACTGTTAATAACAACAACAACAACAACAACATAGTCAGGCTGGCCCTGAACTATGCTCATTCTGGCCCACCTCTGACTTTTCCCTGTCCCCGTTTTTTTCACAGCCAGAAATGAGCCCAGATGGGGTAAAACAGTCTGGGATGAGGAAGGACAGATGAATTAAGCACCCTGTCCCTCCCACTACAGTTCCACTGGAAAACACATCTCAGCTATTTCACTGCACTTTGGAGATGGCTGGTGTTTAAAGACATGTGTTTGCTGCCATCACATGTAGTGTGTGCAGGAGTACAGCTACACAGCCCAATCCTATGTATGTTAACTTGCTTCACTGTGTAATAATAATACTAATAATAATAATACAGGTATTTATATACCGCCTTTCTTGGTCGTCAGATTTCTCCTCAGACTTTAATTCAAGGCGGTTTACATAGGCAGGCTATACTAAATCCCAATAGGAATTTTTATAATTCAAGAAGGTTCTGTCTTTCAAGAACCAAAACATTTCAGATGGATCTTTTATGATTTGGTATCACATTCTGGCCTCCATTTTCCTCCCACACAGGCTGACAGCGGCCAAAGAGCAGGTGGAATAACACAGTATAACTTGGCTAGGCTTGTCAGCTGCTTCAGGGTCTCGCCGTTCACGGTGCCACTGGCCTTTGGATGTTATCTTCAGGCAAACGAAGGATCTACCCTCTAGACCAGACCTCCTGCCCTCCTCCTGTATAGAGTTTTACTAATAAGCAAGTGTGCATGGAATCCCTGTCTATCTGACATGGTTGCATTTTCATGTTCAAACTGTAATCAATGGAACTATCCTATTTTCATCCCAAAAAAGGCTTTTCAGAGTTAGTGTGGAGTAGTACATTAACGAGTGGGTTGGAAAGTGTTAGAGGGAGAAGAATGAGTGGAATTATTACTATTTCAGTGTTTGGAACAGCTTCAGATCTAGAAATATTTGTAATTAAGGTTCCACTGTATCAGTGTGATTCCTTCCCAGTTATTGATAGAATAACGCTAAAGGGAAAACTGTAAGTTGGTTTTTATACTCACAAATTTGTTTTCCAGTCTTGGTAAGAGTCTACGCCACAACACTGCAAACCTATTTGAAGTTCATCCATAATGAAGTGGAGATCTGGGTCATCCTGGTACCGTTGCACTGCCACCATGAGAGATTCTTGCAAGGAGGCCTTGATTTGGTGTCTCAGAGAGAAAAGAACAATGCCCCCCAAAGCCTCTAGGATCAGAAAGGTGATGATGCCTCCTGTAAAAAGCTTCAAGAGGCAAGCATTTTCAATGAGGGCTCCTGAACAGCCCAACAGAGACATAGTACTGGCAGCTAGACCTGCTAAGACAAAAAAGAGCATTGGATCACTGCCCAAATGAGTTATCCTTTCAGATGCCAGCGACTCCTTCTCAGAGAGACCCCAGATTCCTATGGCCAAAATGAGCAATCCGGTAATGAAGAAGGCCAGGTTCCAAACAAAGGTCAAGTACTTAATGCAGTAGCTAAGTGAGTCCAGAGGATGTTTTGATGAGAGAAAGAAGTGCCTTTGTCTAGACTGCTTCCTAGGCCACCCAATTTCTTTTTCTTCTCCTTCTCCTCCTCCTCCAAAGAGACTTGGAGGAGGACTTTGCGCGTTGGATGGACAAAATACATCCCGTCTGTCTGTCTGATCAATAGAAGGAAGAACAAGAAAATGTAAGTGAGTCAGAGGCAGGAAAACCAAAGTATGATAGTAGGGCAGATGAATATCTTTTAAAATCAGCTTTAAGACTATTTTCCTTATGTTACAGTTGGACTACCATAAAATCAGTGTGTCAGTGAAGACTCTTTCCTCCATGACCTCACCTCAAATGAGCTGGAGGCAGAAACAAGGAACAGGCAAATGTATGGAAATTTCTGATCCACAGTAAAAAAAGGATCTCTGCAGTTATGATGGCAACCAACAAATTAAGGGTGACAGGAAGCTGCTTTTAACCTTGGCACTGTAGATGTGTGGTATGCAAGGCCTATCATATAAGAGAGCAAGACCTCTAACATGGACTGGGCACACCTTCAGCCGATGGAAGGTGGTTGAGTCCCAGGAGAAAGAAGGAATGTTGTAAAATACTGCATTTATTCAGTTAAGTATTTATACCTGAACCTTTATTTTCAAGGTGCCTCACAATAAACATTAAAACACCATTCTCATAATAAAAACATAACCATAAAAATTAAAGCAAATAAACAATGAAATAAGAACAACAGTGTGAACTATTACAACAGGGTAAAACTGAATTCCATTAAAAGCCAAAGTGAACATCAAAATCTTCAGCTAGTGCCTAAATACAACAAAGGAGGGGGGACGACACAGAATAACAAGCAAGGGGAGACAGTTCCCAAGGAGATGTGCCCTGTCCCTATTATTAAAGGGATGCAGGCGAGTCCAAAGCATGTCAAGCAGGGAGAATGGTGAAGTTCTTAAGGTGAGAGATTAAGAAAGCTTCTGAAACTAAAGAGACAGAAAGGTCAAAAATATTCCAGTTTTTAAAAACTGGATAGACTGATCCTTTCAAGGGCAAATGCCCCATTGCTAGTACACGTACTGGGAAGTGAGTAATATGTACTTCCAAGTAAACTTCTTTAGGATTTATTCTTACTATTAGCCCATGATAGTGACTATGTAACAGGATTGATGATGGTAAGTTCCACATTTCTATAGAATCAGGACCTCAGCTGCTATATAGATGCAAACACTGTCAGAAAGCTCATTTATTCTCCTCCAGAAACAACTAATGAATTCCCACTTTGAAAAACAAACAAGAAAGCAATATCATGGAAAGAAAACACACACTCAAGAACTCCAAGGGCAAGTTCAATGACAGTATATGCTGCGGGTCCTCGTTTTTACCTTTGGTAGCAAAGGACTGGTTTCATCTTCCCCTATACTGGTCCTCTTGAAGGCCACTAGCTTTAGGAAAGGGTTGAAAAGTGTGCCAAGTTTCTCTCTCATAGTTTCTGGACAAAACTGAAAGTATTCTGCACTTTTCTCAGTTTAGCCAAGTAATGAAGCTGCAAATTTTGTGCACTGTACAGAGGAGGGGAGCTCCAGGGCCACCACCCAGCAGTCATACTTGTATCATGTGATAAATCACATTTTCTGGATTAAAGAGGCCAGCTTTGTCTTGCTTGCATTGAGTTTATCCAGTAGTTACAGGTAGTATACTCATCATGCCATATAACTCAATGCTCTTCATAGCTACATATTTAAAGAGTTACAAAGACAAGAACTACATTGCATTAGAGCAGCATTTCTCAAAGTATGCTCCTAGGAGCCTTGGGGCTACCTGAGACCCCTTCAGGGACTCCACAAACACACCATAAGTGGCCACAATCTGCCCAACACTGCCCCACTTCACACAGGCATTGGTGTTCTGGGGCTCCCCTAGACTCTGCATGTGAGCCAGTAGGGCTCCAAGAGACTCCTTTTAAGGGTGTAAAGGGCTCAGGAAACGGAAAAGTTTGAGAACCGCTTCATTAGAGCTTTCTAGAACAGATTAATCAACAAGGTCCAAATTAGATTTTTTAAAATTTTAAGCATTTGGCATATTCTTGTCTTAAATCCACCTAACAGTATGCTTGAGAGAAAGCACAATTGACACTGTGCAGAAAGGTGTTTCACAATGTGCAGAACTTACAACCTGTAGTCCAGTGACCAAACACTGGACTCAGAACTGGGAGAGGTGGATTCAAATCCCTACACAAGACTGGATCTGCTACGTGGCTGTAAGCAAGTTGTTATCCATCAGCCTCAGTTCTCCATCTGTAAAACAGAAATACAGTACTTACAGAACTGTCATGAGGACAACCCTTGTAGGAAACATTTCTCATGGTGAAAGTCCAGTCCTAGGATTGTGATAATTACATTGACAACTAAATAGTGGAAGTGATTTCCACAAAGATATGATGCATCACTAGGAAGCAAGACAATCCTGCAATATTCACTACCTTCCCTGCTGAATTGGACACAACCCAGGAGATTGTGAGGTTATAAAGATAGTGCATCCTGATTGGCTAGCTACAATTACTGCTGAACATTAGTCACTAGTGATGATTTCTTGAACATTTACCTAGATCTTAGACACTTCAAAAAGTATCTGCAGACATGTTAAATAACAAATGTGAGAACCTTCAGGTAAGATTTTTATCCAGCAAATATTGCCTTCTTGTCCATTCCTGGCCTATGCAAACTTAAAATATTGAAGCTGCTAACCTTAAGTGTAATTTAAAAAGCCAGGATGGTGTGTGTATGTGTGGGGGCAATATCCATATTAAATACTGAAGTCCATCAGGCGGCACCAGTTTCTATGATTCAATGCAGGAATTATATTAGCAGTTCTCCAGATCCCCTTATCTTCCCTTTCACACCTCAGTTCTTTCCTGTTCCCTCCCCCCCCCCATTCATAGTTTGCCAACAAACATAATTCCAAAGCATAGTTAAAGGTGGGTTTGAAAGTCATGGTTTAGAAGCGATCCTGGTTAGCACTAAACATAGTTTACCAAATAATCTGTCACAGTTCATGGCACATTCCAAGCAATTTTTCATACTAGGACATTTTAGGAACAGTTAGTTAGAAAGATCCAATGAATTCACTGGAGCTTTCTTTCACATGCACACATGTTTATGTGAAGAAACATATGCCTGTATCACCAAACCTAATTAAGGGCCCAATCTTATCCAATTTTCCAGTGCCAGTGCTGCTGTGCCAATGGGGTGTGCATTGCTTCCTGCGATGGGCAGGCAGTCACAGATGCTTTCTCAAGATATGGGAACGTTCCCTTACCTCCGGGCTGCACTGAGGTTGCACCGGTGCTGGAAAGTTGGATATTTTCCAGCACCGGTGTAGCTGCAATGCAGCCTGAAGGTAAGGGAACAAATGTTCCCATACCTTAAGGAGGCCCCTGTGACTGCTACCCCACCACAAGATGCAGTACATGCCCCATTGGCATGGCTGCACTAGCACTGGAAAATTGGATAGGACTGGACCATATGACATTTGTGTTGGATCTCAAAAATAATGAAGGCTAGAACAACACTGGTCAGAATTTTAAAATGTAAAGGGCACATCCAAAATGGCTTCCCTGAGTTCCCAGTTTGGTCTGTATTTTGGCCTTTGCTTGGGGTTAGAAAATAAATTCTAGTGACAGTGATATGACAAAAAGAGACCAACTGTTTCCTACAGGGTGCTGTCTTTTCCCTTCTTGTTTATGAATGTTACTGTTTGTTTCATCCATACAAAAAAAAACCCTTAACCAACCTTTAAATCAGGAGTGTCAAACTCATTTCATACAGAGGACCAAAGTTAGCATTCATGGTGCCTGCTGAGGGCTGGAAGTGACATCTTTAAGCAGCTGATGGATAGAATAAGTGCTTCATTCTCACATAGAAACTCATTAACTGCAAATGTCAGGAAAGAAAAATGTGCAAATCTTGTTCATAATTTCAAGATATGAGACAGCCCCATTAACGTGCTGGGAGAGCCCAATTATAATGGGGGCCACATAAACTGCTTCTGGAGGCCGCATCCGGCCTGCGGGCCTTCTGTTTGACACCCCTGCTTTAAACTGTGAATAAAGGTATTTAATAATACTGTATATATATTATACTGCATAATAATAAAATACTGTATATTTAAACATACAGTATTAAAATACTTGGGAATCGATGTGGGCAAGTCATACATTTACCTTTCAAAACTGCACAACAGATTTGACTGGAACTCCTAGTAAAAAGTGTTTCTGTGTAACAGCACAATCCTATGCATGCCTTCTCAGAAGTAAGCCCCATTGTGTTAAGTTGGGTTTACTACTCTCAGGAAAGTGTGCATAGGATTGCAGCCTGAGGCAAGGGATGCTCAGAGAGAGAGACATGAGGGAAGGGAACCTTAAGAGCACTTGGTCTATGCATGTCTACTCAGAAGCAAGTCCCATGTGGTTCAATGGGCTTACTTTCAGGTGAATACACTTGATGTCTCTAGTGGGGCTTACTTCTGAGTAGGCATGCCTAGGCTTGGGCTCTGGTCCTGTCCATGCCTTCCTGGGAGTAAGTCCCATAGACTCTAGTGAGGCTTACTTCTGAGTAGG
Source organism: Tiliqua scincoides (assembly GCF_035046505.1). NCBI lineage: Eukaryota > Metazoa > Chordata > Lepidosauria > Squamata > Scincidae > Tiliqua > Tiliqua scincoides. The sequence continues at coordinate 149,086,464 of NC_089822.1, forward strand.
CATGCCTAGGCTTGGGCCCTCAGACAGGGCTGGCGGGCAGGGCAGGGCTGCGGCCGAGGCGGGGCCAGCGGAGGAGGAGCGGCCGCCTGCTGAGCCGGACTGTTCGCAGCCGGAACCAAGTTGCTTCGGCCGCGTTGCCGGGCGGGAGCGGTGACGCGGCAGTATTGGCGGTGCGCGAGGGCGGGCAGGAGGCGGCGCCAGCGGAGCCGGGGCAGGAAGCGGGTCGAGAGCGGCGGGAGGACATGGCGGAGACCATTGTGAGTGGGGCTGGGCAGGGGAGGGGGCGCTCCCCCCGGTGGGGTCTGTCTGTGAGGGGAGGGGGCGCCCCCTTGTGGCGCTGGGGGGCGGGGTCCTCACTGGCGCCTTCCCTCCAGGGCTCGCGACTGGGGGTCGCACCTGCCCCAGTGCCTCACCTGGGCTGCCGCGCTCGCCCTGCAGTGGGCAGGCAGCACTGGCCATCGGGGCTCCTCTCCCTCTCCACCCCCTGCCGCGAGGAGGGGGTGGTTTTTGGGGGGTGGGCGCTGTGGGGTGGGGGGGGTTTTAGCCTGGAGGCTGCGGCCTCCCGGACCCCCCTCCTTCCCCCTCCTCTGTGGGGCCAGCTGCTGATGAGTGGAGGCTCAAGGCTGTTGGTGCCTTTCCCAGGGTGACCAGGTGTCAAGCCATAAAGCAGCACGAGGCGCCCCACAATGTATGGATGCGGCGAGGCTAAAACTAAAAACACATGCAGTATGTGTTATCACATGCAGTGATTTCACAGTGAAATCATATGCAGTGATTTCATGCAGTTCATTTAAACACTCTGCTCCTTATTATTAACCCATTTCTGCCCAGCCCACATTTGATCCCTGTTGTGTATGTGCAACTTGGGGCAGAAATGGCTTAAAACTACATGTAATTTATTAAGTACAAGAAGGCTGTAAGAACATCAGAAGGTAAGAAGAGCCCTGCTGGATCAGGCCAAAGGCCCATCTAGTCCAGCTTGTGTCTTGCAGCGGCCCACCAAGTGCTTCAGGGAGCACAAGAGACAACAGCTATGCGCTTCCTGCTCACAGGGAAAAGGAGGACATCTAAGTTCTTTTCCAGGTTTAAAAAAAGAGGACATTTCAGGATGAAGAAGACATCTGGTCACCCTGGTCTTTCCTTCCCCCAACCCCGCTTAAAATGCCATGTTCTCTTTCTCCTTTCCTCTTCTGAAAAATGTTGTCTCCACCCAATAGACAGTGTGGGTATGGCTACAACACAGATTTCAGCTGTTTCATTCATTCTTCCCAGCTAATATTAGGGACTGTAGGGGTTGGGGGTGGTGGACTACACTTAAAGATCTTCAAAGGATAATTCTCAGCATCTTATCAAACACCAAACCAGAATTTTTGGGAGGGTGGGGAGCCATGACATTTAGGGCCCAATCCTATCTAATTTTCCAGCGCCGGTGTCACCACAATGCAACCCCAAGATAAGGAAACAAATGTTCCCATACCTTAAGGGGACCTCTGTGACTGCTGCCCCATGACAAGATGCAGTGCGTGCCCCATTGGCACAGCATCACCAGCACTGGAAAATTGGATAAGATTGGGCCCTTAAGCTAGAATAAAGCTGATACCTACACTATACAAGTTTCTATATTTTTTTTTCCTTCAGTTTAGTGATTCTTATCTCTCAGTGTCTATTTTCTGGCTTAGAAGTTGTAATGCTGTAAGATGGCTGTGTTGATAGGACATTTGGCTACCTGCCTATAAGTCATTATGTCTCATGTGTGAGCTGGAGGAAGTAGGTCAAGTGCAGTATGTGGATACAGTGAGATTAAATTCTTAACCTGTTTCAGAATTAAATTGGTAGCGGAGACTAGCCCAGAGACTGGGCTGTAATTGTCTCATGAGATCAGTGCTCCTTCATGTACTGTGTTACAACAACTGAATTATTTTCCTTAGAAACATTGGAGTTTATATGCCATTTCACTGTGTCCAAATAAGTTGGATAGAAGAATGACACCCAGAGGAACTTAGCCAAGAACATTTGTAAGCATTCTTGGCTCGTCTCCAGCTGTAGAGCTCACTCCTCTAACTGAATAAGGGAAACCATGCAATGCTGTGCACACTTACATGAGAGTAAGCCCATTGAACACAGTTGGACTTCTGAGTTAGCCTGCTTAGGTTTGCACTCCTAGTTCATGATAGAATGTGTGAATACTCCAGCTGTAACCTTATACAAAGTTTATAATATATGAATAAGATACCACTTCTGGATTACAGAGGTGGGAGGTTTCTTGTCACCCTTCATATCAGAGGGTTGAGCTGAGGGAATCGTTGATGGGACTAAGGAAGGAAATTAAGGAATTAGTGGTTTGTGGCATTTCTGAGAGTATAAATTTAGTACAATCCCATATGGAGAACATTACCTGACTATGCCTTAAGAGCAATGAAAAACTCACTTCTTAAAGATGAGTACCTATGGTAGAAGTACATTCCTTCTTAAAGCCCCTACAGTACATATAGATTGATACCACATTGGTATCTAACTTGGTTGGTTACTGAATTGTTGGGTCACTGTTACACGTGATGCCCTTATATCTAGTTTCTTTAACAGTGTGATCCTATGCAATTAGGCACACTTATATCTGTGTAGGATTGTGCAGCAAGAATTCTAATAATATTTCTGTTGAATGATGGAAAATTTATATCCAAGTTTTTGTGGTAAAGTTGGCCAAGTGTCTAAGATGACACATGGATAACTGTGTGATAAGAGAGGCATGGCCTTGCTGGGACACTGTTTTGGCATGCAGTATGTAACCTTCGTAGTCAAGGCTCTGGTGTCGCTTGAATGTAGTTCTAGTTGAACCTGTTTTTGCTAGAGTTAGATCAGCAGCTTTGATCAAAGCTCAACAGAATTTAAGCATTGCTCTTTCTGATTCACATGGTTTTCTTTGTTATGTTTACATGTCTCCTTGGTTGCTGATGTCCAGTTTTCATTGTTGACCAAGTTCTGCAGTACAGATGAATCCAGGAATGGGAGTGCAGATTGTAAGAGAGGCTGACAGATTAATGGTATTTGGAAGATCACTTCTGTTGAACTTTTCTGAATGCAAAGTTGTCAGTCAGTGCTTTTCCAGAAAGCAGGATGACTATACAGTTTGTAAAGATTACAAACATGTGCTACTGTTGCATAGGAAAAATTTTAGCTTGTAGATGACATCTAATTTGGCAGATTTTCTGGATGGTATTGTGTGTGCACTGTGGAACACATCCTGAGGCAGTAGCTGCAAACTGTCTAACCTTTCACTTCTGGGAGTTAACTTTTTCTTAACTTTTATTTGTGCAGAGAGGGTATTTTTTAAAAAGTGTTTCTTTTAAAAACCATCTTGCCCACTTTAGTCATTCTGTGTTTGTCACCATTAGAGAGAACGTGCAGCTTGATGGTGATCCTTCAAATGGAAAAATACTAGATCTGTTACATAACACATGGAAATTCAAGGGGGGCTGTGGCTTGGCCCTAGGATTAGTCATTCATCTGCTACTCCAGGGTGGAATCCTGCAGGAAGTTACATGCAGGGACTGTAAGAAAGAATTGCTCAACATTGTTGGCTGCTATGCAGCCCACTGCTCTCATGTTTACTCTGAAATAAGTTCCACTGAGTTCAGAGGGACTTATTCCTGGGTAGGAGCACTGCAGTATGCTGTTGTGAACTGCTGCTGTTATATTTTGTTGGGGAACAATAAATACTGGGAAACTGGAATGTTAAAACAATTTTTTTTCCCCAAATCTACAGTATATTTCTGAACTATATGTGTACATTTCATACATAAATCGAGTGAGCTCTCTCTTCATGAGGTTATCCAATTTTGTATTTCACAAATTATAACATTTTCTAGTGCACAAAGTGCTTAAAATAAAAACTGTAGAGCATAGGCAAAGCCAGGAACAGTACTGATGTACTGCATATATGTATACTTAAAGAGAAGGCATGTAGCAATTACCCTATCAGTTCAGAGGTTTATGAAATCCTCTTGATTAGAATTATATAGAAGTATGGTGTTACTTCTCTATGATTTATTCTAATAAGGTTCATTTTTGCCTTTTAAAATACCTCTTGAGGTTACAGTGTAACAAAGCAGTACTTAATCAGCAAGAGAGTGGTCACATTCCTGTCAGAATCATTTACTCAGGAAGTGCATGACAACAAGGAATAAAAATAATTTTTGGACACTCATTTTTTGACATATTAGCAGCCAAATATTGTTGCATGTCAAATATAGGCTGTGTGTTTATTAGTGTTTTCTAAAACACTTCTCTGCTTGTTTTTCTTGCAGGCATGTCTGTCTCTTGCAGTAGCAAGTTTAAAAGTGCTAGACATTTTCACACACCTCTGAAGCATAAGACAAGCTAGCTGTTCACTAAAGCTCAACTTACCTTCCCAAGAATGGTTACCTTGAGCTGTAGGTTTCCAGATTAAAGAGCTGTCTATCTCTGTTCATTATTGTATGTCCCATAGAGCCGAAGAAATAGTAGTAGTAGTAGTAGTAACTTTTATTGTCATTGTGCTATAGCAAGATGAAATTTATACACCTTTGAGATACAAGCATAAATATATACAACAATTCCAACAATCACACTCTACACACTCACCCACACATTCTGTACAACATGCATCATAATATAAAAACAGTATAACAGACCATAATGCCCAGGAGCATGGTAACAACTATATCACCTTATTCAACGTAATTGTGGCTGTGGGATAAACACTGTTCCAGAGTCGTGTGGTGTGTACTCTAATAGTTCTGTATTGTCTACCCGAAGGCAACAGAACTTACAAGCCAGATGGAAGGGGTCTCACAGAATACTATGTGACTTCTGCAGACAGCGAGATGTATAGATGTCCTCTAAAGTTGGTAGATGAAGGTTGATAATGTGCTGCGCAATCTTAATAATTCACTGCAGAGCTTTTTTGTCCCCTGCAGAGCAATTTCCATACCACATCAAGATATCATAGGTTAGGACACTCTCAATGGTGCAACGATAGTATGACACAAGCAGCTGCTGTGACAAATTTAACCTCCCAAGCTTCCTCAGAAAATATAACCGCTTTTGTGCCTTTTTTATCAACATGCTGGTGTTAATAGTCCATGAGAGGTCCTCTGTGAATTTGAAACTAGCAACCCTCTCCACCTCCTCACCATTTATGTATAATGGTGTGTGTATTTCTTTTCTGGTAGTCAATTATAAGTTCTTTTAGTTTTTTGATGTTAAGTGAGAGATTATTTTCTTTGCACCACAATAACAACTCCTGTAGCTCCTTCCTATAAGCAGACTCATCATTCCCGCTAACAAGCCCCACCACTGTGGTATCGTCTGCAAATTTTATAATTTCATTGGTGTTATGTGATGGGTACAATCATGTGTATACAGGGAATAGAGGAAGGGGCTCAGCACACAGCCTTGGGGAGCTCTTGTATTTAATATCAGAGTGGAAGAATGATAAGAGCCCATCCTAACTGCCTATGGTCTATTTGTCAAAAAGTCCTTTATCCACAGACAAATGATGAAAGTGACAAAAGTATTGGTAGTTAATGTGTAAAAAATTACAAAGGGAACTAAATCTAAAAGCTAATGAACTTGAATTCCTGTTTGTGATTTATAAACTCCAAGGTTCTGTGAGTAAAAAATTTTTTTTATAAATACCACCAATATTTTTTTAAAAACTTTCATTTTTTAAAAAATTGGAAGTGGATTATATCTGACTGCCAATATTATTATTATTATTATTATTATTATTATTATTATTATTATCTGACACTTGGTTCTGTTTCTTCACTTCCTCTTTCCATTTTAATATTCTTAGTCTTAAAAATAATTCCAGTAATAAAACATAAAATTTAAATCTTAAAGGCTGCATTTCTACTAGTTTTGTGTAATGTGTTTGAAATTTAGTCCATTTATGTTCAGGATTTTTGTACCTCAAAAGTCAGAACTGGGTGGACTTGGGTGACTTCTGTTGTTTAACCATCTCCAAAACTTTTAAAATTCTTAACAGATAATTCGTGTCCAGTCACCAGAGGGAGTGAAACGGATCACAGCTACAAAGCGAGAAACTGCAGCAACATTTCTGAAAAAGGTATTCTTGTGTGGCCTATTCTTTGATGTTCTCCTAGGGCAGCAGTAGAGGTATTCCTCTTGGACAGAATGCAGCACCTGCTCCTTATGATTTGGCTGGATTTGCACAGAAGCTTTCTGTGATAATGATTTCATATAATTAGGAAAAGTGTTGACTATATGATTCAACAGACATTAGACATTAATCTCTCCAAAATTAAACCGTAACTTCCTTTTGCTATAGATCCATGTTCGACACCTGCATTCTGACCTAACCCTAATTCTTCTTGATGTCTCATAGAACTTTTTTGTCAGAGAACAGAAGTACTTTAAACTTCTGATGGGAGAAGCCAAGTGTAGTGGTTTGGTACATCTGGTACTCGCAAACTGTCCAGAAAGTGTGGTGATCTCCATGCTGATTGCCGCTAGTTAGGAGACATAACTGCAGTATAGATTGTCACAATCCAATAGAATGACAGTAACATACATTTGCCTTGCTGATTAGCACCTCTTTCCTGACTGACCATGGAAGGAACGGTTACCTTTTTTGCAACCTATGGCTGCATTCCTAAACAGATTTACTTTTGAATTCAGCAAGGCTTAGTTTTGAGCAGACTTTTATTTAGGGTTGGGCTGTATTGTTGTATTTATAGGTTACTTTTCTAATAAAAGTAACATAGTGTACAGCAGTGCTACTCAAAAGTGTGATCCATGGACCAATGCTGGTCCACAGGCCATTGGCTGCTGGTCTGTGGATCTACAGGAGGAGCTTCAGCCTTCAGTGAGGTCCTTGAAGAAAGCAGAACGCTGCCACCACACTTTCACTCTCACTTCATCTCAGCTGCAGCATGTGGCAGCAAGTCTTTTTTCACTTGCTGTGGCTCCTCAGGGAACCTCGGCAGCACTGAGGAGAAGGCGGCTCTCCTCCTCTTCCTGTTCAGGCATCACAGATGCCAGCACATGCTTGTGAAGTGAGCTGTCAGATAAAAAAGCGTCTGCCTTTCTGGCTAACTGGCAGGGTTGCAGTCCCTCCAGCTTGCTCCTCTGTCAGCCCCACTTAACTAACTAAGGTCCAAGGAGAAAGCTAAGTGCAGCTACCATCTCCTCCAGGGACAGCCGAAGCTGCCCGCTGCTGAAGCACTCAAAGTAGCTAGCTAGTGTAAGTCTGTGCATTCTGCCTACATTGTCTTGCGTCTGAACCATGATGGCCACCTTGAACTGCCCAGAAGCTAGTCACAGTTACTGCTTACAGGATTGCAGCACAGTAGGGAAAAATGCATTTGAACATGTCTAGAGCACTTTTCTTCACTCACACATGCCTCATGTTTTATACAAGTGAGGCTTAAACATTGTGCCGGGCTGTGCATTGCTCACTTCTCTCTGATGCCTCTGTGAAACTGACTGACTTCAGCTGGAATAGATAGCTGCTATGCAGCCCCATCCTATGCGTCCTTACATGGAAGTAAATCCCATTGAGTGCAACAGCACTTACTTCATCAAAGTATTCACATGTACAATGGCAGCCTTACCTCACAATCTAGTGTGTGCTTACTTGGAAGTAAAGGCCCACTAAGTTAATGGGCTTTACTCCCATGTAAGTGTGCACAGGGTTATAGCCTTAAAAATGGATTCTTTTTGGTTTTCTGTCCTGTCAGAATAAGCAGCATGTGCATTAGCAACATGTGTATTGAGCTGTATACACTTGCATACATGAGTTCGTGTCAGTTTGCCTCCAAATAGCACTCCCTTCAGACAGATTTGTGGTTGCGGGAGACTCCATGTCACAGCTTGCACCTGTCCTGTACTGTCTTGCTCAGAAATACTCAAAATGCCCCAGGCTTTTGTCCGCCAAACTTCACAAGAGGGTGTGAAATAAGGGAGAAGCAGGAGGCTTAACAGGAACCTAGGTGCAGGGAGCTGGTTGTAATTTATTTTCTTTCAATGAGTTTTTCTGGTTTTTGGCAATGTATTTGATTCTGTGTCCAAGTAAATTATACCGTATCATTTTTAAGTGTATACATTTGCAGCTGCCATGAGTAGGTTTAAGAAGAGGAGATATAAAATATCATTTCTAAGTATTGAAGTCTCAATCCTAAAAGGTGGGTTAGGCACACCTGAAGGTTTAGCTACATCCAGGAGGATGGTTGACCTCCTCTTGAACATCATCCTCACCTGTATCATAACCAGAACCTCTCAACCAGTTTCAGAAGTCTGCTATGTTGCCAGAGGGAGTGGGGATAGGTCTTGTATGCCCCTTGTATGCATAGGGCTAATTGAGAGGGCTTAGGTCTTTTACCTGACTTTTTAACAGTCAGGTTTAAAAACAGAATTCAAGATGTTGAGTAGACATGTTTTCCTAGAGGCTGAGCACATGGTGGCCACAATCCAGTAAGGCACATGAAATGATTCATTCTCAGAGCAGAACTTTAACCATACAGCATCTTGTACTGCTTGTCAACGTTTCTTTGAGTTTAAAAAGTTGCTCAAAATGCAGCATGGAGTCAAGGTTGATCTTTAGAAAAGCAAGCAATCTCATAACACATGAGTACAAATCACAGAAATTCCTACATTGCAACAATAGAAACTGCATGCAGTACTGTAGCTGTGCTGGTGCGATAGCAGTACAGCTCTGTTAAGTTTAGTGTGTCTGTTGTGTTTATTGGAATGTTTATTGTGTTTATTGGAATGTGTTTATTTGATGTGCTACATGCATATGTAAAATTTTAATACATAATATAAAAAGTTTGAGAAGCACTGGGGTACTGCAATATGCCTGAGTTGGCAACCTGTCTTGGAGTGCCTCAAATGGGATATCCTGATATCTGGGATATCTGGAGTGGTGTGGAGGGCTGGGAAAAAAAATTTAAATATAAAATTTAAATAAATAAGAGATGGAACTTAGATAAATGAATAAATGGTCTCATTCATTCAACCTCTCTGGCCCTCAGAACACCCTCCAGACACAATCGGAGTGCAGTTCTGGTCATGTTCAGTTGAGTGGACCAGAGGGTTTCAGGGGACAAGAAGTTGACCGCGGGTCAGAAAGAGGCTTGCTGTGGGCCGCATCTGGCCCCCGGGCCAGGGTTTGGAGACCCCTGCTCTAGAGTACAGAGGACTCTAGGACAGTAGCTGCCAAACTGGCGGGCTGGATCTGGTGTTGATAAAAAGTCGTCTGGGCATGGCACTTTCTGTTCTGTGCTGCAGCCTCTTATCTGTCCAGTTGATCTTGTCAGAAATTTGCATCAGCCATTCACTTGCGCTCTGCGCTCTGATGTCTGGGCAGAAGTGGTTGCTTGGCATGTGTTTCTGACAAGTTTGGCTGGAAAGATAAGAGGCTGTGGCACAGTATAGAAAGCACTGTGCCCAGATGGCTTTTTCGTAAGGCAGTGGTCCACAGTTTGGAGGTTCGTGGTTTGAAGAAAGGAGGCCTGGATAGCCAGGGAAGCTGCCTGTTCAGAAGGGGAGAAAATGAGTGAAAACTGAACTTCCTCTCCTCCCTTGAAGGGAATGGAAGCTCTGAGGCCAAATTGAAGAGTGAAATCTGGCCTCATTTTCCTTCCTCACTTCATACGCCTAAGGCAGCAGATAGAAGGCACCAGCTTTGGGCAGACCTCCTGGGCTGTGTAATAGTATCCAGGCTTGCCACAAGCACAGGTATCGCACATAAAAGCACAAGTGGCAATAGTTACGTTTTCAAACACTGCAGTACTCCATATTAAAACGCTCAAAAAATCACAATACAACTGAAACTAAAAGCAGCAGTAATTTAAATTTCCACATACAAACACTCCACTCTATTTCTCTTCTTCTCTACTTGTGTCAGAATGTAGAGAAGGTCTTCAGAGGGAGGAAGGCCTTCACCAGCCAGCAGAGGCTAGTTAAATCTCCCCTGGAAATGTCTGCCATAACATTAGATGGGTTCTGTTCACACTGAGCACTTCCATGCTAGAACCACTTACTTGGGGTGACTGTTCAATATAACTATGGTATCAGTTCTAGTGGGTTTTTATATGCATTTGAATGATAGGTAACTTTAACTAATTTAATACATAACTAAATAGAAGTTGATGTTTCTGCTGTAATTCCCACCAACTTTCAACGGTAAGGTGAAGGAGGTTTAGGTGGGATTTTCCTACTACTAATCTGTGTGCCATTTTTGGCTGGTAACATTATAAAGTTGACTATTTTCTTAGCCATGGTTAAGCAGTTTAGAGCAGCTTTGTGACTGCATACCTCCTTCCATCAAGAGTGTGAAAAATCGTCCTGTGGGCCTCACCATGCCTAACTGTTATGTCCGTGGCAATGTTAAACGTTGGTGGTTTTAACCAGGCTTCTTGCTTAATTTGGAAGATCCACCCATACAACATCTTGTTCATTTATATGCACTGTTATACTTTGAGCATGCATTTTCAATCTCCAGCTATTATTTTGAAATGACAAACTGCATCTAGATAGTGTATCTACAGCAGAAATTTTATAGACGTTTGGGCTGTAATCTTGTACATGCTTTCCAGAGAGTAAACCCCACTGAAGATAGTGGGCCTTACTTTTAACATTTATTCAGATGTATTACGCTCTCCACTGCAAATTCCAGATGTTATCATTTCTCACTCTTCTTTTCTAGGTTGCAAAAGAATTTGGCTTCAGAAATAATGGATTTTCTGTGTACATTAATAGGAACAGAACTGGTGAGATCACATCATCTCCCAATAAGTCTCTCAACTTACTAAAAATTAAGTAAGTATCTGGCAAAAGACAAGGGGTCATGAAGCTCAAAGTAGATTCTACTTATTTGGCAAATCTGGCTACCATTTCTCATCACTGCCCATCTCAACAGAAATATCCACTATATGGCATTATCTTTGCTGTACTTTTGCCAATTCTGTAATGCAGGGTTTCTCAAACTGTGGGTCGCAACCCGATGTCTGGTGGGTCCTGGGCTAGGCCCTCCCACCTGCCCTTGTGTCTGGTTGGCTCCAAAATGGAGCCCGCTGGATGCATTTGGAGGCTGCAATGGGCCTCCAAGAAGCAGCTGGAAAGTCACTTCCAGGTTTGTGAAAATAACTGCCAGTTGCTTCCAGAGACCTGCAGAGATTTTCTGAAGTCTGGCACCGAGGAGGGGGGTGGATCTCAGTGCCCTCCACCACAAAACAGGTGGGTTATGGCAGGGGGAAGTTTAGGAACCCCTGCTATAATGTGTTCAGGTGCCATCTAAGCACTTTTGAAGTAAAGACTGATGCCTTTAGATATTGTGATATCTAAAAAAGACTGTCATATTTGTTTCATAACAGTTCTTCTGTCATGTTTTGTCTTTCCTATAGACATGGAGATATGCTGTTTCTCTTTCCTTCAAGCCCACCTGGCTCCTCCTCTGAGAACATGGATACTTCAGTGTCCCAAGGAGTGCGCCATATAGGTGTTCCCCAAGTGGTAGAAGATGAGATTGACCAGTACTTAATAAAGCAAGATGGGAAGATTTACAGAAACCGAGATCAGCAACTGTAAATACCACTGTGTTTTCTGTTGGTACAGAAATTCTCAAAGTTTATTATAGTTCTTCTCTATGTAGGGAAATTTACTACTTGTGCCTCTTCATCTCTGTCCCCCAGCCCATAATTGTTATCTTATGTAACAGATGTAATTAATGTAAACCACATGGTTTACATTATCTAGCAGCACTCGCTCTTTTCCTCCACTGTTGAGGCAAACAGGTTGGGAGTGGAAATAAGGAATAGATGGGTATACTGCATGCTTCCAAGTTATTTAGGTTAGGGAAGTAATCCAGAGAAAGCTTTCTCTCTTTTTATAAAGAGGGTTCATTCAGTTTTGGTCTTAGAGAGGTCCATCTCATTCTTTCATTATCTTCTTGATAGAGCTAGCTGCTTAGACTGTGTATAGCCAACTTCTGAAATAGTAACTTGTAGAAGCTATTTAACAGGTAGTACTGTAAAATCCTTAGTAAAACTATAAAACTCCTTTGAACTTCTAACAGAAGAAGGAACTCTCAGAAGGGTTTTCAAAACTAGACTTTAAAAAAAACCTCTTCTAGTATCTGGTCAGAAAAGACCTTTTAATGGCCTATTTAGAATGACATGGTATTTGTTTTTGAAGAGAGTTATCTGATGAGGCTTGGCAGTTATGAGTCCTGTTTGGTCTCCAAACTATTTATGACTGTGTAGAATGAAATAACATCTTGAACTGTATTATCCAGTGTATCAAGCTTATTATGAAATAAGTTTGGTTTTTTGGTTATGTTTATTATCCACTTCTGTCCTTGAGGTGTCTTTTGCAACTCATTAACATATTCCTTTTATATCTGTCTACTGAAGATGCAACAGGCATGCATAACTACAGCAAGATCTAGGTTCCATGTGAAGTACCAGTAGTTGTCACTTCCACTAAATCCTTATATGGTCCTGAGAGCTAGAAGGCAGCATAATCACTAGTGTGCAAGCTTGACTACTACTACTACTACTACTACTACTACTACTACTACTACATGTTGTTACTCAACTGGGATTTCACCCAGTGTGTCCAAGCACTACTAGTGCCTGCCTGCATGATATCTTAGTGGATATTCTGAATCTGCTAGGCTTTATTGAGGATATGTTTTATGGTTTGTAAATGGATTGAAATTTTTTCTATGAAGACTGTAAGAAGTCATTAGCAAGTGACCTGTAATATTTGCAGATCTGTAATTCAGTTGTGCTACTATAGCTTCATTACCCTCTTCCAAAAACTATTAGTATTTTGGAGTACAGTGGAGTAACTGGATTTTCTGGTAGTTTTTGTTCATTAGTGAATTGGCTTCAGATGTTCATATTTCTGCCTGTAAACTAAGAAAAGCAATAAAACTCAATTGCTGAAAGGCTGTAGTGATACCGGAGAAAGGGTGGATATCAAAGAAGGTGTAGAAATGAAATCAGAGCAGCAAATACCATGTTCCTAAATTCTCTGCCTGGATGACTCTTAAATCCTTGTGCCTATTCCTATTCTTCTTGGAATTGAAGTGGCTACATTCCTGTAGGAATGTTGCAAATCTTAGTGTTTATCATTAAACTGAAGTTCCAATCCTGTCCAACTTTCCAGCGCTGATGCAGCTATGTCAGTGAGGCATGTGCTGCATCCTACAGTGGAGGGGCTGTCACAGAGGTTTCCTCAAGGTAATGAAAGATTTGTTTCCTTACCTTGGGAGTGCATTGTGACTACATTGGTGATGGAAAGTTGGATAGGTTTGGGCCTTGGCTCAGAGGTGTTTTTGATAAACTTCTAATTTCTTTCAGAAGACTTTAAAGATACTTGAAACATGCAAATCTGATTGGATGTAGTGAAAATCTGCCAGGGTTGGTGAATGAAACACAGTTTGTGATTTTATTTTTTTCTGCAGAAACATTAAAAAAAAAGTCATTTTGGTGCTTACAAGTTCCGTATTTTGGAATACTCCATATTTTGGAATTCTGGATAAGGGATACCCCACCTGTACTCATATCGGCTAATGTTATGATCAGTTTGGATGTTTTAAAATTAGGTTGCTGGTGGCTTGGCGTTAGATGATTTTTCCATTTACTGCTGCAAAATTTTATTAAAAACAGTTTTCTTTGTGGCTAATGACTAGTAACTCTTGTTTTTCTTCTCACAGGTGTCGACATGGCCCATTGGGTAAATGCGTGCACTGTGTACCATTAGAGGTAACAAATTAAATGTAATATTTTACTTGTTAAAATGTGCTTTCTCTCTCTCTTTCTCTCTGTGTGTATAGGTATGAGTTGCTTTAGTGTCAGCAATAGAGAGGATGTTGCTGAAACTTTAATGTGTCCTGTCTCTGCTGATAATTCCTAAAGAGGCTAATCAAGTCCCTTGAATATATCTGTCTGGGCAGTACTTGAATTTATCAGCTTCAGACATCTGTTTTTCTGCAGTGCAGAATTTAGCAGGATATATTTCTAGAAGCTCAGGCAAAACTATAGGCATGCATTTTGTATCTCCCATTTTCATTGTTTACTTTGCTCCCCTTCATAGAAATTCATCTCTAAACCACTATTTATATTCTAGATTTCTTTTGTTAAGTAAGGAACCTCTGCAAGCCTTTTCAGTTGTGTGCAGATTTTTTTCAACCTGTACCAGAGTGTTTTCAACTATGTTTGATGAATCAGCCTTTATCTCTGCTTTTTAAATAAAAGAGAGTATTATACTCATGAGACAGGTTGGGTTTCTGAAGCCATTTTTGAGCAGGGCTATAACTCCATAGAGCAAAAGAGAGAGGAAGAAAAGGACCCCACTATTACTGTCAAAGTAGTAACTGCTGTGGAAAAAGAGCACAAAGCCTCCTAATTGTTTCCACATTGAATGCCAGCCGAAAGTTCAGACTAAAACATCCATTTGTTCAGTGATCAGTGTATTATCAAGCAGGTGTCTGACCTGGTTTTCCTTTGTGTATGTGGGTTTTTGGCAGCCTTTTGATGAGGATTATTTAAACCATCTGGAACCTCCTGTGAAGCATATGTCATTCCATGCCTACATCAGGAAACTGACCGGAGGCGCAGACAAGTAAGAAACTTGCACCACTTCTGCAGGGGAATCTCATTACTGATGATTTTTTTTAAAGTGAAAAACCTGTTTATAGTGAAAAAACTAATTCACTTCAAACAGTAGTAGGACTAGTTTTGCATACAGGAAGGAAGAGTGAGAACTCCATAGTTTGTTTTCCTTACTTGATTAGCATATCTTAACCCCCTTCATTCTATACCAGAACCACAGATTGATGCGTTAGCAGTATTTTGTGAAAGTGGGTAGCAGTTATGTGAGCCAAAAATTTGACCACCTCACCAATATTGCAAAACCTAATGCCTCCTCTTAATCGCAGTAACCTGGAAACATAATCCTTCCCCCTCATTTCATTAGGAGTGTACTGAATTTGGTAATGAGTATGTACTTTGTTATGGTGCTTTTCCATTGCAAGGACTTTGCACACAAAGAAGTTTGAAACGTGGCTCATATGCAAAACATCATGTTGCTTTGGCATAGAGAGAAAAGCAATGTGAGAAGCTGTCATTGATGTTGATCCTTGTGTTTGTTTAGAGAGAACACTATGACTACTGCCCAACACTATGAAAACTGCCTATCTGACAGTTTTGCTAGAACAAACTTCAATGAAACAGAGGCAAACTGGCTTTTGAAATCTAGTATGAGTTTTGTTCTGTCACTTATACTGTGAGCTGAGCCAAATTGCAGCCTTCTAGGATAGTGTGCTCTCAAAGAACCCCTGATAGCACAGTCCTGTGTGCACTTACACCAAAGTCCCATTGTTTTTTTCTTACTCTTGGGAAAGTGTGTGTAGAATAGTAGCCTGAGTCTGTTGCAGTATTCTAATCTGATATGTGCTCTACACTGTGTAGTATTGGAATGTCTTTTTGTTTTTTTAACAAATACACAGTCATTTAACATTTCGTGTGTTCTTTTCTGATTAGGGGGAAATTTGTTGCCCTTGAAAACATTAGTTGCAAGATTAAATCAGGGTGTGAAGGACACCCCCCTTGGCCGGAAGGCATTTGTACCAAGTGCCAACCAAGTGCTATCACACTCAACAGGCAGGTAAGATCAGCATCAGTCACTACTGGAAACTTGTTCATGAGACATTGCTTACCTCTGTTTTTGAAAAGATGTGACCAGCTTGGGTTTGAGAGTGTTCCCTTTTGGCAGTTGCTTAATAAACTACTGCTGTTTGGCTTTGATACAAGGAGACTGGGAAACGTACTTCTCCAACAATTTCCATATAAATCAGAGAACATCTGCTCCGGTCATGAGCTAGGACAGGGGTGCTCAAACATTTTGGCAGGAGGGCCGCATCACCTCTTTGACACCATGTTGGGGGCTGAAGAAAAAAACCAATTAATTTGCATTTCAAATTTGAATAAATTTACATAAATGAATACATTACAGATGGGACTTATATGAACAAATGAATTTTACTGAACTTTATAATACAAATACACATGAGAACTATAATACAGGCAAAACACATGAGAACTATGAACTTTGAGCACTATGAACTAAGAGCATTGAGCAATATGAACTTTGAGCAATATAAACTATGAACTTTGAGCACTATGAACTTTCAATGAGAGTGGTGGAGCTGTTGTCTTGATCTTAGTAGTTCACTGTAATCTGGTACTAGTTTGGAGGAGCCAATGATCAGTAATGACTTCAAATGCTCATCAGTTAGTGTGGACCTGTATTTTGATTTTACATATTTCATTTTTGAGAATGTCTGCTCGCAGAGGTATGTTGTCCCAAAAATAGAGAGAGAGTCACGAGCAAATTCTTTCAAATTTGGGAATTTCTCAGGCTGCAGAGATTTATAGGGGGTGGGTAGAGGGGGAGAACCATAGGAAAAATTCCACAACAGAGCAAGCATTTTAAAAACCAGAGGCAGACAATGCAGGGCAGGTGTGCATCATTTTATCCAGGAAAAAGGGGGTGGGTAGAGGAGGAGAACCATAGGAAAAATTCCACAACAGAGCAAGCACATATTTTGGGCAGGAAGGTTGCAGGCAGCAGTAAAAAAAGGAATAAAGTATTTTTACATGGAGACTCACTCTTTGCTTCGCACCAACGGAGGGAGCCTTGTAGGTGAGGGTGGTGGCTGCTGCTGCTGCTTCTGTCGCGGTGCTCGACAGCTCTCCCTGGCACGTGCTGCTGCTGTACAGAGGTGGCGGAGCGGTCTCTCCCTGCTCTCCTTGCCTGCTGCTGTTGAACAGAGGTCTCTCCCCGCTCTCCCCAGCACTTGCCTGCTGCTGCTGAACAGAGGCGGCGGAGCAGTCTCTCCCTGCTCTCCCTGCCTGCTGCTGCTGAACAGAGGTCTCTCCCTGCTCTCCCCAGCACTTGCCTGTTGCTGCGCGGCGGCGCTTTGCCAACGAAGCGCCTACCTCCCTGCTCGCTCGCCTGCCCGCCCAACCTCCCTTGTGAAGGTGGTGACGCAGGCGCTCTGTCTCTCCCTGCTGCTTCAGGCTCCATGTGTTGCCCGGGAGCCAGGCAGGGAGAGACTAAGCTAGCGCATGGGCACAAACACTTTCAGTAATAAGGTAACGCGAGACCTGCAAGTCTCGTGTTACTTTAACGCTATAAAAGGCACTGTGCAGTTCGCCGGGCTGGTCTTTCCCTCACTGCCTGCAGCGAGGGAAAGACATACTGTGAGTCTTTCGCGCACTGGGACATCGTGCACTGGGTCAGCGCGGGCCACGGTGGTTCTTCCGCGGGCCGTGTGCCCATTGGAGGCACACGACCCACTTAGGGGCTGGATGGGGACGCACTGTGGGCCGCAGGTGGCCCACGGGCCGGGGTTTGGGCACCCCTGAGCTAGGAGAACGATTTAAGAAGTGCCTACTCAGATTTCTGTAATATAGTCACAAGGGATTGTGGGAATGTGATGCAGAATCAGTGGCTTCCAGATGCAGAATGTGATGCAGAATCAGATGCAGAAACCAGTTCCTATCCCACCCCTTTCCTGACATGGAATTTCTAGCACTAATCATTAGTACAGATAGCAAGTCCGTATTGGGAGAAGGAATATGTGCCTGAAAGGCACAACAGAGTCGTTGTTAAGAACATTTATATACTACTTTTCAGCATAAAACAGTTTCTTGTCCTTGTGACTGTGTTTTAAACTTAATTGATCCTTGTCATTCTTGGCTTGATACTTGTTTTTGTTTTGAAATGACAGAAATACAGACATGTGGATAATATCATGTTTGAGAACCATACAATCGCAGATCGATTTTTAGACTTTTGGAGAAAAACGGGAAACCAGCATTTTGGATATTTATATGGGAGGTATACAGAGCACAAAGACATCCCTCTGGGTATCCGAGCTGAGGTAGCCGCCATCTATGAACCTCCGCAGGTAATGGCTCTTCCATTCATAAATACCTGTGCATTCTCCATTTTGGGAAAGAGTTTGGGAAACAGAATATTCCTTAATTGTTGACATTGGTGTAAAACTGTCAACTTAAAAAGTACATCATCATTGTTGTATCTTGTGTTTGTGAAGACTTGTCATAAGCAATGTGTATGTTAACCTGGTCTCTGTCCTTCTCCTTTTGGGCTGAGATCTGTTTCTACGCATATTTGTCTGGAAGTAAGTCTTACTGAGATCGATGAGGTTTACTTTCATGTTACTGTGTATAAAATTCTGATCTTTGCCCACCTCCCTCTGTCTTCAGGAGGAAGGAGAAGAAGCTGCTACCTTCAATTGGCCTATCGGCACTGCAGTATTTACAGTTGTTCTTGCCAAGGAGCTGTTTGGTGTTTTTTCTGGGTGCAAGCTTCCTCAGGGTAGTTGCTGCTAGAGTAAACAACAAATGGCTTCTTTGGAAAGAAGGACTGAATAGATTGGGGGCAGAGGAAAGCACAGTGGCAACTTTCCTCCTTACCCCTCCATGTAAGAGCGTAAGGTGTCAACAGAATAATAATAATAATAACAGGTATTTATATACCGCCTTTCTTGGTCTTTATTCAAGACTTTATTCAAGGCGGTTTACATAGGCAGGCTTTATTTAAATCCCTTATTAAATAGGGATTTTTACAATTTCAAAGAAGGTTCTTTCTTTCAAGAACCACTACATTCAAGGTGTTTCATTCTGATCTGGCTTCACATTCTGGCCTCCATCCTCCCATGCTCAGAGCAGATGGAATTGCTTGGCTTCAGCTTGTCAGCTGCTCCAAGGTCGCATGGTGCCGCACGGTGCCGGTGGCCTCAAACGGTGGACCTTGTGGATGTTATCTTCAGGCAGACGGAGGCTCTACCCTCTAGACCAGACCTCCTGCCCTGTAAGCAACATACACTGTGATCCCACATATTGGAGTAGACATGCTATCAGGTTCTCCAGAACTGTTCTTGAGGTTTGATGTTAAATAAAACAAAGGGTAGGTGGGGACGAGAGGTAAGGCATAAAGTAATTAGATTGGCCTATGCCAGGTGCAAAACAGGTTAAGGGTGCAATCCTAACCCCTTATGTCAGTGCTTTCCAGCACTGACATAAGGGCAATGCAGCTCTGAGGTAAGGGAACAAACATTCCCTTACTTTGAGGAGGCCTCCGTGAGTGACAGCCAACTGCAGGATGCAGCACATGTCCCATTAGCACCGCTATGCCACTGCTGTAAAGCACTGATATAAGGGGTTAGGACTGAGCCCTATGTTGTTCTGAGGTCTACTGGAACAAAGACACAATAATGGCTGTTCCACCATGTTTTTGAAAATACAACATCTATTAGTTTCTGTGTCTCTTAACACTGAACAGAAGAACCTGTTGGGCAAGTGATTGGTTTGGGAGTTGTTAGGTGAACATGCTCAGTTGACCTAGGACCCTAAATCAGAAAGTGTGGCAGGACAAAGAAAAACCAGTTGCTTTATCTCAGCCAACAAAACTCCCTTAATTCACGTGTGCTGTTCTCTGGGGGTAATCTCTGGCAGTATTAGGGGTCGGTACCTTTGCGACTTCACAAAAGTCTGTGTGTCACTGTGGACACAATCCTAACCAATTTTCCAGTACTGATATAGCTGTACCAGTGGAGCATGTGCTGCATCCTGCAGTTGGGGGGCAGTCACAGAGGCCTCCTCAAGGTATGACAATGTTTTTTCCCTTATCTCAGAGTTGCATTGCCCTTACCTCGGTGCTGGAAAGTTGGTTAGGATTGCACCCTGTGTGCAGCTGTAGGGGTTGTGTTGGTTCCCCTGATTTGTCTGCAAGGGAGGGGGCATGTTAAAGACTCTCTTCTACCCTGGCCAGCCCTCCCATTTTGTACCTTCAGTGTCCACACTGAGATACTGGAGATTGCCAAATAGATACCTGTTGTGCACTGGAGAAAATAATATGTTGTAATTACCTGTTTTAGATTTTATATGTGAAATACTTCAAATATGCTATATAATTGCTATATTGAGTTATAAAACCAAGTATTGTCAATTTCACACATTACACAGAAACTAACCCAAGTTTGCTACATGTGCTAGGCAGTGAGCCGTAACTACTCCTGGCTTTCTGTTGACTGTATCATCATACATCAGACTCGTGTATCATACATGCGTTTCTAACATCCACATCACATTTGCACTTCTTAAAAATATAGAATGAATGTAATTGTACAGTTGTGTGTGTTTCTGGTATGTGTGCTGTTAAAAGGTTCAACTCTAATCTTAGAGTAGATTGGAATTTTTTTTCCAGCTGTGAGATTACTTTAAAGTCACTAGGTGGCACCAGTCACTGAGTACTCTTATCAGTAAGATGAAGCTGAGTAGTGTGTTTGGAAGGAATGTTATGGAAAACTGCAACTTAGATTTCATAGTAATTATATCAGTGGAAAATTGCTTGTAAACTTTTCTAAAAACATGTAGGTTTATTGCTTAACAAAAGATGTGAAGATCTAGTTCATTTGAGCATACTGGCCTATTTTTCTTTTCAAAGAAATTTTACTCTGTGTGCATGGCATGTAAAAAGGCCTATAGGGAAGGGGCTCATCACTTAGCCCCCTCTGCAATTACAATTGTGATAGTGTGTGCTGGTGTGTATCCACGTGTGCAATTTGTAGGCAACAAAAAGCTTCTGTTTGCTTTCAATAGAAGCTTTTTGTTTCCTATAAATAGCATGTGGGGGAACGTGATTGTAACAACGGTGTAGGCTGGGGGCTACATGCTTTACCGTCCCACCATAGTTTCAGGCCATCTTGCCTGAAAAAATATCATTGCCCCAGTGTTTTTTATTTTTAAAAGGGAAAAAAGAGGGCTAAACTCATACATATCAACATAAGCAGTTTGACCCTTAAAAGAATTTAGTTCTGACATTTTCTTTAGAAAGGCATCTTGTTTGGATTTGAAAGTGGCAAGTGATGAAGAATTTGTAACAATCTTTGCATTGTTTTGTAATGGTTGGTCATCATTCTGTAATGGTTGGTCATCCTTACTGTTGACCTGAAAATACAACTGAGCAAATAAAAATAAACATTGAAACATACTGCGTTTTATGCTGTAAAATTTTAATATATATTTTTTATTTTTAACTGTATATCCTTTCTTTCACACAGCCTCATGGTTGCTTACAGAATATAAATGCGTATTTAAAAATAAATACACACAAAATAACGTAATGCATCAAAGCTGACCTAAAACAGTATGCAGGAAAGCAATAACCAAGTGTATTCGGTCTTGGACCAAGATATTTCAAAGCACTTATTAGTGTTCTAGTCTTTGATTCCTCTTAATTTAAGGAAAGTAGGCATCCTATTGTCCTGGGATCCTTTTCTTAAGGCGAGAGCTAACACACAGTGGGCCGTGGAAAGGTTGATGGACAGCTCCTACTGAAATGTGTGGGAGAGACTCCTGCAGGTTTTGCTGGTGTATTTAGCTGCTTCTTGCTTTTATTTTATATATATATATATATATATATATATATATATATATATATATATATATATATATATATATATATATATAAAGCTTCTTGCTTTTAAATAATATATATTATAAAGCTTCTTGCTTTTAAATAATATATATTAATATATATATTAATATACACACATGCACGCGTGCGCACACACACAAATAAAATGTATGTGTGTCATGTGACTTGAGACATGCAGACAGTAATATTTCATTATAACCCACATGGGATCTGCTCACTGGCAAGATTTATGAGTGTCTCTTAAGTAGCAAAGTAAACTTACATCAGCTGTTTGCTGTCCTCTGCACACCAGGAAGTTAAGTGTTGAGGCTTTTGATCACTTGCAAGTTTCAGTGTGTTTTGATATTACGTCATGATGCTATGCATAGAAATCACTGTGTGTCAGTGCTTAAGGGTTTGTCCCCTGGTTTCTTGACTCTTATGTGATTTATCAAAGCTAGTCTGAAGTTGTTCATTCCAAGATAAATCTGTAGTGTCTGAATTTGTTTTCTTTAAGATTTGGAATTGGTAAAGTAGGTTTTAACCATCCTAGTAATTGTGCCGCATGAGACATTATTAGAATAAATACGCGTTTTTTTAATGTCTAAAAATGTGGATTACAAGTGGTATTAAGTAGCCATTTTCTGGTATTGTACAGCTGACATGAATGGGGCACAGCAGCTTGTGAATCTCCATTGCTCTGACATTGTTCACTATTTTGTTGTTGAAAGTGAGGCATTTTATTTTTTCTGCATAGTAAATATATCTTTTTGTGAATTAATCCTGATGTCTTGTTCTCTTTTCAGATTGGTACACAAAACAGTCTGGAGCTCCTGGAAGACTCAAAGGCAGAGATTGTGGATGAGATTGCTGCCAAGCTTGGCCTGAGAAAGGTATGAAATCATGTTGGAACCAAAATGTTAACATTTTGGGAATGATCCTCTCTATTAGAAGGGGTTCCATGGGACACAAGTATTCTTCAGTCATGCAGGTTAAATAAAGATTGGTGAATGTTTGGCATCTAGTTTTGTTTACTGGTAGCTAATTGTGGTATTGTTTTTTGGCGTCATGTGAGGCTGGAAGTTGTATGGCCTTTGCAGTCCTTTTCTGTATTAACTAATCCTGTATTAACTAATCCTAAATCCTGTAATTAACTAATCCTAAATCAACTAATTAACTAATTATTAATTAGTATTAGTATTAGTAATTAGTATTAGTATTAACTAATCCTAAATCAATATGGAAGTGAGTGGCAGGCCATGCTATGTTGCTATTGCCTGAAAGAAATCTTGAATGATTTCAGATATTGCCTGAAAGATTGCCTGAAAGCTTCAAGTAGGTAGTCTGCAATCCCAGAATTTTCTCCAAATGCCTGAATATGGGAAGCAAAACTTGCCTTCAAGTCGATGTCAGTGGTCAGGTTTTCCATAGAGCAAGGTTTCCTGTCTATAACTGCTGTGACGTGGTTTGATGCACTTGCAGTGATTACAGGGCAAGGGTGCCAAGGTACAGTGATCTCTGGTTGCAAAGGGAGAAAAAGACTTAAAAGCAAACCAAAGTGGCCTAGGCAGTAGCTTCAGCTAGTTCCAAGGAGGGAAGCAAGTCAAGGGAACCAAGATTGCATTCCAAGGGAAAGGGATGTGTTGAGAAGCTGCTCGGCAAATGCTTCAGCAGTGGCTTATAAAAAGGTGGCCACTCATTAGGCCCTGGAGCAGAACTTTTTGGTTGCACTCAGGATGGGGAAGTGAGGCACAGTGGAAAAAGAAAGCTGTCTGATACTGTCCTGGTTGCCAGCTGGCATGGTGATCTTTGGGTAGTGAAGGGAATGGAGATGCTTTACATGGCAGCATGGATAAAATGAATGGGAGATTGATGCATAGGGACTAAACAAAGAACAGGAGGTGTCTGTGACCCAGCTTTTTATACCTTAAACTCTCATAGGAAAGCATAGGAGCTTTTGTGGGGTGAGCTCAAAAAGGACCTTTCTTTTGTGTCTTGATGACCCTTGATTGATAGGTGCTTCTATCGTTTTGCACCCTAAGGGTGCGGACGACCAGTTCCTGACTTAATTGAACCCCTGGCCTCAGAAAAGCTCCTTACTAGATTTAGTCATGATGTTGGTGAGAACAGCTAAGGTTGGGGAAGCTTCTTTTGTGTTCCTATCAGCTAATCCTGAATCAACATGGAAGTGAGTTGCAGGCCATGCTTACTCAAAGTGATGAAGCGACTTTTGTTTACAACTTTAGATTTTGCTATACAAGCAAGGTGAGGATCAGGTCGAGCTGGTGCCAGTGCTTTGATCTTGGATGTCTCCAAGAGACTCTATGTTGGGGCTTTGTGTTGAAGAATGTGTTGCTGACACAGAGACCGTGATGACAGCAAAACTCTAGCAGGCGTTGGCCATTTTCGTTCATCCTCCCAGTGCCAAACTGACCTAAGCAAGTGGGCCATGAACTGTTATCAGCACCAACTCTAGCATTGAAATCGCCGAGGATGAACAATGGCTCTTTTACAGGGATTTTCTTGACAGTGGTGGCCAGGTCATCATAGAATTTGTCTTTGGCTTCTGCTGGAGACGACAGAGTCGGTGCATAAGCACTGATGAGAGTGATAGGTCCTGCTGATGACTGGAGCTGCAGGGACAAAATTCTTTCACTTCCCACAGTAGGTGGGATGATGGATTTCAGCAGGGTATTTCTGCCAAAGATCTCCAGCAGCTCATGGATCGTTTTAGCAAGGCCTGCCAAGATTTTGGACTGACAATCAGCCTGAAGAAAACACAGGTCATGGTTCAGGATGTGGACTCACCTCCCTGCATTACAATCTCTGAGCATGAACTGGAGGTTGTCCATGACTTTGTGTACCTTGGCTCAACGATCTCCGACACACATTCTCTCGATACCGAGCTAAACAAGCGCATCGGTAAAGCAGCTACCACGTTTTCCAGACTCACAAAGAGAGTCTGGTCCAACAAGAGGCTGACGGAACATACCAAGATCCAGGTCTACAGAGCTTGCGTCCTGAGTACACTTCTGTACTGCAGCGAGTCATGGACTCTTCGCTCACAACAGGAGAGGAAACTGAGCGCTTTCCACATGCGCTGCCTCCGACGCATCCTCGGTATCACCTGGCAGGACAAAGTTCCAAACAACACAGTCCTGGAACGTGCTGGAATCCCTAGCATGTATTCACTGCTGAAACAGAGACGCCTGCGTTGGCTTGGTCATGTCGTGAGAATGGATGATGGCCGGATCCCAAAGGATCTCCTCTATGGAGAACTCGTGCAAGGAAAGCGCCCTACAGGTAGACCACAGCTGCGATACAAGGACATCTGCAAGAGGGATCTGAAGGCCTTAGGGATGGACCTCAACAAGTGGGAAACCCTGGCCTCTGAGCGGCCCGCTTGGAGGCAGGCTGTGCAGCATGGCCTTTCCCAGTTTGAAGAGACACTTTGCCAACAGTCTGAGGCTAAGAGGCAAAGAAGGAAGGCCCATAGCCAGGGAGACAGACCAGGGACAGACTGCACTTGCTCCCGGTGTGGAAGGGATTGTCACTCCCGGAGTGGCCTTTTCAGCCACACTAGACGCTGTGCCAGAACCACCTTTCAGAGCGCGATACCATAGTCTTTCGAGACTGAAGGTTGCCAATACTAACAAGCAAGGTGCAGCTGGTCATGAATTTTTCCAAAAAAAGGACAGAAAGGCAAAGCTTTTCTTCAGCCTGCTAACTAGAGTGGGAGGGGATGACTGTTCCGTTGGACCAAAGTTTTGGCTTGTGGAACATGAGGCTTCTTGCCATCAGCACAGTTCAAATGCCACGGGACTGGCCTGGGTCTGGCTCTCCGGGCACGCATCCAGCACCCAACATAATGTACATTTGCAAACAAACAGGTCGACACAAAATACAAATGACTGGCTTTCACACAGCAGTGATACAGAGAAATATAGTTATGATCACACTTTGCACATCTTTTTGAATTCATTTGTTTGCTTGGTCAGGGTCCTGCAGTATTGGTGCCAGTGAAACAGGAATCTACAACTTGTAGAGGTCTAAACCAAGCACCTCAACCCTGCCCCATCTGTAGTTCTTTTATATTACTGGTATGGTGAAGATTTCACCTCCTGGATCCTGATTTTTCATTTATATGCAAACTAGAAGTTATTAATTACAGGCATTAGTTCTTGCACCATCTTCATGCAGATCTTGCATGCAGACTTTTCAGATCTATACTTAATTTTCTTACCTATATGGATATGTTGCTGGTGTTTTCAAAGGATGAGAGACAGTGATTTTTTTTTTTCTTGAGGCTGAATATTGTTACATCTTGGGTTTGGTGAATCATATCAGGCAGAATATTCATTCATTTAGGTTTATGTAGACATCGGAGACATTAACAAGATCTAGGCACAGATCAGAACAGTCTGATTCTGTGTGAATCTAGTTTTTCTTTTACACCAGTTCTGCTGAGGTTATTTGGCTGTCATGTGGCCACTAATCCTTTGATATACAGGTTGTGTTGTTTTTTTTATACTGCCTTTCTTGGTCATCAGATTTGTACCTGTCATTTGTACCAAGAGTAACAGCAGCATCTCTTGAAAAAGTGCTGTGCTTGAGGTGTGAGGTATAAGGAGGTATTTTCATGTGTATCTACATTTCAAAGAGGCTTAGGTGAGTTATTTTAAAACAATCAAGTGGAGTTATGGAAATATGAAATTTGAGTGGAAAACTTTTTCTGTTTTAGTATAGCTGGCATAGAAACATGAGATCTTGAGAGCAGTTTTGTGAACTGTTCTTGACTACAGTGTGAACACAGAAAAGCAAATGTCTGTTTACAAGCAAGGGGAGAATGAGGACCCCTGCAGTTTCCAGATCTTTCCATGAGGAGACATAAAACTGCAGGTCTCACCAGTTGGCACTGCAAATGTGTAAATTGTATTCAAATAAGTTCTGTGCAGCTGGGGGAGTAATTTCCTTTAGACTGCTATTGAGTAGGCTTTCTCAAAGTGATTCAGCTTGCCAAGAACATTTTGTACTGGTGGGGAAAGGGTACCTTTAAAAAGAAAAAGGCAAAATGTAAAATCAGAACTTTCTTTTAAGGTTGGCTGGATATTCACGGATCTGGTCTCGGAGGACACGCGAAAGGGGACTGTCCGATATAGCCGGAACAAGGTGAGAAGCAAGTGTTTTTAGTCATTGTCCTCCTCCTCCTTATTTGCTGTTGTTTATATATGCTGGGTTTGCCAAACAAAATCCTGCTAGAGAGAAAAGTGTGTGAAGTTAAGCCATGCTGTTAAGGGTGGTTTTTGTTATTCATAATTGGAATAATTCATGAATCCAGAGGAGATTTAGAAAGACTATGAATTGTCGGTGATGGAGTTTCATAAGGGTAGAATACGGAGTGATCTGACATGTGTCATATGTCATATATGACAAAGGAACATTATTACCATATAATAATATCTAAGACCTTTTCTTAAATGGGACTTCTCTAATGTTCATCTTCAGAGTCCCACATTTCTACTTGCCATGACAAATGTCACCTTCTTGCAAGGGTGATGAGAAACCCCAGTCTTCCGGCTTGGAACTAGGGAGGGGATGGGAATTATCCCCCTTTCAGCACACTATGTATAGGATCCCTGCTCCCCTCTCTAGCTTCAAGCTGGAGATGAAGGGTGGAGTTTGGCCTTTTTGATGGCAAGCAGCAGCATTGCTTGGACTCCATTGTACTACTGCTGCTTAACTGGGCCCCAGCCTTTCTTGATTTTGAAAGGGAAAGTTGGGGCTGGTTGTTTTTGGCAGCTGATGGAGCTATGCTCAGAGTGCCTCTCCTACCCAGTGCCAAAAGCCTCAGCTTTTTCCTCTGATTCCAAGCTTGAAGCGCAGTCAGTTTGTGGGATGGGAACGGGACCAGATGTCCTTTTTCCTGGATATGTCCTCTTTTTTAGTCTTGTGTCCTCGAAAAGATGTCCTCATTGACCTAGGTTGCAATACTATGCTTGCTTACTTGAGAGTAAGTACTATTGAGCAAAGAGGGACTTACTTCTGAGTAAACATACATAGAATTGCAGTGGAGGTGAGGAGCAGAGTCCTAATGATCACAATTTTTGTTCTGCCTACCAACATCAGCCACATGTGAAGGCCTATCATGTTTGTATATGTCTGTGTTTAAAGTTTCCATTAATGAGAAGACCATAACCTTCCTTTGTAACTACAGCTACAGGTGTGGATACAGAAATTGGCCTCTAGGCCATATCTGGCCCATGGAAGCTCTTTATGCAACCACCTGGATAATTGGGCTTTCACAGCAGCATCATCAGCTGCTCTCAACTGCTGAGCTGTGAAGCACATTTTGGCAGAAGTGGCACTGCTGAAGAAGTCCTACTGGGAGAGCCTTATCATGCAGGCTGCCCTTTTCTCAGAGCTGCTTCTGGTGGAAGTATCACACATGTGATAATGGGCTCTCCCAGTACTGCTCTTTCAGCAAGTCTTCTTCTGCCAAAGCAGAAGGGAGGAAGAGGCAGAAGGAGACCTCAGAAAGCAAGGAATGGTGTGACTTGAAGATGCAGTCCAAGAGAGTGAGGAAGGGGAAAGCCGCCAAGGCATTGGGATAGCTCACTTATCACGTGGGCTGCATTTTCAGCAGCACTGCTTCTGCCAAGGCATCACTTTGCAGAGCAACTATCAGCCTTGTCCAAAGCAGCACTGCTGAAATGACAACCTGCGTGATAATTGGGCTCTTCCCTATCTTGGAAAATATCAAGATTTGCAGATTTTTTTCTCATTTGCTTTTAATGAGTTCCTAAGTGAAATAGAGCTTATATCTGGTCATCACCTGCTTAATGTCATTGGTTTCTGCTTAATAACATCATTTGTGGTCCTCAGAAGGCACCATGAATGATATTTGGCCTCCTACATGAAATGGGTTTGACACCCCTCTTCTAATATATAATATACAGTATTAGAACAGGGATGTCATTTCATTATAATATTCATTATAATGTCCCATATATCTGGAAACTGTTAATGTTCTCTTCTACCTTCTCTAGACTAATCTGTGTTTGGATCCTTAACTTATTTTTTGTCTCTTTGAATCTTGTCTTATTTTGGAGTAATAAAGACATCATGTGAACATAACTAACTAGCATAGAATAATTGCTTTATTCATCCATGCCTACCATGATGAGACTCAGGAGAATCTAAAAAGTAAAAAGATCTAATTTGCCATCTATGTGATTTCCGCTCCCAGATGTCTACTTGTATTCTACCAATGAGCTGTTGCATTTCATTCTTCTTTTTATAGTTGAAACACACAGTAATGAAATTAACCTTTCTGAGAAAGTCATTGGCTGGGTCCTCCTTCAGCCTGAGTTTTGCCACCTCTTATTCTTAACATTTGCCAGATGTGAATAGGCAGGCAACAGGCAGTCCTAGATCATAAATCTAAGGATTCAGCAACCAGAAGTCAGATAAATAAGTCTGAATTTATTTTATTTTAAATCCTCATTTCTGGGGTTTGTTTCTTCACTATACTAGGAATTGCTTGCCAAAACTGAAACACTATACAAAGCACAGAACTAGGATGTACACCTCATGTGAGGAAGCTTCAAACCTTCTGAAATTGATACTCCCTTTATTCCAGTGGTTTTGGAAACTTTTCAGAAGCCCTAGGGCCTAGAGCAGGAGTCTTTTTAGAAGCCCTAGGGCCTAGAGCAGGGGTTTCCGAACCCCGGTCCGGGGGCCAGATGCAGCCCGCAGCAAGCCTCTTTCTGGCCTGCGGCCAACCTCTTGTCCCCTGAAAGCCTCTGGCCCACTCAACTGAACATGACCAGAACTGTGCTCTGATTGTGTCTGGAGGGTGTTCTGAGAGCCGGAGAGCTTGAATGAATGAGCCCATTCATTCATTTATTCACTCATCTAAGTTCCATCTCTAATTTAAATAAATAAATTTTATATTTAAATTTTTTTCAACACCACGCTAGATATTTGATTTGGCCCTCTGGCCAAAAAGTTTGGAGACCCCTGGCCTAGAGACTGCTGCCTGATTTATAAATACCAAGGGATGTGGCTATAATGGTGATTGGGCAGCAGTGCTCCCCCCCAAGTAGCACCTTTTTTAACCCTTGATGCACATAGCCTAATCAGCCCTGTAAGTTTCGCTAACTACCAAAAATTGGAACATGACCCGCTGGTGGGTCCTAATCCCACAGTTTGAGAACAGCTGCTTTATTCCATTAGAAGCCCATGAAAATTCACATATGGCGTCTTAGGGTTTCATTGTACACCAGGTGCTTAAGAAATGTGCAGTTGAAGTATGTAGACCATCTAATGGCGCTGTATCATGTCGATTTGCCAACATGGTTCACAATATTGATTATTGAAATTACAAATCCATGCTTCAGAAAGTACTACTGGTCTTCCTTGGTTGTGGTCCAATGCAATGGATCAATTTCTTACGAGTCTTCTCCCCATTCCCTTTTTTTTTTTTTAAAGGATGCATATTTCCTCAGTGCAGAAGAGTGCATCACAGCGGGACATTTTCAGAATCAGCACCCTAATATATGCCGCCTGTCTCCGGATGGTCACTTTGGATCCAAGTTTTTCACAGTGGTGGCTACAGGTAAAAAAAGTGCAGCTTGTTTCTTGATTGTCTAAAGAGTTCTTACTGAACTTTTACATGTAGCAAAAGCACACTAAAGTCTGTAGTTCAGTTCAGAGGTCATGTTCCTGATCTCTCCAGACCATAACTCAGGAATGTGCTGTGGCCTCCCTTCTCCCATTTCTCCACTGTCCTGCTTTCCTGCACATGAATTCCCTCCTCTTTTTCCTTGGTTGCATGACTATAGTTTGTCATAACATCAGAATCAGTCAAAATTTGCTTAGTACAAAACATTAGAAAAAACCCTAATTGTCCTAACCCATTTTTGCCTGGCCCACAGGTGTACGCATTTGGTTCCTGTTGCATATATGCAACATTGGGCAGAAATTGCTTACTCAGGCTAAAGTCCTGTTTGTCCAGCATTCTCTTTTCCACAGTGGACTGCCAGCTGCCTCTAGGAACCCCACAAGTAAGAAAGAAGGCGTACCTCTCTCCCATCATTACTTCCCTGCAACTGGTATTCAGAGGCATACTGCTGTGGCACCCAGAATTGTCTCCAGACCACAATTTTGAACCATGGTTTGCAGTTAGTTTGCAAACTGTGTGGTGTAGAGAGATTTCCAGTTAGTGCTAACAGGAAATTCCTCTCTGAACCGTGGTTTGAAAACTCACTTCAAAACCATGATTTCAACTTGCTATTTGGAGATAACTGGTGCACACTTTGCCTAATTTGGATATTATGACCGACCAGTAAACTTTAGAGAAAAGCGAAAATGTGTATATGGGAGAGGAGCAGAGTGCGCACAAACTGCCCCACCTTCCATACTATGGCTTGGAAGATTGGGAATGTGACCTCTGAACTGATCCAATGAAAGCTAAAGCACTGGATTAAAAACAAAACTTTGCAATGTTACCAGCCCTTGTCTTAAGCTGCTTATGGTCTGTTTTACTAGGTGAGGGGAAACCGTCAAATGCTAGCCCAACTGCTGGCAGTGCTTCTTGGTGATGATCTGTGATCAAAAGCTATGAAGGCTGACCATCAGGTCTGCAGCTGGAACAGCTGTTAGATCTTCAACAAAGACACATTTTGATGCTGATTCCACTTACTTGGAAAAGGAACCTCAGAAAATGTAACAAAAAAAAGAACCTACTGTAATAACATGGAAACAGTACAAAAATAGTTTTTAGCTCAGTTGTGTTAACTACCAAAACCTGAGTGTTAGTGTTGTGCTGTGTTCAGGCTCAATGTAATGCAAAAAAGCGAGTCTGGTTAGTAGATGCATATTTCTTTGAACCTCATAAAATTGTCTGCACTTCATGATTTCTATCAATACAGTGTTTTATTCACCATTTTAATCTTTTCCTATGAAGAAGATAATGAATACATTTACAGAGCAGGAATTGGGCAGCAGAAGATTGGTGTGCAAAGCAAGTCATGGCCCATTGTCTATAGTGTGCCCCCAGGGTTTTTTTCCCCCCTAAATATTGCTTGGCCTCCTATTCTTGCTGCCCATCAGCCTGCCTCTGAACCACTGGAAGACTTCTCTCAGGGCCATCAAGACTTATACAGCATCAGTCAAAAGCCTTGATGACGGGTTCTGCTTCACCCCAATAGCTTCCTCCAGGGTAGCTTCTCCTTTCATCAGGCTGCCCATCAGCTCCTTCAACTGTCTGCCCTCTTGGTAGAGTCTCCTCTTCATAAGCCTTTGGTACTTAAAACTTCCTGAGGAAGAACTCAGGCCCACCCTTTCCTGTCCGTTTTCTTAAAATCTCACCTTCTGTCCCTCCCACTTTTAGCTGCCTAGGTCTCTGTGGGTGGTGTCTGCAAAGTGGGGGCTTTGTCAGTTTATGCTGTTGGTGTCAGGAACCTCAGCCCTTGGGGTGGCACTCAGCTCCCTCGCTGGCCTGCATCCATTCTTTACTTCACTGAGTTCTGCTAATCCATTTAGTCAGCCTAAACTATTCCAGCTGCACTGTGTGGGTTAGAGATGAAATATAGTTATTAAAAGTGGGAAAGTTCAAAGGATGGCGAGGAGAGTAGGAGGCAAAAGGAGGAATCCTTTGCCTTTACTTTCTTGTCCCCTGCATGCCCCTGTTCAAGCTCTTTCTCACTTAGCTTCCTCTCACCATCCTTCCATCATTGTGTCCATTGGTAATGGGGCCGTGGGAACTAGAAAGTGCTTCATTATTGGCGCAAAGTGAAATGAAGTCCTTGGCTCTCATGGTACTTGGCTTCCTCTTGGGGCCAATTCACAGGACCCTTTTCACTTTATTAAATATGGATTATATAATGCACTATCTGAAACCTTGCTAGCGGTTGAGAGAAGAAATAATTCGCTTGTCAGTTTGGCAACTACTGTACTGGGTTTTCAGTACTTACTGTATAAGTCACATTCTATCTTGCAAAAAGTGTCATTTGATTGGCCCCAAGAAATATCTTGAAGTGGCTGTTACGGGGTGTCAAACATAAGGTCTGCGGGCTGGATATGACCCATGGAAGCTCTCCATATGGAATTGGGCTCTCCCAGCACCACCATCAGCTGCTCTTAGCTACTGAGCTGCAAAGTGAACCACATTAGCAGAAGAACTGCTGAAAGGGTGGTGCTAGGAAAGCCCAGTTATGTGGGCTGCTAACAAGGCATAGTGATTTTTTTTTTTCATTTTTGAGTCCCAAACACCAACCAGAAGCCAGATTGAGATAGATCAGGGTGATTGTTTACCCGGAAAACTCTAGACTTGTGATGCTTGAACACCTTGCCCAAGATTGGTAAGGGCAAACACCTTGCTAAAAATTGATAATTTTCCAATACAGTGAAATCCAGAGAGGCCATTTTAAAAGCAGGTGGTTGCCAGCCTGCTCTTTAAACAGTTTCGTACTACTCCCTCAGTTCATTATGAATGTATAGCCCCCTCCCCCAACTTGGACAGTTCTCCCCAGACAGTTGAAATCAGCCTTGAAAAGCAAGGAGCTCCAGAACATAGATGTGTTTCTGATAGTTTAAAAATAAAAAATCCACTTTCCTATAAAGTGCCTCTGTATAATCAGAGTATCACACTGCGACTTTCTCCTAAATCCTTGTGAAGTGCAAATGGTTCAGTTGACAAAGGAGGTGGTAGCTACACTTTCATGTATTTGCTTTTTAATTTCTGTGGCCCTTTCCTGATCTATGTGTGGCTGAGAATGAAAGCTGGAGGCCTGGGAATTGCTTTTAGAAACATTCATTCCAGATAACGTGTTCCCCTTGTTAAATCAGCCTCTTGTGTGTGTTTAAGTTTTGGATAAAATGCAAAATAAGTGTATCTTTATGATTTACAGGATCAAATTTTCTTAATGTCCCTTAGCAGCTCCAGTCACTGAATATAGCACCCCATTTCCAATTTACACCTGGTCAGTTTTCTTTGACATTCTATCTGTCTGTGTAACCTGCTGGTGCTACTTAAATTAAAAGCACTAATTGTATCACCTGTGCAAAGCACTGGCTGAAGATAGTAGTTCATTTAATTTGTGTCATTTGTTTCCCTATCTCTCTTCATTGCTCACTGAAATAATACAATACATACTAACTGATTTGGAATAGTTCAGTAAGCCCTACTGCTTAGTGTGAAGGGTTAAATGCAGGGTAAAGATTTTTTTTTAAATTTTGGTTTTACAAATTTTATTTTTTAATCACGGAGGCCATCTGTCTCAGATCTGAATTGTAAAAATACATTTGACGTGTTATGGCATATAAGGTGAATATATGACTTGACTTAGCTTGTTTGAAGGAGTGATGAGATACAATCTCTATTCTCCATGTATGCAGGAATTCTGGAATTCTTAACTTTGAAATGCAGCAAAACACTTGAAAATGTGAAAATTTTAAAAAATACTCTTGAACCATTGCTGTCCTTGAATATCGGTTAATTGATGGTTAGCTCTAAAGCAGTCTTTCTCAACCACTTGTGCCTCTCGTGGTACTCAAGGTGGTATCTGGTGGTACTTGTGGGCCCCCAGACCCCCACCACCTTGCAGTGAGACCAGTAGCTTAGTGGGACAAGCAGTGGTAGGAAGCTCAACTTGACAGGCAGATCTCCAATGTACTCACAAACTCAAGAAAACCCTCCCACCCATCCTGAGCCTCTTACTGGTGTTTGTCGTATTGCATCTGGCCTCCCAATCCAGAAATAACTAGTGATGGTATCATCACCAGTTATTTTCGGTGGAACTTCCAATAGATGTACCATGCAAAGTGGCATGGTAGGAGACAAATGCTGCTCTAAAGCACAGTGCAGAGTACCTCTTCTGATGTTTACTGCATTTGGAAAATGTACCGTACTAATGTTAATCATAAAGATTTTGTGCAAGGAAATTGGATTATGTCAGAAGTCCTTCCTGTTGGGTTACATGGTCTGTATGTTGCTGGTAAGCAAGTAATACCCTCATTCTACTCCAGTCATTAAAAATTCAAGCAAGAGAGATATTTAGCCAAAGTTTACAAATACCACTTGGAAGGGTTTTTTTTAACTTTCATGAGATCTGGTTACGCAAGACAAGGGTGATTTGAGCTGAAATTGGAACTTGCTAATCATACAAAAATGTTGTACAGTTCTTTAAAAAAAATGAGCATTCTGTTGCACATTTGCTAGAACAGGGGTGTCAAACTCATTTCATATGGAGGGCCACATAGCATCCATGATGCATGCTGAGGGCCGGAAGTGATGTCATTAGGCAAGAAGTGATGTCATTAAACAGGTCATAACCAAAAATAAACACTTTCTTCTCACTTAGGAACTCATTAGCTGCAAATAACAAAAGAGAAACTATACGAATCTTGATCATATTTCACGATATGGGAGAGCCCAATTTTCATGTGGGCTACCCTTTCAGCAGTAACACCTCAGCACTACTCAGCAGCTGAAAGCCTGAGGGTCATATAAAAAGCTTCCGCAGGCCGCATCCAGCCCCTGGGCCTTATGTTTGACATCCCTGTGCTAGAATGTTCTATAAATTGGCCCTTTTTAAAAAAAATTAATTGCCCATTCTTCCCTGTGTTTGAGACCTGTATTTTTTTTTTTACCAAACTGGTGGTTCACCACTGGTATAACATGGAGTTGTCATACAGTTTATCTTGCACACAGACTTCATAATGGAAAAAGTTACAAATGAGTTGTAACCATAACTCATTTTTTTTAAATGCTTATAAATATTTTTATAGTTGTGAGCGGAGATATGAAGAGTTTGCAGGGCAGAATTCTGATATCTGTATCTATAGTGCTCAGCACTACATGAACTGGAAGAGTTGACATCACAACATAAAAATTACATGGGTGTAGTTTGGCAGCTCCTATGCAGTTCTGTGAGAGTGGCAGAAACCCAATTAAACCATTTATAAAACCACATGAAGAAGAGTGTACATGTGGCTTGTACATTATATCCAAAGTTAAACAAATGTATCTGTGTGCACCCTTAAGAAAATAATGTGTTTGCCATCATTTGAAGTCTTCAAACCAAGACAGGAACCGCCTGCTGTATCTGAGCTAGAAGCTCTTGGTTTGATGCAGAGACTCCCAATGAAGTGCTTAGTGCAGAATTTATAGAATTGGCTGACTCAGAATATAATAACAACCACAAGCTTAGATGGCTTCAAAAGAGGACTAAATAACTCATTGAAAACAAGTCTATCACGATCTGCTAGTCATGACAGCAATAGGCTACTTCCAGATTCAGAAGTGGCATGCTTCTCTGACAGCACAATCCTATCTTGTGCTGGTACAGTCAGGCCAGGAGGCCTGCGCTGTATCCAGCACAAGATTGGGGCCAGGATTGGCTCAGCCGGAGGCAAGGGGAAACTCTTCCCCTTAACCCCAGGTAAGCCACAACAGCCCCAATGGGTCTTCTTGGACCTGCGCCACCTCAAGAGGTGGCACAAGTCCAGGGGGAACGGAGCAGCTTGAAGCCGCTATATGCTGCTTGGGGAACGGGGTTGGGATCCAGCATAACTGCCAGGTCCCAGTTCAACCTCCTGCTCCCCGCCCACCCCCTGGAATGCCCTCTGCCTGCCCCAGAATGCCTTACTTCTGCTTCCTTCCTGCCCTCCCAAGACTCCTGCATCAACTAAGCTTGGCCAACACAACCTTCCCTCCCCACATCAATGAAGAGGCTGGATGCAGCCTCCGTGGCCAGCATGCATCCCTGTGCCGGCTCAGCTGACTAACAAGGAGGTGCAAACATGCATTACAGCACGTTTGCAACCCTCCTGGGTCAGCACAAGGGCTTAACCGTTAGTAAGGATTGTGCTCTGAGTGTCAGTTGTTGGGAAGCAAGAGCATCAGAAGGCCATGGCCTTCATGAACTGCTTGTGGGCTTCTTAGAGGCATCTGTGTGATCATGGTGGGAAGTGGGATGTTGTCTCAGTGAGCTTTGGTCTCATTCAGTCGGGCTCTTTCGTTCTGTGTTTATGAAGAGATATCTTATAACAATTTAGAGCACTGAATCACTGAATGGCATTTTCTTTTCCAGGTGGTCCTGACAACCAAGTCCACTTTGAGGGCTATCAAGTATCCAATCAATGCATGGCCCTAGTTCGCGATGAATGTTTGTTGCCGTGCCGTGATGCTCCAGAACTTGGCTATGCAAAGGAATCCAGCAGTGAACAATATGTGCCTGATGTGTTCTATAAGGCAAGTATTGATGATGTCATCTCCATTGGCATGTGTCCTTGGTCTCCTCTGGGGAATAGTGGTAAGGAAGGATGGAATTCACTCTTATTCCTTGTGGGAGTGAGACAACATTTGCGAGCCATGAGAGAGTTCTGGCCTGTCCAGGAGGGAAGTTTTTAGACCTCACCTGGAAGGGCCCAATTAATTGTCAGAATTTTTTTTTCGTGTTTCAAGCTCACAGTATGCTTTCTCTTGCCCCATTTGTCTCTGAGTTAAAGTAGTGCAGCCTCACATCCTGGTCTCTGCACAGGCAGCAGTCTTTCTAACTTTGCTTTGGAGAGATTCCATTAGGTTTACCTCTCATGCATTGTAAGATGTCACATCCCTTACCTACACTGATGCAGTTGACCCGACATGTTGCAGTTATGGTGGGGCACGTGTGTTAGGCTGTATACTACTAGGAGCCACCCAAGTCAGAAATGAGGTTGGCTGTGCCAAGATGCTGCTGCTGTTTTTGCAGATTGTCTCTATCAGCGTCCTAGGGAAACCTCCAGTCATCTGGAGGTTAAGGGAGTCAGCTGTGAGGGACATCCGTAAGTGATGTGGTTGAAGATTAATTGAAGCAGACATTCTTGTGCCCAGAACCTTCAAACAGTAGCTCAGCAATATGTATGGAAATA
Organism: Tiliqua scincoides; assembly: GCF_035046505.1. NCBI lineage: Eukaryota > Metazoa > Chordata > Lepidosauria > Squamata > Scincidae > Tiliqua > Tiliqua scincoides. The sequence goes on from NC_089822.1 coordinate 149,123,898, forward strand.
AATGTTTGCTAAGTTATTGTATAAGCTCCATTTCCCCTTTACTGAAAATGCTCCTATCATTCTCCAGGCTCTACTCAGCTTCAGCATGAGGTCTGCGGTGCACTGCTTTGTGCCTCCTAGCAAGCCCTCTGAATTAACGACACCACTTGTGTTTGGCAGGGCTTCCACCCCTCTGTTGACATTTAATCCCCAGCTAATGTTTGCTCTTTCCTTTGACCAATTATGCTTAGGTGAGATGTTCAGTGAAGCGAAATCATGCAGCAATAAAAGCTGCAGGTTGCTGTCAGCCGGTGAGAATGGTTTTGTTGTATGGAATATGCTTATAAGATGCCTGGTGAGCAGCATCAATTGCTGCAGAGTGCAAAGCAACAAAATGGAAAACAAGGATTTAGAGAGTCCCAAGCAGAGGGTGAGAGGGATTTGTGTGCAGGAAGGTGGGGTTGAGAATACAGAACTGTGCAGAGAAGCACTGATAAATTTAGGACCAGTAAGGACAGAGCATTCCTTTGTTCTCTTACTACAAATAATCAACACGTATTTCACCTCATGAACATTTTCAAGATGACTGCCTTGAAAGTTGGTTTCAAAACAAATGAAAATTGGGATTTTTTCAGTGCTTTACTTGGTGTATATTAAATCAGAAAATTCTGCAGCAGATTTCCAGAAAACTGAAATTCAATTAACAGTTTGTATTTTCGGAACCACCCTTGATTTTTGTTTGCGGGAGCAAGAGAGAGAAATCCCTCATCAAAATTTGACCAGTTGTAGTTAACTATATGCCACCGGTACCTTCTATTCAGGTAACTTACCCCCCAAAAACGTTCCAGGTGTGGCAGTCCAGAATGTGAGTTTGCCAAAGCTTCACTCTCTCTTTCTTTACTTTTGCGGTAACTATGTTAGTGTTTGGTGTTTTTCAGTCCTGTGATAATCTGCAGAAATTTCCAGCCATAGCTTGCAGCTCAAAATAATACTGCCTGTCAGAATTTCTTTTTGAATGCAAGAACTCCTTCCGAGCTAGCTAGCCATCCTTTTAAAATCCTCTCTACGGCTATACTTGTGGGTTTCCAAGCAAGGCTTCGTTCTGTGTGTGCTCCCAAGTTAAAGCACTCAAATCTTACAGTTCTAAAGTGCTTTTAAACCACATTGGGAATGGAATATAGTGTGGAAAAGCTATGTTCAGCTATTTTCATTTGTTCCTTAATGCTGCTTATTTTACCTGTTGCTAGAAGTTGTGGAATGCCATGGAACTAGACAGCTTCATAGATGTAGCAGTTTCTTTTCCTTGCAGTCCTCCAGATCTCATTGTGCTATGCCTCCAAGTCTTAGAACATGGAGAAGCACTGCTGCTCTCCCTATTTCCACTTCTCTACACTGTTTTGAGTCAGCAGGAAACCCAAATTTACCAGACTCTAGTGAAAGTGTAGCCTAAGTGAGATGTTTTTATTACTACAGTTACCCTTCCTGCTGCATACCTCAGGCTCATAGCTTTGACACATGTAGTTGACCTTTGCATTTGAGACTGTAGTATCCTTTCTCATGTGCTCCCTTTACTGGTACAATCATTGAAAAGCTTTCTCAATTCTGCTAAGGACTATTTGCATCTGGATAAATGTGAAAAAGTTTGCATGAGATACTCCTTTTTCCCCCTGAAAATGAGACCAGAAGCTACTCAAATAATCATTTAGAATAGTTGCACGGTACTGGAGCTTTCCTGGTACACTGTGGCTGTGTTTGATAATGTCTGCTGGAATAGAAGCAGATTAATCACGTAACATCTTGGTTATAACTCATCATCAAGTATTCCCTTGCTTAGTTAACTGATTTTTGCCCGGCCCACAGGTATACATATTTGGTCCCTGTTGCATATATGCAATGCTGGGCAGAAGTGGCTTAATCTGGCTAGTGAAACAACTGCTCTTTCATTTTATGCTCTCTGTGATAGAGATCCATTGTCACATGGGTTACAACAAGAAAGCTGTACTGGTTCATAGAAAGACCAGGAGGAAAATAGCCAAAGGTACAAGGCAAAAATAGTGTTTTATCTTTTGAAGTCCAACCAACTGGCATTTTGAGCTTTGGACTTTGAGCTACTTGGTCTAAATTGTTTGAAGCACAAACTTCCAAAGGTTGGTCTCCTCAGAAGCAATAGCTGTTTTGGCAGCCTGCTCCCGTAAATCTGCAGAATGACTCCTCTACATAATAAGGAAAGATCTGCATTGGAGTGAAGTTACTTTATATATAGGTAGCATTCAGATGAAAGGGCTTTTAGAAATGTGTTGCATATGCCCCAAGAAGTCAATGTTTGTATAGAGTGGAGTACATTTATTTCACGAAGTTAACGGCAGTTTAAATACAACAGAAGCCATTGAAGCTCTGTGTCGTCGAGCTGTGTAGGAGAACAGATGCTCTTTAAGCCCCTGTAGTCACAGAAATGGTGATGCATGTAAAATTGGAGAGATAGGAAGCAGTGCCTGTGCAAATGCCTGTTCTCATTGCATAGTGGATGTTTCTTCATTTTTTGAAAACAAGTTTCAGAAATTTGCGTAAATTAGTATTGCTGCATTTATAGAAGCCCATATTGGATCAAGGCCACATAGCTGGGGGAAATTGCTAAGTGGCCAAGAGGTGCTTAAGGGGAAAATAGTAGGCCTCTTCTCTCTTGAGTCACCTTTGTGTGGTGTGCATCAGTGCGTGTTTGTGGGACAGGGCCAGAGGCTTTTGCACCCGTGACAGCTCACTCCAGCTATTTCTGGTTCCCATGAGAACAAGCATGAGTCATCAGTGTCTTAAATATCACAAAAACAGTAAAACCAACGGCACCAGGTTTGCCCCAGCTTGACTAAGCCAGACCATTTTCTCTGAGGTGTCTATCATTGCAAGCTCTTGATGCCTTTACCACTCTCTTTATCTTGACCCCTTAAAAATCAGGTCGGTATTGGCAGCAAGGCTCTTGTAACTGTATCTGGAAGCTCAATTCATTGTATGAGAGGGCTGGAGTGTACTTTAGTATGAAAAGTAGGAATATTCAGAACCAAAATACTCTGCTGAAAAGCTGTTTTCACCATGGTCAGCTGAATAAGCAAGTATCCCCACTTGAATAAATTTCCAGATGCTGCTATCCCAGTAAGACAGTCCTTATATCCATTCCATGCATTTGGCAGTGAACTAAGCAACCTTTAAAAGAAATCTTTCCTTTTCCGATATGTACATGCAGACCCAAAGTGTATTTGATTCCATTTACACTAAGCACAACCATAGTAGGTTGATATTTTAGATGGGAAGGCGGTTAATTTCATTGGTTTCAATGCGGCAGTTTTCAAACTGTCAGGGAGAGTTTGAACCACGGTAAGTTCTTGCGGGGACGGAGGGGAGGCAGGATCACGTCTCTAAGGGGGCTGCAGGGACTCAGATGCACTCGCCAGTCCCTGCAGCAGCCTCCCAGGGGTGCAGGGAGCCCTGCGCGAGGGTCTGCAGGGCTCCCCAGGTCTTGATAAGTGAATGTGCACTCCACTTCCACAAAACCGGAAGTGGAGCGTGATCGCTGCGCTTTCGGTTTTCAAGACCTGGAGAGCCCTGCAGACCCTCACACAGGGCTCCCCGCACCCCTGGGAGGCTGCTGCGGGGACTGGTAAGTAAATGCCTGCGACCCCCTTAGCACCAGGATCACATCACTGCCTCCCCCCGCCCCCGCAAGAACTTACTGCAGTTCAAACTCTCCCTGAAAACTGCTGCCTTGAAGCCTTCCCCCCCCCCGCCCCTTAAGGGGAAAGTGGCCAGGGCTCACAGGCTGGGGCATTGCAGTGCCCCAGTTTGAAAAACCCCGGTTTCAAGGATTCAGAACACTTGGGTGTGCAGTGTTTTATGTTAGAAAGCCTTTTCTTCCCCATCTCTACTAGCTGTTTCGGTTTCCATCTCATGGGCTATAGGTGTATTTTGCCCTTCTGAGACAGGGAGGTAGATTTGATCAAGCCCTGTGTTCATTTATAGCCCTCATCAGAAGTCTGAGACTAGTGGTTCTGAAGAGGGGGGAAAAAAGTCTCTGGGACATAATGTATGTGCAACATAACTCTAAGAATGTTATTTGCTCCTTCCAAAAATATATTGGTAGTAGCTGTAGCATAATCAGATGAGGTCATTGAAAGCTACAAATTCTAGGCACACTTTGAAAATTTACATATACAGCGAATTCTATCGAGCTGATCCCCATTTTTGTGTTTCTGGGTGTTTCAAACACCTTTCTGAAGCAGTGTTCAGTAAGCCTGCCAAGTTTGACTTTCCATTATCTAGCTGTCATCCTACTGGGCACCCCTGTGAGTCTCAGGCTGCGGTGTACTCTTGAAGTTGCTTACTGCACTGCAGGATTCCAGCTCTAGACTTATTCCATGGATGTCTCAACATTCCATCAAATGCAGTGTGCAAAAAAAATTTAAAAAAAATCCAAAGGGAATGTGAATTTTATAGATCCTTTGAAGCATTCAAAGTAGCTGAGGTTTAGTGCTTTTGCAGAGTTCTATTCCCTTGTTGACTTTAGAAAAATACCTGTGATCTTAGCACCAATGCAAAGATGTCATCTTTTGCACTGAATTATGTTTTTATTGATGTTCTAATGTCCAAGAATTTGCTCCGGGGGGTAGAAGATTAAAGAGTCTTGCTGGCACTTGGGTTACAAAGAGGCCTTTGCCCCTTGCATAGGAAGCTAACTGGTAACGATAACTATAAGGTTTTTGCATTTGAATTATTGCTTCTTCCTCCTATGGTATGCTGATCCGAAAAATGTCCAGTTAAGAGATTTTAGTTCCAGGACAAGGTCTGGCGTACAACATTCATCTTGTCAAACTATTCCAGTGGCAACATTGGAGGACCAGGTGCTGTCCCTTGAGGGCCAGTTGAGATTGTTAATGCTGCCACCTTCAAAGCCATCTTTGAGTAATGACGGCTTAAAATGTAATTAACTTTTCATTCAGTCTAGGGGAAAAATTGAGAATCCTGATGCTCTGTTGATCTTGCCCAGGCAGTTGACATACCCAGTAGGGAACTGCTTCGTTGTAAGAAGAGTGGATTTTTCAAGGTGCTCTATGTTCCTTAGGTCAAGCAAAGGCTATAACACTACTCCACCTCTTCTCCCTCACTTCCCAACTTTTGCAAAGCAGTGCAGTGTTCTTTATATTGATGTTCCACTGCCAGAGATTGTGAGTGCATCCTGTCTGTCTTTCGGGTTCGCAGGCAATCTGTCATCTGAGCACTGATACCAGATTCGGGCCTGCCTAGCTTCATCAAGGTGACTGCATCATACACCCTAACCACATGCTGAATCCACATATAAAACCTTCTGTGGAAGATCTTGGCAGCTTCTTTTGCTGCCTTTGACAATGGAATAGTTCCTGCTTTCTAGCATCATTTAACCTCCCTCAGGCTCTATGGTTTTTTCTTTTCTTTTTGTCCTCTGTTACAGTTGTCCCACCTTTCCCACCCATGAGCCCCAATCTAAATTCGTTATAGTCAACATTACTTTCCTGTATTTTCTCTTTGCTAACTACATTTTTTAAAGGAAACTGGAAAATCAACTCATTATCTGCATCAGTTGCACCAGAAGTAGGGCTATTTATTTATTCCCACCACTTATTTACAGTGTAACATGCAACTCCTCTTCAATCTGTCATCCCACATAGCCCATCTGTCCTTCAGCCATGTTACTGCCTAGCCTGGTATCACACATTGGTATTTGGCATATTTATCTGAGTCACAGATAGGTCGCTTGGACAGCCTTGGAAGTTTCAAAGTAGATATGCTGTGATCCAACAAACGCAACAGTGGGTTCCAGACCAGGCTGGATGATATTTTACACTACTGTAATTGGAAGATGTGTGTTTGGTATACAACTGAATATGAATGCTAAGTGGTGTAACGTAGAATGGTGTAACTTCCAAAAAGGTGACTTTGAATGCATGGATAATGCAGAAAAAAGATGCTGCTGTAAAGAGTTACATACTTTTATGCAGTGCTTGCTGTGACAGTTTAGTTCAGGAAACTACTCCTGACTAGTGGAATTCCTTGCAGCAGCTAAGGGTGAATGTCTCTGCACATGTTCTTCCAGGTACCCAAGTGCTGGTAAACTTCAAGCATATCTGAGTCAGAGATTATAACCGCATAATGAAACTCGGGCTTTCTTGATACCAGCCAGTGGTGTGTGTGTGGGTTGTTTTTTTTTTCATTTGTCAAACTAGTTATAATAACTTCCAGTCAAAAAAAATAAGGGTAGAAGCCTGCCACTTCTGCCTAGAGTTGAAACTTCTCTTCCCAGCCACAGCAGCATTGCTGGGAGGAGCAGAGAGAGAGAGCAGGATGTTGCTTCCAGACCTAAGTTATGACTGAGATCTGCTGTGCTGCACTTGAAGCAGGATTATGGACTCCTGGACACACCACAGTTTGTAAAAAGATTTGGAGCCTAATCCATAATCCTGCTTCAAGTGCAGCACAGCTGCACTGGTGTGCATACATCTTGGCAGATCTTAGGCTCCAAATCTTTTTACAAATTGTGGGGTGTCCAGGAGTTCTTATACAACTAATGCAAAATAACTATTGAAAACCAGTTAAAATTGTGGTGCAGGTGTGAACAACATTTGACTTTATGTAGAACACATTTCTAGCATTGATTTTTTTTTAGTTTTTCTATATAGCTATGGCTTATATTCTAAGCTCCTCTTCGTTGTAAACAGTTTGTGTGTGGGAGGATTTTCACCAATCTCTAATTCAAAAGTGGTTTCATTTTGTCTTTAATCTAGGATGAATTTTGTTTCATTGTTTATAGACTAGTTCTCCAGCTTGTATCAGTTTTATTTATTATGTAAAATCTATGCCAGGGGTGTCAAACTTGTTTCATACCAAGGACCAAACAGCATTCATGGTGCTTGCTGAGGGCTGGAGGTGATGTCATTAGGCAGGAAATGATGTCATTAAACAGGTCATAACCAAAAATAAAAGCACTTTTTCTCATTTAGGAACTCATTAGCTGCAAATGACAGAAGAGAAAATACACAAATCTTGATCATATTTCAAGATATGGGAGAGCCCAATTTTCATGTGGGCTGTCCTTTCAGCAGTAACACCTCAGCACTGCTCAGCAGCTAAGAGCCTGAGTGCTGGATAAAAAACTTCCGCGGGCCGCATCCTGCCACCAGGCCTTATGTTTGACACCCCTGATCTGTACTCTCTGTTTCTATATTAATGTATTCTGATGGTTGCCACTTGAGTAGTAATGAGAAATGATTGGAAGGGAATAGATATTTCCACAGTCATTCCCTCCAATCCCCTTGAGTGTTCCGGCTATTCTCTTCAGCTAACCTCTTACTCTGTTGGAGCCATAAGAGCTCTGTGAGCTGAAATTGCCCCTCCCTAAGTTCACAGAACCACATAATGCTAGAATTTCAAGGTACTTTGGAGGTCATATAATCCAACCTCCTGTTTGGCTCAGGTGGCCACAGTATCCCTGATACTTGGCCGTCTAGCCTGTGCTTCAATGAGGGAGAGTTCGCAACTGTATGTGGCAGGCTGTTTGAATGTCAGATAGCTCTTACAGTTAGGAAATTCTTCCTCATGTCTTGCCTAAATATGCTTTCCTGTACTTTAAGTCCATTGGTTCTGGCCCTGTCCTCTGGAACTGCAGAAAGGAAATCCTCTCCTCCTTCTGTGTGACAGCCTTCCTTGAAGATGGCTATCATATCTCACCTTAGTCTTCTCCTGGCTAAATATATAGAGCTATTTGAAGCATTCTTCATGACTTGGCTTCCAAGCTCCTCTTCAGTTTAGCTGCTCTCCTCTGAACCTGCTCCAATTTATCAAATGTCCTTTTAAAATGTGTTGCCAAAAACTGGGTACAGTGTTCTAAGCGAGGTCTGACTGGTGCAATGTAGAGTGGAATTATTAACTTTTGATTAAGTTGAAGTAAGACTTCCATCTGGGTGGGATATCTTCTGCTGGCCAAGTTGGTAGCTGGCTGTTAAGTCGTCTTGAACTCTGGAGTGGCACTGGGAGGTGCTTAGAAGAGAATAGTGTGTTGATTATGCTATACAATTCCAGTCGTGTATAAACAGCTGCTTCTTTCCTATGGAAAATACGGATGATAGGATAATTCTTCTATACAAGCTAAAACTATCAAACATGACATGCTACTTGTTCTTTTGAATTTTAATCCTCTTTACCAAGTCTGAGTAGTAATTATCTTTCCCGGTTTTATGCCATTTGCAAACTTACTGATCCTATTTCTGCCCAAGATGTTATACAAGCAAATGGACAGAAGAGACTGATGTTAATATTTTTACTTAAAACATTTTATCATAATGTACTGCTGTTGTGACACAGACAAATTCCTTGCTGGGAATTCAGAAAAAAAAATCTGACAATAAAACAGCTAGTATGATAATGCTATTATGTTAATTGCTCAATGTGTAATCAACATATGAAATTCATTGCCTTGGGATGTTGTGATGGCAATAAGCTTAGCTTTAAAAACTAGACAAGTGTATGGATGCTAATAAAAATATTAAACTATAATACTTAACTGAAAGGAGACAAACCCAGCCTGCTGGCTCACAAGGTATTATGGTTCAGTCTAAAATAGGTTTAACATCTATTAAACCACAATAGCTGAATTGACTCTCTGATGACCAGATGCTAAAGACAAACAGGTAGAGACAAACAGCTATCATAACCTGCTTGTGAGCTACCGTTTGGCTGTTGAAGATGCATTACCAGAGAAGATAGACCTTTGGCTGATCCAGCAAGGCAGATCTTTGTTGGTTTGTCATACTGTCATATTTGGCATGATTTTTTCTTGTTACATGAATTCAGTGAAACTTGCTTCTGAGCAGGCACACCCTGAATGTTCAGAGATTTCTTGTCTTGTTGGAAGAAGGAAGTTCTCTGTAGCAGCTGTGTGATGTTCTCATACACTCTTGTTTCAGCTTATAACTGTATACTGGCAATTGTCGTATATTAAAAAGACAGAGTGGTTCTGCATACATAGTTTAGCAATGACTGATTAATCATAAGTACTGCAAGGTCACATTAATCGATATATTTGCATATTACAGAATTGGAAAAACTTTTCTCACTATCTCTGTTGTTCTTTCCATCACATTGTTCTGCCTGATTTGGGGTAGCAGGCTTGAGTGGCTTTGAGGATTGTTTCAAACCAAAGGTTGAATGAAGGCATTTCCCTCCTGCTCTCATCATGCTTTTGATTCTTGTTTTACTCCAATGGTGGAATGCAAAGAAACTTTAGGAAGCAGAAATATCCCACCTACTTATTCAAAAAGAACTACAGGCTAACTGGTGAACCACAAAGGTCCTCTGGCCCAGTAGAATAAAAGACTTGCTGGTTTCTGTCTCCCATTTGTCAATAAATCTTATAGGACAATTTCAATTTTTAAATCTGTTATGAACTTAAGTGTCTGGCCTCTGTGTCAATGTTTCTCCAAAAGTGCACCTAGGAAACCTCTTCAGGGTTGCCATCTGCCCCACTCCTTGGTTTGCTTGTCTATCATTCCCACCAACCCTGTTCATTTCTCTCCTTCATCATTCCCCTCCTGTTCCAGCTCTTTGCCAGTATTTGGCACTGAGCTAGGTGCTGCGCCACTGTGTATATCCAGGGCCCCCTGAGATTCCTTTTAGGAGTGTAAAGAGCTCCAGAGGCCAAAATGTTTGAGAACTGCTGGTCTTTGTGTTTCCAACCAATTTGAACTGCCAATCAAATCCTTCAACATTTTGTGTTGCACTTTTCTATGATACTGTGTTGAATTAATTGTGTTCATGTTTGGAACCAGAAGTGGTTCTGTATTCAAAATTAAAAAAAGAATAAAACATGCTGATTGCTGGGCAAATCTACCCCATCCAATGTGATTCATTGTCTGTCTCTGTTGCTGCCTGAGTTTTGTCCAGCTCTGAAGTGGATGCAGCCCTTAACTCCATGCTGCCCTTTTTTGGGTGGAACCACCACTGGTCAGCAAATGACATGGCATTCCATGGTAGTAAGAACCAAAGCTTTCACATGTGCAAAGGCCATGATCACGTCTAAAGCTGCAGTGTCTTTGTTTCCCTTGCAGTCTCCCTCCTGTTGTTTGCTGAGGCCCATAAAAACTTAATTAAAAAGTACACAAAGGGACAATCTTGGAATTGGAGTTCCCTCCTTCTTTCTGAGGGAAAGGGTTACAGTTGCTTTTTGCAGTGGAAAGAGGGAAGTTTCTGTTTGATACTAACAATATTAGTGGAAATTTTTTCAGATTTTAGTAACTTCCCTTAAAAAGGGGGGGGGGTATTTAACATGGAAAACCCTAGAGGCAGAGTTGAAAGTGAACAGGTGCTGGAAAAAAAAGTGTATGCTTATTGAAACTTAATTTATTTTGAAGATCAGTTTCAGATGGTCTAATTATATGGGTGGTGTTGCAGGCTCTTTCATGCAGGGGCAAGCCTCCAGGTAGGTGTAATTGGATATGATTTTGCTTTTCATAGTTTCAAGAAGAGATTGAGGGCATGGCTGCTCAAACAGCTGTTTGTTTGCTGCGGACTGGGTGCTATGGGGCATAAGCAAAAGCATGGGCAGTCTCCCTAGAAAAGGCAGATCACTTATTTCTCCTGGGACCAAGGGGATTGATGTGGGCAAATCTTGTGGAGAACTGTAGGGATTGGCTGCACTGCATGTATCCATCTGATCTTCAGAGAAATGCTATGAAGACACTTCACAGGAAGAGGTTGGCTTTTAAAGCACTAAATCCCATCAAGCAAAGTATTTCATTCTCCTGCTTACCCTACTGAAGCTCAAGATATCTAAAGGCATATGCCCCTGGGCCTGATTTTGCAGTCTTCAATGTCCCAAGCAACCTCTCTTGTTTGAGTAATGAAAAGTGTCTGTATGACATTTCCCTTTTAATATCTTTTAAGCCTCAAAATTCTTTATCGTGTTTTGGGATTGTGTCTGATTGGACTTGCCATGTTGAGGTTGGCGATGGATATTGTGTCTCCAGTCATATATAAACAAGCTGCTTTCCTATGCAGAAAAGGGATGATATACAAGTCAACATCTTCCCCCCCCCCCCAAACTAGAATAATCAAACATGGCAGCTTTATAGTTATTTGGCAGCTAGTAATGGAAGAAATTCCAAGGCCTTCACATTTTTAAAATTTTGAGTGGAATAAACATGATTGCCATTCTCTCCCCCTGCATTTTGAAATTTAATAGTCTTCAATAGATTTTCACTATGTCCGTAAGACTTTGGCAAATTTGAATCTGGGAATGTTTTTTTATTTGTTCAAAAATTGGAGGTACAGTACAGTCTCTTGACTACCTGTGAAAATTGTTACCCTGTGGTGGATTTTCACAAACTTATATGAGGAAATAAGAAACTTCAGAACTTGGGAATGCTATTTTGCTAGAACATTTTTATTCTTCAGGATCTGAGAAGAGGCAAGCATTAAAAAGAAACCATTCTAAAAGAGAAAAATAAGTTTGTTAGTATTATATAGATTTTTAGTGATCCTGACATACTAGTTGCAAAACGGCAAATTCAGAGTGTCAGGGAAGGAAAAGTGTGGTAGGAAAAGCCTATTTTGAGTCCTTTGAGCTCTCTAGGATTAATATGGCCAAATCAGGTAAATTGCTGGTTGCACTGTGGCCAGAAGCACCATATCTGCACACCTTGGCTGATAAGGTCCCTGACCATATTTGGTAACTGGCCGTGCTGGTTTGGGCTGTGTATAGCTGCAAGATGCTTACTTCCCTTTTGTAGAATATTGAAATTTTTCACTGTGATAAGAAATGTGAATATTTTAAAACAAATTCATGTCTGGATTTTTTCATATTTCTGTCTCAAAGAAGGCAACGGTCCTAAATGAGAGAGACACCGAGATTTGAACATGCAACTTTCAGGGTTGTAGTCATTACCAAATCTCTTGGCTACATCTTCTTAGTGTCCATCAGAAACCATCTTACCACAAGATATAGAGAAAAGGGTGTGTGTGTTTCTTCTCTTTTTGCATGCAGTAAATCAAAGATGCAGATTGACAGCAGTGTCCGAGTACCTGTCCTTGGGATCTCTCATAGCCACATTTGCTTTTGAAAGCTTAGCAAATGTAAACTTTTATGTTCGGTCTTTGATTGGAAATTACAAATGTATAATTTATGTAGGTCTGAGTGAATGATTTATACCCTGTTAAGTGGTGATTTAGGTGGAAAATACATCCCCCACTTGCAGAATCTTTAATGAAAAGTGTCTGTTCTTATGAATTTATGTCTGGAGCTGAGCTTGGTGTGTTTGACATAAATCAAGTCTAATTGTCACTTTGTGATTAATGAACATATGCTGGCCGTTTTTCCCCCCATAATTGAACTTGCATTCAATTCATCAAACAAAGTGAAACAAGTTTAGGTTTTGGCAGATTCTGTGTCTTTTCTAAGCTTCTGATTCAAGAAAGGATGGTTTGGAGTCTTCCCTCTTTGACTTGGTAGGATAGTGAGAGAATGAGATCTGACTGAAGACTTAGATCTGTGGGTTCAACAAGGCAGTGTGTCAAAATGACTAATGGCTTGCTGAACTGTTGTGATACAAAGGAAATACAGTCCAATATTAGGCTTTTAGATGTTATCTTCTCTTTTCCATTTCATTCTGCTTCCTTCAAGTGTAGCTTTGGACTTGTTGCTTAGCCTTTTGAAGGATACCATAACTCTGTTATGTTGCATTAACAAGTATCACCCAAGAGTGTGAGGTTTGTGTGGTCTGGTGGAGAGAGCTTGTGTGTTTGTGGTGGGATTGAAACGCTAGCCAAGCTAAACTGGGAAGAAATATTAGACACCCCAGGGGAGCTTCCCCTTCTGTGGGTCTCTTCCTTGTTCTCCAACTTTGGAAATTTCCTTTGTTTTTCCTTTAGAGTTTGCAGTGAACAAAGGGAAGCTCCACCCACTTCTACCTATAATTCAATTGCTAGACAGTTAAGTGTTCACTTTTATTATCTGCAAACATTCAGAAAGAAGGGAAAATCAAATTGATCTGTTAATATTTTGCAAAAGTGCACCAGCCAACTGTTCCCATTGATTTAAGGGCCAAACTGCACATGTTGCAGCAGACAGCTCCAATAGTTTTTTATACCCTTTCCAAGTAATTCCTCTCTTATATGTATGTGAATTACATATAATCCCTCCCTTGTATGTAGAAATGTTTGTTTCCAGTGTGTACGATAAGGATTACATCCTAAGTCTTTCTGAACACAGTGGCTTACTTCTGAGTAAAATTTTAAAAACACCATTATAACATTGCTGTAATCATGGAGATACCTGAAGGACATCTTTGTGTACAGTCTAATTGACTGTAAGATTTCTGTGTGTGATTGTGTTCATAGAAAACTTTGGATGGAAGGAGAAAAAGTGCTTGATTTGCTAGTGTGAGAACAGACTGAAAAGTGGCTGGCATTTGGAGAGTTCTACCCACTGTCATGGACGGGCTATTGTGGTAGATGGGCCATCTGTTTGACTCCATAATTGGAATTCAATTTTTAAAAGTTTGCTGCCACTTCTTCCTTTTTATTGTAATTAGTAAGCTTAGGATGCAATCATAACCGGCAGTTATGCTGGTTTAGATGGCCCTGGAGGGTCGCAAACATGCCGTAAAGCACATTTGCACCTCCTTAGGTGGGAGCTGCGTCGGCACATTCAGATGGGCCGATGCGCGGACGGAGGCAGAAGCCTCTGCCACAGCTCCCGCGCCACCGCTTGTGTCGGCGTAAGCGCACCGACATAAGTGCCAAAGGTAGGTGTGGGAGCCTTGGGGATGGGGCGGGAGGGGGTGTTACTGGGCAGGGGAGGGCGGGGAGCCGGGCGCCGGGCTGGGACCCAGCGGTTATGCTGGATCCCAACGCCCATCCCTGGGGCGAGCGGAGCAGCTTCCGGAGGTTGCCCAGGTCCAAGGAGACCCATAGGGGCGCACAGTCCTTACCCATGGGTAAGGGGAAGAGCTTCCCCTTGCCCGTGGCTGAGCCGCTGTTCGCTGCAATCCCGCATTGGATGCAGCGCAAGCCTCCTGGCTTGCCTGCTCCAGCGCGGGTTAGGATTGCACCCTTAGTTATATAAAATTCATATTACTTCAGAACCTCATCTTGTTTTGCCACAGACACATCTTCTGCAGGGTTGGGCTGGCTTCAGTCTTGTATTGTCTACTTTTTCACTAGAATCTGCATTATGTATACTTATTTTTTTAAACAAAAAGTGCATATTTTGGAAATCTTAATAGTAAGGGTCCAATTTATCTGTAATGAATGATTTTACTATGGGCTCTTAAGAATATGAGGTGCCTTGCTGGATTAAATCAAGATCCACCAACAGCATAGGCTTCTGTATGCTTACTTACAAGTAACTTACACTGTGTTCAGTAGTGCCTACTCAGGTAAGTTGTGTGTGGGATTGCAACCATAGTACGGCATTCCTTCAGTAAACCTAGCAGTCAGCAGATGCTTTGACATTCACCTGTGATCTACCTTTTGTCCACCCCGTCTGCCATTCTTTAGTTCTGCTTTAAAAATTTTGTCTAACCTATGGACTGCTGTTGTTTCAGGATATAGACAAGTTTGGCAATGAGATCACTCAGCTAGCACGTCCGCTTCCTGTAGAGTACCTTATCATAGACGTAAGTATGTGGTTATCTGTTTCTTTTGAGGACTAAAAGAGAAATGGGCAAAAATTGCCCCAAATGGGCTTATTTCAGGCATGAAGCATGGGTGTGAGTGTCCAGTATCAGTAGCTTTTAATCTCAGCTATTAAAAATCGAAATTCCTGCCTTTATTATTTTCCGCTTCTCCTCCTCATTAGAAAACTGTATATTGGCAAGCACCTTACAACTTGCCAGAAGCAGTTTTCTTTTGGGCTACTGGTAGTTTGACACCTGAGGGAAAGCATTTTGCTTCTTTGTTAGGCAGTGCTTGGAGCATCTTGCCGCTCTTATGAAATGATGTTTATCCATTAGATGAGTAGAAACTGTCACCCCCACAGAGATGCTGGTGATTACATCACCAGGAGCTTGTTAGCAAGTGTCTATGGTGCCTTTCAGAGGAGTGATTAAGCAGTCTGCTGCTCTATAGTGAGTGAGCCAGACAGGGTCTTGAATGCCTCCCCATTCAGCTTGGGTAAGAGAGCCCAGCTGTGACAGAATGGTAGTGTCCCTTCCAAAGAGAGATGGGCTTATTTGGGGCATGAAGCATGGGTGTGGGTGTCCAGTATCTACATCTCGGTTATTAAAAATGTTCACAGATTTAGCATTAAAATAATAGAAGGCATGATACTGGACAGAAAAGCTTGAGAGATTATTCATCAGTAGAAGAAATGACAGGAATCGTACTTGCACCAAAGAGGTTTGCTGCAGCAGCCCTTAATGCAGATGTGTTTCTTCTCCTTGTGCATGTATTTATGCTGCTGCTCAGAGTTGACTTTGGGCTGAAGGCATTTAATGTCTGATTCAGGCAGTGAGATATTGCCTTTTGCAACAATGATGGCCATTGTGTTGAGCCTGCAGTTTTTCTGTTTCAGTTGACAGCTCTGAAACATATTTATTACCCAAGCAGCAAAGGCATCTGTTTTGGGACTACCTTGGGTATAATTAAGATAAAAACGGATTGACAGAACATGTACTTAGGAGGAGTCTGAGAAGAGATAAAACTGAATTTCTGAAGCCTCTCTGTACAGTTCTTGAGCTTTGTATTATTCTTTTATAACTTGAGCTATTTCTGCACCTTTAGTGTCTGTTACAAATTTTGCTGATCCCTGATTGAAAAGCCCTTTGTTAGTAAGGTTTTCAGCTCCAGAGAATCACAGTTGGGTTATGACAGAGCCTTGGTGTTAAATAAAACAGCCTGCAATATTAGTCTGCCTTGGGCAATTTGTGTCAGATCAGCAAACATGACCTCCTTCCCATTGAAACAGAAGCAGTGCAAAAGATGCAGCTGCTTCGCTTTAGTAAAGCACACAGTTCCTCCTGAAGAGAATAGTTTTGTCTTAATTCTATTATAGTAAAGCTTTTTCAGATATGCAGTGTTCATCTTTTTGGAGAAATGGAGACAGTAGCTTGAACTCCTGAAAATTTTAGCCCTGCAATTTTAATGTGCCTATCTGTGAACGAAGATCTAGTTGCATTCATTGTTGCTGTCCTGCATATTTCTGAAGCAGTCATAGAGATTGAAATTCCAAGTTATACTTTGCTTACTTAGCCATGCATGCTGAAGTATCTACTTGAGGGGAAAACCAAGGTTGGATGAAATGTGTGTAAATCTGAAAAACTTTGAGAAGCCTTTTCTTCTGATCTTCCCAGCTGGGTCTCTGCACCTCTGAGCTGTTGAATGCACTTTGAAAACTACCTGGCATACATTTGACTTTGCCTTATTTTCTTGCAGTGTGTGGGTTATAATTTAAATATCCATCTCCTTTTTTCTGTTTAAGATTACTACCACATTTCCCAAGGATCCAGTTTACACATTTTCTATTTCTCAAAATCCATTCCCTATTGAGAATCGTGATGTGCTGGGAGAGACTCAGGTAAGGTCAAGTCATGGTTGAAGGGGCAACTCTGCACAATTGAATTGACAGATATCAGTATTTAAAGATCATAGAAAATTGTACAAAGAAAATGGGGTTGATTGCAGATACTAGGTAGTCAAAAAGCTCTAATTTCTGACTGCTTTTTGAGTTGTGTGCTGAATTTGTGTGTGGGAGGAGCAGTTCTGTGGAGACAAATTACACATAATCGTGTGAGTAGAAGTCTTGCTGTGAAGTACATAATCAAAAATTGGAACAAAGGTTTGCACAGATAAATATAAAAGAAGCATTTTTGTATTGTATACTTTAGCACAAAAATGATTGTTTTTAAGAGGGAAAATGTTCAGTTCTATGTCATAATCTCTCTCCCCAATGCATAAACATGTATGTACCTTCAGCTTTCTTCTTGTCTGTTTCTTTAACAAAAAGATACCGTCCAGTATATTGCTGAAGAAAAGCATGAATGTTCTGAAAGGTAGAACAGTGATGGGGGGATGGGGAGTGGGGAGAGAGAGAGAGAGAGAGAGAGAGAGAGCGCCAGCCAGCCAGGTCTGGCTTGCCTTCCCATTGCCTGAATTTAAGCCTTTGCCTTGTGTGCCTGTGGAGATCTTGATGAGCTGCTGCGTTTAGAATCCATTTAGCCTAGCTCTGCTTTTTACTCTAGTTACCCTGGCAACTCCCCCTGAGACAGGAAAGTCCAGAGTTACAGCCTCATCTTTGGAATGTTCTTAAACTTCTGCTCAGAAACTGAAGTTTCTGCAAGTGATAAGTGGTGGATCCTGTCCACAGCTATACATATGACCTTTTAAAGAGCATTTGTTGCTGACCACTTTAAGAGATGGTGTTCTGACCTAGATGACCACATTAGCAAGCATTGTTCAAATGCTCTCAAGCACACTGTGCTTTGATTTTATTGATTTGTTTTCAGGCCCCAGAAAGAAACCCTGTTTAGTACAGAAAAAGAGGCAGATCTGATCTGATTGGGATATAGCTATTGAATGTATGAAAAAGTTGGTACATTTTTCCCTTCACATTCTGCACCCTTACTTTGAATTGGCATCTGTAGCTGACAAAAACCAGAGGTGGACACTCATTTGTTCATTCCAGATACCAAGAGTCCTGGTGTTTGTGCTCCATATCCCTGCCTTATTCATCTGATTGCAATTAAATATATGGAATTACTGTCTGACTTAAGAATTTGGCCGCACTGTTGTGTCTGATACAGGAAGGTGGATTTAAGATTCTCAATAGAGCTTCATTTACCAGAGTAATTGGGAACATTTGAAAAGTGTGGATGTAGACAGTCATGATAATAAATAATAATAATACAGGTATTTCTATACCGCCTTTCTTGGTCTTCAAGACTTTATTCAAGGCGGTTTACATAGGCAGGCTTATTTAAATCCCCGTAGGGATTTTTACAAATGAAAGAAGGTTCTTTCTTTCAAGAACCACAACATTCAGGTGTTTCTCTCTGATCTGGTTTCACATTCCTGCCTCCATCCTCCCACGCTCAGAGCAGATGGAATAGCTCGGCTTCAGCTTGTCAGCTGCTTCAAGGTCGCACGGTGCTGGTGGCCTCGAACTGGCAACCTTGTGGATGTTATCTTCAGGCAAATGGAGGCTCTACCCTCTAGACCAGACCTCCTGCCCTTTAACATAACGGCAGTCATGTTATCTAAATTGGCAAATGACAAAGATACTGGAGTTCAGTTAATAGGCTGTAATCTTGGAGACCATAAGAATACCTATTTCTCCTCTTTGTAATCCCTACAGGACTTTCACAGTCTGGCTACATATTTGTCCCAGAACACCTCCTCTGTGTTTCTTGACATCATCTCTGATTTCCATCTCCTCCTTTTCTTGGTCACCAATGAAGTCATGCCTTTAAAGGTATGTAAGCTGTTCTGGCTGTTGACGGTGAGGGCTTGCAAGGAGAGTTGTGTACAAAGAAGAGGATACTAAGCTTCTCTGATATATAAACTTACCATTTAGCATCTCTGGAAGAAAGTTGTCTGGTTCTTCTTATATCCATTTTCAGTTAGTTTGGCAAAAGCCTTTTCTATGACACCAGAAGCTGCCCTGTCTTTGATCTGCTTGTTCAAGGTTTGTAGCAAAGATGTTCAATAGTTCCAAGTTTTTACAATCTTAGTTTAGCTGAATTTATGATAGTTTGGAGCATTAAACCAATTACAATTGCATTGCTGTATTTCTCATGCACCCAATAAAGAGACAAACTTGAATCAGTGGGCCACAACTTTTATTTAACAATTAATATCAGTGAAGTAGACTACTTCACCTAACTCAACTAACTTTCTTGAGAAGTGCTCATGGAATTACGGACAGATGCAGCATTGAGCTCACAGACAGATGCAGCATCATCATCTCAAGGTCTGCAAGTCTTGGGGAAGATTATCCTGCAATGACCTGCTTGTCCGAAAGGGTGCAGGAATTAGACTAAGCCTGATACCTGTTCCAGTCAGGATTCACTGCCTGGCAGCAGAGATCTGTGGACAAATCAGCCCAGCTCCACAATTTAGTGCCTGGACATCATCTTCTTTTGTCTTAGCCCTGTTTAAATAGGTAGGGGAAGGAAAACTATTCTCCCACCTAATAATTTTGGAGAAGGTTGACGTTCTCAAACTTAGAAGTTGCACTGCACTGACAAATGGAACAGTTTTAAAATTCTCTGGATCAGAAATTCCTGTTGTAAATGATCACAAGATCTGTCACCCAGTCTCACCAGGGCTAACAGCTTCCTGTGTTTGCATCTTCCTTCACACCCACGCCCCCTTTTATTGACTTGGCAGCAGGAGTCTGGCTCCTCATGCTCTGATTATAACATCCGTTCTCCCCTCCCCCACCATTAGAAAAAAATACCCATGAGGAGGAAACAAAGCACCATGTGTTTTTCCAGAGGCTTTAAGAAGTGCATACATCAAGCATGTGCAAAACAGCTGGGCTGCCAGTGGATGACTGGAGATCAGGGCCAGTCAGATTTATTGCATGTTACTGTTTTGCTTGGTTATGTTTTCCTCCTTTCTGCATTGAAATAATGTAGCTTAGGTTTATTACAAAAAATGGGGTCGGTTGGTAGAATAGGGACATGAAGCCAATAGAGAGGAGAGACGTTTCTTTGTTTCATTCTCTTGAGGTCAGCATGATGTTCTGAATTGAAGAGAAATATTAATGATTCGATACATGATCCAAGAGTCTGTGGAGTAGACTTTCTGCACATTCCCCACAGAATTGGCCTCTAGCACCCTCTGCTGTTTGGAGCACAAAATGATCCCTTCTGTAAAGTTGTCTTAATATAGCCTTGCAATTTGCTGCTTTCCTGTGGCAAGTAACAGTTGCTGTCCAATAAGGAAGTGGCCAGTTACTACCCTCCTAGCTCATCTATCCATTTGCTGTCACATTCTTATTTTCACCCTCACAGCTGTCTTTGAAGCTTAAGTGGGAGGAGGGCATGTATGCAGCTGTCATTCTCACATATGGGTACAATATCTTTCTTCCCTTGCATTATAGCAGCAGTTCCCAAGTTTACCATGGTCAAAGCACCCTTCTTTCACAACTGCTTCTTCTTCCTAGCACTGTTGTCTTGGAGCTTGTGAGATGTTGCATGATCCAAGATGGTTGCACCAGGAAGGCTGCCGGGGACATCCCATGGCACTCCTATTAGTTCACATGCCATGATGCACAGTTTGAGTTGCTAGCTCTTTCTCTTATCCTTCACATATAGGGTTCAGTTGATGTGTCAGTGTACTGTAGCTAAAGATTGAAGACTGAATAGTGGGATGGTTTTTACTTCCAGTCCTGGCTTTAAAATAACCTGGGATAGTATTGGTGAAGGGGATCTGGAGCGTAGAGCCAAGTGAGTGGCTTGTATGTTATTGCTTGCAAGTCTGTCTTTTTGTAGTGAAATGGGTAATCAGTTTGCAAATTGCTATGGAGAGAAGGGGGTCTTCCTGAACATATCCCACTGCCACAGACATCTTTAAAGACAAATGGGCTTTGCTATGATTTGATCTATCTTCTTTCAGGATAGCATCAGCTTGCTGCTAGAGGCAGTGAGGACCCGGAATGAGGAACTTGCGCAGACTTGGAAGAAATCTGAGCAATGGGCCACCATCGAACAGCTTTGTAGTATGTATTATGCCTTTTCCCTCTTGACTGTGGGATAGACACCCCTCATTGCAAAGATGCTGAAGCTCTTTGACATGTCTGTTATGGATTGCCAGTGTTGAATTTTTGAATTCTAAGACATTTCAGTCACTTGGGACAAATTAATGGGGAGGGAGTGACCTGGACACTTCACCAGTGATATCAGTCTGCCTGGCCAAAGAGGGAAACATTTCTGAAATACTTTTATTCCCATATTGGTGCCATACCCTTGCTAGCATAGAGAATTTACAGCCCAATCCTGAGCTGCCCAGAGTGTGGGGCTGCCATGGTGCCTAAAATGGCTGCCACAGCATCCTGAGCGCAACTGGACTGCTGCCAGCAGCTCCTTGAGGGCAGGGGACATTCGCCCTCTTCCCCTGGGTAAGGAAAGTAGCCCTGCAGTGGAGCTACTCAATTCTGCGGCAGCTCTGGAGCTGTTACAGTATCAAAGAGTTCTGTGCTGGACTGCGCAGCATCACATGGAGCTCAGGATCTGGTGGAGCTGAGCTCCACTGGTCCTGCCCTCCTCCCGCTCCACTCCCTCCCCTGGCACACCTCCTGCCCTGGAACGCCACCTCCCTCCACACCCTCACCTACCTCTCTGCCGCCTGGTGGTTCGGGCGACTGCCAAGTGGCATAGCACCAGCTTTCCACCAGCGCTAGCCCAGCTCAGGCTTGCATTGGACTAGCTGCGGTGCTGGGCCGGCGCTAATCCTCACAAACATGCCTTACAGCACGTTCGCGACAGTGCATGCCGATGGTAAGCCAGCATGTGGAGCTCAGGATTGAGCTCTTATTTATTCATACGTGCATGCATGCATACATACCCCTCTTTATCTCTCTCTTGTGCATTCAAAGCAGCTTCCAAATGTAATACAAAAAATATAAACATAATACAATTTTTAAAAGTATAAATATTTAAAACTCCTAAAATCCAGAAGTAACCTAAAAAAAAAAAAATCATGAAAAGCCAAGGGTGATAAAAAGCAGAACTAGCAGCAGACAATTAAAAAAAAAAACCATAAAACTAATCAACATAAAAAAGCTCTGAGTGTCCATATTAAAAGGCTCAAAAGACTAGAGCAGTGTTTCTCAACCAGTGGTACGGGTACCATTGGTGGTACTTGAGTCAGTTTCTGGTTGTACTCAAAAGAACCCTGAACACACACCACCTGTCTGTGAGACCAGCAATATGACACGACAAACAGTGATAAATAGCTCGGCTTAGCAGGCAGAGCTGCATACTCAGAAAAGCCCTCCTGTCTGCTCTGAGCTTCTTAGCAGTGTTTGTAGTGTTGCATCTGGCCTCCCAACCTGGAAATAACAGGCAATGACATCATCATTGGTTACTTCTGGTGGTACTTCCAATAGGTGGACATGCAAAGTGGTCCTGCGGAGGACAGGCATTGAGAAATGCTGGGCTAGAGTAAAAAGATGTGTTTTAAGACCCAACCGGAAAAACTCTAAGGAGGGAGCAGTTCATAAACTAAGAGGGAGAGAATTCCATGAAGTTAGTGCCACTATGGAGAAGACCCTACACCTTGACACCACCCCTCCCACCTCCATGGGCGGTGGCATCTGTAAGAGAGCCCTCTCCAATGACCAGAGAGGATGAGCTGGATTGTATGGAAGAAGGCAGTCTCTCAAATACACTGGCCCCAAGCTGTATAGAGCTTTATAGGTCAAAACCAGCACCTTGAACTGGTCCCAGAAATGAATGGGCAGCCACTAGAGCAGCAGCCCAACAGAGTTGAATTGCCTACCCCCAGCAAGCACATGGGCCACCGCATTCTGCACGCAGCTTTTGAACTATCTTCAAGGGCAGCCCCATGTACAGCACCTTACATTAGTCTAATCTTGATGTCGCTGTGGCATGGATCACTGTGGCTATGTCAGCATGATCAAGTACGGCCACAGCTGGCGCATCAGTCAAAGCTGGGCAAAGGTTCCCCTGGCCACAACCGCCACCTGGGAATCCAGGAGCAGCTGCAAATTCAAGCAAACCCCCAAGCTGTGGACCTGCTCCTTCAGAGGGAGTGCAACCCTGTTTAGAGCAGGGCAATACTCTAGTACCTGCATTGTGGATTTCTGAACCAGAAGAACCTCTGTCTTGTACAAATTTAATCTCGGCTTGTTAGCCCTCATCCAGGTTCCAAGTGCCTCCAAGCAGCTCTCTAAGGCCTCAACAGCCACCTTAGAGTGTGGTGGAAAAGAGAGAGAGAGAGAGTTGGGTGTCATCAGCATATTGATGGCACCCCACTCCAAATCCCCAAATGACCTCTCCCAACGGTTTCATGTAGATCTTAAGTAGCATGGGGGACAAGATGGAACCCTGTGGCACCTCACACCTGAAGGGCCAGGATGCTGAACAGGCATCCCCCAGCACCACCATCTGGGACCTGTCTATCAAGTAAGCATGGAACCACTGCAGCACAGTGCTTCCAACCCCCAACTCAGCCAATTGGCCCAGAAGGACAGCATGATTGATAGTGTTGAAAGCTGCTGAGAGGTCCAGCAGGACCAACAGGGATGCACTCCCCTTATCCAGTCCCCAGTGTAGGTCATCCAGTGCGGTGACCAAGGCTGTTTTCATCCCAAAGCTTGACCAGATTGAAAGGTATCGTGATCAATCGCTTCAGCCAAGACTGGAATTGAGCAGCCACCACCCACTCGGATCACCATGCCCAGAAATGGGAGATTAGAGACTGGCCGTTAATCATCTAACACAGTGGAGTCCGGGGAGGGCTTTATCGGAAGGGGTCAAACCACCGCCCACTTCATAGCCAGTGGCAGGACCCCTTCCATCAAGGAGGAATTAACCACTCTCCTGGTCCACTTGGCCAGCCCCTCCTGGGCAGATCTAATAAGCTAAGCTGTGCAAGGGTTGAGCAGGCAGGCAGATGGGCTCACACTAAAAAGAAGTTTGAACATCGTCAGGCTGTTCAAGCTGAAAAGAATCCCACAAAACTGAGCAAGCAGACACCACCAGGACATCATCAGACATTGTCACCGTGGCTTCCAAATTGACAAATGCGAGCAACTTTATCTGCCATATGCTTTGCAAACATCATAGGGGGTGACTGTGTGTTCCTCCTGGTCAATTGGAAGGGCCTGATGGAGTAGGCCTCGCACAACACGGTACGGTTCAGCTGGACAGCTCTGTGCAGATGCAATGGTGGTAGAGAGAAAAAATCTCTCTGGAATGGGGAAATGGCCAGGGCAGTGGATAAGATTGCTCCTAAGTGACCTTTGTGGCTCCTTGGATTACTGAGGAACTGAGAATGATGAAGTGGCAGGGTAGAGGTGGTGGAAAACTCATGCTGAGTCTGACCAGACATGGAATAGATCTCCTTATAGAGTCTATTCTTTGGTGGTGATAGCAGGGAGGTCAACCAGGGCCTCAGATGAGACTGTCTTGGCAGTTGGAAAATCCCCCATAGCCCTCAGGAAACCTTCAGGGTCTATTAGCCTCTGGAGGCGGACCATACAATGCGGTCTCCCACCTCTGCGAAGGTGTGAAGCTGCAATAAGCCTAAACCTTACCAGGAAATGATCTCCCCATGACAATGGATTGATCTTCCTGTACAAGAAGAAAGTGAAGGTTTTATCACTGTGTTAGGTTGTATCGATTGCACAAGACTTTACAGAACCTGTAGAGAAGGGGTGCCCAAACCCCAGCCCTGGGGCCACTTGCGGCCCTCGAGGACTCCCAATCTGGCCCACAGGGAGCCCTCAGTCTCCAGTGAGCCTCTGGGCCTCTAGAGACTTGCTGGAGCCTGCTCTGGCCTAATGCAACTGTTCTCAGCATGACCACCAGCTGTTCGACGTCTTGCGTGAGCTGTGGGACTTCCTCCACTGCTTCCTGTTACACATCTGTGATGCAGTAGTGGCAGCAAAGGAAAGGTTGGCCTTGCTTTGTACAAGGCCTTTTATAGGCCTTGAGCTATTGCAAGACCTTCATTCATTTGTATAAGTTCCATCTCTGATATATTCATTTATATACATTTATTCAAATTTGAAATGTAAATTCTTTTTTTTCTCTGCCCCCAACACAGTGTTGGAGAGATGATGCGGCTCTCCTGCCAAAAAATTAGGACACCCCTGCTGTAGAGGATGGAGAATATGGTTGCTGTAGGAAATTATGTAATTTCTGTTACTGCAGAAATCTACCACTTCCTGCCATGGTTCCAATTGAACATCCCCTGCTTGTCCGAGTTCTGGCAGCCTTTCTAATTCTCACCTGTTTGCCATGTTTTATCTTTGCAGGCACAGTTGGTGTTCAGCTGCCAGGACTCCAAGAATATGGTGCCATGGGTGGTTCAACACATGCAGCAACCTCTTCCATGTGGGCCTGTCAGCACTGCACCTTCATGAACCAGCCAGGCACGGATCACTGCGAGATGTGTAGCCTCCCACGTAGCTAGGCCTTGCTGGCCTTGGCATTCAGGGCAGCCATTGCAAACCAACTGGCAGAATACAGAGGCAAACCCTAAGCCAGGCGGGACTGTTCTTCCTCCTGGGATGATGCACCGTCAGGGGTGGGGCAGAGCGGGCAAGGGAGGGAGTGACCCACATCACAGGCACTCAGTGCCATTCAGTGGGTGGCAACTTGCAGTTGGAGCTGAATATCCTAGTGGGTGAAGATGACATGGCCCCTCTGCCTAATGCTGCTGCCTTGTCTTTTCTTTGCTCTCAGTATTGTAGAAAGCCAGAGGTCATGTTTCCCTTTGAGCTGCAGTCGCACGGATGGCTCTTCAGCTCTGCGGGTGCATGGCAGTGTGGGGCGATGCCCCCCCCCCCGCTAGCTTGCATGCCACAAGCTTTCCCCAGCCTTAAGCCACTGAGTGAGGCTAGGCAGCAGTGTTGAAGGGAGGCATGGCCCCCTGGGCCAGCTTGCCTAACATCACTCTCTTTACATGCTTTGCATTTGGCCTCAGAGTTGCTGGGTCACTGGTTTCTGGGTCACTTCAGTCCACCCTCCAGTTACAACTTCTGAATCAAGTGGCCTGCAGTGACAGAAGATACAGTGGCCTAAAAGAATCCCAGGTTAAGCCTCAGAGTACTTTGGAACTGGAGAGAGAAGAGAGCATCCTTCTCTACTTTGTAAGGATCTCTGCTTGCCCGTTGACCCACTTTGTCCAGCTTAGCCATAATGACAGAAGATTAAAGAGATCTTTTGGCAGCTGTTATCTGGTGCTTCTCATCTAGTGCTGGGCAACACAGAGGATCATTCCCAGCCAAATCCGGCAGTGGGGACCAGCAGACTTCCTGGTCTGGAAGCAGACAGGATCTTGGCAACACCATCCTGGCTATGTCCGGTTTGGGCAGGCAACATTTCACAATGAGTCACTTGCTCCAGATCACCATGCACTATATTCCCTTTGAATTTAAAGCTGTTTTCTGGTATTTGTACCTGTGAGCAGACAAAACTTCAAGTACCTTCCTTGTGCCTATTAGTGATTGAATAACATCCCAGCAGGGCAAAGCCAAATGGGACATTTGTTGACATATTGGGAGGATCTTTGTCTTACTCCACCATAAGCCAGAGATATATCTGAGACAGTGGATATTCTCTTGCCTCCATAATACTAAACTGCCTGATGTTCCCATAAGCACCTCTTAGCAGTGTCCGGAAGTTCCATATTTCCTCTACTGTTTGAGCTCTTTCATTCCCAGCAGTGCAGGGATGTGCTGTCATTCTCAGAAATTCCCAGCATCTCTGCCAACACTGTTATATGTTAGGGCACATTGGACCTGCTGCAGTATATCTGCATTTAACTAGCCTGTTATCATCCAAGGAAATTTATCAGCTTCATTACAGGACAACAAAGCATTCATTTCATTGATTGGGTTGTATGGATGAAATGCATCCTCTTTCAGACCTTCAACAGTTTGTCTTTTTAGATGCTCACCAAAGCAAAATGTGCCTCCATTCCAGTTCCTAGTTTCCATTATAGGCATGTATGCCTGGCTCTGAGACAGCTGCTGTGACTGATGTGGTCTCTGCCTTCTGGGGCAGAAGTATCTTGGGCTTTGTCCTTCAAGTGTTCAGATCAAATAACTGGTAATCTGGCCCTTGTTGGTGCTGACAGGGCATGCAGCTCTTTCTCCTTTCCTGGGTTTGCGTTTTGACTAATTTCTTGAGCTGATGGGGCTGTACCCGCTCTTGCTATTCCTCTTTGTTCTATGGGTTGCAGAGGTGTGTGTTTGATTTGGACTGGAGTTAACTGAATAACAGCCCTGCAAATAAAAATCTATTAAAAGCATCTGAAATGGACGCCTCCTGCTCCTTGTGGTGTTCTGATACTTTGCCCCCTGTGTCTACTTCTCTCCCATCAATTTTTTTTTTGGGGGGGGGGGAGGAGGAGAATGTGTATTTCATGGGTTAGCAGAGTTGGTATTTTAAGAGCACCGTACCTGGTGAGAATCTCCTGATCCAACCTTTCCACTTCAAGCCCCAGAGGTACTGCCCATGCCAACCCTCAAATTGCTTACTGTATAGGTACTTTGCCAGGAGTAGGAGGTGAGCACAACTGCTGAGATTTTCAGCAGCACCTTCAACGCAATATAACGCTTTGCCTAGAGAATGATCTGGTCGTCCTTAGTAAAGGTTTTGTAACCCATCTGCAGCTCTTCAGAAATCTACCACGTGTGGAATACTGACTTCATCCAGAGGCATGTGCAGTGGCTAGTGATGAATTCTTGCTTGAGAGCTCACTCTAGCACAGGGGTCTCCAAACCCTGGCCTGGGGACCAGATGCGGCCCGCAGCAAGTCTCTATCCAGCCTGCAACCAGCCTCTTGTCCCCTGAAAGCCTCTGGCCCACTCAACTGAAGATGACCAGAGCTGTGCTCTGATTACTTCTGGAGGGTGTTCTGAGGGCCGGCGAGGCTGAGTGAATGAGCCCACTTATTCATTTATTCATTCATCTAAGTTCCATCTCTAATTTATTTATTTAAATTTTATATTTAAATTTTTCCCCAGTCCTCAGCACTGCGCCAGATGTTTCATGCGGCCCTCTGGCCAAAAAGTTTGGAGACCCCTGCTCTAGCAGAAGGCTAGCAGGTGCATGATGTCTGCTGAGAATGGCTCCTCTAAAGCCATTTGGCAAGCCAGGCAATTTTGTCTTGGCTTCAATGACTATAAACCAAAGTAAAATATAAGTATGTTAAAGGGCCTGTGTTTGTGCAATGCTCACAAGCTTGCAATTTATTACTTTAGGTCTCCTGACAATGTTGGAATTCTTTTATTTTCTGCTGTGCACTTGTTTGCCTGTTCTTAACCACTTCTTTCTCTGGTCACAAGCAACATAGTAAACAATATACCTTTTACCAGCCACTTGGGCCTTGCATAGTATCTTCAGGTTCTGATCTCCTTTTTTACTTCTTCTTGTATCATGGGATAATGCTGATGGCAGAAATGGGTAAACCAGGCATGTTTTTCTTCCAGCATAAACTTTTGTGTTCTGAGCCTAATGAATGGGTAGAAAAAATTATTTGATTCTCATCCCCTCCCTCCTGACGGCCCGTTTTTCAAGTGTCACAATCTGAACTATGGAAGAGATCAAGACAACTTTCTAAAGAAAATGTTAAATGCTATACCTCACGTTTACTTTGTAGCATGGAAGCAATAAGAATAATCCTTTCTAGCTTACTCCAGCAGTCAGTTTATACCACCTGCAGGATCAAGTTGAAAAGATTTTCCTAGGCTGTGCTTCTTCAGCCTGCATCTTTGAAGATCATGTTTTTAAAGCCTTCATTTATAAACAAAACCACCTTCCTGTCATGCTAGTTGCAGTATGCCGAGAGAGAGAATCAAACCTTCTGCGAAACCAGTTTTCTACTTTTAAGGGTCTTTCTTCTCATGGGAGTGAATGCAAATGTGCAACATCTCCAAAGGTGGCCTGAAATGGTACAGTCCGAAAAAAACTTTGCTACATGATTCTGCTGCATGTATATGCTGATTTGTTGGTAGTGAACTAAAATTGGTTTTATAAACAATATCTGATCCATAAATGATATTTTGTATACCTATTCCAGACAAGTACCATGCAAATATTCTTCAGACAATTCAGTTCTTGTTATTGTAAGCCAAACACCACATCTGCTGTGCCGCAATTGGTCCCAGTGTGGCTTCTGGGGGTGGTGGTCTGCAGAGGAAGTCCTTTGAAGGAAATTGACCTTTGAATCCTTTGAAGGAAATTAACCAGAAGTATATCTAATCTGTGCTCACAGTCTGGGCAAACAAGGTTAAGCAAAGTGGGCAGGTGTTGTAGGGGTAGAACATGGAGTGGAATATCCGGACCTAACAGGGGCTATGAGACAGCAATGAGGTTGAATCATTAAGACTTAACAGCATAGGTGCCTGTGAGCCAGATTGGTGGTGCTTCAAAGTATGCATGCATAATGAAGAAATAAATGCCAGGCATGCACATTGGGGCAAAAAATCAAAACTTCACATATAGGCGAATGGGTTCTGAGCTGTCTGTGACAGATCAGGATCTTGGGGTGGTGGTGGACAGGTCGATGAAAGTGTCGACCCAATGTGCGGCGGCAGTGAAGAAGGCCAATTCTATGCTTGGGATCACTAGGAAAGGTATAGAGAACAAAACGGCTAGTATTATAATGCCGTTGTACAAATCTATGGTAAGGCCACACCTGGAGTATTCTGTCCAGTTCTGGTCGCCGCATCTCAAAAAGGACATAGTATTAAGGAAAAGGTGCAAAAGAGAGTGGCTAAGATGATTACTGGCCTGGGGCACCTTCCTTATGAGGAAAGGCTACAATGTTTGGGCCTCTTCAGTCTAGAAAAGAGGCACCTGAGGGAGGACATGATTGAGACATACAAAATTATGCAGGGGATGGACAGAGTGGATAGAGAGATGCTCTTTACACTCTCACATAATACCAGAACCAGGGGACATCCACTAAAATTGAGTGTTGGGCGGGTTAGGACAGACAAAAGAAAATATTTCTTTACTCAGCGTGTGGTCGGTCTGTGGAACTCCTTGCCACAGGATGTGGTGCTGGCGTCTAGCCTAGACGCCTTTAAAAGGGGATTGGACAAGTTTCTGGAGGAAAAATCCATTATGGGGTACAAGCCATGATGTGTATGCACAACCTCCTGATCTTAGAAATGGGCTATGTCAGAATGCCAGATGCAGGGGAGGGCACCAGAATGAGGTCTCTTGTTATCTGGTGTGCTCCCTGGGGCATTTGGTGGGCCGCTGTGAGATACAGGAAGCTGTACTAAATGGGCCTATAACCTGATCCAGTGGGGCTGTTCTTATGTACATGCCAATGAGTGAGGTCCCTGTCCCCAGGTTCAAGTCCTGCCAGTCACAAATCTAATTTGTGTGAGAATTATGGGGTGGGGATTGTCAAGAGAATGCTGTAAAGTTGTATTAGTAGTGGAATGCGAGATTGAAGTCCCTTTGAAATATTATGGATTTGAAACCCTAATAAGGTGAAACTAAAATAACTTAGCAAACAATCATCTTCAGGATTTCCATGGCACTTCAACACCCTTGGAAACCTGGCTCTCTGGCATTTGAGAATTGCCTGCCTTGTGAAGCTGTAAAGGAAATCTGTGCTTCAGGTGTATCTTGCAGTAAAATCTTGCCAAGCAGGTAACTGGACACTGTTTCTGTCCTAGTTAGTTTTCAGAAAAGCTAGAAAAAATTGTGAGATGTTGTCTTATGTTCTACCAATACTGGTAGAAGGGAAAGGGACTTACATGCCATCCAGGTCCTATAACTAATGTACACCCAGAGAAGTTTGGCACACCTTGCAGTATGGAACTGTCACTTGGCTGATCAGGAAATTGTGGAAGGAGCAGATTTAATTTTTGCCCATAATAAACGCCAACATGCAGGATGGCAGCTGAGGTCTGAAACATCTAGGAAAGAATTAACTTCAGAGTAGGGCAAAATTTGAGGTCAGTATAATGGAAAACCCACATATTGGAAGATATTGTACTCTTCATTCAGCAGTTCACAGTCTAAGCTACTATCCCTTCCCCCATTTCTTTGAAGATTCACCAAGGCATAAACCAACCTATACCGCTTCAAACCTAAGCCTACATATTCTTCTTGCTGATTGCCTGTTATTGGAGGGTTGGTCTCTGTGCTTGAGATCCTTGGCATGGCTACAGTAGACACAGCAGCCATTGGATTGCTGCCAGAGTCTGTCATTTGAGCGACTGTGGAGGGTCTAGTCTGGGATGAAATCCTTTTACATGCCTTTGGACATATCCAACTTTCTTTCAGCTAACCTGGCTCTGGAGAAAAGGTACTGCAGGAAAGAGGTACCAGTTAGTATTGACCCTGGTACCATTTTCTTTCCATTGGGTTGTACCACCAGCATTGTTCTTGCTATTTGGACTAACGAGGACTGGCATATTCCCCCATATGGTTTGCTGTATTGAGCACACTGCACAGGCACCTATCACTTGAAAAAGTGTTTTGAAGCACATTTGCTGCCAAGGGAAGGGAGAAAGGGGCTCCTTATCTCAAGAAGGCAGTCTGGCCCCTTGATACTGCTTTCCTCTAGCCAGAGTGAAGGAGAGGGAGCTTGGATTGATCAAACTCTCCCCTCTGTTCTAAAGGAAGGCAAGTTCTGGGGAAAGGATAGTTTGTTTTCCTAGCCTTTGGCATAAACAATGATCCTGGATTCCAGACTGTAGTTCTGCAGCTGGATTGGACTGCAAAGCTTTCTCCAGAGTGCGTTGGCCGAAAGCAGCTGAACTGAGCAGAACTGAGCCTATTTGCCCTTGTTCTACCAATACCCAAGTCCTGAATTATACTTTTGCATTCTTTGGGAGATGTTCCACTGGCATCTGGCTGCTTTTTTAAAATTTATTATTTAAGGGCAAAAAGCCGCAGCTGGGAGGCATCTCCTTAGGCCAAAAGGATCTGTTTGCAATTAGAAGGCTGCTGTGTGACTTGGCCAAACGCCAGGGCGGCATGTTATAAGGCAAAGAAGAGAGGCAGGACCTTGCCAGAGAGAGGAGAAAAGCGGAGACTTGAAAAGAGCCACTGCTGTACCTTGCTATTCCTGGATCTCCACTCAACAGGTAGGGAAAGTGTTGGAGGTTTTTCTTAAGCCTCTTTCTTTACCATAAACGTCATTCTGAGCGTTGATAACTCTAGGGCAGCTTTGAGGGAACTTGCTCTTTCTCCAGAGTGTTTTGTGGGGTACTACTGTGAAATCCAGACCTCTTTTTGGGGGGAGACAATGCCTAACTTGTGCATTACCAGGACCACTGGGTTCTTGCAGTATCTCTGGGATTGTTTTTGATCCTGTTGTTCTGATCTTTTGAAGAGAGAGAACTGATAGAGGAGCAAGAGGTTGGAGTCAGGGAAGAGAACATAGTGCCCAGGTCAAGCTCAGAGGGAGCTGCTGTATTGGCTGTTCTTCATCTCTTGGGGGAGCAGCATAAAATAATGAACAAAAACAGTGTGGACAGCTTTAAGTAGAATCAAGTATCAAGTCAGTTATGTGTCAGCTAATTTTTTTTTTAAGGACAAATATTTCATGCATTATGATAGTAGGGTGTTTCTGATGCCAGAAGAGCAGCGGGAATGGGTCAAATGCTGTTTTGATACTGGGTGTAACCAGAATAAAGGATAAAACCTCTTTCAAGGAGGAATCCACAACTGGAGATAAGGCTGCAGCCTTAATAAGACCAACCATGGAAGTTCATCTTGACTTCAACCACCCCAACGACACTCCCTGCATAGTCCAGTTGCTGATCTGGGCACTCTGCTTTTGATCTATAGTAGCTTTTATAGATGTGGAGAATGGGATTGGTATGTCCCACATCTGTAGGCAGCCCTTCTCAACAGGCAGCTTTGCTTGCACAACGAGGGCTTGGCAAATGTGGAGCGGACTGCTCTGGTGTGCAGCTTTCTCTTTTTCCCAACCCACCCCCTTCAGACTCACCATATTGAAAAGCCAAATGTCATTCTTGTGGGTTGGCATTGGTGACATGTCTTGACGAGGGAGGGGGAGGAAATAACACCACCTGGGGTCCAGATTGCAACACCTCCAGTTCAAGCCACATTCCCAGTCATGTCTGATTCACAAAGACCCTGCAGGACATTGACCTATGAGTGGACACATGTTGCTATGGTTGTGGAGCCAGAGAGGCCTCTGTTCCTGTTCCACTTGATACTGGAGGGCTTGTGACCATCCCAGCTGGAGGATGTCCATGTGGAGCTGTCAAGGGATGGGGAAAGAGAAGAGACTGCTTTTTGAACTAGGTTGCTGAATGTGGTGGGAGGGAAGCCATTCTTTTAACTTGTCTTCTGTCATCACTTCACAAAGACAGCATGAAGCACTTCCTGTCCCTATTGCTTTTTGTGGCACTCAGCTTTACTGCCAAACCCAAGCGGCAGCAGACAACCTCTGAATGGGACTACAGATCTGAAGGTAATGCACCATCCCCCTCCCAGATAACAATCACATTCCCTTAACAACTCTGAGAGAGGGTAATCAAACCTGACTTGCAAATCTCCCACCTTTCAGAGACTTAACCTTCTGAAACTACCCATAAATCTATTTCCATCTAGATGGCCTGTTGCCAAGACTTCTCTAGAATATAGTTTCAGGAGTTCAGGCATCTTATTTTAGGAAGGGAAAAAATAAATGTTTGTTGTAAAGCACATTCCTCACTTTCATGCTGAAAAGCACAATATTGGGGGAAAATATCACACCACCTTAATTACACTGGTCAACATGATTTTTGGCACTTAGAACACCGAAGATGTTTCTGACATAACTTTTCATGCTGAATTCAAATATGCAATCTGAATTTTTTTCTATCACCTGCAGTTTTTCTGTGACCAAGATAAGAATTGGACCCCTCGTATCTCCTGTTTGACTTATGTGAAGCATCTGACAAAATGGGTAAACGGCATATGTTCCCATGGTTTGGAGGGAACCCAAACATCATGTTTGTTATGTTAAACCAATATAAAAGGAATAGCAAGTAAATCCAAACACCCAGTGATCTACGTAAATTTGCCATATGCTATCTGGTCCGTCCTCACAGTGAGGACTTACCTGTACCAACTATAGCCTCCAATAAATGTAACTGTAGAAGATAAAGACTTGGCTAGCTGCATAGTTTTCCTAGTTCAACATTGTGAAGCAACAAGTACCTCTTCTTTTGAGCCATATCTGTTCCCTCAAGGGGGGTTAAATGACCTTGTTTAGGATTTGTCCAAAACACAGGTTGAAATTTTGAGGTCCAGGCTAAGAGACAGGAATCTACTTCAGCAAGACACTAAAGTAGAAGTTTAGCTGGGGGGGGGGGGTCCACAGGGCACTGGGCAGCACTTTTCTTGCCCCCTCACAGGCCACTGGTGTCTTGCCCCCTCACTTGCTACCCCCACCTCCCCTCAAAACATGACCAGAGCTGTGCACGGGTCATGTCTGGAGGGTGATCTGAGGCCCAGACAGGCGGTGTGCTCCCCCCCCCCAGCCAAACCCTCAATAGGACTTCTAAGGCCTTAAAACATCACTTCCTGTTTTCCCTCCAAAAACCAAAGTGGCCTTCTAAGGCCTCCCAAGGCCTGGGGCAGCCCTCTATGGACATAACCGGAGCACAGCCCCAGTTGTGTTTGGAGGGGGCGGGGGCAGCCCTGGAAAGTGTGCCCTGGGACCACACACCTAGCTACACAGCTGCACTAAAGTGTGATTTTTTAAAAAACTGTAAACACCAGAATGCGTTTAAACAGTTTTATTTGCAAGAAAATGATTTATTTTAAAGCTCAGAACTGCCATGTCATTGTGGCTGAACTCTTACATTCATTCAAAGGTGTGGGATGTACTATGTCACATAAAATCCATTTCTTGGATTCTCACTTGAATTTCTTCCTGAAGAATCTTGGTGCTGTCAGTGACTAACGTGTTGAGCAATTTCATTAAGACAGCTTGATCCTGGAAAAGAGCTATCAGGAAAATTGAATTCTAGAATGCTTGCTGACTATTGTTGGACCCTTATTCCAACAATTCTGAATACAGAAGAAAATAATAAACTGTCACATTTTAGGTAGTATGAATAGTGTTAGAAATGTACATACATTTAGAACTTTTCAATTGTAAATTTAACCCTGTGTGTCACCTATAGAGAAAAACTAGTAACATGCCGTATTTGAATTCAGCATAAAAGAATACTGTGAGGATAGGACAGTTTTTCTTCTGTGCTAAATGTAATTTTATTTTCTAGACCACTGGTATTAATGAGACTTCAATTTTCTCAGTGTCTACAGTTTTTAACATACTACTTTTAAACTTAAACTTATCCTGAATCCATGTGAAAAGGGTAGGCTGCAATTTTTAAAAAATATAGTTTATAAACACATTTTAATTTTAGGCTGATTTTCATACTCTTTTTTTTTTGTTTGTTTCCATTTAGTCTGCCAAATTACTGTTCTTATCCAATGTAAATGTTAGGAAAATTCCTTGCTCTGAGTCAGGAAATAAAGTTGCAATTGTGTAGTTTGGGGGAAGGGTGTTTGGTTGTTACTCCTTGGATATCCCACAGTCATTCAGTTTGCTGCTCTTCTAGCTGAAAAGGTCAACATGAAGGGATGCGCCAATCTCACTGTTGTCCTGGACAACTGGAAATTTGCCATCATGACTCAATTCAAGAATCTCCTCCTTTATGATCACCAAACTGTATTACCAGACTATGGAAGGTGAGCTAATGGGGAGTGGGCTTGTAAACCTGCTCTAAATCACCACCCATGTATGGCAGCCTACCAGTAGTTTGATTAAATCTGAGATTGCTTTCTGCCTGGGACTTCAAGTGGTGTGTGTGTGTGTGTGTGTGTGTGTGAGAGAGAGAGAGAGAGAGAGAGAGAGAGAGAACACATGCACCTGACAGGCCATAGCACATACCTGGTGGACTGTGTTCAGCCCTGTAGGTTACAAATTGTCCAAGCCTACTCTAAAACAATCAGCCAATTAAAAGAGCTCTGTATCTATCAATGCCTACCTTTCAGTGTGTACAAACTTGCATGGCTTTAACATTTCTATCTCTCTACTCCCCTCTGCAGTGTCAGATATGGAAGATATGTATTGCTTTGACCTGTGTTGAACCTCTTCAGAATTTATCTCCCTTATACATTATAGGGTGTAGTATGGAAAGTCTGACCATGCAGGCCAGCTGCTAAATACTTCTTTACATCTTCCTTGCCTCTTCTCTCTCTAGAATCAAATCCCTTTCTGATGCCCTTGATGACCTGTACAAAGAATTCAATGCCCTCAAGGAACGGCTTGGAGAACTGACCACACGTTTTGAGGGAGTGGAATCTTTTGTGGATGAGATGAACAAAGGCCAGAGTCAGCCTCCTGTCAGGGCACCCATCAGGGTCACCCAACCAGATGTGGATAGAGCAGCTGCCCCTATGCCAGCCAAGCGCCGGAGAATCCGGATCCTGAATGGAAGAAAGCTCACAGAGCCACTGACAGATGGGACACAATAGAAATGACTCCAATATTTTTTCCCTTGGTGACTCTTGTGTTGCCAACCCTTCCAGTAGTTGTAGAAGTCAAAATCTCTGCCTGTTAGTCCTATCTTTTTCACTAAAAGACTGTTTCTGCAGATTGTTTCAGTGCGAAAGATCTAACCACAAGAACCAGATAGGGAATCTTCATTTGCCTTGTTGGTCTGGGTTGCAGTTTCACCATATTCTGATTTAAAAGTATGATTAGGATGGATTCAGGTAGATTCCAGGGCTTACAAAAACTACCAATACAGTTCTATTGAGAAGGAAGGGTCACCCATTGCACAAGGGTAGTTTGAATCTCAGTCAGCCCTATCCTTAAAAATTTGTTCACAGTTCGACCTGATTGGGAAATCTTGTTCTGAGCTGCCAAAGAGGCAGACACACAATTTAGCCCATGCTTGCTACTTCTCAGCCAGGCCAGAATCTTGTGGGAAACAGAAAAGGTTTGGTTTTTCTTTGTGAAGTTTCACAGTGTCTTTGAACCTTTCAGGGACTAAGTAGTTTTGTTCCAGCAGCTCAAAGTGCAGTGGCTACAGCATCCAGATCACCTGTAGTCAAGTGGTGCTGAAGAAAGTATCCAAGAATTGCATGTGAATCTTTCTTGCAGCTACACACTATGTGATAATCCAGACATTCCTTTGTGGAAATGTAAAGAATCTATACATATTATAGATTAGCATCATGGAGTCTTGTGTAGGATGCTAATACATAAAGTCTTATGTTGTAGATCAGTGGTTCTCACATATTTAGCACCAGGACTCGCTTTTTAGAATGAGAATCTGTCAGGATCCACTGGAAGTGGTCATGATCGGAAGTGACATCACCAAGCAGGAAAATTTTTAACAATCTCAGGCTGCAATCCTACTCACACTTACCCAGGAGTAAGTCCTTTTTACTATCATTGTTAAAAGAATATACATATTAGCTTGTTAAAAGTACAGATCTGTAACATTTCCCCAAATGCAGTCACATACCTTGGTAGCATCAAGTCTAATATATTAAAAATAAAATATTGAAATGAATGGGGACCCACCTGAAATTGGTTTGTGACCCACCTGGTGGGTCTTGACCCACAGTTTGTGAAACACTGCTGTGGATGCTGCAGGGTTGAGTTTCATTTAAACATAAAACAAGCAGAATATAAGAACATAAGAACAGCCCCACTGGATCAGGCCATAGGCCCATCCAGTCCAGCTTCCTGTATCTCACAGCGGCCCACCAAATGCCCCAGGGAGCACACCAGATAACAAGAGACCTCATCCTGGTGCCCTCCCCTGCATCTGGCATAACCCATTTCTAAAATCAGGAGGTTGCGCATACACATCATGGCTTGTACCCCATAATGGATTTTTCCTCCAGAAACTTGTCCAATCCCCTTTTAAAGGCGTCTAGGCTAGACGCCAGCACCACATCCTGTGGCAAGGAGTTCCACAGACCGACCACACGCTGAGTAAAGAAATATTTTCTTTTGTCTGTCCTAACCCGCCCAACACTCAATTTTAGTGGATGTCCCCTGGTTCTGGTATTATGTGAGAGTGTAAAGAGCATCTCTCTATCTACTCTGTCCATTCCCTGCATAATTTTGTATGTCTCAATCATGTCCCCCCTCAAGCGTCTCTTTTCTAGGCTGAAGAGGCCCAAACGCCGTAGCCTTTCCTCGTAAGGAAGGTGCCCCAGCCCCGTAATCATCTTAGTCGCTCTCTTTTGCACCTTTTCCATTTCCACTATGTCTTTTTTGAGATGCGGAGACCAGAACTGGACACAATACTCCAGGTGTGGCCTTACCATAGAATGAACTTTCCTAGTCTGAAGTACAAGTGGAGACAGTAATTAAATAGCCTAAGGGTTGTCTATGAGTTTTGCCAAAGCAATTAATCACGATGGTAGGCTCTCAGCTAGCTTCCTGTGTGTGTGTGTGTGTGTGTGTGTGTGTGTGTGAGAGAGAGAGAGAGAGAGAGAGAGAGCAAACTCAGACACAGACCCAGACCAAACATGCAAAATTCCACATGGAAATGGGCACTTCCTGTGCAATAAGTGCATGCTTGGATGCAAAAATCACATGGCTTTCCTTATCTGCTTTGTGCCACAGAATATCCAAATGCCTCTTTCCAACATTTTTGCCTCTTACTCCATGATTTTGTAGTCTTCCACATGGGTTTTTGAATGTACAGTTGCAAAAAGTTCGTGGTTCTTGATATGAGTTTTGAGTCCTCAGAGGAGGTGAGGCAGCACCCTAGACAGGCTCTTTGTGGAGTCCTCCTTCACTACAGCTTACCCTCTTGCTGTTCTTGGCTTTAAAGAGCAGCCTCTCTTCCCAAACAAATCAGAGAGAGAGAGACTCAAAACTTGCCATGATGTTTAACCAGCAGAAACAATGCTTTTCATAGGTCAAGATCTATATGAGTGTCGAGCACAATATGTATTGTATGTATTGGCAACCTTCAGTCTCGAAAGACTATGGTATCGCGCTCTGAAAGGTGGTTCTGGCACAGCGTCTAGTGTGGCTGAAAAGGCCAATCCGGGAGTGACAATCCCTTCCACACCGGGAGCAAGTGCAGTCTGTCCCTGGTCTGTCTCCCTGGCTATGGGCCTTCCTTCTTTGCCTCTTAGCCTCAGACTGTTGGCCAAGTGTCTCTTCAAACTGGGAAAGGCCATGCTGCACAGCCTGCCTCCAAGCGGGCCGCTCAGAGGCCAGGGTTTCCCACTTGTTGAGGTCCATCCCTAAGGCCTTCAGATCCCTCTTGCAGATGTCCTTGTATCGCAGCTGTGGTCTACCTGTAGGGCGCTTTCCTTGCACGAGTTCTCCATAGAGGAGATCCTTTGGGATCCGGCCATCATCCATTCTCACAACATGACCAAGCCAACGCAGGCGTCTCTGTTTCAGCAGTGAATACATGCTAGGGATTCCAGCACGTTCCAGGACTGTGTTGTTTGGAACTTTGTCCTGCCAGGTGATGCCGAGGATGCGTCGGAGGCAGCGCATGTGGAAAGCGCTCAGTTTCCTCTCCTGTTGTGAGCGGAGAGTCCATGACTCGCTGCAGTACAGAAGTGTACTCAGGACGCAAGCTCTGTAGACCTGGATCTTGGTATGTTCCGTCAGCTTCTTGTTGGACCAGACTCTCTTTGTGAGTCTGGAAAACGTGGTAGCTGCTTTACCGATGCGCTTGTTTAGCTCGGTATCGAGAGAATGAGTGTCGGAGATCGTTGAGCCAAGGTACACAAAGTCATGGACAACCTCCAGTTCATGCTCAGAGATTGTAATGCAGGGAGGTGAGTCCACATCCTGAACCATGACCTGTGTTTTCTTCAGGCTGATTGTCAGTCCAAAATCTTGGCAGGCCTTGCTAAAACGATCCATGAGCTGCTGGAGATCTTTGGCAGAGTGGGTAGTGACAGCTGCATCGTCGGCAAAGAGGAAGTCACGCAGACATTTCAGCTGGAGCACAATAAAGCACATACAAAATAGTCATGGCTACTGCTGCAAAAATGGTGTGTAAATAAAAATAAGCATGGTGTGTAAATAAAAGTAAGCATGTTGGGTACAATGGGTGAAAAATCTGGACTATAATCTGGTTTAAATTGCTTCTTGGAAGGCAATTAGCCGTTTCTTTGAATGTGAAGTCTTGTGGTTTGGGGCAATTCATTATTTTGCTTGCTATTTACCTAGTATGCCTGTCCTGCTTTATTCATTACAGGGGGAAAAAAATCCCATCTCCACCCAATGTCATGTGAAAGCATGTAGAATGAACTGTAAATGAAAAGGATCTTCAATTCCCCCCCCCCCCCCCGTCTTGCTCTACAAGCCAAAGCCCTTTCCTGGAAATGGGAGATGTTGGGCCAAGCTGCCACATAGCCAAATGTCACAGATAATCTTGAGCCAGATTATGAATAACGGAGTTTTATATAATGCTTCCCATACACCCCCCAGGAGCTAACAGGCACACCTCTTTCTTGACATCCTGTTTAGCTGATGACCACTTACATAATGTATGTGTGTAAATTTTGGCTGTGGGCTTTGTCATAGTGCCAACACATCAGCATTTTGGTGTTGGGAAAGCAAGAGTTTGGAGAGCGGTTATCA
This sequence comes from Tiliqua scincoides, assembly GCF_035046505.1. NCBI lineage: Eukaryota > Metazoa > Chordata > Lepidosauria > Squamata > Scincidae > Tiliqua > Tiliqua scincoides. Next base: position 149,164,224 of record NC_089822.1, read on the forward strand.
TTTTTTCATCAAGCACTGGGTTTTTCATAGGTTTACATAGTGTCTTTTTCAAGTGTCTACATAGCTAGAGTAGTAAGGATTCTTTAAATAGATAGGGCAGAAGCTTTAGGCACTAAAATTCCTAACTGTAGCTTGTTAAAAAATGTGCTTTCTCCCTCCCTCACAATGCAATCCTAATGGAGTGCTCCACTCATGTAGTAGCCACTATGCCTTCCTAGAGAGTCACAAACATGCCATAAAGGACGTTTGTGACTACTCTAGTGCAGGCACTGGCTGTGGAAAGGCCTGCGCCAGCCTGCTGGTACTGCATCGGAAGAAGTGGCTGCTGGTGGAGGAAAGAAAAGTGCCAAGCTGTGTAGGGGCTTGGGGAGGGCGGAACGGTAGAGGGGTGTTTTGGAGCAGGGGCAGGATTGCCTGAGGAGGCCATATCCTATACTCCTTTCAGGGCCTGAATGCCCTACACAGGGCTACTCAGATTTGCACCAGCGATTTTGCTGGCACAGATCTGAGTAGCCCCATTAGACAGGCTAAAACATTACTTGGCAGAAGGGGAAAAATATCCCCTTATCCCAAGGATACCTCCAGCCTGCTCCTTACCTGCACTGGATACAGTGTGGGCCAGCTGTGCCAGTGCAAGTTAGAATTGGGTTGCCCCTCACTCACTCAGAGAACCTAAAAACAAAGTCAGAAAAAGCATCCTAATGTACAAATCTGTCTAGCTGAAGATCCTGCATCTAGTAGCCACAACACATCATCACACTTTTCATTAATATATTGTGCCAGCACAGCCTTTATACAAGTGTGTTTATGTTGCCAAAAGGCTGAAGTCTATAACGATCAAAGCACTTGGTAGAGGCTTCTCTTTGGAATTTCTGAGTCTTGATGCTTCTCAGTCAACTTTGTTCTGAGGTTAATGAACAAATCTGACAAAGTACAAAAGCACAAAGCAATCATTCATCTGTGTTCACACAGCAATTGCTTATCTGGAAGTCTCACTGTGGCAGCAGAATTTCAGAACTTTTGCTCACCGTTTTTCAGAAGTCGATTTGCAAGATCTAAAAATAAAGTGCTTCTCCTACCCTTTCAATCAAAACATGCATGTTTACTTAGAAATCTGTGTTTCCAGCAGAATAAAGTTCTAACTGGCTGGTGCTTTTAGTTTTGTTCACTTGTTATCTGACGCTCCCTCAGTTTTGATACTTATAAATCTACAAAATGAGCAAATCAACACATTTACATATTAAATCTGCATGTTATCTTAACTGCACAGTGTGGAAAATATGAGAGTTGAAAACGATTCCTTTTGGTTTTTAAAGTACCGTAACCTCAAATGACAAGATATGAGATGGGGGAGCAAGAACATACGACTACAGGTAGATTACTCCTTATCTGGACATCCAAAATACAGACTATTCTGAGATCCATTTTTTGTCTAAGATTTTTTTAGTGCAGAAAGTGGCAAAGTGTGGAGCCAAGCAGGCAGCACACTGCAGAAGAAGCACTTGTGACCTGCATTCACAAGGAGCACATGTAGTGTTTTCTGCAGTGTGAACACTAGAAGGTCTTGTGCTCATTCCCACGTACATTGCAGGAACAGGCTGTAAGTTCTGCTCTGTGGTGTGTACTTGTACAGACCTGTCACCACAGGATATGATGGCATCTGGCCTAGATGCCTTTAAAAGAAGACTGGACAGTTTTCTGGAGGAAAAGTCCATCACAGGTTACCAGCTGTGACATGTGTGTACATCCTCCTGGTTTCAGAAGTGGGCTATCTCAGAATGCCAGGTGCAAGGGACAGCACTGGGGTGCAGGTCTCTTGTTTGTCCTTTTTTTGTAACTTTTTTTATTAAAAGCAAATTAAAAAAATTAAAAAGTAAAATCATACAAAATCATACAAAAAATTAGTTATCAAATCTTAAACAATGTACACTTATTAAAAAGTACATTTTCAACACAAAAAGAAAAATGAGAAAAACAAAAGTTAAATCCCCTATCTACTCATCAAATCCATAGATTATTTGGCCCATTTGCTCCTCAATGTGCAGGAAGTCCATGAATAGTTTCCAATTGTCCATAAAAGTTTTAACTGACTTTAAGAAGAATTGTAAGTTTTATCCATTTCTGCCAAATCCAATATCTTTAGCAACCATTCTTCACACTTCCAGTACAGGCATCTCTGGAACTTTCCAGTATTTGGCATACAACATTCTTGCAGCAGTTGTGCAGGTCTCTTGTGTGCTCCCTGAGGCACCTGGTGGACCAATGTGAGATACAGGGAGCTGAACTAGGTCGATCAGATTCGGCATGACTTGTACACCGCTGTGGGCATATCTAGTGATGTCCCCGGGGAACCTGTCTGTCCTGCTATTTGGGATTCTTTTCAGCTTGTAGAGCCTGAGGATGTGGACAGGATTCTCTGGAGTGTGAGACCTGCTGCTTGCCCGCTCAACCCTTGCCCAGCGTGGCTAATTAGGGCTGCCCGGGAAGGGCTGGCCAAGTGGACAGGGAGGGTGGTGAATTCATCTCTGAGGGAGGGGGTGCTCCCGCCTGCCTTGAAGCAGGCAATGGTTCGCCCCCTCCTGAAGAAGCCCTCCCTGGATCCCACTAATTTAAACAACTTTCAGCCGGTTTCAAATATCTCGTTTCTGGGCAAGGTGATTGAGTGGGTAGTGGCGTCCCAGCTTCAGAGGGTACTGGAGGAAACAGATTATCTGGACCCATTCCAATCTGGCTTCAGGCCGGGGTTCGGGACGGAGACTGCCTTGGTGGATGACCTTCGCCGGGGAATGGACAGGGGGAGTGCATCTGTTAGTCCTGCTGGACCTCTCTGCGCCCTTCAATACCATCGACCATGGTGTCTTTCTGGGTCGGCTGGCCGGGTTGGGGCTTGGAGGCACTGTTTTGAAGTGGTTCCGCTCCTTCCTGGCTGACAGATCCCAGAAGGTGGTGCTGGGGGATGCCTGTTCGGCACCCCAACCTCTTAAGTTCGGGGTGCCGCAGGGTTCCATCTTATCCTCCATGCTTTTTAACATCTACATGAAGCTGCTGGGAGAGGTCATCCGGGGGTTTGGAGTGGGTTGCCATCAGTATGCTGATGACACCCAGCTTTATCTCTCCTTTCCCCCTGATTCTGAGGAGGCGGTTGGGGTCCTGGATCGCTGTCTGGAGGCGGTTAGGGGCTGGATGTGGGCGAACAAGCTGAAATTAAATCTGGATAAGACAGAGGTGCTCTTGGTTCGGAAATCCACAGCTCTGGTACTGGACTATCGTCCTGCTGTGAATGGGGTTGCACTCCCTCTGAAGGAGCAGGTCTGCAGCTTGGGGGTTCTCCTGGATCCACAGCTGCACCTGGAGTCCCAGGTGGCGGTGGTGGCCAGGGGAGCCTTTGCTCAGCTTCGGCTGATTCACCAGCTGTGACCGTACCTGATCTGCGCGGACCTGGCCACAGTAACCCATGCCCTAGTGACATCTAGATTAGATTATTGCAATGCGCTCTATGTGGGGCTGCCTTTGAAGACTGTCCGGAAATTACAACTAGTACAGAACGCGGCTGCTCATGTGGTTGCTGGAGCACATCGGTTTGACTCTGTCGAGCAGTTGCTTCGGCGGCTACACTGGCTACCGGTTCTGTTCTGGGCCCAATTCAAGGTGCTACTTTTGACTTTTAAAGCCCTTTACGGCTCGGGTCCGGGGTATTTGAGGGACCGCCTCCTTCCTTACAATCCTTCCCAGGCTCTTAGATCATCTGGGGGGCCCCTTTTGACTGTGCCGCCAACAAGAGAGGTGAGAGGGGCGGCGACCAGGAAGAGGGCCTTCTTGGTGGTGGCCCCTGAACTTTGGAATACGCTCCCCTTAGAATTGAGAACTGCTCCCTCTTTGCTAACATTTCAGCGTGGACTGAAGACCTTTTTATTTCAAAAAGCTTTTAATTGTTGACTGGCTGGCTGGCTTTCTTTCTTGCTTTTTATATGAGGATCCACGTGGTTTGTTGTTTAGATTTTTAATTATTGGTAAATTGTTTTAATTATTGTTTTTAATGTTGTATTTTTAATTGCTGTAAGCCGCCTTGTGTGCCCTTTGGGCATAAAGGCGGGATATAAATAAATAAATAAACAAACAAACAAACTAGATTGGCCCGATCCAGCCTGCCTTGGGAAGCAGCTGACCAGAGAGCTCTGCAACTGTCAGAGGAGTTCACTGTCCCACTCCACCTGACCCAGAATACTTCTTTACCCAGTGTGTCATTAACCTGTGGAACTCCTTGCCACAGGATGTGGTAATGATGCCTGGCCTAGATGCCTTCAAAAGAGCATTGGACACATTGATGGAGGGAAAGTCCATCACATTACAAGCTATGATGGGTATGTCTGATTTTAGAAGTAGGCTGTCTCTGAATGACAGATGCAATGAAGTGGCAATAGGATGCAGGTCTTTTGTAGTCTTATGTGCTCCCTGGGGCATTTCTCCTTATATACGTACATATAATTATTCCAAAATCCAGATACCTCTCTGTCCCAAGCAATCTGGATAAGGGACACTCAGGGTGCAATCCTGTCCACACTTTCCTGGCAGTAAGCCCCATTGACTCTGATGGGACTGACTTCTGTGTGGACATGCATAGGACTGGGCTCTGAGGCAGCAGTCCTCTCCACACATTCCTGGGAGTAAGCCCCATTGACTCTGATAATAATAATAACTCGGTATTTATATACCGCCTTTCTGGTCACCAGATTACTCCTCTGACTTTATTCAAGCCAGTTTACATAGGCAGGTGTTTCTAAATCCCTCAAGGGGATTTTTACAATCATAAAGGTTCTGTCTTTCAAGAACCAACATTTCAGAATGGATCTTCCTGGTTTGGTCTCACTTCTGGCCTCCAGTTCTCCCACACAGGCTGACAAACAGCTCCATCTCTCACATGGAGTGCAGCCAAGACGCTTCTTGCTCACACCAAGAGCAGATGGAATACTCGGCTCAGTTTGTCAGCTGCTTCAGGGAGCTGCCGGTGTTCTCGAACTGGCGATCATCTGATGTTATCTTCTGGCTAATGGAGGCTCTACCCTCTAGACCAGGGGTGCTCAATAGGTGGATCGCGATCTACCGGTAGATCGCGAGGCAAAATGAGTATATCGCGGAGTGCTGACCCCCCCCCTTCAGGTGCCTCTGGGAGGAAACGCCAGGAGTAAGCCCCATTGTACTCAATGGGGCTTACTCCCAGGTAAGTGTGGCTAGGATTGCAGCCTCACAGCCTAATCCTAGGCATGTCTACCCAGGAGTAAGTCCTGTTATACTCAGTGGGGCTCAAGGTACACCAACATACATTGTACACATAAATGTTATATGTTATGATGGCGCGAACATTGTAAAAAAAACTCTGGTAGATCTCCGGGCCTTGCTGGGTTTCAAAGTAGCTCTCGAGCCAAAAAAGTGTGAGGACCCCTGCTCTAGACCAGACCTCCTGCCCTGATGGGACTGACTTCTGAGTAGACATGCATAGGTCTGGGCTCTGAGGCTGCAGTCCTCTCCACACTTTCCTGGGAGTAAGCCCCATTGACTCGGATGGGACTGACTTCTGATTAGACATGCCTAGGACTGGGCTCTGAGGCTGCAGTCCTCTCCACACTTTCCTGTAAGAACATAAGAACAGCCCCACTGGATCAGGCCATAGGCCCATCTAGTCCAGCTTCCTGTATCTCACAGCAGCCCATCAAATGCCCCAGGGAGCACACCAGATAACAGGAGACCTGCTTCCTGGTGCCCTCCCTAGCATCTGACGAAGCCTATTTCTAAAAGCAGGAGGTTGCACATACACATCATGGCTTGTAACGCATAATGGATTTTTCCTCCAGAAACTTGTCCAATCCCCTATTAAAGGTATCAAGGCCAGATGCTGTCACCACACCCTGTGGCAAGGAGTTCCACAGACCAACCACATGCTGAGTAAAGAAATATTTTCTTTTGTCAGTCCTAACCTTCCCAACGCTCAATTTTAGTGGATGTCCCCTGGTTCTGGTGTTATGTGAGAGTGTAAAGAGCATCTCTCTATCCACTATCCTTCTCATGCATAATTTTGTATGTCTCAATCATGTCCCCCCTCAGGTTCCTCTTTTCTAGGCTGAAGAGGCCCAAATACTGTAGCCTTTCCTCATAAGGAAGGTGCCCCAGGCCAATAATCATCTTAGTCACTCTCTTTTGCACCTTTTCCATTTATACTATGTCCTTTTTGAGATGTGGCGGCCAGAACTGGACAGAATACTCCAGGTGTGGCCTTACCATCAATTTGTACAACGGCATTATAATATTAGCTGTTTTGTTCTCAATACCTTTTCTAATGATCCCAAGAATAGAATTGGCCTTCTTCACTGCTGCCGCACATTGGGTCGACACTTTCATCGACCTGTCCACCACCACCCCAAGATCTCTCTCCTGATCTGTCACAGACAGCTCAGAACCCATTAGCCTATATGTGAAGTTTTTATTTTTTGCGCCAATGTGCATGACTTTACACTTACTTACATTGAAACACATCTGCCATTTTGCTGTCCATTCTGCCAGTTTGGAGAGATTCCCTCTGGAGCTCCTCACAATCATTTCTGGTCTTCACCACTTGGAAAATTTTGGTGTCATCTGCAAACTTAGCCACCTCAGTGCTCAACCCTGTCTCCAGGTCATTTATGAAGAGGTTGAAGAGCACCGGTACAAGGACAGATCCTTGGGGCACACCGCTTTTCACCTCTCTCCATTGTGAAAATTGCCCATTGACACCCACTCTCTGTTTCCTGGTCTTCAACCAGGTCTCAATCCAGGAGAGGACCTGCCCTCTAATATCCTGACTGTGGAGATTTTCAGTAGCCTTTGGTGAGGGACCCTGTCGAACGCCTTCTGAAAGTTCAGATATATAATGTCTATGGGTTCTCCCGCATCGACATGCTGTTGACCTTTTCAAAGAATTCTAAAAGGTTAGTAAGGCAAGACTTACCCTTACAGAAGCCATGCTGATTCTCCCACAGCAAGGCTTGTTCGTCTATGTGTTTTGAGATTTTATCTTTGATGAGGCACTCCACCATCATACCTAGTATAGATGTTAGGCTGACTGGCCTATAGTTTCCCGGGTTCCCCCTCTTTCCCTTTTTAAAAACTGGTGTGACATTTGCTATCCTCCAATCCTCTGGCACCATGGCCTTTTTGAGGGACAAGTTGCATATTTTAGTCAAGAGATCAGCAACTTCATTCTTCAGTTCCTTAATAACTCTTGGGTGGATGCCATCAGGACCCGGTGACTTATTGATCTTTAATTTGTCAATTAGGTCTGAAACATCTTCTCTTTTAACCTCTATCTGACTTAATTTCTTAGTCAGGAGGGGCCGTTCGGGCAGTGGTATCTGCCCGAGGTCTTCTGCCATGAAGACAGATGCAAAGAACTCATTTAATTTCTCTGCCATCTCCAAGTCTCCTTTTATCTCCCCTTTCCCTCCCTCACCATCAAGAGCGCCAACTGCTTCTCTGGTGGGTTTCCTGCTTCTAACATATTTGAAGAAGTTTTTATTATTCCCCTTAATGCTGTTCCTCATAGTCTCTCTTGGCCTCCCATATCACCTTCTTACATTTCTTTTGATATAGTCTACATTCCTTTTTATTCTCCTCATTAGGGCAAGACTTCCATTTACAGAAGTAAGCTTCCTTGCCCTTTACGGCCTCTCTAACTTGGCTGGTAGCCATGCGGGCACCCTCCTGGACTTAGTCGAACCCTTCTTCCTTTGTGGTATACACTTCTGCTGGGCTTCTATTACTGTTGTTTTAAGCAGCCTCCATGCACTCTGGAGAGATTGGACTCTTTATACCTTCCCTTTCAACATCCTTCTAACCAGCCTCCTCATTTGAGGGAAGTCCGCTCATCAGAAGTCAAGGGTTTTTGTGAGAGATTTGCCTGATATTCTTCCCCCGACGTGCATGTCGAAACGGATCACTGTTCCCCAATGCAGGGCCTAGGAGAGGGGGATAAAAGGGGGTAATTTGTACCCAGGCCCAGGGTCGAAAGGGGGGCCCAGGGTCGTAAGGGGGGCCCAGGAGCCAAAGGAGGGGGCCCAGAAATTTCCTGGGATCTGACATTTTCCTATCTGCTGGAGACACTACCACGACTGGGGATGCTGGGGGCACTACTGATGCCATATGAGTGGGTAGACCTGGGCTCCAAAGACTTTTCCAGCTGTCTCTACCCTCTCCTCACCCTGCTTCGCTCCTCCCTGCTCCATTCCGCTTGCCTGTCACTTCCCTCCCTCACTGTTTCACCCCTCCCCCTGTGCAAAGGGGCATAAAAGAAACTTTGTACCCCCTGACAAAATTCGTCTCAGAGGCCCTGCCCCAATGGCTCAGTAACACTGACATCTCTAACCAAGTCCTAAGTACCATACAATATTAAATCCAGAGTCACCTGTCCTCTGGTGAGCTCCATGACTAGCTGCTCTAAGGCAGTCATTTAACATGTCAAGAAATCTGGTCTCCTTTTTGTGACCAGAACACAAATTGACCCAGTCTATATGAGGATAATTGAAGTCCCCCATGATTACAACCCTGTCCCTCCTTGTCACCTCTGTTTCTTCATTTCAAGGTCCCCTTCCAGTTTCTGGTCTGGAGGATGATAGTACGTTCCCAGTATTACATCACTCCTCAGGCCTGGTAATTTAACCCACAGAGATTCTACAGTGGAGCCTGACCCGCCTTCAATCTCTACTTTGCTGGATTCTATCCCTTCCTTAATGTAAATGGCCACCCCACTTCCAACTACTGTCCCTCCTGTAGAGTTTATAGCCCGGGATTGCAGTATCCCACTGATTTTCCACATTCCACCAGGTTTCCATTATGCCCACTATGTCAATGTTTTGCCTTGTCACCAGACATTCCAGTTCTCCCATCTTTGCTCGAAGACTTCGGGCATTTGTACATAGAACGCCCCAGGATGGTAGCTTATTTGCTCCTTTGTCTCCACATTCTCTCACTGTGCCAAACCGTCTATCACATCCCATCACACTACTATTCCCAATTTCTCCTCCTACTCTGCTTTTGTCTTGTTGTTCTCTAACCTCCCCATTTTCGTCCCATAGGGATGCCCCTCAGCTCCTGTCGGCCTTCCCCCAGGGATCAGTTTAAAAGCTGCTCTGCCACCTTTTTAAAGTTATGCACCAGCAGTCTGGTTCCATTCTGGTTCAAGTGAAGCCTGTCCCTCTTGTACAGGTTCTGCTTGTCCCAAAACGCTCCCCAGTGCCTAACGAATCTAAACCCCTCCTCCCTACACCACCGTCTCATCCACACATTCAGATCCCTGATCTCCACCTGCCTAGCTGGCCCTGTGCGTGGAACAGCTAGCACTTCAGAGAATGCGATCTTTGAGATCCTAGCTTTCACTTGCCCACGTCATTGGTGCCGACATGCACCACAACTGCTACCTCCTCCCCAGCACTATCTACCAGCCTGTCTAGACAAGAAGTGATGTCCATAAGCTTTGCACCAGGCAGGTAAGTCGCCATGCAGTCCTCACATCCGTCACAAACCCCCCCTCTCTATGTTTCTAATAATCGAATCCCCCAATACAAGAAGCCCCTGACCCCCCTCTCTCCAAGGACTATCCTGAGTGCATTCGGATATGGGCCAATCCCCTGGCCCCCCTAGGGGATTGTTTCCCTTCTCCAGCCCCGAGACTTCCCACCGCCTGAGGAAGCCTGATCGTCCCCAGAAGTCTCCCCAGGGTCCTTCTCTGCCTGCCTCTGCTTCTCCAGGTCGGCCACCAAGGCTTCAACGGAGGTGATGCGTTCCCTGAGTCCCTGGAGCTCCTTGCACCGAGGACACACCCATGAGTTATGCCCCAGAGGCATATAGTCATACATGTTGCATACACAAATTCTGAGGGGACTGACTTCTGAGCAGACCCGCTTAGGCTCGGTGCAGTGGGAGCCACCCGTGCAGGAGGCGCAAGGCGTGTGCTGCAGCCCCCGCCAAGGGTCGCTCCCTCCTCCCGCGGGCGGCGCTGCCATCTGCCGGCTGCCTGCTTTCTCCTCCTGTCGTGGCCGCTCAGAGGCTGCAACCCGCGCGCGCCTTCCCGGGAGCAAGCCCCACTGAGTAGACCCGCTCGGACCGGACGAGAACCGCCGCCGCCCGCCCGCCTCCAAGCCCACCCGCAGCGCTGAAGCCGGGGGCGCCCCTCCCCAACGGCCGTGCCGTTGCCTCAGCCACCTGGGCGGCGGCTTCCAACCGCCTTATCAGCCTTAGCAACCGCCGCCTTCCAACCGCCTTAGCAACCGCGAGGCCGGTAAGCGCCCTTCCGCTTTTACGACCCGTCGTAACTCCCATCGCACCGGCTCGCTTCTTGGCGGCAGAGCGAGGCGTTAGGGAGAGCCGTAAAGCGAACCCGGCAACTAGACTCCCCGCCCGAGGGGGGAGGCGGGGTCAGAGCGGTAGCCCCGCCCCTCCTGCTGAGGAGAGAATTGGGTGGGGGGAAGAACCGGGTCCCTGTGGGGCTGCGCTCCTCTCGCCTGTGGTGGGCGGCTTATGGGGTCTCCTACCCGCCTGGTGGCTCTACACCGCCCACCTTTGTTCCCCTCCTCTGAAGGGGTCGTCCACGTCGGAGGGAGCTGGCAGCACACAGGTGGGGCAGCAGGAGGGTGGTCCCTTTGTGTGGGGGGCGTGAGGACCCCACAGGCCTGCCCGCCCGTCACCTGCTGGTGTTCCAAGGAGGAGGGGGCTGCAGCTGCACCAGCAGGGCGTGTGCCATTCATCCCCACCACCAGCGCCACCTGACTGCATGCCTGTCTCTTTTTGCTCCCCTCTCCAGGCTGGCACCAGGAATCATGGCACAAGTGGGGCACAGAGTGGATTACCTGGCGGGGTTCTGCTGCCCGGTGGGGGGGCTGGCAGCTGGGAAGCCCAGAGTGCTGTGCCACGGGAACCAGATCTACCTCTCCAATGGCACCGAGTATGTCTACATCTACGACCAAGAAGGGCGGCTGATGAAGGTAAGTGGTGCGTGGCTGGCCCCTGGATACCACTGGCCCACCCAAAGCCCAAAATTTTGGCACATCCTGGGCGGTTGGTAACGTGGGGCACAGACGGACGTCCTGGTATTTGGGTCAGATGCGGTGAGCTAGTTCTGGGGGCTCAGAGATCATGTCCAGGGATGCAGGATATCTGAGACCCTGATTAGTCTGACACAAACTGGGGGTACTAACAGCACAGAGAGGAGATCACACATCCGTTAACATGGAATGACTTTCAGCCTCTGCTTCCATGCTTGTGATCGATAACCTGGTTTGAAATCGGCCACCAAGGTTGAGAAAAATCCATCATATAAACCTCGTTGTGAATACAACATCATGCTGCAAGGGTGTTGTGGGGGGTAACTAATCTATGTTACATAAATGGATCCTCTGCATGTGCCTTTTACTCCTCTTGGTCGCTCACTTTCCCAGTAGTTTCAGGCTGTTCCTCACCAATGTGAAAGTTGTAACAACTACTAAATTCTCTTGTACATGGCCAGGAGACCAAGATGTGTGTGTGTTGCATTTCTGCTCTAACCCACTCTGTTGTGACAAAATACAGTGTATTTTGTGACAAAATAGAAAATACACTAAATACAATGTTTGTTCTTAAAAATTAGAAAAAACTGCACGAAGGTATTAATGACTGTATTTTATAGAACATAGATCGTGTTATTTCAAACGTGCTAAGGGGTAAAAGAGGTGGGATGCCTGGTATATGGAGAAGCAATAGTCACTTGGGAGAATTAGTAAAGATAATAGCTGCAAGTCAAAGCCCTGTGCTTGCTGAAATTTTTGCATTGCATAAAGGGAAATAGCACTGAGATATGTAGTGTATACCCCAACTCATGAAAGAGAACATGGAATCCTCTCTTGGTGCAGGGCTCTGTACATCCATTGGACTACTGCTGCAGTTTTCAAACTCTCCGGGAGTTTGAAACCCACAGTAAGACTTTCCGGGGGTGGGGGGGAGGCAGCAGGGGCTGGGGGAGGGCAGCGATCACCCCACTCTCCCTTTCCCTGACCTGGGACGCCTTGCAGGCGCTCGCGCAGGGCTCCCCGCATACAGGGACGGCTGTTGCAGGAACTGGAGGGTGCACCCCAGTCCCTGTAGCCCAGTCAGAAGGGATTGCTCTGCTTCCTGTTTTGCGGAGTGGGGCACAATCGCTCCACTTTCACTTTTCCTGACCTGGGGAGCCCTGCCTAAGGTTGCGCAGGGCTCCCTGCACCCCAGGGAGTCTGCAGGAGGCTTGGGCAAGTGCACCCAAGCCCCTGCCTTCCCCCTGTCTCCTGGCTGCCCCCGCCCCTTAAGGGGGCAGAGGCCAGGACCCTCAGGCTAGGGCATCGCAACGCCCCAGTTTGAATACCACTGGTCTACTGGATTGTGGCCAGCATCATTTCTTGGATCAACTGTGAGCTTTCACAGGAGGCAGAGATCCCACATCAGACTTGTATGGGTGTTCATGGTTGTAGCTTGGGACTATAATACACACACTTATGTGATGAGCTTGCAGGAATAATTTTGCTCTTTGTTCTGTAGAAGAGTTTGTGGAAGCCTTAGCCCAGTGTTAAAACCCATGAGTGCTTGGATATTATTCTTAGCATATAGGGCTGCCTGATGCTGAGATCTAAACTAAATCCTTAATTAGGTGTCCTAGTAAATTTGTAATGCACTCTCACTGTTGTAGCTTTTTGCAGCCAGTTGGTTGCCTGTACTTTGTAATCAATTTACTTCCAGCATCCAATCCTGACATTTTTCTGTCAGGATTTGACATCTCTCTTCTGTCAGCTGTTACAAATTGATGCTTCAGTATAGTCTTGTTGAATTGTAAAACAAAGGGTTTTGGTCATCATCTCTGTTGTTTAAGCACTTGAACTCTCTTCCTGATTGAAGCTAAACGTTGGCTTTTTTCATATGGATTCCATCATTTTTCAGTGCTGTTTGCTGGGCTTGCGACAAACCTTATCATTATGTTACAAACATCCCTTTAATTTATTCCCCTGATTGTTTCTAAGAAACCTATTATGGCAATATACAGCTCAGCCTCCTACACTTTTCTCTCATGCAGAGAAGTAGGTCACAAATGGGTTAATGCTTTTTTGTTTTCTTCTTGCTTAGAAAATATGCTTGAAATCTAGTGTTTGTGGGTGTCTTTGTGCCGAAGGGGTGTTCTGTTACCCACCTTCTGAATTGCTGTGGCAGCTTTTCCTGCAGACAGCCATGTGGACTACTGCCTGTTCCCTTACTGCTGAAACGAAGCCCCATCTTGTGTAAAATATGTCACTTGTTCATCAGCACAGTATAGCAGCAATGGCAACTGCTAGTGGCTTAAAATGAAGAATTGCATGTTGCCTCCTAGATAATGTCGTCTCTGCTTATTGCAAAGTGTGCTTTTCAGAGGGAGTAGCTCTATGTTCGCTTAGTTGTTCTTATAGCACAAGTTGTAGGTCCTTAGCTAGAGAGGGGGAAAACAAAATTCAGTTGATTTATGAAAATGGAACTCATTTTAAATCAAAGTGACATCATGGCTGCTGACTGCACATCACTGGGTGTTCTTGCTGATACCCAGAGAGTGCTGTGTCTAACCAGACACGGTGTGGGCAGGAGAGAAAGCAGGAGGCAACAAATGCTCATTTGGAATGTGCCTCTTGTAAACTTTCACAGCTGGCTATGTCATTTCAGAGGGAGAAATTTCCAGAATATTGCACATCTTAGTTTTACTTAGGACTGAGGCTGCAGAGACTGCTTCCAATGTCTTCATTCTCATTTGGAGCTACCTGAGAAACTACTGAAGACCTTCACATTTAGGAAGAGGAATCATCATAGCTCCTAGCAGAGCACATGCTTTACATGCCAGATGTCCCAGGTTCAATTTCTGGTTTTTCAGATACATATGGAAAAGACTAGTGTACACTGACTGGGAGGAGTCAGTGTACATTGACACTACTGAGCTGGATAGATCAATGGTCAGATTCAGTATAAAGCAGTTCATAATTTCCTCTTTCTTCATGTTTCTGTTTCCCTAGGCTGTCTACAGATTTCCTGATCAAGTTTGGCATGTGGAGCTCCTGCCTTTGCACCAGCAGCTGTATATCCTCTGTGCTGGAGTTGGAATTTACTGTGTATCCTTGGACTACCAAAGCAGGTAAGAGACAGAGCAAGTATTTCATACTCTGCTGCTGCTAATCCCAGGTTCCAACTAGGCTATGTGCCTGTTGGGAACGTGTTCTAGTGCCTGCTACCTAGTTGGATGCCTGGTGGTCTTGGCGGTGAGTCCCTGGATCTGAAGCTGCTGCTTTTGAATGCCAGGTCGGTGAATAACAAGACCTGTATCATCCGGGATTTAATCCTGGATGAGAAAGCCGACCTGTTATGCATTACGGAGACCTGGTTGGACATGGAGGGAGGCGTTAGTCTCTCTGAACTTTGTCCACCAGGCTTCCAGTTGATGCAGCAGCCAAGACTGCAGGGACGGGGAGGGGGAGTTGCAGTGGTCTATTGTGAGTCCATCTCCCTTACCAGGTGCCCTGTCCAGCAGTCTGCTGGGTTCGAGTGCCTGCATGTTGTGTTGAGAGGACTGGACAGGATTGGGATTCTGTTGGTGTACCGCCCGCCCTGCTGCCCAACAGTCTCCCTGCCTGAGCTGACTGGGGTGATCTCGGGGGTGGCATTGAAGGCCCCCCGCCTGTTAGTGCTGGGGGACTTCAATGTTCATGCCGAGGCCCCTGCGGCAGGTGCAGCTCAGGATTTCATGGCCGCCATGACAACCATGGGCCTGTCCCAGAAGATCTGGGCCCCGACACATACTGCAGGACATGTGTTGGACCTGGTGTTCACAGCTGGACACGGAGGCAGTGATCTGGATGTGGATTAAGATCACTCCGTTGTCATGGACAGATCACTTCCTGGTAAGGTTTAGGCTTGTTGCAACTTCCTTCCTCCGCAGAGGCGGGGGGCCGTTTTCTATGGTCCGCCCCCAGAGGCTAATGGTTCCTGTAGGTTTCCTGAGGGCTCTGGGGGATTTTCCCACTGCCAAGACTGGCACCTCATCTGAGGCCCTGGTTGACCTCTGGAATGGGAAAATGACCAGGGCAGTGGATGAGATTGCTCCGGAGCGACCTCTGCCACGTCGCAGACTCGGAGCGGCTCCTTGGTTTACTGAGGAGCTGCGAATGATGAAGCGGCAGGGCAGACGTCTAGAGCGACGGTGGCAGAAAACTCGCGATGAATCCGATCGAACACGGAGTAGAGCTCATTATAGAGCCTACTCCGTGGCGGTGGTAGCAGCGAAGAGATCGTTCTTCTTGCTACCATTGCGTCTGCTGACAACCATCCAGCAGAGCTGTTCCGTGTGGTGCGGGGCCTCCTTCATCAGGCCCCTCTAGTGGACCAGGAGGAATACACGGTCAGCCGCTGTGACGGGTTTGCGCAACACTTTGCAGATAAAATTGATCATATTCGTCACAACTTGGATGCCACATTGACAATGTCTGACGATGTCCCCTTGGTAACTGCTTGTCCAGTGTTGTGGGATTCTTTTCAGCTTGTACAGCCTGAGGATGTGGACAGACTCCTTTGGAGTGTGAGGCCGTCTGCCTGCCTGTTTGACCCTTGCTCAGCTTGGCTAATAAGAGCTGCCCGGGGTGGACTGGCTGAGTGGACGGGAAGGGTGGTTAATTCTTCCTTGATGGAGGGGACGTTGCCACTCGCTTTGAAACGGGCAGTTTCAAACGGGTTCGCCCCCTCCTGAAGAAGCCCTCCCTGGATTCCACGGTGTTGGATAACTACCGGCCAGTCTCCAACACCCCGTTTCTGGGCAAGGTAATTGAGCGGGTGGTGGCGGCCCAACTCCAGAGGGTCTTGAATGAAACGGATTATCTGGATCCTTTTCAATCTGGTTTCAGGCCGGGCTTTGGGACGGAAACTGCCTTGGTGGATGACGTACGCCGGGGACTGGACAGGGGGAGTGTGTCCCTGTTGGTCCTACTGGACCTCTCGGCGGCATTCGATACCATCGACCATGGTATCCTTCTGGGCCGATTGGCCGAGTTGGGAGTTGGAGGCACTGTTTTGCGGTGGTTCCGATCTTACTTGGAGGGTCGGTCCCAGATGGTGGTGCTGGGGGATGCCTGTTCGACACCCTGGCCTTTGAGGTGCGGGGTGCCACAGGGTTCAATTCTGTCCCCCATGCTATTTAATATCTACATGAAACCGCTGGGAGAGGTCATCCGGGGGTTTGGAGTGGGGTGTCATCAATATACTGATGACACCCAGCTCTATCTCTCCTTTCCTCCAGACTCCAGGGTGGCAGTTGAGGGCCTGGAGTGCTGTCTGGAAGCAGTGAGGATCTGGATGGGGGCTAATAAGTTGAAATTAAATCTGGATAAGACAGAGGCTCTCCTAGTTCGGAAATCCTCGATGCAGGTACTGGACTATCGGCTTGCTCTGAATGGGGTTGCACTCCCTCTGAAGGAGCAGGTCCGCAGCTTGGGGGTCCAAGCTGCAGCTTGGATTCGCAGCTGCTCCTGGATTCCCAGGTGGCGGCTGTGGCTAGGGGGGCCTTCGCTCAGCTGCGGCTGGTGCGCCAACTGCGGCCGTACTTGGATCGGGCAGACCTGGCCACGGTGATCCATGCCACGGTAACATCGAGGTTAGATTATTGTAACGCGCTTTATGTGGGGCTGCCCCTGAAGACGGTTCGGAAACTGCAATTAGTGCAGAATGCGGCGGCCCGTGTGGTCACTGGAGCTAGGCGGTTTGACTCTGTCAGCCCGCTTCTCCGGGGGCTGCATTGGCTGCCCATTCGTTTCCGGGCCCAATTCAAGGTGCTGGTTTTGACCTTTAAAGCCCTATACTGCTGTGGGCCAGGGTATCTCAGAGATCGCCTACTTCCGTACAATCCGGCTCATCCTCTTAGGTCATCAGAGAAGGCCTTTTTACAAGTGCCGCCGCCTAAGGAGGTACGTGGGGCGGCGGCAAGAAATAGGGCCTTCTCAGTAGTGGCACCAACATTATGGAACTCCCTTCCCCTTGACTTGAGAATGGCTCCTTCTCTTGAGACTTTTTGGCGAGGCCTGAAGATATTTTTGTTTAAAGAAGCCTTCTGAGTGCATGGCCTTTTTAAACATCTCTTCTGTATCTTTTTAGTATTTTTACAGGCCTGATTCCTCTGATTTGCTACGTTTTGCTCTTTTTATCTGACTTTTTATCTGACTATGGTTTTTATGGGTATATGTTAATGTGTTTTTAATATGTTTTTATTTGTGGTTAAATTATGTTTTTAATCTGTTTTTAATATGTTGTGAGCCGCCCTGGGTCCCTTTGGGGAGAAGGGCGGCATATAAATAAAGTTTATTATTATTATTATTATTATTATTATTATTATTATTGGATTGGTAGTTTGGGTTGGAAAGCTCCAGTATGAGAGGTGCCTTTGTTTGAATCTGCCCTCCCAGCTGCTACTAATACAAAAACAAAAGCCTACAGGAGATACTAATCATGGGTCTCCTCCACCATGTCTGGGTTGGTGCTTTGCTTGTCTGCTATTCCTATTCAACTTCCAAGCCCCTTCAGAAGAGGCAACAAAAGTGTTAAATTGTTAAATTGTTGAAACCTTTCTCCCAAGTAGTAGCTTTCTTTATCCAGTCCACTGCTTCTGAGTTCAGTTCTGTGAAGCGGATGCTAAATATTCTGATTTTTTCAGATTCATTTCTGACTCCACTGAGAGCTTTTCCTTGTTTGCTTTGAAGGTTAGCGAAGCAGACAGATGGTGGGGAAAGCGACTACTTCTCCAGCGTCCTCCCAATGGGCTCTAATGCCTGCACCTTCCCTGATGCCACACTTTGCACCTTCACGCTGCTCAACGATGTCCTCGTCACTCTTTCCCAAGTACAGGGGAAGTGGTGCATGAATCTCCATGAGCTCCCAGGCCCTGAAGACCAGGAGAATTTTCCACGCCAACCAATCAGCCATGTGGACATCACTACCTCCACAGGAAGCGATGGAGATGTATCTCTAGCA
The DNA here is from genome assembly GCF_035046505.1 of Tiliqua scincoides. NCBI lineage: Eukaryota > Metazoa > Chordata > Lepidosauria > Squamata > Scincidae > Tiliqua > Tiliqua scincoides. The sequence goes on from NC_089822.1 coordinate 149,182,272, forward strand.
CACTTTCTCCCTGTTCTCTGTTGTGCTTCTTCTCCAGGGACAAGTGACCTCAAGGAGGGTCTTCGCCACTCAGGGGGATTCATGCTGGAGGAGCCTCTCTTCAGTCTCCTCTTTGGTGTAGATGCTGCCATGCTGGATTCTCCCATGATCCTATGTGGTTTCCCAGATGGGCAACTATGTTCTGTGCCCCTGAAGGCCTTAAGTTCCCCTGGCAACTGCAACCTTGAAGATTCACCTGTCAAGATCCTTCACCATTTGGAGGAGCCAGTTGTCTTCATTGGGGCCTTGAGAACAGAACGGAGATCTCCAGACACAGAGGAGTTGCCAGCATATGGAGACTTGGGTTGTGACTGTGTGGTGGCTTTGGGCCACTATGGCAAAATGGTGGCCATCAAGGCAGCTCAGGGAGAAGAGATCAAGGTCCCAGAGCTCCGAGAGTATTACTTACAAGGGCCTGTTCTGTGTGCAGCCTGCAGTGGAGGGAGCCGCATGTATTACAGCACTCACTCAGACATCTATGCTGTGGACTTGGACAATGGCACTCCTGAGGCTGAGAAGGTGGAGGACTCGGCAGGAACCCTTCCATCTGCTTTGTCTCCTGCCAGCTTGAGTATCTGCAGTGTTGTGGCTCTCTCCCTCTCTTCTCGGGAGTCGGAAGGTATGAGAATGTGTCTATGAACTTAGTGTTGTTGCACACAACCCACAAAATGCCACTTGTAAGTTATGAAAGGATAAAAAAAAAAACCAACCAGTTGTGAGAGAAACTTGCTGTGACTATACCTTAGCTATATATGAGTCACAAGTGTTGGGTCTAATCTTGCTCCAGAACCACTTGGACAGAGTCTGCTTCTTTAAAAATCACAGTTATGCTGTAGGCAGAGGGTCAGGAACCGGACACCCCTGCTAGACCTGGGTCTTAAAGATATGCCCATTGATCCCTTAGTTGCCAGTTCAGAAGTAGAAAAAGAGCAGAGAGGGAGGAGTGTCTATGGCATTGGATGTTAGCAAGCTATATGAAGTGAGGAGGTGGATACCCTAACTTGCCACCCTCCCCACTTCATTTTGTGAGTGGCCCTTTAGTTAGTTGCTGGTCAGGGCTGTCAGTTTTTTTCCCCAACTTCTACGCATGCCATGGGGTGATCCATGCCTTAGCATGTTTTGGGTGAAGTTGCAGGTAGCATGGTACTGAGTAATCACTGGTTTTGGCCAGGAGATGAATCACTGATGATTGGGTTACTTATGGCAGTTGTAAATGAGGTCAGAGTGATCTTTTCATGTTCCCCTGGGTCCTAGCTCCACTTTTTCTTGTCAAGATCCACATTTGCTTGACCTCTAGTTAGAGCAAGTCATTCCTGTCTGACTGTGCAAGTTGGAAGCTAAATGGAGTGAAACGTCTGGTTTGGAGTGAAGTGAAGGAGAGCACCTAGATGCTGCTGCACTCTGTAGGCTCCTTGCCTTTCTGACGTTCCTCGTATCCAAATCTGCTTGTCCTCTTCTTGATGAAGAGCTGGGTACTTCTGGTAGAATTTGTGTCCAGGATGCACTTGCTCTAGGGCAGGGCAAGTTAAACCAAGGGCCTGATCCAGTACATGTGCTTACCCCTCTGCTGTGTGACCAAGACAAACTGTTTCGAGGGGGAGCCGCTACTCTTCCATTCCGATCTCCCCCAAACTGCATGCCAGCCAGCTACTTCCGTGTTGCATCGCCACAGCCACGTGTGCATCTGGTGTTCCAGGCAGATGTGGCTGGGTAGTGTGCAGTTTGGGGGAGATTGGGATGGAAGATTAACAACTCCCCCCGTGGAGTGCTTTAGCTCACTCACACTGGGGAAGCCGTTTTTGGTGCAAAATGGTTGGCACTTTGAGCCCCAGTGTTCTAGGGGGACCATGAATCCATCTTGATTCAGCATCCTACACAGAAGTCTGGGGCCAGCTCAGATCATTCCCAGATATGAGGCGAGTGGAGAAGGGGAAGAGAGAGAATAGAAGGTATTCTAGGAGTTCTGTCTCTTTTTGGCAGAAATAGCTCTGTAGCGCTCAGCTCTGGGTGTAGCAATTCAGAGCTGCCTCTTTTCTCATGTAGAACAGCTATGTCATGCTTGTTCACCATGCAAGAGGCATTAATATCCTGTGAGCAGGAAGCAGCCTTCCTCCCCTATAAGGATCAGTGAAAACTCAGTGCCTCCCATTTATCTCTACCTTTGGAGTAAGGGAGGAGTGGGTTGCTCAGGCTGCCTTGATGGGCTAAGGAATGTGGTCCTTTGCACCCAGGCTTTCCAGCAGCAGGACACAATTGTTATCTCATTTTATTGAACAGGTGGAAGAGTCTTGCTTAGGGTTACTCCTTCTGCTGTTCCAGGCTCCAAAAGAACCAAACTCAGAATAACAGTTTACTCTGGCTTCAGTGTTTGTGACCCTGCCAGACTGAAAATAGCTAAGCTCTGACTGTTGCCAGTATGCACAAGAAAAGGGGAATGTCTGAGTTGAAGGAGAACATACTAGGGGTAGCAAGGCAGGAACTGAACGCAATGGGAAAGAGACCTAGAACTATAAAGGTTGCCTGCTTCCAACAGCATGGCAAGTTTTACTAGTTCTGTTTCTCTGTTTCTGTGTCATGAGCTGGCTTCCCCTTTCCAAACTTCTTTGTGGGTTCATGAGAACTAGGAACTTAGCTTTTAGACTTGCACATCAAAGAAAACCGTTTTCTATATTCAGTCTCTGGCTATGTCCCATGTAGTGTCCACACATGTCATCTTGCTGATAGCCAGTGTCCTAATATTAGTATTTTATTGCCTAAGTTCCTAAGGCCCAAATCCTAACCACCTTTCCAGCTCTAACATAGCTGTGCCAATGGGGCATGTGCTGCATCTTGCAGTTGGGGGGCAATCATGGAGGCCTCTTCAAGGTAAGAGAATGTTTGTTCCTTTACCCTGGAGCTTCATTAACTTTACCCCAGTGCTGGAAAGTTGGTTAGGATTGTGCCCTAAGAGTTCTAGGTGCTGTTCAGTAATTAGAAATAATATAGGCCCTGTCCTCAGGCTTGCAATTTAGAGGTTAAGATTGTGTATCATGTTGGGGGTGGGGTGGGGTGGGTGGAGAGAACTGATTGGGGAAAGCCAGGGTAAATCATTGTCAAAAAGAGCAATGGAAAGACCCATTTCTCCCTCCAACCCATGCAGAGTAGCTGGCCATTGAAGGAGTCCAAGAAAGGAGAGGCCAGGTGATAATTGAACCTGGTAGACTGAGCAAAAGACACTGGTCTCTCCCACCCCCACCCCCTGGGTCACAGGGTCTTGGAGACCAGAATGAGATCGATCTTAAGGGAATGAAGCTGGCAAATACAACTGGGAACACAGGAACTGCATGCAAGCGAAATGAAGCTGACCAACAGAAATGCCCACCTAGGTAGGATTTCACAGGGAGCAAATGCATCTTTGCATGTCTTCTCCTATGTGACAGAGCTCTTCTGGGGAAATGGGTTCTTTGTGCCCTCCCAGCCCACCTACTTGGGCTATGCATCACTTCACTTCAGTCTCTCTTCCCACTGAGATGAGGAAGACGTACTGGGAAGCCACTTTTCCATGCATGTTCTCCTCTCAACAAATAGCTGGGAGCTTGCTTTACTGCAAGGTGTCTCATGCAGCAGCAGGGAATATGCTTTTCTTTACTTCCATCTGTACATGATCCTCAGGGCTTCTCTGGGCTCCCCCACCCCCTGAGCACAGGCTCCTGGTTCTATCCATTTCCATTCAGTTCTGTACGGTCTCAGATATATTACAAGGGTGCAGATTCTAAAATAGCTTCTGAGAGAAATATTCCCGCTGATGCACCCATGGGTTGTAAACCTTCAGCATCGGCAAATTTGCATGGTTCCTCTGCATGCAAATAACAGGAGGACTCTGGTCTCTGTAGCCATCTGGTGCAGACCTAACCCCTGTGCTTGTCAAACTGCTCACTTCTTTCCTGCTGAGTTTTTACTCCCTTTGATTGTGTGGGTCTCTTCTCTGTGACTTTGGAGAGTTGCTTTGTGACCATCCTCTGAGTCCTAGCACTAGAAGGGTAGATGGAACTCAAAAGTCAGTTAGTGTAGTGCACTGAACAGAAGCTGGATCTTTGATACTTAAAAGTTCCCAATAGATTAGCTCATATCATCCAGGTCAGGGGTGTCCAAAGTTTTTGGCAGGAGGACCACATCGTCTCTCTGACACTGCGTCGAGGGCGGGGGGGGGATTAATTTACATTTAAAATTTGAATAAATTTACATAAGTTTACATAAATGAATATATTAAAGATGAACTTATATGAATGAATGAAGGTCTTGCAATAGCTCAAGGCCTATAAAAGGCCTTGCACAAAGCAAGGCTGGCCTTTCCTTTGCTGCCGCTACTGCATCACAGACATGAAACAACAAGCAGTGGAGGGAATCCTCATCCCACAGCTCATGTGAGAGGTCAAACAGTCACCCTCATGCTGACAGCAGTTGCGTGGGGCCAGTGTGGGCTCCAGCAAATCTCCAGAGGGCCAGAGGCTCATTGGGGCTCCCTGAGGGCCACACTGAGAGGCCTTGAGGGCCGCAAGTGGCCCCAAGGCCGGGGTTTGGGCACGCCTGATCCAGGTTATTGAATGCTACCAAAGTAGAGCACAGGAGCCAGCCAAATGTTCTGTACCAGAAAGGTGAGATGCATTAGCCAACTGATTCAAGGAAGAGAAGATAAAAAGTCTCTTTTGGTCACTTGCTAGGCTGTGAGGAGAAATTCCTCTGAAATCAGACTGAAGGATGTCTACAGGTGCAATCCTAACCCCTTATGTCAGTGCTTTCCAGCACTGGCATAGTGGTGCCAATGGGACATGTGCTGTATCCTGCAGTTGGGTGTCACTCACGGAGGCCTCCTCAAAGTTAGGGAATGATTGTTTCCTTACTTCAGAGTTGCATTACCCTTATGTCAGTGCTGGAAAGTACTGACAGAAGGGGTTAGGATTGCAGCCTCCCACTCTGAAAGCAATATGCACCTTTTGGAAGAGCTTTGCCGGAATGAAATGTTCATTGCCCATCTAGTTCACATCCACGCCACCTGAGATTTCTTCAGTTGGTAGTCAGGCCTGGCTCAATTCAGCTGAATAAGTTCTGAATACACACTAATGGCCCCTTGATGAGGAAAAGGTTCCCCTGTTCCTGAATTTTTAAGAGAGAAGTCCTGAGATTTACCAATTGGGACATTTTCCATCCTTTCCCAGGGTGCCTCTGCCTACTGTGTGGTGTGACTGTTAGTACCTCACTAGAAAAAAAAAATGGAGGAGAACTTGGAGATACCCTCATATGATCTCACTCCATGATCTGGCTTGAGTGGAAACATAAGAGTGTATGAATGCAGCAGAAGTAAAATGCTCATTCCTGAAGAAACCCCCACGGAAATACCTTATTCTGTCTGTTCGCATGAATTCATCTTATGCCTTTGAGAGGGAGGGGAAGAAATCTAGACAGTTCCTGGCCTCTTATATGTTTGTGTGTCGCTTTCCTCAGGTGAGTCTGAGCTTCTGGCGTTGTCTGCTAAAGGCCGACTCATGACCTGTGGCTTGTGCAGTCCAGATGATACACAGCCTGTCAAGATGAACCCTGACAAAGCTGGGCAGAGGATCAAGGAACTGCTCTCTGGCATAGGTCATGTCTCTGAAAGGTAAGACCTGTCCTCCCTCCCTGTATAGCTGACACACACATGTCAGATACACATTCAGTGTTTCTATGTTGTCTTGTAATGTGCACCTTTGCCTAAAGTTAATAGGATTATCCTGACCCTGCCACTGGCATGGCCAGTGGCCTTAGGAAGTCTGATGGTCAGAAGTTTGCCCATTCCTGAGGAAATGATGAAACGATGCCAGTTAGTTCCTCTTAAGCATCTTTGCTCCTTTGACCACTATGAGCAAATACCTTAGATCTGTGGATTAGTTAACAGGTTTTGTGTGTGTGTGGCTATTTACCTTGTTTGCTAAGAGTTGGCAGCAAAAACCACTTGGGAGCTGCTTTTGAGGAAGCATGCAGGCAGTGGCTGACCTGATTAGGGTGTGTTGAGTTAGACCAGCTTCGTCATTCTAGCAAAGCGTGGAGTTCAGGAGTCTGTGGTGTAAGCAGCGAGATTCCTTAGTATCTCGGTCCAAAGAAGGATAGATATGGGAAGTGTGATATGTGGGTGTTGTTTCTAACCATATCAGCGTAGGAAGCTGCCTTATCCTGGGTCAGACCCTTGATACATCTAGCTTAGTATTGTCTGAACTGACTGGTAGTGGCTCATACCAAGGTCCTTCCCAGCCCTACCTTGGGATGCCAGAGACTGAACCTGGAACCTTCAGTCTGCTAAGCCTGTAGCTACCACCTGCCCCCACTAGTGTGTTATCTCCAGTACTCTAATGTAGGAATTCCAGTGCATCAGTAACTTTGGTGGATGAGTTCTTCAGGTAACCTCTTCTCATGTGTTCATGTCTAGCTTTTGGCCACCTTACCTGTCATTTATCAGATAATAGTCCTTATATTCTTCCCCAATTCCTGCAGGGTGTCATGTCTCAAAAAGGCTGTGGATCAGAAGAACCGAGCTTTGACGTGCCTGAACCAGGTGATGAATGTGAGTGCAGCTTTGCTGTCCAGCCAGAATGGTCAAAAGCCCATCACTTGCACCATTGCTGCCCATTGGAGCCGCATGCTGGTTCAGAACACCTTGACCATCTCCTGCGTACTGGAGAACTTGGGCGAGTGCAGCCTGGAGCGAGGCTGGACCTTCTGCATTCAGCTCTTTGCCAGCTCCTGTGACTTTGAGGAAAGCTCCTCTGACTCTGCCACCACCTATACTTTCCCTATAGATCAGCTCCTTCCTGGGAACAAGACGGAGGTGACACTCCCCCTGGGCCCTGCTGATGGCTCCAAACTGGAGCTCCCGTTCACAGTCTCCTGTTCTCTCTACTACAGCCTGCAGGAGATCCTGGCTACTGTCTCGGAGTCCACTGAGCTGCTCGATGACCTATTCTCTGACGATTCCCCTGGCCTTTCCCCAGATAGAGAAGGCATCTGCCTGCCCTTGAGGGAGGTCACCATTGACATCCTGCAGTGCCTTCATTTGGACAGTGGCAACGAGAAATCTGAAGCTGTTGCACCTGCAGCCGTCTCCCCTCTCCCTGCGGATCCAATCGATACCTTCCTGAAGTTGTCCCAGATGCAGTCTGACCTTGAGAATATAGAAGGGTGTGATGAGCTCGCTCCAAGAGCACTGGGTGCTCTGGGAGACGGTTACTTGGCTCCATCAGTGGCGTCCATCAAGGTGTCATCTGATCTGCTGAGAACTGCCCTGAAGGACTTTTGTGCAGGTGTGTGATTTGTATGAGAGCTGGTAACCTTGCATTTCCTCCTCTGTCTGGCCCTCAGCACTGTAAGCCTATCATCTCCACATTGCATCTGCACTGACTGTTCTCAGATGCTGTTTGGACACACTGGGAGCAGCAGTTTTCTTTGTTTTGCAAAAGAGATTGGGGGGATGCAGTTTGTGGGGGGGGGGGAATTGCTTGGTAATGGGCTGTTTGATCATATCCCTGGAGACCCTCAGTCCGAGCAGAATGGCCAGCTGGCATTTATTTTATACCCCCACTTTTTCCAAGAAGCTCAGAGCAGCTTACATGTGGTTCCCCAGGGAGAGCCCCCTCTCAGTCAGCTTGGTGAACCAGACCTGCATGGCTGTATTAGAATACGTCACGTGGCCTGCAGAAATTTCCTCTTTGCCCTGTAATCTCTTTTGTTGCAGATGAAAATGTAGGCTGCCCAAGTGGGTGTCTGCAGCAACTCTTATCTCCAGGGCACATCCCAAAAGCGAGCTGTTCCAGCCATGATTTTACCAAATCCACTATAACTTCCTTGCTGGATCCTGTAGAGCAAGGGTCTCCAAACCCCGACCCTGGGGCCAGATGTGGCCTGCAGTGAGCCTCTATCTGGCCTGCGGCCAGCCTCTGATCTCCTGAGAGCCTCTGGCCCAGTTGACCAAACACAACCAGAGTTTTGCTTGTGGGGTGGGGAAATGGGAGTCCATTTAAGTGTGTGCTTTATTTCTTGGGTTGTGTTAGTGCTTGGAGAAATCCTTGACGTTTGAACTCAGTCATTTATTCACTCACCTAAGTTCCATCTCTAATGTATTTACTTAAATTTTATATTTAATTTTATTTCCGACCCTCAACACTGTGCCAGATATTTAGTTTAGAGACCCTTGCTGTAGAGCAGTGGTTCTCAAACTTTTAGCACCAGGACCCACTTTTTAAAAAGAGAATCTGTCAGGACCCACCAGAATTGATGTCATGACAAGAAGTGACATCATCAGGTTGGAAAATTTTTAACAATCCTATGCTGCAATCCTATCCACACTTACCTAGGAATAAGCCCTTTTGATTATCATTGTTAAAAGCATACACATAGTAGCCTGTTAAAAGTACAGATGTGTAACATTTCTCCAAATGCATAGCATGGTAGCATCAAGTCTAATATATTAAAAATAAAACATTGAAATGAACGGGGACCCACCTGAAATTGGCTTGTGACCCACCTAGTGGGTCCCAGTCCACAGTTTGAGAAACACTGCTAGAGGAAGTGACAGGTTTGTATTCCCACTTCCATTCCCAAGGTTGTTGCTGCAAGGCCCTACTTCATACTGAGTGAGCCCTTTTGATATTCATTTCCAGGCTGCTAATTGGTGACATGTGGCCATGTGAAAATTTTGTTGCTCTGGTTTTCAGGAAGTCAGGGCATGGAGTGCTCATGCCAGGCTATCCCTTGGGACATGTACTCCCAGGGAAAGGATCCCTTTGTTTCCTTTGCTGAGCCTGGAATAGTCTTGGAATTGACTGTTTTCCTCTATTTGTCAAACTAGCCAAGCTGTCCTTAGCATTTTTTTCCTGCTTGAAGAGGTGAGGTTGTTCCAGAGAATTCTGCAGTGTCATATGGAACATTTATTTTCTTTGAATATGCTTTTAACAAAATCCCTGCAGAATCTTTTCGGGAACTATGAAATGTCAGACCCATGGAACCTAGTGGTCAATGCCATCTGGGTCTTCCTGCCTTTGCTGCTCTAATGCCTGGAAAATTATTCCTGCATTCTGTGGCAAGAATATGGCAGTGGGGGTGGTGAAGGGGAGGATCTGAAGCCAAGCAAGTAACAGTCTCCCTTGTGAAGCAAAAAGGGGTTTGAAGGAAAACGAGTGCTGGCTCCTTAGCTCAGGCTGCCCAGGGACTGGGTGGGCATCATAGGTTGTGGTCTCCATATCTAACAAGATATTTTCAAGAAAGGCCAGAGTCTGTTATTTGCTAAAACAAGCCAAACACTCTTTCCAAGGAGTCTTAAATTATGTGTTTAAACGTGCAGAGTATACATGTCTCTAATTTGTCCTCATTGGAACATTTCGAGCTTGAGGTTGCTAGGGTGTTCTTTTGTAAGATTCAGAACATTCTGCCAGAAATTATGAAAGACACATTGGGTGGAATGGAAAGATTGCGGATGGAGGGCTCCCATATTCCGTCTGCTGGGACTGCCAATTCAGGTCCCACCAGCTAGATGGACTACACAACCCCATGTGCAACACAGCCCTCCACTTTTTTATTGCTCCTGACCTGCCCAACCCTACAGTTTGCACTGAAACCCACCTTACTTTGCACCTTCAGCCTGAAAGATCTTCATAAAGCATCTTACTATGCATCCAGAATGATTAACTTGCTCTTAGTGTATTTGGAAGGAACAGTAAGGGGCATCTTTGGGCAGCCAGAAGCCACAGCTCTCCCGCATAATGGCCCCTGTTCTTCTGTTCTTATCACTCAGAAGCACCGCTGTGCTGTGCTGTTCTACGATGGTTGCTGATGGAGAATGCCGAGGCAGATGTTCTCCAGAGCCAGGATGCGACAGCAGTGCGGAGCCTGGCCCCAGACGGAGGCAAAGTGCAGCTGAACATTCGAGAGGCAAGGAATGGGTTAACTGTGCAAGGGAGTGGGATGTGGGCTGGGTTTGCAAAGAATGAATGGGAGATGCTTCCAGAGGGCAGACCTGAACCCAGCAAGAACCTTAGATTGTTTCACTTCAGCGTAGAAGCATCCACACAGCATCTTGTCCTGTCCTGTTCTTGGAGACCATCTGGGGCTAAGACTCTGGAGGGGTTTCAGGCTCTTTGTGCTTGGGTTGGCCTTGGTACCAACAGCAGTGCTGCTGCTTGTGATTAAGTGAGAGACTGGACAGTCCTCCCTTTTTGTGAGGCATCTGAATGTTCCAAAAGGGATGGAGGGGCTTGGGCTGATTTAAATCATCCAAGAAGAATAGAGTCTCCTCTGGGGATTTGGTCATTTTGCAGTGGCGGTAAAGCCATTTCCCAGTGCTTGTGTGCACATTTGGGGGTAGCCCATAGCTCCATACAAGCACCTGTGCTCATACAGAGCTCTGCATGGAAAGGGCACACTTCATTTTCTTGGAAATCTGCCAATAGCCAGGCAGAGCATTCACAGATTCACAGATGAGAATAGAGAAAACTTGGCATGATCAGAGTTCCACTTGCAAAGAACTCCCTTTAGGGAGTGGGCTCTGTGAATAGGCACTAGAGCAATTTGGTTGCAATGACTGCTTTAAAGTGATTGTCCCTGAGTCCTGTGGTGTTGGCTTTTAGAGGGAATCTTCCAACTGGAGTGGTGCGTGAGTACAGCTCCACTGGATGAAGAGAGTGAGACCACCACAGCCAATGGTGTGAGCAGGTGAACAAACCTCATTCAGGTTTGTTGGGGAGTGGGCAGCATGTCCTCCTATCCCAGCCCAAAGTGAAGGCTGCTGGCCTAGCCTCTCAATTGGCCACCTCTGAAGTGTCTGTTCAAACTGCAGAGAAATATAGGGGGATAATCCTGGTAATGTAGGATGGATAGGAGCTGAGAGTCTTTCAATGTGTTAATGAAAGGGTTACTTTGTTAAGTGGCATCTCTTTGAAGACCCAAGCATTTCTGGATTGGAGCTCTTTCTCTAGAACTGTGGTTCCCAAACTTTTTAGCAGCAGGACCCACTTTTTAAAATACTCTGTTGAGACTCATCTAGATTTACCAGACTTTTTAAAAAGGAAATCTAGAAATTTCCTATTTCTAGAAATATTTTATTTATAAGTAATAATAACCAGAAAAAGACCCTCAAACATTTATCTCCCTAAATTTACGCAGGCTTGCAAACTGCAGGCGTTGGGCTCTTTGCAGGGTAATTATCGGCTACAGTGCCGATTTTTGAATAGCCTCAAGGCTTGAAGCAATTAGTTATCTGATCTTTCCATCACCCTTTGGTGACCCACCAAAAATCAGATTGCAACCCACCAGTGGGTCCTGACCCGCAGTTTGGGAACCACTGCTCTAGAGGGCATCAGTAGTTGCCATGATGGGAAAAGAGATATTGAATAGAGGGGAGTTCTACTACAGTCTAGAAAGAGTTTTGCTCCTTGTTCAGTCTGATTAGTGTATTTGGGATGGGAAGAAGTCCCACCTCCCCTTTGCTTAGTGACTTTCTGAGAGGTTTTGTTTTTTGCCATAACATAGGACTTGTCCTGCTTGAGTTTTCTGCATCTGACAAAGCTGTGCCATGTTGCTCATGCATGGGGCATCTTGTTCTCTGCTTCTGGCACTAGACTCTGGATTGTGTGGACAAAACTTGTAGGGGTGTTAAAATGTGGGTTTGGTGCCTAGAGTTTGTAAGCTAGACAAGCTTCAGACCATCCTAGCCCTTTTGTGTGAATCCAGGAAGGTAGCACCCAGTTGCCTTTGCACTCCAAGTAAAGTGACTACATCATGCACACATTTAAAATGTTTATACCCCTTGACTAAAGGTAGGATATTTTTCTCAAGGCGGCTTTCAAACTAAAATGCAATCAATAATAAAACAGCTATTAAAATCAGGAAAAAATTTAAATAAATAGATTTTATACTGCTGTGTTTTTATGTCTATTTTTTAAAAAGTTTGGGGGTTTTTTAATGTTGGAAACCACCTTGCAAGCCCTCATCAGAAGAAAGGTAGGATAAAAATTCACTAAATAAAATCTAAAATTAGAGAAGCAGGATGAATAAATTCAGGCATAAAATGCCTGACAGAATGAAAAGGGTTTCAAAGGGTCTCAAAGCCTAAGTAAAAGCAGTAAGAGAGAGGACTGGGTGAATTTTCCTGGGAATTCTAAAATTGCAGTGCCGCCACCAAAAAGGCTCTGTCCCTAGTAGAGGACAATCAGATCTGAGTTCACTTCAGGCCAGCAAGTAGAGGCTGTGAAACAGAGATCTGAATGCATTATGTCTGCACTAGTTTGAAGCATTGCTATGTTGTTTTCCTCCCAGGCTGCTGGTAGAGTGACCTTGCTTGAGCACACAGGCAAAAGCACTGTGATGGGGCACTTTTTCTCTAGGATGGTAGTTCAGAATTCAGACTTTTTTGCCCAGAAAGAGGCACTGTGGCTGAATGATCAGGACGCAAGATTAGGAGTCTCAAGGACACAAGTTTTTTTTTTCTTACACCCCTATCTCAGTTCAGCTTCAAATGTTATATGGGAAGTTACATTCCATGCTGTGAGGAACCTAAGCAAATATTTTCCAGCCTGTCATTTCCCTGCCTTCCAATGAGCTTTATGCTAGTAGAATCCTATCTAGTCTATTGGAGCCCTAAGACAGGGTGTAGTGGCAGTTTAGATCAGGCAGAAAGACAAAGAACTGTTGGCCTACTATAAATGAGACATGTAAGAGGTAGTTTGGCCCTTGGCAATCCCTCCTTTCTTCTTTGATAGCATATTCTTTGGAGTAGTGATTTTTTTTTAATACCGATGTGTTTTGTATTTTGTGAAGCCCAACTCTTAATGCTTCTGGGATGGATGACAAATGATTAATTCTCACAATCTGCAGAACCATTAAATAGAATGTTAGACTCTGCAAATCAAATCTCATATCGGCCATGAATTTCTGGGTGGCCTTGGGCAACTTGTTCACTCCAGCCTTACTTCGCCTGTCTGCCAAATGGGAATAAGTACATTTAAATTAAAGATAATTGAGATAGTTTTTTTTAAAGAGCATGCTCTTTAAGCTGCATCATTTAGCATAATTCGTGACAATGTTGTCCTCCTTGCCTTGCAGGTAGCTGTCAGTGACCTGGACCCTGCAGGCCCCATCCAGGCTGTGGAGATCATGATTCAGGGCTCACCCCTGACAAACATGTGCCAGCTCCATCACGCTGTGGTTAGGCGTATTCAGGTATATCGGATTTCAGGCAGATGGAAAGGATATGCACTGTGAACGATCATCCTGTTGAAACCTGTGGGTTGAATGGAAAGTCTTGAACTTGTGTATGGGGGGAGTGCAGTCCACCAGGCCCATCCCAAATTGATCTGATGCTTGAAGCAAGTTTCCCCACTGCACATGTGTGCACCCCCATCATCAGCTCTGCTACTGCTGCCACTTGTAAACTGGCTAGGCTGGAAGGATCCTGGAAGTGGAACCTCTTTGCAAGAAGCAGCAGGGAAGGAAAAGAAGCAGTGGAGGCGGCGGCAGCAGCAGCAGCTTAGAGGTTGCTGCTTCCTCCTTCAGCTCTGCTGTCATAATGCTCAGCAGCACTGCTGGAGGTGGAGGTAGGTCATGCTCCCATGCATCTCTCACTTGTTATCCAATGCTACTACATGAGGAAAGTCTGGGATGGTGTCTGGGTGGAGTGGCTGGGCAGGCAGTGGGCCGGGGGAGGGGCTGGGTGGACAAGGGGCGCATTTTGCTCTCTCCCCCTGCTTGCGACTCAGAGCAATCAATGCAGCTAGCCTCATGAATAGGCCACCTCTGTAGTCCACAAGAAGTAAGATTGTATCACATCTCTTGTCTCGTCCATGCTTAAGGATTACTGTATATACTTGTGTATAAGTTAAAAAATTAGGCCATAAAATTGACTCCGAAACAATGGGTTGACTTATACACGAGTCAATACAGTCGAAAGGGTGTCTGTGGGCAGCTGCTTGGTGAGGTGGGGGTAGGTCTGGGCTGAGAAGTAGGACATGGGGGGGCGTTTAAAAAACAGAGCCATTTTACTTACCAGAAATTGTTCTGAGGCAGCAACAGAAATCAAACAAAAAAAGAGCCATTTTACAGTCTCCAAACTGGAAGAGGTGAAGGCACTTATGGGACTGTAGTCTTTCTGAGGACTTCTGCTATGTGAGTACTGCACTGTATTCCTCGAAAAGGTGTCAGCTCCTATAAGCACCTTTATCTCCCTTCCTGTTCGAAGAACATAAAATGGCTCCAGTTTTTTTTTTCTTTTTGGCTTTCTGTTGCTGCCTCAGAACAATTACTGGTAAGTTGTTTTTAAATAATTTCATACACCCTAAGTATTACCCTCAACTTCCGTGGATAATAGCAAATTCTATAATTTTTGGCTTAAAACTTATCCTCGGCTTATCAATGAGATAGACTTGTACACAAGTATGTGTGGTAAATGGAAGTGGATAAATGGAGAGAACCGTAGTCATTTGGATGCTCTTCTGGCAGCTTGCGAGCATCCCATCCTTTCATCCACCAAAAGAATGAGGGTGGATGTCGGCTTTTCTGATGCCAAAAAGCAAGCCTGATCTTGGAAGCTTTGGTTCCCTAAGGCATGAGTTGCAGAGGGCACAGAAGGCAGCTCCCCAAAGCAAAGGGCAACAGGGGGAGGAGGCTTCCATATCTCTGTGTGCAGAAGCACATGTGTGCTTACTGCCACAGTTTGGGTCCACCCTCTCAAGTCTTGATGGAAGTTAACCCTAATGTTCTCCCCCTCCTGAAGAAAACGTGAATGAATATTTGGAGTTCTCAATCCAAACCAAGGGCTTTTCCTGTTAGCTGAAAGAATGATAGTAAGAAAATGGCAATGTTCACTGTTAAGTGTGAGAAGCAGGGAAACCCAAGAATGCATTCCAATTATGTGTCTGCCTTGGAAAGTATTTGTTTCACCTTGGATTCTATGTGCAGGTGCTTTGAGTGAGAAATTGAACTCCTCGTCTTCACTTAGCTAATCCTGCCTTTGCTTTAATTTGTCCTTTGGGGATGGGGGGTATGTGTAGGCTCTGGTCTTGGAGCAGGCAGCCCAAGTTGACTCTTCCCCAGATGTCCGTGTACAGTATCTTCACCAGATCCAAGCCAACTATGAGGTAAGCGACATTCCTGCCCTGGAGCGACTTGGGGTCAGTGTGCTGCAGTCCAGATATGTGCAACATCCATGTGCCTTGATTGCCACAGGCAGGCCACTGCAGAGGGAAGGCTCTGCTTGGGCTGAGCCTTGGAATTGTATTTGCCCAAGAGAGTTGCTTGGCCTGCTCTTCTTCTGTATGCTTAGTTGTATCAGACCTTGCTACACGTCCTAAATAACAGGAATCTGGGCTGACAGATAATAGATTTATGGCTTGTTCTATAATTGCCAGGCTAAAGCTGGTAATTGATCTGACTCAATCTGGGAGTGACTTGTGTTCCTTCTATTTAGGCTTTCCTTAATTTGATTAGTAACCTTTTCTCTCTCCCAGTCTCTGCACTTCAAGCCCCAAGCAGATATTTATAATGTGTT
This sequence comes from Tiliqua scincoides, assembly GCF_035046505.1. Lineage (NCBI taxonomy): Eukaryota > Metazoa > Chordata > Lepidosauria > Squamata > Scincidae > Tiliqua > Tiliqua scincoides. The sequence continues at coordinate 149,197,852 of NC_089822.1, forward strand.
CCATATGATTTCAAGAACTAGAATTGCAAACCTTTGAGGGCTGTAAAATGTTCACATGGGGCTGAATGTTTTCTCCTCCCTTTGTGTTCCCCTTTTCCTTCTCCTCTACCTTCATCCAAGATTTGCATCAGAGAAAGTCCCTTTTAGTTTGATTTTATACAAAGTTTTTTTATTACCTTTCTGTTCATATGGGCCACCAACAGAGTTAACAACTTAAAATATAATACAATAAATAAGTGAATACTAAAAACTTAAAATAAATCTCAGTCTAAATAACAACACAAAAAATAAGACCAGGATAATAAGAGTGTCCACAGTACACAGAACCCCTGATAACTGGGCAAAGAGACACCTTTTCAAGTGGTGTCCTCTTATATTTAGCAGAGGGAGAGCAATTGTCCCTCATCGCCCCAACATGGCATCTTTTCCAGTGGCTGTTGCTGGTGTCTCTTCTGTGCTCTTTTTTTTAAGATTGTGAGCCCTTTGGGCTAGGGAACTATTTATTGCTTTATTTCTATGCTTTTAGTACTACTCTTATGGAAAAGTGGTATATAAGTATTCCTAACAATAAATCCTAAATAAGGCAGTGAATAGCACAACTCAAGTATGTGTAGTATCTTCCATGCCCGGGATCAATTCTGCAAATGTATCTGGATTGGCATAATTTGTCCTGATTGGGGGTTTCCCCTATTTTGGGCAGTGTTTGGTAAATATTAGGTAGTGGCAAGCGAGGGCATAAGGGATGTGTGATCCAAGAGTGGCAGTAGGGGCAGGGAAGGAGGAACAAAGAGCACGGTGCTGTGTTGACGGTGATCCTGCACTACTCAGTCCATCGCTGTCTGATCCAACCAAACTTCTAACACAAGTGTGTCTTTCCTTCTGTAGATGCTGCTGAAGGAAGCACAGTCCCTGCGTGACAGTCTGTGCCTGGGGAATGACTCAGATGCAATTGTGGAGAAGCTCCTGCACATTTATCAGCAGCTGCGCAACCCTAGCCTTGTAGTCCTGTGAGCACTGAGCTGTGGAAATTGATCTTGGCACACTTTGGATGGCGCCACAAGCATCTCTGCCCAGTGCCAGTGAGATGAAGGGGCAACTGGCTGTGTGCCTTGTGAACTGATTTGAAGACTGAAGCAGAGATGTGGCAGAGAGGGGGGATTCTAGCTGGGCAAACCCTGGGTCTGATTGGCTGTTGTACTCTGGTGGCTAAATGCTCAAAAGCTCAGCCTTTTTATTTATTTCCCCCCCCCCTTTCCTTTTAAATGTGTCACTCCTGGTTTTTAATTTCTGCCCATTCCTGGCAGCTCTGATTAGTGCGTCTTGGCAGTCTTGCGCACAGGCAGAGTATCCAAGCGGACTTCCTGTGCGCCACGCGTGTGCATATGTATGTGTAACGCAGATGGCCGACAAGGTGATGTAGTGGGTATGGGTGTTGTGGATCATGCTTGACATTGCTAGTTCAGCTTCTTTCGCTTTCAGTGACAGTTGCTTTCCTGTGGCAGGCAAGAGTCTGGTGAGTTACTGTCTGCTTTTGGGGAGGGGAGGGAAGGAGCAGGTTTTGCTGGTGATTGATCCATTTTTTGCTCGCTCCGAAAAAGGGCTATGCCTCTAGCTGTGTCATATATTTCGGGAACACTGTGGAAAAGCAAGATGTCACATGCATAAATAACTCCAGGGTGCTCTTCGTATGGTGCCCTCTTTTTCTAATGGGGTGTTTTGCTCCTTTTTCCAGTATTTGTCCTTTCTATAAACAACTTGCTTGTCTCTTTCCATGGTGGAGACTCATGCAGGATCTGTGTTTTGTGCCTGTGTGTGTGAAATTCTTTTTCTTCTCGCAAGGCCACGTGTCTAACGAGCAAATTCTGGTATTTTGTAAAGCTGTCATCTGCCATGAAAGCCTGCCTTGGCCATGCAGTCTGATTGCATCTCCTCTTCCTCTCCATCTGCTGGCAGGTACTTGGCAGCTTGGGGGCTTCGGCAGCAGCCTCCCCGCTGAGCTAATGCAGTGTCTGCTTTAAAAGCTGCCTCTTCCCGATGAATAATTGAAAAGCCATTCGGTGCGCTCACTGGCCGGCACTAAAGGCCATTAGGAACCGCTCCAGCACTCGGGGGTGAAAAATGCGTGCACTCTCTCGCTTGCCCGCCCGTTGGGGAATAATTGATGTCGTCTTTGCCCTCTGACCTCCAGCAGAATCTTCACTTTGAGCCTCAGAGAGCAGATGGGGCTGCCCCCTTGCCCCCACCCTCCAAGCTATGAGCTTGGTCTGGAAATGGGAACAGGGGCAGAAAGGAAAAAAATCACCATGAAATAAAAGATTGTGATGCTTCTCCTTTTGCCTACAGAAGACCTTTATTTTGAATCCAGTGCCAGGAATCCTGTGAATGGTTAAATATTCCTGTGAAAGGGCTGGAATATCCCACCACATCCATCTGCAATAATGTGCTCTCAGGCTTCCCTTATGCTATCCCTTGGATTCCCTATGTAGGAGGTGCTTTAACCATTCCAGCATTTGTAACTAGCAGGCTTTCCATTAGATATGGGAATCGACCCTCAAAGAGGGGAGGACTGGATGAGCCCTCAGTGCTTATCAGCACCAAACTCATTTCTGCCTTTGCAGCTCCCCTTTCTCTTAAGAAATACAAGCATGGAGGGAAGCTGTCCATGCAGAAGAGTCATACAGAGGTGCCCTCCCTCCACTGCTTATGAATTAACATTGCTGGCCTGCACCCCGCAGGCACAGTCTACAATGCTGAGGGCAGGGTCAAGTGGCCAGGGCCCAGGCAGCCTGGGTGTCCCACACTTGGGGAAAGCAGGGTGCAAAGCGGGAGGATGGCTGTGGCGTCCCCCTGTATACATTTGGAAAGGTTAAGGTTGAGAAGGCTGCCAGTTGTGATTACCCACTCGTGCACCGGCGGCCTGCCTCCCCTCCTGCTCAGCGAGTCTTGAATGGAGGAACTGACATATCTGGGTCTTTAGTTCTCCTCAGTTACCCTGCAGGGCTAACCTAATTGGATTCCAGCCAACTGCCAGTCAGAGCTGAGTTGCATACAGAGAGCCGAGCCCTGCTTGCAAGGTGATTGGTGGAAGCCGGCTCCACCATGAGCAAGGAGTGCTTTCAGGGCCACTCTGCTCAGAGAAACAGGATGGGCTGCTGGGAAGAGGCACTCTTCCCCCCCCCCCAGTGAGAGATAAGTCTGGTAAGAGATTTAATGAAGCAGATAGCCAGTAGGAAGAAGCCCTGGAGTCCTAATTGCTGCTAGGCTGCATCCAAATTGGAGGGAGTTGCTAATTCATGCATCCAGATTCTGTGCTTTGATGGTTTGTTCTGGAGAAAAAACGGGAAATGGAATCCAGCAAAACAGTCTCTTCAGTGTACTGAGCTTTGCATCTGTCCCTGTACTAGAAATAGGATCCTGGACATCCTAGCCAACTTGCATTACTTTAACACCACCTCTTTTAGGTGGTTTCTATCATTGCTGCATGAGCTAATTAAGACCCAATTGACTGAACATACAATATCCCATAATTTGGCCCCTGCCAAATAGATCCTTGGCCCACTCTTCCTTTATGGTAGTTCAGTCTTTCAGGATTATGAAGGATTTATCCAGCAAAAGACACCTACCTTTGATGTGACTTGTATCTCATGAGTTTTCCAAGACTGACGGAGTTGAGTCCACTGCAACCTCAGCACTGGGTACACACAGCCAATGTAAAATTGGCGTGTTGAGTAAGTTTGGATAGCTGCAGTACATGGTTGCTGTCAGCAGGGGACCTCATGCCATTGAACTCATAGTATTCACAATGGTCTTTCTGCAGGTGGGCATTGATGTTAAACCATTTCTGCTCAGCACACAGATGTATTCATTTGGTCCCTGTAGTGGATATGTAACGTTGGGCAGAAATGTTAACCTGTAGTCATTCACTATAGTTCTCATATAGCTGGGGGTGCTCAGTGTTTGTTATAGACCAAAGTTTTTGGCAGGAGGGCCACATCGTCTCTCTGACACTATGTCAGGGGCCGGGGGAAAAAGAATTAATTTACATTTAAAATTTGAATAAACTTACATAAGTTTACATAAATGAATATATTAAAGATGAACTTATATGAATGAATGAAGGTCTTGCAATAGCTCAAGGCCTGTAAAAGGCCTTGCACAAAGCAAGGCTGGCCTTTCCTTTGCTGCCACTACTGCATCACAGACATGAAACAGCAAGCAGTGGAGGAAGCCTTCATCCCACAGCTCACGCAAAGAGGTCAAACAGTTGCCTTCACGCTGAGAGCAGTTGTTTCAGGCCAGTGCAGGCTGCAACAAATCTCTGGAGGGCCAGAGGCTCATTGGAGACTGGGGGCTCCCTGAAGGCTGCATTGAGAGGCCTCGAGGGCCGCATGTGGCCCCAGGTCTGGGGTTTGGGCACCCTTGTTATAGACCAACTAGTCATATATGAATGGTACAAAATGAGCATGTGTAGTTCTTTTCTCTTGTGTTTGTCATCTATGAGAATCTGGAAGGGAGTCAGTGGCATTTCCTTTGGTGTGTAAATTGAAGATGCTTCAGGCTTTTGCAATGCACTGTAGTTCCCTGTTTTCCCACCTCTTCCTGCAGGTGGCAGCACATTCCCTCTCAGATGCACAGGCCATTTAACCATGCTTCCATCTCTTACTGCACTACCAAGAAGGGAACTCCCCCCCACACACACACACACACACTAGCAGCACACAAGTGGTAAAGTTGCCAGAGCCTGTTTACCTTGACAAACCCAAGTGCTGCTACTCCCTTTTCTAGCCCCAGGCTGTTCTGGTAAGAGTTGCTACTGAAGGCCTGCACTGTTCATCAGTGTTGGTTTTGCAGAGGCTTGAAAACTATGATAGAGCCATCATTACCCAGGATCAAACAGGGGTGGAAAGTTTTTGTAGTCCGTCAACAGCTGCAAGACCTAGTGGCCCTGTTCAAGAAATGAATATGCATGTGGAAGGTAATGAGAGCAGTTACACTGCTTTATGTGTATGGAAGTATCACACTTTCATGGTGGACCAGATGTTAGCATCTGGTGTTGTGCAGTGACTGAGCACAACAGAGTTTCCTCCAGTCAAAACTTGCATCTGCCATGAACGTACTTGGTGGCCTTTGCCGAGCCACTTCCTCCCCAGATAGTATATGGAGATAATATTTACCCAACACAGTTCTTGTAAGGATTTCATCCAGCTACTCTTTGTACAAAAGTTAAATATTATACACAGCCATAGCCTAGGGTTATCAGATACAAAGTGGGACAGAGTGCCTATACCTTTACCCCTTGTATAGAAGTGGGAATTTTGGCAGGTGCAGCTTTTTAAACCCTTCTGTGCTGAGCTGCACCTGCCAAAATTCCCTCTTATATACAGTGGGGTTAAACTAGTGGTTCCCAACATTTTTTCACTGGTATACCCCTTGGCAGCCCATTTCCATAAATTGTACCCTTCATGTTGGCCACTCAAGGCATTCTAATGCCAGCCCTGCCTTTTCCTGCCATTATTCAATTCTTTTTCAAGTACCCCTAAAGGACATGGCAAGTAACCCTAGGGGTACATGTACCCCAGATTGGGAACCACTGGGTTAAGCCGTTTCTGTCCAGTGTTGCATATAAGCAATAGGGGCCAATGTGTACACCTGTGGGTGGGCAAAAATGGGTTAAAGGTATAGACACTCTGGCCCACTTTGTATCTGGTGCACCCTAGACTCCTACTACTTGCAGCATGATCCTAAACTTGTGTAGTCTTTGATAAAGCCCAACAGAATTGATTGAATTTTCTCCCTCACTAATGTGCTTAGGATTGTTCCCTTGAGCCGTGTATGGATAATGGCTTGTTGGAGACTAGGGCTACAATCCTGTACACCAGTTGTTCTCACACATTAGCACTAGGACCCACTTTTTAAAGTGAGAATCTGTCAGGACCCACCAGAAGTGATGTCATGACTGGAAGTGACATCATCAAGCAGGAAATTTTTTAACAATCCTAGGCTGCAATCCTACCCACACTTCCCAGGAATAAGTCCTATTTACTATCATTGTTAAAAGAATATACATGGTAGCTTGTTAAAAGTATAGGTCTGTAATGCTTCCCCAAATGCAGTTACATACCATGGGAGCATCAAGTCTATTATATTAAAAATAAAATATTGAAATGAATATTTTTATTGAATATTGAAAATATTGAAATGAACCCACCTGAAATTGGCTCATGACCCACCTAGTGGGTCCCAACCCACAGGTTGAGAAACACTGCTATCCACTTACCTAAGCTCCAAAGAACTGTGTGTAATTAGTCTGTGAAACTCCTTGCCACAGGAAGTAGTGATGGCATCTTGCCAAGATGCCTTTAAGAGAGGATTGGACAAATTTCTGGAGGAAAAGGTCTTCACGGGTTACAAGTCATGGTAGGTATGTGCAAGGTACAGGTAGGCTGCCTCTGATTGCCAAATGCAGGGGGGGGGCACCAGGATGCAGGTTGTGTCTGTTATCTAGTGTGTTCCCTGAAGCATTTGGTGGACCACTATGAGATACAGGAAGCTGGACTAGATGGGCCTTTGGCCTGATCCAGTGGGGCTCTTCTTATGTTCTTAACTGAGTGAAACTTACTTCTGAGTAGACATGGCTAGGATTGGAGCTGTAGATGGGTGTGATATGAGTCACCATTGCCAGTGGTAGACAAGTTCCTTATCCTGGTAGCCTAGGATCTCTGGTTTCTTCAGTTTTTCTGAGAGTTTCAAGCTAAAACACAGCAAATCAGTGTCAGCTTTGAGCATCACTGCTGCAATAAATATGTAGCCGTGTCGGTGGAGGTGTCACTCATACTCTCGTAGCTGGAGCATGCCTTGGAAATGTTTTTAGGCCTTTCCCATTTCATTTTGGGTTATTGGAAAAGGGTGCCTAACCACACACATGCTCATCATGGAAGCTGGTGATCTGGCCCCTAAGATAGGCAAAGGGCAAACACACACAGCCTAATCGAGTGGGAGCGCCATCCGGCAAAACTGTTCCAGAAATGGACACCAGGATTGGGATTGGGAATGCTCTCTGGATTATTAGGAATGGAGCCATAGCCATGGAAGCTTTCTTTCCTGGGAAAGGGGGCGTGCCTGGCTGGGAGCTGCTTGCACTGTGCCCCAGTGGGAGTGGGAGTAGCCCACGTTTCTTCTGCGAGGCTGGGAAGGCATTGGGACTGGTTGCAGTATAGCTTTGCTGGGAATCAGATTCCAACTTCATTCAAGAGACCAGAGTGGGAAGAGCTCCATGGGGTGTAGCTGTTCCAAAGAAAAACTCCCTCCCCTTGCCTGGTGTGTGTACAGCCCAGGGAAGCAGTACAGGGAGAGAGAGGAGCAAAGTCTCTTCTCATCAGCAGCCTCCCTTGTTTGCCTTGGAGCCTGTCCTTGATCTGCACATGCTTTGGGGCGGGGAACCAAGTGGCTGCTGCTTACTGTAACAACCACTGGGCTTGCTGTTCCTGGTGAGTCTTGTGCTGCTGCTGTCACTCTTTTCTCCTTATATGGGCCTGTCCGAAACTGGTCACATTTCCCTTTCCTGCCCCAAATTCCTTAGGGTTGCCTTTATATGGGCTGTGTGACCAGCTCAGGCAGCGAGAGGGAGTGCCCTACCAGCTCTCTTTCTGTGGCATGCAAGGATTCCCTGGCAATGCGGCTGCCTCTGGGGTGTGGTAAGGCTGTGTGCTAGACCTGCTTCCTCTCTCTCTTTCAGTGTTTGCACGGAATGCAATGCCACTGACCGTCTTCTAGATTCTCAAGGATGACAAACCCAAGAGAAAAGAATTACATATACTCACTGGTTATGTAGCCCCTGCTGCTGTGTGAAAATGGTGCTACAAAAGAATGCGGTTCTGACGGAGATGCCCATTTTTGTGGGATAGGGATTTTATACTAACCCTGCTGCTACTACCATCAAATTCTATTCATAGAACACCACATCTGTTGGTTTGTATGAGCACACACACTCCCAAAGACCTGGAGGAGTCTTGGTGCAAGGTGTAGCATCACATATATGCTGTGAATTCAGATCTGGGATGGTGTGGAATGGTGTTGGGTCAAGAGGCCATATCAGAATGGCACACTCTCCCACATCTTCTCTCCTCTGAACTAGTGGAAAAGGGTAGGAGACTAGGGGAACTCCTCTGGATGCTGCCCATTACCCTGCCTACATGTGGCCCTAGAACAGGGGTGGCCAACTCATAGCACAGCATGTGCCACTTTTTATGTAGAGCATCTTGAATGTGCCACATTCTAGCAGTGGGGTACTGGCCTGCTGTACCTTGGCACACCCAGAAATGCTAGCTGGGATATTGCTTGAGTAATGTTGCACTCAAGGCTGGTGGCTGGATGGCCCCACTGACTTGGTGGCAGCCTTCGCAACAGGCCACAGCATGCAGGAGGGACTCCAAGGCTAGGTCTCAGCCATGTGAGTCAGCTCCCTGATATTATTAAAGTTTAAGTTTATATGGTGACTTTGTGTGCGCAGCATTTAGAAAGTGTTCACATGCCACTAGTGGCACATTTGCCACGGGTTGGCCACCTCTGGCCTGGAACATGCCTAGGATTCTTTTCTTTCAGTGGCGTAGCTAGCGGGGCGGGGGTGTTCTGCCCCGGATACCACCCTTGGGGGGTGTAACACCACAAATGCCCCAACATCGCTAACATCGTGAAGGTTAGACGTAACCCCATCATGCCATATACCGTTGGATGTGGAATTTCCAGTGGAATGCAATGTGGAAAACCAGATTGAAATATCTCCTTTCTGTCAAAAGTTATTGCCAAAAAACCGGAAACAAAAAAAATGCATGTAACCCTATAGAAAATGAAATTGAGCCATATCACGTGTTTACTCACAAGTAGGTGAACTTGCCATAGTTTGTCGGAAAGGGCAGGCTGAGAGGAAACCAATGACACCAGAATGGTTCCTATCCAATGAAAGTAGCCCCCAAAAAACACCCAAGAAGGAAGTCCCTCCCTCCAAGCAGACGAATGTATTGAGGCCTATGGAAAGCGAACATAAGCCACATGGTTGTGCTTACTCATGAGTAAGCAAACGTGCCTTGGCTCCTGGTCAAGTCAGGCAAAGGGGAATGCAAGGCTAGCTGCATGGTCCCCATCGGATGAAAGTGGAGCTCAATAAATGCTGCAGAAGGCAGCCCCCTCCCCCCCAAGCATAAAACAGAGGCTTGAGCTGGTAAGGTGGGCACTGGGGAAGGCTGAAAATCTCAGATTTTCGGGGGGGGGATGTTATTGCAGGCAGGCTACAGAGAAAATTCACTTGGTGAAACAGGGCTGGCTTCCCCTTATTTAATTATCTGTTTTTATTTAATGTAATTATTTATAATTATTTTATTTTGCTTGATGATGTCACTTCCAGCCATGACATCACTTCTGGTGGGTCCTGGACAGATTACCATTCTAGAAAGTGGGTCCCAGTGTTAAAAGTTTGAGAACCACTGCCTTAACTCAAAACAGGTCAATGAGATATCCGGGAGGAGGAGGTGACACCCTAGTGACCAAAATTCTGGAAATTGTGGCTTTTAGGAATAATACCATCAAATTATATACCATTTGATGCAGAATTTCATCCTTTACTTGTGGGGAAATATTCACTGAATTTATTTTTCTGGCCATTATTATTATTCATTCCATGTCATGACTATTACTATCTCTGTCTCACCTACCTCACAGGGTTGTGAGGACAAAATAAGGGGAGGAACCATGTACACCACCCTGAGCTGCTTAGAGGAAGGGTGGTATAAAAAGTGAATTAATTAATTAAACAATATAATTAATAAATAGTGTGTGGAAGAGAATTCTGGCGTAACTGGGATTGACATCTGCATGACAGACCTGACTGGAACAAGTGGTGCTGTAAGTTTCATGTGTGAAAATGCCCTCAGTGACTGGAGACAGGGATTCATTTTTCTTTTCATTTACTCTTTCCACAGTGTCTATAATTCAGTAAATCTGTCACGTTTCCCTTTAGAGACACTTTGGATGACAGTCTGGCTCCACTGGTATTTTCTACACTAGACATGGCAAAGTGCAAAGGGGAGATGCATGTTTTCAAATATGCAGAGGACATGTGTCATCAACCCATCAGACTTCACCAGAGCAAAGACTGATGAAACTCTCATCTACCTGGGTTACCAGGTGATGTGCAACCCAATCCTATGCATGGCTCCTCAGAAATCAGTTCCACTGCACTGAGTGTGGTGGGGTGGCTCCCAAGTAGATAAGCATAAGGTTACAACCTTGCTCACCTTTATGGCAACTGGCTTCTACAGCAGTGGTTCCTAAACTGTGGGTCAGGATCAGATTTTTGTCGAGTCCCACATAGCAGCCAAGCAGAGCCTCCAATAAAAATGTGGGTGATGGAAAGATCAGATAACTAATTGCCTCAAGCCCTGACACTATTCAAAAATCATATAGCAGCTAATTGCCCTGCAAAGAGGTCAACTCCTTGCAAACAGAGCTCCAGCAATTTGCAACCATGTGTAAACATAGGGAGATAAATGTTCATCTTTTTTTTTTGGGGGGGGGGGGGGTTATTTTTACTTGTAAGCAGTGCTTTTTTTGTAAAAAAAAAAAAAAAAAGGTGCAGGAACTCACAACTTGTTAATCTTTTATTTATTTATTTATATTTAAACCATTTTTTATTGGAGAAATAAAATATTTTTTATGTGCTTCCCCCCTAAAGATGAACTTATTTCTGAGTAGACATGCATAGGATTGGGTTGTCAATCTCCACATCCCCTTCCCCCTAGCTACGTTTTCTACACAAGGGGAAAAATACTGTACAGGTGCACTTGTAGTGTGTCATATGTAGTGTGGCACTACTTCGAGGAGAGGAAGCAGTGAATGGTTTCCAAAAAATGGCTTACATGAGTTCCATGTAGTAAAATTACTCTAAGCAACTGTGGGAGTAAGAACAAAAAAGGAATTCTTACACGAGAGGTGTCCTTAGGTGCACATAGAAACAGCCACGTTTGCAAACAAGCGATTAAATATGGTTTAATTCAGGTATCAGAATACTCTGTGTCTTTGGGAAGGCGCTTGGCATGCAATTGTATGTCCTCTGCTGCCCTGAGCAGCTGCTGTGCATTGCTGGAGAGGAGCTGCAAATGCTGGCTGGCGGAGGGCATGCTTGTGGGGGAAGGATGAGGAGGATCTCTGACAAGGCTGGACAACATGTTGTACACATGTAGAATCCCTTTTCACCTGCCCTTAGCATGTGAAAATGGGTGCAGATATATATCTCTGCCAGGATTAAGAGCCCAATCCTAGGTATGTTTACTCTGAAGTAAGTCTAGTTCTAGTCAATGGAGCTTACTCCCAGGAAAGTGCCTAGGATTGCAGTCTGAGAGCCCAATCCTATGCATGTCTACTCAGAAGTCCACTTTAGTGAATGGGGCTTACTGTGGATAGGATGGCAGCCTCAGGGCCCAATCCTCTGCCTGTCTACTCAGTCCCACTAGAGGCAGTGGGGCTTCCTCCGAGGAAGGTGTGGAGAGGACTGCAGCCTCAGAGCCCTTCCTCTGCCTATCTACTCAGGCTGCAATGCTATGACACTTTCCCAGGAGTAAGCCCCATTGAACACAATGGAACTTACTTCTGAGTAGACATGCATAGGCTTGGGCTCTCAAGCTGCAAGGCTATGCACCCTTTGCCAGGAGCAAGTCCCATTGAGCACAATGAGACTTACTTCTGAGTAGACACGCCTAGGCTCCTGCTGCAGATTGGTGTGGGGGCTGCACCAGCCAGCTTCCTTCCCCTCCTCCTCTGCCAAGCCAGTACCTGGGCGTTCTGTGGGTGCTGCAGCCCATCTCCCTGGCTGGCTGTCCGTCCTCCTCGGCATCCCCGTGGAGCATGGGGGGGAGGGGAGGCAGGCTGGGCTCAGGCGAGAGCTTGGAGATGGGGCAGGAGGGGGTCATTGTGTGGTCAGGCAGGGGCCAGGTGCCCGCCCACCTTGCACCCCCCAGCACCCACCCACCCCTCCTGGAATGCCTCCGAAGGGGAGGGGCCCCTGCAAAAAGGTGCAGGAACTCCATCCCCCACATTCCATTAGAAAAAAAGCCCTGCTTGTGAGTAAATGAATAATGTCTTTCATAGATCTCCTTTTTTAAAAGTTTTATAAACCTAGGTGGGTCCCGATAGAGTGCCATTTTAAAAAGTGGGTCCCAATGCTAAAAAGTTTGGAAACCACTGATCTACAGGGATACAAGGCATCCGTGAGATCCAAGAGGAGGCAGCCAGTGGGGTTCTGGGCGAGTGTAGCAGTACAGCAAGAAGGGACTAAACTTTGCAATGGCCTGGCAGGACCGATACACAGCTGCTGCCTCACAGCAAGCTAGCATCCTAGGTAGGGACATGTGAACATAGGAAGCTGTCTTGGTCCATCCAGCTCAGCACTGTCTTTACAGTCTGATGTGTGACTCCCAGGGCTCTCTGTAGGTTGGCTCTGAGCCATGTGTAGAAGGGTGGAGGAGTCTACTTGCGTTCTTATAGTTTCACCCTTCAAAATTCAGGTGTTTCTAGAAAAGCCAGGCAGCTGCACCCATAGGTTTTAGGAGCTGCATTTTGGGAAAACACTGTCCGAGGAGTTTGGATTAAGTATTGGATTCAGGCTTTGTGGTCAGGATAAGGGTGTTGGGGGAACCAAGATAGGATAATTAGTGCCAGTTAATTAATGAAGATAGGATAATTAATGCCAGTTAACTAATCATAAATGAAGGTCATATGTGGCCCTTTTAGGAAACATGGGGTTGAAAAGTGAGGACAGAATATTCTGACGTGCTGGCTAATTTCATAATTGGAAATTTGACACTTATTTTTCAGGGTTCACCCTCATTTCAGAGTGCATCCAATTAATGTGACAGAAGAGATAAGGCTGCAATCCTAACCTTACTTTCCTGGGAGCAAGTCCCATTGAACACAGTAGGACTTACTTCTGAGTAGACCTGCTTAGAATTGTGCCCTAAATTTTCATCATGTCTCTGTGTTAGAATTTTTCCAGGTGGGGATGATGGTTAGTAGCTTGCACCTGTGAACTGGGTTAAGTGGCCTTTCCTTTCTGTTTAGCAGGGGGAAAGCATCTGTCATTCATCCCAGCAAGCACCTTGAATTTTAGGGATGGTCTGCTAGTGTCTCCCTTCTGTTTTTTTTTAAAAGAACATGAGCCCCTTTGGGATGGGGAACCACCTTTCCATTTATTTTGCTCTGTGCCTTGTTTTGTGGCCCTTTTTCCTTGTTGCTGAAAGTTGTATATAAATATTTGTAATCAACACTACAGTGATGATGGGGAAAACTTTTACTGTGCAATAAATGCACAGCTGTTGCTCAGTCGTTGAAGGGGATCTAACATCTCATCAGCAGTACTCTGTCTGTGAAATGTGGTTGTGCAGGTGTTGCAAACATTTCTTGGATGAGGCATTTTTGCTCTTGCTGGTGGCAAGTGAGACAATTTCTCCTTCCCCAACTTGTATAATCTTCTGACCCATGTTATTTACTTTTTTAAAAGGTAGCATTTAATTCTATTGAAGGTGGAATTTTGAATGAATCTGGGGCTCTGCCCCAGGGAGAGGCATTTTGCAAAGGCTTGCTGGAATGAATCTACAGCAGGTTCTGCTCTGGTCCTTGTTGGGTTTAGGGAGAAACCTCGTTGGGTTGGCACTGGTTGATGTCACCAGCTTCCATCAGAAGTACAAAACTGTGCCCAAGTTTAGGTGGAGCTAGTTGCTTTTGCAAAGGAGGGAGTGTTCTCTTCCACTGTGTTGGGAGACAACTCATGTATCCACAAGGTATCTAAGATCCTGTAATACCAGTGCAGGCCCTCTGTGCATTTAAGTGTATGTGATTTAGTAATGCTACTTTATGGGCAACTCCAGTACTTGTATCCAATGCAGCTATAATCCATGTGCATGGAAAATCTATGAGGGGAGTCTGTGTTTTACCTTTTTTTCTTAATCTTGAGAAACTGAAGAGTTCAAGAATATCTGTATTTAACAGTTTTTCAAAAAAGTTTCACAAAGCAACTTCCCACACCTTTTAAAAAAAAGGATGGAAAGGCTTTTCTCCATAGGAAGAATGCCTGCTTCTCATGCATTACATGTGTACAGCATATTGTGCTGAATTGGGTTAAACCAATTCATAGTTTACTCATACTCTTCATAGTACAAAGAGTAACACCCAGAAGGAAGCTCTGTGTGCATGTGTGTTTGTACATGTAAGTGAACTGAGTTGTGTGAGCTTGTGAAATTTAAAAAAAAACACCACTTTTGAGCAAAATTTCACAGGCCTTTACTTGTTCCAAACCCATTGCCCTGCTCTTTCCCTTCAGTGCTGTGAGAGCAGACATATCATGTAGTAATAAGGGAAACAGTGCCTGCAGAAAGGCAATCCTAGTCATTTGCCTTCCATGTACATCTGTCAGAGCAGGAAGCTCCATTGAGTCGACTTCCTTCCTCTTTTAGTTATTTGTGGGAAGGATATAGAATATGTAGGGGGGAAAGGCTCTTATAGCAGCAGCAGAGGCTGTTGTGGGGGGTAGAGAATGGCTTAGCTCTTGTGAAAACTATCTGGGACCACAGAGCCGTGGGTGTCCTGACTTTGAGGTCTCTACTGTCCCAGCCGGGGTTCCTCAAACTTTGTGAAGACCTCTTCTGCTAGTCCGCTTTCAATTTCCCTTCCTTTATGACCTTCAAGCCTGTTCTGTAAATCAATTCCTCCCCCACTCTGCTTTTTTACCCTATTGTCTGTGGATGGACCACCCCATGGAGGATGCTATTTTCCTGCCAAGTCCCACCTGACTGTATTGGTTTCTATACTGCATCTGGCTTCTGTCCCCACATGTGGCCTCAATTCAACAATGGCAGGGGAACAGGAAGTAGCAGCAGCAGCTGGGCCCCACAAAAACCAGTCTAGAATTTATGTAGCACACTTTTGGATGGAAGAAAATTGCTTTTGGAATAGAGGACAATACATAGGAATTGAGAAAGCTGCTTTAGGTAGTTGGGAGGTGCTGCAGATCAGGACCAAGGGATGCCAGTAAGATAGACAGAGGGGCAGGAGAATATCCTGGTTCTACTACTATCTTTTCAAGGAGAAAGAAAGGGCTTTCCAATCCCTAAGCAGCTATCCTTGCTCCAGCTGGGAAGTGATGTGATGGGAACTGGGCTCTATAAGCACCCCTAACCTTTGCCTTTTGCCAGGCTAGGAATCTTCTAGGCTAAGCCACAGCAGACATGCTGCATTCCCACATTTACAGCTTCTCTTAGGACTGTTAACTGTGATGCATAGAGTCTTGCTTCCTCCATCAGAGGTGGAGAGCAGATGACACATATGACCTAGCATATGATCTGGAGCTTTGGCAGAAGCAAAGGCGATGCAGGGGGCCTTGTAACACATGATACTTCCTGAGGAAGAGGGAGAGAGAAGATATTCATAGCCGTGCATGTGTTGCCTTTGAAATGGGGCCTCTATTACTTTAATCCGAACTGGTACATTGTAGCGTCTCCCTTCTGGGAAGTTTGTTAGGGTGCTGCTTCTACAGCTAAACAGATAAGACAACAGGGAGTAGGGTAAGACCACACTTGTCCCAGCAAGGTCCTTTTCCATGAAGGCCATGTTATAATGAAACTGGAGTCCAGCTGGGAGCACTGGCTGCCCCTCATCCTCCACTTCTGTGTCCACCCTGAGCTGGCTTGGCCATTGTGGGCCCTAAAGCATCTAAGGTGCTACGTGGCAGGTGGTGTGGGGTCAGTACTCCCAGAGTGTGGCCTGGTTCAGAGTGTCGGCATCAGCACGCAGGGTTCCAGCTTGGTCTCCTCGAAGGTATTTTCCATTCTTCCCTTTGATGGCCACACGGCTGCACTCACGAAACTCCAAGAAGAAGTCTTCAGACATCTCACCATCACTGCACACAGTGCCATTGCTGGCCACATACCAGAACTTGCCACCAAGGCCTAGGAACACCAAAGACGCAAGGATCATTGGGATGCATGGGAACTTGCATGGTAGAAGCATCTTCCCCAAGGCCCACCTCCCCTTCCCTCCTTTGATTTCTCTATGAGTCACAAAAGATAGAAATCACAGGTCTTCAAGCTTATAAAATGTGACAGACTGAATATGGGGTGGAGGCTTGTAGCAGCATTGAAGACAGATTTTGAGAGAGTTTTCACTTAGAGGGAAGCAACTGTAGCAAAGGAACCTATCCAGCCCAGTCATGACCCCAAATGTCTAGCCCATCCACCCAGAGCCAGTTGAAGGCATTAGGCTCCCTAAAGTAGCATGTAACTCCACCTTCTTACCTGGCTCCTGCTCCTGCACAGCCTCATGAATCAAAGCAGGAGATGTGAAGCACACCAGGATCACTCCCAGCACATTGCACGTTTTCTCCTTTGTTTAAAGAGCCCACACATTGGAAAGAGCACATCCCAGGTGCTTCTTCTTCCACTGGGCTCTTTTTAAGCACCTGGTGGAGGAAGGTGCAGGAGCCAGATTGCTGTGCTCCTAGGATGGGAATGCAGCAATCTCATTCCTCACTCTGCATAGGCTCTTCACCCAAAGTAGGGTGCATTGGGAGTGGACCCTCCATTTCCTGCTGATCATGCAACTAGGCTTATTTGCACCTTGGTGAGCTGGCCCTGCATCCATCAACCAATCAACACATTCCAAGCCACAGCACAGAACAGGTGAACCACACACTACAAGCAAATGCAACCCATCTGAATTCACTCTCTAAAAATGCAATGAAACGACAAAATCATTATCCTGTTGGACTGGTGGTAGTACTCCTTCCCAACTTCAGACATGGATGCCACCATGGTCCAGTTCACACAGGCTAATGGCAGCTCAGGAACTATTTCAAATTGCCTGGCAACAGTCCCCTGTAGGAACCCATTTGTGTGGCTGCCTCCACAGTTTGGGTGATTGCTACCACTCCACTACACACTGTGATAATAGAATGCAAGCCTGCATGCAGGGTGTGTATCCATGTTTAAATATTGTACAGCATCTGGAACACCACTAGCACTTTTTAGGTAATGATGAAGAAGGATTGTACCAGTGTGGTGACAATTCCCCAAATCAAGTAGGGAGATGCTTCACACAAACAGCTTGCCAGTCTCCACACAGGTGCATGTTGTGATTTACATGTGTGGATTAAGCTTCAGTGCAAGTAAATGTATTGTTATAATAATTCTATTAATGTCATCCACTGAGGCTCGAATGAGATGTGATAGTGGCAGAATTGCCTTGATTTTAAGAGTGAAAGGGATACTTGGGAGGGGGGAGCTGACCCTCAAGCCCCTCATTTATCTTCCTGCTTTTCTCTCCACTCTCTTCTGGTACTAGAATTTCATGGAGGAAAAAGTGAAAAGTCAGGGAACAGGCTGGAAGGAGGTAAGCTGCACAATCAGCTTCTTTTACTCACATGTCTTTACTGTTTCTAAAACCATTCCTAGCCCCTGCTTTGTGAGTAGTATAGACCCAAGTTTAAGCAAATGGTACTATTACCATTGTGTCTCGCTTGAGCCTGAGTTTTTAAAAGCATTTGGTATAGGATGCAGAATAGGTGATCAGGTGATAGTGAACAGGAAAATACAAGTTCAGAGTGAAAAAGACCCGTGTCATTGTACAAAAGATGCCAAGGATCTGCAGCAGGGTGGAGACAGTTTGGGATGTATAATGTGGCTATAAAGGAGGGTGGAACATCTGGGCTCCAAGGAGGTTGAGGAGACTGTGTGTACAGCTGGAAAGTGAATATGCATGTAGCAACTTTCTGACATATGGTCCCAAATTACTTCACTGTATGAAGAATATTAGCAAACTTCCCTCCCCTCGCCTCCCTGTTAGCAGCCAAGTACCTTTGATCTGGTAAGCGCCATCATTGAAGATGATCTGGAAGACATCATAGATGGAACGATTGGCGTCCAACATGTTGGAGTTGCGATGGTAGCAAACAAAGCCATGAGCCCCACGAAGAACCAGGATGGGCCGGTTGATCAACTTGAGAACAAATTCCTCATCCTCCCCTGTGGTCAAATAACTGGAGGTCAGAGAGTTTGCAAGCTAATGTGACTGCTGAGACTGTGAAGAGCTAGGAATGCAAAATGTGCACTTATGAATGTATTTACATTAGACTGTAACCAGCCAGGATTCAGAATGGCACTCCCAGCTGCATATGCCCTTCCAGGAGCCTCCACTTGCAGTTCTTCAACTGACCCAGTGGATGTTCAGTGGGACATTTGTTGACAGGTTCAACATGTCTTCAATTCTTTCCCCAAATCAGGGCTCTGAGGTTTGGGCTGCCTTCTTGCACAACATCCCAGCCATTGTTGTTCCCAAGGACTGCGGATTCTGGAAACACTGCTCCACCCCACTCTGGTTCATCCTTAGGACAACCTATGTCAACAATTACTCCTCATTTTGATATTGAATGTGTGTCACTTTATTTCTTGCCCATTTGCTCTTGCACTACTTTAGCAGATGCATTGGAAGGGGATGGGCTGTACCTCAGCAGAGAAGAACCTGTTTTGCATGCAGAAGGTTCTAGGTTCATTCCCTAGATTCAATCCATCTCCAGGTAGGGCTGGGAGAGACCCCTGCAGAGCTATTTACAGTCTGAGTAGATAATACTGAGCTAGGTGGATCATTGGTGTAACTCAGTAGAAGACAGTTTTTGTGTGCTTATATGGAAACCATCAAGGCTGGACTGGACTGTGCTGGTGTCACCTCCAGCATGCCAGTTCCACAGTAATCTGTTGGTCTGAGATTTGGCAAAGACCACCTGTCTTCTGGCACCCAGAGTGTGCTGGAAGACCCCATCCTCCTGCTCATCATTGCTCCCTTCCCACTTACAGTTGAATCAGTGGCATCAGTGTCAGATGGGTGGTCATCCTGGGTTTACTGAATCAGCATGATCTCTAATAGAGTAGTGATGTCCTTCCAATTCCCCGTCCCATTCCTCTCTTCTCCACATAGCCTCCCCCTGCTTCAACCTCTTTTCATGTTCTCCTATTCAAAAGCTTGTCTGTGTACCCCATCTCCATGCAGCCTTCTCTTAGTTTCTGATAATCCACCCATGTAGCTACAGAGATGTTTGCCAGATAGCACTAGGTCCAACTTATTCCCAAATTCTACAAAGCGTACAATAGTCTAGGTGCTCTCTTGATATCAAGCATGGCTGTGTCTCTCCTAACTCTTGCAGCCTCCATTTTTTGTTAAGAAAGAAAGAAGTGGCAAACAAGGGAGGATCAGCACCACTCCTCAATTTCAGTCTTTATAATGACACACAGACCATGCCTCTTGGTTTATTAGCCCCTGGAGCTGCAGCAGGAAGACTCACCCACTGTGTCACTGACAGCAGCCAGCTGTCCATTCTTCTTGGTGCAGATATATTTACCATTGCCAGCTTTGAGGGCTACACGGCGACCACGCCACTCAATCTCAAACATGGTACTGGGAGATCTAGAAGACCAAGGCAGAAGAGAAGTAGTTAGACAGGACAACCAGAAAGGGGAGGTGTTCAGTTTTTTCCCCAAAACGAGCTTTTTTTCCCCAAAGCTCTTTTCTACCAATTGGATATTTATTTACTATGTTGCATGCGACAGTGTCTATAAAGCACCATCACATTGTGTTACAATCTATTCATCTAGATTTCTGTGATGCCAGATTCATCTACATTAAGGGCAAGGGATATCTCATCTCATAGCAAAGTACAAGAAACCCCCTTCTTCCTCAGTAAGGGGTTAAGCCTGCTGAGTGCATGAGGATAAAAGAACTTTTCATTAGTATCTACAATTCTACATCCCACAGTCCAAGAGTCAACCGCAATCACTGTTAAATAAATTCCTGTTGCTTTATTTTAATCTGTGTTCGTCCGACTTAAACCTCTGGCCTTTGATTCATGTTTTTCTGGATTAGAGAACCCTCAAGTGCTCCAAGACTTTCTTCTCATAAAAAGAACATAAAAACAAGCTTTATCTCACAATCAAGGCAAGCTGAGGACACAATTACATGAGGTAGTTGGGGATGTATGATGGGATCTCCTGTTTTAGGCTTTTTTTAAAAAGCAAGACTCCCCAAATTAGATCGGGGTCATGGTATGGGGAAAAGAGGCTAGCCAAGGGATGGCAAAACATAAGGCCCAGGGGCCGGATGTGGCCCCTGGAAGCTCTTTATCCGGCCCTCAGGCTCTCTTGACACCACCATCAGTTGCTTTCAGCAGATGATCTGTGCTGCGGTGTCACTGCTGAAAGGGCAGCCCACATGATAGGCTCTTCCATATCTTGAAAATATTATTTAGAGTTGCATATTTTCTCTTCTGCCATTTGCCACTAATGAATTCCCAAGTGAGAAAAAAAATTGCTTATGGTCATGACCCACTAATGACATCACTTCCTGTTTTATAACATCACTTCCTACCCTCAGCAGGCATCATGAGTGCTAACAGCCCTCTGTATGAAACGAGTTTGATATCCCTGGGCTTGCCCTTCCCCCCAATCTTGTTTTCCCCAAACTACATTGCCTCCTTAAAGGAGCCCTGCAGAGGTGTTTGTTTTACCCCAGTAGCTTATAGGCATCTGTCTCAGCTCTATAAGACTTCAAGGTCATGGAACAACAACTTGAGGAGATCACTTTCTCCTCCATCAGGAGACATAATTCCAGTTGCTGTTTTATAAGTTTTGAATAAGCCAAAACTGTGCTGCCTGGTTATCCATTTAGAATCCCTGCACTACGGTCAGCACATTCTTGGGTTTTACTTCGAACCCTTGTACATAATGAAAGCAAACCTAGCTAGGTAAGCTGAAAAAGGAAGCCCTTTCCTGCACTGGTAACCTGGGTGAGCAATAATTGTAGAAGAGCGGAGGGGGGGGGCAGGGGAAAATGCTGTCTTGTCTCTAGTTGTCTAAGCACACTCTTCCACACACAAGAGTCACCAGCTATGGCAGGCCCTACTACTGTGTTGCCCTCCCCCGAATGGCATGACTGAATTCTCACACCTTGTTCAGGTAACCTTGTACCTTGCACAGAGGTATTTGACTTTCATACAGATACTAAAATTCTTGCACATTGGGCAGCGTTGTGCTAAAACCATACCCTTGCTTCCCTTAATACATCCTTTGCCTCTTCTCTGGCATCCTGTACTATTAGTCTTATGTCTATTGTTCCCACGTCTCCTGCCTCTCCCTTTATCATTTTCTTTAGTGAATGTTGTGTTCTGTTTTCAAAGATCCTGAATACAGTACTTTGGGCCCCATCAGTGAAATGAGGACACAAGTCAACTCACACTTCAGTGGCCATGGCTTGAATCCCCCCATGTGACACCAGCGTCCAGTAGTTGCTTGTATTGGAATGAAAGATGCACTTCTTGGTTTCTTTGTCAATCTGCATCTGGAAGGTCTCATGGTGTGTCTCTTCATCCTGATTGGCAGAGACATTGACACCTAAAAGAAAGGACATTCTATCTTGTCAATCAGATTCACTATACCCCTGCTTCACCATTGTGAAAGCATGTATTACAATTTATCCTTTTTGTGGGGCTGTTTAGGCCTGATACATTCTGGCACTGTTGCCTCCCTAATGGACACTGAAATATAACAAATACAAATTATATAAATATCCTTCTATACAATTTTTGTGTGTTTTACAGTAGTTCCGATGAGAAATGCAATTATGCCAAAACAAGTTGGGCCTAAACAGCAAAATATTTTGTAATTAATTTCAGATCATCATCACCATATCATCTTCATACTGTCACCTGTCCCACTTTTTTTTTGGGGGGGGGGGGTTACTTTGGGTATCAGCCCCAGCTTTTTTCCTTACAGCAATTCTACTTTTGATACATTGAAGAGTTAGAGACGATTGTCAATGAACTTACAAATAAATAAAAACAGTAATAGATAGACATCGCACTCACCAGTCATGTGATATTCAGGTGGAACCATGTCCCAAGGGTCCCATGTCCTTGGCATTTCTCTTCACATAATTTATATATACATGTTTTACTAGAGCAGTGTGAGAAGAAGTCATGAAGGGGCAATTTCCACAATCTGTGGTAACATATGAAACAACCCACACTTCCAATTAAACGTGGTTATGGTTAGAATCATTAGCTAAATGGTCAGCCTGAAAGGTCTAGAAATTACTGACCACAACTCCTTTCTCTGTTTTGCAGAAAATCCAGATTGGTTCCCAGTTCAATCTCCTGATTGATTGGAAGCCAACTGCATCTACGTCAGGTCAGTCCCCAAGCATACAATTTTATTGGCAGCCATGGCCAGCCAAGAATACCCTACTGTTCTCTGCTTGACCCTGTCTTCTTATTTAGTGCTGTCTTTCCTTGCCTGAACCTAACCTCTCTTTGAACTCTCTCTTCCCATTTTGACTTGAGCTATGTAGGTGTAACTCACAGAACTTGTGTAAGTCTCCACTTGGACTTGATGAGTTGTGTTGCTGCCACTGGGCAATCAGGCTTCAAAGTGTGATTTGAGGCGGTGGATTAAGTTTGATCTCTCTCTCTCTCTCTCTCTCTCTCTCTCTCTCTCTCACACACACACACACACACACACACACACACACACGCACGCACGCACGCAGAGAGTACTGAAATTACATGTGGACCCAACATTAGATTTCCAGGCATTTTTATTGTACTTTAAATCAGGCCTGGGGACTCTCATTTTGATCAGAGTAGTGATGCTAGAGTATGTGTGCTTTAATCCCATGCCATTTCCCCAATCTACTGTACCCCCTGCAGTTAGGCCTGTGGAGGGGATACACATACAGCAAAAATACAGGTTTAAATCCCACCCTGAACACATCATTGCTCTGACCAATACCAGAGCCCCTTGCAGCTGCTGTGTGTGTGTGTGTGTGTGTGAGTGAGAGAGAGAGAGAGAGAGAGAGAGAGAGAGAGATGCCTTTGGTTACTAGTGTATTAGGATGTAGCACCATGTGCAGGATGGCTAGGATGCGGATGCCCAGTTCTCACCCCTCCCCACTCTGGTATTTCCAGGAGGCAGTTTCAGTGCCTGGAACCAGACCTTCTGCAGCTGTTTGTCACAAACATATGGACTAGTCTGGGTTCTCATGCTGAGAACCAGTGCTGACTTTGTTCTGCTCCCAAATCTAAAATCCAGTTGAAATATGACTCTGGGTGACCAAGAAAAGCGTTACCAGAACTTCAAATGCAAATGCATGAAATGCATTCTCAGCATTTCATTTAAACCGGCTCCTCATCCTCTGTGTGTGCAAGATTAGCATGCCAGTCCAGCGCTCAGCTGGGCTATGAATCTCTGGCGTGCTCACAATACATATGTACACAAGGCGCCTCTGCTTAAATGAGAAGCTAGACACATACAAAGCCACATGGGTACGTTCTTGGTGCTTGTCTGGCAGGCCTCGGATAGCTTCCCAGCACAGAACTCTCAAGCAGGCCATGTGGTTCAGGCCTGCCATGAGCACCTCACCTCTCACAGCTGGAGATACTTTCTCCTTATTGCCTTAGGAATGTTACCTTGGAGGAGGGAAGGCCCAGGCTGCAATTAATCAGTTCCAACCCTCACTCTGAGTCTATATCTATCTATCTTCTCCCTTTCCTGTCAGCTTGCGCTCTTGATGAAAAGGCATCTGAGAGGCAGATTTAGTAAATAGGAATAGACAGCATGAGGAGGCCCAGGTTACCTTAGGAACTGAAATCAGGCCTGTAAGACAATATTCTCAAAGCAGTGCTGGTGCCAGGTTGTTGGGGGCCCTGAGTTTAAACCCTGCACTGGGCCCCCGGCCCCCCATCCGTCTGTCCCCCAAGCTCTACCACTGAACTCTACCACTGCCACCTGTACTGAGGTTATAGGGTTTGCCCTTGCCCGGTGTGCTTTTCAACGGGTATGGGCCCTTAGCCAGTGCTTGACCTGAACAATCTCGGCCACCCAAAGCTTAAGTCATAAGATCCATGGCGACTTTGACAACATAAGCAGAGGGAGGGAGGAGGATATTTACTGGGTGTTATTTGGCATTCTGCTGGTCACGAGTAAGGACATGACACTCAGCAAAACACTGAAACTTCACTTCTGGCTTCCAAAATTTCATCAGCAGCTCCACATGCTTGTAATTGTCTTTGCAAAGGGCTAGCAACTTGCTTTTATATTATGAGATTCTCAGAAAACTGAATTCTGGGGCCAATGCCATAGTCTGTGCTTGTGTGGGATTGTGGCATATACAGCTGTGAACTACATTACTGACAATATTTTTATTTCCCTATTTCTTGTGCATTTCCTACCTTTGAAGTCCATGGGATCCGCCTTTCGTTTTCATTTAACTTCGGTGTTCTCGTTATTTATCCTCACCCTAGTTCCTGTTCATTTTTTCCCTTGAATATTGAATCTGTACTTACCCTGTTTCTGTCCTGATCTATGCTCTCTTTATTCTTGGGTGACTTGAACATTAATATTTATTCTTGTTTGGAGATTCTTCTACTCAGCACTTTAATTCTGCTCTTGATTTCTCTGCTCTTACTGTGGCCTAACTCTGTAACTCATGTTGCTGGCCATATTCTGGATCTATCTAATCATGTTCATCTGCACATTTTTCTTCTAAGCAATCTTCTTTTGCTCATCTTATTCATTCATCTTCTTGTCTTCATCATTTGTTCTCCAAATTCTCTCTCCTCTGTCCCTGTCAGTTCTGTTGTCATTTTCTTCCAATCTGTTTACTGAGTCTTTGGTTGCTACAATCTGTTCTTTTGCACCTCCCTCTTTTTCTCCTACTGACTTAGCTCCAGTCCCCCTGTCTCCTTCCTTCTCACCTTTTCTTGTCATTGAGACTTCTCCATTTCTTATACATTTAACTTTTCTCTTTTTTTCTAGACACATTCCTTCTAACTTTAAGCAAGCCATTGTCTGATACCTATTTTGAAGGAATTTTGTCCCATTCAAAGAATGGACTTACTTTACTTTTTTTCCCTTCACATTTCTAGAATACCTTGTTATACTCAGTGTCTTCAGTGGCTGTTCTCTATGTGATCTGGATCAATTTGGTTGCCACCCACTTCATACCACTGAAACCGCACTTTGTGAGATTTCAAATTACTTGCTAAATCACTTATTACTCAGATTTCTATTTTGTTTATATTCTCTTTATCTTTATTCCACATTGATACAGTAGCTCACTCTGATTGTGCCTAAAATTATGCCCAAATCTCAATTCCAGCACCCAAACCCATTCCTGTAGCACTGATTCATGGGCATCCCCTTCCCTTAGTACTCTGCTACCAGCAAATCCCTGAACAATCTCTTTGATTGGTCTCATTAATCTGATTGCTGTTGTTTCCATCTGGCTGACACACAAGGCCCCTATTAATAACTTGCCTGCCAATGTCACCAGCTTCTAAGTGCTTGGAATAAGCACAGGAGTACTGTGAGCCCCTGTGCAGATGATTGTTCCTTGCCAACAAAGCAGAGGACTTGCCAGATATACTGATGTCTCTGGCATTCATCCTGCAACCCCCATGGACATGATCTAGACCTGGCAGGGTTGTGGCTAGTGTTAACTCACATTGGGCCAGCTGGGCAGAGATGGGACTGGTGTGACAATATAATCTCTAGTGCTGGACACTGGCTTCCTAGCATTCAAACAGCAATTTCCTCCAGAAGGTTGTGATAAGCATTATTGGGTTTCATTTTATTCCTTTATCATGTTATCATCATCATGCAATATTATGAGTAGACTGAAATGTGGGTTATTGGAAGAGACAGAATGGTTGATTGGAGCATTAATATTGTTATAACTGACAGAGCAAGGCAGAAAAGGGGGTACAAGCTGGGATTAAGGGGATCTAGAGGGAATCAGGAATTATCAAGCTAACCCATTGTTCCTTTCAGGTAATTTGCAATCACTCAAATCCAGTAGCCTGTGCAGATGCTACTGCAGCTGGTAAATGTCTATAACTAGCTGCTCTGGTGAGTGGCCTAATGTTTGCATTGTAACATTTGAAGTGGAGACACATATAAAAAACTGCACTGGCTACTTCCGTGATTGTAATTACTGTATAACAACATTTCCATAATCCTTGTACAATTTATCAGGATTAGCCACTACAAGGGGAGAGGTGTGCTACTGTTCACGTTTTTTCTTCTTTTTTGGGGAATAACAGCTCCTGTGCTGGCTTTGCTAATAAAAAAAAAAAGTGTGTTTTTAAAATTAAACACTTTTATCAAAGGATTCCTGAAATGGTAGGCCACTCATGATGGGAGAATTAAAAATAAATATAGTGCTGGATAAGTGCTTTGCTCTACAGTGGCATAGCAGGGTGGGTCACACACAGTCACAAAATGGCAGTGCATGACTTGGGCTTCCAAGTCATTCCAGTGATTCCAGAGACGTATCCATTATGTGCCTATAAGAACATAAGATCTCTGCCAGATCAGGCCAAAGGCCTACCTTGTATAAAGATCTATCTAGTACAGCACCCTATTTCAACAGTGTTCAGCAGGATGCTTTCGGGCCCAGAATAGGGCATGAAGACAACAATCTTCCCCTGTGGCTTTCCCCCTCACCCAAGACTAGTTACCTCTGAGGCACCACTGACAGATGATCTGTTGACAATTAATAGATCTACCATCAATTTGCCTACACCAAGCCATCAAGGGCTGCAACCCTATACATATTTACCTGGGAGTGCATTGCACAGAACCCAATAGGGTATACTTCTGAGCAAACATGCCTAGGCTTGCACTGTAACTGAGGGGTCAACATAGTATCCTAGGACTGCACTCACGTGGCCTCATCCCACATAGCATTCAAGATGAGCAATGAGCGAAGGGAAGAATCACATTTTCTCAGAGGCAAAAGACTAAGTTTTGGGTGCTAGGAAAATGCAGTAGCTAGAGAACAGTTCTGCCTTGAGAAAAGATGTCTTGATTCCATGCAATGAATGGATAAATAGCGAAAATTCAACTTGCTACTCCCTGAGAAGGCCCCAACACACTAGCATAGAAGTATGCCTGTACACCCTTATAAGAGGAACATACATGAAAGCAACCTCTATACAACAGCTATAGCTGTGCACACACATATCTGAAAAGGAGGACATTTTCAGTTAATGTGAAAAAATCACGGTAATGTGATTTTTATCAACAAAGATAAAATCTCATAATAATAATAATAATAAATTATTATTATTATTATTATGAGATTTTATCTTTGTTGAATTATTATTCATCAGATTATGAATTATTATTCATGAGATTTTATCTTTGTTGAATAAATTATTATTATTATTATCTTGCATATCACAGCTGTCTGTTCTTTAGCTGGACTTGGCATTCATTACTAGTCAGGCCCCACCCAGGGGCCTTGGACATTGTAATGCATTATTATTATTATTATTATTATTATTATTATTATTATTATTATTATTATTATTATTAACAAATTGATAAACAGTTAATAAACTCTGTGTGTGTACATGAAGGGGGAAATAAGGCTTCTAAATAATATTTATTTATTATTAGCTAGCACTTTAAAGTGTTTACATTGTTTCACATACACTGGTTGCATTCGTTTTTCAGATCGGAGATAGGAGGAAGTGAAGTTTCTAGCATGTCTCAAGCATGCTTCTAGTACAGTTCATTTGGGGGGAAAACCCAGCAAAATGGCATCCAGTCATACAGGAGTCATTGGAAGCAATTGCATGGAGGCCGCCATCTTCCTGCCAATAGAAATAAATGCGTGAACGCAGCCATCTTTCCTAGGTCGGAGCTCGCATTTCAAATTGCTAGCATGATGAGCATGCTAGAATGTGAGCATGCTGGAATGAGAAAAAAGAGCAGCTCTCTAGCACTAGAAACTGAAAAAGAAACATAGCCACTCTCTCACTAACTCTTACAACACTCTTGTGAATCTTACCAATATTCCCTTGAAACTACAGGTAAGGCTAAGGGACCATGGCTTCCTCAAAAGACCACCAAATTTCTTGGCTTAGGTGGTTTGAACTGTTGACTTCCTGACACAGCTCCCATTCAAGCCTCTCCTGCCCCCATCAGGGCAAGCAAATAAGTCCAAGAAAAACCTCTTTTTTCTAGATAGATATATGTGTAAAGCATATTTTACTGTTTGATCTAGCAACTTGAGTCAATAAGGAAAAGGAACCTCCTACCCATTGAGATTTCCCCCTTCCTTTGGTGCACCAAGGGTTGATTGGCACATGAATGGTGGATGGCAAAAGCTTGGGTCGGAGGGTCAAGAAAACATGATCTTACTTGGTGGATGAAGTGTTTACCTTCCCCTTGTCCTTTCATGCTCAGAATCAAAATTCCCAGATTTAAAGATGGCAATGAATTTTTCCCCAAGAGAGATGAGATAGTGAATGTATGGATTTATTGAGATTGTAACTGGAATTTTTGTGGCTCATGCTACATCCATTTCTGTATCATGCAGCTATCTCAGTCTGTTCCCTGTATTCTTCTCTGCTTATTCTGGGGGAGTGTTACATTTTGGTTGGTGAATGGCAAAGTCTGTGTTAGAGCAGGGGATCAAAATATACAATCTGCAGGGTCTTTCCTTCCCTGTGATTCGGTGTAGCTTCCTCCCCCCAGAATAAGATTAGGCTACTACTATGGTGATAGAGTAGGCAAGTGTGACACTAGAAGCCCTTTGGCAGTATGGCACTTCCTGTTACCACCTGTTCCTTGCTCAGCTCCCATCTGGCTCATGTTCCATTAATGAATCACCAGGTACAGGTTGTGGGAGGGGGCTGGTTATGCACAGCTGTTTGCCCATCGTCACTTTCTGTGAAACACTTTTAGGGAGATTCTTCCCTAAGACTGCAGTGAAGGATGCCATCTTTCTTGAATAGGAAAAACTGTCTGCACATCGATCTCATTTTCATATGACAACCAACCGAAATACACACATGTCAGAATGGTTCATTGTCTCTTGTTGAGGCTAAACCTCTTTTTTCTTTTTTTTTAATAAGAAGCTCTTAAAAGGGTATTTGTGTAGATTTGGAGCCTGCTTCATGATCCAGGGAGCTGGTGCATTCATCTCCTCATCTCCTTTGCCAAAATCCATTGCAATGGGTGGTGGTAGAAAAGGTTGCAACAGATAGTGACACCAGCAAAACATACTCACCCAAGAGCACAGAGTTGTGGAAATCATGCAATAATACACTTTCATCTCTGGCCATAGGGCAGGAACTTAAGAGGAGCCAAATGCTCCTTCTTTACCCCCCAAACCAAGGAACCTGCTGCTTTGTTAGTTAGGAGCCATTAGTTATTTGATTATTAGGAGCCATTAATTTGATTTTTTTCTGTAAACCGCTTTGTGAACTTTTGTTGAAAAGTGGCATATAAATACTGTTATTATTATTATTATTAGTTGTGTTCAGGAAGCCCAAACACTGAAAAGGGGGAGATCCTGTCCTTCAGAGACTCCCATCTTTTGGGTGAAATAGCCATCTTTGAGCTAAGTAACTCATGTACACAGCTGCCAGAATTTTGTCATGCAATGCAGGAACTAGATTTCTAATATAACAATTCTCTCTACAGTACTCATATTTTTCAAAAGTAAGCTTCTAGTCTTCATGATTCCACAAAACAAAGGAAAACATTTGGGAGTGTTTGTGAGAGTTTAAGATGAGATTAGGGCTGGATGGAGACCTCTAATAGTAAAATAGTGGACACCTCAATTTACACGCACACCTATCATCCATCCATTATATTTCCTAGAAGACAAAATGCAGTCTGCTGACATATTGTCAGGTTGCCAACTGCTTAGAACAAACATCAGTCTGGCCTGCTCCTG
The DNA here is from genome assembly GCF_035046505.1 of Tiliqua scincoides. Taxonomy (NCBI): domain Eukaryota; kingdom Metazoa; phylum Chordata; class Lepidosauria; order Squamata; family Scincidae; genus Tiliqua; species Tiliqua scincoides. The sequence goes on from NC_089822.1 coordinate 149,227,681, forward strand.
CCCTTTAACAGAGGTTTGATATACAGAAATCAGCGTGAAGCTTCTCACAGCCTAGAACTAGACTACCAACCACTAACCAAAAAGACGACACCAAACTTTTCCGAGTGGTAAAGACCAGAAGTGATTGTGAGGAGCTCCAGAAGGATCTCTCCAGACTGGCAGAATGGGCAGCAAAATGGCAGATGCGCTTCAATGTCAGTAAGTGTAAAGTCATGCACATTGGGGCAAAAAATCAAAACTTTAGATATAGGCTGATGGGTTCTGAGCTGTCTGTGACAGATCAGGAGAGAGATCTTGGGGTGGTGGTGGACAGGTTGATGAAAGTGTTGACCCAATGTGCGGCGGCAGTGAAGAAGGCCAATTCTATGCTTGGGATCATTAGGAAGGGTATTGAGAACAAAACGGCTAGTATTATAATGCCGTTGTACAAATCTATGGTAAGGCCACACCTGGAGTATTGTGTCCAGTTCTGGTCGCCGCATTTCAAAAAAGACATAGTGGAAATGGAAAAGGTGCAAAAGAGAGCGACTAAGATAATTACGGGGCTGGGGCACCTTCCTTATGAGGAAAGGCTACGGCGTTTGGGCCTCTTCAGCCTAGAAAAGAGATGCTTGAGGGGGGACATGATTGAGACATACAAAATTATGCAGGGAATGGACAGAGTGGATAGGGAGATGCTCTTTACACTCTCACATAATACCAGAACCAGGGGACATCCACTAAAATTGAGTGTTGGGCGGGTTAGGACAGACAAAAGAAAATATTTCTTTACTCAGCGTGTGGTCGGTCTGTGGAACTCCTTGCCACAGGATGTGGTGCTGGCGTCTAGCCTAGATGACTTTAAAAGGGGATTGGACAAGTTTCTGGAGGAAAAATCCATTATGGGGTACAAGCCATGATGTGTATGCGCAACCTCCTGATTTTAGGAATGGGTTAAGTCAGAATGCCAGATGTAGGGGAGGGCACCAGGATGAGGTCTCTTGTTATCCGGTTTGCTCCCTGGGGCATTTGGTGGGCCGCTGTGAGATACAGGAAGCTGGACTAGATGGGCCTATGGCCTGATCCAGTGGGGCTGTTCTTATGTTCTTATGTTAACCCTGCTGCTGTTAAAGTGACAGCAACAGGAACATTCAGAAGTTGCCAACCTCATGGTGCCAGTATTCTGGTTGCAGAACTGGGCCTTTGGCACATAATTCTAGTTCTTTTTACAGTTAGAACGTTGGTAGAGACTGAGATGGGCTCTCTCATGAAAACTGGACTGTGAAACCAGCACCATTTAATGGTCCACATTATGCTCATCTGTGCCTGGGTGAAGGATTGGGATGCCTCCTGAGCTGATCTAAATCAGTGTCATTATCCTTTTTCCTCTGGTTGGGAAATTTTTGTTCCTTTGTATTATTATTGTTAATTTTATTCACATCAAAATGACAACACAGCTGATAATGATCTTATACACACAAAAAATACAACATTTATCAGCTGGTAAATCCTCATCCACATGGACATCTGCCTGACATCTAGGTGTAGATGAGGTACCAAAGATAGATTATTATCATCATCATCATCATCATCTAAACAGACTTTGTTTTTTACATTCCTTCCCTAGGATAGGCAATGGATAATTTAAATTTGCATATATCTAAGGGCACAATCCTAACCAGGTCTACTCAAAAGTAAGTCCTATTTTGTTCAGTGAGGCTTACTCTCAGGAATGTGTGGTTAGGATTTCAGCCTAGGTGAATTAACATATGCAAATAGCAACTGGCCTTTTTCCCTCTTTCTGCCCCAGTTCTATGGGGATGCTGAGAAAATAATTACAGTAATCACTTCGAGAGAAGAAGCACATACAGTACTATATTACAGTAATGAAGGCCAGATAAGCAATTAAGGACAGGGATTCAAGATCACTTAATGTGGTTTAGTTACCCACTAACATATTTCAGCCACACTTTTGAAGAGTTAAATTAAATAATGGCCAGAGGTTGACGTTTTCCACTCTTTTAATGCATATTTATGTGGGGGCAGGTAATTCTAAGCCACATCAAGGGTTCAGGTAGGGGTTGTCACTTTGTTCCACCCCCCCCCCGCTCCTGTGCCTTTAACAGCACCCCTAACATCACAAATGAAGCAAGAGATGTTTCCCTCCTCAGTTCATCTTTATGCTAGGAAAAGTTTCACCTGCTAAATATCTTCCTCTCAGGTTGCTTTAAAAAAGCAGAGATGACAACTGTAGATTCAAAATACAAAGACAGAGAGCTATAGGTAGATTAATGATTTGCCTAGGGTTAGAGTTGCCAGCTTTTAAACTAAGCCCTGCTCCTTTTCCTTTAACAGCAGCTTGGCGCATGAAGCAAGTAAAGCTTTTCCTGACACAGACCTAAAGTGATAGAAAAAGCTTCACCTCCTAAATATTTGTCTCAGATTGCTGTTAAAGGCGCATAAGCTGGGTCAATTAAATGTTTTAAAAAAGTTGACAAGTCTACCAAAATAATAGGGTGCAATCTTGTATATGCACCTTAATGGTTGGTTGGTTGGTTGGTTGGCAACCTTCAGTCTTGAAAGACTATGGTATAAGCCTACAGCACCCGGTATTCCGAGGCGGTCTCCCATCCAAGTACTAACCTTTAGTAGACAGACCATGTCACTTTTAAGCCCATAGGCTGTGAATATTGTGTGTCCATTGCTGTAAGCGTGCTCTCTGGGAGCTATACTGCATTTTTTCAAGAGCTGCCATCACCCAAAAGTGCTCCCCGCCCCATTCCTTGAAGACGGAAAAACAAGAAACTAACCAGTTTCACTTTCAAGAGTAGGAGGGGAAAAAAAAGAGAATATTCTCTGTCTGGAAACAGTTGCAAAAGGAAAATACCCTTGAAAAGGCCCTGTAAAGTTCAAAATGTATCAGGCTGTGTTCTAAAAGTAAAACCAGACTCTTTCAGCACTTTTGGGTAGTTTCCACTTATTTTTTGCTGTGGATTGTTGCTCTTTTGGTCTGGTACTGATCGAAATATGCAGGAATTGTACAAGGGCCAATGTACAATTCCTTGCATTTTTTGCAAGGGTTTGCATTTTCTTACTTATAACTCATAAGGCCTTTTTAAGATCTGTTGGATTTGGTGTGAGGCAATGGTGGTGGGGGGCTGATGTCTCCTATATTATTTAATTAAAGACTGACCTAGAAATGACTGGGAGAAGGGTGATAATGAGAACAGGTGGCTGGAGATAGAAGCTCCAGCAATGAATGTAAATAGCGCATGCCGTGAAGCTGGGCAGATTGCTTTTAAACAGGGGGTTGCCATGTTTCCTAGTTGTGGATACTGATTTCCAGATAGGGGCTGAGGGAAAATGATCACACTTCTCAAAAGGTTCCCTATATGCTCAGTGCCTGTGTTGCTGATAAAACTGTGTCTTCCTATCAAAAACGGTGAAGAATAACAGGGCAACCAAGGATACCAGAATTGTTGGGTACAGGAATAGGAATGAATTTGGTTAGACATGAAAATAAAGCTGACACACACCATTGCTTGCAGTGGGGAGAAAAGGAGAAAAAAATATTCTTCTTCATGGCTTTCATGCTAAGAGACACCTTTGAAGGAACTGCAGGCCTCTTGAAAAGAGGGGACAACATCATGTCACTCTGGCTAATAGGAGGATTATCATAAAACTGAGCAGATGATATTTTTAACTACTTAAGTCAGCAACATATTGGATGGTGGCATCCAAGAGTCATTGCCTAATGGCAACTAAGAAGTTAAATGTAATGAACATCATCTGTGCACATGCCATGAAAATGAATGGAAGTTGCTGAGGAGCACTTCCCTCTCATTTCAGGGTGGCTTATACAGAGGAATGTCACAGTAGCGCATCCAAGTCTGTGTGTTGTTTGTGTGTGTGCAGAAACAAAGGCTAGTGAATGAAATGCAACATTTTTCTTTCCTAGATACTAAATCCATTTGCATATCCTCAGGAAGCACTGTGCAAGCATCAGCGCAGGAGAATGCTCCACATTCATAAAGTAAAGGATTGCTTTTGACCATTTCTTAAACTTTGGGGATGTCTGCTGTGACTGTGGTGGCCCTAAGTTCAGCGCTGACTGCCTTGTGAATTGGAGGCCACACAGCCACAGAGGCAGCTACAAAACTGTTGAATCTCTCACTCCATAGGCAGAGTCCACAGGCTTTCCTGTTGCCCATCCCTGCACCGGGCGGATGCTTTTCCTCTCAGATCCTGTATCTGTTATCTTGTCCAGCCTTCTGGCTTCCAGCTCCACATCTATACAATGGCAGCAACTAACCTGCCTATTTAGAAACAAATGAGAGTCCATATTCTATATCCTTTGAAAACATGCAAAAGAGAGGGTCTTGGAATCAACATTAAAGGGAATCCAAATGCCCCAAAGAAGCATCAAGAAACTGATGACAACAATTACCATCAAACCCTCACACACACCCCTCTGCCCATATGCATTCAATCACCCATGTTTAGGCACATACATCTTTCTATGTCATAAGGCAGGCAAACAACTAGACATCCTTTTGTAGTTACTAATCTAGGAGGGAAAAGGAGTATTCCCAGGCTGTGCATCATTCCACAGAGCAGGAAGGTAATGCATTTACCTTGCCGGATGGAGATGTATCTGCCATTGGAGGCTATGAAAACTACTTGTGGGTGACTCTCTTCCAGATCAAAGAGTTCATCTTTGCCTGGCTTGGAGCTCCTGCCAGACTTGAGAGTGCCAGTAGGTCCCATGGGTGCCAAGTATTTCCCATCACAATCCTTGAAGGCCAGTTTGCCTGCCTTGAACTCCAGCGTGTAGCCAGCACGGGAGTCAGGTTCCTTGACCAGGGTGCCATCATTGCGCAGGTAGCGGTTATCGCAGGTTCGCAGGCAATACTTCTTGTTCTGGAAGGTGAGGGTGATGAGAGAGTCCACACCCCAGGGGATGTTACTGTCAGTGGAGATCTCATCTTCTTGGGCACTGAGATGCGCATATCTTCTCCTGCTAACACTCAAGAGATTAGCTTGGGGGTGGATAGCCAAGTGTACCGTCCAGAGCTCTGCTTCAGTGATGGTCTGGGCAAAGCAGGACAACCTATCTTCTGAACCACCAAAAAAGCGCTTGTATGGTTCTGATTGGAGTGCCCAGCGCCCATCTGACTGAGTGACAATAACGAAACGCCCATCATTACCTGGCTTCTCCGCTTCACACGAGACCTTGCCATCCTTGTCAGTAGATAAGTACCTACCTAAGTGGCTCTTCAGGAATACCACAGAGCTGTCCCCATCCTGCTCCAGGGTCCATATTTGCTTCCTCTTCAGGCTGGGTGCAGAGGCATTGACCTTGTAGCCAAAGCTCTCTGCCGTCAGGTATCGGTTATCACAGTTGATTAAGCCAAACTGGATCTTCAAGACCTGGTGGATCCCATTCGTTGGCATCTTCTGTCTGGAAAGCAAAATTCTCCCAAGGACTGGGGCAAAAGTCTAGGTTTTCCCAGCCCTTCCTAAGGTCTAAAAACGTGTGCGAACATATGCACACCCTCACAACCAAGAAGTCTGGATTAGCACAAATGAACCGTACACCTCAGTCAAAGCTACAGTGATGTGCAGCTGCTGCCCCAGTTCCTGGTCTCTCAGCACCAGCTCTACCTTCATTTAATCCACAGCCCATAAAGCCAATCTTGTTTAACTGTCTCTTCCCCCCTGCTGGCAGCACTGCTGCCTCCGGTGTGGCTCACAGTGACCTCTTCCTGCTTCTCCTCCTCCTCCTCTTCACCAGCATGGTGGGGGGAGAATGCGCAGAAAATGTACATGCTTAGGCGCCGCAGCCCTGCTTAATTAGCACAGCTAGGATTACAAAGCTCTCAATGAGCTGCCGGCCTCTGGTAACCAATAGTGGGACTTCTGCGTAAGCCACAATGAGAGGGGGGTTGACAGGCTACACAATGGTCTTTTGATTAGGCCTATTCTTCTGTGTGAGCCTGCTCTCCCTGCTAGTGGTACTCCACAGTGTATCTCTATTGCTTTTGCCTCTGCAGTCTCAGTAACGCCTTCTCCTAACACTTGATGGATCCCCCATTCCTTCACATCCCACTGCCAAGGTGGAAAATTTGCCTAGCAACCCAATCTATCACCTTCCACTGCTGAGTCCCCTGGTGGTGGATTTATTCCTCTTTGCACCTGGGTAAAGTTACACGGCTCTCTGATTCCATTTGGTAGGTCACCTCCGAGCCACATGCCTCCTCAGTCCAGCCAATAATCTCCTTAACAATTAGCTGGGAATTGCTATTAGCGTAAATCTTTGATCCTCCTTTGGCTCCTTTGCCTCCATCTGTCCTGTAGCCCCAAATCCACAGCTCTGTAGAAGGATAATTGCATCAACCCTCACAGCCAATGAAATAGCCTAGCCCAGAATCTATCTAGGGTAGGCAAGCAGGGAAATGGAGCCAGGAGGGCTTACATAAATGCATCTTGAGGGTTTAGATTCATTTAAACACAGAGACCTGGGATTTGCTAAACATAAGCTATTGAATGAGGGAGTTGGACCCACACTCAATAGTATGACTTTATCTTCCATAGGTAGCAGCAAAGCATCCTCTCTCTTGCCATGACTTCAAAACAGATATTTAAGATTGTTCTCCGAGTGCAATTTTGCTGGAGAGAAGTGGTCCTATTGGATGTTCACTTCAATGGTGGCCTCATTCATTGGTGAGGCCACTATTGAAACAGTTAACAACAACACGGCTGAAGAAAATATGCTGACAAGTGAAAAGGGTTCAACAGTTATGCAACAGAGAGAAAAATCCAAAGTGAACAGAAATATCTGATTATTAATAAGCTTCCAGTTGTACTATAATTCTCTACTATGACTAAAAAGCATAAGACATCCTTGGAGTGCATGGGGATAATTTCACATAAAGGATTCTGTGGTGTCTGTGACAGATCAGGAGAGAGATCTTGGGGTGGTGGTGGACAGGTCGATGAAAGAGTCGACCCAGTATGCGGCAGCAATAAAGAAGGCCAATTCTATGCTTGGGATCATTAGGAAAGGTATTGAGAACAAAATGGCTAATATTATAATGCCATTGTACAAATCTATGGTAAGGCCACACCTGGACAACTGTTCTGGTTGCCACATCTCAAAAAAGACATAGTGGAAATGGAAAAGGTGCAAAAGAGAGCGACTAAGATGATTACTGGGCTGGGGCACCTTCCTTATGAGGAAAGGCTACGGCATTTGGGCCTCTTCAGCCTAGAAAACAGACGCCTGAGGGAGGACATTATTGAGACATACAAAATGATGCATGGGAAGGATAAAGTGGATAAAGAGATTCTCTTTACACTCTCACATAAAACCAGAACCAGGGGATATCCACTAAAATTGAGTGTTGGGAGGGTTAGGACAGACAAAAGAATATATTTCTTTACTCAGTGTGTGGTTGGTCTGTGGAACTCCTTGCCACAGGATGTGGGGATGGCATCTGGCCTGGACGACTTTAAAAGGGGATTGGACAAGTTTCTGGAAGAAAAATCCATTATGGGTTACAAGCCATGATGTGTATGTGCAACCTCCTGATTTTAGAAATGGGCTATGTCAGAATGCCAGATGCAAGGGAGGGCACCAGGATGAGGTCTCTTGTTATCTGGTGTGCTCCCTGGGGCATTTGGTGGGCCGCTGTGAGATACAGGAAGCTGGACTAGATGGGCCTATGGCCTGATCCAGTGGGGCTGTTCTTATGTTCTTAGAGTGTTGGCAAGCAGAAGTTCAAGCGAAAGTCATCTTTGTCATCAAGTACAAAGTTCAATCAAGGGAAAAATGTTCTCTCCCTTAACATTGGATGAGACACAACTCCAAAGGCTACATAACATGGAGTCATCCTAGCTTAGAGGGGCTTTTGTCAGCTATATGAGTTTATGTTGTTCAAGATATCCTGTCTCACATATGTCCAGTTCATCCATGAAGAAGACAAATACAAACTAATGGTTTGGGGGAAATGGGTAGTATGGGGACTCTCTAGCATTGGTGTGTCAAGCATAAGGCCCATGGGTGAGATGTGGCCCCTGGAACCTGATAATTGGCTGATAATTGATAATTGGGCTGTCCCAATTCCATACTTTCAGCAGTGCTGCTTCTGTGGAGGGTCTGAGAAATGGAAGGAGGCTCCAAAGGCAAGGAACCCTGCAGGGGAAGAGGCAGAGCAAAGAAGGAGTTGCTGCCAAGATGCTGCCTTTTCAGTAGTGTGGCTTCTGTTGAGGTGTCGCTTTGCAGACCACCTCTCAGCTGCAAGTATGGTGATGCTGCAACAGAAGTGGCACTACTGAAAAATATGATCAAGTGATGCATATTTTTCTCTTCTGTCACTTGCAACTAATGAGTTTCTATGTGAGAACAAAGTGCTTATTTCTGACCATCATCTGCTTAGTGACATCACTTCCTGCTTAATGAGATAAATTCCAGCCCTCAGGAGGAGCTATTTAGCCCACTATATGGAATGAATTTGATGCCCCTGCTCTAGTACAAGCCTCTCAGGGAACTTTTGCTATTGCTCTTGAACATCCCTCCAGATGTACCTCCCAGTAACCTTCCCTGTCACCATCCAGCCCAGCATGCCCTGTAGTTGGTTGAACTCAGAAGTCCTCCCTATCCCACATCTTTCAACTGAGTAACTTCTATAGCTTGTGTTGCTCTGGTGGCTTCCCCATCTACATCTTCCAAGGTGCAGCTAAGAGAAAGAGGCTCTATCAGTAATCTAGCACTTTTCAGGAAAAAAAAATAGTCATTAGTATTAGTGATAGACCCTGTCTGGACCCTGATTTCTGAAGCACCCTCCTCTGCCATCTGTCAGAAAGTCTCCTCTTCTCCTTTACATCCTTTCACAAAACCATATCATCAATATTCCCTGTCCTTCTGTTTGCTCAGGATCTGAGGCTGTGACCTAAAACACAACACCTGCCTACTTTATCCTGCTCTTAGGGCTAAGTTGAAATTTCATTGAGTTTGTTTTGGGCAACAAAAAATGACATTTCCACAAATGCATCATTACCTGTAGAAGAGCCAGTGGCATCTGAAGAGGGTGGACAGGTCTTGCCCCAGGTACCAGGCAGTAGGGGTGTCCAAGAGGCCACCCCAAGATGTTTAAACTTTTTTTTCAATAAAAAAAACTTATTTCTTTTAAATTTATTTTCAATTGTTTATTGGAATGATATATGTTTCCAAGTTATATTTAGATTTACAAATATAAATATATGAACTTACAAAGTTAGAGTACACACACACACACACACACACACACACACCATTCAATAAAAGAAAATGTTCACTATTTGTGCTTTTTCTCTGGCCGTTATTATTATACGTTTCATGTCATGGCTATTATTGGGGAAAAATTTGTCATGGAAGGGTGTCAAAAATTTGTGGACCTTGGGTACCAAATGACCTTGGAACATCACTGAGAAGAGCAGAGCTCCCTAAAAAAGGGAGGGATTTTTTTGCTGAGAAATTGGGCTACCCCCCCCCCCCCCCGCTTTACAAAGTACAGGCATTTGATCATCCACTGTTCCAAATCTACTGATTTGGGCCCACTTAGACCCTCTAAACACAGCCACAGGGCTTTTCTGGGCCTGAGAATGCCTTCCAGCATAAAGGGGATAAAGACTTCCAGCTTCCCTGAGAGACTGGAAGTCACATTTTTTGACCCGAAACAAGCATTCTGAGAGTTGGAGAGACTGCATGCAGGCTCTCCAGCACTCAGATCACCCTCTGGATCTGACCAGTCAGGTTTGGAGGGTTTGAGGGCCTGAAATCAACGGATTCAATCATCAGCAGATTTTTGCATCTCCAAGGGTTCCTTTACCAGAACCCCCTTAGATACTAAGGGCCACCTTGTACTTGTCAAAATAAGAGGAAAGACTTCACTAGGCTCCACATATCACTGTGGTTTGCTTTTAAAGAAACAGATGCTATAGTCATTTTAAAGGCGGGTGTTGTTAGTGATAAGTGGAGCACCGTAGAATGGATCACACTCCCCATAGGTCACTTCTGAAGTGGCTGCAGGAGTCACTTAAATGGCACATATAGGTTACATAGTTTCTTATACCAACTCATTGTGCAAGGGTGTTTTGGTTTGAATCTGCCCCAAGTTCAGAGGAAACTCATGCTCCTCTCCCAAGTTCAGAGGAAATGCATTTTTCCAGTTTGCAGCTGAAGGGACTAGGCACAGTGTGTGTGTGGGAGGAATTAAAAAAACAAAGTGCAGAACAAATGGTTGATTATCATAAGCTAAACTTTCAGGACACTTGGGGAAGAAAAAAGCAGACAGCTCAAGAATGAAGAGGCAATCAGCATTTAAGACAGGAGCTGTACATATGCCCTTTGAAGATCACAGGCAGGTAGAAACGGAGTTCATCCTGCAACCAAAAATCTGTGTTCTCTCCTGTTTGTAAATTAACCTTTATGTAAGGCCGGCCCATTAATGTGGCCAGCTGAGGCAACTGGCTCAGGCAGCAGATTGGCAGCGGGTGCCCACATCTGTTAGTCCACTCTCCTCCACTGCTCCTCCTTCACTTATCACACCTTAGGTTGGATTAAAAAAGGAAGGGGTGCGTGGAGCAGAAGTGGCAGCATAGAGGAGTGGAGAGTGGTGGACTAGACTGGATATGCTCTAGCTTACCACTCTCCTTCACACTTTCCCTTCCACTCCACCCCCTTCTTCCTTTTCCAGTTCAGGGGGTAGAAGGCACAGGGACTTGCACAATACCAGGTAAGGCAGGGGAGCATCTTCCATGCTGCTTCAGATGCCAGGAGATCTTGGGCTATCTGTATGAAGTCTACAAAGAGCAAACCATGGCCCTTTGCTGAGCTTAATCCAGGCCTCTTCTGCTCTTCACAAGAGACAGGATGAATCACACTCCCCATATTGCTAGAAATGGTCTGTCTTAAAGTGGCTGCAGTAGCCCTTTGAGGAAGAAGATCCTCTGCTCCAGTGTAATATGCAGAGCCTGAAAAGAGCAGGATCATGCCCCACATATCACTGCAGCTGAGGGGTTGTTTTCACCATTGGTTGATTGTCTCTCAAGATTAAACAAAATGGGCAAACTGTGAAAAGGAAGCTCCCATTTCAGCTCAGCTCTGCACTAGTGCGGGAGGAAGAGAGATTTCTCACTCCCATAAGAGGCAGTATCTTCCAGCCAACTTGCTTATACCCCCCCCAAGAAAGCTTGGCCTACAACTCTCTTGCCATCCTGCCTTTGAATTCTCTCACAATCCAAGACTTGCTTTATTCAGCCATTGCAAGATAACCCAGTCTTTTCCCTGCAGAACCCATCAAGTGTTTCCTCAGCATATCTAAGAGAAGAGCAAGGATATTTACCCTTCTCTGCTCATAACAAACAGGAAGCTGCCCTGGCACGTGTGAACCTAATGTTCACAGAATCGTCTCCCAGCTGTTGCTCAGAAAACTTTTGTTTTAGTGACTGTGAGTTCCTTAGTTGCTGCCTGAAGGAAACAGATATTTCCGGTGGAGTGGCCTGTTTCCGTCCTTTAATAGGATCTCCCTCTCTCATTCAGCAAATTCACAATCTGTAAAGGCAGCCATGTATTCCTTGTTTCCTTTCTAAAATGGTAACTAGCAAAGCACTAAAAAAAATACTTGGTTTCATAGCAGACAGGCAGACCAATGCTATCCCTTGCCAGCCCATAGCATGTAGCATGTTACATAGCCCCAACAGCTAACCCCGCCCCCTCAAAAAAACAACAACACTTTTTTACTTAGGCTGCCTGGCCTCCACTGGGTCTCCTCAGATTCACTAAATGCCAGAAGGTGTTTGATTCGGTCCCTCACTAAAAGCTGTTGAGAAAACTCCACAGTCAGGGAATAAGAGGACAGGTCCGCTCATGGATTGGGAACTGGTTGAGGACCAGGAAACAGAGAGTGGGTGTCAATGGGCAATTGACAAAAAAAGTGGAGAGAGGTGGAAAGTTGAGTGCCTCAAGGATCTGTCCTGGGACTGGCGCTTTTCAACATCTTCATAAATGACCTGGAAACAGGGATAAGCAGGGAGGTAGACAAGTTTGTGGATGACACTAAACTTTTCTGAGTGGTGAAGACCAGAAGGGATTGTGAAGTGCTCCAGAATGCTGTCTCCAAACCGGGAGAATAGGCAGCAAAATAGCAGTTGTGTTTCAATATAAGTGTAAAGTAATGCACTGGTGATGGGAACCAAAGTAAAAGGACAATGGTTTCGCTATGCACAAGCAACCTCATTTCCCTCAGAACTTGGTACATGTCCAGGTACAATCAGCAGCTGGCGCAGGTCTGTCGGCTATTTGCAGTGTGCCCACCTATAAAAACCCTTTCACACATGCGCTAGCAGGCGTAGGGGAGGGATTGTCGCATGGCTTCTTGCTTTTCCAAGATGGGACAAACCAGACAAAACACAGGCCCACAGTATCATGTTCAGTGGGCAACTTATGGAGGGTAAATTAATACTCTGTGCAATGGTCGACGTGGTCAAGATACAACTTACAGAGGTGGTCAATATAGAGAGGTTGGTCTCCCATAGTGTATATGCAGTGTCTGTCCATACTGTGAAAATTAGGTCAACTTAAGGAGGTGGTCATTATAGAGAGGTGGTAAACTTTGGAGGTTCTACTGTATTTGGCTAGCCTTTTCAATGCTCAAAGGCCTTCAAATTACCCTGATAGAATCCTTGCCACAACCCTTGAAGGTGAGTATTGTGTTATCCCCATATTGTGGAGGGAGGGGAGCAGGGGAGCTAAAGTTGAAAGGAAATGGTTTGTTTAAGGCCACCTGGTGAGCTCCTGGCAGAAGATTCAAACCAGGGGAAGTCCTGATGAAACTGACTCTCAGCCACAATACCACTCCAAGTCTCTTCATGGGGAGGGGGGGAGGGAGGACAAAGAGAGTTCTCTAGGAGAAACCCACTCCTGCCTGAGCAATGACATTACCTTGTCTGGTTCTTAAGCCTTGTTGGTGCTTTGCTCCTTCTTCCTCAAACCTTGCATCAATGTTCAGACCCTGCCACTCTACGCTCAAATTACAGTGAGCCCCTTACCTTCTGTGATCGTCCCCTGAGCTGCTTTTTGAATGCTACCGGGGAGCATAATTTCATTAAAACTAGGAAAAAATGGAGGTGGGCTTGTAGATATCATTAAGGTTCCCCCTATTTCCCCCCTCACCAATAATTCAAGTACTTGACCACCTTGCTGCTACCACTTCTGTTTGTCCTCCATGGCCACATCCTGTATTTTTGTGTTGGCTATTCAGAGACAGGTCTTGGTTTGCTTGGGTTGCCTCTGACAAACATTCCAAATGGATTCCAAGCCTGGTTGCAGTTCATTTTGACCCCCACTTTATCTCTGGAATGGTGCCTTGTAGGCTGCTGACCCACACATGGAACCTGCCAGACCACATGTCACTTCCCTCTCTCTAGAACAGAGAGATCCTTTGAACCTTTCAACCTTTTTCATCTCATGGCACACTGACAAAGCACTAAAATGGTCAAGGCACCCCACCAGATTGTTGACAACTGATAGGCACACCTGCTGCCAGTGGGGCTCACATCTCCCATTGGCCCTTTTAATAAATGACCTTCCCCCAAATTCCGGTGGCTCACCTGTGGACCACTCACGGCACACCAGTGTGCCACGGCACAGTGTTTGAAAATGGCTGCTCTAGAATCTAGCCCTGATTCTGCAACTCTGAACAGCTGTAGGCAATGGACAGAGACAAGCTACAATTCTGCTTACAACACTATGGGCACAATCCTAACCAGGTCTATTCAGAAGTAAGTCCTATTTTGTTCAATGGGGCTTATTTTCAGGAAAGTGTGGTTAGGATTGCAGCCTATGACCACAATCCTCGTGGTTTGTTTCTGTATAAGGTATGATGCATGCAGCCACTTACCTCATTGTCTGTGAATAGTTATAGTCACCTTGAGGTGACTGGGTGAGAACACTTGGTGTCAGTGGGAAGAGCATTGGGCCACACAAGCTGCTGTGTCCACTTGTCAAAAATAACAATCATAGGTATGTGTGGGCCGGCAAATTAGTAGACCTTTTTTGTGAACCTAACCTTTTTGCAAGGCCAATAGTGGAGGACAAGTTTCTCTTTTTTTCATTTTATTGTGACATTTGTTTTTGTTGTTTGCAAGTGTTTTATTACAGATGCCATTCATTTTGAGACCAACTGTAACTATTTTGTTCTCAGTTTTCAGGATGGGGCTGAGTTTACTTTACAGCATGATCAAGCAGTGGTTTTTGGTTGACTTAAAAAAAAACTGTTGAAAGTTGAAAAGGAGTAGCAGAACGCCTTGGGGGGCTGCCTTTGGCAGTGGCCATTTTTTTCTTTCCTGCATTGCCCTGGACATTGTGTCATTCCAGGGCATCATGGGAAAAAACATAACAGCTGCCACAAAACCAAGATAGTCGCCTCTGGCAACAGCCACATATTTTTCTCACAATACCCTGGACCAACACAATGCCTGGAGCATTATCAGGAAAAAAGATGGCTCTCATTAAAGGCAATTGCCAAAAGGAGCTCTTCCATTTCTTTGCCATTTCAAATGGTTAAAAGAGAAAGGGGGGAGCATCACTCAGCCACACTCCAGGGCAAGCCACTTCTGGTTATCAGCCACTTCTAGAAACAAGCAGGGTTCCAAACAGCATGACTGTCCATTCATTTTGATACAAATGGGCCCAGTTTGCTTAATTGTTTCAAAATGCAGGCGCACTCCTATTTAGGACAACTCTGTGTTTTCTGCTGTCCCTTGTAAATCATTGTCCTGATTTGGTCCTGATTTTCTTTTGGGGGCAGATTTTAGGGATGCTTGTTTACTCTATTTTGTCAGTGTCCATTGCTGTTTTTCAGGTCCCCACCCCAAAATGAGGCCTGGATGTTGCTCAAGCATGTAAATGCACATACATGGACACAAAATACCAGCACAGTGCTTCCCTTTTGCATGTGCACAGATGCACACCCCACACATCCTCTCAAGAACTGCTTATCTTGATAGTCTGTGTTGATGGATGCATTTTAGTAAATGATAAGCAGGCAGAGAAGAGCCTTCAGCAGTCTGTAGTAGTGTGGGAAGGCAGAGTTCATGTAGCGAGTCCTAACTAGAACACAAGAATGTCCCTGTGGCCACCTTGAAAATGTTAGCAGGTATGGAATCTGTGTGTATGTTTGTGTTCTTTGCTGTTCTGTTCAACTGGGAGGGTCTGAAATAAGTGCTTCTTAATAAATAAGAAGCTCTCCCCACAAGTGCTATCCCCACAAGATGTTAAAGCACCAAAATGTTTTCCAGGTGTTAGCTTGGAATGTGCCATGCAAAACCTGGCAAAGTCAAGAAGTGGATGGAAGCTGGTGCAGATGAAATGATTGGTGCATTCTTTTGGCATTGCACCAATTTCAGAGGCAATTTACTTATATGAAAAGCAAAGCAGACCCAGGACATATGCTTCTGCTGCTGTTCTGCTCCCCTGAGGCCAACAAACAATAAGGAGAGGCTTGTGGTCCAAAGCTTCCTGTACAGGCCCATCTACCATCCACTGAGGCAAGCATTCAGATAGGCCTAGGCTCTGATTTCTCCCTGAAGGAGCAGTTTAAGTTTCATTGGTACCAAGAGGTAGGCATTGTTGCTGAAAATAGATCCAGAGGATTGGTTGCCTAATAATTTTTTCATGCTTGAGAGCATTCTTTTTCGCCACAGGCTCCACTTACAGTCTCCCGAGACTGGCCAATCTCCTCCCTGAAGGCAGGTGTAGGTTACCTGGGCACACAGCTAGGGTTTAGTGTAACAGCCTCTTGTAACACTTGATGCAGCTAAGTGAGCACTGTAATGGATACATGACACGTGGGTTATTTTTCCAGGAATGGAGCAAGGAGGGACTGGGTTTTGGGTCATATTCAGATCACTATTTTACAGTAGCAATGTGGTCTGGGGGATTAAAGTCTAGGAAATAAGAGCCAAAGGGCCCAATCCTATCCAACTTTCCCGCTCCAGTGTAGCCACAATGCAGCCCCATGCTAAGGGAACATGTTCCCATACCTTGAGAAGGCCCCATTGACTGCCCCTCCACCACAGGATGCAGCGCACACCCCACTGGCACAACTGCACCAGTATTGGAAAATTGGATAGGATTGGGCCCTGAGTTCCTAACTGTGCCACTGAGCTGCTACATTACCTTGGGCATGTCATCCTCTCTGGATACTGTTGCTCTTTTTGCTTTCTTGGGCCTCAGAGCTTCCGTTTTATTCAAGAAACTCACCACTACCCACTACAAAAGGATATGCTGATATAATGAAGGTACTTGTCCATGGAGTCAGCGCAGCCCTTGGGATCTCCTGAAGGCTATAATTATTCCATGTATCCAACAATACATCTTGGGGTTTTCCCCTTCTATACTTGCATAAGTATTTGCATTGGCTCATCCTTCCATTTCTATCCACTGGGCTCTTCTCCCAGAACCTTGGCTGAATTGAAATCCCTCTTCAAGTTTTCCATTGTGTTGAAAGAAAAGATGACCATCCTGACTCCAGATCCATAAATAGAATGGGGTCTTCTTAAAACTCTTTTTAAAATAACGATCCTTAGCATTTATATAGCACACTTCAAACATTACAAGCACCACGCCTACATTGTCACTGTTATATTTACAACAGCCCTGAAAGGTAGGCTAGGACTGCAGGTGTGGAGAAGGCTGAGGCTTGCCTAATTACTTTGGGACTGAGGTGAGATTTGAACGGGGCTGGGACTGTTTGAAGTGATATAAGAACAAAAGAACATAAGAACAGCCCCACTAGATCAGCCATAGGCCCATCTAGTCCAGCTTCCTGTATCTCACAGCGGCCCACCAAATGCCCCAGGGAGCACACCAGATAACAAAATATCTGCATCCTGGTGCCCTCCCTTGCATCTGGCATTCTGACATAGCCCATTTCTAAAATCAGGAGGTTGCTCATACACATCATGGCTCGTAACCCATAATGGATTTTTCCTCCAGAAATTTGTCCAATCCCCTTTTAAAGTCGTCCAGGCCAGATGCCATCACCACATCCTGTGGCAAGGAGTTCCACAGACCAACCACACGCTGAGTAAAGAAATATATTCTATTGTCTGTCCTAACCCTCCCAACACAATTTTAGTGGATGTCCCCTGGTTCTAGTGTTATGTGAGAGTGTAAAGAGCATCTCTCTATCCACTGTATCCTTCCCCTGCATCATTTTGTATGTCTCAGTCATGTCCCACCTCAGGCGTCTGTTTTCTAGGCTGAAGAGGCCCAAACGTCGTAGCCTTTCCTCATAAGGAAGGTGCCCCAGCCCAGTAATCATCTTAGTTGCTCTCCTTTGCACCTTTTCCATTTCCACTATGTCCTTTTTGAGATGTGGCGTCCAGAACTGGACGCAATACTCCAGGTGTGGCCTTACCATAGATTTGTACAATGGCATTATAATATTAGCCATTTTGTTCTCAATACCCTTCCTAATGATCCCAAGCATAGAATTGGCCTTCTTCACTGCCACCACACATCGGATCGACACTTTCACTGACCTGTCCACCACCACCCCAAGATCTCTCTCCTGATCTGTCACAGACAGCTCAGACATACATCAGCCTATATGTGAAGTTTTGATTTTTTGCCCCAATGTGCATGACTTTACACTTACTTACATTGAAACGCATCTGCCATTTTGCTGCCCATTCTGCCAGTTTGGAGAGATCCTTCTGGAGCTCCTCACAATCACTTCTGGTCTTCACCACTCGGAAAAGTTTGGTGTCGTCTGCAAACTTAGCCACCTCACCGCTCACCCCTGTCTCCTGTTCATTTATGAAGAGGCTGAAAAGCACTGGTCCCAGGACAGATCCTTGGGGCACACCGCTTTTCACCTCTCTCCATTATGAAAATTGTCCATTGACACCCACTCTGTGTTTCCTGGTCTTCAACCAGTTCTCAATCCATGAGAGGACCTGCCCTCTAATTCCCTGACTGTAGAGTTTTCTCAGTAGCCTTTGGTGAGGGACCTTGTTGAACACTTTCTGAAAGTCCAGATATATAATGTCCACGGGTTCTCCTGCATCCACATGCCTGTTGACCTTTCCAAAGAATTCTGTAAGGTTCGTGAGGCAAGACTTACCCTTACAGAAACCATGCTGATTCTCTCTCATGATATATTTTATAGTGATAATATATTTTATCGTGATGATACAACATATTATAGATATGAAACTGTGTAGTGTGGTGCTGTGTTGGACTAGGGGGAACCAGGATCAAATCCTTACTTGATCTTATGCTAGCCATGCTCTCTCAGCCTAACCAACTCCACAGTGTTGTGATGGTCAATGTGGCGAAAACCTTGTACACCACCTTGAGTTCCTTATAGGAAGCCTGGGATCAAAATGTAACAGAGGTGCTATATAATGCATGAAGCAATTCTCAGTAGAGATGGCCATATATGTTATTTTGGCTTCCTTGTACATAGTATTGTATTGGCAACCTTCAGTCTCGAAAGACTATGGTATCGCGCTCTGAAAGGTGGTTCTGGCACAGCGTCTAGTGTGGCTGAAAAGGCCAATCCGGGAGTGACAATCCCTTCCACAATTAGTGACAATCCCTTCCTTGTACAATTAGGCTATAATCCTAAACACACTTACTAGGGAGTAAACCCAGCGAACACTATGAGACTTACTTCTGAGAAGATGTGTTTAAGATTGTGCTGTTACTCTCTCAACATGTTTCATTGCTTCTTTCCCAGTTCATTCACTACAAACCAAGATCAAGCACACTCTCAGCAAGAGAATGGTTGTGTGGCATCAGAGTCTGATGATACCTTTCAGACCAGGTTTGTTCCTTTCTTCACTCACAGAAATCGCCTGAGGGTTATTTAAGCTCCCTTGGCAGAGATGGAATGAGAAACCCTTAGCCATGTACTCAGGTCATATCAGGCTGTGGCATACATTGCAGGAGGGATGGATTCCACCACAGCCCCAGATGGGATTTTGAACTGTGTCAGCCCATAGACCCACCTGGTGGACTGGATAAGAAAATGCAGCACCTGAGCACCAGGCAAGCAGAAAGCTGCTGTTGAATCTCCACTGAGACTCACAAGTTGTGCAAAGAAAATTTCCTAATGCATGGTGGCAAGAGATTGCTGTGTTTATTCAGAGTGGAATACAGGATATAAATCATTTAAATAAATAACAATAGCCATGAATCAGTTACATAGATACATAGCACATTTCACAGTCTTGTTTCCCTTCACAATGATTTGTGGGGTAGGTGATTATGATTCCCATTACATAGAATCATAGATGAAGCAGAGGAAGTGCGCTTTGCCACTTGCCACTGTCCATGGCCAAACAAGACATATGAACCCTGGCCTTCCAACCCCAAAGCCAACACACTCTCTTCATCGGTATGTGCATGGACCCCTGCCGTTTTTTCCCATCCTGCCACTCAGGATACATTCTTTATACATTATAAAGAAAAGAAGCATATTCTCAAAGCAAAACTATGAGTATGAACAAGGATTCCAAATGAAGTTCTTTGTCGGGCCCACTTCCCTATGTAGCTACAGAGGAAATAAATTGGTCTAGATGAGAAATCTGAACCTTGATGATGTGCAGTAATTGTTATATCTTTGACAGCAATATACCCCAGATGTGTTTTTCGAAAGGCCACCTGCAAGTTTTGGAGAGCCTTGGGCATGAGACTATCAATTACCCCCGTCTCTCCTGAGCACTTGAGATGTCTCAGTGATGAGATAAAAGTACTCACAAGTTTGGAGGCAACGGGAGGGGGGCGGATGACGCTCAGGTACATTCCTGCTTGGTGAAGCAGAGTTAGGGCCCAATCCTAAAGTGGCCCAGTGGCTCTGAGCCCTAGCGCCAGTGCTGGATGCCATAAACGTGCCAGAGAAGTGCTTTTAACAGCATGCTAAACCCTCAGAGTAGGGAGTGCCAGTGCTAGGGCCACGTCAGTCAGGTGTGGGACCCAGAGCTGGTAGAACGAGGATGTGCTACCCTCAGGGTGTGTGACTGCCAGGTAGCGGTGCAGCCTCTGGGGGGTGGGGTGGGGAAAGGCAGAACAAGGGTGGGGGGGAGGAACCGGGGTGGGAGGGGTGCGGGATGGGGATCAGAAGAGCTCTGCTCCACCATATCCTGAAATCTCTCAAGTCTGCACTGGCAAAATAGCTGGTGTAGACTTGAGAAGCCCCATTGTGGGGCTTGGGGCTTTTTTTTGGGGGGGGGAAGGGGATGAAAGTACCCTTTCTATGAGGAGACCTCTAGCTGCTTCCCAGTGCCTGCTGGATAGGGCAGTAGCCTCTTTGGTGCCGCTGCTCCAGAGGGCTCTGGGAAGCTCCAGACTGGGCTGTTACTGCAGTAGATGTCCCTCTTGAGTATGGATGCTTCTGCTACTAGGAGGAAGAAATAGCCAAATGAGAGAAATCTGATTTGGTGGGCAGTGGGGGCAAGAGAGAAGGTGGCAAACCAGGTCCGATTGGGCTTGTTTACGGATTCATTGGTGACCTTAGCCCCAAATAACATCTATGGTTTTTCCAAAATTGATTTTGGATAAAATAATTTCAGATGCTCACCAATCTACATCAACCTGCTTGTGCATTAAGATCAGCATTAGAGACCCTTCTTTGAGTGCCTCTAGCATCAGAGATCACATGTGTGGCAACTGGGGAAAGGCTCTTTTCAGGAAGTGGCTCTTCTGGGTGACTATAAGCAACTGCCTAGGGCACCACCTTTTTGTCATGGCTACAGTCCCCCTAAGTATATTTACCTGATGATAAGGTGCTCTGAAATCAGGAGGACTTAAGAGGTTTTGGGGAGGAAAAATCCTGAAGAACTTTGCAGGACACACAGCCAACTGATGTGTGTAACAGGTATTTGCCATGATGCTACAACAGTTGTGAGTTGCTGCTTGAATGGTCAGTATGAAAAAGGGTGTGTGGTTCTGATTCTAGTAGAGGGTGATAAAATGGACCAGGATTGAGAGGCACTGCCAGATCTGTTCTGGGGAGGAAAGCTGGAGCGAAAGGCATTGCAAGAAGTACATTATATGACGAGCATGCCATATCTTTGCTAGAACTTCACTCAGAGTTATCAATTTGTTAACACAAATTTACTAATAAAAAGGGCTTTTATTATTGGAGCAATGGCATTTATGTTCTCGGAAGCCACGTTGTTTATTGTGTTCCTGGAAGCCTTTCTCACCAGAGTAGTAGAATCAACTTTGTATCTATGACTTGTAGATGCACAGCTCAATGAGTGTGTGTGTATCTGTGGCTGAGAGCTTTGGAGAATAAAGCATGCTGTTAAAATGTATTCCATCTTCCAGGAAAGGGACAGAGATCATCAAAAGGCAGCAGTCTGACGGTAAGCAGGGAGGGAATCTAGCTAACCTGGATATGAAATCAACATGTGTACACTTTCACTCTGTCAAATGATTTCTCTGCCAGAGTCACTCAGGCTCTCTGAATTTATTTAGAACAAATATGAAAAAATATAAAACCTATAATCCAAAACTGAGATTGCAGCTGTAAATCAGAGAACCACAAGTGCTTTTATCTTCTTGCAGCAACAGACACATATTTGAAATCCTTGATGGGAGAAGGCTGCTTGGGGGAGTAACTTGGAGTGACGAAATGACTGGCATGAAAAGGGTTAAGTTTCCCCTTTTCTCATCCCACCAGTAGCTCCCTCCTGAAACTCCCCCCCCCCAAAAAATACTAGTGTATGTGTTATAATGTTTGCTATTAACTATTTGCACTAAACCTGTAGCAAATAGTTCACCCCTAACATGATTTCTGGAATTTGCTTTGGGGATATTAAAGGCATTCTTTATTTTTACAACTTCATTTTTGCCATCATCCCCTAAACAAAACATTCCAAAGCTAATTAATTTTTATTTACTTCCTTCTTTCTTAAAAAAAAATAATAACAACAACCCTGGAATATAAAGACTAGAACTGCTGACTGATGAGAAAAATTAACCACCACTCAACCAGCTTGGGCTCTTTTTGTGCAGCCTGATCTACAGAAACCAGCAGGTGAAGCTTTTCATGGCATAGAGATACAAAACTATCACCTGCTAGAGTCTTCAGATCAAGCTGCTGTTAAACGTACAGCTCCAGACGACATCTGAAAAGTTAGCAGCTTTTCCTGGATTTTAATGTAACTTATTAATGACATTTCCCCCTTTTTTGTTGATTGTATTCATGTTATTTTGTTTTTATGTATTCTGTGTTTTCTCTTTCACTAAATTTGTTGCAGCCTCACTATGTTGTGGTATGAAGACTCCAAAGTCATACATCTATAGGTGAGTGTATTATATTTTGTTCTTCATTAATCCAGTTCATTGAAGTAATTGTGGGCAGTTATAACTCTATCAGACAGTGTATCATTACTGGTAATTACTGACTGTTTGTGGACACTCTCCCTTATATGAATTAGGGCGCAATCCTAACTGGCAGTTATGCCAGCATAGGAGCCCCTGAGGGCGCCTCCGTGGAAGGAAACTGCATTGGCGCATCCAGATGCGCCGACACACGGAGGCCAGTGGACGGCTCCGCAGCAGCTTCCTCTCCACCACTTGTGCCAGTGCACCCACACTGACACAAGCGGTGAAGGTAGGCATGGGGGGGTGGGAGGGGGTGTTTCTGGGCAGGGGGCAGGCAATGGGCAGCCCCAGGGGTGGGCACGCCAGGTGCCAGGGCAGGGATGGGTCCCTGGGTCTCTTTGGGGAGAAGGGCGGGGTATAAAGTTTATTATTATTATTATTATTATTATTATGGGACCCAGCGGTTATGCCAGATCCCAACCCCCGTCCCCGGGGAGAATGGAGCGGCTTCAAGCCGCTCCGCTCTGCTTGGACTTGCGCCACCTCCAGAGGTGGTGCAGGTCTGAGGAGACCCATTGAGGCGCATAGCCCTTACCCAGGGGTAAGGGAAAGAGCTTCCCCTTGCCCCTTGCTGAGCCGCTGCACCCAACGAACCTGCATGGGATGCAGCGAAAGCCTCCTGGCTTGCCTGCTCCTGCACAGGTTTGGATTGCGCCCTTAACTGGATATGTAAATTAACACCAGTGCTCTTTAATTGTATGCAGGCTGCCTTTCCTTAACATCAGGGGCTATTTGCAGCCATTTTCAACCTTTTTCATCTCATGGTACACCAACAAGGCCCTAAAATTGTCAAGGCGCACTATCAAACTGTTGATAATTGACAAAGTACACTACACTGCAGGTAGGGGGCTTACATCCCCCAAAAGACATAGTAATAAATGACCCTCCCTCAAACGTTTGTGGCACATCTGTGGATCCTTTGTGGCACACTGGCTGAAAACCGCTTGGCTATGGGTCCTGTACGCCTTGATTCCTAAGTGTAGACTAACTATTGGTGGTCAAATGGAATCAAGGACAGGGAAGCATAGTCAACCCATATCTTAGTTTTAAGGCCTGTGTGTTTGCAATGATCAAAACAGCCCCATCTGGGTTGACCTTTTATCATGCTGTGAAGCAGTTTCTTTGGGTGGTGGCTTTCAGAGTGGGTGCTGTTTATCTGCTGCCAACCTCAATTTCTGAGGTGTCATTAAAAAACTCAAGTGAGGGTGTGTCATTTGATTTTTCAGTGTGCTTCTCCCTTGGGAGGAGTGGGAAGAGCTTGCTTGTCTGTCGATCTCCTGGGTTGACTTCTTTTATTTTTTAAAATCCTTAACAATGGTTGTTCAGCTGCATTATGATGTCATAACAGAACTGTACAACTGCACAAAGACAAGCAACCGCACATGCAAGTTGACAAGGAAGGTACAAGGACACAATCAGCACCACCCACACAGGTGGCAGCCATGATGTGCAACATGCAAGAGTTCCATCAGTGCTCTTCCTCATAGCACAATAAATTGGAGTGGGGTTTTCTCATCTTTAAATGGTTACAGTATTAAAAATGTTAAAGAGCTTGGTATTCTTAGCCTGGAGAAGACAATGCATAGGGGAGACATGATAACTGTCTTCAGCTATCCGAAAGGCGGTTGTATAGAAGAAGAAAAGGGCTTGCTCTCTGTAGCTCCTGAGGGTAGGGCTAGAACCAATGGGTTGAATGTACAGGGGAGTAGATATAGACTAGGCAGGACGCTTACCTACCTGCAAGAGCTGACCACAACTGGAACAAGAAGAGGTGAAAAAGCAGCTGTTTGGAGCTCCGCCAACTTTTCTCACAAGTGTAGCTCACACAAGAAGACACTTGTGGAAGGCACTAGGTCCAGCAATTTTTTTACACTTTGTGACATCTAGGCTGCTAGCTTCCAGTCGACTTTTGGCTTCTGCAGAGCCACTGCAGACCTCCAAGCACAGGAGGCTGGGAAGCTGCTTTAAAAGGGTGGCAGCTGCCATCTTGGCTGGCCTTATGGGGTACCCCTTCATGTGATGCTCCGGGGTGGTACCTGGGGTGGCCCACCCCCTGTCTCCTTCTAGCTATGCCACTGCTCCCTAGTGTTTTCAGTAGAGGTCAGATATTAAAGAATTGTCTGTATTAGTGTGTGGCAATCACCTAGGGCAAGCATAGGAAGTTGCCTTATACCGACTCAGACCTTTGGTGAAGCTCTGTATTGCCTACACAGTCTGGCAGTGGCTCTCCAGGACTTAAACTGTAAGCAGAAGGTCTCAGGTTCAATCGCTGATATCTCCACACAAGGAGATGTCAGGGATTGAACCTGAGACCTTCTGCTTGTAAAGTGGGTGCTCCACCACTGAGCTATAACCCCCCCCCCCGTGAGTTAATAATAATAGTAAGTGAATATAATAATAACAACAATGTATATAATATAACAACAATAAGAACAATGTTGTTCTTTTGGGTTGTTGTACAATGGCACTATTTAGGTTACAAGTGGCCTTACAATGCTTATCTCATAAATCCTCACTGCAAGCCCAAGGAAGAAAGAAATTGCTTTCTTTCCCATTCTGGGCCCCCAGGTGGGCTGGTTCCCTAGTTGCTAGAGGAAAGGGTCATGGCTCAGTGGTAGTAAACCCTGGCTGCAGAACACCCATTTTGCATGCAGAAGGTTCCAGCTTCAATTCCCTTCATTTCCAGATAGGGCTAAGAAAGACTCTCTGTCTTTCCTAGACAGCATCGGTTGCCAATGCAGGCAACACTGAGCTAGATGGGGGAAGTATAAGGGAGCTTCCAATGTTCCTGTTTTTGTGCATGAAAGCCTGTGTATAAAACTACTGTACTCTGTAAGGCTTGAGGGCCTTTATAAGGTTGAATGACAATTTCAGGCTTATAAAGCCTGAAAGCCCTACACAGGGCCACTGCACCAGCAATTGAGCTGGTCCAGCTCTTAGTTAGCCCCATTTGGTAGGCTGGGGCTTGACATGAGGTAAGAGAACTAATGTTCTTTTATCTTGAAGAGACCTCCAGCTGCCTCCCTGCCCCTGTAGGAAAACAGTGGCGGCCATTTTGGTGCCCCAGTCCTGCTATGCTGGCAGCCCTTTTAAGATTGGGCTGCCTGTCTTTTTCTTCAAGTGCGAGTCCTTCAAGTGCGAGTTCATTAGTGATTTTTTTTTAATGTAAAAAAAAATCCCTACACATAGAAAACTAGTATGTTTGGTAGAAGGCCAGGCTAGAAACCTTCTCCCTGACATGTTCATTTTCAATCAAACTACAGCTGACAGCTCTGGGGGCATCCCAGAAGCATCACCATTGACCTGAAATGGTCATGTGATGTGCCTGAGTGGGGTGCTGGGCAACACTAATGAACAATTATATTAATATTACAAATATATTCAACAAATATTAACTCAGCCATACTAACTGAACTATCCTTCAGGATGCATGCCTGTTACTCTGGACTAGTAGAAAATATGTGCATATTTTCATGTTAGCAGGAATGAAATCTGCCTCTTTATTTAACCCAGAAAAAAATTACTTGTTTGATGGTTTGCTAAAGCCTTATATTTCTCAGAGAGGCTAATGAAAAGCTGGAGAATTTGTTAGTGTGATGAGGTTTGCTGAGGGCAGAGCCCAGTTTCTTCATGAGAGCAGCTAAGAACAGACTTCAGGGAGTTTGAGCGGCTGAGTGCTAAGCAGGGCTGCCAGATGCTATTTACTTTATGGAAGCATCCCTCAGTTCACAATACTGTAGTTCCATAGAACAAAATGGATGTTTCTGACTCAGAGCCATGCTGCTCCATACAGGAGTGTGTAGAAATGTACCCCCCTCCCACCAAAAATGCACGGGAGTTGCAGCCCATTTCCCCCCAATGATGTGAGCTTCTTCCCCTGTTGGGAATCCAAACAACTAATTACTAACTGGCAAATTTGAACACAGATTTAATCATTCCCCTCCCTCTATAGATGAGGTTGCTTGTTTATTTTTTTTAAAGCAATGCATGTATGTTTATTAAATAAAGCATACATGCATCCACTTATGTATTTTTTTAAAGCACAATCAATTTTTAAATAACTGAAAAACTGCTCTAGGGAAGAGTAAATGGTCTTGTGATGGCATTGATTTTGGCCAGTCAGAGCTGTGCAAACCTGTCTCCTGCTGTGAACATGCAGAATCCTTTTCTCTTGACAGGGAGAGAAGATAGTCCGCTTGAACAAAATGGACTGAGTGCAATTCCACAGGAAACTTGCTGTATTGGGTGTGTTTGTATGCACCCTTTTTAGGGTTGTCAATCTGACTAAAGCTAATCCTGAAGATTTTTTTTTCTCCCAGTATACTTTAATTTGGAAACTCTTGGAGTCTCTATTAAAATCATAAGGATTGCTTTTAGTAGTTACCTGGAAACACCTGCTTTTAGTGGTCTTGCTGATTCCTGAAGACTTCAGGCTAATCTTGGGAAGCTGGCAACCCTGACCCTATCAGTTAAGGCTGAAGTGCCCATAGTGTCCTTTTTAGGGCACGAATTTGTACACATGCTGTTCAATAGTGCTTGCTTACTCCATCAGTGCTTTGCTACTCCCCACTGAGTTGGCAGTGCAGAGAATACAGAAGTGAGATACTTTTCTGTTGGTTGAAATAGATGAGTTTCCCTGAATAGTGCTAGCTCATGTAGAATTTGGCTAATTTCAGTTCAGTCCTTGTTATATAATTGCTATGTAAAAATGTCCACAAATGGTGGTCTGGGATGGAATGATCTATGCTTTATCTTTGAACCAACCAACTACAGGTCTGTCATTTCATGAAATTAGTGTGGCAGGGGTATGGCAAGCACAGGCAATGGTGCGGGGGGGGGGGGGAGAGTTGGTTGGAAAAATGCAAAAGAAAGAGGAAGGAGGGCCAGTTAAAGGATGCAAAGAGCAAAGGAAGCTCTTGTGGTCAGGCTGGCTGTTACATACAAACAAAAAGAGAGTGGGGCTGAAAGGATTGTTACAGGGCAAGATGAAAAATGAAGTCTATAGATGGTAATGGAGTCAAGGAGGTGTTATGAAGACTCCCATTATAGTGATTGGTGCAAAAAGGCCTCAAGTTGCACCAAGGTCTACTGGGGAGAGGGCAAAGTAGCATGTCCCTTTTGAAAAAATAAAAGCCCACAGCTATTTCAATCTCCCTCTGGAACTGATTGATAGGAACAAGAACATGCAGGTCTCTAGTGAGGCAAAGAGGAGTAAAGAAAGGCATGGTAGACCTTATACTTACAGAACTAGGAATTAGTTCTAGGTAGCACATTCAGAAAATCAGCAAAAGCCACTTTGGAAAGTCTTGCCTCATGACAGGAGGACATGTTGATTCCCCAGAAGGCAAAGTTCATCATTGGGTGGTAGAGAGTTACTTTCCTTCAGCCCCATGGTCCTTCTCTTGAATGGCTGCACTCTGTGTTCTCCAAAGCTGACAAAAATGACAAGGAGCCTGTGCATTTAAGAGTTGGGCAGAAGACTGCACCTCAGCAGGTGCAGCTGATCACAGACAAGTGCTGCTGGGGTTAAAAAAAACAACCCTCAACACCTAACAAAGGTCAATCTTCTACAACACTATTATAAAAGATATAAAGTATCTATTTCATCCTGCCACTTTTTAACCTGTCTTCTTTCTTGTTGGTATTTGTTCAGGGTGAACTCCATCCATTGCTGCTCCATGTGTGTCCTTGTAGATGTGATCCTCAAATTCCTCTGGAGTAGCTTCAGTGACTGGTGCAGTAGGACCACTCTGGACTGCAAGCCAGTCCATGTAACTGGGACTTTCTTCTCTACAGTGCCCTACGCCCAGCCACCTTTCCTCCTTCAGTACATTGATCTTGCTGAACAATTTTCGGAGAGTGTTTATTCTTACTAATGCAGGCAAATTGCTCTGTGTTGACAGAGAGGGACATGCAGGAATCCCTTTGGTTCTTCTTTTAGTCTACTGTTTACCTCACCAGGGAAAAGAAAATTGAAGCTGCCACTTTGATCTTTTGCCAGACGATTCCTTGCACCTGCATTGCCAAAAGCTGAGAATCTGTATAATTTAGTCAGGAGCTTTTGCCTCATCATGAATACCTGTAATAGAGGAAGTGTGACTCTACGAAAGTGAGGAGTTTCTCCATGTTAAGGGGAAGCTTAGAGGTGCGTTTTTCCATCCTTACAGTGCAGGGCAAGACAGAATTAGCCATACCCACAAAGGTTTCCCTGCCAATTTCCTGCATTGCTGGTCAACATGATCCCTCTGGAAAACAAAAAAGTCAGTTGAAGTATACCCACAGTAGCCATTTGCATGGAAATATCATTCACCCGCATAATTTGTCTGGGTAATTCCGACAGCAGAATGTCAAAAAATCCTTCCTTTTTCTAATGACACAAATAGGGAAATGGAACCAAAGAACCCAGATGCCTCTCTGTGGTAGGAAGCCACAAGAAAGAGATTGAGGAGGGGACTTCAGGGAGCAAGAAGGGAAATGCCATCTGTCCAGGGAAGTGATAACTGAAGGAGAGGGTAAGAAGGGAATTGCTTCTGGTTCTACCAGAGGACTGTGTGTAGGATGGGTATTGGTTTGGGTTTTATTTTCTTACAGCTGGAGATGCTCCTCCTCAGCCACCCATTCTCCCAACCACTACAAGGCAAACTACTCTTTTCAGAGTAAAGAGAACCAGGGTGGTGTAGTGGTTTGGGAGGTGGACTTAGACCTGGAAGATCCAGGTTCAAATCCGCCCTCAGCCATGAAGCTTCCTGGGTGACCTTGGGTCAGTCACTGTCTCTCAGCCTCACCTACCTCACAGGGTTGTTGTGAGGACAAAAGGAGGGGAGCAGCTGTGTATACCACCCAGTGAAAGCATATAAAATGTGCTGTTCCCTCCAGGGATGAGTCCAGCAGCAGAAAAGGACTAGGTGCTGCCCTTGTGGAGAATATGAGCCCATCCTCAGAGGATATCTCAGTTGTGACCCTATATCATCATCATTTCAGCTGATGAGATCAGTTTCAAGATTGTGAGCAGCTGGGGATCTTAACTGCTGCAGTTTGAGTGCAGCAAGAAATGGTGCCAAGTGGACTGCATTGCTTTATCGATTGCTCTCCCTCACTCATTCACATAGCCACACAAGCCCTCTTACAACTAATAGTTTTGAACCAGGAATGCATGTACATTTATGTTCATGTGGAGGGGAAGCTGTGGTGCAACATACAACACATATCCAATGGCCATTACACCAACTTAATCTAGATGTATTCTTTTGGGGGGGGGGGGTCCTTCCCCTCAACTCATCTGATCTGTTCTATTGCAGCAGTGCAGCTAGGCAAACCTGCCTGTGAATGTTTGGGGGGCTTCTGAAGAGTCAAACCTGTCCTGCAGTTCCTTCTGTTTCACAGTGATCAGTGAATGTTGACTTGAACTAATGTCTTCAGGGTAAACTAATAATAATGTGTTGTGCTTCAGGGCATTAGGATGTAAAAACAAATGGTGCAAAACTGCAGAAGGCTTGGATTATCTCCATGTATTGGGTGGAATGGGACTGGATCAGGCATGTGGATGGCTTTCTTAGATGAGACTTTCTGCCAGACTTGCAAAAGAAGCATCATGCCCGCCCAACTTTGTAATATGATGATGACATACCACCAAACCATCTGCAGCTAATTGGGTCAGGGAGGCATATAAAGTCATCCAGACTCCAGATTTCCTCTTGATTATTACTGGCTGAAGTATTTTTGCTATTTTTGAATTGGGGGAAGCTTGGCTATTCATCTTGGCTGAATTCACCTTTTTCCCCAGACCCAAGCTGGCTTCTCTGCCATGGAATGACATTTCCTCCCAGTGTTTGTATGATTTCATCTCTACAGGCCCTCCCTCTCATAAATTCTTATGCCTTCTTAGTTTGTATGACAGAGATAGAAGCAGTTATGTGTTAACCAAAAGGGAGAGAGTGGGCCTTGAAGAAACCCACAGACAGCAACGTCAGGAAGAGCGGCTGTGTCCTCAGAACAGGCTCAGCTGGCAGAGCCTAGAGCAAACGCAGGCATTGCTGCTAGGTTTTGTGCTTCCGCCTGCAAGGACTGGAATGGTTATGCAACCAAGTGACCTCTGCCTGACTAAGGGTGGGTGGGTAGTGGGTGGCATGTTCATTCCAGCCAGGCTGCACAAATCAGCATCTGGGAAGAAGAGAGTTCCAGAAGCACAACTCACTGGGTGCTCGGGAATCCATCTTGTTCCTAAATCTTAGTTCTCTCTTTGCTCATATCAATGGTAGAGAGGCATTGCCAGGGGAAAGCTGTCACTAGGCATTATGGAGAAACAAATACATCTCTGCATCTGGGTGTCTGATTTATAACTCAGCTCATTTCCTTGTCTGTGTAGTTTTCCAGCCTCTACACTGGAACTACAGAAATGGAAACCACCTTTTATACCAAAAGCTCAAAATATAGTATACAGGGGTCAGCAGATGAATCTGCTGAAAGCTTGTGCTAATTAATCAGGAGGGACTCATGTTAATTAGTGATGGTACATTTAAATCTGTGGGGCTGAGAATTAAGAGCACATTTATTTTTGAAGCTATTTTAGTTGAACTGACATGCTATGACGGGGAAAAAATAAAAATAGCTTTTTTATGTAACAATGGGTAATAGACTACAATCCTATGCATATTTACCTGTGAGTAAACTTCATTGAACTCAGTGGGATTTACTTCTGAGAAGACATGCATAGGATTGCCCTGTAAGTTTATTAGATTGCATGTTGTTTTGCTCATTCTTCATTCAGTATGTTAAAATGGCACAAATTTTGGAAACAAGTATACATGTAAATAAAGTAATTGATTAATGAATCTGTTAAAAGACATATGCTTAATTAGTGTAAAACCTCTTGAATTAATTTTATTTTTCACATTTTTCTACCACCCTTCCTCCAAGAAGTTCAGGGCAGTGTACTTATCTCCTCCCCTTTTTTTGTCCTCACAACAACCCTGTGAAGTAAGTGAGGCTGAGAGATAGTGACTGGCCGAAGGTCATCCAGGATGCTTCATGGTTGAGTGGGGATTTGAACCGGATTCTTCAAAATCTAAGTCCAACTTCTGAACAACTACACCATCAGTTTCTTGCTGTAGTTCAAATCATTCCCTAAGCTATTAAGTTCCCAGTGCGTGTCCCCCTCCTGTGCGTGTCACCCAGGGCGGGCCGCACCCCCTAGTGATGCCACTGACTCCATGAGACTTGTGCTCATTATAATCAAACAAACAAATAAGCCTGACTGCGTTGTATTGAGAATGAGAGAAATTCCAGGAAAAGAGACACTTTCGGTGGGCACTAGATGTATCATCCTGTGATGTTTTCCAGAACAGAAAAGAAATAGGTCTGAATCTGTCAGGAAACTGATTGTGGAGTATTCTGGGGCATATTCATATGCAGACGTGTGTGGGACAAGGTACTGTACACAAAAGGAAATGCTTTCAGTCCCACGATTTGCTTCTCCTCCTTGCCAAGGTGTCTGTGCCCTTTTTTTCAGCGCATAAAATGTTATGCAACACCGGGCTTGACATTTGGAAAGACAGAGAAACCCAGCATAGAAGTAGCCTACCTCCTCCAACTTTCACCTTTATCCTGTGGGTTTTATTATGTGTACTGAAACCAGTCCCAGATTGACCCTATATGGAGATATCCAAGGGCCAATTAGCAGAAGTGCAAAATCAGCAAAAATAAGATAAGTTGGTGATTGGATGTCGAAGACTGTGAGACAAAGTTTGTTCATGATTTAATCACAATGTGTTGCTCACTGGGTACACTGCAGACAGACAACTAACAGAGTTTGATTAACCTGCTGTTTGCCCAGGACTAACTTTTGTTTGTGAATTGCAAATCTCTGCAGTAACAGAGCCCACTGGACCTGGTCTGTGCAAACCTTTTTAAAGGCAACTGTTATTGTTACTATTATTAAGAATATTTATATACCACTCTTCAACAGAAGTAGTTCACAAAGCAGCTTACATAGCAAAATAAATCAATAAATGCTTCCCCAAAGGGCTCACAGTCTAAAAAGCCATGCAGTTACTCCTAAAACACCAGCTGTTTCAGAACACACCTCACTGCAGATCTTCTTGCCTCAACATCTAAGTGTCTTCCTCCCTTGTCTGTCCAAGGGCCTCTAGAGACTTAAAAAAAAAAATGCAGGAATGGCACAGGAATTGAAGTCACTCAACCATTCAGAGGATTTAGATCACATTCCCCCCCCCCCCCCAGTGCTGCAACTACAATATAGGGCAATTTTACCATCAATGGAAACCCAAGCTACTGGGAAAATGTGGTTTTCTTTCTCCCCATTCCCTGCAAGTACACCCATTATAACTGTGCCTATCTGGATTGTGATTGTCCCAGCTGCAAGTTCATTTTCCTTGCATTTTTGTTTTTTTTAACTGTCTTGGGATATGAGCGCTCCCCTGATGTAACATTGAAGCAATGTTCATGTACTCCTTTCAATGAAAAGTAAATTGGCAAGATTAGTATGATGACCTCTTCTCCTCTACCCCTCCCCTCATAGGATTGACCCTATCTACAGACCTTTCCCATTCTGCCCCCTCCTTTAAATGGAGGCTGTGTATTCATCCTTATTCATCCTTTCCAGAGCTGCAGTGCATGTCTTTGAACACACTGCTATCTTGCACAACCTCTCTACTCTCCAGCAATGACAACTATCTTTTACAGGAGAACAGGATATGGCACTAGAAATGGCAGATCAGGACTAGTGTGACTTTTAAAGAAGGTTTTTGTTGTTGTCTGAACAACCCTAAGACCCAAGCCACAGAACCATTTACACCCTCACCTCATTCTCCCCAAGCCTCAACCACCAGCTTTCTATGAGCTGAATCATATGTATACACACCTTCAAAATTCCTAAATATCTGTATCTATCTCCCTTTCATGATCTCAGTGGACCAGGTAAACTTAAGTAGGTGCAATGGAGGACCACTGCTTGGGGGAAGGCAATAAAAGCAGGAAGAAGGGCTACACTCATAAGCTGCACTACATGCAACGTTCCTATGCCTGATTGATGCTCCAATCCGTTGAAAATCTTAAACTATGTTATCACTGATATGGCTCCAAGTGATAGAGTATATCACTGAGAGCCCAATCCTATGCATGTCTACTCAGAAGTAAGCCACGTTATAGTCTATGAGGCTTACTGTGTGGTAAGTGGGGATAGCATTAGGCTCCTGGCCCTATGCAGTGAGAAAATTCCTCAAGGTCGCCAAACAATACCACATGCGTTTTTTTTAGATTGTGAGCCCTTTTGGGACAGGGAGCCATTATATTTGATTTTCCTTGGTAAACCACTTTGTGAACTTTTTTGTTGAAAAGCAGTATATAAATTCTGTTAATAATAATGATATGTACCTAAAAAACAGTGCATGAATAAACTATATGTACATACATGGTGAGTATGTGTAATCACCATGTAATCCATACATGTGTAATCACCACAGATGATGCTCTACATATCAGATACTTGCTAATTCCTACACAGAAATAGGATTTGTTTGTCTGTAACTTTTGAAATGACCCTCAGATGTCACTATGTTCAATTAAGGGTTTAGGGCCCAATCCCATCCAACTTACCAGCACCAGTGCAACCGCAATGCAGCCTCGAGGTTCCCATACATTGAGGTGGCCTCTGTGACTGCCTCCCCACAACAGGATGCAGTGCATTCTCCATTGGCATGGGCTGCCCTGGCACTGGAAAATTGGATAGGATTGGGCCCCTAGGCTGCAAATCCTATACACTTTTATCTGGGAGTAAGTGCCATTGAATTTGCTGAGACTTCTAAGTAGACATGCATAGGATTGGGCTGTTACTCCCCAGTAAACACATGTAGGACTGCAGCCATGCTAGCCACACACTGTAGGCATGCACGATATGCTGCACAGAGGAACACAGCAAGGCATCTTCGCTCACAGGGCACTGGAAGGAATACAAGGATGACTGAGGCAGGCAGTGGGCGTGGGAGGAGGAAACGGCGTGCCCGGAAAAAGAGGAGCACGTTGCCTTGGGGCTACCCGGAGACTGCAATATCGCCGGAGGGGACTCTCTCCTCTGCCCTCTCCCTCTGATTGCGATCGAAAGTGAAAGTCCGATGGTCCCCCGCCTGCCTGGCTGCGAGGAGCTAGGTGCGCAAGCCCTCCCAGGCAGCGCACAAGGGCGGTCCCGCGAGCCCGTAATCTCCAAATATAGGCATGCGAGAGGCCTTTGTTTCCCGTCCGCCGTGTGTCACCTGGGCTGCGGCACAGCACCACCTGGCTCCACCACGCACACAAGCACCCACGCCGGGCTGGCTGCTCCCTCCCCGTCATCAGGCTGGGGCTGGGCTGAATGACTGGCGCAGGAGGAGGACGGGCTCCCTGCCGCCCGGGGTCACGAGCACACTGAAAGAGGTGCTTCTCTCTGTTCCCTTTGCAGAGAGGGAGACGGGGCCGGCGTCTCACTGAGTGAGCGAAAGAAGGACCTGGGCGCTGCAGGGCTTCATTGCAGCCAGGACTGGGAACCGGTTTCACTCCTGAAAGAACTGTTCATAATCAAGGAGATCGTGCCTTTGGGCATGTGCAGAGTGCTCAGTCCTGGAAGAACTGTTCATACAGGCAATACAGGAGATAGTGCCTTTGGGCATGTGCAATGTGCAGAATGCTTACTCCTGGAAGAACTCTTCCTAATAGTGCCTTTGGGCATGTGCTGTCGCCCACAGGCCAGTTTAATTCTGCTCAATGCTGCATATATGCAACATGGATCAATCATGTACTTCTGTGGGCTGGGCAGAAATGGGTTAACACGTAAGGGGAGGGAGATCAAAGGTTTCTAGTGCAGCGGCAAAAAGCGAAGCCCCAACAGCTCTCACCTTGGAAAGGACACTGCCCTTTCCACCTCCCACTTCTGAGATGTGCTTTGGAAGCGGGGAAAGCGACACACCCTGCATCAGGCAGGCAGGGCGGGCAACCGGGAGCAGCTGTGTGTGTGTGACCCAGAATGAAGGCCCTGGTCGTTCTCAGAAAGGCACCTCATCCTGCAGGCCATGAGTCAGGTGCCAAACCCTGGAAGGCTGCCCTGCCGCCACCGCCAGCATGTCTGAGCAGCCGTGGGAGCCTCTCTCTTCTCTGCAGCCAGTGAGCAGCAGCAGCAGCCCCGCGACGTGTCCGCCTCCCTCTCGCTCCCCTCCTCCACGCGCACCGCCACACCCCTTCCCGGTGCTGCAGCTGAGTGACGCGAGAGAGCAGGCACATGCCAGCCAGTGAGAGGGGCAGGGCTCCGGAAGCTGACGCGGAGGGCGCCAGGCTCAGGCTTTGCAGGGCTTCGGCCTGCACTTGGCCACACAGCCCCCTTCTCCCCCCTCCGTGCGGGGAGCCTTCGCAGGGCGGCAGCTTCCACGCACCAGCAAGCATCCTTGCCCCGCGAGCGGCAGGCTCCCAGGCACTGAAGAGCATGCCCGATGCAGATTCCGGGGCCCCGCCCCGTGCTCGCAGCCATTGTCTGGGCCCCGCTTAGTCAGGACCGCTGCCTCCTCTGGAGGTGCTCGGTCCGGAGTATTTGAGGGACCGCCTCCTTCCCTACAATCCGGCCCGTGCTCTTAGATCTTCTGGGGGGGCCCTTTTGACTGTGCCGCCACTAAGAGATGTGAGAGGGGTGGCGGCCAGGAATAGGGCCTTCTCGGTGATGGCCCCCGAACTGTGGAATACCCTCCCCTTAGAACTGAGAACTGCTCCCTGGTTGCTAACGTTTCCGCGTGGACTGAAGACCTTTTTATTTCAAAAAGCTTTTAATTGTTGACAGGCTGGCTGGCGTTTCTTGCTTTTTATATGAATCCACGGGTTTGTTTTTGTTTTTTAGCTTTTTAATCATTGTAAATTGTTTTTAACTGTTTTATGTTGTATTTTTAATTGTTTGTTAGCCGCCTTGTGTGCCTGTTGGGTAAAAAGGCGGGGTACACATTAATAAAATAATAATAATAATAATAATTGGCAGGTCCGCGCACTCGTGCACGGGAGCGGGGCCAACGCGAAAGGCCCCTTTGGGGCTGGGCGTCTCTGCACCAGCCTGAGCGAGAACAGGGTCGCTGCTGCTGCTGCTCCCTCGCAGGGGAGACTCAGCAGCATGCTGCTGTCTTGTGAGAGCTGCCTTGAGGGAAGCACACCCTCCCCTTCAGCACAAAGGAATTGGCCAGGAATGCAAATGCCTGCAGGAGCCCCATGCTGTCCTGAGGCCTACTGCAGGCCCCTGCTTCCAGGCCCTCCCCTCCAGACCTTGTCAGTTCATTGAAAGAGCTTGGGCGAGGGGGGCAGAGACCCTCTTGTTTTGTAGCACTCTGGTTCTCCCTCCAGCATAGGAACAAGTCCCTGCCAAATCTCATAGACCTTGTGAATTGATCCACCACCATGTGTGGCATTTGGGCTTAGGAATGAGAGAAAACGGAATATTCAAATAAATAAATAACAATGACCTTTGAAGAATGGTGAGATATTGGTGAAGAAATGGGAAAAAATGTACCCCCAAGCTAGTAAAGAACTGGGACCAATTGACCCTGAGAAGGTCTAGACTGACTCCTCCTTTCTGACATTAGTCAGACAAAGAGATACCTTTTAAAAAAAAATAAGCTACCTGCCATCTGACTGAGCACCTGAATTTCCAGCTTAGTTGTAAAGCTGTAGCTGTACAGCCCCAAATTGTGCATCCTCTGAGATGTAATTTAGCTCCTCTTTTTCTCTGAAGTATTGCTAAATTCCTGGCCATTTGAGGCTTTTTCTTTTTTCTTTTTTTTGAATTGGCAAATAACATTGATGGGATGGGTACAGCTGAAATCTAGGGAACACAAACCCAATTAAGAAGAATTGGGGTGTCAGGGTCAGGCCTCTCAGAAGTTGTAGCACTCCCACCCCCCATTTCTTATTACCTCTAAACATTCCTTTTCTCAAATGTTTTATCAGAAGGAAGAAATCCTGATTTGAATACTAGTAAGGAAGTAGGAAGGACACAGTGCGGTGGATTAGTAATAAAGTTGAATCCCCACCCCCATCTTTTCACTGTGTGCTCATGCATGGAACTGTGATGTTAATTTAATCTGCTTCAATGATTCTCAGTACCAAGCTGGAGGTGGCCACTTCACAAAATCAAATAATCCAGAATAAAATATGACTATTTTGTGAATGTTCCTAAGGTGTGGAGCAGTAGATGCCAAATGCATTGTTATCCCCTCCTTTCAGTGTTATGATGTTTCTGATTACCATTGATTCAGCTGCTGTTACTCATATGCTAGCCTTCTCTTATTGGTAGTTTGGCTATTGGCTGAGCTGGCAGACAGCTTCCCAATTTAGGAAGACAAGGGTAACTTCCTTGGAAAGAAAGAGCTTAGTCACTTGCATGTAGGCGAGGTCTGCTTATTTTTCTAGGTGTGTGCACAGAACAGGGATGGGCTGGGACCAGCTGTTTTACCTGTGTTGAGTGGCAGAGCGCTAGGTTGCTTCTGCAACACTGCAGTTTTGTGTGGGTCAAAAGAGGCATTTATATTATAAGAATGGTTTCCCTTTTCCCTGCAACCTGTCTTGGCAGATTTTAATCAGCAGCTAAGCCCTTTGATTGGAAAAATGAATAACAGCTATGTTCTTATGTAGCTATGGGTTCATGATGAATCCATACCCCCTTTGCACAGAGCATAACCAGTGGAGGTGTATGTTCACTTCAGAGGATCAGAAATGAAAAGAGCTTTTTCTGTTGTTAGAGGAAACTCAGCAGGATAGTCAGTCATAGATGGTCAGGTTTGCAGTAGAACTTAAAAAGGACATTACAGCCAAGGGCACAGCTATGGTTTTCAAATCCTTGGCAGATTGTCAGCTACTCTTCCTCACATTTCATATTATTCTCTTGGGGGGATGGGACCCTGCCCTGGAGCCTTATGGACCACAAGAAGAAGCCCTCTTTTGTTCATGAAAGAGCTACAGTAATTCCATTTGTATCTTCAGGGTCCCAGTTGGATCTGTTTTGCCACTATTTCTTAAGCATATTGCACATCACATTCAGAAAAAAGGAAAATAGGTTTGGGGCATTTTAAGGCCCATGTTTCAATAGCAAATTAGTGGTTACCTCTGCAGCTTGGATTCTTTTGATTCCTGGAACCATAGATGCAAATCCTAGAGAGTAAAAAACATCACATCCTTCTGAGACCTGTAGATGTACCATATCTCAATCATTTACAGTGATCCAAACCATGTATCTCATGATTTTCAAAGAACTGGTCTCCTGCTTTGCATACAGTCTAAAGAAACATTGTACCTGATCCCCTTAGGCTGAACACTCCCTCTCTGCAACCTGCAGTACCAGTCTTCTCTCAAGGACTGGACATAATGCACAAGTATGATTTGTCTGGCTTTTGTTAATGTTTGTTTTCCACCACCTACCTATGCAAAACTATCCATTTCATATCCTTTGCTTTTCATCACATTGTAGCCTCTGTCTTCAATTTCTTGCAAACTGCTTCTCATACTTAAGACTGGAGCCAACATTGCATCTTTCGCCTTTGCTTTCTCCTGGAACAGCAAAACCACAAGAGTGATTGTGTCTCCTAGAGAAAACAAGTGAGTCCAGAATGTTGGTGAGAGTAGACCTATAGGAATGCAAAAGTCCCATTGCCCTTGTTTGAGTAAGTCAACCACTGAGGTGTGGCAGCTTTAGCTAGGGATGGGGTGACACAGATAAAATATAATGGTACAGCTAGCATTTGCAGTTTGGTGGCAAAAAAGGGGTGCTGTAGTTGGGCTGAAACAGTGGCAATTTTAACAAGAAAACCAGGACATGATGCTGCAAGGACAAGGTGGAATCACTACCAGAATCACTACAAAGGATTTTGAAGTGGTGAAAACATAGTGGGCACTTCTGTAAGCATGTCCTGGAAGTATTGTTGCAGTCTGTGGATGGTTCTATCTCTATGAAGAGCATACTGACAGCACAATCCTATGCATGTCTACTCAGAAGTGAGACCCACTGTGTTCAATGGGCTTACTCCCAAGAAAGAGTCTATAGGATTGCAGCCTTAAAAGGCTTTTGCCCTACAGGTGAAGGCCATAGCTATGTAGTTCGTGTGTTGGTGGATCACTATGCCAAAGGGTCACTCATTGCCTCTTTGCTAGGGACAAAGCAGTCACACTGTGCTTTGTGGCAGGATGTCCCATAGGTGTGTGGGCTCAGGGTGCTTTGGAAAGGCCAGGGCTGGTGTTACTGCAACACCCCCCTTTGCTGTGTGGCCAAGTCAAAGCCACAATAGTCAGGTTGTGGGGCTTACCTTACTCCGGCTAAGTAAGAGGTAAGCTCGGGTAAGAGTAGACAGGATTGCAGCCTTGGACTGCAGTCCTCTCCACACTATCCTGGGAGTAAGCCCCATTGACTCTAATGGAACCTACTTCTGAGTAGACAGGCGTAGGACTGGGCTGTTGGTGGAGACGCCTGGGTGCCCCAAAGTAATGTATGTGGGGGGGAGGGGTGAGCAATACACATCTTTCTGCTGGTGGTGGAGGGAGGGTGAAGCGATGGAGGGGGATTCTCTC
Organism: Tiliqua scincoides; assembly: GCF_035046505.1. NCBI lineage: Eukaryota > Metazoa > Chordata > Lepidosauria > Squamata > Scincidae > Tiliqua > Tiliqua scincoides. The sequence goes on from NC_089822.1 coordinate 149,267,678, forward strand.
CTGGTTTTGCTGGGCAAAGGCAGCACTTCCACCTTCCACCCCTCCCCCCTCTGGGCCTCGTTGCTCATACAGATTCCGGGGCCAAGACCGGGAGGCGGTGCTCAGCCGCCCTCGTCCACCCCACGTGGCCCGGCCCGCGCCTGCCAATGGAAGCACTTGTTTCTGAAAGATCTCCATATATGGCGATGTTCTCGGCCGGGGGGCGGGGGCCAGCGCCCCCTGGGTATAAAAGGGGCGGGGCTGGCGCTGGGACGGTCTCACTCAGCCGGCGGCAGCGGATCTAGCAGCAGCAGCTATTTCTAATCTTCCTCACACCGAAGACTCCCGTCTCCTTACAGGTAGGTACAGCGCAGCTGGCTCATTTTTCCTTTTACTGAGGGAGGGGGCAGAGTGGGCGGGTTATTTCTTTTTAAATTACCTTTGAAGCCCACCGCGTTCGGTTCCGTGCGTTGGCGTCCGTTAAGTGGAGCGCGCCGCCTACCTCTCTCCACCCCCACCCTTCCCGAGGCGTCCAGTACTTGCAACGGTTTTTTTTGAATGGGGTGACCGTTAGGGCGATAAGCCTCACGAGCGCCTCCTGATTGGCTGGTCTCGGTGGCCTGACGTCACAGGGCGGGAAAGGGTTATTTTTTCTCCCCCCAAGTGCATGTAAGCGAGGCTGCGGGGGGAGGGCGGGAAGGAGGGGAGCGGTTGACTCTTAAGCCCCACGTACTCGGCGGGGGCGGGAGGGGCTGGGGCCGGGGCCGTGGTGGCTGGAAGAAGGTTTGGCTGGATGGGGAGGAGGGTGTGGTCGCGTCTGCGGAGGGCTGCCAGTGGGGGGAGGGAGGAGTCCGGTGCATCCTATGGGTGGGGTGCGCTCCTTCCGAGTCCCCACAGTGGGGCTGGAGGGGTTGGCTCCTGCACTTGAGGCTGCAGTAGTGTGTGCCTTCGCTTCTAGTTCTGCTTTAAGTGTCTCAGGTTGGAACTGCACCTTAGGAGTGAAAACTGCCATTGTGCAGTTAATGGTGCAAGCCCAGAAGCAGGTTTTCCCATGTGGGAATATGGCTTTGTTGGAGGTGGCAAGACCAGCCCTGAGGGCTGCAGGCTAGCCCGGGTGCCCCTGTAAATGCTGCATCTTGTAATTTCATGAGTGTGTGAAGTGGGATTTGTGAGGGCCTGAGGCATAGTGGGAAGGAAGGGCTTCTTCAGAGCAGCATTTTATCAGTCTCCCTGCTGAATTTTTGGCAGTGGAAGATGGGTGCAGTTGTATCCCATGCTCTTTTAGCTTTGGGGGCCAGCTTAAAGACAAAGGGGTGTAAGTGATCTGCTGTACCTTGCTCTGCAGAGAAGTAGGGCAAGCTCTAGTCATGGTTAAAATAGTCAGGAGGGTGGGGCCCCAGTCTGGATGGCAAGCTGCCAGAGCAGCCTCTAGTGGCCGAAACCTTGTGGTGTCTGAAGGGGTTGTAATTATGGTGTTGCTGTACCTTATGACTTATTAAATTAAATTTTCTGATGGTGGTGAAGTACAGTACAAATGTTGTCTAACAAAGGCTATTTTGTCAAATGCAGATCTGCAAAATGGAAGAGGAAATTGCAGCGCTTGTCATTGACAATGGCTCTGGTATGTGCAAAGCTGGCTTTGCTGGAGATGATGCTCCTCGTGCTGTGTTCCCCTCAATTGTTGGGCGCCCACGCCATCAGGTTAGTACCCAAAGTGTTAGAACTTGTGTCACAAATGAGATTTCTGTTCTTTTTTCAAAGTTCTAAACTTGGTCTTAATTTTTTTCTTAGGGTGTCATGGTTGGCATGGGCCAAAAAGACAGCTATGTAGGAGATGAGGCTCAGAGCAAAAGAGGAATCTTGACCCTGAAGTATCCTATTGAACATGGCATTGTCACCAACTGGGATGATATGGAAAAAATCTGGCATCATACTTTCTACAACGAGCTTCGTGTTGCTCCTGAGGAACATCCTGTGCTGCTCACTGAAGCTCCTTTGAATCCCAAGGCCAACAGGGAGAAGATGACACAGGTATAGACATGGTGCAGTGGAGGCATCTGTCACTTTCACCCATTTCACTACCATTTTTCTTAAGTTACAACTTTTTTTCTCATTGTTTTCAGGGTTCTGTCCTCTCCTCTCCTGGCATTTCCTTCCTTGAAGTCTCAGGTTTCTGTTGTATTTCTGCCTGCTTTCTTTGGCATTCTTCCCTAACATCAAAAACTTTGCATGACAGCATGTGTGTGAAGTGACTTGATCCTGATACTTATACAACAATTATGTATTTTCTCCATAGATCATGTTTGAGACCTTCAACACTCCAGCCATGTATGTGGCTATCCAGGCTGTGCTATCCCTGTATGCCTCTGGTCGTACCACTGGTATTGTAATGGACTCTGGAGATGGTGTCACGCATACTGTGCCCATCTATGAGGGTTATGCCCTTCCTCATGCCATCCTCCGACTTGATTTGGCTGGCCGTGACCTCACAGACTACCTCATGAAGATCCTGACAGAAAGAGGCTACAGCTTCACCACTACAGCTGAAAGGGAAATTGTTCGTGACATCAAGGAGAAGTTGTGCTATGTTGCCTTGGACTTCGAGCAGGAGATGGCCACAGCTGCTTCCTCTTCCTCTCTGGAGAAGAGCTATGAATTGCCTGATGGTCAGGTGATCACTATTGGAAATGAGAGGTTTAGGTGTCCAGAGGCCCTCTTCCAGCCATCTTTTCTAGGTAAGCATTTAAGCCCAACATTGCATATATGCAATAGGGATCAAATGTATATACTTGTAGATTGGGCAGAAATGGGTTAGTAGTAATATTTGTCACATTCTTAATATGGACTGTATGATAGCCCACACACTGAATAGTTGTCTGTCACTTAAGCAGGGATCTTCAAGTGTATAATTGGGAATTTGTTTATCCTAGGTATGGAGTCATGTGGCATTCATGAGACCACTTTCAATTCTATCATGAAGTGTGATGTAGACATCAGAAAGGACCTATATGCCAACACAGTATTGTCTGGTGGTACCACAATGTATCCAGGAATTGCAGACAGAATGCAAAAGGAGATCACAGCTTTGGCTCCCAGCACAATGAAGATCAAGGTAAGAGCATTCCCTGTCCAAACTACTGATGGATCAAAGCCCCTTTTTTCCTTACAGAAGGTACAAGAGTAGAAATTTAATATCCTACTTTTTTTTTCAGATCATTGCTCCTCCTGAGCGCAAATACTCAGTCTGGATTGGGGGCTCCATCCTTGCATCTCTTTCTACCTTCCAGCAGATGTGGATCAGCAAGCAGGAATATGATGAGTCTGGCCCATCCATTGTCCATCGTAAATGCTTCTAAACAGACTGTTGGCAGATGCGCAGCATTTGCTGCATGAGTTTTCACCGGTATAAATTTGCGTGGGCAAATATATACACCTCATGCTAGCCTCATGAAACTGGAATAAGCCTTCTCTTCAAACATTGTCATTGGGAAGTCTGTCTCCAATAATCCTGTGAGGATGTCTACCTGTTGCTGATAGGATCCTGTACTCAAGTTAACTGTTCCCTTTGTACATAGTAGTATAACTGTACCCTGTACACATCTGGCCTAGGACGTAGTACAGGTGGCATTCATACAATACAAAGGTTTAACTTGTGTCTGAACTACCTGGGATAGTGGTCTTGGTGTAACCAGCAGTGTAATAATGGGGTTTGAGGCTAGATTTGTACAGGGTAACAAAGATCAGACTTCCACCATACAAAGCGCTAAGAATTCCAGATCACTTGTTGAGGCTGGCAAGAGTGTTGTGAAAAGGATGGCCATTTTGTCTTGCCACTGTTCCTAGCAGGGTTGGAAACATATCACATCCAAGCCTTATGAACCTGTTTTTCTTTTCTTGCCCACCTATATCCCAGCAAGACATCACAGGGCAAAGTTGCTCAACTTGAGTTGCTCCAATGTTCGTGTTGACACCTGTAAATTTAATCATCAGGTTTAATTTATGTAAGATTTTTGTACGTTGCCTTAATGTTGTCACATGACAGTAGAAAACCAAAATTTGTAAGTCATCCTAAAGTTGAGAATTGTACTGCCCAACATGTCATTGTGAAAGGAAAATAAAAAGCGCTGCAGTAAATGAAACTAGTCTATTGTGTACTACATAAATGATTAGAGTTGGCATGTTTCATCTTGTATTGTATAGTATAGTCATGATAAAGTGCATTTTGCCTACCAGGTCTTTGTTTCCTCACTTGGTAAGAGAGAGGTTAATGGGCTGCATAATACAAATATGTAATCATTAAGGTATAGTAAAAATATAACTGAAAAGATAGATGGCAACTGCCTTGGTTTACTTGTTCAGTTTATGTTGCCCATTCTAAGTCATTATATTTTGCAAGCTTTGTTGCTATCATGATGCCACTTTAGCTTCACATCACATGGTATTAATGTGATGGGTTGTAAGTAAAATAGTTAAGTGGCAGTAAACCTTTCCCCAAATGACGTGTTCTACCTATTTATGCAATGTGAATTACATGGTACTTAAATGTTAGCATAGCTCACTAAACTAGGCCAACCTGGTATTCCTTACTTCACCCAGTACACTTTATATTACTATGGACATTTGAGCAATGCCCTTAGTGAACACAGCTAGAAGCACTAGGCCTTCTTGGAGAAAATCAAAGATTACTCAAGAAATATAATATAGCTGTTTTTATGCAAAGATTGTAAGTAGTCTTCATAGGGTTAAATAGTTGCATGATTGTCCTGTGATGCTTAAGTGTTTTGCAAAAGTACTTGAGCAAGGGCTGAACTAGAGGGTGACTTTTTCAATTTGTGCTTTTCTACATAAAAAGCAAAAGGCCATGCTTAATATAAATAAGCTTGTATCGAGACACTCTTAAGCAGATTCCAATTTCTGTAGACATTGCTGTTGGAACACTGGCCACCTTATTCATTAGTGCCTGTAAGTTTCGACACTGCTAGCCATTAATGGGCATTGGATGAGGGCCTGATCTCAGCTATAATTTTTCTGCCCATGTGTGTACATATTTAATTGAATAAATTCTCCATGCATACTGTAAAAGAACATTGCATAAAGGGGTGTGGGAGGGGATAGGAAATGAGTTGCTACAGCATTCAAGAGTGTATCACATGGCAGTGTCAAAGTGTCTTTATGCCCTATAGAGGAGCTGGCCCTCTGGAGCTGTGGTGATATTCATGAAATATCAGACCTGAAAATAAATGTAGCCTAAATAAGACGAATATTACATTTATCTTGTCTTAGAAAATGGGGAAGGGGAAATGGGCAACTGTTTGCAGTAGATCTTTAAAAACTTTAAGTCTTGCATTCTAAAACTCGGGAGTGAACATCATGAAAACTGCCTGCAGAGTGCACATTGGTTTGTGCTAAGGACTGTTCCAATAGAAACATTCTGTTGATTGAGCTTTTCCCAGAAATAACAGTTCAATAATGAGAAGTTCTGTTCTAGGAACAGGTGGTGTGTGCGTGGGGGGGGGGAATACTTTTATTAGAACCAGTTAAAATATCACAAAGCAATGAGCAAGCTTTGAAGTTCTCCAGAACTTTACAGAGTATTAGGCAAAAGAAACTTCTCTCTTCCCTTTCCCCCTTTTGGGAATGTAAACTTGCAGTTATTGGCTCTGTCTCCAGCATGAATTGGAAAACATTGTCACTTGCATAGCAAAAGTAGAACCACAATGACGTGCTAGTTTTATATTAGCAAAACTGTGGAGTGACACTTTAAGTGATTTGGTACTTAACATGCACTGTTAACAAGGATTTAAGGGGAAGCCTTACTCCTAATATTGTTATACGTTAATTTGTGTGAAGGCGAAAAGAAAGTTATCCTACCAAGCCTGGAAGTTCCCATTGCAGTGGAGAGACAATCTGCTTTCCCAAGCATTTTTAGGTGATTTCCAATGTCAAAATAAGCAAGATCTGTTGGTTGGAGTAATTGAATTTGACAGCTGCTTGCTTGTGTGAGTATCCACAAAAGTCTTAGTGCTAAATCCCTCTTCAAGTGTTAGCATGCTACAGGATATGATGTGTTATTCCTAGCCTTCTTTGGAAAATTTTCACATGAATTACTGCAAGTAAAAAAATGTTCTGCTCAAGGGGAAGGACATTTTTGTCATGCATGTTCTGGCTGTATAGGGCTATGCTAGTGTCTCCCAAATAGACTTTTGGTTTGGAAGAGAAAACTTACTATTTGAGTTTCTAGTCAGAGAGAAACTCTTAACACCTTGAGTTAAAAATGTAGGCTGGTTTTTGGCAAAGCAAACCACAAAGGAAAGATGTGGATGTTCACGTTTTTAAAAAATTTATTTCCAAAAAAAAATATAAACACAGCACACGAAAAAAAGTTTTTTAACACGAAAAAAACAAAACACAACACACTTCACTACATACCCAAAAAGGTGCAGGAAATAATATATCATTATATATAACTAAAATTAATAATCTTTACATATCTCCTAATCAATTTCCTCTTCTAAATTTACCTCTTAATATCATTTTGCATTTGTCTATCATATATCAAATATTATATATATATATATATATATACACACACACACACACACACACACACACACACACACACACACACACACCCATACTACAATCATCTAATGCCCTGTCATATATTTCTAAAACTTCATTTTCAACCAAGCGTAAAAGGGTTGATTGATGGTGGTGTTGATGGTGCACTGAGGAAGTCCAAATTATCTTCAAGAAGGCAACCTGTAGATTCAACATCCCATTTTGGCACACGTTGCAAGATGCGCAACATGCAGATTTCATCACAGGGGAAAGGGTTTAGCTTGTCCCTTTGGGCTTAAGAGCATTGTTTTAGAGAAGTCTCTATTGGCCTTTTAGAGTCCTGACCCTTCACAGTTTTCTCTGTCATGTTTTTGTTCAGGCTGGAGGACAGACAATAAAGTACAAAGGGACAGTTTAGGTTTTTGCAGTTTCACATTGACCAAGTCCACTATGGTATTTCTTAGTATGGGTTCCTTTGTGGGGTGCTGGAGGATTTAGGAGTCTTCCACTATATTTGGATTTGGGGGTGAGCTCTTTCAGACCTTAGTACTGTAGCTGGTGGGGGCAAACAGTTAAGTACTCAAAATCAGGGCCATTCCAGGCAGTGTTAGCAATGTGCAGGTGCTCGCCAAGCAATATGGTGCCTCCTGTGCCTGGAATGACTCTGATGGCAAGTGAGAGAGGCCACATACACTGCATTGCAACACCTGCAGTACTTAACTGTTTTCCTCCTCCAGTGAAGCTACTGGACCTTACCTGGTTTCTCAATTGTCATAAAAATGTGCTTGAATGCTTTTGAGTTTTTCTCTCCCCCCCCCCCAAAGGAAGATGAGATTAGATTCATCTAATCAGAAATGTAAGGTAGCAGAAATATAAGTGGTGAGGAGCCATTGATCAGTGCTCATAGCTCAGCTGATACGCAAATATGGCTGGGAATGCCTCCAGTATAGTACCAAGAAAAGCTATTGCCAGTCAGTATAGACTGGAGTCCATAGGCAACAAGCCACATTCAGCTCAGCAAGACATTTTGACCAGCCAAGTGGCATTGTGTCTGATCCTTCCTCTTCTCCCCTTGCCCACTTCCACACACCTTCATTCTGCTGGGTGATGCAACTGCTGGGCTGGGTCACTTCATCTGAGAGCCCAAGGAGGGGAGGAAATAAACAGCTATGCAAATACAAATATAATTTTTTCTCCTACTGGTTGGCAACCTTCAGTCTCGAAAGACTATGGTATAAGCCTACAGCACCTGGTATTACCAAGCAGTCTCCCATCTAAGTACTAACCAGGCCTGACCCTGCTTAGCTTCCAAGATCAGGCATGTGCAGGGTAACAGTTGCTGCTTCTGCTGTGAACATTCTTAGAGTTCTATATTACTTTCTTTGACGTGCTCTGACCCAACAGAAAAGCAAGACTGATAGGACAAACCTATGCATATCTACTCAGAAGTAAGTCTCATACTTACTACTACTACTACTACTTACTAGTACTATTCCTCCTACTGTGAACATTCTTAGAGTTCTATATAAATACATTACTTTCTTTAATTGACTTGCTCTGACCCAACAGAAAAGCAAGACTGATAGGACAAACCTATGCATATCTACTCAGAAGTAAGTCTCATTGAGTTCAGTGTAGCTTACTTCCATGTAGTTGCACATTGGATTGCAGCCTGATGCAGCTGAAAGTTTGGAGGCACCTGGTGTAGACAGTACTGAGACAGATAATCCAACTCCATGTAATGCAGCTTCATTTGTTCATAATGAACCACAAACACCTGAATGGAGGATGTGAGATGGTTGTTGAGATTCATCCTCAATGTATGTCTATGTGCATCCCATGTATCTGATTTTCCCCCCCACATGTACGTATATATTACATGTTTTCCCACCGTTCTTCCAAGGAAAGCCCTCATTTTATCCTCTCAACAAGTCAATATTAGCTTCTTAATGCCTATGGAGAACTGAGATGGCAAGGCAGTGGCTTGTCTAAGGTTACCTCCTGAGCTCTTGGTTGAGGTAAGATTTGAACTGGGGATACCTTGATTTACACTCTTATCTGCTACCCTGCAGCATCACATAGGAACCTGGGGCACAAACTGGGGTGGGAGGGAACTGAGATGGGAGGCTGTGGGACTGGCAGAGCTCTGTTCCATCAGATTCTGAACTCCATGTTGTTCCAGAAGGCCCAACACAAAGCCTCTCAAGTCTGCACTGGCAAAATATCTGGCACAGACTTGAAAAGCCCCATTGTGGGGTTTGGGGCTTTCCCCAAGGGAAGGGGATGAAGATTCCCTTGACAATGCTGTTGGCTTCCTGGTACCCACTGGATACCGCAGTAGCTGCTTTGGCACTGCTGCTCCCAGCAGGTGTCAGGAAGCTCAGGATTGGGCTGCCTATCGCTCTGAACATTTTACTGAAATTTTAGTATTCTATCAGAGTTTGTTTACATTGACTTGATTATTCATTGAAATGTTCCAGAAGAATTAGTAGTATGAGATTAGATGCTGCTTCCAGATGTTTTGCTGTTATTCTGGTATCAACACTGGAGACTTTCCAGCTCTGAAACTGGCAGTTGCTCAGAGTGACTGTTAGGTGGTGAACTTAATTCCTCTTTTCACGTCAGTCTAAAGCTGAGGGCCTCAGGCCTTGTTCAATCAGAATGGAAAGGAAGTGATGATATGTGAGTGATGCCAAGTTCAACATTTGTATTTTGTCACCATTGCTTGCTCACAAGAATAACATGAAATAAGCCAGCCACACCCGGAGGGCTTGTGAAACAACTGATTCTATTCCGAAGAGTTTAATTTAAAATGGACCAATTTAACATGCTGTAATTGACCAAGAGGTCTTGTCTGTTAATTAATCCCACCCACTTCACTCTTCAAATGGAATAGTCTACATCCTGACAACACACTCAACATATTTTGTTCTAGCCCTTGCAGCTGATTAGCCAATGGAAGAGAAGGGGGGAAGGGATGAGCCGTGGTAGTTGGGAACAGAGGTCACAATAGGGGAAGCCAATATGCTAAACTGTGTGGTAAGCTGCTGAGTAATGTGATTAGTAGAGGGAGCATTGCTGCCAACGCTGTGTACTGCCCCCCCCCCACTGTTCTCTTGATTCAAGGCTCTTTCTCCACTTCTCTCCCTGCATTCCACACCCTTGGATTCTTTTGTCTGGGGATAAAGAGACCCTCATCCTAGAGGGATTTGGCAGCCAGATGTCACATACTAGGCATCAGAAGAGCCCAGCTAATAAATTCCACTCTCCCTGTGGCTATTGAAATCTTAGTTTGTCAATCTCCCTCTGCACTCCTGCAGTCAAGCAAACTATATTCCACTCCAGTCTTTCCTGAAGTGCTGCCTGTGTGAAGTTCTGATGGTATGCAGGTTCCTTCATGGCATACCTATGTTGCCTAAAGTTGTGGGTGCAGGCAAGTGCTCTCCCTTTGTATCTTTTCCAGCCCCCCTGGCTTTCTTGCTCCAAATGGAAACTGTGCTGTCAGAACACTGGGGGGATAGGGGGCGCTGTTGTTCTGCTCCACTATTCCAACTCAGTGCTCCCTCATCCTAAACCCCTCAGCTTTCCTGATGGGAAATTATTCTGGGTTGGTGTGGACTATATTCTGCCTCTGCAAATTGCAGCATGGAGAGATGAGAGTCATTCATCTTCCCAGGATGTGAGGTGATAGTGAAATTCCTTTTCTGCACTCTTGATGCACTTCATAGATGTGAATACACCATTGAAAAAAGGTCAAACCACTGCCTTTGTATATTTAAACATTAAAACAATGGGAAAAGGAGGATGCAAATCCTCCTCATTTGAATGTTCTTGCAAAACATCTTTGGTGAAAGAGTTCAAAACCAAATGTTCAAAATTCAGAATATCCAGTTCCAGTTCTGACATATAAGAATCTTGTAAAATTTTATTCCAGGTTGTTGTTGTTATTATTAATAGTATTTACATACCACTTTTAAATTAAAAGTTGACAAAGCGGTTTACAGAGAAGATCAAATAACTAATGGCTCCCTGTCCCTAAAGGGCTCACAATCACAAAGAGGATAACACCTCTTAAGTGGTTATAATTATTGTGGTTGGTGAAGGAACAGTAATGGACAAAACCAGCAGAAGTGGACAAAACCATAATCACAAAGGAATATGACATATACACACAGTCATATTCAGTGATGTGATCTCGGCACCTCCTATGTGAAGAGACACCTGCTATCCTTTTAAAATCTTTACAGTGTATCTGTTTCGACACTGTTGTCAGCTTGAGCTGTATCCTGCAATTGCCTTCCTGCCCATCTCTGAACTGTGTGCTCTTTCCCTTCTTCCTCTAAAGGCAAAGTGCTGCTAACACTCCTCAGCCCATAACTTTTTCAATCCTAATTTTTCTGTGCTACTTATCCATTGGTCTCAGTTCCTTTCCATTGCTCATCTTGATGCCTGTATGCCCTTGAACTTCTTCCCCACTGTACTTTATTTCACAATAGTCAACCCCACCCCAGCTGATGCAGAAATAATGTGTGAGGCTGAGACTCTGACTCACCTTTCCATTCATTTGTTTCCAGCCATACTTGTTCCTGGGGACTGATTCCAGGTTGTGGAGAATGCGTCAAAGAACTCCATGCTCTTCAATGGCGTAGGCCCTCACAATAGTGCTGCAAATCTAAAGGCTGCTTCACAGGTTACAAGATTAGTGGGAATCCTGAAGGTACATACACGTAGTGGGAAATCATGATTGGCTGTGGCTTCCTAGGGTGTGTATGTGTTTTATATCTTTCATTAGTGTGAAACAGGCACATAGCTTTATCAGCTAAGATTATCTACATGCATGTATCACATTAATTCTTTCCTCCTCTTTCCACTGTTGAAATGCATATTAAAAATGCAGTGGAAGAGACAGGATAATTGCACTTTCCATACACCTATGTGTGCAGTGCTTCAGGATTGCCAGCTCTAGTAAGTATTAAAAGAACTGTGCAACTAGTTTTACATGCTTTAATCATGTTTTTCTTGAGTAATAACTGCCTATGTCACAAGGCAAACTGCTTTTGAAACTGAGGAATCTTTCCAAGAGTGTGTGATAAGGTATTTTAGGAGAAAGGGTGTCTGCTGATAAAGGGGGAGGGGGAGTCTCATGGAGCAAGCTGAAGCCCTTAAGTGAACCTAAAGTTAGCTTTTTGGATCCCAGCCATTGGTTATGATTTATTAACAAAGAGAGGCTACAGCAAGTGTTAAAGAAAATGGCAACTTCCTCTTAGTCAACTCCAGTTTCTCTCTTTAGGCCTGATCACTGCTCACATTTGAGGTTTGACCCAGATTCTCGTACTATTAGTATTTTCTGGTTAAATGCCCACTCGCCTGCTGCTTGCTTGCTTATTTCATTTGATTTGTCTAAAATATTCATAGCCTGCTTTTTCACTTCAAGTTCTGCAAAGTGAGATATAATATAAAATTAAGTAATAAAAAGACCCTTACAAAAACACGAGCTAACAATAATCATATTGAAAACACACAATATGTTTTTTCCCCAGGAAAGACAATAATAAAATACATTGTATCACTCAGGAAAGACTTGGGAAAACAAAACCATGTTAACCTGTTCTTGCATGATAAGAGTGGGCACCAAGTGAGTTTTCTCAGAAGGATGTTTCAGAAGTAGGATCACCACCAAGAAGGCCCTATTCTCTGTTGTTATCTGCCTAACCTTGGGAGGAAGTTCCCAGACAATCTCAATGAATGGGCAGGCTCATATAGGAGAAACTTCCAATGCTTACTTAATATAGAAACTTCCGGCTCCATCCAGGGCCATAGCCAGTCTTCTTTGCTAGGTGGGGCAGCAACAGCGCTAGGTGTGGTTCCCATACACATAATGGAAATCAGTGATTTCCTCAGATCAAACATAAACTTACATAACAGGCTATGGTAAGATTGACAGGGCAAGTGGTGCAACTCTGGGCTGCCTGTTCTTCTGTGAAAAAGCGTGGGTGCCCAGCTGATTAGAACACACACAGAGTCCCTGTTCCTCTTCTGTTCCCCCCCCCCTGTTCCCTTAGTTAAGGGGTTGGAAAATGAGGGGTGCAATTTTCCAGCCCTGAAAAGAAAGGGGTGGAGCTGCTATGGCCTGCTGCATCAGTCTCCAACAAGGTTAGGGAAGGAAGGGCTATCTGGTTCCACTTGTATGGATGCTTGTGTGGACAGGAAGTGCCTACAGTTTTGTGGGACAGGTTGTGCATGTGTTTGGGCACTGTCCCCCTATGTGCTTTTCATTCTTCACTTTATGTACTCTAGGAGGAAAAAAAAACCCCAACAACCTTTCAGTCACAATCACTGTAAATATTGCAGAGTGTTTAAAAGATCATTGGGGAATTCAGGATTGACAAGTTTCAAGGTCACTTCTGTCACTCTCTTTAAGCACCCTGTTCTATTCACTATCATAATGGATAATTTTACACTCTAGAGCTGGGTAAGTCCAAGAAAATCCATTTTTTTCATCAAGAATAACCTCCACAATTCCACAGAGCCCCACACAGACCACTACCCTTTCTCAAGCCTTTATAGCACATCAGCCATTCACTTTGCTTTCCCCTTGTTTTCCCAGAGTTCCACTAGGTTTCTCTTAAAGAGCAAGAAACATACTACCATTAGAAACAAATCTTAAGGCAAACTCTAAATACAGTATATGTCACATGAACACAGGGCTTTCTGGGATCATTTAAGTAAGCAACAGGGCCAGCCTTGGCACAATCTGACCAATTTGGCCAAATTTGTCCCCATGTCTGGAAGGGCCCTGCACTGGGCGGTGAGCTTTGCTGCTACCGGCATCTCATTCTGTAGCTGATGTTCTGGCATGGAATCTTCTATGCCGAGGCATCACAAGGAGAGTGTGATGAGTGGAGCATTGCTGCTGCACAGCCCTCCTGCTCTCCTGCCCCAGGCCCAATGGCTTTAAATTTGTTTCCCTGGAAGCAATTGGCAATGATGCCACTATGGAGGGCCTTACCATTGCCTGGTCAGTAGGGTGGATTGGGGAGGGCCCTCAAAAATTTTTGCATTGGGCCCTGCTGCTCCTAAGGTTGTGATCAAAATTGTGATTAAAAAAAATGTGAACCAAGGAAATCTTGGCTGAGCAGGACAGGGGTGAGTAGAGGTACAGGTGGGTGGAGCTTGGAGTACTACTGCAGTTTGTGTGGAGCACCAGCTATCATATATTTGTTTTATAACTGCAATTGTTTCTGTACTTAAACTCATTCTTTCAGCGGAAGCTATCATGTCATAAGTTTAAAAAGTCAAATCACCACCCCCTAAAATCCTAGGTGGGGTAAAGGAATGCTCTAGGTGGGTAGTGCACCCATTTGCCCCACCCTGATTCCACATCATCTCCCCATCTGTGTGTCCTATATATGTCATGGGAGTTCTTCTAATACCAAAGGCGAGCCACCAATTTCAAATCTTTTCTACAACCAGTTCTCACGTCATATTTTTGCCTGTAAAGATTGAATTGTATCAGGAATAAGAAACATGACAGCTAGGCACTGTCATGAAAGGGGCAATGGACTTCTAGTGACCACCTGCTGATCCAGGGCAGTGATGCCTACTGCCAAGTGCTCACACCCTTCCCACCCTCCACTCTTCCAATTGGGTTAATGTGCAGCTTGGTAGGGCACGATTTGGTAGATCTAGTCCACTGTCACCAGCTCAAGAGATCTGGTTCCCAGAGGGTCCCTGTACAAAACCCCTCCCCAAGAATGCTATTTAGGGTTGTTTAAATGCTCTGCCAGTGGTACCTGCAGAGCAGGGAGGCTGACAAATCTAATGATCCCAGAACAGGGCAGAGGTTTTAAACAAAAAGGTTTACACATGAGAGGGGGAAAAATGTTAACAGGCTTGGTTTCTCACAGGTCAAAGTCCCCTGAATGGTGCTGGCTCTGTAGGGAAGCTTTTTCCCTGCAGGCCCTGCTGGACTAGGCTGAGTACCTGGATCCCAGCTTGGCCTAACCTGAGCTGAGGGGATGAGGGGGAAGACAGACCAACTTAAACAGAACCTTACGCTCCTGGCTGATCCTTGGTCCCTATCTATGCCCCTGGGGCTCTCTTCCCCAGCAGCCTTCTACTGCTCCCCAGAGAGTGGGCTCTCCCTGTCCTGCCCAGTCAGAAGCGCACAGAAGAGAGAGAGTGTCTCCTCAGGCCTGGTGACCTTCTCTCTCTGGCCCTGGCCCTCTAATTGGCTAGCTCCCCTTGGAACCCAAAGCATCTTAGAATTGGAAGGAAAATCCTCCACAATGAAATACAGCTGTGAACTATTTCATCAAGGCTCATTTTCCATTTTACAGTTGTGAAGCTTCTCCCCGCCACGAAAATGCATAAAAATCTGCCTATGGGTGGTGTCTGGAATATTCCTCTGAACTGGTGAATTGATCTCCCAGGACCACTTGGGAACAGTGCCCCCTTGTGGTAGTTTTATATCATTTTCCTGTGGGAAAATGGAACTCAAAAGGAGACAGAGGGTCTATGTGGGACCAGGTGTACAGCACCAAGGCCCTGTGGCATGGTTCTGACCCTCACACTGCCCCACTTTCATCTATGCCAAGATGGATCTGGCAGTTGCTAATATGAAGCGTGGGTTTTAGAACATGGTGTTGAACTAAACAATTTCAAGAAAGCTATTCCTTTGGGCATTTTGTATGATGCACAACAGTGACTGCCACGTGTGTCTTATGTGCAGCTATAATTTAGGACTACAGGAAGTGATGTCACTATCACAAGGACTACTTTCCTGTCTAGTGAGCATAACGAGCTCCGTTGTGAACAGTGTCAAGAGTTTATCCAGTGTGGAGCCCAACCCTAGGACCAAAGCTTATTTCTTAGCCTGGACTCAACTCTGGAATTTGTGTTTAACCCATTTTTGCCTGACCCACAGGTGTACACATTTGGTCCCTTTTGCGTATATGCAATGTTGGGCAGAAGTGACTTAAACCAAAGCTCACTTCTATAATATGTGATACTGTCATCATAGGGGGTCACTCTTATTCCATCAACTGAATAACCTCAAACACCTCTAGAATTAGGGGATTAGATAGCATGTGTGGGCCCAAAGCCAGCCAGATACTAACATCTCTTTTTGGAAATAAATTCCTCTCTAAAAGTGCCCTATGCTCTGTTCTTAATGGTATATTTCAGTGTCTCAGAGGCATTGCTATTATTTCATTGTATCAGGCTCTGAGTAGTAAAATAGAAGGTGCACAGTTCATTGTCAGCTATTTAAATTTCACACAGTGCTCTTTGTAATTAGCCTTCCTTGTCTGCTCCAGAAGGTCTTTCATTGCAAACATAATGGTAGGCCCGACTCTGTTTTGAGCTATTAATGTTTGCAGCATACATTATTACAGTACAAGCCCATGCATGTTTACTCAAAGTAAGATCCACTTTGCTAAATGGATCTTACTCTCAGTTGTGTGTGCATAGGATTTCAGCCTCAGTCAGTGGTATTTGGCATCTATTCTGTATGGGTTAAAAAACAAAGCTTAGGAGTGACTCCATCTGTTGCTGCTTTTCTGACTATGTTCTGCCTCTTCCCCCTTCAAAAGGACATTTTAAAAATGTATTTACACTTCTTTATGAAATCATTTTATACCCTACATGTTCCAAATAGGTAGGGTTACCAGATACAAAGTGGGTCAGAGTGTCTATACCTTTACCCCTTGTATAGAAGAGGGAATTTTGGCAGGTGCAGCTCAACATGGAAGGGTTTAAAAAGTTGCACCTGTCAAAATTCCCTCTTCTATACAAGGGTTAAAGGTATAGGCACTCTGTCCTACTTTGTATCTGGTAACCCTACAAATAGGGTGCTCATAGTAGCTTACAACAAATAGTATAAAACATTGGAAACAATCATCACAGCAGCCACAAACCAACCCAAATACACCAGTGAGTACTGTCAAATGCATTGCACATTCTGTATTATATGAATAATTTTTTTTACCAGCTTCTTGAGGCTCATATTGGCTGTTGAAATTGGGGTGTTTTTTGTTTTGCTTCCAAAGCTGCAATCCAGTGCACACTTACAGTCCTATGCATGTCTACTCAGAAGTAAGTTCCATTACTGTCAATGGGGCTTACTCCCAGGAAAGTGTGGATAGGATTGGCTGTTACTTGGGAATAAGCTCCATTAGACTTAGTGGGACTTATACATGCTTTATGCCTCCATGTGAATGAAAACACTTCCTCTGTCTGTTTCCAAGGATAGTCAAATTCAAATATGTAAATATTATTTCATAGCTATCACCTCCTTACTCCATGATATCAGCTGCCATGCCATCATGATATCAGATGTCATGTTAAAAGAGCACCCCTTTACCAGAATAGATTTGCTTGGAACATCCCCACCACCACCACACAACCAATGCACAGAAACGTCCAGACTCTGTCATGTTTCTTATATTTGAAAATGTGATTAGCAAACCCTGTTCCATATTTCAGCAACTGGGATAGGCAAACATTTGACTAATGGAAAGATCTGATATCATCACAATTTCAAAAGTCAGAGACAGTGCAAAGAGAGATAACCCTGATCCAGCCTGCCTTCTCCAGATTAAAATATTTGCCTAAAAGGAAATAACAGGTAGTTGACCAGATGTTAAGGAGGATGGGCCTCCTGTTTCTTTAATGGCTGTGCAGGGAGAGAGAGAGAGAGAGAGAGAGAATTTTGGGAGATGCAGCAGAGGTAAAAAATGCGAAGAATGACTGCATAGAGTAAATTCATCACAGATATCAAACCATGAAGCATTTTGAGCAAATTCACTCTTCACTGAGGTATGTTATATATGAGGTTTATTGTCCAATTAAAGAGTGTGTGGCAGCTTGTATTGCTGCTCTGTACCTACTGGAACACACTATGTGTGGAGCTACCCTTGAAACTTCAACTAGTCTAGCATTTTGCAGCCCTCTTATTTACAGGGTCAAGCCAAATGGGAGCATATAATGCTGTTGTCCTTTGTCTCCCAATCTATTCCAAGGCACAATTCAAAGTACTGGGTTTGACCTTTAAAGTCCTCTATGACCTAGGTCCAGAGTACCTTGAGGAATGTAATCTTCCATGAAGCACACTTGGGTTACGCAGACCTTGCTTTGAATATCTTCTTTATCTGATCTAATTAGGTAGGGGTGAGAAGCAGGGCCTTCTTAGCAGTGGTGTCTGTGCCAGGGGAATGCATTGATATTAATTCTGTTTTTATTCTGACAGGCTTTTGAGGTTTGGTAATTGAGTTTCTTAATTGTTGTGTTGGCTGAAGCTCACAGGTATGTTTATGTGCTCTTAAAATTGCATTTGTGTTGATTTATTTTTTAGGGTGATGAACCTCTGGTGTCTTTTACTGATGGTTGCTGGTTTGATGTACTGTAAGCCATCCTCCCTGAGGAAACTCGTCTTTACCTTTCTCTGTTAATTTTTCACCTTTGCTTAAAAACATTTATTCTGGCAGGCTTTTAAGCTGCATGATGGCAGATGTTTTATGTCTGCTCTTTTAACTGATGTTTTACAGTCTGCTCTTAAACTGTCTTTTAGGTAATTTTAATGGTGTGTTCTGTTTCTAATGACTTATGGTGGTTGGCAACCTTCAGTCTCGAAAGACTATGGTATAAGCCTACAGCACCTGGTATTCCCAGGCGGTCTCCCATCCAAGTACTAACCAGGCCTGACCCTGCTTAGCTTCTAAGATCAGACAAGATCAGGCATGCGCAAGGTAACAGTACTGTTTTAATTTTTTGTAAGCCGCCTTGTGCAATTATTTTCATAACAGGTGGTGCATAAGCTGCGAAGGTTTGTTAGTCATGGCTGAGGAAATGAATCACAACTAACTAAACTTAAGATACAACCTGATAAATATAAAAGACTCTTGAGACTTCTTTGGTGGCTTGCAGCTGGGTATGGGGGCAGAAGAAAGGAATGACTAAAGCAGCTCTTTGCGATGCAGAAGGCATCTGCTTCTTTGCTCTGATCTGATGTTCCCCTGGGCTAGTTTTGCTTGGGTGCTTTGA
This sequence comes from Tiliqua scincoides, assembly GCF_035046505.1. Taxonomy (NCBI): domain Eukaryota; kingdom Metazoa; phylum Chordata; class Lepidosauria; order Squamata; family Scincidae; genus Tiliqua; species Tiliqua scincoides. The sequence continues at coordinate 149,286,260 of NC_089822.1, forward strand.
GTGGGGCAGGAGACAAAGTTTCTGCCTATCCTTTTGCAGAAGTGAAATACAGGTGGCTAGGTGGGCTCTGCTCATGAGGGCTGGTTCCAGCTTTATCGAGGAGGCCCTTGAGCAATTTGACTAAAGAGAGCCACTTTACTGTCTGGGTTGGGGAGAAAGTGAGGAACTGGGCAGTGGGAGGCAGAAAGCAGTGGGACACATGAGGTGCATTATTGCCCTAAAGTTCATTTGGGAACCCTGGAACGTGCTCTCTGTGGGTGCAAGGCTTGGGCAAGTCTGAGATAGTATACACTACTTCCAAATTGACAGAACCCTGGGAAGAGAGAGTCCAGATAGTGGCACTGGCTCTTTACTGGTGGGCCTATTAAAGGGTTGGGGCTCTGGCAGTTGCCAGGTTTTACCAGTCTCTCACAACAGTCATGCCACCCCTAGAATATAGAAGCCTGCCACCTTACAGTCAAAACCCAGACAAAACGCCATAAAATGTTGCTGCATTCCTCCCTTCCTTTCAGCTGCCTGTTCCCTGGAACCAGAGCAAGCGATGCTAGGCACGTCTTTTGTTTTAGCTTTTAATTGATGGGCTCCCTCCTCCCTAGCCTAAGGAGATTCACTGAGATAAAACTTCCAGAGCTCCTGATCTAGAGAGATGACTGAATGATGGATTGATAGAGAGAAAGGGACAGCGAGGTAGTCATGGATGCATGATACATTGTGTTGTGGGGCAAAGACCTGGAGAGAATGATGTTACCTGTACATGGCAAGTCCAGGAGGGGCTTGTGCAAGCTCGTCCCAAACAGATAACAATCCCTGCCTAGGTGACATGCAGACAGTGATTGATAGGTTGCATGTTGCATCCTTGGGCTCAGCTTCTTCTGGGCATGAACATCAGTTTGGCAGCTGCACACTTCTGCTGAATGAAGCAAGAAATGCTGCTAGACGTGTTGTATTTTATTTTTGAGTACAATTGGAAGAGCAATAAGTAGCTCTGGATGGCAGATTTTGATCCAGGGTATTCAAAAACAATGTCTAGCCAGTGACCTTGCTCTCCCACACCTGGAGGAAACCATTCCTGTAAAGAGCTGGATTCATTCCTTCAGTCTAGTAGAGCCATTGATTCAGGAGAACTATCAGTGCCTGGTTCTTTATTTGCAACCATGTAACATGGAGAATTAGAATATTTGCCCCACCCATAAGCAGGCAATGAAAGGGGAAGGAAAAATTAGCCAGAAAAATCATATCCTTCATTAGCCAATCTGCTACAACCAATACTGGAGGCTTCAGGGGCACTGCCCAGCCAGCTAGGCCCTGTAATGGGCATGGAGTGTCAACTGGTGCCCAATTTGACCAACCTCTTGACAATTCCTTATGTTAAGGGTGCTGTCTTGCACATATACCCTCAAAGGACCAGTTAGGGGGGTAGATTTAAAAGTTGGTAACAGGGATGTACTGGAGTCACTGTGCCTGAATTGCAAGTCGAGTTGTGAGTCTCCAGCCCTTGACTTGACTCATTTGTGAGTCATAATGGATGACAGTTGCAACTGGTCCTGAGCCTTTTTTAGAGTCATTTGGACTCAACTCTGAGTCTTTACAAGAAACTAGCCAAGACTTGAGTCGGGCACAACTCAGCAGAAAAAATGGAGGTGCTGGTGGGGGTGTGAAAGTGTTCTCATTGAATGCTGCCCTGATATTCCCATCCCATCTGCAGTCATCAGTGTGGTGAAGTCCTTCAACCACCATTTTCATTTATGTAAACAAAAATTTGCTGTTATTCCGGTGAGTTTAGCAGTGCAGAAAAACGATTGGTTCCTTACAAGCCCCAGCAACGACCCCTCCTGTTCACATCATGACTCCCAATTCCACTTTCAGAAGGAGCGCGGAGCAGCATGCCACGAACCAACAGGGAGGTGTCCAAGTTTGGCAAGGTGGGAGGGGACAGATGGCATGAAGGAACAGAAGTAGCAGGCAGGAGAGAGCATTGCCCGCAGCAGCCAAGAGGCTTATGACCCACTGCTCTGCAGGTCTACCCAGAAGTCCCATTGCAGTCAATGGGGCTTTCTTCTCCCTCTTTTATTGCAAAGAAATGCCTCCCCCCTGCTTTGCCAGCCTCCTTTGCCCCCTCCCTGGGCTGATGTAGCCACTATCTCAAAAAACCCCATCCATTGGGCTCCTCCTTTCCCCTCCCTTGTCCAGAAAATCAACAAGCGATTCATCATCCAATGGGTCATCCGTTCCTTCCTAAATGTACAAGACAGCCTGCTCCCTCCCCCCATGTCCTGGCTGCTCCCACCTTCTTCTGGTTCCTCACCCCAGCCTCGTTCAACCTTCCTCCTCCCCTCCACCCCCAGCCCTTGCCTCCTGGAACCAACATATCCTCCTCCTACCATGTCTGCTGCTTGCACTGGTCTGAATGCCAGTTTCCAGATTGTCCCATGAGGTCTTTCACGCAATGTGGAAGTGGCGGAAAAAATAGTAAGCAAGCACACACAGTCACAAAAATGAGTTGTGAGCACAAAAAACACAAGTCTTTGTGAATCAAGTATCTATGAATCATGATTCTTTTCCAAGTCACTGCCATGAGTCACAAGTCAGGGTCCAAGTCAATTACTCATGTGACTTGAGTTCCCATGTGGAAAATGTGTGGTTTCACAACTCAGGTCGAGTCTTTATGAGTCAAGTTCCCATCCCTGGTTGGTAACACTTAGTCTTGGCCCAAAATTTGAATAAGGCTGACAGTCTTATTTCAGTTTGTTGACCCATGAAGAACCAGTCCCAGTATTTTACTACGGTAGCCACATAAGCCAATATTTCTAGCCAGGAAAATGCAAATCATTGTCTTCAATTTATCCTCTTTATCCTCTTCAACTTATATATTGGTTTGTTGTTTTTTTCACTGATCTGAGAACCAGAGCGTCTTTCTGGCACAATTTTTCATTGTTATTGTGTTTCTTCTCAAATCTTTGCACTGATCATGAAGGATTATTTGAAACACTGTTGACTTATTGACACTGGAGTAAAAGGCCTAGACCTGCTTAGTTGAGCTGGATCAAGAATCTTCTCATAACCAAGTGTTATACTGGGTTGAAAATGCTACCAAAGTGGAGGAGGAGGAGCCAACAGTGGATGAACAGACATGTCTCCAGGGGCTCCTGAGAGACTGTTTTCTCCCCAAAAACTGCAGTTCTGAAGAGGATCTGAAGATCTTTATCAGGAGAGATAAGATCTTTCCATGGTGCAGGTACCAGAGACTTTGAAAGCCCGACCGGCGGGGGGGGGGGGGCTTTCATCTCAGAAACTTAATCATCAGGGACAGTATTGGGGGAGGTGCAGTGTCTACAATCAAGCTGCTGGCTCCATGCTAAGATACCATATGGAAGAAAAAGCATGAAGCATAAAGTTTAAGTTGGAAATATAAGATAAGTATGTGTTAATATTGTCCCCGGCTTTGATTGACTGATTTGGCTAAAAGTCCTGGATACATTGAAGGCGTTAATGAGAATTTTTTTAAGGATGTTGAAAGTGCTCTTTATCTTTGTAGTGGAATAAATCGGTCGTGGATTATAATTATAAATATAATTTTGTGTGTGGACTAAAATCCAGAATTACTTGTGGACATAATTTTTATTAGACTTGAAAGAGTTTTGTCTCCTTGAGACAGTTTCTTTCGTTTTGTTTTTCTCCATTAATCACACTGTTATCTGTAAGAAAAATTCAAAAATGCCTGACTGAAAAAACGTGGTGGAAGTAAGGAGAATAATACGCTGTGGACATCTTGTGGATCAGAGAGAAATTGCGAGATGGAACATGTTCCAGATATTTGGACTCAAATGATCCTCAAAAATTTGGAAAAATTGCTCACAATGAGAAGACAGCAGTTAAGTTGGTCCTTGCAGATTCAAGCCAGTTTAAAGACTCTCTCTCAACGGATAGATGTGTGCAAGGAGCAATTGGAAGATGTGAAGAAAACAGAAGATAAGCAGAAGGAGAATGCGGAAAAGATGATGGTGAGGAATGAAATCATCAGAAGAGTGAATACAGAAATTAGAAGAGTGGAAAATCAACAAGATCTAGAGGGGACGCTGATGGAGATTGAAATAGAGAAGATGGACAGAGTAACATGGGTGCACAAAATACAAAATTTGTTGAAAGAAGAAGAAAACATATCCCAGTTAATTTGGAAGAATGAACAAACCTTATACAAGAAAGTGTGGGCTTATTGGATTCTGTTATGGAGATAAATTATTAAAGATCTTACAGGAGAACAAATGGAAGGAAGGAAAGAAAGAAAAAGAAACGTGAGGGTTAACCTGAGGGTTAAAGTAAATTGGAGGATTTTATTTAGTTAATAACTGGTTTAAATTTACTTAAAAAATAAATATATATGAAATTGATATATATGAATTAGAATGGATTAGAAAAAATAGTAGGAAATGTTAGCGTGTGGACGAATTGTTTTATAGGTGGTTATTATGTTAAAGAAAAAAATGTAATTAGATTGGAGAATGGTAAAGAACATATAAGAGATTGTTGGTTTTATTATAATTTGGAAATTAGATTATTATTATTTGATATTAATGAGTAATTGAACTAGTTGAGATGATAAAAAGTGAATATTTAGAAAAGATATAGGGAATTAGGAAAAATCTATTATATTTGACATAAAATATATAAATGAGTAGAAGAGTTAGAAGTAGATGGAAGAATTGTTTTATATGTTATATTTTGGTAATTAGATTATTTTGTTTTAATATCAATGAGTAATTGAAGTAAGTTTATGTTTGATAGAAAGTGAAAATTTAGAAAATATAGTACAGGGCATTAGGGAAAATTTAGTATATATTATATAAATAAATGGATAAACTAATAAGAGGCAGAAGTAGATGAGTAGTAGGAGATATAGTATGATTAATGAGTAATGGTATATGGTATTTAGCACTCCTAAATGTATGTTTGTATGTCTGTGTGTGTTAATTCAAAATAAATAAAAAGAAAATGCTACCAAAGTGATGCATTTTAATTGAGCCATTTCGGTCCAAGCTGTCCAGTCACAATCTATAGTAGTGTTTTTTAAGTCCAGGAATGGGAAGCTTTACACAGGTAATGGAAACTGACTCCACTATTTTTGCTTCAAGACTAAGGTTTGTGTAGTTATGTAGTAATCAATCTAAGGAGTCCACACTACTGTATATTCAACAGGTGGCATCCAACTCTAAAGCAAGTCAAGCTTGTAATATTAAAGCTAGACACTAGAGGGCAGCGTGGCACTGCTGCAGCAAGTCTGAGAGTTGCACTTTGTACATTTGTGTGTGTGTGCACGATTGCCTATGAGCCATTGATCCCTAGATTCTGTTGCTAGTTTTAACTCATCCAGTGACGAGGGGCAGAAGGCCTGCACAAAGGGTGAACATCATTTGAAACCCCTTTTGACCTCTGGACCATCTCCACACTCATTAGTTGCTGTGGGAAGTCATTGTGTACATAGACGGTATAGATTGAGAACTCCAGTTGAAGGGGACCTGACGAAAGTCACAAGGAGCAAGTTGAAAACAAAAAAGCTCTGTCACACCACAAGCCTCCTTGATGTGGAATTTGGTGAAGGTGTATAGCATAGTTGACTTTCTTTAGAAAAACGGGAAAAAAATTATTGCAGACAGAAGTATCCACTATCCACCAGACTGCTTAGAGGCCCTGGGGGCTGGGGATAAGAATAGGCCCTCAGTTTGGCTGTACTTGTCGTAAGAGGCGACTAAACAGCCACCGGGTAGGTGGGACTCGTCAGCCTGGGAAGGCAGCTCATCTGAGAGAAGGAAAACTCTGATCCCAAACCTCCACTGCCTTGTGGCTAAATCCAGTTATGGAAAAGGCTTCAGGAGTCAACCTCAAGGCAAAATCAGGAGCCGGAGTCCCTGAGGCAGTTCATGGCTGAACACAACCACGTTCTGGCAACTCCTGTGACACTGCTGGAACCAACCGTATTGGCTTCTGCCTTTCCATTGGACCATTTCAGTGACGTGGAGAGGGGGGATTTGCTGCATGGGTAACAGCCTATCCTCCATACCTACTTTACCCAGGCTTCACGCACTGGAGAGGACACTCTGTTCTAGAACCACCATTCAGAGTGTGACACCATAGTCTTCCGAGACTGAAGGATGCCAACAAGCTTAGAGGCCACAGCATCTTGCTCAGGCATTCCCTGTCCTTATTGCTAGCATTTTATTATTGCACAAAGTGCTGTGCCAGTCTTGGGACCTTTCCATACAATCATCTTTTAACACACTAATTATACACTTGTTTCCCATTTGCTGCATGCAGTCCAAGTGTCCTTCTTTTGGATTGTGGTTCTGTTCCAAACACATTCCATTTTCCCAGCACTAGATGTGCCATGACCTGCACCTAGGAAAGTATTTTGTTCACCAGCTATAGCTGTTGTGACTGTGGTGTGAAATGCAGTTGTGCAAGTCCCATGAACACCTGTTGGACATTGTGAGGAGTGTGATCAGTGACAAGTAATACAGCACTCCCTCCCCCATGATTGCCATTTAATAACCTTTATTATTAACATTTTATATACCACTGTTAAGGAAAAAAAGTTCACAAAGCAATTTACATAGTAAACTAAATAGTGCCCTGTCTCAGAGGGCTCAAAATCCCAAAAAGACCCTGTGCGTGTGCATGTGCTTGTGTGAATGAATTTTCCGAAAAATTTCTTGGTGGCTGTAGCTCCCCCTCCCCCCCAATAGCTACCTGGGAGGTAGTGCTAGTTCAACAAAAAAAGTTCAAAGAGCAAGGATAGTCTCCTTCTGGTATGCTGCCTGTCATTTTTAAATTATTGTTATTGCTGTTTTTAACAAAACATGATGCACAAAGCAATTTACATAGTAAAATAAATCAATAAATTTTAGGGATCATGGTAGATGCATTCCACAGACCCATTTTAAACAACACAGTGCAAACAGCTCTCCTCTGCTACAAGGCTATGCCTGACCCTCTCGTTTCCATTGCAGACCATTACTAATGATATTCTAAGAGTATGACGTGCTGTGCAATCCTAAGCACATTTACTCACAAGTAACTTCCATTGCATTAAAAGAATGTTGTCTCTAGTAACCCTGCATAGAATTGTAGCCTAAAATATGGATCATGGTCTGAGCCTTCAAAAGTCTTATTGCTTACAATTGCAAGAGGTAGCTCATTAAGGCCCAAATCCTAACCAACTTTCCAGCACTGGCATAGCTATGCCAATGGGACGTGTGCTGCATCCTGCAGGTGGGTGGCACTCATGGAGGCCTCCTCAAAGTAAGGGAATGTTTGTTCCCTTATCTCAGAACTGCACTGCCCTTATGTCAGTGCTGGAAAGTAGGTTAGGATTGCACCCTTAGTCTCTACGGGTAAGACACTGGCTTGTGTCTTACCCAAGACACTGGCTTGTGAAAGGTCACAAAGATAACCTATGCTACTAGGTTTAAACCTATGATACTAGGAGACTATGCTACTAGGTTTGACTAGTATTTAAAGTCAAATCCTGTGTCCAAATTCAACACTCTTGTAACATTGATCCAACTTGAATCTAAGGCCTCTAATGTTGCTGGGTGATGAACCAGTCTGAAAGCCAGTAAATTCAAGGTGATACCTTAAAAATGGACTGTTAGTTCAAACCACTAACTGCTAGATTTGGAGATAATGTGAGGAGGAAGGAAGAATCATTCCACCATTTCCTTCAGATTGCTGAAGACTGTGTCCCTGACCGCACCCAGGGTGCACTCTAAAGATATTTTCTTCCAGATTAGCTAGTCCTTGGTACATCATGCTGTAGAAAATATCTTTATGACTACAACATCATGTTGTAGTCATAATTAAGAAGGTAAGAGATTTTCCCATCCTTTCCATGCATGCCTGTGCTGGTTAACCTAGGTTGGTTTACCTGGAGTAAAATGACATTCTCTTCCATATGTGGTTTCAGACAGAATACTAAGGAAGTTATTTCTTTATTATATGTATATCCCTTCCTTCCTCCAAGCAGCTCAGGGTAGCTTGCATGCTTGCTACCCCCCCCCATTTTTCCTTACAACAACCCTGTGAGGTAGATTAGGTTGAGAGATAAGTGTCTAGCCTGTCATTCAGTGAGCATCATACCACAAAAGGAATTCGCCCCTGCGGTCCTCAATCTTGGTTTGATACTGTACCCATAGCACCAGAAGGACCACTGGGCTTTGCAGGTAGGAAGTCAGGGATAGTTCTGAAGAGTAAGAGGAGAAACCTGAGGGTAGAGGGATAACATGACTAAAGGCTGTAGGACTGGAGCACTGAAGATTAGAAGGGGGCAGGTGGCTCAAACTTGAGCAACATTCTTTCACCTGAAGCACAGAGGCTTCCACAATTAACCCCAAATTCCATGAGTAAGAATTTCAACAAAAAGTCATGTATACACTCATTCAATTTTTGCCATGAGAACACAGTATGAAACCCTGGTCCCTTTAAAGCAAAAAAAAAAAAAAAAAGCCTTGAGTGAGTCCAAGATCTTCTTGGCACAGAGGTGGCCTGGGTGAAAGAAGCGAGATGACAAGCCTTATTAATAATGGGTAAACATATACTGGCTGTGGAGTGAAGTGATTAACACACAAAGCTGGAGCAGAAAGAGGTGCGGCAGCTGCTACTGACTGGGCTGAGATGGAGAGTGCACTACTGTAGGAAGCAAAGTTGCCTAAGGGGCTTCAAAATTACCAATAACAATCTGGGTCATGCCTAAGCCTTGACCTTCCCCACAAACACACTGGCAATAGCATGTGGCAGTGAGATGTGCAAAGGTAAATCAGGCTCTTGCCAAACACAGGCATATAACAGAAGGGACATGACTGAAGGAACCATGAATTCTAGAGCTCAGAGAAACAGAGAAGTCTTAACATTACAGTATACCAATAATCATGTGAGTGAATAATGAAGGGGCAGTACAAGGTATTTCCAAAAATTGACTGAAAATGTGTTGATCATGGAGACTGAGATAGATGCAAGTAGATAACTCCAGAGTATGAAACCATCTTTCTGCAGATACAATGGGATCAGATTGGAAACCAGAGTCCAACTTTTGAAAATTCATTACCCAAAGAACTGTAGCTGCCTACAACCCTCATTCATAAGGCAGATAATCTTAAGGTATATGATATAAAGCTTGCAGTCTTAGATATGCAGCCACAAACAGTCAGACAGTATATCCAAACCGGAACCACCATCCATTGGGAAGAAAGATCAGTGAGGTGAATTGTAGAGCCAGTTTGTGAAAAGGCCTCCAGTTGCCCCATCACATCTGCTGTTGGGCATGCCACTGGCCAAGACCATGATGATGCCTGGACAACCTGCTCTCGTTATGCTGTGCGCCTGCCAGTGACATAGTAACTTTTGAAACACGAATCTGCAACCTGCCATACATCCTGCACATGTTCCACTGGCTACTTATATCTGGATTTGGGTGAAAATTGGAGGAAAAATGGCTCAAGCTGGTGTCCTATGCAATGAGGGAATGATCAGCAGTAGAAATACAGACCCAGGCCTGCTGTTAGTGCTTGGGAGTAGCAGGGACTCCCGGGATAGGCTGTCTATAAACATGCCTCGCAATTTTCTTTGGTCTCAGATTAGGCTCTGCTTATTCCTGAACACAAACTGGGCTACAGAAGCAATGAGGCATGATGTGGAACACCTCGATTGGATTTCATGTCTGCTCATGACAGCAGTCATGCAACAAGATGGACAGAGAAGAAACTGTTTCAGCAAACTGTCATCACACTACCCAGCATCCAGGGTGGACTTCAGGAAGGGACCCCGGGTGGGCAGAGAAACATGGAGCTTTCCCATGTGATCAGGAAAGGACTAGGCAACAGCCTGCAGTGAACCCCAAACTTAGTAAGGCTCAAAAGAAGCCCTTGAAGGCCCTTCCACAAATGCACAAGGCACTAATGGAAGAGTTCACAGGCCAAGGTTCCAACTCCTCCCCTTGCTGCGTGGGCTGCTTTGAAATGCACTGGAAACTGCCACGACCAGGCAGGCGAGGAGACTGGCCAGCCGAGGAGACTGGCCAGCGTGCCTACTCTGCGTAAATGAATGGGGGGGGGGGGAAATAATCTGTGCTGTTTCCTCCTTTTTCAGACAGTTTTTAACATGTGCTCCATCTGCCACAGGGGGAACACAAAGCTAATTAACTCAGGATGCTAGCATTTTGAACGTGGTGGGCTCCAGATTGCTCTGAGTCCTGTATCTGAAGGAATAGCCAAGTGCCTTCTCTTTCACTCTCTGCCACTGGATAGGAGATAGAGATGTTTCATTGTATTTTCCATAGGCTTGGCTATTAAGACTACCACCTGATGGGTGTTTTAGTACCATCTTCATGCTCCATTTTAAATTTACATTAGGGTTGCCACCTGATTAGTTTCATACTAGTGATTCCTTTTTCACCTTCTCCCCTTCCCTCCATTTTTTAAAAAGCTCAGCCCCAGTGCTAGACAATAAGTTTGCATAAATTTTATTGGATTAACATACATAAATGAGTACTAGTCTTTTTCCTCCAGTTCTTGAAGACGTGGCAACCACAACATACATAAATGTAATAAATTAGCAGCTGGCTGCCATGGAGATGTAGTTATAGATGTAGGAGTCTGGTGTTGGCAAATTGTGTTCCAAGGAGCTTAAAGCCAGGATCGGGGGGGGGGGGATCTTTGCTTTAAAACATGTATAGAAAGCCCAATTACTTTGGATGGAATATAAGATGTTAAAACTATACAACTCTGCTTTCTTTTGGTCTCAAATGTTGGGGTTTACCCTGGTTTTAGAAGAGGGACTGTGATGAAATCAGGGGTAGGCTTTATACAGGTGGCAACAACTGTAGAGGACTGCAGGGTCAGGTAGTGAAAACAGACATGATTAGTGTAAAACTGAAGAAACAAAGTCTTCACCACTGGAAACACTGAAGAATCTATTGCATTGACTTACCATTACATTTTTCAATCCTAAGAGAAATATTCCATTTATACCCATAAGGACTACTGAGGCAGTTGAAGCTCCAAAAAAGCTACCAGGTTCTTCAAAATACAATATCAGGAACAAGGCATGACTTTTGACCTTGAAGATTTCTAGATCCTCTCACCACTAGTTGTGGTTCAAGTTGGTATCTATTTGGCCTAGAAATTAATAACTATAGATATTCAATGACACGGACATAAATTAATCATACATTAACTACCTGTAACATAAACTGACAACCAGGTTCATTAAAAGGACAGAGCCCCCCCCCCCCCATTCTTTCCATGCTTGTGTATGGATGCAGCAGGATTCTAAATGATGTACTGACAGTGGGTACAGAATCTGGAGGATGGTAGATGTGCTTGATGTATTAATCAGGAATAAGAGGCTATGATATCGTATATGTACCCAAGGAGTTCTCTGACTCAGTGTCTCAATAACAGGCACACAAAATGTTCCCAAGTTGGCAGAAACAATTGTTTTTTTTCTTGAAGGTGTCCTTGTGTAGCTGATTCTCAAAAAGCTGTTTTTGTCTATAGAAGACAAAGACTGCGGGTATCTGAGAGACTCTAGCTGCACATGGAAGCATGCTTACTAGGAAGTAAGTCTCATGAACTTCTAGGCAAATATCTTTATTTTTCAGATTTTTATGCTGCCCTTCCTCCAGTGAGCTCAGGCAGGTGTACATGGTTCCATCCCTCCTTTTTGTCCTCACAACAGCCCTGTGAGGTAGATTAGGTTGAGAGAGGGCCCAAGGTCACCCAGGCAGTTTCATGGTTGTGGGGATTTGATCCTGGGTCTTCCAGGTCTAAGTTCAACCCTGCAGCACAACCACCACTTTAGGATCAGGCTGTATCTTAAAAAAAAACCAAAAAAACACCTGTGGCATGATTTAAATTCTAAGGCTTTTGTGGCGGATTCTTCAGGGGCAACACTGTGCAATATTGTGGCATAATTTTTCATGGGCAACAACCTACTCCATCAGATGTGGTAGACCTGGGAAAACTCATACCACAAAAACCTGCTCCAAGATACTACAGAAATGCCTTCCCCTTACACAACTGAGATTTTCTTCGCTGTCCGGCTGAAGCAGGCCTTTGGAACTGCAGCAGAAGGCATCTATCTCTAGACCAGATCAGACGGAAAGCTCTTCAACCTCTCCAGACTGAGAGCAAAATCCAAAGTCCAGCTGAAATGTCTGCGTGACTTTCTCTTTGCCAAGGATGCAGATGTCACCGCCCACTCTGCCAAAGATCTCCAGCAGCTCATGAACTGTTTTAGCAAGGCCTGCCAAGACTTTGGACTGACAATCAGCCTGAAGAAAACACAAGTCATGGTTCAGGATGTGGACTCACCTCCCTGCATTGCAATCTCTGCGCATGAGCTGGAGGTTGTCCATCACTTTGTGTACCTTGGCTCAACGATCTCAGACACTCTTTCTCTGGATACTGAGCTAAACAAACGCATCGGTAAAGCAGCTACCACATTTTCCAGACTCAAAAAGAGAGTCTGGTCCAACAAGAAGCTGACGGAACAAACCAAGATTCAGTTCTACAGAGCTTGTGTCTTGAGTACACTTCTTTACTGCAGTGAGTCATGGACTCTTCGCTCACAACAGGAGAAGAAGCTGAACACTTTCCACATGCGCTGCCTCCGATGCATCCTCGGCATCACCTGGCAGGACAAAGTTCCAAACAACACAGTCCTGGAACAAGCTGGAATCCCCAGCGCTGCTGAAACAGCACTGCTGAAACAGAGACGCCTGCATTGGCTTGGTCACGTTGTGAGAATGGGCGATGGTCGGATCCCAAAGGATCTCCTCTATGGAGAACTTGTGCAGGGAAAGCGCCCTACGGGTAGACCACAGCTGCGCTACAAGGATATCTGCAAGGGGGATCTGAAAGCCTTAGGAATGAACCTCAACAGATGGGAAACCTTGGCCTCTGAGCATTCTGCTCGGAGGCAGGCTGTGCAGCATGGCCTTTCCCAGTTTGAAGAGACACTTTGCCAACAGACTGAGGCAAAGAGCCAAAGAAGGAAGGCCCATAGCCAGGGAGACAGACCAGGGACACACTATACTTGCTCCCAGTGTGGAAGGGATTGTCACTCCCGAATTGGCCTTTTCAGCCACACTAGATGCTGTGCCAGAACCACCATTCAGAGCGCGATACCATAGTCTTTCGAGACTGAAGGTTCCCAACAAGCTATAGCTGCAGGTGACTGTGTATGAACATGCACAGGCAATTGTGATCAAATCCAGCATAGTGCATTGATTTGGGGACGTGTGGTGGAAGAGATCCTAGAGTCAAAGCTTGGACAAACTTTAGACAAAGGCAAGGACAGCAGCAATACAACCTCCTTGTCACTTTAGTGGCTTTTTGGACAGAACAGCCATCCAAAAGTTGCTACGCCAGAATTGTCTTCCTGAAATATAAGACTGAGATCAAAAGTGTAAATAATGCAGGGGAGGGGAAGAGGGGGAGAGTGTTCTAGTGGACATTTGCCAATGTATGCCCTGTCCTTACCCAGGTGGTAGCCAAAGCTGCCAGTGCCAGCTTTTCTCTCCCCCCCCCCATTGGCATCCGTCACAGTACAACTCTAGCCAAATTGGCTGCATTTGATTGTTCACTTGTTAACTTGCTTAGTCGGTGACTTCTTAGATTGTGGCATTGGAAGGAATCCCTGCCAGGCTGCTATACCGCATATTGGGGAGGGAGCGTGTGGGATGATCACGGGATGCATGCAAAGGAGGCTTAACTGTTCCAAAGCTGGCAAAAAACTGATGCCTGCAATCGCTTCTCAAAGCTGAGAAGTAGCTGCATTTCGGTGGAAGAGGAATCATTCTCTCCATGAAGTGGGAAGAAACAAGGCTTTGGGAGGCTGAAGGAAGGGGAGAACTGGTAAATAGGAAGGCATTCCCAGGCCTGATCAACCTACCTGCTCCCCAGGGCACTGTGCCCAAGGAGAGATTCAATCTTGGAATTTCAAGGCAAACACCAGCATTAGTGGAGGGAAAGAGCTTCTGCTGAGCTTCTGATTCTGCTGAGAGGGGACCAGGGCAAAAAATAGTGGGGGGGGGGGAGGGGGGGGACACTGACACAGAGTAACAACCTAATCCTAACTAAGCCTGAGCAGTGATGTAGACAGGTCAGCACAGCCCCAGCTGTATACTGTGGGGGAGTTTGGCAGCTGAAGATCTCCTTGAAGTAAGGGAACATTTATCCCTATGTCCCAGGGTAAACCCCAGCAGTCACTATGGATCAATTTGGGCCTGCAAAAGTTTATATCACTGGTGCAAGTCCACACTGATCTGTGAAGGCAGATCAGGCCTGGGAAGGGGTTAAGATTTGGTGGGCGCCACCGCCACCAAACCTGCCCCCTCCTGGATCTGATCTACCTTCTACTCCACCCCATCTCCTCCCCTTCTGCCCCCTCCATTCTGTTTCACCTCCTGCATGGGCTTACTTGCTCCAGCAGGTTTTCAGAGCTGAAAGGCTCTGAAGTATTAGGGAAGCAGGAGGGGTCAGCAGCCTTGCCTAGTGGTAGGTGGTATTTCTGGGAGAGGGTTGCACAGCTGGACAGGCCTGGGGTTGTAGAGGCCTGAGCAATATTGTGATACCTGCTCAGTGGAGGGTGAAGTCTGGGGGAAAACACTCTGTTTAACCCGATTCAGATTACAACTCAAAAAGGAGTTTTGAGAAAATGAAGTGTGCCCCGCCTCAGACAAATCAAGGCATACATATACCTCACTCTTGGAATCCCAACAGGCCTGCCATTAAAACCTGTAAAGTGGTGAAATCCTGTCCCAGTAACAGCAAACCACCACTTGCCATACATGCCAAGTGAATCTGGGACTGCCTTTCTGCATTTCCTATTAAAATGAATAAAAGATGGAGTTCCTCTACCTTGAATGCCCTGTAATGAAGAAGTTTCCATTGAGGTGCAATAGTAAGGGTTCTGTGTAGGAGCTTAGAGCCCAAGCCTATCCAATTTTCCAGCACTGGTGCAGCCACAGTGCAGCTCCAAGGTAAGGGAACAAATGTTCCCATACCTTAAGGAGGCCTCTGACTGCCTCCCCACCACAGGAATGCAGTGCATGCCCCATTGGCACAGCTGCACCAGCACTGGGAAAAAGGATATGTATGGCAAGATTGGGTCCTTAGTCTGCATGGACTCCAGGCCTCTCTCCACCACAACTCTGCTGCTGAGTTCTAGAGAGAGATCTTTCCCTCTCTTGTGCCAATGCTCCAGATGCCAGCCCAACCACAGTGCCACCTAGTGGCCCTTCTGGTAAATGCCAAATTGCTAGATGTTTTCTCTGCCCCAGTAGCAGAAGTATACTGGATGTGTGGGGTATTTCCTCAGTCGAGATTCAGTTTTGTCTACCCTCTTTGAGCCATTGACTCACTTGGCACTATCCCACTTGGGTCCACCACTACTCTTTGATTAGAAAGCCCAAGAAGTGGTCATTTATTTCCCAAGTAGTTCAGTACCACCTTATCCATAGCTGGGCCAAGACCCCCTGAGGCAGCATGCCAAATGCTGCCCTCCTTATCCAATGGTATGCCAGCCTCTGCTCCTCCCACTCTCCAGTGTTCTTGATCAGCACTCTCCTCCCTTCCCCATTTCCTCTCCCTCTCTTCCTTTTCCTATACAGGGAGTAGGGCACTGGAGGCAAGAAAGTAGACATAGTTGGGTGCCCTCCATCAATCTGCTGCCTAAGGCAACTGCTTCATTTGGCCTCATGGATGGCTCTGATCATATCTTGTAGCTTCTTTCTTCCTCAAAATGTGCTGCTACACTACAATCCCATCTCCTGCCTGGCCTATGCTCAGGAAAAAAAAAACTTCACTAATGTCAATTGACTTATTCCAAACCTACATGTGCATTGCATGGCAGCGTCAACGCACAAGCATATCTACTCAGAAGTAAGTCCTACTGTGTTCAGTAGGGTTTACTCCCAGGAAAGGGGGTTAGGATTGCAATCTGTGTGTCTTACTAGGGATTCACCTCTGAACTTGAGCCACTTGAGCCAGTGTTCTTTGGATCACTAAGGCCAAAGACCATTCTAACTTTCCTAGGAGTAAACCCCATTGACTATCATGGGACTTACTTCTGAGTAGACATGTCTAGGATTGGGCTTTCAGCCATACTCTGGACTCTCAGTGCCTCTCCCCCTGCCCTGACTTAGCTTGGAAGGTCTCTAGAGGTGGTGGGTCAAGAGCTTGCCTCCTTCACTCCAGCCAGGACAAGGGTGTGTGTGTGTGTGTGTGTGTGTGTGTGTGTGTGTTGGAGGGGTGTGTGTATGGAACTCCAGTGCTGCACCACCTTTTCCAGCTCTGTAACTTAGTGATAGCAGAGAAATCTCACAGCCTGGACCCCAGGAGCTGTGAGATACAGGAAGCTGGACCAGATGGGCCCAAGGCCTGATCCAGTGGGGCTGTTCTTATGTTCAGGAGACTCCACTAGGAATGCTGCGGGGGGGGGGGGTCCCACTCCAGGTCGCGGAGAGGCGTTTGTGACAAGGTGCAGCCAGCTAGCAAGGGGTGGCTGTTGGGGTGGAGCTGCTGCTCCTCTTCGTGACCTGCTCCGCCTCACCCCAGGGCCTGTTGAAAGAGCAGAGAAACGTGGTCTGTGCTACTTGCCTGGGGCTGGGCTGTTGCTGCCCCTTCTCAGCTGAAAGGGGTGGGGGGCGCGCACAGCTCCAACGGAAGGGATGCCACTGAGCGATGCCATCCTGCTTGCTCAGGCCATTTCTGCCCAGTCCACAAATGTGTACGCATTTGATACCTGTTGCGTATATGCAACGTTGGGCAGAAATGGGTTGGTGATGCCATCCTGGAGAACGGGGGGGGGGGTTGCATGGCAATAATGCAAAGTGGAGGCTGGGTGGGGGGTACGGGACATGAGAATGGTGCTGCCCCCAGCAGCCCTCGTTGCCTGCGAGCCACGCACCGCAGCTCTTTCCCATGCATGCAGCTCCTGCACGCGACGATGCCAGGGTTCGAAGCCGGCTGGCACTCTGCGCCCCTTTAGCATTCCGGCCCTCGTAGGAGCGGGCGAGGAAAGAGTTAACAGCGCCACAGTGGCGAGAACAAAAGGGAACGCGGGCAGCCAACGGGAGCGCGAAGCTTCCTTTTGACACCCTCTGGTTGGCTGCGAGCTATCCAATGGCCGGGGCGCGCTGGCCGCCTGTCAGGCCCCACGTGGGGGGAATGAGATTAGAGGCTGGTATTTATTGGCTGGCTGGGGGCCCCCTCATTGTTCAAGCCTGTCTCGCTGCCAACCCGGGGCCCTGCGCGCGTCGCCCTTCATCAATCAGGCTGCGTGTGAAAATAGCACATTTCTGACACTCCCTAACTCACTGCTTAACAATGTTAATGGGCCTAAATGTTTGGAGAAGGTGCCTGCTTAGCCGTAGCTGGGGATATTTAAAGGCGCAAGGACCTTGCGGGGGGGGGGGGAGGATGACGCCCCCTCTGGATGCAGCCAGATCCGCGGTGCTCCTGCTTGCTTGGACCGGCTCCCCTTGCACAGCTTGAGTGTTCCATTGCGCGCGCTGGCTGCCAAGGCTGCGCACAGTGGCGTAGCTAAGAGGGGGTGCAAAGCACTCAGTGTTGCAGGGAGCCTCACCGCAGCATGCAAGTGGGCCCCCTCCCCTTCGGAGCCATTCCAGGCGTGCTTCTCCGTTTTGCTCCCACCGCCCGAAATCGCTAGGAAGGGGCCCCTTGCAAGCTGCGGTGAGGCTGCCTGCAACACTGAGTGCTTTGCACCCCACTGTAGCTACGCCACTGGCTGCGCATGATGAGACGGAGGGGTTCCTCCAGGTCCAAGCGCACCTGTTTGAGGCAGAGTCACCAGCCGCGGTTGCACCTTGCCACCCTGTCCCAGCCATCAGGGCACCATCTGGGGCCAGCGAGGTAGTTGCCTGTCCCAGCAGCTGGCGAGTGAGTGGGACACGCGTAGATCAGGCACACCCACCTTGTGCGATGCTACACAATCTGTCCTGTTTGCCTACTACGTGGACAGACGGTGTGTAAACCAGCTGAAGAAGAGCAGAGAAAGGGAAAGGATTTCGCAGCATCGCCAGCATTACAATTTGACTAAAGCAGCACACGAAGCACGGGAAAGCACACCCTGCCTAAGGCTGCAGTCCTATACGTACTTTCCTGGGAGTAAGCACCACTGAACTTAATGGGACTTACTTCTGTGGAGACATACCTAGGATTGTGCTGTAAAACTGATAGGAGATCTAAATCAAGCCAGTGGGATTGTTGCCACATTCTTGGATAGCAGGGTTCCTGTGCCTTTAAACAGCTGCAGGACATGCAGAAATCCAACAATGAGGAGCTTCCCTCGCTGCTACATCTCCAAGTCAGGAAAAGCGGTGCCTGTAAAATCACTCTCTGAAGGTGCCCAGGGTGGCAACTCTCCAAACACGCCCAGCAAACAACCTGCAGAGTTTCCTTTCAAGAGATAATATTAGGGAGGAAGTCCTTAACCAGTATTATCTGTGTACTTTTGGGATCCTTAAAGACTCAGTGCATGTTTTCTTTTTCTCTTCAGCCAAGTGGTCTTTGAATTTTGGAATCCCTATCTCAGTGTTCTTCAGCTTGTGGGTTGTGGCCCCAATGGGCTTGCAAAGCTTCATTTGGGGAGTCGTGGCAGCCTTTCAAAGCCTGTGCAAGAGAGGGCTTGGGTCCAGCCCTATAATCATCAAAACTGAGCTGACTTCTTGATACAATCCTGCACAGCCTTTTCTCACTGTCTTGTCCTGCAGCTCTAAAGGTTCACCCTGCTCAGTTGTAGTAAAGGCACAAGAGGAAGGGGCAAATGGGGCAGACAAAGATGGGGGCAAGGGGTGGGAAGATCAGGCCCTGGGAGGGGGGCCTGGTCATTTGTTTCCAGTCATGGCACAAAAAAGGTTAAAGACCACTGCCCAGCTAACTTCAAAAGCCAAGGTTCTAAGTTCTGTGTTGGACTTCCAGTTTCTGTGGTAGTGTGTTGTGTATCCAGATATATAAAATGACATTCCATTGAGGTTAACCTGAAGGCTGTCCTCTGATAAACAATGGGGGAGGGGCTTCCTAAGATAAGAATCTTCTCCTAGATCAGGGCCCAGTCCTATCCAACTTTCCAACACTGGTGCAGCTGCAATGCATCCAAAGGGAACAAATATTCCCATACCTTGAGGAGGCCTCTGAGACTGCCTCCTGAACACAGGAAGCTGTGCATACCCCATTGGCACAGTAGCACTAGAAAATTGGATAGGATTGGGCCCTCAGCCTGTTGGTTTTGGGGGAAAAAAATCTGAGAGTAACATAATCCCTCAATCAGCATGGAATCAGCTGAATGTACTTGTACTCTCTTTTTAAACCTAGCAGGGCTGCACCATGTTTTCAAGGCAAAAGAGGAAGATTTGTTGGGCTGATGTGCAGGACAGGAGCATTCATGAGAAAAAAAGTTGTTCACTTTTTTCCATTTCCTGTTCACTAGTTTTCCCCAATCTGTAGTTCTGTATGAATATAGGCACAATCCCAACCAACTTTTCACCACTGGCATAGCTGTGCTAGTGGGGCATGTGCTGCAATGCAGTTGGGGGGGCAGTCATGGAGGCCTCTTCAAGGTAAGGCAATGTTTGTTCCTTAACTTTGGAGTTGCGTTGCCCTTACCTTGGTGCTGGAAAGTTGGTTAGGATTGCACCATATATGTGCTTAAATAGTTGTTTTTTTAATAGATTGTGGCTGAGGATGGGTCACAAAATGGATTGTTTGATTAAAAAGTGGAGTACAAAGTTGAAAAGAAATGGTCTGACTGAATCCCTGGCACCTCTTACTTTGACACTGAGTGCTGGGAATAAAAGAGGATTTTTTATGTTTGAATTATGCAGAATATGAAAGGATCTGGGGGGTGGAATAAAGAGGTGAACTGAACGGGGGGAGCGTGTGGTTGCAGCTGGGGCTTATGGGAAATAGAAGAAAGGGCATGAAGAAGCATTTGTGTTTCTGCATTGGGCTTGAGGGGAAATAGGAGACTTGGGAGGTTTTTATGGTGGAAAGGAGATGCAGCTGGAGGAGGACTGGAATGTGATGCAGCAAGCTGTGGTTTTGGAAAGAGATGGAGGTCAAGAAAGACTGAAGGGGGGGGAGAGAAAACCCAGCTCTATACAAGATGGAAACCCTCTTTACCCTACACACCAATCTGTAACCCTTTCTGGGAATAAAAATCTCCTGATAATATCCATATGGAGTTCCTACTGTTTTTTTGGCCAGCAAAAAACACAAAGAGAAACTACCCTGCTGGCTTCCTTCCAATCAGCAGCAGCCAGGCAGATGACATCAGTTATACTCCCACCCCCTACAGACTCAGACCTGTCCTGAGTATCACTGTGTTCAAAACTGTGCCGCCCTCAGCAACAAAGGGCAGAAAAATGAATGTCCTCGTAGAGGACTGAAGCCAGAAGAAAGAACTACTGAGAGCAGGAGGAGCCTCTGTGATTCACTACTCGATTGTTTTCAAATGCTCTAACTGTACTCATTTCCTTCTGAGCATGTGCAAACTTCTATAAAACACAGAAATGGCCATTCACGTCCTAGATGCCAGCCCTTGTCTGGCTTCTGGGTGACACTTCTGTGCACATGTGCAATATGAAGGGGGCTTTTTCCATGTAAGCAAAATGAGGGAAAGAGATGGTTATCCTCAAATATTCTCTCAGTGCTAGGGTTGCCAGCTGTGCTTAAAACTATTCCTGGAGATTTCATTCTCCCAGCAGGATGTAATGTCAGTGACACAGAGACCCTGTTAACATTTCCAGGATTACTTTCCAGTCACCTGGAGATCAATACGGAATCCTGAAGATTCCGGGCCAGTCTTGGAAGGCTGGCAACTCTATTGAGTATTCAAATATTCTGAGAAGATTTGATATCTGTATTCACAACTTACTGATCATTTACTTCAAAATTTGAAAATCTGACCATTGATCCTTTTTTATTTTCCTTTTCAGATTTGATGTCTATTCCTCCCCATCCTCCCCATGTTTCTATGGGTGTGATTCAGTTGTATTTTTTTCCTTTGGTCTGGTCTTGGGAACAAACTCATTCTCCCAATTACTAGCTTAACCCAACCATTGTTTTGCTTGAATCACTTCAACACAGGTACAGAAGTACAGGTCATGTCTCATTATCCACTGGGGCTCCATTCCAGAAACCTCAGTGGATTTAAAAAAAATCAGTGGATACCAAATCAGTGGAAAAATAGCTTTAAAGACTGACTTACAGGTTCTTGCTCCTCCAATGGTGTCCCTGAATGCATTGGTATATTGACGCTATACTGTATTCAGCCAGTATAGTGTCTACACCGATGCATTCTGGAGCGATAATGGAGGAGCAAGAACCCAGAATTGGGTGTTTAAAGCTATCTCTAACCCCTGAGAAGCTTGCAACCAGTGCAGTTTAACAGCATGAAGGTAGGAAATGGAATTTTGGCCCTTTTTTCCTCATTACAAGGCATTTAAAGTGGACCCCAGTAACAGTGGTGAGTCAAATCAGTGAACAACAAGGCACAACTTTTATGAGAGTTCTGCATCTATCTGACATTTTTCAGGGAACTTTCTTAAGGTTAACTTTGCATTTCTTGTCACATTGGTGCAAAATGGGCATGAAACAAAATAATTATAAGCTCAAACCTCTGATACTTTTTTTTATGGACAGCTTCTAAAATCCTGCACCTAGCTTTTTGAAATTTAGCAAGGATCATCCCAAGGGAAATTTCCACATTACCTGTGAGTTTTCTGCAAAGACATGTGGCAGGATCTGCTTTTAAATCTTTTGAAATTCTTAAACTCTGCAACTAGAATAGGTGCAACCAGCACCTATTTGGAAAAAATTTAACTGGCTTTGTTTCCCCATGGAGGCCTTCCATTCCTGTAAATTTCAATTCTGAGAAAGAATTAAAAAGTTGCATGAATTGAATTTTGCCCTATGAAATCAATAGGAAAATTTAAAAAATTAGTCAAAATTGAAATGATTCACAGTCCAATCCTGAACTGCCTGGCAAGCGGGGCTGCAGTGGCACCAAAAATGGCTGCAGCTGCATCCAGCGCCATCCAGCGCACTCTAGGCAGCCGCTGCCTCCTCCTTGGGAGAAGAGGACTTTTGTCTCCTTTCTCCAGGTAAACCGAGTAGCACTACAAAGGGCTACTCAATTCTACAATGAACTGAAGGTCATTGTAGAATGAAGAGCCTCTGTTTTGGGTGGCCAGCCCAACTCGGAAGCTCTGGATCCAGTGGAAAAAACCTCCACTGGTCCCACCTTCCTCCTGCCCCGCTCTCTCCCCCCAGTATGCCTTCTCCCCACCCTCTCCTCGCCCATGCTCCTCGCCCATGCTCCTCGCCCATGCTCCTCCTCCCCATGCTCCGGAACACCTCCTCCCCACCTCCCCTCACACCCCCACCTACCTCTCCACATCCTGGCAGTCTGTACAACCGCTGAGCGGCAGAGCTGCAGTGCTCCACTGGCACTAACCCAGCGCTGGCCAGTACTGGGCGAACACCAGCGGAGCACCAGCACTAGGGCCCGCAAATGTGCCTTATGGCACATTTGCGACAGTGTGCGCCAGCAGTGAGCCAGCATGCACTGAACAGGTTTCGCCCTCAGCCATCTGAATTGAGCATAAAATAAAGCAATTTGTTGAAATGAGCCAGCAAAATGAATTAGGCCACCAAATGAAGCAACAAAGCAAAATCCAAAATGATTGGAGTTTTTAAAAACAAAACAAAACTTTCCTCTGTTGGTAGCTAATACACAATGGTACATCACAGTGATTTTTGAAACTTTGGGTAGTTGCTATAGCTCAGTTTGAGTTGCCAACTCTGGCTAAAGCTATTCTTGGAGGTTTTTTTTTCCAGGCACAATGTTATGGCCTTAGCTAAGGAGGCTGTGTTAAAATCTTCAAGATTGCTTTCAGAGGTCACTTGAAGAAAAATGGTGATTCTTGAGAGTCCAGTCCAATCCTGTAGAATTGTCAACCCATAACTCAGTAGTAGAGCACAGCACCTCCTTTGTGCTCTAGTACAGTAGGTCCAAAATTCAATCTGTGGCATCATCAGGTAGACCTGGGAAAGACCCCTATGTGAAGCTCTGGAGAGCTGTGGCTGGTCTGTGTAAACAGTACTGTAGTAGATAGGTCAGTGCAGTGGTCTGAATTAATAGAAGGCAAATTCCTATGTTGATGTATGTTCAAACTTCCTGCCTTCATGGAACCATTTCCACACGATCATCTGCCAAGTAGTCTCTGTGTGTCTGTCAGAATTGCCAAGCATTCTGTAGTATGTTCTAGGGCAGCATTTTTCAAAGTGGGTCGGGACCCACTAG
Source organism: Tiliqua scincoides (assembly GCF_035046505.1). Taxonomy (NCBI): domain Eukaryota; kingdom Metazoa; phylum Chordata; class Lepidosauria; order Squamata; family Scincidae; genus Tiliqua; species Tiliqua scincoides. The sequence goes on from NC_089822.1 coordinate 149,309,636, forward strand.
GGTCACAAGTCCATTTCAGGTGGGTCATGTAGCACCTAGCTCAGCCACCATTGAAAATCAGAGCTGCAGGACAGGGCAAACTTCTGGTGGGAGAAAGCATGGTGCTTTCGCCTGGATAAGTGGGAAGATGGGATGCTGGAAATGGGGGAGGGCTATGTGTTTGGAGATGGATCCAAATCTGCATTCTGCTTTGACTTTTGAGCTGGAATGTTTGCATTCCGAGCTATGCAAAATAACAGCCTGAGGCTACAAGCCTATCCACACTTTCCTGGGAGTAAGCCCCATAGACTACAATGGAATTTACTTCTGAGTAGACATGCTTAGGATTAGTTAGTTGGCATCCTTCACTCTTGGAAGACTATGGTATCACTCTCTGAATAGTGGTTCTGGAACAGAGTGTCCTCTCCAGTGCGCGAAGCCTGGGTAAAGTAGATATGGAGGATAGACTGTTACCCATGCAGCAAATCCCCCCTCCACGTGCCAATATGGTTGGTTCCAGTGGCGTCGCAGGAGTTGCCAGAACGTGACTGTGTTCAGCCATGAACTGCCTCAGGGACTCCGGCTCTGGATTTTGCCTCGAGGTTGACTCCTGAAGCCTTTTCCATAACTGGATGTAGCCACAAGGCAGTGGAGGTTTGGGATCAGAGTTTTCCTTCTCTCAGATGAGCTGCCTTCCCAGGCTAGCGAGTCCCATCTACCCGGTGGCTGTTTAGTTGACAAGTACAGCCAAAGGGAGGGCCTATTCTTATCCCCAGCCCCCAGGGGTTTGCATAGGATTGGGCTCTAAGTTTCTTTATGTCACTTCTGGCCATAACATCACTTCCAGGTTAATGGACATCACTACTGGTGGGCCCCATCTGTCTAAAAAGTGGGTCCCGGTGCTAAGACGTTTAGAACCACTGTTCTAGGGTGTGCACTTAGGTCATCCACATAAATAGTGTTGAACCTCACCAGCATCCATGGTGACTTGAGTCTCTGCTCTAGATCACACCCAACATTGCCCTATGGCTTGTGTTACAGAGGAATATCAGCATTTGTGGGCAAGCTGTTTTTCAGCCATTCTCCTCCTTGATAAACTGTCAAAGAACCCAGAAGATAGTTTGAAAACCATCAGCATATTGTATTTGATTGCTGGCACGCCATAGCAGTTAACATCAGATAGTATTTGATAGTTGTCATGTAGTAGTTTGTTTTTTAAAAAATATTAAAGCATCTGATAGATAAGATGTAATGGTAATTAATATTGGACAGTTGACAGCTTATGAGAATTCATATTTGAAGCCTGCCAAAACCAAAACAATCATAAGATGCCAGCAAGCGTATGAATTTCAAATTTTAAGCTTAAAATTTAACATTATAATGTGAATTTGAATTTTGCATTAATCATGGGCTCGAAAATGTGAACGGTGTAGCTGATAAATGTGCCAGGTCCTACATGAGCAATTTCTGCCCCATCTGTAGTTTACTGGCAAGTAAGTGCTGCACCAACAAGGGCAAATCCAAAAGTTAAGAACCCTTTTAAACTTAACAGTGGTTCATGTGGAGCCATGTGTGGCTAAAAGCGCAATCCTAACATTTCGTTAGGCCAGTGCAGGCCCCCTGTGCTAGCCCAGGAGTGTTGCAAATGTGTCGTAACACACATCCGTACCTCCTCTGGAGCCAGCCAGGCCAGTGCAGAGATCCATGCCAGCCCATAGATGTCAGATCCACGCTCGGACAGGATAAGGGCACAATCCTAACCAGGTATACTCAGAAGTAAGTCCTATTTTGTTCAATGAGTCTTACTCTCAGGAACGTGTGGTTAGGATTGCAGCCTAAGTTTGCACAGGCTCAGGCATGCGGGTGCAGGAGGTGGGAAAAGGTGGCAGGAGGGCATTCTGGGAGTGGGAAGGGGGCATCTCTGAGTGGGAGAGTGTAGACAGGGAGCTAGATTGGGTCGGGGAGGGGGGTGGACCAGCCGTGACAACATAGGCCATATCCTAACCCCCGCTCCCGGCCCAATCACCCTTACATGGGCTGCTTGGATTTGTGCCAGCAATATTGCTGGTGCAGATCCAAGAAGTCCTGTAGAGGTGGCTGAGGCTTTACTCACAGTAAGGAAAAAAAAAATCTAGCCACCTTCTAACCCCTAATGGATACAGCACAAGCCACTCAGCCTGCCTGTTCCAGCATTATGTTAGGATTTGGCTGGGGCCTGTGATTTTCACTGAGACCCTTCAGATGGACTGTTCATGAAGAATAAGTGAATGGCACTGCCTACCTCTTCCTACCCCTCCAGTCTCACCTTCTATTATGATTCAGCCTTTGATTTTGAGCTCTGCTATGGATAGGTAAGGTTATGCAGGAAAGAAAGCAAAAATAGCGTACTTTCTTGCCTGTTTTAAATAGGATTCACTGGTGCTTCTGTAGCTTGAGTTATTTGATTATTTCTTAGAAAGGTAGGGCTAGAATGTATTTTGTGAAAATCTAGTCTTACATTGTGAACAGAGGCAGAATCCTCCCTATGGCACCACACCTACCAGGGGTTATAGTAAGATTATAACAAATTGGTGTAATGCAAAAGTTAGAGACAAAGGGCCCATCCAATTATCCAGTGCTGGTGCAGTTGTGCCAGTGGTGTGTGTGCATCCAGTAGTGGAGGAGCAGTCACTGGGGCCTTCTTAAGGTATGAGAATGTTCTCTTCCCACGGGGCTGCATTGTGGCTACACCCAAGCTGGAAAGTTAGATAGGATTGGGCCCAAACTTCTTCATTCCTCAGGTGTCTGAAGTGTAGGCCAATTAACAAAATTTTATATGAGCACCTTTTATTATTTATTATAATAAAATAAAAAGAGAAAATAAAAATAAAACAAATAATAAAATGGAAAAGAACAAACAACATTAAAAATACATAAAAAGTACTGATAAGAAAGCCTCTACTAATGTCGTACGGGTGGAGTCAAATATTCTAATTACTTACAGCTTTATATCCAAATAATCTAAATTTCCACCCATAAATACCTTATCTCTAGCAGCCCATCAAAATTTTATAAGAGTTAAAAACTGATTAATCTTAGTGATGAAAGTAAACTTAAATATTTTGTCAGCAAAAATCCACAAAGTCATCTGAATTGTTCGTTTTTAGCACCAGGATAATACCACTTAGTATGTGTCAGTTTATGTGAAATGATTTAAGTCTGAATGCTAACAATGGAGAAAAATACACAGAAGCTCCCTGTGGAGACCTGTGGCATTTGCATCTGGTATTGCACTGAAGTGAGAACCTCTGCACTTACAGATTTAAAAAAGAATATCAATTAACATTAATACTGCAGTCTTCTTCTGTATATCAGTACAACCTGTGCTGACATGATCCTGTACTAATGGATGGAACCCTGAAGGTGCTCAAACTAATAGATCAACTAAGTCATAGGCATGGATCTTTTGTTCCTCAAATTTATGGATCTTCCACTCTGGCAACCTCTTTTCCTCCCAGTAGCTTATGGAAACTGTGCGGAATTTCATTGGAGGATATCCGGGGCTGGCCACTGAAGTAGGTGGAGGAGGAGATAATTCATGGCAGGGGGATGACCAGAATGACTGACCTGCACATAATTTGTATCTGACTGTACAGTATGTGCATATGCATGTAGACATGTCGTTCACAATCAGTTCAGTGCTGGACCTGGGGGGCCTTGAAGTTTTCGCCAAAAACTGAAAGTGCCTTTCTGAGGCCTTTAAGATGTCACATGGGGAAATATTTTTTTAAAAAATTGGGGCGAGGATTTTATGGGCTGGTATGGGTTGTTGAAAATTTTTTGTGCCCTGGGTGCCAGATGCCTGAGTTACGCCACTGCTTCAACATTCATAAGAAGGCACTTTGAAGAATGTTACTTTCTTTCTTTCTTTTTTATACTTTTTCTCAGGATACCGTTTCTCTCCCCCCCCCAATCGCAGTTGTTAGCCCTGGAGCAGGTAAATTTATAGCCACAAATGAGACAGACAAGGCCTTTTGTATCCCATGCTCCATTTATTATTATTATTATTATTATTATTATTATTATTATTATTATTATTATTATTATTATTAATTTCCACAGATGTTTTCAATGTACAAAGCACTTTGCAATTCTTATCCTGTTTACCCTCACAACTCTGCAACAGTGTGCTAAGAATAGCTTTCCCAAAGCCACCTAGTGAGCTTCAGGCCTGAGTGGATATTTCAGTCAACATTTATTTACACCCAACACCGACATGCAAGTCACTGCAGCTTGTTGGTGCAACATGTAGAGCTGTAGCCTCCCATCTTCTGCAGCCACTTCTACAGGAAGTGCAGGGAAAGAAAGCAGGAAGCAAAGGTCTGCATCAGAATGGAGGGTCATGTCATCTGATAGCTTTAAAGTTGGTTTGTCACTTGTTTTCATTACGTCTGCCTGAAACATGGAAAATTCTGCTCCAAAATCCATCGTGTCTTTAGGAACTTGGGAAAGAGAAACAGGAATAAAAAGGGATTTGAAGAAGGATGTTCCTAACACTTTTGACTTCACAGCACAGTTTTGAAATATTTCAACATGACCCCAAGAACTGGGAAACCAGAGAGCACAGAGTACCCAAAGTCTTCTGGAACTCTTGCAATTGTTAATCAGCCACATGATTTTGGGCCCTCCAGGGACAATGGCATTAAGCCCAAGTTTATTAAAGACAGTTTTGTGAGCAGCCTCCTAAGCCCCTCTCCTCAAACTGTCATATTTCCTCTACCATGAGTAGCATAAATACTAGGGCTCTACATTCGGCTTTGAATAAATGCCAGACAGAGCCATAAAAGCACTATTTAGCTTCCAGATCTGAAATCTGAAGAGCGTCAACCACAAATGGAGTTCAGGTAGCAGGAGGGACGGTTTTGGATGCAACACTTATTAATATGAAAAAGAGTATATGCTGCAGAAGCTCGCTAGCAGGAAACACCCATTAGGGGGTCAATGGAAGACAGGAGAAGTAGCAGGGGAGAGGGAGGGAAGATTCAGGCAAGTTTCAAGAGAGGGATCCCCAAGCCAGCATACTCTGATGGTTGACTGAGCTTGGGGGGCTGACAAATCTCAGGATTGGACAAGACAGGTCAAATTCTTTATTATTCTGGTGTGGTCTTGAAGAGAGTGGATAAATTAAGTTAGACAGGGTATTTGGTTATATACTAACTTGAGTGACTGCTGGGAATTTTTCTTCTTCTTAAGAGCTATAACATTACAAAAGGTTTGCTCTCTTGTACTGTACTGAGTTCCAGTTGCTGCCAGTTCTCTTCACGAATCAAGGCTGAGTGGAGCAAGCCTTACCCAGTTCTGTGTGAGTGGATGCTTCCAGCCCAGCTGAGAAATTATTTTGACTTTGTTACTCTCAGGACACAATTTTGTAGGGATGTCTGTCTTTTGGGGGAAGTTCTCTCTTGTTTTTACCCTTACATACCCACAAAACAGGAGCCAAGCGACACGCTCTGCTAATAACATGCTTGGCTCTGACATAGCTAGAGATAGCCTGAGCTAAATAGCAGCTGCAGCTGCAGTGTGTAGCCGTGTAGCTCCTGTGGAAGCTACCATCTCCGTGTAGCTTCCATCTCCATAGCTAGAGATAGCCTGAGCTGAATAGCAGCTGCAGTGTGTGTGTGTGTGTGTGTGTGTGTGCGTGTGTGTGTGCGTGCACATGCAGGTCTGATCCAGATCGGGACCATGGGAGGAGGGTTTTTAACCCTTTGCTCCACCACTGCAATCCCTGTTAGGATGACCACCCTCATAGCTGCAATTTGGCCCAGGAGGAAATCTACTCAATTTGCAACAGACTCTTTTCATGCTGCACTGAGGTTTATTTTAAGATCATCAGAACATATTCTGAACCACAGCTGAGCCCCAGAAACCGTTTTCAATCTCAGGACTCTGCCTCGGAACATGAGAATGAGAGAACTTTCCCCTAAGGGCCAACTCAGACATGCACTGACATCATGATTCTCACTGCTTGATCACTCAACACATGATGATTTGCAGTTGGCTTTAAGAACCGAAAGCCATTGTGCTGTGATGTGAGGCAAGTGGTATGCAGGTTCTGTGTGCGGACTTTGATCTGTGAAGAGTAGGCTCATGTGTGCTGTGCTTATCAAGCAATGAGTGTGCACATGTGAACCAGCCCTAAGCATGTGCAGAGGGCATTCCACTTACTCCTAGATGCAGCCAGTATCCAGACATCTGGAGTTAGGGATCAAGGTTTCTAGGTCAAAGGTGACCTAACTCCTGGAGGTGAGTTAGCTTGCAAGACAGGCTTGCTTGCCAGTGGTGTGCAAGCCCTTCAGTGTAATCTTTCCCACTTGTACAAAGATCTCTGTGAACAGACTCATCCCAACTGGGGTATATTTTGGGGTGGGGAACTGGATTTTGAGGCATGCATTGACTTTCTACACCAGTTAATCTTACTCTGACCCTCATGCATACATATGGTATAATATCTGTGATAGACTACTGCTGTCATTCCAGCCTGGGCAATTATGTTGTGGCTGATTAGCTTTTGGAGCCTCCCTTTGTGCTTGTGTTGCTTTTCAGCCTGAAAGTTTCACTAAATACATCCATTTGCTGCTCTTGTATTTTTGCCAAGGCCTTGGTCTAATCAAAGAGCAAGCATTTTGTCGGGCCAATGTGGCAGCAACAGTCTCACATCCCTGACAAACTGTTTTTCCTCCAGACCCTGAAGGTAGTTCCTGCTACTTGTCCTGTTCCTAATTTAATGCTTACTTGGCATTTGACAGTCATAGTTTGACTCTTTGCACCCTAGAGCTTTGAGGGTGTATGACTCTAAGATGCTCTCTGCCCTTGGCTCTGCTCGGTCTTCTGAAATTTGGCCCTTGTTCCCAATATCTCTGAGGGGTTGCTTCACACATACATGCAAGTCACGGGCAGCCCAATCCTGAGCTTCCATGGTGCGCAGCTGCGGCAGCACCAAAAACGGTTATCGTCGCATCCTGCACACCAATGGCAAGCATGGGCAGCACCTCAGGAGAAGGGGACTTTCGTCCCCTGGGTAAAAGGAGTAGCCCCGCAATGGTGAAGTAAGAGTGTTCATGTCAGGCACTGAGCCCCACACGAACGCGCAGGATCCGGTGGAGCAGAACTCCACTGGTCCCACCTCCCTCCCTCCCTCCCTCCCCACTCCTTCCCCCTGGCATGCCTCCCACCCCTCCATCATGCCTCCTCCCCGCCCTCTCCCCACCTCCTGCCTCCCTGTCACGCCTCCTTCCCGCCCTCTCTCCATGGGAGAGCGGCAGAGGCTGGGTGCCCACCCAGGATTGGGCTCTCAGTCTCTCAGCACTTGATGAACTTCAGTTGAATGTGGGCCAAATCCTACCCAATTTTTCAGCACTGGTGTAGCCGTGCCAGTGAGGTGTGCGCTGAATCCTGTGGTGGGAGGTAGTTATGGAGGCCTCCACAAGGTAAGGGAATATTTGTTCCCTTGCACAGGGCTGCATTGCAGCTGCACTGGCGCTGGAAAGTTGGATAGGATTGGGACCTGTGTGAATTACCTCCGCTGGAAAAAAAAAATGCATTGTGGTGATATGGTGTTTGATCATTGATGGTTCTTTCACACAGGAAAATTGTCACTGATGGTAAAGTTCTCAAGTGATGACACAGATTCCTCCTCTTACCCTAGATTGGGAATTATTTGGCAGTGGAGAGATCAGGGACATATCAATACCTGAAAGTATTTTGCTCCTACTTATGGAATCTTCATCAAGCTCAGGATCATGCTTGCTTAGGATGAAGCAAGATCAGATGTTATCTGGGATTCAAATGAAAGGGGTCAAAACCTGGTCCTCTTCTGGCAGAAAGGCAAGGTACTTTTTTCCACTTCTTGGTTCCTTGTGCTTTTTTTTTTTTTTTAATGTGTAGGGTCTGGTGAGACTCTGCCTCCCCTTCAGCATGGTAACAGGCATTTTGCTATACACGTGTCCTGTACCTGGTGGGTGTCTGCTGGCATTCAGTGCGGATGGCTTTTTGTGCGCCTGGTTAAATATATATTTGCTGTTTGTATAACCAGCTGTTTCATAAAGAGCAACAGTATTAGCCTCTCTACAAGCAATTGAAGTTGTTTCAGTAATCCGCCTCCAATCCTAACAAACTTTGGTCATTCAACAAGTATTCAGTTTGTCCTCTTCCCCACACTCCCCTCCCCATGTAAATGTAGAATCCTCTGCCTGGAACCAATCATATAAAACTGGCTGCACCAGCCTCTCCTTGCCTCCTCTGGAACAATAGTTGGCTCTGAAGCCTTCAGGGGCATGCCTATGCAATGTGTTTGAAAGAAACTGACAAAGTCCCTTTGTAGCTTTCCAGCTGCAGGTCAGACAGATGTGAGCACAGTCACATAATAAAGCTGATAAAAACAGCTGGGTGATAGCGGCAGTGGTGCACATCCCATGGAGAAAGCAAGATGGGTGGCCTATTCTCAACTTTGATAAATTTGGCATCCTGGAGACTTTGGCAGAAATAGCCACATTTTGCTAAACTCTGTCCTTTCATTTGCCAGACTGACCATGCGCTCCAACAGAAAAGAGTAGCATACTTCTGAGATTGTCCCTTGTGATGTGCAGTGACACTCCATAACTCCATAGAAAGCTAGGACATGTTCAAAATGGCGACCAGGTAAGAGTGATGCCAACATGGCACATTACATTGCTTCATCTGTTAAGGCAAGACCTGCGAACCAAGAGCACATGCTTCTTCGGCAGTAGTGAGAAATTTTGAAGTACGGAAGTGGTCATTACATTCACCTTCATAGCCAAGTCCCACTAAGACTATACATTCCAAAACAAATCCTTTAAATTCTTCCTAACAGCACAGGCCTCTGCATACCTACTCAGAAGTAAGTCTCACTGAATTCAGTAGGACTGACTCTCAGATGAATGTGTATTGGCTTGTAGCCTCTGTGTGTGTGCGCATTTTAAATCTAAGGCTGCAAGCCTATAATTTTCCTGGTAGTAAGTGTACTATTAAACATTGAGGTTATTCATTTTTACTATAACTATCCCTTCCACTTTGCACAGTAAGCAGAGAGGAGATCCAGACCTATCTGTCCTGGGGCCCCTCTTTCCCCCATTCACCTTCTTGGGGGCATGATATAACCTTCCCTCCTTCCAGCCAGCTCCCTTTCCTTATCTAACCACCCATCTACATCCACTCATATCCAACTATCTATCATCCATCTGCATATCTGAGGGCAGTGCAGACTGATGCTTGTGCCCTAGAGCCTAGACAAATTTCTCAGTTTACCTCCTGTGAGGCCCCATATCTTGGGTCTTTGAAAAGATTTCACATGCAGTACCTGAGCACTCCTGCTGATGGTGTCATCATTCTTGCTTGGGAAGGAGTCCCAATGCTTTGCTCCATCCAGACGTCCTTTGACTGCACCCCTGACCTTAGGCAGGGACAAGCTACAGCTACTCTGGTCACCCTAGAGCAGTGATTTTCAACCTTTTTTGTCTCACGGCACACTGAGAAGGTACTAAAATTGTCAAGGCACACCATCAGTGTTTTGACAATTGACAAGGCACACCGGAGAGCTCACATCCCCATTGGCCCTATTAACAAATGACGCTCCCCCAAACTCTCGCGGCACACCTGCAGACCATTCACAGCACACCAGTGTGCCACGGCACAGTGGTTGAAAATGGTTGCCCTAGAGGAAGGGGGTTATCTAATGAAGCAACTTCAGAGATCAGCAATCAGATAATGAGCATTTCAGTTTTCTTTTAAGATTCTCTCAATCCTGGTGGTCTGGAAAATTTGGAAGTGGAATGATGGATTATTCCTCAGAGATTCTGACATCTGAAAGCAAATAAAAGGAACAGATGCCAACATTTAAATTAATTTTGTAAAGACCTTGTGATGAAAGCCACATATAGAAAACTCTTTCCTTTGCTTTCACATTATTCTTAGCAACTCGGATAGGATGGGGAGGGAGGTCCCTTAAGGCTGCAATCCTACAACACTTTTCTGGGAGTAAGCCCCATTGAGCACTGAGAAGAAATGGGACTTTCTGCTGAGTAGACACAACTAGGAAACGTGCATTTAGAGTCATAGACAGACAATGCTTTGGGGGTAAAGACATAACCACTCTTATCTTTATCTTTTGCTCATTCAGGTCTCTGTATGCCTTTATTATTTGTTTGCCCTGTTTAGTATTTTTTCAGTGCTGCCACATCCTTTTGGAAATCAGCTGATTGGAAATGTACAAGGTACTGATGTGTAATAGATGTGTACAGGAGTATTACAGCATGTGCTTGTTCTGTCCCTGTCTTTTGGGCTTTCTTTAGTGTATTGTTCCTTTAAAATTCTAGAGGCGATGAAATTTACTTTCTGTTCACTTCCACCTATTCCCCTGAAAAAGTAAAGAAGCCATAACAGATAGTATGCTTAGTCTAGAGTCTCTAAATCTCTCTCTTCCTGCCCAACCAAAAACATAGCTGGTCATTCAATGTAATACTGGTTGTTTGGTGGTTTTAAAGGACTACCTTCAATTCATAGTCATTTAAAGCTCACTGTCATGAATTAAACTATTAATAGCCACAGATTTTTATTTTTTTTTAAAGCCAGGTCTAGTTCTACACCTACAAAACACAACACTTCATTTGCCACTTGATTATCCAGTTATGTTTTGCATGGTCTTGCTGAAACAGTCTGAATCCTCTCCTTGCCCTGCAATTTCTGGTTGCATCTCCTCTTTTTCTAAATCACTGAAGACAATGTAAATGAATAATCCATTTCCCAAGGCAAATCTTTGGAGCACCTTGTCCTTTACTTCTCTTCACAATCCTGCATTTCTTCCTTAGCATGTGTGGTGCTTTCATAGGTTGCTTACCACTGAAAGATGCTTTGCCAGAAAATAGCATCTGTATTCCTTAAGAGATTTCATCTGTTGTACTGTTTGAAATGTCTGCCAGACAAGGCATGAGTGTGTGTGCACCCACCCACACAGAGGAGAGAGGTAGAGAGAGAGAGAGAGAGAGAGCGACATTAGACTAGGCCCTTCACATGTGCTGCTTTACTGAAGGTGCTGGTCATACCAAGGACATACCTTCCAACATTTTGCCATTGAAAATATTCTTCACTGTTCACACACCAAGCCCGCCTTCATCACCTGCTGCTGTACATTTGCTTTATAACAACCAGACCCGCACCAGCTTTTGAAACAGGATGTGCTGTTAACTGATCATAAAAGTTCCCTTAAAAAAAACAACAGGTGCAATAAAATGTTGACTGTCACAAAGGATGTGATTGTATTTATAAAATAGCTGTAACTCAAACATGTGTAGCAACATTTACTATTTGGATAGGACGTTATTAGGAGAATGCTAAGGAAGTAATGTACAGTGCTGGGATTTTCTGCCTCTACACACATGCATTTATTTACATGTGCATTTGAGACTGGATGCATCAACTCCCCTCCTTGCATGTTTAAAGCTTAGACTGGGAGGAGGCTGAAATCTGAAGTATACGCCAACCATGTTTTCAGAAGGTATTATCAGTATCTTCTCAAAAACCGAAAACAGGAACAGGGCTTTCCTGGTACAGTAATGAGAAAATAGGGGCTCTCATCTGTAGGAACAGCTGGAAATGATCACCAATAAAAATGGATTTAAAAAAGAACTAAACCATCAGCTCATTGAAGATGGCAGTGCCAACAATGTCAGAGGGAGGTCGCGCTCAGATAAGTTAATTTCACAGTACTACATACCTAAAGCCATTTAACTGTCTTGGCTTCTTTCCCATAGATTGACAGAAAGGAAGGGTTAATTTGAGACACATTCTCAGGTCCTCACCAAGAGATAATGGCTATACCTTTAAAACATCAATGTAGCATAATGTATATACATATAGGATTTTATAGTATTTGTTTTGAAGATATATACCCCACTCATTGATCAAATGATTCCCAGGATGGTTTTTAACAGACCGAAATAGTACAAAACAAGGAAACACCACCCACCACCCCAAACTTCATCCTTGCTGTCAGATTGGGAAGACTTAGGTTCTGATCCCTGCTCACCCATAGGGAATCTGTTGCCTACCACATTTATTTTACATGTACACATGGTGCTGAGGGCATTCTAGGCTGGCATGACCAAGACCAGTCTCATGGTGTTTAGCCTGGTGGCATGGAAGCATCAGGTTCCAGCAGCCTTTGCAGAAAATTCCAAACACTGGTTCTTCAAGGCAACCCCCCTCCCACAACTTCCTGGCCTAAGGGAAGCCATGCCTTTGGGGAAACATTCTGTGAGGCAGCTGCAGCTTGCTTAGTCAGCAGATTTAAATGTGTAAAGAAGGCCATGTCTTGGGAGCCTCCTATCTTCGAAGTTGTTAGTGATCACAAAAGAAGCGCCCTCAACCTTGGCTGCTGTCAGCTAAAGAGGACTCCCAAGAGAAGGCAGGCTGACGGGGGGTGGGGGGGTACTGTCTAATGCGCACACTACTTCTTGCTCCCTGCTTTCCTTTTACTGAACCAGCAGCAGAATGGGGGAAAACCTTGGTAGTTTATATCAACTGCCACCATCCCAGGCCATAGAGACCAGGTAGCAGGGGGCTGTTTGGAAAAGAACTCTCCCAGAAGAGCACTGAACCCCAGGGATTCTTCTTAAAAATCAAACCCACAGTAGCACCTACAAGGTGAAGAGATATGACAATCTGCAGAATTACCTGTGAACATGGACCAGGCAGCCCAAGGGAAAAAATATAACAGTCTAAATGAAAAAGGAACACTATGGGGAAAGGATGGTAGTAGAAGAATAAGCAGGCTGACGGAAAATGCCTGAGCTTGTCTGGAAAGTATGAAGAAAATTTGTCATCAAATGGCTGCAATAGTAATTAATGCCCAGCGGATGGAGCTGTGATGTTGCTCAAACTCTCAGTTCACAGCTCCCCCCCCCCCCCCCCCCCGTGTCGCAGTGGGAAAATTTTCAGTCTGGTTGGAATCATTTAACAGACAAAGCAACAAAAAGTTCCTGATCACAATCTAGCTAGATGGTACTTACATTGCTCAAGGATTTCCTATTCATTGTACTTGCAGGTGAGCAAGTAGGTGCTCTTCTCTGAGCTCCCAGTGAATGGCTAAATCAGGCAGCTAGCAGAGAATAGCTTGCACATCTTGTGGGATGGGAAATTTATAATTTTGCTTGATGATGTTATCTAGTTATGTGATTGGAGGAGTGGAACCACCTGGTCACTCCTGGTCACTGCCTTGACCTATGATTGACAACTTTGGCTGCCCCATTGCCAAGCACATGCCAATCTCAGTATTCCAGACATTGAGGAATTTTCCCAATCTACAAATGCATGTGAGGCTGAATAGTGGGGTTTCAAATGAAGAACAAAGGCTGCTTGCAAAGTATGCCCCAGAAAGTTTTTCGCATGCTGAACCTATTTTTGCACAGGAGCTTCTGGGAAGTATAAAGGTATCCAGACATACAGAAAAATAGGCACAAATTGGAAGGGGAACAAGCAGGGGATTCATCAGAGCTTTCCTCACCAATGTCATAGTAAATTCAGACACAAGTCATACGGTAACTAAGGCACAGGCCTTCTGAGCAATCCAGGGGTCCTTGTTCACACTTTCCTTAAGGTGCTAAAGAATCGAAAACTGCAGGGGGGAGGGGATATGGGACATGAGACTATAAAAAGCTGGGTCACAGTCCCTTTGTGCTGCCCCATTTGTCCTCCTGCTGTTTGCCTGTTGCCCATGTTTGACTCCTCCTGTTGGTACTTGCTACTTCTGTGTCAAACATTCCCATTCCCTCCACTCCCTAAGAACTGCTGTGGCACGAGGAGTACGTTTCAAGCCATTCTCTTTCCAGCCTTTCCTGTCTCTTCCCTGTACCCTTCCCTTGGGTGCCACTGTAAACCACAACTCAAGCACCCACTGAACTGCCTTTCAAAGAAGACCTCCCTTGAGAAAGCAACCTCAGCTTCCTTATATTGCTTCCCTCCCTGGAACTAGCGACGGCTACATACAGCCTTGTCTTCTTAGACTTGCCTATCAAATGCCTTTTTGTCATATTTCCCCATCTTTGAACCAGGAGTTCACTTGTCCTGGCAACAGAGCTCCACAATTTCTGAAACTCCCTGGTGGTGGTTAGGTCTACCAGCCACTCCAAGCGAACCATTGTTTGGCTTTCACCTTGAGTTCCTTGGGGAGACCAAGTCTACTGGCTGCTCAGTGTTGCATTTGGCACCCTGAGCAGATCTGACACCCAAGGCAGACTGCCCCCTCTGCCCCACCCTTGGTACACTACTGCCTCATGTGCAGTCCAGTTGATTTCATGCTTAGTGTTTCTGTCCAGTCCTCTTTTGGGGTGAGTACTAGTCGTGTGTTGGGAGTCTAGGAGTCCTTGGTTTATTACTGAAGGGGGAGACCTAGAGATTAGCCCTGAGCATCTGCTAAGGCAGACTACCTTAAACATTGCTACAGCTCCTCAAACAAGTAGATTGCTTAGCAGTGTAGGTTTCCTTGGAGAACCTGCAAAACTGATTGAAAAGAACTGCACGGTGGGAGAGGCCACACTGCAAGAGTGCCATGTTTTCACAGCTCATGGCTTTTTCCTTGCCTGTAGACCTGGGTCAGGCTACAGAGAATGAAGATTCCGCCCCAGGTTTACACTATCTGGGACCTTGGTGCTTTCCCTCTTCTTTTTTTCCCCTTTGCCTTTCTCCTTTCCCCTCCCACTACTTCATAGTCCCCTCTTTTTCAGCCCTTGTTTCTCCAAGTAATTTCTCTGATTAGGTGCGAAGGTCTCTTCCTCCTCCTTTTGTCCCTCCTCCATTTGTCCCCACATCACATGCCCTCACCTCCTCATAAGTATTTCATTTTTTTCGTTCTTCCTACCTGGAAACTGCTGGTGCTTAGTTGTCTGAATGATTGTTTGTGTACATTATATTGCATTTTTTAAATTTTCCTTGCCAGTTATTGCACTACAGTATTATCCCAATAAAAGCTTTCTATCGTCGCACCTGTATCTTTGCCTTCTTCCTCATTTCATGTCACTCCATTGTGCTGTGCCATGAACCACTGGATTTGGTCTCTGTGCCCAGAGTCCATTTCCCCAGGTGTGCATGTTGCTTGTATTTTAGAGCATGTCACTACCTCAGCCTAATTGACCTCACAAGATAACCCCCAGATTTGATCTCATATTCCTCTGAAGGAAGAGCAGGATGCAAATCTGATTTTAAAAGTGCCTCTGTTCATTCACAGTCTTCTTGCTAATCTTCCTCTCACACCTGCTGCATCGACTTGGACACAGCAGGGGGGCAGAAGGGTAGGTGAGAGGACTGATGGGGGGATGAAATAGCTGCAACTTCACTCAGCACATTGAATAGTGTGTAGATGATGCCCATCTCTAGACAATGACTTGGGAGCAATGTATGCAGCTGCCCTTCTTAGCACAATGGTGACTCCCACTCAGCATGAAAAGGTTTGCTGTAACAGCTGCAACAGGCAGGTCTGCACTTCCATGCAGGCAGCTTAGCTCATAAAGCAAAGTGATCACACCAAGCAGAACAGAATGTAGATCGGAATCGCACAGCACTTCCAAAGAGATCTTTCTTGACATCAGGCCTCGGGAGCCAGGAGGCCTTCTGCAGTGAGTGGCTTTCTCCTGTGTGGCCAAGCCAGAGCCACAGAGGCAACAAAGCCAGTTTAAACAAAGACCAGGTAGGTGAATAAATCAGCCATGAGATCAAATTTCCGGTGCACCAAAAAAGCTCCTGTAAAATACAGGAGAAAATTGACCTGTCAAGGGAATAGATGGACAGTGAGATCAGGCATGCTTTCCTCAGACATCAGCCCCTCCCTGGAAATCCATGTGGTGATGCCCGCTCTAGCCAGAGAGGTGCACCCATTCCCATAATGCATGCGAAGGGAGGTGATGCATTTAACAGGCCGCCGAGTCTTTGGAGGGGTGGATGGGCCTCCTGCACAGCCGTGGCACAGCTGTAGCAGCAAATAAGACAATAAAACAGATGAAGACCAGCGATCCTGTCAGCAGACAGTTATAGAACCTTTCTTTAATTTAATCTCTCCACTCTCCCCCCTGGAACCATCAAGGGTAACCTCTCAGTAACCTCTTCCCTGAGCAATTGGTTGAGGCTGATGTCACAGGTGTCCTTGGAGCTGTTGCAAGTTGGCCTGCTGGAGAACTGTAAGTGTATGCTCTCCAGGACAACCTCTTTAACCTTAACCAGTTAGCGCTGCATTTTAAAAGGGAAGCAGAGATTCGGCTGGGTGGGAGGAGGGGAGAAACCTTCAGTTTCTTTCAGGTTGGTTAGGGCTCAAGTAACTCACCGAGTTTGCACTCTTGCATAGGAAACGTGCATATTTGGAAGGAGGGTCAAAGGTTTCAATCCATGAAAGCAGATGAAAGTTGCAAACCTGTTATGTACATATTTGGGAATACACTCCAATAAAGCTCAGTAAACAGGCATAGAACTGGGCTGGATGGATGCACACTGAGCACAATTACTAGGAAGTGAGTCCCACTGAACTCAGTAGGGTTTATTTTAGAGTAAACATATGTAGGTTGTTAGTAATAATGGAAAGCAGGACTGTTGATCTTGAAGTCTGAAACTAGTTTTCAAATAGATACTCTGGGTGTGTGTGTGTGTGTGTGTGTGTGTGTGTGTGTGTGTGTGTTTAAAGTGCCAGTTCTTCTTGACCAGTAAAAAAACAAATATAACAGCTTTGAAGTAAATTATGTAATTATTTTCAACATATATAAGCAGGTTTTCTATTAAAATAATCAATGCAGTGTACACACAGTAAAATATATGTATTTAGCTAAGATGTTCAGTAATCTGACTGCTTGTGAGAGCAGATGGTGGCAGAACAAGTGAACAAAAAAAGTGTTTAGAATCCTTTATAATGACAACCGCCACCCTAACCCGAAAATGTACTTTTCTTCCTAGCACAGAGTGACATCTTGAGCACACTCTCTAGCACTGGTGACTAGATATCCTGCTCACCATGCAGTGAAGGGGAGACAGTAGCCTTGATGCAGTAGCCACACCGTATGGGAATCACTGCTTTCTGTTGCTTTTCAGATGAGGTTCTTCCAGCTCAAGATAATAAGAACAGTACATTGCCTAGAACAGGGGTGTCCAAAGTTTTTGGCAGGAGGGCCACATCAGCTCTCTAACATTGTGTCAGGGACCGAGGAGAAAAAAGAATTAATTTACATTTAAAATTTGAATAAATTTACATAAGTTTACATAAATGAGTATATTAAAGATGAACTTATATGACTGAATGAAGGTCTTGCAATAGCTCAAGGCCTATAAAAAGACTTTGCACAAAGCAAGGGTGGCATTTCCTTTGCTGCCGCTGCTGCATCACAGACATAAAACAGCAAGCAGTGGAGGAAGCCCTCATCCCACAGCTCACGCGAGAGGTCAAACAGTTGCCCTAACACTGAGAGCAGTTGCATTGGGCCAGTGTGGGTGCCAACAAATCCTCAGAGGGCCAGAGCTTCATTGGAGACTGAGGGCTCCCTGAGGGCTGCATTGAGAGGCCTTGAGGGCTGCAAGTGGCCCCGGGGCCAGGGTTTGGGCACCCCTGGCCTAGAACATTAACCCATTTTTGCCTGGCCTACAGGTGTATACATTTGGTTCCTGTTGCATTTATGCCACATTGGGCAGAAATGGCTATTAAAAAAAACAAAAAAAGTTAGATTACCCAGTGTGCAATTTACAACCTATGCCTAGTATAGCATTCCTACTTTCCTTACAACCCTCCCTTCCACTGAGGATACATCTCTCTCTCTCTCTCTCTCTCTCTCTCTCTCTCTCTCTCTTACTTGTACAAACACCATAGTTGCAGCCCGTTCCTCAGGTGGCATCTGTTTTGCCCAAGTCCCCTCTCCAAACTTTCTAGAGAACTTATGCCCACTTTAAGCTGTTTGTTCCCCTCTTCACTTGAAGAAGTTCTAATCCTGCAGAAAGCACTGCTGGACCCCACCACTAGGGTAGCTCACCTGTTCAACCTGCAAAGTTCCTCCTTCCTCCACTCTCCCATCAGCAGCTTCTCCAGCCGCTGCAGCAACACCTTGGATCCCAGCAGCTCCTGAGTGTGGCAGCCACACACCAGTCTCCAACACTCTCCAGTCCAGGAGTGTCGAACTCATTTTATCCTGGGGGCCACACTGGATTTATGGTACCTGCTGAGGGCCGAACTCCAAATGTGACACCCGGAAGTGACCTCAAAACAGGAAATGATGTCACTTGTGACATCACTTCCTCTTCTTTTTGAAAAAGCTGAAGCTTCCCCCTTGTTCTGCTACCTCAACCCCACCCCAGACCCTCTCTTGTTCACTCCAATCAAGAACCCTCTCTCTTCTGCATCACCCCACCCCCAAATCCCAGTCTACCCACCAAGCAGCCTCTCTCTTCTGCCACAGCCCCCCCAACCCCATCCTCTTAACCCACCCCAGAGAAGCCTCTGTTGGCTCTCCTGCCTCCTACCTGCAGCATCCCCCCCATCCTGCCCACTCAGCCGCCCACCCACCAGCCAAGCCCCCTGGTCGCTCCCCCAGCCCACACCTACCTGCCACTGTCGTCCAGGGTGGCCCACCTCCACTTGCTTCAGCTGCAACTGGAGGGAGTTCCGAAGGCTGGGGATGCTGAGCATGGCTTCTCTGGCCCTCAGACGCTCCCTCCGGCTGCGGGTGAGCTCTGGTCGCGCCTGGAGGGAGGACCAAAGGCCGGGGACACCAAGCGTGGCTTCTCCGGCCCTTAGACGCTCCCTCCATCTGTGGGCGAGCTCCAGTTGCGCCTGGAGGAAGGTCTGAAGCCTGGGGATGCCGTGCGTGGCTTCTCCAGCCTTTAGAATGACGTTCTGAGACCTCATAAGGCCTTGAAAGGTCATTTCTGGGTTTTCCGAAAACCCGCAAGTGATCTTTCAAGGCCTTATGGGGCCTCAGAACATCATTCTAAGGGTTGGAGATGCTGCGCTCCGCACCCCCGGCCTTCGGTCCGCTTTCTGGGCATGACTGGAGCAGAGCTCTGGTCACGGTTGGAGCGAGTGGAGTGGGGCAGCCCCAGAACTCCCCCAAAGCCTGGGGGCACCTGAAATGGCTCTGTGGGCTGTATCTGGCCCGCAGGCCTTATCTTTGACACCCCTGTTCAAGTCATTCAGTCCATCTTCTTTCCTCCTTCTACTCTCTCAGGGCCCAATCCTATCCAATTTTTCAGTGCCAGTGCAGCCGTGCCAATGGGGCATGCACTGCATCCTGTGGTGGGGAGGCAGTCACAGAGCCACCTCAAGGTATGGGAACATTTTTTCCCTTATCTTAGGGCTGCATTGCAGTTGCACCGGTGCTGGAAAGTTGGATAGGATTGGGTCTCTCCAACCTCCTTCCTTCTATACCCACAAATGTCCCTGCTACAGATGTTGCTTATATCTGAGGACCTTGTTGCCTCTAGTGGCCGTGCAGCATATTTATTATAATCTAAGGCAGGGGTGTCCAAACTTTTGGGCAGAGGGCCACATCATCTCTCTGACACTGTGTTGCGGGCCGGGGGGGGGGGAAGAATTAATTTGCATTAAAATTTGAATAAATGAATTTATTAGAGATGGGACTTATATGAACGAACGAAGGTCTTGCAGTAGTTCAAGGCCTATAAAAGGTCTTGCACTAAGCAAGGCCAGCCTTTCCTTTGCTGCCACTGCTGCATCACAGACGTGAAACAGCAAGTAGTGAAGGGAGCTCTCGTTCCACAGCTCAGGCGAGAGTCGAACAGTTGTCCTCATAGAGCAGTTGCGTTGGGCCAGAATGGGCTCCAGCAAGTCTCCAGGGGGGCCAGAGACTCATTGGAGACTGGGGGCTCCCTGATCTAAGGCCTTGGTGTTAACCCCTTACTTCCCAGATCTGTCAGAACAAGGGGCCACTGTTGACACCACACCCTGTTTCCTTGAGGGATCTTGTACATTTCCATTACAGCATCACACAGACACCTGGACCCAGGGCCAGCCCATTCATGAGGCCAACTGAAGTGGTCACCTCAGGCAGCAGATTGGTGGTGGGCACCCATCTCTGTCTACCTACTTGCCTCCACTGCCCCTCTTTCCTTTCCTGGATTGAGAAGGGAGCAAGAGGAAGAGAAAATATGAAGAGAGTGCTAAGTGAGAATATTGGTAGAGGAGCAGAGGCTGGCACATCATCAGGCAAAAAGGAGCAGCAGTTGGCAAGCCATCTCAGGCATCAGGGGGTCTTGGGCCAGCCCTGCCTGAATCCCTAATCCAACCCTAACGGATGCTATTTGCATCTTCTAGTAATAACTCAGCGCCTTTAAAAAAAATAAGAGAAGAAAGTAAAGGTGTTCTTAAAAAAGAGCAGAGTGCCTTGCTAGCATGTGGCAGGTTTTTGTGCCAATTTTTGAAAGCTCTACATGAGCACTCCTTCCAAGACGTTATCGCAGATAGCACTCAGCCTCTTCAAAAGGCAGAATATTCTACATTAGAATTTTTAAAAGGGGTTTTAGAGCTCTCAAATTGGTATGAAGGAGGAAATGGTGTCAACGGCAACCAGTTATGTCCCAGGCATAATTGAGTAGAAGATAACCCATAGATAGAGGCCTTTGACATTCCGACAATCACCGGACAAAGCAGGCCAGACTGCAATGAATGCGCTTGCCAGTGGGAAAGGGGCGTGGTGCTCTCTCAGCGAGAAATGTTGCTGTCGAAGATCTTTTACTTGGGGTAACACTTTTAGATTCCTCGCCATATAATTGTACGTTTATGGTGCAGTAAAACATTTGTCTGGGCAGGCCCTAGGAATGCCTTGTGTTGCGTTTCAAAAACAAGACACAAAAGCCACACCAGCTGGTTAAATAAGGCTAATCTTGCCTTAGCGCAGAGGGACAGTCCTTTCTCAAGATCCCTTCTTTCATCAACGAGAAACTCATAAGTCTCAGTATAGATCTTAAGGTGCTTGAAATGGCTAATGATGTCACCTCCCCATAGCTCAGTGTCCTATCAACTCTGAGGATGTTCTTTTGACCTCGACCAGTGGTTCCAAAACCTTTCAGCATTGGGACCCACTGAAAAAAAAATACTTTCACTTTACCAGCCACTCAAGCTTCTGCAGCTATAATGGTGATTGGGCAGCAGTGCTTCCCTCAAGTAGTAGGTTGTTTAACCCTTGATGCACATAGCCTAGTCTGCCCTGCCAGTTTCATGAACCACCAAAAATTGGGTCATGACGTATTGGTGGACCATGGACCCATGGTTTGGGAACCGCTGGCCTAGACCCAACTGAAGTTGGAATATGTGAATGCAGTCAGGAGGACCTTGGCACCAGACAAACCTCTGCTACTGTACTATCAGTGGAAATCTGTCCCATGTAAGGCATTTAGCCTGCAACAACGAATTCCTAGGAGTTTAAAAACAGTGGATTCGGACAGCTGGACACAGGAGTGTAACAGATAGGCTTAAGCATGAATATTTGCAGAGCTTCTCTCTTCATTAACTGGATGATCTGGCCTTCAGTATCGATTGGCTTGATAAGTGTAGTGCAGATTTGTCACTAGGATGCACATTAGTTCAAAAGTGCTAAAATTCATTCATCCAGTCGACTGACATTGGAAAGCTGGTGTGGTTCAGTGGAGGGAGTGCTGTGGATAGAGGGTTGCAGACCTTGGTTCAAGTCCCAGGTCAGCCAAGAGCTCACTGTGTGGCCTTGGGCAATTTACTACCTCCCAGCCTCAACCCCCCATCTATAAACTGGGGAGGATAATGACCTGCCTCCTCTCAGAATTGTACGAATGAACAAGACAAATATTATAAAGCATAGTGTGCATTAAGTGTGCTATATAAATGATAGATGGCAACATGCTCTGGGCCATGTGACACCCACTAACCAATCTCAAATTACAATATTATTGATTATTGGACAGCGTATATCACATTAAACAAAAATAGGCAGATGTGGCCACTCCAATGTCTCCCCACTTTGAATATCCATTTCAGACCGAACAACATGACTGCATCATAAAATAAGATGTTAATAGGGAGAAGGTGACAGGACCCCTATAAATGGGTGGAAGCCTCCAACCCCAAACTCACTTCTCCAAAATGCTGTAGCTTGCCAGTCTCTTCATTTAGAATCTGGTCCTTAGAGGCATGCCTCTTCTAGGAAGCACCTGGGCTCTGTAGGGAAAATACGCTATGGTCTTGCAAGTAGGAGGCATCTGCAGTGAGTTTTTTTTTTGGGGGGGGGAGCTAATTAATTCCATTTGTTAATGCACAACCTCTCACATCTTTTTGCATTGAGGGAAGAGCTCAGATGGCCTCATAACACCGAAAATAGTTCAGAAGCCAGAAATCTACTGACAGTGCAGACCTATGCATATTAGAAGTTACTCTCGCTGTGTTCAGTAGGGCTTACTCCCCTTTTGCTGTGTTTAGAACTGCAGATGGGCAGTCCAATCCTAATCTACCCTGGAGCAGGCAGGCTGGCCAGCCTGCGCTGCATCCAGAGCAACGGTGAGGCTGGCTGCAGCACAACTCGGGGCAGGAGGAATTAATTCCCCATACCCTGAGCAATACAGCAATGGGCTGAATGGGGCTACTTGGATCTGCACCACCTAAAGAGGTGGTGCAGATCCAAGCAGTGCAGAGGTAGGCCAGGCTGCCCAGGAGGGAGGTTAGGATCTGGCCTAAGTACCAAATCCTGGTTCTACCCCCTCCCCAGTCCTCCCACCGGCCAGTCTGCCACCCGCCCTCCCCCCACTCTGGTACACCCCTGGAACGGCCTCCCACCACCATCTCCAGACACCTGTGCCAGTAGCCCACCACCAGCACAAACCTATCTTAAACCAGCACCATGGAGGCTGGATTTTGCTTCCAGAGGCCAGCGCATCTCTGTGCACCGGCCTGCCGACCCTGGGCTGACTCAAGGGACATGTGCTGGCCTAAGCAGCCCTTAAAAATCCAAGGGGCTGGTTCTGACTTTTAAAGGCTTAAAGGCGCAATCCTATCCTGTGCTGGAACAGGCAAGCCAGGAGGCTTGCGCTGTATCCAGCGCAGGATTGTGGCCATATGCAGCTCAGACAGAGGGAAGGGGAAACATCTCCCCTTACCTTCAGGTAAGGGCTGCTGGCCCCAATGGGTGTCTTTGGACTTGCACCACCTCTTGAGGTGGGCGCAAGTCTGAGGAGAGCGGAGTGGCTTGTAGCCGCTCTGTTCTTCCTGGGAACAACCCCGCCTCCCACTCCCTGCCCACCCGCTCCCAGGGCTGTCCACCGCCTGCCCTCCCCCTGCCCAGAAACACCTCCCTCCTGCCTCCTCAAAGTCTGCCCCCCTGTCTACCTTTCTTCCTTGCATCGGCCCAGCTGGGCCAACGCAACTCGTGAGGAGTAAGCTGGCGCAGAGTCTTGCACCGCCCTCTGCAGGCTGGCGCTTCTTTGAGCGGTGGCTTGGCTTCCTCCTGAGGAGGTGCAAGCATTTGTGACCCTCCTGGACCGGCGCAAGGGACTTGTGCCAGCCCAAATACAGGTCTGGATTGTGCCCTTAATGACCTGGAACCAAGACACTTGGTCACTCAGGTTTTGTTTTGTGTTTTTGTTCTTTAATTGCTAGAGTGTACCAATTTTTGAAGCCTCCATTGCAGATGAAGTTCAGTCCTATTTAGGCATGAATGGCATAGTGCTATCATTTCACCTGGTTTTGAGGTATGGGTTTTGATATGCTTATCGAATCTTTCCTCTCTCCGTTATCAAACTTTGGCCCTCCATCATTACTGGTTTAAAAATACTGTATCCAATGCTATGGAGTTCCTGGAATTGAAACTCCAGGCAGTCCCTAAACAATTTAAGCCTCCTCTCCCCCAACATACTTGACAAGATGTTTTCTCATATATATAATATCAGATGGATATAAGAAATAGCCTGTGATCCAGGGATAATGTTCATACACTGCTTTTGATGGGAATATAGAAACATGGTCAAGGCATTTCCCCCCTCAATTCTGCAACAGTTTTAAGATAAAGAGTGCTTGGCAAAATCCTTGTCAATTTCACGTCCTTTTCCCCTCTCCCTCCTTGAAATAGCAGACCTTGGCCCTGGGGAGCCCTTGCTCTTTTAAGGAAAAGGGGCAGGCAGGAGCAGTTTCCCCAGCAGCAACAGAGGCTCCAGGCTCTGCAGCAAAGAGAAGATGACTGGTTAAAATTTCTTCACTATAGCTGGAGAAAAGGGCTCTCACATGGGGATTACATATTGCGCAATTAGCACCAAGTCAGCCTTGTACTTGTACAGCATTTTTAAGAAACCTCTTTTTTGGGAAGCATCTGGAAGCATGTTCTCGCCCCCCCCCTTTGTGTTTTTAACATAATTAGTACAGAGCACAAAGTCTCTCTCAGTCTATGTGTGTGATGGATACCTTGCATACAGTCTCTGGACTTGGAGGGGGTGGGTGAGCAGAAAGAGACATTCACTAAACATCTAATTCTTATGCTGAAGAGCATTCAATTGCCATTATTTTTACAGGTATTTTAGACTGTAAGTTGTTTTGGCAGGCACTTGTCTTGTTTTTATTTCTTGTACAGCACTTAGTACAATTTTAAGCACTTAACAAATACGGTAAACAAAATACCCCTGCTGCAGAGAACTCTGAAGAAATGTACCTCCTGTCATCTGGGAGAGAGTGAGGTATGAGGGCATGATCAAAGCCTGAAGCAGACCTAGGGACCAGAAGGAAGAGTTCCTTATCCAGGTTTCAGATTATTATTCATACCATCGGAGGACAGGCGTGGGCTTATTTTTCACCTGGTTGTTTTTTTCTGTGCCTTCAGACCACAGCCACGCTTCTCATGAACTCCACCCAAACCTATATTCTATCTGCCTCTTAGAGCAATGGTTCCCAAACTGTGAGCCATGGCTCCCTGAGGAGCCACAGAAAACAGCCAGGGGAGCCGCAGAATCCTCATGAAAAATCCACTGCCCTATACAGTGTACAGGATTGTAGCCCTAATGGGAAGCCATGGCCAATGGCCTAGTAGGTCAAGGGAGCCTCTAGTTGAAAAAGTTTGGGAATAACTGTCTTAGAGGATAGATAGCATTATAAATCTAAATAGACTATGAAATGTTCCTTGATTGCTAACTCTAGCCCTTTCCAATGTCTCACTCCTAGTTAAAGGCATAGCTGATCTAAGCCTTTTCAATCATGCATTTTCAGAGGTTAGAATATTTACCAGGAGCAAGGTCTTTTCTGTGGTGGTGCTCTCCCTCCAATACCTGCTAGGCCAGTTCTACTGATGTTTTGAGCAAGTTTGTAATGACTTTCCTATTTTGGTGGCTAGTTGGAAGCTATAGAATTGGGCTGGGCTTAATGAATGTTTGTCTGTTACTAGTGGTTTTAAAGATCATCTTCACACAACTTCAGCTTCCAGTTGACTTAGGGCAAAACCAAAAAAATTTCATTATCACCACTAAGTAATGTTCTGGAAACATTCAATCTTTGATTCAGCAGATAGTTCCTCCTGCTCTGTCCTTCTTTTCCTGTCTCCTAGGAAGGCAGGTGAAAGTCAACATAGGCTGCTGACCCACTAGAAGAAGGTCTTCAAGGAGCAGACACATCCCCTTTGGACATATGTATTTTAATGAATACCATGCCTTTAAAAAGTAGCGAATTTAATATTAAATCTAGTATAAGATGAAACATAAATGTAAGCAAGATCATAGTAATTAACATGGCATCACACGCACACACACCCAGTGGCGTCATTAGGATTCGCATCACCTGGTGCAGGAGGCCTGTGCATCACCCCATGCAGTGGGCGGGGCAACGCCCCAGGTGGTGGGCGTGGTGATGTGCCATCGCCCCATCCCCACTGGTTTTTTGGCTGTACCTTTTGTTAGAACACAGATATTTCAATGTGGTTTGTTTCATTGCATTCTGCATGAAATTATGCATTGATGTCAGCCTAACATCCATACCGGGTAAGATGGTAGAATGCCTCATCAAAGATAGGATCTCAAAACACATAGACGAACAGGCCTTGCTGAGGGAGAGACAGCATGGCTTCTGTAAGGGTAAGTCTTGCCTCACGAACCTTATAGAATTCTTTGAAAAGGTCAACAGGCATGTGGATGCGGGAGAACCCGTGGACATTATATATCTGGACTTTCAGAAGGCGTTTGACATGGTCCCTCACCAAAGGCTACTGAAAAAACTCCACAGTCAGGGAATTAGAGAATTGTGATTGTGATTGTGATTGTGAGAATTGTGATTGTGAGGAGCTCCAGAAGTATCTCTCCAGACTGGCAGAATGGGCAGCAAAATGGCAGATGCGCTTCAATGTCAGTAAGTGTAAAGTCATGCACATTGGAGCAAAAAATCAAAACTTTAGATATAGGCTGATGGGTTCTGAGCTGTCTGTGACAGATCCGGAGAGAGATCTTGGGGTGGTGGTGGACAGGTCGAAGAAAGTGTCGACGCAATGTGCGGCGGCAGTGAAGAAGGCCAATTCTATGCTTGGGATCATTAGGAAGGGTATTGAGAACAAAACGGCTAGTATTATAATGCTGTTGTACAAATCTATGGTAAGGCCACACCTGGAGTATTGTGTCCAGTTCTGGTCGCCGCATCTCAAAAAAGACATAGTGGAAATGGAAAAGGTGCAAAAGAGAGCGACTAAGATGATTATGGGGCTGGGGCACCTTCCTTATGAGGAAAGGCTACGGCGTTTGGGCCTCTTCAGCCTAGAAAAGAGACGCCTGAGGGGGGACATGATTGAGACATACAAAATTATGCAGGGGATGGACAGAGTGGATAGGGAGATGCTCTTTACACTCTCACATAATACCAGAACCAGGGGATATCTGCTAAAATTGAGTGTTGGGTGGGTTAGGACAGACAAAAGAAAATATTTCTTTACTCAGCATGTGGTCGGTCTGTGGAACTCCTTGCCACAGGATGTGGTGCTGGCGTCTGGCCTAGACGCCTTTAAAAGGGGATTGGACAAGTTTCTGGAGGAAAAATCCATTATGGGGTACAAGCCATGATGTGTATGCGCAACCTCCTGATTTTAGGAATGGGCTATGTCAGAATGCCAGATGCAAGGGAGGGCACCAGGATGAGGTCTCTTGTTATCTGGTGTGCTCCCTGGGGCATTTGGTGGGCCGCTGTGAGATACAGGAAGCTGGACTAGATGGGCCTATGGCCTGATCCAGTGGGGCTGTTCTTATGTTTATGATTGATATATAACATGATGGGATTATTCCTCCAAATTCTGATTTTAGTGATTTTGGAAACTTGTAGAGTCTCACGCACACACACCCCGTGTCAACTTACTAACACCTTATTGCAGCAGTTCTCAAACTTTTAGCACTGGGACCCACTATTTAGAATGACAGTAGGTCCAGGACCCATTGGAAGTGATGTCATGGCAAGAAGTGACATCATCAAGCAAATTAAAATAAATAATTATAAATAATTAAATTAAAATAAAAGAAATAATTAAACAAGGGGGAGCCAGTCCTGTTCCACCAAGTGAATCTACTCTGAAGTAAGTCCTATTGTGGTCAATGTGGCTTACTCTCAGGAAAGTGTGGGTAGGATTGCAGCCTATGAGCCCAATCCTATGCATGTCTACTCTGAAGTAAGTCCCATAGTGGTCAATGGGGCTTACTTTGTAGCCTGCCTGCAATACCCCCCCCCCCCCAAAAAAAAGAATCAGTGAGATTTCCAGTCCTCCCCAGTGCCCAGTTTAAAGTTCTTCTATTTCAGGCATATCAAGATAAAGACCCACCTGGCTTTGCAAGTGTAAAATAGAAAACTTTCCCCTTACTTTCCCCAAGTCTCTTTTTTTGTCCTTTTTAGTGGGGGGGGGGGAAGGCTGCCTTCTGGAGCATTTGTTCTCTCCAGCTCCATTGAATCGGGACCATTCTGGTGTCCTCACACTCTCCTTTGCCTGGCCTGGCCAACAATCAAGTCTCATCTGCCTACTCATGAGTAAACACGACCGTGAGGCTGCTTCGCTTTCCATAGGGCTGGGAGAGAGGGACCTCCTTCTCCCTTTTGTGTTTTTGGGGGCTGCATTCATTGGATCAGGACTATACTGACGTCCTTTAAGTCCTCTCAGCCTGCCCTGGGTCCTCTCAGTCCTTGCCTGGACTAAGGCAAGTTCACCTAATCGCGAGTAAACATGGCCGCGTGACTTCGTTTCGGGCTCAATAGACGCAGCTGGGAGGGAGGCAGGGACCTCCGAAAGGAGCTATTTCAATTCCACTTTTTGCATTGCGTTCCACTGAACATTCCACATCCAAAGATGTATGGCATGATGGGGTAGCTCTGAAAGCCGCAAAGTTAGCGCGTCACCCCCCAGTGTGTCACCCGGTGCGGCCTGTACCCCCCTGAGCGATGTCAGTGCACATACCCCAATGAAGTGCTAATTCTTACTAAAATCTAATGCAGGATCTAACATGGTATTGCATTTGTTTTATTGAGAATCTCTTTTTTCCCTAGGAATAAAAAAGGAGCCAGTTTTAGGTCTTGTGGCTACAGGGAAGGATTCAGAACTGTGTGTAGGCAATGTCTGCAGAAAGCACAGGAGTTTTGGTCACAGCTTCCACAGGTGCCAGGGTACAGGGCTTCAGTTTCACAGCTCCCTAATTTCCACCAGCTAAGCACCAAGGCCCCATCGCTGTGCTCTCTCTATTGCCCCCTCCTGGTCCACATGATCACCTCCCAGAGAAATGAAGGATCTCAGTGAAGAAGAACTCAATTCACATAACATATAATTAATTTATGAAACTCACTGCCACAATATCTAATTATGAGCACTGTCTTAGATGGCTTTGAAAAGGGATTAGACAAATAAATGGAGGACAGATACAGAAATGGTTGTTAGTCTTGATAACCAAATAGATAAAGCCACCAACTCTTTAACTAGTCACTCTAACTGAGCTTTGAAGAGCCCACCTGATGTGCAGACATTAGCAGGTAGACCAGGTGCAGATACCAGAAGCCTGGGCTTTTGTCCTTGCCTGGTCAAAACAATGTGATCTCCTGCCTGCCAACATCCATCTCCTGATTTGGAGAATGCGCACTACAGGTGTGGTTGCCTCTAGGTTGCCAATGGCTCCAGCCCAAAATGTCTATTTAAACAGGAAGTGTCACTGTGATTGATGCAGTAAAACTTTCCTAGGGAAAAAAAATGCTGAATTGGCAGCTGAGCAGATTTCCTGGCTGAGGTCTTCGGTTTGAAGACCTTGCCTTCCAACCCAAATAATAAATAGAAAGTAAAACAAATGTGGTTTATTTTCTGACTTAAAGATGACCTGCCTCAAGCACCTGAAATGAGGTGTCCTAGAAATTTGAATGAATTAAATAAACTACCACCACTGAAATATATGGGCTCCCTGAGTTATTGACATGTGAGTTACAGACGCTGGAGTTTTTGAAGGCTCTGTCAGTTCTTTCCTGAAGGGGCAGTACAACATTTATCTCTATGCAGTGAAATGTTTCTGCATGTTGCTGCTAGTAAAGGCACAGAACAAACTTGTATTTTCTTCTGGCCAATTGGCAACCTACAGTTGAATGGAACCTTCATTTACTAAGGCAGTCAGTGCCACTTGCTGAAGACTGACCATAGCAACAGAGGAAGGCCACTATTTCCATGCCCTACTTGTCAGCTTCTGGAGACAGATTTGTTTGCTGTTGGAAACAGGACACTGGACTAGACAGACCCTCACCCTGATCCAGGGAAACAATTCTTCAGCTGGGCCTGTCTGATTTACAGAGAAGGCCTGAGGCGCTATGTTGACTTCAGCAGCTTCTTATCTGCCTTGCCTCTCCCCACATTCTTCCCTGAAGGTTTTCATCTTTTATGACCACCTGGCAGGTTGACTCAGAGCCTGGTCATCCCTCCACAGGGAGTCCTGAGCTTAACTGAGAAGGTGAATGATGATGTAGCAACATCCCCATACAATTAATCCACATTTTAACTGTTTAAAATGGGGAGACAAATACTTGATTTACTTGTAGGACTTGCTGTGTCCAAGTACTGTCAATACTTGTAGAGAGGGGTACAGATCATGTCCTTTCCTGCCTACTGGACTCTATCCCACCCCTTGGGAATGTTAAATCTCACTTGTGAGAGCATGCACATGCACTTATTTATTTATTTATACATACCCTGCCTTTCCCCCACACAGAGAGTGCCCAAGGTGGTTAACAAAATATAAATATACATTTTAAGTACACACACACACACACACACACACACACACACACACACACGTATGTATAGCCCTGTTTAGGCATTCAGCATGAGTGTCTTAAGTTGACGGACAGGAGTGTGCCATGTACTGACACACTCTCTGGCCATGCTCCCAGACATACCTGCATTCAGTGCTTGTCTCTGCAGACAGGTGATAAACTTGGAGGCATGACCAGGGAGTGCCTTACTGTGGAGGTATGACGAGCGAGTACATTCCCACTCTCTCCCCTTTCAAACTGTATGTGGAGATAATGGAGGTTTATTGTATCTTTCACAAGTGAAGCCAAATCTGTATGTATAGATGGGGCATTTGATGGGCATTTGGTGGGCCGCTGTGAGATACAGGAAGCTGGACTAGATGGGCCTATGGCCTGATCCAGTGGGGCTGTTCTTATGTTCTTATGGGGAGGGAGAAAGTGGTAAAATCTCACTCCAACCTCTATGCCAGAACTGACCCATTCATGAGGCCATCTGCCATGGTCACTCCAGGCAGCAGATTGGTGGAACAGTGCCCACATCTGTTCATCTCCCTTGCCTCTACTGCTCCTCCTTTTCCTTCCATTCCTTGGATTGGAAAAATAAGAGGGGGATAACATGTGGTGGGGAGAAGAGTGCTGAGTGAGGACATTAGAGAGTGGGAGGAGCAGAGGCTGGTACATCATCAGGTAAACGGGGGCAACACTTGACTTGCTGCCTGAGGTTCCAGAAGTTCTTGGACCAGCTCTGCTGTATGCACACTGTCTTTCCATGTCCTTTTCAAGTTATGTAGATAGGGGATAGGCTGGGGCTTGTTTGCTTCTCCTCAGTTCCACTGAAGTCTTCTAGTTCTGAGTTTCTCTCCACGTTCCTTATAACTCGGGAGAGGGGAACCTTCTTGATTATAATTCAACCATGTGCTCTTCAGGTATCACTGTCCTCTCTCAGTTCTCATCCATTGTGATGTGGCTCTAGCTGGGCTAACACCCCCCCCCCCAATCAATGCAGCATTGCCTAGAGTTTGGTAAACAACCCTGCTGAAATCAAGGAGGTCAAGATCTGGTCAGTTCCTGGATGAGGGACCACTAAAGAACACTATGTCTGTGCAGTGGCGTAGCTAGGTCATTTGATACCAGGGGCCCATAAATTGTTGTCACCCCCATATAACAAAATAATATAATAATTTTATTTTGAAATGAATAATAATAATGGTCAGAAAACAAATGCAGTGAATATTTCCCCACAAGCAATGGATAAAATTCTGCATCAAATGGTATATAACATGATGGTATTATTCCTAAAAGCAATGATTTCCAGAATTTTGGTTACTAGGGTGTCACCCCCCCCCCCAAGAATGTCTAACCTGTTTTGAGTTAACCTGTTGTGAGTTAAGGCAGGGGTTCTCAAACTTTTAACACTGGGACTCACTTTTTAGAATGACTATCTGTCCAGGACCCACTAGAAGTGATGTCATGGCTGGAAGTGGCATCATCAAGCACAATAAAATAAATAATTATAAATAATTTAAAGAAAAACAAATAATTAAATAAGGGGAAGCCAGCCCTGTTCCACCAAGTGAATTTTCTCTGTAGCCTGCCTGCAAGAACACCCCTCCACAAAAACATCAGTGAGATTTTCAGCCCTCCCCAGTGCCCACTTCAGTGTAAATTCTTATATTTCAAGCATTTACAAGTCTAAAAACAAATAAAATGGACCTTACCAACTGAAGCCTCTGTTTTATTCTTTTGGAGGTGCTGCCTTCTGGAGCATTTGTTGAGCTCCACTTTCATCAGATTGGGACCATGCAGCTAGCCTTGTATTCCCCTTTGCCTGACTTGACCAGGAGCTAAGACATGTTTGCTTACTCATGAGTAAATGCAACCATGTGGCTTACTTTCACTTTCCATAGGGCTCAATACATTCGTCTGCTTGGAGGGAGGGACTTCCTTTTGGGGTGTTTTTGGGGGGCTGCTTTAATTGGATATGAACCGTTCTGGTGTCATTGGATTCCTTTCAGCCTGCCCTTTCCGAGGAACTATGGCAAGTTCACCTACTCATGAGTAAACGCGTGATATGGCTCGGTTTCATTTTCTATGGGGTTCCATGCATTTTTTGTTTCCTGTTTTTTGGCCATAACTTTTGATGGAGATATTTTAATCTGGTTTTTTTCATTGCTTTCAGCAGGAAATTCCACATCCAACAGTATATAGCATGATGGGGTTACTCCTAACCTCCACGATGTTAGCGATGTTGGGGCATTTGTGGTGTCACCCCCACAAGGGTGGTACCCGGGGTGGACCGCCCCTTGCCCCCCACTAGCTACGCCATTGTGTCTGTGTGCTGCCTTGAGCTCCCTAGAGAAAAGTTGGCGTCTCAGTGTAATAGATCTATGTCAAATCTAACAGGGTGTTAGTGGAAAGGCAGTCTGGCCCATGTCCTTCTTCTGTGTGGAGAATTGCAGTTCAGGAGTCCCATTAACCTGGATAACACTGTATTTTCCAAATTAAGGTAATGTACATCCAGCTTTTCTGCTTCTGCAAAGAACATTCAGTGTCCTAAGCCCAGATTTAGGTTGCTTGCAGATGGTCACCTTGGTGATGGCCAGCTTTCCAAACCAACCCAGAGCTGCAGCCTGGAATTAGGTCCCTCCAGTTAGAAGGCAAGGGAAGCACCAGCTTTTCCCCAATAAATAACTGTGTGTGTGCAAGTTAATGGTCCTGGGAGCTAGATGTAAAAATGATGCACAGGTGCAGAGGGGGGGAGTATGGAATGGGTGGGGAAGCTTTTGAAACTATAATTGAGTTAATGGAAGCTCAGCAAGTGCCTCATTTTGGGGGGTAATTGGTCGCATTTTGTCACTTGTGTCCATTTACAAACTTAGCTTTTCTTTTCTTTATTGATTTTTTCCCTTTACAAAATGAGGCACTTAAAGGCAATTTCTGAAAGCCCCAAATGATTAATAAAACCCCATTTCCCTCTCTCATTAAAACAAAGGAATTAGAAGCCACCACTTGATTTGTTTAACAATCCTGCAAGAACTTCAACCGGAAGCTGTTAACAATGGCTGATTCTTTGTTGTAGTATTGGATATAGGAATTCAGAAGGGGAAAAAAATCAGAAACAGGCAGAGGGACAGTTCTCTTTGTTAAGAGTGAAGTATGGGCTGCGCTCAGTCAATTTATCAGCGTACTAAAGAAGTTCACTACTAGGTGTTCTAGGTTTCTTATATATTTCAGTGATGTAAAAAAAAAATCTAACGAAAGGCATGGCAGGTGCTTGGGTTGCACACATCTCCCCTGTTTCCTGCCTCTGTTTCATAACAATCCTTAATATTTATATAGTGCTTTTTGAGTGTACAAAGTGCTTCACGTGTATCAACTTGATGCTGTCCTCTCCCCCTTCACCTGTATTACTATCCTCATATTGCCGCTGGGGAGTTCAGGCTAAGAGGGAGCAGCTTGCCCAAGGCTACCTGGTGAGCTCACGGAGGGGCGAGATTTGAACTGCAGAAGTCTTGATTTGCAGTTTAGTCTCTCAGGGCCCAATCCAATTCAACATTTCAGCCCCAGTGCAGCCTCAGGGTAAGGGAACAAATGTTCTCACACACTTGAGGAGGCCTCTGTGACTACCCCACCTCCACAGGATACAGTGCATGCCCTGCTGGCATGACTGCATCAGTGCTGGAAAGCTGGATACGATTGTCACGATGCAGCAGACTTTGTCCATAGGCAGATCCAAGAGGCTGCCTAATATTCTTGAAGTCGTGGTCGATCTCAGGGCTCATGAAAGGGAGATGTGGGGGTACATTGTGCCTGGGCCTGGGGCAAAAAGGGGCCCAGGAACCAAAGGAGGCGAGCTGGAATCTCAGAAAATGTTTGCGTATATTGTGTGAAGACTAGTATTCACTCTTTGTGTAAGCCTACATAGTGTTATATATTCAAAGAAATTATGATTCAGTGGAGAACAGAAGGGGCCCAAAAGAAACTTTGTACAACCAGATAAAATTCCTCTCAGGGGCACTGGTTGATGTCATCTCCTCTGGCTAGCAGGAAATTCTCAAGTACTCAGGCAGCTGTCTATCTAAGCCTGGCTACTTGGGGCCCTTTAACCAGAGGCACTAGAGACAGACTGAGCTGGGACTACACAGCATGCACTCCACTACTGAACTTATAGTCCAATCCTAAACAGTGCGCACTGTCGAAAAAATGTCATAAAGCATGTTTGCGAGCCTTCAGCATTGGCCCAGCACCAGAGCTAACTCAGTGCCAGCCAGCCAGTGCCAGTGGAAAGCTGGTGCTCTGGCACTCGGTGGTCCTCTGAACTGCTGGGCGGTGGAGAGGTGGGGGGGTGTAGGGGGAGGCTGGGAGGAGATGTTCTGGGGCGGAGGAAAGTGGAGGGAGGATGGGGAGGGGGGGAGGTGTGCTAGAGGGAGTGGGGCAGGAAGAGGGCGGGACCAGTGGAGCTCAGCCCCCCCCCCCCGATCCTGAGCTCCATGTCAGGGCCTGCCCAAGGGCTGCTGCAGAATCAAGTAGCCCCATTGCGGGGCTACTTTTCTTACCCAGGGAAGGGGATGAACTTCCCCTTCTCCTGAGGAGCCGCCAGCGGCTGCCCAGTGTACTTAGGATACCATGGCAGCTATTTTTGGCACTGTCGCCGCCCTGCGCGATGGGAAGCTTAGGATTGGGTGTCCCAGCCCCTCCCAGTAAGAGGGCACACCCCACTTTTCTCTTTGGGTGTACACAGCTGGTTTTCTGGTGTTGGCTTCAGATCCCACCTCTGCTATGTATTTACTCGTTGGCCTTGGGCAAGTTTCCACCGCTCATTTCCCAGCCTGTAAAATAGTAGTAATAAAAACCTCCAAGACTGTAAAGCCCTTTGTAAATTAAAAGTACTGTATAAATGATCAATAGTAGTGCAAAGACCCCAGGCCCTCTCCCCCCTCTCCCTTTTCCCATCACTTCTCTCAGGCTTCAGGCTGTGTAGATAACAAGGATCTCTCTGTTGCTCCTGCGGACTCCCACTCTGTTACTCAAGCCCTGACCTGGTTATTTTGTTGAATC
This sequence comes from Tiliqua scincoides, assembly GCF_035046505.1. Classification (NCBI taxonomy): domain Eukaryota; kingdom Metazoa; phylum Chordata; class Lepidosauria; order Squamata; family Scincidae; genus Tiliqua; species Tiliqua scincoides. The sequence continues at coordinate 149,344,941 of NC_089822.1, forward strand.
CACAAGTAGGAAGGTAATACGCATTTGGCGTGTTCTCGGCAACCATGGATACTTGTTTGGTGAGATGTTCTCTGTGTTCTGAGCAAAAGCAGCCTTGCATTTTGTAGCATGTGCTGTATTCTCAAGTTCCTCAACATTAAAAAAAATACTCTATAACTGTAAGAATAAACACAAATAATCTAAAAATCTTGTTTCACAGTATACAATGCTTTGATAATGCAGCAATACCAACAGTGTGAAGTACAGAATAACTAAGCTGATACAGTTTATATATATATATAACTGGTTAATATATATAACCATTTATATAACCTTTCAAGGTCACACAGTGTTATTTGACAGTCCAAATGGACCAATTGAGAGTTCTCAGGTATAGAGAGAGAGAGCATTTTTACGCATCCACATTAGGTTGTTCTTCTAGACAATGTATCTGGAGAAGTGATACCTAGAAGGGGATTGAGGTAGCAGGAGAGAGGGTTCAGGGATGAAACATCCCTAAAGAGACCACAATCAGTGTTCTAAAAACAAAGCAAAAAGCACTGATGAGTGATGCATTGGGGCCAGAGCTCTCCTTCAGGATGTTTCCATGCTGAGGCCTGGGAACTGCAACAGCACAAAGAAATCACAATGACTGTCCACCCCTATCATTTTGCAGGGCAGAGGAACACAGATCCAATGGGGCTCTGGTGGAGTGAAATGCTACAAGTCAAGTGCATATTTCTGTTTACCCATCCTCTCATAAGACCGGAGTTGCTACTTATTTATTTTAAATAATTCACATTCTACTTTTAGTTACCAATTACAACAGAGGCATACAACTGAATGACCTCCCCCCCCCCCCCCCACCAAAAAAGTACAACAATAAAGCAATGGTAAAACAATTTAAAAGCAAACAGCAGCAGTCCAAATACAAGATATTTAACCCCGAGAACCAAATTTGTCCTAAAAGTTTGTGTGTGTTTTTAAGAATATCAAAGACCTGGCAGGGAAAGGTAGAAGAGAAAGAAGCTCCAGAAAACCATTTAAAACCAGGTGATGTGGCAGCCCTGCTGAGCAAGAAGTGTCTCAAGACAGAGACAAATAGATTTTCAGAGTTTTGAAAGTGCTTTGAGAGAAGCATCACGTTCCATAATGCACATGCATATTTCTTTTGTTCTGTTGCTATTGCTGGTCAAATAAGTTTGGTCGGTATTTTGAACAATATAAAATCCTGGAAAATTAAAGGTGAAGGTGGGGTAAGTATACACATAGCAAATGGCTGTCCCATTTGCAGTTTGCCATTATCTTCCTAAGGGTACACATAGATGCAATGTCAAGAGAGAAGGTAAAGCAGTTTCTTTGACTGATGTGTGAGCTTGGTTGTTTCTGGGCTTTTCAATTTACATGAGAGACATTAATATCAGTGAGTCAAATGCTGGTTCAGCCATCAGTGTTGCCCTTTCCTCCATGATTCAGGTAGGTCATCCAACTTTTAAAAAGTGGTCAAAGAGCCACCAATGTGTATATTCACCTATATGTTTCTTCTTTGCCTTAGTTCTTTTAAAGGTAACCATTTGAAAAAGAGTTGCAAAATTTCTCTAGGGATTGGGGAAAGGTAGGTTGTGACAGCATGACAGCACAGGTGCTAGCCAATAGATGCTCTCCACAGGCAGATGTTTCCCATTCGAACCCCTTTGCATCTAAAACCTGCACAACATTTTTTTCTTTAAAAAAGCTTGCCTTGGGGCAGAAAAAAAATATGTAGGTTTGCACCCCTTAACGACCTTCTGGCCAGTGACAGGTCACCTATGCGACAGCTGCCGCTGGGCTGGTCGAGAGGTTGCACCCCCCAAGCCTCCAAAGCTGAGGGGGAACTCTGCTCCCCTTGCTTCCGGAGGCTTTTCTGAGCCTCCCAGAAGCAGCGCACATTCTTCCGGTTTCCAGGAAACTGGAAGTTGTATTTCTCATGCAGTTTGAGCATTCCGCGCTTCACAGAGGCAGCGTGCGGATACACACTGCCTCTGGGAAGCTCAGAAAAGTCTCCAGAGGGAAGGGGAGTGCTGCTTCCCCTTGCCTTTGGAGGCTTCGCTTAGCTTCAAGCCCCACTTGACAACAGGGATGCCAGTCCGCAGCATCCCTGTCGTTAAGTGGTGTATGACTGTACATGTTTATAAATCAGCAAGCTGCCTCTGCCACTCTGACAGTGGCAAGGCTGTGTATGTACCTTCAAAAACTACTTTCTATCTCCAGCCTTGGAGAGGAGAAAGATGAGTACTACGTGAGAACGTGTACCAGACAGATGTGTGGATATATACAGGTGTAGTGCAGGTACTACATTGCTGTGGGCCCTGAGGCAGAGCCCTGCAGTGGTCCCCATAGCATCCCCTGCCCACCCCCTGAGGGTGTATTGAGAGTTTAAGGGTCAGCCTGACCAGGTGGGTCCAAAACCAAGGCTCAACCTGGCCAACATCTGTCACCACATCTGCAGGAGACACATGGGTACATGAAAGAGAGGTGAAAAGGAGCATGGATGTGGTTTTATGCAATAATGCATGCCCAATAATCAGTCTTCGTATGAAACACAATTGTTAAAATTTTCGATTGAGATCCATCTTCTCTCCTTGGTGTAGATCAGCAATTTTCAGCCACTGTGTCCTGGCACACTGGTGTGCCACAGATGATCCACAGGTGTGCTGTAGGACTTTGGGGAGGGACCTTTATTAATAAGGCAATTGGGGGATTAGAGCCCCATACCAGCAGCATGGTGTGCCTTGTCAGTGGGGGGAAAAAAACTGATGACATGCCTTGACAATTTTAGTGCCTTCTCAGTGTACCATGAGATGAAAAAGACTGAGAATCGCTGATGTAGATCCTGGAAGATGATTCTCACTCTTATGTAATTACACCACTTTTACACCAAAATCACTCCTAACCAAGTCTGATCTGCCTGACTCTTTGCATTGTGAACTGTGGGCCATTTATGCTGGCAGTAGCAAAGCAATTGGCCTGTTTCTTTGGCTATTGTTTCACCACACCACTGGATGACAATACATACACCACTGCATATACAGTGTTAATGGCAACTCTTCAGGGTGCAGATTGGCAATGGTCGGATATCTACACACTTCATTACAAATCAAGTCAACCCACATTTCAATATCTTTAAACACTTATGTGGATCAGCCTTCATTGATGCAACTGTGTGTAAGTTTGGGGCTAGGACTGTCACATTGTGATTTCAAAAACAATGATTTCATGGGGCAGGAAGCAGGAGCAACTCTGACAATTGGGTGATCTCTGGCTAGCTTTGGACCTGCTTGACCTTTCAAGCTTCAATTCTGGTTGTTCCATAGAATGCTGTTTTATCTGTTGGACGACTGTAATACTGGCTGGCTGGCAGCCATCTTTGGGGCCAACTCTCATGTTAACAGCCCCCTCATCGGAGGCTGCTGGAAACATTTCCCTGTGCTAGCAGCTCCATGGGAAGGCTGGAACATTTGCAAGCTGCTTTACTTGGGAAGGAGCCTGGTTTTCAGAGAGCCCCTTTGCCTAACTGGCTTTCAGGGAGGCCTCTGCCAAGTACAGCCCAGGGCCTCACTCCGTGCCTGATTGGAACTGCCAGCACTCAACCCAAATGGAATTAGTGGGGAAAGGGTGCTAGGCTATCACAGAGGTGGGAGTGATGCACCAGCACAGCGCGGCTGTGGCATGGGATGCATTTATTCGGTAGCTCTGGGCTGATTAGTTGCAGGTGAGCAGATGGCACGTGGTTTGGATTTCAGTAAGAGTCTGAAGGTGGAGATTGGAAACACATTGCCGGTGAAGTGAGCTGGTTCATGGCGGAACGTGGGACGCAGCTAATAATACTTGGGGCAGGAAATGCTGCCAGAATCACAAAGCTAGAAGAAAGCACTAGTTCTCGAGTAAAACTCCTAGACTTTGAGCAGGACCATTGGCATATCAACCCATGCAGTCCAAAGCACAAGCCTGCCACAGTTATAGAGCAAACATAGGACAGGGAAAAGAAAACTGATCCTGTAGATCGCTTCAAGTGATTCAAGTCAGAGGGCCAGGCGACCCTCGAGAGCCAGTATAGTATAGTCACTTACGGCCTAATCCTATTCAGCTGGCTGCAACACTGTAATGCTAGTTACGATGCCACAAAGGCCTTACAGTGTCACAAAGAGAGGACCGCTGGCAGTCATTTTGGTTTCACCATTCCAAATGGCTTCACTAAGCCAGCTCCAGTTCCTAGATCCACACAAAAGTGCAGGTAAGCAGGTGGGTTGGATGGAAAAGGGCAGAAGGAATGAGGCAGAGACTAGGGAGGGGAGGAGGCGTGTTGGGGGCAGGAGGGGGCGTGTCCTGGTGCATGCGACCTGTGCCAGTATGCTATCCCCTTCCTCGCCTCCCAACACACCCTCTTTCTCTCCTCTGATTTCTCTCTTCAGCCAAAAAGCTGGCTCATGTTCAAGGAAACCCTTTGGCAATCAGGAGGTTTATGGGGGGTAAGGGAAAATATATTACCTCTCCCAAGCTACCTGATCGCCCCCCACCACTACAGCATGCAGTGCAGCCTATTTTGGTGCTGCTGCATGCTATGGCAGGGAAATTAGAATTGAGCTGTTAGGCTGCAATCCTATGTACACCTTCCAGGAAGTCCAATTGAACATAGTGGGACACTTCTGAGTAAGCATACGTAGTATGATTTGGGAAGTTCTCATTTGGAGATATACCTCACCTCAAATTCACTAGGTGGCCTTCTTAGACAACCTGCCACCTCTCAGCCTCAACCCCCAAGTTTAATTTGAGGATAATAATATCAGTGGTCTACCTCACAGGGCTATTTTAAGGATTATTGTGGTGACACACGTGAAAGTCCAGTTATGGAAAAGGCTTCAGGAGTCAACCTCGAGGCAAAATCCAGAGCTGGAGTCCCTGAGGCAGTTCATGGCTGAACACAGTCACGTTCTGGCAACTCCTGCGACGCCGCTGGAACCAACCATATTGGCCTCTGCCTTTCCATTGGACCATTTCAGCGACGTGGAGAGGGGGGATTTGCTGCATGGGTAACAGTCTATGCTCCATATCTACTTTACCCAGGCTTTGCGCACTGGAGAGGACACTCTGTTCCAGAACCACCATTCAGAGCGTGACACCATAGTCTTCCGAGACTGAAGGATGCCAACAAGACACGTGAAAAGATTTAGGGCCCAATCCTATCCAATTTCCCAGTGCTGGTGTAGTTGTGCCAGTGGGGTGTGCGCTGTATCCTGTGGTGGAGGGGCAGTCACTGGGACTTTCTCAAGGTATGGGAGCATGTGTTCCTTTACCATGAGGATGCATTGTGGCTACACTGGAGTTGGAACGTTGGATAGGATTGGGCCCTTAACTGCTCACACTGTTGTTGGCAACCTTCAGTCTCGAAAGACTATGGTATTGTGCTCTGAAAAGTGGTTCTGGAACAGGGTCTAGTGTGGCTGAAAAGGCCAATTTGGGAGTGACAATCCCTTCCACACTGGGAGCAAGTGCAGTCTGTCCCTGGTCTGTCTCCCTGGCTATGGGCCTTTGCCTCTTAGCCTCAGTCTGTTGGCCAAGTGTCTCTTCAAACTGGGAAAGGCCATGCTGCACAGCCTGCCTCCAAGCGGGCCACTCAGAGGCCAGGGTTTCCCACTTGTTGAGGTCCACTCCTAAGGCCTTCAGATCCCTCTTGCAGATGTCCTTGTATCGCAGCTGTGGTCTACCTGTAGGGCGCTTTCCTTGCACGAGTTCTCCATAGAGGAGATCCTTTGGGATCCTGCCATCATCCATTCTCACGACATGACCAAGCCAACGCAGGCGTCTCTGTTTCAGCAGTGCATACATGCTAGGGATTCCAGCATGTTCCAGGACTGTGTTGTTTGGAACTTTGTCCTGCCAGGTGATGCCGAGAATGCGTCGGAGGCAGCGCATGTGGAAAGCGCTCAGTTTCCTCTCCTGTTGTGAGCGAAGAGTCCATGACTCGCTGCAGTACAGAAGTGTACTCAGGACGCAAGCTCTGTAGACCTGGATCTTGGTATGTTCCGTCAGCTTCTTGTTGGACCAGACTCTCTTTGTGAGTCTGGAAAAGTGGTAGCTGCTTTAACAATGTGTTTCTTTAGCTCGGTATCGAGAGAAAGAGTGTCAGAGATCGTTGAGCCAAGGTACACAAAGTCATGGACAACCTCCAATTTATGTGCAGAGATTGTAATGCAGGGAGGTGAGTCCACATCCTGAACCATGACCTGTGTTTTCTTCAGGCTGATCGTCAGTCCAAAATCTTGGCAGGCCTTGCTAAAACGATCCATGAGCTGCTGGAGATCTTTGGCAGAGTGGGTAGTGACAGCTGCATCATCGGCAAAGAGGAAGTCACACAGACATTTCAGCTGGACTTTGGACTTTGCTCTCAGTCTGGAGAGGTTGAAGAGCTTTCTGTCTGATCTGGTCTGGAGATAGATGCCTTCTGTTGCGGTTCCAAAGGCATGCTTCAGCAGAACAGCGAAGAAAATCCCAAACAAGGTTGGTGCAAGAACACAGCCCTGCTTCACGCCGCTTCGGATGTCAAAGGGGTCTGATGTGGAGCCATCGAAAACAACAGTGCCCTTCATGTCCTTGTGGAAGGATCTGATGATGCTGAGGAGCCTGGGTGGACATCCAATCTTGGGGAGAATCTTGAAGAGGCCATCCCTGCTGACCAGGTCGAAGGCCTTTGTGAGATCTATGAAGGCTATAAAGAGTGGCTGTCGTTGTTCCCTGCATTTCTCCTGCAGTTGTCTATAAAGCACTGCTCACAAGTGCTTTATAAACTTGGGGGGGGGGTCCCCAGCATGGGGGAGGGGTTAGCCTTGAAGCCATGAGTGAAATCCCTCAGAAAAACCTTGTGACAAATTGCAGTAAACTCTGTGACTACTACAGCTGGGGCTTAGCAGCTAGGTTTTTGTTTGTTTACTGTGGCAGTCCAAAAGGATAGGATTACCAAATGCAAAGGGGGTCAGAGTGCCTATCCCTTTAACCATTGTATAGAAGAGGAAATTTTGGCAGGTGCAACTCAACATGGAAGGGTTTAAAAAGCTGCACCTGCCATTCACTCTTCTTCCCCAGGCCTCCTAATGCCTTACAAGGCAATGTTTCTCAAATTGGGTTGGGACCCACTAGGTGGGTTGCAAGCCATTCATTTCAGTATTTTATTTTTAATGTATTAGATTTGGTGCTACCATGGTATGTGACTGCATTTGGGGAAATGTTACACATCTGTACTTTTAACAGTGATAGTAAATGGGACTTACTTCCATTTACTCCTTGGGAAAGTGTGGGAAGGACTGCAACCTAGGATTGTTAAAAATTTTCCTGCTTGATGATGTCACTTCCAGTCATGACATCACTTCTGGTGGCCCCTGACAGATTCTCATTCTAAAATGTGGATCCTTGTGCTAGAAGTTTGAGAACCACTGTATAAGGCATTACAAAGTCACTTCTGGTTTCATGGAGAAACTGGAAGTTGCATTTTTTAAACTGTTGGGCTCAGTCTGAGCCTGGCAGAGTCTGCAGATGGGCTTAGAAGAACCTCTGGAGATGAGGGGAGCAGAGCTTTCCTTGCCTCTGGAAGGTGGGTGGGAGCTTCTTCACCTGTATCTGTGGTTTCATAGAACCCCCCTGGATGGGTGGGGGTATGCCTGTACTAACAGGGCAAGAGAAGCTCAGAGAGGGGAGATTAGGGACAGAAGAAGAGGCTGGGAAATAGGGTTGGGCGCAGCGCTGTTCCTTGAATGACTTCCTTTGCTGCATATAGTGGTCATGAAAGTGGGTACACGCAGTGCAGGCCTATCCATGGGGCCAACTGAAGCAGTCACATCAGGCAGCAGATAGGTGCAGAGCACCCATCTCTGTCCATCTACTTGCCTCCACTGCCCCTCCTTCCTCTCCCTGCATTGGAAGAGGAAGAGAAAATGGGGGGGAGAGTAAGGGGGCAGCACTTGGTAAGCTGCCTCAGGCATCAGGAGAGGTCTTGGGCTGACCCTAGGTACACACATGCCAGGAAATGCTGTTTCTGCTGTTATTGGGTATTCTCTGTTCCTCAGGCCTTTATGCCTCACTTCAATTTCCAGATCCACTTCTCCTTGGCCTTTGTTCCATGTTTCATTCAGCAGTCCTTTTTGGTAGTTTTTAAACATTTTAGGAACATAGAAAGCTGCCTTGTATTAAGTCAGACCATCAGCCCGTCTAGCTCAGTATTGTCAGCAATGAATGGCAGTGGTTCTGCAAGGTTTCAGACAAGGCCTTCTATATGCAAAGCAGATGCTCTTCCACTGGGCTATGGCCCCTCAAGATCTGAAAAGTTCAAGGGCTCATCGGTTGTTTTTTTTTAAAGACAACAAAACTGTTCTGAGCAGCAGAGAAGGTGGCTCTGAGACTGAGACAAGGCCAGTCAGTCAGTGCTGTGCAAACTTGGCTTCTGCTGAAAAGTTGAACAAGTTTCCCCTGAGCTCAGCCCAGATGTGCAGGTTGTATGTATACCCCAAACGCAGTGAATGCATTTTCACGGTGCTTTCACTACTACTAACATGATTTATGTTTGCATGCGCTGATCATTGAGTGACTATACAGTTGCCACTTTCCCCTGTAACACCATGGTCGCTGGCAGCATTCAACTGGTCGTTTGGCCATTTTCAGCAGATGGCAAGAAAATACTTGACAACTGCAGCTTATGCTTTTATCCATCTTTCTAGACCTTGCGAAATATTTGGCCAGATGTGAAGCATCAAGTATGAAGGCAACAGGCAGCAAAAGGGGAGATAAAGGACAGAGGGAGATGGCAACATTGTAATGGGTTGAGGACTGTAGTACAGGCATGGAGAACTATGCTATCAAACTGTCTATCAACTGAATGAATGAATATTTATTTAGGATATTTATTTACCGCCTTGACTCAGACATTTGTTGAAGTGGTTTGCATAGCAAAGGAATGAGAAAACAGTTCTCCATTCCAAAGGGATGCACAGACAGAAGGGGGCAGCACAGAGCTCTGTGGGGTGCTGAAACTGAGGGTGGAGACAGGGATGGGTGGATACTAAAGGCTGCTTAGGGTCTGGATAGCAAGGAATGAGGGCTGTTTGTCTGCATTGGCCCATCAGTTGCTGAAGTATCCTTTTTATTCCCTCTTATGCTAATCCCTTCCCCCAAAGGGCTTGGTCCCACCTTCACAGACAGCTGGGGTGTTGAAGAAGCCATAGTGCTAGCTAACATTTAAAAGCTTTCAATTATTTTAATCCCTTGGAAGTTACCCTAGAGAATTCCTGTCAGCAAGAGAGATGTGATAAGTGAGCCTTTCCCTTTGTGTTATGAGATTATACTGTTTATCCAGTTTTCAGGTTAATTTTAATAGCAATTATCGACAGCTCAGAAACTTCTGGGAGTCTTGTCCCACAGATGGGGTGGGGGTGGAGCCTGTTTCTATGGGATCTTGGTTGGGTTATCAAAAGGCCAGGTTTCGCCTTTCGCCTCCAATGCTTTCCTGTTCAATCTATCCCTTTAGTTCCAGGAAGGGAATGTAACTACTGTACTCAAAACTGACCATTCTGCCCAGGTGTCTCTCCCCTTACCTGCCCCTACGAAATGAAAGGGGCCACACCTGGGTGGAGGCTCATCCTGTGATAGAATCAAAGGCTTTTGGTAGTGCTGAAGGCTCTTTGGGAAACTAGTTGCAGCATGTCTGGCTAAGGGGCTGAACTTTGAAGGCTGAATCCTGCCTTGGTCTATTGTTCTCTTGGCCATGTGGTTATCGAGGCTTCAGCTCCCCATTTGTACACTTGGGGTGACAGTGGTGCTTGTCATAATAAAGAAGAAATGTGTGGATCAATTCTTCAAATAATAAGGTTTAGGTGTCTCTCCAGTGCTGGTTTTCTTGCTGAGGGGAGAGAACTGGGGTCTAATGGAGTTTTGCAGAAACTCCTTGCTTACAAGTTATGGATGAAAAGCAGCTGATGTTTCATCTGCAACATCTGCAATGTGGCAGTGACACAAGCTGTCTTCCTCAGAGGGTAAGTTCACACATGCTTGTTCATCGCCCAATAACTGCAAAATCAAGTGATATTTCACATCTGTGAAACAACCATCACTGGCAAAACATAACACTCTGAAGACCTCCATATAATCTGACATCACCTCTTGGAATGGAGTCAGTGACCCAGTCAACTGAAAGTCACTGAGTAACAAGATGTCTTGTGACAATAGATGCATGTGTGAACCAGCCTGCTAAAGGTGTTTCAGAATCCTAGTAAGCTCTCTGCTGCTCTGTGGGATCAGGCAGACAACTCTGTTGGTCCTCTAAGGTGATGAGAACATAAAAACAGCCCCACTGGATCAGGCCATAGGCCCATCTAATCCAGCTTCCTGTATCTCACATCAGCCCACCAAATGCCCCAGGGAGCACACCAGATAACAAGAGACCTGCATCCTGGTGCCCTCCCTTGCATCTGGCATTCTAACACAACCCATTTCTAAAATGGTGTAGGATGGTGTAGGACTTGGGCAGTATGACATAGCCCAGCTTCAATGGACTTATTGAATTGTCCTGACTTGTGCGTCTTGACGAAGCAGGGGTCCTTTGGTATTTTCCTCCAGAGTATGCCTGAGTACAAGATGGAGTGGGGTCTCAGCTTCCATTTTAAAGAATCATTTTTCATTGTTTGGCCCCATTCATATAATCAAGAAATGTGATTTTCTACATGCCTATGATTGTGTTGCGCATCACATGAATATATGTGCAGAAATTGGAAAGTGCATCTTACAGGAGGGTTGCCTTTCTTAAGTGACTTGTCCAAGTTTATGCCAAGAGCCAGGTGCAAAGCAAGGAATTCCATAGATGTTCCAGTAGTCCCCTATAATCAGTCACTGTGCCACTTGAATGTGATAGCTCCATGTGCCAGTCAGAAATGGCCCATTCCAGGTTCATCTTCTTGTCTTCATTCTGCTTCCAACATCTACCTGCCCCTTTGACTTTAAGATACAGTACTCTCAGGACCTCCATGGTAAAGACTTCTTATACCTCAACTACACAAAGGAAGTCCCTGGTAGGGAGATCTCTGTTTCTTACAATGTTACTCATGGGAGGAGCTCATGTTTTCTCTACCTGCCCAGAGGCCAGTGTCTAGGTAAGGTAAGGTGGTGTTCAGAGCTTTAATATGACCTCTGAGACTAGCTCCACAGTGTCTTTCTTTATGAGATCAATAAGCAGACCCTTTATTGAAGAAGCATCAGGTCCATCCATGGAAATGTTTGCTCACACAAAATCTGATAAGGACCTTTCCTCCAAGCCATGCTGTTGGGGGAAGAGAGGAGATGGGGTTGTAAAGAAGGCATAATAATTTTAAACAAACAAGGAATAAAACAGGGCAAAATGCACTGACCTCAGCCAATAAAGCTTGATGTTCAGTCTGGGTGGGGGGCTTAAAGATGCAGACCTCAGAGGAAACTGTGTGGGAGAGACTCTGAAACATAATTACCAGTAGTAGACAGATATATTCTGGAAGACCTCAAAAATATTTATTGCTGGCAATAACTGGCCCAATATTACAGTGGTGGCTTGCCTTTTCCTCCAATTCTCATTTGTTTCTCTTTATTCATTTTCCCCACCCCTCTTAGAAAATGAAATGCTTTGTGTGCCAGGATTGCAGGCAAAAAGCCGCTAAGTGTGGCCTGAGTGATTTGGAAATACCAGGAGGCTCTGAAGGTTGCGTTAAACACAAGCACAGCTGTTCTGCCTGCTTAATTTCAGCTCTGCATGATAAGAACCCAAAGGAAAGAGGTACCCTTAAAAAATGTTGTCTTCTCAAACACTAAGAACAAATGTTCAGAGTTGCCACTGCCAGGGCTAACCCGCCCATGAGGTGGGGTGAAGCAGCTGCTTTGAGCAGCAGATTGGAGGTGATGAATGGGCAGGGTGATGACTCGCATCCCACACTTTCCCATAACCTGGCTGGCCATGCTGCTTCTGTAATCTTTTTCCCACCTGTGCTCCTTCTGAAGGCAAGGGAAGCAAGTGAGAAGATAACATTGGCGATGGTGGTAGCTCTCTAGGTCCTTCTCCTCCTCCAGCATTGCCACCATGGTCTCTCTCCCTCACCTTGCTCTTCTTCCCACAAGGGAAGGGATGTGAGTCACAGAGAGATTATTATATCAGCACTGGAGGACGTGGAGGAGGAAGCAGCACTAAATTCAGAAGACTTGGCTTGATAAGGTTCAGGTTTAACTAATACAGACTTACAGCCCAATCCAACTCCTTGCCAGTCCAGAGCATGCAGCGCCACTGACAAGCACATGCTGCATGCTAAATCCAGCAGGAGACCAGAGGGACCAGGAGAGGAAGGTAAAAAACTTTTATTTACCTCTTTGTAGGCCATGTGGTCTCCAGTGGGAGAATGGTGATCTGCAGAACAGTGGAGTGACTTCCATGCCATCAGTGCAGGACTTACAGTGGTGGATCATGAGAGCTACCACTGTAAGGCCCACATAGGATTGGGCCATGAAGTTTGTTCTGGCCAAGATAGTGAGCAGAACAATCCTAATGCTGAACGGGAAGACCGGCTGGCCCGCCCCATATTCAGTGCAGGACTGAGGCTGAAAGTGGCTCAGCTGGGGGGCAAGGAGAATCACTTCCCCTTACCCCGGGGAGAGTCACAGAAGCCCCAATGGAGCTGCTCAGAAACAAGATCAGGATCTGGCCCCACCCCCTGCTCTCCTGCTGCCAGCCCACAGGCCCGCTTGCCCTCCCTCCCGCTTTGTACCCATCTCTCCTAGACCCCCACATTGTCTGAGCTTGGCTCACATGAACTTACCCTATTGCATAGCAGTGGAGGCTGGATGCAGCCTCCTTGGACCAGCATGTGCCTTTGTGCAGGCCTGGCAGACTCAGGAGTAGGCGCAAACGTGCTTTACAGCATGTTTGTGACACTCCCAGATTGGCGCAAGGGATTGCGCTGGCCCAGCACAACCTTAAGATTGTGTTCTTAGATTCTGTAGACTGGGTAAGAGTTTGCATTAGAATATGTTCTATATTTAAGGTGGACTAGGGAAGCTGAGTTAATTTTGGCTGAGTTCATTTCAACTGAGGGCACTATCCAGCCCTTTTCTTGCGCCGGCCCAGGAGGGTCACATAAGGCATGCTCGCACCTCCTCAGGAGTTGGCCTCTGCATGCAGGAGCAAGCCTGCGCACCGAAGGAGGCACTGAGGCTTGCGCCCGGCTGGGCCAATGCAAGACTCTGAGGTAGGTGGGGAGGAGATGGGAGGGAGGCAATCCTGGGCGGGGAGAGGGTGGGTGGCTGGCTGGCTGGCTGGCTCTGAGGGCAGGTGGGTGGGGAGCGGGAGGCAGGGCTGGGATCTGGCAGTTAGGCTGGATTCCACACATCCCCCTTCCCGTGGAGATTGGAGCCGCTTGAAGTCACTCCTCTCTCCTGAAACTTGTGCCACCTCAAGAGGTGGCTCAAGTCTGAGGACCCATAGGGGCAAGGGCACCTTGCCCAGAGGTAAAGGGAAAAGTTTCCCCTTGCCTCTGGCTGAGCCACTTTTGGCCCCTATCCTGCGCTGGATACAGCACAAGCCTCTTGGCTTGCCTGTTCCAGCGCAGGGTAGGATTGCCCTCAGTGGATTAGGAATGGATTAAGTATAGCTGGTTTGGTGAAACCAAAAGTTAGGTTATTTGGTTGAGCTGAGCTGATGAGGGCTGAAAGAGGTGGCTTGTTCTCAACATTTTTCTAACTCCCCACTGGTGCCCTCACTGCTTCTTGTCTTGTTTTGAAGGAACACCCTTTTCTGTTAGGCAAGAAAGGGTGGAGGCATTCATTACCTAACTGAGGGAAGTCCATTGCTATTGATTCTTGCCCTGTAGGTGAAATAAAGAAATTGACTGGAAGCTTTTGTGTTCCATGCAAATACCTTTCATCTAAAGCCCACGCATGAGAAGGGAAGATTCAAGGACCCCTGGGGAGGGGAGGGGTCCTTTTGTTATCCATGTCTGAAGAGAAAGGTCAATGTGTCTGTTAGACAAAAGACTCTTAAACTATTCCATACACTTTTCCCATATAATGTCCAAGGCACTCATTTAGCAGGGCAAGGTCTTGCCTCTTCTCTCCCCCCCCCCCCCCCCCCCCCGTGCAGTTCCTCTGAGAGGCACTATCCAGGCCCCTGGCTCTGAAGACCAATTCTGAGATTCATGAAAAGCACAACACCAAATTCTGAAGCCACAGCATTACAGTCATCAAAGACCTTAACCAAGGAAAAGGGATTAATTCAAGCATCCTATTTTGTTTCACTGTTTAATTAGCTGCAGGTTTGGTGCAGGTTTGAGCAGGTATTTGTTTGTTTGACTCACAATATTGAGGTTATCTTCACAGCCTTGAGGCCTAAGAGCGGAAAAAGAAATAAATAACTGCTGGTTATGAGTGCCCAAACCAGATTATCAATCATTTTCAAGCGTATAAGTCTGTGGCACCACCTGATTCTTACCTGCATATTTTTGACTGAACATGCTCTGGCTCAGTGTCTGAAAATTACACCAATTCCTCTTTCACACAGGCATTGACGCAGGAACTTGAATACAACCAACGTTTTTATTATTGCTTTTGTATCCCACTTTCCTTCCCTCCTGGAGCTCAGGGCAGTGTACAGTGGGTTCCCAAGCAGACTCCCACCCAGGCACTGACCAAACCTAGACTTGCTTAGTTTCAGCAACATAGTGCTGTCATGTGACCTGCACCAAGTGAAGCTTACCCCCCTGAATTCAGATCCCATAGCCGGCCTAGGCAACACATGTGGTTGGGATTAGGGCAGTAATCCCTTGAAGCACTTCTGTGCTCACTACTAGTTAAGGACCCAGTCCTAAGCCTCCCCAGCACCCAGCGGCACTGAAATGGCCACTACTGGATCCAATGGCACCAGGAAGTAACCTGAGGTGGTGGTGGCTGTTGTTGGTAACCTTCAGTCTCGAAAAATTATGGTATCGCGCTCTGAAAGGTGGTTCTGGAACAGTGTCTAGTGTGACTGAAAAGGCCAATCCGGGAGTGACAATCCCTTCCGCACTGGGAGCAAGTGCAGTCTGTCCCTGGTCTGTCTCCCTGGCTATGGGCCTTCCTTCTTTGCCTCTTAGCCTCAGACTGTTGGCCAAGTGTCTCTTCAAACTGGGAAAGGCCATGCTGCACAGCCTGCCTCCAAGCGGGCCACTCAGAGGCCAGGGTTTCCCATTTGTTGAGGTCCACTCCTCGGGGGAAGAGAACCAGTTCCCTTACCCCATATCAAGCCCAAGCAACCATGATGGTTCTCCTTGGATCTGTGCCTGCTCTTCAGTGGACGCAGAACCAAGGAGACCCATGTAGGGCTCCATGGCTTGGGAGGGGGTTCAGGATTCAGTGGTAGCCTCTGCCCCCCTCCAGGGCCTGATCCTCCCCTTGGACCACTGTCCTTCTACCAAGTTCCACCCTTGTCCTGCCTTCTCCTGCCCCAAAACACCTTGCTGCCAACCTGCAGTGAAATTTACTGCAGGACTCCCATGCTGCAAGTTCTCAGCACTGACGCCCAGCAGGCACTGCAAACTTTCCGACAGCCCTGGAATGCTTTATGGCACATTTTGCAACATCTAGAACCGGGTGGCAAGTGAAGAGCGCACGGGGTAACCTCATAGGATTGGACTGTAAGTTAACCTGGCCTTGCTCCTGCTTCTGAGTTCTAAATCAAAATGGCTGCCAGGCACAAATGGTTAGTCATGTTTTACTGTCTGTTATTGAGAAGACTCTGCTACTCAAGCAAAGTATTGTTCCTGTTGTATATCAACACTGGAATTTGATGAGTGAATGAGCTTGGTCCTCAAGCTTGCCCGGAGGCAATGCCTGGCCAGTGTGCCTAGGATTTAACAATAGGGCTAACAACTGCTAATGGGCCAAGGTATGTTCCTTAATGGGACATCTCCTTGGAATGTGGGAAATTCTGATAGAAGGGATTGAACTACAAGAAGACCCCACCCCACCCCTTTGTGTGGCCAATGTCGCCTAACAAAGGAAGATGTTTTTGCTAACAGTTGTTGTTGGCATCCTTCAGTCTCGGAAGACTATGGTGTCACGCTCTGAATGGTGGTTCTGGAACAGAGTGTCCTCTCCAGTGCGCGAAGCCTGGGTAAAGTAGGTATGGAGGATAGGCTGTTACCCATGCAGCAAATCCCCCCTCTCCACGTCGCTGGAATGGTCCAATGGAAAGGCAGAAGCCAATACGGTTGGTTCCAGCGGCATCGCAGGAGTTGCCAGAACGTGACTGTGTTCAGCCATGAACTGCCTCAGGGACTCCGGCTCCTGATTTTGCCTCGAGGTTGACTCCTGAAGCCTTTTCCATACTAACAGTATCTTGGTAGAAACAGACCAGAGATTTTATTTGATCTGAAGGGGACAGGGAAGTTGGAAGAGAGTCTGAGCTAAGAGCTGGAGCACTTTAGGGTGCAGAAATGTCTGCTTGTAAGGAGTGTTTTGCTACCTAGCTCCATCCAAATAAACCTGCATATTTCTAAATAAAGCAAATAACAAAGACACCATAAGCCCTCAGTGGCCTGCCCTCCAAAGGAAGGCAGAACCCCAGGTCATGCGGACCCTGGAACTTTCCACTCCTCAGAAAGTGGGGTACACATGTATTTTGGGTTTGTAGGCCTCACTAGAGAAGGACCAAGTACAATAAAAGCTGCATTGGCTGGCCTTTGTGAAGGAAGGTAACAGCAGCAACCCTCTGCTCTGCCTTAGCCAGCATCACAGCAAGAGGCTGAGTTTCTCCAGGACCTTGTGCATTGTGCAAGGTCATCACACCTCAGTAAGGAGAGTTTATGACTTTTGCTTTGTTCACAAATAGATTCCTTTGGTTCAACAGAAGGGTCTGTGGTTGGCTCAGAGATAGAACACATGAATACACACACTATCTGGACCTTTTGGGAGGAGGGGGGCTGGTTGAAAATCAGACCACCAGATTTGTTACTGGGTCTGCTTTTAAACACATGTTTAACATGTGCACACAAGGGAAAAGCACTTCGTGTGCTGGGATCCTGTATAGTGGCCAGTGACACAGCTCAGTGGTTGGGCAGAGATTGAAGTGGGAGATGAGGGTGAAAGGTGCAACAACACAACTCACTGTGGGGATAATTAACAATCACAGAATCAAAGGAGACAGAGAATCAAAATAAAGCAATTCAATATTTCTTAGCCATCCACTCACAGCTCAGTCCTAAATGTAACTGGTTGCCATGGAATGGAGAAAGTAGAAGAAGGGGGAAGGGGAAAAGGAAAAAGAGATGTGCAAACACTGAAGAGGGAAAAGAACTGCTCAATGGGAAGCCCACCTTGGACCTCCAATAGTTTGAGTAGTTGGAGTGGCAGTTAGACGAGTGTGAGAAGAAGGTTTTAAGCTGATCTTCAGGTCTTCAGGTAAAACATGTGGAAAAATAGACCCAAAATATATCACTCACTCACTCACTCAACTCTGGAATGGAGGTGGCTTCACATCACACCAGTGAACCAAGGTACAACATGCACACAGCAAGGTAGGACAAAGGCAAGGAACAAAGACATAAAGATTTAGTGACCCAGGTTTTTGTGCTTTTCACCCATAGGATCCTTTGGGATCTGTTGTGGGGTAGACTCATTGAGGAATTTCTTGTTCTTAGTTGATGGTCCTTGACAGCTCCCTCCCGGACCTAAATGGGTGCTTCTTTTGTTCTTGCACCTGGCTGAGGGTGGGGTAGCTAGCTCAGGAAGCCTGCTGATTCATTCCATTTGCTTGACTCCTTGACTGGATTTAGCCATGGAGTTTGTGAGGACAGGGAGGGTTGAGGAGCCTTCTTTTGTGTTGTGAACTACAGGTCCAGCCTATTTATACAGGGATTTTTTTATACACAGATTTGACTTAACACAAATGGCCCCTGCAAATGAGAAAGAATGTGCTGATCCCTGGAGAAGGGGAAAAATGCATCCCTTTAAAATCAGTTTTAAAAACTGAACAGTCCTTTAACAACAACCTCCTTAATGAGGGGGGGGGCAGCAGGCTAAAAATCCATCAATCCTTCTCTCTCCTTCGGACCCCTCCCTTCCCCCAGCATGTGAAAGAAATGTGATCACTTTGCATTGGTGAAGGGCTGAGTGAAGTGCTGATGGATTGTCTTCTTAATGACTCTTATCTTGGAGTCAAAAGGTCACCAAGACTGTTTTTCACTCACTGGAGCAAAGAAACTTTGTTTTTTAAATTGATTTGCTATAGTGCTTTTTTTTTAATCACTTGAGTGCTTGGAAAGGAACCCATGCGAATAATTAGTCTCAACCTGTACTTGTTTTCCTAAGCCAGGTAGTGCTGGGTCAGGAGATGGCTTTTGTCAGAGGGTCAAACTTGATGCTCCACCAAGTGGTTGCTCCAATCCAGGCTGAATGGGACCAGGTGATAGCATTGACCCTCAAAAGTGTGGCCTTCCTATGGACTTGAGGTCCTGGTTTCTTAGCACCATGTTACTGACCAAGGCCATGCTTTCCCAGCAGACACCCAGCACCACATACACATGGGCACATGCATGCTCCGTGCCAGCCTCAAAATAAATGGAAATAAAAAGAAATAAAAAATACTGGTCAGGCAACAGATTTCAGTCAAGCTGTGATTTATGTGTGCAAAAATGTGTGTGTGTGTATGTAAGATGTTACATTATGTTACATCTCTTTTTGAGTATTTTTTATTTTGCCAGAGCTGATAGCAGTGGCGTAGCTAGCAGGGGGTGGGGGCAGTCTGCCCCAGGTACCACCTTTGGGGGGTAGCACACCACAAATGCCCCAAGATTGCTAACATTGCGAAGGAGTAACCCCATCATGCCATATACTGTTGGATGTGGAATGCAATGCAAAAAACCAGATTGAAATATTATTATTATTATTATTATTATTATTATTATTATTATTATTATTATTATTATTAACAGTATTTATATACCGCTTTTCAACTAAAAGTTCACAAAGCGGTTTACAGAGAAAAATCAAATAACTAAATGGCTCCCTGTCCCAAAAGGGCTCACAGTCTAAAAAGATGCAAATGAATAGCAGCAGACAGCCACTAGAACAGACACTGCTGGGGTGCGGTGGGCCAGTTACTCTCCCACTGCTAAAAAAAAGAGCACCCACTTGAAAAAGTGCCTCTTACCCAATCAGCAGGGGTTATTTCCCTTTTTTGTTGGAAAGGGAAATATCTCCTTTCCAACAAAAGTTAAGGCCAAAAATCCGGAAACAAAAAAATGGATGGAACCCTATGGAAAATGAAACCGAGCCATATTGCGCGTTTACTCATGAGTAGGCGAACTTGCCATAGTTTGTCGGAAAGGGCAGGCTGAGAGGAATCCAATGACACCAGAATGGTTCCTATCCAATGAAAGAAGCCCCCCAAAAACACCCCAAAAGGAAGTCCCTCCCTCCAAGCAGATGAATGTATTGAGCCCTATGGAAAGCGAAAGTAAGCCACAAGGTCATGTTTACTTGTGAGTAAGCAAACATGCCTTCGCTCCTGGTGGAGTCAGGCAAAGGGGAATGCAAGGCTAGCTGCATGGTCCCAATCTGATGAAAGTGGAGCTCAACAAATGCTCCAGAAGGCAACACCCACCAAAGAACAAAACAGGCTTCAGCTGGTAAGGTCAATTTTATTTGTTTTTAGATCTGTAAAGCCAGGTGGGTCCTGATAGTGACATGCTTCAAATATAAGAATATACATTGAACTGGGCACTGGGGAGGGCTGAAAATCTCACTATTTGGGGGTGGTAGTGTTCTTGCAGGCAGGCTACAGAGAAAATTCACTTGGTGGAACAGGGCTGACTTCCCCTTATTTAATTATCTGTTTTTCTTTATTTTAATTATTTATAATTATTTTATTTTGCTTGATAAAGTATGAGAATCACTGTCTTAACTCAAAACAGGCCAATGAGACGGGGGGGGGGGGGAGTGACACCCTAGTGACCAAAACTCTGGAAATTGTGGCTTTTAGGAATAATACTATCAAGTTATATACCATTTGATATAGAATTTCATCCATTGCTTGTGGGGAAATATTCAATGCATTTATTTTCTGGCCATTATTATTTTTAATTTCATGTCATGACTATTACTATCTCTCAGTCTCACCTACCTCACAGGGTTGTTGTGAGGACAAAATAAGGGGAGGAACCATGTACACCACCCTGAGCTGCTTAGAGGAAGGGTTACTCAAAAGGGTTACTCATAGTTACGCAAAGCGTGAATTAATTAATTAATAATTAATTAATAATGTTGTATGGGGTGACAAAAATTTATGGGCCCCGAGTGTCGAATGTTCTAGCTACGCCTCTGGCTGATGGCTACCCAAATACTCTGTGGTGTAGCCTGACCACTTCATAAGTGCTGTGTGAGAGAATGGGTTGTGTGACTAAACACACTTCTCCTTCCTACTTCAGAGTAGTAAGAGAATATAAACATTGGCCACCCCTGGAATGAGACAAGGTATGTCTTTAATTCCATGCCCCAGCAGAGTTACTATAAGCCCCTAGGCTCATATAATCAACATTTGATGTCCCCTCATCTATAAGGCATGTGTATTCTGAATGCACTAGCTCTCTCAAATGTGTCCCTTGTCTTTTTAAAAATATAAATACTATTGATTTTCCAAATTCTATAGTTACTCAAAACACCCAGTCACAACAAAATCAACACACAGAAGCATCCCAACATTTGAATATGAGAGGCCATCACTGAACATGATGGCATGAGAGGCCATCGTTGAACATGAGAGGCCATCACTGTGAGCTGGTCTACCCTACTGTGGCATGAAAGTGCTTCAAACTGAGCAGCACTCAGATTATTTCTGTATGATCAGTGGTGATCTTATGAGTTTGTTACAATTTGCAGATATAATGAAATAGTCAGCCCAATCCTATAGATGGCTTTATGGAAGCCCTAAATCACTATGCAAACAGCGTTCTTAGCCAGTAGGTTGGGATCAGCAGCACCAGTGCATACAATATCTTGTCCTCCTTCTTGGGCCTGATCGGTCTGCATGGATCAACTTGAATTTGCACCAGCAGTGTAGCTGGCACATGTCTGAGTCAACCTATAGCAGCTGCTGGGGCTTACCCAGGAGCAAGGGGACAAATGTCCCCTTACCTTGAGGAGACCTTCAGCAGCTGAAATTCCCCCGCAGAATGCAGCATAGCCCACACTGGCGCCCCCACATTGCCATGTGGGAATTTAGTTAGGACTGGGCTATCAATCTTTTGTGAATATATCTGTTTCCATCTGGTTTTCCGTTTGTCTTATTCTCCACTGTTGAGTTAATTTCCCTGTTAAAGTTAATTGTCAAATTCTTTGAAACCACAAAGAAATGGATAACTTGCCTGCCAATTTTCAGTGCTGTGCAATCCCCATTCTTGCTGTAGTGAGTAGCAGGGATATCTGAAGGAGCAAGCCATTTGTGTTCTCATCATAGATAGTTAACAAAGCCAAGGATAGCTATGATGTCATTATCTGGCATGTGATATTTGAAATTTCTTAAAACAACTTGAACCAAAACTTTGTCACTATATACGGAAGAAAGAACCATGACACAAGTACTTGTGCCAGAAAAAGAGTACTAGTTTATTTAGTGAAGAAAAGCCCTGCTGCATGGCCCACTGGGGTCTGAAACACCTTAAACTTTAAGGCTTAAAGCAGTGTTTCTCAAACTATGGGTCGGAACCTACAAAGTGGGTCATGAGCCAATTTCAGGTGGGTCCCCATTCATTTCAATATGTATTTTATTTTTAATATATTAGACTTGCTGCTGCCATGGTAAGTGGCTGCATTTGAGGGAATTCTACAGATTTGTACTTTTGACAGGCTACTATGTATATACTTTTAACAATGACTGTCAATGGGGCTTTCTCCCAGGTACGTGTGGCTAGGATTGGGCCTGTCGGATGTTTGGGGAATATTTTTGAACAGATAGGCAACTGCTTGGGAGGGTTAGAAGGGTTCTTCTTTGTTTTAAATAAATTTCTAAACTTCTACTTATTGTAAACTTTTTATTTACTTAATTTGATTTGATTCAGTCATATGGGGTGTTAAAAATTTTATTGTGTGATGATGTCACTTCCAGCCATGACATCACTTCCAGGTGAATGACTTCACTTCTGGTGGGTTCAGACAGATTGTCATTATTAAAAGCATGTCATGGTGCTAAAAGGTTTGAGAACCACTGGCTTAAAGGATATGCGTAAATGAAAGCCTTGTTGATGCTGCTGAACTGGGGATGGGTTGGTGGTAGAGGGAAGTGGCATAGCTAAGGCATCTGGCACTCAGGGGCAAAAAAAATTTTTAACACCCCCCCCCCTGGGGTCTGGATGCCCAGAACATCCCCCGGCGCATCCAGGAAGGGGTCTGAGGCATGGGAAGGCCTCCATGGGCCTCAGAAGGCCTGGCAGAGGCCTTAGAAAGGCACTTCCAGAAAAGTCTTTCTAAGGCCTCCAGCAGGCCTTCTAAGGCATGGGAGGCCATGCACAGCATCTGAAAGGCACCCAAGGTGTTGTACTCAGGGCAATTGACCCCCTGCCTCCTTTAGCTACACTACTGGTGGAGGGAGGGAGAAAAAGCAAGAGAGAGAGATGTGATATGATGCCAAGTGATACCGAGTTATAACAGGCGCCTGAACAAATGCCACATTTATTACATGGTTTTGATGGTTTCACATGTTGTTATGGCCATCTGATTGCAATTTCATGTGGATAGTTTCCCCCGAGTTTATTTTTCCACACAGTTGACAGGGCTCCTTTCCCCACCAAATCCCCCAGTCCTCCATGATTCCAGTCTTTTCCACATGGTTCAAGTTGATGTTTGATGCGGCATTCATGTGATTGTGTGAGTATTTGTGTGTGCGCATGTGTTGAAAAGTAGAGTGGAGAACCTCCATAAAATGATTGACACAAATAGAAGTGGGACCTGATGGAGACTTCCTATGGGTGAACAATTCCAGTTGATGAATATTTGATCGCATTTTGCACGTGGAAAACAAACCTCACCTAAGAAAATTCTCACATAATAATTGCACATTTCTTCTGGCCCGTAGAGGTGGGGATGCCAAGAGTAAGTGAAGAAAAAAGGAAAATGATAGCGAATACAGAGACACAACAGGGCAGAGAGAAAAACATTGTTCTTCATGTTTCTATCAGTGCAGGGTGTGTGTATGTGTGAGAGAGAGGATGAGATGAGATGAGATGTGATGAGAGGGAAAGAAGGAGGAGGCTAACAGAAAGGTGATTTCACAAAAGAAAATGTGTACAATGGAGCACAGAGTGAAAGAGAGAACTAATGGCGGAGACTGCCTTAGAACAGGAA
Source organism: Tiliqua scincoides (assembly GCF_035046505.1). Classification (NCBI taxonomy): domain Eukaryota; kingdom Metazoa; phylum Chordata; class Lepidosauria; order Squamata; family Scincidae; genus Tiliqua; species Tiliqua scincoides. The sequence continues at coordinate 149,368,320 of NC_089822.1, forward strand.
CAAAACTGCTTTTCCTCTGTTAATGTAGTGTAGTGAATGACTGAAATGCATTAAAAGTGGCTCATTGAGTGATTTGAACTATGCACTCCTGCTCCTATTCTGAAAAAATCTGTCAAGTCTCCACCAGAGGGCGGGCTGAGACTCTCGAAGTCCCACAAAAGCCAAATGTGGGGTGAGGGGACCCTTTCTCTTAGACAATCCCCACCCCACTCCCATGGAGAAAGGTCATTTGAAGGAGCCCTTTGCCCTTTGCAGAAATAATTACCAAAATGCCAAATAGCACTTGGTGGTATCAACCGCCCAGGTCCTGCCATGCAACATCCCTCTGACCGGTTTCATTTTGATTTTCTTTCCTCTGTCCAATCCCAAAGAGGCAGGGTGGGTTGCAATGCATCCTAGGCTCCTGTCCTTCAGGAATTTTCCTATTGCTGGCCTGTTGTCTGGCCCATTTTTGCAGTACCAAGCCCTGAATTTTTCCTTTTTTGTCTTCTGCCATTCCTGAACCAAAGTGAACACTAGGGAGGAAAAATCCCTTTTTTGAACCGTTTTTGAATCCCTTTTTTGATCCCATTTTTGAACCAAAAGAATCCCTTCTTTCAAAGAAGTGCTGCCTGTGTAGCTGCCTAGAGTTATTTAATAGTAATGATGGGCTTGATGACGCCAAAAGCAAGCTTGGTGAGAGTGAGCTGGCAGGTATAGACTACAACCCAGCACAGCTGCACTGCAGGGTTACAGTTATAGCATCAGTTACCCATGCCCTAGTTACTTCCAGATTGGATGACTGCCATGCTGTCTGTGCGGGGTTACCTTAAAAAACCCATTCAGAAACTTCAGTTGGTCCAAAATGCAGCTGCCAGATTGTTGTCTGGGGTCCAAAGATCAAAGCATGTGACTCCAATTTTATTTTGTGCTCCTTGGTTGCCTGATTTTTTTTTTTTCTGTCTGGGCTAAATTTAAAATGCTGATAGTAGCCTTTAAATCACTTAGTGGCTTGGGACACAATACATCAATAACCACCTTTTCCAACTTAAGGGGAGCTTTGGAGACTCTGCTCTCTGTTCTCCCATTGCAGAAGGTCAAACTGGAGGCAAGGGCATTTCAGTGGTAGTGCTAGGATATTGGAACACCCTTCCCAGTGAGATCTGCTGAGTCTCCTCTGTTTTTAAATATGTTCTTGTTCCAAAACATTTTTTTATTTCTGAGCTACTGTTGCAAGGAAATTATCTTCTGTTCCAATTAGTTATTTATGGCCCACCCCTATCCAGGCTTTCCACTGATGGAACTCACGTTCCATTGACAGAAGGCTAGACTGTTGGCATGTCAGCAGTGCATGGAACAGGGGTGCCAGTGTGCATGGCTGGCGACCATGCACAGGTGCCACCAGAGCACCCAGCCATGACAGGTGCAAGTAAGTTAGCAGTAGGGGTGGGCCATGGGCAGGGATGGGGAGGATTGGGGTGGGGATTGAGTCCAGCTGGGAGAATTTTAGGGGAGGTCATGGGGTGGGTATCAGTAGCAGCAGTGCCACTGATACCGGATGCTGCCTTCCACACATTCCCTTGGGTCCACTCGGATTTGTGCCAGCCAAAGGGCTGGCACAGATCGTAATAGGCCCATTGGGGCCATGGGCCTTTAATGTATTTTTTTTAATATTTTGCATTTTTAAAAATTATTTGATCCAATTGTTGTTATATGTTGTGATTTACTGAATTTATTTGGGGGGGGGAATTTATTCCATGCTCTTTCCTCTCTTTAGAGAAGTGCTCAATGTGGTTAACAAAAATTTTTAAAAACAAATACTAAAAACAACAGCAGCATAAGACAGAGAATAAGAACGGTTTAAAAAAGAGCAGCAGCAAAGTAGAAACATCCAATAGCATTGGAAATTAGGGAGGGAAAATAAAATAAAAAGATTTTCAGTCAGCACTGAACTGCAATACCAGCAGCACCAACTTCACCTCCTGTGGAAGGTTTTGGTACTGCGACCAAGAAGGCCCTGTAGATGCACATCCACCAGTGAAGGGCCTTCTCTGATTATCTCAGGGGATGACCGTTTCATATGAGGGAAGGTGGTCGTTCACATTTTCTGGCCCCAAGCCTTCAATATGCATATGGAATTGCACTTGGAAATGAACCAGCAATCATGACAGCATGGCTGATAGAATAACACAAGTGTGATGTGCTCATTGTCAAAATCAGAAAATGTGTCGCAACGTTCTGCATGAATGGAAGTTTCCAAATTGTCTTCAAGGCCTGCCCCATGTAAAACACATTATAGTAGTCCAACTGAAATGTAACCTTTTTTTGTTGTTGTTGTTGGCAACCTTCAGTCTCGAAAGACTATGGTATCGCGCTCTGAATGGTGGTTCTGGCACAGCGTCTAGTGTGGCTGAAAAGGCCGATTCGGGAGTGACAATCCCTTCCACACCGGGAGCAAGTGCAGTCTGTCCCTGGTCTGTCTCCCTGGCTATGGGCCTTCCTTCTTTGCCTCAGACTGTTGGCCAAGTATCTCTTCAAACTGGGAAAGGCCATGCTGCACAGCCTGCCTGCAAGCGGGCTGTTCAGAGGCCAGGGTTTCCCACCTGTTGAGGTCCACTCCTAAGGCCTTCAGATCCCTCTTGCAGATGTCCTTGTATCGCAGCTGTGGTCAACCAATGCAAGGATACCCATGGTTAGGTCTGCTTGTCATAGAAAAGGACATATCCTAAGCTGGACAAAAACAAAAAAACAAAAAAAAAACCCAAGCCATTGGTGATACCTGAGCCTCCAGGTGTAAATCTGGGTCCAGAAATACTCCCAAACTGCAAACCTGGTCTTTCAGTGTGAATGCAACTCCTTCCAGAACAGGCTGACAATCCATAAACTGAGTCAGAGATTTCTTCACCAATAACACTTCTGTCTTGTCTGGATTTAATTTCAACTTGTTTGCCTTATCCAGCCCATTTCCAATTCCATATAACGATTCTGAATATACCCAGCATCCCTATTATTAGACAGAATTGAGCTGAGTGTCAATCACATATAGGTAACATCCAAACCCGTGCCTTCTAATGACTACCCTAGGAGTTTCATGTAGATGTTAAATTGCATGGGAGACAAGATCAAATCCAGTGGGACTCCAGGAATCAACAGTCAAAAGGTCAGACAGAGCAGTGGTCCTTCAGCATCACCTCCTGGAATCTGCCCTCCAGGAAATATTCAAGCCCCTGCTAAACAGTGTCCCCCAAGTCCTATCCCAGCAAGGTAACCCACAAGGATATCATGATTGATGGTACAGAATGCTGCTGAGAGGCCCAGCAATGCCAACAAGGACGCACGTTCCCCATCCAGTTCCTGGAGTAGATTGTCAACAAGAGTGACCAAGGCAATTTCTGTTCCAAACCCCAGCCAGAAGCTGGACTGAAGAGGATCCAGGTGATCAGTTTCATCTTTCCCCTATAATGGTCTTTCCCCTCCTATCCACCATGTAAGCCACCTTGAGTGTGCAAATAGAAAAGTGATATAAGTAATAAATATAATAACAGAAGAGTTACAGCCCAAGCCAATGTAATTTCCCCAGTGCTGATGCAACTGCACCAGTGGGGCCAGACACTGCACCCCAGGGGGGATTTTGAGCAATAAAGGCCTCCTCAAGGTAAGGAAACATTTGTTCCCTCGCCCTGGAGCAAGCCTCTGCTGCCCTAATGAGTCTGCTCCAACCTGAGCCACCAGTTGTTGATGCAAGTCTGAGTGGACCCAGGTAGTTAGCAATTAACCCTTGCTAATTGGGTAAGAGGCACTTTTTCAAATGGGTGCTCCTCTTTTATTTAGCAGGGGGAGAGTAACTGGCCCTCCTCACCCCAGCAGTGTCTTTTTAATGGCTGTCTGCTGGTGTTTTGCATCTTTTAGATTGTGAGCTTTTTTGGGACAGGGAGCCATTAGTTATTTGATTTTTCTCTGTAAACCACTTTGTGAACTTTTGTTGAAAAGTGGTATATAAATACTGTTAATAATAGGTGGATCAAAGCCAGAAAGGGGGGCAGGATATCAGCAGAACCATTGCTGCAGATAACTGTCCCCTTCCTGTCCTCAGCATGCCCCCATCCCAGTCAAGGCCCTGTCCCATTCTTCCCCCCTCCCCTCATCCTGCCCACCCCACACATCAACTTACTGGTGCTTAATCCTGAGCTGCCCTGAGTGCAGGGCTGCCATGGCACCAAAAGCAGATGCTGTGGTATCCTGCATGTCCTGGGCAGCTGCAGCCATCTCCTTGGAAGAAGGGGACTTTCATCCCCTTTCCCCAAGTAAGGAAAATAGCCCCACAATGGGCTACTCAATTCTGCAGCAGCTCTTGAGCTGGCACAGAATCAAAGAGTCTTGTGTTGGGCTGCAGGACCCGACACAGGGCTCAAGATCCAGTGGAGCTGAGCTCTGCTCATCCTGCCCTCTCCCTCCCCCACCACACTTCCTCCCCATCCTCCCTCTGCCTTTCCCCCACCCCAGAACACTTACCTCCACCTCTCCCACTCCCCTACTCCCCTCTGCACCGCCCAGAGATCCAGGCCAGCACTGGGTAGTGAAACACGGGCCCAGTGCTGGAGCTGGCCCTGCATCGGCTTATGCTGGGCTAGCTCGCGTGCTGGACCTGCAATAAGGGCTTGCAGACATGCGACAGTGTGTACCAGGGGTAAGCCAGCACGCAGGGCTCAGGATTGGGCCCATATTTTTCCAAGATGGTAGAGCCTGGAGCTGGAGATCAAAAACAACAGGATAAGATATCCTATTAATGAAGCAAGAACATCAGCTGTAAGAAGCTGTTCGTTGCTTCTTACAATGTTGATAAACTTAGTCCCCTTTTTAAGCTATCATGTGCTGTTCATGCAGTCAAGCATTTTCTTCTTTCTGCTTCCAATATTGGTCGATTGAATTACTGTTGCTTCCTGTCTTCTCCTAAGGGCTGTTTCTCAAATTTCAATTTTTCCTACAGGAGTACAGAAAAAATGTGTGATGATCATGCACATGTCTATTTTTATCATGTGTTCAGCGCAGGGACCTGCTGCCGTGCCAATTGTGGTTTCCCAAGATTTGGGCACGTGGCCAAGCTGACTTCTGTGTGATCAGCACACATGATGGCATTCATGTTTCTTTGGATACTCATCAGGGAAAAGTGTTGTGTGTGAAACAGCCCTTAAACTCTAAGTACTTAGAAGCAGGGATTGACTATTTCTTTGGGGTTTCTATGATCCTTAGCTTTGCAAGAGCCTTGGTCTGCAAGTCACAATGCTACATAGTGCTGTGATGAAGAAAAATTCAAATTTATACATTTTTAATATTATTTTGGTTACTTTCAAGTCATAGTAGCTCCATGGAGATCCAGAAAGCAGATTCCTTTCAGCTCACAGAATTCCACAGAAGCAACACACAATGTAAATGCATACTGTGCCTTTAAAAAAAAATAATAACATTAGCATGTCTGCTGACATTTGTAAGCAATTTTGCTCCTCTTGTTGGCCAAAAAATGCCCGTCTTTCGACCTATGATGAAAGTAATGCCCATAAAACTCAATCAGGTATTTTGCTATTTGGGCTAAACATTTTAAAAGCATTAAAACCCAATTTGTACTGTCTGACTTGAAGAATAAAAAGTATTCCAAAAATATATATTTTGTTCTACTCTGTATGTTCACCTTGATTGCAAAGGCTTTGAGCTCTTGCAAGGATTTCTTGCTTAATCTTGCAGCTGAGCTCTGGCAAGCATTATCTTGCTTGTCCAGTTGCCAATAAATACTGTTTAGGGAACCTCTTTGAATAAATAAACTTTGGAATATTTTAGATTACATTAGTCAGAACACAATGGGGGGAAAAAAGAGAAGCAAGCTGCAAAGTGGAAGGTGAGAAAGCAAAAGGAAGTTAAGGTGGCCTTTATATCCCACCTCAACAAGTGGGAAACCCTGGCCTCTGAGCGGCCCGCTTGGAGGCAGGCTGTGCAGCATGGCCTTTCCCAGTTTGAAGAGACACTTTGCCAACAGTCTGAGGCTAAGAGGCAAAGAAGGAAGGCCCATAGCCAGGGAGACAGACCAGGGACAGACTGCACTTGCTCCCGGTGTGGAAGGGATTGTCACTCCCGGATTGGCCTTTTCAGCCACACTAGACGCTGTGCCAGAACCACCTTTCAGAGCGCGATACCATAGTCTTTCGAGACTGAAGGTTGCCAATACTATACTATATCAGTAGTTTTTCACCCAAAGAGCTCTGCAGCAGTTCCACATCAAAACCAGTTTAGCATAGTGGGTCTTGCTAACTATGGTGACTCTGGCACTGGGAGGATGGGCAGCCCATTCCTATCCTTGGTGGCTCCACCGGGTGCAGCGGCACCAAAATGATTATCGCTCCATCCAGCGGCACCACTGAGGCTGCGGGGGTCTCCTTGGAGGAAGTCCCAGGTCTGCAATGGAGCTTCTCAAGCCTGCACCAGCTATTTTGGCAAGAGTTAGGTAGGATTGGGCTGCAAAATACATAAATTACAGAGGGAACATGTGGATGGTTTTCCTGTTTGTCGTCTTGTTTTCTTTCAGTCTCATGTTTTGCTGCTCTGAGTTCCTTCCCCCTCCCCTCAAGTAGACCCTGCAAATGATGGGCACCAGGAAAGCCCATTTCTTCCTTCAGAGTAAGCCATTAGCATCAACATCCAGCCTTAATACCCATCCCCTCTCCTGCCTGCCCGCTGGCAAAGCTGCCTGGTTCCAGGGCAAAACTGAAGGGAGAGACAGGGAGGAATGTTAGGCTCCCCACCTGCTGAAAGAATGCATTCATCCTGCAATTTGGTGACTTGGTATCACCTACACATTGCAATTGTATCTTGTTGCTTCAGGGCCAGGAATTCAAATGGGAGCCTGATGTTTTCTTGAGTCTGCAGTCAGTTGGCATCCTTCAGTCTCAGAAGACTATGGTATCGCGCTCTGAATAGTGGTTCCAGAACAGTGTCCTCTCCAGTGCGCGAGCCTGGGTAAGGTAGATATGGAGGATAGACTGTTACCCATGCAGCAAATCCCCCCCTCCACATCGCTGAGATGGTACAATGGAAAGGCAGAAGCCAGTAAGGTTGGTTCCAGCGGTGTCACAGGAGTTGCCAGAAGGTGACTGTGTTCAGCCATGAACTGCCTTAGGGACTCCGGCTCCAGATTTTGCTTAGAGGCTGTCTGAGTCTGCAGACAGCCTGAAATATCAGCTTGAAGAAAAGTGATCAATGGCTCCATTTGAAGGGGAGGCTGAATTCTGTGGCCTGGCTTTCTTCCTCCAAGTGCCACCAAATGGGTTCTTCTCAGGTCACTTGTCTCTAAAGAAATGCAGATGTCTGCCATGCAGATGCAGGGACATGTTGCTTGATAGGACAGTATCTCTTTCACATGCTCTTTATCTTCTTTTGGTGAACAGAACAGGACAAGGCAGCTTGCCTGCTTTTTCCCAAGCCACATTGCTTCTGGTCAGAGCAAGCCCTTTCCCTGCAAAGCCATATCCTTCTCTGCAAAGTCACACTTTCTTCTCTTTCTGCTGATGAGTTGGACTCTTAACTACCACACAAATGCCTCCAGATAGGAACATTGTATTCAAAAATATCCTTGGCTGCCCTACTCTGTTCTTGCTGCCTTTTCCATCCCTTTTTTGAAAGCAAAAAAATCAAGGGATATTTGGACATGACAAAAGCAGGGCTAGGAGAAACATTTAGCCGAACAACACGTTGCCTCCCTCTGTTCCTGGGAGATGATTTTTGAGCCATGTATTTGCTATCTGCTAGTAACTATCCAGCCCAGAGAAGATGGAAAAATTTGGAGGCCATCCAGTGGACACATGAAACTTGCTATGTGATCTGATGTATGCTTACTTAGAAGTGAATGTCATTTAATTCAGTTTAATTCAATGGGCTTTGAACCATTTCTGCACTGAAGAACAATCTTTGCACAGTTAGAAAGAAAGAAAGAAAGAAAGAAAGAAAGAAAGAAAGAAAGAAAGAAAGAAAGAAAGAAAGAAAGAAAGAAAGAAAGAAAGAAAGAAGGCCTGATGGGGGTCCCTAAAATTTCACTGGGGAGAAGTGTAGAGATTTGGAAATGTAGAGCCTGCCAATGACTCTCCTGCAGCTTTTAGGGATGGGGGGGAGTTGTCTTCCCCTCCCCAGTGGTTCAGAGCCCATGTGATTACTCATCAAGAGCAGATAAATCTGTGGCCATTGTGCTTGTTCTGTACAAGAAGTAACTATTGTTATGAACCACTGAATGGGCTTAAGTTCTAAGTACTGTATGCATATATCAAATGCACCAAACAAAGATTGGGGTTATCCCCTGGGGGCTGGGGATAAGAATAGGCCCTCAGTTTGGCTGTACTTGTCTGTACTTGTCATAAGAGGCGACTAAGTAGATGGGACTCCTCAACCTGGGGTAGATGGGACTCCTCAGCCTGGGAAGGCAGCTCATCTGAGAGAAGGAAAACTCTGATCCCAAACCTCCACTGCCTTGTGGCTACATCCAGTTATGGAAAAGGCTTCAGGAGTCAACCTCAAGGCAAAATCCGGAGCCAAAGTCCCTGAGGCAGTTCATGGCTGAACACAGTCACGTTCTGGCAACTCCTGCGACGCCGCTGGAACCAACCGTATTGGCCTCTGCCTTTCCATTGGACCATTTCAGCGAAGTGGAGAGGGGGGATTTGCTGCATGGGTAACAGCCTACCCTCCATACCTACTTTATCCAGGCTTCACGCACTGGTGAGGACACTCTGTTCCAGAACCACCATTCAGAGTGTGACACCATAGTCTTCCGAGACTGAAGGATGAAGGATGAAGGAGACTATCATGGGGATAATCTTGCCACAGTTATTATGAGTTATTAAAAGTATCACAACTTTTGTCCTTTTAAATGCAGTGCTTTTTTTTTTTTTTGCATCCTATTCTGAATCTATCCTAAAATTGAGCTCTGCCAGGACTTTCCCAACCCAGCCCCTTTCAAAACTGAATTGGTGCCCCTGACTATATGCATGGTCATCTGATCCTGCTGACCAGCTAGAGATGGTCAAGCAGAAAGAACTGAGCCTTGAGAATCTTTCCTTATTATGGGACAAAAAGGCCATCTGACCAACTGCTTCTCACTGTAGCATTAGAAATCTTCCAGCATTAGAAAACATTCTAGTTGTGATGATTAAAGCCCTTGGTGGTCAGACTTTGACCAAAGGGTTGCCTTTTCCAACTGTTGCCCGATTTGTGTGTACCCATCAGGAATCTCCCTCCATTCTCGCACACCAAGGCTTCCTGCTCTACTCTGGCCTGCCTTTCCAAAGAGCGGACTTCATCCATTTGTCGCTGAATGTCCTAAATGACAGGTGGTAACCATACATCATCTGTGTTCTCAGACAGCAGGTGAAGTGCACAGTTTTCAGGGGAGTTGTAGTGATTAGGCTCTGCTCTCCCTCTCCCCTTCTGCAGCTTCCTCCCCTGACCACATTCAGGTTTGCTTGAACACCTGAGCAAGAGGCGACCTGCATGCAAAGCAGACAAAAAGGTGGTGGAGGGAAGGGAAGTGGGGGAGGAAGTGCTGCCTCCCTGACCGTCCTTATTAGCCACCAGACCTTCACAGTTTCTTGCCTGGTCTTGCCGGGTCTGCTACCCATGGAGGCGCCCAGATCTCCCGGATAACAGAGGATTGTTCCCAGACGTCTGTCTCTTTCTGTTACCCTGTCACCAGCTTGAAACTTGCTCTTGATTTACAAGCCTTTAAATTAAAGGCTGGACAGCAGTTTGGGAAGCAGGAAGGAGGGGTATGTTTGTGCCAGAGACTGGGATAGGTTAGCGCTAATAGCTGGTGATGAGGACCACCATCAAAATGGGACTCTGGGCTGTGGGGTGCTTTCCTGGGAAGGCAGAGGAAGGTGATGTGTTTGCAAAGGCGCTTACACAAAAGTGTGGTTGTTCACTCAGCTACATCATTTCCTTCCAGAGTCTAGGAATGTTGGGTTGCCTAGCTTCTTGAAAACAACTACAGTACACCTCCTTCCTTCCCAACTGAATGCAGGAAGGAAGACATTTCCCTGGATAGCAAGATGCAAGCTAGGTGAGCATCCAGGTACAACAGAGGTGTGATGTGTTTATGTTTCCTATAAACTGGCCATATCCCGAGTCAAGCTGCTGGTCCAGCTAGCCCAGTACTGAAGCTGACATCTAAGAACATAAGAAGAGCCCTGCTGGATCAGGCCAAGGACCCATCTAGTCCAGTATCCTGTATCTCACAGTGGCCCACCAAATGCCCCAGGGAGCACACAAGACAACAGACACAACCTGTGTCCTGGTGCCCTCCACTGCATTTGGCAATCAGAGGCAGCTTGCCTCTAAAACTAAGAGCTTACACATACCTACTATGACTTGTAACCCGTAATGAACTTTTTCTCCAGAAATTTGTCCAATCCCCTCTTAAAGGCATCCAGGCAAGATGCCATCACTACATCCTGTGTTAAGGAGTTCCACTAATTACACGTTGGGTAAAGAAACATTTTCTTCTGTCTGTCCTAACTCTCCCAACACTCAACTTTTGTGCATGTCCCCTGGTTCTGGTGTTATGTGAGAGGGAAAAGAGCGTCTCTCTATCCACTCTGTTCATCCCCTGCATGATTTTGTATGACTCAATCATGCCCCCCCTCAGGCACCTCTTTTCAAGACTGAAGAGGCCCAAATGCTGTAGCCTTTCCTCATAGGAAAGGTGCTCCAGCCCAGTAATCATTTTGGTTGCTCTCTTTTGAGCCTTTTCCATCTCCACTATATCCTTTTTGAGATGCGGCAACCAGAACTGGACACAGTACTCCAGGTGTGGCCTTACCATCAATTTGTACAACAGCATTACAATATTAGCTGTCTTATTCTCAATAGACCATTCATTCATCGGCTTCATTAGTTCATCTAGAGCAGGGGTGTCCAAAGTTTTTGGCAGGAGGGCCACATCGTCTCTCTGACACTATGTCGGGGGCCGGGGGAAAAAAGAATTAATTTACATTTAAAATTTGAATAAATTTACATTTACATTTAAGATCTAGATCAGGGGTGCCCAAACCCCGGCCCTGGGGCCACTTGCGGCCCTCGAGGCCTCTCAATGCGGCCCTCAGGGAGCCCCCAATCTCCAATGAGCCTCTGGCCCTCTGGAGATTTGTTGGAGCCCACACTGGCCCAACGCAACTGCTCTCAGCATGAGGGCGACTGTTTAAGCTCTTGCTTGAACTGTGGGATGAGGGCTCCCTGCACTGCTTGTTGTTTCACGTCTGTGATGCAGTAGTGGCAGTAAAGGAAAGGCCAGCCTTGCTTTGTGCAAGGCCTTTTATAGGCCTTGAGCTATTGAAAGACCTTCATTAATTCATATAAGTTCATCTTTAATATATTCATTTATGTAAACTTATGTAAATGCATTCAAATTTTAAATGCACATTAATTCTTTCCCCCCCCCCACCCCTGACACAGTGTCAGAGAGACTATGTGGCCCTCCTGCCAAAAACTTTGGACACCCCTGATCTAGAGTAGCATGTTGTCTACACTGGCCGGTGGTACCTGCGGCATTCAACATGCAAAGCAGAGTCTTTAGTCCTGAACTATGGCCCCTTTGACTGATTACAGTTTTCCAGGGTCTCAGATGATATTCTTGAACTGGAGATGCTGAGGACTGTACCTGAGACCTCCAGTTTACATGTATCCTACCACTGAGCAATAGTGTTCCCCTCCCCCCCCCGTGGTTGTATATCAGAGAGAATGATAATAATTCTGACATAGCAAGCAGGATCTGCCAGTTTAATGTTAAAGGAAAAGGTGCCCTATGCCTTGCATCATCTTTTACCTTGGGCATTTGGGCTAACCTTGTTGACTACAGCAGGCTGTGGATGTTGCCATTGCAGATCAATAAGAATGGCTTGCAAACCCAGGTGAGATGCAGTTTGTGTGGGATTCTACCTTTTATCAATCCACCCAGCTCAGCATCAGGTTAGAAACATTTCAACCTCATAGCTGATAGATGATGCATATGAAAAGCATTGGTGGAAAGGCTCAGTGAATAAGCCATTGCTGTTATGTTGGCACAAGAAAACAAGAAGTGAAAAAAAGAGGGGGGGGGGGGAAATCTTATGACAAATGCAAATAATAGCCCACTTTTCAAAATGACTAGAGCTTTGTACTGTACCTCCTTTTTATTGCCTGTGTACCTGACTTGACACTCATCTTCATTTCTATTCTATCTGAAGTCTTTTGTTTGACTCAAAACCTTGCATACCGCTACGCCAGCGCAGCTTATGGCCCAATCCTCTCCCTCTGCTAGCAGCAGGAAGCAGTTCTGCTGTCATAAAAAGACCTCCTATAATGCATAGAGCATATGGGCAGTGGCCATTTTTGAGCCACTGCCACAAAGCTTCAGCAACAGCATCAGCAGCCCACTACCACAGCTGGCAGCGTGCTCTGATGCAGCTAAGCTGGTGCAGGGAGTGGGTCATGGATGGGGAAGTGGACTAACGGGGTATATTGGGGGAGGAACCAGGGGTGGGGTGCAGGAAGGAGGGGTGGCTCTGATAGTAGTCACGTATGCCGGATGTTATCCCATCTTTCCCAAACCTCCCTGTTTCTTTTCTCTCCTCAGTCATATGCCACCAAAATGGTTGGCATATGTCAGAGGAGACCTATAAGTGGCCTGTAGGTTTACATGGAGTTAAGTTTTGATTACTTCCCATTTGCCTTTTTCTGATCTTGATCTCCTGGGGAGCTTCTGGTACCTACAGCAGAAAGCCAGTTCCTCTTTACAGGGTTCTGTTTGAGCCTGGGTTTAAAGCTTCTCCACACTTTCTGTGCCAGTAGTATTGGCCACATTGCACTGGTGGGTCCAGCAGCAAATGAGTAAAGTGCAAAGTTTAAGCACAGATCCAAACACATCTAAGTAGCTTTGATTGGTTGACACTTCTGGTAAGCTTGCTGTCTGCATGCTTAGGAATTCAGACCACTCTAGAACTGCCATTGCCACATGAAGTGTGAAGCCTGGCTCCAAGTAAGGCTATACCTACCTTGGGCTGCCTGTTGGCCTTCAGTCCTGAATTGGTTTGTCCTTACCCTTTCTGCTAAGGCTCTGTGAGAGGACTGGAGGCTTCCAGTGGTCTTGTCTGCCTCCTTTGAAAGAAAGTAAAGCAGGAATTTGGAAAGACCCCGTGCTGATGTGTGGAACTCTCCGTTTTGTCTCTGATATGTGTTGTGGAGTACAATGAAGTGTACCAGAAACATGGACACCATTTGATAATATCAAAATTAGGATATTTTATTATTTATTTATCACATTTTTATACTGCCATTCCTCCAAGGAGCTTAGGGTAGGGTATATAATTCTTTGTCCTCACAACAACACTGTCAGGTAGATGAAGCTGAGAGATAGCGACTGACCCAAGGTCACCCAGGAAGCTTCATGGCTGAGTGGGGATTTGCACCTAGATCTTCTAGGTCTGTCCAACTCCCAAACCACTACACCATCCTGGCTCTCTTAATCAAATAGATTAAGGGCCCAATCCTATCCAACTTTTGAGCTCTGGTATAGCTACAATGCAGCCCCATGATAAGGGAACACATGTTCCCATACTTTGAGAGGCCCCAATGACTGCCCTTCCACCACAGGATGCAGTGCACACCCCACTGGCACAACTGCACCAGCACTGGAAAATTGGATTGGGCCCTAAGTTAGCAGTAAAGGCATTGTGTGAAGCTGCCTTAGGACTCAATCCTATATGGGCCATTAGCACTGGCGCTGAGCTCCAGTGCCAGTGCTAGATGTTTGAAACATTCTGTAAAGCACGTTAACAGCACTGTGGGCAGATGGAGTGCTGCAAGGATGGACCCAGCACCTGAAGGACATCACCTGGAGGTGTGTGAGACCATCAGGTGGTGGTGCAGGCTTTCGGGGCAGAGGGAGGCATTCTGGGGTAGGGGTAGGGGCAGGGTGAGAAAGGAACTGGCTGGGGGGGGGACCAGTGGAGGCCTTTTCCACCAGATCCTATCCTCTGCATCAGGCTGAAAAGCCCAACACGGAGGTTCTCAAGTTTGCACAAGCAAAATAGCCAGTGCGGACTTAAGAAGCCCCATTGCAGGGTCTGCGCCCTAGGAGACCTCCAGAGGCTTCCCGGCACCCATAGGATACAGTAGTCACCATGAAGCTTAGAATTGGGTTATTAAAGAGATAGTTGAAAAGTCTGTTTTCTTCAGGGGTGTGTGTTCCAAAGTAGCAGATGCCAGTTTATCTGAACACAGATTTTTGTGTACATATGCTTACAACCAGAAAGTTAAACTTAAAATAAGGGTTGTTAACTCTGGGATTATACTTTGCAGTAGCTGCTTGTGTAACACAAGGAATATATCTACACTACAGATTTACACTTAAAATCACTGTTTTTCCCCAGGGAACCGTGGCAACTGTAATTCTGTGAGTAGGGCTAAGAATTATCATTATAGCCCTCCCAGACTACAGTTCCCTGGATTCTTTAGGTGAAGCCATGGCAGTTAAATGGATATAAAGTCAGTATGCATTTATTTATTACATTAATACCTTGCCACATGGCCTTCAAAAGGCCCTCAAGGTAACTGAAATAACTAAATGAAAATAATAATAATAAACAGTAAAAAATTAACAATCAAAAATACAGCCATTAAAACAATGCCACAATAAAACATCACAGAGCAGAAGAATAAAAATAATAGGTCAGCGTAAATCAGTATTTCTCTTACTCTTCAAATGCCTGATGTAATTTAAAAAAACAACTCTAAACTAATTTCTGGAAGGTGAAAACAAAACAAGTCTGGCAAACTTCTCAGGGAAGAAAATTCAATAGAGGTGATGTGGTGACAGAAAGAACCCTGGTCCTCATTGCCATTAGTTTAACTTCAATAGATGTGGGGTCATGATCAAGGCCTTCTCCAAGGATCTTAGCATATGGGGAGACCAAGGGTAATTCAATCTGATCTGCTGCTCAAAATGGCCCCAAATTCCACTGCCCACCTCTCAGAGTGTGTGCCAACCCCTCTCCTCTCCTGCTACCACTTCTTCTAAAATGCTGGGTGGGTCTAGGAACCTCTACACTCCCAGCATGCACCCCAACTGATCACCTTAAAAGATGTGGGAGGGGGAGACAGTGGCTCTTTCCCCAAGGATCTCAATGGTGGCAGAGCTAGAGGAAAAGATAAGCCTCCCTGCTTCTTTTGTGTACTCCCCAAGGACAGTGCACAAGCAGAGCTTGAGGCAATGGCTGGGTGAAGTGATTGAGCTTGTAATCTGGGGTGGAGGAGATAGTGGACAGGTGCAGGTTGCGGGGTCCCTCCAACAGTTTGCTGACCCCCCCAGCCTACCACTCAAAGCACTGGCCCTGGGCTGGCCCCATAGGTGAGCATTACCCTAGGTAATCTGTGCTATGGCTGTTTAGGACTTTAAAGGGTAAAACCAGCATATTTGTGGTGTTCAAAGACATTCTGGGGACCAATTCTGACAGAATGTGCACCCTTTAGCCCACTCCCAAAATTAAACAGGTGGCTCTGTTTTGAACTAATTGAAGTTTCTGGAAAGGTTTCAACAGCAGTCCCATGTAAAATGTGCCTGTATTACACAGTGTGAAGGTTACCATGGCATATAACACAGTGGTTAGGTTGTAATTCTTTAGAGAAGCAGCCATAAGTGACAATTTAAGGGTGTACAAGGTGCCTCAGACCATGACAGCCACCTAGAAATCCAAAAGCTGGGCTGTAATTCCATGAAGACCTCCAACTATGCAGCACATTTCTTTAGACTCAGAGCATAATCCTGTCCAGAACAGGGAAATCACCAGCTCCTATAAAAGTTGCCCCCCCCAACCTGTTTAGCATCTCTGTCTTGTCTGAATTCAGCTCATTCAGCCTCATCCAAGCCGTCACTGCTCCCAGTTAGTAGTAATTCAGGACTTTTGCTACCTCATCTGGGTCTATTAAGAAGGAAAAATATAACTGTCATCAGCATACTGATATACTCTGTATATACTCTGCATATACTCTGTATACTCTGATATACTGTATATACTCTGTATATGCTTTTAACAATGATAGTAAATGGGACTTATTCCTGGGTAAGTGTGGGTAGGATTGCAGCCTAGGATTGTTAAAAATGTTCCTGCTTGATGATGCCACTTCTGATCATGACATCACTTCCGGTGGGTCCTGACAGATTCTCATTCTAAAAAGTGGGTCCCGATGCTAAAAGTATGAGAACCACTGATATACTATACTCACTTCCCTGAACACAGTGGGACTTACTTCTGAGTAACCGTACTTAGGGCTGTACTGCAAAGCAATTTCTGTTCCAAAACTAGGCCAGCAGCCAGACTGCAAAAGTTCAAAACAGCTTCATCCTAAAATTCGTGAAATTATATTGCCATCAATTATTTGATCACCATTTCCCCCAAAAGGAAGTGTTTTGTAGATTTGTCCTAGACATTGTTGATGTCCGACTGCTTCCTGGCCAATGACATCAAAATGAAGTAGTTTTGAAGGTCTGAAGGGGGCAGAGGTGGTCCATAATATTCTAGTGCAGGCGTGGCCACCCACAGAATGCCACATGCCACTTTTAATGTAGAGAATCTTGAATGCGCCACTCCACCTGAACATTGCTTTTTCCAATTACCATGGTAACTAAATAGAGCCTCCAAATTCAAGGGCAGTATGTCTCCGAGTGCCAGAAGGTACAGAGCAAGAAACAATGGAGTGCCTATTTGGGGCTTTTCAAGGACAACTGGCTGACTGCTGATGAGGCCAGAAAGGTGACCTGCATGGACCTTTAGTCCGCCTAGAATGTTTTGTTCTAAGGTTCATATAATGTGTGTTCATTGCGCTTCTGCACAGCCCAGTCCACCTCTGCCTGCCTACCCTTTTGTACTCAGAGATGATCTTAGCTAAGATCTCTTTGCGGTTTATTTTCCTGAAGACAATCTCCTCCTGGGGAAGTCCAATCCCCTCCTGGTTGGGCCACCTGGGCGTTGATGATCTCATTGACCATCTCTATACTGCTTCACTTGGCCCCTACTGCTTCTACAGCTGGTGCCTCACTTCTTCAGCACTCCACCAATCCTGGCCTTCTCAGGTAAGCCAGTTAGTGGAATGTAGCTCATTAGCATCTGCCCTATTGACTTTCTCTCCTGTCCATCATTCTTTTCCTGCCTTTCTCCCCATTTTCCAACCAGAGCAAATCAAGAAGAGTAGACATGGTTGCCCTGAGTGTGCCCACTACTGCATTAGAAACTTGGGGGCGTGCTGTGTAAGGAGCAGCAAAGAAATCAAGCAAACCATAAACTGCAGCAGTGCTTTCTGTGTTGTTATTTAAATGTTTTTTTAAAAAATATATGGCAACTTTGTATGTGTGCCACTTAGAAAGTGTATGCTGCAGGTTGGCCACCCCTGCTGACCTCATAACACTAGGATTATGTGGGACACTTGCAGGATACCCAGTAAGAGATCTCTCAAGGAAACATCCTCAAGTCTGAGAAATTTGAAGCTGTCAAGTCAGCATATCAGAACATGCACTACTCACATTCTGGTTGCAGGGAAAGGACTTTTCTTTTTTCTTTTTTTTAATTTGGGCAGGCTTTTAAGTGATCTGAGATAAGCTGGGAGTCACTTGTAGTTATCTGTTGATAATTTTGAGTACTGTACATGTTATCCCCTCCATAAATACCAATTATACAGAGCATTGGAATTCCAAATTCCTGCAGAAGAGTAGGGAATTCATGAGTGCCTTTTCAGCTGGACCAAGGAGTCCTTTAAACCTGCTTTATTGGTATTTATTACAGCTGCCATTATTGCTATTATTTGGTTATGATTTACGGGCCAGAAGTGACTTTGAATACTGGCTTTAAAAAAAGTTCAGCTTCCCCTTACTTGCCTGCATTTCCTGGCCATACCTCTGCAATATCCTTCATTGTGCCAGATGTTTAGCAAGCATTTCACCTGCTTTCCAGAGGCTAAGAAATGTAAGAAAGCTTTAAAAAAACCAATGAGAGGAGGACCTCTTTACAAAGAATGCAGGATGTATGTCCAGCCCAATGAATTACATTTCAAATGTAAAGTAGTTCCCAATACTAATGTAAACCTATGTAAATGGTACTTGAATCATCACCTATTTTGAATGACATCCCCCTTTGTGATCCCCATCCACAACTATTAACATCAATTGAATTGTCTGCAGCACCTAGAATGAGGCTTGGCTAGTTCTGATTTAATCCCCCTCTCCTTTGGCTTTAACCTTCCACCAGCCAAAAGAAACTGGAAGAGACTGCCAAAAGAAAGTTCCTTGCCTGTGTCTTTTACTGGGCTCCACTTCTGTGCCTGCTTGTGCATCTTTGTTCCCAAACCCCTTTAACCTCCTACCAGACCTGAATTTCTTCTCAGCCTTTCCTATTTGTCCCTTTGCTGTCTGGTGTAAGATCCTGGACCTGTTCCTACTTGCCTCTAACTTGGGCCTCATCTCATGTACCTCTGGTCTGGTTTCAGTTCCCCATAGACCTGATTCTGTGAAGAGATTTCACATATCAGCTACTTTTCCCAACATCTGTTTTTTTTCTGTACATAAACAGGAAAGCAAAATCTGCATTGAAGGGTTTATGTTGTTGTTTCGTTTTTTAATCCCTGAGAAGATATGGTTTGATTTTTCTTGTACAAAAACAAGGGGTTAAGAACAGCATAATAATAATAATAATAATAATAATAATAATAATAATAATAATAATAATAATAATGTATAAGTATAGAAAAAGTAGCTGCGTAAATTGTTCTTTTATTCTTTATGTGTTTCAACATAGATTATATGTTTTTCAAGGGAAAAATCTACTATCTTGTCTTCTGCAAATAGTAATCGGAAATATGCTCTGAAGTTAGCTGCAGCTGTGAGGAATTTTTTAAAGCATTTTCTTCATGTTTTCTTACCATGTTTTAGGAATAAATTGCAAACAGTTGTAGAAGAGAGCATGATTATTTTTTTCTTGAAAAAGATTATATTTTGAAAAAATGGAAATAACAAAAAATGCTGTTTCCTTTCTGTTGACTTTTTCCTTCCCTTTTTTGAATACTGTTGTATTTGGGGGAGCCAAAAAATGCTTTATGCCAGCAGAACACACGTTCCACCCGCATAAACCCCCCTCAGGATTCAGCCCAAATTTAGTTTCATGCCCAGAGTGGATTGTATCAGAAGCACCATGACTATTTCTTTTTATTAAGAGAAGGAATGAGAGAGATGATTAAACCAGTCAGAGAGATGGAAAGGGGAAAGAGTGGCCATATAAAATTGATAGCCAATTGGTCCCAACTTTCCAACCAAGGCAAGTTCATATATTCAGCTGCAACTCAATGACTTAGGTCCAAAGGTGCCCTTCTGCTCACAGAAAGGGCATTCCATTCATGGCTGTACTATGTTTGAGTTACTGGAAGAGAAGCAGTGGTGTCGCTAGCAGGGTGCAGGCTACACTGGGAGACTTGCACAGGGGGGTGACGCCACTACTCGCCAAAATTTTTTAAATCTTGGTATTTTTGAATAATACCATCCTATCAATTGATGTGCAAATTTCATGCAAAATGCAGTGAAACAAACCATGCTGAAATATCTTTATTCTATCAAATATAGCCAAAAAAAACCAGCAGGGGCAGGGCGTTGGTACATCACCATGCCCACTTCCTGGGGCATTGCTCTGCTCGCTGGGGAGGAGGTCCATCATTGGGGTGACGCGCTGACCTCCCCCACCAGGTGACACAAACCCTAGTGTCACTAAAGAGGAGTATTGCATGAGAAAAGTGCCCACAAATCCAGAGGAGTTCCCCATTTCCACAAGTTCTTTTCACAATCTTTTCATAACCCGCCACCATCGCTTCTGCGCTGCAGCCTGTATCTTCCACTGACATTTGCACAAGAGCTCACGGAAAGGCACTGTTTCCTCCTTCCATATGCTGTTCTTTGGAACCAAGCCAAGGAGTGATGCCTAATTAAGTGATAAGATATGAGAGGTATACATTCAGGTGTGAATCAGCCCTGAGGGAAAGGCGCTCTGCATGTGCTCAAAGGTACTCTTTTTTTATTATTATCGCTTCACATGTTCCAGAATACAGGTCTGGCGAAACCCTGATTGCAAAACTCTCTCCATTTATGCCTGAGCTGAAAAATAAATTTGATAGATCTTTTCTGTGTTCATTTTTTTTCACAATGATGCAGAAAGCTAACTACGGAAATGCTTCTTTGTGACAAAGAAGAGAGAATAAGGGTCATTTCTTTTCCAATAAGGGGGTGGGGGCAGAGCTAAAATTCAGTCCTGCTTCGCAGAGAAGCAACTGTTCCAGTCCTGCTTGAATTTCCAGATTCTTTTTAGTTGGCTTTCGAGAGCTAAAGTGAATAAATATGCCCCAAAGTGACGCTGGGAGGTTGTAATTATTTTAATTAGAAAAGGTGGCCTAGGAGAGTCCCTGGGTCTCAGTCTATTTTATGAAAATGCAAGGGGGAAAAAAAAGGAAGGGAAAAAAAACCCACCAGGAGGTCTAGCACTTAATAAATGTGAACTGATTACAAATCTTCCTCCCGACAACTGTGCTTTTGTCTTAAATGGCTTAATAGGGTTTTTGTGCGTGTGCCCACGTGTGTATTTAAAAAGGCGATATAAAAAGGGCATGACAGCTTAGGAAATAGAGGTGGATTTGGAATTTTAATTTGTAACACTGTTCCTGGGGAAAACAACTTGATTTGTGTTTGGCCTGGTGGAACCCAATTGCTGGAGTTTGGGATTCATGTCCAGACCAGCCCTTCCAGCCAACAATTGATTTCATTCCCACGGCTGATATTTTTCACTCTAGGCATTCATCTTGTTGGCAGGTGGATGTCCAATAGCAAGTGTGTCCTCCCTCCCCCAAACTCAAATTTTTAGAGGTTTTTCAATGTGGTAAGACTCTCCTTGAGAAGCTTTGCTGAGGTCAGCAGCCGTGTTGCCTTTCACGAGGGCTTAGCCAGCCCAGCTGGAAGGTGGGGGAGGTCTGATGAGGTTGGCTTCTGATGGGAAAAGGCCAGAGGTGGGGAGGAAAAAGATAACACACTCCTGCTACCCCTTAGGACAGCCTTGTGAATCCTATCAAGTGGGTAAGAAATTGTTTTAAACCAGCCAGGAAGAAAGTTCTCAGCCGAGTAAGACATTCCACGTAGCGTCACAAAAACTTGGGTCTGCATTGCCGTGTCAGGTCTTGAATGTACCAATTTAATGCCAAAGAAGAATAATTTTCTGGTAGTCATTTCAAAGGGTCTGAACATCTTTTCCCCACGGCAAAGTTATTCAGACAACTGTATGGCTGTGCAGAAACTGGCTTTTTAGAACAGAGTTTTATGAGCATTGCCACCTGGCCAGCTTTCACTGGACATAACTGATTTTCAAAAGTCTATTTTGGGGCAGTTTCATTTTCAGCTTCCATAAGAACATAAGAAAACCCTGCGGGAACCAAAAGTTCCTCTATTCCAACATTCTGTTCTCAGTCAGCTACCTTCAGGAAGCCCACAAGCAGGCGATGAAGGCAATAGCTCTCCCCTATTGCTGTCCTTCAGCAACTAGATTTGAAGACATGCTGCCCCAAAACACAGGGTTTCCACTTGGCTATGCTTACTTGGAATGTTTGTGAACATTCCATGCCTCACACCAGCCAATCTGTGAGAGGCTTTCACTGTCACAAGCACAATATAGAGTAGTCTGGAGAAGTGTTTTTTAATCAGTGGTACTAGTGATACCACTAGTGATAATTCTCAATATGGCAGGTGACACTGGCATGGTAACCAAGCAGCACTGGCCTGTCTGGAGCTGATTGGGGCAGTTTTGTGCTATTTGGCATAACTGCAGTGGCCCTTCAAAAGACAGTTTGGGGAAGGAAAGTGCAGAGCAAAGGGACTGGTCAGGAGGCAGCACCAACCAAAGAAACCTCTCCCTTGATGCAGGGACAACTGTGGGGCTAACTCTTATTCCTGTGCACAACTGCCATCTCTGACAGCATTGGTGGGACTTGGAGAAGTGGCACCCAAAAAAGGTGGTACTAGCAAACATGGTACTTGCAAAAACTAGTTGTAGCATCCTGGTCTGGCACTTCTAGTAAGTCGTCAACAACTTAAACCTTTTTTAATAATATTTCAGCACATCCTATGAACCATATTCCTAAAAGAGACTTACAATGAATGTTTAAATTTCATTTCCAGAGGCTGAACTGACCTCAGGTTGAAGAACCGCCACAGAGAAATTTGATGTGTAACACTGTCTCTGCTCCATCCCGAGCCACAACTCTGACACAACAGGCAGCAGAATGAGCAACCGAGATCCAATACAGACCTTTTAAAATCTGGGAAGGTATATTTGGATGGCCCACTGGATGACGGAGCTCCTAGACTCATGCAGACACCAGAACAGCAAATGCCAGCAGTCATGGTGGTCTGATGTGGAAGTGCACAGTTAGTAGTGCAGCAGGCTGGAGCCAACCTGTGGATTCCAAATGGGTGCAAGCACCATATCAGAGTACTTTCACATGTGATCACATCACCTCCTGCTCACCCATTTTAATGGCTAATTTTGTGATGTGTGGCGTCGAGCACTCAGTTGCTAAAAAGATATGTGCCAACTGTTACCCTGCACATGCCCGATCTCGTCTGATCTTGGAAGCTAAGCAGGATCTGGTTAGTACTTGGATGGGAGACTGCCTGGGAATACCGGGTGCTGTAGGCTTATACCATAGTCTTTTGAGACTGAAGGTTGCCAACCATAATGTGCCAGAGATCAAGCCTATCAGAAGCTCATATCCTCTGAAGTCATTCCAGATAGGCAGAGGCTGGCCATGGTTACATAAGTGCCCACTGGCAATGCACCCTGCATGTAATCTTCCATTGCACCCTGCCCTGTCTTCCATGCTTTGTATTACTGCTGGGATGAGCCACAACATTTAGAATGAGTTCCAGGGCTGACTATGGTGAGTTCAAGTTACACTGTGAGGAACCCTGAGGTTCAAGTTACATCTTGAGGATATCAATAAATGAGACGAGATGGGACCAAGTGTGGGCAGACAACTGCATTTGCTATGGACAAAATATGTGCAAATTCAGTCACTAGATCATGCATGAAGCTACATTATACTGAATGAATCCCTTGGTCCATCTGTCTCGGTGTTGGCTACACTGATTAATGATGATTCTCCCGAGTTTCAGATGAGGGTCTTTCTGGAACCTATCTGGAGATGCCAGGGACTGAACTGGGGACTCTCTACATGTGTACAACGCATATGCACTACACTAAGCTACAGTCCCATTTCTGGATCCCCCTTATCTTAAGCCTTATAGTTAAACCCATTTTAACTTGTCACAGAACGGGCCCTGGCAGCCCTAACGCTAGGCCAATTGTGTGTTAACAGTATGGCACATCTTGCTTCTGAGAACTAATGCATGCTGTTTTTGAGGCCTTGTATCTTAAGCGCTGCAAAATTGCTGGTGGTGAGCACACACCGCCCACCCAGCCTCTCAGCTGCTCTGCTTTGCCTCCAATACGAATGGCTTTTTTTTTCCCCTGCTCACCCCAGCCTGCCCCGTTGGGCCTGATTAGTAATGAGAAGAGAGCCTGCCATGCTCTCCATCGCAATCACTCAAGCTTCCTTCTGGGAAAGTTCAGCAATTAACTTTTGGTGAAGATGCTTTTGAAACACACAAGGCATCTGAGAGCCAAAGGGAAGGAGGAGGAGGAATGGAGTGATGAACTCAGGGTTAGGGTGGGGTGAGACACACTGAACCCAAAGGCATTCCACAAATTGGAACAGGCTTCTGGGAAGGGAAAGGAGGGGGCAGTCCCATGTGACAAGAACAGCAGATGTTGTTCTGCTCCACCCTCCTCTCCTTTCCTGTTGGATGAAGGGTCAGCCCAATTCCATCCAGCTGCATTAAAAAATACACACTAACCAACAGACTATGCTTGCTAGATCAGAACTCCAACAGTAAGGGAGAGCGAAGCAATGTTGTTTTATACAGCCTTAAGGTGCCAACTTGGATGTTCTATATGTACCTGTGGGCTCATTGTCCTGCAGGGTTGTTCCAGGCCTGGGTTAGCTATGATGTGAAGTAAACTATATGTAATTACATGATTAATTATCAGGTGCTGAGGGCAGGCAATAGAAGATGTCTGTCTCCAGCTTGTTCTGCTTCTGAGCTTCTCTGGAGCATCTGATTGGCCAATGCTGGGCAGAGAATGCTGGACTAGATAGACCTTTGGCCTCATCCAGCACAGATTGTTCTTATATATTCAGAAGGCTAAACAAATGGGGACTCCAACTGTGTCTCATGTTTGGGGGGGGGGGCTCTTTGTTTGGAGTGGGCCCTTACTGTTCTCCTTGCACAAAGCTCCTTCAAAATCACACCACAGTCATTTTTCCAGTGTTTGGATTAGTAAGACCAGACCTAAGGGCTGACACAAACTGCTGCAGGGATGATGTCCAACCGATCAGGAAGGAGGAAGCTAGAACCAGGGCAGGGGTTGCTGCTGCCGCCGCCACCGCCACCTTTTCTTCTATCCGAACAGTTAAAGATAGGAGCCAATCACCAGCCAAAGAAACCAATCCTATCCAAATTTCCAGCACTAATGCAGCTGTGCCAACTGGGCATGTGGTGCATCTTGTGGTGGTGGGGCAATCATAGAGGCCTCCTCAAGGCAAGGGAATGTTTGGCCCCTGACCTCAGGACTGCATTGTGGCTGCATCAGTGCTGGAAAGTTGGCCCTAATTCACCAACTCTGTCACTAGATATTGTCTTGCTGCCCTGGCTGCAGGCAGAGTCCATCATCATAAGATCGGGGAGCCTAAATTGTTTTTGCAGGTATTGAGAAGACAAATAGTGTCTGCAAGCTGAAACATACAGAAATAGGTATGAAAGACTGAATGGAAGCAAGGGACTGTGTCTTTGGGTGTGTTACGTGCAGCCAGGGCAGCTGTCTGGAACTTCCTCCATGTGCTGATGTAGGCAGATGCACAGGCATGGTTAATGGCATAGTTGGGAATTGTATGGGAAACTGCAATATAAATTCACGACAGAACCTTGATGTATTTGAATATGCTTTTGGGTCCCAGAACACATATCTTCTATAGAGCTGGGGAATGTTTGGCTCCCTATGAGATTGTTCAGGCAGGACCGTAACCACCTAGCAACTACCCCATGTTTACATCCCCTCCAAGATTTGGGAGAAGAAAATGGGTGCACTGGCCCCAAGGTCAAACTATAGTTGGATTGTTTCTTTCCATGAGACAAATAGCGTGGCAAATTTCCCTTTACATATAATTTACCCCAAGGCCACTGCAACATGAGAACAGGCCTCAAACCCCATTTCAGGGCTTACAAGTTTCAATTTTGCAATTCTGCGATCTTAAGCACAGTGCTTGTAAACTTCCATATTTAAGCTCAGGCTATACCATTTTCAAATTTGTGATAAAATCATTAGGTGCCATTTTATAGTTTCCTAACACAATCTGAATGCAGATTTTAGCTGGAAGCCTTTTCTAAGAAGAAACCTGAAAGCGCAGCACTGGGTCAATCAAAAAAATGAAAGCAGCCCGTACTACTAGAATTGAAAAAAACACTTATGGATTTTAAACCAATGATGTTGAAAGGCATCTGCTTTATGGTCAGTTTTAGTTTGCAGACTGAGAGCCCAATCCTGAGATCAGCGCATCGGGTTCCCTGGGTGGGAGGCATGCCAGGGGAAGGAGGGAGGCGGGTCCAGTGGAGCTCCACTTCACCAGATCTTGCACATTTGTGTGGGACTTGGCGCCCTACACAAATGCCTTTACCCTACCACCAACCTTTTGGTCTGCAGTAACTTGAGTAGCCCCATTTTGCGGAGCTACTTCCCTTACCCGGGAGAAGGGGATGAAAGTAGGAGGCAGAGACTGCATATTCTCAGGAGAGATTAGGACAGTGGTTCCCAAACTTACCCGGGTCATGACACCCCCATAGCTGCTTCTTCCTGCCTCAACTGGGTGCCACTGTCCAAAATGGTAGCGCCCAAATCTATTGAGATTTCATGAAATTAAAGATGAAGGGGGACGAAAGTCCCCTTCTCCTGAGATGCCGCCCACGGTAGCCCGAGGCGCACAGGATCTGGCGGCGGCCATTTTCAGCGCCACCAAAGCTGCGCGCCCCGGCCAGCTCAGGATTGGGCTGCGACAGATGTTCCCATGAAGGTCCTAAAATAGAAGATACTTTATAATGGACCGATGATGATGATGATGATGATGATGATGATGAATTAATAACAGTATTTATATACCGCTTTTCAACAAAAAGTTCCCAAAGCGGTTTACAGAAAAAAAAATCAAATAACTAATGGCTCCCTGTCCCAAAAGGGCTCACAATCTAAAAAGATGCAAAAGAACACCAGCAGACAGCCACTAGAAAGACACTGCTGGGGTGAGGAGGGCCAGTTACTCTCCCCCTGCTAAAAAGAGGAGCACCCACTTGAAAAAGTGCCTCTTACCCAGTTAGCAGGGTAAGGCTATAGGAGTACAGGGCTGCAGAGAACCCTTTTCCATACATCTCTTGTTGGAGAGAAGGCTGGCTATGTAAGTGGCCCAACAACACATTAGAGGAGTTAGAGGCCACCAGCCAAAGAACCAGCTCATTAGCTCAACTCAGGGTACAATCCTAAACAGGAGATGGGCCTGCATAAGTTTCTCGAGACAGTCCTGGAGTAGTTCAAACATGCCGTAAAGCATGTTTTTACCTCCTCTGGTGTCAGCTGGGCCGGCACAAGGATGTGCGCCAGCTCGTGGAGGCAGCATCCAGCCTTTGCGGCAATGGAACCAGGTATGTTCTCGCTGGTCAAGCTCAGTGGGCTTGGGGGCCTGGGGGTGCTTGGGGAGGGCAGGAAGGAGGTGTTCTGGGGTGGGGGTGGGGGAGGGTGGGCAGTGGGTGGACCTGTGGGCAGGTGCCTGGAGACCAGGGCGTGGGGCCAGGATCCGGCACTTGTGCTGGATCCTGAACCCATTCCTGGGAAGCCCAGAGCAGCTGTGGGCTGCTCGTATCTGCACCACCTCTTTAGGTGGCACGGATCCAAGTCGCCCCATTGGGACTGCTGCAGCTCTACCTGGAGTAAGAGGAAGTGATTCCCCTTACCCCGGGCTGAGCCACTTTGGGCCCCAACCTCGCGCTGGAAATGGGGCAGGCCAGTCGGCCTCCCCATTCCAATGCAAGTTAGGATTGTGCTGCCCATGTGTGAAAATGTAGACACTCCCCCCCCCCCCCGCTGCTTCTTGGCCCATGGAAGGTTACCAAGTGCCAATGTTATAGTGACAGTAAAAACCAAAACTTGCAGAAATCCCTTGCTGGAGTCCAGTTCTAGCCTAGACCAAATGCCCCCATTCCTCTTTGGCTCCTTCTCTTGTGCACTTCCTTCCTTCCTGGTAATAATGCAAACTGCCTTCCTGTTTCCAGGTTCCTATTCTATGCTGTTGCTACTTGCTAGTTCTATTTTCTCTTTGGCTTATCCTTTCTTCAGCATTATGTCACTATCAGTGCTCCCTCCAAGCTGCACTGAAAATTTTTTTTCAGAGCTGCCTTCTACTGAATGCCCTTCCTTGCCCCCATTTCCCACCTCACCTGCCCTGCCCTTGTCCTCCACCTACCTGTGCTTCAGGTTCCTCTTTTTCAGCCCATGGTGCATTCTGCTCCAGCTTCCTTACCTCTGAACAATCCATCCCTTCACTCCCCTGTGTCCCAAGACCTCTTCCCAGTCCTCAACATACTCCTTTTTTAACCCATTTCTGCCTAGCCCACATGTGTACACATTCGATTCCTGTTGTATGTATGCAACGTTGGGCAGAAATGGCTTAAATGGGAAAGATCCAAATTTTCTCACTATCTCCAAACATCTGACAGAAGTTTAGCTGAAGGACCATCATTCAGAGCTCTAGAAAGTATGCTCTATAGTCACTTCAGGAATGGTTGCAACTCAGGGGGCTTTTAAAGCCTATTGCTTCTGGGAGGTGGTTTATCCTGAGGGTCCTATAAAGCCATCCCTGATTGCAAGTTTTGTCTTTGTATGATACACCTGCAAGTTCCCCTCAGTGCATTATCGTGTCCTAATGGGACAGGAGGATGTAAATCAAGGAACAAGCCTCTGTTCCTTTCCACCTGCCAAAAGCAGAGAACTGAAATAGATCGGTCTGTTCAGAAGTCAAGGCAAAATGTGCATGAATAAAGGGAGTGCACAGTCTTTAAAAAAAAACCTGGGGTGTGTGCATATGTGTGCGTACATTGGAGTTTTGAAAGAAAAGGTCAACTAAGGGGTGAGCATTTTTGTAAAGGGAGGAAGCAGTTTTGCTAATATTCATCACTGTTTGTGTACTGAGATGAGATCCTTGGCTTGAATGCTACATCAGAGAAACAAGAAGTCTTATGGGGAAATGTACGAGTATACTGCAGTGACATTTGTAAACGGTACATATCATGGAGTTGGCATGGGATAGGGGTAGTGGTATCATTCATCACTAGTGATATCATGCGTGCAATACAACTGCTTTTGTGAGAATCATGTAACTACAGATCATGCAGCTCCCTGAACCACTATGGAAACACTTGCTGGGGGAAAAGATTGCATTTTCCAGGCCACCGTTTTCTCCTGTTGAAATCCTGGGGAAATTTTTTTTTTTTTTTTTTGCAACAGAAGCACTATTGTGTTTGACATACAACTCTTTATTTCTTCAAATATTTACATGAGAAGCATGTGAAGTAAATTATCTCTGGAGGACAACAGAAGCACCGAGCATGTAGATGTAGTCTTGAATCCAGTTTAAAGATCTCAGCAGCAGTATCTTAGCATGCTCAGTGAAATGTTAAAATGCAATGTGCTGTACCTTGGGATGGGTGACTCTTCCTCAACTACACCATGCTGGGGGCAGACAGCTTGGGGTCAGCCCCTATCTCTCTCTCTCTCTCTCTCTCTCTCTCTCACACACACACACACACACACACACACACACACACACACACACACACAATTTCCACTCAGCTCTGGTTTTTATTCATAGAAACCTGACAAAGTCCCTGCTGGATCAGGTCAAAGGCCCTTCTGATCCCGCATTCTTTTCCTACAGTGGCCCACCAGCTGCCCTGGGAAGCCTACAGGCAGGAGAGGTAGGCAGCAGGGCAAGCCTTAGAAACTGCAGGGCCCAGTGCAAAACATTTTTACAAGGGCCCCCACCCCCGCAGGGGCCCCCCTACTCACCAGAATGAGAGGCAGTGGTGAGGGATCTGGCAGCAGTATTGCTGCTATCTGCTTTAGGGGTGGGTGGGGCGATTTTCAAGCCAATTGGACCTAGGGGTGGGCAGGATGAAGGGGCAGTCAGTGACAACTTTCCACTCGCCGCACTCGCCTCATGACGCCTCAACGTGGAAGATTCCATGCCAGAGCATCAGCTACAGAGCAAGATGCTGACTGTGACTGTGGGCACTCTGCCTGCCCCCCAGTGCAGGGCCCCTCCTGTTGGGAGGCCCAATTTAGCCAAATTGGTTAAATTTCTCTAAGACCAGCCCTGGTAGGCAGACTCCTCTCTCTTCAATTTTTCAGCCTCTTAAACTCTCATCTTATTCCTTTATCTCTTACATTGATTCAACCATCCAAAGAAAAGGTGACCAGGTAACTCCAGAATCAAGATGCAACCAAAGAATCCGTTGCTTGCTAATACTGGATGCATTTTACAATGTACATCTTGTGAGCTAACACTTTTGTTTCCCAATTTGCACCACCTATTGCAGGTGCAATAGGAGTCAGAAAAGCAAAACACTGTTTGTATCACGTACAGTTGACATCCAGCAAAATACAAGGAATAGGAAAACAAATCGCAGGCAGGGGACTGGAAAAGAGAGAAAGCAAAGCCTACCTCTCAAGCTTGCCCCACCCAGAAGGCAACATAACAATCCTTCAAACGTTGCCTCTCAACACTGCTTTGCTGAACAGGATGCAACTGAGTTGCCCTCATGGGGGCAAACTGAAACCTAGTGGCTACAGCAGTAGCAGAGCAGAGACCCACTCTTTTCTAGCTCAGCCTCAACACTGATTTTTCTCTCCTCTGGGAGCTGTGGCAATTTCACAGATCATTGCAGGATACTCTCAGGATGGAGACAGGTTTGCTTATTTATATTTGCTGTGGCTGTCTTGACCCTAATTGTGTCCATTTGGGTTTCCTTGCCTCTGTTCATGTCCATTTGGGAATGCAATTTCTCCAGATACAGTATGGTGTTGTCATCTCCTTCCATTGTACACATCTTCCAGTGTGCTGGAGAATAAGAGAAGTTACATATCTTCTAATGCGTGCGAGAAGATCTTACGATTTCCCCATCATGCCGGTGGTGATGATTCTGTGCCAGGTAGTTGGCTATAAAAACCATGTGATTAGTTTTTAAGATGGAGCATGATGGATTTATAGGTGCTATTGCTGAAGGGGGTTGGACCAGTAGCGTGTGGAAGGGAGGCTCCTTTTGTAATCTAGCACTTCCATCCAATTTCCTACAGAGGTCAGGAATAATTTCTGTTCAATTTTTCTTGTTTGGTTTTGTACTGTCTCTTTTCACTTGGCCCTCTGGGCAAATGATTCAGGTAGTATTGGGCAGATCTCCACAGGGAAACATGGACAATTGCCAGGCAGGCAAATTAGGGTGTCACAGTTTCCCTCTTAGTGTGATATCATGTACAATTCCTGCCCCTTGAACTGATTGCTGGTTTTGTTATGAGAACTTTTGCATCAGTCCTTACGTTCGTTCATTCATCCAGGAATGAAGCATCCAGGAGTACTGGCTCCTCTCTCTCTCTCTCTCTCTCTCTCTCTCTCTCACACACACACACACACACACACACACACACACACACACACACACACCACCCAACTGGGTACCCAAATGAAATTTGGCTCATGTCTCTCTTTGTCCAGCCAAAAGCATGGCCTGTGGCTGACTTGTTTATTGACCTAAAGCTATTCCTGATCCTGCAGTCACATGGTTTCCTTGCTGGCTATTCATCTCTGCTGTGACAAACTATGTTTGGACTGATATGTGCTAAATCTAACATAAAAAAAGATGAGATAGAGAGGATCTTGTTTCAGTTCTGGCTGCTGAACCAGAGGGTCTTCAAATCCCATTCAATCCACCGTGACACTTTTGTCTGTGACTGTGTTGTATGTTTATATGTTAGTTTTCAGCTTTGGTAAGATCTGCTTTCCAAGCTGCTTACTAATATTATTTTTAAGGCTGTGAACTTTCACTGATCTGAGGACAAATTTTAATCCAAGAGTTTGCACCCAAGAATTAAGAGCATACTTGTTTCTTTTTTTGCATGCTATGTTGGTTACTATAATAGAGATTTAAAAAAGAATACACAAAGAAATAGATATACTTTGAAATGTACATACTATTGTTTAGTTTAAAATAAACCTTTCACCATCACTCACAAGAACGAAAAATCATATAATAAAACAATGTTTAAAAAATACAGAAGCAATTAAAGAGGATAATAACACTGGTAGAGCCAATTAAATCATAAATTTAAAAGCACTAAATATGCTGGAAAATCTGGGGAAATAAAAACGGCTTCACCTGGTGCCAGAATGACACTAAGTTTGACACCAAGTAAGCCTCTCTGGAAAGAGCATCCCACAACAGGTGCCATAACTGAGAAGGCCCTCTCTCCAGTCACCACCTGTTTCGCTTCATAAGACAAAAGGATCCAAAGAAAATCCTCTGAAGAAGACAATAAGGACTGGGTTGGCTTCTGAGGGATAAGGCAGTTCTGAAGCTACCAGATTCTAAGTCATTTAGGGCCTTAAAAGGGATCACAGGCACTTTGAATTGTGCCCAGAAAAGGACCAGGTTTTCCTTCCAATTATGGCTGATAACTTACAATTTAACAAAGAAAATGTATCTTATGCCTGTCTGTTTTTCAGAAAGACATGTCTTTAGAGGCTTTGACAGTATGGCTGTATTCAAATTTAATTGATTGGCCACTAAAGTAAAAATTATTTTTATAGTCATCAGCCCTAATATGACATTTAATGCCAACCTAAATTTTGTCAGTGGAGTGGATTACATGAATTAAGCAAAAAAGAATTAAAGAAATTCATCTATCACCTGCAACAGCTAAGAATGAAACTCCTCTGTTCAGAAGCACTGATTCCCAAATGCTGGGAATATGCAAAAGTGAGTGTCTCTATCCTTCATGCCCTACTTCAGCACTTCCCAGGAGTATCTGGTGTGATCCAACCAGGCAATCCGGACTTTCATTCTTTGCGTTCTAAACAATTTGCATGGTTTTAAAGCAAAAGTGTGGTATATTAGAATGAATTTCGTTACCTTAGAGTGGAATTTCAGTTTTGCTGGCATCATTGATGCCCAGCTCTGATCACAACGTACTGCAATATATGGTGAACATGCTTTATTTCTGTTACTACAGCTGCAGCATGCCTCTTATTTTGAATGCTGATCTAGCACCTGTGAAGCTAACATGGTCGTGGTTGGAAGATCCCATTTAAAATCTAATAGAAATGCTATGGCCAATATCCAAAGAATCGCAAGACTAGTTGCATGAGCTCAAGAGGGATTTTGCCTTTTCCCCAAATATTAGCCCCCACACCACACAGCACATGGTATCCTGCATGAAGTCAAGCTTTTCAGAAACCTCTTAAATACTGCCTGTTTTGTCATTAGAAATGTAGCAGAGCTGGAGTGAGACACTGTGGGTTTAAAAAATCAAATCAAATCAGTGACTCTGTCTTCCCCAGCTATGCTGAAGAGGATCCATCCAAGGGAACCCACTAACTCTCCTGCACGGCTGTTGTAATTTCTCTCGGCTATTCCCCTTTCACTACATGCAAAGCCCTCCTGGCATCAGACAGATGCCTGGCAGGATCCAATGAAGAAACTCAGTGAGGATTTCCAACATAAATTAAAACAAATTGCATTTTTATATCGCAAATAAGGGCAGTTTTATCGTTTTTATTGCATAACAACCATTAATGAAGTGCAGTTTCAGGAGGCCTTAATTGCTCAGCGACTAAAGTTCAATTCATATCTTCGGTGCACACTAGAAAGATGCAATGTGTCATTGGTCACGTACCTGGCATATTAGAAATGTAAATAAATTTACGGTCACTATTAGGAAAATGGGAAAGAAGGGGTTCTATTTATCCCATCTATTTATATAGAGGTTGGCTGAATAGCACAGGAATAAAAACTCTGAGAAGAAAAGCAAAGGCACCAGCAAAACTTTAAAAATAAGCTGACACACTGAAAACGGTCAAACAGAGGCACAAAACTAGTTATATGGACACCGTCTTGAGGAATTAACACCCTTCTTAAAAAATGTATAGATGGGAGTTCATGACAGGACAGTGGGAGAGGGAGACAAATGTTTAACAAGTTCAGTTTCTATTTGCCAACCTCTCCTAAGCATCTGAGGTATTTGGTGAGGACACACTGCCTGAAAAACCAGAGAAGGCCCAGTGGTAGCATTATTTTCTCGAGGTGCCTATGAAGCAGCAGACAGGCTGAGGAGTGTGTCCCAGAATCCCTGACAACGCTGCAGAGGATTTTGGGTACACATCTCAGATTGCATGCAAATAAGTGCCACCTGGGTGTTGGGATGTAGGAATGTAACAGCCTGGTTTGATCTGGCAGGGCCCTCTCAATCCCAGTATCATGTTTTCCACAATGTTCAGCCAGGTTCCTCCGGGAAGCTAAGAAGCAGGGCATGAAGGCCACAGCTCTTCTTGTATGTCGTCCCCAGGATAGCTACCATTCCAAGGGATGCCTCTACACATTTACCTATAATGATTGTTAGCTGTTGATAGCTATATCTTCTGGTACTGGTCTGCACATGAGACAGTGAAGAAGGTGCTCTGAGTGGTGGGCTGTGGGGAGGCAGGGGCAAGAGTGTCCTAGGCACTCAAGGTGTTGTGAAATTCTGCCGCCGTCTGCCATTATATGCATGTGAATGCATGCACCACCACCCCTCACAGTAGCATTCATGCAGCACTGGCACCCACTTGCCCGTCTCTGCACCAGCAGGCACCCAGCATCCGTGCCTGCCTCCAGACCTGCTTATGCTATATTGGCAATGGGGAGGTTCTTGAGAGTGGACCCTCACTGCTCCCAGCCATTCAGAAGGAGGAGCTAAGACCCTCCATACCCCTTTTCACCTTGTCTCAAGAGACTGAGCAAATAGGGGCTGGGGCAGTGGCTGGGCAGATGACAGGCTGGGGCAGGTGATGGGTGCCTGTTTGCCATCTGCCTCAGCCTACCCCTGAAAGGAGTGTTTCAGCCAGCCTCATGGCTGAGTCGCCTCTCAGTGGGGGGGGGGGCTGGCAAAGAGTGTTCCATGGGTACCCCATCCCTGTCCACTTCTTCTCACCAGCCTGCCAAAGCCCTCACATATTCAACAGGCCAAGTGCAGGCTGAGCTGAGAGTCTGGGGACTGCCCTGGAAGAGGCAGTGGCAGCCGTGGCTGGAGAATTCACTCCCTCTCAGAGCTCTTTCAGCTCAGGACTTATCCTTTTTTTCTAGCTGTCCCCCTCATCTTGTTCCACTGACTCCCCACAGTCCACCACTCAGAGCACCTTCTTCACTGCCTGGCAGGTTGGCAAGAAGACACACACAGCTTCAAGGATGGTGGGTGGGTGGGGCATTAGGTCAGGTCTGGTATCCTATGTGAATTTGCCAGCTTTAAAAAAAAAATTCATCTGTGCTAGTGGCCATCATCACATCTTGTAGAAGTGATTTCTAGGTGCAGAAGAATACTGTTCTTTGTCATCTTGTATCTTCTTCCAATCATATATTTGAATCAGCCTAAAATCCAGGAGAGAGAGAGAGAGAGAGAGAGAGAGAGAGAGAGAGAGAGAGAGAGAGAGCTATTTACCCTCTCCATATTATTCATAACTGCATAAACCACTATCATGTTCCTCCCCCTTAGTCATCTTTTCTTGACAAGATTATGTGGATTGTGTGATGCAGCTCCTTAGAGCAGCAGCATGTCTTGACCAGCCCTTTACTGCCTGGAGGTGAGGCTTGGTTTGTACAGTATTAACAAATGTAGCCTGGGACAGGAAAGGCAGTACAAACTCTTTTCCACCCGACATCCTATTCATTCCAGTGCAAGCCCATGTGTCAAACAAGGGAGGCTGCCATTTCCCGATCCCCCTATTGCTTGTTGGGAAATCATGCTAATTGCTCGGGGTTCGACTGTGTCACTGCAAAATGTAAGCCTTTCCAAGGAAACCTGTGCCTAGGCCAGCCAACTATCAGAGCTGGATAGTTTGCGTCGGTTTCTGCTCGACAACAAACACTGTCTCACACAGAGTAGTTACATCTACTCTTTCAACATTTATTAAATCAGGCTTGAAACATGACAGGTCTAATCCGCAGAATGAAATGCGAGAAGTGCATTATTCCCCACAATGTACAATTGTACCCATTCCATCACAAACTGGTCGTGTTCAGCTTCATGTCCAGTACATTATGTCCAATACATTCAGCGTAATATGTTAGATAGATTACATTCAGTGCAATACATTACATGTGATGTTATACAAGATGTCTTCCTGATAGAGCCTGTCCAATGAAGCATATGGAAATGGTTGCCTTGGCAGTGTTACCACATTTTCTGGGCACTCACAATCAAGTGGTCGCACTCTTGAATTATGGGATCTCTCAGTGCTGTTTCCTGCAGAGTTGCACCATTCACGCACTCACCCACACACAGAGAATTCTTGTTTTTCACTGATAGCATTGAGGCTGGTGTGAGCTGGTGCCCTTTCTCCTGGCCCAGCCAAGATGTCCCATCGGAGGGATCAGAGAGGTGCTCACAATGCCCCTGATAACTTCATGTTGCTTCCTAGGGAAACCAATCTCCTCCTCCAAGAACCAATAATCTCTATCTGTAATTCTACAACTGCTTTTAAAAGAAAGGATTGTACCTCAGTGCTGCTGCTACTGACCAAATATTATCAGATTGTCTTGCACTTCCGCAGATTTCCTAAAGACCAGTGTCATGAGGCAGAGTGACAACAAAACCTGCTTCTCCTTACCTAGCACCCAGCCCCAAGTACCCTGCCTTGTAAAGTTTGGCAGTGTACCTACACCACAACTCTGGAGCACAGAAACCAAATTACACAACTCACAGCACAATCCTTTTGTGCCTCTGTGCTGGCAGAGTGAGTGCTCCGCCAGTGCAGACTGTCGCAAATGTGCTGCAAAGCATGCCACAACAGTGCAGAAGTTAGCAGCGCCAGCAGGAGGGCCTGCACCATCCTGCAGGCTTCCATATGCACCAGAGCAAGTGAACTCCACACAGAGCATCAGAGGGGTAGGGGAAGGGTTGGGGAGGCTGGGGAAGGGGTCGAATAGGGTTGGGGAGGGCACGGAGGAGTGGGGGATGAGTGGGTTGGGTCCTAGGAAGGGGACAGGATCGGTGGCACTGGCACATGCCATATCCTATCCCCCTTCCCTGGGTCAGATGTGCTGATACAGATCCACTTGGACTTGCACCAGCAATTTAGCAGGCATAGGTCTGAGTAAGAGCCATTGCCACTGCCATTGCCATTGCCACTGAGTAAGAGGCTTTCCCCAGGGCAAGGGGATAACTGTCCCCTTACCTCTAGGAGACCTCCAGATCACAAAATTCCCCCCAGGCTACAGCTCAAGCCATGCTGGCCCTGCTGCATCAGTGCAGGAGAATTTCAATAGGATTGGGCTGTCCTTTCTCTAAATGCCATGATTCAATCTCAGGATTTTCCAAAAGACCTGGACTCTGTTTTCCTTTTTAAAATATATTTGGGGGTGGCGGCAGAAATGATTAACCATGAAAAACAGAAAAGCAAAAGAACCCTCCCTTATATTTCCCCTGGAAGGACTGACACCCTCCTGCCCTCTGTGCTTAGAAATGTCAACATGAAGGGAAGCCAGAGACCCTGTCTCTTTCTCTCTGCAAAGATTCTCCCACAAGGGGGGCAAGTCCTGTAATGTTTAACATCAAAACAAAGAGGCCCTTCTCTGCTCA
Source organism: Tiliqua scincoides (assembly GCF_035046505.1). Taxonomy (NCBI): domain Eukaryota; kingdom Metazoa; phylum Chordata; class Lepidosauria; order Squamata; family Scincidae; genus Tiliqua; species Tiliqua scincoides. The sequence continues at coordinate 149,405,420 of NC_089822.1, forward strand.
AGGAGTCGAGCTGCTGAAAGGGTAACTACACAGCCCTGTTATCTCTGCTCTCCATAGAATACCAGCCTCAGCAAGGCTGGTTGGCTTGTTTAATTTTTAACGAAGTTCTGATTGCTGTTTGGAAAGGGGATACAAAAACCCAGGCAAGAATTTAAGACTCCCTCCCCAGGACTGAAACTAATCTTAAAAGACTCTGATGCTGGGCTCCTCTCTGCTGTTTAAAATAACAATTAATTTAATTTAATTTTTTTTAATGGGAAACGAAAACAGTGCAGAAGAGCATCCGTCTTTGTCTCCCATAAGAGAAAGACAGACGTCCAGAGCTTCTTGAGAAACTAATGCTTAATGTGCAGAATTTCTTTAGGAGAATGTTTAGGCAAAGAATGTTCTGGGCCTGGCTGCCCCAGGGTCTAGTGTAGCCATCTCTTTTCAAAAAATGAAGTTGTTATTTATGTGGAGATGTTTTATCCTTGATGTTCATTGCAGGTGAGAACTGCCCACTGTCTCACACTGCGGTTGATCTTGAAAAGAAACAATCGGGTGGCAATTATAAAAAACCTTTGAAACAAATGTTACTTTTAAAAAAATTTAAATCCCACTGTTTCAAATAGCAGCATCCGCATCAGCCTGACAGAAATATAAGGAAGGTTTAACAATGCCAAGTTTTTCTGTAGGGTTTTATTTTTGCTGCACTATATTTTTGGCTAAAGCAAGGCCTGGGAGGGGGTTGCCCCGCCCACTCTCTAACAGACCACATGCGGTTGTTCCTCAGGAGCACCTATGGATCTGACTGGTTCACTGATCCTGCGCACTGATGATTGTTACATACAATTAAATAGGAGCAAGCATGCATGCCAAAGACATGAATCTCTTTGCTTTAAAAGAGAAAGGAAGGGGGGGTAGTGGTGGTGGTTTGACCTCTGTTGATCACATTGCTGCATATAAAACTGTAACCAAAACAAATGGTGTTAAAATACACCCTCCCTGATCCAGCTCTAGCTCCAATTAGCTGGTTGTGTGTAACAACTGGTGGCCCTGAATAGGAATGCACATCCTCCCTGCTCATCAAACAGGCACCCAACCCGTGCAGTGAAATGCAGATGAGCATTGCAATGAACATAAGAACAGCCCCACTGGATCAGGCCATAGGCCCATCTAGTCCAGCTTCCTGTATCTCACAGCGGCCCACCAAATGCCCCAGGGAGCACACCAGATAATAAGAAGACCTGCAAGGCCTCCTGGGAATTGTAGTTTAAGAACATAAGAACAGCCCCACTGGCTGTTGGGAATGCCTATGGGAATATCCCAATGCCTATGGGAATATGCATCTAGACAAGCATTTGCCTCTGCACTGTTCTTGGATCATTGTTCTTGGATCTCCCTTGAATGGATCTCCCTCCTTGGAGAGGGGCAATTCTTCTCTTATAAAATGGTGTATCACAAAGATCATACACCTCTTTGAGAATCTTCACCTCTCTGCCACTGCAGTCTAAAATGGCACTCTTAATTTTGCCATCACCCCCAATTTTAAAGGGCAGATTTTATTGTATCAGAATTTAGGGATGCTGCTTGTCTTTTCCAAAAACCTAAAGTCAATTATCTATCTACTTATCTAATAATCTACTCATCCACTCAGGGATGGTGTCAGATAAGTTGGGCTAAGTCAGGCCAACCACATTCACCAGAGAGCCCATCTGTCTGGATTAACCCCAGAATCTTCAGTACCAATGGCAATGGCAGCACCCAATGCAGGACCATCAGCACCATGGGCTGCCCAGTGGATGCCCCAATCCACCCAGCAATCTAGTGCCAGCACTTTCTCTAACAGAGTCAGCATCCAGAGTTGACACCCTTGGGCAATTGCCAACGGTCAATACCTAGGGCACCCTGTGGCATTAGAGAAACTCAGTTAATCCTGTCTAACTTCCCAGTGCCAATGCAGCAGCAGTGCAGCATTGCTCCTTCTTCCTCTCATATCCATGAGCACATGGAAGTCGTCCCCCAATGATAAGTTCCTGCACAATGGATCCAGAAAGGTACCACTCAGGTAGGAAAGGGCCCATGGTAGGTGCTTTTCCAAGGACCTCCTTGAAACTGACTCTGCTATTTCCGTACATACTAGTTCCCAAAACTGTGGCACCCTGTAGTGTGATGCAGAAACAAAACCCAGGATAGACTTTTGAAATCTGTGTTGGAAAGAACCAATATTTTTTAATATACTTTTCTATTCTCATAGCATGGCATGAAGGAGAAATAGGAAAGTGGGCTTGTAGAATGGTCCAGAACTTTCTATTCCTCTACTAGAGGAATATAATGAGGGTCTTTAACATAGTATATCACTCAGACATTAGTCCAGTGGATGTCTCATATATGGGCCTACTGAGTTGCAAAATGGAGAAAAGATGTGGATGAAAGGGGTTCTTACTGACGGGGTGAGGAACCCCCCCCCCCAAGGGATGACAGCAAATCCTGCTTGCCATTTGCTTCCCTTCAGTGCCTAAACAAGAAGGAATTGTGGTTGGAAAACATGGACCTGAGCCCCGTTATATACACACCCATGGTTGGCAACCTTCAGTCTTGAAAGACTGTATAAAGACTTGAAAGGTGCTGTATAAGCCTACAGCACCCGGTATTCCCAGGCAGTCTCCTATCCAAGTACTAACCAGGCCCATAGCAACAAGCCTTTGAACTATGAGCAGGGAATGTCCCCTTGGAGCAAAAAGAACCACAATGCATTGTTTTTGATGGAACGTGCATGTTGATGTGCATCTGAATGTGTATCCCACCAGCATCAGGGCTGTTCACATTTGGATGTGTATGGAAATGGCAATCACCTAACTGGGGATTTTGGCCCTTTTAAATGAGCTCTGAAGACCTGTCTATTTATACAGGCGTTTGGTGTTTGAAGTGTCTAACTGATTTTGTTTCATTTCATTGACTGCTGCATAGTCTCTGCGTACCATTCTCTTTTGATGGTTTTATTATTTTAGATTGCGTTTTCTTTGATTTGCTATTCTCTGTCTTGAGAATTATTGTATTGAAAGGCAGGTTCTAATTGTCGTAAATAAATAAACAAACAAACAAGGGTGCATTCTGTTGCACACTGAACACATTCAGCATTTGGATGAGTGAGTTATGCTGTCTGTTCCTAGTCTAGTGTATGATACCCACATGGAAGGCCATTTTTCCATGCACTGATCTCCTTAGCTGGATCAAGTGAGGCCATCGAGTGTGGATGAAAGGAAGATATATTTACTCAATTTTCCCTGATCTTCTTCTGGATGTAACTGAATAAATGTAGAAGTGAAGTACTCAAATTGTGAACGTGTGAATACACACTTATATATAACAGCCTGCTCTCAATATTCCATTGCACTCTCCAAATATTCTGTCATACTGTAGCATGACTGAGAAACAGCTGGGAGGCAATTTGCTGCTCAATAGGTCAACCCTAAGCTCACCTTATATTTGAGAGAATCTGATACATATTCAATTGGTTCCAGAAGAAGAGGGGAGTTTCAATACAGGTAGGAAGCAAGTTAGACTCCAACACCAATGGTGGCCCCAGTTGCATCCCACTGCATTCTTCCCTACAAGTGAATCATTGCCATTCACTCCTGTAAAGCACTCAACTTGGGGAGGCTGGTGTGCTGAGGACAAACTCCTCTCCCTCAATGGCCCAGCCCTCTGCAACAGGATTCCTGCAGAAGGTTGCCATGCTCGCAAATGCATGCTGCACCCTTCAACAATACAATATACAGTCCCTCCTTCCTCCCTTCAGTGGTGGACTTGCCCCTTCCCACTCCCGGGGCAAAGGTCTGCAGAGCTGCCCCCCTTGAGATGCTCCCCCCCCCCATGTAAAGCTGCCCCCCTCTGACCTTTGGAGCACAATGGAGCCTTGTGTGACTGTAGGACCTCCTGGGTAAGCCTTCTGAGGCTTCCCTGCAATCTTAAACTGCACTTTTGGAAAACCAGAAGTGCCATTTCTGATCACATCAGGAGCTGCAGTGAGGCTTCCAGCACAGTCCTAAAGTCACACAGACCCATCGCCAGGGGTATTTGCCTTGTTTGCCCAGCACTAGGTCTGTTGCTGCCTCCCAGTTTTCCTCAGAATGTGTAACCCCACCCTGATTTCTCAATCTCCTTTCAAGTGTGGGTCAAAGAACCTGGCCACCAGACTGTCAGGCTTGCAAATTCAGGTCTGTGGTGGCACACAGAGGTCCTGCTCTGCCAAAATGAAGATAACCTCTTTTTTTCTGGAGCCAGTTGAACATCACACACTCTCTGATAGGAGGAAGGCTGAGGGCTTCCCTGTGCCCTCTTCTTTGGGAGTTTCCAGACAATCAAGGGGTTTGATGCAGTTGAGGTGCTGTTGTGATACACACCTGGCAGCTGATCCAGACTTCTAACCTCAAGACAGCAATTTTGTTGCAGGGATATCACATTTTCTCAGCATTCAGAATATAGTTGTTTGGATTTGTCACTAGGAGAATACTGAAAAGTGCTCCCACATGTGCCTCCAAACAGTACAGCCATTGCTATTGGGAGTGGAAGAGTGGAATATGAGTGTTGTGGGCTTCCACTGCATAGTATTTGTGACATTGCACTCCTTTCCTGGAGCCTGCAACAACCATTTTGTGACCCTTTAAAAAGGCAAACACATGCTGCACATAGCACACCATTTTATGGACCCTTTTGTTCCTTGTGTTTTGCTCAGGTTGTGGAAACTATGCATTCATGTTCACCAGTGTTGTGGTGTGCATCTTCTCTGATCTCCACTCACCCAAAAGCTAGGAAGCAATCGTTCTCCCTCCATTATGTGGGGGAAAGCACAAGATTGGGCTAGTGCAGCTATAGCTCTGTAACTCCTTTAAATTGCCTGGAAAAACCCTCATTCTGTGTGCTTCATTCGTTGCCCTGACTCCTCTACAGTTGACATGCCCTCTGCATTTCTTTGACAGTGATCACACTGATCACTGAAGTTGCACGCCTGAAAAGTTGCACACCTGAAAAGGCAGCAACCTGGATTCCCAGTAGGTCTTATAGCTATGCAGGGTGGCATCAGGAGTTGACTAGGTTGACCAATAACTGAAGGTCTACACTCATCAGAGGGCTCACTTGGCTGGGCTGAACTCTTAACCCTCAGGACTGTTATCATGGTAGTGATATTGGCCATCTCACTTCTGTGAAATGAGAAAGGTTGATTTTAGAAAAGTATTGTAATCACTTTACTTTAACTTGATTAGATAACATGCTGATTTTAAAGTGTGAAGTAACAGTTCATATCTCATATTGGAACTTATACAGGATGAGAAGTCTTGCTGGGAAAAATGGCATGAGCCAGCCTAGTAAAATTTCTAGCAGAAGGGAAGAGCTCCCGTTTTAGAAGCAGAGATCTTTAACCACAGTGGCAGATGCAGTTTCCATTCCCAGCTCTATCCAGTACATGTGTAGATCGGTTCTTTGTACTGTCAAGTGGCTGATTTTAAATTTACTTAACTGTTGGTTGGACAATGAGCATCTTTGACTTTTAATTAACATATGCACATTTCTTATTCTTATACTTCCAATATACAGATCATTTTATGGCTAATATAGATGACATTTTCACAGCAACTCTGTGAAGGAATTGATCCCATTTTACAGATGTGTGATGAAGGTTGAGAGGATTATGATCTCTAAGTTGTGATCCAACTATAACAAATAAAGGTGCTTCTGTTCCTTGATCTTAACTGGAGAGCATTGAGAATTTCCTTAGCTCTCATTGGAATAAGTGGGACATAAAACATTTTACTTTCAGTAGATCTTTGATGTAGTGGTAATCTAGGGTCATTCAAACTGAAGGGCTGAAATGTGCCATGAGTCTCACAGGACCACATGTTATCCAGTGGTTCATACTGACCCTCCAAGGGAACAGAAATCTCCCTCCTGCATATCATACTGCTTTTTAATTTTGCTCTGATCATCTAATTGCTGGTGTATTTTGAGCCTAGAAATCCTTAGTTCAATCTCATTCCATCCATAAACTCACTAGGTGGTCTTCACCAGGCTTCTGTCTTGCAAAGTCTTCCTGATCTGCAATAAAGGGATAAAAACTCTAACCTACTTGACAGGGTTTTTGTAAAGGTTATTGAGATAACAAAGGTGAAGTAGTTTATGCACATGAACACACCATACATATGGTAAGAATAATCATTACCTTTGCCTGGTGAAAAACTTCCATAGAAACTGAAAGTCTGGGTCTTCCCCCCCCCTTTTAGTTGGTTCAGTAAAAATATCAAAATCACCTGAATCTATACTGTCGCCTCCTCTAACATTTTCTCAGATTTGTGAAGCCAAGCCTTCTTCAGACCACCCTAAGAGCAAGTCACAGACCAATCCTATTCCCCACCATTGTACTTGATGCAGCTGTGCCAATGGAGCATGTGCTGCCTCTAATGGTGGGGGGTGGGGCACCAGAAGCCAACCAGAGGTAAATAAAAATATTATCTGTCTACCTCTGGGCCTTCTGGTTGCCTATGAGCAGGGATGGGAACTCGAGTTAAGTGACTCGAGTCAGAGTTGCAAAAACGTGTTTTTCACTGACTCGTGCAGATTCAAGTCACGTGTGTCAAAGACTCAGGCAAACACTCGAGTCTGGGGCTACTGGCTCAGATGGCACCATGGATTTGGATGATTTGACATGGCTTGGGGATGCTGCTTGTGTACTCTGATGTTGTACACACTTCCGTGTTGCCCGAAAGACCTCATGTGGTGATTGAGGTCACCAGGGATTCAGATCTGTTTGAGCAGCAACAACCAGAATAAGGGTTCAATCAGGAGGCAGAGACAGGGACTGAGGGTGGAGCGAAACTATTAATATTTTTTGTTCGGGTTTAAAGGTATTGGGTGGTAGAAGTAACTAGTTGCAGAAGTAACTAGCTGGGTGCTGCACGTGTCCAGAACACAGGGGAAGGAAGTGCTTCTCCTTGTCTCCCAGACTATCCATTGCATAGAGGACATGTCCTGATTTTGTGTCTCTGGGGAGGGCACTAGGGGAGTGTTTAAAGAGAATTTGGGGGTACACGCACACACGCATGCATGCATTCACGCACACCCCAGAAGCAGTTCCTTTTTTTCAGGAAGCAGCTGCTGACTGTTTTATGGAAAAGACTTGGAACTCTAGTCTTTTAGAATCCCCAAAACGTTCTTGGTGACTTGGAAAGTCCGCCCATTAGAATTCATTTTTTGAGTTGAGTTAAAGGGGATGGAGACTCGTGACTTGACTCAAGCTGTGGTGGATTTGCCCGTCTCTACCTGTGAGTCTCCTCAGACCCACACCAGCTATATAGTTGGTATACATCGAGGGCAGGTTGGAAAATATGGGGTAGGATCTGACATGCACTTTTGCCAGCAATATCCTCCCTCCAGCCTGCTTCCGATCCTCTGTCTTCCTAGCCCCAAACCTCCCCTTAACCTCCCCATACCTGCCCACAAAACACCCCCTCTGCCAAGTTACCTGGGTCAGCAGACCATCTGGGCAATTCTGGAGTTCAGTTCTGTCAGTGGCTGCATCACACATGACAGCAGCACATTTCAACTGTTGCTGGGCCTTTTGCACCAGCAGATTGGAAGATAAAAGGCCCATAGGATTGGCCCATTAGTCTCTTTAAGGTGATAGATTGTTGATTGGGGTAGTCCACACAAAACTGGGTTTTCCATACTTGTTAACCCAAGAAGACTATGAACAAGAACAGTCATAAGCAAAGAGAAAAGGATGAAGAAGGTGAGCCTATAATTTGACAGTATAAGAGGTGAGACTTTACTATAATACCATACAGGTTGAGTCTTGAGGGTTCATGAGGGTTTTGTTCCCAGAACTCATGTGGATGGCAAAAATCACACTAAAGCAAATCCATTTAACAATGTCCTTTTGCTCAGCAATTTTAAAACAGCCTTGCTGACCTTTTATAATGCACAGAAAGGTAGTCAGTCTCTCTCCAGGTGCTTAGATAGGCTTCACTTTGAGGCAGCAACCCCTCCCTTCCCCAGGAGGCCAGGCAGGGAAAGAATGGGTGATAATGACTTGCATTCTTTCACATGCTCAGGGGGAAGGGAGGGAGTCACTTGCCTGGGAGTGCAGCTGTTCTAAGTGCCTGGAGAGAGAATGATTGATAGATTATCTACCGGCTGCCCTCTCCCACATTAACAAGGTTATTGTTAAATGTCTTTTTTCCTTTGATTTAAAGGGCTGTTCTCATCGTGTTAAGATAAAACCGCAGGTAAAAAAAATCCATGGATAATTAGGTTATACTTGTATTCTTATTTCTATAGTGCCACCAGTGGGCATGGTGCTTTAAGTGGACAGGGTCTTTACCCTGAGCACATGTCTTTCGAATCCAAAATTCTACCCAGGAGAGCAAACAGAGGGAGGGAAGTGGATGCAGGAGTAAACAGGAGAAGAATATGTGGTGATTTCAGTTATGCACAGTTTTACATACAAGTATGGTCTGGGGACAGGGAGGAGATGGCACACTTGTGTCCTGTAATGACCAGAGAGCAGCTAGCTGCCAGTCAGATCTGCCAAACTTTTAACCAGCTTTTTTTTACTGGTTCTGCTCCTCTGCCTCCAACATGCCAAAACTAAACAGGTGATGATGTTTGTTTGTTTGTTGTTGTTGTGGCAATAAGTGATATGGAAAATATGAGGAGCTCAATATCTGCATGTCAGAGTACTCTTAAAGGCACAGTTTTTTGAATTTGTAAAAGGCTGGCAGCTCTAGCACAGTAAACAGAAAGTGAAATGTATTTCATGTTTCATGTATTTGATAAGTACCTCTCCTGAGGGCATCTCCTGATTGTATACCTTACCAAACAGGTCTCATCTGTTTCTTCCCCACCCCCAGGTGTAGCTCAAGGTATATGGGTGGCAAATCCAAGTGACACCCCATCTCTTGGAAAAAAATATAATACCATTAAATAGCCAAGGGTTTCTGCTCTTTAATAATGCCCAGAAATCTTCTGCCTGAGACAACTACTTCACTCTGCCCACTGATAGGTCAAGCCCTGATTCCACCCCTCAGTGTTTTCACCAAATGTATACCCGTGGAACCTATCTTTCTTGCATGCCTGATCCTTAATCTGGAGATTCATGCAATCACTCCATTCCCTTCCTGAAACTCAACTACTCAGGGGCGCTTTGGTTCCATGCTGGACCCCTCACCTGTCTCTCTAACAAGCAGGGATAATTCTGGACCTGGAGCAGCTTGTGCATCAATACATCTACCTTCTTGATGTCAGCATAGAAGTGAGTCTTTCTGGAGGAATGGTAGCTGCTTTTTCAAGGGAAATGTCCCACACCTGCTTTGGTGTTACACTGCAGCACCCAGCTGGCAGCACAGGCAGCTGCTGTATGGACATGACCTTGGGGATATATCCCTGGGGGCAGTCAAAATATATATTTTTTACTCCCTAACAAAGACTCACTGCTAAGATGAAGTTTGAGAACTGCTGATCCAGTTCTTTCCAGACACTGTTTCTCCCCCATTCCACCCCTGCCTATCTGTCCATCAAATGTCTGCATCTGTCTGCTGTTTTCTGTAGTATTTAGATGGAGAGCTTCTGCAGGATGAATAATGCTAACCAACAGGGGTGCCCTTTATGTAGGGCAGAGGAGGAGAGTCCTGCCCCCACCCGTGTGATTTAGTCTACTTGTGATCAGACTTCAAGAGTACTTCTCCCTCTGGCCCATATGCTATGTCTATACACCACTGGCGGGATGTTGCCATTCCCCTTTTGAAACAGGGTCCTTGCCTAGGGTGTTCTTAACTGTTTTGCTGCTGAAACCCCTAGAAATGAGCTAGGAAGCATCCCAGTGGATTGTGCTCCAAAACAGCATGTCCCAAATCTTTCTCTCTCATAATAGGAGAACCTGGGGCATTTAGTGAGACTGAGTGGCAGTGCCATCAGGGTAAACAACCAGGAGGGTACACCTTCACACAACACAAGACGAATTTATAGCATTTGCTGCAGACAAGACATTGTGACAAACACAGACTGAGATGACTTTAAAAGGGGATGGAAGACAAGTCCATTGATGGCTACAAGTTGTGATGACTATATGTGATGACCTTCAGGTGCAGAGCCAGCACACTTCTAAATATCCATTGCCCAGTGCCTTAATCTCCTTGATGTTGCCTTCATCTCCTGCTTGTGGGTTTCCCACAGGCATCTGATTGGCCACTGTGGAATGCAGGATGCTGGAGAAGATGAACCTCAGGTTGGATTCAGTAGGGTCCCTCATATTTTGTTAAAGTTGCACTCCTAACCTCACTTTCCTGAGAGTAAGTCCCACTGAACACAATAGGACTTACTTCTGAGCAGGCCTGGTTAGGATTGTCCCCTCAATCCCTTACTGAGAGGTAAGTCTTAGTGCTGCCCCCAAAATACTATTGGACAACCTGACTTGAGGAACGCAGCCCAAGTGGAACGGATGCTCTATGCCTACGTGGACAATGGCCAAGACACACAAAAGCCCAGTCCAAATCATCTTAGCTGGCAGATCCGTAGAAGCTGGTTGATAATTTGGCTTATGATTACAATTTTTTACCAGTGCAGAGGAGCACACCATTTGGACTTTTATCTCAGGCATCAAAATGTTTTGGTCTGCTTATGTAGACACAAGCAAAAACTTGAAGCATGAGAGAAGTTACACATGAATCAGTAGTATTCCTGGGTGTCCCAGCTCCTGGGACAACCCCCCTGTTTTCTGCCCCCCACAACCCGTTTCCGCCCCCCCTCTTCTCCGCCCCCCCCGACCTGGAAGTAATTGCAGTGATCATCACCGCAATTACTTCCATGCAGCTATCTCCTCCATTCCCCCTTTGAAAACAAGGGGGAATGGAGGAGGCAGCCAAGGCCCCGACGGAGCCTTCCGTGCCACTTGTAAGCGGCGTGGAGGTTTCCAGTGGAGCGGTTTGGGACGCTTGTAAGCTGCGTGGAAGGCTCCGTGGGGGCCTGGGAAGCGGCACACGTCTCCTCTGAAATCGAAGGGGGTGTGCACCGCTTTCTCTCTGCCTCTGAGGGGCACCCTCAGAGGCAGAGGAGAGATCCCCAGGAGCGCTCCGGGGAGGCAACAAGAAGCTGCCTCTCAGGCAGCGCCTTAGGGCTGGACTGGGCCACCCCCCTTCCCTCCTCCTTTATAGGAGGATAGGAGATGGGCACCCTAGAGCATTGGCGCAATGGGAGTCACATCTCTCATCGCACTGCTTCTCTAGGGCACCCTCCCCCCTCCTCCAGAGGATACAAGACGGGCACCTTAGAGAGTCAACGCAACTGGAGTTGCATCTCCCGACACGTTGCCTCTCTAGGGTGCCCATCTCTTATCCTCCTATAAAGGAGCAGGGGAGGGGGCAGCTCAGTCTGGTGCTTAGGCACTGACAGAGAGGCAGTTTCTTTCTGCCTCTCCACAGTGCTCCTAGATGCTTCTCCTCCGGCAGGGCAGACGAGGCTCAGAGAGGCACCCCTGGAGGGTCAGTGCCCAGGGCTTTTGCCCCGATTGCCCCCCTCTGGGTATGCCAGTGACATGAATTCCCAACTATTCAGCAGCTCCTCACCACTTATAGCAGAGGGGGTTCCAGGGGACACTGGACCACATTGTTTAGTAATGCCACTTTTGCACAAGTGACCAGACCATTTTGGGGGGGAGGGGGTATCTTCACATTTGATTCGCCTCCATCTCAATGTGTCTCCATTGTCAGTGCTGCCCCAAAATTATGTCCTCCAGACTGAGGATTAAATGAAGGGCAGCGTGGCTTTAAGTTGCTTTCCCTGGGGTGTTTTGCACTCTCCCAGCAAGCAAGGCATCTCATTTCCCATATCAAATTCAAACCAAATTTCTCATCAGGTTTGGTGAGCTGCCAAGTGCAGTTCGCTCCTTGGGTGAAGGAGGAAGGTGTCACCTGAAGACATGCTAGAATGAAGACCTAGGATGAAACCTTCCAAAGGATTTTCCCCACAAAGTGTAAAGATGGGAAATATTTTTTTATCAACAAATACATTTAAAAATGATGTTTAGGCAACTTGCCACCCAATTCTATGCATGTCTGTTCAGATGTAAGTCCCTTGTAGTCAATGGGACTTACTCCCAGGTAAGTGCATAGGATGATACACTCAGGTACAGCACAACAACTGGATGCTCATAGAAGATGTACTGTATTTGCTTGTATCTACAACTGCTTTGGATGCTCAACTGCTGAAATAGGGCACAACTCACTAGGCAGAGTGAGGTTGCTGACTCTGGACAAAGTCATTCCTGGATATTTTTTCCCCTAACATAATACAACATTGGAGGTTCCTGTATGCTTCATTAAAATCTCCAAAATTGCTGTCAGTAGACATGTGCAGACTGATACTGATTTCTTGGAACTCTAGTTCAAACTTGGACAGTAGGCAGCTCTAAGCCAAAGGCGCCATTCATTTCCAGACAGCTCCTGTGTAGACCCCACAGAAATACAGGTTACGTTACCTTTGCATGTATCCACATCACCTTTTCCCACAGATTTCAATTGCTGAACTCTGAACTGAAGAGAGAGCACTGCACTTACACAGACTGAGTCCAGCTGCAATCCTATAGACCAGTATTTCTCAAACTGTGGGTCGGGACCCACTAGGTGGGTCGTGAGCCAATTTCAAGTGGATTCGTTTCAGGCAAATATTCATTTCAATATTTTATTTTTAATATATTAGACTTGATACTACCATCAAGTAGTGCAGGTGTGGTAGGTGCAGGTATGTGACTGCATTTGGAGAAATGTTACAGACCTGTACTTTTAACAAACTACTATGTATATTCTTTTAACAATGATAGTCAGTGGGACTTACTCCTGGGTAAGTGTGGGTAGGACTGCAGCCTAGCATTGTTAAAACTCTTCCTGCTTGATGATGTCACTTCCAGTCATGACATCACTTCCGGTGAGTCCTGACAGAGTCTCACTCTAAAAAGTGGGTCCTAGTGCTAAATGTGTGAGAACCACTGCTATAGACACTTTCCTGTGAGTAAGCTCCACTGAACACAATGGAACTTTCTTCTGAGTAGACATGCATAGGATTGAACTGTCAGGAGTCACCTTAAGCATCAGAATACATACTGAGGGCAACAATTGTTTAATGCACTGTATTGTGATATATTTATTTACTGGGAGTGGGACTTTCATTTTCCACATTGAGAGTCAAAATGGCTCAGTCCAGGCCTGGGAGCCTTTCCCCAAACAAGCGATGTCCAAATAAAGTTTCTGTTTTCTAGTGTGCAATGTGATTTCCTGATCGGTCTTCTCCATCATAAGTTTTTCAAGAAACAAAAATGTATCTTGTCCTTGTGAAATAAAAGGAAGGCTTTGCTTAAAAAAAAAAAATTCAATTCATCTTGTCTGTAGACATACATCTTGTTCCAGTTTAAACTCTGAGAGTGTGTTTGGAATTACTTTTCCTTCCCTAGAAATTAAACTTTATTGACCCATTTAATCTGCAGAAACAAACCAGCATAGATTCAAGGGCTGATTTCAAAACCTGTGCAAGAAATACAGAACTGGAGAGACAGTCAGGATACACAGCAGCTGAGTTTGTCCACTGGTTTCCATGAATCAGGACTGGAATCTAAAACTGCACTCACCAGAGTGGCATATTCTAGTGTAGACCCACTGACCTCCAGCAATGAAGAGACAAGACTCGGATATTGGAATAAAGACCACAACTTTATTGAGAACAAAGGACCTGCAACAAATAACTCACAGCCCCATCCTATGCATGTCTACTCAGAAGTAAGTCCCATTAGATTCAGTGGGCTTACTTCCGGAAAAGCGCGGCCAGGATTGGGCTGTAAACTAGCTAATGAACACGAAGTCAGTGTGAACCATTACCAGATATGCAGTAGCAAATATTTTCCACTACCACCTACATCCCAAAACACATAAAGCAAGTCTACCCAGGCTAAGCGCCTGACATCAGTTATCTACCTGGTCAAGATAGGTCACAACCACACTCTTTAAGGTGCCTTGAAGGATTCCAGACCTCTTCATCATGGCCCTGAGTGTGTGAATTGGCCATGCCTCAAGGAATTCTCTTTCCCTTGAGCCCCAATGCCCAGAGGTACTGGTCCAAGGAAACCCCTTCACCACAATGCCTCAGGTGAATCCCCCAAATCCTATCCATTGGGGGATTTTGCTAGTGCTAGAGTATGAACTGTTTCATGTTACACAGAACTTTTCATCAGGTAAAACAAGCTAGGACTAGAGGCAAACAATCATTAAATCACTTTTTGTTTCCAGAGTGCTGTAAAGACGGATCATTATTCACAATGTAGGCCTTCATCCCACTCTTCCCACAGGATTTTGTATAGCTTCAAAAACCTTCTAAACCTGTTTGACCAGAGGTGACAGTGGGACCAAAGAAATCTGTCTAACCATCATGGGAAACAATGTCTCTCAGGTCATTTTCACCCTCTCAAGAAGTCTAATCTGTCTTCAGCCTAAATTGAAGTACTTGTGGATCCCTGAGAGCCACAAAGCCTTTTGCTGTGAAGTTTATATTATAAACATAGAAATTATATATAAGTGCACTGTGCTTAAACAAATACAATTTAATTGCACTGTATATTTATGATGTTTGTGTGTTCTTCTTGTTTTGTTATGCTGGTACTGGAGCTTGTTGAGGGTGCAGTTCCTCTCTGCCTTCCTGGTGCTTTTTTGGTGAAGTTTGAATTAATTTTTTTTCTTAAAAAAAAATTAAAATTAATCCTTCCCTCAACTTATTTATTCAGAAAGAAGTCCCACTGACATCAGTAGAATCTATTCAGAATCCTCACACAAGCCTAATGCACCTTCCTGCAATGTGGAGCTCTGAGTAACCTGAGTCATAATATGCCATGATTCATTCTTATATTGACCCTGCATTTAATTGCACTGTATATTTATGATGTTTGTCATGGTCATATATAGACTGAGTCAGATCATTGGTCCACTTCACTCAGGCTATGGTCCTATTCACCTTCCCAAGTGAGCAGACATGCATAGGCTTTCTGTACTGCTTCTGTTGCCTGGTGGCTGCCCTCCAGAGTTTCAGGCATGGGTCTGTCCCAGCCCTACATAATGCTGCTAAAAGTTGAACTTGGGGTGCTCTTCATGGAACTCAGGCGCTGAGCTGTTGCCCAGCTAGCTCATAACCCCCTGTATTTTACAGATGGGGAACAGAGTGATAATGACTTGCCCAAGAGCATCCAAGTAGTCCATAAATGAGTCCAATTTGAGCCAAGGTCTCCAAGGCCTTGACCAGTGTGCCCTTCATTGCACCAGGCCAGTCTGTTCATAGCTGCCATTCACAAAAGCTTACTTTTGAGGTGTCCTGGAGAAGCCTCATTATTTCAATTCAGGTTTTGACACATCATTTGAGGACTGATGATTCCCTGTGCTGGGGAATCTCTTGCTTTAGGGACAGCCCCTAATAAGTCCATTAAGCAGGAGGGAATTGGCCAAGTCAAGTAAGGCCTTTGGCTTAATCTGCTCCCCATTCTATGGGAAAACCACTTTGTCGGTTTGTTGGTCATGTCACAATTCCTTTGAACACTGAGATATTCCTAACAACATTTGGTACACACACAAATGGCACAATTCTATGTTTTGCATATTCAAACAATAGCTCAACCTTGCTACTCCCCCCACACCTGTTTTTCAAAGGGAGGAAGTAAAATGCAGAATGCAGCTCAGTGTGAGGCCTTCCTTGAACAGGAGAGACATCAGAGTGAAAGTTTTAGGGCACAATCCTAACCAGGTCTACTCAGAAGTAAGTCCTATTTTGTTCAATGGGGCTTAGGAAAGTGTGGTTAGGCTTGCAGCCTTAGTGTAGGTATTCAGGACAACAGTCTGCCTTTCAAGTACACAGCTCACCATGACCATTTTCAACAGGCCAAGAAAGGTGCAAAGCACAATGGCATGCAGTGTCTGACTGGGAGACAAATTGAACTATGGCTAGAGGTGTTCTTCAAGGTTATTTTTTTTTTTTTGCAGGTTTTGTTTTTTCTCCCCAAGAATGAAAAGTACAAAAAGCAGTGTAATGTGTTTTTATTCCAAAGGCATATTTTTATAAATTATAATTATTGTAGCTTTAAAAGGGTACTAGGCAGGTGATTTAGGTGGTATAGTGTCAGCAGATGCAGCCACAGTCATTGCACAGTCAATTAGGAGTTAGAAAATTACTTTATTTTTTTCAGATTTCAGGGTTGTTTTGTTTGTTTACAAAAATGAGAAGTGTAAAATATGGTGTTATGTGTTTTTATTTCGTTATCACACTTCTAACTATATGACCTACATAAGTGGTCTCAGGACCAGCATGACTTCTTGGGGGGGAGGGTCTGCGCTCATGCATGAACCCCTTTGGCAGGGGTCATCATGACGCCCCCCTACAGACATTTGGAGATGACAGCATCATGTCATTGCTGCACTTCTGGGTTGCTGAGCTCTGAGCTGCATGGAGGTCGGCTGGGCGGAGCATGACCATTTGGCTGCGCACCTTGGCGGAAACAGTGCTCAGGGTGCAGGATGAAGTCAACCTTGGTGCAGCTGTGTAGCAGCAACTAGCTGACCACTCAGGAACTCTCATGGATGTTGCCTTGAGGCCCATAAAGAAAGGGGGGGTATAAATAAAATGATGTAATCCTCTGTTTGAAGTTGAGTACCTGTTTGATCCCTGCGCACCCGTTTCCAAAGGTGGGTGGAGGAGAATGAATTTAAAATGAGAATGAATTTAAATTTAAAATGTTGTGATACCTGGCTCGAGGTGTCAGCATGAGAATTGGTGCCTGCATTCAGGAAACATTGATAGGTTTCGTATTCAAAGATGAATTCTTCAGAAAAGAAGAACAAACAGATTCATAACTGCAGGCAGAGAGTTATGGCAAGATGACAGGGCAAGGAGGAGAAGGGTAAATACAATGGGGTTAAGGATCCCATTGTAAAGAAGGTTCCTGTGCTTCTTCCCCAACAAAGCTAAAAAGGGAGTGAAGGAGAAAAGTTTCAGGAGCTGGGGGGGCCTGTCAAGTGTCATGTTGAGACCAGCACTTGCATGGAGAGATCAACCTGGTCTCCAGAAGGATCCTGGGGATTCCTGCAGAAGATCCTGGGGCTTGGCAGGGGGCGTTATGGGTGTGTTCCGAGTGTCCCTGGCAGGATTGTGGAAAGGGGCTGTTTGCTTTGTCAGAGCAGAGGTGAAGGCAGGGCGCTGAGCGAGACTGCCGCCTCTGCCTTCTGCTGTCCGGCTTCCTTGCTGGGGGAGGCGAATGCTCAGGCCTCCCCATCTCCCTGCAGGAAGGAGGGAAGGGTGGAGCAAGGGCAATCAGGGGGCCAGGAGAAGAAGAAAACTTTGGAGATGGAGTGGGGTGTCGCTTGGGGGGGGGCGCGAGAGTCCGGCCAGGCTGACCCAGTTGGGGGCGGAGGAGAAGCGAAGGGGAAGGAGGATGTCCCTGAAGGGGGGAATCTGCGGCACCCGGTCAGTGTTCCAACTGGGCTTGGGCAGCCCGCACCGCAGACACAGGGACCAGGAGACGGACCTCCTCGCTTGGGTCCCGGCCCAGCTGCGGGCCGCAGGGCGGGGAGGCAGAATCCAGGCCAGCGTCAAGCAGCGTCTCTCGGCCCCAAGTGCGCTGGAGAAAAGCCCCGAAGCGCTCTTGCTCAGCCTCTACCCCCCAACCCCCCCCGTCTCTCGCACGCATGCATGCATACACACACGCACAGTTCCCACTACACACAGAATTTCCACGACACACAAACACAAAACACAGCACAAAACACAGTCTTAAGGCACCAAACTGGAAGTCTCAAATCCCAGCTCTGCACGCGCGTGAGAAAGGGCAGGAATGCGCGCGTGGAAATCCACAGAGAGGGCGCAATCATTCCGGGGAAGAAACAGAGTCCAGGTGCGTGGTGGGCGTTTAGTCACTTGCGCGTGTGTGCGTGGGGTTGGGTCTGCGCGCGCGAGCGGGGTGGGGGTCCTCCTCGCTCCCCCTCCTGGCACCAGATTTCTCTGAACAGGATCGAACCAGACCGGGAGTGGCCAGGCGTGCTTTCGCAGGCTGACAATGGAGGGGTTGCTGCTCCGGAAAGTAGAGCCTCCTCCACGCTCTCCAGGAGGCCAGGCTCGCGAGTGGAACTGGCCGCCCTGTAAAG
Source organism: Tiliqua scincoides (assembly GCF_035046505.1). Lineage (NCBI taxonomy): Eukaryota > Metazoa > Chordata > Lepidosauria > Squamata > Scincidae > Tiliqua > Tiliqua scincoides. Next base: position 149,423,611 of record NC_089822.1, read on the forward strand.
CCACGCGGGTCAGTGTCCAGCGTGGATGAACCAGTGTATACCTACTTACACACGCAGAGAGAAGCACACACCACGGACATCTGAAGCGCCGTCAGGAACTGACCGGTCTGGTGGCTCTTCTGCCAGACACGCTCACCCGTGGGCACAGGAAGAAGGCTCTGTTCTCACAAGCACCTGATAGGGCGCACGTGGGGCTGGGAGAGGTTCGAAGGGGACAGACTGCACGCCTAGTTCCCAGGCAGGCCCTTAGGTTCGCGGCTGGAGCACTAAATGTGCTGCGATCCCATTCGAGACGCTCTCCCGTGGGCCTCTCTCGCTGAGATCCAGGCGGGACTCCCAGCCCAAGCCTCTGCGGATCTACTCAGAAGTAAGTCCCATTGAGTTCAATGGGGCTGACGCCCAAGAAAGCATGCATGGGTTTGTAGCCTTGAGGCGCGCCTGAGGTTGGCTGCAAACCTCCCTGTCTCGGCTGAAAAGGTCTCCTGGTAGCTGTGGGGCCAGGAGAATTCCCACGAGTGTGTGCGCCTCCTACGTGTCGCGGCACGCCCGAAATGTCCAGACGACGTCCATTCACAGCTTTTCAGCAGGGCTGAGGGCTCGCCTCCCAAGTGCGTTCGCAAACACGCGCGGGAACGTGGCGAGGGGGCGATCCGGATTCTTTTGGCAGCCAAAGGCTACACGCCTGGCGTGTGTGTGTGTGTGTGTGTGTGTGTGTGTGAGAGAGAGAGAGAGAGAGAGAGAGAGAGTGTAAGACAGAATGTGTGAGACAGAACGAGAGTGTTTGTGTGTGTGTGAGTGCGAGACTCTGTGTGTGTGTGTGTGTGTGTGTGTGTAAGAGTGTGAGAGACAGAGCGACTGTGTGTGTGTGAGTGTAAAAGAGAGAATGTGTGACAGAGAGTGTGTGCTTGTGTGTGAGAAACAGACCGAGAGCAAGCACAGGCGACACGATCCCCGTCGCTGCCGGGGAACTGGGGACTTGGCTGGCGTCCCTCCGCCACATTCGCTGTTCAGTGAGGCCGCGCTCCGCGCCGCTTTCCCTGGATGGCTGCAGAGGTCAGGCGCGCTCAGAGCGCGGCGGCGGCGGCAGCAGCTTCACAGGCCGCTGAAGGAAAAGCCCCGGAACCCCACAGGCTGGGGGGGGGCGCGGGAGACACGCACTCCTCCAGCGAGGGCAGCCACACGGAGCGGGCGGGCTCCGGAGCTCCTCGCTGGCGATCCTCAGCCTCCTTTCTGCGGAGAAGGGCCTCTCGCTGCTGCGACTTCCTTGGGGCTTCCCGGTCACTCTTGGGCACGGCTGAAATCCTGCACCCACTTACCGGAGAGTAAGCCCCATTGACTATAATGGGGCTTACTTCTGAGTAGACATGCCTAGGCTTGGGCTCTAGCTCTGGACATCCAGGGCTCTTGCTCCAGCTCGGTCCCTTGCCCAGCCCCCCCCCGACACCCTTCTCCCCCCCCCGACACCCTTCCCCCCCCCGAGGGTTTTGTTTGCTGGTTTGTTTTATTCCACGGGCCCTTCACCTCTTCCCAGCCCTCCGTCATCACCTCCGCCACCTTCCCAGTCCTTGGAACTGGAAACTATTGGGGGGGGGGGCTCAGATCCATCAGTTACCCTTTCAGATGCCGAGTTTTTGTTTACAAAGGAAGAAACGAGGGGGGGGTCCTGTTTATTAAAAAAAAAAAACAGCGCCCCCCCCCCAGACATCGCGGTTCCTCGTGTCATGAGGAGCAAATGCTGCTATAAATACAAAGGCATTGATTCCCATAGGGATGGCAAATTCGGCGATTTTGTGCGACTGCATCCAGCAGACGATGCCCAACCTTTGGTTCTTGGTGGCACGGCCCTATTCCCTTCTCTGCCTAGGGCAGGGGTTTCCAGGAGGGGTGCTCCTTTCCTCTTTTTGAAGACTCTCCAATATTCCTTTTAAAGCTTTCCTCTCGTTTTTTACTCCCAAAGGGCTAGAGAACAACAATCAGTAATAAGCCTCCCCTTCCTACCCACCCACCCACAATTCGAGTCCTAGTTTCAATTTTCCAAATCGTCCCAGTTTAGAAAATGCCCCATCCCGGACCGATTTTAAGCTGAAACTGGAATTGATTTAAAAAAACAAAAACCCTACAAAACATGCATTGGGTATGGAAGTTATTGATCATCTTTCTTAAATTCACTCCCCGATAGCAAAACGTACATTTATTATTTTCTTGAAATCGAATCAAGCGAATAAATCGAATACAGAACTTTCCCAAACGTGTGTTGTTGTTTTTGTTGTTGTTTTTTTAAGGAGTAATTAAAATGCCACAACAGAGCAGCAGGGGTTCAAGTCAAAACCCGAGTCCAGGCGGCATAAAGGCGAGAAGATCCCCTGGATTGGGCTTCTAGCGACCCAGACGAGGTGCTAGTCAGTTTCAAGCCTGGGAAAGGCCTTCGTCAATTTCGTTCAGCTTGCTGCCTTCCTTGCAAATCGCTTCGCCCTCCTACTCCTCGCCTATAAACTGCCCTGGAGTAGACTTACGCGCCCCTCGTTCTCCCAGGCCACTAGATTTCTTCGACGACCCCCCCCCCCTACCCCGGTCTTCTTTTCTTACTTTAAAAATTATATATCTTCATGTCACAACCATTTTCCTTTTAAAAGCACAAACATCCAATTTGGCTCAGTGTAATAAAATCAGTCGGAGATCCTTAAACGCTACCATTCCGCTGAATTAAGTTGTGAAATCTAATCTATTATATCCATAAAGGAGAATGCTTTCATTGTAAATTCAGGTTATAAAGAAAACTCTACCTGGAGCAGTCAAGTCCCCCCCCCCCAATTTCCCTCTTCCTTCCCCTCCCCCTTCGGATTTGCTACTTGATGGCTTATCAAATTACTTCAAAATGCCGGTCTCCCCTTTTTCCATATCTCATTGGAACCAAAATTAAATGTGGCAAGACGTCCCTTTTAACAGCATGAAAAGGTCATAAACTGGCAACAACAACACAGGAAAGAATAAGACACACAAAATTATTCCAGCCCTTTGCAACTGAGGCTCTGTGATTAATTTGACCAAAAAAAGATCATATATATACACACACACATATATATCTACCCCAGTAACAAAGGGATACGAAGAAACAGCAAAGCTTTGCGGAGCTGGGAGTTTGGCCAACCTGCGTGGCAGACCCACGTGGAACTAAAAATCTGGAGATCGGATCATAGAATGAAATAAAATGCGATACACAAAGAAGGGGAGCAATTTTTAAATGAATCTCCTATTCTGGAGGAGAGTCTGACAGTTTAAACAAAGGAATCTTTAAAAAGCAAAAGACACCCCTCCCTTCATTATTTAAATGCAGAGAGACTATATAAAATATATAGAAGGTGTATATTAGCGCTGGGGGTGGGTGGGAAGGAAGAATAGGGTCATTGAATTTTTAATATTGGAAGAAGGAGCAATACTGATTGCCAGAATACTGATCACCTGGGCTTTATCGAGAAAAAAATTAAATCTTCCCCCAAAAAGGAAGAAAAAAAAAGGGGGGGGAACCACTGATTAACGTATTATTCTTTATCTTCCAAAAGAAAATTTAAAATACAGGAAGAAAACAGCCCCCAAGTTCGTGGTGGTTCCAGGAGGAGGCATGGGGACCAAAATAATTCTAAAGCATATCCACCAAAGTTTTGCGATTAGGGAGAGAGGTGGGTGGGAGGATGCAGCTTTGTCAGACCTTGGGAGAAAGATTTATTAATGTGGGGCTAATGTCCCCAGTGTTACATCCTCCTAAAGCCCTGCCCGATTTCCTAGTCTAATCTTTTATTTTCATCTAATTATTATTTTTTTCCCTGCCACTTCCAACTCAGCGCCTTAAAAGAGAGCAAAAGGGGGGGGGGAAGAGAAAGGGAGGAGAAATCCGAACCCTGCAAATTCTCCAGTGTGTTTGGCAGCGTTGAAAACCTGAACGCCCCAATCGCGGCTACAGAGAACGAACTGGGGCTTGTGGAAGGGAGCTCAGCACTGCCCAGAAATCTAAAAAGGGGAATTGGGGGGGGGGGGAGTCAAAGATCGCGTTTACTCAGAAGGCGAAGGGAGGGGGAGAAGCCCCAGGATCGTTCGAGTCAGTGTAAGGAAAAAAAAATGGTGTGTATGTGTGTGGGGGGTGGGTGGGTGGGATCCACTATATTCCCATGCTACACTTCAAAGATCTGGTTTTGGTAAGAATATTCCAACTGCAAAAATTATTTTGGAAAACTACTATGGGTAATAATAAAATGGAAGGGGAGCACAGCTAAGGAGGATCATTGCGGAGCTCTTTTCTAATTAAATCAAAATGTTTGCAGGGCCAGTTAATGTTATTAATATTCCCGTTGTCTAAGTCAGAATGAAGAAGATGATGCAACCATCTCCGGGCGCGACCGAGATTTGATTTTCATTTCTCTACACTCGAAGGCGAGCAGCTTGGGAGGGCGGAGAAGGTGGACGATCATCTCGTCGCAATAAGGACTGGAAATCTGAACCCAAGAGGCGGAAAATGCCCTTCCCTAGAAAGATGCAGCCCAAGCCTAGGCTGGTCTACTTAGAGAAGTAAATCCCACTGTGTTTCACGGGGGCCCACTCCCAGGAAAGCGGGCACAGGACTGCAGCCCTAGCTTGGCCGTGTCTACTCGGAAGTAAACCGCACTCCTTCCCAACTGAAGTTGCTCCCAAGCAAGCCGGTTCAGGACTCCAGACCAAAGGTTGGGGTGGGGTGGGGGGAGAGGGGGACACACAACCCAGAGAGGGAAAGGAAATTAAAAGCTTTTACACACGCAAGATGCTTTGAAACGCTGGGGAAATTTGGACGGCTGCAAACTCCGGATTAGAAATAATGGCACCTTTGGAGATTCTGGCTACTATCACTCTGCACAGGGGTAGGGGGCTGCGCTTGGAAATCGTGCCCTACTAGGGGTTGTTTCGTTTTGGAGAGCTTTAAGTGACTGGATCTGGGTTCTTGGGCTGCTCTGGTGCAGTGGTCTGAACATTAAAAAAAAATATACGTTTTTTCAGGCTCAAACCACCTTTTGCTATTTATTTTCTGATAAAGCTCCAGGAGATCGTTTCAGGAGCTTAATATTTAGTGATCCTAAAGGTTCGTATATAGAATATTTGTTCATTTCCAAGTGGAACAGACCCGAGTTTCATTCCCCAGGCCTCTCTAAAAAGCCCAGCTCGGACAATTCCAGCACTGGGGCCGTGTTGAATTCCAACTCTGCCTCCAAGTTTTATTGAATTTAAATGTGCAAATATATTCAAGTGGGGGGCAGCTATCCAAGGAGAGTGGTCAGGATAGATGGTCTGTCTTTGAAGTCTTGCAGCCAAGCATTATATGTTTGAAAAGAAATTTTTAAAAAAGCTTCCACAAAATCCTGATTTGTTTGTTGGTATCTCCTAGTCCTAACAGACATTGTCTTTACCTTTTTACAGTTCATTCTAGTTATTTTTCCCCACCCCCCAATCATATGCATCCCCTTTATATTTCGAAACACCAGAATACTGTCTAACTCTCAGCACTTAAACAGAAAGTGTTTAATTTAAGGAAATATATTTCTCTGGCTTGTCTGTTATTTCGTAATTAATGCTACCCTTTTACATGATAATGCACTTTGCCTTATTAGGGGACAATCCTGTCTACACTTTCCTGCGAGGAAGCCCCACTGAACACAATGGACTTATTGCTGAGTAGACATGCGTAGCCTTGTGCTGTGGGAATTTCCACCTGCCCTTACGGAGATCTAATCTACCACAGATCTAATTTTAATCTAAATTAAAATTCCATCTGAAACATTTGAAAATTTAATAATTGCATGACGAACTGTTTAGAATTGCTTTTGAAATCATGGAGAGTCAAGGAAAGAGCAAAACAAAAAAAAAATCAAATTAAACTAAGGCCCACACGAGTTCCAAATGTTAGCGTTTACTTATACCTCATTAACACAATATAATTAGTAGTAATGCTATTGGTATTATGTTGGGAAATTAAGCCAAGTGCCAGTTAGAATTTGCTAAATCTGGATTTAGGGACTTTTTTTTTTTTGTCCTTAAGTAAGTTCATTTTAATAAAAATAAGTTACTTTTAATTTAAAAAAATAATGTTTTTAAAAAAAACTTTTTAAACGCTCATGTGTTTTTGATTTAAAAACAAACTAGTTAAAAGATTTATTTTTGTTCTCGTTTTAAGGAGCGAGGGGGGAAAGCGAAATAGAGTGTAGCTGTCAGAATTTCCTATGCGGGTTCGGAGATCTGTACATTTAAAGGGTCCGTTTTCGTTTGGGACGATTGTGCAGAATGTAAAGCTGAACGGCTTGGGTGGAGTGGGGAAGGGGATGCTGCGCATCTTGCCCGAATCCGTTTAGGCAAAGAAGGGCTCTGAACTCCCTGTGCTGTATTTTGCCTGTTTCCAAGCACATAAATCAAGTTTAGTTCATTGTTTCGTCTCTCGATCGCATTTCGTTCTTATTTTAAACAAAATAGTGGGGGTTGGGGAGATAGGAAGGGAGGAATTGAGGGCGATGACAAAAAAATCACAAGGAAATTGGGGGAAAAAAAAATCATAATAAACATACCTGCAGATCCAGAAAACCAGGTCCTTTCCCCCAAAGGGTTATTAGCATGGGGCGGGGGGGAGGGGAGAAAGAACCTGCCCACAGTGTTTTGTTGGCTTCGCCCATCCTCTTCTCCACTCCCACCCCCCCTCCTTCCCCCCAATAAAACATGCAAATTCAGTGCTGATTCTCCCTGCGATCCTGGAGCGGGGCAGTCTCGCTTCCTCGTTGGGGGATCATTGCCTCTGGCCAATATATTTTACAACCTCAGCTGGGAGGTGGGGAAAGCAGAGGAGGAAGCGGCATATATTACAGGCGATCCTTCTCCGTTCCCATCATCACCACGTGTTCTCGCAGCAGAGAGTCCCTCTTTTTCATGCATCCGGGTCTCCTGCTACTCGCCATGCCTACATTCTCCTCCATGGCTTTTTGCAGTTCGTGGCTGGCTGGAGGGAGGGAGGGAGGGAGATCGCCTCTGCTGCCTCGCCTTCAATGCAGCCCCTAGACGTGGTGGGATTCTTCTTCTGCTCATCAAACAGAGCTCCTTCTTTCCAAGCATGACTCCAGCAAGGCAGCCTGCAGATCCCCCTGGGTTGGTAGGGGGTGGGGGGGGAAGGGTGCAGATCTCCAAAAGCAACACAAGCTCGAGAAGAAGAGACCATCCAAGCAACCACTCCTGGTGCATTAGGAAAGAATATCTCCCCACCCACCCACCCCTTCAGGGATCGCAGAGGGGATGATTACTCCCCCACCTCCAAAGCATCCGAGTTCCTCGCCCGCCGATCCAAAGTTATGTCGAGGTTCCTTGCTGCCAGAGCCCTCCATCGCCTGGCTGGGGCTTCCACCACCTCTCCACCAGTCCTTTCTTCTTTGCGGGATTCGGGCTCCCTCTTGCTCTTGACCCCTCGCTTCTCTCTCTCCCCTCCACCCCGTCTCTCCTGCAGCCATCCTCTCAGCAGCGTTGCCTTGCACTGCAGAGCTCCGCCGGATCCATGCCTGCGACTCCGGGGCAAAGGAGAGAGAATGTGGACGGATGCACGGGCACATCACAGATCATCCTCGAGAACGATCTGCACTGGAGGCTGCCCAAGAGTCTTCGCTGCCCGGCTCCGCTTCAGGTCTCACCCCCAGGGAAAAGGAAACGAGAGAAGCAGCCGCGGCGCTGAGGGAAGGAGCGCCCGGGGCGGGCGGGCGGGAGGGGGAAGGGAGAGAGAGGGAGGGGGGAGGGGCGCTCTGCTGGAAAGCGCCTCCTGGAGCCTCCCTGCCCCCATCCTCGTAGCTTTAATCAATGGGAACTCCTCCGCCAGGCTGCTCTTAAGGACGAACCCATCCCTCCACCCCTCCCTTTGCGAGCAGGCCAGGGCTGAACAAACTGGTGGGACTCACAGCAGCACAGCCTCTTTTTCTCGCTCAGGAAAAAGCCACCTGGGATCTCACCGCGTTGATTTTTGGGAGTGTTTCACCCCCAAAGCCACCAGCCTGCCCCCTCCTGCTCGCTAGCTTTGCTTTGCACGCTCCCTCCCCGTCCAGGGCGCTGAGCCCACCTTAAATCCCCGCCGCCTTCTTGGTTACACACAGCCGCTCTCAGCCAATCAGCGAGGCGACTCGCCTTGCTTGAATGACTCTTGTTCTTTGTTTGCGGAGGGGGGATCGTTCCGATGTGAGCGAGGGCTGTTGCAGGCTGCGGAGCCGATGGGCGTCCGGGCCCGCTTGGGTGTGCTTGTGCAGACGCCTAAGCAGCCTTCTGGGGGACGCCCTCCATGAAGTCTCCCGCTCCCTGCTTATTGATACTGGCCTTTGCAATTCCACTCATCCAAGGAGCTATTAGGATGTCTGTCCAGGGCAATCATGTTGGAACTGGCCTTCCAGTCTGCGACCGCTGGAACAAGGACCATTTCAAGGAAAAGCAGATCTGATGGATATTTCAAATATGACTTTTAAAAGAGCCCACGCAGTCAGGTTGCAAAAGTCATGGGGTTGAACTGGGGGCTCCTTTATAGCTACAAGCCCCCCCCCCACTGTGACCATCCAGCCCTGGGCTGAACCCCCAGGTTGGTTCTGAGGAGAAAAGCAGTCTCTCTCTCTCTCTCTCTCTGGAAGGGGGGTGTCAGTTCAAAATCAACCCCATTCAAGAAAACCACAAGTTAAGAGAGTGGAAATGTTGATGTTGGGAGAACCACCTGAAGCACCCAGAATGATTTCCTCTGAATGGTCTTTTCAGGAGGGATAGTTTGATTAAAATCTATTTTCTTTGGCTAATGAATTAATAATCGAGTTTTTATCATCACATTTCTACTCAGATTTTTAAAATGGGGAATGTTTACTCAGGGTAACATTCGAGAATGCGCATAATTCATCTTGGATGAGTGCTAAGGTAATATGGTTATTTCAAGTGAACATCCTGTGCAAGCATGTTCCGCTGAACACAATGGGACTAACTTATGAGTAAATATGTGCAGGATTGTGTGATCCTAAGCATATTGTTTAAGAAAAAAAGGAATTCCCCTGTTGCACTGGGTTAACTTCAGTGAGCCTGGGATCCAAGAAGCTTAGGACCCTGTCTTGGGACATCCCCTTTGATTTCCTCTTGCATCTCTAACAAGCAGATTACCTTCTAACAGTCATGAGACTGTAGACTGCTGCTGCTATAATGATTTGCCAGGTGCACACTGCAATTAAGGCATCACAAATAAGGCTGAATGAATAACTTCAAAATTTTAAAATGTGTACGATTTAAAGATCTTTTTTTACATTTAGAAAGCAGATTTCAAATCTGGAATTTTAATTCTGTAGTAATATACCAGAACAGAGGAAAACCTAGCAAAGTGAATGAGTGATGATGTTTGTCCTGATTTTACTTGAAATTTAAATGCTGGTTCTGGAAGCCAGACAGAGAACACAAAGGTTGAGTGTTGGCAGGGAAATCGGATCCTAAAGATTCTATTTTGAACATCTGACCAGATGTAGTAGATTTTGAGGCTATTTGGATACAGAATTCATTTTTGTGAGATTGGGAGTGGGGGGGGGGGAGGAACTATATTGAAACATTCCAAGCAATCCACAGTTAATCAGCCTTGGTTTTGCTCTTTAATTACCCCCAGAAGGCCTGAAGCAGTACCTCCAGCCATGCAAAGACCTACTTCCTGTATAATCTCTTCAGAATGGCAGGGAAAACAAAGTTTAATGTTGTTGACAGGGTGAAATTGAGTCAGTATTGTCGTCCCAGAGACAGCAAAGTTGGGGACCAGGACCCTTAAATCTGTCCATATGCCTGTTGTTATTGCCCCTGGGTAAAATCTCTTGGGGGTAATAATACCTAGTTCCGACTTTCCCCTGGGTAAGGCACTTTGGAATTCACCCTGAAAAGCAAATGTGGGTCATGTGATGTGGTGAAGAACTACAGACTTAAAATTTTATTCCAGTCTTTCACAGTGCAAGGAAATTGGGTCATGATACTGTCACCTCTGGTCAGTTACTCCAGGCCACATCCACAGTATGGGATATTCACATAGGGTGTGTATTCACACAGTCTTGGGTTGCTGTACCCAAGACCAGCCTTACCATCAGACGTACTCAGCCTCAGACACACACCCCATCCTTAACAAATCTGCTGTCTGAGGCATATATCGGTGGGGTGGATTTTATCCCACAGGAACCAAAATATTTTAGGCCATCTCCAGCAGTTCTTGTTTAACTCCTGCTACAGAGTGCATCTCTCCAGCCTATATGTGTTAAGATCCAACTCTATCCTTCATATACACTGGTGTACAACTACACATGCCAGACCCGCTGATGTAGAAGTTCTCCTACTGACAGACACACCACAGGTGCTAGTGCTACATCAGAAAAACAGTGCGCCAGTGTAACTCAAACATCTGTTGTATACCACTGGAACACCACTGGCAGAGAGGCCAAAAACAAAGAGGGGTTGGGGGCAAGGGAAGGACAGGTTAATTAACATTCTGTACATCCTAAGCCATCTTCAGTCAATGGACATGTCCCTGACACCAGAAAAACACTACACTATGAACAGAGCTGTAGGAGTGACCCCATAGGCCCTGCCCACTTTCCTACAATGGAGCATAGGGTACAGACTACATTTGTCAGTCAGCACATCAACCCAAGTGCTAAAGCCCCTTCCAGAGAAACTACTACTCAAAAGATCAAGATGCACAGCATGCGACAATATTTCTCACAGGGGAACTTTGGTGGTGGGCAGGATTAGGAACTTGAGTCGGATGGCTCTGACTCAAGTTGTGAAAATATGCATCTTTTGCTGACTCGTGAGCTGCACACGTGGAAGACTTGGAAAAACACTCGAGTCAGGGCTCACCTGACTTTGAACTCACCCCCACCCATGCACCTACCTGTGTCTGGGTGTGCTTGCTTCCTGTTTTCACAGCATGAAAACCCTTGGGGGGCCATCATTCAAACTGGGTGAGCAGCTGGGAGGTTGCAGCCATGAGGCAGGGAAGGGTTAATGCATCCGAGCAGGAGGGGAGAGGTGGGAGAAAGCTCTTTTGCTCATCTCTGATAAGAAGGAAGGAACCTGTGATTAATGAACACAGGATAGAAGGTTTGGTATTGTCTTTGGCTGCAAGAGGGGAGGAGGAGGAGCCGGAGCCGCCCAAGGGGGTTCTTGCCTTATGATTATCTACAGAAGCCCAGGGAGGGAGAGGAGGCAGGGAAGGGGGGAAGCAGTTCATATGATAATGCTTTCCACTGCATGGCATGACTGCTCTGAGCTCCATTGTTACTTGGGATGAGGAAGCCCCACTGAATGACCAGCTACAGTGGGACTGCTTCTGAGTAGAGCTGCCAAGGATTGGGTCATCCTGGTAAACCTTGCAGCAGCTGTGAGTGACCCTTCTCCCTCTTGCCACTTCTCTCCTGGCTCTCACACAGTCCCTCCCATCCCCTTCTGACTTGTTTATAGATGGGTAGGGACAGCAGCTGAGTGTTCAAAGAGACCTTGAACACACACACAACCTTAGGCAGCAGCCCTGTTTTTCCTAAGGCTTTTTTTAAAGGGGGTGGGTGACTTGACTCAAGTTCTTTACATTTGCAAAAAGGTGATTTGGAGACTTGGAAAGTGCCCCTGTTATGATTCTCTGTTGGGTCGAGTGGCATCGCAGGGGTGGTGACTCTAGACTCGACTCCAGTCAAGTCATGCTGGACCTTCCTACCCCTGGTGGTGGAAACCATGATGAAAAGGAACTTGGTGCAGTAAGCTGCACAAACGTACTTCACAGCATGTTTGAAACGGGGACTTGCAGTGAGGGGGCAGCAGGTGAAGCAGAAACACCCCATTGTAGTCTGTGGAAAAACACAGCAGCCACCCCACCTGCTTACACCTGAGGAGGCTCTCCTTACACCCGAGGTAAGGTGTAAAGAGAGCCTGTACTGTAAGGAGAACCTCCTTGGGAGTAAGCAGGTGGGGCAGCTGTGGTGCTTTTTCATGGACAATGATGGGGCAGTTCTGTCTCACCTGCTGCCCCTGCACCATTTGTCTCTCTGGTTTGAAAAGATATTGTATCAACTCTCAATTCTTAATGCAGGCATTCTGCCCCAGGAAGACTCCACATGCCCTCTACCTCACCACAGTAAATAGGGGGAGGACAATGCACCTCATGTAGGTAAGTGAAAGGATCCCATTCTGCAATGTATTGATGCTGCAGCTCCCTCTCACACGTCTTCGCTCCCATCATTCTGACTTCCTGATAGTGCTGCAATGCCTTATTGGAAGGCCCCAAAGGCCTCTTCTGGGTTGTGCTGAGCCTACGATCCACTCAACCTCCATCAGCCTCAGAATGGCCCATGGAAGTGACCAGAAGTGACTTCCAGTTTGACCTGCAATCATTTCCAGTTGCTTCTGTGAGCCATTCTGAGGCCTGCGAAGGCCAACAGAGTGGTTTGTAGTCTCAGAGTGACCCAGAAAAGGCCTTCAATATGAGCATGTTTAAATTGGTTAACTGTTTATTTAAAATAAAACAAATAAACACTTTGTTGGAGTTCCTAATGTTGTCTTGGGTGATTAAAAACAAACATATTTTTAAACTCAGAAATTTGCTTCTCCATCTTTATGTGCATCAAGTCAAAAGACCTATACAAAGGGTTACCAGATACAAACTAGAACAGGGTGCCTATACCTTTAACCATGTACAGAAGAAGGCATTTTGGCAGCTCAATATGGAAGGGTTTAAAAAGCTGCACCTGCCAAAATTCCCTCTTCTGTACAAGGGTTAAAGGTATAGGCACTCTGTCCCACTTTGTATCTGGTAGCCCTACCTGTGCAGTTCCAACAGGATAGCCAGTTTCATCCTGAGTTCTAATTTTTTTCCCCTTTCCTAATTTCCATATATTACTAAGATAATGTTGTAATTTTTGGGTTGGGCAGATGCTATATAGGTCCAACCCAACTCAAACAATTTGTTTTGAAATGAGTCTTAAAAAGCAATTAAACATCTTTGTTCAGATCCTGTTTGGCAAACCTCACCCTCCCCTTTATTTGTTTATTCTTGGGGGGGGGGGGTATTCAAAGTATAGCAGCATCACTGAGCCAGCCCAATAGTCCTCTAAACCACCATATCATATATTCAACCAGCAAAAACCAGGTGCTTGATATATATATAGCAGTGTAGTGCAACGTTTCTCAACAATTGTCCTACACTGTACCACTTCACATGGTCCACCTATTGGAAGTACCACCTGAAGTAATTGGTGATGATGTAATCACTAGTTACTTCCAGCTTGTGAAGCCTGAATCAACATGACAAACACCAGTTAACAGGCTCAGGTCAGATGTGAGGGCTTTTTCAAGCTCTGCCTGCTGAGGCAAGCCTCCTACTGCATTGCATTGCTGGTCAATACTGCCAGATGGTGGGGGTTTAGGGGATCCTGCAACTACAACCAGACATCATGTCGAGTACCACCAGTGGTAGGAGTACCACTGGTTGAGAGAAACTAGTGTAGTGTTCTAAAAGAGTGTACTACTATTTATTGTTCTCGCTATCAAGGCTGTTTCAGACCGAATTCTCCACCCCCACCACTCGTGTGAGTGTTCCCAATCATCTCTAAGTGTGAACTTGCACAAGAGAGATTACTTGGAAAATCAACATTATAACATGGTTACAGCAACTTCCATAAGGCATAGACTAGAAAACATGCCTTTGATATTGTAGATATTGCCTCCAGCCAGTAAGCTTGCTTAGGTAGTTCTCTCACATTGGGCATTTTCCCACATAAGTGGGGTTTTTCTTGTTTTTGGTTTTTACATCCCTCACATTTGTGATGCAAATGTAGAACCTGTGTTGGCTAGAGTGCCCTTTCAGGTTTAAAATGTCTCTCTTCTACTTCCTATTTCTCATAACTAAAGTTAGTGAAAGAGGCAAATGTCACTTGTCCTGTGTAAAAATGTTGATTGTTTTTAGTCATATCAATAAAAATCCAAAAGTTCTTTTGCCAATTTTTTTTAAGTGGCATCTAATTTGGCCCTTAACTTCCAGCATATTAAGATTATGATGTTTCCTAAAATTAGGGTTGCATATTCCTCTGACACTGTCCCCCAACAGAGCTGGATCAAAATTGTACACTGGTTACGACCTACAGCTCCCTTGTATCATCAGAGAGGATTCTGAATCTTCATCTCAGTTCACACAGTGGCTTGGATCCAAAGGTGCCCTTCTGCTAGTGGAAAGCCTCTTCCTGTAATGGAAATGCTGCTGCCAACAAGTGCAAGAGAGTTGCTTTAGAAAAATGATATCAAATCCAGAGGAGTTTGTGCATGCATTCACACAAGCTCTTTTCAAAACCCTTTCATGGTCCACTTGCATCTATGTGGTAGAGCCAGTATCATTCTTATTCTTACATTCCATTGTAAAGCAAACCCTGATACACGGTGGGCTCTTCTACTAGTGCCTGTGCAATAATTCACAGAACAACATTAAGATATTTTCTTGTTCTCCTCACTGCTCTTTGGATCCAAGCCAGAGAGTTCACAATCTTATTCTGCACTCAGCCCTGTGAGTACCCCTTGAATTGTGTTACCCCAGGAGGTTGCGAAGTCTAATTGGACTTTCCCTGCCTCTTAGCTAATATTCCTGTCCTCTGCAAATTTGTCTCATACTTTTTTGAACTCAGTTATCCTTCTGGCCAAGCCTTGTTAAACTTTGTGGCTAAATTATGTAGCATGTCTGAAGTCTGAAGTGCAGTAAAGAGTAAACCAGACTGGTTTAACCAGTGCCTTCTTACCTCTTTGGTGTTGCTAGATTTTTTTCCTCTGGACTGGATTTTTTCTCATTTGATGCGTTTATTTAAAGGTAAATGCATTTTTATGACTGACTGACAGTCCTTTGACACTGATGTTATTCATTCATTTTCAGAGTCAACAAGTATCACTAAAAAAGATTGGCTTCCAGGTGCTGGTTTCATGAATCAGAGGAGGTTGTTGTATCTTAGCATCATGTTGGTCTTCCAGTAGCTGCTTTCTGGGTGGCCAAAAGTTTTCAGATTGATACAAAGCAAGGTTGTGTAGTTCTACTTTTTATTTATTGTGGGTATTTCAGGGATTATACTCAACAGGTTGGTCAAAAACTTTACTTAATCTTGCAGAATTTTGCTAGTGATCATTATTGCTAGTGATTGCAGATTTTTGCTAATGATTGCAGAATTTTGCTAGTGAAAATATTGCAGAATAACTCATCCTCATTGTCAACTTTGAAAACTATGTTCAAAGTCTTTGACCTGTTGTGGCCTTGATCTCATCTGCACCACCACCCGCCAGATCCTATCCCCTCTTTCCTAAGTCTCCCTGACCCCTTTCTCTCCTTGGACTTTCAGCAAAATGGCTGGCATGGGTCTGAGAAGACCCATAGGCAACTGGGCAGCCTACTGGGGGGCAAGTAAGTATAAATATTTTTATTTACCTCCTTCTGTCTGATTCCCACCACCAGTACTGGATGTAGTGCACACTCCATAAGTACAGCTTCAACGGTGCCAATGGTGGGGGACAGGATCAGGCAGTTTCCCTATGGAACTCTTTGCTATGTGGAGTGACATTGCTGAGAGTTCAGGAATTCTACAGGTGATTATGCTTTAAAACCAACTTTTATTCAATGTGGAGCAAAAATATTACATTGGGGTGATTGATGGTAGTGATAAAAACAGATTGTAGGATCAGTAAAACCAGGCCTACATCACACCACCATTTGGAAGCTAAGCTTAATTTTCAGTCAATCTTTACTCAGCCACCAGATCCAATATTCTGATTGGCTTCATTCAGTTGCAACATTGATTGACTGCACAGGTCATTGTGTAATGTGTAGGCAGCAATAAGAACTTGTCTGTACAATGTAATGGCTCCTACAAGTCTGCATCACATGTTAATTTCAGCTCCTTCCTGCTCCTTGCCTTGTTCTTCATTCCAGCTGCCTTTCTGATCCTGCCTTCCTCCTGGCTCCTGCTCCAACCTCAACTCAGTTTACAGCTCCTTTAGCCTTTTGTCTCTTAATTTTGATCTCCCAGCATTGACTGCATGGATTATGGCTTGGCTTTTATCTTCGGCTTCATGTTTCAGTTCTGCCCTTTTTGGCCTTGGCTCCACACACTCACTGACGCACCACACCTCAGTCTAGGTCTGACACGAAAACATCACTATTGTGCTATGTGTGCAAAGACTGCCTTCCTAGACCAGACCAAAAGTCTTCTAGTCCAACATTTGGTTTCCAACAATGGCTGAACAGGTGAACAAGGGAAGTTCCAAAAGAACAAGAGTGGGCATTCACTTTTGAGAACAAATGGAAAGCAAACTTAATAGAGCTCATTCATTTGTTCCTAAATGAATAGGGACTCTAATAAATGGATACACTCATATTGTTTAAACATTTTATTCAACCTTATGTTTATTTTTGCTTTCATTTCTGCCTCTTTTCTGTGTGGATTTTTTTTTGTGGTGGTGCCACCACTACCACTTGCTTGGTGGTGTTGGACAAGGTGGGGGTGGGGTGAATTTCTGCACCCAGTGGTGTGGCTAAGGAGGGCAGGGGGTAATTGCCCTGGGTACCATCAGGGGTACCTTTCTGAGTTCCAGGGAGGCCATATGCAACCTTACCTCAGAAGGTATGGCAAAAAGCCCTTCCGGTTTTTGTGAAAATCAGGCCTTTCTAAGGCCTCCAGCAGACCTTCTGAGGACCGGGAAGGTGTCCCCGTGCCTCAGACCACCTCCTGGATGCCTCGGGGGGGGGGGTTGTACTGTGCATCTAGACTGCAAAGGATGTTAAAAAGTTTTTTGCCCCTTGGTGCCAATCCCTTAGCTACACCACTGTCCGCACCTCAGGCATAATCTGCCCTTGGGCCATCCCTGTCTGACAATCAAATTAAATGGTTCAGTACAGCAACAGATCCATCACTTGGGGCTTCAGCACCACTATTTTAGCTCTAGCCACACCTGGCCCATCCATGAAGTGAACGATGTGTAGAGTGGCAAAAGACTTTTGTTCTCAACGGGGTCTTGCACCTGAGAGGGCCCTGCGTTAGGATAATCTACCCTGGTTTTGTCAAATAAACACATCACAGTGGATACCTAATACCACATTGCAGAAAGATTACCTTTTCATAATAAAAGACAACAATAATATGATTTATTTCTAATTTATTGATGTTAAGTGGTTTTTAGAAATCCAAAAAAGATAATTTGTTCCCAACAATGCTTTTGTAAGTGCATTTTGAATTTTTTCTAAACAAAAATAAAATTAATATTTTTACTAAATCATTTCACAAGCACTTAAACAAGTGGTTTTGTAGCTATTTCATTTTCAAAGATAACCTACACATTTTGTTTGTTTACTTGCAGACTTATATATATGTGCAATTTTACATGAAAATGTGCTTAGATCAGTTTGGTCCATTAACTCTCATGTAATTTTTAAGCATACATTTTGTTTGCTTTCTGTTCTATCTTAGAGATATAAAGTCTATAATAAATTTTATTTATATCTCTAAAATTCTACAAACCTTGACTGTGAACCTGGGGCCCCACAAAACTGTTTCCAGTTGGGCCCTGCAGCTCCTAAGGCTGGCCTTGCCTCTTGGACCCTCTTACTTTGGTTCTTCTTCATATGGTCCCTT
Source organism: Tiliqua scincoides (assembly GCF_035046505.1). Taxonomy (NCBI): domain Eukaryota; kingdom Metazoa; phylum Chordata; class Lepidosauria; order Squamata; family Scincidae; genus Tiliqua; species Tiliqua scincoides. The sequence goes on from NC_089822.1 coordinate 149,441,292, forward strand.
TTAATAAAACAGGAAATGCAGGACATGCTGGGAGCTCCTTACATGTCTTGCATTTCCTGTTTTGTTGAAAGCAACCACATGAGAAGGCAGGGGGCTGGGTCACTGACCTCTGCATAGCTTTGGCTGATGGGGAGTACATTGTGGTGGGTCAATAGTTTGGGGTCGGGCGGCAGATCATCTTAGGTTACCCCTGGCTCTAACACTAAACGTAAAAGTTAGAGGACCACAATATTTAAGGGAGGGGTGAGCTTATCAGTTGCAATGATATCGCTACCATTTCTACACCCAGGTCTGTTTTAAGAAGATGTTGATCCAAGGGCAAGTAAATACATGGGTTAAAGAAGTTTCTATACCAAGAAATTTGCCTAGGGACTTAGGTTAATGATTACGCGAGTTGTTCCCAAACCTTTTAGCACTGGGACCCACTTTTAAAAATTACACTCCATCAGGACCTACTTCCCTATAACTTCTGAGCATTTGTTGGGCTCCATATTCATAGGATTGGGAATTTTCTGGTGGCCTTGCATTCCCCTTCATCTGGCCTTTGATAGGGGCAGAGACACATTTGCCTACTCATGAGTAAACATGCACATGTGGCTCAGTTTAGCTTTCCATAGGGCTCAATGAATTTTCCTTGTCAGCTTGGGAGGATAGCTCTCAAGAATTTATTGGGAACTGTGTTCATCAACTGGAAACATTTTGATGGTGTTTTGTTCTCTTTGGCCTGCCCTTCAAAGTGGACTGAGGCATGGTCACCTACTCATGAGTAAACATGCACATGCTGCTGTGTTTCTGTTTCCGTAGAGCTCGATACATTGTCAGTTATCAGCTTGTTGGTTTCATGACCCACCAATAACTGGGCTGAAACCCACTGATGAGTTGCAGTCCCCAGTTTGAGAACCTGGTCTAGGCCAGTGTCATTCCTAAGGACTGCCTGAGACACAGTATGTAATTTTAGAGTACAATCCTGAACAGGTCCCCTGTGCCAGCCCAGAAGTGTCACAAATATTCCATAATGCATTTTTGCACCTCCTTTTGAGCAGACTGGGCTGGCACAGAAGCCTGCACCAGCCCACAGACACCAGTTCCATCAACAGAGCTGTTGAGTTTGTGCCAGTCAAGAGAGGCCAGCATGGCAAGTGGGAGAGGATGGCAGGAGCCTGTGGACCACTGAGGTAAAAATGGGAATTGTCGTGGACCACATACACCCCCATCCCCAGAACCCAAAAAATAAAATAAAATTTGTAATAATTAGACAAGTTTAATTAGATATTTGTTAGATTTCTTCATTATAGAGAAGATCCGTGGGTTGCTGCTTTTGTTGCCAGCTGTGGCTTCAGGCAGTCCATTCTCCCCCTCTCTGGTGGTCCAAGGGGAAGCATCTCCCCAGCGAACGCTCCCCCATGCACTATGAGGGAGGGCGCAGAATGAATTGCCCATACTTTTAGCCAGCACTTCAATGCTAGCTGCAGCTTCGGGCAGTCCATTCTCTGCCCTCTCTCGTGGTCCATGGGGAAGCGCTCACTCTGTGAGATGCTGGAAGTGATCAAACACTTTTTTTCTGAGGCCTTGTGGACCACTTCTCAGGGTCTTGTGGACCACCTGTGGACCATTGACCACAGGTTGGAAACCAGTGCACTGAATAGATTTGAAATTAACTAGATTTTTAATAACTAGATTTTTAATAAAGTTAACTAGATTTTTAATAACAAGTTTCAAAGTAGGAATAAATATGTAGGGAATAAAACATTCTAATGGAGAAATGTTCATTTCATCTTCATGAATAAAGCTGATTTTTGGGGGGGGGGTACAGTCTGAGTGGGATGTGGTGATGGGAAGTGTCACAAAGAGCTTCTACATTTCAGAATTCACCATTACACCACTGGTTATGACCAAACCCTCATCTGGCATGGAAATAACCAATCCAGTATGTCATTAATATATTGATTGTGAGGAGTAGTTTTTTAGAACACATCAGTGTGTATTTCTCAGAGAACTGGCTCCATATCCTGTCATTTACCAGTAGTTGCTCATGTGATCACAGACAACCAATGGGCTGGAATCAAAATGTTCTGGCCTTGGAAGAATTTTTGTAGAGCCAAAAAATGCACCACACTGAAAACATAAATCCTTTACAAAGCTTATAGGAGGAAGCGTGAGAGGAAGCCTTAGCCAAGCAGGATCTTGTCTGAGTGAAGAAATGCAGACCCAATTAGTTCCTGACAGATGGACAAATGGAAACAGAGACAGATCTGTAGATGGATGGAGATACCTGAATGTGAAGAGGATGAAGCAGCACAGATGAAAACACAGTCTGTCGCACTTAAAACATGTTCAGATCTTTCCACCTCTTTCACTTTCTTCATTTCTTTCTTATCAGCTGCTGTTCTGCTGCCTTCCCGGGGGAGGGGGACGAGTTACTCTGCACAGATTTTGCAGCTTGGTTGATGGCTGGCTGTAGGCCAAACATGATGGACCTAGTTGGCAACCTTCAGTCTCGAAAGACTATGGTATAAGCCTACAGCACCTAGTATTTGCAGGCAGTCTCCCATCCAAGTACTAACCAGGCCTGACCCTGCTTAGCTTCTGAGATCAGACAAGATCAGGCATGTGCAGGGTAACAGTTGATGGATCTGGCTGTCTAGCTTTGGAGAGGGCCGATTCTCCCCCCATATTTACATGTTGTTTTCTTGCATAAAGAAGCATTGCCTTGCCCATTAGGTTAGATCACAAACAGACAGCTTGCAGCTTGCAAAGGACATCTGACTTCAGTTCTGACTTTTTCTGATCCCCTCCACCATTTCCTGCACCAGTTTAGAATCTTGAGGCACCCCTCCCATACGGAAGTGAGGTTACCCGGAGGCTTCGGAGATAACAAAGAGCTCCTGTCCTGGGTTGCTGGACTCTCTCCCCTTCCAAGATATTCAGGGACAGCATTCCAGTGCTGAACATAAGCACGGCTCAAAAGACCAGATGGGAAAGAAAGAGGGAAAGGAAGGCAAAATGGGGACAGGGAGGAAGGAGGGGAAAAGATTATTTGAATGTGAGAGGTAGAGGTGAGAATGGAAGGGGCTTGCTACCCCCTTCTCCAATGTTTCTAGGACACTGTCAGATGTTGGAGCACATAGCACTGGTGCCTGCGTTTACAACCTCTGGGTAAGATGTGCAATGTGAGGCTGCCCTGAAAACAATTAGGAACCTTCAGCTAGTGCAAAATGTGACTGCATAGCTCCTTATGGCTATCAGAAGAAATTAGCAGGTATCACTTGCACTGTTTGCCAGTCTGCTTCTGGACCCAATTTAAGGTGCCCTCCCCCAAAGTTCTCAAGGACTATATTCAGTTCTTCCATACCTTGACTTACACTGAGTCCTGCTGCAGTTTATCCAACTTCTGTTTCAAACTTTTTTTTCAATGAAGAAATAAGACATGGCACAGACTAGAACAACTAATTCCTTCATCTGCTGTTTGTGTGAACCAGATATCAGATTTACTTCCAAAGAACACGTGACAATGACCACCTGTTGACCACCAGATGAGGATTCATTGCCCACCTCATCTACATTATCTCAGGAATCGAGTAATGTAGTAATCAACTTCATTACTGAGAACTGAATAATGAATTTACCTGCTTTACAGGTGGATTCTATTTATTCAAGTGAGTAATTCCATAGAGCTGAGGTATTCAATCTGTGTGTCCCCCTCCTTAGGGAGGCATGGCTAGCCTCCAGGGGCATCGCCAGGCATCTGGGGAGAGGGGCTGGGCTGCTCAGCTGCATGTGCTGCCTGTTGACTTGCTGTTTTTCTGCAGCTGTGAACTAGGTGGGTGGGGCAGTGTGAGACTGGGAGGGCTGTGAAACATGTTGGGGGGAGGTGGGAGAGAAGGCTAGCTGGGCAGGCAGAGGTGCCGCATCTCAGCATGGAGCTCTCTCCATGTGCAACCTTGCCCCAAGGACTACATTTCCCAGTGTGCCCCTTGCCCTGGGCATCCTGGGATTGGTCAAGGCTGGAGGAAAGAAGAGTGTGGAGGTGCTGCATCTCATCAGTACAGGGGTGCTCCTTCAAAGCAGGAGGGAAGAGTAAGTCCTCCACTTAGGGAGCCCAGCCTGCTCTTAGTGTCCAAATGCCCCAGCCTGCAATCCTCAGTCTTGCCTGGGGGGAACAGGGGTGGCATCTACATGTTGAGTGTATGTGTGTGAGCAGCCCCCATCTACTTTGGGATGAGTTGTAATCTTGCTTCCTGTGGCTGCAATCCTTTCCACACTTTCCTGGGAGTAAGCCCCATTGACTCAAATGGGGCTTACTTCTTAGTAGACCTACCTAGGCTTGGGGTCTGTGTCAGCTTAACCCAGGATCTTCACCTTTCTCTTCTCCCCCTTCAAAAAAGAAAAAAAGCCACTCTTGATGACTTTGTCTCCAAAAATTGATTAAAAATAAAAATCCCCATTCCTTTTTAGCCATTCCCCTTTTTCTTCCTGCCTCCTTTTGAGGGGGGGGGGGTACTCTGTTGGCTGCTACTGTAAGACAAAAAGCACAATCCCAGCTAAGTCTACTCAGAAGTAAATCCTATTGTGTTCAATGGGACTTACTCCCAGGAAAGTGGGGTTAGGATTCCAGCCAAACAGTCTGAGACCTCTGGGTCTCAGTTTGCAATTAGCAGATACAAGCAAAACAAAGTCCTCCCCTCCCCCAGCACATTCATCACTTCCCCCTCCCTTTCCAAAACCCTCCAGGTGTGCTGCTAACAAACTCAGGGCACAATCCTAACCAGGTCTACTCAGAAGTAAGTCCTATTTTGTTCAATGGGGCTTACTCTCAGGTAAGTGTGGTTAGGATTGCAGCCTCAGAGTACTGGCAGCTGTTTTTTGTTTCTAGTGTATAATACCTTCATCCCCGTTTTGGGGGTAACTGAGGTGAGGTGTTGTAATGGGGAGCTGTGGCCAACGGCTACAAGGATCAGGGGAGCCATGGGCCAGAAAAGTTCGAGAACCACTGCCATAGAGTTATGAAAATACGGATGGAAGGAAACTAAAGCAGCTGTTATCAATCTCCTCCACCTCCCCCCCCCCCAGTACTCAGCCCTCCCATTGCCAGCTGCCCTGCTTCTTTCACAGGTGGGATGCTGAGCTTTTAAGAGTCCAGTCCTATGCATTTCTACTCCCCATTGTAGTCAATGGGGCTTACTCCCAGGAAAGTGTGGATTGGATTGTAGCCTAAATCTCATGCTTTGCTTGCTGGGAAGACTTGCTTCCTGGGCTGTTTTGTTTCCGTAGGCTGGAGCACAGAGAGCCTGCAGCATCTCAGTCTGAAGGGGGGGGGGAATTGGGAAACACTCCATGGGTTTTTTAAAGCAATCCCCTCTGTTGCTACCCCGCCTCTGCCCCTGTGTGTGTGTGAGCTCCACCTTGCTGCATATGCAGTTCCCAATTCCCAACAACAATTGTCTTGCAACAGACATCTGAAGATACAGGTAATTGCTTGCTATCCCCTATGAAGGGCAGTTTTAGCAGATGAGAGGGTGGCCCAGTTGATGGGAGCAGGGAGAGCCATTGTGGGGAGGACTGTCAAGCATCAGGCAAGCACCACTTGAAACCAGTGCTTTGGGCACAGGGGCACAGTTGGTGGGATTGGAAAGAGCTGTGGGAGTGCTTTTCCCACCTTTGGCACTGATTGCAGCAAGCACTGAACAGGTGCTTTTCCATTAAAACCATCTTCTCCTTTGCAGAAGTCAAGCAATGGAGAACTCAGATGATTGCAGTGGAGAGGATGCAGCACCTGAGCAACCAGCAGAAGCTGCAGTGTCTACAGTTCTCCTGGGAGATCTTGCAGGCAAACTAGGAAATAGGCAAGAAGTTCACAGACACCTTAAACTGCCTCCATGACCAAGACTCCTAGGAACATAAGAACATAAGAACAGCCCCACTGGATCAGGCCATAGGCCCATCTAGTCCAGCTCCTGTATCTCACAGCGGCCCACCAAATGCCCCAGGGAGCACACCAGATAACAAGATACCTGCATCCTGGTGCCCTCCCTTGCATCTGGCATTCTGACATAGCCCATTTCTAAAATCAGGAGGTTGCGCATACACCTTATGGCTTGTACCCCGTAATGGATTTTTCCTCCAGAAACGTGTCCAATCCCCTTTTAAAGGCGTCCAGGCCAGACGCCATCACCACATCCTGTGGCAAGGAGTTCCACAGACCGACCACACGCTGAGTAATGAAATATTTTCTTTTGTCTATTCTAACTCTCCCAACACTCAATTTCAGTGGATGTCCCCTGGTTCTGGTGTTATGTGAGAGTGTAAAGAGCATCTCCCTATCCACTCTGTCCATCCCATGCATAATTTTGTATGTCTCAATCATGTCCCCCCTCAGGCGTCTCTTTTCTAGGCTGAAGAGGCCCAAACGCCGTAGCCTTTCCTCATAAGGAAGGTGCCTCAGCCCCGTAATCATCTTAGTCGCTCTCTTTTGCACCTTTTCCATAGCTAGCCAGGAATGAGCCCTTGACAACATGACCACCAGGCTCAAGGCCTTGGTGCAACAAAGGTCCCTGGACATTTGGCTCCTGGTTGGGCCTGTTCAGGGCACTCAGTGCACACTGAGTGCCTTCTTGGAGAAGTAGGCTGCTGTGATGGAGGCCCAGCTTCTCCAGGCTTCAACCTTCATAAATTGAGGGGTATGTTGCATCACTGAAGAGCTGTGTGACCTGACCCTTCTGTGTATATGGAAACAGCTGTTTTATGTGTGTATGTAAGCAGGGCTGGCCCAGACCTGATGACTGTGGCAACATGCCAGATGCCTTCCCCCTTACTTGATGATGTGCCAGCCTCTGCTCCTCCCACTCTCCAATGTTCTTGTTCAGCACTCTCCTCCCTTCCACATTTCCTCTTTCTGTCTTCCTCCTCCTTTTCCAAGGGAATGGAAGGAGAAGGAGGAGCAGTGTAGGCAAGCAGCTGGACAGAGATGGGCACCCCCCCCCCAACCGATCTGCTGCCTGGGGCAACCGCTTCAGTTGGCCTCATGAATGGGCTGGCCCTGTATGTAAGTAAAGTTGGTGGTGGTGGTGTGGAATGCAGTAACCACACTATTTGGGACTGTTTTCTTAATACTTATTTATTTATTGTTAAGTAACAAGGCACTACACTGTTTCAAAATAAAGCCTTATTTGTCGTTGTCATCCCCACCAAAACCCTTGTCTTTATGTGATCCTCCGATGACTCTAGCCCAGTGGTTCCCAAACTTTTTAGCCCGAGATCCACTTTTCAGAAGGACAATCTGTCAGGACCCATTGGAAGTGATGTCATTAACCTGGAAGTGATGTCATGGTTGGATGTGACATACGCCCAAATCCTGACCCACTTTTCAGCACTGTCATAGCGGTGCCAATGGGACATGTGCTGCATCCTTCAGTTGGGTGGCACTAACGGAGGCCTCCTCAAAGTAAGTTTGTTCCCTTACTTCGTTGTTGCATTGCTCTTATGTTGGTGCTGGAAAGTGGGTTAGGATTGCTCCCATAATCAATTTAGGCTTCAAACTTAAGATGCAAAGAGCCAAAGGTCCCATTATACAGCATGCTTGTACTGTTATTTTGCATAGCTTGGAATTCAAACATTCCAGCTTGGAAGTCAAAGCAGAATGCAGACTTCGATCCTTCTCAAAATGTGCAGCCCTTCCCCTTTTCAGCACCCAATCTTCCCACCTATTCAGGGCAAGCACCATGCCTCTCTCCCACTAAAAGCCCACCCTGCCCAGCAACACTGTACCCCCCATATTTTTAATGGTGGTTGCGTTAGGTGCTACGTGACCCACCTAAAATTGGCTTGCATCCCACTGACGTACAGCTTGAGAAGCAGTGATCTAGCCCTTCACTACATACTGAAGTAACTGCAGAGAGTGTCCCTGCATATCCAGCAGCTTTAGGAAAAGAGTGAGAGGAACTCCTAAAAAGGAAAAAGGGCAGAGCGAAGGGGGGGGGGGAAACGTGGCAGTGGGAGGGACAATTGAACATAAGAAGAGCTTTGCTGGATCAAGTCAAGAAGTCATCTAGTCCAGCTTCCTGTCTCTTTCAGTGACCCACCAGATGTCTCTGGGAGCACTCAAGACAACAAAATACCCATATCCTGTTGTAATTCCCTTGCATCTGGCATTCTGATAGCCTACTTGTAAAACCCAGTGGTTGCATATGGTTATGATGGCTTGTAACCTGTGATGGACTTTTTCTCCATAAATCTGTCCAATCCCCTTTTAAATCAACAAGGCCAGGGCCCTGGGCCACCACCACATCCCAGAAGACCCTGAGAGAAGGTGGAGGTTTTGAGGTACTGGAAAAGGGTGAAAGCAGGAATAATGAGGAAGATTAATGAGCAAGAGAGGGGAAGATTGGGCAGTTCACAACCATGGTAAGGCAAGGGTTGCATCTGGAGCAGCTCACTGTATCTTGAACCAAATGCTGCAGGTAAGGGGACAACTTCTGGCATGCTATGACTGCATGAAACCCACATGTGGTGAGAGAGCTTGAACAAACACTCTTGATCAAAGTCTCAAGGACCATGGAGTTGGTCATAGTGCCAATTTGTGGACTGTCTGAGACCTGGAGGGATTGCTCAAGGAAGTTAATTTGGTAAGGAGGCCTGAGATGTATCTCAAGGCTCCAACAATGTGGTACGAAATGAGAAAAAAGTTTTACACACTCACACCCACTACAGCAGTCATCAGAACAGAAGGTACAATGGATGCCATGGGAAGGGCAACATGTCAGAATAATGCCCCTAAAAAGACTGCTTGGCACAATTTAACTTTGAAGGGAGCAAGAACTTGGCTCTTCAACCTGGATGAATGTGACATTAATGTCCCCCTCAGCGAAACCTGAAATGGTGACCCTGTTAATGAGCCACATTTTGCCTGCTTCCATGTCTCCTTCCATCAGACCAGAGGAGCTGTTAGAATTATGGAAGAGTCTGTAGAGGCAGTCGGAGAAGAAAAGTGGGCACATATTGGGACTGCAGCTGAGGGAGTCATTCCCTACTTTCAGCCAGTATGCCAGTGGCAAGACTTGGCCACAGATCAATGGCTGGGAACAGTTGCCTTAGACTAAACAGGCCTGGTGCTCTTCCAGTAACTCCAAATAGCAAGCTCCTGACACCTCAGGGAAGGAAAGGATGTTCAGTTTTCAGTACAGGTCTCTGAGACCAGAGATACAATGCCTAACTAGGGGTGGAGAACCGTCTCAGCACTTTGAGTGAGACCTTTCCAAAAATGATGTCAAATTCTCCTTGGCTTCCAAGTGGTCCTGTCTTCCCCCTGCCAACTCAGAGCATGGAGAGGCAGCAGAGCGAAGCCAGCAGCAAATGCCACACGAACAGGCACCGGGCCCAAAAGCCTCCCTTTTCCAAAGCTCGTCAATCACCTGGGGGAAAACACTGCAATTTTCCCAAATCAGAGCAATTTTCCCAAATTAGCAGAGACTTTGTTGTTATTACCCCCGTCCGTCCTGTGTTTCCCCTTCGGTGATGGATCGCACAAGAGAGGCCTGCCCAATTAGCTGAGCTACTCTCTGGTAGAGAACTGGGGTGGGTGCCAGGTTAACTCTTTCAGCACCAAAGGGGCACTTGGAAGGCTTTGGCTGCAATTTCTGTTGTACAAAAGCCTCTTTTGTCTCTAAAATTACCAGTTGGAAAGAAGGAGAAGAAATCTGAGCTTTAATCCAATGTGGCTTTGTTTACTGTCAGGGAGGGGCCACATCCAATATTTAAAAATAGCTACCAAGAACCTTAATTTTTGCAAATGTACTAGAAGCACTGTGCATCTCTGGAAGCCTAAAGATTTAAATGGAAACTGTTTCACTTGCCAGGGGGGAAGAGGAAAGGGAGAGGGATTCTCACCAAATAAATCCCCAAACACGAAGAACTTGGATATTTTTTTCTAATGTATACTCTGGATATTTTGAGATTCTGCTTCAACCAGAACTGGACACAATACTCCAGGTGTGGCCTTACCATCGATTTGTACAACGGCATTATAATATTAGCCAGATAAGATGAGGTCTCTTGTTATCTGGTGTACTCCCTGGGGCATTTGGTGGGCCGCTGTGAGATACAAGAAGCTGGACTAGATGGGCCTATGGCCTGATCCAGTTGGGCTGTTCTTATGTTCTTATGTACTTTTCACTATTCAGAATCTCTTTCTTAACAGAAGCTTATGCTATGCATTTGTCAAACATGTGAAGACGTGTGTGTCTGTGTTAGTCTCCACCTGTGACTGCCTAGCCTATCTACCCCCTTGCTGTCCTGTGTCTGCATCAGAGAGAGAGTGAGTGCCTGTTTGTCTCCATTTGTGGAAAGCAAGCAATATAATGTCTCTCTCACACAGCACCACAGTTCTTGCTGTAGAAAAGATAGCAACTATAACAATCACTGAATACATTCAATTAAAGTCTAAGCGATCCATCTGAATGAAAGGCTGTAGGTAAGACTCACCTATTGCTGACATTGCCACATGATCCATCCCTTTATTGAGACCTAAATCTCTTGTATTTATTTTTTCATCACTGGCCGTGCTTGAGCCAATGGCAAGTGGCTACATCACACAGTACCAGTTCTGGCATGTCTTTCTTCTTTGTACTAACAGAGAATTCTGCTCAGCATCAGTGAGATCTGTTCCCTTTCCTCACAGCACCAAAGAGCCATATAATTGAAGAAAGAAAAACAAAAATGGAAGATGTTTCATACTTTATTCCCTACTTTGGACACCTGAGTTTAACTTCCACTGGGGCATTGTTCCTCTGTTGAGTGACAGCAGGGTCTTGGGTCAGGTTCCCAGCAGACACCAAAACATGGAGACGTTTCTTTAGAATATGAATATGCAACATGTGACTTCTTCAACCCATTTCTGCCCAGCCCACAGGTGTACACATTTGATCCCTGTTGCATATACGCAACATTGGGCAGAAATGGCTTAATTTATACAGATGACTTGTTTCTGAGACAAAAATAGTCACAAACGGCATACATGAATAAAGGCAGGCAGCGAATTCACTTGCTGTTTACTGAGTTTCCGCTTAGCTTTGCGTAAGCCCCAACCTAACAACAGCAGAGTTGTTTCTCAAGACTGAACAGAAGATCTATTTCACTGGATCTGAGGAAGATGGAGCGCCATCTAAGCCAGCGTGTTGTTTTCAGCAAGAACCAGTCAGGAACTCCTGGGAGGTCGCAAGCAGGATAAGGCCATGGCCATCTCCTGTGGTTTTTCTCCAGCATCTTCCCTTCAGGTGTCTCCCAAAAAATAAAGCACCAGCAATTTCTGCTGTAACAGGCTGAGATCAATAATGTATGGCAATTCAGATTGTGGAGGGAAAAGGTTTTTCTCTTACCACTGGAGTGGGAGAGGGGAGGTGCAGAGGGGTGAAGAGGTAGAAAAAGCATTGCTGGGTGGAGATGTGCATGTTCCCCTTTGTTTTAAACAATTGTGGAGGTATGGGTTGCAGAAAGGAGAATGTAGTGTTAATCTCCTCCTGTTTTCAAAAGGAGAAACCAAACTTTGGGGGCATCAAAAACTTTGGGAGCAAACAGCCCTGCATTTGCAAGAACATAAGCACAGCCCTGCTGGATTAGGGATCACATAGTCCAGCATTCTGCTTTCAGGATGCCTCGGGAAAACCTACAAGCAAGATGCCAAAGCAAGAACCTCCTCTGCTGCATGTTCAACATCTGATATTCAGAGGCACAATGAGTGATACAATGAAGGAGCACTTCACCGCGAAGAGGGGTGTGTGCGTGTGTTATTAGAAGTCACTGGTATGATGGCAATGGAACTGTGTCACTCATCACTAATAATGTTACGGGCTAGAAGGTGCCCGATTTCATGCTACCACATTCCACACTGCCACATTCATAATCTCAATAGATGTAATAGCTGGGTGAAACTTCACAATTTCCCAGCAACAAATATTATGTTTTGAGTGCTCAGAAAATGAAATTTCCTCACAATAGAAACACTAGGGGAAAGACATCTGAGACCTTGACAACAACTGAAGAACAGTTGTTGAACAGTTAACAGAATAACTATGCAATTGCTGCTCTAAAAATAATTTCTGAAGGCAAAGATTTAAAATATTCCACCTCAGACTTTTCTTCTTCATACACTCCATAGAAGAATTTCTTCAAAGACTCCAAATTCACCATCATTCTTCCCTTCTGTACTTTCTCCAGCTTAACAGTGTCTCCTTTAGAGACTGCTGTGCACCAGTAGATGCCTTACCTCAGTGGTCTTCAATCTTTTTCATGTCATGACCCCAATAAACAAATGAACTATGAGACTGGGAACCCACCATTTGTCCCGCCCCCTCCTGGGACCCAATCCACCCACTCCCTGTCCCCATCATCACTCATTCCCTGCCCCTGTAATGCCCTCCTAGCCCTTTTTACTGTAACAGTGAATGACAATTGCCAAGAACCACAGCAGGACTGGGACACAATCTCCTGGTACCTGAAGGGGTACACCAGATGCCTCCCCCTTTATCTGGTGCTGCTGCAGTCCAGTAGTCTTCACCGTTTTTCGGTAAGTTGCTGGGACTCCACAACTGAGGCCTCACAGCCCCATTGGTTAAAGAACACTGCATTGCCTTATATCAAGTAGAACTGAGGAATTCAGACATTTTGTAGTCAAAGCTTGTGCTTGATCCAACCAATTTCTCTCCCCCACCCCCGATCCTCTATCTGTCAAATAGAAGCAATGACATTTGCTTTAAGTGTCTGTTCTTAGACAATACATCAGAACTTAAATGTAAGGCAATAGGAACAGCAAGCTATATATCTCAGCACTATATAGACAGATAGATGGGAGAGGGGCTGTCAGCACAGTGGTAGAGCACAGGCAGAAGGCACCAGGCTCAATCCCTGACATCTTCAGTTGGAACAGAGAAAAATTCCTGTCTGAAACCCTGGAAAGCTGCTGCCAGTATAGACAATACTAAGAAGGTGGACCAATGATCTGACTCAGTATAAGGCAGCTTCCAATGTAAATAGGAAGAGAGAGTGACTGTAATGGCCCAGTCATTGACAATCAGTAGTAATCATATACACGTTCTTTAATTAGCAGCTCTTGCTTCCTCATATGAGATCAGCTGTTGCACAGTCCTCTCTGTGTTGTCCCATTTCCTGCCCCCATCCTGGCACTCTTCCTCTTCCCACCCCCACCTCAAGCAAGCTGCAAGATGAGGCTGTTCTCTCAGTGCCGTCACATACAATCAGACCCTTTGATCAGTCAAACAGAAATGGGGGCCAGGAGGAGGGGGGAAGAGGGACAGAATCAAAGAACACTGGTCTCAGTTTCTCCATGAAAGTCTTTCTTCTGTCTGCTGTATTTTGGTTCCTGTTCTCTGACAAATAACCCCCATCGCTAAGCTTCCAAGCACTGGGCTTGAGAGGGTGAGCCTGCTGGGCCTAACTGAATTGGCCTTTAATGAGACCCTTGTCAGGATTAGCACTGAACCCATGAGGAAACAATCCCCTACTTCTATACTTGGGGACAGAACATGGGCTGGAACAGAAAGACCAGGGAAAGTAATCAAAAAGTGCCCTTTCTCTTCTTGTGAATCCATAATAGTGTCAGGTCCCTGTAGCTATCCTGCAGCAAAGAATCATGGGGACATGAATATCCAGTGGGATTTAGACAACACAAGGGTTGTCTTGAATACCCATGGTCTAAACAGGATACTGATTGTGACTCAAATCTCAGTGTTCTCACTAAAGTGCTGATGGCCAGCAGCTTCTGGGCATAACCATGGCGGTAACACTTCGCCTTCCCACATCAGGTCCAGTTTTACACTTCTTGCAGCCTCTTCTGCTAGAGAGTCTCCTATCAGTTGCTAGGTTTCAGCATGGACAGCGTGAATTTCCTTCAGATGCCTTTTCATCCACCCTTCTTCTTCAGCTGTTTGGTCTGACTTTAGCTTTGCTCCCAGTTGTATTCACATGGCACTCTGCCCAAACCTATCCCTCATCATTGCCACTGAGGCAACCATGCTGGCAGAGTGCAGGGCAGGCTGCATCCAATAGTGGGGGCAATTGGACAACCAGCAGGAGGTAAGTAAAAATAATTTTTCCTTAATTCCCAGTAGGCTGACCAATCATGTGTGAGTCTCCTTGGACATATGCTAGCCATTTTGCTGGTGCATGTCCAAGGAGAAAAATGGGCGAGGCAGCTTGAGACAGAGGGGATAATATCTGACATACACCAGTGCCGCTGAGTGCCAAACCTTCCCAATCCTTCCTGAAACTGCCCCTGCCCTCCCCCTCCCTGTATATTACACACCTCCACTGCACACTGACTGGTGCCAATGGAGGCCTCTGGAACTGTTGCTTTGTGTTCCATGCCACTGCCCATTTGCTGCTGCAGCATGGAAGTTTACAAGAGGGGCCTGGCTTTCATCCCGCCAGAAAGCACCCTGGGTGACCTTAAGATACCTAGGGGGGGCCCAATCCTAGTGTGACCATAGGATTGGGCCCCTTGACAGATTTGTTTGCAGACATCTACACTGATCCTTTATAGCAAGCTCTGAGGAGTGCTGAAGACTCATGGGCTTGCCACCCCACTCTTCTCTAGACAGTGGTTAAAGCTATCGAATGGAAATCTGGACATATGGTTTCAATTTCCAGTTTTAGCCACAACACATTCTTAGTGGTCTTAGGCAAGTGTATCTCAGTTCTTCATCAAAGAATGGGTAAAGTCCGCACTGGGAGTCACTGCCATACAGCAAAGAGTACTGATTGTGTTGATCTCTCTCTTTCATTTATGGATAAAAGCTACCAATTTCTTCTTGCACACACCTCTCTGGAGGTTCCTTCAGAAGACACCAGTGAAGGAGATTGATAGCCAAATGAGGGCCCAATCCTATCTAATTTTCCAGCACCGGTGCAGCCGCAATGCAGACCCCAGGTAAGTGAACAAATGTTCCCATACCTTAAGGAGGTCTCTGTGACTGCCTTCCCACCACAGGATGCAGTACACACCTCACTGACATGGCTGCACCAGCACTGGAATATTGGATAGAACTGGGCCCTGAATAGCCTTTTCTGGACAATTTCATGTCACATGCATTTCTGTGGAGCAGACAACCAAGTTAATATAAGATAGAGCAAAGAAATAGCTAGACAGCGATGGACAAAACTCCAGAGCAGGGGTGTCAAACTCATTTCATACAGAAGGCCAAAGTTAGCATTCATTGCACCTGCTGAGGGCCAGAAGTGACATCATTAAGCAGAAAGTGATGTCATTAAGCAGATGATGGCCAGAAATAAGCACTCTGTTCTCACACAGAAATTCATTAACTGTAAATGACAGAACAGAAAATGTGCAAATCATGTTCATATTTTCAAGCTATGAGAGAGCCCAATTGTCGCTGGGAGAGCCCAATTATAACAGGGGCTGAATAAATTGCTTCCAGGGGCCACATCTGACCAACAGCCTTATGTTTGACATCCCTGCTCTAGTCTAGAGAATGGATTTCAGCAAGAAAAAAAAAGTTAAAAGAGAGTTTTTAGACTTATATCTGGCCCTTATTGCAGGGGTAAGACAGACTGAGCATTTCAGTAAGTCTAAGTAAGCCCAATTTTTCCCCTAAGGGTGTTTCCCATGATCCCCCCCTCTCTGTGTGTGAGAGGCTGTGTGTGTGTGTGTGTGAGAGAGAGAGAGTCTCTCCTGAGGTTATTACCCAGTCATAGTACAAAGACTGTGGGGCTGCACCAGTCTACACATGGTAATTCAGGAAAAGAGTGTAAGGCAGGTTCAAAATGTCTGGATGCTGCAGCTGTGGGCAAACAGCTGGAAGCAGTTGGAGAGGAAAGGGTTATAGAGGCAGAAGCAGGGCAACACATGTGGTCCAGCTGCTCGGCTTCCCATTAGCTGTTTGCAAGTAGGTAGTTTACAGATGGAGCTTTTTTAAAGGCGTTTCCTTCTCCAAAGAATAGGAAAATAAATGCTGTAGGGCCACAAGGACATAAATGCAACTCTCCCACACCCTGCCTGCTAGCCTGGGCACAATACACATCTCCATCCAGGATGCTCATGGAGGTCAAGAACACTTGCTGTCAGCTCCCACCTCTTCTCCCACCTCATGGTGTGGCCCTGGGCAAATTGCTGTTTCTCAGCTTCCAAGTCCTCATGGGCAAAATGTAATAAGAGACCCACTTTAGGGCATTCTGCGCATGTTAAAGCAGTAGTGCATGAGTGGGGGTGCAGCAGTGCATGAGTGGGGTGCAGCAGCACATGGGGTGCAGTAGCGCATGAGGGAGGGAGGGTGCAGCAGTGCATTAGTGGGGTGCAGCAGTGCATTAGTGGGGTGCAGCAGCACATGGGGTGCAGCAGCGCATGAGCGAGGGGACAGCAGTGCATGAGGGTGCAGTAGCGCATGTGGGGGTGCAGTAGCGCATGAGGGAGGGAGGGAGGGTGCAGCAGTGTGTGTGGGGTGCAGCAGTGCATGGGTGCAGCAGCATATGAGCGGCAATGCAGCAGTGCATGAGTGAGGGGACAGCAGTGCACAGGGGCTGCAGCAGTACGTGGGGCTGCAGCAGCGCATGGGTGGGGCTGCAGCAGCACATGGAGGGCCAGCCTGCCTGTCGCGACAGGACACGCTCAGACACTGTTTCCGGCTGCTAAGCCTGGTTTTGGGCGGGGGGGGGCCTAGACGCTGCGGCTGCCCATCTGTTGCCGCTGGAGAGGCTGCCTCCCAGTCCCAGTTGGAGCGCAGCTGCTCCCCTGGCTGCCATGGCAGGCCCGGCCTGGGCTCTGGCTTGGCCACGTGGCTAAGCAGCAGCAGCCGCAGCCGCAAAGCCGAGCAGTTGGCCCTGCTCCGAGGCAGCCCGAGGGTGGGGGGGGGAGGCCGCCTTCCCACCTTGGGGCCGGCGGCGGGCGCCAGTGTCACGCGCGGCTGCAGGAGTCAGCCGAGAGCCCCTCTGGCCGGCGCACGAGCGCACAGAGCCCGGTTTGTTTGCGGAATGCGCCCGGGCTTGGAAGGGCCCCCGGCTGACAAGGCGCCCTTCGCGCGCCAGCACGACCGCAGGCAGCAGCGCCTTGGCAGCCTCGCGCCGTCGGGGCTTGCAGGTAGAGGCGGCTGTATTTCCAGAGGCTGGCCTCGCCCGGCCCCTCTGCAGCAGCAGCAGGACGACTTCCAGAACCAGCCAGCCAGCCAGGCGTGGCGAGCACTCCCAGCCAGGAGGAGGCACGTGGTGTGCAGAGAGGCAAGCACAGCCAGCCGCAGGGAAGCCCTCGCCCTGGCTGCACACCCGGAAGCACTGGCCTCTCCCCCCGCGGGCCAGAGGGCCCAATCCTAGCCAACTTTCCAGTACAGCCACAGCCGCAATGCAACCCAGAGGAGGCCTCGGGGAGTGGCTCCCCACCACAGGATGCAGCACACTCCCCACTGGCACTGGAAAATTGGATAGGATTGGGCCCTGAGACAGGCCTGAGGCAAGAACAGAAAGGCCAGGCCAGGAAGCAAGCTTGGCGGAAGGGGTGCAGGAAAAACAGCTGTGGGCTTTGACTGAATGGACATCTTGCAGCCTAGTAGCTGCTGCAGGGACTTCAGCACATGGAGCAGCAATGTTTTTCAGCCTTGTTCGTCTGACAAGGCACTAAAATGGTTAAGGCACACCATCTGGTTTTTGAGAATTGACAAGGCACACCATGCTGCCAGTGGAGGGGGGCTCACATCCTCCATTGGCCCTACTGATAAATGACCTTCCCCCAAATTCCTGTGGCACAGCTGTGGACCACTCGTGGCACACTGGTGTGCCACAGCACAGTGGTTGAAAATGCCTGGCCCCACCAAATCCTTGGTTACCAGATATGTCTTGGTTACCAGATATCCCTTTATTCTGAGCACAAAAGCTCCCTGCAGTTGACCTTGGCAGTTATTTGAAAACATCCTATCTATAGAAGTCCATGGACCAGATTGCCAATGATGACGGTGGTGATTAAGAATATTTATATGTATCTCTTCAAAGAACAGAAAAAGATACAGATGAAACTCCAGCAAACAGCCACTAAAAAAAGATGCTATGCTGGAGTGAATGCTTGCTCTCCCCTTGCGAAGTAGAAGAATAGCACCACCAGGAGTGCAGCTTGCCCAGTTAGCCACATCAGTAGTGGAGCCAGAGGGGGGATGGAGCACAGGCTCCAAAACTTGCTGTGTAAGCTGCCCCTCCCCCTTGCTTTTGGGCCCATTCAGGGGAGGGAAAGCAACAGAGAGGTATCTCCTCCACACTGCTTTCGCCCCCCCCCCCCACAGGCTCTGAGAGTGAGGGGAAGGGGCAGCTTACATGGTGAGTTTTGGAGCCATGTGGCACTTAAAGCTCCCTCCCTCTGGCACCACTACTGAGCCACACTATTACCCATCTGTGTTTGAACCAATGGAAGCTTCCCCCCTGTCATGTCCCACCCCCCTCCAGCAAAACAGCATATGCTGGGAAGGGATGAATCCAGTTCAGGAACATGGTTGGAGATCTGTCTCTCATTCTCTCTCACACACACCATTTCCAATTAATATAAGAAAATACACACACATCAGGTCCCATGAAGTGATAAAAGTCACATCTACTTTGGTTCAGCTACTGCAATAGCCACCCTTCCCAGCCATTGCTGTGACATCATGGAATGTTTATAAACATTGGGGGGGGGGAGAGAGACAGAACTTTAATAAACAATGCAGGAAAGTGAAAAGTCCATTTGGCTAGAGATTCATGCAAGATAAGATGGGCAGATGCTGTTGTTGGGAAGTGAGGCAGGTTTGTAAGGGAAATGCTAAGAATCAGGGGCATTGTAGGTCAGGGACATTGGCAGGAACAGAATATTGATTTGACATAACCAATCCTTTGACTGCAGATTTCTAGTGTAGATTTTGATGATTTTGATTTGGAAACTGCAGCACATGAAGTCTTTACTATCTTCTTTACTCTTGCCCCCTGCACATCTTTTCGTCAGAGGCCTTGGGGAAATGGTGATTGGTTTACACACTAGTTCTGATACAGATTCTGCTCTCTCCTGTATCCAGGTGTCCACTACAGATGTGAACAGCTGAGGATCAAAGAGCAGTCTTATATTCTATCATTTCCATCTGCACATTTGACAGCCCAATCCTATCACACTTACCTGGGAGTAAGCCCTATTGACTGTAATGGGGCTTACTTCTGAGAAGACATGCATAGGATTGGGCTCTCAGCCTGGCTCCTGCTGGCACCAACCTCCATATGAGGCCACACTGCCTGGCAAGATTCCAGATTAATGTCAACATTAAAACTGGGGGAAGTGGTGTCTTGCCTTCTAGAACCATCCTGGGATTGCCAAAGAGCTCCAGTGCCACCTCTGCTGAGGCCACATCCCTTCTAGATCTGGTGCTCAGGGTGTCTGCATGGCTTTGCTACACCTTGGAGATGGCCAGCTGTAGTGTGATGCTCCTGGGAGGCCTGACATGCACCTCCTGAATACAGACAGGGAGACTGACCTACAGGCATGACAAAGACAGATCCACATGGCAGGAGTTTTCTCCCTGGGAGGAGGGTGGGGCAGTCTGTGGGGCCCTATGAGGCCAGCCAGCCAGATAAAAGCCCATGATAAGCAGGAGGCTGACTCCAGACTTTGGAGTTGAGGAGGGTTACTTGTCCTGAGACCAAGACCTATGGCCAGGACCCATCAGGGAGGCAATTCAGCTGGCCACAGCTGGAGGAGAACCAGAGTGAGATTAATCCCTGCCCTGCCATTGCTCTGGGGCCTTGTGGCAGCATCTGCCTGCTCTGGCTTCAGGGAGATTGGTCCTGGCCACACCCACCTTCTGTGCAGGGGGGGGAGGCAAGATGCTCAACCCTCTGCCCTGCTACCCCCACCCCCACAAAGGATAACCTTTAAGTCTGTCATAGCTACATAGTAGACAGCTGGTGACAGGTGGCTCCTCAGTAGCTTCATCATCCTAGTCCTTCAGTATTGTCCCTCACAGTCTCTGCTTCCCACCTCAACCTCAAGAGTTGAGGCCTCACTCAGACAATACCACAAATTACTATTTCTTCTGCTTCCCCAGCTAATAAGGTTCACTACTGCAAATCCCAGTTCCTCTTAACCACAACTCACAAATCCTTAGGCCACCTTTCCCTGCTTCCACTGTTTTCGCCACATGTCCCACTCTGCCCATATTAGCAAAGTACAATTTTCTACTTGGAAAATTAGAGCCAGTTTTTCAGCCTAGAAAAGAGACGCTTGAGGGGGGACATGATTGAGACATACAAAATTATGCAGGGGATGGACAGAGTGGATAGGGAGATGCTCTTTACACTCTCACATAATACCAGAACCAGGGGACATCCACTAAAATTGAGTGTTGGGCGGGTTAGGACAGACAAAAGAAAATATTTCTTTACTCAGCGCGTGGTTAGTCTGTGGAACTCCTTGCCACAGGATGTGGTGCTGGCGTCTAGCCTAGACGCCTTTAAAAGGGGATTGGATGAGTTTCTGGAGGAAAAATCCATTATGGGGTACAAGCCATGATGTGTATGCGCAACCTCCTGATTTTAGGAATGGGTTAAGTCAGAATGCCAGATGTAGGGGAGAGCACCAGGACGAGGTCTCTTGTTATCTGGTGTGCTCCCTGGAGCATTTGGTGGGCCGCTGTGAGATACAGGAAGCTGGACTAGATGGGCCTATGGCCTGATCCAGTGGGGCTGTTCTTATGTTCTTATGTTCAGATCATATACAGAGTTTGCCATGATTAAGCCTGCTGAAATCATATGGGCCAATGACAGGAGAAGTTTCAGTGTTGTTAGCCCTGATGAACTTACAGTGCAATCCTATGCAGGTCTACTGAGAACTCACTACTTGGAAATAGGTTCCATTGCGTTCAACAGGATTTGCTCCAAAGAAAGTGCGTATAGGGTTGCAGTCTTAGTTTTTATTTAGACAATAACAGCCTATGGATCAAGAGGACCATGGTGAGGTTAGGGATGTTTTACCTTTACCACCTGCCATGGTCCCAGTTCTACTGCTGTTTATATAAGAAAAAAGCTGACATTGGTGCATCTCTCTGCACCCAAGAATATCCCAAGTACTCCACTGCTTAGCATACCATCGAAACTGGGGACCATAGTAGAGTACTACATAATCCTACATAGGATGTCTCAAACCTGCTGAAAATTCTAAAGTAGCCTCATTGTCAGAGATATGGCATAAAGTGGTTTCCTTTGGGAGGAGTACACTTTCTATCTGACAGTCCCCTTTCCTATTTTTCCTAAAACAGAATTTAGGGGAGAAGGTTTCTCCCCAGTTTTTCATTTATTTTCTGAAAAAAAATCCCTCAACTCTTCACAAAATAAGCACAAAATGACTCACTTTATTTGGAAGAAAGGAATATATACTCCCTAAGTAAAAAATTTAAATAAATAAGATTTAAAATTACATTAAAATATTCATTTTACATTAAAATATATAATCATTAAAATAATGACATTAAAATATTACATTAAAATACATAATCAAATTTTATAGTAATATAGCACCTATTTTGTATACAGCACTATCAGCATGTGTCGAGAACTGAGCAAAGTATTTGGAGATAGGTTCAAGTCTAACATTCAACACAGAGGGAGCAACACAGGGGAGGAAAATAGAAAAAGGAGAAAACAGAAGAATATACCTTTATTTCATTTACAAATACTTAGGCTTTGTTAGATAGGGTAGTAGTAGTAGTAGTAGTAGTAGTAGTAGTAGTATAGTATGTTCCTCAATGAGCTAAAAGAAAAATCTATAACCTTAGAAATAGTTTCAGCTTGAACCATGGACACAGACCCTTCCAGTCATGACAAAGAACTGGTTTAATTTTTAGTGTGAACTATGGGACAGAAGTCTCACCTCCTCTATAAATTCAGTGGCCACTTTTTCTCATTCTCAGTCCACAGCCCATCTACAATATGGGGCTAATGATACTGACCTACTTTATAGGGTTATTTTCACAGTAAGGATTACTGATAATGAATGTGAAGTGCTTGGAACACTCTAAAATGCGACATAATTATTATGGCTGGTGTATTCAGGCCAAGTTTTTGTAAAACGTTGGGATAAGCATCCCTCTGAATGGGTTGACTATATGCATAAATATTTGAGAATATTGGCAAAATATTTCACGGAGAGTGGGGTATTTCACTTTCTTGTGTGTACAGTACAGTATATGTATATTTATAGTGGTTGCACAGAAGAATAATGCCCCAAAATTTCTTTTACTGAATAAATACAATGTGTCTGAGGGCCTGGGTACAATTTTTCCTCTAGCCTCCCCTCTCGGTGAACCTCAGTCTCCCTGTCCCAACTATCTTAAATTTGAGGGACAAATTGCAAGTATGCAATGGAGCCTAAGCTAACATTAGGAGCCTATGATATGCAATAAGACTTTACACTGTCAGATGGAAGTGTTTTATATGCTATTATCCAAACAGAGAGTTCTCCCTCATCTGAAATACTGTGTGTACTTAGACGGCTCATCTCAGAAAGGATATTGTCAGATTGGAGAGTGTTCAAAGGAGAGCTGCAAAATGATTAAGGACCAGGAGAACGTCTTCTGTGAAGAGAGAGATTTGAAAGATCTGGATTGTTTACTTTAGAGATGAGGCAATTAAAAATGGCAAGGCTAAAGGTCTGTAAAATAATGACTAGTATCAAGAAGGCAGATCAGGAGCTATTCCTTTCCTTATTTTATAGTACAAGAGCATTTCTGAAACTGTTAGGTAGCAGAATCCTAACAAAGGAAAGGCTTTTTCTCATGTAGAGATCATAAGCATGTGGAACACTCTGGCACTGGACACAACTGAGGCCAAAATGCTGCAAGATTCAAAGAGGGAGTTGGCTCTTCTAAAGAATACTGGTAGCAAGTTCATTCATCTTAATTAAAGGAGATGGTTCAGCCCTATTTCCTAATCACTTTCACCTACTAACATAATAACACACATATGCCAAACCCTACAACGCAACATAATGACCATACAATAAGGCTTGTGTATCCTTTCTACAACCCAACAGACTTTCAGACAACCTTATAGGAATTGGTGAAGATGCTGCCATGTTGATGTATATACAGTACTTTGATAAAGCCAGGCTCTGGACATTACAGACATGGATTTTGCATGAATAGACTAGTGCATCTCACATCTGTCTGCTGTTGGATTCTGGCATTATCCACTTGCTCTGTTATTGGAAATTGACTATAAGAATCATCTTGAACAGGACTTCTAGTAAGCACAATCCTTTGTAATCGTGATCTCTTTCAACTTCAGCATGAGGACAATGACGAAGGGCACAATCCTAACTCCTTATGTCAGTGCTTTCCAGCACTGACACAGCAGTGCCAAAGGGACATGTGCTGCATCCTGCAGTTGGGTGTCACTCACAGAGGCCTCCTCAAAGTAAGGGAATGTTTTTTCCCTTACCTCGGAGCTGCATTGCCCTTATGTCAGTGCTGGAAAGCACTGACATAAGGGGTGAGGATTGCACCCTAAGTAACATGGCCACATCGGAGTTTCCTAAATTGTCAATTTGATGCTTTAGAGCTAAACCAGACATTCAGAAAGAGGAATCCCCTGACACCACAAGGAGGGAGGTGCCATGCTATGTGGCATTTTATATAGTACATGTCTACAGACAGCCGGATCCTAACCTGTGCCAGCACAGTCAGGCTGCAGTGGCCTGTACTGTATGCAGCAAAGGTTAGGAGATGGCTAGAGGTCACCTTGGGGTGATATTTTTTCCCTTACCCTGTGTCAACCATGTAAGATTGCAAAGCCCGGGAATGGGGGTTAGGATCCTGTGTACACTGCCACCACCAATCCCACCCCCTCCCAAGCCTGATCCAGCTTCCTTTCTGCCGTCCCCCTGCCCAAACATGCCCCCTCCCCACTGCTGGAAGGCGCTCCCACAACCTCTCCTAGTCCCTGCGCTGCCTGGTGCAAACTTACCCCATCCAGCTGGTGCAGGGGCCGAATCCAGCTCTGCTGAGCTGGTGTGGGCATCCACACTGGCCCAGCCAACTCCTCAGTTCCAGTTTGGATTGTGCCTGAAGTCTGACATGCCTCCAGTTGTGCTGGTCTGCAGACTATACTGGGTGGAATCAGCAGGGACTGATATTGTAGCATTTCTTTTGCAGATACACCAAATCAGTGCACCCAAGTCTCAGTGACAACAATCAGCCTCTGCAATCATGCCATCATATTCCTATGAGTACAGATGGAAAGCTGAAGGTATTTGTTGTGAACTCTTCTTTTATGGAAAATGGAAAAATGGCTCTCTTCTGAGGCCTGACATGGGCTGGTCATTGATGGGGGACGATGAAATTAATGAGCATTTTGGCTGGTCTTGCTGAAAGTTACCTTGGAACCAGTACCATCTGGAGCCAGTTTTGCCTAGTATAGCAGAGTTGCTAAACATTATCTGGGAAATATATATGCGGGGGGTGGGTGGTGGAGGAGGAGGAGGGGGATTCCAAAGTGCTGAGGTTGCTTTGATATTAGCATTGCCTGCTTCAGTGCTTGCTGCTAATCTGCTAATATCTGCTCAACCTGCACATTTGTAAATCAACAATTGTTACAAAGGCATCATAGATGTCCAATGTTCTTCAGAGGAACCTTCTTTGTAAAGGATGCTCCGAGCTTCCCATCACTCAAAACAATCTATAATGACATTGCAACCCGGGGAATCGATGGTTCAGCTGTTCTTTGAATCCCTTGCCTCTCCAATTCAAGTCCATCACACAGTCTATTCAATGCAAAGGTGATCTGGTGTGGTATTCCCTGCAGTGACAGCCTGTTTGTAAAGCAAGTGGGATGAACAGGGCAATAGACTACCCTGAAATCTGAAATGAACATCAGCAGATTGGTCGTTCTCAAAAGGCACCCAGAAAAGAAATCCAGCCAACGTGCTGACGTCTTGTTTGGCTGCATTGATTCTCCACCCTGCATGCTGAGTGCCATTCCTCCTTGCAAACGATCTGTGCAAGTGGAGCAGAGATTTACAACCGGCCCCTTCCACTCCACTTGTAACACAGTGTTCCCATCGATCCTCCCAGGACACTGACACGCTCAAAATGGAATGAGTGGCTTGTTCCCATTGGCAGTGGGGAAGGATTCTTCAGTATTCCATCGAGAGACAAGAAGGCGGCGGCAACAGCAGCCAACCGCAGCAGCAGCAATCCCCAGACCTCTTGAGCAGCCCAGCCTGTTTGCCGACACCACATCACAAGCCCCACAATTCGCCATGCCCCTCAGCAACCACCACAATTGTTGTGACATCCACACTGCCTTGAGCCATGGCAACATGCCACCTGCTATAGCGTCACTACTTGCTGCTGCATCTCCCGGTGATTTTCACGACCAACCACACTACATGCTGTAGAAACCCGTTGCTACCACACTGTCAAGAACAGTAGCAGTAGCAGGGTTCCGAAGAAGGAAGAGTCAAACTAAGATTCATTCATCAATGGGAGCATTCTTCACACCAGAAATGACAAGGTACTGGGTTTCTCATCTCAGAAACGAAAGGGTGAGAAAGTATGCCAAGGTTGTCAGCATTAGATGCATTCTAAAAAAAAAACCCCAAACCCCCATTCATTCCAAATCATAATCCAAGTGCTTAGACCAGCTGAAAAATCCTGAGTTTTTAGAAAATTATATTCTTTGGGCTGCTATGTAAGCTTTAATTGATTTAATTGGTATACCATGCAACTAAAGCTTTAGTTGATTAATCAGTGGGGGCTAATTTTAATCACTAGGGCTCTGAGTTAAAGACACTCTGGTTAATTTTTTTTAGGCTGCTTTGACTGTAATATGTTACTATAATAAGGAATGAAAATGAAAATACTAACAGCCACCATTTCTTCTAACAATGTGGTAGATTTTGTATACTCCATTGTAAGCTATCTTGCACTCCCCTTAATATCTCAGAAAGGCACCTATACTAAGATTTTGCCTGGGGGAGCCATTATATCTTGCCTACCTTGCAAGTCTGTTGTGAAACTAAAAACATTACTCTAAGCTCTTTGGAGGAAGGACAAATGTTAACAGAAAAATTAATTGGCTCAAAGCACCCAGATTAAAATAAAAGTAAAGGTCACACAATATTTTATAAGAGAAAAACGCTTTGGTTAAGCACAGCCAACCAACACGTGCATTATCACTCTCATTTCTGTCCCAGTCAAGGCACATTCTAAGAATTATCCCCAGCTGAGGAAGTTCAAGGTTAGAAACATTCCACAGTTGTGGGGTCTTTTCAGGTCACGAACAGTTATATCGGGGTCCTGATACATGAACTGTACTCAGAAACAAGTCCTGCTTTGTTCAGTGGGTCTTTACTTCAAAGTAACTGTGCACAGCTGTATCCTCACTGTACATTCATGCTCACCCTTATGCAGTGCCAGAGTGCAGAACTCTTCCATCGATGGAAGAGATGATCATGCTTGCTATAGTGTAAGGGGATTCCAGTGGTTACAGAGGAGAACACCATTTGCTGCCGTATTTTTTAAAAACTGACTTTGTGCGCTGGTTGATTGGCAACCTTCAGTCTCGAAAGACTGCATTATTCCCAGGCGGTCTCCCATCCAAGTACTAACCAGGCCTGACCCTGCTTAGTTTGCGAGATTAGACGAGCTCGGGCATGTGTAGCACTGGAAAGGGGGAGTGTACTCAATTTAGATTAACAATGGGGAGGGGAGAAGTCACAAAATGGCAGCAGTGCAAACAATGTTTTAAGACAATGCATGAGAGCTCCCTCAATTGAGAGATACAATGGGAGGCACTTAGACTATAAAGAATTCAAACAATATTAAAAGTACAATAACATTTTTAAAACATTCTCAAAAAGCTTTGGGCAATGTGGGGTGGGGAAGCTACAAAAAGAGCTCACAACACTTACGCACATGACACCTTGACAGATGAGCTAGAACTGGGTAGGAACAGGGAGACTGCATTTCCCCAGCTACTAAATATTGTATGAAAGTGCTTGGAAAATGCAGGTTGCTTGCTGCAGAAGCGTTAGCGTGGGGAAAGATTATTTGGATCCCGTGCAACAACTGAGTAACCACGGTGAAATTATTGTATGTTAAAAACAACCAGCACAGGAATGACTTTCTTGGAGAGTGCCCAAATGAATTTGCTCCAGCAGCCTATTTATATTAGTCTAGCAGGATGTTTCATGCAATGCAACAAACTGGGAAGCTTTCTGAGGCATCATGTAGCTTAAGCTTCTAAGTTCAAGTGGCCTTCCAAGCTGCTAACAAGGCCAATGGGAGCGAAACAGTCTCAAGCCTTGGAACCATGGCTGAACCCAGAGAGATGCCTGACACCCAGGCACCCCGCCATCAGAGGTGATCAAGAAAGTGAGCGGAACATGGCTGAGGTTGCAATCCCATGCACACTTACCTGGAAGTAAGTCCCGTTGAACTCAGTGAGACTGAGGAGGCATGCCTAGGATTGGGCTACAAGCTGCCCCAGCTGCTGCACCTTGCCTGAAATGTAGACCTGCATAGTTAGAGCAAGCTTATGTGTTTTTAATTGTGAGCGTGTTAGAGCTATAACGCGCACCATTTTGTTAAGCACATTTCAGATGCACTCTTTGTTACAGCCCCTGCAGCTCCCAAAATATTAGACTGCAAGAGAGGAAGCTCCCAAATAAAAGGTGGAACATATGCCAGCATTAATCACAAGGCAGAATTGGCAAATTCTGGGGCAGGAGACCAGAAGACGTAGGTGGCTCTTGTAGTCAGCACTCCATGAAGAACACAAATGAGTCTACATGAAAGATTTTTAAAAACCCAATCCGACAAACAAATACCTTTTCCTCTGGTAGTCAGACAAACTGACAATGGGGCAGACTCCGCTACTGGCCAGAAGGAAAGGCAGCCCAATGGCAAACCTAGATGCCTGACCCCTTGTCTTGGGAGGTTAAGTCTGTGACACTCCTCTGACATGCTTGACAATGAAAGGCAGCCTTGCTGGGTCAACCCCAAAGGATGCAACCTGTGACCTAGCATGAGGTTGCATCTCGTTAAAAACATATCTCTCCATTTCTGTATCGATGGGCTCACGAGGTGTCATTAAGGAAATACTCCAGCCCTAGGGCCATGGCGTCAGCTAGCAATTGCTGGCCCCTCCTTGCCGACTGTGGAGAAAACACAGTTGTGATGCTATAGTGATAAAATTTCTGGACTTTCCAGAAAGATGGAGAGTGAGCTGCTTCAGGCTGGTGTCACAGGCACAGATGGAGGGGAGGGAAGAGGAGAGCAGGATTTGCTAGCAGAACCCAAAGTAATGTGACACTTTGTTTGGAGCAAGTTGTCCATTTTCATTCCACAAGATTTAGCAGCTGGCAGCAAACTGCTTACCTGGTCGGAGGAAAACCAGCGTTGGGCAAGGTCACTGAAATGATCAAGCCCTATTAGCCCTTGGCAACAATGTTCCTAAGTGAAGCCAACTGCCACCCATAAAGGGAGAAGCCTGTTTCAACTGAGAATGTTAAGTTAATAGCAGGAGTTTATTGTCCACTTGTTTCACTCATTAATGCCACTGTCTTCATGTTGCCACTTTAATTCCTGCCCCTTTCCTGTTTCCCTTGCTAGTTTCTCTTCATATGATCCTCTGGACCAGGGGTGTCCAAAGTTTTTGGCAGGAGGGCCACATCATCTCTCTGACACTGTGTTGGGGGCCGGGGGGAAAAAGAATTAATTTACATTTCAAATTTGAATAAATTTACATAAGTTTACATAAATGAATATATTAAAGATGAACTTATATGAATGAATGAAGGTCTTGCAATACCGCAAGGCCTATAAAAGGCCTTGCACAAAGCAAGGCTGGCCTTTCCTTTGCTGCCGCTACTGCATCACAGATGTGAAACAACAAGCAGTGGAGGGAGCCCTCAGCCCACAGCTCACGCGAAAGATCAAACAGTTGCCCTCACGCTGAGAGCAGTTGCGTCAGGCCAGTGCGGGCTCCAACAAATCTCTGGAGGGCCAGAGGCTCATTGGAAACTGGGGGTTCACTGAGGGCCGCATTGAGAGGCCTTGAGGGCCACATATGGCCCCAGGGTCGGGGTTTGGGCACCCCTGCTCTGGACTCTAGGCTGCCCTAAGAACACCTCAGTTCATAATCTGTCTTGAGGCATTTTTTAGAAGGCCAGTACAAAGTTGTCTCAGTTAAATTTGTATAACAGCTAGAGAACAGTTATTTTTTGCAGGCCTCGATATCCTCTGTGAATTGTGGAAATTGTCTTTTAAAAAAACTTTATTTTAGGAATTTAATTTTCATTGTTTACAATGTTCAGAACACAACAAGAACAAGTTAACATAATCAAAGGAAGCAAGGGAAGCAATACAAATGCAGAAAGAAAGAAAGAAAGAAAGAAAGAAAGAAAGAAAGAAAGAAAGAAAGAAAGAAAGAAAGAAAGAAAGAAAGAAAGAAAGAAAGAAAATGCCATTTTACAGTGCAATTAAAGAAGTAACTTCTGAAAAAGATCGATAATTATATAGGAGCATTCTATCAAGTGGTGCCAATTATTTAATTCCTTCCCCACATGGAAGAAGTGAGTTTGTCTGTTATACTGTATACAGAGTTTAGCCTTGCTGGTCTTCTACAAAATGCTTCAGAAGATTCTGTGAACTGGAGGGGAAAAGGTAATTAGTTTTCCAGGAACAGAATAATACAGATTTGTTACACCCTTAAGCTGAGAGGAAATATTGTCCATGGTGAGCACATACTGTATTTGTTCATACCACTTCCGGATCCTTGGGGTAGTAATAAATTTCTATACCTTTGCTATCTGAAGGTTAGCTGCAGTTAATCACTGAACTTCTAGCTCCCTACTAAGTGTGGGAATGGCGTCTGAGTGAAAAGAACCATCTTTGAATCGGTGTATTTGCAGCCAATCCAAATGCTGTGAACATTCCAAAACTTGAATTTTCTTGGATTAAAAAAAGTGTTCAGCAGACAGATAATAGCATCCAATTACTATAAAAGTCCTTAATGGATTATTTCAGAATCTTGGTTCCAAGTTTGTGCTTGCTCCATAGTTCTTGCTCCAAAAATTCATGAATTACGCTTGTTCCAAAATGTATCAATGATTTATTATTTTGTTACCAGCTTTGGTGACTTTTTGTGTAACAGAGCTTTATGCGACATTTTCATACATTTGTTGGGACCATATTATTCTTTAGGATGGACTGTTTTCTGTTTTCCACTGCTCATTTTAGGTGATTTGGTGAGGGGCTGTAGCTCAGGGGTAGATTCACAAGCAGAAGGTCCCAGGATCAATATCCAGGTATGGCTGACTGGTGGGGGCCATTGTCCCATGAGCTCACTGGGTGGAGATGCAAGGAGGGACTAAGGTGCACAGCCCATGACGTTTCCCCACACACCCTGGGTTACCTATTATACAAATCCAGGTAGTTTTCTTTACCAGTATGAAGAAAATTTGGCCATTAAACCAGAGTACACTTTCTCACTGCAGCTCCCTTGTAGGATAAATCCAAAAGTCCTGGGTCCTTCAGCACAAAAGCAGGTGGCTAAAGGAGCAATCTGAACATAAGAAGAGACCTGCTGGATCAAGCCAAGGGTTCGTGTAGTTCAACTTCCTGTAACTTCCAGTGGCCACCAGATGCTACAGGGAGCACACAAGACAACAAAGATCCTGTTCCTACTATCTTGCATCTGGCATTCAGAGCCTACTTCTAAAACCAGGAGGTTGTGTATACCCATCATGACTTGTTAGGGATGTTTCCTGCATAAATCTGTCCAATCCCCCTTTAAAGGCATCTATCTGGGAAGTCCAATGACCAGGCTAACCTTAACTCCTTAGCACCAACATTGGCCCTGGATAGTGATAGCTCTGAGCACCCTTATACACTCAGATTAGTCCCTGAACAGTTGGTGATGCAATTAAAATTAAAATGAGCTAGGCTTTGGAGAATGTATCAAGCTGGCTCCAGTGGAAGTCCTTCTGCTGCGGCTACAGTCAAAAGAGAAGGGGCTAGATAAGATGTCTAACAACAGGAGCAAGGGCAGTTTCCTCTTGTGGTTAAGTCTCCCTGGTCCAATCAGTGGAATGCTGTGGTGGGGGAAGGGGGAGAGAAGCAAGAGTTAGTGAGGAAGTGAATGAGTAGGAAGTCACAATAGCAGTGACTTGCTGAGAGGCGTTGGAATCCAAGCTGGGAATGAATGCTGGCTCTGGGCAGGTCCAGTAACTGAAGTTGACTTAAACACTCTCGTAAGGCTAGGGATAAAATAGAGCGAAGGCTGTTGTTTCCTCATCTTTCAAGTAGCCTCTTCTGTTCTTGCAGTCTTCACCATTGAATGTACTTACTAGGAGACGTGGAAATGCAGCTGTCAACCATATGAAGTTCCTTTCTTTAATGAGGAGAACAAGAGACATGAGCACCCCCTGCCAAGACTTTATTGGTAGGTTTCATTTGCTATTTCATTTCTGAGAATGTAGGAAAGGTGCTCCACTTGTATTGCCACACAAGTTGCCTGATATTTACTCAGAAGGAAGCGCTATTGATTTCAGGGGGATATACTTCCAAGCAAGTATCTTTAAGATTGCAGTCTTTGCCTCAAGACCATAAAGAATATGAGGAACTAAATCAAACTTGTGGCTCATTTAGCCATCTAAAGCGGTGGTTCCCAAACTGGTGGGTCACAGCTCATCAGGGGAACCAGAAGCAGGGTATTCCCCCTTAAGAGAAGTGGCCATGTTCCAATGGCAATGACAGTGCTACAGAGATTGCAGCACTGCCCTGCCAAGGGGCTTTTTTATTCACCTGGGGGCAGTGCTGGCCTCCTGCAGGGTCTTGGAGGCTCCCAGCCATCTCAGCTGCTCTAAAAAGCTCTTCGCTTTAGATTGGAGATAAGGGCTTGTAAACAAGTTGCAGAGGAGATCAGAGGGAGCTGAAGTCTCCAGGAGGCCAGCACTATCCTCTCTTGTGTAAAAAAGAAAAAAAAGCCCTTTGATAGTGGCAGCTCTGCTATTTCTGCAGCACTATTGCTGCCACCCTCTTTGTCCCCTTCCCGCCCATGCAAACACTTACCTGGTTCCCAACTCCCCTGTAGGAGTTTGGGAACCACTGATCTAGAGCAGTATTTCTCAACCAATGGTACTCATACCACCAGTGCTTCTTGAGGTGGTGTCAGGTGGTACACGTGGGACCTGTCTTGCAGCGAGACCAGCAATGCAACACAAACAAGTAGCAGCAGAAGGAGGCTCAGCTCAGCAGGCAGAGCCTCAGCAAGAACTTTTCACATGCTCAAAAAAACCCTTTTGTCCACCCTGAGCAGCTTACCGGTGTTTATCATGTTACGTCTGGCCTCCCAGTGCAGGAGCAACTGGCTGTGGCATCATTGCCAGTTACTTCCAGTTGTGGTACTTCCAATAGATGGCCAATGCAAAGTATTACGGTGGGGGGGGAACAAAGGTTGAGAAACGCTGATCTAGAGTGAAAATAGCTTAAGCAGAGGCTCTTTGCAGTTTTGCTGAGATCAGAGTTGCTGCCTTTTTCTCCCCAGCCCTCTCCTGTGCTCCTGTTACAAAAAATTAACCAGGTGGGCTTTTCCTACCATTTTATCTCCAGGCCAGGGCAACCTTCATTGCTTAATTTGTTCGGGTCAGGCAATTAGAAAGGCCTGCAAACAGGACCAGAAAAGAGGTGACAATTTTACCTAAAATCCTTAGCCAGAAATTAAGGGATTCACTTGGTGTTAGGATTCAACATGGGACCCAGAAATGGGGTTTGGGGGCTTTTAAAAATAATATTGGCTCAATAATGTGATTTTTAAGCCTACAAAAAGTGCAGTGCCAACAGTTACTATGCAGTGGCCACTGTAAAATCATGTGATTTGGTCTAGTTCTCTTGTACAGTATTGGGAACATGGAAAATTGTCTCCATTTTTGCCCATGCTGGGCCTGTGCCTTTCTTTCCATGGCTTTTCTTACAGAGGATTCCTGTAGCGCAATGCACTGCAGCCCAAATGCTACAACCTAAGCAAACTCCCTCGGGTGGCTCCATGCTTCGTCCAGCTGCCTATCACTGCGGCGTGTCTAAAGCAAAGCTAATACATGAAATAAGTCTCTGTAGAATAGAGCCTGTAAGTTACTGCTGTTTGAAATGAGCCCTTTGCTAAAAAGGTGAAGGGCAATGTAATTTTTGCCATTACAGGCAAAGTCTGATTCCTGTGTTTGACTTTTCAAATCCCCTTCAGAGCTGCAGAATGGTCTGTTTGTCAAACTGAAAGCTCAGCCTCACTCTGCCAACTCCCAGTCATATATGGAAATTGGCTTCCAGTGGGACAGGGCTTCCTGATCCACGAAAGGGTCACTTCCTTTAATCTGGGCCCAGCGGAGCTTCTGGACAACTCCAGTGAGAGTGACGTGGTTTTCCTGCCTTAATTTTTCCCCAAGGTTGTGCCCACGACAGGCAGGTGGTCGAATTATTTAAACCTGTCATGTGCTAGCAACTACAGCATCCTACACATGTCCTATTGTTGTTGCTGTTGTTATCTAGAATACGTATTTAGAATATTTATATACCACTTTTCAACAGCAAAATTCAAAGCCATTTACATAGCAAAAAAAGATGATTCCATGTCCCAAAGGGGGTCACAAAGATGCAAAAGGAAACAGCAGCCACAGGAAAGACAGAGGGCAAATTATTTTGCTATATAAATCGCTTTGTAAACTACCTTTTTTTGGGAAAAGTATATACTGGTAAATATTCCTAATAATAATATTCAAAAAACCAGGCATTTGACATTAGAGAAAAACAGGTCTTGGAATTTAAACGAAATCAGGTCCTGACTGTAGTGGCAAATGAAACAAAATCCTAATGGAGGCTACCTAGTTTTTTCTCTAATTAGACTTACATTCGTAATTGCAGTTTCCCTGTTCGCCTCCAGGGTCCAGGGGACATAGCAACAATGTACAGGTATCTATATCTGGAAATACTGTTTTAGGAGAAAACATGCCACTCCTCCATCTAATCTTTCCTTTTTATGGGGCTCACAATTCTATCTTCCTTGCTCTGGAGTCCTTGCTGTGTGTATAGATGTGTGTTTCTGTGTGCACACATAACTCCGCATTAAAGATTATGAACTAGGCCCACTACTACAGTGATGGAGATCAGACAATAACTACTTGACACCAACTAGACAAACCATGTTATGGCTTTCAGTGTGTGACAGTTGTTTACCATGTGCACGTGTGCAAGGCAACACACAGTGTCCAAAGGTTTTGTAGTAGCATGAGATTATCAAGTAGCACAACCCCAAGATACATGGTGGTCCCATTTCAGCGTGTAAAGTACAGGGAAGCTATTGTACAAAGATACTCCTATCTTGGGAACTTGGGTGATTCAACAGCTCCCAGCATTGTTGCCCAGGGAAAGGGAGCCAGCCAAGAAATCAAAGCAAAGAAATGAATGCAGCAAGCCAGGTGCGATGATAAAATACATTTGCTGGAGTTTGGGGGTTCTTTCAACCCTGAAAGTGTAAAAGGCAGAAAGTCAGGCCAATCACAATGCCAACACTATTTATAAAGGAATGTGCAGTATACCCCACCTTATGGGCTCTAAAACAGAACCACACAAACTTTTACCCTAACACCTTAAAAACATAAAATAAAATATAATGATAAAACAAAATAATTAAAACAGATAAAATGCAATATAGCTAAAAATAAAGAGAGTGGGAGACAGATAAAATCAAACAACATTCAGGCCAAAATGCCTAATTAAATAAAAACATTTTTTGAAAGGTAACAAAATACCATCAGGTCAAGTAAAGCTCCTGGGGGAGGGAGTTCCAACAGCTGGGCACCTCAATGGAAAACCCCCTGCTGAACAGCAAAAGCAGGAAGACAAGCAACAATAAAACCAGCAATTAAAAAAATAACAATACTAAAACCAGCTAAGATGACACATTGAACAACATGGGCAAATAAAAAGATCTTCACCTGACATTGAAAAGACTTCACGTTTTGTGCCAAGAAAGGCTGGCTGAGAAGAGTTTTCCACATGCAGTGCACCCCAGCTAAAATGGTCCCCTCTCCAGCTGACACCTACCTAGTTTCATAGGGCAGGGGCCTCTGAGAAAGGCCCCTTGACATCTGGGTAGAATCATGTGGGAGGAGGCAGTCCTTTGGAAACCCAGGTCCCAAGTCACTTACAGGTTTTGACTGAA
Source organism: Tiliqua scincoides (assembly GCF_035046505.1). Taxonomy (NCBI): domain Eukaryota; kingdom Metazoa; phylum Chordata; class Lepidosauria; order Squamata; family Scincidae; genus Tiliqua; species Tiliqua scincoides. Next base: position 149,476,524 of record NC_089822.1, read on the forward strand.
GTGCTCAAGTTCCTTGCTTGTTTCCAAGAATTTCATCCTTCTCGTTTCCAAGTGAGACTATGTCGTTCATGTTCATGTTTACAGTATATGGTAAAGTAAGTTGTGCATCAGAAACCAGGAAGTATTGTACCCCAGGGATATCCTTTGATTAAAAGATGGGGGAGATGTAGTTGATTGCCACACTTCACTATCATTCAGCATGTTACGAGGTAAAACTTTCAAGTGTTAGGCAGGCAAAAAAATGGATAGAAGTTTCAGTACAACCTAGAGATCAGCAACTGGTGGCTCCTGGACCAAATGTGGCCCCTTGAAGATCGCTACTGATTCCTCCAGTTACCAGCTCAAAAATGAAAGAATATAGGGAGAACGATCCTTGGGGCAACAGGACTTGTCAGTAGGCCACACGAGAGGAAGAGTGGCAGAGGTTTGGCTCTCCAATCTCCGTTCCCTTCTCAAAGTGACCCTCCTCACTGACTGGGTTATAACCTCTAAACTGTGGTAGCTGGTGGGTAACCTTTCCTTTCATATTTACCATCATATCATAAAAAGTATTATTAATCAGAAACATTTATAATGACAGGATGGCAGGATGTGATAGCCTGACATTCTGTTATGTTCACACATTAATAGATGCCAATACAATTAAGATCTCTCTCTCTCTCTCTCTCTCTCTCTCTCTCTCTCTCTCTCTCTCTCTCTCTCTCTCTCTCTCGCACACACAGGCATCCAATTAGATCCTAGCCAAATGCTGACAGACCTTCCAATACTGTGTAAATGCTTCTCTATACTTCACCTACAGAGTAGATAGACTGAACTTTCAAAACCTCCTTGTACCCTGCAACCTAGACGAGGGTATTTCTCTTTACAGAGACATTTCCAAAAGCTACTATGGGGGAGTTTCAAGAGTCAAGCTGGCGAAGAAGCAGAAGCAGGGCCTGTAGGGGACAGGGCTTTTCCTTTTCTCTGGCCCTTTAACAGCCTGACTGCAGAGCTCTATTTGCCCCTCCAGTCAGCTACAAAGGACTCCTACACGGGGAGTGTATGATTCTACCTAACTAATATCTTGCAGGCAGCTCAACCCTATGAACAGACAGCGAGCTGCTAGCCTATTTCTGTAGGCTTTGCTGCACAGAGTATTAGTGGAGAGGAAGGGGGGGAACCTCAGATCAGTGGAAATAAAAGATAGTGAGGGCCATTTGAAAGGAGGAGGAGAGACAAAGACCTTGTGTCAGCACTTTATGTTTCACTGGGGGGCAAAAATTGCCCTTGAAACTGAAGGGAGGGGGTAAATTGCCCCTTGGCAATCGGATGAAAAGACCTTCTGTTTAGTCGCTCAACAAGTGGGGAAGCTTTTGATGTTGGAGAAGATAATTAATGTCACAAATGTCTTCGATGATAATAAACGCAGATGGGGAGGTAGACAGCAGTATCGGGAGTCCAGCAGCTAATCCCCCAAGGCTGATCCCACCCACTGGAGCAACCACTCCGCCTGCATTCTTTTAACCCCCTCCCTCCTTTGCTCCTAATGGGAACCCCTCCCTCCACTACTGTGGCCAGCAAACCTCTCCCACCTTCCACCAAAGAGACTCTATTGTGCCACATGATTCTGCTGCCTGGCTCTTACTTGAATGATCTCCACCTTCTTTTGTACCCTGAATGTGGGGATAAAACAAACCATACCCATGATGCAGTCCAAGGAAATGGAGTTTATGTGATTTTTATAGGCCTGGTTTTTGTTCCTTTTTTCATACATATATGCTTCCTCTGCAGACAATCAACTACTGAGGGTATAATCTATACATGCTTTCCTGAGAGTAAGCCCCATTGAACACAGTAGTATGTACTTCTGGGTAGGCATGCATAGGCTTGTGCTGAGGGAATGAATGCATGTGCAACTGGGAGAAGATACTTTCAACATAATGCAGTCCTGAGAATCATCCCATATTCTTGTTAGGTTTCTAACCCTCATGACTGTAGACAGGAGTGTGGCAATCAGATATCAGTATGTACCCGAAGAACCTGGTTAAATGATATATACATTTTGAGAGGCTCTTTGCATCACTTCAGACTCGTCAGTTGAATCATAGAGAGAAAATTAATATGATATATATAAAACTTTGATCTGGGCTGAATATACTTTATTAAAAAACAAAATAAATCAAGGTACCCTGGATTCTGCACTAGGAAAAACTAGGAAAAACTGAGTAATTCCTGTATTATTTAAGCAATTTGTTTTGCTTAGTTTGCATATTTTATCCTGCTTCTGATCTTAGGAAGGGGCAGAAGCTTTTTTAGGACAACAAAGTCAAGCCCACTGACCCCTGGTTATTCTGTTCATTGCCTTCCCACTTACCAAGTCTCTGAAATTGTATGAAGGCTTCCAACTCAATTTGATGTCCATCTTCCAGATGAGTCTTAAGGGCTAGAAACTTATTTTGTTTTTAAACATGTAATCTGAGATTCTCAGAATGTGAACTCAGCATTCTCAGAATGCTGAGTTCTTTACCCATTATTCATTTCCCATTGTGGATTGCATATTGCCTTGAGCATAATGCTTTTATTTATTTATTTATTCATTCATTCATTCATTTTGCATCTTCACAACCACTCTATCATGCAGTTGAATTCTATTCCCATTTTATAGATAAAGAATGGAAGTTGGTAGTTTACCCAAGGCCATTTGCAAATCTGCAGTTTGTACCATTGTACCAACAACACACAAAATGCTCACCTGTCCATTTTTGTGCCACGCACAGTACATACACACACATGTCAATTGACAGTCTTCCATTTTTTTAGAAGTTTTTGATTTGTTTTCTTTTGGCTTTTCTTCTTCCCTTTCTGCTTTTAGAGAACTTAAACCATCCAATAAGCCTTGGTCCTTCCATTTACACTGATATTCCTCTTTCATCACTGGTGAGTACAGCCAGGGTTTGCTGAAGTCTGCCCTCATTATTATTAGATTTTTGCACAGTCAGGTATGTGTAATTGACTGGTTTGTTTTATCCAGACATCGAGCCCTTCCCAAGGACCTGGGATGCCTGGCTTTTATCCTATAAATACCATCACAAAATGTAAGCTGTTCTATAAATACCGTCACAAAATTATTTTTATTTAATTTTATTTATTTATTTAGCCTGCTGTGGAAGGCCTTAGTCTTAGACCAAAGATGGGTTTTAGATCTCGTTTCTATCTTTCAGTTCGAAGAGCAATCTTGTGCCTGTTTTAGCTTGGGTCATTTTCCCAAGAATGCTTACATTAGACTCTGTGTTCTCTATGTCACTACCTTCTGAAATCCAAAACCGAAGTTGGTGAAAATATTTTGCAGCAATTCCAGTGTCTCTTCCACATGGCAGTCACAGTGGACTGATCCTCTTCCCTTTACCTTTTCTGTTCCTTTTTTCATCTGCTATACCTGGGCACGTGCCTCCTCCCCCCCCCCCCCAATGGAACAATAATGCTAAGAGTCTGTGCTTCAGGCACTGCACTACTATAGCACTGTTCTCATTAGTAGATTATTTTCTCCAGGGCAGCAGTCAAGGGGGACCAGGATTTCTCTTATAGCAGGAGTGGTGACATCATTAGCATGAGCACTCAGGTACTGCCTTTGAAACTTTTTCAAAGGATCTTAACCATAAAGGAGCATCAGGCTCAGCCAAGAGGCAAATTGAGAAATTTTCCTAGGGGGCATGGGTTAATAAGGTCTAGAGACTGTTGTCTTTCACAATTAAATATGTTTGACTTGTTTTTTCAATGTTTATACATTGGTTTTGAAACTATTGCATCTCACTCCAAGAATCTGGGATGAAATAAGCTTGATCTTCAAATGAAGTACAGTACAATATGTTCAAAGTAGGAATGAGTGGCAGGAGAAAGAAACTTAAACCTAAGGAGGAGATTTTAAGCTGATACTTTTTTGGTTGAATAGTCTTAGTGGGTCTTAGTCTTAGTTGAATGGTCTTAGTGGAGTGTAAACTCCAAATTTACAGCTGCGCCACTGATTACTAGCGAATGCAGTGGTTCAGTCACAGGAAAATGACAGCTGGAGCACAAAACATAGAATACTAGATTTGGAAGGTACCTTGGAGGTCATCTAGTTCAACCTCCCACTCAGCATAGGTGACTACAGCATTGGTGATCATCTGACAGATGGCCATCCAGATTCTGCTTGTAAACTTCCAGTGAGGGAGACCTCAACTACAGGAGGCAGGCTGTTCCAGTGCTGGACAGCCACATACGTTTAGGAAAGTCTTGCTCATGTTTAACCTAAATCTACTTGCCTGTAGTTTCATCCCATTAGTTCTAGCCCTGCCCTCAGGAACCACCGAAAGCAACCCTTCTTCCACACAATTCTTGAAGATGGCTATCATATATTCCCATAGCCTTCTTTGGGTGAAATATACCAAGCTCTATAAATCATTCATTATAAGACTTTTTTCCAGACCCTTCACCATCTTCATTGCCATTCTCTGAACCTGTTCCAGCTTACCAATGTCCTTCTTAAAACGTGGTGCTCAGGACTGGACACAGTGTTCAAAGTGAGGTCTGACTAGTGCAGTATAGAGTGGAATTATGACTTCTCGTGATCCTGGACTCTATGCCTCTACTAATGCAGCCAAGCAATGCATTTGCCTTTTTTTTTTCTTTTTGCAGCTGCATCACACTGCTGGCTCATGTTCAACTTATGGTCCACTAAGACATATAGATCTTTTTCGCACATGCTGCTGCCAAACTGGATTTTCCCCATCCTGTATGTGTGCCTCTGATTTTTCATTTCTACATGCAGGACTTTACATTTGTCTCTGCTGAACTTCATCTTGTTGGCGTGGAGCCTGTCAAGATCATTTTGAATCCTAATTTTGTCTTCTAGTGTTCCCTGCTGATCTTAATGTCATCTGCAGATTTGGTAAGCATAAAATAAACATCCCCTCTCTACCCCATCATCTCTAAGTCATTTATAAAAATGTTGAACAGCACAGGGCCCAAGACAGAGCCCTGTTGCACTCCGCTCAAGTCCTCCCTCCAGGTTGACGTAGAACCATTTAATAGTACTCACTGGGAATGGTGGTTCAGAAGGCTTTGAGTCAACAGTAGTACCACCTAGCCCACATTTTACCATTTTAAATAGAATAAAGTAAGTTAAAGAGTGAATGTACAGGGACATCACTGGGACATGTCTAAACCTATTCCCTTTGGCTCTTTACTCCAGCCTTTGATATCCATGACATTTGGCTCCTATAGACATAGGTTCTTGTTCTTTCTTTGTGATTGGATGTTAGGAAGTTTTGTTTGTTTGTTTGTTTGTTTAAAGTGGATAGAGAGATGCTCTTTACACTCTCACATAACACCAGAACCAGGAGACATCCACTAAAATTGAGTGTTGGGAGAGTTAGGACAGACAAAATAAAATATTTCTTTACTCAGCGTGTGGTTGGTCTGTAGAACTCCTTGCCACAGGATGTGGTGACGGCATCTGGCCTGGATGCCTTTAAAAGGGGATTGGACAAGTTTCTGGAGGAAAAATCCATTAAGGGTTACAAGCCATGATGTGTATGTGCAACCTCCTGATTTTAGAAATGGGCTATGTATCAGAATGCCAGATGCAAGGGAGGGCACCAGGATGCAGGTCTCTTGTTATCTGGTGTGCTCCCTGGGGCATTTGGTGGGCTGCTGTGAGATACAGGAAGCTGGACTAGATGGGCCTATGGCCTGATCCAGTGGGGCTGTTCTTATGTTCTTATGTTTAAATGTACAGTACTAAAATCCATTTCAATAGGCAAGCCTCTGTCCCCCTGTGATCTTGCAAGGAAGGGAGAGAGAGAAACTTTACCAAGGTCACATAACAGAGCAAGAATTCACGAAATTTTCAATTGTTGGATGTAAACTTTAAATTGTCCTGCTGCTTTTTTATATGTGCTCATGTGTGTGTTTAATGCAGCTTCAATGCATCTCTCTCCTTAGCATTGTAGGAAAGTTGTTTGCCCAAGTTGCACTGAAGAGGCTCCAGATACTTGCAGAGAGCGTCTATCCAGAATCGCAGTGCGGATTCCAAGCCAACAGGTCCACCACCGATATGGTATTCTCCCTTAGACAACTGCAAAAGAAATGCAGAGAACGACAGCCACTCTTTGTAGCCTTCATAGATCTCACAAAGGCTTTTGACCTGGTCAGCAGGGACGGCCTCTTCAAGATTCTCCCCAAGATTGGATGTCCACCCAGGCTCCTCAGCATCATCAGGTCTTTCCATGAGGACATGAGGGGCACTGTAGTCTTTGATGGCTCCACATCAGACCCCTTTGACATCTGAAGCAGAGTGAAGCAGGGCTGTGTTCTTGCGCTGACCTTGTTTGGGATTTTTTCGCTGTCCTGCTGAAGCAGGCCTTTGGAACTGCAACAGAAGGCATCTATCTCCGGACCAGATCAGACAGAAAGCTCTTCAACCTCTCCAGACTGAGAGCAAAGTCCAAAGTCCAGCTGAAATGTCTGCATGACTTCCTCTTTGCCGACAATGCAGCTGTCACCGCCCACACTGCCAAAGATCTCCAGCAGCACATGAACTGTTTTAGCAAGGCCTGCCAAGACTTTGGACTGACAATCAGCCTGAAGAAAACACAGGTCATGGTTCAGGATGTGGACTCACATCCCTACATTGCAATCTCTGCACATGAGCTGGAGGTTGTCCATCACTTTGTGTACCTTGGCTCAACGATCTCTGACACTCTTTCTCTCAATACCAAGCTAAACAAACGCATCGGTAAAGCAGCTACCACATTTTCCAGACTCACAAAGAGAGTCTGGTCCAACAAGAAGCTGACAGAACATACCAAGATCCAGGTCTACAGAGCTTGCATCTTGAGTACACTTCTGTACTGCAGCAAGTCATGGACTCTTCGCTCACAACAGGAGAAGAAACTGAACACTTTCCACATGCACTGCCTCCGACGCATCCTCGGTATCACCTGGCAGGACAAAGTTCCAAACAACACAGTCCTGGAACGAGCTGAAATCCCCAGCATGTATACACTGGTGAAACAGAGATGCCTGCATTGGCTTGGTCACGTTGTGAGAATGGGCGATGGTCGGATTCCAAAGGATCTCCTCTATGGAGAACTTGTGCAGGGAAAGTGCCCTACGGGTAGACCACAGCTGCGCTACAAGGATATCTGCAAGGGGGATCTGAAAGCCTTAGGAATGAACCTCAACAGATGGGAAACCTTGAACTCTGAGCGTTCTGCTTGGAGGCAGGCTGTGCAGCATGGCCTTTCCCAGTTTGAAGAGACACTTTGCCAACAGTCTGAGGCTAAGAGGCAAAGAAGGAAGGCCCATAGCCAGGGAGACAGACCAGGGACAGACTGCACTTGCTCCCAGTGTGGAAGGGATTGTCACTCCCGAATCGGCCTTTTCAGCCACACTAGATGCTGTGCCAGAACCACCATTCAGAGCGCGATACCATAGTCTTTCGAGACTGAAGGTTACCAACACTGTGTTTAATGCAGCTTCAATGTTAAATCAATGGAGAGAGTTTTCAGTCAGTAGCAATTCAAAGAATCACTATGCAAATACACAATAGTCCCTGTTTCCCCTCTGGGAGAGGTGTAACCAGTCAAGTGCCTAAGCCACTACCTCTCCTACACTAATGATAGCAATCCAGACTAGCTAACCACAGCCTGACCGTTGTTCTCTCATCTATTTTTGCTCTGGTCTTCCAGAACAGCCTCTCACTAACTTCCTCAATCAGCACAGCTAAACAGTATTTGCCAGCCACTGACAGATAAAGAACCATTTTGGAGCAAAAAAAGAAAATGTTCTTTTCCCAGAGCTCTTAATCAACCAGTTCCTTCCTAGAAGCCTTAGCATTTTCATATGCTTCTTTCAGTCTTGTGCTCTGATCTGGAATCTTCTAACATGGTGGGTTTCATTGAGAAGCATTCAAGCTGCCAGTCTTTTTATAAGTTGGTCTGTACAACCTGTCACCTAAGGATCCAGAACTTTATGCTTCTCAAGCTGTCCTCACTTCCCAGGCTCTCTACCAAATGATAGGCGGGGGTGGGGGGAATGGATCAGGCCAGTGTGGGGCGGGGAGGAATCTACTGTTTAATACTTGTTCCCAAGACCTTTCACAGACACACACACAAAAAATTCTCTTTGATAATAAATCCTTGCAGGAACTGGTTGCCCCAGGAAATCCCCTACCACTAATGAGGGTGTATCCAAAAGTAATGGTAAATGACTGCCCACAGTATATGCAAATAGCAACAATAAAAAGCCATTAACTTTTGCTACTGATGGCTGCTTTGGAGGATGATTTCTCAGTGAAAAATGTCCCAGATGGAGAATGTTAACCTCCCCTCCCCCAATCTCCATCATTGTGACCCTGATCACAACTGGGCCCCCATGGCTGGTTTTTTGTTTTGTTTTGTTTTTTAAAGTGTGTCTGTTTTTAAAATCCATTTTTGCCCAACCCACAGGTGTACACATTTGATCCCTATTGCATACATGCAACCTTGGGCAGAAAAGGCTTAAGCATGCCTGTTAAAGCACACTTTTGTGAGCATATCTAGCATGACCCTTAACACTCTTCTGCGTTGGGATGTCCAGCTGACACAGGAGCACAGTTCATTGCAAGAATTCAGTGGATATGTGCCCTCAGCTTCAAATGAAGGACCCCCAAATTAGTCTCTGGAGGATCCTAAAATCAAGAAGGGTGTTGACAAGTTGGAAAGGCTCTGGAGAATAGCTGCATAGATGATAAAGGGTCTAGAGATGGAAGATTTATATGAAAAAGATCTGAAGGAGAAACTGGTGTGCTTAACCTAAAGAAACAGCAGAGGAGTGTGTGTGGTTGTACTCTGATCATTTTCAAATATTGTTGAGGTTACTGGAAAGAAAAAGAGAAAAATCTGACCTTCACATTCATTGTGGACAACACATCAACAGCTTGAAGGTACAAAGAGATACATTTAGGACTTTTCTGTATGTTCACCGTATAGCACAATAAATGTACAGTTGTTAAGAGTTTTCATACATTGTATCATCTGATCTGAAGGCCTTAGGAATGGACCTCAACAGATGGGAAACCTTGGCTTCTGAGCGTCCCACTTGGAGGCAGGCTGTGCAGCATGGCCTCTCCCAGTTTGAAGAGACACTTGGCCAACAGACTGAGGCAAAGAGGCAAAGAAGGAAGGCCCATAGCCAGGGAGACAGACCAGGGACACACTACACTTGCTCCCAGTGTGGAAGGGATTGTAACTCCTGAATCGGCCTATTCAGCCACACTAGACCCTGTTCCATTCAGAGCGTGATACCATAGTCTTCCGAGACCGAAGGTTGCCAACTATAGCTAGAAACCTAAGCTTGCTAAAATAGGTACTATCACAGGGTTCCACAGTCAGTCCTAGCTTTCTGGTTAGTGTGCCAGTATAACACATGTGTTTTCAAACACCACATTCAAAGATGTGTGTGTCTGTGTGTGTGTGTCTGTCTGTGTGTTTGGTTAGATGTCCATTTTAGGCAGAACTACACATTGAACCACATGCGCTATCTTAACTGCATAATTTCCTGTGACCTACTAAAATAGAAGGACATTAATTTTACCCCATCCCTTGTGATTTGTTTTGTCATTTATCATCATGCAACAAAATATAATGATGCAGTTGTGCTACTTTACACAACATTACTTTATGAGCACTGAGTCAGATGTGAATGGGAGCATGTGATACGAAGTCTTGGGAATTCAGGCAAGCAACCCTGCTTCAAAGAGTTTGCCATCAGTTCTCAAAAACATAAGAACAGCCCCACTGGATCAGGCCATAGGCCCATCTAGTCTAGCTTCCTGTATCTCACAGCTGCCCACCAAGCATTTTGTGTACAAGGTGAGAATCTCAAACAGCAGAAAAGGACTAAAAATGGCCCTCCTTGATTAATACTGCATTGCTCCCATTGTTCCTGAGTGATTAGAGGCAGGTGGACATTACCTGACCTGACAATAGACAGATCTACTCAGCGATTACTGGGCTGGAGCACCTTCCTTATGAGGAAAGGCCTCTTCAGCCTAGAAAAGAGATGCCTGGGGGGGGGGCATGATTGAGACATACAAAATTATGCATGGGAAGGATAAAGTGGATAGAGAGACACCTTTTCTTTCTCTTATAACACCAGGACCAGGTGACATCCACTAAAATTGAGTGTTGGGAGAGTTAGGACAGACAAAAGAAAATATTTCTTTACTCAGCGTGTGGTCGGTCTGTGGAACTCCTTGCTGCAGGATGTGGTGACGGCATCTGGCCTGGATGCCTTTAAAAGGGGATTGGACAAGTTTCTGGAGGAAAAATTCATTATGGGTTACAAGCCATGATATGTGGGCTATGTCAGATGCAAGGGAGGGCACCAGGATGCAGGTCTCTTGTTATCTGGTGTGCTCCCTTGGGCATTTGGTGGGCTGCTGTGAGATACAGGAAGCTGGACTAGATGGGCCTATGGCCTGATCCAGTGGGGCTATTCTTATGTTCTTAATGGCACAAGACTGATGCTTCATAGCATCTTCCACACATTGCAGGAATTGTAGAGTTGTGAGAATGCTGAAAATTCCTTCTTGGGCTTGCCAGATCCTTCAAACTCAACTCTGGTTCGCAGGATTTATGGGTGGGTTGCTGTGACAGACTGAAACTGGCTTAAATTTGTAGCACAGATATTGCCTTAATGATTGAATCAATCAATCAATATGTGTTTCTCACTCCATTCCATTCCCACTAGTTCATGACTGCTTGTATCCTGATTCATACTCAGCTTCACTGTTATTGTGACAGGCTCCAGTGAGGGCCAAGATGAACCATTTCATCAAACAGGCTGATGGTCAGGTCCCAGTATGGCCAGGAAAGGATCCAAAAATTCAGAGGTAGAAGGTGTGGTCAAAGGGGGGGCTGGTGGGCAGACTCTGGAGCAGGCAGCAAGGGGAATGGGATCAGGTCCCTAGGACAAACTTCCCCTGCCCAGACTGTATTCTGCTCGAATCAAGCCCAGCAAAATTCCCATCTAATGCCAACAAGGACCCTATGGGCTCAGATTTTCTTGGGCTTCCACCAGCTTGGGGGGGGGAGAGAAAATGCAGCAAAACTTGGGTCAGCCAGTGCGTCTCCTTGTAAGGTGCCTCACAGCACAATCCACAAGAATTACCATTGTATCCAATCATGCTTACTCCCATGACAGTGTTATAGGATTGCAACCTCAGTGGCACAAGGAGGAAGGCACCTGGGTCCCACTGCTCGATCTCCTGGTTCAAGCCTGCCTGCATTTTACATACTGCTTGATTCATATTTATAAACCACTAGTTTTGCAAATACTGAAGTATAGTTGGTTTCAAACTATTATCCTACCCATAGTTCAATAACTAAGATGTCAATCCTTTGCATGTCTACTCAGAAGCAAGTTCTACAGTAGTCAATAAGGCTTACTCCCAGGTAAGTGTGGATAGGCTGGCTGCAATCTTATACACAGCTACATGGGAGTAAAACCAATTTACTCCAATTGGACTTGCTTCTGAGTAGACATACAGAGGATTGGCCTGCAAGTTAGCTGTTCAATGATTAAAAATGACCTCTTACTGTTGCCAAAGATCTCCATTTTAATCCACAAAAGGTAAAAATAGGGACAAAATAGGTAGGGTTACCAGATACAAAGTGGGTCAGAATGTCTATACCTTTAACCATTGTTTAGACAAGTGAATTCTGGCAGGTGCAGCTCAACATGGAAGGGTTTTTAAAGCTGCACCTGCCAAAATTCCCTCTTCTATACAATGGTTAAAGATATAGGCACTCTGTTCTTCTTTGTATCTGGTAACCCTAAAAATAGGGAGAATGATTTACTAGGACAAGTACCAGACAAAATAGACTACACTGGTACTGGGATAATTGGAGCCTATGATAAAAGAGAAAAAAAGTGGAGACTTACCAAGCTGCATCCACAATATTTTTAGGACTTGGTATCAATTAGATTCCTCTTCTTGGAAATCTGTGGGCCCCCACTATTATGGAACATGCCCTGTGGGATCTATGAAAACTTGTAGAACCCAAAGCCAGAAAGGCAAAAATCTTCACGTCTGTTAACACTAGACATTCCCCAGAGTTTAAAGCTACAATCCTATACACAATTACATAGGAGTAAGTCTCACTGAAACACAATAGGGCTTACTTCCGAGTAGACACACCTAGATTTCCCTGTAAGACCTTTTAAAAGTCAAAAACTGTGGCTCTTCACCATACATAAAACTATTTCAGTATTTATCTATTGAAGAATAATATTTCATACATTATTTTGTTTTTAATAATTTTAAAATTTCCTCTGCTTATGCAAACATGTGTCACTGAATTATGTAACTTTATCATTAATGGATGAACAGTAGCTCACAAAGAGGGGTGCATCTCTTTGCTGCAATATTTCAATACCATTATCTGCCTATCATTTCATGTGACTCTCTTTTGTATTTTTTTCCCCTGAGAGTCAGTCAGCACTTGCATATGGGTTTTTAGAGACTGGAAAATGGGGCAGTTAAATCTTCCAAATCATCAAACTAGTACAGTGTAACCTATTTGCATGTTTGTGCTGGTTTGATTCTGTTTCACTGACAGCTTCATTTCTTGAAATGCAACCCCCCCCCCCCCCAAAAAAAATAACCACCAAAAACCCTACCCATCTCTTGCCATTGGTTTTTATGTTGGCTCCTAATCTGCACAGTTTATTATATTTTGTGAATGTTCATTTGTCCATTGGTGTTTGAAAACCACAGGAAAAGAAATGGCATGTTAAAAACAAAATTAAAAATATAATATAGAAATTTGCTCCTCTTCCCCTCTTATTTGCTAAGGAAATGTAGGAAGCTCTCCTATTGGAACTTATGACACCATTACAGTTGCAATTCAATTTCATATCAAAATTTTAGCCCCTTAATACCATGTTCCCATTTCCATTACCCTTGTACCCATCTCCTTTTATCCAAGATGTTGGAGAGAAAGATCCAGAGAAAAGTCACCCCTGCCTTCTGTTTTCCCTCCTTAAGTCAAAGCGGTGTCCTGTGACACCACTGGCAGAACAGGCCAAGGACGTATTGCTAAATACGTGGAGGCACAGCATGGTGGCACAGACAGTCAGTACATCAAAGGGTGTTAAGGTCCAGACACAGGTGGCTAAGGGTACAGAGAATTACAGAGTGCTGCCATTTCAAGAGACCCATTATTGCTTTTTCACCCAGAATAGTCCCCACCGTTTGGTTTTGGACATTTAGCATTCATTACAGCCAGGCCTATTCCCCAGAAGCAAGCAGGTTAAGAACTGCCAATAAGCAGCACAGTTTGGCTTTGGTGCAGGATTCCAGGGGCAAGATTCTCAGCAAGATTCATGGGCCCCCTCTTAATATATTCAGGATCAAATTTCACAGAAGCCAAGTATTTGAAAGCATTGATTGCATTTGCCTTTTGATCCCTCATAATGACTGTAGCCATGTTATCAGGACAAGTGAGAGCCATCCTTTTAAAAAAAAAAAAAGGCAAAGCAATTTATTCATTCAGTATGCATACCTAGGACATAGACTCACCGCTTTGTTAATAACAATAGCCACTCAGGCTGTACAGCCAATGAATTGGCCTGGGGGGAAAAATTGTGCTCCTGTGCAATCATCACATGATGTCTGAAATATGGGGGGAGGGCAGCCCCCTCTGCCCTCCCTAAGAGGTCCTGCTGCTTTGACACCTTTTCCAGGATGACGCACAGTCCCCGAAAACCCAAGGTCATTCTGCAGATGCCACGATGTGGAAATGGGATTTGACAACTGGCTTTGTATGGTCTGTCCTTTGTCTGAAGAGAGTCCGCTTGGTGATGACATGCTTTCTCCCTCGCTTCAGGACCACTCTTGCCTATCTGCTGGCTGACCTTTTTTTTTCCCCCCAGCCAGAGCGGAAGGAAATCCCAGCAGCAGCTCAAGCAAGGAGTGGCCTGCAGAACTGATTGGCCCATCTGGATGGGTATATTGGGATCATTTGTGAAAATCCAGACACGCAAAGAAACAGACATAAGCCCAAATAGGCCAAGGGAGACTCATGGATGTTGCCGTTATCATTATTGCTCCTTTCTCCAATTTTGACAAAAATACATTTCTGGGAAGGAAAAATGCCACCATCTATACATCCCAGTTCTCTGCAGTGCCCCCAATCCAACCTCCCCTCAGATGCCCAACTTCCCAGTCCCCAGCTCAGTCCCTCTGTCCCTCTGCCTCCCCACCAGAAAATAAATCAAGGTGTCTCTTAAACTCATTTATGTTCTTTTCCTTTGGAGCATCTTCCATGCAGTATCTTTGCCAAGCCCTCTGGGCTGAATTGCAGGCAGACATTAGTGGAGAACACTTCATCTTACCAACCTTAGGTATCTGTTTTGTTGCTTAGGAAAAAAAAGGGGGGGGAGGCAGGATTGGAGGGAGGGGCTCGTGCAATGGGGAGGTGGTTTGGTGTTGATATGAAAAGGGCCTGAGTCAGAATAATGAATTGGGAACATTATCCTCGCTCTGCCACACAGCTCACAACTTTCCCAGACCTGCATGGGTGACACTGACCTTTAAAATGTTTGGCGAAGATGCACAGTTAGGGGATACTACAAGCAAGACAGCCAGGCAGTAGCAGAAGATGTCACGTTCATTTGTTCCCCATTTTGATTACATTTGCAAATAAAACCAGAACCCTGAAGTTAATATTGTTGTTCCAATAGGAGCATTTTGGTTTATTTTTCTTACTGTTTGTCACTAATCACAGAAGGGCAGCAGTTAAAGGGGTCTCCATTAAGTTAAAGGTCTCCATTATTTTTTTCCCTTCTTTAATCCTAATCAAAATTCACTGGGGCCAGAATTGCACTTGTTAATTTCTGCACCAGGCCTGTTTCCAATGCTGTCCTTGATTGTAAAAGAAAGGGCAGTCAAATACCAGTCCAGATTAAGTTACTTTAACAGAGTAACATAAAAAGAGCCCTCCTGGATCAGGCCAAAGGTCCATCTAGTCCAGCTTTCGTGTATTTTACAGTGGCCCACCAGGTGCCTCAGGGAGAACACAAGAAAAGAGACCTGCATCCTGGTGCCCTCCTTTCATCTGACATTCTGAAGTAGTCTGCTTCTAAAATCAGGGGGTTGCACATGTCTATCATGGCTTGTAATCTGTGATGGACTTTTCCTCCAGAAATCTGTCCAGTCATCTGAACAGGAGACAACAATGCAAGACAATTGTAGTGACAGAGCTCTTGTGCAACTCCATTTCATTTCACTGGTATGGGGGGGGATGGGATTGTGCTCCATGATTGTCCTCCCTCACCTATGACAGGACCAGCTCCCATATAGGGGATTAGATCCCCAGGGCATCTGTAGTTCATTGTAGCCCGTTGCAACTGTGCCCTTGCATAGCCATGCTGCTCAGCCCATCGGTGAAACTCCTGATCTATGTCTTGCTCTCCGGCGTCAGCTTTTGAACACCTGTGATTTAGAGCCGCACACAGCACACTGATGCAGGAGCATTGGAAATTTGGGTTTGGAGAAAGGGAGCGAAGTGCCTTGTAATGTAATGAGAGGCCATTTGTAGCTTTTGCTCCAGGGGACATGGAATGAACCAGCCCTCTAGTAGAGCTGGACAGGCTCTTTCCATCACCTGAGAGCTGCAGCCAGCTGCCTTTGCCACTGGCTTTTATCTGAGATTCTCATAACAGGTGGTGGTTTTGAGGAACTAGAGCTCTCACTAGTCAAGGCTTGGTCTCTTCGAAGTATTGACTTTGTAGTGTATATCCTTCCCTTCCCCATTGTCATGAGGTAACAGCAGCTCTCGCTAACACACTCGGAATGTGTTAAAGAACTGCGCCGTGCAACAACAGTGGCAAGTTTCTGTTTTATCTTGTTAGACTTACCCAACATCACGTTGGTATTCAACCCGGCTAATGCTGTGCCGGTAAAAAAAAAAAGTCTTACATTAACGACTTTTGTCACAAAAGTCATTAACATAATAGGACTTCCACATCAAAATTGAATATTAATGCTACACCAGGCTGAGGTAGTAAGAGGGATAATTGCTCTAATACATTTTCCAGTCGGATTTTCGCATCGTGGTAGCAATGGCATTAGCAAACCCGATTATTAACACATCTGATACAATGGCAGGGGCTAATAGGAGTTAAGTTGGTTCCTATTCTTCCCCCACTTGGGGCCACAGACCTTGTTCCAAAACAAAAATCACAGATGCCGCCAAAATCTCTGCATGTCTCCACAGAAAACAGTTAATCAGGATGGTGAGCCAAAAGATAGGCCAGTGGTTTGGGATGTATATACTGTATACAGAGAAAGGCAGACTGCCCTTCCTGCCTCTGCTGCAAACTTCATTACTCTGTGCAGCTGGCTATAGGCCTCTACTTTCCATCTGTAAAATGGGGTTGAGGAACTTCTCTCTCTACTCCCATATTGTGGCAAGGGATGTTTTACTAGTATAGACAACACTGAAGGCAGTGACCACCCAGGAATGGAAATGGGGGGATTTCTTTTAAAAATTACATTCTGCATTCAGGTTGAATTATACTTATTGGCTGCAATCCCATGTGCAGTTAGATGGCTTAATTACCATTCTTTTAAGTGGGTATTCAGAAGCCCAACCGTGTGTAGGATTGCAGCCACTGTTTCTGTTATGAATAATTTCTATAACGCTTTAGCACCAAGTTCCTACATAAGTGAACAATTTGGAAGTGAAGTCCTTCAGTGGAGCATACTTTCATCTAAATGTGCTCAAGATAACAACCTTAATTCCTTGTAAATATGCTTAGGATTGCAGGCTTACTATGCAACCCTATGAGTGCTTACTCAGAATTAATGCTCTCTATGGCTTAGGCTGTGATCCCATGCACACCTTCAGCATAATCTTATGTGTGTCTACTCATAAGTAAATCCCACTGAGTTCAATGTGTCTTACTCCCAGGTCAGTGTATATAGGATCACAGCCTTACAAGGGAGCAAATCCCAGTGAGCATAGTGGAACTTTCTTCTGAATAGATGTACCTGGGATTGCATTGTATGAACTGCAGGTGTTTTTCAACATTTTGTATCATTTTTTCCCCAAAAAATTCTTTCAGGGAAAATATTTCTTTCTTCCAATTGATAGATGGGGAAATGAAGCAGCAAGAGTGGGATTTGCCTAAGGCCTTTCAAATAAAGTTCAGTCTACAATGTTTGAATTTTTGCAGAATTCCAATATTTTGACATGGTTCAGATCAAAGAAAGCACGTAAGGAGGGAAGGAAACACAGGCTGGATAAAGGGGAGTATGGGAACAAGGGAACAAAGAGAATTGTGGAAAGGGAACTACACAGGGCATCTTTGCTCTGCCTCTAGCCGTCACTACCTGCACATATTCCAGCTTGTCTTCATGAAATCATATTCCTTGTCAGATAGCAGATTCCCAGTGACATGAATGTGGATGAGAGGAATATATGCAACCCTGAAAGATCAAAAGCTTGTATAAAATATGGGGAGGGGGGATCTGTTCAGTCTAAGTGTCAAAATACCATTGCTTAAACTCCTCGGGTGTTCCTCCTTGTCAGCCTTACAGTCTGTATGCTATAACTTCAGGGTAGATTCCTATCCTGAATACAATCTGAGGCCAGACTTTAGTGACATTACACATTGCAAGATATGAGCTGAATGAGGAAGTGGGGTGTTGCTTGGATTCGCAGGCAGGTTATACCTGCATATCCTTGCCCAAGGATCCCCTTGCTATTATCACTGAGAAGTGGAGCGTACGGGCAGGGCTGCATTGTTTTGGCACCCATTAAAGAAATACCTGAAGCCAAGAAATCCAAATTCTGTTATGGGAATGTACTATGCAAATAGAGAATATTTAAATATATTGGCATAAGCTGGAAAATTGCCATTATTCAGGTTTTGAAGGAATAGAGGGAAGGAGAAGAACGGCCATATTTTCAGGCTTCTGCAACCACTCATCATCCTGTTCTGGTTCTTCCTCCTCCTCAAGAGGGTTCCACCCCCCCCCCCCAGCATTCTCTTGCCACCCTTTTCACAATGCCACACACTTTCCCTCTGCCCTTCCCCTGGAGACTACCAGCAGTTCCCTATTTCTCTGCCTGACTCATTTATGAACTTTATTCATAAACTTGATTAATCAAACAACAGTGTTCAGCGTGAGGCCAAAGAAAGGAAGACAGGTTCTGAAACAGAAAGTTTTGATTTGGCATTCAGCTAGCATTGCATCAAACTATACAGTGATCAGGCAGGTCCTGTTGGAGAGTGATTCAGCATGACAGAACAGAAAAGGTCCTGCTCTGTTTCCCACAAATGTGAAATTGGAAGCAGAGCAGAGAACCTCCTAGAACAGGAAGGCTGTATCCATTAAGATACCCATGCAATTAACTAGCACTGGTTTTGCAACTCCAACCACAGTTACATCTGTTGCTTACATTCTCTGGCCTTACTGTTTCTTTCTGACCCTGATGCAGGACACACCATCACCTGAAATGCAATTTAACATGCAAGACTTCCATCTGGCTCCCCCCGTGGATCACCTGGTCCTATTTATAAAATTGTCTTCCCTAAGACACCTGGATTCAAAGTGTTCACGACTGTGCAAAAAACAGTGGCATATGCTAGAGACTCACAAGAACAATATTTTGGAAATGACTTCCATGCAGCACTAAAAATGTATGAACCTCTTCTCAGTCAAACCCCATTCTTAAGAAAGAACAGCTTTCGAAAACAGGTCCTCAGGCACCCAACCAAGTCCGACTCACACACAACAACAGACTAGATGGGAATGATAAAATAAGCCATAAAATGACTCCAAAGTCCATGTTCTGGGACCCAATCCAAGCAATAAATTGTTTTCTGGGAAAAGAAGCCAGTGCCAACTTCAGAAGGAACAACCAAAATCACACATCCTATTGGATTAATTGGGACTGATATAACAAACCACAAAACTCCCCCAAATTCCATGTCCATCCATGAAAAGAATCTGCATTCACAGAGTGAAATCCCTGGATCCAACCCAAGGTTTTTCAAACAACAGGTGCTTTTCCCAGGCTTTTAATGTGCTCCTTTTACTGCTCTATGTGTACGTGTGCGTGTGTTCAACAGTATACTGTTTTTGTTGTATACCATTCTGATAAATTCCATTGAAGAGCAATATATAAACTAATAAAATAAATGAAATTAAATCTATGCAGCCCTAGTCCTGATCTTGAGAGGAGTTCCTACATCATTCCCATACAGGAAAGATGAAACTGAAGCTACACAACCTTCCACACATGGGTCATGGAGCTGTACATGAAACTGCATCAAAAAAAGGAGAAAGGAATTAGGGCCTAGTCCTAAACCAGCTGAAACCTAGTGCCAGAACTGGATGCTGTAAACATGCCATAAAGCATGTTTATGGCATCATCAGAGTAGGGAGCGCCCACTCTGGGCCCACGCCAGTCAGGTGACAGGCCCAGCACTGGCAGAAGGAGAGCGTGCTGTCATTGGGGGGGCTGAGTGCAACCGCTGGGCAGCAACACAGCCTCTGGGGGGTGAGGGAGGGTGGAATGAGGGCAGGGAAATGGGGCGGAAAGGGCGCAGGAACAGCAGAACTCTGCTCCTCCAGATCCTCAACTCCGTATTGGGCCAGAAGGCCCAACATGGAGTCTCTCAAGTCTAGACTGGCAAAATAGCCAGTGCAGACTCTAGAAGCCCCATTGCGGGGTTTGGGGCTTTCCCTGGGGGAAGGGGATGAAAGTTCCCTTCTCCAAGGGGATCTCTGGTTGCTTCCCAGCACCTGGTGGATACAGCAGGTTGGCCTTTTATGCATCGTTGTTGCAATGGGCAATAGGAAGCTCAGGATTGAGCTGCAAGATGGGAAAGTTGCCTGTTGTAGCACCTCAATTGTAAAATGCTCTCCCAAGAGAGGCTAATCTAGAAGCAACTCTGAAGTCTTGCCATATCTTCTTACTGAAAAAAACACGATTGAAAAAGTCATCAAAGGTTAAGGGGAAGGAGTATGTAACAACATGGAAGAGAAAAACACTACAAGACACAACTATGGAATAAAAGCAGAGGTAAAAAATACTACTGTTCATCAGATGTTAAACACCTGGGAAGGTAAAAGTTCCACCCCCACCCCCAAATTCTAGGACAACAATTTAGGACATCTGCAAGAGGGATCTGAAGGCCTTAGGAGTGGACCTCAACAGGTGGGAACCTCTGAGCGGCCCGCTTGGAGGCAGGCTGTGCAGCATGGCCTTTCCCAGTTTGAAGAGACACTTGGCCAACAGACTGAGGCAAAGAGGCAAAGAAGAAAGGCCCATAGCCAGGGAGACAGACCAGGGACAGACTGCACTTGCTCCCAGTGTGGAAGGGATTGTCACTCCCGAATTGGCCTTTTCAGCCACACTAGACGCTGTTCCAGAACCACCTTTCAGAGCGCGATACCATAGTCTTTCAAGACTGAAGGTTGCCAACAAATTTAGTTAAAACTGAAAGTTTTACAGGCACTCGTCTAGATCCTTGCATTCCTGTGGTTAGATCCTGTTTTAGAAACAGAAGGGGCACTGCATTTCCACATTTCCACATGTGGATTATTTAAATGTTTGCCCTTTATTAACAATGACCTTTGTCCAGCACAGACACTGACCTTAAAAAATTAATCTACATGTCAGCTGAACTAACCAGGCCCTTTTAAAACCAATCATGGGTTAACTAGTTTCTAATCAAGCTTGTGTGTATTCTAGAGACACAAACAGACCAAGATGTCAACAGATTCATTATTTGATTATGGATTCAAATTCAAGTTTCTAGCCATGTTTGTGGGAAAGGCATAAAAGCATCCTGTGTTTTCCAGTTTGCAAGCCAGAGAGAACTTGATGGATCTTCTAGTTGTTAGTAGTATGTGTTCTAGATACCTAATAGGATGTCCTATCATTCTCCATGAGTAGAAGAAACCAGACAAGTGGCAAGCCAAATTAAAAGACAATAACAGAAATACATTATTGGCTCTTTCCTGGCTCGTCCAAGTGGTTGTGTCTGTTTCAATAAACATTCCAGCATATAAACCTTTGTTTTGTATGTTCATCCCATGTGTAGAGACACAGGCATATAGGAATATTAAGTAATGGTACCCAAGAAGCTCAGTGTGTGGTTTCCCCCTCCATTTAATCTCAAACCTCTAAAATGGTTTGAAGAGAGTAATTGGTCCACTGTCATCTGGTATGCATCTTGTCTGAGCAGGGATTTGAACCCTGGTCTCTTTGGACAAAGGTCAACAAGCTAACCCCTTCACCACTTTTCCACATTTGCAATGGGCACTGGGCACATTGGAAGAAAAGGGCCTCAGTCCACTGTGTTCAGAACAAAGTACTAGTTATATAGTCTGCAAAAGATCTCAAACCTTTCTAACTCCTTTTTCTTCAGCCTGCCCTCACTCTTCTTGAGTCCTTCTAAAGCTCCTGGCTCAATCTGTCCCCTCAGTTGCTTTACAGTAAAGCTAAGCCAAATATAAGCACCCAAACAAAAGTAGCTTCCTGTGTGCTTGGCTCAGGTTTATGATGGCACATGTCATTCGCTCTGGCTTCATACAGCAGGTTCAAGTTCATTTTTGTATTCTGGTAGGTTCCCAGAGCAACCTTCAACTAGTCAATTAGAATCTATCTAGATCAGGGGTGCCCAAACCCTGGCCCTGGGGCCACTTGCGGCCCTTGAGGACTCCCAATCCAGCCCGTGGGGAGCACCCAGTCTCCAATGAGCATCTGGCCCTCTGGAGACTTGCTGGAGACTGCGCTGGCCTGACATAACTGCTTTCGGTGTGGCGGCCAACTGTTCGACCTCTTGCCTGAGCTGTGGGATGAGGGCTCCCTCCTCTACTTGCTGTTTCACATCTGTGATGCAGCAGCAGCAGCAAAGGCTTTTATAGACCTTGTGCTATTGCAAGACCTTCATTCATTCATATAACTTCCATCTCTAATATATTCATTTATGTAAATTTATTCAAATTTGAAATGTAAATTAATTCTTTTTTTTTCCCCCGCTCCTAGACACAGTGTCAGAGAAATAATGTGGCCCTCCTGCCAAAAAGTTTGGACACCCCTGATCTAGATTAAAGAGTGGGAGACTGAAAAACTGTCCAAGTAACTTGTTCGAGCACTAAATGAGTTTGGACTAGCAGCCTGACGTTCAGATGGAAGACTCTGTTCTTGAGGTTCAAAAAGTGTGGGCAAATAGGCTCTAAAATGGACCTCCAGAAAAGGGCCATTCAACATGTTATATCCAACTGCCCAGAAGCATCTTCAAAACTTGGGAGTCTCAGGTCAATCAGAAAAAGCCTGATGTCCAAGCACCAAGCAGATGTCCAAGACTGTGAGAGATATTCAAGAGATACTTGTTGTTCCCTCCTTGCCCTACCTAATGCAATTGGAGTGCCATTCCAAACAAAGGTAGTGTTTGCAGAGCAAAAAGACATGCTAGTGCTATCTATAAGAAACCAGGACAAGAACCCTCCCCTGCCTTTTAACCTTCCTTGCCCCGGTTACTAACCTTAGCGCAGAGTGTATTTAGAATTCAGCTAATACTCATATTCTTCTGCAAGAGGACAAGATAGTCAGGCTACAATGTTCAAGCAATGTACTCTGGGTATTTCCTTTTACTGCTGGAGAGAATTTTGGGGTGTTCTGCACCCTCATTTTCAAAATCAAGCCCTTTGTGAAGTTTCTTTTCTATATGAAGATTTATTGATTATTTATTTATTCAATTTGAAACCCGCTTTTCTCCCCAGAGGGCACCCAAGGTGGCAAGATCTACACTACCCAATGGGGTTGCAGTGCTCTCACACTGTCAGGATTACTTAGGTGACAAGCAGTAGAATTACACTTAGAGACACAATTCCTGTGGGGCAGGTAATTTGGAGCCAGGTCTGATCCACAAAATCACTGCAGAATTCCAGCAGCAGGTTGTAAGAAGTCCAGAAATGTCTTCTTAGTCCTTGGAGTGTTGATACAAAGTAGGCATAATTTGAAAAACCAAGGGGTAGCACTGGGGCTGTAATCTGGTGGTCCAGCAGGCAGTGATTGGGGGAAATCAAGGCACACAGCCCATGCACTTGACCCTGGTCCTCAGGCACCTCCCATGTGGCTAGGACCCTTCTGGAAAAGATGCTTCTAGATACTGCCACCAGGAAGGAAAAAGACCCCAAAAGCAATGCCTTTCTTCACCCTCCCTCCCTTCTGTGGGTGAATCCATTTGCAAGGGTTTCTTCAGCAGGAAAGCTGGTTGCTAGAAGAGCAACCCAGGAAGCCACTGATCTGGCTGACCCCAGCTCCTCTGCACCCACGCTTGCCCTTTGGAGCATTAGCCACAGAGTGACCTGTCAGGGAGTGAGGGGCAACAGCTCTTAGCTCTGGTCAGAAAAAAACAGACACAGAACTTGTAAAACTAACATGAGCTTGTCCCCTGGGGGCTGGGGATAAGAATAGGCCTTCCCTTTGGCTGTACTTGTCATAAGAGGTGACTAAACAGCCACCAGGTAGATGGGATTCGTCAGCCTGGGAAGGCAGCTCATCTGAGAGAAGGAGAACTCTGATCCCAAACCTCCACTGCCTTGTGGCTACATCCAGTTATGGAAAAGGCTTCAGGAGTCAACCGCGAGGCAAAATCCGGAGCCGGAGTCCCTGAGGCAGTTCATGGCTGAACACAGTCACATTCTGGCAACTCCTGCGACGTTGCTGGAACCAACCGTATTGGCCTCTGCCTTTCCATTGGACCATTACAGCGACGTGGAGGGGGTTTTGCTGCATGGGTAACAGTCTATCCTCCATATCTACTTTACCCAGGCTTCGCGCACTGGAGAGGACACTCTGTTCCAGAACCACTATTCAGAGAGTGATTCCATAGTCTTCCAAGACTGAAGGATGCCAACATGAGCTTATTTAAAAAGTCAAATAAGCAACAACAGGCACTTGAAATTGGAGGCAAATGAAAATAATAAAACCAAATGCAACTACATATAGACAGAAGTCTCATTGCCTAAAAATTACTTAGATAGTTACAGTTCACTTGTTCACCTCCAGGGACCAGAGGGGAAGTTCACAGTGTACAGGTAACCTCTGCAAGTGCTGGAACAAAACACACCCTGGCTCCACCCAGCCAGGGCCTCTGAGAGGAATTTTATCAAGGGGTACAAAGTATCTTTTGGGCCCCTTGCCAAAGAGGGAGGGGTGAAACAGAATGGGGGTGGCAATGGGGGTGGGCAGAATAGGGGCAAAACAGGCAGGGGGAAAGTGGCAACAGCTGGAATAGTCTTTGAAGACCAGGTCTACAAGTCTTCCCAACGCAGAGCTCAGGTTTACCTGCCTGCCCAGTGTTAGCAGCTAGATACAATAATACAGAAAACCAAACATACTAAAATATTTGAAATATGGAAAATCATTGCAGGAGATTAGTAGCATTGTATTTAGGCTCATGCTAGAATGGAAAGTGCCCTTCGTACACCAAAACCAACTTCTGCAGCAGCTGCTGTCCTGCAGCTGTGTCACTGAGCTCCTCTACTTCATGGTAAGCGGATCCACAAGCAGGTCAGTTTCCTCCCAGGTGTGACACTGTTAAGGAATGTATG
This sequence comes from Tiliqua scincoides, assembly GCF_035046505.1. NCBI lineage: Eukaryota > Metazoa > Chordata > Lepidosauria > Squamata > Scincidae > Tiliqua > Tiliqua scincoides. The sequence goes on from NC_089822.1 coordinate 149,501,170, forward strand.
CTTTCCTGGGCCTGGTGTGTATCACTGTGCCAGCAGTGATGCCCCCAGTATCCCACATGGCAGAGAGTCTAGGTGAGATAGGAAAATGTCAGATCCCAGGAAATTTCTGGGGTCCTCCTTAGGCTCCTGGCCCCCCTTTCTGACACTGGGCCCAGATACAAATTACCCCCTTTACTTCCCTCCCTGAGGCCCTGCATCCAACCAGTCCTTTTTATGGGATTTGGAGGGGGGGAACCACACGCCTGCTTTTCTGATTGACTGATCAAAGGCAGGAAAATAATTATAATTATAATTATAATTATAATTATAATTATAATTATTATTATTATTATTATTTACTGTTTTCCCACTAAAAGTTCACAAAGCCATTTACAAAGCAAAATATGTCAATGGTTCTCTGTTCCCGAAGGGCTCACAGTCTATAAAGGGATGCAGCAGAGACATCAGCAGTAGCCATGGAAAATATGCCATGGGTTGGAAAGGGACAGTTGCTCTCCCTGCTAAATATTTGCCACTTTACAAAGCGCCTCTCTGAGCAGGGGTTTGCAATGAGTCAGATGTGCATATAGGATTGAAGCTGCAGTTCAATCCCTGGACCTCCCCTTATCCACATTATGTGAATGGACTCAGCCAACAGACAGGCAGCCCAGAAACCCTGCCTGTCAGAGTGGTGTAGTGGTTGGGGATATGGACTCAGACCTGGAAACTCCAGGTTCAAATCCCCCCTCAGCCATGAAGCTTCCTGGGTGACCCTGGGCCAGTCACTTTCTCTCAGTCTCACCTACCTCACAGGGTTGTTGTGAGGGGGGAAAAAGGAGGGGTGCAGCTGTGCACGCCACCCTGAGCTCTTTGGAGGAAGGGTGGTATAAAAATGTAATGAATAAACTCACTGCTTTTCACCAGACCCTTTTTTTCTAACAGAACCAGGTGCCAGCCAGTCTGGACCTTCTAACATACATCCAGGTGAAGCTGGTCAAACAGACTGTGCTCAGGTCAAAACAGAGAAGCTGCCCAAGCTGACTCAGCCAAGCAAGCAGCACCATCTTACACACACTTTGGGGTTTTTTATTAGAATGATGCGGTCCCATCCTCCTCAAGTCTTTCAGGATAGTTGTGAGTTACAAGGTAAGGCAAGGCAACATCCAGGAAGCAAGAGATACTGTCAAAGACTTTAAATACAAGAAGGTACTAGCAGTAAAAAGACACCTCTGATGTCAGCCTGAGGGGTCATTTGCATACACATTATTAACAGGAAGTATTTAGAAGCTGGGTCTGACAATTCCCTTTCATAGCACAGTCACAAGACTGTGGGCACAATCCTAACCCCTTATGTTGTGCTTTCCAGCGCTGGCATAGTGGCGCCAATGAGACATGTGCTGCATCCTGCAGTTGGGTGTCACTCACGGAGGCCTCCTCAAAGTAAGGGAATGTTTGTTCCCTTACCTCAGAGTTGCATTGCCCTTATGTCAGTGCTGATTGCGCCCTAGATTATCCTTTGCACTAGGAAGGCTTATACTGCAAGGAATTATTCAAATGATGAGGGTCCCTGGATATACAGCACATGCACAAATCCTTCGGTGACCCATTGGCCCTAAAGATTGCCCTAAAGATTGCCCTCTCCAGCAGCAGTTGCATCTGTGAGTGCAGTCTTGAAAAGTCACTTCTTCCATAGCAGTTTCACCAGAGTTGGGCAGCACTCTTAATGGGCTTGATACTTTGGCTTACAGGTTAGCTTTTATGAAACATCCCAGTCCATTGACTGAGATACATTTCCATCAAAAAGTGGCAAATTTCAAACCAATGAAAGTGAAAATATCTCTTTCCTCTGATGTGCATGGCCAGTGGAACTCCCTGCCTCAAGATTGGATTCTTGCTAAGATTGCTCTACTGTCCAAAAGAGTGAGTGGAGAATTATATTGGGAACCTCAGCTAATGTGAATTAAACTGCCAGGTTTGATCTCTAAAATCTCCAACTTCAAAACCGGGCTAACCTGAATAGGGTAGTTCCCCCCAGGGTGCACATTTTAATTCTTCTTTCACCATCTGCTTCTTGGTACTTTGGAGAAAAATACTGGTGAATATGAAGGAAGGGAAAAATATTGACTGGATGGGACTAAGAGGGTCAACCATTCTCAAGCATTGGTGTAGTCCATTTAGGGTCAAACTGACACTGCTTCAAGAACATAATTGGGCCACTCTATTATTATTATTATTATTATTATTATTATTATTATTAGTAGTAGTAGTAGTAGTAGTAGTAGTAGTAGTAGTATCAGACCTTTCAAGGATTGGGATCCTCAATTAACCAATATTCAAAGTGCACCCCTAGAGCAAGACTTTAGCCATACTGAAGAGTCAAATGGAGAGGAATTTTCTGAAATATTGAGAGCAAGCTTCTCCTGTTCTCCTTGTTGCCTGGGCCCTGTTACAATCCCTATAGCTTTCAAAATAATGAGCATCCCAGAGGAGTCTACCTTGCCAGTAGTGGTGGGCAAATGTAAAGGGAGGACCCTGCATCTTGTGAGGCCTTGGCATCCTTCACAGAGCCAGAGGAAGGCACTGTCCCTTTTTAGAGCAGAACCAGAACACCAGACAGAACACCCAAAGCTGTTTCTTCCAGGGCTTCTGGATCCTCTTTACAGGGTAAGGCCCTTCGATGTCCCCACTCTGGGCTGATGACCTGCCAGTCGAGGAGAAGGAACCCCTGAGTTTCAAGGACCTCCGGCCCAAAGATCCTTGGTGGTGAGGGTTCTTTCTCCTTCCAGCAGTGCAGACTTGGGGCCTTCCCTGCCTGTGTAGGGGGGGGGGAGGTCCTCACGCCCAGTCTGAGCGGGCTTGGGAGGCCGGCCTGGCTCCTGTGGCGAGGTCAGTGACCTTCCAGGCCCAAGAGAAACGCCAGGCCGGAGAGAGTGCCTGGTGCCCCTTGGAGAGGCTGGAGGAAGCCTGGATCCCCAGTAAGACCTCGTGGGGACGCGGGCCCGCTCGCAGCAGCAGCAGCTTTGTAAACTCAGAACAGGAGGGGGAAGATGGGGGGGGGGGAGAGTCAGCAACTTGAAAGGCAACCTCTGGACAATGTACAGGGCTCCCCCCAGTCTCCCCCCTTGCCTTGCAGCGTGTTTTATGTGGTTTCAATGGCACAGGGCGGGGATTGAATGGAGAGGAGCCGGCACGGTCAATGGGAGAGCCTCCCGTCGCTGGAAGTGCGTGTAGTAGAGAGAGAGACACACACACACACACAGAGTCTTTGGAGAAGTAGCCAGCGAGCTGCAAATCTCCGTTTCCTCTTGGTGTTTGGAGCGCCGAGATGCCGGGATTTCCTCCTCCTCGTCCTCCGCCGGCCTCCCCCTCCGCCCTCCCCCGCGCGGGCCTTTGCAGCTGCAACGGGGACGTTACTTTGTCTTGATTCCAAGAGATCCTGCGAGGGCTTTTCCTCCCCCCTCAGCCCTCTGTGTGTGTGTGCGTGTGTGTGTGCGAGCGCGCTCCAGAGCCAGATCTCCCCTTCTCTCTCTCCCTCCTCTTATCGCCGAGCGAGCGGAATGTAGCCGGCTGGAAATGCAGGACTCCAACTTCTCACCTTGCCCAGGAAGATTTGCTCTCCCCCGACGCGGCGCAGCAGCAGGAGTAGGAGCAGCCGCTGCGGAGCCATTGCCGGTCTCCTGCCCCAACCAGGCGGTCCCGGGAAGAGGATGCAACTCTGCGTGGAAAAGCCACAGCCCGATCAGGTGAGTCCAGGGCGCAGGTTCGACCCGGGGAGGGGGAGAGGAAAAGTAGGGTCACCCCTTGCCCCCCCCCAACGCAGACCTCAATTGCTCAGGGGTGGAGGGAGGGCAATGAATAAATGGCTCGGATCTGATTTGCCTTGAGCGCACTGCTCCCCTCAGCACACCCCCAGCACGAAAATCCGCCCCCCCACCCCTTCCCCAAACCCTGGAAGAAAAGGCAAGCCGGCAGCAGCAGCAGCAGCCATGGCGTGGAAGAAGAGGGGAAAAGAGATTAGATTTCGCTGCTCTCTCATCAATTTTCTGTTTAATGTCACCGGGCTCCATTGTGGGAGAGAGAGGCGCGTCATCCGGCCATAAATTTGAGATTATAGAGCCTCCAGCTCCGTCTTGGTGCCCCTAATTGAATGGATTTACTCCACGCGGGCAGGTAGGGGGGGGGGAACCTGGGAACCCAGCAAAAAAAAAAAAAAAAATACTGCCGCCTCCGTTCACAAGGACGGGGCCGTCGCCGTTCCAACAGAGCCTCCCCAAACGCCCCAAGATCGGGGATCTTTTACGCGCACACGCCAAAAAAAAGGCAGCTCCAGTTTCCGCTGTCTAAAGAGGCAGACAGAGAGAGAGAGAGAGGCAGGAGGGGCGCGCCGTCTCACCTGGAGTCCAGCGTGGGCTCCTTCCAACCCGCTCCCCGGACCTGGCCGCCTCCGCCGGCCCGCGTTTTGGGCGGCGAGGGGATCTTGCTTTCGTTTTGTCTCTGCGGTTTGCTCAGCAGAACTTTTGACCCGGCCTAGCAGCAATCTGTAAGTAATTGTTTTGTCTCCATTGACTCTCCCGGTTGAGATCCGGGCCGCCTCTCCCCCGCCCTGGCTTCTTTTATTGCTGTTGTTTTGGTTCGTTTTGAACCAATCGGGGTTTTGGCTTTATTTATTTTTTTTTGTCCACCCCCCTCCTCTTATTCCTTCCCATTAATTGCCACCAGGATGGAGAGTGAATCCCCAAAGTCAGAAAATGTAGGCTCCTTCTCTCCACCCCGCCATCGCAGAACACAACATACCGCTTCACCCATCCCAGTGCCGATTTTACACCGCTTTTACCTCAAGGAGCTTCTTGTGTGTGTTCACTGAAACCCCCACCCCAGCCAAAACCCTCTGGCAGAAAATCACAACGTTAAAAAAAAATTAAAATAAAAAAGGCAGGGTGATGCACCCTCAAATTAAAAAAAATAACAAATTATTGGCTCTATATCTACTTTCACACTGCCTGGAAACTTTATTCATTGAGAACCAGCACATTGATTCCCACCCAAGTTTGAGGGCTGTGTTTAGATAGGGCAGGGCGATCTAGACACACAACCCTCTACCCTTTGGTTTAATTTTTTTCTTCTAAGACAAAAGAAATGGGGCCTTGTGGATCTTGTTTTTAGAACACCAAGCTGGTTCCCCACTGATACCACCTCGCTTATCTCGAAATATATATCCATATATGTTTCTCCATATCAGAAACATATCAGGCAGCTGTGGGTTCGCCCACACAATTTTGCAGGCCACCTTTCTTGGTGTGCGTGTTGTCGTATGTGTTTTTTTTCCTGGCATTTTCCAAACCAGAGCGTGTGTACCCCACCTGGAAATATTTTTAATTACAGAATCCCCCCCCCAATCGAGAATGTGCACCTTTGCTTTTACATTGCATGGCAGCCCTTTAAGTTTCAACAATAAGCCCCTGGAAGAGAAAGCGGGGCTGTTGCCTCCGGAACGAGAGCAGAACGACCAGCCCAGTAGAGTGGATCCGGCCGGGACTCGCGGGGAAGATCGCATTTAAAGACTGTGGGTCGCCCACCTTTGCAGAGTCCAAACTCTGTTCTCTTGCTGCAGACCAAGTCTGCTTGGGGCTGTCGTGGTTTATTCCCCCCCACCACCACCAAACCCTCTTCCCAATCGCCCCCCCCCCAAGCAGGCTCCTTTGCTTCTCAAGCGGGCTTCCTCCCCACCCCCCACTCCGCGGGGCTTTGTTCAGGCCCGGCTTTGTTTCCCCACAGCGGTGAGAAATCCAGGTCTGCCTCTGCCCAGGACTTTCGGCCGCGCTTGCATCTTCGAGCCGGTGGCTTCTCCTTCTTTTCCTCCTTTGCAATCAAACGATCCCCGGACCCGCCGCTCCAGTTCCCATCGACGTCCGTGCAGATTCGGTACAGAAAGTATATTTGTGCTGGCGAAGGGATAGATTTATCTGAACGATTTTTAATTAAAGCCATCGACTTTTCTGTTAACAAAGGAGGTAGTGAGAGAGGCCGGGTGGCGAGAGGAGCTTCGCAGGCGGACCTCCTCGGCCAGCCCGCCGCCCTAGCCCCCGCACGGCTGGCACGTTGCAGGCCCTCAGAGGCTTCGAGATCCATGGCACTGGGCGCGGTGGCAGGCTGCACTCCTAGCCACGCTGGGAGTAAGCTCCGTTGACTCTAATGGGACTTTCTTCTGAGTAGACATACATAGGACTGGGCTCTGGGACTGCAATCCTACCCACACTTTCCTGGGATTAAGCTCCACTAATGGGATTTACTTCTGAGTAGATAAGCATAGGATTGGGCTCTGAGACTGCCATCCTTTCCACACTTTCCTGGGAGTAAGCCCCATGGACTCCAATGGGACTTTCTTCTGAGTAGACAGGCATAGGACTGGACTGAACTGTGGCTGCACTCTTACTCACACTTTCCTAGGAGTAAGCTCCATGGACTCTAATGGGACTTACCTCTGAGTAGACAGGCATAGAATTGAGCTCTAATTTCGGGGCGGAGAAGGCTTTTTTTCTCCTGGCCCCTCTCCTTTCGGGCGCCGACCCGTTTCTCTCTCGCTGAAAGTCATGAGCTCCCAGGAGAAGCGAGGGGAGGCTGGAGACGGTCTGGTTCTGTTTGGTGGCACAGACCGAGCAGTAGGCCGGCCTTTCCCCCCTTCTCTTCAGGTTCCCCCATTCATTTATTTATTTCGATCCAAGAAAACTGTGAAGAGAGCAGGCTCCCCTCCCCCCAACACAAATGCACACACACTTACGCTGTTTGGTAACAGGAACACCACCAAGAATGATAGGAGCGAGGGAAGAGGAGTGCCAAGAAAGCTGATTTTCAGGTCGAAAGGGGGAATTTTTTAAAGTGCATGTTCTCTCTCTCTCTCTTACACATACACACACACGGTTCTTCCCCCTGCAAAAGAGAAGCGAAGGCAGCCGAAGGCCTCCCCACCCCAGATCATCCTTCCCACCCCAAATCCACTGGTACCTCCAGGAGATGCTCTGCTCCGGGAATGAACGGAGCCCGGGAAATCGAGCAGAAGGCCGCTTCCCCTCCCCAAACGACCCGGGGAATAGCGGGCTCAAGGAGGGCGTGGGTCAGCCAGCGCGGGAAGGAGGCGGGAAAGATGGCCGGCGGGGAGACCTCTCCAAGCCGGAGCTCCGCAGCTGCGTTCCCGCCGCAAGAGCGCCGGAGCCCCGTCGCGGTTCGGACCCGGTTGATTCCCCGCCTGGCTGCCTTCCTGGCGGGTCCGTGCAAAGAGGCGGTGGTGGATCTTGCTGCCTAGACGCTGCCACCGGGAGAAAGGCTGAACTGCAGCTCTGGAGGCCGCCCGGCTGTGGGTTGGAGCAGGCGGCGCTCGCTCTGCTCCCAGCCTGGCCCCCTCGGTCGGGAGCCGCAGTGCGAGGCCGGGGCTAATGCTCCCGCCGGATCTTCGCCGCGATCTGCCTGTCTGGGGAAGGCGGTGGGGAAAGGGGTAGGTTTGGGCTGCTGCCGGAGCGCGAAGGGGCACAAAAGCCCGCCTGGAAGTGCCGAGCCTGCCTTTTCTCTCCCCTTCTGCGCCAGGCCGGTGGGGGACTTTTTTTTCCCCTTCCGCCCCTTTGCAACAGGAAACTGGAAGCTCCGTTTGGGGAGCAGGGGGAGGAGGTCCGAGTAAAGGGAGCAATTGAAAGGGGGGAAGAACCCCGCTCGATCCCTGAAGGGGGGGGTCGCATTGTTCCCCCACCTCCCCTCCCTGATCAAGACTCAGACTTTCCCACCCTATTTTCTGTCTTGGGTGACCAGCGTGGCCGTCTTGCTACAATTAAAACTTGCAAAGTGTGTGTGTGTGTGTGTGTGAGAGAGAGAGAGAGAGAGAGAGAGAGAGAGAGAGTTTATGTGTGTAAAATAATTGTTTTATTGCCTGCACTGAAAATGGGCATTGCTTTAAAAAGTCATTTTCTGACCTGAATCCTGGATGGAATCTGGTCCCACGGACATAATTACAGACGATATTTCATTCATTGATTGCGGGGGGGGGGGGGATCCTGTATTATGGCCACTGTTCTTTCCCTCCCTTTTGAGGGGGGGAGGGAAGAGGGAGAAATATAGACTGGGAGAAGCCATCTGCAAATACAGGAGCTTTCAATATAATGCCTCCAATCTGAAAGGGAAGGAACACGAACAATTTAAAACAAAATTTTTTTTCCCCAGCTGAGATTTGCGTGATCCAATTGAACCGCGTTGTAACAATGATAGCATTCATCGAGGGTGGGAGGGCTGGTCAGCCGTTTCATCCGCAGAGGAGGGATGGGAGAGCATTGAAAGGAGCGACGCAATCAAAGAGGAAAAGAACATGAAACCAGAAAAATCCTGCCATTTCTATTAGGATGTATTGATCTCTGGAAGGAATGAGACTGATAAAGCCCAGAGCCCTGGCCGTGCTGTTAGGTACCTCTGTGTGTGTAAGAGAGAGAGAGAGAGAGACTGGTCTTCCAGTGGCTTTGAGTCTTTCACCAGCAATCCCATGCAAACCCTGGCCGCTGTTTTTTATTAGAGAGCTGTGAAGTTAAGAGTGTTAAAAGTTGCTTGGGGTGGAACGGGAGGAGAGACAAAAAAAAAAAAGTGGAGGGACATAAACAGGGCTGCTGGGATGTCAGCCATCCCCGTTGAAGCTCTTGGCCAGCTCTCCTCATTACTCCGGGCATGAGCTCCCCTTGTGAGTGGCGTAGCCCGATCCTATGCATCTTTGCATACTTGGAAGTAAGTCCCACCGGCGCCGGTGGGGGGGGGGGTTTGCTTCCAGGAGAGAGTAGCCTTGGGCTTCCAGAGGCCGTGTTCTAGCAAGGCGGGGGGTGCGGAAGAGAGACAAGCCGGGCTGGAGGTAAAGCCATCCTGGCCTTGCCTACTTTGAGACTGACTCATCATTGTTGCCCAGGCGATTGCAGCCTCGGTTAGTCTACACTTTTTCTGAACGAACCGACAGCGCAGAGAGGGATGGGGTGGGATCTTTGGGATTCCTTGGCTGGAACCCCTACTCTTTTCATCTCCTTTGGTGGAGTGGGGGGGGGGGATGAAAAGCCCTGCTGGAGTGGACAATGAACACACACACACACACACACACACACACACACCCTATTAGAGATTCCTCATAGAGGGATTCCTCAAGGCTCTCAGATGCCTTAAAGGGGCAATCTGGATTCTCACACGACCATCGGTGGGTAAAAAGGTGGAGATCGCGTTCTAGTGCTCCCTTTCACGCACATGCACACCCAGGGCCTTCCCTTTACACAACAATAAAAGTAGGAAGCATCAATAACACCCACATTCTCCCATCCCCCATTTAACCCAAAACCAAGAAGACAAGGGAGAGAAGGCCTCCCCGCCCCCCCCACAGTGGCGCATCTTTTCCAGCAGATCCTACTTTAGGAATCAAGGCGCTCTCTCTCATTTGCTTTTTTGGTGTTGTACATTTCCACCACCCCCTTTGTGTGGGGGAGGGGTGCATTTCCCTCAGTGCCCCCACTTGCCCACCCAACCAATCCAACTCGCACCCATTCAACCACAGGAGCCCTTAATGATCGCTTTAAAAGTTCCGTTTGTGCTAATCCGCTCCGATGGGGTGTGTGCTGCAGCGGCTATTATCTAAGTTATGCCTTTCTACCCAGCTGCACACACATCCTGGCACTAATTATGTGTTTATCAAAACAGGCACCCTTTTGACATGTCACAACATGTTTGCGGGAAACGGTCTCTCTTCGAGCCCCCCCCCCCCACTTGCCCCCACTCCACTCCACTATACCCTTTTCCAAATCTTGCTTGGATTATGTTGTCTTGGCTATACAGAGGGAGGATGGATGACAGGCGTGATCTGTACAATATTATTTCTATATTTGCAGGTAGCGCAATAGGCAAACAGCAAAAGAGTGTGTGTGTGTGTGTGTGTGTTACACGCACATGTGTGTGTAAATGTGCTAGGGATCTAGTGCCAAGGTGTGTGAACTGTTAACTGCTCCAGAAAGCAGAAGGGAATCTTACACTTTATATTCCTATTTATCCTTAAAATAACATGCATCTACCCCAATCTGCCCTGGGAATATTTGCCCCAGATCAGATCCATCTACAAAGGAAAGTTCTGAATTTTCTTTTCTTATTTTAATTCTATCTGTCTGTCTAGAATGGAAAAGAGAGAGATACCCTTGGTATCTTTATTAAACCTGCTTTAAGTTAACCCAGATGGACTGGTTTCTTGATAACCTCACACAACAAACACACTGAATTATATTTTCAGTGTGTGAATACACTTGTATATATTTAGCAGCAAATTATAACTCTGCATTTAACAGGGCATTAATGGAAGATTTTGGGGTGGGGAAAGGATCTCAGATCAGGTTCTGGGAAAATATTATTTCATTTTGGGATGATTCACACCATGTCTAAGGATCGCCATCGCTCCTGTTTTTGTTTCATTTGGTTTTTAAAATCATGTTTTATGTAGAAGTTTGTATAGTTTGTTCTGAGGTGATTGGAGAGGGAGGCATGGTTGATGCAATCTCTGGAATAAACTGGATGGATGTGAATTGTGTGTGTGATATACATACTCTAAAAGTCTCCATAGGTTATAAATGCTCATTACTTCTGAGCAAAGAAGGACCCCTTATTTGTTAGAAATTACTCCTTACTGAGTGGAAAAAAAAAAAGTGCATTGGAAGCAGCAGAGACATCTCTTTTGAGATTATAAACGTGTTGTAAGCTCCATGCAGTATCGGTCTGTCTGCCACTATAAACTTTATCTATGTAGATTTATTTGATTAACAAATTTGTCAGTTTCCCCTTGTATGTGCATAAAGAGCAGGGCTAGGATCCCTGCCTGGTACAGAAAACATCTTGTTTTTGCCTGGGAATCTCTGTGAAGAGAAATAAATTTGCTTTTTGGAAGGGGGTGGGGTGGGGAAAGAGAAATTTGACCAACTAAATATCTGGTTTTAGCAGAAGCCAGAACTGATCTTCACTTGGAGCCCATGTCCCCCCAAAATACTATTCACCTAGGTCGATTCTGATGTAAATGTTGCCCATATCACGCTCCTCTGCACTGCCCACCTTTCCCCCTCTGCCTCTTTCTAAGGGGCAACAAGACTCCTCTTTGTAGCCCCCATCAATAATGCAGCAACCTAAATGCTCCAGGCTCGCCTCTCTCTCCCCCCCCCTTAAAAACATGCCTGTGGGTTTGGTGGCAGAAGGGAGTCTTGAAAGGCTGTGATCCTTCCAGGGTCCCACCACTGAATTCAGAAAACCTGGAGGAGAGCAGTCTGGAGAAGAGTTGGCTTGATTTCTCTTCCTTCTCAGGTTTGATTTCTCTTCCTTCTCGGGGCTGGTTCAATAGTGTTTTTGCAGTGCAGTGTGGGGGGGGATTCAAGAAGAAGCCCAAGGCATCCAGTCTGCTGTTCTCTCACACTGGGCAAAAGGAAGGGTCAGGTTGAAGGGGAGAAGGCCCTGTCTTGGCCCGTAAGGTTCTGTAGGTAGTTAACTCTCTGTTGCAGCCCTCTTGAGCAAAGCAGGGCTGGACAAAGGCCGGTTTCTGCCCCAGACCAAAGCCCAGCCAGGTCAGTGCCATTCCTCCTGACTCCAAATGCCATCCGGATGATGATGATGGAAATGCTGCCTGGACATGAGTTGCTTCAGAAAGTCCCTTTATTTCATCGAGCTGGGCTTGCTGGGAATCAGGGGCAGCCTTTTGAAGAGCGGCCACCCTTGAAAAGAGAGAAGGGCTCAAGCAACTCCACTAGCTTTTAGACTGAGCCAAGGCTGTTGGATATATTCCCCAGAAGCCTTGTGTCCAAAACAGCACTGAAGATGGTCTCTCTGCCTCTGCGTCATATTCTGCTTTGGAAGATGTGATGGGCCTACACTGGAGGAAAAACCAAGTCCCAGAGTCGGGCCAGAAAGAGATCCATGTGCAAGGTGGAAGAGTGTGTGTGTTGTTGTGTTGTTGTTTTTTTACTGCCTCCACCCCATTCCAAAGACTGGGTTCAATCAAAAGGAGCATCACCACCAGAAAAAGGCAGGGAGAGAGCAAACAGTCTGCCACAGAAATTGGCATTCCCTTGTCTCTCCTTTGTCCTTGTTAGATAAGGAAAGAGGGCAGGTTTGAAATTATCAGTTCAGTGGGACAACGTACTCCAGGCCTAAGGCTGGAGAAAGAATCCTGGATAGCAAACAGAGAAAGGACCATCTTAAGCCCCAAACCCAGGCACATTTTGTGGGAATTAAACCCCATTGAATATCCTGGGACTTCACCAAGGAAATACACATAGACGTGTATTCCCACGAAATAATTCACAACCCTATTTAGCTCTTGGAACTGAAATCAGGTTCAGGTTAACTGCTTCCACTCAGTCTACTTGTGATCAACCTGCAGAAGCCTAGAAAGTTGGTTCCTTTTAGTGACTTTGACTCCAGATAGACCTATGTGACAGAAGTGCACATTTTTCCTTCACCCCCCTCCTCTCCCTGCAAACAAGGCTAAGTGTTACCAAAAAATAGGGTGCCTCTTCTTTCTTTCTTTCTTTCTTTCTTTCTTTCTTTCTTTCTTTCTTTCTTTCTTTCTTTCAGTAATCTATATATTAAGGAGTAATATAAAACAGGGCATGTTTGTGGGACTATTGGCAGCTAACACACAGCATGTGCTCCCCTTCCCCCACAGGGTGGAGGAGGGGGAAGGGGGGATCTCGAGGTGGCTCCTCGCTTTAAGAAGATCCCTCTGTCTTGCATGTTTGAACAAGTCCAACAGACTTGAAGCCCTTTGGACTGACACTTTTTGCAGTTGGGCCAGGAGACTAACCCCATTGTTTGGCCTGCATTTATTTATTTTCTAGTGATATCCTGGAATTCCATTGGACTTGCCTGTGAGTAAGTCCAGAATTGGGCCCCCCTCCTCCTGGTCAATCTAACAAATTAAGAGACACGTTTAAAGTTTGCTAAGCATGCAGACTGGACACATTTTGCATCCTGTGCCACTTTCTGATTTCCAATGAGCAATTTTTATGCAGGAAGAATTAAGTGTAATTCTTCCTAGCCCAGAAATTGTTTCTAATTTGTTCTTTGACCAAACAGGGGCCCAAACAATTGCATTAGGCGAGGCACCCAACATACAATTACCCAAATGCAAAGCTTTGCTTCTCCCAGTCCTTATTAGGCAATTATTTAGCATGCTGGGTTAATCCATAATTTTATTTAACATACTGGGGGGTCCACCCCCGCTCTGCCTTCTTCCTTCTCTCTTTTCCAGATGGAGAGATATTAACTTGCAATATTTTAACACATTTCCCCAGAGTGTGAAGGTTAGCTGAGGTCTGAGAATTTAAAATGATTGCATATTCATTTGGACATGAAAAGGAGATGTTTTCATGTTGGCTACCTTCAGCAGAAGGGGGAAGGGAATTTCTCCCCACTTGGATCATTCCCTCCAACGCCAGGCTGCTTCCTGCTGGATTTAAGGAGACTATCTCTCACCCCTCCAAAGGGAGGGGGTGTTTCAAAATGGACCTCTCCTGATATCTACCAACAATTAGGGGAGGATATTGTGATCTCAGAGCACAAAAGAATTAGTATTTGTGTTAATATTATTAATTGATGTTGAAATCTCTGGAGAAAAAGAGTTGGAAAAGGTTATGAAATACAAAGACTTAGAAAACAAAATTCAGCATTTGGGAAAAGAAAGCGACAGCAATCCTACTCCTGATCTGAGCAATACTGGCAGAGAAAGGATAACAGCCGGACAGCTGCAAAGAGCCCCATTACTGGGAACAAGCCACATATTGCCAGGATATTGTCAGTAGCTCCTAAAGCCAAACAAGTGTGAGCCCAATCCTCTGCTTGTCTACTCAGAAGTAAATTCCACTGAGTTCAGTGAGACTTGCTCCCAGGAAAGTGTGGATAGGATTGCAGCCTGAGAGCCCAATCTTATGCATGTCTATTCAGAAGTCAGTCCCATTATGGTCAATGGGGCTTACTCTCAGGTAAGTGTGGATAGGATTGCAGCCTGAGAGTCCAAAAAATGCCAGTTCCAACGCCTGGTGGGCTGTGAGAGTTCATTTAATAGACCTGGAGTTTTAGAAAGTAAGATTAGAAAAAGGTGCTAGTTCCCTGTCCCAAGGAGGTTACAGTATGCCCTTCAATAGTGGCAGAATAACAGGAGGAAAGAGAGGAGGAAGAGGCGAGGGGCAGGGGGATGAATAAGACTCAGGGCATTCGCTCGCCATTCAGCTGGGTCAGAGGCTTCACGGAAGAGGTGGGTTTGGAGATCAACCCCTGCAAGGAAGGCAGGCTCCTGTTTTTCCCAGTGAGTCCTGAAGACTGGAAACGTGGCTCGCTCCAGCGCCCAGCCTTGACAGAGGCAACGGGACTGGTAGGCAAGTCCGTCCGCAGGACTCGAGCCTGGGTTGGAACTGCAACTTTGTCTGCACTGAAACGGACCAAACCAAGTTTGGAAGGACCACCTTTTCTACCTAGATGCACAAGGCTTGAAACACGCTTCCTGGGGAGGGTTTAAAAGGGGGGGCGACTTTTCCAGGCTTTGCTGACCAGACCTTTCTAGCTACTGCCTTCAGAAGGAATGGGGAGGGGGGGTTGGCATTTAAACCTGGCCATACCAGATGAACCCAATCTGCTTAATGTGTCCCTAGATCAACGAGCTTAATGCTCTGCGAGAGAGGAGCTACGCGAACAGCGTGCCAAACACTTTTTCCTTGCAATCCGAGTCTACACGGGCTGGCTTACTTGCGAGGAAGCGCCTGTTCAGCCCCCCCTTCCACTGGTTCAGGAGGGAGGATGAGGTGGGAGGGGGAAGATCTCCAAGGCCCTGGATCGAACCCATCCATCCTCAGGCTGCCTGATCTATTCCACCCCCTCCCCAATCCCAGTCCCTTCAATTCTTCACCCTGCAGATCCAGAATTCTAAGCGCCCCCCACTTGAAAAAAAAATCGTGCAAACCCAAAGGGGAGCATAACTGTAAAGGGGACTTTGTACTTGCACTAATTTACAGCCCAATCCTATGCATGTCTACTCAGAAGTAAGTCCCATTATAGTCAATAGGGCTTACTCCCAGGTAAATGTGCATAGGATTGTAGCCTTAAAAATCTATATCCCGAGAGAAGAGGGGGTGGGTGGGTGGCTTGGTGGTTGGTTCAGGCGATCTTTCTGGAGCCCACTCTAAATATTTATTTCCAGGCGAATTATCTGCGCTATCTTATACAGGAAGCCTGAGAGATACAGATGCTCTGTTCCTGTTAAATTAAAAACATTTGTTAGCTCTGCACGGATTTAAAAAAAAAATGGGGGAAAGAGAAACCCTAACTGCTGCTGACAGAGTGCTGCGGCCCATCTCCAAGCTTTCCCCTCCCCTCCTTCTCTCCCCCACCATTCCCCGGTCCCTCGGTAGCACCCTTCCCTTCATGTAGAATACAAAATGATCTTTAAAGAAAAAGAAAAATCCCCCCCCCACTCACTCCAATAGTGTGTAAGTGAGCAGGCAGAGAGTATGAGCGCACTGGTAATTTGCCAACAGATCTCTGGTTTATACACCAGTCCTGTCTAAAGTTATTTGCTGTAACAACTGTTTTGAAACAATAAAAACACACACACACACACACACACACACACACACACAAAAATCCCACCCCCATTTAAGAAGGGGAAAGGGGGCGAAGGGGGAAGCATGCTTTGCAGATAGAGAAGGTTTAAAAAAATGCAATCTTTTAACACCGCCTTCCAATTAATTTTTAAAATAATTTATTTTTAATTTAAGCAACTGGTTAAGAAGCAGAAAATTTATATAAATGTGTGTGTGCGTGTATATATATATATATATATATATATATATATATATATAAAACCGCTGGGAAAATCATAAGAAGATCCTGATCTAGAATTGTTCAGAAATAAAGCCAGGTTGGGAACGGACCAAGGATTTTCGAATTTTTGCTTGTTTGTTTGTTTGTTTGTTTGAAGTGGGTTTCATCTCTGGTCAGAAGATTTTTTTTTTTCCCTGGAGGGCTACCGCCTGTTTCTTTGTTCCTGGCGTTCCCCGGAATTGTTAATCCGGATTTATTTATTTATTTATTTGCATTCTCCTTCTCCCCTCTTTGCTGCCTCAGCCCTGCGCCATTGTGCAGGATGAGTGCAGAGAATCTGTTCGCCTTCAGAGCAGCGCACACATTCACACACGCAGAGGAAAACCCACGATTGCTGCGAAGGTTGTTGTGATGTTGCCTCCCTTGGCCTAAGCTGGGGACCAAACGCAGCAGCAGCGCCGGGGCAGTTGCCTTCGGCGGGGAGCTGGAGAGGAGAGTGTCAATCAAGCGCCGCTCCACTGACCAGGGACAATCCCCTTCGCCGGACTGGCCTTCTTCGAGAGCCATCAGTCATTTGGCATTAATTACCCTTCCATCCAGTCCCCACTGCGGGGCCACTGCTGCCGCTCCTCGGAGGAGACCTGGCGCGTTCATCAGGACACACCGCCTGAAAGAAGGGACAGCAGCCCGGCCCCCCCCACCCCCCAACAAGGGGAGAGAAACCTTCGAAAGGACTCCACAGCCCGCACCCCCCTCCATCCAAACCCCCAAATCCTGGGAGGCCCTGGGATAATCCACCTCCTTCAGGCTACTTCCCACCCAAAGTCCCCTTAAGTGCAGGTCGCGCTCCGATGCTCCAGGACCGCGGTGGGGTTGACTCACGAGTCAACACGACCCTAACGGGGGCTGAGAGTTGGGCGACCAGCCTAAACCCCTCTACCTGCGAGTAAATCACAGCCGAACTTTTCCTCCAGGGAAGTGGGTTTGCGGAGCCTAAACACGAGAAACTGGAAAAGGAATTCCACCCGCGGGTCTATCCTAAACACGTCTTTAGGATCCCTGCGCCTGGTTGGGCGTCGAACTCGGAAGAATCACTCCAGCGTGCCAGTGAGGGTGACTGCCAAGCAAATGTGTTGAGGATTAAATTCTGGGTTAGGTGTGTAAACCTTGTAGGTGACAATGTAACGTCTGAACGCAGCCATTTTCCTGATCCACTGGCATTTGGCGAGCAGGCAATCATTTTCCTGATCCACTGCCTGCCTTGGGACTGCGGGTCCCCTCTCCTAACTTGCACGGAGTTGAGAGTTTTCTTGGGGAAAGGGTCTTGAAGACCTTGGGAAAGAGCAATATTCCTTGCAAGGAACACTTGGGGTCAGGCTGGACTCCAGTGCTGCTGATCTCTTGCTCCAGGAAAGCGGAGGCGGGGTGGACACGGGGAGGGGAGATTGGATCCAACTGAGGGAGAAATTCCCTTCTGAGATTTAGTGAAGGGCAGAAGGAAAATGGGGAGGGGGAGGCATGAAGAGGGCCCGAAACTGGACTGATGAGGTCACATTGGGAGATCCCTCTTTGGTATTTCAGAACACGCGATCTACCACTGCAGGCTGGCTAATAGATCCTGTTTCTTTCTCCCAGCAGAAAAAAAGACACGCGTGTTTCAAAAGTTCGTCCCACACGTTCTTCTATCCTGATTTCTTAGGTGCGATGTCCCACTGACATGGGAAGGATCTTCTTCCAAGTCTGATGTGTTTTTGTGTGTGTCTCTTAATTTGTATTAACTCAATCTCTGCCTTACATCAAGATGTTCAGTCAGTGCGCTTGTGCCTGTGCTTGTGGGTGTGTAAAGGTTCGCGTTCTTTTTTTTCTTCCCCCTTTCAAAAGACTCTCGAGACTGCGGCTTTTTGTTACGACACAGTCCATACATACATACATCGGGAGGCAAGTACGATTGCACCCCTTGTGACACAGGCTGCTCCCATCCCCGCTTATGTCCTGGCTATGAGCCGGGATTGATGGATGGCCAGCAAGATGGGCAGATTGAAGAGATCGAAGGCATCTCTCTCTCTCTCTCTCTCTGTGAGTGAGTGAGTGAGCGAGCGAACGAGCTACATCCAGTTGTTTTCTCTATGCATACTTATGTGTGTGTGTGCGTGAGAGAGAGAGAGAGCTACATCCAGTTTTCTGCCTGCATAGTGTGTGTGTGTGTGTGAGAGAGAGAGAGAGAGAGATACATTCAGTGTTCTTCGTGCATTCACGTGTGTGTGTGTGAGAGAGAACTGCATCCAGTTTTCTGCCTGCATACGTGTGTGTGTGTGTGTGTGAGAGAGAGAGAGATACATTCAGTGTTCTTCGTGCATTCACGTGTGTGTGTGTGAGAGAGAACTGCATCCAGTTTTCTGCCTGCATACGTGTGTGTGTGAGTGAGAGAGAGAGCGAATACATTCAGTGTTCTTCGTGCATGCACATGTGTGTGTGTGAGTGAGAGAGAGCTACAGCCTCACCCAGTTTTCAGCGTGCATACAAATGTGTGTCGTGATGTGCGTGTGTGTCGCGGAGGATCTGCTGGGAAGGGGCCTCTCCCGTCCCCTCTGCCCACTTTGAATCGGTGTCCCCTGATCGCGCCTGGTACCCTCCCGGTCTCCAAGGGAAGGGACTCGCTGAGACTGTTCAGTATTTGCTTTCAGTTCTTCCTCCGCTCGCCTGTCACTTTTTATAAGAGCAATTCAAGAGCCTTGACTGGCGTTGCGAGGACCCCCCTCCCTCCCCCCCCTGCTCCAATAGGCTCCCTTTCAGAGTCCCTCTCCCTCCTCGGCTCCTTCTGGAAATTATTCCGGCTTGCAGTTCTTTCGTGCGCGGTGGATCCCTCTCTTGCTCGAAAAGCCCCACCTGGGGGTCCTTCTCCCGTGTCCAGCGAGCAGGGCCTCGTGGTTCCGGGCGTCCTCTCGGGCCCGTGCGCGCGTGTGTTGTGCCTTACTGTAGCCGCTGCAGTCCCCTGCAGTATGGGGCCCTTTTACAATGTAAATCGACCACAGCGTTACCGAGGCTGCAATCCTATACGTACTTTCCCGGGAGTAGGTCTCACTGAACACACTGGGACTTACTTCTAAGTAGACGTGCAGAGGCTTGTGCTGTAGACCTAAACCAAACCGTGGAAGGGGCGGATTCAAGCTGCGGATGTTTTTGGCCATCGCCCGATGGGCTTCAAGTTTGTTTCATATTGTGCACCAGCCTGGATTTTAAAGGGGGGTGACTTCGAGATATCCCCTTATTATCATCAACAGAGTGAGGAACGCAAATACTGTATACATACATGTGTACGTTTACACACACACACACACACACACACACACACACACACACACACACACACACACCCCTCGCTACTCCTGGGCTCCCTTAATTCAATTCGCTCCTCCGGTTAATGAATAGCTCCATTGTAATCTAATATCTCCTACGTGCTATTTTGATTTCTTTTACATTTTCCAATCAGCCACGCGCCTTTTAATTCTTTTGTAAAAATTATCGCCGTCGCCGATACGTGGAGAAGAGAACCCGCGATCCCCCAGCAGGCGTGCGTCCTCCTTCCCCAACCACACCCGATCACCAGCGCGGACATTCCTCCAGGGGAACTTCCAGGAGTGTCTGTTCCACGTTTGCGGGACCCCTTTCCCCGGACATGTCCCGAGGCTGCAGGCCATTTGGCACAGTCGAGATGGACGCACGAAAAGCCCCTTTTGGAAAGCTGGGAAGATCTTGGAATCGACTGCGGATCGGAGGGCACAGGCAGATCCTGAACGGGTCTACAGCCCTTTTCGCTCTCATCAGCTTTTCTGGGGCATCACGCCCAGTTCCTTCGCCCTCTTCCCACCCACCTAGTCTCTCTCTCTCTGTCACACACACACACACCTCTCTCAAACACACCTTTCTTACGCACACACACACAGCCCGCCCTCTCTCTCTCTCTCTCTCTCTCACACACACACACACAGAGGCACAGGCACAGAGGCACACATTTTCAGCGTTGCGAACTTCGCGGCCGCTTTGCCCTGACTCGGCTGCTGCAGGGCTCCGAGCCCCCGAGCAGACGAAGGGAGGCTGAGCGCCAGCCGCGCCGCCTCGCTCGCGGTGCCCGCTGCACCCAACCTGCCTGGAGTGACTGGCTGTGCCTTCGGAATCGCTAATGGTGGCGCAGTCCGTTTCTCCTTCCCTTTGCTCCTTTTGATCCTCTCCACTCTTTGACCTTCTTTTGGCTCAAGGGACAGTAGGCGCTGCCTGGGGGTGGGGGGTGCACCGGGGGTGTGTGCTGGAAATAGTCCCCAGCTTATCTCCTTTCATCAAACCAGCCCCGGGCCCCCTGCAAACCGCGGGGCCAGTAATTGCTTTTTTCAGGCAGCCCAGTGCGGACTGGCGAGCAGCCAATCAGCGCCTTGTTTACACTGGGTGATGGACAGCGGGCTGGAGGGCTGCCAACCAATCGAGGCGTCTCCTGGAAGTGGAGATGGGGAAGTGGAGATGGGGGGGGAGAGAAGAAACTCAAGGCTATGTGGTTAACCTCTACATTGCCAGTGCAGAATGGCCTGTGTGTGGTGTGTGTGCCTGCACTCACCATTTGCTTGTTAAAAATAGCTTTCAAGTCATCCGAACGAAGATAGGAGAGAACCATGCAGGCTTTTGAGTAGTAGGACTGCCAGCAAGCCGAGAATCGTGACCAAAACGTGTTGGGTTTTCTTTTTAAGAGACTGCATTGCAAGGAGTTTTTCTTCGAAGTTGGGCAGAGGATGGGCTTCATGGTAACGCCTTGTGTGGGAGAGAAACCGAAAGAAAAAGAACGACTGTATCAATAAACAGAGCTTGATTTATGCCAACCCCCCTGGGATTTTTGCATGTCTCTGGGTGCAAAACTGCTAGTGAGGAAGGGCACAGAAAAGGGATTTTCCTGACCACACGTGTTCCTAAAGCATACCTTTAAGGTCCTTGCAAAGTGATGTTCCCCCTCCCCCCACCCCAATAGATGCCCTCCCTTTTTCTTTCTTTATAATGACATCAAGATGCAGTTAACACCAAGGGAGGTTTTGGGACCTATAGTCTATTCTAGAGCAGCGATTTTCAACCTTTTGCCTCTTACGGCACACTGACAAGGCACTAAAATGGTCCAGGCACACCACTGGGTTTTGGACAATCGACAAGGCACACCATGCTGCCACTGGGAGGCTCACATCCCCCGTTGGTCCTACTGATTAAAGGACCTTCCCCCAAATTCCTGTGGCCCACCCGTGGGCCACTGGCGGCACACCAGTGTGCCAAGACACGGTGGCTGAAAATGGCTAGTCCAGTGAAGGCATGCCTTGGCCGATCACAGCTGCCTGGGGGCGAGCAGCGCCGTAGAAAGCAGCAATTTCCATGCACCCATCGGGGCGATCGGCCTGCAGTGCACCGTCCAGTCGAACAAAGCGAAAGAACCGAATAAGAAGAAAAAACAAACCTTACTACCAGCTGCTGTGTGTGTGTGTGTGTGTAGTGGGTGGGCTGGAGCAGCAGCAGCTCCCTGGCACTGAAGCCACTCTACCTCTCCATCCCTCCAAGCCTTCGCCTGCTTCACCCTCCCTCCCTCTCTGGCCGCGTCTCCCCCATTCAGCCAAAGCTCAGGGAAGCTGCGCGAGGGGAGCTGCGCAACTGCGGGGACTTGAATTCGGCGCCATTGGGCTGAGTAGTAGCCCTGCCGCTCTCTGATTAGCAGCACCCTGGCCCCGCGCCAGCCTATCGGGAAGCCTGTTTACGCAGGGCGAGTGGCACGAGCTTATTACCGTGGAGGAGCCGGCGTCCAATCAGCGAGCGCGCTCGCCCTGAGTGAGTGGCACGAGCTTATTAGTATGCAGGGAGAGTTGCTTGTAGGACCGAGCTGCGAGGTTGGGGAAGCTGGAGCCCGCGACAGGGGCTTTTTTTTTTATCTCCTCCTTTCTGCAAGGAGCAGCAGCCGGTGCATTTACAGTGCAACAGTCAGCACAGTGCAAATACTAACAGGAATACAACCAAGTCCCACTCACTGCTTTAATTGTTTTGCCTGCCCTCTGTGCAAAGGAATACCCCTCCCTCCAGTAAGTAACTGCAATTTATTTAGTATTTTTTTTTCTTTTCACCGAAGTGCATTACTTGTTGTTGTTTTTTTTTTTTTGCTTTTTTTCTTAAATTAAAACCAAGCATCCACTCACGGCGCTCAGATCTCATTCTACTATTCATTTTACATAGCAAAAAAAAAAAAATGGGGCTGGTGGAAATTGTTTTGTCTTGATATATATATATTTTTTCCTTTGCAAGGCTGTTCAGAAAACTACGTGATTGAAATGTGTGAGGACTGTACAGTATCTTTCTTGCCATTTGATTTCATTCCCCAGCTAGATGGAAAATGCTCCTGCCTGTGCATGTGTAGTGTATCTATTTAAGAGGATATATTTGGGGGAAAGGAGAGACATATTGTTACTCGCGGCCAGAAAACCTGCTAGATGTGTGTATCTGTGTTTCTTGATTTCTTGAGGATTTTTTTTAAATGGTTACTATTCCTTGGAAATTTTGTACCCAGCTCCGGGTAGTACTAACAAACCCCACGATTGTTCCCATCTTTCTTACTGCAATTCTTTTTTTTTCTTTCTTTTTCAAGGAACCTTGAATGGGTGCTTTGCAAAGAAAACAAACAGTGGCATTGTAGCATTTTTTTTAAAGGAAGGAATGCATGCAAATTTGTAGCCTCCCTGTATTTTAAAAAAATTAAATCACAATAGGTGCTTGGAGGTTTTGAGCACAATAGGTTTTGAGCACAATAGGTGCTTAAGGTTTTTCTGCTCAAGGGTGAACAACGCTTCGATCGTTCGGTTCCTTGAATTACCAAGGACGGTGCAATCCTCAGGAAAGGTGCATTTGAATGTGCTTCTACGTCTGTGTGTATTTGTGTGTGCCGGTGCATGTAGACCGATTCTGCACACGAAAAGCCTTTGATTTCTGCAAGCGCGAGTAAGGTGCAGCTGCATGAAATGCACACAGGAGGATTTGGGGTCCAGCTGCTTTGTGGTCGCTTCGATGGAACCCAAAAGGACATTGTTCTCCTCCGTGGAAGGCGGATTTGGGGCTCTCGTGGCTTGAGACTGAGATGTGCCTTGCACTGCTCTCGCTCTCAGTTGTGTCTCAACGTCTTCGCCTAACTAGGTCTCGGATCTTATTAGTAATAGTTTTATTTTTACGAACACCGAGGGCGTGCGGTGCTGCTATTGCTGCTGCTGGTGGTAAGCTCAATACACTCGCCTTCTTGGTCTGGCTTCCGTCTCTCTCTCTCTCCGTCCTACTTAATAGCGATTTGGCCAACAGCAAAAGGAGGATTGACAAGAAAATTAGACTACTCCGAGCACGGTGTGGGGGAGGGGGGAAAATCCCCATGGCGGCTGAGCCCTCCGATCCCCGGGCAGGCCGAGCTGCTGGGCGGAAGGTTTCTAGATGCCCAGCAGCGGGAGATCGCTCGGATCGCAGCCGCTCGCGAAGCCTCGCCTCGGGGCTAGAGGCGCTACTCGCGCCCCGCAGGCTTCCTCCTCACCGCTTCGCCGGAGCAGGCCGGAGTAGCGCGCCCAAGTCTCCGCACACCCGCCGGATCTCCATTCATCCCGTGCCCGCGTCCGAGGCCAGAAAACACCGTGTTCCTTTAGCAACACTCGCCGCACACGACCGGGAGACACCGGAGAGCCTCGAAGGGAAAATCCCCCTTTCCCTCCGGATCTCCTGCTCTCCCCCCACCGCAAATAAATAAGGCTGCAATCCTAGGCACACTTACCTGGGAGTAAGCCCCACTGGCTATAATAGGACTTACCTCTGAGTAGACATGCATAGGATTGGGCTGAAAGGCTGCGAGCCTAGGCACACTTTCCTGGGAGTAAGGCCCATTGAACCCAATGGGACCTGCTTCTGAGTAGACCAGCGTTGGGCTTGTGCTGTAAATACGAGAGAGAGAGAGAGACACTGGAACCGAGCCGGGCACATTTGCAGGATCCTTTTGTTCCACGGCAACGCTGGATCCTCCACCTTCTCGCTCTCTCCCGGGCGGGTTGTCCCTCTCACGGCTGGCCGCCTGCGTTCGGGAGACGCGGAGGGGAAACCCGGGGGGTCGCTGCAAGACCTCTCCGCCCTCTTGTGATGCATGGATTCCCCCTCCCCGCTGCAGATCAGCCCCGGTTTACCAGGCTGCAGGAAGCCGGATCGCAGCCCCTCTGCCTTCGGCTCTCGTGCTGGCCAAGATGGACGCGATCAGGAATGAAACCTGGCTGCGGCGTGGTGGGGAGAGCTCCTTCCTTCCTGCAACACTCAGAGTGAAACTTTCCACCGGCTAAAATCAGGGTTTCCAATCAGTTAAATGTATTTATTTATTTCCAGCTTTTCTTGTCTCTCTGTCTTCCTTCTCCCGTGAGAGAAAAGGGCGGGAGTTCCCCACACAACACTCTCCCTTCCACGTAGATCTGCCGAACCCCAAACTTGCTGAAGCTGCTCATTCAGCTTTTGTCTGCCAGGCTTCACCTCCCCCACCTCAAACCCAATTTTTTTCTTGACTCTTCGAAGGGGGGGAGGTAGGGAAGGGTGGCCTCTTTATGTATCTTTTCTATTTTTTAGATATTTCGGTGGATGGTTGGGGGGGGGGGGGGAAAGCCAACCCACTGCAGAAGACAAATATCTTTTCCCCCAAATAATTCCCTATAAATGCAAAATAGAAATTGTGTGTGTGTGTGTGTGTGTGTGAGAGAGAGAGAGAGAGAGAGAGAGAGAGAGAGAGAGAGTACAAATCCCTGCCCTTTTGTATTTAACTGTAAGCCAAAGAGATCTTGAGTGTGATTTCATTTATTTGCAGTGCAAAAGCTGCCCCCCCTCTCCTCTCTCTCTCTCTCTCTCTCTCTCTCTCTCTCTATATATATATATAAAGCTTATCAGCTGAGCAAATATGTAGTCTCTTAATACATGTTGTTTTCAGTTCTAGATTAAATCAAACACGGAGCAGTCCAGCACCAAGCATTGAATTCTAGCCTTTGAAAAGTGGCATCCAGTAAATTAAAATCATCTTAATTGCTCTGTTGTTATGATGGGGCACATTTAAGTCCTTAAAAAAAACAAAAACACCAACCCCTTTCTCCTGTAAGGTTGACATTTTAAGTGTGTTCAATATAATTGTACCCCTTTGGGTTTAGAGGTGATATGAATCCTTCAGACAATACAGAGTTTCAAGAACTGTTAGATGTGTAGGACTGACTGGATTGGGGGGGGGAAGGCAGGGGTGACCAGAATTTGGATTTTTCTCATAGAGAAGCAGGATTTAATGCTTTCCTCCATTTATATCTCAGTTATTTTGTTTAGAGGAGAGATGCACATTTTTTGTAGTCAAAGCTGGTGAAAGTCTAGCGCAACACTTTTTTTTTTTTTTTTTACTGGGTAAATCTGAGGGAAGAAAAGGGGGGAAGGTCTTTTATCCCCCCTCCTTTCCCTTCCTTTTGGCTTAATGTTACACACACTGGGCCTCGGCCAAAACCCCCGTTATGTGTAAACGGAATGAATGCACAGGAAGGACCTTACATAACTGTTTTGTCTGAGAATACAGTTGTAGGATTTAAACCTGTCCTTGGAGGAGGAATGCAGGACCTTGCCACGAAGGTGTCTACCGTGAAATATTTCTTTGGGGGGGGGGGGCTTGAGTGATTGAAATGCAGCAAGCTCCTTTCCCTGGGCTGAGTCTGCTTGAAGGCTTCCTTGGGATCACATCAAGGCAAAAACCCGTTCATAATCACGGTGCATGTTCTGGGAGGGTGGGAGAAATCTCAAGCTCTCCCCCCCCCCACACACACACAAACGCTCCCCAAAATAAATTCAAAGGCGATCAATCGAATCTTAATAAATCAGGGACTTGGGGAAAAAGCCTCCCCCCCCCCAAACTGCCTGTATTATGAAAATAAAGAGGTTTAGCTTCTCTCATGTATTAGAGCAAGAAGAAGAGGACTGGGAGAAGGTTCCTGACCAGCTCTGGAGGGGTCCTTGCCAAAGGACATTTTCCAGTGGGTTAAATAAAAGAGGCAAATAAAAGCTTAGCACATGATGCAACCAGGTGTGATTGTAGCGCTTTTTCCTAGCTCCCCCTCCAAAAAAAATACGGGGCGCGTTGGTTTCTGCTTCCGAGGAGTGGATCGGTCCCCTGTCTCGGTCTCCAAGTCGTGGAGGGCCCTGGAATCTCCGGGTGGATGGTTCTGGTCTTTCCCAAGGAAATTTTGCAAGGGTCTGATCCTGTTGGTGCCCCACCTGGCTCCAGCCCTGCGATTGGTGTGGGTGACTTGCTTCAGTGGAGTGGGCGAAGGCTGGTTTCGAGGACGGGCATCTCTGGGGGGCTGGCTGGGTCCTGCTTGCCTTCGTGGGCCTTCGCCTGGCCCCCTCCAGTGCCTGCTGGCCTCCTGACCCTGTTTCTCCCCTCCCCCCTGCAGAGAATGAGGCTGGATCCCCGGGGCCAGGGACGCCGGAGGAGCCTCGGAGGAGGACTGTTCGCCCCCTCGTGCTGAGAGGAGCCCTTCCTGCCCCGCGCCGCGCTGCTGCAGGCTCTGCTCCCCGCGCCGCTCGCCAGCCCAGCCCGCTCCCCGTCGGGGCTCCGGTGGTGGGAGAGCGGCAGCAGCCCCGGCATGGATGGCCGGGAGTTCGCGCCCCCGCCTCACCTCCTGGCCGAGAGGGGCCACCGCAACAGCGCCAGCCGCGGGCACAACGCCGTGCAGCCCGGGGGACACTTCCAGCCCGGCAAGTACTTCCCCGCGCCCATCTCCATGGCTACGCACACAGGTCAGTGGGGAGCTGGGGGAAGGGGCCGGTTGCCAGGCTGGGCAGGGGGCGCTGCGTAGGCCAAGGCTGGTTGGGACCAGCAGGGCTCCCCACCCCTTTTGGGAGCCCGATCCTGGGCACATCTACTCAAGAAGCCAGTCCCATCAGAGTCGGCGGGGCTCACTCCCAGGAAAGTGTGGATAGAGCCCACTCCTACGCATGTCTGCTCAGAAGTCCCTCCCATTGGGAGTACGTGGGGCTTGCTCCCAGGAAAGTGCGGAGAGGATTGCAGCCTTAAATTGCAACAGGGTCTGGCAACTGATCAATCCCCTGCTCTGGCTGCAGGGGTGTGGAGAAAACCCACAGCTGACTGAGGAGGGGGGGAAAGATGCCTTGCAATGCAGATCTCCTGCAAATGTCCTTTCTACTCATTGGAGGGGGAATCCCCTCCCCCCACTGCCTTACTTTTAACAGTTTATTTAAAAAAAAATTGAAAATAGAAGGAAACCATCACCATCCTTCGGTTGTGGGAAGCCAAGATTCAGTGGAGAGAGGAAGGTTAGTGAGGGAGAAGGATCCTGGTCATCATCATCATTCAATGGAATCGAAAGGGTGGGAAGAGAGGAAGGGAGGCCCCAGGTTTGCCACCTCTTTTATGTGGGCTCTGTGCAATGGGGCCCCTGGCTAATAATTCCTAGTGATGGGGACACACGTGGAGTTTGGATTTGTGTATGTGCCAGAGAAGAGGCTGTATATTTTCCAGCAAAATTTGGATGTACCCAATTGATAAGCAGGCCCCATACAGACTCTTCTTGCCTTTCTACCCAATCTTCCTTCCAGTGACTTCTTTCTTTGTTTGACACGCATGCATGCAGAGTGGCCTGGGAGAGGTGCTTAAAATCAGGGCTGTTCCGACCCACCCCACCCCCCTCAGTTGCTGGAGCTGAAGGAAAATAAATCCCACAGAAGGGGGGGGGGAGAAACCCTTTTTCTGCATTAACATCCTTAGGAAATTCTATTGCATGAACAAGAAGGCACTTTCTGTCCAAACAAAAAGGCTGTTATTTGCCAGGGAAGGGTGAGCACCCAGGAGCCGGCTGTGCTCTTTCAGATTAGGGGTAGTTGTATGTGCAGGGTTAGTGTTAATAGAGCGGGTGGTGTAAGACTAGAAAATCCTGTTTCTATATAAAGCCCTGAAGTGTCAGGGTGAGAATGGGTTTGCAGTGCATGTGTTAGCTTTAACAAGTGCCTGTGGTATCCTGCTAAAGACAGAAAGTTTGGCAAGAAAAATCGGGGAGGGGGTGGGATGGGGGTTGTATGTGCCAGGTTCTTTGGAGATTGTCTGTGGCATCCCTTGAAATCAATTAATTGTTTGTGAGAAAGAGAAGGCACAGCATGGCTGGTATCAACTAGTTAGATAGCAGCATGTTAAAGAGAGCACAATCGGCCCCCCCCATTAGACGCCCATTGTACGCAGAAGCAACTCAAGATTCCTAGTCCTGTAGTACAACTTCAAAAATTGACTATTTCAATGGTAGAAAGATCTATATTGGCAATTTTTGTTCATATGCTTGCATATTGAGAGGAAAGTTCCCAACAAACAAACAAAAAAATCCCACTGTGACTAGAATGATGAGACATTTGCCTGACAAAGGAATAGAGAAATGCTGAATACATGAACTTTTTATATTTTGTCTTTGTTTCTGAATATTATAGTCTCTTTTTGTCTTCAAAGGGATTGATCTTTTTTTTTGAATTTTTTTAAAAAGTGATCCTGTCCAGAAGAGATGGTTCAGAGTTAGAAATATTTTATTTCCTTTGTGAATGTTTGAAATGGTTCTTGGTGTAACCTAAATAGCCTCTGTATTTAACCCCCAAATGGATATATGTATTTTTGTCCTGAAGGATTTTGTCATATGGTTGATTTTTTCAAATCCGTGGAGTCTCTGAATGTGTGATGTGCACCTTCATTTTCTGTACGACTTGTTTATGGGATATACATTTATGGAAATATGGATTTAATCTTAGATTTACAAAACCACACACAGTCACTTAAGCTTTGTTTACAAGTTCCGTTAAACATCAGAGCAAAAAAAAATTGTTTTGCAGTTTTTATTTTTCTCTAAACTCAGCACTCACAGCCATTATTGCTAGGTTGATGAACTGTGAATACTAATAAAATTATATCTGCTTTAATGGGATTACAATTAGTACATGGATTAAAAAGGATGGCATGAGGTGGACCAGAATGGGTAAAAATTGTCAACTGGGAGTGCAATCAAACATTTATTTTTTTAAAAAACATCCACAAATGCAGAATTACTAATGGGCTTTTAGCATGAGGAGATTTAAAAAAGTGCTAACAAATGCAACAAGCGACAAACATTTACTTCTAAATGTGCTTTATTTGAAATAATTGAATCCTGGATTTGCAGGCTTTTCCCCAGGCTTCCTTCCTATAAAACAGAAGATTCTCACTGGAATGAAATATTTCAGAAACTGTTTGATTCCAGAGACTCCAAGAAGGAGTTTTAAAATTCACACTCTGAATGGGGAGTGTGATTTGTGTCAATCATTGCTCTTTTCTTCCATAGTCTGGATTCAATACCTCTTGTCCTGCTTCTGAGCCATGTCTGTTGATTTCTTTATTTTTTCTCCTCTTTTTTTTTTTTTAATGGGAATTTTGATAACTGGTAAATCATTGGAAAGGGACCCTGTTCATAGGGTATATAGGATTTATGTTTAAAAATTTTTGAGAGGTTGCATGTTTCGGTGTGGAATTGGGGTTGCTTTTGTTTTTTGTGCTTTCAAGAAACAAACTGACAATTCCTGTAGAATAAATTATTGATGGAATCTTGACACTGAAGCACAGTTATAATACAGTGACAGATCTTTCCAGAACCAGAGGTTATAATATGTACTGTATACAGAGTAGGCTGTAGTGGATCTTTGCCAGGTACTTTTATTAGTAATATTTTTTTTTTTTAATGTAATGTCTGCCTAGCATCTCTTTTTCATTCTGAACAAGCAAGAAATTTTATGTTTTTGTGTAAGTCCTATTCATTTCAAAGAGACATGCAGGAGAAGTTCCCGGTACACTACATCCATGATGCATTAATAGATTTGAGGCCAACCTATTTAAATCTTTTTTTAAAAATGAGAAGGGCCCTGGTCAGTTTGTAGCCTCCATCCTGGTCACTTTGGACCCTAGAGGCAGCCAAGGCAGAAACCAAAATTAAATGCAGAATTCCAGAAAGCCAGATGCAAAACAAATCCACTGGGAATGGACTGGAACAAGAAGTGCTCTACAAGAGAGACCTTAATTTTTATGTGCACTCGGATGAAATTCCACAAGGCATACATTCATTGATCAAGCATGTATTCTAACACTCCCTCCTCCTCCCTGGAATTCTTTCCCTGTGGAGATATGCTGAGCCCTCCCTATTCCTCCCCTCAAACAGTTTCTTTTTTTAAAGCCGACCACAGAGACCTTGAATTTTTGAAGTTAGCTTTTAACGTTTAGCAAATTGTTTGGGGTTTTTTTTTGTTTTGTTTTTTAAAGCAGAGTGCTGA
Organism: Tiliqua scincoides; assembly: GCF_035046505.1. NCBI lineage: Eukaryota > Metazoa > Chordata > Lepidosauria > Squamata > Scincidae > Tiliqua > Tiliqua scincoides. Next base: position 149,531,380 of record NC_089822.1, read on the forward strand.
TAGTTTTATAATCCCACTGTAGAAATTTTATGGTAAAGCGCTGTTATAGTAACCTTGTCACACAAGGTGCAATTAAAATGTTTTGTCTCATTATTTTTCGCACAGCATTCGATTGGTGCGTGTGCATGTGCGCGTCTCGAATGCAGATGGTCCAAAGTCAAAGCTGTGAAAATTTTTTAAAAAAGGAAAAAAAAAGAAAAGAAAAGAAAGAAAAAGGGATATTAGCAGCATTATTAATCATTACTCCTGCCTGGAGCTGTTTGGATTTTCACATTACTGTTGACTCTTATTTAGTACGCAAGCGAGAGGCGTGGTGGAAGGGACACCCAAATATTGTCCCCACTCCCACCCCAGGTAGTTTTATCTTACTCCAGGTTTTTCCTTAAAGGATCAGTAGAAATATTGATGGGAAATAACATGTGCGTAGACATAAGTTTAAACACAAATATGACTGGCACAACTAATTTCTTGAAAAGAAAAGGAAGAATGAGAGTCGTCCAGCATGGATGGAGGTTTCTGGCATGCAAAGGATCTCCAGACAGCCATTTTCATGAATGGAAAAATGCTGCAATCATCCTAGCCTTGAAATTTTCAGGGAGTCATGGAGTTTCATGTAGATTTAGTTATCATTAAATCCAATTGGGGGAGGGGAAACAATACATTCCTGGGGAGAGACTCTGTACAGGATTGTTCCCCCCCCCCCCGGTTCCTTCTTTGGTGTGTTTTTCCCCCTCTTTAAAAAAAAACATTTTAGTAAATACCTCATTAAGTATATGACACTGGTGGCTGTTTCTGCAACACAGGTACTGGCATTAATAGGTGCTAAAGGAGTTACTGTTCAAAGGCATGTTCTAAAGACTGTAACCATCTTTACTTATAAATGACAAGTAGCAGAAGACATCAAAGGCAATGCAGAGATAACAGCTAGGAACTGCCAGTGCTGAACTTTTGCACAAGAACTGCACGGTGCGCACGGTTACGCAAGGCAGTTGTGGTTGTACACGAACACACACACACACACACACACACACACAAATTAAAGTTCAATTTTGAAATGTACATTATCCCACTGGGAATTGCTCTACCATCATATCTAATTAGTCCTATAAGAGGTGGATTTTTTTCCCCCTGCAGGAGCAACTAGACTGTGTGTGACTGTGATGCTAATTTAGAGGCAAGGCAGGATTTCCACGTGCAGAACAACTTTCCCAGTGCAAAGTGTAGACTTCTTCCAAACAGGCCTAGCCCTGGAGCAGAGGCTGTTTAACATAAGGGAGTCCAAATGCAAGTAGGGTCATTTAAAATAACAGGCAGAAGCCTAAAAATATCCCTTTCAGAAACTCACATTTTCTTTATAAAGGGGGGCAGGGGAGAAAAATGCCGAACACTTGAACAGAAAGATCTAAAAATATTTAAGGTTTTGGCAAGGCTTGTGAAGTTAAATAAATTATAGAAGAGCCATTCATGGGAGAGACTCCACTTTCTCTTACAGGAACATTGTTCAAGCTAATAAAAATTATAATTTACTAGCCACCAAGCTTTTCATGAGTCTAAATTTAATTGGTCAGGCTTCTGGAGTCCATCATTTCTTGCTGGATTAGTAGAATTGTATTGGAGTTTGTGACCCAGCAGAGAAGGGAAAAAGGCAGAAACATGAAATAGTGGATTTCTGGGCAAATGCACAATGGGGTGGAGAGTGGGATGGGATAGGATGGGGCTGCCTTGCTCCCTCTCCTGGTTCCTCTTCCCGACATCTTTCCCTGCTCCTTGCCTTTTGAGTGGTTGGAAAGGTGGGAGGAGACTTTGGGGGATGTGAAAATGTAGGGGGTATTAGAAATGCCAGAACACAATTTAGATATTCAGAGCCCTTTGAAACATAGCACAGTTATTTTAATTTGATAAATGATCAGGCACCTTTAAGAGTGTATTTGAACAATCAAGATACACTTCAGCAAGTTGATAGGATGTATGCTGTCAACTTGCATATGCCATTAGCGCAGACTGCTCGCATAAATAATGTGAAAGCACAGCTCCTCTCTGTACTCTTCAATTTGCCATGTGATACCCACTCACAAAAGGGCCCTTTACCCATTAAACCAGGGGTCTTCAGAGCCAAAATCCCAATCTTTCTGGCTCCACTCTCTATCTCCTCCTTCAGGAGTGACTTCCCGAGCTGAGTGCTTTTAAAACCGAAACATATTAAATATGATGAATGCACTAAGATGCTCCTAATTGTGTGTGTGTGTGCATGCGTGTATGTGTGCATGCAAGAGGGGAGGGAGGGAGAGAGATTTCAGTCTTATCTTGTAGCATGACTGCATTATTGTCCTGTTTTGCCTGTGGTGTGTAAAACCAAGGGGGAGTATGTGTAATGTGTAGGGGGAGCTGGCATTAAAAATATGGCATGTAATAATTAAATAGGCAAAACTAATTAACACCAATCATTTCCAATAAATAATAAAATAAAGCTATCCATTGGTTTTGACTTACGGGTGAGCATCGGACAAGGATGGAAAGGACTTTCAAGGTAATTCATTTTGCCAGTTTGGGACAGATATGAATGTACCAGTTAGTGACAGCTGCAGGAAGGGGCATAGAAACATGCCAGCCTTGGGCCAGATCCTATGACATGATAAGTCAGTGAAAGTCAACTGTATTTTTCTAAGTTCTGGATTGCGGCCACTGGCCTGTTTTTTCTATAGTTCAGGAACATCCCCCACACAGAGATTAGACTTTTTGTCCATTTTAAAATCAACTCTGTCTCATTCCAATGTATGTCTGCTTTGCAAGCAAGGGCCTATTTTATATCACTGATTGTGAACAGAAAGCTATAAGACTGCAATCCTACACAACACACCCTTCCTTGAGAGTAAGTCCCACTGAATTCAGGCGGCTTACTTCTGAATAGACATGCCTAAGATTGTGCTGTAAGCCACGTAAACCATTTGGAGAATGCAGACAACCCATTTTGCTTTTGGCTTTGTTAAAAGTTCAGTGTGCATGGCCCAGTGATTATCGAAGGCTCTATGGGATTTTACCCCAAAGTCATAAACACGAATGCATGAAGAATCATTGGAATAAGAAGTATCTTTGGACAGCAAAGTGTAATTATGAATTATCTTCTCTTTTTTTGTGTATCTTCCTTGTGCCTCAGTTTCTTTGTATGTTTAATATAACTACAAGGACTTGACCTGTTTCTATCCAGTGATTTGAATCTCTCTATAAAGCAGAGATGACGTTTGCAAGAGGGGATCAAAACCATGCATGAAGCGTGATTATGCACTTTTAGACAATTACATATACGCATTTTTTAAATGCCTTGAGAATATAAACGAAAAAAGTGTGAGCAACTCTGAATAATATGGCTGAACTAGAATGGTTCAAGGGATTTTTAATTGCCTAATTTACAAAACGTGTAATTTATGACTTAATAATTTGTGGCTTATTGATTTATGCAATTTCTAAGAAACTGTACACTGTTGGTTCATGTGCTCAGGTCAGCCTGTACCAGAGTACTGTAGAGATTCAGTTGAAACAAAAAGTGCATCTAGTGGAATGTTGAGGCTTTGGGTTGAACTTCAGTAAGTAGTGGTTGTTAGAAACTGGAGCTGAGTGTCCCTTTGCACACCTTAAATGCAGAGTGAGTGGAATACGTGGCATTCACAATTTGCTCCAAATGGGTGTGCACTAACCCTAAAGATGCTCAGAACAACATGCTTCTTGGATATAACATCCAAGAAACTCCTATTTCTTTTTATTGCCATACCCATTTCTGAATTTTTTAAAAATCAGAAATCTGCAAAAATAGCAAACAAGGTACTTTGTGCTTCTGAAGCTTCAGGGCCAAGTTTTGATCGTTCTCCTAAAACTGTTGAAATAACTGAAAAGTCTAATTAGAAGGTTGTAATTAATAACATATAATGGTACTAAAGCCTTTGAGCAATTAAAATTCTCTCAAGTGACCAGAAGGGCTATAATAGCAGGCCCACAATCACCTTGTAGCTGTAAGGGTACCATAAACCCTGAGGGTGCTGAATTTTAGACAGGGGTAAATTGGTAAAATTTACACTGGGTTCCCCCTGGCACTCTTACCAGTGAAGTCTGACCCTTTATGTATGTTCTATAATGTCTTTCCAGTGTTCCAAATGTATAAACAAAGAGAGACCAGATTAGGGGTGGAGTATTTGGAATTGATGGGCCTGGCAATCATTATGCTGTGTTTTACAATGGGTCTAAATTAGTTTCTCCCTCCTTTAATATTTTTAATTATTTTAGTACAGTAAAAGTTACATTTTTCTAAACTCCATTTAGCTGAATCGCTTAACCATCAGCAGTTGCTGTGAGTCTTCTAAGTAGCTCCATGTTAACCCAGCCTCTATGTAAATAATGTACCCATTTATCCAAGTCTTTGATTATCTATGCAGCTTGGCTATCCTCCAGACCAGGGGTGTCCAAATTTTTTGGCAGGAGGGCCACATCAGCTCTCCGACACTGTGTTGGGGGCCAGGGGAAAAAAAATTAATTTACATTTAAAATTTGAAATTTACATACGTTTACATAAATGAATATATTAAAGATGAACTTATATGACTGAATGAAGGTCTTTTGAAGCTATAAAAGGCCTTGCACAAAGCAAGACTGTCCTTTTGTTTGCTGCCGCTACTGCATCACAGACGTGAAACAGCAAGCAGTGGAGAGAGCCCTCATCCCACAGCTCACGTGAGAGGTCAAACAGTCGCCCTCACGCTGAGATCTGTTGCGTTGGGCCAGAGCGGGCTCCAGCAAATCTCCAGAGAGAGGCTCACTGGAGACTGGGGACTCCCTGAGGGCCGCATTGAGAGGCCTCGAGGGCTGCAAGTGGTCCCAGGGCCGGGGTTTGGGCACCCCTGCTCCAGACCATGCAGGTAAATGGAAGTTCTACTGTATATATACATGACACCCTGAGTTTGCTTATTTTGGGTATGCAGCAATGTTCACTATAGTACACAAAATAATACCTATGGATAGTGCAGCAAATTGCTTTGCTGGGAAGCAGGTTTGCCCAAGAAACAGAGGGAGTTCTGTGCCGGCAGTATCCTGGGTGTAAGCAAATGGCTGGATGAGAAGGCTATAGTGTCAGCTCTTTTTGGACTAAGTCTTCCTGGTAAATTGTTTATTTCTTTTGCCTATCAGATGGTAGTACTCTGTGCCAAAGTTGCAATTGTTTCTCCTGCTTTCCCTACAGCTGTCTCAGTGGATCCCATTCCAGACTAGGATCAGAAGCTGTTTTTTAAAAAATTGGCATTACTGGGAAAGCGATGGGGCCTAAACAGGTGGGGTTGTATACTGCTTTAAAATTAAAAAAGAAAGAAAGAGGAGTTGTTGCTTTTAATTTTCTAAGTCCTTGAAAAGCAGCCTAGCCCACGTCACCTGAGGCTGGTGGCTCAGAGAGGCAAGCTCCCTTGATCTCTCTCGCACACTGATATGCAGCTGTGTCTCCAATACAAGACCATTGAGCATGGCAAAGAGGAACAAAAGTAGCCCCGGGTGGGAGTGAATAGATCTGGAAGCAAGTATCTTGAAACTTTTTTTAATTACTTTAAGATTTCATCTTAGTCATTAGAAAAGCATGGGTCGAGAACACACGCACACCCCTAGCTACAGTCAGCCAGTGGCAGTGCAAGATGATAACCCATCATCTTTTATGGCGCAAGCTTGAAGATTTCCCCAAGTTTCATTTAGCTATTTATCATCCTGGCAGGAGCAACACCTCCCCCACATCCAGTCTATCTTTGCCATTCTTTCTCTTGCTAATCTTTTTTTTCCCCTTTCCCCAGTGCCTCAGCAGACTCCCTAGAACATGAACAGTGTATTTTCATTCCCCTTCCTTAAAAAACAGAAAATAAAATAAAAGTATGTGTCAAAGTTAAAACAGATTTTGAGATTAACTTGTCTACTCCTTATTAGTGGCACTCCTTCTGAAGATTACAGAGGGGGGTGGAGGGGAGGTAGAGACATGTGTCAGGCAGAAAGAAAGCAGAATCTTGAGAAACAAAAATCTTGCAGAATTACCGTTGAGTAGTTTCATCTGTTCATTAGTTTTATGATTTGCATCTTCTCCAAGATGCCACCACATGCTTACAGCTGTGGGAGACTTATAGGTTAGGGCTGGCATAACTGGAAAACATTCCAGGAGGAGATCTATGGAGGATGAAGAACTGTGAATGTGCTTCCCTTTCATCCCCAAATTTGGTAGAAGATAGAGCATGAGGCTGGTACTTCAGGGACTCTTTTCAGATGGGGGGGAGGGGTTTCTGATTTTGCAGCAAAATCTCTTAAGTTTTGTTGTAAAATGGTGAGTCACCAGGGTGAAAATCAGAGGTGTCAATTCGAGCAATTGCATGTCATCTAAAGCAAAAGTGTATGTCTATGGGTGAGTGAGAGAAAGAAAGATAGGAGCAAAATAGACAACTCATGATTAGAATTGGGGTTTATGGTAAGTAATTGTTTAGTTCATAGTAAATATTTGCATATTTGTGCAGCCTGTTTTCTCTGAGTAGTTATTTCCCAGTTAAATATAAGACATTTATCACTGTAGGAAGATAGCCTGGTAGCACACGGGGCTTTCATTGAAATGTTCTTCGGTGATTGTTAGGGGAGGGGAAGCTGTTCAGCTTTACTCAAGATTAGGGGTAGAATCCACCAGTTGCTGCAGCTGTGCACACTCCATTCATTTAAGTGGGGGCAGGTGTGGGGTTCTGTGCTGGGGCCAAGGAAATGAAATGAAAAGACATTGTGTAGTTGAACTGGAAAACTTGGAAATGTGACTTATGGCTCCATCCCAGGTGCTTAGAATGGGATGAATCAACTGCTGGGTAAGTACAAAGTCACGGAACAAAGTATATTGGCATTGCAGTGTTTCCAGGAATTCTTATGGCAACTGTTCATTGTGGAATTTTAATGGAACCTCCACATTTGGGGCAATGTACCTGAGAATCAGATAGTGGGGATACACAGAGAATGGCTTTCCACATGTTTTCCTGCTTGTTTTCCAGAGGCATTTGATTGATTGCTGGGAACAAGACACTAGGCCAGATGGATCTGTGGTCTGGTCCAAAGAAAAAAGTTATTGTCTTATTATTGGTGACTGCCCATTTGCAGTTTATATGCCACTTACGCCACAGCAGGCCCCTTAAGATTACACTAACGTCAACTGACATCAGTGGTAGCCTTAGAAGACACAGTTGTCAAGTAATATGAAAAGGAATACACAAAAACACAATCTAATGAATTTTTAAGCAAATCTTGTGATTTGGAGGCTGGCTTCGTCATGATGTTGAGGCCCTGAGTCATTTCAGACCCTGCCAGGCGAATGTCTTGAGACTAGCAAGAGGAAGAATATTTCCCAGAAGTCATTTATCATTGCTGCTTGCCCCATAACAAAAGCTTTCTGTGAAAATGATCCTTTCACCCTGACAAACGCTGTGTCCCAGGGGTGTGCTTGAATGCAGAGAGAAGAGGGTAGAGTATTGGAGTCTCGCTACTGCAAGACTCCCAAATCCAGAAGGGCATGGGATAGACGATGGCACTAGCAGAGAAACATCTGCTCTGCACACTTGCTGGGTATGTCCTCCTGACTTCAGGAGTGTGTTGCTCGGGTTCCATTTGATACTGTGTGTTTTTGTCTGTGAGTGAGAGACAGAAAATGATGGGGGGGGCAGTGTGCAAGAGCCATGTGCTGTGTGATGATAGCCTAATTAAATATTAAAATACCCGGGTATTACAGCATTTTTAAAATGTACTTTTCAGAAGCATATTTATGACAGCTCATCTCCGTCAGGGCTGACTCAGCTGTCTCCTGGAAAGGGGTGAATTCATCTTTGGCAGGCAGAGCTCCCTCAATCCTTTCCTCTGTTTAAAGGAGAGAGGTGGAAGGGGAGAATGGGTCCCTGAAATATACTGCCAGCATCTCTGCTGGATGTCTGGATGACTGAGCTGCCTTCCCTTTCCGTACAGCAGAAAATGAGAGATTCACATGCAAAACATGCTGTTTGGAAATGGCTAGGAATTAGCTGCAACCTCATTCTCAAATGTTTTATTTGTGCACTGCTGGGAGGCCAATGAAGAAAGCAGTCCAAGAACTTCCACCCAAAGGAATGTGTACAAGCATATTTCATGCTACTCTTTAATCTCCAGCACCCTTGTAGTACTGGGTAATGCAGTTAAGAAGAGGGGACATTCCCATAGCTAGGACAGGCATGGGTAAACTGAGATCCGGCTACTGAAATGTATACAGCCTAAATATAGAGCTTAAAAGTATAGGATGCTTGTCAGCTCTATGGTTTGATACCCCCATTGGTCCTCTGTTTCTATATACAGTGCTAGAAGCAAAACAGACGTGGTATGCAGGAACTGTGGTGAACGACACCAGATCTAGTAATTATGGCAGGGAAAGCCAGCAGGATTCAGAAGTATAGTGGTTCCATCCACCTTCATTGTTTAATTCCCAAGATTTGGAGTGAATTCTAAATGGTCTTTTTAGTCCTCTTTTAAGTAAGTGAATAATGAAATAAAGGCCAGGATCTCCCAGTCTGCCTCAGGACTACTTTGATATGTAGCATTGTAAATAAACACTCACTTGTGGTGAGCTAAAGATTGCCCTTAAGTGAGGAAAGTTTTTAAAAACTGAATGGGAATATCCCCCTGCAAGGATGTTGAAACACCACAGAAGACTTAGGGCCCAATCTTATCCAACTTTCCAGCACCAGTGCAGCCGCAATGCAGTCTGGAGGTAAGGGAACAAATATTCCCATACCTTGAGGAGGCCTCTGTGACTGCCTCCCCACCACAGGATGCAGTGCACACCCCATTGGCATGGCTGCACTGGCACTGAAAAATTGGATAGGATTGGACCCTTAAGCTGGTGTATACTAGCAGGTGGGCTAGTAATTTGTGTAGACATTTGCAAGACTGCTTTAATGGATTAACAGCCCAACGCCTAATTATATCCCCAAGCGGCAATGTGTGGGCTACACTGCATCCCGCAGGGGATTTTCAGATGCTGGAGGTCTCCTTGGGGTAAGGGGAGATTTGACCTTGTTCTAAGGTAAGTCCCAGCAGCTGCAATGGGTCATCTTGAACCTGCACCAGTGATATCACTGGTGGAAGTCCTTGTTGATGAGTGCAGGCAGATGAGGCTTGGGAAGGAGATAGTGGTGGCACACACCAAATCCTGCTGAACCCATCCACCTCCCAGGCCTGATCTGCCCACCCCTCCTCTATCTCCTTCCCATTCTGCCCCCCCGCCCCATTCAACCCCCTTCCTGCCCTACTTTGCCCCATTCCGCCCCCCTGTGCTGGGCTTACCTGCTCTGATAGGCCTCCATTGCTCTTCCAGTACATGTAGGGAGGCTCTGGCCTTCCTAATGGTGCACCAGCTCCCTGCACTGCTGCAAAGTGGTTTATGATGCTTTTGCAGTAGCAGTGCTGGCAGAACACACACTCTGCCAGCAGTACCAATAAGTGCAATTGGGCTGTAACTTAGTGGATTTTTTTTAACATTCTGCGAAACAGAAGAAGAGACAGGCAAGTAACCCTGTGCAACTGCAAGCTCAGTACCTGGTTTGTTCTGTGTTCTGGACACCAACATTATTTCCCCGTGTCTTTGGTCCAGGAGGAACAAATTTGTCCTTGTCTTCAAAGGGCACTTATTTTTATTTTAAAAGATTTATATCCCCTGCCTGCACAAGGCTCAAGCCAAGTTCTAACCAATAAAACAGGTTTCAGTGATAATGTCCCCTGTCTTTATGGGAGAGAGATTGTATGGTTTCTTGGCTAGCTAATTGGGGTTTGATATTACATAGGAAGCAGCCTTATATTGGGTCAGGCCTTGGGTCCATCTTAGTCTTGTCCACACTGAGTGGCAGTGGCTATTCAGGGCAGCCTTTCTTAAAGTGTGCTCCTAAGAGCCCTGGAGCTTCCTGAGACCCCTTCAAGGGCTCCACAAGCACACCATAACAGGCTGCCACCTGCCGGCTGCCTGGTTTGCTTGTCCAACCCTCCCACCTCCCCTGTTCATGAGTCTTCTTCCTTGTTCCCCATCTGTTCTGGCTTTTCACTAGTATTCAGCATTGGGCTCAGTACTGTGCTTTCTGTGTATGCACCTGTGCTCTAGGGCTCTCCAAGACGCATGTGCCAGTGGGGCTCCTTTAGAAGCATAAAAGGCTCTGGAGACTGAAATGCTTAAGAAGTACTGGTTTAGGGTTTCTGGCAGGAATTTTTCTCTGTCCTACTTGGAGATGTCAGGGACTGAACCTGAGACTTTCTGCATGCAAAATGTGCACCCTACCACTATGCTACAGCCCTTTCTTCTAGTATAGTACTATATTGCCTTTCTGGAATTTGTGTCTTGAAGAGGCATGTAGAGAATAGGGAAGAGGAAAAAAATCACCTGACGTGCCTTGGCAACGTTCAAAGGGTCTGCACAGGTCCGAAGACACACATCCTGCCAACCATCTGTGCATGGTCAACAGGATACATTTGTTCAGACCTTTTGGACATTACCAGGATGTGTGTGTGTCAGGGCTGGGAGGTTCTCCCCCCCCTTTCCTATACACATCTTTAAGACATGAGTAATGAAAAGAAGTGTTGGAAGCAGCCTTTGAAATGTAAAAGCACAAGGTCTGGTTGAAAGCCTTCAATGTACTTGCATAAGTAGGGATGCTTGCAGGAGTAGGGGAAAAAAAAAGACTTTATAGATGCTGTTAATCTCAAGACTGCACCCCATTCTCTTTAACCACCCCCATCCCAAACCACCCATTCCTGCCTGCAGCTGTGCCTCTTAGAAACAGGAGATCATCATCGCCATCAGTAGAAGAACTTCTTTTGAATGTATGGTGCTCATCACTTGTGTTACTTTGCTGTAATTCTTACAACATGCTGTATTATGATCTCTGCATTGTAGATGAGGGAGAGAGTGGATTGCCTAAGCCTCCCTTGTGTGTAGATTGCCTAAGCTTCCCTTCCCTTGTAAGTAACTCAAATACAATATTTATATATTTAAGGGCCCAATCTTAACCAATCCTTGGGCCGATATAAGTCCCTTGCAGTGGCCAGGAGGTGTTGTGAAAGTGCCATGAGGCACTTTTGTGCCACTGGGGAAAGGGGAGAGGCCAGCACAAATCCATGTGCCAGCCTCTGGAGGGCTGGGGCTGAGTGGGGGGTGGGGCCAGGATCTGGCACTTAGTCTGGATCCTGACCCTACCCCAGGGCAACTCCGTGCACCTAAAGACATGGCACAGATTCAAGGAGACCCATTGGAGCTACTTCCGCATTACCTGGGGTAAGAGGAATGAATTCCCCTTGCTGAGCTGCAAGCAGCCCAACCCCATGCTGGATATGGGGCAGGTTAGCCGCCTGCCCATTCCAGCGCAGGTTAGGATTGGGCTGCCCAACTATAATTCAGAGAAGGAAAGTTGCCATGTCTTGCCCAACACACTGAAGCAATGATGTCTGTGCAAAGGCAATTTACAAAATGAAACAAACAAAAACGCTTGTAGCTTGTGGTAATGCTTCAAACCTTCCCATACTTGTTCTCTTTCACCAAGTGCCAAATTCCAAGTAGATCACAAACAATGTCCTACCTGTGATATGGTTAACTTGTGGAACATGCTGCAACTGAATGGGAACGAAACTGGAAACTCTGTCTGAGAGACTGGTTAACACTGGCAAAATTAGCCAGCCTAGGAAGTTATTTCTGCCAGATGTGGAAGATACCTTAAAAAAGGATAAAGTATATTTAGAAGGATGGGGATTGTGTTTCCAGATCTTTTAAAAATAGCTTGATACTTTTTCTGAAGCACTGAATGCTTCAGGGGGGGAAAAGTTGGATCATTCCAGGGTTACATAGATGGGAGCTCCTGGTTTCCTATTCACTGGCTGTGTTTTCTATATAAGCAGTGTTTGCTTCTGCGATGTTTGCATCTATATCCGTTCCCAATTAAACCACACTGTTCCAAATTTGGTTACATCTTATTCACTTACATTTTGCTTTTCACTCATCTACCTGGGTGTAATCAAATAACAGAGCAATGAAGAAACCCTCCTCTTAAAGCTGAAGTGGGATTCACCGAATAAAACCAATATTTATCTTACTGGCAGTTGGAAGGCACACACCTATAAAATTTGCTTTATTGCACACAGCCTGTTTTGGTAATTTCTTCTTCCCTCCCCCTTTCCCCTCATGTGAGACTACTATTTAAAAAGAAAAAGAAAAAACACCTGCTAGACTTAAGTAGCTCTTTGCAGGAATTTTATTCCTTTAAAACCCCTTCACAGAAGTTAAATTTTAGCCATTAGAATTGCTGCAATTCTAAGCTTTAAAGAGACCAATATTTGTTTGCTGGGGAGGGGGCAGGGGACAAAAGCAGCTTGCAAGCTTTGGACAAGATGTGGCTTTAATCCCTTACGAAAAGTTTGGTTGCTTCCATACTTTGTTTCTTTGACTGTGCTGCTTTCCGTCCCATGCTTCTCAGAAGGTGGGCTAGGATCTTAAATTGGTACATGTTAAGAGACTCAATGCTCAGGCCAGAATAATTGCTGAGAGAATCACAAAAGCATGATGGCAGCTTGCATTTGTCATTCTCTCTCTGGCAGTCTTGTGCATAATCTGATGGTACACTATAATCATCATAGCCTATACTAGAAATGACCAACTACTGTATTTGAGAAACCTACTCTGGGCTCTTGTAGTATTTATTGCTAATTCTTATATCCCTGTGATTTAGGAGCCCAATCCCGAGCTTGGTGCTCAGCACGCTGTTGCAAACATGCCGTAAGGCATGTCTGCGAGGCTTACTGCCAGGCTAGCATCCGTGCTAGCCCAGCACTGGCTGGCGCTGGGCTAGCGCCAAGCGGGCACCTGTCCTCCGCTGCTTGGTGGTCTCATGGAACGCCAAGCCATGGCACAGTAAGCGGGGGTGGGGAGGAGGTGTTCTGGGGAGGCGGGCAGGGAGGAGGCGTGGTGGGGAGGCGGGAGATGGAGAAAGGCAGGCCGGAGGCGTGTGGGGGGGGAAGAGGGAGGGAGGTGGGTCCTGTGGAGCTCCGCTCCATCAGATCCAAGGCGTTCATGTGGGGCTCAGCACCCTACACGAACGCCTTTACCTTACCTTTTGGTCGGCGGTAAAGTGAGTAGCACCATTGCGGGGCTGTTTCCCTTACCTGGCAGAAGGGGACAAAAGTTCCCTTCTTCCGAGGTGCTGCCCATGGCAGGCTGAGGCGTGCAGGATGTGGTGGGAGCTGTTCTTGGCACCACTGCAGCTGCGTGCCCTGAGCAGCTCAGGATTGGGCTGTAGGTCAAGCTGAGAGTAACTCCCCAAGTCACCATTGGGCTTCATGGCTGGGTGGGGGATTTAAACCTTAGCCTTTCCGAAGCCTAGCCCAACACTCTAACCGCTACACCACTCTGGCTGAGTAGTTGCAAACTGACTCCATCCCAAGCAGAGTAGTTGTGGCAAAACTATTTACCGTGCCTTGATTCTACTTTGGCAGGGTCTGAAGGGGACACATAAAAACCTTTCAGCAGTGGGCCAGTCCTGGTATATAATGTTGCTATGCTGGCATTAATAACTATAATCAGGTGAATAAGCAGAGGTGCATAAGTGATTGTGCCGCAATCATATATATACTGTACTTAAAAAAAAAAAAAAAGCCAGTGCTAACAGACTGATTTTGCAACCTGTGTAAAATTTGCATAGATATTTACACACTTCACACAATTTCTTATGTTTCTGCTAGTCATGGGGAGGGTTGAGGAATTGAGCCCTGAATCCCCACTATGTAGGCAGCCCATATATCTCAGGCTGCGTGAGGCTCTTTCTCAGATGCTTTTCAAGCCTTTCTTCATGCAAGGGCTACAAACTTGGGCCACAATCCATTACAGCATTAAGTGCACCTAAGCCCACTGATTTTAATAAGGTTAAATATGCCCAAGTCTGTATTGGGCTGTGTCATAGCTTTTGTAGGAGCAAAATGAAAACAGAAATTCCCAGATTGCTGAATTCTGCAGTCCAGGTATTGCAATACGACCATACTGTTCTGTGTAGTACTGAAATTTTCTGAAACAAGAAAGTCTGCTGCCTCCATTTAAAAGATAGAAGAAGAGGGGGCCAGTCAAGTCTCCCCAATGAGAGAGTTCCGCTGTTGTGGCACCACCACTGTAAAGGCCTTGTTTCTGGGAACTGTTGGTCAAATTTCTCTTGGCAACAGACATGAGAGAAAGAATGTGCTGCTATATACTTTTATTACATTTTACAGGTGTAGCCACTTAATGACTGGGATACATTCTCCAATCCCCATTGGTATGCGATTAGGTCATTAAGCGAACATTTAGCCCAATCTAGTGCCTTTGTTATGTAAACAGGCACTTGCTGGCTGCACAGGCTACTGGAGATAGATTGCCTCTTCTTTGCAGGAAGAGCCTCTTTGTTGTGTAAACAGACACTCTTGCTACAGGCTATGGGAGACCTGTCTGCCTCATTAAGAGTCTCTTTGTTGTGCTTTGACCACCTGTATGTGGTCCACTGTTAAGTGAACAGTTGTTAATCAGTGCATGCCTGTAATTCTGTCCTTCAGTCAAGGAACTCAGTATGGTGTGTATATTACTCTCTTTCCCCTCTTTCTGCTTTTATCATGACAGCAATCCTGCCAATTGGGTTTGGTTGAGAGATGTTGAGTAGACTGAGGTACATGATTGACTTCTATATCAAAGATTTGGGTGGATAAATGTTAAAGCAAAGGGTTTATTCAGTCACTGGATTGTGGGTTATTTATTTAAAATATTTATACCCTGCCTTTCCAAAAACTCAGGGTACTTTACAATACTTCATATATAGATAAAATTCAAAATAAAATTCAAAGAATTAAACATTTAAAATCTAAAATATAATTTAAAAGCCAGCGCAGCAATTGGTAATAACAATTCTAAAAACCCATTTGTGGTGGTAGGTAAAAAAGCAATACCCATCAAGCTAAAAATACTCAGGCAGCCAACATAAAAATATACAATAAAAGCAGCAGGCCAGATAAAAACAACCAGGAATATCCCACCCTTACTCACCCCCAAAAGCTAGTGTAAATAAAAATGTTTTTAGGCCATGCTGGAAACACTCTACTGAAGGGGAAGATTTTAGATTTTCTGGCAGTGAGTTCCATAAAATTGGTGCCACAACTGAGAAGGCCCTGTTCTTTGTTGCTGCACCCTTAACTTCTCCTAGCAGTGGAACTCCCAACAGGGCCCTCTCTGATTACCTAAGAGAATGGACAAGATCATATGGCAGCAGGCAGTCCCTCAGATACTGTAATTGCAGACCATATAGGACTTTAAAGCTTAGTACCAGTGTTATGTATGCAAGTTATGCAGGATTTCAATCCTACATAACTGATTGGCCCAGTCTTATGGCTGGCCAATCGGGTGGTGGATCGAAATCCTACTGTCCGATTGGTCCTGTAGTTTAGTGTTTCAACCGCACCAATTGTGGGGAATCTGGACAGAGCTAAGGGGTATAAAGCCAGGGGTGTTTGCCTTGTGTTCCATTGCCAGGTTCTGTTCTGAAGATGAAGTAAATGTATTGAGCTGTTATCTCTGTGCTTTCCTTTGTTGATTTGAACCCACTATTTAACAACCAGCACCTTGAATTGAGTCTAGAAACAAATGGGCAACTACTATAGCTACCAGAGCAGTGGCTCAACTGAGTCAAGCCATTGAGTCCCCATTATCACATGGACAGTTTCATTCTGTACTAGCTGAAATTTCCTGCCCATCTTCAGGGACAGCATTGAGCATATAGAGAGCATTATGGTAGTCTAAACAGGATGTCACCAAGGCATGGACCACTATAGCCAGATCTGACTGACACAGGTATGGCTGCAGCCAGCACTCAAGCCAAGCCTGAGTAAAGACCCCTCTGGCCCCAGTTGTCACCTGTGCATCCAGGGGGAACTGTGGATCCAGAAGGACCCCCAGGTCGCATACCTTTTCCTTCAGAGGGAAGTGCAACCCCATCCAGAACAAGTTGATAGTCTAATATCTGCATCATGGATTTCTGAATCAAGAGGACCTCTCTCTTGTCCTGAAATAATTTTAGTTTATTGGCCCTCATCCAGACTCCAGTCTCCACCAGGTGGTGGGCCCATTTAAAAGATATCTGTGGGCTAAACTAGACTTTACACAGGAAGCTCAGGCCCCAAGTCCATAGTTCCCTCACAATGCTTCTTGGAGGGTGGGGACTTGACATTTGTAGGAGAAAAGACAGGAAGGAGGAGGGTGCTTAACTTTTCCCATGCCTATCAATTTTCCACCCCAAGTGCTTTCCTTGACCAGTTTTTAGGGTCCTCTCCCTGCTGCATTCCAACTCTGGAAGTGAGCCTAGAATAATAATTAGGCTTTTCAGGAAAGAATTGGCAGGGGCAGGAGAAGTTAAGGGCTGTTCCCACATATCCAATAATCCTCCCCTGATACTTCCCCCACCCCAGCAACCAAATCAATGGGACCCCTCATTTGCCAGCATAGAGTCTAGTTCTGATCTGAATGAAAAACTTCTTGGAATTCACTTGACTCTTGTCCCTGTTGATGCTTGTTGGTGAGGCTCACAAAGAGCATGAGGATACAGGGAAAAAAGGTTTTGGATCTTGTGCCTCTATGTTCTCCTTCACACTGCTGCTAAGGAGGTGTGAAACTTACAAGCATCACAGTAACATCGATTTTACACTCAGTCTTCTAGAGTGTGAATTACACCACCCAGGGTGGAGAGGGAACAAGCACAAGCTGCAGCTGGTATCAGGAACTACATAGATGTAGTAGGAATGTACTCCGTTGTCTGATTTCATCAGATATGAAGATCTGACTGCAAGGCAGAGGATGATTGCATTCATGTCAGCATTTTTTTTGTCTATAATACAGTGTGGCATAAAAGGCGAATGTAGCCTTAGTCAAGAAAAACAGACTACCTGAGGACTCTTGGAAAAGAGTCCCTGTTCATGGCATATATAGGCCTGTTACTGGAATCCTGCACCTAATGCTGGAATTCACCATTGAAAGAGTATGTGTTTGTGCATATGAACAAAGAAAAGCTGTGAGATTGATCCAGAGTTTAGCGGACAGGCTTTACTGAGAAACCTCTAGAGCAGTGTTTCTCAAACTATGGGTCGCAAGCCATTTTCAGGTGAGCCCCCATTCATTTCAATATTTTATTTTTAATATATTAGACTTGATACTACCATGATATGTGACTACATTTGGGGAAATGTTGCACATATGTACTTTTAACAAGCTAATTTGTATTTTTTTTAACAATGATAGTCAATGGGACTTACTCCTGGGTGAATGTGGGTAGGATTGTTAAAAATGTTCCTGCTTGATGATTTCACTTCCGGTCATGGGATAACCTCCAGTGGGTCCTGACAGATTCTCATTCTAAAAAGTGGGTCCCAGTGCTAAAAGTTTGAGAACCAAAGTTTCGTGAACCAAAGCTTTACATTTTAGTGAAAGGTTGATTATAATTCAGTATATGAAGACACTGGTGGATTCCAAGCAAATCTGAATAATTGAGATCTTGTTAGCTTTGTGGAGTGGTACTCAAACTGATTGCTAGCTGTGGCTGCAGGTGAGGCCACTGAACATGCAGAGTGGCCACAGGTGAGGTACCACATAGTCATAGCCCTTATAAGTCAGCTGTATCCGGAGTCTTGCTATAAGTTGGCTGCACATGAGAAATTATGGTGTAATCCACTGATGGAGAACTCCAGTAAAAGCTGGATGTTAATTGTTGACATAATTATGACTAACAAATGGATGAGGCAATACAAAGGGAGTACATTATCTGTTGTTTTGCTTATAGTGAGAGTGTAGGTCCTTTTGGAAACCTTGTCCAAAAATGTATGGGTTTAGCTTTGGAGGTATTTTACTTGGCTACTGCCGTGACAGAGAGGAGAGCAAATGTCAGCAGTTCCCTTTCGGTCCTGAAATCTCTAATTTTTTTTTTTTTTTTTTTGAGTTAGTGCTTTTGCAGAGTATGTGTGTGTGAGAATGCAAGTTTAATTCTGTATTTCCTGGCTTTCTATGACAACAGGTCCCAAACCTTATGAAATGAAGACCCACTAATAAATGTCTGCATTTGTGGAGAATTCAACCTGTTAATGACAGCCCTTGATCCAAAAGTCACCTGCCTTATTCCTTTGTGGGATATTTCAGAAAATTAACTTCTGGAAGCCTGGAAATATAGCCTCAGGCCTTGCAAAACCCCTGGTAGTCCCTGACATTTTGCACATTACTCCTCTAAGGCTTATTTTTCTATTTGCATTCTTGAAATATCTCTTGAATGTTTTCTTTGCCCATCAGTTGTCTTCACCTTTAAACACTTTTTCCTATGGTTAGTTTTACTTCTCGGATGGAGGTGGTGCTATTATTCTGAGAAGCCTCTGAGGCAATAAGGCATCACTCCACCAACATCAGAACTGCTCATATTGTCTACATATAGCAAGCCAAATTCCAATATTCTTGGAATAGGTTTCAAAGTTTCTTTTAGTGCCCCCCCCCCTTTTGGCTTTGCTTGGGTATAGCCTGAATAAGTCAGAAGCCATCCTATCTACCTACCTAATTGGATCAGATGGAGATAAATGGAAGAAGAAACATACCTTTGTTTTTTCTTTTCATTTTTTGAACTCTCATCATAATTATAACTACTTGTTGTGAAGGAATAATAAAGGTTCTGCTGAGCTGTGCCACTAGGTTGCTGGGCACAAAGGTTAGGACAAAGAGGCTTTTTGTGGTGATTGTGCCAACTGTTAAACATCAATGCTGTAGGCAAATCTTTATCTCTTTTTTTATAAATGCCTTGTAAGTATTGCAAAGAATTTACATGTGTCAAAACAACTGGTCATTTATAATGGGAGTGGGGATCTCATCATAGGTGATGGGGCTAGGGTTTCTGTGACTTTCTTTCTACCAGAAAAGAAAGGGAAGGTCTGGGACATTCATAACAGTCGGGATAAACATTGGAATAGGATGCTGTTATCCATGCAAGATGATGAATGATGTAGTCGTGTATGATGGCCACATGTTTCCTACACTTGATTATACTATTAAAGGGCAGTCTCTCCCCCACCCTCCCAGGAGTTACTGGAAGATCTATGTGACCTGAGGGGATATCATTCACAAGTGAGTGAAAACATAGAAAGAGGAAACACCACATAGTTTGACATTTCTGTTGGTTACTTGGAGGACTGAAAATGGAAAGTCTCATGTAAAAATCCTCTTAGCAACCCCATGTGTCAAACTGACTTCTACCAGGCAGCATGACTGCAACTGGAAACATGTTTTGGCATGATGTAAACAGGAACAAAAGACTGATAATTGTAGCAGATACCTTGTAGTTATTCCATGGATACCAGTGAATAAACTTCACCAATAAGATTACCAAGATGGAAAACAGTATGTGCCAAGAACACAAGGACCTTGGAGTGAAACCCACCAGAACTGAGACTTCCCTTGCATTGCTCATACATCTGAAATAAGAGAGGAATTACTCATTTCTTTCCTACCCAATGGACCATGTGCACAATGGCTGGAGACATATATGTTGCTTATATATTATAGATACCTTTCTTTTTGTCCCAGTTCAGTTTCATTAGACAATACCATTTTTGAAATCCTATAAAGTCTGTTTATCAGAGGCAATGTGGAATGAGCAATGATACTCTTTTTTTTCCAGCCTCCCGTACTCCGAACCAACTCTCACCTGACTCCAACCAGCTTTTAATTTTTTTTTCTCTTCACCAGTCTCCTAAGAACACTTTTTAGTCTGGTTGCAAGAGAAGTTCAGGATCTACTTTGGGCTTTTAAGGATTGGCATTGATCAGGACATCTATTCTGCATATTCTCTCTCTCTCACACACACTCTCTCTCTGTCAAAAGGCGACAGATTGCAAGTGGCACTTAGAACGTAGAGACTAGGTTGTGATTACCCATTGGATAACATTTTAATTGTGCTTCTGGCACTCTGTCAAGCTAATTTGAACTGCATTTCAATATTACAGCATTTATTTAGGGCCATAACAATATGGATTAATCTTAAATTATAATACAGGGAGAGTTCTGTTACACTTATTTCCTATTTGCCAAATATTTAAAAAGGGAATCACAAAAAACCCCCAAAACAAAAACAGAACCTTTTCCAACCAGTTTATAAAAGCACAGATGGGATCGAGAAGAGCAAGAGAGAGAGCAAACTTGCGTTTATTAAAGATACAGGCAACACGTCTGATTGCAAAAGAGAAAGTAAATAAAATAATTGTAAACTCTCCTGGTGCAGTTTCACTTTCATGGTCTTTCTTCTTCATTTCAAGTGTGGGATAAACCAGTGACAAGCCACTATCCAGTCTGTACAATAGCAAGTTTCAGTTTCCAGTGAAAATAAGGGCTGGTTCACGCAGTGACTTTCTTGTGTCTCAGTTTGGAATGTCCATCGAGACGTCTCGATGTCCAGTATAGACGTCTTGTCTATAATATATGTAATGTGTCTTTGAAAAAGTGCACACATTTTAATGAGCTCTATTTCATGCATACTTCATTGTAGAAAACCTACAACACTCAAATATCTAAGGGAAGCATTTTAAGAGATGTGTGGAACCATCCCAGCACACATAATGGTGGATGTCTCCAGATCCATTAGCCTACGATGTCAGCGGTGTATAGATACCAGTGGGGAGCAGTTCAAGCATTTGGTCTAATTCATTAACTAATTAATTAATTGAGTCAGGCAACTGCTTCCATGTACACCATGGCCTTCCCAAAATAACTTTGGTGCCGACAAAGATGTTGTAGGCGTCTGCAACTTACTGCCTGAATGAAGGTTTTTGCCAGGCCCCTAAACAAAAAGACTTGAGACTTTACAGGCAGCAGATAATGGGGACTTTTCTAGGATATTTCATTGGACGATCCCTTGTGGTCTTTACAAAAGTCACACTTTATTTTTCCCTGCCCCAAAAACACTTGGAGAAAGAGGGAGCTTTGGAAACATGCAGTGGTGAGAGGGGGGAATGCCCTGGATAGGTGATAGTTCTCGGATTCACATCTTAAGGGAACAATTGCAACCAGTGACACAGGTAGGCATTCTGTCTTTGGCTTCCTTCCCCTGGGGCTCCACAAAGACTGTCATTGTAGCACCAGAGAAGAGCAGTGCTGTGGGTGAGCATAACTGCATTTCCTTCTCTCCCAATCCCTCTCTGGGAGTTTATTTTAGGAAGAGAGACATTGGTTGAGGACACTGTGCTCCTTGTTGGCAAGCAGCCAGGCAGACCCCGTATAATTATAGTGAAAATCAAAACAAGTCTCAGGGGCCTGCCTACATCTTTACATCTGTATGGAGAACATAACGGATGTTAGGAAGAGAGTTACAAGTACTCCCATTTTGGAGTGGTTTTAGTCATCTTTGAAGATAGGAATTGCAGAAACTGCCCTCTGAGGAGGCTGTAGCACCATACGCAGTCTTAACAAGCCCTGATGTTGTCAGTGGAAGGAACTGGGAACTGACTGGGAGATCAAGGAGTGAGAGTAGGAGCTAACCACGTGTCTTGCAAATGGGTCGGTGAAATAATCCTGACTGCAACTTCTGTCTACTTATAGTAACCCAATTTTGAAAGGATTTGGTGAGCGTGTCCCTCTGTGAGGGGGCTGTGTGGATACTGGGCACAAGAATCCCTGCTGTAAAACATTGCTGACAGTGCACCAAATTGGCAGGAAGTTCTGTCACTGCCTGTATGCAGCCTTGGTCCTGTGCCCCTTGCTTACTACAGGTGTTATCAAAGTGTTGCTATTTTGGAGTTTTCAGGGAGGGAGCTGGAATTACTAACCATTCAGACCACACCTAGGCCTCATCAGGGCCTTAACAGAACCAGGGTTCAATACAGAGTTTATCCCTAGAAGGAGTGCCAGAGAGGGGATAGGATGAGGGAGGGCTCATGGTGGGGATAAGATCCACTGCGCACTATTGCCACCAGATCCACCCCTCCCACAGTCTTCCCACCCCCCTGATCCTCCCTGCCCAATTTTGCCCCTCCCCACCCTCTCCCTGCCTCCTCTGCTGGTTTACCTGCTCTGGCAGGTGGCCAGTGGCCCAACAATGTATGTGGGAAGGCTCCAGCCTTCCCACTGGCACTCCAGCAGTGCGTTACTCAGTACACTGCCAGAGTGCACTTTATGGCTGCCACCAGTGGAACGCATATTCCCCTGACAGCTTCAGCTCATAGGATTGGGCATGAAATTCTCTTCTACAAGAAGAGAAGCTACAGAAAAATTGAGAGCTTGGGAACAAGGAATGTGAGGTAAAGGGATGGACAGCCCAGTCCTAAAAGCAGTGCCAGATGCAGCGGTGCCAAAGCAGCTACTGCTGCATCCTGCAGCCCCACCATGGCTGCCGGAGATCTCCTCAGGGGAAGAGGACTTTTGCACCTTGGGGAAAGGCCTAAGCCCTACAATGGAGCTTGTCAAGTCTGTGCCAGCTATTTTGCCAGTGCAGACTTGAGAGACTGTGTCAGGCCTTCTGGTCCGACATGGCGTTCAGGATCCAGGGGGAGGGGCTCCACTGGTCCCATCCCCTCCCACACAGATGCCTTTCCTCACCCCAGAATACCCCCCCAGCCCCCAAGGCCCTCACCACCACCCAGAGCTCTTACCTAGCTCTGGGTGGCATCATGCTGGCACTGGGCTCAGTGTCGGCTGCCGCTGGGCCAGCACCAGTGCTAACTCAGCGCAGGGTGCCGTGGATATGCCTTACATTTGAGACATCCAGCACCAGCACTGGAGGTCAGCCCAGGTCAAGATTGGGCCTTTAACTGTTGTGAACAAGATTGAAGAGCAGATCTGTTTCACTGTGGAAAAGAGAGAGAAGATGAAGACTGTAACCTGGATAGCACAAGGCAAACAATACTTTCCATTAACGCTGGACAAAAGCCATTTTCTTGCTGATCAAGAAAATGACTCCCCCCCCCCCCCCAGCATGTCACTTCTGGAGCTCCTTGCCACAGAATAGAGGTCTAGGCCCCAGGTCTTAATGAGATCCAAAAACAGACAGGGCACAAGTATTCAAAAGCTGGGAGAGCTAAATCACCTTCTCAACAGTACAAGATTTTCCCCAGGGGTAAGTATTCCATAACGGCATCATAATGGGACATCTACCACCTTTCCTTGAGGCATGGACTGTTATTGCAGTTGGAAATGGGATACTGGCCTAGAAGGACTGCTGATTTCATCTGACTAAGCTTCCACAGTGACTTAATTAGCTAACAAATAATTATAGTGAGTTGCTTTAACAGGCCTCCAGATATTGTCATCAAAGATCCAAGTTGTGCCCCAAGCTTCTTTCATAAGGCCAGAGATAATACCCTCCTTTCCATCACAAGGGTTGAACTTGACATCAAGCAAAGCCTGTCTTCCCATAGCTGTCAAAAGACAATATTTTTTGGCGACAGGCTGCAATATCCAGTGTTGGAATTATATCCAGGTGCCTGTTCACCCAGATTCTCAGAAATGTGATAAGAATTGAGTTGGAAGTCGGAAGCTTGCTCCCAAGATTTTAAGGCTGGTGGCCCTTGAACTATTTTCTCAGCCTTAGTGAAGCCAACTCTGGATTTTTGCAGCACCAATTTTCTTCATGCTGCATTCTCACCACTGTGTTCAGCTTCATGCAGCCCTTTGACCTGCCATGTGATGTCTCTAGAGCAGTGGTTCTCCAACACATTTAGCACCAGGACCCACTTTAAAACATAAGAACAGCCCCACTGGATCAGGCCATAGGCCCATCTAGTCCAGCTTCCTGTATCTCACAGAGGCCCACCAAATGCCCCAGGGAGCACACCAGATAACAAGAGACCTGCATCCTGGTGCCCTCCCTTGCATCTGGCATTCTGACATAGCCCATTTCTAAAATCAGGAGGTTGCACATACACATCATGGCTTGTAACCCGTAATGGATTTTTCCTCCAGAAACTTGTCCAATCCCCTTTTAAACGCATCCAGGCCAGTTGCTGTCACCATATCCTGCAGCAAGGAGTTCCACAGACCAACCACACATTGAGTAAAGAAATATTTTCTTTTGTCTGTCCTAAGCCTCCCAACACTCAATTTTAGTGGATGTCCCCTGGTTCTGGTGTTATGTGAGAGTGTAAAGAGCATCTCTCTATCCACTATATCCTTCCCATGCACAATTTTGTATGTCTCAATCTTGTCTCCCCCTCAGTCGTCTCTTTTCTAGGCTGAAGAGGCCCAAACGCCATAGCCTTTCCTCATAAGGAAGGTGCCCCAGCCCAGTAATCATCTTAGTCGCTCTCTTTTGCACCTTTTCCATTTCCACTTTTTTGAGATGTGGCGACCAGAACTGGACACAATACTCCAGGTGTGGCCTTACTTTTTAGAATGAGAATCTGTAAGGACCCACCAGAAGTGATGTCATGATCAGAAGTGACATCATCAGGCAGGAAAATTTTTAGCAATCCTAGGTAGCAATCCTACCCACACTTACTCAGGAGGAAGTCCCATTTACTATCATTGATAAAAGAATATACATAGTAGCTTGTTAAAAGTACAGGTCTGTAACAATTCCCCAAATGCAGTCACATACCATGGTAGCATCAAGTCTAAAATATTAATAAAATATTGAAATGAATGGGGACCCACCTGAAATTGGCTCACAACCCACCTAGTGGGTCCCAACCCACAGTTTGAGAAACACTGCTCTAGAGAGTTCAATGAAGCATTCCCACACCATGATACAACTGGAGCCATTGTAAACACAATGGAGTCTTGTAATACCTTGTAATACTCGTAGTACCTTAAAGGCCCGATCCTATCCATCTTTCCAGCACTCGTGCAACCACAATGCAGCCCTGAGATAAGGGAACAAATGTTCCCATACCTTGAGGAGGCCTCCGTGAATGCCTCCCTACCACAGGATACAGTGCATGCCCCCTTGGAACAGGTGCACTGGCACTGGAAAATTGGATAGGATTGGGCCCTTACTCTGTTATTTTTGCTACAACAGACAAACATGGGTTATCCCTCTGGAAGTCGTCTGGTAGTATCTCCCAACATCTTCCATGGTACTCAGCTTGTGGTGGATATATGCCTTCCAGTCCACTCTGGATGCAGGCGGTTGTTGGGATACAAGGCAGGAACCATCCAGTCCAGTCTTGAACAGGTCTTCAGCTAGAGTGTTCTCTAGTTACCCTACAAGACCCTATTCAGAATGTGTCTCAGATTATACTGGGAGAGCTTCTTCCTCTTCTTGGGCACATTTATGTCTATGTCATAAGGACTATGCTGCAGCAATCCCCAAATACCGTTGTGTATCCCAGATGGTGATGCTTTATGTAGCTGTGCAAACTGCTGTGTTATGTAACGGCTTAGGCCAGGAGGGGGCACCCAGGAGCACCCAATAGTTTCTCTTTTTTCTGTTTCTTTGGTCCTGGTCATACAAATTTGATCCCTCTTATTACTGAGTTTGCCTTTCTCCAGAGAGATTTCTCTAGCTGGGGAACTAACATCACCACTCTTTCACGGTGGGGGAACTTAAAGCATAGTGATGTTGGGAGGGATACCTTGCACAACAGATGTTCTGGGAACGTAACTCAAGAGGTCTGGCTTCTATCTCATCCCCTTCTATACTTCCCTAAACTTTACAACCATCTTAAAATCTTGGATCAAAGCTGGGAGACGTGACCCTCAGTCTTCATTCCCCTTTCTTTGCTGAAGTGAACGGAGGGATGAATGTCTATGAATTCAGACTTCTCATGGAGATGTGTTGTGGTGTGAATTGATGCTTACAAATTCTGATTTGGTTTTTAGGTGCAAACTAAAACTTTGACAGGTACGTTTCAGTACGTAAAATATGGCTATGATAAACATGGATGTGTTTGTGATGGCATCACAATGAGATCTTGTGATGGCTTTTCGTTGTAGGTGGCTTTGGGAACCTCTTGTGGCTGAACATGAGGTCTCAGCATAATAAACAAGTGTATGGGTTATTGAGGCTTTATTTATTTACTTGCAGCTGATTGGCTGCTGCTCCCAGTTGAATGTACATTGGGTGGCAAACCTGGATTCACTGTGTGTGATGTGCAAAATTGCAGTGCCCTGCTAGAAGGACCAAGAAAGGAGTCTTCCCCTTCTAGGGGGTGTCTTGTCTTGCCAGGTTGGGTGGGAATGAATGAAGACCTCTGTAAGAGATTCCACCCCCACCCTGTGCGCTGATCCTTCTCTGTCTCTAGCTTGTCATCCCTCATTTACCACAAAACAGTCACCACATTTTCCATGTTGCTTGCAATTTATTTTTCAGTCACCAGCTGCTTTCCCAATCTCATTCCCTCGCACGCATGCACTCCTTGCTCCTCCCATGCCACCCCCCCGCTGCTCCCAACTTTGTTTTTATTATTATTGCAATCATCGTCATTATTATTTTGCTATAAATTAGGAAGCATAATCAATATTTGGAGAAGCCTGGTGAGATTTGTTCTATTTGCATAAACTGATGGAGTGGATGTTCCTCTGATATTCCGGTGTGTCAGAGGGCTTTATGGGGCAGATTGATTGATGAGCAAGACAGGCTAAAATTACATCAGGGAAAGGCAATGCTTATAGAGGAATACTTTTGAAGACCCAACTAAGGAGGGAGAGAGGGGGCCTTCTTAGCCTGTCTTGCAATGCTGCTTGGGTGCTAATTTGTAACCATTGGCTTTTCCATTCCTATTACTGCACCCGCTAAACTGTTTGCAAAGGGAGCTGCCAGATTGCTGGTTTCACCGCAGGCCATTTCACACTTTTAGGGCCAAAACTTTAAAGAGATTGTCTCAATAAAATATAACATTATCGTCTCTGAATGCCATGGAAATGAACTGCTTTTCCTAACACTGGGGCTGTGGGTTTTTTTTCTCTCTCTCAGCAGAACAGCAGTTAATTATGTATAATTTTTTTTTATTTCCAATGTAATCTACACACCGTTTTATTTGCGGCGATATATCTCTGGATTAGATCACTTGTCTTAACAGTAAATTGAGCCACTGGCATTTTCATTTAGTTCTGCACATTCTCTCCCTTCCCCCCCTTTTTTTTACACATACAGGTACATGCTTTTGACCATAAAGCAACACACAGGACTTGTGTGATCTAGGTCGGAGATTGGGGTGGGGGAGGATTTGTATCGGTTGTAGAAAAAGAAGAGGTCCAGCACTAATCAATGAGACCACATCATCTTGTGTTAATAAATTGGAATCATTGAATGTTAGATTTGATCTGTAAAGATCAGAGTTCATATTCAACTTGAGTTGTATTCAGACTCAGTTTTTCTATCTGTAAAATTGAAATAATGGAAATCTGTGTCATAAGACTGCTGTGAGTACCACTGACATCAGCAAATGTTATTGTCTGCCCAAAGCCAACAAAAGCCTTAAAACAGTGGTTCCCAAAGTGTGGGTCATGACCCATCATTGCGAACAAAACCTGGGCCATTCCTACTGCAAGTCTCCAGGACCCCAACCTGGGAGGTAGGACACCCCCAGGTACTTGGGGATGTCTAAGGGTCTCTGCATTGCTGTGGCACTGTTGGGACCACCTCCCCGCTCCTGCTCTGTCCCCACAAGTACTCACAGCAGTTCCAACGTCTGTGTAAGACTTTGGGAACTGCTGCCTTAAAACCACCCTGTTGATTACAACACACAACGCTGAGTGAGGCAAACCTTGTTGCATTCACAGATCTCAGTCCCTTGAGTTTGTATTTGAGACATGAAATTACTTTTCAGCTAAGCACATTCCAAAGGCACACTTAGTATGATTTTTACTGATGGGAAATTGAGGAATGGAAACTAGCGGTCTCTCCTTACTGTACAGTTCAGACATTGGAAGTCTTTGGAAAGATGTGCAAATATGTGGACAACATTTTGTCTAAAAGTGCATGTGGCAAGGGCAAGTGGCAGTGCATTGGTCTAGGGAGCCAGGTGCATATTTTACCCATTTTGATAAGATATTTATGTGTGTTTTCCCAGGCATGGGATACATCTGGAGAATTTACACTGTATTGTAATAGTGAGATGCACTACATTCTGCAATTCCTTTCAAGCCACATAAGGAATCTGTGCAAGAAGTGGGACCAGCATGCGAAGGTAGATTAAATTCTGAGGATATGATCCTGAGGCCTGATCCATCCTGGCCTGTAGTAGCATTGCTGGTTGCTTCAATTATGCAATTTTTTAAAAACAAAACCCTGTAAATCATATATTCTGAATGAACTATCCACACTGCAAATGTTCACTCATTTCCGAATTGTCCCTAGCTCACTTCAGTATCAAGAATCTAGGGTTCTGCAGGTTTTGTGAATGCCTGGAACAGTGGAAACAAAAAGATTCATGAGCCTGTGTAGGGAATTATGTTTGCTTTGGGATAGGGGTGATTACGGGAACCCCTATCCTAGTGCACGGATTTTATAACTGTTTGATGCTTTTTCTACTTTCTGAGCATAGTAGACCCAAAACACGTTTTCAGTTTTTTTCCCCATTCATGAGAACTAGAAACTTTCACTTCTATTAAACACCCACATACCCCTGAAGTACAGGCGTGCGCCCCTTAATGACCTTCCGGCCAGTGAGGGTTGCATATGTGTCCATGTGCTGCCTCTGTAAGGTTTGGAATGCTCCAATTCCAGCATTCTGAGCCTTACAGAAGCAGTGCGTGGATGTGCACTGCCTCTTGGAGGCTCAGAAAAGCCTCCACAGGCAAGGGGAGTGGAGCATCCCCTTGGCTCTGGAGGCTTTGCATTACATCAAGCCCTGCTCAAGCCCTGCCAGGGATGCTGGTCTGCATCCTTGTCGTTAAGCAGCGCATGACTGCATCCTATATACGCCAGGCTGGATTTCACACCAGACAAACATGTTGTAAAACATGACTTTTGCCATGCAGATTTTGAACAAGGAAGATAATTGACCTATGACACATATCTCTGGTTTGCTATTTTGTGCTAGCCAATTACAGTATGTGTTGTTTATTGCCCACTGCAGTAGACTCAGCAGGGCTGTGCACCTCAATTTTCTTTGACTAAATCAAGCAAATTTGCACAGATTCCCAGATTTTGCATAGTTTATTCTGCCAGTTGTTGATCAGGGCAAGTTTTATTGTAGGGTACTGCAGCTTTACTCTCATAGCTGTCGATTTGACTCTCCCCCTTCCTCCTCCAGCTTTGGACATTTCACCAAGTATAGCCCAGGGTCCACAAACATTGTCAAGTCTATTGTCGCAGGCACAAGGGGCTAGAAAGATGCTTTCAGAAAAAAAACAAAATCTGATTCTAAGGTTGCTGAATTTTTGCTCAAGGCCAAACTCTATATTCACACAAAATCTGCCAAAAGTGGCACCTCCCCATTTTTTTCCCCACCAGAGGATGGAATAGAGCCATCCAAGCTGGTGTCCATCACTCTGTCTTGTGGTAGTGAGTTCCATCAATTAATTATGGGCTGTGTGAAGCACTAACTGGCTCACACGAGACAAGTTCACATCTACTGTCTGAAGTAATACAGAGGCCAGATCCAGGTCTGCCACCTTGGTAAGCCAGAGTCACCTGTTGTAACCACTTGAGTTTCCTACACTACAGGATTCATTGCTACCACTGTGCCCCATATATTGTATCTCAGAGGCTGAAATGTATGTGTATTCATACTCCAGGGTAGCTGCCCAATGCTTCCCTGGATAGGTTTTGTTACCAATTTCTATAAAACAAGACTTTCTCAATCTTTCCAGCCCTTATGGCTGCAAAGGTTCACCTGGAAGCGTGTGGACAATGCCTGCTGAAATCCCAGAGAGGTGACTAAGGGCCCAATTCTATCCAATTTTCCAGTGTTGGTGCAGTTGCTCCGGTGGGAAGTATGCTGCATCATGTGGTGGAGGGGAAGCCACTGGAAACTTCTCAAGGTATGGGAACATGTGTTCCCTTACCACAGAGCTGCTTTGTGGCTACACTGGAGCTGGAAAGTTGGATAGGACTGGGCCTTGGGTGAGATTGTCAGTGACTGAAGGCAGAACTTCAGTGTGCTTAACTAGTAAAACTAAAATAAAGTGTGCAAAAATTAAGCAATAGATTAGGAAATTGCATGCATGCATTTTTGTCCTATTTGCATAATTAATACACAGATTGTAGAATCCAGATATTCTTGGTGCCAAATTGTTTTATTTTAAACATAAAGTACAGACTACACCTTTCCTTATTTTCCATAAAATAGGGCTTTGCTGATACACTTCCCCTGCAAAACTACAGATGATCCTGATGCACTGATCAGAGAGAAAGGTGACTCAAGAGGTTTCTGTGTCACCATTTATTCCAGTGCAAAGCCCATTGAAATGAAGCTAAGGCTGCAGTCCTATCCACAGTTTTCTGGGAGTACGCTCCATTGACTATAATGGGACTTACTTCTGAGTACACAGGCATAGGATTGGGCTCTAAGGATGCAATCCTAACCCCTTTTGTCAGTGCTTTCCAGCACTGACATAAGGGCAATGCAGCTCTGAGGTAAGGGAACAAGCATTCCCTTACTTTGAGGAGGCCTCCGTGAGTGCCACCCAACTGCAGGATGCAGCACATGTCCCATTGGCACAGCTATGCCAGTGCTGGAAAGCACTGACATAAGGGGTTAGGATTGCACCCTAAATTGTGCAAGATCACTACAGTGCTCTTGCATAGCCCACATTCATTTCAATGAGACCTGTGTAGGAGAGCTTCCCAGTGGACTGTGTCCATGGCTATTATCAGCCACTTCCATAACACTATTCACTTCTTAAACTGCTCTGCTAGTTTTCTCTTGCTTTGGGCAATTTCACATGCTACAGTTGTAACAGGTACATGTTGTAGCCTCACACTGTGTACCTGCTGAAACTGTAATGTTTGAAGCACGTGCGCGCACACACACACCTTTTTTTAACTTCATGTGCACTGCAGCAACAGAAGCCAGAGGTCTGTGCAGTTTCCTGCAGAGTGCTTTGGCAAGGAGTTTGAGAGAGGTATGTATACATTTCAGACACTACAGTTTTATCAAACAACTGTATTTAGCATACATTGTATGGAGGCATACAATGGAGTGCTTTACATTTCTGTGTTAAAATGTTAAATGTGTGAAACAGCCTCCATCTTCCAAGTGGTTAGTTGCCTAAGGCTGCATAATGAGCATTGTGACTGAGCTGGGCTTTGAACCTGGATTTCCTCCTGTGCATGCTCTTTCCCCTTGTGCCATAGTGGCCCTCTGTAAAAGGTCTCGGGTTCCTGCAAACGCTTGGCCTCTGCCATCATTGCCAAGTGAAGTGCCTAGTTGTCCATCACAACTCAGTCCGCTGAAGCAAAGCCATCAGTCTTTTAATGTTATCACTTTAGTACATAAAATAGAACTTCTGTATTGCATGCATGAAGCCTTTACCCAGATTGCAGCTTCCCATGTGAGCCAGCTATGATGAAATCCGGGAAAAGCAGAGAGAGACCCCAGCCAAAGGCTCCGTGTTCTGCAGTTGCTTCTCTGCTCCACCCCCCTATATGAGCTTGTGCAATCTTCTTTCTGCCTTTTTTCCCCACAGTGCGTCACCTCTCCTCCACTGGTTGTTACCCATTCATTCCCCTTGCACAGAATTATTCATCCAGAAACAACATGTTTGCAAGGGAGGGACCTGCTCTAGGGATCACTAAACTGGGCTGTATTTGGCGGCCTGAATAGGGGAGTCCATGAAAATGTGGAAGAAGCCCTGACAGCAGTAGGGTGGAGGCTATTACAGAGGTGCATTTTTGTGCTTGTGTTTATTGTCTGAATGCTCCAAGGGCAGGTAGTGAAGTTCACACCTGTTGCTGAGTGGGAAACTGCTGCTGAGAGCAGGAGGTGGAAGAACCACTGCTTGCATAGCTTGGGAAGGCTGGTCTTTTGTGTGTAAGTGACTAGAAGGCAAGGCAAAGAGGAGGGAGAAAGTCATGGACTACTTCCATTGTCTATAGAAGGGGCTGCCTGGATGCTAGGTTTGTCTCCATTTCTTCCTGACAGAGCTAATGCCTCCAATGGACTGAAGTTCAGGAGGTGAGGCTTCCTCCCATTACTGTATCTCCATGCCAGTAGAGAAGGTGAAAGTTTCAGCTCTTGAATTTCTACATTTTGGATGGCTCTTAAAGGCTCAGGAACCCTCCCAGAAAAAAGCTGGTAACCCTGCTTAATGCTCCTGATGGTTGAGGGAAGCTAGATCTTGGACATCCATTAAAACTCAGTGGTTCCCAAACTATGAGCCGTGACTCCCCAGGGAACCATGGAAACCAGCCCGGGGAGCCGTAGAAACATCATGAAAAACCTGCCACCCCATAGGATTGTAGGCCTAATAGGGAGCCGTGGCCAATGGTCCAGTAGGTCAAGGGAGCCATTAGCTGAAAAAGTTTGGGAACCACTGATTAAAAACTGTTTAATTTATTCTGTAGGGAATTGCACATACATATCTGGGGAACAGATTATCTAGTGTTCTGAAGCACATGCCCCACCATTCTCTTCAGTCTCAAGCTTCTTTATTTAACTGACTTGGGCTGAGCTTCCTTGCCAAGGTGTGAAGGCAAAGTATGCTATTTGCTTTGGGGAAAAGGTCTTCCAGGGAATTGCAACAGCAGTTAAACATAATTCTCATCATTGCTGCATCTCTGTTGTAGGAAGTGTTTCACCTGCTGAATTTCTGCTTGTTACCTCAATGTAAAGTCACAGGAGTCTTGTCAGAGAAGAAGGTGGCAACTCTATGATACTTCTTATTTTTCCAGAAGAGTCACTGCCTCCTAGATAGAGAGGATTCCTGGTCAGTGTGCGTGTATTCTGGGTTTCTGGGGCTCTCCTGTGCTCATCTGGAATTTTGTATTTGATATCCTAAGAAAATTGCAATGCATTATAATATGTTCTGCATGTAATAAGTTCCACTATGTGGAATGGGGCTTTCTCCCAGGAAAGTGTGCATAGAATTACAAATGGAGCTCTTCTGTCTTAAATCAATTTCTTGGCTTTGTTGTTGCTGAGAGCTTATGGGTTGTGTGTGGCAAAGGTGCAGACTCCAAAAGAGCGGTTGCGCAGGGATTTTAGCATGCATGCATGAGATGTTTGTTGCTGAGAGCAGCTCATGGGTTGTATGTGGCAAAGGTGCAGACTCCAAAAGAGCTGCTGCTTAGGGATTTTAGCATGCATGAGATGGGGATGTAAGGCTTAATATGGTGCTTCTACTTTCCCAAAGTTACTATTTTTTGCTCTCCCAATCCTGCTGGTCACCTCGCCCCAGTTTCTGTGTTCCTTTAGCCACCCCACTCCTTGCTTAAGAAAGGAAAAGAATTCCAGATCCTTTGAAAACAGAACCTTTGTAAGCAGTTTCAATTAGCAAATGAGTGTATTCAAACTGATGTCTCAGACTGCAGAATGTGACTGCTCACTGCAGAATTAAGTGAGGAATAAATATAGTCAGTGCTAACTATGAGCTGGGACAAAGGGGAGGAGAAAGAAGCAGTGGAGTAAAATATATCACAATGCTGGTAAGTCAGAATACAGACCCATCCCAGTCCCTGTTCTAATTTGCTACAAGACTGGAGAACCTGATGTATGGAAGACCTGCTGGGACCAGCTCAGCACATTACACTTTTGAGCTTAAGGCTCATTTTGCATCCCTTGATGTGGCCAGAAGGAATTTTGAAATGTACACATCACATCACAGTTCTGACCAACCTGTGTACAGTTTGAAAAGACCCAGTGAGAGCTGATATCCGATTACAGTTAATTACCTGTAATTCAGACCAGTTTGAGGCTATTTTTCTCCTATGTTTGCCACTGCTGGCTATTAAGGCTGGATGTTGATTATGGGACTCACGCAAATGCCCGCTCTGATGAGATGCACAGACTGGGAAGGTGGGGAATGGGAGTTTCAGGGCAAAGGAAAGCCCCAAGCAGGAGAAGGAAAACAGATATACATAATTGGACAGTGTGTGTTTATACAGTATATTGCATTCAGGTACTGCCTCACACCACCACGTGCATGCATACAAAAAGGTCCTAGTGGAAACTCTCTGGATTGGGAGGCAGGATGGTACCCAGGGAATCTTTACGGTTTGTTTGTTTGATTTGGAATGGAGAAAGCTTTTCACATGCCCTTGAACACAGGAGTCTGGCTGGCTGCATTATCTAGAGCTGGGCACAGCACAGCTGGCTGTGCATCTGTGTGGAGAGCTTGGCCATGTTGGCATTGAGCTATGCCAGGGGTACATAATATAAATTATCATCTGATTGCTAACAAGGCTTGCTTGCCAGCAAACTGGGCTCACAGCTCATGGGGTATGTCTCTCTTCTCACCTCTCTATACCGTCATTCTGCGCAATCAGATCCCAACTATTTTATTGTGGCAGGCTGACCAGTCTGATATTTTGTTTGTTTGGGATCTAGCTATTAGTTCCAGCTGCTAGCCTGGAAATGATCTCCTCTTCGCTCGTTGTGCCATATTGTCACTAGAACTTGCAATAATCTGTTACCAATCTGAGTCGGGCAATTCACCCGCAAAGCCACCAGCAACCCACATGTGGGTTCCAGGCCCTCCCTTTGTGAATTGTTGGTCTGCATATATGGGATTTACAGATAAAGTTTCAGATATCTCAGGATCACTGGATAGTGATCAGGTGGATAGTACCAGAACTTGTTCTTTTAAGCAAAGATGGATTTCTACAAGGGTCATTTAAATGCTACTGAAAACAGAGGGAGTAGCTTAGATGTATGCAGAGAAGCCCTTGACCCTAGCCAGTTCAGATAATCAGCTTCAAATATTTAAATGTCCTGAGTGAGGCACCTAAAACCACATGGCTAAATGCTGTGAAATTTAAACAAAAAGATAATTACAGTACTTTTTTATGTTTGTGTGTTAAATTTTTGTGGTGAACCTTATAGTCTCATTTGTAGACAATCCTATGTTAAAGCTAGAACATTCCTTAAGCTTTCATTTACAGTGAAAATGAAGTTTTCCAATCCCCTCACCTATAGAAAACTCTTTTGTGGGAGGGCCACCCACCATCCAGAATTTAACTAGTCTCACTCCCATGTTCCTGTAAGGCAGGGTTCCCAACCTTTAGGAGCCTGTGAACCACTGAGGCAAAAATTGGAAGAGTTGTGGACCACATGCCATGCCAGCTACGGGCAGTCTCTGCCCCCTCTGGTGGTCCATGAGGAAGCATCTCCCAAGTGAGCACTCCCCCACAGACTACCAGAGAGGGTAGAGAACGGACTGCCCACAGCTGCAGCCTTCATTGACTCCACACTCTCCAGTGGTCAGGTGGGCAGCACTTTCCCCCACAGACTAGAAGAGAAAGTGTGGAGAATGGAATGCCTGCAGCCGGCACTTCAGTGCCAGCTGCGGACAGCCTATTTTCCACCCTCTCTGATGGTCCATGAGACAGTGCTTGCTTGGCAAGATGCTGGAAGTGATAAAACGTGATTTTTTTTCCTGAGGCCTCACAGACCACTTCCACGGACCACAGGTTGGGAACCAGTGCTGTAAGGATGACAACTGCAGACAGTTACCACTGTGCATTCTGTGTTTCCGTGCACATTTGTGTGTTTTAGTCCGTCCTATCCCATCCTGCATGTAGCCATACAGACTCTATGTATGGTCAGAGGAACCCTGTCGTTAGATCCATTACAGTTGAAACAGGTTCCTTTTGCAAAGGAAAAAGAAAGTATTAGAGGCTCTTGGTGTACTGCAATAAAACTATGAAAACCAAAACCAGAAATGCTATTTATGTGGACGTACTGTTGTGCTGGCATTTGGGCTGTGCAGTACATTGGGTATAATGCTGGCTACTGTTTTGTGTTTGTTTGGCTTTTTTTTTAAAAAAAAAACTTTCCTGCTTGTTCCTGGGATGGGCCAAAAGTTCCCGCAGTCTCCTTCCCGTCCCAGAATTTGCCAAACCAGAGAAGTTGAGTAACTCTTTGCCCCAGGTTGTTGCTTTCCTCATGCTCACTTTGCACAGTAGTGTGTCAGTCCCTTACTCAAGTTGCAATGAGGCCACAGAGCTTGTTAGGAGGGAGGCAGGCTGCCTTCCGATGAGCTGAACAAGAGCCCAGCAAAGCCACTGTGCCTTTGCTACTGACTCATTAAGCCTCACCTCGGCCTGTTTTTTGTCTTGTTCTGACAGTCCAATCCTATGGGCTGAAGCCGCCAGCTGAAACGCACGTTCTGCTGCTAGCAGCAGCAGTGGCAGAAAAGCAGTCATAAAAGCCTTTTGGCAACATGCTGAGTACAGCACTGCTGGGGTGATAGCGGGAAGGCTAGAGCCTTCCACGGGCATCAACGGAGTGCCAGCTGCCCACCAAGGAAGATGGCGGGGGGGGTTGGATGGGGCAGGAAGGGGCAGAAATGGGGGTGGGGATACTGCAAGAGGGGGTAGATGCAGCAACAATGGCGCCTGCTGGATCCTGTCCCTCCAGCAGCAGCCTCCCCACCCTTTCCCTCCTTACACTGGTGAAATCGCTAATGCAGTTCTGAGGAGACCCATTGCAATTTGGGAGGCTCGTGCAGGGGTAAGAGGCGTTTTTGTGCGGCTACACCGGTGTGTGTGGGGGGGGAAGGCTAGTGCTGTGAGTCTTTCTTTTTGTTGCTTCTCTGATTTGATGGAGAAAACATACTTTCAAGGTGCAGAAGCCTGAGAAAACTTCTCTGTGGGTGAATTTCTTTCAGCTGCTGGTTAGGCAACCAGTGGGGGTGGGTCAGTTTCCCAGTCTGCCCCTTTGTATAAAAATAGATTGGCTAAATAATGGATGCAAGAAATGTATGCCTTCCTGCCTCATAATGCCATATGCATATATAGTTGTGGGCAGGGACTTGGAGGCTACTTCAGCATGCCTAAGTATGAATGTGTGGGTTGGTTTCAGTTGTGTGTCTATCTTTGTCCTTCTGGTTTTGATCTGCTTGTATGTGGCTATGTTTGGTGCTTAGCTGTACATCTGTGTTATTGTTGAGCAGTGTGCGTTTGAATATCATCCTATCCCCCTCCTTACTAGTGTATTCTGTCATTTTGTACCAGTGGGATTATGATGGACTGTGGTCTTGTCTTTGAATTCACATACGTGCTTTTTGGGTGGGTAGAGTTAGTACAGCGGGGAAGAACACAGCAAAAAAAACACAAAACACATATATGCACCACTTCTTTGCTGAACAGTTTGTGTAGGCCTTATTTTAAACCAACATATGCCAGGGTTTTTGCCACATATCCTATTTGCAAAGCTATTGCTCAGAACTGAAAGATGACATATTAATGCACTTGAACATGCTCAGAGTACCTATACGTTTAGGTATGAAAAAGTTATATATGAGTGTTTGTCCTCTGTGCTTGATCTTCAAGAATGTCCTTAAGACTGCAATCTTATACACACTTTCCTGTGAGTAAGTCCCATTGAACATAATAAGACTTACTTCTGAGGAGACATGCATAGGATTGTGCCCTATATTTGTTGACACTCTAGTCTTTGAGTATCACTCTATAACTAGTAGGGACTCCTGCCTGAAGGTTGGAACAACCTGAACTGGAGACTCCAGTTCAGTATCTAGGGCTGCAAACCTAAACACACTTACTAAGGAGTAAGCTCTGCTGGAGACAATGGGACTGACTTCTGCATGAACATGCGTAGGATGGTCCTGAAGATACGGATTATAATGGTGATCATTGCAATTGAGCCTAGGGTGGAGGTTATTTTTGAGCCAGTTCTAGTTGCTGAACCTTTTCCCGGCAAAGCTGGCTTGGGCCAAGCCTTTCCCACAGAAATTGGCTTTCTTCTGGAGCCACTGAAACCTGACAAGGAGCTGCACAGCTGTTTGTACATTTCCCACGTGGCTCCCAGAGGCTGGGGAAGGGTGGGGCCTCCCCCACATGGCTGTTCTGGGGAAGTCAAGCTCACCCTCTGACCTGTGTCCTGGGCTTAGCTACAACTTTCCAACCACCAAGACAGCCAGTTCCTT
Organism: Tiliqua scincoides; assembly: GCF_035046505.1. Classification (NCBI taxonomy): domain Eukaryota; kingdom Metazoa; phylum Chordata; class Lepidosauria; order Squamata; family Scincidae; genus Tiliqua; species Tiliqua scincoides. Next base: position 149,569,424 of record NC_089822.1, read on the forward strand.
TTACAGCCTTGGCGCATGAAACGGAAATGGGAGTGGGAAAATTCCAGGTAATCGTGGGGCACAGCTCATTTCCAGTTAAAGATGCCCACACCCCATTACTTGGGCTTCCCCAGTTCGGTCAGTATGCCTCTTCTCCTTGTCATCATTTCTACACACTTCTGTTCTGCTCATACATTTCAGTCATTACACACAATTCCCCGTGCTGCTCTCTCACTTCTAGACTTCTCCCATCTCCAGTTCTTTTTGTTAATGGTAAATCTGTTAACCAGCCTTTGTACAGCTTTGTCACATCCCTTAGGACCAACCTCTAGATTCCCTTCCTGCTACCACCAACCCAGCTCAAGTAGATTATTATTGGGTAATAATTCATCCTAAGCATTTATGTAGTGCTCCTGGATATGGCTGGAGCTCAGGAGCCTGTGCTATTACCTGCTGCTCATCGGCCTGTAGTTATTGGTCTTCCCAGGACCCCCCACCCTCCATGTTTAGCAAAGGAAGTACAGTACATGAGGAGTACCCCTTCTTTTCATTTAAAAAAATACCATCCCTCCTTCTTTGTGTTTGATTCAGTTACAGACAGTTAGCATAGTGGTACTCAAACTGGTGGGTTGCAACCCACCGGCCCATGTAATGCTGCCCCTTTCCTTTTAAAGGGTGGGGGCAGGAGGAAAGTAGTGACATGGTCCCTAGGATTGTGCCACTGCAGGGGAAGGGGGACTTTTTTTCCAACATAAAAAAAATTGGATCACTGCTTTTGGCCATATGAGCCTCCCTGTATTCTAACATCTGCTTCTTGGGCCCTGCTCTCTGGCCTACTGCTGACCCAGTTTCAACTGAAGCGTATCAGGGATAGGGCCTTGTCAGTGATGGCCAGACAATGGTAGAATTCCTTTCTCAAGGAAACTCACCGCACACCCACTTTTCCCACTTTCAAGAGAACTCTTAAAAGACTTGTTTCACAAGACTTTTAAGTAACTGATGATTATAATGCTGGCTTATTTTAGGTGTTTTTGTATGCTTATGTTCTTATTGTGAGGCTTATTTTAACCTGTACTTTTTTAAAGCTGTGTTTTTATTTTTCTGTTTGCTACCATATATAAGTTCACTTTGCAAGGTGGGATAAAAATATGTAAATAAATACACTAAATAAATATGAGAGGGGGGATGTACTGTGATGTGAATGCCCAATTCCTTTCTTCTATTTAAAGTGACTGAAATGATCCTTTATTGTCACAATCAACTTGCTCCCAGTATACCTGCAAGCCACAATTGATCATTCTATTATCTCCTCTTCTGCAAGAATTGTTATGCTGTGACTCAAAATCACATTCCAGTGAAAGTTATGCAGTACTTTAAAAAAAAGGGGGGGATAGGATACAGTATTCAGCAATATCTTTGCCAAGCATTGTCAATGTGTAAGAAAACAAGGACTTATTGAGCTTTGTGGGGACAGGATCCCTTAGCTCAGACTCTGCAACAATGGAACCAGTTCTGCTTTGGAGGGAGGGTTTTGGTTCAGGCTTAAATTATTTTTGAATAAATTCCAGCAAAATCCCACATCTGCCCGTACACACTGTAATGTCAGACATGCAAGCACAGATGCCAGAAACTCTAGAATGGTTGGGCAAGGAATTATACCCCCGTTTCCACTTCTCCTGGTTCTAGGAGAGATAAAGGAGAGAACTCCTGGATCTGGTAAAGGAGAGATGCACCTTTAACCAAGGAGACTAGTAGAAAGCATGAGATACAGACTGACTAGGTCATAGAATGATTGGCAAGGGGGAAAGCCCAGACTGATGAATTTGGTGCACTCGTCAATACCTTGCAAATAGCCACAGCAACAGGGCAGGAATGAATAGCTGCTGTTGCTGCAACAACAGAAATCAAGGCAGCTGCCTGTACAAGGCTGGGCAAACTCCATGGAGAATGTGAATGTGTGTCATGTGCTATTTGAAGTAATTCTTCCTGGACTGATTCGGTTGCCTCGGTAACATGGAGCAAATGGGGCCAACCTGGGTTTCATCCCCCATTCACTAATGATCTGGCCCAGCCACGGTATCCCTTCCCTTTTTGACAGAAGTCTCAATAGGATTGCCAAATCAGAGTTTCTAAATCAGGGGCACTTTGGAGTAACGATGTCTGAAATTATGGGAATCTGTTTATTGGGGAGTAGAGGGGAGAGTTATGTTTGAAGATGTTCTGGAGAAAGGGGATCCTGGCAAACACAGAACTCAGCAGCTGGAGGCCAATCACATAACTTTGTCTGAGCCTTGATGCAAATTAGCCTCTGTCCTTCACATACAATGCAAAAGATGAGCTATTTGGGGAGGAGAGTCTTCTTGAAGCTCAAGGCCAGACCGTTATGCTGCATTATTTCTAAACACAAAAGCCATGAAAGCCTCCTCCCTACTCTATGATCATTTCTTACCAACCCCATACTTTCCTCACACAGGATATGGCAGAAGGGCCATCACTGTGGGTTGTAGGGGCCACATGGTTCTGGGGTAGGAAGGGGCTTTGTAGACTTCTGCCCTAAAAAGACAAAGAGGTTGAGGACTAGTGACATCTGGAATGTTTTAACCAGGAGGGGATAAAAGGATGAAATCCTAGACTGAAAGTAGCAGCCACCTCTGGGATCAAAACTAGAGGACATTGGCATAGCTGTGGATGATGGAAAGCAGTCCAGGGCCAGGACAGCAGCCAACACTGAGTCAGGGAACATCAGTAAAACTAGGAATAAGGACAACTAGCCCTTGACACCCTTTGCAGGGCCCAGGCTTGAACTGATTGCTTTGGTTTAAATATGATTCACTGATCCACAATAGGCAACCCTCAGATGTGGTTAGATCAATGTTTCCATTACAAACCAGTCATACGAGCCTGGCACAGGCCTTGCTGATCCCTGCAGACAAGGTTTTTCTATGTGCTATGCCTAGTTCAGGGAAAGCTTCCTTCCTTGGTCTACCTGCAGAGCAGGACTGGTTGCCTGAAGCACTTTTTGCCTAGGGAAATGTTGTTTCTTAGCTTGAATGAAATTGGCAGATCTCTGCTTCTAACCAGTGCCTTCCAAGTAGGCATTTGTTGGCAGCCAAGTTCCACCAGGCTACTCACTGGACAGATGCTGGCACATGGTGCTGTTCCATTTCCTGCACACCTTTTCCCTTTTCTGTTGTGCATGTCCTCCCCCAGTAATGCAAGGAGTCTTAATGATTTAAAACAAAAAACCTGCACAACCATTTGTGGTCGGTAAGGCCCTGCCTACCATGGGGGCAAAACCACGAATACAGTTCTGTGAATTACAATTCCATATGGGAACTGTATTTTTTTAAAGTACTATTTGATACTTTCAAATCACAAGTAAGAAGTTGTCCACATGAATATAAAAATGCAGCCTTTTCTGAGCCTTCTAAGCAAGGATTGACATTCTCCTGAGCTGAACGCCACATCCACTCTCATTTGGCCACTTGAAAGCAGCGTACCCTTTCCACATTACTCAGTATGAGGGCCTCGCAACAATGCCTTGCTGCTATTGGTCATGAAATCCCCAATCAGAAATGTGGTCAAGGATGTGGAATGCGGCTGATTATCCAAGTAGCTCCAGGTATCTGAGAGTTGACTGTGGAATAAACTATACAATTTATAAATTATAACATTTTGCTCTGCCCAGATCCCTTTTATTTTTGGATTCACAATGTTTGTGCTAGAACAGTACCACGGCTTAACACGGGACCTGTTTCAGATACATCTGCTTACTTCAGTCAGCCTTACCAGTGCCAGGACTTGGCTCTGGAACATGGGAAGTGAAGAAAATGCCACTGATGGGACCCATTGAGTGGTCTGGAAACAAAAGAGATTGCTGCATTACTAAGCTAAGCAAGTGTAAGCCTGATTTGTAATCTGGATGGGAAACTGTTAGAAGCTACATAAAACAATTGCACACATATAGCAGATGCATACACACACACATAACTGTAATTTGCAAAGTGGCGTTCCTCATCACTCTCTAACCAGAACCAAAGCCACAACAACTGGGATTGGAGCAGGGGTTTCAAAAAAGCTTGACGAAAAACTCTGCTATCTTCATGTCATGATTTCCTCCCTCTCCCATGATACTAAAACGTAGGATCACCCAATGACTCTGACCGGCAGACAGTTCAGGTCAGACAAAAGGAGGTATTTCTTCATACAGCACATAATTCATTTTTGGGACTCACTGCCCCAAGTTGCTGTGAGGCCCACAGCTTAGAGGGCTTTAAAAGAGAAATTAGACACATTCATGGAGGACAAAGCTGTCAGTGGTTACTAGTCATGCTGGCTGCTTCCAGGTTCAAAGGCAATGTGCCTTTGAATGCTTATTGCTGAGGAGCGATAGTGGTAAAGGACCATCACCTGTCTATGGGATTCTCAGATACAACTGACTGGCTACTGTGAGAATGCTGAACTAGAGGGGCCTTTGGCCTGATCCAGCAGGGCTCTTCTTATGACCTTAGTTTCTCTAACCTGCATATGCAGTGTGTTTTAGAAGGGAGGCAATAGTTTCCCTTTCCTTACTTCCTTGTCAACTTGCTCTTCCATCATGAATGAGTTTATAGTGAAAGGGGAAAATGTTTTTCCCTCACTCTCTAAAAGGTGGAAATTCCCTTTTCCTGCTACCACTAAATGACTGGGAAAACAGCACAGCCCAATTTTTCCATAAACAACAGTGGATGGCGTTCCTCCCAGTCTCAACAGTTTGCTTGCTTAGATTTTTGAATCCCCTCTGCTTCTGTGAAGATTTTATAAGGATTCAGATTATTAATTTTTCTGGTTTCCAGTGGTCAGAGAAGAGTGAAACCCCCCGTGGAGAAGAACCCAGAGAGCTTTCGTTTACTGAAACCACAAGAAAGTTTGAAGCAATGGAAAAACACGAAAAAACAGTTGCTCTCTCAGCCCTCCATGTATCATTAAATGAATGTTCCTCTCCTAGGCATTCTACTGCCTCTCCTATCTGCATTTTGAAATAAACCTGTTACATTAAACAAACTGAATTTCAAGAATGTAATGAGTTTGGACTTGGAGTTCCATTTGATACAGGCAGACTTTCCAATCAAAGACTGCATATGAAACAATCCTATTTTGTCACTTAGCCGATGCGGCAGTTCTTTAAAACTGAATTATAGAGCCTGATTTTAGCACTTGGAACCAGACCTGATCCAATCAGTTTGGGATGAAGGGGGATGAGGACAATTGCACCTCCATCGCTGAGGATCAAGGTATCACAAAGAAACACTTCTTATGAAACAGCCCCAACACTGAGCTCAGCTGGGGGAACCCTCCTACATTCTCCACCTCCATTGCGGGCCCAGTTAATGCTGAGGGCCTTCTCCAGTGGTGCCCAATATGTGGAACTCTCTCGGCTAGCGATCAAGTTTTGTTCCTCTCTGACTATTTTCCAATGGCAACTGAGAACCTACTTATTTCTCTTTTAATTTTGAGGGGTTACATTTTTCCCTCTGTTATTTGTTTTGCTTTGTTTGCTCACCACTACCCTGATTATTTATTTTTATTGCTCTGTTGTAATTTTGTTTTGTTTATTTTACATCCCCCCACCCTTCCATTCCCATAGGAGCTACCAGGCATCTTACAATAATTGTTAAAGCACATATCATAAATTCTGTCTGATTTGCTGCTGGTTTAATATTTTGTTGTGAGCCACCTTTTTGACGGGAAAGAGAAAGGCAGAATTTCAAAATAAATAAATCTAAACCTTAAGTTCAGCAGGCCCACCAAACTCTGTTTTTCCCCTTTTGATATGCTGAGCAGCCTGTGTAAATGAAGTACAAGATACTACTAATATACTCAGAATCTCACCCCCTGTCCCCACATAGCATTGCCATTAGGATTGCCAGTTATCTAGGACAAAGCCCCAGCTGGCTTGCTCTGGTGCCTTTAACAGCACGTTGATCTGCAGAAACAGCAAGTGAATGTTTCCTCAGCACTGAGGTGAACTTTATCACCAGGTAATATCTGCAGGGCAAGATGTTAAAAACACAAGAGCAACCACCCCTTTCCCAACATAAGCCCTATGTACGAGCAGTTTTACCAAGTTCCTCCTGATCCTGAAGAAGTTCTTGTACCTTTAAAAAAGTTGCATTGAAGGGAGAATTTTATCAATTATATAGTTGCTGGAATAGGAAAAACCATATCAAGTAATGCAGATTGCTGGTTGTTTGAAGTATGTTAGATTTCTTAATGAATGTTGCTATAATTCACAGATTTGTTTTTATTTTATTATTTTTTGAAGAGGATCCTACATTAAAAAAAAAATTAAATTAGAAATGGCCTATTTGAGTCACCATTAAGCAAGTCTGTCTACCAGTCCATCACGCCTCTCCTTTTACAGGACAATCATATGCATGCTCATTTACAAGTCAGTTCCTGAACATAGAAACCTAGCTGGTCAGGGAGAATGGTTCTACTTTAGCCCTTTTCCTGACATGCTTATTTTCTGTGGGTGGGGAATGTTTTTGTATTAAGAAGTATCCCACTGGCCCTGACCTGGAGTGACTGCTGGCAGAGGAGTGCTCCTTATTGTACTTCTTTTCCCTAGCTTGGTAGCACAAGCAAGCAGAAGGGCACTGGGCTGGTGGTGGGAACTTACCCCACGCTGGAAGTAGTGAGCTTGTAGTCTGGCTGTGAACTGGCCTAGCCTGAAGGGGACATGGAGGGACTATTGAAGCTGTTGTGCTTGAGATGATGCACCATGGCACACTATCTGGTAGTTACTGTTTGTCACCTAAGCCCTGAGCCTCTTCCTTCCAACTTATCCTCACCTAATTGTTGCTGAGTCAGCCAGTATGTACTAAAAGGAAAGGCAGCTTTTCCTCACTGCTGACTCCCGACCACACTGATACAGCCTGCATGCACAACAGCTTGCACTACATTTAAGGCCCAATCCTATCCAACTTTCCAGCACCAGTGCAGCCCCAAGGTAAGGAAACAAATGTTCCCATACCTCGAGGAGGCCGCTGTGACTGCCTTCCCATCACAGGAAGCAGTGCATACCCCATTGGTACAGTAGCACCGGAACTGGAAAATTGGACAGGATTGGACTCTTAGTCTCCACCCAGGGCCTAGGAGAGAGGGGTAACAGGGGTAATTTGTACCTGGGCCCAGGATCAGAAAGGGGGCCCAGGAGCCAAAGGAAGGGGCCCTGAAAATTTCTGGAATCTGACATTTTCCTATCTCACCTGAACTTGCTGCATGCGCATGATGCTGGGGACATAAACATGGGCTTGCAGTGGCAACTGCTGCTGCAAGCCATACACACCAGGACCAGGAATGCATCCATGACCCTCCCTTAACACGGTGTCAAATCTGGGAGGAAACTGGCCTGCTACAGGAGCTCTTGGGCTTGTGGATCCACTAACCATGAAGGAGTGAACAGGAGCTCAGGGACAGCTGTGGGGCTATGTGCAGAAATTCACTTTGGTGCACACTGCACACTGTCCACTCTAGTGTGAGCCTAACTATGATGATTTTCTATATCCCAAAGATTTTAGGAGTCTTAGGGCGCAATCCTAACTAACTTTTCAGCACTGACCTAGCTGCAGTGCAGCCCCAAGGTAAGATAGCAAGCATGCCCTTAACTTGAGGAGTCCTCATTGACTGTCTCACCACTGCAGGATGCAGTGCACACCACATTGGCACAGCTGTCAGTGCTGGAAATTTGGTGAGGATTGTGCCCTTAGAGACTTTTCCATATTACTCTATCTAGCTGCCAACGCTACATGGTCAGGTAGACTTGGTCTCTGAGACATCAAGAAGCCTGGTAGAACTGGGCGCCAAAGATAATTCTGGCTGTCACCACCCTCCCCCTGCCCTATTTTGCTCCCTGTTCTGCCTGCCCCCATTGCCCCCTGCCCCTTTGGGAAAGGGCCCTAAAGAAACTTTGTTCTCCCTGATAAAATTCCTCTTAAAGGCCCTGCCTACACCTTCCAACACACACATGCACTAAGAAAAAATTAAACAAACCAACTGTGCAGGGCCACCAAAAGTGATGTGTGAAAACTGACTTCCCACCCCTCTGTTGCTGTTCAGCAACAGCACCCTGAAAGAAGACGGGTTGTCCCGTCCCCCCTCCCAGTCAACTAGTAACTGGTCTGCTTCCAGCAATTTTCTTTCCATTCAGCATTCTGGGGGCTCCCATGCACACTGTTCTTTCACTTTGACCCCCTTTCCCTCTCAACTGTGGATGTGAATTCTCATCTCCCTCATTCACAGCTTGTCCTGTTTCGCTTTTTCAGAAAAAATTTTTATGCGAGAGTGAGAGTATAAAAAGACACAAGCCCCTCTCCCTTTTTTTCTTACTCAAATTAATTGTGGGGAGGAAGCTGCCCAGAGCTGAATTTCCAGTTCATGGGAGCCAGGGGCTCTGAGAGAGTGTGAGAGGTTTGGCGGAGGATGCTGTTTTAGGAGGGGGTGGGAAGCTGGAGAGGCTGATCAGCTGCAGAGTCAGGGGAGCAGAAACTGCCAGCAGTTTGTGACTCACAGGCTGGGAAATGTTGGCAAGTGTGTGAGAGCCAAGGCAGGGGGGTCTGTTCTCAGGGAGATGCAAGCCAAGAGGCTGCACCACAGCTTCTCAAACAGGCTTGGTCTGGAACAGCAACAGCCCCCAGACCAGACCCAATGGTTCCTTCCCATGTATCCAGTCTCCTTGGAGCTCAGTCTGAAAGGGCAACTGTTTTGCCCTGAGAGGGCAATAGGATTTGAAGTTCATGGTGCAAGAGAGAGAGGTTTATTTTCATTAGATAACCTGGGTTGCATGAACAGCTGGAATTGCGGGTGGGAAGGAGCAAAAGAAAAAGTAGCAGTCAGCCACTACTCTCTGAAATGGCACTGACCAATCACATGGGCAGCTGCTGGGCACAAAGTGCTGTGACGATCTATTCTGTGAGACCACGTGGGTGGAACTGCTGGACTCCGTGGCTGTTGCTGACCGATTTTTAAGCACTGAGGTGGGGTGTCTGTGTCTTTTCATCAGCACAGTGACTGGCAGTCTCTGAACAGCTTCAGGAGTTCTGATAAGTGGGGAGGAGGCAGAGGAAGCAAAACTGAGATTCACCTCCTCTTCTCGGACTTGTTTGCAACATCTGAAGCTGAGGCTGCATAGTGGTGAGATATGCGTGTGCATCTGATAAAGAGGTCACGCATGCCTCTTCTACCATGGTGAGAAAGAGGCGCAACCCCATAGTGCTTCCTTTCCCCCCAATTCTCTGTCCTCCCACATGTTGGAGAATGTTTTCTTAAGAAGCTCTCTCCCTGTGCTGACCACAGCACCCAAGCAGGCCCCTCTGCAAAGTTCACTTGGCACCATTTGGGAGGCATAGAAGTTCAGACAGATAGCGTACAGCAGTGGTTCTCACACATTTAGCACCAAAATCCACTTTTTAGAATGAGAATCTGTCAGGACCCACTGGAAGTGATGTCATGACCAGAAGTGACATCATCAAGCAGGAAAGTTTTTAACAATCCTAGGCTGCAAGCCTACCCACATTTACCCAGGAGTAAAAGAATATACATAATAGCTTGTTAAAAGTACAGGTCTGTTACATGTCCCCAGATGCAGTCACATACCATGGTAGCATGAAGTCTAATACATGAAAAATAAAATATTGAAATGAATGGGGACCCACTTGAAATTGACTTGTGACCCATCTAGTGGGTCCCAACCCACAGTTTGAGAAACACTGGCATACAGCTTTCAGATACATGGTGGAGGGGGGAGGCAGGATGGCTTTGGTAGGCAAGAAAACTCTACCACTCCTGGTAATTTTAAAGTACTGTACTTATAAAGTATAATTTAATTCTGTCATTTCTGCTCAACTAACCAGAAGCCAAGCAGGAGGTATGCCCAAGTTATACTACCCTATTTTACAGAAAGGGATGTTATTGGGTCTTACTTACTTATATCTACCCATTGCATTAATGGCTGAGGGCCCAATTCTATCCAATTTTCAAGCTGGGCCAATGGGTCATGCACTGCATCTTGCAGTGGGGCATCAGTCACAGAGGCCCCCTTAAGTTATGAGAACATTTGTTCCCTTACCATGGGGCTTCATTGCGGCTGCACCGGTGCTGGAAAATTGGATAGGATTGGGTGCTGAGCTAGGATTTCAACAGGGGACTTTCACTTGCAAGCCTATAATTCTGGCCACATTGCCTAAATTGCCTTTATTTCAGGCTGTTTGCAAGTAAGCCAAGCCCTATAGAGCATTTGCAGGGCTTTCTGTCCTTGAACAACAAGGTGCAGACAATGCATCTAGGAAGGACTAAACTAGGTGTGTTGTGTGTCATGTTTCATGGGGCATGATAAATTGGGGGTGGTGGAGGTCAACCTGGTACAGAAACAGAAACAAGTGAGGCAGTAACATAGCTATCTGGGAAGAAGGAAAGAATGAGAAGACTTTACAAAGCAATTTATTATTGGAGTGGCAGTCGGGGGGTAGAGAATGAAATTTGCAGGTTTGGGCACTAATGGGAGGATTCTGGAACTGAGTGAAACAGGTGTCCTGAGGCAGAGGGAGTTATGCTTGCTTGTGTGCATTGTTAAGGTCTCAGAAGAGACACCCTTGAGAAAAGATGCCTGTGGACCTAACTGGGAGCCTGGGTCAGGTTAGAGAGTCGAGAACTCCACAGGGATCTCCTCAGACTTTGCTTGGCTGTGCTCAGCCTGTGGGAGAGATTTACGTTCCCATAGCTCCAGCTTCAACCGTCTCCCCCTGGATCTGATTAGCCCCTTCATAATGTCCAGAAAGGGACTTCCCTAGCTAATGCCCAAGCTTCCACCCCCACCCCAGCTGTGGGGAGTGGCTTTGGCCTTGCCCTTGTAACCACATCCCCACACTCATCGCTGAGGCATCCCAATGGGATTAGCCAGGGAGCGTGGGTTGGCTTAAAGCAAGGAGTGCTTCCTGCTTCTTGGCTGGGTGCCTCGCCAGGCACTCGCCCACGTCAAATACCTAGGGGTAATGACTAAAAGGCTCAGGCCTGTTGCCCATAGATAGCCCATAGATAGCATATAACACTGTCTGCAAACCCAGCCAGATCCCTGCAGCTTGGACTGGCTGGCAGTGCATAGGGGTAGGGTGGATAACCTCTTCTTCTCCATTCTTAGCCTTGTCCACAGCAGCAGCAGTCTTTTTTTACCTAATCCATTGTGGGGGGAGAACAGGCCTCTGCCCTAGATCTCAGCCCCTCCATCCATGCAGCAAATGCACTGACTGATCTAACCTTAACAAACTACAACTAAATTGCTTCATGAGTCAGCAGAATAACACCTGCCATCAGGAAAAGCACCCAACTACCCAAAACATACTTTTTCTTACCCCCTCACCAGAATACCATTGCAGGAGAAGAACAATTTTTATCCAGACAGAAAGAAGCTGCTTGGCAGCCCAAATTAACCTTGACCAAGTCATATTTATCCACACAGCCCAGACACCAGTGTGCCAGCTCACTGGCCAGTATGAAGGCCTCTGTTGCCCATCTGAGTCCATGATTGGTCAGTCAGTTCCACAACAACCTGTGGACAGGTTTGGTCAATTGTTCTTTCCCAGATATTCCAGACTTACTGATTATTAGCCAATGTTACAAAACACGGGGGCTACATTGAAGTCTGCTGCAGTGGGGGTTCTGGTTGCAATAGGTGGCTGCAACAGGAGGACATAAGGAACTGTGGAATGAGGCAGGGCTTACTTGCCAAAAATTTGGAAATCCAATTGTCCATGAACCAATCAAGAAATTTCATCACAAAAAATTGATGGATGCAGTTCAGGAGTGCATTAACTGATACAAAACATTGGGGAGGACCTTTTGATTTTTGTGGTTTAGGTGTGTAGTATATTGTCTTTATAAACAGGGTGGATTCACAGCCACCCTGTTTAACTGTATACAGTACTGTACTCATAATTTCTGAATGTTTCTTTATGGAGAGCTTGCTTAGTCAGTTCCCTATGGCTAAGTCTTTCCTACTGAAACCATTCTGGGTATGGAAATAGAGTAGCCCAATATACTGTACTATGTGTGGGTTGTTCTCATTTGCTTACACTTCAGGGCTTGTACATTGGTGTTGAGCTGATGCATGAATGCTGACAAGGTCACAGACTTGTATAGAAGAGTTCTGTATGTGTGCCAGTGGCCACCCAGGTTTCAAAGCCCATTTTCTCCTATATGCACAATCACTTATTTCCTGATCAGCTTGTATAAATACAATTACTGGTAGGACAGGTATCCCCAGCCCTTGCTTGCATATAAGTACTGCACTCAGAAGACATATCCAGTTTGTGACTTCCGGAGGCCTTCTGTGGGGTTGCCTTTAATGCCAATTTCTCCTCCAGGCTAGATAGCAGGGAAATAATATGTGACCGTCAGGGCTGCCAAATTGAGTGGGAAATAGTGTTTATGCATCCATTCCAGACACTGTGTCTAAATGCACGTAGGTGGGCCTGTACATCTGTTAAACGTGTTTTCTTCTTTCTGTGAGTCTGTGGCAAGTGTTCCAGTGAACTAGGTTTTTTAGTAGATTGTGATTAGCAAGGGGTGGCAGTGGTTGCTTTCCAAAAATGATGCTATTATGTAAATCTTGCTTCTTGATTCACTTTGATTACATATTTTTGTGCAAAGGATTGCAATGTGCCCTGAGTGTGTGGACAACGACAAATCTAAACTAATTAATTAAATGTTCACCTTGGTTGGGAGGGTGCTGAGCTTTGTACTGTCCATCTGTATGCTGACACTCTTTCTTCCTTCTTTTTCTTTCTCTCTTTTGCGCACCCAGCAGGAAGCGGGTTGATGGGAAACTCACCTGCCTCATCCTTTATGGGCAGCTTCTTAAGCAGCAGCTTGGGCTCAGCAGCACCCCCACATCCCACAGGCCCTGCATCATCCCCATCAGAACCGGCCTTCCGTGGTCCCCACTCTGGCACCTCCCAGATCTGGTTCTCACACTCACATGAAGGTAAAGAGGTTTGGTGGAGGTACTCAAACTGCCTTAGAGAGGGCACAATTTCCAGGTGTACAGGATATTCCTTGGAAAGCAAGCTCAGTGCTCCGGAAGTACTGTGAACTTACCAGGTTTGTTTGTATTCTGCTCTTCCTTCCTCCATAGTTTCCAAATTATACACCTTGGAAGCTTAAATTCTGTGCCCGCCCTACTGATGTTCCGCTATAAGAATAAATTCTGCAAATCAATAACTACATTCAAATGTGCTCAATTTGCATAAATGTGCTCAATTTTTGTGTGTGTCCATGTGTGTAGAATTTTTAAAAATGCAAGTGTAGTGATAGCAGATGGCAGGAGAAGGTGTATGGGAACCTGAAGATCCGTGGTGGGGGAAGGGTCTATGGATAAAGGGAGCATAACTAGAAGCCATTTTTGTTATCAAGGATATCTTTATACTGCCTTTCAACAGAAAAGTTCACAAAGTTTTTTACAAAACAAAATAACTAACTGGTTTCCTGTCCCAAAAGGGCTCATAATCTAAAAGAGGCTGGGGCGAATCCAAGGGGGGGTCATGGGTATGTGACCGCCCCAACTGTCTGCCATCCCAGCAGGGAAGGGTGCCCACTGGGCTGTGGCAAAATTGGGCACCAGGAGAATGGAACGGGGCACCAGTGAGATTGGCTGGAATGGGAGCCCAGGTCTACCCAGCCGGTAGATCTGAGCTCTACATCCAGGTGGGAGCCCAGGTCTACCAGCTGGATAGACCAGGGCTCCTGCCTGGACTTGGAGCCCAGCTCTGCTGGCTGGGCAGAACTGGGTTCCCATTCCAGCCAATGGCTCAAAGTTCAAGCCAAGGTCTTCCTACCTGGTATATCTGTGCTGCAAGTTCAAGTAGGAGTCCAGGTCTACCTGCCCAGTGACCCTTGGCTATGGAGGCCATAAATTAAATGGGAGCCCAGGTTTACCTGCCTGGTTGACCTGGGCTCTGGAGTTGGTAGTGATCATGCACCTCCCCCCCCCAAACACAAATACTGGATTTGCCCCTGAAAAGAGGATGAATTGGTGTGCATACAGGATATAGAAACTCCACTTCTTGGAGCCATTTTCAGATACTGCTTGACCTACAGGTACTGCTTGACTGCTCTCAAATCCCAATTCACAGCAACAAGGACTAAAAAACTAATTTTAAAAAACAAAACACAATATCCTATACCAAATACCAGATTCAGTACTGCATAAGACTATTCTGTTCATGTAGATTTACAGAATACAAACAACCCTATCTAAAAGGATCTCAGTGCTTGTGAATGAGAACAGGCCACAAAAGCTTGTCTCATTAGTGTTCTTCTGAGATTAATTTCAAATTGTTCAACCTCCACTCCCAGGAAAGGGGGGGGGAGAGATAACAGAAAGGAAAGTTCTAGCATTCAACTGGAATTAATGGCCCAATTCTATTGAGCAGGGGTCTCCAAACTTTTTGGCCAGAGGGCCGCATGAAACATCTGGTGCAGTGCTGAGGGCTGGAAAAAAATTTAAATATAAAAGTTAAATAAATAAATTAGAGATGGAACTTAGATGAATGAATAAATGAATGAATGAGTGCACTCAGCCTCTCCGGCCCTCAGAACATCCTCCAGATGCAATCAGAGCACAGCTCTGGTCATGTTCAGTCAAGTGGGCCAGAGGCTTTCAGGGGACAAGAGGCTGACCACAGGCCAGATAGAGGCTCGCTGCGGGCCACATCTGGCCCCCGGGCCGGGGTTTGGAGACCCCTGCTATTGAGGATTGGCTGGCAAAGGAGTCCTTTGTAACAGCAGAAGGCACTTCTGCTGTGGTAAAATGACCACTGTTGCCTTGCAGGTAAGGTGGCTGCGGGGAAGGGGAGGGGTGAAACAGGGTGGGGAAAGGTATGATGGGGTGGAGAGGCTGCAGGAAGGAAATTTAATATTAAATAATCCTAACTTGTGCTGGAACAGGTAGACCAGTGGGCCTGTGCTGTATCTAGTACAAGTTTGGGGCAAACTGTGGCTCAGCCGGGGCAAGGGTAAACTTCCCCTTACCCCGGGGAAAGTCAAAGCAGCCCCAATGGGTCTACTCGAATCTGTGCCACCTCAGGAGGTGGCGCAGATCTGAGCAGAACAGAGTGGCCTAGAGCCTCTCCACGCTGCCTAGGAACGAGGCTAGGATCCAGCATAACTTCCTGGCCCTGCCTTCCGCTCCCCCCTGCCTGTTCCCTTGCAACTCCTTGTGCTGGCCTCCCCGACTCTTAAGTTGATGCAAATATGCCTTGTGGCACGTTTGTGAAAGGAAGTCACTTGCACTGTCCTAACCCAGGGGTTAGGGTTGCACCCATAGAGTTTAAATTAACCACATGAAATCAACGAGTGTTTTAGCTTTTAATTTGTCATGTCCTACATTTTTTTCTTGGATATTCCACATTTTGGGGCACCTTTTTTCTGCAGTTATGACATCTGGTCACCGTACCTTCAAGTTACACTGCGTAAGCTATTCTACTTCATGTGGCCTGGTGGGGGTGGGCCCTGTTTTCCAATTCAGTATGTTGAAGAATTGGGGGGGGGGGGGGTTGTACTCGCAAGGGAACAATGGCCCTGTTTGCATTTTCTCCTCACTCCTGGCCAACTACTCCTTTCTGAGCGTCAAGAATTCATTTAAATCATCCCCCAAAGGGAAGCCCCTGGTTTTCAGGAAAGTGTTTAGGGAATGAATTTCCCACAGTTTGGACCTATACTAAGTTGCTGGATTATCCCCCCCTCCCCGTTTTGCCGCTGCCCCTCATTCCAGGCCCCAAACTCCTGTTCCACTGGCCCTGCAGTTCCCCCGCATACAGTTCAGCTAATGCCCCTCTGTCTCCCACAATGCATCTGCCATGCTGTTCCAGGCTCAGTTTGCCAGTGGAATCCCAAGTGCTGTCAGTGCTCTTTATCACCTAGTCCTGAGAGAGCCTGTCCCCAGTGCAGGGCTCCCAAACCGCAGCTCTTTCTATCGCACTCTTGGCCTCCCCCACTGCGCTGTGATGCTGGCTGCACAGCCTTTCCTCCTTCAGTGCTCTCACTCCTCGCAGTGCACTTTCTCTTGCTCTCGCTCCTGTGGTGACTGGCTCTTGCTGTGCCCTTCCCCCCACATCCTCCCCTCCATGTGAGAGGCAGAAAGTTAAAGTGTGAGCGGCAAGGTGCTGCTGGCACTCTGCCCTGGCAATCAGCCCGACTGTTAGTTTGAACGGCTGCCAGCTGGCTTCCGGCTTGCCGGGGCTGCTGGGGGCGGGGTGCAGTCAATGCTGCTGGCATCATGCTGACG
The DNA here is from genome assembly GCF_035046505.1 of Tiliqua scincoides. NCBI lineage: Eukaryota > Metazoa > Chordata > Lepidosauria > Squamata > Scincidae > Tiliqua > Tiliqua scincoides. The sequence continues at coordinate 149,585,721 of NC_089822.1, forward strand.
GGCCGCCTGTCTGGGTGGTGGGGGTGGGGCAGCAGGCTGAAAGTGCTGGTGTGTGGCTGACTGGGGAGATTAGCTGGGCAGACGCAGGGAGGGCTGGCTTCCTCCTCCTGCAAGGAGCCGCAGGGAGGAATCAAAGGGACAACGGGGAAACTCAGAGGCATGCAAGGCAGTTTGGTGACTTGGCCTGACATGAATTAGCTTCTTGCCACTGCTGGGGTTCGAGCCTGAGAAGCTGTGAGTCACAAGTGAGCTGAGCAGGGAAGAATCTTTCCTTTGGATGCAGCTCCGTACTGTCTCTGTCCATCAGGATTATTTGGGCTGGATCTCTTATTAGTCATTGTTTGTATAGTGCAAATATGTTTTCCTTTTCAAAGTATTTTCCTTTTCTGTGTTTATGTGTTGCACTATATTAGGAGGAGAACTATTAATATAGTTGCACAACCTGAAAAAAGGTACTACCCAATCTTTCTAAATGGATCTATCTTTTATTCCCCAAATTAATAAAGCAAATATAGTTTTCTCAAGGAAATTATATATTTGTCTTATTTTAAATATGCTGACATATTTGTCCATTTAATCATCCCATATTGTTCCTTCTTGGTAGCCAGAAGGACAGCTTGATATATTCCCCTGAGCTCTAATAAGAGCTGATTTCAATTTCTGAAGTGATATAACAAGCATTTATCCTGTTTATTTTTTCCTTTGTAAAGCCCATCTTTATAGTATATTTTTGTTAGGTAAGTCACTAATTCCTCTCATTTTTCAAATGAGTGTCCCCATCCTGACTTGCACAAGAGCCACTCATATATGGATGAGATATTTTCTCTGAAATCACATAGGAAGGCTGTGGAAGAACTGAGAATTTGACCCAGGTCCCCAGAGCCTTCGCATCCAAAGCCCAGAGACCAATTTGGCAGTTTCGGTAATGCTCACCTTGGCACTCATCAAAATGTCTGACTCTCCCCTGCTTTTCTCCTAGTAAAACCCTTAGTGGCAGCATTTGACTCTTGACCCAGACACAGACTACTGGCAGGAAGCCAGGAGGATACAATCCTGGCAAAGATTATAAAGTCAGCGACTGTTTATATTTCATGGCTAGGTGGTAGTGTTGCACAGAGACAGACTCAGGTTTAAGGGAGCTACAGGTTATTTAGAATCTCAGCTTTCATGTTATTATTCTAAAGAAACCAGGTTGCCAGCCTGCAGGGCCATAGCGAACTGCAGAGTTGGGGCTCAGGATTTGCTGTGGTCACAGTGCAGCTCTTCAGTTCTTTCCTTGTTCTTCCCTCATGGTACTTTTCATTCCCCTCCCCCATCACAGTTAACATTCCCTGTATCTGTTCCAATGATCCTTGCTGAAACATTATAAACCCTTTGAAAAACTGAAGCTTGCGAACAGAATGTGTTTGTGCAAAATTTACACATAAATGCACAGCTACTTGGTTTGCATCTTATTCTTTGATCCCAGAATTTTGGTGCAGAATTGACATTTATTTTAATTATTTTCTTTACTTGCTTAGCCACAAGAGCACACCCAGCTTGGTTAAGTCTCTGCCGTTTCCTTTAGAGTAGAGCCCCTATTAACACAGCAGTCAGAGATTTACCTTTTCCACATAGAAAGATGGGACGACTCTGTTGTGGGAATATTTGAGGCATCCATGAATATTGTTTTTATGAAGAATCCAGTCATCCATGTACATCAGAATTATCTTGTGCAATAGTGTCTTGTTCCTTCTGATGCCCCCTTCTGATGCCTCATGTATCTTTGTCTCATGCCATCTCCCATTTGCTAGGTGTCTTCTGGGAGTTTCTTCTGCCAAGCTAGCATCACAGAAGTTGATGGTGCCAACAATTTTGGAGTACCATTGTGCCCCCCACCCACCAGTACTGCTTGAAACCCAGTAATTCCCCTGCAGTGGGCACTGAATGGTTATTATTACAGCCACAGTGAAAGACTGAGTTAATAAAGGCATCCAGGTTTTCAAAATATACCCAGAGAGACTGATTGCCAGTGATGTCCCAGCCAGTGATGTTGCTTCTCATGACCACTATGTTGTGACCCTGGCATTTCATTCCTCACTGCTTTTTGTTTCAGCTCCGGGTTACCCAAGGTTTTCTGGGAGCTTAGCGTCCACTTTTCTTCCCATGAGCCACTTGGATCACCATGGAAACAGCAATGTCCTATATGGTCAGCACCGTTTCTATGAAAGCCAGAAAGGTAAGCGTTGGGGCTCAGTAGATGTTTCCCCCAAGAGAAAAAAGGCGCATTGTGGAATTGGCATCAAGAGCTTACATTCAGTGGGCAGTTGCAGGGCTGGGGAGTGGAAAAGAGCAAAAACCAATCTCTCTGCGATTAAAGCATGCTCAGGCTTCTGAGCCTGTTCTGATTCCATCTTCCTTCCCTTCGTGTCCTCTGGGTGGGTCCAGACATTCATGGCTTCTGCTTATCAAATAGCACAGTCCTAGAAAGGGTGCAGAGCTGTTATGACCCTAGGGCAAGGGTAGAGAAATCAGATGGGATAGTATTTGGGTTGTAACAGGGATGCAGCATAGGATGCTGCCTAGGCTGTTTTTTTTCTCAAGGAGACCTATCCTAATTACTTGTCTCTCCCTTCAGACAATTTCTATCTGCGGAACCTGCCGGCTCAGCCCACCCTGCTGTCAGCCAATCACAACTTCCCTAGCATTGCCCGTGCAGCACCTGGTCACCCTATTGGCTCCTGCAGTCGGGACCGCGAGGCCAGCCACGGACAGAAATGTCACAAGGACTATGAGCGCTTTGTGTTGTCAAAGGACAAGGGGGCCAAGGGTGAGGGCAAGGAGCGAGCCGTTGATGAGGAAGCCAAGGAGCGACACAAGCTGGTGATGCCTATGACACCTGAGGGAAACTGCAAGGAGGGAGCTCCCCAGCGGGGCTCTTGTGACAACCGACCCAAGCACCTGCCCTCATGCCTGCTAAGCTCCAAGGTCTTGAATGGTGACTCAGGCAAAGCTGTACTTCCCAGCTGTGGTGGTGGCATCCTACCACGTCACGCTGGTGCCCAGAACCGTTGTGCCAAGGAACTCAGCCACCACGAGCCTCCCCAGTCCTACAGCGAGTGCCTGGAGCGACGGCAGATGCTGCACCACTCAGTTTCCTACACGGTCCCATCTAGTTTGCCCCCTGGGCCCCCAGCCCTGAGCACAACAACTGGCAGCTTCCCCTGCCTGCAGCTTCATTCCAGCCCAGACGGGATGTGTCCTCTGCAGGATAAGACCGGTCGGGAGTTGCGGATCAGTGGGGCCACTTTTGTGCCTTCTGTAGGCCACCTGACTGACAAGAGCCGCTCATTCCAGGTGCCATCAGAGCCATGTGAGGGCAAAGAGCGCCCCCATGACATGGGCACAGAGCACCCACCCACCTACGGAAACCACCCTTTCTCTCACCTCAAAATGGAGGGCAAGGCTGAACGGCGGCTGGATTGGCCACAGAATTCCAATGCGCGCCTCAAAGGCCTGGAGTACCTGAACAGCACTGGCTCTGATAGCCATTTCGGTAGCCTGCCTCACCAACCTAAAAGTGGGCACTTTGAGATGGTGCCACCTCAAGACTGTGCCCGGCCCGGCCCTCAGGAGACGCTGTGTAAGCTCAGCCAGTCCTGCTGCACTTTAGACAAGGCCCCCAAGGAGCCGCCAACACCCAGCACCCAGAAAGTGGCTCGCATCCGCCACCAGCAGCACTTGCAGACAGAGATGGAGCAGGCAGGAACCCATGCAGAGTCCAAGCGCAAGTCAATGGAGCTCAGCTCTCTGGGCTACAATGGACCACACTTGCCACCATGGCCGGTGCAGGGCCAGGGCCCCCCCTTGTCCATGGCAGAGGAAAGGAAAGGCTCCTATCTGGACCCTTTTAGCAGCAGCCTTCAGCAGGCCGCACTCATGACACAGGGTTCAGTGCTAACCCAGGAAATGCAGACCTCTCCAGACGAAGTGTCAGCCATGAAAAACCTGCTGAAGTACAGCAACCAAGCACTTATTGTGGGCCAGAAAGCTCCTTTTGTGGGCCTGGGCAGCCTCAAGGGCAGCTGTGCCCACCAGGATGGGGGCAAGTTCCTGGGGGCCAAGGGACAGCAAGAACTGGAACGTCCAGACTGTGCCCGCAGTAGGGACCATGAGCTGGGCCATGGTGATGGCGAGGTGCGTCAGCCTCCAGTAGGCATTGCTGTGGCTGTGGCGCGTCAGAAGGATACCCTCAGTCGGCCTGAACCAGCCTATGGATCTAGCTCCAGTCGGCAGGGCAGGGCTGCCATGGGCCTCAAAGGTAATGAGCCTGGGAGTGTGAGGTGGTAGGCAGTAGGAAAGGCCATATTCCCATAAGAATGTGATAATCACAGTCTAGCAGTTTCATCTTTCTCCTCTAAGTCTCATGTCTACAGTTGCCACTTTAAGTCTGCTGCCATTGACTAACCACATTTATTATTTTAGTGTGAAACATTTCCTTCAAGGCCCCTTATTGAAGACTATCCACGTCACAAATGCATTTGTATAGTTCTGCTGAAGATCCCCAAACAGGCTCCGTGCCCCCTTCTTTACTCTAAGTGCCAGTCCCCACCCCCTCTCCGATGCACAGACTGAGAGATAAATGTAGAAGTGTTCCAAGGAGTTTTCTAGTGCCTTCTCCTTCGCTCTCTCCCCTCACTTATCTCCCCAGGGAAAAGGCCAGTTCTTGGGGAAGTCTTCCTGTGCACAGCTGTCGGGGGGTGTTGCTGATTTTTCCTCTCCTTGTTTCTTTCTTGCAGCTGGTGCAGCACGACCTGTGCATGTCATCGACCTTGATGCTGAGGAGGAACGGAGCCGGCTGTGCGAAGAGCGTCTGGGGCTTGCAGGAAGAGATCTCCTGCTCCAGTAAGGGCCCACTCCAGCCCCAAGGATGAGGGGGGTTGTAAATGAAAATACTGGGCCTGTGACCGAAGGTTAGGGTTAAGTTGGGTAAGACTCTAGAAGGCCCTAGACAAGGCCTATCTATCTGTGCCATAGGGGGCCAACTTTCCTTAGCTCCCTCAATGCCTTGTGTCTTTAAATCAACGAGTTGTAGAGGATTCCTTATCTTGTGATCTAGTATTGTCCCTACGAGGCCTTGTTCTTGCAAAAGCCAGATTTTTTGATACTGCTATTTTCTGACTGTGAAGATGTGATTATACAATCCTTGGGAATGGCCCTTGTTGTACCCCTCTTGTCAGGTGCTGGGAAGATCTCCAGCCGACCTGTCATTGTTTATATGATTTTTGGTCTGACAGGGATAACAAGGACCTAGTGGAGTTTGCCCGCATCCACCCATCAAGCAGCTGCCCTGGAGACCTTACTCCCCACCTGATGATTGCAGGCAGTTCCTCTCTGCAGGCCAGCCAGTTGGGAGGAGACCCCGCAGCCCACACCCATCCGGCTCATACACATTGGTTGCCCCGGACACGCAGCCCTTCACTTTGGATGGGTGGACACTCATACGGTCAGTACCATTTGTAAGGGAAATGCCATTAGAGTAAATGTATACTTTCCAGTCTGTAATTAAAACTGAACTCTCAGCTGGGCCCAGGCCAGCAGCAGCTGCTCTCTTGCTCCTTATCACTTGCTCCTTGATGTACTTCACATGTGATTTACTGCTTTCTCGCCCTGATCCCCAGCAATTTCAGTTTCCCTCCATTCCTCCCTGCTATCCCACCTATACATTTTTAGCCTTCACCTATTGTTTCACTGTTCCCACTTTGTAACCCAGCACCCTGCCCATTCTTTTGATGAGTGACAGTGAGAGGTATGGGGCTCACTTAAATTTCTTACAGGGCCAAAGACATCCATACCAGCTAGAGTGACTGACACTCAGGGTCACGTTACATGTTACAGAATTCCTTGGTGAAAAGCAGTGAACATTTAGATCATCACACCAAATTAATTGTGCGATGTGCAGCATGTGTACCATGTGTACATGCAGGGAAATTTCTGCACATGCACATTATGTTCTGTGTGGAGTGGCCCTCTGGGCAAAACTGGAATACCATATGCAGGATTCAGCCCTTACAAGTATTGCAGATCCGGGGGACTGTTCTGCTGGGGCCACTACGGATTGGTAGGTACAAGGTAGGAGGTGACAGCACTGTTGAATTCTCCTTGATCTCTATGTTCTGCTTGTCACACAATTATTTTTGTACAAGGATATGACCTCTATGTGGTAAACATGCATACATGACAAGTCCACTAATCCATCTGATGAATTCACATGTGTTTACTTTGCCACATGTACAAGCAGTGAGTAGCAACCACTGGGTGGTAGTGAAGGGGCCTTTTGTAAGACTATCTTGAGGGAAGCAGGAAAGGCAGTCTTGTCTTGTAATTCCTTTCCTTAGGAAATATGAGATTATGGGGAGGGGATATTGAGTGGATTGGTGTTTTCTCTCAATCCTATGTGTTTTCCTACCACTCTAGGTATCGGGCACCCTGCTCTACATCAGAATTTGCCGCCTGGCTTCCCAGCCTCTATGCCCAGTGCCATGCAACCAGTCTTCCCCCTGTCACAGGAGCCACCTGCCCAGCTAGTTATCCTGCCCTCTGAGCCTCCAGCCCATGGTGCCCCCCACACACTGGGTAAGTAGCAACCAGAAAGGGATTCACTAGAACATCCCGTGCACCCTCTAATGCAGAAAGGTAGATGTGGTTCTCTGGTTCAGGTCAGGGAGACTCTCTCAGATCTGTTGTCTGAGATCTGATTAAACTTCCTTTTTCTCAGCAGCTGAGGTGATGGATCAGGCATCTATTTGGCCACCCATGTATCCTAGTCGGGGGCCTGGCTCTCACCTGCAGCACACAGGGCAGCTCCCTGTCTACTCCCGCTCCCAGTTCCTTCGTCAGCAAGAGCTCTATGCCCTTCAGCAGCAACAGCAGCAGCAACAACGTGCAGCACAGGCCCTGGAAGTGCAACGGCACACACACAGCCAGGTAAGTGTACAAAGAGATAGCATCACCCTTTTAGCCTCTAATGGTATCCAGTGGACCTGGCTTGTAGGGGGGGTTGAGAAAGCAGAGAAAATCTGGGGAAATAGCCTTCTGTGTTTGGAGTGGAAGAGATCCACTTTGAACCTAATCTTGTCCCTACCAGAAAACCTGGACCACCCATGCAGCTGCCCTAAAACAGTTCAGCTCATACAGTTCAGGGTCACACATGCACACAAAGCAAGTGCAATGGAGAACTGTTCCAGGTAGCTCACCTGAGAAAGCCACGGTCTGTGCTAGAGAGAAGAAGGCAATGTGCAAACACTTCCTTAGCTTTCTTAGCTAAGCTGGTGAGAAATCCTGCCCTGGCTCAAAGAGTGGTGTTTGATCAAACCCTGAGTGACAGCAAAAGTAATCTATCAAGTACCAAAGGAAATTATGTTGGATACAGATCCCTGCTAGTCGATATCTGACCTCTTGTTGTAGCAGTACACAACCTATTGGCTATGATGAAAACCAGTATCCTGTGAAGAAGGATCTTCCTCACTCCAAGGTGTCACAATCAGGGGTTTGTGTGTTCTGTGTTTCCCAGCAAGCATAGAGCATTAACTTGGGCTTAAGATTCAACTTTCTTAAGAAGCACAACTTCCAAAAAAGCAAAACTTTATTTTGGCTGCAAAGATGTACATCAAAAAGTCTGGGAGATGCCTCACAAAGTCATGGAAGCGGGAAGTGGCTGGAAAATTTTTCCAGTGGTCGGAGAAGGGGGTTTCTGGGTCTTGCATAGCTTTGTTAATGTCTCCCCTCATGAACGGCAGAAGCTTGGAGATATTATGCCAAATAAAATAATGCATATTTGAATCATCTGTGCAGATTACCTAATTCAATATTTCAACATAGGGTTTGTTTTTCTTCATATAGAGCACATATAGCCCAGAGTGATTCAAGGCACTAGAATGGGAATCACAAGCTATCCTTCATCTCCAGTGTATCTATTTCTTAGGCACAGAGAAGTTCTTATTTTGATCTTTTCACTAAAGGGATGCAGTGGAATAAATGTCACTGACTCTGCCTGACCTTTTGATTAGGTCTATGTATGTGCATGGGGCGTAAGGGTGAGGATTTGGAAGCAACACCTGTAGATGTTTATCAACTATCTGTTCCTTCTGCAAAGCATTAGAGGACACAGAAATCCAATTCAGACTTAATGACAGCAGCCCTGATTTTCTGGTATTTCTACTGAGTTTATTTACTTTTGGTGAGATCCATTGTACTTGGTACTCACTGATCATTCGTCTTTCTTGTAGCGGAAGCCTGAAGAGCCGCCACCCGAGCTGGAGATGCCAGGCCCTGAGAAGCCGCTGAAACCATCCCACAAAGCTGTTGCCTTAAATGCTCCCCCAAAGGGCCTGTCACCAGCAGCTGCCTGCTCAGCCAAGCTCTCCCCATGCTGCCACCCGCCCAAATGTCCTGCCCCCTGCACTTTACCTGTCTGTCCTGCTGTGGTGCCACGCTCACCAGCTGTAAGTCCAGTGCCCTCCCAGAGCTCCACTGGTCCAGAGGCTGAGGACAAGCAGCCTGAAGGACGGCCAGCCCAGGACTATCCCAAATCACTGGAACCAGGTAGAGACTTGTGGTGGGCCAGGGACAAGGGGGCTGGTGGTGAAGGCAAAGTATAGTTGAGTAAGAACTCAGCTTGGGAGTCTTGTTAAGACAATCCATGCATTGATAATGGCCCCATTAGCAATCTTCTGGCATGTACTCCCTGTGTCCTGCAACATGCCAAGGTCCAGACAGCTACAAGATTGTGGTGCTGTGATGTAGTGCAGAGTCTGGCACCAAATATGCAGTGCCATAAAGATATACACTCTAGCATTGTGTGTAGCACAGAATATGGCAAACACAACATCTCACTCACTTCAGTTGCTATGTTTGTATAAAACAGCTGCAATTGCAGTTCCTAGTTCTTATACCTGGAGGAAAAAAGTGGGTATGGGAAGCATCTGCTGTAGACATGGGATTCAGAAAGGTTTCCACCCTTCAGGATAAGAAAATCAGCATCTTTTGATCCCCATACGCTCCCACCCTTTCCCCCTGCTAACTGTTTTAGGGCCCAATCCTATCCAGTTTTCAAGTGCTGGTGCAGCTGTGCCATAGGGGCATTCACTGCATCCTGTGGTGGGGAGGCAGTCACAAAGGCCTCCTCAAGGTATGGGAACATTTGTTCCTTTACCTCAGGGCTGCACTGCGGCTGCACCAGTGCTGGAAAGTTGGCTAGGATTGGGTCCTTATTTTAGTATGCCATACCATTATTTCTAGACAGCAAAAAGACTAATTTGAAAAAACCTCCAAATTAGGTAACTGAAATAAATTTGCAGGGAGTACCAGTATTTGAATATGAGCAACATATTATGGAGACATTCACATATTGGCTGTAGAGAAAGTTGAAGAATTTGTGGTTAGGTTACATGTATCAGGAGGATGCCTATCATCTATGTATTCTGGTTGCTTTGGAGAACTGAAGGGTATCTTGATAAGTTGTGTGATGTGGGAATGTACGAACCTTCTGTCACTGCTTATTCTGCTGGTATTTGTTCTCTTTATAGACCTTCCCCCTGGTTATTCCTATCCTGTGGCTGGTCTGGACTATGCATCACCATTACCCCTGGACCCAGCTGATCCTGACACTATGCAAACTGTTTCCACGGCAGCTGAGCCTGAACAGTCACGCACTTTCCCACCAGAGCAGGAGTCACGCTGTGAGTCAGAAGCTAGTCCACCTAGTCCACCCGGCAGGGCTGGGAACACGGAAGTGGAACCTTCCCACCCTCACCCTCCCCATATCCTTGTGCATCCCCAGAGGCCGAGCTCCGCTGAGCTGGCCAAGGAAACCCCATGTTGCCCCCTGCTGGTCGGGGACAACCCAGATGACTTGAACTCTGCCCCACAAGAACACCAGGAGGAACCCAGGCAAGATGCTGCCATTACAGGGCCTTCCCCAGAGGTGATGGCTGTGGAGGATAGCCCAGCTGCAGCACTGGAAGATGTCTGCCAGGAGGAAGAGGAGGAGGACAGTGATGCTTGCTCGCCAGATGTCCCATCAACGCACCCTGAAGTGCAGGTGGCACCTTGTGGTCTTGATGCCCTCATTGCTGCCAGCATTGACCTGGGCGAGCTCCCAGCCTTGGAGCCTCTACCTCTGGCAGCACCTCTTCCCTTGACCTCTCCTTGCAGCTCAGGGATTCCTGGCATTGCCCTGCTTAGTGAGCTGGCTGAACTGGAACTCCGACGGCAGCACTGTGACACTGCCACCCAAGGTAAGCAGACAAGGGCCTTTTGGTCTCTGTTCACTATCTTGTTCCTTCTCATTCACTGAGGCAAATGAAGAATTTGGAAGGTTCTTTTGGGATTGAGCTAAAATCCTGGAATCCTTTCCTAGTTCTTGAAAAAAAGAGTGTGAGATGTGTACCTTCCAGAGGTACAACAGTCTTATTCAGCATCCATGGCAGAACCCAAGGCCCCTGCTGGCTCTTCCATTTGGTGACCAATGTTGCATTGAACAGCTGGTGATCTAAAGGCAAATCCACATAACTCTCAAGTAATGCTTTGTGACTTACCTACAATCAAAGTTACTCACTACACTACTAAGGGTTACAGGTTACTCGCAAGACCACCAAGTCAGCCCCCTTCCTCACTTGATACACAACTGGGATATTCTGTAGATAGATGCTTGAAAATCAGGGCTGAAATTTTCCACTGGTCAGGTTGATGTGTCCAAAAAATTCCTGTGAGACATACAGACACCTAGTAAATCCAGAAGTTGTATCTAATTGGAATGGTTTGGAAGAAGAATAGAAGTCTTGGCTTTTCATAGATCAGGAGCTTTGCCTCCCCAGGTGCTCCCCTTTTAACTTCCAGCTGTCGTGTCCCTGTCAACTTCTTTATGTGTTTCATTAAATAATCCACTCACACCATCAGACTCTGCCTAAGCTCACAGTGCAGAGTCTGCACTCACAGATAGAGAGCAGCCTACTGTTGAAGTACATTGCATGAATACCTTCCTTCATTGTGCCATTCAGTGGTGATTGGGTTAATGCGCCACCCAGACTAGAAAAATGGCACTCACTCAAGCCATACTATAGCTATGGGGGTCTGAAGTTGAGAATTATTTCTTGTAACCAAGTCAGTCCCAAGAGTGACATATCAGTTGCTAGGTTTCCCACCTAGGTCTACAATGTTATAGAGTCTGGGCACCCTGTGTTAGTGACCCAACTTTCCAGCACCAATGTAGCCATAATGCAGCCCTGAGATAAAAGAGCAAACATTTCAGTACCTTACAGAGGCCTTCATGACCGCCTACCCAATGCAGGATGCAGCACACACCCCACTGGCATAGCTGCATCAGTGCTGGAAAGCTGGATAGGATTGGGCCCTCAGTCCTGCTTCTGGAAGGCAAGAATCTTTGACAAAACTGCTCTTTATACAGAAAACAACTGTTTGTGTGTGGGCTGGGTTGGGGCAGGGGAATGAGATTCTCTGATCCAAACTGCTCTGGAATAGAGTAGATGTTCAAGCTAGGTCTGTTGTTGTGAGTATCTTCAGCCCTGGAGATTGAAAAATACCTGTAATAGTGAACCATATTACCCAATGGGGGTTATCAGTTGTGAACATCTTCCACTGGGAAGAGTTGCTAGGCCTTCAATATTATTACCATCTCTCCTGTTTCAGAACCACATGACCTTAAAGAGCAAATATTTCACAGTGCTTGTGTGTCCCATGTTTGTAAAAGGCAAATCAGTAAAATGAAAACTGTTAACACTTCTCTTTAGTCCCTTCATCTTCCCACTGCTATTTTGAGCCTCCCATCTCCCCAGTGGAGGGGGTACACCAGCCCACACATGCAGATGATTATCTCCCCCTGTGGCTATATAAAGTCTATGCTTTTTGTCTGTACTCAACGGTTACTGCTTACACACCGGAACCTTTCTTTGCCCACAGTGGAACAGAAACCACATACAATGACTCCCCTGCATACCTTCTCACACACGTGTGCAGGCGCACTCACAGGCTGACATTCTTGTACACAAGCACACATTCACAGTGCAATGACCGACTTGGAATAGGTGTACATGAAAAATGTTACAAGTGCTTCTGTCTTACCCTTCCTCCACCTACATCTCCAGGCATTTTTACATAGGGAGCTGTGTTGCCTTTAAAACCATCCCCCTCAGAGCATGGCTTCTCCCTAAAGCCCCCCTCTCAATTTTGATGCTATTTCAATTCGCCCCCCCCCTTTTCTCCTTAAGTTCAGTCAATGCTGGCTCCTGGTGACTGCTCCTTAATTCAAATGACCTTCTCTGACCCCCTGCTGAGGTATGTGGCACCTCAATAACTTTCCCTCTGCCTGGATAGATGTGTGATATGTGCTTGTGATAAACATGGCCATGTGGCTATTGGTGGTATATGGAGAGCAGGATGGATAGAAACAAAGCAGGACCAGTTTCTGCTCGCAAGCATTTGAACTCTGGGACTTAGGCTTATAATGGAGATAGTGCTAGGCTGACATTTTCGACCACACTATTCTTTCCAACCCATGTCTATGGATGGGAGAGTCTTGGGGTGGCTGCAGAGAGAGCAGAGAGACTAGCTGGATTTTTCTTAGACAAGCAGGCCTATAAGACATAGCCAGCAGTACAAACAGGCTCAAGACATATGCCTATTCCCTATCAGCAGAAATTGCTGTGGCGACAAAGAGGATACAAAATTCAGATGACAGGGCATTGGGATTGTGGCTTGTTCCATGTGGGTGAATGTACTCTTTAAGAACTAAACATTGGCAATGGGACATGTGAAAGGCATTGTGATATGTTAGCATTTATATCCCTACTACACCATGGATAAGAACTTCTTCCCAAACATGAATCTTTCTTCTCTCCACAGTGCTGGATGAAGACCTGGCGGCATTCAACCTGCAAAGCCTGGCCACTCTTGCTGCAGCCTGGGCCCTTGTTGAGGCCACTGGCCTTGAGAGCAGTCCACCTGACCTTCACAACCTGGCAGATGTTGCACCATGTGTGGACCTGCGCCCTCGTGTGCGGGTCTCCCGCCGCAAATATATCTGGACTCCTAAGACCAAGCCTGTAAGTGTCTTGCATCATGGCACTTCAGACATTGACAATCAACATTTCTTTAAAGACATCACAAGCAGGAAACTGGCAGGGGAAGTGGTTAGAGACCATTAGACAACAAGGAAGTGAAAGGTGTGCTATAGGCAGGTGGTAGAGAAGCAGAATGAATTTGCATCTTTTTTGAGTGCAGAAGGTGTAGAACAGACACTTGTGCCTGATCTTTCTTTTTCAAGGAGGGAGTCTGAAGAATTCCGAGCACAGTCCTATGTATGTCTACTTGGATGTAAATCCCACTGTGTTCACTGAGGCTTACTCCCAGGAAAATGTGTATAGGATTGCAGCCTGAGTCATATAGCAGTGGCTAGAAATGAAGTTCTAAGCTGTACTGACACATTAAAATGTAACAAATGCCAGGTCTGGACAGCATCCATACTTGAGAATTCTTAACTCGAATGTGAAACTGCTGATCTTTTAAACAGAAGTATGTAATTTGTCCTTAAAATTAGCCTCTGAACCAGAAGATTAGAACATAACCAATGTAACATTGATTTTTTTTTAAAAAGGTTTAGGAAGGATCTAGAGAATTAAAGGCCAGTTAGTTTAGCACCTCTTCAGGGTAAATTGGTAGAAAACTTTATCAAAGATGATAAAATAATGAGGATAAAATAATGAGGGGTATGGACAAAGAAGTCATGTTGAGAATATATCAGCCTGACTTCTGGAAAGGCAAACCTTGCTTCACTAACATTTTAGAGCAGCTAAAATGTTTTAGAGCACTAATGTGCTCTAATGTGCACTAATGTTTAGGTATTTGCGGGGGCAGCCCCAACAGTGATGCAGCAATTGTGGCACTGCCAGGACCAACAGGCTTGTACACGTACTTGGGGGTTGCTCTGGCCAGGACTCACAGGACTCTGCAGGCCTCCCCACTTCTGCAAATAGCTCCTATCGGCTATTGGAGCCCCACATCTGGTTTTCGATCAGAATGAAATGAAATTGATTACAGGAGATACAGGACAGATAAAAGCAAGTACTCATTCTTACAGTGCATAAAACATTCGTGAAATTCACTGTGACAAGTTGTAATGATGGTCGGTAGGAGAGATAAATACATGGGGGATAAGTCTATCAGTGGGTTCTTCTCATGGTGATGATATGCTACTTCTAGGTTCAAAGGTGGAATAGCACTGAATGCCAGTGGCTGGGGAGTAGTGGTGGGAGAGGGCTGTTGCTTTGATGTCTTGCATGTTTGTTTCCCAGAAACATTTATTTGGCCACTCTATGAAGAAGATGTTGGCCCATTGATCTAATCCAGCAGGTCTCTTCCTGTGTTCTCAAGTGAGCTGATGGAGGGGTGTTGCTAGAGAAGAGTCTCCTCCAGTTTGCCACTGTCCCCGTTTTCTAGCCTAGCACAATCCATCATACATAATACCTGAACCACACATGCTCTGCTTCTTTGGGCCGTACCCTGCTGTGATTCTTCTTTGAATACTTGATTCTTCAGTGGCCATACTGAATAGTTGGGGCCTTGTAATTCTCAACTGTTCTTGAAAATATGTCACCAGTTGCTTTTTCTTTACTTGGGCCAATTTCCTCCTTTTTGGCTCAGCAAGGTGAGGCAATAGAATTGGAGCCTTGCTTGTTGACACCTGAAGGTCAGCTTTCCAGCATGTAATTGGAGCCCAGTTGTCCTCCTATACCACTTTCTCACCTCAGGAGGGCACTGATTCTCAGGTATGCTGCAGAAAGAAAAAGAGAGACCATGCCAAAGCCAGGAATGAATGAATGAATGAATGAACCAAGAAGTGGATAAACTCGGTATACAATAGCCTTTTGCTTTTCATCATGTCTGATGAGCCTCCTCCCTCTCCCCACAGGTTTGCCCTCTAAAAGCAGCTATCGAGAACTTGGACACTCAGGAGGTGGAGATGCGTATGCGGTTAGCAGAACTACAGCGACGCTACAAGGAGAAACAGCGGGAACTGGCCAAGCTGCAGAGGCGGCATGATCATGAGTGAGTGTCTCAACCCCTTTATCTCCCTCCATGGGTTCCCCATGAAGAAAGGTGCCTGTAAGACAAAATGGCACTGAGAGTAGAAGAAGGGCAAAGGTGTTCATCCCATCTTTGGGTGGGTCTGTCTATAGCACTGGTTCCCAACCTGTGGTCTGTGAGGTCCTGAGAAGTGGTCCATGAGGTCTCAGAAGAAAAGAGATCACCTTCTATCGCTTCCAGCATTGCCTGAATGAGCGCTCCCCCACAGCTTATCAGAGAGGACAGTGAGCAGACTGCCTGTAGCTGTAGTTGGCACAGAAGTGTCAGCTGCAACTGTGGGAAGTTCATTCTCTGCCCTCTCTGGGAGTCTGTGGAGGAGCACTCGCTCAAGAGATGCTTTCCCATGGACCACCAGAGAAGGCAGAGAATAGACTTCCCACAGCCACAACCAGCAACAAATGTAGCAACCCACAAATCTTCTCTATAAATTTTAAATCTAATAAATCTTCTCTAGTTATTACAAATTTAATCATATTTTTTGTGTGCAGGGGGGTGGGGGGTTGCATTGTGATCCATGGCGATTCCAATTTTTGTCTCAGTGGTCCATGGGCTCCTAAAGGTTGGAAACTGCTGATCTGTAGCATCTGAAGGCCAAACAAGCAAATGGCTCATTTGCTGCATGGAAAGTTCAAAGCCTTTTTCAGCCTTATAAAGTAAGCATGCACCCACACCAAATTAGAGCCTACGTAGGCCCTGGCTCCTGGGAGCTGGGAAGTTCTTGCCCTTTTCTTCTATGTTTATTGTGGTTGTTGCCTGTAGGCGAGACGAGAGCTCCCGGAGTCCAGCCCGACGGGGACCAGGGCGACCTAGAAAACGGAAGCACTCCAGCACACTGAGCTCGCTGCGCCAGGGCTCAGTCAGCAAGGGTGACAGCAGGAAGGTCAAGTGAGTGATCTGGCATGACCTGTGGGAGAAGGAAAGGCTTCCATAGCACTGTGTGTGCCAACTTTTGCATATCTTCTGAAAGTGCAAGACAGTGTGTGTGTGTGTGTGTGTGTGTGTGTGTGTGTGGTAGGTGTATTACATTGACTGCAAATGATGCTGTGTGCATCTGCTTAAGGGAAGAACTACATATGATGCTGGCAAACCCATGTGTTCAAATTTGAGTTTGCTCCCAAGCACTTCCCAAGGGAGGAGAAAGGGTGGGCAGGCAGGATGGGATGTGATTTCAAACAGAAAAATGGGGGAGAGGAGACCTGCATCTTTCCTTATTATTGTTATTTCTTTCCATTGCCCCTTCCTCTCCCATTTTCTTCCAGGTGGGACTATTTCCAGTCTCAGAGCCCAAATGGGAGGGAGATAGAGGGGGGTCATAAGGGAAAAGAAGAGCTAAAGTGTTCAGCACCTCCTTCCTTAACACTGTTTGAAATGAAACACCCCCAACCCCTTTGCAGGTGATTGATGGTGATTAGTGTTTGAAGGCATGGGTTTGCCACTGTCACAAGTAGTTCATGCTCCTTAAAAGCAAGCTCATTTTCCTAGGATGGGTGGTGTGGCCCAGGATTAACTGGGCTTTGTAACATTGTAAATGTGTGTATGACAAGATACATACCATTACAACCCCGCAAAAAACATGGTGCTAGTGGCTGTTTTGGGGGTGGTGGTGGTGGTTCCAGTGCACTTCTATGGAGAGCAAGCTGCACTAAGGCAGGTCAGACATCATGGGAGGCAGGCGATGGTCAGAGGGGGTATAACTGGCCGTGAAGGATCAGGGAAGTTTCAGGGTGTGGGCTCAGGGCCGAATGAGGGTGGAGGTAGATCCCAGTGGCACTGCCATGCACCATGATCCTGTCCCTCTTCTTTGGCTGGCGCAGGTCCAAGCATACCCATTGGGGAAGCATAGACATGCCCAAGGTAAGGGAACAAAAGTTTCCTCACCTTGAGGAGGCCTCTGGGACTGCCCCTACCATCTCAGCATGCAGCATGCACCCCTTAGACACAGCTGCAT
The DNA here is from genome assembly GCF_035046505.1 of Tiliqua scincoides. NCBI lineage: Eukaryota > Metazoa > Chordata > Lepidosauria > Squamata > Scincidae > Tiliqua > Tiliqua scincoides. The sequence continues at coordinate 149,602,810 of NC_089822.1, forward strand.
CAGTGGTGGGGGCATTTAGTTAGGTTTGGGCTGAAATTGTTTATATTTGTGAGAGTAATAGGAAATAATGGCCCAATCTTATCCTGGACCAGCCCAAGGCGTGCAGCGGTGCTGGTGCAGCCTCCGCTACATGTTATGGGCTGGCCAGGAACCAGGCAGTGAAGGAGAGAGATGTAAAAAAACTTTTTTACTTACCTACTCTGCTGCTGCTACTTTGTCTCCAATAGACCTACTCGGATCTGTGCCAGCTCTTTGGCTGATGTAAGTCCGAGCAGGTCCGAGGTGGCATGATGAGCCTGGGCCAGGGTTACAGAATTATTAGTTCTACCACTCCCATCAATATCCACTCCCAGCCTGCCTTTGACATACCTCTGGCCAGTCCCAATCCCCCCCCCCCACAATTCCTGCCCCCCAGAATGCCTCCTCCATTGACTTACCTCTTCTGGTGAAGGCTCTGGAGGTAGTTGCCAGGTGCCTGGGGCCTTGCACGAGTTCTGTCAGCGCAAGGCCCAGATAGGATTGGGTCATGAAGATAGGATTTGTTCTCATGAGCATGTAACTGAGAGTGTATGATTGCGTTTTGTGTGTGAAAACATAAAAGGCCTTTCAGTGGTCAGGGTCCATCCCCCCTCCCCCACACACACAAATCCCTGAATTTTTAGCTTGAAGTGTGCGTAATGTATGTAAATTGGTGGTGATGTTCATTCACTGTTTTGAGGTCAGGGTATAGTTGTGTTGTTTTGTTGTCCATGGCTGCTACCTCCACCCCAGAAATGGTTGCCTTCAGTGTCAAGTGCAGTGACTCCTTTGCACGTGGTGGTGGACGTCACAATCCAGGAGTCACAATCACAGGGCTAGAGAGATGCCTGTTCCTCTGTGCTCCCCCACTTCACTCTGCCTTGCCTTCTGCACCGCTGGGGGGAGGAATTGCCCCTCTTTGAAGAGGAAGGCAGCGTTGCATAAAAGCCTCTTTATCTGTGCTGTATAAAGTCATTGGTCACGCTGCAGTGGTGTTCATTGCTGCTGGCGCTTTATGATTATCCATTAGCCGCCCGGCACAGTCATTCCCGCACTCACGGGCCCTGTATAATTGTCCTTCTCTGCTACAAATTGCCTCTCCCGGCAGGCCCATTTGCATAAATCCTCCGAGCTAGTCCAAACATGATTGGAGCACGCGTGTGTGCGCTGCATCAATCCTGATGATTTGGTAATAATAGTTAAATCTGTACTAAATGGTTCCTTCAATTAAGACAGAAGAAAAAAAATTAATCTCTAGGTTTTATGTCACAAAACATTAGCAAATGTAGTGAAGGTTACAGGAAAAAAAAAGCAGTTAGTGTTGGCTTTGGGTTGCAACATGGCTGTGCCATATGGCTTGTGGAAACTTTCCAGGGCCCACTGGAGAACTTGCTTGCCTTCTCCCTTCTTCTCTCTCTTCCACCTCTCCTCCTACTGGGTCTTTATGTGCATTTGTCCTGGGGGTAAAGTAGAATTCCTGTTCCTGCAGCAAAACTTTCAGAGTTGTGTGAGTTCCTGCAAATTCAGATTCAAAAGGGAATTGGTTCTTAGCTGATTTAGAAGAGAAATGCTTGCGCTGGCGGTACTAAACTACACTGTGACATAGAGGGACAGTGGAGGGAAGTTCAGATGACTGCTGCAGACAGGACTCCAAATGCCCGTCTTTTTCTCCAATTTGTTTCAAAGCTGTATTTACATGGTTCCATATGTTGTTTCACCAGTGTGTGTTCTTGAGCAAACCTTGACAGCTACATTGTTTCTCTTTGGAAGAATGGGTTCCATCCTTTTGGGTTCTGTGGGAGGCATGCAGTGGCAATCCTAGTTTCTATTGTGTGGAAAGGAAATACTGGTACCCAAAACTCTTCTGGTATCCAGTCTCTTCATCACAGTGATAGACCAAGTTTGTTTACAGTGTTCATTTTTTTCCAGAGACTCATAGAGTGTTGGACAGAGCCATTCTTACCTACAGCACAGACATTGGTCTGGATTTGTTGAAAAGTTTTGCAGGTTTTTGATGTGGTCCAAAACCTGCAGAACATGTTTAACCAGAAACTATATTTGGACAGAAAACCATGAAACTTGGGCAATGGCAGCTTTGCCATCCTATTTTCAAGTGCCAGTGTGGCATTTCACTAGTGACACTCTGCCCATTTGACTTCATATTCTCCCAGGGGTATGGGAGGTGGAGTGTGTGTTTGGGGATTGATTTCCTTTCTCTGAACTTCTAATCCTTGTGTACATGAAGGTGTTATTGCATTCGTGAGTTGCAAGTTAAGTAATAGCTAGAGGTATTTGTTTCTGGTGAGTAAGATAGGATTACAGTCTTACTGAACACAACAGGCTTACTTCTGAGTAAGGTAAATAACACCGTTTTCAAACATCTCTAGTAATAGCTGTGAGAGGCACAAACTGCGACATTCATTTTGATGGGCTCAGAGCCTAGGGTTTCTGATGCTTTCTACAGTGTCATAAATTAGACTTGATACAAGTGTTATTGTTCCAAAACACCATAAACCCCCACACAGGCCACCCCATTTGTACTGCCATGTGCTTCCTCCACCTCTCACTCAGGTTAGGCCCCAGCACATCCCTCTAGCTAGCATAAATGTTCACATCAGAGCAAACATTGAATCATCCTCCCCACAGAGCAGTCTCTTGTAGTCAGGTTCTAAACTGTACAGGCTTCCAGAGAAGATTGGCTTATATGCCTCTAATATTTGAGTAGAGCACCTGCATGGTGGCCTGTACTACCCTGCCTTGTTCATTTGCATGTTCGCATATGTGCCTGCCTTGTAAACCTGCCCTAGTAAACAACTGTGGCATAGTATTCCCTTGTTAGGTGCCAGCCCCCGGCTCTCGGCCATAGTGGCATCCCTTCCTTGTGTATCAGGCAGAGGCTTTTGGGCTCACTGAAGCGACACATGCGCCTATGGCAGCTGCAAGCCCAACCCCTTGGCCTTTTTCCTATCAGGAACATTCCTGTTCCTTGAGCTTCCCACGCTGAACTGAAATGCCTGCCAAGTCTCCCTCCCTCCAGCCACTCCCCGGAACAGAGCTGTGGCCTGGAGCCATGGTAATTCTCTGCTAGAGTACGTTGAGGTGCAAACGTTGGGGGCTCGTCCTTGTCTGGAGCTTGGAGCTGTTTGCTGTTCCTGCGCCAGCCTGTTTCTCCTTCTGTCTATGGCCCTTTGCCTGTCTCAGGGTTTTTTGCTCTCTTCCCATCCTTCTGCTTAACCAGGGAATTCCCTCCTTCCTTTCCTGCTGCAGCCGCCAGCATGGAATTTGGCACCAACTCCAGGGTTGACACTGGGTCAAAAGGTTGAGGTTCAGGGGCAGGGCCCGAGAGAGGAGTGTGAACAGAAGCTGTCTTGGGAAGAAGGGGTTGGTGAGGCCTCAAACCCTGGGCTGGATTCCCAGGGTGGAGCAAACAGAGGCAGCTTCTCTGGAGCCTGGGTGCTGGAGTGGCGCAATTAGAAGTAACAAGCACTGGAGATCTGAATAGGCAGCCAGCAGTGGAGGATGGGACAAAGCCTTCTGGGAACTAATTCATTTCATATTTACTATGCTAAGAGAACATATTGTAAGAGCACTGCCAAAGCAGAGCAGAGCAAATCTTTTGGAAAGACTGTACAAGTGGATCATCCCAGATTCATCCAGAACTTTTTTGTTGGTGGCATTTCAGGTTGGGGGGTATGAAAATATTGAGTGTTTTTGACCAGGACTGCTTGAACCATAGTATGCTTGCCGCTGCTTTCCTTTCCCATTCTTTCATTGCTCCTTTAATCAGCCAGATGAGATCAGTTCTCCTCCCATCCTCTCCACTATACTGGTCTGAACTGGTTGCACACAGTCTGTAAGGGAATAGGAAGAGTTTGAAAGAGTACAGTCAGTACAGATTGGCACAGGGAACCTTGGAGCTCCCCTCCTATTGATTTCACCAAGCCATGGTCTTCCACCCAACCGGGGGGGGGGAAGCCTGTGACGGTAAAGGGGAAGGACCATAACTCAGAGGTAGAGGACGTTCTTTGAATGCAGAAGGTTCCAGGTTCAGTCCCTGGAGTCTCCAGGTCAGGCTGGGAAAGCCTGATGTGAAATCTGGAGAACCACTGCCAGTAAAGGTAGGAAATGCTGAGGTAGTTTGACCAGTGGTCCAAGGCTATTTCATGTGTTCAGATGAACAACTGCTTCTGTCATCTAAGAGCAGTCTGTTGAATATGCTATGATTTTACAGGAGCACAGAAGACGTGGTATTGAGTACACCATTCCTCAGTATACGCTCACGTCTCAGAAAACGGAAGAGTTACTCAATTCTTGTGAATAGGGGTGGTGCTTCAATGTGCCATACAGTTCTTGTCCCCTCCTAATCACTAGAAGGAGCAGAATAAATTAGGCAAAGATGAGAAATTGCACAAATATGCTCAATTTGCATAATTTGTACAAGCCACCACATTTGGATTGCCTGGGTACAGATTTATTTTATTTTGTCAGTGCAGAATACTTACTGCTATGCTGAAGACACAGCAAAAAAGCACTACTTTTTTGCCAATAGCACGAAACAATCTTCTCTGAGTTTGCAGTTGTGCTGCAGAGGGCAGAAGTGAACTCTTAACATGCAATCCTGTGGCTTGCTTCGAATCCCATAAAAGTTCAGCTTTCTTTTTCTTTCATCAGGCTTTATCCTTGTACTGACTATAGAGAAAGGGCTTGAAACCATACTGGCAGTTTCTGCTCAACTCTTAGGACCATTTTACCAGAATTCTACAAAGGAGATGATTTATGTATTAAATCATGGAGATGATTAATGTGATGATCATTCAGTTAGATTTTCAACTGAATGTATACTTTGCATATATGTGTAAGGAAGTGATGGCCCTTTTAGTATATTTAGTACATTTATTTGCAGCAATAATACACGTGGTGAACTATATGGAAGTTTGAGTCCAGCCCTTAAAACCAGAGAGGACTGAATTAGGACTTCCATGGGTCAAGAGGATGAGAGATCTTAATTCAGTGTCATTCTGTTGCATTAAGTACATGTTAACTGCACTGAGTGTCTCTTGCCTGCATCTTTGCCAAAATATTGTTCCCACAGCTGAGAATCTGGATTGAATATCCACCCATACCTCCCCTCCTAACCTCTGCTCTCGAGCTAGTCATGAAGTTGGCACTGAGATAGCTTGCCACAACCCACATTACCCTCCTCCCTCATTGCCATCTTTCTGGTGCTGAGGGAGTTAAGTTGCCTGGACAGGCATTACTCTACAGCTCTTCTGGCTATCCCTTTGCACATAAACCCTTCTGACAGGCTCAGCTGAAAGAGGCGATTGTCCCAAAACCCCCACCATAGCTGGTGAATTAATGAGCTGCAGCAAAAGTGGCAGCCGCTCCGGAATGTGGCTGGAAGGCATGAAAAGTCCAGGAATGTCTCCTCCCTTTCCTAGAGCAGCCAACCACACGTGGGAGGGGCACAATATGAAACCTCCCCCCGTGCCCCCCCCAAAAATGTTCAAGAGTGCACATCCAAATCTATGGTGTCAGCTCAGTCTCTTCCATGCAAGAGGCTCCAGCTGCTTCACCATGTCATGGTTTGGCTAAGCCCCCTAGGCTCTCCTTCCTCTACTAGGCTCTCCATATGTGCCCTGACATCCTTCGGGATATGTAGGGGAGGTCCTGCTTCAAATTCCTTCTGCAAGGCTGGTAAGATTTACCATCCTTTCCCATGGTGATGTTAATTAATTAATTTAAAATATTTTTGTTCTACCTCTGAGTGTTGCCTAAGTTGCTTCTTGAGGCAACTAACAACTTTTTAAAACAAGAAGCACAATAAAATGATCACTACTATGTGCAGCACTTTGCTCAAGGAGATCAGCCTCATTCAATCCTATGCACACTTCCTGGGAGTAAGCCCCTTTGAACGCAGTGGGACTTAATTCTGAGTAAACATGCATAGGATGATGCCGCAAGTTTCTTTGCCCCTCAGGACAGTAAAGTTTTTCTTTTGCGTAGCATGTTTGGAAATGAATTTGGCTGCATGAAGAAAAATGTTATCTGATTAATGTGCTTCACTTAAGCATTAAATTTTGTGCAGTATTCTGGTTTTATGGAATACTTCCTATGACAATGGGTGTATAAGCTGCCGAAAGTGCAATCCTGTCAAGTGGGACATTAATTTGTGTCTGTGTGTACAAAACTCAGAGATGCATGGCGTGCACACGCAAATATTTGGGTCCCTGGAATATATGAGGCTTCTCCCTACTCTTTACTTTCCTGCTATCGTCACCAACGTTTTTCTAGTAACTAGTTCTCATATGTGTCAGGAGAAATTTGGTCTCTCCCGTTTTACACAGTTACCACACAATTCAGTCAATTCAAGCTGCTTCCTGAGGAAGCTGTGGAGTTCAATAGAACCCAGATGTCTTGGCACTTGGTTCCTACTGTGCCCTCCCTAGACTGGAGAGATGGGAGCTGGGAGAACTCCAGTTCTATTGTATGAAAGCAGAGGGAATGTTCGGAGCTGGGCAAGAATCTTAGTGAGCATCCACCACTAAGACAACATGAGCAGGGGAAGGCTGTTCACTTAAGAGTTACATTTCACCCCCATGCTTTTCCATTTATCTATGTAATGCAGCCTCTGGTCCCGGGGAATATATTGTTAGTGACAGGCATTGTTCATGCACTTTGCCAGAAGTCTTCCAGAGGGATAGCCGTTTAGGGTCAAACTATGTGTTGCATGTAATGGATGTTTTGGCCACTTTTGGTTTGCTTCCCCTCCCCCGGAACATAGCACTTGGGGCACAGCAAAACCATGGCAAGGGACATAGGAGGGCTTTAATACTTTGTTCCAGAAGTATTCAGATTCTGGTTCTGACCCAGAAGTAGTGCATGGGGGGTGTTACTGATTGGAACCACAGTGGGGACAAAGTATTAATGCATCCCCCATTGTTTTGCTATGCTCTGAGTGTTGTTATTTAGGGAGAGGTGGAAGGACAAAAGTGGCCAAAATATGCTAGTTACACTAAATGTGTAGCTTATCTGTTGCTAGTGATTCCTTGTTGCTTTTACCAAAAGAGAAACCCCAAGATCCTGCACCAAGGCAATACAATAATTGTGCTTTGAATAAATTGTAAATGTTGATACACTTTTAATGCAAATAGGCTTATCTGGCATGAACTGGTTATAGTCACATGTGTTCTTCTGACCCTAGGTATTTGGACTGCAGTATACTAGGGAGAGATATGGAGAAGTGGAAAGGAGGAAGAGGAAAGGGCTAGGTGGGCTTAAATGGCGCAGAAATATCCACCCCTGAAAAATAGAGCTTTTTGCTAGCCTTTTTAAAATTCATTTCCCCAGCCATGAGGTCTAGAAACAATTTTGTAATTGACATTTTGTGCTAATGCTGCATAGAATTGTGTGTGTGCATGCATTCAACATTCCAAAGAAAACCTTGCTCTGAGTCCACCCTGATCAGCCTGTGACCTCCACTCCCTTATAAAGGAGACAGTGAACTACATATCTTTCCACAGGGATTTCTCCAAACTGAGCATGTCTTTCCCATTCACAGAGCTGTAAAGGCCAGTTTATCTCTGCTCTGTGCAGAGCTGCGGGCTGAGGGAGAGCCCAAGAAGAAAAAAAGGAAAATATCAGAGACAGCTTATGGCAGCATCAAGAGCTCCCAGGTGAGTTCAACAGCAAGCTTGTTCATCCCTGCCTTCCTTTTTATTCCTTTTCTTCCTTTGTAGTTGAATAGGAAACAGGTCACTAGCTCTGGGACACAGACCTGGAAAGAACCAATCAGATTGGAAAGGCCAATCAGGAGTGGCCAAGCCATGAGGCTGGCTGAGTCATGTCAGGTGGTGGACTGGCAAAGGCAACAAACCATTAGAGAAACCACCTTCAATTATATTGTCATTAAAAAGGGGGTGGTTGTTAGTTCAGAAATGGGAAGTCCAGGATTTAAACTGCAGGAAAGCATGTATAGATAAGACTGGGAGGAGGAGGCATGAGACTTCCTTGCCAAAAGAGCCGTTGATTGAAGTTGCAGAACCCCTTCTTTGGAGATGTGTAAGACAAACAATTTGGTGGACGCTTTAGGCTGGTAGTGGAGCCAAATAAAGTTTTTCTGTCCTTTCCAGCTTTCTGATTCCAACAGTGGCTCATAGTTTAAGGGCAAAGGAGAGGGAGACACCAACGTGTGCAAATGTCCATGCATGTGCTGCCAGTAGTAATGTGTCTGTCTGTGTGCTGTATCCGGTCTGCAGGAAAAGGTGCGATGCAAGAAGAGCAGCTCCCAAAGTAAGCTGGCTTCCAATGTGGTGCACAAAGTCTCTCATCTTAAGCAGAAGGTGAAGAGCAAAGGCTTGCCTACAAGCATTGGTACATTCCATCGAAAAGAGCCTAGCCCTGCCACACGCATACAAAAGAAACTCTCTCGGCCCAAGAGCTCCAAAGCAACACCTTCTGCCAAATATCCACAACAGGACCTGGCTTCGTTGGAGGCTAAACCAAGCACAGGGAATGCTGATGCAGGTACTGATTGGAGTGCAGAGTATTTGGGATGCCATGGTAGGTGGGTGGGTGGGTGAGGAATGTGAGGAGGATGTTAGCAAATGGTATCTGTTAGCTTGTTCCATTGTTGCTGTTAAGACAGCACTCAGACCCTGAGACAATTCTTGACCTTCTACATTGGGGAGAGAGTGTGAGTGTGCTATGGGTTGTTTGCTAGATTCCCAAGATATAAACCCCCTCTCTATCCTTCCACTTCACCAGCAGGGAAGGTGAGTACAATTAGTTCCTTCCAAGCCATTGATTGGCAAGTCCATCCTTCAGTAATGCTGTTATCTTCAGCTCTGGCTAGGAATACACTGCACAGCATATTTCCTGCTTGCAAGCAGAGGAAGCTGTAGAATTTAAAAATAGCTGCACGTGATGGCATCTGCAGGGGTCAGTGTTTGCTTCCCTTTGACTGTAGCCTTATGGGTTTCCCCTGGAGCTCCTGGGGCATCTTATCAGGAAGCCAAGACTGAGACAGGAATCCTGCTTCCACTCCCCAAAGCCAATAGAACAAAGACACATTGTCAAACAGGCAAGAGCCAGGATGTAGGAACTAAGGTTGGAAGGGGGGTGAACAGCAAGCCCTACAGTGAACAGAGAGAGGTAGTTGCTCAGCCAGAACACATTCAAAGTTATTTGTTTGTCCACATTTAAACACTTCTACCCATCACAAACAGCCAGGGTAGCTTTAGCTGGTGTTCATATCTTAGGTCCTCACTGCAGTATCCAAAACCAATGATCCTGAAATGATGAATCTTTCTTAAGGGATCATGCAGTGCAGTGCAAGGTCCCAAAGAAGACTGTAAGGTCATAGTAGTAAAATATCTTGCTTTTCAGTTCATTTCGGGATATGGTCCCCAACAATAATGTGGCAATTGTCTTGTATTTGCTTTGGTGTAGGAGAAGCTCGAACAGCATGAAGTTGAAAATCATAAAGCATGTCTGATTTCCCATCCCTCCCCTTCCATTGTTGAATTCTTCCTCCCCATCCACAGATGACAATCGTCACAGAGACTATGAAAGCGAGGATGATGATGGTGGTGGTGACGATTTGACCAGTGACACCAATTCCACCCTTCATGTTACAGTAAATCCTGCTGTGATTGGCCCCTCTCCTTCTTCAGTGGTGAAAATGGAAGCCAATCAGAAGGCAAAGAAGAAAAAAGAGAGGCAGGGCTTGCTAGGTATGAAATGATGTTGAATTCACCTCAACTGCTGCAGAAAAAGACACTGAAGCCAAGTGGGAAAGTGATGGTCTTTCTAATTTTCTTTCTAATCTCTCAGTTAGCCCATCCTGCGAAATGGTTGTGTTTGTGCCCAGTCCTATTCAACTTCCCAGGACTAATGCAGCCACAATGGATTTGTACCCTCCATTAATCTCCCCATAGGATGTAGCGCATGCACCACTGGCACAGCTGCATTAGTGCTGGAGAGCTGGATAGGACTGGGCCCTGTGCATCATGCTTGAGGATGAATACAGGTTTGCAGTGAAAGATCTGTAGGGGCTCAAATGCATAAGCATAAGCATATATTATTCATGTTTTATACAAGCCTTCCTCCAAGAAGCTCAGGGTGACATACATAGTTCTTCCCCTACTTTAGTCCTCACAACAATCCTGTTTGGTAAGTTAGGCTGAGAGATGATAATTGGCCCATGGTCCCCCAGCAAGCTTGTCTAAGTCCAACTTCTGAATCACCACACCATCCTGACTCTCAGAGTAATTGTATGTGGCTATGATAGGCTAGGGGAGGCCATTAGGCTTGCCTATTCATGCTAATGGAGACTGCTCCAAATATGAATTTGTGCAGTATATGTTAATACTATACTTGTCTGGGTGCCAGAAACAGGGAAGGTTACTGGCCAAGCATGGTCTGAGCACTCCACCTTGCTCCTTTTCTCATTGTTGCGCTCTTCTGTCTCCTTATAGGGCCCTGTCGAATCCCCAGTCCTGAGGGCCAAGTCAAAATCAAGCGGCGTCCGGTGAAGCCTGGTGTGAGGAAACTGGAGAAGGTGCCAGTATGCCGGGCAGGATCTTGCGAGGGTTCCAGCAAGAAGAAGTTGAAGAACAAGGCTAAGGAGCTTCAGTGTGGCCCAGGGACATCAACAACTACTGAGGGGCTTTTCTCTGGCAGCCAGGCCCGGTCATTCACAGCTCGGGATGATGCAGGAAAGCTCAGCAGCGAACGTCTCAAGAAAGCCACACGCAAGAGCAAAGTGCTGCAGTCAGCTCTCAGGGTAAGCAGAGCAGAAAGGGGCAGAGCTGGGGGTGCTGCTCAACAAAGTGGACAGCAGGTGTGCTCTTTCTGGACAAAAGGGGGGACAAGACAGACGTCAGGGCTGCTACCACAACAGCATCTTACCGCTAAGCCAGCTAGGCTTTGTGGCTGCTAGACATTGGGAAAGATGGGACTTTTGAGCTAGGAGTTCCAGGGTAGGCATGTTGTCCTTTGTCCAAAGTGAATTGTATCAACGGACTTATCCCTCTTCCATCTTTCCATCTTGGCAGAGGAAGAATGGGGCACTGGCACTTTCCCCCCACAACGCCAAGGCCATCCTTAGCAAGGGCAAGAAGCTGGCCAAAGTCAAGAACAAGGTGGTCAACAAGCAGGTAGGAAACTAGAACTATTTCTGGCAGGGATGGGGAAGTCAGGCCTCCTTGCTGCCCCCAAAAGGCAAAGATATGTGGTCCTGCAATAGGAGGAGTTTTTCTTAGGAAAGGCTGAGGGCTCCAGCCATCCTTGCTATTCCCAGGATATCTTCTCTGCTTGGTGCAGTTGTCTGAGCAAGACTTTGCTCAGTTGCTTGGTGAGTTGTCTGAGAAGCTGAAATTCCTAGCTGTGACTGAATGAGACAGGGAGATGAAGCCACCACCTCTTTGTTCCGGGCTACTCCTCTTTGGCTATCCTGCAGCTGTTTTATGGGTAATGGCCCCACCCAGCAAGGGCCAGAGTAGCCAGTCAGCTAAAGTATTCAGAATGCAAGAGATCCTTGTTTAATCCTTTTTCACCTGGGTCAGACCACTGCTTGTTATGTGGATGCAACATGTGTGTGCAACAGGGGACAGTTTTCTTTGTTCTCTCTGCAGTGCAAAGGCCGGGCAGTCAGCCGGCTAATGGAGAGCTTTGCCATTGAGGATCACTTTGAGTTTGATGACAACAGCAGCTTCTCTGAAGAGGAAGAGATGCAGTCTACTGGCATGGAGCAAGACATGACCCCTGGTGAGTCTTGGTGCAGTAATGAAGAGTACTGAGGAGCATTTGATGAGGTAGCTGGGATTAGTAAGGCTCAGGAGGAATGTTGCATCACTGATCACATGCCTTGGTGAGCACAAGGACAAACAGTCCAATGGAATACGGTAATACCAGTGATGGAGTGTGGTGGTATATGTGCTGCTGAAGCTAAACTGGAGATGGTGGGCAGTTCTGGGTCGCATGGCTATCAGTACAGGAATGATGCAGTAGGTGGCTTGGAGGAGTGGAAAAGATCGTGCTGAGCAACTCTGGAATGCCACAATGTGATCAAGTCCACACTCCTGGTTAAATGCTTGGCTCAGCACCAATCTCCACATGTGGGTGAGGCTGAGAAAACCTCTTCCAGAGCTACTAAAGAGCTATGGTGTTGAAATCTATTAACCATTCAGCAAGCCCATTCTTTGTCACTGGAAGTGATGTGAAATTAGAGCTGTAATCCTAATGATGGTGCTCATTGGCAAGTCATAGAGTTTCTTTCTGAGTTTATATCATATCCTGGGAGACAAGTTCCAAACAATGTATTTTTGAGAAATTTGGGCCGCAATCCTATACGTGGGTATAAGTCCCATTGAGTTGAATGTGACTTAGTTTTGAATAGACATGCATATAGTGTGCTCTTGGTAGTGTAAATAAGTGGGAAACAAACTGAACCATAGGTTCATGTCTTGCCTTATGATTGCAGCCCAGTCTTGTACCATCCACAAGGAAGATCTCCAGGATGGACTACGTGTACTTATCCCCAAAGAGGACAGCCTGCTCTATGCTGGAAGTGTGAAGAGTCTGCAGCCACCAGACATGTAAGGGCCCTACTTCCCAAGCACAAAGATGGGCAAGGGATTAGTAAGTGAGGGAAGTTTCTCCTAAAGAACAAATGGCAATACTGCCGTTGCTATGATTATTCAGGCACAGTAAGGACTGTATAATGCTACTATTTAGGTGATGGATAATTCCTTTGCACTTCAGGCACCTCTGTCTTAGGCCTGACTTCCTCTTTCTACCTGCTGATTGCAAACACTTGCAGTCTGTATTAACTATATCAAAATTAACAGGTATGTTCTAAAAGAGGGTGATTGGCAAAAGGTTGATTCAGAGATTAAAAGGCAACATAGAACAAATACCCCCATTAGGTTTAAATGAACACTGTCCCTGTTCCAGATGTAGCATCATGTTCTGTGTTAGAACATGCATGATCCACTAAGATGGGTAGGTGTGGACCTTTAACTAAACACATCTTATCTCCAGCAATGGATCAGGGAAAGCACCGAAACATCCTTGGACATGACCTTATAAATTTGAAGGTTGATGTGATAAACATAAATCCATCCAAGTGAATGATTTATGTTCACCTGGACATCTCTACATAACTTGGTTAGGTGCAGCTTGGTTACCTGATTGGCTTTTATATGCCTCTCTCTACAGGGCACAATCAGGGTGGGGGGGGGAATGTGACGATCAGATGAAAATACAATCCACAAAATGGCCTGTCTGCTGTACTATGTGGTTTCTCTGTAATGAAGCTGAATTCAAAGAGTCTCTGGACCACAGTTCCCTGTAGCAAGATGTCTCAACAGCTTTTTAGGAGGCTGGGACATCACAGCAGCATGGGAAGTGGTGGCACTGAAAGGTTTTTAAAATAGGACAATACCAGGTACCTTCTGCTTACTCTTCTTGTCCAGGGAATAGAAAGTTTGATTTCAGAGAGACTTGCATTTGAAGTCCCCCTCTGCTATGAGTTTCTTGTTTGGTCTTGGCAAGGCACAACATTTCTGTTTTGGTTCTTAATCTGTAATATGGAAGCAGTAGTGAGCCATTTCACAGTAGAATAAAGCATTTTGCCAATTCTGATGGAAAGTCTTCTATAAAAGAGAACTATTAGTCACTACAGCATCTCTTCCTCCTCACTGGCAAGCCCAGAGCACTCTTTCTACCCCAAACTAAGTGCCACGTGCCCTTTGTCCCATGTTTCACTGGACCAGTGAACTCAGCAATGGGCACCATCCTCTTCCTCCACCACCACCTCTGCACTGAGCTGGGCCAAAAGGCAAATGCTCTGTTCCTTTATCCCAAACTAAAGGGGTGAGGGGATTTCACATCATCAAAAATATCCAAGCAGAGCACTCCTCCAGCCGATTGCACCTTTTGCTATGTAAATTCTTACACTGATTTGTCCCTTCCATAGCTACAGCATCGTCATTGAGGGAGAGCGAGGAAACCGGCAGAGAATCTATTCCCAAGAGCAGCTTCTGCAGGAGGCGGTGAGTCCCCACAGATTCTGGTCTGGGATTAATCAGCTGTGCTTAGGCAATTGGGGGTGGAGAAGCTGGGCTTGTTAGTTCAGCAGGGAATACTAGTAAGTATTGTATTTGAGTATCTGGGACATATCTAAGGGGTAAGGAGTAAGAAGTGCTGCTTCCCTGTGCAAATCAGCAATCAGAAGTACACTCAGGACACTAGACAGAAGCATATTTTGTTGTTGGTGAAATAATTTGGGGAGGCATATGCCTCCTTGATGTTGGAATTTAGGATAGTATGCTTCCTGGACAAAAGGGAACAAAGTACATTCAGGTAAGAGTACACCAGAGTGAGAGCAGGACCAAAAATGACATGCAGTTTTTGCTCAAAATTGATCATACAAATCAAATCAATGGGATGTTTGCAGTGTTGCTTATTTGTATGCGGGGTTGCCGATTTTAGGATAAAGCTGCTGTTAGTAATTTGGCGACCATGCCTTAGTCTCCTTCGAAGGCCAGGCTGAGAGGAGCACAACACAACCATAATGGTCACAATCCAATGAACACGGGTCCCAAAAAACACTTCAAAAAGAAGTCGTCGTCCCCCAAGCTCACAAGAAAAATGTATTGAATCCTACAGAAAGTGAAACTGAGCCACACTTGCTGTCATGGGTAGGCAAACATGCCTCAGCTCTTATCTTTTTTTTTTTTTTTTTAATGCCTCAGCTCAGGGGTACTCAATAGGTGGATTGCGATCTACCGGTAGATCGCGAGGCAAAATGAGTAGATCGCGGAGTGCCGACCCCCCCCCCTTCAGGTGCCTCTGGGAGGAAACGCCGGGAGTAAGCCCCATTGTACTCAATGGGGCTTACTCCCAGGTAAGTGTGGCTAGGATTGCAGCCTCACAGCCTAATCCTAGGCATGTCTACTCAGGAGTAAGTCCTGTTATACTCAGTGGGGCTCAAGGTACACCAACATACATTGTACACATAAATGTTATATGTTATGATGGCACGAACATTGTAAAAAAAACTCTGGTAGATCTCCGGGCCTTGCTGGGTTTCAAAGTAGCTTTCGAGCCAAAAAAGTGTGAGCACCCCTGCCTCAGCTCTTATCAAAGGCCAGGCAAAGGGAAATGCAAGGCCACCATAATGGTAGCCAATCTGATGAACATAGAGTTTAACAAATGCACCAGAAGTTCCCACTCACTCTAGTAAAAAGGATAAAAACAGAGGTTTGATTTGAGATGCTGGGAAGATGAAACTTTTTTTTTTTTAGTCTTTAAAGCTAGGTGGTTCCTGATGTTGTGTCATTTTTAAAAGTGGGTCTCAGTGATTAAAAGTTTGGGAACCATTGCTTTAGAACAGGATTTAATGTTTAAGAAGCAAGGAGCCTTGTGACTGGAGAAACAAGGTACTGTTGAGTGATGTTTAAGAGAAGTATAACGTCAGAGAACATGACTGGAGGCCATGAAAGGAGGACAGAGCCATGCAAGGTACCACGAGTGCTGCCACCTGAATATTAGACTTTTTGTTCTGAAATTTTGCCTGCTTGTTTTCAAGCTTAATATTGCCTGTTTTTGTACTATGTATGATTAAATATACATCCACTTCTGGCTAGGCAATACTGTCAACAGTGTTTTCTGTGCCTAGCGTAGAGCACGGTGGGCCATCTGCCAACCAGGGCCCTTTGCTTCTTTCCAGGTTCTGGATGTGCAGCCCCAGTCAAGTCACAGTCTCCCACCTGGCACGCGGGTGTGTGCTTACTGGAGCCAGAAGTCCCGCTGCCTCTATCCAGGGAATGTAATTCGAGGTGAGAGGGGCTGACTGACAGTAAGCCCAGGGTCAGAAGGAATCAAACATGCAGTGAGCCATGAAAGGTTGGCCCAGATTCATGAGCACTGTCAAGGTCTTGATGGGCTCGAGTTTTGCTCACGCCAACAATGGGGCTGGTCTGATATATGCCTCAAGAATAATGCAGCCTCTACCTCACAGGTTCCTCAAGTGATGAGGATGATGATGCAGACTCTGTGCTGGTTGAATTTGATGATGGCGACACAGGCCACATTGCGTTGTCCAACATCCGCATGTTACCACCAGACTTCAAAATCCAGTGTAAGTGTCACTGAATAACATTAATGTGGGGCTACTGATATGCTTCACATTTCATTTTGTCTTGGCAGGTCCAAATTGCGCCTTGAAGTGCAGTGCAGAGCCTTATTCATACTGGGGCCTCTGCTAAGGTCCTGCAGCAGTTCATGCCACAGATGTATTTATCCTGCCCTTTGTGCAGGGTTTCTTGCAAAATTCCTTGCAGCTCAGGTCATGATGGTCATTCCTTTGCCACCAAAGACTGCTGTGTTTTTTGTACTGCAGTGTGAGAGAGGGATTGCCTGCCTGTGCAAAGGACTGCCTATGTGGGGTCACATACATATACTGGCAGAGGAGAAAGCATGTGAGGCAAAGAGAGATGGACTTCCAAACAATGATTCAGCAGACATCCTGAATAAGCAGTACTCTGACTCTGACTTTGGAACTTCTAACTCATCCTAACATGCTCTTTTCTGCTGATATAGGCACAGAGCCGTCTCCTGCACTACTGGTCTCCACCTCCTGCCGTCGTAACAAGAGGTCTTCCAGTGACGTTCCTCATTCCATTGAAGCAGCACCAACCCTGTGTGCTGAGGGTCGTGAGAGCTCTGAGCCCAGCAAAAGCACTGGCAAGAAGGCTACCAGCAAGGAAAAAGCTGGTAAGGCACACAAATTTGTGACCTGCCTTTCCATCAAGGCACTCAAAGGTCATCCCAGTTTATTCACACAACAAGCCCACCAGGTACATTAAGCTGTGCCAATGTGACTTGCCCAAAGTCACCCAGTGAGCTTTATGCCTGAATAAGACCTTGAATTCAGCTTTTTTCCTGGTCCAGGATTAACATTCTATCCACTGTGTCTGTATCTGACAGAACTAACATCTGTCTCAGCAGTGAGCCAGCAATGCTGAAGTCCTCAAGGTGAAAGGCAGCCATGAAAGATTGGCTGGTGTCATTAACACTGGCAAGACCTTGGTGGATAAAAATGGGGGCTAGAACAGCAAGAGGTGTGGGTCAGCATTAAGGGGCACGAGTGAAATAGGGCAAGAGGAACAGCAATGGGGGTAGTATGGAATAGTGTTCTAAAATAGGCCCAGTGAATTCTGCCCCAAATGTTCTGTTATTTCACAGATTGCAAATGTAGTAGGTGTGTAGAATTTTTATTTCACCATAGGGTTGAGCCAAATGTTCCTGAGGTTCATCTTTCAGCTCAAAAGCGGTGATCCGGGGCCAGCATCCTCTACTTCCTAAAAAACTCTTCAATCCTACATTTCTTCATGGCTGTTTGCTACAGTTTGTTTGTTTGTTTAAGAGATTTATACGCCGCCTTTCCACCCTGCTCTAGGGCCCTCAAGACACTCGTAACAATATTCCAATACAATAAAAACAGTGTTAAAATCAAAACAATTAAAACCACAAAAACAATAAAACACAGTTGAATCACAGATTAAATGATGTTTCATAAAATAAAGCGCTAGCCCCCAATGTCAGTATTTAAAAACTTCCCTAAATGAAAAGGTCCCCACCAAAAGGACTCCAAAGAGGAAGCTGTTCTCAATTCTAGAGGGAGGGAGTTCCACAGACGGGGTGCCACCACGAATAATGTCCTATTTCTTGCCACCATCCCCCTCACCTCTACTGGGGGCAGCGCAGTTAGAAGGGGCCCCTCTGAGGATCTGAGAGGACAGATAGGATTATATGGAAGGAGGCAGTCCCTCAAATACCCTGGACCTGAACCATAACGGGCTTTAAAAGTCAAAACTAGCAATTTGGAATTCAGCCTAGAACGAACTGGAAACCAGTGTAGTCGCTGAAGCAATGACCCAAAAGAGCTGAACCAGCGAGCCCCAGCAACCATACGAGCAGCCACATTCTGCACTAGTTTATAGCCAATCGGTTCAAAGCAGCCAGTTCATAGCCAATCTAATCTGACAACTTGCCAGTGTCACTAAGAGTGAATGGAACCAGTTTGGAATGGAGATGGGTGAACTGGTTCAAGATCGCTTCTAAATTTTTTGGAAATCATCTGTTCCTTTCCTCTTCCCAAAGTAGGGGTATCTTTTATTGACAGCCCAAACCTGAGCTTCCCAGCACCCACCAAAGCAGCTACTGCTGTTTCCAGCAAGTGCTTGGGAGCAGCCAGAGGTCTCCTTGGCTTTCATCTCCTTCCCCCGGGGAAAGCCCCAAGCCCCACAATGGGGCTTCTCAAGTCAACACTGGCTATTTTGCTGGCGCAGACTTGAGAAACTCCATGTCAGGCCTTCCAGCCCAAAACAGAGTTCAGGATACAGCAAAGCAGAGTCACACAGAGGTCCTCTTTTGATCCTCATGAAAATTTTTCCAAAAAGAAGCTCTCTTTTTGGCATAGCTTTATTTTATAGTATTTGCTTTTCTTTGTAATATGAATAGGAATTGTCTACAGACCTTTGGATGCTGGTGGACTTCGTCGGGGTAGCCTGGGCAAGAGCAAGGGGCACATGAATGCTTTCGACAGCGAGTGCTCCATCTTAAAAAGTGGCAGCTCCTCCTTCCTAACTCTTGCTATTTTGAGACAGTTGGCAGGATTCTGCAGAACTTTATAAATGACAAAATGTCGGCACTTGTGGAAGCAACAGTGCTTGCTTAAGTAGTCCCCTACTAAATATCTACTGTTCTTTTTCTTTTTTTTAAGTCTGTTGTTTTACTTTCTTTCCTCCTCTCCCCTCTAAACAGTTGTATTTTTCACCCACCTGAGATGATCTCCAATAGAATAATTTTTAATTTGCTTTTACATGAATTAGCAAATATAAATATAAGAAACATAAGAACAGCCCCACTGGATCAGGCCAAAGGCCCATCTAGTCCAGCTTCCTGTATCTCACAGCGGCCCACCAAATGCCCCAGGGAGCACACCAGATAACAAGAGACCTGCATCCTGGTGCCCTCCCTTGCAGCTGGCATTCTAAAATCAGGAGGTTGCACATACACATCATGGCTTGTAACCCATAATGGATTTTTCCTCCAGAAACTTGTCCAACCCCCTTTTAAAGGCATCCAGGCCAGATGCCGTCACCACATCCTGCGGCAAGGAGTTCCACAGACTGACCACACGCTGAGTAAAGAAATATTTTCTTTTGTCTGTCCTAACTCTCCCAACACTCAATTTGAGTGGATGTCCCTGGTTCTGGTGTTACATGAGAGTGTAAAAGAGCATCTCTCTATCCACTTTATCCTTCCCCTGCATAATTTTGGATGTCTCAGTCATGTCCCCCCTCAGGAGTCTCTTTTCTAGGCTGAAGAGGCCCAAACGCCTATACCCTAGGCGTGTCTATACCCTAGCGTGTCTTTCTCCTACCACTTCCTTGGAAGATGTGCTATCCTTAGCTTCAAGACTGAGCTGAAAGGTTGGGAGAAGATCAAAGCTCAGATAGAAGAAAAAAAATATCAATCATCAAGGGCTGAAAATAGGTCTAAAGTGGGTAGAAGCAGGAGAAAGAATGATCAATACTTCAATATTATCTGTCCACACTTGACTATATGACCAGTTCCTGACTATGAGCAATGAGAATATAGTTGCATGGGGAAGGACACAAGCAGCAGAGTAGTTCCTATTCCTTAGCAGAGCTGACAACCCCATCTGGTATTTCTCTGACAACCCTGTCCTTTTTTGCCAGGTAAATCTGACTTGCTGCATTCAAGTTCAAAGGTCCTGCCTGGAGATCACTTCCTAGGTCGTCGTGCCAGCCCCCTGTTGAGTTGGTCAGCTGTGGCCCAGACCAAGCGAAAGGCATCCAGTAAGAGCACCACTCTGCGACAGAACCTCTTCCAGCTCAACGGCAGCAGCAAGAAGCTACGGGCTAAAGAGGTGCTCTTCCCTGTGCACAGCATGGCTGCCCCTGTTTTTGGTAATGGCTTTGGCTCTGACTCATTCAGCCGCATTGCCAACTCCTACTCAGCTTTTGGAAGCACTGGCCTGGTTTTGCCAGCTGCCCAGAAGCTCTTGCGTGTCAAGAAAGCTGAACGGTTGGATTCTGAGCTGGGCAAGGGAGGGCGTCGGAAAGTGGGTGGTGAGTATCTGGTCAAGCTGGATCACGAGGGGGTGACATCACCCAAGAACAAAAACTGCAAGGCATTGCTGATGAGTGACAAAGACTTTGGGTCCCTTCCTGGCCATGGCTACAGCCACCCAGCCTTGGGGATCAAAGAGAAGAAGAGTGCGTTGCCCATGGGGTTGGCATTACGCAAGTACACGGGTCAAACAGAGTACGGACTGCATTGCGACAGTGACTGTCATAGCTCCTATTCTGACATGGATGAAGATGAGGTGGATGATCTGGGAGGCAGTGTTTCCTCTCGCTTCTTGACGCGCCTTTCTGTCTCTTCCTCCTCTTCGGGATCGTCTACTTCCTCCAGCTCTGGCTCTGGCTCCACCTCTAGCCTCTGCTCATCTGACAATGAGGACTCATCCTATAGCTCTGATGATGAGGATTCCACATTGCTTCTGCAGACCTGTCTTACGCACCCAGCCCTGCTAGCTCAGTCCGAAGCCCTGCATTCCAAGGGCAGCACCCTACAGAGGTGCTTTGGCACTAGTGCCAAGGGCAAGCTCAGACGCAAGGAGGCCCTGAGCTTCTCTAAAGCCAAAGAGTTCTCCCGCCGGCAGCGGCTACCCTCGGTGGAAAACCGGCCAAAGATCTCTGCATTTCTGCCAGCGCGCCAGCTGTGGAAGTGGTCTGGAAATCCCACTCAGGTATGGGAAAGAGTTTCATCCAGATATGTAGCATTTTAGCATCAGAAAAAATCTACTCCAGATTCAACAAGGATTCCATATGATGTGATCATCATAGATTTTGTTGTGCAAATTAAGGAAATTGGTTAAGTTTGCCAAGCGACTGAGGCAACTTTGGAAGTTTTTTATATGAGCTGTTTATTATGATGGAGCTGAAAGGAAGAACTAGAAGGAAGTGATTCATAAGCCTGTTTATTGATCCCTGTCTTTCTGTGACTTTTGACAGGACGACAGGTTGGGAAGTTTCCTACCCTTTTCAGTCTGTCTTCCTGTCCCTGATCAGAGTGGAAAAACCAAATTTCCCTTTCTCTAGTTTGTGACAAAAGAACAGTTAATTCCTGTTTTCATACTATTCTCATGTTAACTCATTTGAACATTAATGTCACTCTCATTTGCACAATTGCTTAGACGTATTTCCCATTGAAAGCAATGGAATTTACTTCCAGGTAAATATACTTATGATCAGATACAAAACAATCATGGGGACTTGCAGTGTATGGACTAAAGGTTGCTGCCATGTGGTCATCTAAAAGCCAAACTGGAAGAGAGATTAAAGATGTTGGGCCCAATCCTACGCAGTGCATGCCAGCGCACACTGTCGCAAACGTGCCATAAGGAGGCCCTAGCGCTGGTGCTCCGCAAGTGCTCTGCCTTTGCTAGCTCAGCACTGGCTGACACTTGGCTAGTGTTGGTGGAGCAGTGGAGAGGTAGGTGAGGGCATGGGAAGAGGCAGGGAGGAGGCATTCCAGGGTGAGGGGAGGTGGAGGGACAGTGGGAAGGGGGGGAGGAAGCGTGCCTGGGGAAGGAGGGAGGCGGGACCAATGGAGCTTTGCTCCACTGGATCCAGAGCCTCTGTGTCAGGCTAGCTGCCCGACCAACCTTCGGGTCTACATAGAAACGAGTAGCCCCATTGTGGGGCTATTTGCTTTACCCAGGGAAGGGGATGAAAGTCCCCTTCTCCCAAGGAGGTGGTGGCTGCTGTCTGGAGCACGCAGGATGTAGCGGCAACCATTTTTGGCGCTGCTGTAGCCCCGCGCACCAGGCACCTCAGGATTGGGTTGCCCATCTGCTGAAATGTGTGTGTTTCTCTTTAAAATATCAGCCATGGGGGCATAGGGTGGGGATTCAGATTGGGACCATGGCATGAGTGGAAGGGGATTTAAACCTTTTGCTCTTGTTCTGCCTTCCCACCAAAAATCCCTCCCCCAAAGCTCCCCCAAATAGTATGAAAACAGGTTTTTCTCTCAGGCCCCTTCGAAAAAAACATCAGGAATTCTCTCTGGGGCAGAGCTTGCTTTGGCCACTGAGTGGCCCCTGGTTAAGCTATAAACCCTGGAGTGCCTATTCTACTGTTGATGCCTAGGGAGCTTTGTTTCCATGGCAACAGTTGAAACTCCCTGGGGTGACCTCCAAGGGCCTTGGAGCCAGGAGGAAAGGGGATCCTATGTGTCACACAGGCCACTGTTGACTATGCTTCACCATGCCCTGTCCCCTCCCTGCAGCGTCGTGGCATGAAAGGTAAAGCACGGAAATTGTTCTACAAGGCGATTGTACGGGGCAAGGAGACTCTGCGCATTGGAGACTGTGCTGTTTTCCTGTCAGCTGGGCGACCTCACCTCCCATACATCGGCCGTATTGAAAGCATGTGGGAATCCTGGGGCAGCAACATGGTGGTCAAAGTTAAATGGTTCTACCATCCTGAGGAGACCAAGCTGGGCAAGCGGCATAGTGATGGGAAGGTAAGTGATGAAGCCAGGAAGTTAAAGAGGCACGGTCAGGAGCTGAGCTAGTATTAACTAGAGAAGTGAGGGGTGAAACAGATAGGGATTCCTGTCAGGGTTGGGCGCGGGGGCGGAGGAGGCAGCTAGACCCAAGGAACACAAACCACAGGAAGAGAGAGAGCCTACAGAAAGGAACAATGGGAAATAAAATTTCCCATGGGCAGGAGGTCTGGTCTAGAGGGTAGAGCCTCCGTTTGCCTGAAGATAACATCCGAAGGTCGCCAGTTCGAGGCCACCGGCACGTGAACGGTGAGACCTTGAAGCAGCTGACAAGCTGAGCCGAGTTATTCCACCTGCTCTTTGGAAGGAGCTGCTTGTCAGCCTGTGTGGGAGGAAAATGGAGACCAGAATATGATACCAGATCATAAAAGATCCATCTGAAATGTTGTGGTTCTTGAAAGACAGAACCTTCTTCAATTGTAAAAATCCCTGTTGGGATTTAGTATAGCCTACCTATGTAAACCGCCTTGAATTAAAGTCTGAGGAGAAATCTGATGACCAAGAAAGGTGGTATAGAAATACCTGTATTATTATTGTTATTGTTATTGTTATTCTCGATAATGGCTCAACAGTCATGTCAGACCTGCTGAATCTCTGCTGCTGGACTCCCAAGCTCTTCCTTTCCTTTTCCCTCCTTTATGTTTCAATTTCCTCCATCTGCTGTGCCATGTGCTGTTTTGCAAAGAAATGTGGTAGCCAAGACTGGAAAGCCTGCAACCAATGTGAGCAGCAGCAGTATTGGGGAAAGCTAGTTGGACTTGTCACATGATTATATTGGGTAATACTGCCATAGTAGGAAGAAGTCAAAGATCTCTCTCTCTCTCTCTCTCTCTCTCTCTCTCTCTCTCTCTCTCTCTCTCTCACACACACACACACACACACACACACACACACACACACACACACACACACACCCCAATTGTGTTCTTTTAAGTTGGAATGAGGTGAATGTGCTGAGCTCTGGCAGGCTTGCACTCAATTGTCTTTGTAGAGGATTTTTCCATCTAGTACTGAAGTCATCTTGACGCTTTTGTTCTTAACCACAGTGCCAGGATGCCATTCTGACCTCTAACCTTCTTACAGAATGCGCTGTACCAGTCGTGCCATGAGGATGAGAATGATGTCCAGACCATTTCGCACAAATGCCAGGTGGTTGAACGTGAACACTATGAGCAGCTGACCCGCAGCAAGAAGTACCAGGATCGGCAAGACCTCTACTACCTGGCAGGAAGTTATGATCCCACCACAGGCCGGCTTGTGACTGCAGATGGTGTGCCAATCCTGTGCTGAGGCTGCGGTATACAACCACTGCTCCAGGGCCAGAAAATGGCTAGGGGAGGCAGGAGGGCCAAGGGACAGTGGAAGGGGCCAGTCTCCTCGCACCATTTCCTGGCTGTTGGATGCGAGGCCCTGAAATATGCAAGGTGCCCAGCTTTGCCATGCCCGGGGTTGCAGGCTGATCCCGGCTCCCCACACGGCTCTGTACAGATTTGAATCCAAGCCATACTTTCCCTAGTACCTCTGACTGTTTGCCACAGGCCAAACACAAATCAGGTTACCGCTCTATTTATTTCGTGTGTAAATAATGTATTTCTGATGGGAAGTTTTATGGAAAATAAAGAAATGAGACAAACAAGGCAGGTTTTAGGGGGTGGGAGGGGAGGGTTATCTGATGGGTTTTATTTTGTGTTCGATGCACTGTTTTCCCCCCAGCTTAGCTGGGGGTGCGGACGCCAGGCAAGCCTGTAAATACAGAAGGGGGCACTTGAACGATGTGGCAGCACAGACTCCAAAAGTCTACGCTGACTTCCTCACAGGACTGTGTACTATAGATTCGCCTCCCCCACCCCCTCCTACCCTTTTTTATTATTATTATTATTGTTATTATTATTGTTATTCTAATGATAATTATTCTGACAATGTCTGCGGATGTTAATATGCTCCTGTTAAAGAGAAGATTATATATATTATTATAAAAATCAGGATCTTGCATTCTGGTCTCCATCTTAAGGCGGGGGATAAGAGGTGGGATAGCCTTTGCTTGAATTGCAGTGGACAGAAATCACCGGACCAATCACATAAGGTGCAATTTTGCAACTTGTGTAAGCTCCATTGGGGCTTGAATGGGATCGCATTCATACATACCCTTATGGGCAAGTCTCATTCATACCAAAGAGATTTGAACAAGAGTTTTTTTTTGTTGTTGGCTTGTACCTATTCTGCATCAATATTGTCACAGTTTCTCAGGTGGGGCTTGAATGTACCTGGCTGTGTCCAGAGCTGTGTGCCTAGATACATAATTACCAGAGCTGAGTTGTCGTCCTGTGAGTGGTCCTTGCTGTGGACACTTTTGCCTGGTTAGCATATACATGGTCTATGCAAATTTTAATAATTCAACATAGAAAATGATGTTGCCGCTGCACTTCAAACGATCTACACTTCTCCAGATAAAGAAGTTGGACAGTATAACAGCACCTTTGTGTTACAATTAAGATGTACAAACCAATGTACTTTGAAAAAACAGAGTCCTGGTCTTGCAATGTGACCTAGATTGGACCTGCACACCTTGTGATTCACCAAACTGAATGCAACCCACCAACCCTGTATTGTGACCTGACAAATGCTGGATGGATCCTCTTCTCACTTTTGTTGTCCCAGTTAGGTTTACTGGGCTGCTAGTGGACTGCCATACAGAAATAAATGGCTGCTCTCATCATGATGGGTCACATCCCACTCAGTGCAGGAATAGGAATGCTTCTTTCCTGGATAGTTGGATAGCTCTGGTGATGTCAGAAGCATCACTGATTTCTAACCAACTAAACACTGCATTGGTTTTTCTTGCCTGTCTAGTCTAGATGGCATGCTAGCCACTTTATTTTATTTTATTTATTACTTACTTAGTATCCTGCTTTTCTCCCCAAAGGGCACCAAAAGCAGCTATTTAAAGGAGGATTTGACAGAAATTATGCAAAATGTAACTTGCTGGGCCTTTTCCCAAGGAAAAGGCTAAAAACATTCTTAGGCTAAAAAAGTAAAAAATACTCTAACGTTATAGTGTATAAACCATTTGGAATTCCTCTATAATAAGGTTGCAGAAGAGGCTTGCCACTAGTAGTGTAATAGCCACTTTCAGCAGCATAGTGAATGCTCCTAAGAAGGAACAGTTACATCTACATATGAGGAGAATAATGGAAGACATAGGAAGGGGGGAAACTATTTAGGACATGAGAAATCTGTAAATGGCTCTACATGTTTTTTTAAAGCTTTAAAGGTCTCAGAGGCAGTACAGATATTGATCAGTTCAGTGCACTGGAGCTCCCCCTTTCCCAAAACAGCCCTGCTAAGGGCAGAAATACAGGAACAATATGTAGCAGCTTTGGTGTAGAGGATTTCAGATTAAGAAAAGAGCACAGGGAAGGTGGGAACATTTAAGTGCCCCCAGCACTGCTTCATTCAAAATCTTAGTGTCTCCCCCTCCCTGATAACTTCCATAAAATAAAAACAAAAAAGCTTGGAAGAATCAGTTCCAGGTACTCCACATCACAGCTGTTTTTGCTTAGAGTCTCCCAACTAGGGCCTAAATATGATTCAACTCCCTTTAAGTTCAGTGCCTCTGAAGAAGTTTATTCATAGCTGTCATAATGTCTCCATACTGTATAGAGTTTCTGAACTAGAAAACTTCCCCAGTGAAAATTTCTATCTCCTGAAACAAAGGTTTAACCTGTTGAATTTCTGCCTGTTGTGCAGCTGTTACAAAGCACAGGTACTCAGTTATCGAGCACCTCCTTTGCACACAGAAGGTCCCAAATGCAATTCCTGGTAGCATCTCCAGGTAGAGCAGAGAAAAAATCCTGTCTGAAGCCCTGGAGAGCAGCCAATTCGTTTCGACAAAACTGAGCTTGATGGACCAATGTTCTGCCTGAGCATAAGGCAGCGTCCTGTGTTCCCGTGCCAGAAAAAAAAGGCAGCAACCTTAATGTAGAAGTGGAAAGTCTGTTCCTGCCACCAAATTTTAGTGCTTCTACGATGAGATTGTTCTATTTCAGGTACAAGTGTCTATTTCTTAAATGTGTTGGACGAAGCTGCTTTTTTAAAAAATTAAAGTCTTACAGCTACTGCTGCTTAGCTCCTGTTGCTGGTTCTAGAGATCACAGATATGTAACTCCACCCCCTCCAGTGAAGGCAACAGCTTTAGACCTGCTGTGAAGAGGGAATTTCCTTTTGTGTACTATGCTTCTCTTTCTAGGCAGAATGAAGTTAACAGGCAAACCAACATTTCCTACTCAGTGTATATTTTTTCCCCTCAGTCCTTTGGTTGTAGTAAATAGGTTCACAGGAATATTTTCTCTTGGGCATTAGGACTTTATTTGCATTCACTGTACATTCCAGTCCTCCTGAAATAAGGTTTTATGAAGCAGTCCTGACAGGCACTTTGGCTCTGTAATTATTACACTTCCAGAAACTGAAACCTTAACAGCCATGGATTCAACAGGACATCAAATGACACAGTTCCAGGTGGATCCTCTCCCTGAACCTGGATCATGGAGAACCTGTGGTAACTCTAATTTTGAAGTTTTCCAGAAGACAACCTACCCTTACTATACAATTGAAAGTACTTAACCACTTTGGTATTTTTGTCGCCTGCATGACCCGCCTCATACCAGAACCTACTCCTGAAGCCATTCAGCTGCTGTTTTTTCTTACTTCCAACAAAGTTCTGAATGACTCCCTTTCCCCAGCTTTCCTAGCACCTCTCGGTCACAAGCTGCAGCCCCTAATGTCTGCTCAGTTATCTGCAAGAACTGGAGAAGGAGATCAGTCATCTTCATTCAAAATCTTAGTGTCTCCCCCTCCCTGATAACTTCCATAAAGTAAAAACAAAAAAGCTTGGAAGCTTGATAAGGGTCAGTTTCAGCACATGAAAAGAAGATAGTTTGTGATGGCCTTTTGGAAGTGTGTGGTTGCGAATTTGAGGCCCTCAGCAGATGTCTGACATTCAACAGGTAAGCAAAGTGAGGAAACAAGACTAAACTGATGCATCTCTTGCTCAATTGTTTTAAAGCTACAGTGGCAATCTCCAAATTACAGCCTGGCACCACACCTGCAACCTCTATGGTTCTTAGACACATAAGAATAGCTGCTAGCATTCCACACACTTGTAGTCCTCACCATCTGGGTCTGGCAACTGGGATTGTTGTGGTTTTTGCGACATAGCTCCTACCAGGGATGTGCAGTGCACCAGATGATGGCAGGTGAGGCAGAACCGCCCCATTGTAGTGCCCCATGGAAAAGCACCGCAGCTGCCCTGCCTGCTTACACCCACTTTCTCAGGTAAAAGGAGAGCCTCCTCAGGTGTAAGCAGGCAGGGCAGCTGCGGTGCTTTTCCATGGGGCACTACAATGGGGTGCTTCTGCCTCACCCCCACTGCATGTCCCTGGCTCCTATGCCTTTAAGAGATCCATGCCAGGCAGAAATTAAAACAGCAGACATTTCCTAACCTGACCAAGCTGTGGAAAGCTGCTCCTGCTAATTTCTGATATGCACCTGTTAAAAAGCACAAGAGCCCTGCCAGAAAAAAAAGCTGGCAATCATTGCAGAGGGAAAGATGTTAGTAGTAGACAGATGTGGCAGCTTGCTTCCTCCTGAAGTTTCTGCAGCACCTTGTCCTTTTAAACCCTGAGAGATGCAGCTACTCTTTCCTTACAGATTTGGAGAAGTAGGTAGAGTTCCCAGCAGCTAACACTACACAATTGGCTCTGTGATCAAGACAAATGAGGCCTCTCGTAAGCAGTTGGAGACAGTTGAATAATGGCAGGAGCGAGCAACTCTGATCAATAAAAAGGACATTTCATCAGGTAGCAGTGACAAGAGGGGCTGGTGGCAATTAGTTTTTAATATTGCAAAGCAATTGGGAATGAGGTAGGCTTAATTATTCATGCAGGAAATGCTGGCACCTGCCCCTAACAAGGCAGCAAGAGCTCAACAACAAGAGCTTGAGCTGTGGTCTCCGGCAGCCCCGGTAGGGTGACAAGGCACCTAGGCTATCATCACTACCATACAAGGTGATTATATCCCGGAAATGAATGTGAAGAACACATGAAAGAGTACAAAGCAGTTATAGTCATTCCCACAACAATGCGGCCTGCAAATGAACTCAAAGCCCCTGTGTGTGATCCAGTCACCTGGTGCAGATGCCAAGATTGGGTTCAGAATCCCAAGATTTTCAGATTTCATCCTTTTAAAACATGCAAGTTTCTAGCCCTTAAGGCTATGAATATTAGTTTGAAGGTATTTGGGAAATACTTAGAGGAAGCTTAAGCCAGGGATGGGGCAAGAAAGAGAGAGAGAGCAGGATTCCCAGTGGTTGGAGAACGAGATTTCAGTACCCACAATAGTTAGCTTCTCTCCACATGACAAAACAGAAGTAGAATTAGGTACAATCATTAAAGTTATGCCAGTTGGGTTTGTTTACCACTCCTATACTTTGAACATTACCTTGATTTGCAAACTAAAACAGGTGGTAATGCCTATTTGCATGCTATAAAAGTTTCAGATGCTGATTTCTGCAGAACAAACTACTATTAAAGACTCCAGTCAGGCCAGTTTTCTGGTTTATTGGTAACCCTAAAGATAATGTACATAACTTATGGAAGTGGACTTTTCTTGGTGCAGAATTTGACTAGCCTTGGGGCAGGCATTTTTGTTTAACGTCCAAGTTATATTCAGCCCAGGCAAACCCAATATTTAGATGGCTCTGTGGTGTCATACAACTATCAGATTCTATACATGGCAGCCGCTCCACATAGCTTTGTGTGAGTTGGTGTTGTTGCACAATCTGATTTAAAGTAGCGAGGAATGAGTGTGGCATAGGTGAGTAAGCAGTAGCCTGTTAAGGGCAGTTGGAAATCTTTGCTTGGTGGGATTGTAAGAATGGAATGGGCAAATAATACCACTCTGGTGCTAGGTCAGTGCAGGCTAACATGGGGTAATAAATATTTTGTCCGAGCACCAAATGCCAACTACTGATAGTTACTCAACACATACCAATTACAAATGTGATTTTTCTGGGCATTATTTATTCAGGTCATCAAGCACACATCTGCAATCTATCATAACCTGAAAATTTCTGGCCTAATCAACTAGAATTCCAAGGTCCAGTGATGAATGTGAACATGTAGATCAGGACAAGATAAAGAATGAGAAAGTGGGTAAGAGTTTGGTGGATACCATTGATTATATTTACTGTTGTTGTTGTTGGCAACCTTCAGTCTTGAAAGACTATGGTATCGCGCACTGAATGGTGGTTCTGGAACAGCATCTAGTGTGGCTGAAAAGGCCAATTCGGGAGTGACAATCCCTTCCACACTGGGAGCAAGTGGGAGGAATTTGCACAAGCGCTTGAGGAATCTCTTCCAGGCCCGGCCAACGCAAACGCATCCAACAGATGGGAACATTTCAAGAATGCCGTTTACAACGCCTTGTCCATATTTGGCAAGAAGACCAACAAGACGGCAGACTGGTTTGAAGCCCACTCTGAGGAGTTGACACCAGTCATTGAGGAAAAGAGGAGAGCTCATGCAGCATACAAGGCCTGTCCCAGTGAGCGCAACCTGCAGGTCCTCCGAGCTGCTCGCAGCAAAGTCCAGCAGACTGCCAGGAGATGTCAGCGAATGACTACTACTACTAGATGGAGCTAACGACTACTGGCTCCAGCTCTGCTCCGAGATATAGATAGCAGCTGACACAGGCAACATCAAGGGGATGTATGACGGTATCAAGCAGGCCCTAGGTCCAACGCAGAAGAAAATTGCCCCTCTGAAGTCTGCCACAGGCGAGGTCATCCAGGATCGGGCGCAGCAGATGGAACGCTGGGTGCAGCACTACTCTGAGCTATATTCCAGAGAAAATGTAGTCACCGAAGAAGTGCTGAACAACATTGAGTGCCTGCCTGTGCTGGAGGAGCTTGACAGTGAACCAACCCTAGAAGAACTTCACGTGGCCCTGGACTCCCTTGCCTTTGGAAAGGCACCTGGAAAAGACAGCATCCCTGCTGAAGTCCTAAAGTGCTGCAAAGAGATCATCGTCACTGAGCTGCATGAAATCCTCTGTCTCTGCTGGAGAGACGATGGAGTACCTCAAGACATGAGGGATGCAAACATCATCACACTGTACAAGAACAAAGGCGACAGGGGTGACTGCAACAACTACCGTGGCATCTCTCTCCTTAGCATTGTAGGAAAGTTGTTTGCCCGAGTTGCACTAAAGAGGCTCCAGGTACTTGCAAAGAGCATTTATCCAGAATCGTAGTGCGGATTCCAAGCCAACAGGTCCACCACTGATATGGTATTCTCCCTTAGACAACTGCAGGAGAAATGCAGGGAACAATGACAGCCACTCTTTATAGCCTTCATAGATCTCACGAAGGCTTTCGACCTGGGGGGGACGGCCTCTTATATTTACTAAAAGTTTCCTAAACCACCTTTCCACCTTAAAAAGTGACCAGAGTGGAGTACAACAAAAATACAAATAAAAACTAATGGGAATATGCTATAGGAACAAGTATCTGGCAAAGTCATAGCTTTTGGGGTGATGGATGTTTAGGCAGAGGTGTTGTGGAGATTTATATCAGGTAATAAATACAGGATGTGGAAGTAAATTGAGTATCTTCTGTGGAAATGAACAGGGCGAATGTAGTGTTAGAAGTTATTAAGAAGGAACTGAAGAGAAACAGCAAGTGCTATAAGGAGGAATTCTTGTAGAAGAGCACAACTGAAAAGTGGAATCCCCTTGGCTTTAAAGGAGGATCTGGGAGGTAAGAATTTGATTCACAGGTCATCACTCTTTTTTCTTGGTACTTTTGTCCTATCAGAGCTGTGATGCTTTAAGCAAGCACTGGTACTAAAAAGGGTATTTCTGTACTCTCTCATTTACAAGCCTAATGAGACAAAGGGTAAGCTGTAGGGTGGCAGGAGCAATAATCTTAAATATCTCCTAGGATGAGCAAATAACTTAAATCCTCTCATTGTGACTATGTGAGGGTGATATCCCTACTTTCCATCCTGTTGTAAGGTTGGTACTGTATAAGAAAGGATGTGTAGGCAGGCACACACACAAAGGGATGTGGAAAAGAGTCCAGGGACCTGCTGATCTTGAGATGCAAGGATTTAAGTGGCACCTGGAGAGAATTAGGCAGAAATGGCCCACCTCCTTGCAGACCTTTTGTAGAACAAATTCTTGTGGTTAGCCAACGCAATTGCTGCAAATTATACAAGCGGCATGGAGTTTGTTCCAGTGGGAGTGTGCAGTTGGCTCAGGCAGAGCTAATCTGACACAGCATGGCTGTGTGAGTGCACACACAAACTGTTTGTCTGAATTTTTCTCGTGGTGGTGGTGGTGGTGGTGGTGGGAACAAATGAGGAGAAGCCAGTTTTCTGGAGTCCTTGGAAGCCCACTGCCCTTGTCACAAGCCAAATACTTCTGTGCATTCTGCTGCTGCTACTGACTGGGGAGCTGCAGCAAAAGCAACAGACTTGAGAAGAGCTCCACACTTCTTGGGAAGGATTGTCCATGTGGATTTGATACGAGATGGTGGGAGTATTTTTGGCAAGCCTAGGGGAAATATATTAATCCTGATGAGTCTTTTTTACACTCATATCAGAGTTCAAATGGCCAGGCACTAAACAGTTGGGCTCCTTTTCCGCTATCCCATCATCCCAAATTTGAAGATGGGGGGGGGGGGGGGTTCTGAACATTTCTCTCTCTGCCTACCACCTTTGAATTACTATGACAAAGGTGGCAGCATGGCCACTGCAATGCTCTTAAAGCAAGGTGAGGGGGGAAAAGTCCAGGAAGTTTCCCAGCTTCAATACTGAATGGATTGTCCCAGCTTCCACATCATGTCATGGCCCATCAGCCCATGTGATCACTCCAGCCAGGGGTGATTTCAAGCTTCCAGAGGCACAAGCCTAAACCTGATTCACAGTATTACCATTGCCCCATTGTCTAAACACTAGTTGTGGCACAATGATAACACAGGCCTACAAAATTGAGGGTCAGAAAAGTTTTTCCCAAACTTTATGGTGGTTTGATATGCATTTGGGGTGCCGATTCCAAGAATGGCATCCGTTTTGCCCTATCATGTCTAGTTTTGGAGATGTAGTATAGCCTCATTAGTGAATGGTTCAAGCAGCTTCCTCACGAGGAAGCCATGGTGTAGGCTTCCTCATGAGGAAGCTGCTTGAACCATTCACTAATGAGGCTGTATACTATGTATATCTCCAAAACTAGACGTGATAGGGCAAAACGGATGCCATTTTTTGAATAGGCACCCCAAATATACCCAGGAATTGGTGTAACGTTTAAGGAAGCAAAATGTGTGTGGGCCTCTGTAATTGTTGTTTCTAAGGCATAAGTAGGGTGGGCAGTTCGTTGCCCCAGATCATGAGGCTGACTGACCAAGGCAGTTGCCTCAAGCAGCAGATTGACAGGAAGTTCTTCCCAACCCTAATCACCAGCTTTCCTCCACCTCTTTCTGCTTTGATTGGAAAAGAAAGAAGGGTGACATTGCAGAAGAAGTGCAGAAGAGAGAGTGGTGAGCAGGAATTCCTCCTCACTTCCTCTTCGGCTCCCCTCTCTTCCTTTTCCAATCCAGGGAGCAAGAGCAAAGGTTGGCACATCACCACATTGAGGAGGGGGACAGCATTTGGCACCCCACCTCAGGCACCAGGAGATCTTGAGCTGGCCTAGTCACAGAGTGTTACCACTGATCAGTGTTCAGATATGATGTGACATGAGGGCAGGTGCTCAAATTTTCAGGGCACTTTGCTACATCCCTGCCCGTTGTGTTTTCATGATTTTTCTGGCCAGTGGAGTAGCTAATGATCATGTAGCCCGGTGCCAAAATGTTGCCCTGGAAGTGATGTCACAACCGGAAGTGACATCGTACCCAGGCTTTTAAAAACGTGAAAATTGGGAGGAACCCACCTCCTCCCCACAGTAGCTTACCACCCACTTACTTTGCTGCCTCCCCCCAGTTGTTGTTGTTGTTGTTGTTATTATTAACTTTATTTCTACCCCGCCTTTCTCTCCAGAGGGACTCAAGGCAGCTTACAACAAGGTTAAAACAAATTTAAAAAATAATTTAAAAACAGATAAAAGCATATTAACAACTTATCATAGAAACAGTAGTCAGATAAAAAAGTAGTCAGGTAAAAAGAGCATAGAGCAGCAAATTATAGAATAATCAGGCCTGTAACCAGGTATTTAAAAAGATGTTAAAAGATGTTGAAAAGATGTTTAAAAAGGCTGGGAACTCAGAAGGCTTGTCTAAACAGAAGGGTCTTCAGGCCTTGCTGAAAAGTTTCAAGAGAGGGAACGGTTCTTAAGGCAAGGGGAAGGGAATTCCATAGCATTGGTGCCACTACTGAGAAGGCCCTATTACTTGCTGCCACCCCACGTACCTCCCTAGGCGGCGACACTTGTAAAAAGGCCTTCTCTGATTACCTAAGACAGGGGTGCCCAAACCCCGGCCCTGGGGCCACTTGCAGCCCTCAAGGACTCCCAATCCGGCCCGCAGGGAGCCCCCAGTCTCCAATAAGCCTCTGGCCCTCCGGAGATTTGTTGGAGGCCACACTGTTCCGACACAACTGCTCTCAGCATAACGGCCAACTGTTCAACCTCTTGTGTGAGCTGTGGGACAAGGGCTCTCTCCACTGCTTGCTGTTTACATCTGTGATGCAGCAGCGACAGAGAAGGAAAGGCCAGTCTTGCTTTGTGCAAGGCCTTTTATAGGCCTTGAGTTATTGCAAGACCTTCATTCATTCATCTCTAATATATCCCATCTCTATAAGTCCCATCTCTAATATATTCATTTATGTAAATTTATTCAAATTTGAAATGTAAATTAATTCCTTTTTCCCCTGGCCCCCGGCACAGTGTCAAAGTGATGATGTGGCCCTCCTGCCAAGAAGTTTGGACACCCCTGACCTAAGAGGACGAGCCGGATTGTACGGGAGTAGGCTATCTCGAAGATACCCTGACCCAGAGCAGTATAGGGCTTTAAAGGTCAAAACCAGCACCTTGAATTGGGCCTGGAAATGAATGGGCAGCCAATGCAGCTGCTGAAGAAGTGAACTGACAGAGTCAAACCACCTACCTC
Source organism: Tiliqua scincoides (assembly GCF_035046505.1). NCBI lineage: Eukaryota > Metazoa > Chordata > Lepidosauria > Squamata > Scincidae > Tiliqua > Tiliqua scincoides. The sequence goes on from NC_089822.1 coordinate 149,637,656, forward strand.
CAGTAACCACACGGGCCGCCGCATTCTGCAAAAGTTGCAGTTTCCAAACCGTCTTCAAGGGCAGACCCACACAGAGCGCATTACAATAATCTAACCTCGATGTCACCGTGGCATGGATCACCGTGGCCAGGTCTGCACGATCCAAGTACGGCCGCAGCTGGCGCACCAGCCGAAGCTGAGCAAAGGCCCCCCTAGCCACAGCTGCCACCTGGGAATCCAGGAACAGCTGCGAGTCCAGGTGGACCCCCAAGCTATGGACCTGCTCCTTCAGGGGAAGTGCAACCCCATTCAGTGCAAGCCGATAGTCCAGCACCTGCATCGAGGATTTCCGAACCAGGAGAGCCTCTGTCTTATCTGGATTTAGTTTCAGTTTGTTAGCCCCCATCCAGATCCTCACTGCCTCCAGACAGCGCTCCTGGCCCTCATCCGCCACCCTGGAGTCTGCAGCAAAGGAGAGATAGAGCTGGGTGTCATCGGCATATTGATGGCATCCCACTCCAAATCCCTGGATGACCTCTCCCAGTGGTTTCATGTAGATGTTAAATAGCATGGGGGACTGAATTGAACCCTGTGGCACCCCGCACCTCAAGGGCCAGGGTGTCAAACAGGAATTCCCCAGCACCACCATCTGGGACCAATCCTCCAAGTAGGAGCGGAACCACCACAAAACAGTGCCTCCAACTCCCAACTCGGCCAATCGGCCCAGAAGGATACCATGGTCGATGGTATTGAAAGCCGCTGAAAGGTCCAGCAGGACCAACAGGGATGCACTCCCCTGTCCAGTCCCCGGCATAGGTCATCCACCAAGGCGACCAGGGCAGTTTCTGTCCCAAAGCCCGGTCTGAAACCAGATTGAAAAGGATCCAGATAATCTGCTTCATCCAAGACCCTATGGAGTTGAGACGCCACCACCCGCTCAATTACCTTGCCCAGAAACGGGGTGTTGGAGACTGGCCAGTAGTTGTCTAATACAGTGGAATCCAGGGAGGGCCTCTTCAGGAGGGGGCGAACCACCGCCCGTTTCAAAGGACATGGTAACGTCCCCTCCATCAAGGAAGAGTTGACCACCCTTCCTGTCCACTCAGCTAGTCCACCCCGGGCAGCTCTTATCAGCCAAGCTGGGCAAGGGTCAAGCAGGCAGGCAGATGGCCTCACACTCCAAAGGAGTCTGTCCACATCCTCAGGCTGTACAAGCTGAAAAGAATCCCACAACACTGGACAAGCAGTTGCCAAGGGGACAAAGTCAGACATTGTCAATGCGGCATCCAAGTTGTGATGGATACGATCGATTTTTATCTGCAAAATGTTGTGCAAACTTGTCACAGCAGATGACTTTGTGTTCCTCCTGGTCTACTGGAGGGGCCTGATGGAGGAGGCCCTGTACCACATGGAGCAGCTCTGCCGGACGGTTCTCAGCAAATACAATGGTAGCAGAGAAGAAAGATCTCTTCGCTACCACCACCACGGAATAGGCTCTGTAATGAGCTCTACTCCGTATCCGATCGGATTCATCACAAGTTTTCTGCCACCGTCGCTCTAGACGTCTGCCCTGCCGCTTCATTATTCGCAGCTCCTCCGTGAACCAAGGAGCTGCTCCAAGTCTGCGACGTGGCAGAGATCGCTCTGGAGCAATCTCATCCACTGCCCTGGTCATTTCCCCATTCCAGAGGTCAACCAGGGCCTCAGATGAGACGTCAGTCTTGGTGGTGGGAAAATCCTCCAGAGCCCTGAGGAAACCTTCAGGATCCATTAGCCTCCGGGGGTGGACCATAGAATGCGGTCCCCCGCTTCTGCGAAGGTAAGAAGCCGTAACAAGCCTAAACCTTACAAGGAAGTGATCTGTCCATGACAACAGAGTAATCTTAATCTCCTCTACATCCAGATCATTACCCCTTGCCCAACTGTAAACACCAGGTCCAGCACGTGTCCTGCAGTATGTGTTGGGGCCAAAATCTTCTGGGACAGGCCCATGGTTTTCATGGCAGCCATGAAATCCTGAGCTGCACCTACCACAGGGGCCTCGGCATGAACACTGAAGTCCCCCAGCACTAGTAGGCGGGGGGACTCCAATGCTACCCCCGAGATCACCCTGGTCAGCTCAGACAGGGAGACTGTTGGACAGCAGGGCGGACAGTACACCAACAGAATCCCAATCTTGTCCAGCCCTCTCAACACAACATGCAGGCACTCGAACCCAGCAAACTGCTGAACAGAGCACATGGTAAGGGAGATGGACGCACGACAGACCGTTGCAACTCCCCGTCCCTGCAATCTTGGCTGCTGCAACACCTGGAAACCTGGTGGACAAAGTTCGGAGAGACGAACTCCGCCCGCCATGTCCAACCAGGTCTCTGTAATACATACCAGGTGGACTTTCTCATCCAGGATTAAATCCCGGATGATGCAGGTTTTGTTATTCACTGACCTGGCATTCAAAAGCAGCAGCTTCAGATCCAGGGACTCACTGCCAAGACCACCAGGCATCTGAGAATTGGGGAAAGGACCAGAAGGAGAGATGATCTGCCTATGATGGGTTTTCCTTCTCCTGTAATGGCCTGTCCAACCCCCACCACATCTCCCCTGACCCGTCACTCTCTTGATAGTGTCACCCCTCCCTTCCCCTGAGCTCCCTCCTAAGAAAAAACACAAGTGGCGAGGCCCACCTTCTGAGACTGGCCTATATAGACAGAAACAACCAGCAGGGCTGCTTATGACAAAGATAAAAGCAAGGCAAGCCTAACACTGGATGTCTCATAGGCCACTCCTCTGCTGGAAAGAGACTGTGCTGCCCTAAGGATTTATGTTGCTCCTCTCTCCCCTGCCTTTAAACAGAAGGGGAGGAATAATCCAACCGCTGTTTCAGTCCACCAACCAGGAAAGGAACTTCAGTCCTCTGGGCACGATCCCAGAGGACTGGCTCTTAGCCAGTCCAACCTGTCTGTCCTGTGAATCAGAGGGACTTTGATGTCATTGATGTCTGATCTTCCCAAATGAGCACAGGACAAACTGTGAGCAGTGATACCATTCCAAGCACCAGGAAGAAGCAAGAGCATTTGGACACCAAACAAAATGTTACTTGATTGTGTGGCAGGGCTGGGTATTGACTCAAAACTCTTCCTGTGCAAAGGGAGGGCATCACTACCAGATGGTCCACACTCAATTTTAGAAGGTCAGCATTTATTTCAAATTATCTACCCTCAAGCAAATGCAGCAAAAATGATCAGTTTCAGTTTATGGTAGATTAAGAGAAATGTCAGCCTACATGCAGTCTTCCATCAGCCATTGATAGGGTGATCATGAGCATTCTGGCAGGTTACCATTATGATGGAATCTGGGTTTACAATCCTCTGCAAACAAGCATTAATATGAGCAAGCAGAAATGTATGAAAAACAAAGAACGGGCTAGATTCTGCATGTCCTGATAGATCTCCATGACCGCCTTGCCAAATGCTAAATCTCTTGTGGCTAGAAGCCATCAGGGGCTAATTGCTAGCAAGTGGAGACAGCTGTAAGAACAGCAATTCTGATTTGGAAGCAGAAAGAGAAATTAATTCTAGATCTACTGAAGAGAAAGTGGATGGCCCTCCTTGGTTTTGGATCCACAGACTATTCTGGAAACAGTATATCTCAGAGAGAGTCTTGTGTACTACATTCAGTCAGGTTATCTGGGCTGTGATCTAGGCATTTAGCTCACACACAAACCAGGAAACCTGGAAATCAGGTTTAATAAATTAAACACTAAATGCTGTCATGTGTACTGCCTATTGGTGGGAACTTAAAGCGAATAGCCTCCATTTTGTAAATGAGCAGTAAATACAAGCTCCTATGTGGCAATACCCCAAAATGAGCTGTCAGTTACAGGAACTGGGACAGGGCCAGCAAGCAAGTGTGGGCTCTTTGCCAAGTGTGTTAATTTCAGCTGTACTTCATTAGAAGGCTGGTGTCGCTGGCATTTGGCCTAGGTCGTGGGATGGGAATATACCATACTGTGGTATGTGGGTGGAAGGTATTCCTCTTTATGGGGGACGGGGACAACGACGACCAGCCTGGCTTAGGGCAGTGACTGTGAGAAAACACAGGCCAGAGAAACTTCAGCAATTCTGTGGCAAGACAAGCTTGCTGTATGAGAGTATTGCAGTATCAGATGCAGGCTGCAAAGAGTATTGATGCTTATTCAAACTGTGTGTGGGTCATTGTCATGAATATGTACATGTTAGGCCTAGGTTGGCAGTAGAAGCCTAAACCAAACTAAGTCAGTAACGGAGAAGTGGCTAGAAGTTTCTAGCTGCAAGAATGTGAGTAAATAAACAAAAAAATTGTTGTCTCTCCTTTGCTGGCCAGAAAGGACAGATAACAAGAATTACAACCCATTGGAATGTTTAACACCTTAGTAGATGGAGGTGCGTGATCAAGCGTGATGGAATGCAGCTATGGATCTCCAGTTGGGAGGGGTAAAGAACTATGAGGGGCTAGCAACCAGGCCAACTTTAAGAAGGTTCTATCCTCAAAAGTTTCTGATTGGACAGTCTAAATAAATATGAAGTCACCTCAGCACTATTAGCATAAGAAGTATAATAATGAGTGCCCCAAGGGGTGTGCGTGTTCCTTCTTGGACACAGTTTTTAGGTGCAACATCCTGCATGCTGTGAGCTCCATTGTCCAACATGAGCAGCTGGCCTCATAGGTAGCCCTGGAGTTAAAAGATCTACAAGAGTAACTGACCCAGGAGAGAGATAGGAATTAATAGAGATAGCCAGTTAGCTTTATTATTTTATTGCTGATATGTTTCCAAGATATTTATGCCTCTAGCATTTGCTGCCTTACTGTAACCTTATGTAACCGTATGTACTTAATAAACTAAAATATCTTTTACTAAGCTCTTTCATTGTCTGTTGGGGACAAGGGTTCAGAATCCTGCCTAGCCGTTCAGCAAGCTACCAAGTGCTCGTTGAGGTCTAGTAACTTGAGGACTGAAGCTTTAATTGGCGAAAGTGCTCGGTGCCTGCAAGGGATAGAGTTAAGCCTAGAGGGTCTCAGTGACCCTGGACTGAGGCACTGGCACATACAGGGTGGTGGCAGTACTACTAAGCAGAGGGGCCTTGAAGGCTTTAGGGTTCGAGAACCAAGAACTCTGAGCACCCCAAACCCCCCCTAAGTTTACAACAGTCATCAACACAGAAGGCAAAGAAATGCTTCACAGAATATGAGAGTAGCATATGATAAGAGCAAGGACATTCTGCTTGCTCTTAACTCATAACTGCTAATAAATGCTTTTCATAGTTAATAAATTTGAAAGTGGCAAGAACATAAGAACATAAGAACAGTCCCACTGGATCAGGCCATAGGCCCATCTAGTCCAGCTTCCTGTATCTCACAGCGGCCCACCAAATGCCCCAGGGAGCACACCAGATAACAAGAGACCTCATCCTGGTGCCCTCCCCTACATCTGGCATTCTGACTTAACCCATTCCTAAAATCAGGAGGTTGCGCATACACATCATGGCTTGTACCCCATAATGGATTTTTCCTCCAGAAACTCGTCCAGTCCCCTTTTAAAGGCGTCTAGGCTAGACGCCAGCACCACATCCTGTGGCAAGGAGTTCCACAGACCGACCACACGCTGAGTAAAGAAATATTTTATTTTGTCTGTCCTAACCCGCCCAACACTCAATTTTAGTGGATGTCCCCTGGTTCTGGTGTTATGTGAGAGTGTAAAGAGCATCTCCCTATCCACTCTGTCCATTCCCTGCATAATTTTGTATGTCTCAATCATGTCCCCCCTCAAGCGTCTCTTTTCTAGGCTGAAGAGGCCCAAACGCCGTAGCCTTTCCTCATAAGGAAGGTGCCCCAGCCCCGTAATCATCTTAGTCGCTCTCTTTTGCACCTTTTCCATTTCCACTATGTCTTTTTTGAGATGCGGCGACCAGAACTGGACACAATACTCCAGGTGTGGCCTTACCATAGATTTGTACAACGGCATTATAATACTAGCCGTTTTGTTCTCAATACCCTTCCTAATGATCCCAAGCATAGAATTGGCCTTCTTCACTGCCGCAGCACATTGGGTCGACACTTTCATCGACCTGTCCACCACCACCCCAAGATCTCTCTCCTGATCTGTCACAGACAGCTCAGAACCCATCAGCCTATATCTAAAGTTTTGATTTTTTGCCCCAATGTGCATGACTTTACACTTACTGACATTGAAGCGCATCTGCCATTTTGCTGCCCATTCTGCCAGTCTGGAGAGATCCTTCTGGAGCTCCTCACAATCACTTCTGGTCTTTACCACACGGAAAAGTTTGGTGTCGTCTGCAAACTTAGCCACTTCACTGCTCAACCCTGTCTCCAGGTCATTTATGAAGAGGTTGAAAAGCACCGGTCCCAGGACAGATCCTTGGGGCACACCGCTTTTCACCTCTCTCCATTGTGAAAATTGCCCATTGACACCCACTCTCTGCTTCCTGGCCTCCAACCAGTTCTCAATCCACGAGAGGACCTGTCCTCTAATTCCCTGATTGTGGAGTTTTTTCAGTAGCCTTTGGTGAGGGACCGTGTCAAACGCCTTCTGAAAGTCCAGATATATAATGTCCACGGGTTCTCCCGCATCCACTGCCTGTTGACCTTTTCAAAGAATTCTATAAGGTTCGTGAGGCAAGACTTACCCTTACAGAAGCCATGCTGACTCTCCCTCAGCAAGGCCTGTTCGTCTATGTATTTTGAGATCCTATCTTTGATGAGGCATTCCACCATCTTACCCGGTATGGATGTTAGGCTGACCGGCCTGTAGTTTCCCGGGTCCCCCCTCTTTCCCTTTTTAAAAATAGGCGTGACATTTGCTATCCTCCAATCTTCTGGCACCGTGGCCGTTTTGAGGGACAAGGTGCATACCTTAGTCAAGAGATCTGCAACTTCATTCTTCAATTCCTTAATAACCCTTGGGTGGATGCCATCAGGGCCCGGTGACTTATTGATCTTTAATTTATCAATGAGGTCTGAAACATCTTCTCTTTTAACCTCTATCTGACTTAACTCCTCGGTTAGGAGGGGCCGTTCGGGCAGCGGTATCTACCCGAGGTCTTCTGCCGTGAAGACAGATGCAAAGAACTCATTTAATTTCTCTGCCATCTCTAAGTCTCCTTTTATCTCCCCTTTCCCTCCCTCACCATCCAGAGGGCCAACCGCTTCTCTGGCGGGTTTCCTGCTTCTAACATATTTGAAGAAGCTTTTATTATTCCCCTTAATGTTGCTGGCCATGCGTTCCTCATAGTCTCTCTTGGCCTCCCATATCAACTTCTTACATTTCTTTTGCCACAGTTTATGTTCCTTTTTATTCTCCTCATTAGGGCAAGACTTCCATTTACGGAAGGAAGCTTCCTTGCCCTTCACAGCCTCTCTAACTTGGCTGGTTAGCCATGCGGGCACTCTCCTGGATTTAGTGGAACCCTTCTTTCTTTGCGGTATACACCTCTGCTGGGCCTCTATTACTGTTGTTTTAAGCAGCCTCCATGCACTCTGGAGAGATTGGACTCTTTTTACCCTCCCTTTCAACCTCCTTCTAACCAGCCTCCTCATTTGAAGGAAGTCCGCCCGTCGGAAGTCAAGGGTTTTTGTTAGAGATTTGCCTGGTATTCTTCCCCCAATGTGCACGTCAAAACGGATCGCAGCATGATCACTGTTCCCCAAGCACAGAAATCACATCTCTCCTCTTGTGTACTGCCTCTTTAAAAGGAAAGGCCTCAAGATAAGACAGGCCAGATGAATAAACTGAAGAAACAGTTTCAATTTTGCAGCACTGGTCTGTGTGAGTGGTTTAGATGTATGATCTACTCAGAACTTGAATAGTCTAAGCTCAGGCCCAGGCAACTAAGTACGTAGTTCCCAGACACATTCTAACAAGCACAATATATCTGAGAACTGTCTTTCGTTGCCTAGGTCTGGGCTAGAACTATACAAGGAAGCTTCTCTGCCCTGAGCACTTTCAGCGAGTTGTAAACAATATGTAGTTGAATTGTTAGAAGTCGTCTAATGTGTTGCTGTTCTCCCATATCCAGGATATGGGAGAACAGACGCGTGTGGCCTCTGGGAACCCAGTGCCTCGGGAACTAAGTGCCAGGTAAGGCACAAGAGTTTAGCATCTGGGCGAGGAGAAGGCAAGGAGACCTCTGAGTTTTGGAGAAGGAGAGGAGGAGGAGCAGGAGGAGGAGTAAGTGTACTCATTCTAACGCTTTGTCTTTCTAACTCCCTGTCTTTTAACCTTACCTTTAAAGCAACCTTAAATCAAAATTGAAAGTTAGCACCTAAGGGAGGTACATAGGGCTACTCTGAGCAGGAGCAGAGTCCTACTCGTGAGTAAGAGCAGAGTCCTACTCGTGAGTAAGAGCCCAAGGGTCAGGCATTTAAATCAAAGTTGAAAGTTAGCTGCACCTAAGGTAGCACCTAATCGAAGGAAGGGAGGAGGATAAAGTGGAAAGCAGGTTTTTCTACTTGTTTAAATTAAACCTATACTTAACCCAGGTTAAACTTAATCTAAGTTAGAACATAACCTAAACAGGTCAGTAAATTGGGACACAGGATCTAGAGAGCAATAAATAATTAAACAAACCCAAATAAAAACTAGCTTGAGTCCAGCCCAAGAGAACAGAACTAGGAGGGAAAGAACCTAGGAAGGGCCAATTCCCAACCCATTAAGAGCCCCATTAGGCTAATCCAAGCAGTCCATTCAGGAGCCTGCAGAGTAGGTCACGCCCATCAGCAGCCATTTGCCTTCCTGAGCTTTTGTAAACTCACCTGGGAAGGCCAGCCCCCTTTCAATCAGGAAGGGAGGAGGGAGGAGGAGCCAGACAGGAGTATAAAGCTAGGCGGGCCATCGCGTGAGGCTCTCTGCAGACGCGTGTGGCCTCTGGGAACCCAGTGCCTCGGGAACTAAGTGCCAGGTAAGGCACAAGAGTTTAGCATCTGGGCGAGTTCAGCAGCAGGGCGAGGAGGCCAGGGCCCCAGACACTGCCCTTCCTCTTCCCTTGAGAAGAGGGCTGCTATCCAGTGTACGGTTTTTAAAAGGACCCCTAAATAAAACAACAACAACAAAAAAAAAAAAGCTATGCAGTCAGACAGCCAGCAGCAGGGTGGGGGCTATCCAGTGTTCTGCATTGAGTGCCACATGTATGATTATATGCCTCTGGGGCATAAGTCATGGGTGTGTCCTCGGTGCAAGGAGCTCCAGGGTCTCAGGGAACGTGTCCGCTCCCTTGAAGCCTTGGTGGCCGACCTGGAGAAGCACAGGCAGCCAGAGGAGGACCGTGGGGAGACTTCCGGGGACGATCAGGCTTCGTCCCAACCTCAGGCATGCAGCTCCTCGGCTGCCCGGGTGGGAAGTCTCGGGACTGGAGGACGTCATCCTGGAGAGGAGGAAAACAATCCCCTAGGGGGGACCCCTTCTCCAGGGGATGGGCCCGTATCCAAGCGCACTCGGGATACTCCTCGGCGGGAGGGGGGTCGGGGGCTTCTTGTAGTGGGGGATTTGATTATTAGAAACATAGAGAGGGGGGTTTGTGACGGATGTGAGGACCGCATGGTGACTTGCCTGCCTGGTGCGAAGGTTGCGGACATCACTTCTCGTCTAGACAGGCTAGTAGACAGTGCTGGGGGAGAGGTAGCGGCTGTGGTGCATGTCGGCACCAACGACGTGGGCAAGTGTAGCTGGGAGGTCCTGGAGGCCAAATTTAGACTTTTAGGCAGGAAGCTGAAAGCCAGGACCTCAAAGGTAGCGTTCTCTGAAGTGCTACCTGTTCCACGTGCAGGGCCAGCTAGGCAGGCGGAGATCAGGGGTCTCAATGTGTGGATGAGACGGTGGTGTAGGGAGGAGGGGTTTAGATTCGTTAGGCACTGGGGAACGTTTTGGGACAAGCGGGGCCTGTACAAGAGGGACGGGCTCCATTTGAACCAGAATGGAACCAGACTGCTGGCGCATAACATTAAAAAGGTGGCAGAGCAGCTTTTAAACTGATCCCTGGGGGAAGGCTGACAGGAGCCGAGGGGCATCCGGTTCGGGACTCCTCATCCCAATGGGATGAGGATGGGGAGGTTAGAGAACAACAAGACAAAGGCAGGGTAAGAGAAGAAATTGGGAAAGGTAGGGTGATGGGATGTGATAGACGGTTTGGCACAATGAGAGGATGCGGGGACAAAGGAGCGAATAAGCAGCCCATCCTGGGGCATTCCATGTATAAATGCTTTTATGTGAATGCCCGAAGTCTACGAGCAAAGGTGGGAGAACTGGAATGTCTGGTGACAAGGGAAAATATTGATATAGTGGGCATAACGGAAACCTGGTGGAATGCGGAGAATCAGTGGGATACTGCAATCCCGGGCTATAAACTCTACAGGAGGGACAGGCAGGGGCGTGTTGGAGGTGGGGTGGCCCTTTATGTTAAGGAAGGGATAGAATCCAGCAAAGTAGAGATTGAAGGTGGGTCCGACTCCACCGTAGAATCTCTGTGGGTTAAATTACCAGGCTTGTGCAGCGATGTAATACTGGGGGTGTGCTATCGTCCTCCGGACCAGAAATCGGATGGGGACCTTGAAATGAGGAAACAGATCAGGGAGGTGACAAGGAGGGACAGGGTTGTAATCATGGGGGACTTCAATTATCCTCATATTGACTGGGTCAATTTGTGTTCTGGTCACGATAAGGAAACCGGATTTCTTGACGTGCTAAATGACTGTGGCTTAGAGCAGCTAGTCACGGAGCCCACCAGAGGACAGGTGACTCTGGATTTAATATAGTGCGGTACGCAGGACCTGGTTAGAGATGTAAACGTTACTGAGCCATTGGGGAACAGTGATCATGCTGCAATCCGTTTTGACGTGCACGTTGGGGGAAGAATACCAGGCAAATCTCTAACAAAAACCCTTGACTTCCGACGGGCGGACTTCCCTCAAATGAGGAGGCTGGTTAGAAGGAAGTTGAAAGGGAGGGTAAAAAGAGTCCAATCTCTCCAGAGTGCATGGAGGCTGCTTAAAACAACAGTAATAGAGGCCCAGCAGAGGTGTATACCGCAAAGAAAAAAGGGTTCCACTAAATCCAGGAGGGTGCCCGCATGGCTAACCAGCCAAGTTAGAGAGGCTGTGAAGGGCAAGGAAGCTTCCTTCTGTAAATGGAAGTCTTGCCCTAATGAGGAGAATAAAAAGGAACATAAACTGTGGCAAAAGAAATGTAAGAAGGTGATATGGGAGGCCAAGCGAGACTATGAGGAACGCATGGCCAGCAACATTAAGGGGAACAATAAAAGCTTCTTCAAATATGTTAGAAGCAGGAAACCCGCCAGAGAAGCGGTTGGCCCTCTGGATGGTGAGGGAGGGAAAGGGGAGATAAAAGGAGACTTAGAGATGGCAGAGAAATTAAATGAGTTCTTTGCATCTGTCTTCACGGCAGAAGACCTCGGGCAGATACCGCTGCCCGAACGGCCCCTCCTGACCGAGGAGTTAAGTCAGATAGAGGTTAAAAGAGAAGATGTTTCAGACCTCATTGATAAATTAAAGATCAATAAGTCACCGGGCCCTGATGGCATCCACCCAAGGGTTATTAAGGAATTGAAGAATGAAGTTGCAGATCTCTTGACTAAGGTATGCAACTTGTCCCTCAAAACGGCCATGGTGCCAGAAGATTGGAGGATAGCAAATGTCACGCCTATTTTTAAAAAGGGAAAGAGGGGGGACCTGGGAAACTATAGGCCGGTCAGCCTAACATCCATACCGGGTAAGATGGTGGAATGCCTCATCAAAGATAGGATCTCAAAATACATAGACGAACAGGCCTTGCTGAGGGAGAGTCAGCATGGCTTCTGTAAGGGTAAGTCTTGCCTCACGAACCTTATAGAATTCTTTGAAAAGGTCAACAGGCATGTGGATGCGGGAGAACCCATGGACATTATATATCTGGACTTTCAGAAGGCGTTTGACACGGTCCATCACCAAAGGCTACTGAAAAAACTCCACAGTCAGGGAATTAGAGGACAGGTCCTCTCGTGGATTGAGAACTGGTTGGAGGCCAGGAAGCAGAGAGTGGGTGTCAATGGGCAATTTTCACAATGGAGAGAGGTGAAAAGCAGTGTGCCCCAAGGATCTGTCCTGGGACCGGTGCTTTTCAACCTCTTCATAAATGACCTGGAGACAGGGTTGAGCAGTGAAGTGGCTAAGTTTGCAGACGACACCAAACTTTTCCGTGTGGTAAAGACCAGAAGTGATTGTGAGGAGCTCCAGAAGGATCTCTCCAGACTGGCAGAATGGGCAGCAAAATGGCAGATGCGCTTCAATGTCAGTAAGTGTAAAGTCATGCACATTGGGGCAAAAAATCAAAACTTTAGATATAGGCTGATGGGTTCTGAGCTGTCTGTGACAGATCAGGAGAGAGATCTTGGGGTGGTGGTGGACAGGTCGATGAAAGTGTCGACCCAATGTGCGGCGGCAGTGAAGAAGGCCAATTCTATGCTTGGGATCATTAGGAAGGGTATTGAGAACAAAATGGCTAGTATTATAATGCCGTTGTACAAATCGATGGTAAGGCCACACCTGGAGTATTGTGTCCAGTTCTGGTCGCCGCATCTCAAAAAAGACATAGTGGAAATGGAAAAGGTGCAAAAGAGAGCGACTAAGATGATTACGGGGCTGGGGCACCTTCCTTATGAGGAAAGGCTACGGCATTTGGGCCTCTTCAGCCTAGAAGAGACGCTTGAGGGGGGACATGATTGAGACATACAAAATTATGCAGGGGATGGACAGAGTGGATAGGGAGATGCTCTTTACACTCTCACATAATACCAGAACCAGGGGACATCCACTAAAATTGAGTGTTGGGCGGGTTAGGACAGACAAAAGAAAATATTTCTTTACTCAGCGTGTGGTCGGTCTGTGGAACTCCTTGCCACAGGATGTGGTGCTGGTGTCTAGCCTAGATGCCTTTAAAAGGGGATTGGACGAGTTTCTGGAGGAAAAATCCATTATGGGGTACAAGCCATGATGAGTATGCGCAACCTCCTGATTTTAGGAATGGGTTAAGTCAGAATGCCAGATGTAGGGGAGGGCACCAGGATGAGGTCTCTTGTTATCTGGTGTGCTCCCTGGGGCATTTGGTGGGCCGCTGTGAGATACAGGAAGCTGGACTAGATGGGCCTATGGCCTGATCCAGTGGGGCTGTTCTTATGTTCTTATGTTCTTATATCTGGTCTGAAATCCTCTAGCCTCACAGTCCCATGGAGGAATCCTCAGTGCATGAGGAGGTCTTTAAACATGACACAAGTCACTCCAGAAATCCAGAAATCACTAATACTGGTTTTCTAGCCAAAGATATGGATATTTTTTTAAGCATCTTCTCTGTGTCCAACTGTGTTGTGGAATCTGGAGTCCTCACACTGTCTCTATAAACCTCAACTGGTCATAGGTCCACAAATGCTGAAGTGCCAGAGAAGTTGGTAGGACTGAGGTGGCAGGTAATCATTCAAAAGAGCAGGAGATGCTCAGAGATACCTCATCTTCTTTGCCTGCACAATAATTTAGAGCCCAACACATCCACAGTGCAATCTTAACATTCACCTTGCAATGGTTGCCTTGAAGCTCCATATGGCAGTATATGTTTTTGCAATCAAGTGCATTATACTAGAAATGAAGCCACCATCTCAGGCAATGACTCTACAGGTATGCACGGAACAGCACAAGTATGTTTCTAAAGGCCCAATCCTCTCCTTGAGACATGCCAGCATATTTCCATGTATGCCAGCACAATGATAACTTTCCTGGCATAGAAGTCCACCTAACTATGGACATGCTACAGACACTGACATAACATCAGAAAAATGCCATGATGTGTCACTTGGATATCACTCAGATATTCATTTGGAGAATATCAGCAATTTCATTTGGAGAGGCCAAACCAGGGAGGAGATGTGGGAGGGGTGGGAGGGATGAGGAGGAGGAGTCAGTATATACCATATATCCTAACCCCCCTTCAGACAGTGGACATGCCCCCAATGACAGAAAAGCACTATGCTAATGATGGAGCTGGTGTAGATAAGGAGTCACCCCATAGGGAATAATGGGGAAAGGAAAAACAGCAAAAAAAATGCATCTCCTGTCACCCCATGCCACGCCCACTTTCTTACCTACAAAGGACCATAGGATACAGACTACATTTGGCAGCCAATCACAGTGCACCAACCCAAATAATAAAGCTCCTTGCCAGGGAGACTACATCTCAGATGTTCAGACATATGGCATGGAGCCAGACCCCACAGGCATGTGTGACTTGGCTGCCTGTTGGATAACTTGCCATGGCATAAAGGTTGTGCTAGAAAGAGATGGTTGCCAACCTCTTATGTGTTTCTGTTACAGATACTGCTCCATCACTGATACACTTCAATTAAAACTTTGGCTGGACTATCCTTGTTGCCTATTTTTTAGTAGGTAGGGATTTCTTCTTCCAGCCCTAGTAGTTTCTTTTCTCAGACTGGGACTCTGCAGGGGCAAGGGGCTTCTCTGCTCTTGGGGTCTGCAGCATCCTCACTATGGCTTCTTGAGCTGGGGGGGGGGCACTCCTCAGTGATCATGCACCCTGTCCTCTGCAAGCAGCAGGGCTCTGTTCACCCTGGGTCTTGCATGCAATTCCCCATTATTTGGGATTCCAGTTTAACCCTAACCATTAGTCCTGGGACAGCATCCCTTGAATTTCATTTTAGCATATAATCTAATTGAGAAGTCCCAGGCTACAGTCCATCTGTGGTTTTATAGGGGCTGCTGGCGGTAAATTAGATCCATCCCATTCTATTGGATATGTTGTCATTTTTATGACTTTGGGAGTTCTAAAAATAGGAGAGCCAAGAAGGCGGAAGGGAGCGAGGGGCAGGGATGCGGGCAGGCAAAGGACTAGTCCACAATTGCCAAACTCCCTTCTTTCCCTTTTCACATTTGAAAATTCTGGCTACTTTATACAAATCTCACTCAATGTCACTTCCTGGCTGGAACACAAACTTTGCTGATGTGGAGAACAAGAGGCAACTTCAAACAGCTATTGGCATGTGCCGGAAATAGATAAAGTGAAGAAAAAAAACACAAAAGAAAGGTCAGGGTGGGCTTTGCCAGATCACAGTCCAAAGCAAAGAAGGGGAGCAGAATGGGGTGTCTGTGTGTAAGAGAGAGACACACAGAGAGAGATCTGTTTATCAGCTCTGGTGAAGATCAAATTTTAATTCTCTGCTCTCCCATATTTTCCTGTGCACTAAAATGCACCAGCAGACTTCCCCATCTTTTTCAATGAATGGAGCAGCTTTGCATTTACCCTTTGCACATGTGAAGGTGCTCTTCTGTTAAAGAGAGTGAACAAGTCCTTCAGAGTGCTTGGCCGGTACATATCAGCCTCACACTGGTACATAGGTCCCTGGATTGGCATATTCCTGTGATGCTGGGCAACTAGGCTATGTATCATTCATCAAATGTACAAGAAGTGCAAGAGCTCTGCCTTTTGTTACACAGGAACTTAGATGTTGGTTGGAATGTGTGGCAAAACTGGCATAGCTTTGTGAGAATGTGCCAAAATCAGTAGTGAAATATATGTTTTGATCTGAGGTCACAGACCCTCTTCAGTATTCAGAACACATACTATACTAGCAACACAAAGGAATTACCATCAGTTGTTCTAAATGGGGAGGGAACCAACAAACCAACCTGAAGAATGGGTAAACGGATAACCCAAGACATTTTGGTGACTGAAACAGAAAATCTGAATGGCTTGTTCTCCAGCTAATTAACATGGGACACAATCCTTGGAAGTTCTTCTGTGCAGGTCTTATTGAAACAATGGAAGTTGGACATCAGAGTCAATTAATAATACTTTTCGCTGCAGGTGGAGTTGCATATTTAAGTGATCACCCACTGGGAGAACTCAGCATACTGAAAACTAGCATGTCTGGAAGAAGGATTCAGCTTAGCTTTTTTTCCTGCCTGTTTTCTAAATACAGGGAGGCATCTTTTCCCTGATGAGGGTGAGATTTTAACCCTTCATGCGGAACCATTCAAGCACACAACCTCACATATGTCGCTTGAAGTGGTATACTGTATTATAGGAAAAGTTTTACCACTTTATTGTATAAACTTAACTGGTCCATAGATTCCTGCATGTGAAAAAGTAGCCTCCAGCTGTAGCATATGCAAAAGACTGCCATCATAATATAAACAGCTATGCAGTCTTGCTGACTCATGAACTGATTTGGTGTTCTGAGCACATGTACACATTCCCCTCCCCCGGTGATTAACTCCATAACTCTAAGCCCAGCTGCTAGGAAAAGCTATGCTCTCCATGGCTCTGCCCCAAATGTGAGCATTTCCCATAGGAAGTGTAGGTAAGAGGTAGAGATTAGATACTGTCTTATTTGTTTGTGCAGTCTACATACCAGTAGTTGCAGTTTCACTTCTTGTCAATAAGGTTTTTTGTTGCCATTATGTTTGATCCTTCAAATACCAAAATAGTATGAGAGAGCAGGAAGGAGTTTGGGCTTGTCTCTTATGCCGTAGCCTGGTCATAGTCCATCCTCCTCCCATCTAAGTGCCCCACAGGTTCTTCCTGCCTCTGCCACAGGTCAGTTACTTACACCCTAAGAAATCTATGTGTCAGCTTCCACCTCCAGGAAATTGTTACAAATACTCAAACCCATTATCACAAAATGCCCAGGAGATACCCTGGTCAGATCTTTAACAGCTGAAAGCTAATAAAATAAGAACAGCCCCACTGAATCAGGCCATAGGCTCATCTAGTCCAGCTTCCTGTATCTCACAGTGGCCAACCAAATGCCCCAGGAAGCACACAAGACGAGAGATCTGCATCCTGGTGTGCTCCCTTGCATCTGGCATTCTGATGTAGCCCATTTCTAAAATCAGGAGGTTGCACATACACATCATGGCTTGTAACCCGTGATGGACTTTTCCTCCAGAAATATGTCCAATCCCCTTTTAAAGGCATCTAGGCCCGATGCCATCACCACATCCTGTGACAAGGAGTTTCATAAACTAACTACATGCTGAGTAAAGAAATATTTTATTTTGTGTGTCCTAACTCTCCCAACACTCAATTTAAGTGGATGTCCTCTGGTTCTGGTGTTGTGTGAAAGGGAAAAGAACATCTCTCTATTCCCTCTATCCTTCCCGTGCATAATTCTGTGTATCTCAATCGTGTCCTCCCTCAGGTGCCTTTTTTCCAGAATGAAGAGCCCCAAATGCTATAGCCTTTCCTCATAAAGAAGGTGCCCCAGCCCAGTAATCATTTTTGCTACTCTCTTTTGCACGTTTTCCATTTCTACTATATCCTTTTTGAGATGTGGCGACCAGAACTGGATGCAATACTCCAGGTGTGGCCTTACCATCGATTTGCACAACAGCATTATAATATTAGCTGTTTTATTCTCAATACCTTTTCTAATGATCCCAAGAATAAATTAGCCTTCTTAACCGCTGCCGCACATTGGGTTGACACTTTCATAGAGGTGTCCACCACCACCCCAAGATCCTTCTCCTGTTCCGTCTCAGACAGCTCAGAACTCATTATCCTATGTGTGAAATTTTGGTTTTCTTGCCCCAATGTGCATGACTTTACATTTACTTACATTGAAATGCACCTGCCATTTTGCTGCCCAATCTGCCAGTTTGGAGAGATCCTTTTGGAACTCCTCACAATCGCTTCTGGTGTTCACCACTCAGAAAAGCTTGGTGTCATCTGCAAACTTGGCCACCTCGCTGCTCAACCCAGGTCACTGATGAAGAGGTTGAAAAGCACCAGTCCCAAGACAGGTCCTTGAGGCACACCACTTTTCAGAGGTGCAGACTTTCTCACAAATAGTATGCATGCTCATGGAGACAAAAAGTACCCCAAGGGCCCGATTATTATTATTATTAACAGTATTTATATACTGCTTTTCAACTAAAAGTTCACAAAGCGGTTTACAGAGAAAAAATCAAATAACTAAATGGCATATCTACTCAGAAATCCCATTATAGTCACTGGGTTTTATTCCCAGGTAAGGGCCCAATCCGATCCAACTTTCCAGCCCCAGTGCAGCTGCAACGCAGTAATGGATGTCCCTAGATGCCACGGATTCCTTTTTTTTTTTTTGAGGCTTTGCTCAGGAGGGTGTAGTGGTTTGGGAATTGGACTTAGACCTGCAAGATCCAGGTTCAAATCCCACCTCAGCCAAGACTTATTGTCAACTTATGACCTGCCAAGCCAAATTCTGTTTCAAAGTCAGGGTGGTGTAGTGGTCTGGGAGGTGAGACCTGTAAAATCCAGATTCAAATCCCCCCTCAGCCAGGAAGTTTCCTGGGTGACCTTGGGCCAGTCACTTTCTCTCAGCCTCACCTATTTCACAGGGTTGTTGTGAGGACAAAAGGGAGGGAGGAACTGTGAGCTCCTTGGAGGAAGGGCAGTATAAAGCGCATGGCTTGAGTGTGCCTGAGCACCTCCCTCAGCGGTGGTGCTTTTTGAAGGACTGCGGTGGGGAGGCTCTGCCTGACCTGCCTCCCCAGCCAGCACAGGTCCCTGCTGGAGTCAAGGGGAGGTGGAGACCCAGGCCTCAGCTAGAGACTGGAGGAAGGGACTGTGGCAAGGCTGAACCTCCTGCCAAAAGGCCCTCCAGCAGCAGGCGATGAGAGGCCTCGGCCTGAGGGGTGGAGAGCCACGGCCACCACACAGGCCCTGGAGGGGGCTGCATCTGTGGGAAAGCACTCTGCACACGCTCAGAGGGAGGGCTGTACACGCCCCAGGACCAAGCCCAGCTCAAACAGATCCCTGAGCAGCCATGCATTGCCTTGCTCCAGCCAGCACCACACCGGCTTGTCACGGTGACCTACATGGGGCCACCTGCTGACCCATTTCAGGTCCACCGAAACAAACCGCCTCCGCCTCCTCCCCCTACCCATCACGGTGGTGTCAGTCACACGGGGTTTCCATGGTGACTACTTCAGCCCCGCCCCCCGCCTCGCGCGGGTCAGAGCGGTTGGCCGTTTGGGAAAGTCTGTCCCTTTTTGCCGCTCTAGGCCGTGCCGCCTCTGTGGTGCGGTATCCCGGAAGCGCCAGCAGAGCAAGGGAACTAGGAAGTGTGTGCGACGTGTTCGTTGGGAGCCGGGTCCGAGAAGCGTTGCCTTGGAGACCCCTCGCCGGAAGGAGCGCCCCGTTCTCCGGCCCTCCCCTGAGTCGGGAGCCCCCTCCGGGAGCAGCGCCGCCACACCCCCGCGCCCCCCCGCCGGCGCCCCCAGGCTCCAGGGATGGCGGCCGCCCCCTCCTCCGGCTCCAACTGGGGCCTCATCATGAACATCGTGAACAGCATCGTCGGCGTGAGCGTCCTCACCATGCCCTTCTGCTTCCGCCAGGTCGGTCCCGCTGGAGCTCTCCTCCCCCTCCGTCGGCTGGCTCTGCGGGTCCAGGCCTCTCCTGCCGGGAGCCCGCCCTGCTCCTCCTGTCAGAAAGCGGGTGAGCCGGTGGGTGCGAGGCAGGCGGGTGCGCTCAGCAGGTGCAACCAATAGATGAGACAGGTAGGTGTGTAGGTAGGTGCACTCAACAGCTGAGGCGGGTAGAGGCTCAACTGGTGCAGGTAGGTGTACTCAATAGATGGTGCAGGTAGAGGCTCAATAGGTGCAGGTAGGTGCACTCAATTGGTGAGACAGGTAAACTGGTGCAGGTAGGTGCACTCAATAGATGGTGCAGGTAGAGGCTCAATAGGTGCAAGTAGGTGCACTCAATTGGTGAGACAGGTAGAGGCTCAATAGGTGCAGCTTTTCTCCAATTTTATTGACTGCTGTGTGGAGAAGATGTTGTCTTTCTGATTTTCACCTTTTGCACGGTACTTCACTATCTCTGCTGTCTTAACTTCCTCAGTTTTACACCAATCATGCTTTCCTTTTTTAATTACTATTTCCTTCATTAATTTATAACTTTCTGTAGCAGCAATTTTCAACCTTTTTCATCTCACGGCACTGAGAAGGCACAAAATTGTCAAGGCACACCATCAGCTTTTGTTACCATTGACAAGGCACACTGTGCTGCTGGTAGAAGGCTCACATCCCCCAATTGCCCTACTAATATGACCCTCCCCCATGGCAGACCTTCAGACCATCTGTGGCACACCAGTGTGCAATGGCACAGTGGTTGAAAATTGCTGTTCTATAGACTGCTTTTCTAATGATTACCCGTGACTTCTTAAATTCTGTGTTCTCATGTTGTCTTTTCTCATTCATTGCATTTTGCCTTGCCAATCACAAGTGTTTCTTTGGTTTTAAGGGAAATCTTTAGACCACTTCAGAATGACAGTTTACTTAGCCCAATGTCTTCTGCTAGTGTTTCAGATTATTATGCAAAGGATCATGTGTAAGATACGTACAAGGTTAAGTTTTATGGCATAACTTTGTTTTTCCATTCAATATGGAGGCATCCACAGAATGTGGAGTATTCTGTTGGCTGTTCTGGTCAAGAGTTGAAGTTTGACATGTTTTTGCTAATTGTTTACAGCTGTTTTGGAATCCAGTTATAGTGCCCTTCAAAATGTCTACCTGCAGGAATGATTTCAGAAAATATTGTGTATGAATGTTTTTCTTGTCAGATCCCATGGTGTCCCATTTTTGTGTGTTTTTTTTTGTTTTGGCTATTTCGATATTCAGAATTTGACTGTAGTAGTTTAGGTCTATATGTTAGTCATTGTGTTGAAGCTACTGCATCTTAACTGTTTGGCAGGCAAAAACAAACAAAAATCCAATCACAGGATTGAGAGATCGAAGAATTTTGCTTGGAAGTTTTCTGCTTTGGAGAGAAAATTTTCTGTATTGTCAGAAAATCCTCTTTGGTCCTACTGCATTAAAATCGTCTTGTATTTTTGTGAGAGGCAACTTATCTTTGCCCTTCCTTGCTCCTGCACTGCTTTCCTGGATGCACAGGGGCTACCAGATGGCAGAATCCCATAAAAGACAGACCTTCGAAAAATGTATGTAACTTATTCAGGGTAATTTCTCATACAAAGTAGTTAACAGGTGCACACCATCTGTATTCCATGCAGCACCCTGCAACTTGTAAAAGTGATATACTTCCTTCTACCTGTTTCCTATGTGTTATTTACATGATATGGGGGCTTGCAACCATGCACATTTCAAGAAGTGAAAAGTGTATAATACTTCTACATGAAATAGGATATTCTGTATTCTACTGCAAGCAATATGCAGGTGTGTACCTGCTAACTTCATAATGTAATGCAGCTCTCAGAGATACCCTAATACACTGTTGTCACACACAATTTTGTTTAGAAAGATGGAAGACTGTTAGTCTGATTCACTGCAATTTTTTCTTTTTGTAAGTAAATCTCATTTAATGTAACCATGATTTATTGCTAGAGATTCTCTGGAATCCTAGAATGGCCTATAACTGTAGGGCTCAAAGTGTGCCCTGCTCCTTACGTGCCTTTATCAGAATCCCTCAGATACATTTTATGCTGCCGCTAAATATTCTATATATTAAATATCAAATTGTTTTCTGAATTACGTTTGTGTTATAAAGGTGTATTTGATGTTCACTTTCCAGATTTGAGCACTGTCATTGGCAAAGTAATGGTATACATCTCTCCTTACAAAGCATAGTGAATGCTATTGGTAAATTGGCAATTGCAGTTTCATTCATCATATATGGTTTGATCATGTTGCCCTGTGAGGAGTAGTAGTAGTAATAATAATAATAATAATAATAATAAATGTTTGTATAACACATTCTGAGTGCCACGCATGTATTATCTTGTTGACTATCCTTACAACAACTCTGTAAGTAGTATTAAATCTGGAGAGTTGTGGTTCAGAATTATTGACTTGCCTAACAGTGTAGTCCTAGGCATGCCTACTCATAAGAACATAAGAACTACCCCACTGGATCAAGCCATAGGCCCATCTAGTCCAGCTTCCTGTATCTCACAGCGGCCCCACCAATTGCCCCAGGGAGCACACCTGATAACAAGAGACCTGCATCCTGTTGCCCTCCCTTGCATATGACATAGCCCATTTCTAAAATGAGGAGGTTGCACATACACATCATGGCTTGTAACCCGTAATGGATTTTTCTTCCAGAAACTTGTCCAATCCCCTTTTAAAGGCATCCAGGCCAGATGCCGTCACCACATCCTGTGGCAAGGAGTTCCACAGACCGACCACACGCTGAGTAAAGAAATATTTTCTTTTGTCTGTCTTAACTCTCCGAACACTAAATTTTAGTGGATGTCCCCTGGTTCTGGTGTTATGTGAGAGTGTAAAGAGCATCTCTCTATCCACTTTATCCTTCCCCTGCATAATTTTGTATGTCTCAATCATATCCCCCCTCAGGCATCTCTTTTCTAGGCTGAAGAGGCCCAAACGCCGTAGTCTTTCCTCATAAGGAAGGTACTCCAGCCCAGCAATCATCTTAGTTGCCCTCTTTTACACCTTTTCCATTTCCACTATATCCTTTTTGAGATGCGGTGACCAGAACTGGACACAATACTCCAGGTGTGGCCTTACTAAAGATTTTTACAACGGCATTATAATATTAGCCGTTTTGTTCTCAATACCTTTTCTAATGATCCCAAGCATAGAATTGGCCTTCTTTACTGCTGCCACACATTGGGTCGACACTTTCATCGACTTGTCCACCACTACCCCAAGATCTCTCTCCTGATCTGTCACAGACAGCTCAGAACCCATTAGCCTATATGTGAAGCTTTTTTTTTTGCCCCAATTTGCATGACTTTACACTTACTGACATTGAAGCGCATCTGCCATTTTGCTGCCCATTCTGCCAGTTTGGAGAGATCCTTCTGGAGCTCCTCACAATCGCTTCTGGTCTTCACCACTCGGAAAGGTTTGGTGTCGTCTGCGAACTTAGCCACCTCACTGCTCAACCCTGTCTCCAGGTCATTTATGAAGAGGCTGAAAAGCACTGGTCCCAGGACAGATTCTTGGGGCACACTGCTTTTCACCTCTCTCCATTGTGAAAATTGCCTATTGACACCCACTCTCTGTTTCCTGGTC
Source organism: Tiliqua scincoides (assembly GCF_035046505.1). NCBI lineage: Eukaryota > Metazoa > Chordata > Lepidosauria > Squamata > Scincidae > Tiliqua > Tiliqua scincoides. The sequence goes on from NC_089822.1 coordinate 149,660,723, forward strand.
TTCAACCAGGTCTCAGTCCAGGAGAGGACCTGTCCTCTAATTCCCTGACTGTGGAGTTTTTTCAGTAGCCTTTGGTGAGGGACCGTGTTGAATGCCTTCTGAAAGTCCAGATACATAACATCCACGGGTTCTCCCGCATCCACATGCCTGTTGACCTTTTCAAAGAATTCTAAAAGGTTTGTGAGGCAAGACACCCTTACAGAAGCCATGCTTATTCTCCCTCAGCAAGGCTTGTTCGTCCATGTGTTTTGAGATTCTATCTTTGATGAGGCATTCTACCATCTTACCTGGTATAGATGTTAGGCTGACTGGCCTATAGTTTCCCAGGTCCCCCCTCTTTCCCTTTTTAAAGATTGGTGTGACATTTGCTATCCTCCAATCCTCTGGCACTGTAGCAGTTTTGAGGGACAAGTTGCATATTTTAGTCAAGAGATCAGCAACTTCATTCTTCAGTTCCTTAATAACTCTAGGGTGGATGCCATCAGGGCCTGGTGACTTATTGATCTTTAATTTATCAGTGAGGTCTGAAACATCTTCTCTTTTAACCTCTATGTGAGAATTCCTTGGTCAGGAGGCGTCGTTTGGGCAGTGGTATCTGCCCGAGGTCTTCTGCCGTGAAGACAGATGCAAAGAACTCATTCAATTTCTCTGCCATCTCTAAGTCTCCTTTTATTTCCCCTTTCCCGCCCTCCCCATCCAGAGGGCCAACCACTACTCTGGTGGGTTTTTTGTTTCTAACATATTTGAAGAAGCTTTTATTATTCCCCTTAATGCTGCTGGCCATGTGTTCCTCATAGTCTCGCTTGGCCTCCCTTATCACCTTCTTACATTTCTTTTGCCACAGTCTATGTACCTTTTTATTCTCCTCATTAGGGCAAGACTTCCATTTACGGAAGGAAGCTTCCTTGCCCTTTACGGCCTCTCTAACTTGGCTGGTCAGCCATGAGGGCACCCTCCTGGACTTAGTCGAGCCCTTCTTCCTTTGCGGTATACACTTCCGCTAGGCCTCTATCACTGTTGATTTGAGCACCTCCATGCCCTTTGTAGAGACTGGACTCTTTTTACCTTCCCTTTCAACCTCCTTCTAACCAGCCTCCTCATTTGAGGGAAGTCCACTCGTCGGAAGTCAAGGGTTTTTGTGAGAGATTTGCCTGGTATTCTTCCCCCGATGTGCATGTCGAAACAGATCGCAGCACGATCACTGTTCCCCAATGGCTCAGTAACATTGACATCTCTAACCAGGTCCTGAGTACCGCACAATATTAAACCCAGAGTCACCTGTCCTCTGGTGGGCTCCATGACTAGCTGCTCTAAGGCACAGTCATTTAGCATGTCAAGGAATCCGGTCTCGTTTTCGTGACCAGAACACAAATTGACCCAGACTTGCTCCTAGGAAAGTGTTATAGGATTGTAGTTGCATTTTTCACTTGTAGGAATATCTGTATCAGGGTATCCTGGCTAGAATATTTGACTAGTCAAATAATAAGTATGATTCTTCAATCAAACAATATTAATTGAAGCTAGTTGAATGATTTGCCAACTTTGGCTTTACCCCAGGACTCACCTAGGAATAGAATGTCCACTAATTTAATGGAACTTACTCCTACAGCAGTGTGCATAGGGTTGCAGTTTTAGAACATAAGCTTCTTGTGGTCAGAGAGCAACTACACTTGTTGAATGTGTTTTCTAAGCTGCAGAGCTCATTGGTATTGTGATATGACTCTACAGAGATATACAGGGTGAACCAAAAGTAGGTGGACAGTAGGTGGAATAGGGTTTGTGTTAGGGTTATACTATAACGATGGTGTTCATTATAACTATGGCGTTTGTGTTATATTATATTGTATCTATTTACTGTCCACCTACTTTTGGTTCAGCTTGTATTAAACTTTTGGAGAAGATTCCATCCAGTTAAAATCTGTGTATCAAAAGGTTCCAGCCAATCAAGACGTTTAGCTGTTGGCTAGTTCTCTCTTTTTCCCAACAGATGGCATTAGCATGTAGCAAAGCAAAACACTTGAGTCATTTTAGTAGGTCTGCTAACAGATGGCATAATGATTCAGTTACATTTTTCACATGCAGGGAGATCTGCATTGGGCTACTCTTGCTGGAATATTTGACTAGTCAAATAATAAAAATGAATATTGAATCAGACAATATCAGTCTACTCACTTTCCAGTTGGATGACTTGCAACCTTTGGCTTTAACCCTGGACTCACCTAGGAATAGAATGCCCGTTTGACATTTGTTGTTCTTAATATCTGCTCATGAATATGAACATGCTATGGTGTCATGTTTCAAGGCAAGTGTTAGCAAGAGAGCATGTTTTCTTGCAATAGATTTGTTTCTTTCTTTCAGCATACACTGGGTGTATGCTTTTTCTTATTGGGAAGAGAAAGATTGGGACTCCTGAGGTATGAGGTTGACATCTCAGAAATCTTGGTTGGTTAAAAAACTTTTGTTATGAAGTTTCTGCAGTATGCAAACAATAATAAATTCTATTATATCCATTCTCTATCTATAAATACTTAATTTTAATCTCAATAAACAAACTTCATATAAATAATGTAAAGAACATGAAGGTATAATTAGTCTTGAAAGAGAAGGAATATTGCTGAAAGACTAGATCAAGAGTGCGTAGCTTAATCTTAAATTAACCAACATGGGAAATAAATGCATTATTATGTAAGGAAGTACTGCTGCTGTGCAAGGCATTGAGAACCATAGAAGAGAATGAGTTAATTTTGGGGAGAGGAACAGGAGGTAGTAAAAGAGTTATATGTTGCATTGTCTCCTTCGGGAGCAGCTACTCCTTTCTGTGTAAGGGGAGTCAGAAACGCTCCTACTGCAAGCAGTATGTCATGAAACATTTCTCCGTTTTGTACTGTATACCCAAGTGCACTAGTAGTAAGGAATGTCAGCCATTGAACATTGAGGCATAGTTAATTTCTCAGTACTGGACTTAACAGTTAGGACTGCTGGTAATAATTAAGGCTTTGTGGTTGTAAAAATGCTTACCACCAATGATGTGTGGTTATGTGCATGAACATCTGGTGACAGTTGCTTTCCTATGCATAGCAGCACTTGTTAGCAGATGCTACTAATAGTTGATGTGATGCATGGTTTTATGAAAGACCTGATGGAAGATTACAATAGTAGGATACCTGCAACGTTGAAGTAATTGTTCAGCAATATTGCCCTGATTTCAGCAGGCTCGGTTTGTTTAAACTCGGATACCTATCCTGTTTCACCTGCTTGCATCAAATGCTGGAAGCAGCCATAACTTTCTTTGTATTGTGCAAATATATGCTATGATGCTTTTGTCAAGGAGCTTTTGGAGGATCCTGGAGGCTTTGTTGATTGATCCAATCCCACAGCTGCCAATTGATGTCAGTAACCTCTCTGGAGGAAAACATCCTTTACCGCTATTTCAGTTTTAAGGCTCCTTAAAGCAGGCCATTGGTTTGTTATGCATCAAGTTGCCAGGAGCTCCAAAGCTGCAACTCTTCTGATGAAATCAGAACAAATAGCAGCTGTGATTAAAATTTAGCACCACTTGTTTCTGCCCAGTCGTGCATTGTTTTCATAAATGTTCAGCCATTCATGTCCTCTCCCACTCTTCCCCCCAACTCCTTCCGCTTCCTCCACAAATATGTAAAGAGAGTGAGCCAGCACAATGCTTTCAGGACAGGTAGCTAACAGCATAATTTATGTTTTTGTGCTGTAAGTGGATAGAACAGCCAGTAATACTTCTGCTGAGGAGTACAAACTCTTGGATCAACAACGTACTAACATGTTTAACATGAACCTGGTAGGAGCTAGAGACAGATCAAATGTTTGGAATATGCCCAGAAAATGTGACAACAGCAGGGCAGGAAGACATGTCCCTTTCCATAGATTGCTCTGGCTTCCTTTTCCAGGCAAGGAGGATTTGCAACCAAGCTATTTTGTAAACAGGTGGCTGCTCTGTATCTCTGCTATATTCTCTCTCTCTCACACACACACACCCACCCACACTCATGCTGTGTGTGTGTGTGTGTGTGTGTGTGTGAGAGAGAGAGAGAGAGAGAGAGAGAGAGAATAAAATTGAACTCGTATGCCACATTTTGGCTGATTGCTGTTCAGAGGCAGGGGATCTCCCTTAACAGGCTAGTGTGTGCTGCAAATGTCCCAGGCAGCCTCTAGGTGATGTGGGACAGCAATAAGAATGCATGAAATAAGAGTTTTACCAGCAGGGGAAAAAATGCTTATTATTCATTCAGCACTTCTCTCTTTCTCCTCCTCTCCCCCTCTTTCTAGTGTGGCATCTTTCTGGGAGCCCTGCTGCTTATTTTCTGCTCCTGGATGACTCATCAATCCTGTATGTTCCTAGTGAAATCGGCCAATCTCAGCAAACGCAGAACCTATCCTGGGCTAGGTGAGCATGGTCAGCTGGGATGATGGAGGGTGTTTTTTATGCTTTACTTTTACCCTGGTTCCCTAATTTACAGCTCTCGTACTGGTGTGACGGAATTATTCACAGTATTCTGGGGTTGTATGTTCATTTCTCTCCTCCTTTGTATCCGACCAGCCCATAGCACAAAGATTTAACTCTTTGAAGATGATTCAGAACTGCTTTGACTGCTCAGGCTGAGACAAGGAGAATGGGCCAAACCTAAGTTCTTAGGGAAAGGGCTGGCATAGCGGGTGTCTGCTATAAATTTTTGGTCTCTGCCCAAAAACTACTCACTTTCCCCACCCAGCATGCTGCTGAGGACATTGGGTTCTGCCAGGAGAGAGCCTGGCATGAACTGTGGGCTCCTTGGATTGTGTGCTTGTGGCAGCACAACAGGGAGGTCAGTGGAAATGGCGTACAAAGTTTCATGCGGCTGAGAAAACCGAAACATCTGCAAGATTCATGTGTGGGTTTTTGGCAGGGCCCAGCAACCCTCTTCCTCATAGTTTGTCTGCTGTGCCTTGGCGCCAGGATCACCATCTATTTTTGACCTCTCCTCTGATTCCCAAGGATTTGGGTGGGGGAGGAGATGTGTGGACAGGGCTGAGGAATCAAGCCTTCCTGATTGGTATGCGTCCTCTTGCTGGAAAACAAGTCACAAGCCTAGTGGAATAGCCCCTCTTGGAGGTTTCTTTTCAGCTGCTGCTCAAGGAGCAGAAACTTTGCCATACCCATTTGCAGTTTGCTTTTTGCAGGGGTGGAATTTGTCCCCTGGGGTGGCAGAGGTGAAAGATTCTCATGGCAGGACATGCTGTTTTCTGCCCTCCCACAACCTGAATGTTTCCTGAGTTGCCTCTTGGGGAGTCGGAGTGGGGAATTGGCTGGTCTCTCTGCCTGCAAAAGATTTAAAGAAATGTGCAGTCTCCTTAGTGACTGCTGACAGATGGATACCCTCAGTTCCTCCATTGCCTGAGGCTCTCTAATTTAGCAGCACGGTACAGCCACTGCAAAATATCTATTGACAACAGCAAAAAATTAGAAAAGTCCTTTAGCCCTATACCTTAGTACAGAAAAGAGATGCTTGATTATAACCATTCTGCTTTAGAGGGGAAGTGGGGGGGGGCAGGGAGAGAGTATCGAATATCTCCCCACAGCCCCAGATGCCCATAGTCCTTGATTTCCCCTTCTACATTACAATAAGCCTTTATACACTCCTTCTCTTTTGCCTGAATACATAGAGTCCTGTTCACCTTGGAGTGTCTCCCAGGAAGAAGAGGTCCCCTTCATTTTCCCAAACTAAGCAGCTTAGATACACAGAAGGTCCAGTAAATGCTTCCAAACTCTCTGGCACGCAAACATTGGCGCAGAAAGAAATGGCTTCCCTTTCTGTCTGCCTTTGCCCTGGGAGAAATGCCATCAACCAGAGTAGGGAGAGTGCCTGGGAAAAGGCATCCTCGACCCAAATGAAGGCTGTGCTGCTACAGTCATCCTAATGCATCAAGGTTGAGCAGCTACACACAGCAGCCTTTGTCACTTACTTTCTTCTACACCACTCCAGCTGCAAGAGATCCTGGCAGAACCCAGGCTGATTTTGTGGGAGGCTTTGGCAGCTTTGAAGGACACAGGAAAGTTTTACAAATTAACTTAGTCTAAGCAGTGTCTTCCGGAAGAACATTCAAAGTGTTTGCTGCTAGAGCCAAAGGGGAAGAGAAAAAATAGGGACAAACACTTCTAAATGTAATGGCGGGGAGGGGGAGGAGGAACACTTGATGTGTATCAAGCTCAGCAGGTCAATACCGCTTCTCTCTTAAAAAACAAGCCACAGCGTGTGTGTCCCCTAAAGGCACACTCTTTATGGCTGTATCTTTTCTTGAACTTTAATCTGATGGAATCCAAAGCATCGTAATTAACTCCTTAATTTAGAATTGCTTATGTATTTTCAAGACATAAAAGTAATTTTTGAGGGAAGGACTTAATATCTCCCTCTCTTTGGGCCCATTTCTACCCAACTTTCCAACACTGATGCAGCCATGCCAATGGGGTCACGAGGGAGTCATGGAGGCCTCCTCAGGGGGCTGTGTTGTGGCTGCATTGGCACTGGAAAGTTGGATAGGATTGGGCCCTTAATCTCCTTGTAGGTTCATGTTCTTCTATATATGCAGATGGTAAGGTATTGACTCTCTAATAGTTCTTACAGACATGACTATCACTGTTTACTTTTGTTAATATGAAACTATTAAATGGAATATGTAAAGCTAGAGAGCCTGCCTATGACTGTCACCTTCCTTGTGCTATCAAAATTCCAGAGAGGAAGAGAATGCTCACTTAACAATGCCATAATTTGGTTAAGTCAAAGGCATGGCTATTAAATGTGCTCAGTGGCTGTTCTGTATTTGTAAAACTCTTCCTGACTCATGGTTTTTGGAGATTCAACAAAGCTTGATCAGAACGATCTCCGCAAAAAAAAAAAATCTTGCTGTTTTGGCTGGGATATTTACTGTATGTTTCAGTCTGGGTCTAAAACATGATGTTATCAAGTTTGAATGATAATGAATATGTTTTTTCCCAGATATATCTGGAATGGCTGTGTGTCAATAAATTTTGTGAGCTGTGAACAGCATTTATTAGTGGCAGTAATACTAATTATAATTATTATTCTGTGTCATTTTTTTCCATATTATAAACTAGTAATAAAGAAATCTGAATATGGAAACTTGTTTCCTGCCTAACACTTTTGAGATATGTGGGAATATTAATACAGGTCCAACCTTGTTATACAAGGATTTTTAATACATAAATTTGACTCTACACGAATGGCCCTTACAAATGAGAAGGAATGTGCTGATCCCTGGAGAAGGGAAAAAATGCACCCCTTTAAAATCACAGTTTAAAAAACTGCTTTTTACTGTTGCAGAGAGACAGTCATGCAAGTGATTACAGGTATAACCTAATTATCCGCAGATTTTTTTTATCTCTAAGCTGATGAGAAGAGCCCTTTAAGTTAAAGGAAAACAGTAATAATGCAAGAGAGGGCAGCTGACAATCCATCAATCATTCTCTCTCCAGCTTTTCTGCTTCTTTTCCCCTGAACACATGAAAGAAGGCTAAATGGCAGGGATTATCACCTCCTCCATTCTCTCCCCCCCCCCATGGCTCCTGGTGAAGGGAGGGATTGCCGTCTCCTAGTGAATCCTAAGTGCCTGGAGAGAGACTGGTTGCCTCTGTGTGCATTTCAAAGGATCCGCAAGGCTGTTTTTAAATCACCAGAGCAAAGAAAGAGGTGGTCTCTGGGTAACAGTTCACGTGTTCAATGCCATTGTGGAAAGTGCAGGGTTGATCTGAAATGTGGTCACTCCAAGAATGAGGTTAGCAGAATACTTTTGAATATTCTGAAATTAGCAGAATACTTCTCTTTTGACAATGAAATACGTAGTTATAGATCAGTGGTGGAGCACCTGTTTTTTGTGCAGAAGGTCCAACTTCAGTCCCTGGCATCTCCAAGCAGGGTTGGAAAAGACGCCTGTCTGAAGCCCTGGAGAACCTCTGCCAGTTAGTGTAGATGACAGTACTGAACTGGATAGACTGACAATCTGACTTGGTATAAGGTAGTTTCCTGTGAAAAGGAATAACTACCGATAGATATTTTGGCTCAGCCTAAAATATCTGAAGGTTATAGCCATTTTAGGATTCCAAGAACTGATAGTTAATCTTCTAAACCTATAGTACAGTCACATCAGGAACTTATACTTGTTTTGAAGCAATTCACTACCAATCTCTTTAAAAAACAGTTCTTAGAGAACTGATTTAATTGAATGAATATACCTTTGTTCTTCTATCTCAAGCAGCGTTTCTCAACCAGTGGTATTCGTACCAATGGTTGTACTTGATGTGGTGTCTAGTGGTACGTGCAGGACCCCGAGACTTCCGCCCCCTAGCAGCAAGACCAGCAACTCAGCATGACAAGCAGTGGTAGAAGGCTCAGCTCAGCAGCAGAGATCTAGTAGCAGAGAGGTTTCACATGCTCAGAAAAGTCCTCCTGTCCATGCTGAGCCTCTTATCGGTGTATGTCATGTTGCATCTGGCCTCCCAGTCTGGAACTGGGGATGACAGCATCATAACAGCATTGCAGTGTTACTTTCAATAAGTGGACCATGTGAAATGGTACAGTGGGGGACAAACATTGAGAAATGCTGATCGAGTGAACCCATCCAGATCCCAGCTCTGCAACAGGCTTATTAAACGACCCTGGGCAAGTTACTATCTTGGAGTTTTCATTCCTCATTTGTGAAATGAGAATAATGATATTTTTAAGCAGCCCATTGTGAGGATGAATGTAATAAGGATTGTGAAGCACTTTGTATACTAAAGGGCTGTGTAAATGGTTCATAACAATCAAATATCACCTAAGGGGTTTTCTTACTTTCAGTTAGTTTTTTTCTTTTTACTCCCAGGCATGGATCTTAATTTTAGCACTCATTAGCTAGGAATCACCCAAGAGGAATAATGTAAAATCCTACAGCATTGTTCTTTTTGATATCACTCTTCTCTCTATATGGTCACGAAGTTCGGTGTCTGACAGAATCTTTCTGTTTACTCAGCACACCGCTTTTCACTGAATCATTCTCTCCCTCCTTCCCACCCACCCCCCTTTGCTTTCTGGGGGATGTTGCTTCACATGCTGTTTTCTTTCCCTGCTGTTACATAGGCAGTCAGTTGTCTTCTGACACTGATGAGATGCCAAATTAAAATCTGAAATGCTGATGGGCCTGGATGTGCAAAGATGAACAAATTTCATTTATTAACTTGTATTTGCAGCCTACCTTATCTCCAGGGTTCACACCAGGTAACAGCTCTTCCTGTTCTCATTGCAAAGCACCTAATTTCTTCCCATGTACCATTGGGAAACTAAGAGTTGGCTCCTATGTACAGATCGTTCCTCCCACAGGTGTTTTGTTCTCATGAGCAGTTTAATTCCAGAAGCCCTGTTTATGAAAGATCACAAATGGCTACTTCCATAAGAAACTTGTGCTGGAAACGAGGAGTTTGTTTTCATGGGAGCAGTTGCTGTGACTGTCTGGAAATACTTCCTGTGTTGTTTTAGTGGGCAGAGAAGTAGGCAACTTATTTAAAATAGTTATTTGCATATATCAGCCAACTCAGATAATGAAAGAATTGATGCTTTTGAAGTGAGAATGAATATTACTTGCTTAAAGTCATCTGCTGAAATAATGACTGAGCTGGGGATTTGATCTCAGTGCTACTAGGCCCATGTTTTATATGCTTTCCAAGTCCTGTTCCGTGAGTCTTATTTATGTTGACGATCAAGGTGTCTGTCTTTAGTGAAAGTATCAGACACTGTTTTTCCCTTCAGGATTCTATTCCCGCTGTGGCAACTCAGTTTCTTCCACAAAATCAAGCAAGCAGAAGATTTCTAGAGCTGCTTGGAAGGACAGGATTTAAGCATAATAAGGGCTCAATCCTGAGAGTCCCCTGGGTGGATGCTAGTCCCTTGCGCCAGCCCACTGGTGTCATGAAAGTGCTCCAAAGCACTTTCGTGCCACTGGTAAAGGAGGGAGGCCCAAGCCCTCCTCGACTGGAACAAAAGGTAAGCATGCCGGCCAAGCGCAGGGAGAGTGGGAGGGGCGTGTTTCGGGGTGGGCAGTTGGTGAGGGGTTGTGAGGCCAGGATCCAGGACGTATGCCAGGTCCTGTCCCCAATCCTGGGCAGCTTGAGGCAGCTATGGGCTGCTCGGATCTGTGCTACCTCTTGAGGTGGTGCAGATCAGAGTAGCTCCATTGGGGATGCTGCTGTTTTACCTGGGGTAAGGGGAAGCGATTCTCCTTGCCCTGGACTGAGCCACTTTCAGTTCCAACTCTGCCTTTGATGTGGGACAGGTCTTCCTACCTGCCTGCTGTAAGGCAGGTTAGGATTGGGCAGTAAATAAAATAATTTTAAGACAGTATAGCAAATGGTGGTGAATCTGAGAGCAAGCCTCCAACATTGATTGAAATGGGCAAGTTCTTCAGATAATCTGGCTCTCGACCATTAATGGCCTTCATCAATATCAGCACTTTAAATTGACCTCAGAAGAGACAACCAGTGCATGCAAATAATGCAAAATCAGTATCTTGTGTCAGTTGTGACCAACATTCCCCATGTAGTTTGCCTGGGGTTTAGGAAGTGACCCTGTTCTAAAGCGGAAAGCAAAGGTGGTGGCAATGATGCTGAAAAAGCCATTCACAAGCACTTAACTCAGATTTGGCCAGAGGAGTAAAAGCGTGAGTTGGGAGAATAACAGCAGCTCAAGTTAAAGGGTGGGGGAATACTTTGATAACCAAGTCTGCTACTTCCAGAGTCAGCTAGAATCTAGTTGCTAGATTGTGGCCAACCACTCTGATGTTTTATTTACAGCTAAGTTTGGCCTGTTTCAGGGAGCTTTCAAGACTCTTATCTTCTCTACCCCCACCCTCATCTTGGGCTGTCAAGACTGGTCTTATTGCTTAGCCTTAGGGCTTGGCTGGATCCTTAGTCTGTGGTGTCACTAGAAAAAATGATCTCTCTCTCTCTCTCTCTCTCTCTCTCTCTCTCTCTCTCTCGTGTGTGTGATTGGTCCTTGGCTTTCTCTATGAAGGAAGTGTCTTTTTCCTTTTTTGTTACATTCCTGCACCAGGGTGACTGATCCTTTTTTAACACAGAGATTTCACCAAGAGACTGAACATTGTGCAAACTGGAGGTTGAAAGCCAGTTGCCCTTTGTAAACATTTCACATGAATGTGGCATTAGTAACGAGCCCAGTTAAAAAGGTTCTGTCTCAGAACTGGAGGTGGTAATTTTCCTCTTATCCCCATAGTAAAATGCCTTTTGAAAATACAAGCTGAGCTTTCCAGAGAAGCCATGATTTCAAGGATGCTGATCGCTTTGTACTGCAAGTGGCAACCAGTGTATGAAATGAAAAAGAAATCTCTTGGTCAAATCCCTTTGGTGTGGGTTATGATTCATGGATATTCTCAGGGTGGCTGAACATTCTGGGCACCATCTCAATCCTCCCATCGGCAACACAAAGTGGTTCAGTCATAATGGGGAAGGAAGGAATAAAAATGGGAACTTGATTGAAATTTTGTACTGCAGTAACTTTTTGCCACACGGTCTCTTACGTTCACATATTTTCTTTTCCACACTGACTTTCTTCTTCTAATGGTTACCATGTGTAACTCCTACTTAGAGCTGTCGGGCTTTTGTGGGGGAGGGGTTCAAACCGATGATGGGGAGGACCTGCTTTGAATCTTTCTTCTAAATTTGTTTTTATGTGGCTTCTGATTTGTGAATGGTATGTCAAGAAAAGAAAAGGGGGCAAGGGAAGACCAGAATGGGGGATGGGTTGATGGTAGCAGAAAACCAACTCTGAAATGCAAAATTAGCAGAGCCCTGCCTTCTGAATTACCTCTGGTGGCCGCTGTTCATTTTTTACATACCATGCTTTGAACATATGTTTGAATAATTATGGTGACACGTGTGTGTTTTTCCCCCCTCCTTTCATTCTTCTTGCTAGCCTTCCACGCCTATGGAAAAGCTGGAAAAATGCTGGTGGAAACCAGGTAACTCTTATTCTTTTCCCCCTGCTTTGAGAGTTTAGTAGCGTGTTCAAAAAATGTTTAACTTTAATTACAAGTTGCTCAAATTGGAGCCTTTAAAATGTGGTGTGCTGTCTACAATTTTAACAATTGTTTTACATTTTACAATTTTTGTGCTAGCTGTCTCTCTCAATCACAATCTCTCTCAAGAAAGTGCTGTATTACAATTGCATACAGTATTTCAGCATTCCCTTATGACAGTGGTTCCCAAACTGTGAGCCGTGGAAGAGCCATGGAAACCAGCCACGGAGGCCACTAAATCCTCACAAAAATAAATAAATAAATAGGGAACCAAGGCCAGCAGCCCAGTAGGTCAAAGGAGCCTCCAGTCAAAAAAGTTTGGGAACCACTGTCCTATAGAATAGTGCACTCTCTCTCTCAGGGTACCTCAGTGAGTGATCTCATGGCTACCCCTGGGTGATCTCATGGTTTTCAGTACTACCTAGAAAGAATCCAGCATTGTCTGTCTATCTCAGAACTTTTTCCAGTTCCACATCTCCAACTTCCTGTTTGATATTTCCACTTGGATGTTTTGCCATTGTCTCAAACTCAGTATGTCTCTGAGACAGGACTTCTCATTTTTTTCTACCAAGCCTTCCTTTCTTCAAACTCTATCCTTATCCATAGACAATGTCGCCACTCACCCAGTTGAACTGGCACAAAGCCTTGTCTTTAGTTTTCATTCCTTCCTTGTTCTTATTTTCCGTATTGTCTGTTAGATAGTCATGTCTCTTCTCCCTTTTTACAACACTGCAAAAATACAGTCCTTCCTGGCTGCCCTAGGGCAAAAATTCAAGTTCATTAACTGGTCATCTCTCTGCTTGACTTCTACAACCTCCTCCTCACTGGTCTTGTGTTGCCTTATCTTGCTCCCCTCACCTCCATCCAGCACTCTCCTACCAAAACCATTCACTTCTTGTTACTTTAAGTTACTTGTTACTGTCCATCTTCCTTTAAATTTTTTCACTAGCTTTCTGTCCTTGGATGCAACACAAACTCTCTTTCCCTCAAAGCCCTTGGCCTCCTTACCACTCAGATCTCATATCCTGCTACACTCCTGCCTGTGACCTTCACTTGGTGGCATCTTGAACCATTCAGAGTCTCCCAGAACACCTATGTGATGCCACATCTTTCTTTTTTAAAGCCATCCTCAAAACCCACATTTTCCATGAGGCCTTTGGTATAACCCCTGACTGCACTAGCACTATCCTTCTGTAACTGAGGGCCCAATACTATCCAACTTTCCAGCACCAATGCAGCCTTAAGGTAAGGGAAAAGTGTTGACATTGGCACTGGAAAGTTGGATAGGATTGGGCCCTCAGTTTGAGTGGCTGAAATAATACGTACTCTTTCCCTGTCTGTTTCTGCTTCTGCCTCTTCTGTTGTCTTTTTAGTGACTACTTCTAGACCAAAAGCTACTCAGAGCCAGGAGAATTCCTCTTAGTTTTTAAAGTACTATGCACACTGATTATGCTATATTAAAAAGCACAGTATTATCCATATTGATCTAACATGTAGGATGTGCATAATGGGACTGTGCATCATAGGTGCAATGTTAATTTGAAATCCCTCTTCTAAAAGTTCTTCTTGTTGCTTTGACCTCTCCATCAGTGGGTATTTGGTCTTTAGATCTGTGTGACTGCACCAGCTATTTAGGCAGAAAAAGGAATTGAGTACATCAGAGCTTTTCAAACTGGGGCGTTGCGACGCCCCAGCCTGCGGGCCCTGGCCCCTGCCCCCTTAAGGGACGGGGGCAGCCTGGAGGCAGGGAGGAGGCAGCGGTGCGATCCTGGGGATTGCGCTGCTGCCTTCTCCCACCCCTGCTGCCTCCCCCCTCCTGCCCACGCAAGAACTTAGTGGCTCTCAAACTCTCCCAGAGAGTTTGAGAACCACTGGAGTACATTGAAAGCTTTAGACCAAACATTGCAATTCTTCTGTTGGACAAAGAAATTTAGATTCAAGAAAGATTTGGCTGCACTGTGAATGTGTTGGTTCTGAACTTTCTATATGTGCAATTAACCTTTCTGAAAAGTGTGGTATGTTATACAGCTGTTCCCTCACATTTATTGTGGCAAGACCATATGCAATTAGAATAGTCCTTAATATTTTAGTTTCAGGTTCTCCCATGAATAGAATTAATTCAAATGCCTGGGATAAATGGCTTGATGTGCAGTCCTAGCATTTTCAGGAGATGGTAGTGGATTCGGGAGACATGGGTTTCATTCAGTTTTCTGTCGTTCACACCATTACGCAAATCTCATATGATCAGGCTTTACACATGGGGAGAACAGACCAGCATTCCTACTCCAGTCTGTGCAGAGGTTTGTGCATAATTCAGTAGCTGCTTTTTATCCTGTCCATGATTGTTTCCCTCTCTGTAGAGCAAGGATAACACTGGACCACATTAGCAAATTGCTTTATCTTTGGAATAAAGGCAAGATACTCCTGCTGTAATTTGAAGGCCTTGGCTTCTTCTAACTATAACAGCATTTCTCTTTTAAGAGAGATGTCAATAACTAGATCTTTGGTGTGCCCAGTGCTTGAATTGTGGAAGAGCAACCTAGGGAACCCTTTTATTTGGCCCCTCTTCTCCTGTATCTGCAGCTGTGCCTCCCCCCCCCCCATCAACACAATTAAAAGCGGCTTTACAGTTAACTTGGGAAGCTGTAATTTGTGCATTAGTGGCATCATAGGATTGTTCTCTATGAAGTTCTCAAACTGTGATCCTTGACAAGCTGGCTGGTTGTGTGACCCTGATTGTCTTCCTTATTCCCAGCTGCTAAACTGCTTTAAGAGATGACTGAAAATATTTTCAGTGCATTCTTTGCCATCACTTTTCCATGTAAGCAGTTTCTTTAACTGCCTTGGGATGTTGTAGGATTGAAAATGGGAGTGGTCTGTTCTCCATGAAAGGGTAAGGCACATGGTTTCCCAGGATTATCTCTTAATTAAAATGTTGTCTACCTTCCCTGTGAGTGTGTGAGAGAGGGGGGGAGGAGGGCCTATCATACTCCCCACTGAGCATGTTTAGGCTTCTAAACATGGTTTCGTTCCCCTCTTTGACTGTGTGATAGAATAACCTTGGGTATTCTGATTATTGTGTGTGTGAGTGAGTGTGAGAATAATAGCCCTTTTTAAGGCCTATCCCAAACTAGAGCTTCCACCCCTGGCTTTAAGAAAAGCAGTTAAATTAATGTGCATGCACTTGAAGGCTCTAACCTCTTCTTACTGCATGGTTGCTAGACTGTCCCTTTTATTAGAGCTTCATAAAGCTGGTGCTCCATCTCTCTGTTACAGCCCTTTCCCTGGTATCAGACCTTCTAGTTATCTGACCCTCTTTCATAAATTTACATGAAATTAATTGTGCGGGTGACTGAGAGAGAGAAATTGAGAGAGGTTTATTTATTTTTTTAAAAAATTTGCAAGTCAGACTTGATCAGAAAGTTCTAGGGAAGCAAATGGTACCATTTTGGGTATCAATTTCAGAAAAAATTGCGAAATCATTACTGAAGAGAGAGCACTTTAGAAATTTTGACCTGCAATTCTCCATTCTCTTTGGATGTGGCAAAATATTGTTTTGCAGGGAAGTGAAATGGTTTAGGCTTCACCTGTGCCAGTCATCAAAACATGGCATATGAGACTGAATTTCAAGACCATTCATTTCTAGACTTATAAAAGAGACTTATAAAAGAGAGAAGAGATGCAGCAGTCGACAGAAATGCTCTGGTGTGTTGCTTATACAAAATATCTCCTGTGACTATATGGTCTCTTTAGGGACTTAGGGTAATATTCAAATATTGAGATCATATAGTATATGCAGGTTAACCTGTTTTTGCTGTATTGACTGCTAAGGAATGTCATTGATGCTTGCCAAAGCATGGTATCATAGCCTTTACTGCATTTTGGCACACATTAATAAATTTGATTTTCATGGAGTCCTATCAGTGGTGGTTTGTCTCACTTATGGGCTATGTGATTGTGTGTGTGTGTGTAGACCTTCCCTGTGGTGATGGGAGACATGGATGTTTCTATCAGATTAGATAGAAAATAGTGTCAGCCATATTTCTGTACAGACTGTTTGCTCAGTGCCCATGTTAGGATCATGAAGCAGAGGACCAGATCATGAAGCACAGTATGAGATATGCATAATCATTGCTTTTCATGAAGCTGCTCTGTTGGAAAGGTGGTGGGAAATGCACAGAGCATCTGCAGCAGAACAGAGAATAGTTCTCTTCACAGTATTCTAGGGCAGGGGTCTCCAAACTTTTTGGCCAGAGGGCCGCATGAAATATCTGGTGCAGTGCTGAGGGCTGGAAAAAATTTTAAATATAAAATTTAAATAAATAAATTAGAGACGGGACTTAGATGAATGAATAAATGAATGAGTGGGCTCATTCATTCAGCCTCTATGGCCCTCAGAACACCCTCCAGATGCAATCAGAGCACAACTCTGCTCATGTTCAGTCAAGTGGGCCAGGGGCTTTCAGGAGACAAGAGGCTGGCCACGGGCCAGATAGAGGCTTGCTGCGGGCTGCATCTGGCCCCCGGGCCGGGGTTTGGAGACCCCGGTTCTAGAGTATTGATCCCATCTGAATGTAGCATTTAGCATATGCCTGGCAAGTAACAAGGGCTGTATTCCAAGGGAACTTTCGGCTCTGGAGTGAACTGCCCATTTGTGCACTTTTACAGTATGATTGGACTGATGCTTGGAACATGCATTGCTTTCTACGTTGTTATTGGAGATTTGGGATCAAACTTCTTTGCCCGATTGTTTGGACTTCAGGTGAGTTTGCTTTCTGTTGATATTATCTACGGCCATTCAAAATATTTCCTCTTTCCTGTTATGAATAGGGCATGTGATGCTTTTGAAGGCATCTTGCTTGAACAGTTTTCTTCAGTTACATGGAAGCACTTCACCATTCTGCCACTGTCAAAATTGCTAGCACTGGAGCCACAGAACACTTTCCCCCAGTACAGCCTGATCCAAGGAGATTAAACCTGTGTATTTTCCCAGAAAGCTGCTGGCCAAGAGGCTGTCTCAGATGTGTCTTCTACAAATGTTGGTGTTACCTGTATACATTCCTTAGCTCTTTGATGAGACAGTCTCTTTATCCTTATATTGCAACCATACTTATATGCACACCCTACCCCAATTATGATAACATTTTAACCATTTCATAATGTTTGTCATATATTTACTAATAATACTTAATCCTTAACATTTACATAATGCTTTCTCAGTGTGCAAAGCATTTCACATGTATTAGCTTTTGATGCTGTCCTTACAACAACTCTGGAAGATGAGAAAGTTCTGTTAACCCCCTATTGCATTCGGGGAACTGAAACTGAGAGAGAGCAGCTTGCCTTAGGCTGCATAGTGAGAATTCATGGTGGGCTGAGATTCGAATTAGGGAGGACCTGATTTGCAGCTCAATTCTAACCTATGCTGGCGCAGCCAGACCACATGGCTGGTTATAGCTGGAGGTCTAATAAGTGTAAGGACTTTCTATCTTCTTACGCTGGGTAAAGCCCTAGCATGCACTATGGGGCTCCTTGGATCTTGTGCTAGAAATCCAGGCAGCCTGGTGTAATACCACAAGGCCTAGGAGGGAGGATAGGATATGGTGGAGGAGACCTCTGCTGTTCCCACCTGCTCCCAGGACTTTCTTGCCCCATTACACCCTCCCCCACCCTCCCCCACCCTCACCTTCCTGCCTCCAAAACACCCTACCCCCCCACTCCTGTTCTGGCCAGCACAAAACCCACCTCTGCCAGCATACTGGGGGTCTGGTTGCAGCACTAGGCTGGGGCAAGCCATTCTACTGGCGCTGTTTGTTCACAAGTTGGCATAAAGTGCTTTACGATGGCTTGCACTAGTTTAGCAACCTCTGTGCTACTGCCAAAAAGGATTGTGCTCTCTTTTAGCCAGTAGCTCATGGATGTGGGGCACCTGTTATCTTCATGGTGTCAACAAAGAACTCAAAAGTGTATTATTGAGGAGTCTTTAGGGGGCATTCAGAGCTTTGGGGCTGTAGTCTAAACCTTGGGATGCCTTGGTTCATTTGTTAATTATAAACCTCCAAATCAGAATACACAGCTAGTTGGTGAGTACCCTAGGTCAAGGAAGTGTGATGCTGATAGCGTATCTACTGTTTTCCTATCCAATTCAAGAATAGTTTAATTCCCAGTGGAGAAATAGGGACCAGAGAACAATCCATAGGGGCAGGGGCATGCTGGAAAAGCTAAATGGACATTCAGTCAACTTTTGGCATGGTTTTTATCTGCTCCAGCCTGATGTAGTTAAGCTCTGATTAAGGAGCTGAGAAGTTAAAAAGATGCGTCATAACCAAAGCCAAATTAGGTATTAAATATTTCTAGGCATTTCCAAGCCTTCTGCTATAATAAATACCAGCAAAAGCTGCCGGTTAATTTTCTGGGTCAGAATTTTCAAGGCTTCCATCTCTCCCTTCATTTTCCTTTCTGCAGCAAGGTTAGTTTTCATTTTATTTGCTGGAAGTGCATAAAAGATATTCAAATAGGTTGCATTCGGATTACCATTTAAAACAGCCAACAAGCTTTTGCTTTAAAATGGGTTTGGTAAAAGCTTCATAGAGCAACAGTGGCACCCAGTGACTATATGAGCTAATCACAGGTGGTCTATGGGAGGCAACTTTCCTAGCAGTGTACATCCTGTCATTTAATTCACTTTTCAGAGTGTGACAAGGTAAGCATTTAAAAAAAAAAAGCACTTTGAAAAAAGTCATTACTTTTTGGGGGAGGTCCATTCTGTCTGGTACATGTATGCCTAATTTTGTATATGTGAGTTTACTACATTCCCTCCCCACCCCCACCCCCCACCACCCCTGAAAGATCCTCTGGATATGCTGAGTTTAACTGTTCCTCATGGTGTTTAACTTTCAGGTGAATGGTTGGTTCCGAATAATCCTCCTCTTTATCGTCTCCCTCTGCATTGTGCTTCCCCTGAGTCTCCAGAGGAACATGATGGCTTCCATACAGTCCTTCAGTGCCATGGCTCTGATCTTTTACACCGTGTTTATGTTTGTGGTCAGTATTAATGACTGGAAGGCTTTTGTTTTCCTCAGTGGCTGGTGGTCAATTCATCTAAGGAAAACTGCAGTGCAAATTCAGTTCCATGGCGTCTAAGCTTTCTTTGTGGGTGGGCTCTCAAAGGGCACTTAAATGGATGCTAGGTCTGCCTCTTGGCAAGAACTTAATAGGCTCAGGGTTTCAATTTGAAAGACTTTCTCTATTTAACGTTACTGGCATCCCTGGTGGAAGAGGACCACTACCAGTAACAGGGGCTGTTTGCTATCTTAAGTGGCCACAGATTCAGGAATGCGTCTCCCCTGTACTGCTAAATGCTATGCTTTCTTCCAGGGAAATTGTGCCCCAGCTTCCAGCTATTCAGTACGTTTCTATATTGCAGTGTATTGTGGCCTCTCAGGCCACACAGATTGTCGAAAGGATCCCTTGATTTCCTTCCCCACTTTCCCTCCCTGGATATTTAATCAAATGCTTCCTTCAGGACTTGCCTGTCAGGGGTTTTCCAGACTTTCCCTCAAAACAGGGCTGGATATCAACTTCTTCTGAAGTCGGCCTTCTGCCTCAGGCTCTGAACCTACCTAGGTTTATCTCATTTCATCCCATCTCTCCAGTCACTTGCTTTACAAATTTCTCCATTTGGGAGATAAAAGCATACCTCCTCATGCCAAATTCTAGAAGCAGCAGGTAAAATTGGGTTGGTCTTTGATGAACTGCAGGATGCAGAATGGAAGGGACTGTTTGATGCACTGCAACAAACCTGGAGGGGACCATGTAAATTTGCACCACTACTGTTCTGGTGTTGCAATGTTCAGAACTGTGTTCATGATGCTTTACAGAGTTTTATAAGTACAAAACAAAAACAAAATAGACACGTCCATGCTCACAAGGAGCTTATAGTTGAAACAGAGAAGTGGGACAACAATGGTAGTACAGAGGTGGCCAGGACTGAATGGAAGCAAATGCAGTTTCATGTACTTAAACTTGAATCTGGGAAGGAGGATTGGGTCCAGCCAAAATGGAGGATTTTGGGGGGAGAGAGAGATGACTGAATGTAGCTGTTCAAAATAGAAGTTTCATGAATAGAGGACAACAAGGGAAAATGGGCAGAATTCCGCTTAGAGAGCAAGAGGTGTTTGTGAGGCTAAGGGTGCCAGGGTTGGATAAGTGTGAAAGTTGTGGGCAGATGGAATGGAAAATTATAGCCCGAAGATAGGTTTAGAGCAAGGCTGTGGAGAGTTTTAAAGAGAAGGGCAAAGAATTAGTGCTACGTATAGATGGGAGAAAGACAGTCAGTGAAAGGATCTGAGTAACGTACAATATAACCATTGAGAGTTAAACTCACTAGATAGTCCCCTCACCAGCCCTTCTATATGTGGTTTGCTATAATGTGTACAGAACCCATGACTACCAGCTGTTCCATGTGCTTTGTGTGTGGAGCTGATTCTAGCAGACATGGCCCAGTGAAATGCTGCTGGAATGGTTCCAAGTCTGATTGTTGTCCTAACAAAATTGCTGCCCTCTTGATCATTTTCACAGCAGTAGTAAAGTTGTTGTAATCTGGCTTGCC
Source organism: Tiliqua scincoides (assembly GCF_035046505.1). NCBI lineage: Eukaryota > Metazoa > Chordata > Lepidosauria > Squamata > Scincidae > Tiliqua > Tiliqua scincoides. The sequence goes on from NC_089822.1 coordinate 149,681,421, forward strand.
AGACGTTGGTTTGGTTTGGCGTCTCTGTTGTCTAGATTGTAACCTCTCTTTTCTTTTCTTTGGCTGCAGATCGTGCTCTCTTCTTTCAAACATGGCCTCTTTGGTGGGCAGTGGCTGCAGCGGGTCAGTTATGCACGCTGGGAGGGCATTTTTCGCTGCATTCCTATCTTTGGCATGTCTTTCGCCTGTCAATCGTAAGTACCAGCAACTCTAGCTGCTTAGAGATTGTGGGGTGGAACGAGTTTTGTTAAGGGCAAAGGGTCAGGATGGCCTGTATGGGATAGATGCCATCTGGTCCCCTCATCTTTATTTTAATCAAAATATTTTATAGCCCACTGAGGTACAGCATCTGACTGGGTTGTGACCCTTTTGTTACCTAGCTGGGAGAGGGAGTTATATTTCACTCTGGAGTCATTGTACTTAAGAAGCTTCTTGTTCGTAGGAGGCAACTACACCCCCAGTGTAATTTTCCATTGGTTTTAATGTCTGCCACTAAGGATGGTATTGACCCCAGTTCTTGAGAGTAACAAGAACTTAAAGAGACATAACCGCACTGTGGTAGGCCACTGAAGTCTGCCTAAAATGATTTACATGAGCATTTTCATTAAACATAGCAACATTTTTAACTGAGAATATTTCAGTAAAAGGAAATAGTGCTTGGACAAGTTAGCATTGTTGATTATAGGGTTCCAGTTGCCCTTTTGGATTATAGGCAGGGCTCTGTATGTTCAGTTTGTGGGGTACATAAAATGGAATTTTACCTTTAATCTGGAATTTGGCTTGGAACTCTGAGCTTTCATTTAAAACAGTGGTTCTCAACCTGGAGTATGTATATCCCTGGGGTACTTGCCAAGACCTTTAGGGGTACTTGAAAAATAATTGAATAATGGCAGAAAAAGGCAAGTCTGTATTAGAATGCCTGGTGGGGCTGGCAAGGCAGGAAGGAAGGCAGCTGGCTGGCTGCAAAAGCCCCAGAACCTGCTTTCTGGTCGTCAATTTGTGTATTATCAGATATGGATCAGTAGCTGAAAACATAAATTTGAAAGAACAGCAACTATATTAAGTACATTCTGCTAATACAAGGGGTACAATTTATGAAAAAGGGCTACCAAAGGGTATGCAAGTGAAAAAAAGTTGGGAACCACTGTCTTAAAAAATAAAGTCATGCAGTACATTCCTAGGTATGACTTCTTCCCTAGACTTACTCCCAGGTAGATGCATATAGGATTGCAGTCTGGGCCTCTTGTTTTAATTGGGGAGGATGGAAGCTTGAACTTTTGGCACCTGAAGGTTCAGGAGCCTCCAAATGGGTTATCTGCACCTCAGGCAACCTTCTCTCTTGGGCCTCCTGTTCTATTCCTCCTTGACTGAAACTCCTTGCTGTCGTCTCACTCCCTTTGCTCAGTTCACCACCCTCTTATATCCCACTCTCCCCAATGCCCCCCTTATCTGTCAGTAAAAATTAATCACAGAAACAAATGCTGCTCGTTAGCATGATTTATCTTGGATGGAAAACTTGGGGGGTGTGTGTGTGTGTGTGTGTGTGTGTGGCACACGTATACCCTCCATTTTAGGATTTGTTGTTGCTGTTTAGAAGATGTAAGCTTTCAGTCCCAGAAGAGTCCCATATCCATTATTCTAATACCATTGGCTCCACCAACCTCTGATTCATGGTTGCTCCTAAAAGTGATCCAGCTGAAAAATAGATGTGTATGTGTGTGTGTGCGGCTGGGTTGGACGATTACCATTAGTTTTTACCGTTAGTTTTTTGGCATGACTGGGCTCTTTTCCTGGTCACCCACTTATCATGTCTCTTATTTAGAATGTGCCTCACTCATTTTTAAGTGTCTCCACTAAAATTGGTGACAGAAGGGTTGATTCAGTCTTTTATCCTTATACCTCATTACCGCAGCAGGCTTTTCTAAAATCCAAAATTGTCCTTTTTCTTGTGGTGGCCATTCAGTAACCAACCTTCACTTGTTGGGAGTAGGAAACATAGGAAAATTATATGTTCTGGACTACTATATTCACATATCTATCTAAATATAGATCACTACACCAACAGTGTGGCAAGCCAAACCAAAAGCTCAGACCTATCATTTTTCCCAAGGGCAAGAATAATGCAAACTTCTTGGCCTGTGTGATGTCACATACAGATGAATCCCAGAGCAGAACAGCTTGCATTCACTGACCTCTCAATTGCCTTAAAAAAAATTATGACAAACGCAAGACCTGAATTCTTTTCTTCTAGAGGCAAAAAAGTAACATGCATTGGAATGCCAGTTGATATTGCTGATCCTAAGTGTATGTTGCTTGTAGAGTTGGCTCCTTCTGGCATCGAAGCTTGTCACCATTGCCAAATTCAAAGAGAAATGCCTTGGCCCCCCACAAACATGCCATATGGTCTAGCAGACTGTGCATGGGGCTGGGAGCCAGGAAGCCTGGAAGTTTAATATTAGCTTTGCTACAGCCTTCCTGTGTGACCCTAGGCTAGTCCCCCTGTCTGAACAGCTCATCTGTAATGTGGTCGATGGTGATGTAACCTTTGAGGAAGGATTTTGAGAGGCACACTCAACTGGATCTTGTGTGAACCTACTGACCCAGTGTGGCTGGCACAACTTGGCATAAAGCCCCAGGCTTTACTCTGGTGTAACCAAAGTCAGATTGTGACACAACTCCTGTGTATATTTTAAGGGCTAAATTTTGAAAAGCTTCAAATTACCTTCATGAATGTGACCCACTGCTCTGCTTTTGACTTTCTCAACATGCTGGACACAACTCTGTTTAGTTCTGAGTGGATTAGTGGTGGCCATCCTGTGTAAGATGAAATGAGAGTTGGATCCTTAACTCTGATCAAATACCCCAGCCCAATTTGGCCTTGAGCCTCTATTTTGCAAAATTAGACCCTTTCTCTCAACAGTATTGCCTACTGTCCATATCAAATCTAAAAATACCTTTGCAAATCCATCTTCTTTGTTTTCTGTACACAATGGATGGGTTTTTATGATGGAGGTCAAAATCTGTTAACAAAAGAAAGAGCTCTCTCTTCATCAAGAAGAAACTGCTGTTTCTCTGTATCAAGCACCAAAGCTGTTTGTTTGTGCTTTTTCTCTATGTGCTCATCTTGGGAATAGAGAGATAAATGTAAAGGGCATTTGGTCTAAATATTTTCCTTCTTTCTACCCTGAGGAGCAGCATTTATGTGATTGCAAGTGATGTGGAGAAGCCTAAGCCTATAGCATACAAAGTGTTTGTCAGACAAAGGCTTCTGCACCCTGAATACCTCAGTCTCAGCCTGGCCTTCAGCATGGACATTTTAGTTTAAAAATAAAACCTGTGCACATTAAGATGTGCTACATTTTGGAAGTCTTGACTGACTGGGAGGTTTGACTAGCATGCCTTGCAGGTTTGGGGGACTTTTTACAGTTGTGTCTAGAAAACCAAAATATCCTGAGGTTTGTCTGCATGAAGCAGAGGTAGTAAGTGATATGATCCTGCCAACTCTTGAGCTGTTTTCTTGAGAACATGATTTTCTCCTTCCTCGATCAGACCAAAAGTCTATCTTGTCCAGCAGTCCCAGCGGTACGCAGACAAGTGCCCTTGGAAAGCAGAGAGGCAAGGCAGGGTGCAATAGCAATTCTGTTGGCTGCCCTCCAGTATCAGATAATTGGAAGTATACTGCTTTTGAATATGGGGGCTCCATTCTTGCCTTTTGCTTTCACTGTTAGAATACTTTCCTTTTGCTTGTTATTCCTCTGAGACAAACTAGATGTGATTTGAGAGAACTGTGAACTGGACAGATTGTGTGTTCTTTGTTTTTTTTTTTAAAGTTCTTTACAGCTGTGTGACCTCAGTTCAGATCAGGATTGTGATGCTGGGTCAGACGATGTCTTGACCTTTCTTTGCACCAGTTTTCCAACTGAAATCCCCCAAATGAATAGCTGTATCTGTTGCAGAGTGGGGCAAATTACAGCTAGTGGAGAGCAATTTTAATTGGGAAAATAGTGTAGAAGAATATGGTTGACTCCTACGTGCAGCACCCTGGTCCACATCTGAATCGGGGGCCTTGATAGCTGCTATTATAATTGTAAAGGCACACATGCAAGCTCAGGAGATGTTGTTCATGGATCTCTGATATCATGTTGTCTTTGGCTGTCAGCCTATTAGAAACAGGAAGGCAGAAAACACTTTCTTATAGCAGGTTTCCCATTCTGTGTCATGAGAACCTCCTGAAGGTAGATTCACACCCTCAATTACCACACCTAATCTGCAGGTTTTTTTCCCTAGGTGTTGTTGTCTTCACCACATATACAAGCATAAGTGCAGGGTGGCACATATTTTACAAAAAGCATTTCTATGGTATATGTTGTATTAAATTCTTTATAGATATTGTGATTTATTTTTGTACGCTGCCTTTAGTGGTCCCTTAAGTTGGACTGAAAGGTAGCCTAGAATTTCTAAATAAATATGACAAGTGTGATAATAAGTCTGTAACCTTCAGTGACCAAGGATTAGAGCATTCCACCATAAATACGCAACGATGTTATGCAATACACTTTATTAACTAGCACAGTGGTTCTCAAACTTTTTAGCACCAGGACCCACTTTTTAGAATGACAGTCTGTCCGGACCTACTGGAAGCGATGTTATTAATCTGAAAGTGATATCATGGCTGGATGTGACACTATCAATTTAGGCTTCAAACCTAAGCCATGATCAACCAAAGGTCCCATTACATAGCATGCTTGTGCTGTTATTTTGCATGGCTTGAAATTCAAACATTCCAGTTTGGAAGTCAAAGCAGAATGCAGACTTGGATCCTTCTCCAACAACACTGCCCTCCCCCCTTTCCAGCAGCCCATCTTCCAACCTATTCAGGGCAAAGCACCATGCCTTTCTCCCACTGGGGGCCCACGCTGCGAAGCAGTTCTGTGCCCTGTATTTTTAGCTCTGTATTTCCAATGGCGTCTGAGCTAGGTGCTATGCAACTTACCTGAAATTGGCTCACGACCCACCTAGTGGGACCTGACCCACAGTTTAAGAAATGCTGAACTAGCATGATGTTAGGAAGCTTAAAGACATCTTTTTCTCTCCTCAGTAACCACAGCTTTTCCCCCTTGCTTTCTGTTGAACATTTGTTAATTTGGCTTTCTGCCTGGTAGTGCTAGGAGTGTTTGTTTCCCTTCTTCCTTTCCATCTACACTGTCAACGTATCTCCCTGTGTATATGTTCAAAAGCATGTGGTCATGTTAGGACCATGCAACCTCTTGCTGCTGGAAGAATAAGCTGAACACCTGAGGTCAAGTAAAAGCATTCTAGGGGCATAAGTATGTCTAAACTCTGTTTAATGGGCTTTTCCAGAATTCTGTGAACTTGGGTTCAAGAATCAGTGCTGAAATATGACAAGCCCAGCCTTTTGTCTTGATTGTTTTAACTTTTCTTTATGACACTATGATGCTTTAGCTCTTTTCCTGCTCATCATCCTTTGAATACCACACGGCTTTAAGAACTTGGTGAGATCCAAGAACAATAATCTCTCATGTGCTATCTGATGCTGTCAGTGATGTTGCAGGCAAACAAGAACTCATTCAGGTTGCAACATACATTTTTTTTAAAAAGTGAAATATTTACATTGCACACGTGGCAGCAGAAGAGAGGGGGAGAGCAATGTTTGTGCAACACTTAAACTTGTGAGTGTTCTGAAATCTCTTGGCATTAGCGGTATAAACTACGATTGAGAGGCAAGTGCCTGAACGTCATGTGGAAAGGTGCCTGCAATTAAGCTCCTCTGACCCAGAGGAGGGAACATTGGATTTGTTCTTTCTCTTCTTGAGAAAAATGTCTCACACTCTTTAATGTTTACCTGCTTTTCTGCAGCCAGGTCTTACCAACCTACGATAGTCTCGATGAGCCATCCGTGAAAATAATGAGTTCCATATTTGCCTCATCGCTAAATGTGGTCACCACCTTTTACGTTACGGTGAGAACACTTTTTTGAGTTCTTCCTTGATTTCCCTTCCCCTCCTTCCCAGTTAAAATAAACAAAACAAAAATCTCTTCTGGGTATCTTCCAGAGCAGTGGAGAAAGAACTGTGTTAAAGGGTGACACTTCCTGCCATGTGCAGTTGGCACTCTCAGGGAATATTCATAGATCCAAGGATTTGCAAACAATAAATACCGTTCTACAAGGCTGGAACAAGGAACGGTTGATGTTTTAAAATGCCCTCTATTTTGACTGAACAATTGGCGAGATAGAGTTCTTGCCTTTAAACAGCCAACAATGCCCACGTAAGCAGTAAGAATGCTAGTGCTGACCACAGCAAAACTTGTTTCAGAACACTGCATCTTTATTCAGAGAGCAGTATAAGCACTGCAGGCCCTCCCTGTATTGATTTGTCCTTCACTGCTCTCAGAGGTAGTACTAGTACAAGACCCTGAAGGGGCAAGACGGGGTAGTAAAATGCTGCTCCCAGCTGCCTTTCTGAATCACAGAGAATGTGTTAGCATCTAGATCAGGGGTGCTCACACTTTTTTGGCTCGAGAGCTACTTTGAAACCCAGCAAGGCCCGGAGATCTACCAGAGTTTTTTTACAATGTTCGCGCCATCATAACATACAACATGTACAATGTATGTTGGTGTACCTTGCATAACCGCATGAGCCAATATTGCACAACACAACATCAGCTTCCAAAGTCAACCTGCACTCCTTCTACAACCCACAAACCCTTCCTGCCTCAGGTGCTCTTATATCCCTGAGGACCCTATTGCCTTCAAGTGGCTGCAGCTGTGCAGCACACTCTGCTGGATGCCCAGGCCTGACCCTTAAAGGGGCCACTGTTGACACCACATCTACCTCCTCACCAGATCTTCCTCCATTCCAATACAAGTGGGGGGGGGGGGCAGATCTCCATACCTACCAGTGCAAAAACAGGGGAAAGGTATGGGGGAGGGAAGATCTCTATATAGACATCACAGTAAGACCAGTGCAAAACCCCTTGCACACAGAACCAACAGATGGAAGTTGGGGGGGGGGCAGATCTCCATACATGCCAGTGCAAAAGCAGGGGAAAGGTGTGGGGGAGGGAAGATCTCTATATAGACATCACAGTAAGACCAGTGCAAAACCCCTTGCACACAGAACCAACAGATGGAAGTTGGGGGGGGGGCAGATCTCCATACATACCAGTGCAAAAGCAGGGGAAAGGTGTGGGGGAGGGAAGATCTCTATATAGACATCACAGTAAGACCAGTGCAAAACCCCTTGCACACAGAACCAACAGATGGAAGTTGGGGGGGGGGCAGATCTCCATACATACCAGTGCAAAAACAGGGGAAAGGTGTGGGGGAGGGAAGATCTCTGTATAGACATCACAGCTAGACCAGTGCAAAACCCCTTGCACACAGAACCAACAGATGGAAGTTGGGGGGGGCAGATCTCCATACATACCAGTGCAAAAGCAGGGGAAAGGTGTGGGGGAGGGAAGATCTCTGTATAGACATCACAGCTAGACCAGTGCAAAACCCCTTGCACACAGAACCAACAGATGGAAGTTGGGGGGGGGCAGATCTCCATACATACCAGTGCAAAAACAGGGGAAAGGTAAGTCAGCCACAGCAGAGTCAAGGGGGCTTCATCCCAGGGATGCATGGACAGGAGAGCGGCTGCTCTGCCTGTCTACTCAGGAGTCAGCCACAGCAGAGTCAAGGGGGCTTCATCCCAGGGATGCATGGACAGGAGGGCGGCTGCTCTGCCTGTCTACTCAGGAGTCAGCCCCAGCAGAGTCAAGGGGGCTTCATCCCAGGGATGCATGGACAGGGGAGCAGCTTGAGAGCAGCTCCTCTGCCTGTCTACTCAGGAGTCAGCCCCAATAGTGCAGCCCAAGAGCAGCCCCTGACGTGGCTCCGGCTCTAATAAGGCGCCCTCCCCCCCTTCTCAGACCAGCCTTGCCTCTGCTCTCTGCCTCCACAAAAGGGGGCCAGGCAGAGGGCAGTCCTGCCGCAGAGCACCCCCGCATTACAAGAGCAGCCCCTGACGCAGGGACTGCGGCTGAGGCTCTAACAAGGCATCCCTGGGGACGGCTGCGCAGAGGCCACGGCCGCTCACCTCGCTCCTCGCCTCAGCAGTGCTGCCTCTCCCGCGCCAGTTTGAAGAGACAGGGCTCCGCGATCGACTCATTTTGCCTCAAGATCGACCGGTAGATCGCGATCGACGTACTGAGCACCCCTGATCTAGATGATGCTTGTGAGTTACTGTATCTTTGAGCTGTAGTAACTTCTCTCCACTGTCTGATCAAGGTATTGATACACATCCTTAGCTGCACTTGGGGCAGGGACAGTGTAGCCTGTCTGTTGTGGAAATTGTTGTGAATGGAGGTGAAATATTATCTGGTAGACATCTTCTCACTGCCAAATCAAAATGTCTGTATTCTGTCCTCATCCTTCTTGACTCCCCTGCTATTTTCAACACAGTTGATCGTTCTCTTTTGTTTGACTTGCTCTGTGCTTAGAGGGATTTAACCTCCGTGCTTTAGGCCTCTTTGATTCTTTCCTCAGGTGATTATCCTCCTACCTGTCTAATTTCTCTGTGGAGGATTCTATGGGGAAGTTTTCTCCTCTTTCCCCCTCTCTGTCAGGGATCTGTGGTTGAACCCTTTCTCCCTAGGTGATGTCATAAAATCCTTAGGCTTTCAGTACTATCTATATGCTATCTTGTATGCCAGTTCTACCTCTCTTCCTCAGAACTTTCTCCCAAATTTCTCCATCCAATTCCGCATCTCCAGCTGCCTGTCCAACATCTCCAGGGATGCTTCATTGTCATTTCAGGCTCAGTCCAAAACCAGACTGCTGATCTCATCACCCGAGCCCTCCTCTCCTCACACACTCCCCTTACCTCGTTGATAATGTCACCATCCTGTTGAACCAAGATCTTTGACTCTTCTCTCCTTTATTCCTCATATTGGGTCTATTGCCAAATCATGCTGTTTCCCTTTTTTCAGTATTGTAAGAATATTGCTTTTCCTCTCTGCCCTTTCAAAAAATCTAGCTCATGCCTTGACCATCTCTTAACTTAGCTACTGCAACCTCCTTCCTTCTGGTCTTCCATTGGCTCATCTCCATCTCCTTGCCTCCGCTCAGTTCTCTGCTGCTAAAATCTTTCACCTATCTTGTTGCTCTAACCACATCACTCTCCCTGTTAAATCCCTTCACTGGCTTCCTGTCCATTCCTGGGCTCAAGTTCTTCCTCCTTAGCATCAAAGCCCTCCATGGCCTTGCCCCTCCCCACTCCTCAGCTCTCATTTCCACTCCTGCCTGTAGCTTCACTATCACCAAATGGCTCCACCTCTTCTCCCTTGTAACTGCCTATCAGAGTACCTGCATGGTGTCTTCTCCCTAACTACTTTGAAATTTCTCCTCCCTTACTACTCTGAAATTCCTTTTTAAAACTCATTTTTTCTATGAAGGCACAATGCCTTTGTCCTCTTTCCCTACTGCAATTGAGCAGTAATTGAAGTATGTGCAGCTGATTTTTTGCCTACTTAACACTGCCTCCCTTATCTTCCCTTCCTCTGTTGTTTCCTTGTGTCTGTCTAGATCAGGATATCTGGCGTGGTGTGGAGGACTGGAAAAAAGTTTAAATATAAAATTTAAATAAATAAGAGATGGAACTTAGATGTGTGAATAAATGAATGAATGGGCTCATTCATTCAACCTCTCTGGCCCTCAGAACACCCTCCAGACACAATCAGAGCACAGTTCTGGTCATGTTCAGTTGAGTAGGCCAGAGGCTTTCAGGGAACAAGAGGTTGGCTGCGGGCTGGAAAGAAGCTTGCTGCGGGCCGCATCTGGCCCCCGGGCCAGGGTTTGGAGACCCCTGGTCTAGATTGTACATCCCTCAGAACAGACCTCTGTCCTCTTGCCCTGTGTAAAATGGCATGTACACTCTTATATAAATAAATAATAACCAGATGAACCTGAAGTATGCCATACCATGTAAAACTCAATTTAATTTGGAGAATATTGTGACTGGGGAGAGATGGTATTGAAGGTGGATTACAACCACTCCCTTATTTCAGAGATGCTGTTGGGGACTCCTTTGCTACCTTAAGTAATAGAATTCAGAGCAATCTGAGGTCATGGAAGACAACTCATTACCTCTTCATTCCCCCTCTATTCATGCTGATAAAAATGTGGTGCAACTTTTAAGTAAGAGTCCCACTGAAGATGTTGAAGAAAAATGTCAAGTTATTGCAGTATTTTTACTTTTTGGAAAGGAAGCATATACATTATCTTAGCCAAGTGCTGGGGATGGCAATGTCGTCACTCTTCTTGATATCATCAAGCATTTGTTTCACTTGTCCATAAATCCATTATGCACCTGCTCTTTAAGGACACTGTATGGAGCTCTGGTCACCCAGTCTCAGCAAAGATGCACAGGAATTTGGACATGTACAGAGAAAAATAGTGTGGCATTTCAGATGGTTTTCTTCTGAGCCTAAGTATAAAGGATTAGGACTAATCAGTTTGAAAGGGGAAAAAATAAGAGCAATATGATTACAATAATGAATGGAGAAAAAGATAGACACCCATTTATCTGGGAATAAACTCAAGGGATATTCAGGCTTTCTGCCCTTTCTGTTGAACAATGATATGCAACCACTGAAAGCAGTTTTCATTTTCTCCTTGAACAGGTGGGGTTCTTTGGCTATGTGAGCTACACTGAAGCCATTGCTGGGAATGTTCTCATGAACTTCCCCTCCAATGTGGTGACTGAGATGATACGTGTGGGATTCATGATGTCTGTAGCTGTTGGGTTTCCTATGATGATTCTGCCATGTCGGCAGGCGTTAAACACCCTTCTCTTTGAGCAGCAGGTAAAGAAAGTCATATGGTTGAAACAGTTGCCAACCTCTGCTCAGGCAATTCTGTTTTTAGGCTTTTCCACACTTACCATTTGCACATTTCAATTTATCCTTCTCAGTTGTCTCCCCTCCCCACTTTAATCTTTCATGCAGAAGAAATAAGCAAAATTACCCATCTTCAAAGCGGCAGTTAGCCTTGGCATTGTGTTGGCCAGATGCCTTGTGGTTTCTCTGTTGCACAAAATGACTAGTTAATAATCCAGGCTCTGTTCTCTACCATGCAGCTAGTTCTGCAGTGTGGGAATAGCAGTCTTTTACCCTATATGGCACATGCTTGGTACAAGCAACAAAATGCTATGCTTCTGTGAAGTGGCTGGAAAAATTGTGCATACAGTACAGGTTGTTGCTTGTATCCATTGAGGTTCTGTTCTGGAACCTCTAGCGAATAAAAAAAAAATCTGTAGATGAAAAAACAGTGTAAAAATAAATTTAAAGACCCACTTCCAGGTTTCTTGCCCCTCCATTGCTCCTGATAGAATAAGGTCGTGCCTCGACATCCGCAGGGGTTTGTTTCTGGAACTCCCTCCTAATACCATAAAATGTGTTAAATAAAAGCAGTTTTAAAAAATTAAGAAGAGTCCCTTTACAATTGTTGTTTAAAAACACTTCTCTTACTGTTGTAGAGAGGCAGTTAGCAATTAGAAATGCAAAGGACCCCCTTCCTTTGCCTGGCTCAGCTGGAATGATCGCTTGCATGGCTGTCTCTACAACAGTAAGAAAAGCAGTTTTTTAAAACTGTGATTTAAAGGGATGGATTTTTTCCCCTTTTCCAGGGATCAGCACATTCCTTCTCATTTGCAGTGGCCATTCATGTTGAGTCAAATTGGTGTATAACAAGGTTGGACCTGTAGTATCTTTCACAATGGTCAGGGTGAAATGGTGATATTTGCCAAATACCTGCGTAACCACAGGCTGGTCAAATGTGAAATAGTATTTGTCCTACAACATCTCAATCACTCAATGGTAAAGCAACAGAGAGGTATTAGACCTGCTGTCCCATGTGACTAAGCTCTGGCAGAAGCAAATGATAATTATCTCTCTCCCCCTCACTTTTTGTGGCATGTACATGGTTAGTATATGAACAGTCTTCCAGAAACTTTTAAGATAAGTACAGGTAGCCCTTGGTTAAAGTGGGGTTCTGTTTCTGAAGGAATTGTTGTCCCCCCCAAAATTGGTGTAAAATGAACTTAATTATATAATGTAAGTCAATGAGTTACGTTCTAATCTAGATCACTCTCAAAATTAACCCAATATAATATTATTTTTTAAACTCTGAAATAAATGTAAAACATCCTGTGGGCTGTTGCTTGGCTCTTAAAATAGTGACTAGGAGCAAGAGAGAGGACTTCCAGGTACAGGAATACCTTGTCTCTTGTTCTTTTGACTTTCATCATTTTGCTCTTTTGACCATTTCAATTTGTAGCTACAAATGCAAATCAGTTTGCTCCAAATTGTTTGCTTGTGTGAAAGAAAAAACAACTTTTACCCACAAAGATGGGGTGGAACAGGTTTGATATTCATTCCATTTTTGACTTTCATTCATACTCTGGTCCTAGCCAGACAAAAGTGCAAGGTGTTGCTGTAGTGTGGCTATGTGAGAAGACAACAGGAGGTTGCCACTGCTGCTGCTAGAAGCAGAGGTGGTGCTCTGCAAGAAGACACCACTCTTTCCCCCTAGGCCCAGTCCAATCAGGATGCTCAGAAAGGCACTCCTGAAGCACCAAACCCAGGGCTACTTGTACATAGTTCCTCAACACAGTATCACTGTTCTGAAAAGACCTGTGATGGATATGTAAAGAAAAACTTGAAAATATGTAACTTAGCAATCCAAATTTTAGGCTGACCAATGGTTGTGATTTCATTTCTTGCACAAGGGTACTTTTTGAACAAAAAATGATGTATAAATAAAAATGATGATTTTAGTTACTGGAATCATTACACCACATATGGTTTATTTAGGAAGTGCAAGCATATAGTTTGGTCTTCAACACTGATTTCCAAATCATTAAGAAAAAAAACCATTGATCAATCACAAGTTGGAAGGGGACTAGCACAGAGGGTTTCAGATATGTGACCAATGGAAACAGGCTCTCAGAAACAGAGAAGAAAAACCTTATTTGACTGCTTTTAAAGAAAAAAACTATTTTGTCTTTTTAAATAGCAAAAAGATGGGACATTTGCTGCAGGAGGTTATATGCCCCCTCTGCGATTTAAAACCTTGACACTGGCAGTTGTGTTTGGAACCATGCTTGGTGGCATCATGATCCCAAATGGTAAGTGAAATTTGGTGTGCCTTTAGTTACATTTTTATGTTCCTGAGCACTGTTTCAAATTTTGCAGGATCAAGGTGAGTTTGTGTGTATAATCTAAAACACCTCCTGGTATATATTAATATTTAAATATGTAGAAAATACTTACAGTATTTATTAATATATTAAGCTAGAATTTCTGAAACATCTACAGGAATTATCCATGTTAGTTTAAAACTAGCCACTGCAGCCTAACTGACACCAAACAGTTTCAAGCTCTTACAGAAGATGTTTGGACTTTAGCTTCTTCTGGAAGCTCAGAGTTTTCTGGAGTTCTCCAATTTTGGAGTAGTCCCATAAAATGCTTCTGTATTAGCTGCTATCTTCTTTGCTTGATACTTGGATGGAATTATTGGAGCAGGGGCATTCCTGGACATGATACAGTACAGGGAAGGAGCTGTTCTTTATGCAACATCCAAACTATGTGCAGCCCTTTACATCCATTAAAGGCAGTTATAAGTTTTGTATATGTTGTTTGTAACTGTCTTAGAACATACATCAGAGTGTGTAAGTATAAGGTGCATGCTCCTAGACACCAATTGTGAAGTACAGCCTATTTATCCACGGATTTTTTTATCTGCGAATTTGTCCCCCACTCAATGGGGAGGGGGAACTGAAAGTCAAACACTCCTTTGCCCTGCGATGGTGTCTCCTCCAGGCAGCCCAAAACACTGCAAAAAGGCTCTGCCTTGCCCAGGCAGGGAAATAACCCCGGAGCCATGGAAGAGGCTCCCCTTGTGAAGGAACAGTAACACTCTTGGAGTCCCTGAGCCAGCTGAAGAGGGGAAGGGGGGCGGAAAACCTCTGTAGCCAGAACACTTACATCGAGGTGGAACTCACTCACTCACTCACTCACTCACACACACACACACACACACACACACACACACACAGGGGCAGGTGAGGTAGCAACAGAGGGGATTGCTTTAAAAAACCCAGGGAGTGTTTGCTGAATTTCTCCCCCCCACCCCATGGTGCAGGCAATCACCTGCAAGCCTTCCCAGCAAGCAAAGCATGAGATTTAGGTTACAATCCTCTCCACACTTTCCTGGGAGTATGCCCCATTGACTATAATGGGGCTTACTTTTGAGTAGAAATGCATAGGACTGAACTCTTAAAAGCTCAGCATCCCACCTGTGAAAGGAGAAGGAGGGGAAGGCGAAGGGGAGAGACGGAAAGGGGAGGGGATTGATAACAGCTGCCTGAGTTTCCTTCCAGCCCCAAGTGTCAGGCTGCAGCGTATTTGCATAACTCTATGGAATTTAGCACAACACGTTTTTTGTTAATTGCGCTGGGTCAGGGAACGGAACTAACGCGGATAAATAGGCTCCACCTGTAATGCCCTTGCCTTTTCTTCTCCCTGCTTGTTCTTTTGTTTTATGTTTATAAATATGCTGTGTTGTGTTCTAAAGGGTTGTGTGTGGGGGGGGGGCATAGCTGCACTTGAGCATTTTCATGCCCAGGAAAGAGAAAAAATTAAAGGGTGATCTCAAAATCTTTTCTGGAGAAATTTCCTGAGATATAGAAACTTAGAATTGGCTCCTAGAATGGTGCAAATCTGGACGGAAAAGTCACGTTTTCCATATAAGAAGTAGTTTAGACAGGGATATGGTGTTCTTGGATGCTGGGACGAAAGGAGTTAGAGAACTGGGGGGGGGGCACTCATGTTATCTGGAGAAAAATCCCAAGAAACTGGATAAAACCGAATGGACTATCCTTTAGTTTGAAGCATGACTGATAGTCTGGAAGTGGCTAGGTAGATGCAGTTATCCCCATTTACTTTCTGGCCCTGTATGCCCATGTGGGTTTTTATTTTTCTAGTGTGAACAGTGCTTTCATTTTTTATTTATTTATTGGAACCTAATTAAAAATATATAGTAAATTGTTTTTATGGTCTACCTACCTTGGCTTCTTGGTAATTTTTTTTTTCCTGGAGTTTCCCTCCCCCCCCCCCCACACACTTAGTAGCCAATTCCACATTACCAGTAAAGTATCTTAATATTGACCCTATAGAGTTTCCCAAGGCTGAAAGCTATTTGGTGGAGGCAGCTTTGTAAAAAGACAAAAGCAAAAATATCTACTTGGTGGCAGTGGGAGGAGGACCATAAGACTGAAGGGTTCAGAAAGGGCAAGGAGATGAGTTTTGTTCGCTTTCCCTCCCACTCACGATGCTGGCTGTTGTGGAACTATGATAACCATCTCTTGAATTGATGATGGTAGGTGTTGTATGGCATCTTGTGCTAAAATAAGTATTTTCCAGGACAGATCCTTGGGGCACTCCGCTTTCACCTCTCTCCATTGTGAAAATTGTCCATAAACACCCACACTCTGCTTCCTGGTCCTCAACCAGTTCTTAATCCAGGTTGAGGATTACTGGGACACCTTCCATATGAGGAAAGGCTACAACATTTGCCTAAAGAAGAGGTGCCTGAGGGGGGACATGATTGAGAATACGAAATTATGCAGGGGCTGGATAGAGCAGATAGAGAGACGCTCTTTTCCCTTTCACATAACACCAGATCCAAGGGATATCCACTAAAGTTGAGTGTTGGGAGAGTTAGGACAGACAAAAGAAAATATTTCTTTACCCAGTTTGTAATTAGTCTGTGAAACTCCTTGCCACAGGAAGTAGTGACTGCATCTTGCCTAAATGCCTTTAAGAGGGGGTTGGACAAATTTCTGGAGGAAAAGTTCTCACGAGTTACAAGTCAGGGTAGGTATGTGCAAGGTAGAGGTCGGCTGCCTCTGATTGCCAGATGCAGGGGAGGGCACCAGGACGCAGGTTGTGTCTGTTATCTAGTGTGCTCCCTGAAGCATTTGGTGGGCCACTGTAGGCCCACTGGACTAGATGGGCCTTTGGCCTGATCCAACGGAACTCTTCTTGTGTTCTTAAGTATGTATCCATGTGCAGCTTTCTAAAGTGTTGCATTTAGTCATTTGCAAAACACACTTGACATTATCGTGCTTGTGAAATACCTGTTCATGTATAATTATATGCACACCATTATTTCAGGTGGCCAAACCCTACACTTCTTATTTCCTCATAGTTCTGTTGCATTTCTACTCCCATGAATGTTTATGAATTAGAACATCTTTCTTTTGAAATAATAGTAGTCTGTTTAGTATTCTGTAGCATTTATTCCTTTTAATTATACCAAAAATTTATCAGGTGACTTCCAACATTAAGTCCACAATCTAAACACAGTTACTAGAATTTTTAGGTCATGAGCCCTTTGGGGACCAGGAACCATTTATTTGTTTATTTTTGTTACGTAAAATGTTTTTTGAACAATTTTTTTTTGTTGAAAGGCAGTATATAAATGTTTTCAATAGTAATAGATGGTTGATCTCATTTTAATTCAGGTGGAGTTTTATAAACATGAGTCGATTTTACTCTGTAAAACAATAAAACGTTCTAAAATCATGAAAGCAATACAACTATATAAACTATTTTTAAGTAGCACCAGTGCTATCTGAAACATTCTCTAGTCTGCCTGCATCCATCTTAGTATACATAGTGGTGGGTGATTCCAGAAGATCTGAAATATGTATCTGATTCTTGTAGTTTCTGAGATCCCTTCATTGTCACACTACTTTAAGAACATAAGGAGAGCCCTGCTGGATCAGGCTGGAAGGCCCATCTAGCCCAGCTTCCTGTATCTCACAATGGCCCATCAGATGCCTCTGGGAACACATAAGAAAACAAGATACTTGCATCTTGTTGCCATTCCCTTGAACCTGGCCTTCCTGGATAGTCTATTTCTAAAACCAGGAGGTTGCACAACCCCATCATGGGTTGAATCACTTTGTGAGTCAGGTTATGGCTATTGCCACCACATAGATTTAGTGACTGAGGGGGGAAAAAGGCTGAGCGCCAAAGGTATTTATGTGAATATGTGCATGGAGCCCATCAGGTTAGAGAACTGAATACAGGTCTACAGAATGCACAGCTAATGCTTCTCACTCACCACACTTGGTAGAGCATAGCAGCGTGAGGGTTGTAGGAAGGGAGGGGCAGAAGGAGCAAGAAAGAGATTTTTGATGTGAACAACCAGTTGGCTGTACTCATTGCCAAGGGATTATGCCCACAGGTTATGTGGTTACAAAGACCGGCTATCTTACATTGTCATCCACTTGGTTTGGAGCTCCAGGTTCAACCACAAGCTTACAGTGGAAGGGTGAGGAGGTACACACATTCTTCATAGACATAATTGTAAGCTGTTGGGTGCTGAAGTCATGTTAAGTGCTCTTGCATCCATAGGTTTCCTTTGAACCACAGATTCACTACTCCCTTAATTCACATGCAATCTCTGCCTGTCTCAACTAGGACTGTTGCTCATTATCCCTTGTTTTTCCTCTTCTTTGCCAGTGGAGACCATCTTGGGACTGACAGGTGCGACCATGGGAAGCCTCATCTGTTTTATCTGTCCTGCTCTTATTTACAAGAAGATCCACAAGAATGCCCTTTGCTCACAGGTCAGTAAAGATGCTAATTAACTCCTATCCCAACCTCCAGTTTTGCAATAGTCTGGGAACTTAATTTTCCTGCAGCAAAGGAGCCCAATCAGCCTTCTTGTTTCACATGAGTGAGAGGCATTGTAGTCAGCCTCTCTGGCTAAAGCACATAGTTTGCAGTAAACATGTGTGCGCATGCCTGTGTAATCTTGGAACACCTCTACTTTTATTTCTGGCAGTTAGGGACATGCATTAATAGCTGCATGCATACTCCAGGCCAGTATATGCTTTAGCTTTCCCAGCATGGAAAATCCAGGCAGCATTTAAAAATCTTAACAGGTTGCTTGTTTCAGCCTGTCAAGCTTCATTAAAAACAAACAATCCTCCTTAACAGTGTTGGCCCCTTTGCTAACCTTTGCCTTTCAGGTTCCAGCTGAAAAAGGACAGTTGTAAAAAGGAACGCTTACAAGTGTTGCTACAAGTGTAGATTATTCTTTATGAAAAGGAAAAACCTAAATGTATGCGCCCCGAAAAGCCCTGGTTTAGTCGAAGGCTACTACTTTAGTCTAAGGTTGTTACTTCAGTTCAGGTTCAGCTGTCCTTCTCCAGGACTGGTTTACATATTTGGATTTCTCCTCCCCCCCCCCCACACAATATTTTAGATATTTTAAGTGAAACTAATATTAAAATTAGACATTTTCTCTAACCATTTTAGCGGTGACATTCTGGCTCTATGCTGCATGGCCATTCAACTCAAATCGGAGCCCTGTGCAGCTTCTTTCACAGTGCTTCAGAGCTTGATGATGATGACATCCTCACCAAGTACTCTGGAGCTACCCATGCAGAGTCCACACACTCACTGTAAAAATTGCAGAGAACATTCGTTGCTTATGAGCAGCAGTAGGGCTGTTTCAGTCAAAAAACGAGAGCTTATGGACCACCTCTCCCACCCTGGCAAGCCAGTCATGAAGCCAGGAAAGCAGATAGGTCCACCTTAAAGAAATTGTCTTGGGATGTAGAGCATTAGGCCAACAAGCTATCCAGTCTGACTAGGATTCTTAGGATAGGCATTCATGCAACTGATTTTTTAAATCCTTTCCAAATAATTTCTTAATATGATTAAATTAATTGCTCCTCAGTCCAGAGGCTTTCTCTGTAACTCACACCTGCTGATACAAAGACTGAACCAGTTGCCACTTGGTACTGGAAACTGGATGTCCTATTGAGCTGCGTGCTCAACATGGAATAGAATAGATGCCATAGTTCAAGGTGGAACCTGGTGGAGGTGAGTCAAGCATGTATTCCTCCCCCCCATCAAACCCATTCCCAAGGGAGAGGAGAAAATGCATCCCCAGATGTTTTTGTTGGCTGGGAAAAGGGTGTCTAATTTAGCCAACTGGAGTTGTTAATTATTACAGACAGCTGGTCAGTCAACAGCTGGCAGTGAGCCAGAACACAAGAATGGCAGCTTGGATTAAGTGGCGGGGGTAGCTCAGTTAAAAAGCTTGGAATGTTGGAAAAGATGTTTGAGTGACTGAGCAACTAGGGGAAGCATAAGACTTCAGTTCAGGCTTGTTGGAGGCACAAATGGACTTGGGAAACTGTCTCCCTTTTGTTCTGGACCCTGTTGTAGGCCTGTACTCTTACTTGGCACAGTAGAGCACTAGGAGACAGACTGAGGGTCGAGGAAGGACATGTCAAGACCTCTAAACAAAAGGACTTGATTTCTGCTGGAAAAATGTTAGTTTTGGAAGGCTCTCCAATCAGGGGAGAAGTTGCTGAGCTGACGGGCAAGAGGAAATTGGGTAGAGAGACTACACCAGTGATCTTTCTAGGCAATACAATTAGAAATGGCCATATCAGCTTTGCATACAATCTTGGAATCTGTGACAGAGTATGCTATGTCTTCAGAGTTTAAAAGAGAATAATGTGAGGATTTTAAAGTGAGGAGACTTGATCTCTGTTTTCCCAGTTTTTTCTCCTGTGTAACCCCTTGATCCTTTCTTTCATGCATGTGTTTGTAAATTGCATCCACTGTCAGTTTACATCTTAAAAAACTAAGGGCGCAATCCTATCCTGTGCAGGAACAGGCAAGCCAAGAGGCGGCTAACAACATATTAAAAAAAACAGATTTTAAAAAACATTAATACATTAATGTTAATACATTAATACAGGGTAAAGCACCCTGGCCCCTATGGGTCTCCTTGGACTTGCGCCAGCTCCTGATATGGCGCAAGTTTGAGGAGAGCAGAGCAGCTTGAAGCCACTCAGAACTCCCCGGGAATGGAGGTTGGGATCCGGCATAACTGCTGGGTCCCAGCCTTGCCTCCCACTCCCCACCTGCCCACCCCTGGGGCTGCCCACTGTCTGCCCTCCCCCTGCTCTGGACCACCTCCCTCCCGCCTCCTCCCTGCCCACCCCAGAGCCTTGCGATGGCCCATCTGGGACTTGTGCCGGCCCAAGGGTGCCTCTGGATTGCATCCTAAGTTTTGCAGCCCCCCTCCCCAAGCTCAATTTTGCAGCTGGTTCAGTTTACAATGTATCTGGAATTACTTCTAAATTCATACACATACTGCTAAAAGACTGTTTTGCACTGCTGACTGACGGCTGACACCTTTACTTTTACATGCTGTAATGCAGTGTTTCCCTAACTGTTGGTTGTGAAACTGACAAGCTGATAGCTGACAAGGAAAATGTATTGAGCCCTATGGAAAGTAAAACTGACAGCGCAATCCTATCTTGCGCTGGAATAGGCAGCAAGATAGGGCCCTGAAGTGACTCAGCCGGAGGTAAGGGGAAATTTCTCCCCTTACCACTATGTAAGCCACTGCAGCCCCAATGGGTCTCCTTGGTCTTGTACCACCTCTGGAGGTGGCATAAGTCAGAGGATAGAGAAGCAACTTGAAGCTGCTCTGCGCTGCTTGGGAATGGAGGCTAGGATCCGGCATAAGAACCTGATCCCAGCCCCGCCTCTCACTCCCCGCCCACCTACCCCCAGGACTGTCCTCCACCCAGCCCAGAACGCCTCCCTCCTGCATCCTCCCCGCCCACCCCAGAGCCACATGTAGTCTGAGCTCGGCCAACACAAGGCTGCATCCAAGAGTTGGTGCGGAGGCTGAATTTCACCTCCGCGAGCCGGCGTGCGTCTGTGCGCCGGCTCTAGAGGAGGCGCAAACGTGCTTTATGGCACGTTTGCGACCCTCCTGGGTCAGCGCAAGGGACTTGCTCCAGCCCAAGGGTGACTCTGGATTGCGCCCTGAGCTGTATATGCGTGCTTACTCACGAATAGGCAAGCATGCTGCAGGCCGAAAGGAACACAACACCACCAGAATGGTCCTGATTTTAGGAACACAGGCCCCAGAAAACACTTAAGAAGGTGTGGAGTATATGCATTGAGAAAATTATTGAGCCCTCAGGAAAGTGAAACTAAGCCGCGCATGTGCATTTACTCATGCGTCAGCAAACATGCCTTGGCTCTTATGTTAGGCCAGGCAAAGGGGAATGCAAGACCACCAGAATGGTCCTGATCCAATGTACATGGAGCTCAACAAATGCTCCAGAAGGTGGTGTGTCGTTGTCCCCCTGCTGTAAAAAGGTTAAAAATAGAAGCTTGAGCAGCTGGTAATGTGAAACTATTTTTTTAAGACTTGTACAGTTGAGTGAGTTCTGATAGAGTGTAACTTTAACAAATGAGTCCCAGGGCTAAAAAGTGATATAGGAACCACTTCTGTAATGTCTAAGGAGTTATGGGAGGAGTATGTAGGGACACTGCTTAGCCACTGTCCTAGGGCCCATGTGGTGCTTGCTGGAGACTTTAATGTGAGGTTGGCTCAAGATGATGAGACTCCTTGTGTGCAACAAGGATTCTACCTGCCCTCGTCTGAAGGTCCTGGTCTATTACAAACGCTGTTCCAAGGACCAAAGATCAAACTATGCGGGTCTCTTTCTGAAACAACTTACTTTAAGACTCAATTTGCATATCTTGAACGGGGCCTTTGGAAAAGACTATCCAGCTGACTATACCTATTCTGCAGGGTCTAAAATGAGTCAAACTGATTATTTCATTATCTCTTCTAACTTGTTTCCTGTTTTATATGAGCTGGAGATAATACCTAAGTTTGACAGTGACCATTTCCCGGTGGCTTTGACCCTAAAATTCCCTAGCCAACAACTGAGAGATGTGAGCCATTACAAATTTATGCCATCTGCGGAAGGAGGAATATATCGCCGCCGAAGATGGAGCCCATGCATTGACCAGGAGATAAAAGTATTGCTTGCTTCTGAGCCCCTGAAACACATCCAGGTGTTGTTAAGATATGGTGATAGCACTACTAAGGTTGTGGACACTTATCATGAACTAGTGCATGAGTTAAAGCAGGTGCTCTTTGGTAGGACATCTGACCTGCCTCATTGCTATCAGCGTGACCATCCCCTCTCTAAACAATGGTTAGATAAGGAATGTATAACTGCCAAAAAGGCATTACACAACGTGTACCAAACTTTCAAATCTGGGGGCGGGGGGTTGGGGGGTTGGGTGCTGCTCAGAAGCTTCAGCGGCTTAAAAGCAATACAAAATTCTGGTGACCTACAAAAAGAAAGTGGCTGTGAGAAAAGAGTGGGCAGGATTGATACAAGCCGCCAGAGTCAAGGATTTGGGCTGGTTTTGGAGATTGATTTACCTAATTATGGGCCAACTTTACCCAATTGCTATATACAGCCAGGCATCTGGGAGAAGCATTTCCATGAATTATATAATGACCCAGTCTCTGTTCCTCATGAGACTCCAAGTGATCTGGAGGAGACTGCTCCTTGGCTTCCGGTCGCCGTATCAGAGATAATTTGGTCGCTCAGTTGAAGGATGGAAAGGCTATGGGAGAAGACCTTATTCCCCCATAATTAATTAAAAACAATCTAGATTGGTAGGCACCAGTATTGGCATCGCTATTTTCTTATACTGATAAAACTGGTCACATACCACCAGACTGGGGGATGGCAATTATTGTCCCTGTTTTCAAAAAGTGGAAGAAAAATGACCCCTCCAATTTTAGGCCTATAAGTTTACTCAATATTATCAGCAAACTGTATGCGAAGCATCTGCAGGAAAAGTTTAAGGATTGGTTAAATCAAGAGAACATAATCGCAGATGAGCAGGCAGGTTTCAGGGAGGGTCGATCCACAATTGATTCGTGCATGGTGCTTCAACATTTAGTTGAGAAATATATGTCTTCTGGAACGATCTTCCTCTATGCGGCCTTTATCGATCTAAAGGCAGCTTTCGACTCCATCTCAAGAACTAAACTATGGGAGAAGTTGAAGGCTGCTAATATTGATTGGCGCCTGCTTTTTCTTAAACAGTCCGTGTATAGAGATACTGCACTGAAAGTGAAATGCAGTCTGCAAGGTCACCTCACTAAAGTGGTACCAACTCAAAAGGGGGTGAAGCAGGGCTGTATTCTGGCCCCGCTTCTTTTTAATTTCTATATTAATTCGATGCATCTACAAAATCCCGACTTCCATCCCCCTAAAATAGCTGGGAGGCCTATTGCCATCTTACTTTATGCGGATGATGCAGTTGTTCTTTCTAAAACACCTGTTGGCCTTGAAAGAGCCCTGAACTCTCTGAATGTGTATTGCAAGAAAAATCAACTGGTGATAAATTATAGTAAAACTAAGATCTTGGCCTTCTCCAGGAAACCAAAAATTTGGTGTTGGAAGATCGATGACCATAAAATAGAGCAGGTGTCCCACTTTAAATATTTGGGCGTGGTATTCCATACAAATGGTTCTAGGAAAGCGCATGGAGAATATGTAGCTTTAAGCGACCAGCAAACTTCTGATATTCTTCAATTTAAGTGAAGTAAGGGAGCCCAGTATCTGCCAGCAGCCCTTAAATTGTTTGAGGCAAAGGTGATGGCCCGATTATTGTATGGAGCGCAGTTGGGACATAAGAACAGCCCACAGGATCAGGCCATAGGCCCACCTAGTCCAGCTTCCTGTATTTGGTGTAGCGGCTCACCAAATGCCCCAGGGAGCACACCAGATAACAAGAGACCTCATCCTGGTGCCCTCCCTTGCATCTGGCCTTCTGACATAGTCCATTTCTAAAATCAGGAGGTTGCGCATACACATCATGGCTTGTACCCCGTAATGGATTTTTCCTCCAGAAACTTGTCCAGTCCCCCTTTAAAGGCGTCCAGGCCAGATGCCGTCATCACATCCTGTGGCAAGGAGTTCCACAGACCAACCACATGTTGAGTAAAGAAATATTTTCTCTTGTCTTCCAACCCTCAATTTTAGTGGATGTCCCCTGGTTCTGGTGTTATGTGAGAGTGTAAAGAGCATCTCTCTATCCACTCTGTCCATCCCCTGCATAATTTTGTATGTCTCAGTCATGTCCCCCCTCAGGCATCTCTTTTCTAGGCTGAAGAGGCCCAAACGCCGTAGCCTTTCCTTGTAAGGAAGGTGCCCCAGCCCCGTAATCATCTTAGTCGCTCTCTTTTGCACCTTTTCCATTTCCACTATGTCTTTTTTGAGATGCGTCGACCAGAACTGGACACAATACTCCAGGTGTGGCCTTACCATAGATTTGTACAACGGCATTATAATATTAGCTGTTTTGTTCTCAATACCTTTTCTAATGATCCCAAGCATAGAATTGGCCTTCTTCACTGCCGCCGCACATTGGGTCGACACTTTCATCGACCTGTCCACCACCACCCCAAGATCTCTATCCTGATCTGTCACAGACAGCTCAGAACCCATCAGCCTATATCTAAAGTTTTGATTTTTTGCCCCAATGTGCATGACTTTACACTTACTGACATTGAAGTGCATCTGCCATTTTGTTGCCTATTCTGCCAGTCCGGAGAGATCTTTCTGGAGCTCCTCACAATCACTTCTGGTCTTCACCACTCGGAAAAGTTTGGTGTCGTCTGCAAACTTTGCAACCTCACTGCTCACCCCTGTCTCCAGGTCATTTATGAAGAGGCTGAAAAGCACCGGTCCCAGGACAGATCCTTGGGGCACACCGATATCACGATAGTGGAGCGTGTCCAGTCTAAGTTTATTAGGGCTGCATTTAGTGTATCCAGTACTTTCTCGAACACCTTTTTACATCTGAAATCAGGCCTGATTAGGATAGAGGCCTGTGTTTGGATAGCCATTTGCTCTTACTGGTTAAGACTGCATCTATACGCATTAGGACGTGCTCCCCTAATCCTCCAAGATGAGTATAAATCCAGGTGGATTAAAGGGATGGAATGAAAACTGTCCTCTCTGGGATTTTCCATGCCATTTTTGTTTGACTTGGGACTGGCTCAGGCGGGAGTTAAGATCAAGCAGCGGATCTTTGACATAGAGCGCCAGGAAGACCTTAATAATGTCAGGAAGTTTTGTACGAAGGAGGAGCTCAGATATATAGCTGCCCCAGCTCCCTACCTTTTCCAGTTGGAAATCCCAAGCCACAGAAAGGCGTTTACATTGGGGCGGTGTGATAGTTTGCCCTCAGCTGTAGTGGGAGGACGCTTCCTGAACGTCCCATTTTTAGAGCGACTGTGTCCTTGTGGGGCAAACCAACCAGAAATCACCAGTCATGTTTTGCTGGACTGCGTTTTCTATAAGGATATATGGTTATCCCTTATCTTCCCATTGTTAGAAGAGTTCACCAAATGCCTGGCTCAAGATTATAGACATTCTCTTCTATCAGATGCAAATCCAGAGGTAACGCGGAGGGTGGCTAAATTTTTAGCCGCTGCAGTTAGCATCAGGAGGAAGAGAGTGGATTGTGATCTGCCAGGCTGTTCATAGAGGAGTATTTATATTCTGAACAAGTTTTTAATTCAATATGGACTAGAAGACTTTCAGAACTACCTTCTTCAGTAGTTACTGTACTCAGTTCAATCCACGATAACTAGACCAGACTTTGTCTTATTTAGACTTAGACCTATTAATTCTTAGTATATTATGTTGTCAAGAGCCTATGTTGGGATGCTTTGATGGGTTGTATGTACGCTCAGTTGTATACCAATATTGTTATTTTTATGCTGGTTGCTGACCGTAATAAAACTGAACTGTGATGTCTAAGAGCCAGACTACATGTTACAGTGCAGTTGAGTGTAAAGTTAGCCCACAGCCCCTCTTCATTGCAAAGTGCCCTCTGGTTTCAAAATCCATATTTGCATGATGAGCACCGATCTCAGATCCTTATGTATAGAGTGTGTCTGCTGAGTAATAGGATTACACTCCAACTCTTACTGAATACAATGGGCTTACTTCTGAGTAATATAAATAACACCATCTCCAAATACCTCTAGTCATGGGGTTTAGAATGGCTGGGATTCTCAGGAAAGACAGCTGTCAGAATTAAGTATCCCCCTTGTTGTTGTTGTTGTTAACTTTATTTTTACCCCGCTTTTCTCCCCAGAGGGACTCAAGGCGGCTTACAAACAAGGTTAAAACAAATTTAAAAACATAATTTAAAAACAGAAAAAAACATAACGACATATCGTAAAAACAGTAGTCAAATAAAAAAGTAGTCAGGTAAAAGAGCATCGCATAGCAGATTATAAAAGGATCAGGCCTGTAACCAGATGTTTAAAAAGATATTAAAAGATGTTAAAAAGGCCAGAAACTCAGACAGAAGGGTCTAAGGGGAAGGGAATTCCATAGTGTTGGTGCCACTACTGAGAAGGCCCTATTTCTTGCCGCCACCCCACGTACCTCCCTAGGCGGCGGCACTTGTAAAAAGGCCTTCTCTGATGACCTAAGAGGATGAGCCGGATTGTACGGGAGTAGGCGATCTCTAAGATACCCTGGCCCAGAGCACTTTCTCCATGGCGAAGCACCCCTTTTTGAGAATGCTTTGCAATGAAGAGGGGCAGGTGGACTGATATTACATGCAGTTTTATATAATGTAGTTTGGCCCTTAGACAGTGCATAATATAATAACCAGCTGCTGAGTTTAAGCCATGCTGGATCAGACTGAAAGTTCATCTAGTTCAGCATCATGTTTCCATCATTTACCAGCCTTTAGAAAGCCCAAAGCATGGCATGAAGTCAACAGCCTTCCTCTTGTTCATGTCTCCAGCATCTGCTGTTCAGAAGCATGCTCTCTCTGAATACGGGTTTCATTTAGCTGTCATAGCCACTAATAGGCATGTAAAATTAAGATTTCTTCCTGCACAACACTGAGTGCATCACTTTGCTCCTACTTATGTTTAATCCATTTGCCATTTTGTTGGTCAGTTGCTTCTGGTGTTGTTCACAGTTCACCAGGATATTGTACTTCATGGCTGACTCTGGACTTAAAAAGAGCCCTGCTGGATTGGACTCCCAAGTCCATCTAGTCCAGCACCCCGCTTCCCAAAGTGAGCCTCCAAGAAGCCCATGAGCAGAGCTTGAACGGCTATAGCAGGGGTGCTCAATACGTCGATCGCGATCGACCAGTCGATCGCGAGGCAAAATGAGTCGATCACGGAGCTAGGTAGACTCCTGTCACTTGATTGACATACATGGCAGCCAGTCAGATGACAACTGATTTTTTCTGACCTTTAGGTCACGGCACATGTGCAAACAACTTGACCGGCTGCCAGAGTTGGGGGGGGAGATTGTGAAGTGGGGGGGCTTGAGCAGCAGCAGCAGCAGGGAAAGGCTGCAGGAGGAGCAGCCAGTGCGGGCGGGCGGGGGCTGAGCGGCGAGGCACCCAGGGGGCGAGAGCAGGCACCTGCCTGCCTGCCTTCCCCCCTTCAGCGGCAGCGCCTGGGCGCATGGGGGAGGAGGCCGAGCCACAGCGGAGAGCAGCGCGCAGCCCCTCCGCCTCCTGCTGCCCGCTGCGCTCTGTTGCCGCCCAGAAGGGTGCTCCCGCAGCTGCTTCCAGGGCGCACGTTGGTCCCCCGCAGCTGCGGCAGCCCCGGACCCAGCAGCCGTGGAGCCCCGTCCGTGCCGTGCCAGCGCCGCCAGCAGCAGCAGCACCGCCGCCTTGCCGAGGGAGGAGCCATGTGGGGGATGCGGGGGAGACCGACTGGGGACTACTTGCCTGGCTGGCTGGCAGGTGGTCCCCTCCAATCCTGCGCGCAGCGGCGCAGGCAGGAGGAGGCGCTCCGGCGCTGGAGCTTCGCCTCCCGCAGCACGGGGACGTGCGTGCCACCTGCTGCGCGGGGAGGGGGCGACGGCTCCAGCAGCAGCAGCCAGCCTGTCCTCCCGCCTTCCCACTGCCATGTCCGGCCCCCGAGATGCAGCCTGGCTGGCTCCCAGGTGCGCCCTGGAGATGATGTGCCGGTGGACGTTTCTGGAAGGGTCCCTTGCCTGGCAGGCCACGCAGGGCTTCTACAGCCCCATCCTAGGCACGTCTACTCAGAAGCCAGCAGCATCACAGTCAATGGGGCTTACTCCCAGGTAAGTGTGGAAAGGATCGCAGCAACCAGGTGAGGTGCTAGTGGTGGGGTACCTTTCAGGAGGTGTCCCTTGGCTGGCAGGTGATTAAGAACATCTAGAGCCCCATCCTAGGCATGTCTACTCATAAGTAAGCACCATTATAGTCAATGGGGTTTACTCTCAGGAAGATGTGGAAAGGTTTGCAGCCCTTGGTCTCAGGAAGTAAGCATCACTGTGTGCAATGGGGCTTACCGCTTATTAGTCCTGACACTAATACGGCATTCTTTGTTAGCTGATGTGCAAGTAGGACGTGCAGCAGAATGTTGCATGCATCCCCCCCCAGCAACACTCCTGTCCACCCCCCAAGCCTGCCAACTCCCTCTCCCTCCTCCTGTTTCCCTCTTCTCCTCAACCGCCACCTTCAGCATTCTAATGGTCTAATCACCAACATACATTGTACTCACAAATGTTATATGTTATGATGGTGCGAACATTGTAAAAACACTCTGGTAGATCTCCAGGCCTTGCTGGGTTTCAAAGTAGCTCTAGAGCCAAAAAAGTGTGAGCACCCCTGGGCTATAGTCATCCCCCCCTCAACTGTTGTTCCTTCTGAACCTGAATGTTCCGTGTAACTATCATGACTAATAACCATTAATAAACACGTTCTCCATTTGTCTTGTCAGACTTCAGCTGTATCTAAGCAAGTGGCCACTGCCAGATCTTATGATGAAGGATTCTAAAGATTATGCATTGAGCCAAAAAGTACTTTCTTTTGCCTGTCCTGAATCTCCTACCAGTCAATGTCGTCATTGGTATTCATTTGGAAGAAGTAATTGGAGTTCTAGTATTATGGAAGAGGGAGAAACCTCTCTGTACCATTCATAATTTTATAAAAGCCTTTCATGATGCCCCCCATTGTATGTTTTTTGGAACTAAAGAGCCCTAAATCCTTTATTCTTTCTTTGTAGGGAAGGTCCAACTCCCTGGCCTTACATTTTTGGTAGCTTTTTTCAGCTCATTGATACCCTTTTTGAGGTGTGGGGGATAGAACTGGGGAACAGCTTAGGAACAGTTGTTGTTCTAGGCCAGCTTCTCTTTCTAGAGTCCTCTCTTCATCTGGCAGCAGCTACACCAGTGCACTCTGGGTGTAGTAGATGCTGTTTTCTCTTTATAAGGAATGGGCATCACTACGCAAAGTAGTGCATGTCCAAAGGGAGAGAGCATGCTTCCATGCGGAATGCCAGTGAAAGAAAACCCTCCAAATGAAGCCAGATGTACCTGCATTAGGTGAACTTTATTAAGAAGTATAACAAAGCAGTCGCTTACCGCTCACTTCTTTTCTTTCAGTCTCCCTCTCATGTGGCCTGTTGCAAGAATGTTAGTCTCTTTAACTTTAACAGCTGCTCTTGTATTTCCAAGGACAAAGTCTGCATCCAGTGGGGTTTGCATGCACTTGCTCCGTATGGGCAGAATGAGTTTTCTTTGTGGATTTTGATATGGGATTGATGAGGGCTGGGAGTAAATGGCTCTGCAGAGCTGGAAAATGTTCTCTCAGGTTGAATGTAGGGTAGGATGAGTGCATCTGGTTTCTAATCCTAATGCTCTTTTGAGGCTCCCGTAGGAGGCATAGGCCCCATGCTTGTGATATTTAAATAGCATTCTGGGTCATTGTGTGTGTGGTCTGTTTCTGTATGAGCTTACCTGAAATTCCCAAGGTCTTTACTGGGGTGAACAGTAGAATTTTACTTTTGCTTGGGACTTTCTCGACTGATCTCCGCCTTTCTGACCCTGGAAACAATTCTTTCTGCTTTTCTCTCTTTTGGAGCTTTGTACCCATTCCTACTGAGCTACTCACAAGGCTCCTGTGGCTTCCCACCCTCTCTAGCACTGATCCCTGATGTGCTCTGTCTGGGAATGGTTGTGTTAGACATGACCTCACATCACACCTCAGTCTATCCAAATATCTTCTTGGTTTCATTGTCATTCTGTGACAGTTCTTCTGCTATAACCCATGGGTGACACAGAAGCAGACAAAGTTCCTTTAGTTTTATTTAAGTGCTCTCACTACAATCTTGTTAATTACTTTGCTGGCATTACGGGAAGCTCAAGAAAAAGAGACTTTTTCATTCCATTGAGGTCACTTCTGCTCATTGCCTACAGATGCCTTGTCATCTCCATTATATTTAATGGTCCATCACCTGCAAATATCTAAAAAGGGGGGCTTTTTAGATATTAACCCTTTCAGAAAACCTTTGCTTGGAAAATGAGGTGGGTTTTTGTTCTGGGAATTAATAAATCACGCTTTTCCTGAGAGGATAAGAAACACAAAGTTCCAGGACAATTTAACAAAAATAATCATAGTGGCCAAGTTTTAAAGGGAATCCCTATTGTAATGTGCTAAGAGGTTTGTTGATAGTGAAGGAAATGTCTAGCAATATTTGATTTACCTGCCTGACTGTCATAGAGGACATGGACAGTTCAAAGATCCTCTGATTGTCGTTAGCTGACTATTCTGATACAAAGGGTCTTGTTGCCATTGGTTGAATGCCTCTAAAATTATTGAGGGGCATGGTATCGGAGGTTCCTAGGCAAAGCAAGGAAGCATAAAGAAAACAGGGGCCTGAAAAAGGAAGGTTGGGAGTGGTACAGATATTAAATTGGAAGGAAGAGTATGAGAGGGGAAGGAAAATGGAAAAGATAAAATATAAGATGAGAGGTTTAGCTCTGCAGGAGCAGCAGAGGTGAGCAGGGCTGAAATTCACATATAGGTTCAACATAATGAACAAGATGCTTGGCTAATGGCCTATAGTCATATTAAATCCACCCAAATGATTATTTGTTGGGCTGCTAACCAAACCTAGAAAAACGCTAAAGACATTGCTAAAGACATTACTATTAAAATATATACATATTCTGTAAAGTGAAAGGTTAGATGCTTAAAGACAGCGAAGATCATCGAGTTTTCAGATGTATCTCTGTCAGGAAGTGAAGCCAGGCATCTGGGCTTGATTGACTTGGGTGTACTTGCTTTGCACTTAATGAGATTGATACACCAGAGAAGCCAAGTAAAGTTAATTTTCCCCTGAGGATGGGACACACGTAGGAGAGAATTGCACGTTCTGCTAAAGCTGTGCTTTCTGTTTTGCCACAGTCCCAATTCTGAGGAGCAAAGCTGCTTTTTAAACTGAATGGTGATTTCTCTCATCAGCAGTGGGAATAACTTCATCAAAACACTACCCAAAGCTCTAGTTCTGGGTACCCCAATCCCTCCCATGTGTTCTGGATCCTTCTGTGAATGGCAATGAGTAGTACTTATACCAGGTAGTTACAGTAGAAATATTAGATGTGTTTTGATCCACATCAGCACTGCAGCAAGACTTTTATTTGCACAGATGTGAAAAAATATAGAGGCGCCAAATATGAACATGTTGATAGAAAAAATTTATGAAATAGTTGAAATGGATATTTTATCAGAAAGATTACATGATGATGGTAAATTAGATAGAATTAAGAATATATGGGAAGCTTTTTACAATTGGTTAGAAATAGAATAAATAGAACAAAATAATTTAGAAGATGTGTCAGATCTGTAGTTGTTTGAAAGACAAAAAACAAAAACTGTATTCTGGTGGAGACCTAATGTATTTCCCCAACCTACATATGTACCTTTGTACCTATCCCCATATCTGAATTAAAAAAAGTAGTACTTGCACCCTACTTTTTACTTCTAAGTGGGAAAAGCTGCTGGTTAGATTTCTATCCTCAGAGAAAAATTGACTTTATTTGACATCTCCAGTGTATCAGTCTCATTAAGTGCAAAGCCAGCACACCCAAATGCCTGCCTTCAATTTCTGATATAATTACAAGTTTTGAAAGCTCAGAAATCAGGCATTCAAATTCACTCACACTTTTCAGAATCTTTTCTTTCTATTTTTATTTATGACATTTTTATCAACTACCTTTCCACCAGGGAGCTCAAGACAGTCTACATACCCAGCCCAACAACCTTGATAGGTAGTGGCTGGTCTAGGTCACCTAGTGAACTTCATGGTTGATTAGGGATTTTGAGCCTGAATCTCACCGACTTCAGTTCAGTGTTCTGTCTACAACACTGCACTGACTCCCTGTTACTGTTGACTTTGGTTCACGGCTTATTGTAAGCAGTACATATGCTACTATAGCTTCTTGACAGTGCAACACTTGCTACTTGAGAGACCAGCACCAATTAAGTGCTGCTGATGTCATTGTTAGCAATTTTCTGAATAACTTTTTGATTTGAACAATCAGCTTAAGGGTGCAATCCTGACTTTCATTTCGGCCCATGCAAGTCCCTTGTACCGGCCCAGGAGGGTCACAATTGTTCCATAAAGCATGTTTGTGCTGGTCCAGGGATGCAGTTTGACCCAGGCTACATCCAGCCTCTGCACTGTCTTGGGGAGGGAGGTTTGCGTTGGCCAAGCTCGGCCGATGCAGGGGTCTGGGGAGGGTGGGGAGCAGGCAGGAGGGAGGCGTTCTGGGACAGGGGGTGGGCATGGAGCAGGAGGCAGGGCTGGGACCCTGCTGTTATGCTGGATCCTAACACTGTTCCTCGAGCATTGCAGAGTGGCTTCGAGCCACTCCATTCTTCTTGGACTTATGCCACCTCCTGAGGTGGCACAAGTCCAAGGAGAACCATTGAGGTCGTGGTGGTTTACCCAGGGGTAAGGGGAAGAGTTTCCCCTTGCCTCCAGCTGAGCCACTTCTGGCCCCAATCTGGCACTGTTCCAGCGCAAGATAGGATTGTGCTGTAAGGTGACTTTCTAATGTGTAAAATGGCTTATGTGTTCAGAAAGAAATGCCAGCTAACATCTATCCTATTTAGGATATTGTAATATTGGTTTTAACAAATCAGTGGTTTTAAGTCAAGATGAAGGAATTGTATTTAAAAGGTTTGCTTTGTCGTCTGTTGTGTAACAGGAAAGGATTGTGTCTCATAGGTTTATATGATGATATTTCTGGGACTTGATTGAAAGGGAAAATAAGATGTGTGGAAGTGTAGAAATTCAGGGTTGACCTTTATCCTGGCACAGGCAACATTTATTTTCAAGATTTCTCCCTTTTCTCTCTCACTTGTCTGTCTCTAATCTGTTATAAATTATACTTAGGCTAATGCAAGCGGAGACATACACTGTTCTAGATTTTCATAGGATAGAAAACTATTTTGTGTGACCATATAATAGATGGATTGAAGCCAGTAACTGTATGAATTCAATTTCAGAGGTGTAAAAGTGGCTTTAGTAGTTGTATACAGGAGAAACTTGCAGCAGTCAGGTTTACCTGTTTTGAGCAAAGTGGTGGTCTTGCAAATGTAGGCTAATTCTGATGAAAGCAATGATTCCTTTAGAGCTCCCTTTGACAGTTCAATCATAAGATTCCAGTTTTTTGAAGTAGAACATTGTGTCCCATGCTAAAGACTGACCTCCTGCTCTCTCTAGCACAGGGGTGCTCACACTTCTTTGGCTCGAGAGCTACTTTGAAACCCAGCAAGGCCCGGAGATCTACCAGAGTTTTTTTTACAATGTTCGCGCCATCATAACATATAACATTTATGTGTACAATGTATGTTGGTGTACCTTGAGCCCCACTGAGTATAACAGGACTTACTCCTGAGTAGACATGCCTAGGATTAGGCTGTGAGGCTGCAATCCTAGCCACACTTACCTGGGAGTAAGCCCCATTGAGTGCAATGGGCCTTACTCCCGGCGTTTCCTCCCAGAGGCACCTGAAAGGGGGGGGGTCGGCACTCCGCGATCTACTCATTTTGCCTCACGATCTACCGGTAGATCGCGATCCACCTATTGAGCACCCCTGCTCTAGCATATCATTCTCGTCAATAATAATAAACATGTTCTGCCTATTTGGTTTAAAAAGGAAAAAAAAAAGATTAGTTTGCAAGTACATCTTCAGATTTGTTTTACTGCTTCAGGAACCCATCTGTGGAAGGTTTTTTCTTTCTGTACATTATTTCTTTGCTGATGGTTGACACAAGTTCTATGTTTATTCATGCCCTAATCCAGAGACCTCAGATCCTCTGGTTATGAGGAAGTGGACAAGGTCATTTATGAAAGCAAAAGTGGTAGATTTGCAGAACCTGGTCAGATACTGATTCTTCCTACACTTCCTCACAAAGTCTTGGTGGGGATGGTAGACCATATTCTTCTATTATCCGTCCAACTGTTTGATTTCTTTTGTGAGTACTGCTAGAATTGTTACTAAGAGTTGCCATCTTTTCAACCTGAGTTAATGCATGTGAATGTTTCAATCTCTTGAACTCCACGTTTAGTTAAAACTATCTGAATACCTGCCAGTGTTTTCAGGACATATGAAGGACATCTTTGGTCCTTTCCCAGTTCTCCACATCCTCTGATCTGATCCCTCCCCTCCTGTCTGTCTAGTCTTAGTGTTGTTTCTCATGAGCAAACTTTGTGAGCCCTCAAAGCATTTTCTCCTGAACCGCCTGTTCCCACAAACTGTATATTGCAGAATGTTCCGTTTGAAACCCTCCAGATTTCTTCCCCAATAAAATCTTTGAGAAACTGCTTGTTGAAGCAAATTCTATGAAATATCTCTAGATGATTGCCATCTGCTTGGTGCTAGGCTGACCTCTGTGAACAACTCAGTTCTGTTACCCTCTATCACATTCGTACTCTGGAACCTTCCCCCACTTTCTGACTATTGCACCTGCTTGTTGCATAATTAAGCCTTTGCAACCCAACGCTGCATATACACAACAGGGACCAAATGTGTACACCTGTGGGTGAGGAAAAAATGGGTTAAGCGCTATGCTTACCTGGAAGAGCACAGGAAGCAATTGAATGTGTGAATAATGGACACTATGACTTCTGGGCCATAAATCAGAGTACTGTAAGAACAAAAATTGTTTTGCCTTTGCACTGCAATTCCCATGAATTGGCTAGATTAATGTTTTGTAAAGTTAGACTATGGTGCTACCTCAGTATGAAAGCCAGCATAACGTGGTGATCAGAAAAGTAGACTTGCTTATTCCAAAATCTTGCTGCCTCTGAAGGCAAGGTATGTCATGCTGGGATGTGATGGGTTTTCCATTCTGGCTTGCCTTGTTGTGACAGTTTGACATCTTTGAAGAAGTGTAAGTTTTTAAGTGGCCGTACTCCATGGGTAGCTGAGAGATGCCGTTTTCTGGAAAAGTGGTACTGTATATACATATTCATCATCAACATCATCATCATCATCATCATCATCATCATAGCATGCAAGATACAGATGGGGTCAATAGTGGCATGATTGACTTGCTCTCTGCCATTTCTCAAAAGTATGGATTGCTGGTTGCTCCCTTGCACCTCCTACTGGCAGCCTCTCTTTCTCAGGTCACCACAGAAGTTATTCTAACAGTTATTTCACTTGATCTGACATTTCTTGGAGGAAGGGGAATACGAATAATGAAGTCCCAGTATGTCTTAATGACTCCTTTTTTGTGTTGCTACTGACTGCTTTTCCACTCTCTGGCAGTTAGTACTGCCATGTAGTTTTTTTAAAACATAGTTTCTCCATTCTTCTAGCACCTGTAATAGTGGCATTGTTGACAGGCAGACCAGGTTCTGTGTATAGCCCTTGCAGTGACGATTACAGTGATTAACTAGGTAAAAATAATGCATCAGAGTTTAATTAAATCTCCTTTACTGTCAGCCAACAATCCACCCACTCATCTCTCTCTCCACCAGTACCTTTTTTCATTTGGAATGTGGCAGCTCTGCTGCTCAAGCGAGGCAAATACTCCTGATGCCCTTATTGTTTATCAGTTATTATTCTGTATCTGCTCAGCTGATCACCCCTACCCAATAACCCATAAATTACTGAAGCTTCAAGGGATATCTTAAATCAAAGAACAGTGTATGTGTGAACGTGTGCTTGTGTGTGTACAGTTCACATAACAAAACTGTGCAGTGATGACCTGTCTGGACCACTAGAGTGTGTTTTAAAATAACTTTTCAGTTCTGCAACCAAATTCTGCAGCCTGTCATGCAAATTTAAAACAGTGTTGCATATGTTTACTTCATGATTCTGGTTGCAAAATCTTAAGGCAGGATTAATCTGGCCAGAAAGAAATGATTGGGGCCTGACTGATTGGATAATTGAAAAGCCAATAGATTGGGCTAGGAAATGCAGGGAGGCAGTGATGTGTGGAGAACCCTGCTTCTGATAACTGGGAAGCCACAGCTTGTTTCTCTGATTGCTAATACACGAGTACACATTGCACCTTATTTTCAAGCCCTCCACCCACCCACATAATGAAATATGTTCTGTTGTTTTAAGTGGAATTGGAGAGTTTCAAATTCTTCAGGGTGGTTAGGCTGGGTGCATTCTTATCCATGCACATTTTGAGTTCTTGGAATGCAGCTTTTAGGATCCTGTATACCTACAGTTCCGTTCTTCTATATCTTCCTTGTTTGTCTTTTTCCCTTAGACCAGGGGTGTTCAAACATTTTGGCAGGAGGGCCACACCATCTCTGACACTATGTCAGGGGCTGGGAAAAAAAGGATTAATTTACATTTAAAATTTAAATAAATTTACATAAATGAATTTATTAGAGATGGAACTTATATGAATGAATGAGGGTCTTGCAGTAGCTCAAGGCCTATAAAAGGCCTTGCACAACATAAGGCCAACCTTTCCTACGCTGCCACTGCTGCATCACAGAGGTGAAACAGCAAGTAGTGGAAGGAGCCCTTGCCCCACAGCTCAGGTAAGAGATCAAACAGTCGTCCTCATGCTGAGAGCAATTGCATCAGGCTAGCATGGGCTCCAGCAAGTTTCTGAAGGGCCGGAGGCTCATTAGAGATTGGGGACTCCCTGAGGGCCGCATTGGGAGCCCCTGAGGGCCGCAAGTGGCCTCGGGCCAGGGTTTGGGCACCCCTGCCTTAGAGCTAGAAGGGCTGCAAAGTTCGTCATCCTCAGTTGCCATCTTGATTTCCATAGCTAGGTATTGCAGGGGCTCTGCGAAATTGCATTGTGTGGACTAGAGATGCAGTGGGGGGACGAGATTTATTTTATGCAGATCTTGTTAGTAAGTTTCTATAGGTCTGTGTTTGTACTACACATGGCTATGGGTATTTGCTTAAGTCCAGGTTTACAGAACCTTTATAGCTGGTGAGCCTAACCTTCTAGGGAAAGTATCCAACAACCAGAATTTGGTGGTATTCCTTTTATAGGAAAGGTAAGAATAGAAAGGAGCAGTGGCACAGTTTTATTTCTTTTCCACAAAATGAAAATTGTGGTTTATTTCTGATGGTTGACAACTTCGAGGTTAATAACTTTGTCTGGACTGCATCTACTTTAAGTATGTAGGCTTCTTTTGAAATCAATGTGGTCAGAAGTACAACTAAAATTAGGACTAAAATTTAGTCCTAAAAGTAGAACTAAAATTAAGCACAGTTTTTCCTGGATTACACTCCTGCCCAATTCTGTGCATGTCTACTCAGAAGTAAGCTCCATTATAATCAATGGAGCTTGCGCCCAGGTAAGTGTGGATAGGATTGCAGCCTTAGGGCCCAATCCTGGACTCAGTGTGCCAGCTCACCACTGACGCGCACTGTCACAAACATGCCGTAAGGCACGTTTGTGGGCTCTACCGCTAGGCGAGCATCGGTGGTAGCCCAGCACTGGCAAGCGCCAGGCTACTGTTGGGTGGGCATCCAACCTCCATTACTCGGCAGTCATGCGGACCGCCGAGCAGCGGAGAGGTAAGTAGGGGCATGGGGGAGGTGGGGAGAAGGCATTCCAGGGAGGTGGGGAGAGGGTGGGGGGAGGCAGGACCGGTGGAGTTTGCCGCCTTACATGGAGGCTCTTGATTTACCGCCGACCTTTTGGTTGGCAGTAAATCGAGTAGCCCCATTGTGGGGCTACTCAGTTTACCTGGGGGACGAAAGTCCTCTTCTCTCGAGGAGCTGCCGGCAGCTGCCTGAAGGGTGCAGGGTGCGGTGGCAGCCATTTTTGACACTGCCACAGCCACGCACCCCGGGCAGCTCAGGATAGGGCTGTTAGTGAGTACAATGTAAAGCATATTTGATTTGTATTATCTATACCAGTGGTTTTCACACATTTAGCACCAGGACCCACTTTTCAGAAAGAGAATCTGTCAGCACCCACTGGAAGTAATGTCGTGACTGGAAATGACATCATCAAGCAGGAAAATTTTTAACAATCCTAGGCTGTAATCCTATCCACATTTACCCAGGCTAAGTCCCATTTACTATCATTGTTTAAAGAATATAATATAAATAAAATATTGAAATGAATGGGGACCCACCTGAAATTGGCTCGCGACCCACCTAGTGGGTCCCAACCCACAGTCTGAGAAACACTGATCTATTTTATCGAACTCGTTTCACATAGTAGGCTGAATAGCATTCATGGTGCCTGCTAGGGGCTGGAAGTGTCCTCATTAAGCAG
Organism: Tiliqua scincoides; assembly: GCF_035046505.1. Classification (NCBI taxonomy): domain Eukaryota; kingdom Metazoa; phylum Chordata; class Lepidosauria; order Squamata; family Scincidae; genus Tiliqua; species Tiliqua scincoides. The sequence continues at coordinate 149,719,944 of NC_089822.1, forward strand.
GAAGTGATGTCATTAAATAGCTGATGATCAGAAATAAGCACTTTGTTCTCACATAAAAACTTATTAGCTGAAGAGAAAATGTGCAAATCTTGATATTTTGAAGATATGAGAGAACCCAATTATCATGCAGGCCACCCTTTCAGCAGAGCTGTTTCTGCTGCAGTGTCACTTCGCAGCTCAACAGCTGAGAGGTGATTTATGAAGTGATGACTCAGCAGAAATAATGCTACTGAAAGGCTGGCCCATGTGGTAATTGGGCTCTCCCAGCGCCTTGGCAGTGCCTCTCTCACCCCTCTCGGTCTTCCCCTTCCCTGAAACAGTAAAATAATTAAAAACACCAGTGGGAGAAAACCTCTTTCCTAGAGTAGGGGCCTAGGAAAGAGACAGAGGCTGGAAAAGGTACCATGTCAAAAAGTTCACAGGGAAGGCTGGGTGAAGGAGTGTTTAGAGTAGGGGTGCCCAGACCCCGGCCCTGGGGCCACTTACAGCCCATGAAGACTCCCAGTCCGGCCCGCTGGGAGCCCCCAGTCTCCAATATGCTCTGGCCCTCCAGAGACTTGCTGGAGCCAATGCTGGCCCGACTTGACTGCTCTCAGTGTGACGGCCAACTGTTTGACCTCTCATCTGAGCTGTGGGACGAAGGCTCCTTCCACTGCTTGCTGTTTCATGTCTGTGATGCAGCAATGGCAGCAAAGGAAAGGCTGGCCCTGCTTTATGCAAGGCCTTTTATAGACCACAAGCAATTGCAATGCCTTCATTCATTCATATAAGTTCCATCTTTAATGCATTTATGTAAATTTATTCAAATTCAAAATGTAAATTAACTTTTTCTTGACCCCCAACACAGTGTCAGAAAGATGATGTGGCCCTCTTGCCAAAAAGTTTGGACACCCCTGGTTTAGAGAAGGGGTCTCCATACCCCAGGCCGGGGGCCAGATGCAGCCTGCGGCGAGCTTCTGTCAGGCCCGCAGTCAGCCTCTGATCCCCTGAGGGCACCTGGCCCAGCTGACGAACACAACCAGAGTTGTGCTTGCGGGATGGTGAAATGAGGGTCCATTTAAGTGTATGCTTTATTTCTTGGGCTGTGTTCGTGCTTGGAGAAGTCCTGGATGTTTGAGCCCATTCATTTATTAATTCATCTAAGTTCCATCTCTAATGTATTTATTTAAATTTTTTATTTAATTTTTTTATTCTGTGCCAGATATTTGAAGTAGCCCTTCAGCTGAAAAGTTTAGAGACTCCTGGTTTAGAGGACTTGGGGTGAAAAGAGAAGGTCTGAGGAAGGAATATGAAAGAGTGTGATTGAGGAAAGAAAACCAGAGAGAAGAAATAGAGAGGAGAGATGTGTGTGTCCAGGCATTTCAGAGATGAGAGACTGTTCTTGATTTGAATAACCAAGCATATGCAAGGGATGGTACCAGGATACAGGTCTCTTGGTGTCTTATGTGCTCCTTGAGGCATTTGGTGGGTCACTGTGAGATACAGGAAGCTGGACTAGATGAGCCTATGGCCTGATCCAGTAGGGCTGTTCTTTAATTTCTATTGTGCCTTTCTTTCCCTGCCCCCTCCTTTTTCTTTATATCTTGCATTAAAGGATCTGATAAATATCTTTCACAGATCATATTGTGGATCGGATTGGGAGTATTGGTCATTAGCACATACACCACCTTATTGGCATCTGAAGATATCCCACCAAAAATAGAAGTTGTGGAACCAGACAAGTTGCCAGGAGAAATACAGAAAGTACTAGATCAGGATTCTGTCAAAATCTCAGGTATGCATCATGGTCTTGATCTGCCCTGCTCTAAAATGGCTGAATAAATCTTTTTAAACACATTTGCACCGTGTCATTCAAATTCATGCCAAATGGTCCCTAAACAATGAAAACAAAGCTTTTCTAGGAAGGAGGCTGTCACCTTAGTTTTTTTTCCTTAGAATTGTTTTCATAATGTGTGAGAGGGACATAAGCATATTTTTGACCTTTTGCAGGAGAGTCTTGCAGCTTTTGGTGCTGCCTGGTGAGTTAAGTGAGGAGCTACACAAGCCCCTTTAATCAAAGGCTCTGTATGAACACAAAGCTGGAGATAGCACAGTCCAGGCCACCTGTATGAAGGCCACCAGCAGCCAAAACTGTGCCATTTCCAGTCTCTCTACTGATGTATTTTCCAAGGTTTCAATAGTGACCCATTCATCATGCTCAAAACATATGTAAATTTATGGGAGCCTGTCTTCTTTCTCCCCCCCTTTTTTTTTCAAGCGGGGCCGGGATATAAATTTGGAGCTAGTTTTAGTCCTGACAAAGCCTACCATTATGCCTCAGCTTTGTTTACTGGTTTGCATTATTTATTATTTGTTTACTGCGGCTGTTGATGGAATTATGGCTTACCACTCCTCTCCACAGCTGCAGTCTCACCTCACAAGGCCATCACAGGCAGGTGTCTGCTGCCCTGCTACTGCCCCTCAGCTCAGGCCGCATCCTGTGTTGTTATTCCTCCCCCCACACACACATGCACACTGAGTTGGTTGTGTTTTTTGTTGTCTAGTGCCTTCAAATATTCTCACAGAGCTTGAGAATGGAAGCAGGCAAAGGAGGTTTTTATTATTCCCTTTGGGCCATTAGCTATATTTCTGTTGTAATTCTGGAGCATTTCCGAGATGTTAGAGTCGTTGGTGCTGAGATTTATTCTTGGGTTTCACTGTCCCATGCAGTGTTAGGCTTTTATGCATCCCTTGCTAGAAGTGTGCCCTGTGAGTGCTAATTCTTCCCCACTACTTAAATTTCTAAAGAAAAGGGTACAATTCAATTTAGTTAGAGAATCTTGAATAATTTCAAAACATCAGTGGCTCATGGATCTCCATGTGCTTTATACACTTAAATGGCAAAAGAGTCTTTTGGATTCTGCTACAATTGCCTCTTTATGATAATCTTTGAGAAAGGAACTAGCCCTGCTATTCATCTTGGATTCAGCTTGGCACTTGCCCAGCCCCTTTGACTTTTATTGGATATTGTCTGATGTTAACACATGACAATACAGGTGGAGCCTATTTATCTGCAGATTTTGTATCCATGGATCTGGTGCAACATGGGGCCACTGGACTCACATTGAGCCAGCCTTGCCTCTACCTGAATTCCTCAAAGATGAGTGTGTTTGTGCTCTGGTCACCTCCAGAGGGCTTTCTGAAGCCCACAGAGGCCATGCACTTCTGCCCACAGCCTCTGCGGGCTTCAAAATGGCCCTTTCAGGCAAAAACTGCTTCTTCCAGTTTCCCTCCAGGGGTTTCCCTGGGCCTCAGAATGCCTTAAAAGGCATAAAAATGGCACTTCTGGTTTCCTTAGGGAAATTGGAAATTGCTTTGCTTTTTTATTTTTATTTTTTTGCCTATAAGGGCCATTCTGAAGCCTGCAGAGGTCATGGACTGATGTGCGTGGACTCTGTGGGCTGCAGAAAGCCCTCCAGAGATGACCAGAGCCCAGCACTGGTCACCTTTGGAGGGCTTAAGGGGCTGAAACCATGAATTTCTTTATCCATGGTTTTCGGTATCCGCAAGGGGTCTGAGAACAGATCCCTCGCTGATGCAGAGGCCCCAGCAGTATGTAATTCAAATGTCCTTCAAATATCCTTTTTTGAAGGGGGGGGGGTCTTGTTAGAGTCCTAAGAATCCCAGCTTATGTATACTTATTTTCTTTAAAGTTTCATGTCTTCATTGTAGCAAAAATGGAATGGGAAATTTCCCATTTTTTAAACCTCTCATGTGTTGTATTACATTCTCATTATTTCTCTCAATGTTATCTTTACAAATATGTCTATAAAGAGGAGAATGAAATTTGTCACACTGAAGGTAGCAAATTCAGGATTAAACAATGTGTTGCAAAGGTATAGCACATGCGCTAATTGTAGTTTAATCAGACTAGTAAAACTGATGTGCAATTGTTAATTATGTGCAACTGAAGTCTACAAATTAGCTGCAGACATCCATATTTATGATGCAGTCTTCAGTGCTGAAAAGTTGTCCGTTCCTGGACTAAGCAAACCTGCTACTGCAGGTCAAATGATACCTTTCCCTTTGGGAGGTAGCCATGTAACTCTCCTGCTGCACTCTGACATGCTAGAATCAGAATCTCACATCAACTTCCCTTTCAAATTTTGCCTACTAATAAAGGCTTACATGCTTGTTTGCTGGGACAGATCTTCCAGGTTTGAGGTGCTGGACAACTTTCATATGTGACACTGAAACATTTCTTTGAGCTGCCCTCATGCAACATGGGTTGTCATATGCTGCTCATAGCATGAATGTTCCATTTGACATTATTTTATATATTTTGGTGTATAGCCCCATTGCAAAGTCTTGGAGCAGGTTCACAACAGCAGGAACCAAAAAGCAACCCAAACCCCAACAACTACAAAATAGAATAAAATGGTTAGTGCCCCTCTCTTTCCTGTGATGGAGATAGCATTGCAGTGCTTTCCAATGGCCCTTGGGCTTGGATTGCTGAGGGATGGAATTCGACAACTGAGAGGCAGCCACTGAGAATGCATTCTTGGTGGATCTTATATAGATCATAAAGGAACACAAAGTAAGATTCAGTCTATGGTATATTAGGCCTAAGCATTTGTATTGAATTGAGAAGAGAATAGGGAGACAGTGCAGGCAGCAGAGCTGTAGCGTAATGCACTCCTGGAGGCAGACTGCCATGTTCTACTCCAGTAGTATCACCTGGATAGTTTTCATGGGTAGCTTTGCATTGACGTTATTTGGCTAGTCTGGTCTCGAGACTGTCATCTCAAAATTAGACTAGTCAAATGAACATGAACAACGGCTACTAGATCTTTATCTAATAGAAGGAATCTCCCCAGGTGGAGTTGGCAGAATATAACTTGGCTGCCACTGATTTGAGCACAAATCTGCATAATCCTTTCCTGTGAGAGCAATCAGTGTGGAAGACAAAGAAGAATAAAAATCACAACAGTGAACTTAACTGAACCCAGGCATGCTGAGAATGACGTAGTACCTCAGGAGTGGTGCAGCTGATCACAGCACTGTCAGTACTTTTATTCTGCATGCCCCCTGAGAATGACTTTTAAGGACTTGCGCTGTGGTGTTCTCACCCTGTTATGGGTTATTTTGGAAAATGGGTTTGTTCCCCAAGTGGCTGTATCCTGTCATTCTAAGCTTGCATGGGGTTGCTTATCTGTTGCCAGGGAACCCTCCTTCAGCCTACATCTGTTTCTCATTTCTTGCACAAGCCTCTCACGGAAACACATGGCTTTTCTTGTTGGGCAGCATGCAGTTTGTTTTTAGCATGTTCCTGCTTTAGGACCCCCCCCCCCGCCCACCCCTCTGCAGTTGATGGGTTGGTTTGCTGATGCAGTCCCCACAACTGCACTGCTGCCTTTCCCCATTCTGCATTTGCTGTATGCCTCTTGCCTGTTGGCATACGCTCGAAGGATTTTATTTATTGGCCTCTTTGATGTTGCAGAGCCTAGAACTGTACAGACTTACATTAAAACCCTGCCCCGTGGGTCCAGGGATTATGAATATTAGAATGCTGCCCTTTTATGCGAACACGTATTGACCAGTGAACTTTGAATAGTGTTTTCACTAACGACACCCAAGTGCCCATTACGCCCCCATCTGTATTGCTGGGGGTTTACTGTCAGCCGCTCTTTGGGAAAGGTATAAAACCCCTTTCAGAGAGGCTCTGCTATTACACACGGCGCATACGTACGTTAAAAGGTTGCTAAGCTGCCTTTGAAAGCACATGAAGGCAATTATCCACTTTAAAAAAATCTAATTAGGCAATTTCTTTCTGCTTTTGAAAGATACCTTCCCCTCCCCCAGAGGATCTCCCTGGACGGATTAAGATTTTGTAATATTTTTCAGCTCCTTACTTGAACATCATTGCTGAGGTTTTTCCTTCCCCATCTTTCATGCTATCCCTCTGTGACTTCCTATATCAAATGCCTGATTCACATTCTTTCTGTGCCCTTTCCCCAACTGTTCCAGACAGTCACTTAAGCAATCAAAAATTGGCTGCAGTGTTCTGTTGCGTTTGATCCATCTACTCAGATTCACCGCCTTTGCATCTGATGAGATGTGGCTGTATAGTGCCGTCCTGCGTGTGTTGCTGGTCTGTTTAATTTATGGTCGTCGTGTGCAGTTATTGGTGAGAACCTGCAGTCTTGACATCTGTGTTGCATGGAGGCCAGAGGGATATAGGGAAGAATATGGGGAATGCAACATGAGCTTCTAAGATTGCACCTGTGACAGACATTGTGAATACACCTGCTTTCCACCCTCTCCACCTGCTTGTGGTTATTCTTCAAGCAGGAAGCGGAGGCTCCGTGTGCAATGTGGATTATGCACCATTCCTCCCTTTGCTTCTAATGGCTTCTGGAACAGCTTGGTTCGCTGGAGCACTCCCTAGTGCTTTGGGAGAGCAATCTTTTAATAGCTCCTGCGACACAGAAAAAGGAGCTATTGCCCTGCTGTCATTTTTTGTTCAGTTTTACAGTCTGCGTGTCAGGAGAAAATGGTGAACTAGTTTCCCCGATGCCATTCAGTAACCTTGTGAAAATGATAACGGTAAAAGTGATAACTGTGACAATCTGTAGATCTTTGGAAAGTTCCTTTCCTCATTCTTGCTGGATAAGCACATGCAGATTCATCTGCCTCCTCCACACTTCATTTTTGTGCAATCTTGATAATGGCTGAACTTGGCATATGGCCCACACTGTGTACCTGCGTACTTTCCAAGATCTGAGCAGTGTGTGTGATCACCTCTCTGTGCTTGCTGGGGGCAAGGTTTTTAAAGAGTTACTAAACAGAATGCTTCTTAGGTCCCTACTATAAAATGATTGTTGTTATGAAGGCTGGGGTTGGAATGGGGAAGGCCCATGTTAAGCAGCAGCTGTCGAGTGTGGTTGCCTCAGACATGTCCATCCTTCTTCACTATTGTATGAAAGCCAAAGTAGAGTTGGGACATCCACAGTCTGAATCTCACTCCTGCTAGAAACATACTAGGTGGACTTAGGTAAACCACTCTCTTCCACCTGCAGTTCCCTAGTTGCAAAATGGGGCTAATGATACTTACAATACAGGATTGTTGTAAGAACATCATCAAGGAGATATGTGTGAAGCACTTTGCACACTCGAAAGCACTGTATAAATGTTAAGAAGTAGTATTATGTGAACCAGAGGTAGCAATTGATATACACTCTGGTACCTCAGAGTTTCCCAGACTTGGGAAACTTTGCAGGGACAAGAGACTTGGTCAGATGATTGTGTGAAGTCATTCCAGTCGGTTCTCGGGTGCTATGCGGTACTTTTTTTCTCAAATTAATAATCCAGTGACCTGGATTACGCACATGCACTACAGCACATTTCCACCTTCAGATGTATTGGGAAGGAATCTGAGATTCTGCAAGAAGCTGCTCTTTGTCTTTTTCTCACTCCACAAATCACTGTCCCTTTGTCTCCTTGTCATGGCTTCCTCTCTGTTTTCCATGACTCATGTTGTAGGTGTTCCATGTGCCATTCAGAACTGTGGAGGTTACTGGAATTTTAATTTTATAGTTCCTTTGCTAACTGTTGGTGTTCTCTTTTTGCACATATACTTTGGGGGTGGGGAACCTCTGCCACAGTTTATATTTGTTTTGTTTAGAAGTTTGTGTCCTGGATAAAGTCACATTTTGACCTGAGGTGGTTTATCTACCCTTCTGCCATTCTCTGAAGTACTGGAGGTTACAGTGAAACAGGGCAGCCAACAGGGTGGTCTGGAGCTTAAGCACTGGGAAGGATTTGTGTTTTGTGTTGATGCTAACAGAAGCACTTGTGTGCTAAGAGTCCAGAAGATTCTTACTTTTGAATAGGAACATGGATTTCTTCTCTCCCTCCATCATTGGTTGGTATTTGTTTATCCTGTATTATATGTTGTGGCTTCCTTGTTTGCTTGAGCACTTTGGGTTTGTTTTCCCAACACTCTGCTTCATTTTACACATACCTGTGGTGTTAAGAGACACTCTGGTCTCTTATGCCCTCTGCCTGTAGTACATTATAATTGTCAACTAGTATTTTAATTTGGCTTAACCATGGGCTGAATTCCTCTGTACCCTGGGTTAATCTATCAGGGGTGTATTGATTGCATGCAGAGGATCCAATTGCAAAAGTCAAAGCCTGGTCTTGCTTACCTCATTGTGGTTTAGATTTAGAACCATAGAAACATGTGAGTTGATTATCCAATTTGGATTTTGGGTAAGAAGCTAAGGTTTTGCTTAAAATTCAGTGGCTATTTGATCTTGAAAAATGTTAATATATTCAGCAGTGGTCCTAGAGAGTTGATACTATACATGTTGTTGTTATGTTTAATTTTTTTTTGAACAAAAATTAAACTTCTCTGATGTCTCTTAAGAACCTAATGGATTTTGAACAACCTAACCTGTTCCAGTAGAAATATCCATGGAAGCAAACACTAAAAACGAAGCTCTTTTGCAGTTATCAACCTACACTATATAGAAATACTATTATTCTTCAAGCCAGTTGGCAACACAGGCAATAGCTGTGTCTTACCACCACCGCCCCAAGTCACTTTCCCTTTTTCCCTAACACGTAACTAGTCCCAACCCTGAGTGGAAGAAAGCTTTGGCTTCTTAATACATTCCTTTCTTTATAAAAGAGCCAAGGGCAGGTTAAAAGACAGGAAGGAGCTATGGCAAATGATATTGCAGGATGCGCATCTCATTCACTGACATACACGCTGTAATTATTAGTTTGCTTCATCTGGGAGCCACATTATGCCAACAAGCAAATCCATGCTTAGTCTCCTTCACTCCTGTTTACCTTGTTTTACCCTGTCCTTAAAATTGCTTTCAATACAGATGATAAACTGCTCCTCAGGCTGGCTGTTACTTGAATTCCCCACTACCTCCTTGCAGGGAGACATGTCTGTTAATTGTCTGTTTTATTATAAAGTATCAGTACAGAGTTGCAAGGAGCTTTTTTAAACAATTTTTTTAAAAGGGTTTTTCAGTTGTACATACTTTGAGCAAATGTCTCAATAATTCTCTCCAGGTTATCCAGTGGCACAAGCTGGCTGGAGTAAATGGAAGATTAATAAGGATTTGCACTTAACTTTATTTATATTTCTTTGAATTAACTGGAAAAGTAAAGCTCTTGTAGAGAACAAACAATTTAAAAAGTACCTTTTTTGCAACTTCAGAAATTTTGGGTAAGAATCGAGAGGGACTTAGCTTCACACAGGAAACATTGACCTGGAAGTGCTTCTAAATAAAGTTACCTCTCACATACGTTCTGTGGTGGTGAAGGCCACTAAGAGGACTATATTGCATGTCTCCTCCTCATAAATTTGAATCATCTGTAACGCAGTGGGCGATGTGGGCAAGAGTTAGTGCAAGCCACATTTTTCTGGGTGCACTGCTACTGTCCTAGTCAGATTCTTGGAGGGAAGGTAGGAAAAGCTTTTAGGGCTGCTCATGATGAGATTTTATTACAGCCCAGAGAGACTGATGATGTACCATTAAAATAAAAGTGGATGCTTCAAAAACCCGTGAGAAATGTCCCTTCCTCATGCATGTCCTAATGCAGACAGAGGAGTAGGAGTAACTTGGGCTGGCGCTATATGCACCATCATTCAGTCATCAGCACTTGGGCTTGCTCCCAACATTTGGGAGTTTTTCCCCCTTTTGCCTGTCCAACTCCTTAGTCCTGAAATTTTTTTTCCTGTTGTTTTTGTAAGCCAAGAAGCTTTTACAGCCTCTTCGCCTTTTCCTGTTAAGCCCAGCACCCCTCATAAAACATTAAGAGGCACAGCATTACTGTAACATTATCCAAAGGGACCACAAGGGCGACTCTACAGTTACAGCGATTATTACACATCCTGGGCAAAATGGTTCTCTGCAAACCACATATAGCCCCTTATAGATTTCCAAGCAGCATGAGAGACCATTAATTCACGCCCTGATGATGAATTTAATTTTGCTTCCTGCTGAGAAAATGACAGCTTAGAGGCAACTTTGTCTTATTACAGAGCTGAGATTTTTATCTTTTTCTTCTCTTCTTTTGTTTTGCTGTGTGTGTGTGTGTATATAATATGTGTGTCTTTCCTTTTTAAATTTGCAACTTGCTGGCTATCCTTGGATTAGCCCTTGCTATGGCAATGGGAGCGTCTACAAGGAATTTACTTGTATCACAGAGATCTTAGTCTTGTCACCTACTTTGGAATGTTGGACAGCCTCGGGTTTATTTGTACAGGTCACTTGGCTAAACTGCAGACAGGCTGTGAAAAGCAGGAAAGATATTGTACATTCGTGGTTTCTTTAGCTTTCTGTTCTCCTCTGATAAATGTGGGTGTCTCCATGGTGTTCGTTTATTAATGCTTCAGTTGTGTTCACAAGCATGGAATGTCATTAGCAAGCTTGTATCGAAACCTCTGGCTTTCCAGTTGTACAGTAGGTGTATCCAAAGTTATTCATAATCAGGATTTGTGGGAGTGAGGAGAAAAGATCCTTACAGTCTGCATGACTGCAAACCAGCACACAGTTTTCTTACCTTGATGTATTTCTTACCACTATTTTTGTTTAAAGCAAGTTTTTTCTATTACCTTAGTGCCTAGAAAGTTTGGAAGCTTCCCAGGAAGCAGTGGTTCCTAAACTTTTAGCCCCAGGACCCACTTTTTAAAACACTCTAGCTTTATGAGACTAAAAGAAGCTTCACTTTACCTGCAGCTCAAGTCTCTTTTTTACTATGGGGGGGGGGAAGACCACCTTCTGGAGTGTGTGTTGAGCTCCACGGTCATTGGTTAGAGACAATTCTGGTAGCCTTGCATTCCTCTTTGATAAGAACCGAGGCACAGCTGTGTACTCATGAGAAAATGAACACACATGGCTCAGTTTTGCTTTCCGTAGGGCTCACTACATTTTCATTACCGGCTTGGGGGGGGAACCTCCTCCTCGAGTATTTTTTGGGGTCTGCATTCAGCAGATTGGGACCATTCCGATGGTGTTGCGTTCCCCTCAGCCAGCCTGCCCTTTGAAGTAGACCATGTTTGCCTACTCACAAGAAAACATGCACATGCTGTTCCCTTTGGTTTCCATAAGGCTCAATACATTTACCTTGTCAACTATCAGCTTGGCAGTTTTGTGACCCACCAAAAATCAGGTTGTGAGCCACTGGTGGGTCCCGACTCACAGTTTGGGAACCACTGTGGCTCCGGGCTGAATTGCACATTACATACACACACACGTGCGCGCACACACACGTGTGTGTGTGTGTGTATGTGTGTATACACATACAAGCAGGGGGGGGAGAAAGCAGGTATTGTTTCTGAACATCAGTTGCCTCATGGACACAGTTTTAGGAAGCAAAGATACAACCGTAGTTTTAATATATAACATCATAATACTATACATCTAATATTTCACACATGATTGCATATGAGAATGTGTATATGTTTCTCTTCTTCCTCACCTAAGTAAGAAAATATCATGTGTGAAGGAGTCTTTGGTGGAAGAGAATCACTACAGTTGTGACTTTCAGAGAACAAGGCTTCTATATTATGCTACTCCCCGCCTTTCCCAAGGGCCTCTTGTGCCAACCTCTTACCCATTCACCTCTGTTGCATCAAAATTATATGGGGGGAAAACCACAAAACTGTCCTACAAGAATAAAGTTTGGAAATGCAATGAAATTGATACAAGTTTGAATAACCTTTCCTGGCTGCTAAATTTGAGGTTTTGGGGGTCACAGAAAGCATAGTGTTAACAGAGTCTTTTAAAATCAAGGTCTATATTTCTATTTGTGGGTTCAGTTTTTGGCTGTTAACGTAAGGATGTATGCAAGAGGTATGACCTGACCCCTTGTTGGGGTGGGGGGAGACGGTTGCCATTTTTACTCTTGACTTCTTCAATATGTGAATAAAGGTCTTTGTTAAGGTTATGTTTGTGGGATGATTGGTGTAGGATCCCTGTTTTGTCCCAATATGAGCAGGTTGCAAGAAAAAAGGCAAATACAGCAGAGTACTTTCAGCAGATGTATTGAGCAAGGGATATCACAAGTAGAGTAGTCAGTAAACAGTCCAAGAGTCAGCACGAAGAGCAGTCAGTCCAAGTATAACAAATCCAAATCAGTTTCCAACAATACACAGTCAAAGGTTCAGTCCATAAGTCAGTAATAACATATACATACAGTATCCAGCCTCCTCAGTCACTGGCAGCAGTTCCTCAATTATCTCCTTCAACTCCCCTACTGCTGCACTGGAAGCTCCAGCAGACTAACCTTATGTAGTCAGCTTAGCCAATCAGTGCTGGCTTGGTCACACCCAGGGTGTGTCAGTCCCAGGTGCCTGCTGATTCTGCTGACTCAGCAATCTACACCTGCTCCCTGAACCTACTTGTAAGCTGTGGTTCTGCTTCCCTCAGAACACAAAGCTAACAGTCTTGACCTTGAGAAGCACAGCCCAACTTTAATTCTCTAGTGTCTTATTCTGCAGTGGGGAGGGCACAGAACCCTCAGTCAAAGATTTCCCCATATCCTGGACAAGCGGCCATGCCAAACTTTGATCCCAGAGCATCCCTTATGTTTCACAACTTGTCCAGAGTATATGCAGTTGCAATTGCAGTAGCCTCCCACCACTATACTTCAGGGATTTAAAACAAATTATGCTAGTCTCTCAGAGGAGTGGAAGATATCAGGAAAACATTTGTAGAGGCCATGTACAAGCCAAGCATCTTTTGCTTGCTCCTCTACCATGCTACCCTCTTATTGCTGGGGATACCTATTGCCTGTTTAATAGATCTTCATGGCTGCTAAGCAAGCTGCTGCACGTGTGAGATTCCCAGTCAGTACTTTAAAGGTCCAACAAGTAAAACAATGTTCTGTAAGATAACAAGTCCAAGAATCTTACAATACTTCAGATTCTTCCTATCCCGCATAACCCACCATGTTCTTTCCTAGTTGCTCTGGAATCTCCTTGCTGTTGGATTCTAACCTGCTACTGAATCTTATCCCCCCCCCCCCAGATTTCACCAGCCATCACTTTGATGTACTATCTTCTGTCCTGATTGTGCTTGTCCTGCTTCTGTGGTCCTGGTCCCTCAAGGAACCAGAAGTTTTGAAACCAAACATTTAATAACCTTGTGTTTATGCATTAGTTAAGCGATTAAATTCATTCGGGGCAATGTCTGTAATCTTGCACGTTCACAGTATGTCATCTATTTATCAGGGACCTACTATCTTTTCCCTGGCTTGTTTGCATCTGAAACATTGTAAGGTAGGATACCATTCTAGGCTGCAGAGCAAGCAATATACAGCAGTGTGAACAAGTGGGCTCTTGGACTATGTTACTTCATCTGAATTTCACTTCTCTGCAAAATACTTCTAAGAATTGCTTTTGTATAGACCAGGGGTGCCCAAACCCCAGCCCTGGGGCCACTTGCAACCCTCGAGGCCTCTCAATGCGGCCCTCAGGGAACCCCCAGTCTCCAATGAGCCTCTGGCCCTCCGGAGATTTGTTGGAGCCCGCACTGGCCCGATGCAACTGCTCTCAGCGTGAGGGCGACTGTTGGACCTCTCACGTGAGCTGTGGGATGAGGGCTCCCTCCACTGCTTGCTTTTTCATGTCTGTGATGCAGTAGCGGAGACAAAGAAAAGGCCAGCCTGAGCTATTGCAAGACCTTCATTCATTCATATAAGTTCATCTTTAATATATTCACGTATGTAAACTTATGTAAATTTATTCAAATTTTAAATGTAAATTAATTCTTTTTATCCCCAGGCCCCCAACATAGTGTCAGAGAGCTGAAGTGGCCTTCCTGCCAAAAACTTTGGACACCCCTGGTATAGACTGAGGGGTTCTTGGGGATTTGTGTCAATATCTCTTCCTCTTATCCTGCAGTGGCCTTGACCCCACAGCATTCTGTTACTCAGGACATGATTCTCACCCAAATGGTAAACTCTGGACTATACAACTTCAGACTGCAGGTGAAGGTTCTCCATCAGGAAAAAAATAATCCCTGTACACAGAAAATTAATATGTCAGAGAGAAGGCTAAGCTGGAACCCTTACTGGCATTTAGATGTCTGTCTTAGGGATTGATTGATTTTTGATTGATTGTATGAAAACGCCCACCTGCACTCAGATGTGGTATAACTAGACACAGGTTTACCACTTTGGTAAGAATTAGCTGTAGATCTGCTGAGGATCCTGCAAGACTGTGTACAGTATTTTGTGATTCCTACATGCAAAATTTGGTGTTGAATATACAGTTCAGCACCATGAGAAGCTTCACCCTTGGGATTCTTCTACGTAGAAAATGTCTAGTCCAGGGGTGTCAAACATAAGGCCCAAGGGCCGGATACGGCCCGCAGAAGCTTTTTATCCAGCTCTCAGAGGCTGATCAGTGCTTAGATGTTACTGCTGTAAGGGCAGTCCACATGAAAATTGGCTCTCCCATATCTTGAATAATGACATCACTTTCTGCGTAATGACATCACTTCTGGCCCTCAGCAGGCATCATGAATGCTTCTGCGGCCCTTGGTCTAAAACTAGTTTGACACCCCTGGTCTACTCCTTAAAACTTTGAGATGAGCTTGACAGTGTGTAGAAAGCTCATTGTTGAGGGAGCATGCTCTTAGAGGGAATCTGAGTGGGATTTTCAGACATGGGACTTTTGTGTCCTATATAGTTAAGCTCTTCAACCTCTCCAGACTGAGAGCAAAGTCCAAAGTCCAGCTGAAATGTCTGCGTGACTTCCTCTTTGCCGACGATGCAGCTATCACTACCCACTCTGCCAAAGATCTCCAGCAGCTCATGGATCGTTTTAGCAAGGCCTGCCAAGATTTTGGACTGATGATCAGCCTGAAGAAAACACAGGTCATGGTTCAGGATGTGGACTCACCTCCCTGCATTACAATCTCTGTGCATGAACTGGAGGTTGTCCATGACTTTGTGTACCTTGGCTCAACGATCTCCGACACTCTTTCTCTCGATACCGAGCTAAACAAACGCATCGGTAAAGCAGCTACCACGTTTTCCAGACTCACAAAGAGAGTCTGGTCCAACAAGAAGCTGACGGAACATACCAAGATCCAGGTCTACAGAGCTTGCGTCCTGAGTACACTTCTGTACTGCAGCGAGTCATGGACTCTTTGCTCACAACAGGAGAGGAAACTGAACGCTTTCCACATGCGCTGCCTCCGACGCATCCTCGGCATCACCTGGCAGGACAAAGTTCCAAACAACACAGTCCTGGAACGAGCTGGAATCCCTAGCATGTATGCACTGCTGAAACAGAGACGCCTGTGTTGGCTCAGTCATGTCGTGAGAATGGATGATGGCCGGATCCCAAAGGATCTCCTCTATGGAGAACTCGTGCAAGGAAAGCGCCCTACAGGTAGACCACAGCTGTGATACAAGGACATCTGCAAGAGGGATCTGAAGGCCTTAGGAGTGGACCTCAACAGGTGGGAAACCCTGGCCTCTGAGCGGCCCGCTTGGAGGCAGGCTGTGCAGCATGGCCTTTCCCAGTTTGAAGAGACACTTGGCCAACAGTCTGAGGCAAAGAAGGAAGGCCCATAGCCAGGGAGACAGACCAGGGACAGACTGCACTTGCTCCCAGTGTGGAAGGGATTGTCACTCCCGAATACGTGTACCCAAGCCCCTGCAACCCCCCTGAGCGCTGCTGCCTTCCCCCGCCCCTAATGCCTCCCCTCTCCCACCCATGCAAGAATTTAGTGGCTCTCAAACTCTCCCAGAGTTTGAGAACCACTGCTGTAAAGGATTGCAGCCTTATTCATTTTCTACAATCCATCTATTCTCAGCATAGAACTTTTATTTTTTGTGCAGTGTCACAGCCAAACTTTCTGTATACTTGCACTTCATAAACCAACACTCTCAACTATGTGCCTACAAACTCATCACCTTCCTATATTTGATGAAGTGCAGAGGAAAGTCCCAGACTTCTCCCTGGAAGCAAAGTCCTGGCAGCAGTCCTCCTCGTGCTTTGCATCTTCTTGTAATTGACTAGCCATACCCAAGGGACTGCGGAAAGCCAAGGCACCCTCCAGTCTTGCTGAGGCTTCCTCCTCCCAGCCTCATGTACCTGCTGAAAGTCATCTGTCCCTCTTTGAGGGGGCATAAGTGTGGGCAGATTTAGCTCCCAGGAGGAGAATTGGAGTGAGAACGGGACAGGGTGGAGAAGAGTGTTAATGTAAGTGTGAAAATGAACTATTTCAGACTTAATTGTGCAGGAAATACTTGGTGTGACTTCATCTTTCAGAAGTGAGGGAACAGTTTGAGCTGCTGTGCTTTTCTTGCACAGCCACTCACTTCCTTAGACTTCCTTAATATAGCTCTCTGATGAAAAGGAATTTAGGCATTCTGAACACATCAAAAGCTGCAGATTGGAGCTACCTTTGTTAGGACCAATTCAAATGACACAAATGAGCATTTTTTTCTAATAGACCAATGCGGTTACCTACTAGTTTTTCTGATTGTGATACATACTTTCACTCTTCTGTTACAATTTCCTTGCATATCTGCTGCTTTTATGGGAAAACATGCAGGTGCTCTTAACCATGTGTTCAGCAAAGCCACTGGAAATGAGAAGGGTATGCCTGTTGTTCTTCCCTTGATGTAAGGAACTCGGCATTTAGCCTGTAGAGCTTCAAATACAGGGAGGGGGCAGTCTCTCTTCTTTGCTGCAGACTGCCTCCTTCCAGAGAGGTAATCTGGGGTAATTGCAGGCTTTTAAGTGAGGTATTGCTGGGAAAACCTAAAACTTCCTCTCTCTTCCCCCACTCCGCTTCCCCCCACCCTTCTCTAACCATGTGCAGTAGTCTGTTTTGTGCAAGGATATTTGCAAGCAGAGATGTACTGGTAATTCCTGCAGAAAAAGATGCAAATTAACAAGCCCCAACCTGCTGCTTTTGCTTCCTTTCTGCAATCTTCCTGGCTCTCTTGGTCTTCTCTCTCGTGGGAATTTCTTGTTGCTTTTGACATCCTTCTTGCCTGCTGCTACTGTTTCTTCCTCTGCCTTTATATTGTACTACCTTGTAAGCCAACCCCCTATTATGTTCCTCCTGGTTGCTAACCCCAGCAGGTGAGTTCCCTTGGCCATGCCTGGCTTCTTCGCTGTGGTTGTCCCACTGACTTGTCATGCATGGAATGCAAATGAGCAAGAGCAATGCTGCCATCTAGTGAACATGGATTCTAAGCTGGATTTCATTTGTGCCAATTGGTGAAACATGAAGGGCCAAACTACATATCATGCAGGAAAACCGTGATTGAATCTCACAATGGTTTTTTTTCTTAGTGAAATGCAGCCGGTGGGGGGTGGGGAGAAAAGTAAGACGACCAACTTGATTGGAGCTGCACTAAAGCAGGGGGGTTGGTTAACCCTTCCCCCATGCCTTGTTTCCTGTTATAAATTCAAACCCTCAGGTTGCTGATTGCTCTGTGGAGGGAGACCTACTTTCCCCTCCCCTCACCACAGGGTAAAGAGCAAATGAAGGGGAGGATTTAGATTCGGAAAACGGTGTGGAAAAAAGATTAAAGAACACAGTCACCTTGCATTGCTGCCTCAACCAAAGTGTTCCCACAGCTGCATTTCATTAAAAGCCGATACCCTGCCTAACGTGTTGTTTGGTCTTAAGTTGACTAGATAGTGCAGGTTTGCTGTTAGCTTAACCATCTCCATGTTTTTTTCAGACCAGAAGCCAGCATTGGAAGCTGATATCCGTGACAAACCAAAAGTGCCAAATGAAAAGGAAGAGATGGAGCAGCCACAGATCAAGGTTCCCATTGAAGTGCCTAAGAGAAATAAGGAGAAAGCAAAAGAGGAGGTGCAACTAGACCGGCCTGACCAAGGTACTGTGGACTCAGAATAGGGAGGCATAAGGGAGGCTGGCCTAGCACTTGTTGGATTGTGGCACAAGGTTGATTCTGTAACACATCCTGTTGTTTATCATTGCAGTTTGTTGCAGAGTCCACTTTATGAAGGTGAATGAGTAAGGTGCGTTGTCTCTTGGTGCTTCCTCTGCTCTTTGTGTTGATTATCTGTCTTGTCTCGCTGTAGGCATCGCACTGCCTGTAGGGGAGGCTCATCGCCATGAGCCCCCAGTGCCACATGATGAGGTAGTGGTGGATGAGGACCAGGACCATGAGGAGCCTGAAAACAAGCAGGCACCAGCCAACAAGGAAGTGCTTGTGGAAGGAAATCCTCCTTTGGGGAAGGAGCAGACCCAGCCTAAACCTGTTCCTGAACAAGTAAAGGGGGGTGGTGCCCAAGAAAAGTTGGAGAACCTGCCTATAAAAGAACCAAAGCCTGTACCAGTGGTGGTTGCACATGAGGATCAACGACCCCCTTACAAAGACTTGGAACTGGACAACAAGGCTGAGGGGAAAGGCAAAGGTGTGAGTGTGAAGGACGGTGCCAATCTGCAACAAGTTGAACATGTGAAGGAAGGAGTTAAAGTTGAGAGGGAAGAGGAAAGAGGTGGGGTTCTTTCACTGCTTTCCATCTGTTTATTCCTTGAACCCCTAAGACTTTGCAGTTCTTCACCTCTGCCAAATGCTGCAGTGATTTGTGTTGTGTCACAGAATCCTTGAAGGACACATCATTGGCTGCAGAGGCTCTTGAGCATCTGATGGCTCAGTCAGATTGATTGACTGTGTCTTAGAAATCACTTGACCTGCCTTCCCTGGTGTGTAATTCTGTCCTCAGATTCCTCCTGTTGCATGCCTGCTGTCCTTTCATCCCTCATGCCAGTGTTTCCCCCTGCTCATTTTCTTTGCAGCAAAAATATCCATGTCCTACAATAAGGCAACTTCTGCATCTCAAGTGAAGCAAATGTGCTTTGCTTCCTTTGCAATCTAGTTTACAAACCTTGCATGTTTGTGTTAAGGGTATTTGGAATATTTCACTGAGGAATCCTCCACCCCCTGCTTATTCTTGCCTACACTTCAAGTTTTCTTACAACAAATGTATAAACTCTACAGTCCTTTCAGTAATTGCGGGGGGGAGGGGTGCAGTGGATCAGCTGGCAATGGTAGATCTGGTGATAACTACTGCACAGTTGTTCAGTTGCTTGCTAAACATCAGGTGTTGTGCCATGTTGCTCACTGGGGACCCAGAGCTAGAAGAGCTTGACAGGTGCCACATTGCTAAGTGCCCACTGCAAAGCTCCGCAGGGTTAAGGTTTGCATTTTAATGGGCTCCGGCAGTTAACGCTGGTTTGTTGCCAGCCGGCTCTAATGCTGTTAAATATTTTTTATGACTTTTTCCTGTAGTCATTGTTGGATAGAAACTGCATACAGAGTGGGTAGGAGTGGGGGAAGGCTGGGAGAGGCAGATAGCATCTGTCACTTTCTCTGCTTAATCCAGGGGTGTCTGCTTGTTCCTCATTTGTAGGTGAAAAAGAGGTACCACTTCCACCAGAGCGACCTGATCCCGCCCAAGCCGAACAGAGAGAAATTCGTAATGCAGAGGAAGATGCAGACAGCAAGCTGGAAGGTGAGTACTGACCTTGCTCTGCACAGCAGGTGTGCGTACTGGGGCTCCAATCTGCCTTCCTGGAAGCCTGTGGTGTATGCCACATCTGCCATGTCTCTATAAAGGAAGGAACAAGTGAATCAAGGCTATGCTGTGAGGCCGGGTCATCTTGCCTTGGTGTCATCTTGGTGCGTGTAATCTGAGGCTGCGGCCACCTGGGCACCGCAGTCCCATCACTCCTCTAAGCCAGATCTGAAAGTGATAGCACTTCCAGGAGCCCACCAATCCACCCCTATAGGGGCCTCAGCTTGTAATGGAGAGTGCAGCTCTCTCTCTTCCCTAGACTGGCCTGGAAGGGAGTATTTCCCCTTGCAAAGAGGTCTAGCTATTGCCCAAAGAAGGCAGCTGCCTGTTTGTGTCTTATGACTGCTCCAAAAACACTGCCCTTCCCTGATGGTATTTTCTTTGCACAGAGTCTTTGTCCATGATTTTTGTTATTCTGTAATGAAGGAGAGATTGTCAAAGAGAGCAGATTCCATTCTCTATCTCCTTTCCATCCACTTTTTGTTACAGTGCTTTAAAGGCCACTGATGTCAAAACAGAGCTCTTTTCTCAGTCAAAGCACACTCCTCTGACCTTGCCAGCTTGATGAATAGAGTGTAACCTTGGAGCATGTCCTTGCCAGAAATCCACAGATTCATGCTTTGTATACTGTGGAGCCCTGGTACTGTGAAGATAGGCTACCCCTAAATAGCTTGATTTTCTGCCAACTTATGTGTGGGTTTTGATTTGTGTAGAAACAAATCATTTGATTCCATTCCCATGTACAGAAGCCTCTAACTTAAGTGAAGGTCTGTGCAGGTGACCTCCCTGCACAGCAAGGAAAAGATTTTGCCTTTTCTTTAGTTCAGATGTTCTGGTTTCCCAAAATGGTCCCCCCTGGAGCTTAATGCCTAAATCATGTGAATATCTGTTTGTCAGATTTCTATGAAACTTGCACCCTTAGTGGCAGGTAGGTCTAAATTGCATCCCTCAAGTTCATGTGATGTTTGAAGCATCCATATGTTGCTGGCAGAACACATCTAGGTGGTGATACCTGGCCAGTTGCATGGAAGTAGGTTTGCTTCCAAAACTAGAAGACATTTTGGAGCTGTGAAGTGGAAATTGGGAGTGGTCTAAACTAAGGGATATTCATTATGTTTTAGGAAACCTCTATAATAGGAGAGGTTTCCTTAAAATGATGCATAGCTAAGAACCTTAGTCAGAACGTTACTAGCAGGCTGCAGGATCCCTGGGAGTAAGTTACCATTATAAAGCATGAACCTGGGGGTGTTGTCAACTTTTTGTAATAGTGTTGAGACTGAGGTAGTATAAGAGACCCTTATGCTTGATGTGAACACCATAGGAAAAGTAAATTGTTAGGAAGACAACTGCCAAAGGCAAAAACCTGCAGATGGAAAGTAGATAAAAAGACTGGGAAAAAACTAGGGAACTAAATACTAAGCTCTGTTCTCTCACACTAAGCTCTGGATTCCTACATGAAACAAAGTCATACAACAAAAACCAAAGATCAAATACACCATGGCAAGAGGGGCCATAGTTCAATGATAGAGGGCATCCTTTGCCTCTAGAAGATTCCAGGTTCCAATCCCTGGCATTTCTAGGCAAGACCGGGAAAGTTCCTGCTTGAAACCCTGGAAAGCCACTGCCACTCATCTTAGAGTCAACAATTAAATGTGAAATGTGAAGTAGTAACCTCTGACCATTGTAAATAGTAACTATCACAAAGAGTAATCTCAAGTACCCATCATATGTATAGGATCAGGTAGGACATCTTTCAAGTCTGAGGGGTCACACGCTCTGAAAGAGACTTGAGACCCCACACTTTTCACTGTAGAAATTCACTGAAAAAGGCTGCAATCCTACTCACACTTTCTTGGGAGTAAGCACCATTTAACACTGCAGTACCCAAACTGGAGACCACTGTGTGCTGGGAATGCCTTCCCTAGCACAACTGGTGCTTCACATTCTGGAGCATGGCGAGACTTCATGTCCCCAGATTACAACAACACAACGCTCTGGCAAGTCACGTCTGTGGTGCAGTGCCACAGCACTGCGCCTGGATTTCCGGGTAGATCAGATTTCCTGATCTGGGGAGATGAAGTCCCGCCGTGCTCTGGAATGCACAGAGCATTTGCGGTGGAAGGTCATGGGTGGGAAGGATTCGCCCGAAGACCTGATCTGGTCCCTGTGCCGGGGTTCGTGTGGCCCTGATTTAACACAATAGAACTTACTTTTGAGTAGATATGCATAGGATTGTGCTGAAACTCTCCCTTAAACAGACCCACAAGGAACCTGGGTAATACAAAGCCAGTGCCTTGCAACCTAGCACTGAGAAACCACAACCAGGCTTGTTGCCCACAAAAAGGGAGCAGGACTGTAATCTTACCTCTTTTCTAAAGTGTTTAAGTAAGCTTGAAGAAATTATTCCCTCCCACCCTCAAGTTAAACTAAGGGCCAAACTGAATGTGATGTGTATTTTATCCACATTTGCCCCTTTCATGTATTAAAGTGGGGAGGAAGTCTGTTCTTTACAAGAAAAGGAGCACTTGGGGGAGGAGAGCAAAGCCTGTCCTATATCGTTGAACTCTATTGCTTTAAGCAGTTTTCTCTCAGCAGAGCTCCAATATCAGTCAGTACGTTTAAAGCAACAGAGTGCAGAACCATAAGATGGGGGGAGAGGTCAAGTTTCATTCCCAGCCTTGTGCACTCCTTTTAATGTAAAGAATAGCCCCTCCCTCGCTTTCTATGCAAAGGAGGCTGTCCCTCACAGCTGACCCATTACCTCTACTATGGACTTCTGTTCAGGTTGATATTCCCCACCCCTCCCCACAATTCCTGTTTAAATAAGAAAGACTAATGAATTGGAATATGGGAGCCCTTGCAGTTTGGAAAATGATCTCTTCATCTTTCGTCCAGGTGGGAGTGAGAATGTGGCTGCTCAAGTATACAGCACTGCAGGGAGAGGGGTGCAGGTGATGACTCAGTCTGTCTGGCTGCTCTTGACTGCTGCCAGGCAACACGGCTTTCCCACATGCTTACTCCAGTGAACGGGAGGGGAGTTGTCTTCTCTCAGCCCAAAAGGCAACTCTTTGTATTTGCCTTTCCAAATGAGAGGAGTAGAAGAATCAAGCAGGCAGCAAAGAGGCAGTCAAGATTTTAGCCTTGAAAAATTGGGCTTGGAAAAAATGGACCCTCTTGTCATTCCCAAGAGTGAGGAAGTGGCCTCAGCCATTATGCCACTCATTTTATAGATTCTGGAAAACCAAAAACAAATTAACAAGGTGCACAAAACCACCCATTTCTTCCTATCTAATCTGTCTTTTCTATTAAGCATCCATGTAGTATATATCTATATATATAATATTATTTTGTATCAGCTTCATAATATCTTTCTCCCTTCTGCTTCACAATGGGACTGAAACAGTCAAGATTACAAAGCTAGTTGCAGGTATGGACTGAAACAAATTGTATCTTGAGCCTTCAAATTTGAATTTATGGGGTACAGAAGAGTGTTCACACAAGTGTGTTTGTAAAACTCATGGCATGCTTATGAATGAACTTGTTACAAATACTCCATCCCTATTCTGCTTGTGCTATGGTTTCTCCTCTTGGTATTTTGTTAGGTTTCATCAATTCTTTTACAAATCCCGGGTTTGGTAATCTCAGAGCACATATAACTCCCTCATGTTGAGTATGGCTATAACAAGCATAAAATCTGTTTTCTTTTAAACATCATGCAGTGCATTCCTGGCATCTCTGCCTGCTTTAGTTAGATTTCTGCCAGAATCTGCAGGTTTCTTTGACCATAACCTGGCTTTCCTAGGAAAAAAGTGGTCCCTTCCTTCTATATGTCACATCACAAAGTATTTCTGAAGTGTGGTTTATCCAGAATGTGCTTTGGGAATCAAGATTTTTGTAGCCTAAGGTAAAGGAGAGATACCAGAGTGAATGATTACCTCAGGAAAAACTACAACATTGCAGGGGTTGCTGAACACACACACACACACACACACAATTCCTGTATGAAAATGCATGATGTACCATTTTGGTGTATTCATTCTAGCCCCGTTTTCTTCTTATGCTCTAGAAGCCGGGAAGGAGAAGCTACTAGACCATGAGGTCCTGCTGCAAGTGATTAAGGAACAGCAGGTTCAGCAGAAGCAGCTTTTAGATCAGCAGGCAAAGCTACTGCAAGTGATTGAGGAACAACACAAGGAGATCCACCAGCAGAGGCAAGAGGAGGGAGGAGATGAAAAGCCAAAGCAAGGTAAAAATAGGACACAGGTTAAGATGACAATATGACAAGGGAAAGGCTGGTGGAAAATGCTGCTGAGCTCGCTGCCTCAGCTCTACTGAGCCCATTTCAAGACTAGGGAATCTAGGGAAGACTAGGGAATCTGTCTGAGGAATGCCCCTCCTCAGAGGCTCTCCCCCACCTTGCAATACAAAGCCATGTTCATTCTGGGAGCCAGGATAGCAGGCTGTTTCATAGTGTGAAAATTTCTGCTCACATGTAATTGAAAACCACAGGAGTTTGGATAAAGTAGAGAGAAGGTGACAGTGGGGTTTGAGGAGCCATCCAAACTGCTCAGCAGTTGTTGGAACGGCAGGAGGTCTAAAACTGGAGTCTCTGCTTACTGCATTTATACCCTGTTCATGTTTTCAACATTAATTCAGTAACCATGACAGTAAAATATGAGTGGTGGTGGAAAGTGAAAAAGGGAAAATGGTGTGACCCAGTAAGAGGCCCTTTGTATGAACTCTTCTTTAGTGAGAGATTTCCCCTTTGCTAGAGTTTACAATTTCTGCTTTTCTTTGCTACAGAAATACATCAAGAACCTGGCTTGGCTCTCTCCAAGGGCAAGGAAAGAGGGGAAGGCCTTGAAAGTAAATCTGAAGATGCTGCAAATGATAGAGGAGATCATCCTTTGCACAGGCTTGACAACCAGCCTGTGGACTCTGGCAGGCAACAAAGACAGCAGGCTGCAGGTGGAGGAGAGAGGGAGCATGCACACAACAGATTAACTGGAAGTCCACCGAAGAACCCAGCTGCTGATCTAAATGATGATGATAAAATTGCACAGCACCAACCTGGGAAACACTCAGCTGAGAAGTTAGCGGGGGCAGTCAGAAGTCAGTCGCAAATAGCAAGGGCTGATGGACATCATGAGGAAAAGCAACCAAAGGTTGAGGATTTGAAAGAAGGCCAAGATGCCCAGGAAAGTATCAGGAATGTTCAGAAAATAGTGGAAAAGGAGGCAGCCATAGTTCATGGAGTTGTTGGGAGGATAGGCTCTGAAACAGACCCACTTGCCAGGGAAACTGATAGAGAGGAGCCCCATGATCTAGGGCAGCAAGCGAATTCTGCACATAAACCAAAGATTGCGGACAGCATACCACAGAACCAGGAAATCCCAGAAGCTGTGAAGGCTGAAAAAGGTGGGGAAAAACAGGATTTACCTTTAGGCCAGGTTGGTAGGATAAAAGGAGCCAGCAGTAAAGAGAGGGTGGCAGTTGGAGATGCAAATGAGCCAAAGTTTGATTCTGAGAGAGAGCCAAAGACACCACAGAAGTTGCAGGACTCTAAGATAGACCCTGCCCTAAAGGCAGAGGAGGCGGTGGCTGCCCCCAGGGACCATGATAACGCCAAGCCCAACAGAGACCTCAAGCTTCAAGGTGAACTGGACCTGCGCCGCAGGAGGCGAGACCTGGAGGAGGAAGAGGTGGGGGAGACTGGGGGAGTGATCATTGGACTTAATCCCCTCCCAGATGTGAAAGTCAATGACCTCCGCAGTGCGCTGGAGACCCGATTAAATCGGGCAGCAGAAGGTGCTCAGCAAGCACTTCATAGTCGACAGATTAAACAGCTACCAGTGAAAGAGGAAGAGGTGTGAGACAACAAGCCTTTGTGCTATTGAGGCCAGATGTAGGAGACTGTCAAACATTTTGGGATGCCTGTTACTGAACTAAGTACAGTTGGGACCATAACTTTAAGAGCCTGAATCAGTAGAAGCATTCTGAACTGACCTCTGATGACTGGACAAATATAGATCTTCATGCTCCTGAGGGACGAGGAAAGTCCATTGCTGCTAGCAATACTGTTAACCCCCACCCCTTTTTTGTACCCATGGCTTACCTGCAAAATCCAGGTTCATCCTTGCTTTGGGGTTTGAAGAGTACTCTGTGCTTTACCACCTTTCCAAAGAAGTATTTGCATTTGATTTCTGCTCTCTTGCCTTTAACAGTCTGCTTTAATTCCTGTGTTTGGAACTAGAGCCTGTTTTCTTGCTGGTCATTTGATCTTGTTGGAAGCTGTCCTTCCTGCAGGTTGTGTGTGTTTGCATCCCTTAAATTAATCTTGGATTCTTCTGTTCTAGGTCTACCCTTTAGGAACAGGTTTATCTAGAAATAGTATCAAGGTGAAAGTTCTATAAATGTCAAAAATGGAAAGACTTTCCATCAGTCTCATGGCACTAGGGATACGTTCTTAGGCATTTAGAAACTAGTTAGTCTCGGATGTACCCTTAAGGAGGCTCATAAGCTGCAGTCTGAGCACTTTGTCAGACAGGTCCACCAATTAGCAATAATGAACAAGTGGCATATCCTTTCTCCCTCTCTCAGCTATCAAACCTTAGGTTTATGCCTAAAACATTCCCATCCCAAGTGCATTATGGGACTTCATACTGTGCATGAAAACTCTGCAAGACACTTGCTGCAAGAGAAAGCAACATTAGAAAGTGAAATGAAGGGATTTCCAAGAGGCATTATCAAAGTGGGCTAGCTTGCATCTACCTCTCCTCCATTTGGCAAGTGCATGGGTTCTGCTGTTAACAAATGATAAGGCAAAACTGAGGAGCTTGTTCTTGAATGTATTCAATAACCAAAGGTGTATCTGCCCATCTAATCTGTGATTCTCCATGCTGCAACGATGATGGAACTTGGCACCGAGACAGCATTTTGTTACGAACAAGCAAAATCCTTGAGTTTGAAAATATGTATCAGTCTACTTTCCTAAACAGTCATGGGTTCAGAAGGCAGAAGGGCTAGTGACAGCCATAGCCTTAGATGCTCTTGCATTGCTTATCCTGACAAATGTAATTGAATTGGCTCCTGTCTTTGCCATGCCTTGTCTGTGAAACATGTTTGTATCTCCATTAAAGGAGAAAGAGAAATGTGGCTGGTTCCACTTGTCTACTTTAGAGGGACATTTGCCTTGTCCTAAACATGATTGTCATTATAGCCTTAATCTTCCGGAGTCTCATAAGTGGTGCTGCTCAGTTAGCCCACAGCTGGGATTGCTATCACTTGAACTTTGTTCTTAATTGGAAGGGATTATGTAAATAGGATCGCCTTATGAGTTATGTATTTTTTGTTGATGGTAAATACCAGCAAAGTTGCTTTAATACAGGGTTGACTGTCCTGGCAAGCTTTCTCTAGCTAAGAGCAATGTAACCATGCACTGTGTCTGCTCTGTAAGAGATGGACCAAAGATACTTCTGACATTTCTCCATAGTACAATTGGATTTTATTCCAGCCATCTCCAGACAAACATGGGGAGGGAAACAGATGGAAAGAGGCAGTGGACTTCAGATGGAATTCTTCCTTTGGTGCTATAACACCAGTTCCAATTTGCAATGTTTTACAGTGACAAATGGCTGGGGGATACAGCCAGGCTGCACAAACCAATAAACTTAAAGCATTTTTTCCTGGAGCTGCTGTTTTGTTGGAAGTTGTCTGTTCACACTACACTGAATGAAACAACTGCTGTGGGACATCTGCAGATAGTATGCATCTTTAAGGAACTATCTCTTACTTTCTTGTTGATGCTAGCTTGATTCTAGTGCCTACATTCTGTTTTGACTTTAGATGACATTAGGTCTTCAGTTCAGCAATGATCTTACTAAGGACTCCTGGGAAAATTACGTGTTCCCAGCCAGATTCACTGCTGACACTTCACGTGTAACTTAAATCATTTTATGAGGTGGAATTTAAAAAAAACAGACTTGTAAAACATATTTACAGACATACTGCATAATGACACTTTTAAGACTTTTCCTGACAGTTCATTCACATGAAAAGTTCAAAGATCCAGCATTCTGTGAGACAATTCCTCCCTCAAAATACTTATCTAGTTGATACTTGACCCCAGATTTGAGCAATCTCCTAAGAGACTTGGCAATGCTGTGGCCTTATGACTAAGATGATAAAGCATGGGCTTTCTTAGGTCACAGTACTGTACTTAGTACTTACACAGTACTTAGGAGCTACAGTACTGCACCAGTCTTTTCAATTCTTTTGGGCAGATTCCCAGGCTGTTCTATAACCTTGGCCTATAAAGCTTCTCTTTGCTTAGACAGTTACACTGATTAATTCCCCCCCCCCAAAGCTTCAATTAGGAAATCTGTGTTCAGAAGGGAAATCAGTTTGTAGATTCCTCAATTTAAGACGGCTTTTTTTTTAACATGCAACAAATGAATTATTTTGCAAATTAACCAGTTACAGAGTCTTGACACTCCCAACCTTCCTTCTCTCTTCCCTAAATCCTTAAGAACTAGGATTAACAAAACCATATGAGTTTAAGCTGTTGTACCCTATACTACATTTTGTTCCTCTGTAAATTCCAGAGCAACAAGTGCTTAAAACTGATTTAACAGGAAGGAGATTGCTTGTTGACTAAGCTCATAATTTCCCCACACAAATATCTGCTATACAGTGCATTTTGTTCATACTTTTTTGCTGGCTCACTTTTATAGTCAGATTAAATATAGTGGGACACTTTCCTTGGTGCAAAAGGTTGGACTCAGTGCTGTTCATGTACCATCTATCCTTGTACTTCTAGTCTTTGACATACTTTGCTCTCTGGCTCCCTTCTAAGTTGAATTGTTGGATATGTTTATTCTATATCTAAAAGTAAAAAGCAACATGAAATGAAGCTTAGCTTAGAAAAAATAGTTCCTGACAGTGCCTGTTCACATGCATTTTTTGAAGGCCCGTAGCTGTATGTGTTCTGTGAGCTGTTCATTTTTGGATCTCTTTCCTGGATGCAATATGTTGGCTGGATCAAGCACTTTTGTTCTTCTGTGCCAAAAACAGCAATAAATCCAGGCTTGCAGTCAGTTCTGTCCACTTCAGGAGTTCACTTTACATTCTTCTTTGCCTACAAAGTAAGATCAATTCTGATGAGTCACCATTATTAGGAATCACATTAAGGACTTCAGAAGTAGCACACCTGCGCCATACAACTATGTGCTGTCTCTAAGAGTAACAGGCCAACCATTCCCTCTAAAATATTACAACAGTTGTGCAATATGCTACACCCCACTTTGAGGCAGGACTGCCCAACTTATCTTGCATTAGAGTACTCCCAAAAGAATTTCTATTTAAATACACAAACTGCTTTGTAGCAGTTTGACAAACCTTACAATCATAACACTAATGTTTGTCCACAAGCAATTTTGCTACAGATTACATGCAGTAAATGTAGACTACAATGGCTGTTATATATCGGGCTATGAGCTCTTGCTAACAGTATATTCCCCCCCCCCCCAATTATTAGACAAGTCACTTGGTAATATACTAAGCATGTAAAATAGGAATGCAGCCTGGTATTTGCTACAAACAGCCAGAGCTTTCACATATAAAGTAGTTCCTTCTTTCTGCTGAATTAGAAATACTGCAGGGTCACAAAAGTGCCATAGGATGGTCATTTTTCAGCAAAGGTAGAAACAAGCCTACAACTTGCAATGATACTCATTTGAACAGATCAGAAGTACATCCAGCCCCATATTTTATATAACAAGTAGCTGTTGATGCTGTTAACTACATCTCATTGATGGGAGTTCTACAGATCAATTTGGAACCACCATAAACTGTTGCTTAAGAAAACAACCCATGCTGCTGCATGGAGTTTATTTTCACTTTCTTAATCAGACCCCTACTGCAACAGGGACAGAAAGTATGTGTATACATACACATTGGCCTAATAGGAATACCAAATGAAGAAGCTGGCCTCATGTCAAAATTAAAAAGTTGTAAATGACTCACAGCCTTTGTGAAGCAGTCCATCAGCATCTCAAATTCCTGGGCGCACACATCCTTTTTCAGGTCCCCATGACCAGTTGTCTTGGAAGCAACACACTTGCCATAAACTGAGGCCTGCAAAGATTAGCCCTAATCAGATGCTGAAACAACCACTATGCCTTTGAGCACTGCTTTGCTGAGGGTATGTGTAATCAACCTCCCTGATTTCACAAGACAAAGGAGGATTCACTTTGCTGCTTGTAGGTTTCTACTAACCCTCAAAGGTGCACTGTGCCTATGCTAGTTTCTTCCTCACGTCCTTGCAGGAAAATGCATATGAATCATTATGAAACAGGTGTCCTAAATCCAAGTATAGCGCTTTTTAAATGAGGCTGGGGCCCGTGAGGAGATACAGGATACTTTCAGATAGGTAGGATCCTGAAACAAGTGTCTTCTTCTCCCACCAGGCAGGTCTTGGGTAGACTGAATGTCTCTTAACAGAAGACTCCCTGTTCAAATTGGATTGTGGGGGTGACTGCATCCTCATTACATCAGAGTGAAAATGCGATTTGGCCAGGGTGGGCAAATGAAGAGCTCCTGCTTTTTTTTATGCTTTTATGTTTTTAGGATGGGTTGCACTCTTAGAGAACTTGTTCAATTCTTCCAGTGCTGGGATCGTTACTCACATTCTCAGATCCTTGCAGTCAGGAGCAGTTGCTGTCTACACAACTACGTGCAACGAATTTCACGTGCTCCCCGACAGAACAGGATTCCTATCAGACTGGAGATGCCCAGAAAGAGAAGTTCCTCAAAGGGAGATATTGAAAATGGTTGAGAAATACCTGGTTGTAAGATCTGAACAGCCCCGTCACCAACTCCTTGGCTCAAACCCTACCTGAGCCACAAGGCCTCTAATGGGTTGCACATGCCTGATCTCAGAAGCTAAGCAGGGTCAGGCCTAGTTAGTACTTGCATGGGAGACCTCCTGGGAATACTAGGTGCTGTGGGCTTATACCATAGTCTTTCCCGACTGAAGGTTGCCAACCAGTCAACCAACCATATGTGCTCTCATCTCTGTGGAGCTTACTCCTGAGTAAATCAGGCACAAGAGGACTGTAGCCTTCCACAGGCTATTAATGATAAGTGTTTGTTTTAGGGGAGTAAGGCTGCATTCCTAGCCACACTTAGCTGGGAGTAAACACCCTTGACCAGAATGAGACTTACTTTTGAGTAGATGTGCAAAGGATTGGCTCCAAGAGAGGTTTACAACTGAGCTTCTTGTGTCTTGCTGTTTTATTATGGCTTTAATTGTTTTCACTTGAATGTTCTACAGCCCAATCCTCTGCATGTCTATTCAGAAGTAAGTCCCATTAATATCAATTGGGCTTCCTCCCAGGAAAGTGTGGATAGGATTGGGCTGTTAGCCTGGATTTTTATCCATCACTGTAAGCAGCCCTACGGACCCCTTAAGAAAGGGGGGGGGTGGAAAGGTGGGGCATAAATTCCTTGAGTAAGTAAACAAGTCTTACTGAGCACAATAGGCTTACTCGGGTAACTAACACCATTTTCCAAGACCTCTAGCTAGTAACCCGGGATGGTAGCTGAACTGTTGCTTGATAAATCTGTGCTGAGAACTCTGGACAAAGAGGAAGCACTGCAGGAAGCTGAGCGTTCCTATTGCAGGGAGGGGGGAGCGCCCCGCCCCCTTCTGTTCCTGTACCTGCTCCCCACAACTGGCCAGCAACTCAGGGAAGCGCCGTAATCTCTCCCGAACGCGCCCCCAGACTTCTCGGCTGGACATCACACAGCCTCTACCACCTGCCATCATCACACCGGCGCCGTCCAATGCGCCTCTCTCATTGGCCCGGCCAGATTCCATTACCGCTTCCTCCTAAAAGAAGCGCAGCGATGCCGTCTCTTGCGCTCATTGGCTCCCCGCTCGCGTGCGGCTCTTCCGATTGGGTAGAGAGCAGGACGATGGTCCACCTTCTGTGCAGCCCTCTCGCTGGCGGCGTCGAATGGTGACAGCTACTTCCTGCTTTCGCCGGAGGTGATTGGCTCTGTTGGTGCAGACCCGTCGTCCCATTGGAGCAACGCGTGATCCGGAAGGCGGGACGGTGAAGCTGGTGCTTCGGCTGAAAGAGCATCATGGCGGTGGTACCCTTGCGGGATCGGCTGAGTTTCTTGAGTCGGGTATGGATGACTGGAATCCCGGGGGGGGGGGGGGGTTGGGGAGTCCAGGGTATCCTCTTCTCATAGGACTCCGCGGGGAGGGGGCGTCGTCATGGCGACGCTTGAGGCCCTGTTGCTTTCACAGGCGCTGAGCTGTCACGCTGACAGCCCTGGACTCTTTGGACAACCCATTGTCTCCCAGACACCTGGATTCTGGCTGTTGGAGGCCTCCTTGTATATGGAGCTGGGAGAGACTATACCACTGTAGGGCTATACCACTATAGGATGGACTATACCACTGTAGGACTATAATAATAAATAATAATAATAACTTTATTTTTACCCCGCCTTTCTCTCCAAAGGGACTCAAGTCGGCTTACAACAGGTTAAAACAGATTAAAAACATAATTTAAAAAAGATAAAAGCATATTAACACATATCATAAAAACAGCAGTCAGATAAAAAGCAGTCAGGTGAAAAGAGCATAGAGCAGCAAATCATAAAAGAATCAGGCCTGTAAAAAATATTAAAAGAACAGATGTTAAAAAGGCCAAGAACTCAGAAGGCCTGTTTAAACAGAAGGGTCTTCAGGCCTCGCCGAAAAGTCTCAAGAGAGGGAGCCATTCTTAAGTCAAGGGGAAGGGAATTCCATAGCGTTGGTGCCACTACAAAGGCGACAGGGGTGACTGCAACAACTACCATGGCATCTCTCTCCTTAGCTTTGTAGGAAAGTTGTTTGCCCGAGTTGCACTAAAGAGGCTCCAGGTACTTGCAGAGAGCGTTTATCCAGAATCACAGTGCGGATTCCGAGCCAACAGGTCCACCACTGATATGGTATTCTCCCTTAGACAACTGCAGGAGAAATGCAGGGGACAACGACAGCCACTCTTTATAACCTTCATAGATCTCACAAAGGCCTTCGACCTGGTCAGCAGGGATGGCCTCTTCAAGATTCTCCCCAAGATTGGATGTCCACCCAGGCTCCTCAGCATCATCAGATCCTTCCACAAGGACATGAAGGGCACTGTTGTCTTCGATGGCTCCACATCAGACCCCTTTGACATCCGAAGCGGAGTGAAGCAGGGCTGTGTTCTTGCACCAACCTTGTTTGGGATTTTCTTCGCTGTCCTGCTGAAGCAGGCCTTTGGAACTGCAACAGAAGGCATCTATCTCCGGACCAGATCAGATGGAAAGCTCTTCAACCTCTCCAGACTGAGAGCAAAGTCCAAAGTCCAGCTGAAATGTCTGCGTGACTTCCTCTTTGCCGACGATGCAGCTGTCACTACCCACTCTGCCAAAGATCTCCAGCAGCTCATGGATCGTTTTAGCAAGGCCTGCTAAGATTTTGGACTGACAATCAGCCTGAAGAAAACACAGGTCATGGTTCAGGATGTGGACTCACCTCCCTGCATTACAATCTCTGTGCATGAACTGGAGGTTGTCCATGACTTTGTGTACCTTGGCTCAACGATCTCCGACACTCTTTCTCTCAATACCGAGCTAAACAAACGCATCGGTAAAGCAGCTACCACGTTTTCCAGACTCACAAAGAGAGTCTAGTCCAACAAGAAGCTGACGGAACATACCAATTGTATGTGTCCCGGATTGTACGGGAGTAGGCAATCTCTAAGATACCCTGGCCCAGAGCAGTATAGGGCTTTAAAGGTCAAAACCAGCACCTTGAATTGGGCCGGAAACGAATGGGCAGCCAATGTAGCCGCTGGAGAAGCGGACTGACAGAGTCAAACCGCCTACCTCCAGTAACCACACGGGCCGCCACATTCTGCACTAAATGCAGTTTCCGAACCGTCTTCAAGGGCAGCCCCACATAGAGCGCGTTACAATAATCTAACCTTGATGTCACCGTGGCATGGATCACCGTGGCCAGGTCTGCATGATCCAAGTACGGCTGCAGCTGGCGCACCAGCCGAAGCTGAGCAAAGGCCCCCCTAGCCACAGCCGCCACCTGGGAATCCAGGAGCAGCTGCGAGTCCAGGTGGACCCCCAAGCTGCGGACCTGCTCCTTCAGAGGGAGTGCAACCCCATTCAGAGCAAGCCGATAATCCAGCACCTGCATCGAGGATTTCCGAACCAGAAGAGCCTCTGTCTTATCTGAATTTCAGCTTGTTAGCCCCCATCCAGATCCTCACTGCCTCCAGACAGCGCTCCAGGCCCTCAACCGCCACCCTGGAGTCTGGAGGAAAGGAGAGATAGAGCTGGGTGTCATCAGCATATTGATGACACCCCACTCCAAACCCCCGGATGACCTCTCCCAGCGGTTTCATGTAGATGTTAAATAGCATGGGGGACAGAATTGAACCCTGTGGCACCCTGCACCTCAAGGGCCAGGGTGTGGAACAGGCATCCCCCAGCACCACCATCTGGGACCGATCCAAGCACCACCATCTGGGACCAAGTAGTGCCTCCAACTCCCAACTCGGCCAATCGGCCCAGAAGGATACCATGGTCGATGGTATCGAAAGCCACTGAAAGGTCCAGCAGGACCAACAGGTACGCACTCGCCCTGTCCAGTCCCCGGCGTAGGTCATCAACCAAGGCGACCAAGGCAGTTTCTGTCCCAAAGCCCGGTCTGAAACCAGATTGAAAAGGATCCAGATAATCCGCTTCATCCAAGACTCTCTGGAGTTGAGACGCCACCACCCGCTCAATTACCTTGCCCAGAAACGGGATGTTGGAGACTGGCTGGTAGTTTCCAACACAGTGGAATCCTGGGAGGGCCTCTTCAGGAGGGGGCGAACCACCACCCGTTTCAAAGGACATGGTAATGTCCCCTCCATTAAGGAAGAGTTGACCACCCTTCCTGTCCACTCAGCCAGTCCACCCTGGGCAGCTCTTATCAGCCAAGCTGGGCAAGGGTCAAGCAGGCAGGCAGATGGCCTCACACTCCACAGGAGTCTGTCCACATCCTCAGGCTGTACAAGCTGAAAAGAATCCCACAACACTGGACAAGCAGTTGCCAAGGGGACATCGTCAGACATTGTCAATGTGGCATCCAAGTTGTGACAAATACGATCGATTTTATCTGCAAAATGTTGTGGAAACACGTCACAGCAGATGACTGTGTGTTCCTCCTGGTCTACTGGAGGGGCCTGATGGAGGAGGCCCCGCACCACAGCTCTGCTGGACGGTTGTCAGCAGACGCAATGCTAGCAGAGAACTATCTCTTCGCTGCTACCACCGCCACGGAATATACCAATTGGAGTGGAACACTCTAGAGCTATACCACTATAGGATGGACTGTACCACTATAGGATGGTATATTCTTCAACTATACCATTGTGGGATACAGGTGTGGAGTCTGCATGTCTGAATGCGCCCTTGAAAAATCCTAGGAAAACAAGGTGTAGCTCAGTGTTTCTCAACCAGTGGTATGGGTACCACCAGTGGTACTTGAGGTGGTATCTGGTGGTACTTGCAGGACCCCTGGAGACCTGCCACCCAGCAGCGAGACCAGGAACGCAACACAACAAACAGCAGTACGAGGTTCAGCTTAGGGGTAGAGCTCAAAAGCATGTTTTCCCATGCTCAAAAAAGCCCTCCCGTCCACTCTGACAGCCCTATGCACACTTTCCTGGGAGTAAGCCCCATTGATTCTAATGGGACTTACTTCTGAGTAGACATGCACAGGATTGGGCTGTGAGTCTCTTACTGGTGTTTGTCATGTCACATCTGGTCTCCCATCCTGGAAGTAACTGGTAGTGAGTAATCACCAGTTACTTGCAGTGGCATTTCAAATAGGTGGACCATGTGAAGTGGTACAGTGGAGGACAAGCATTGAGAAACACAGGTTTAGCTGACACACACACATTTTAGAGAAAGGAGGCCGAAGCATTCACACACAGAATATCTGCGCAACATGAAGTGGAATAGTCTGTGAAGCGTTTTAATGCTTGATTCTGCTGCATGGAGAAATTGGGCCTAAGGTTCATAACACAGGCCAACACACATTTTGCTTCCATAAACATTACACCAATTCCTGGGTATATTTGGGGTGCCGATTCCAAAAATGGCATCCGTTTTGCCCTCTCATGTCTAGTTTTGGAGATATAGCATAGCCTCTTTAGTGAATGGTTTAAGCAGCTTCCTCATGAGGAAGCCTACACCATGGCTTCCTCATGAGGAAGCTGTTTGAACCATTCACTAATGAGGCTATACTATATCTCCAAAACTAGATGTGAGAGGGCAAAACGGATGCCATTTTTGGAATCGGCACCCCAAATTCATATCAAACCACCATAAAGTTTAGGAAAAACTTTTCTGACTCTCAGTTTTGTAGGCCTGTGTAATTAGTTGGCATGTTGATAGAACTGGATCAGTTAAAGTTGTACAGAGAGCATCTGGCACTGAAGCAGAACACAGAAGTCTGTATGCCCTATTGTTAAGTTGGCAACAAGAAATGTTTACGCGCTATGGGGGCTCTTGCCTTGACTGAGATTGATTTTATTGAGAAATTTGATCATCTATGCACTACCACATGGTAGGATTGGGGGTCAGGGTGCACAGTAACTAAGGGCCCAATCTATCCAGTGCTGATACAGCCACAATGCAACCTCAAGGTGAGGGAACAAATGCTCCTTTACCTTGTGGAGGCCTCCATGACTGCTCACCCCACCGCATGGCTGCATCAGTGCTGGAAAGTTGGATAGGATTGGGCCCTTGGTCGTTATCATCACCCTAGAAAAAGAAAATACATAAGTCTGTCTGATTCCCATCCCAGTGGCTATAGCATGTGATAGTTGTTGCTATAGTGCTAAGTGATCATGGCCACCACACTAGTTGTTTACAGTGATGTAATCCTGCCAGATAACTTGAAGTTGGCACATAATAGATTAGAATATAAATTCCCCAATTCAGATGATATAGCTAATTGGTCTTTATGTCTGGGTCTTCCCCTTAATACCAAGACATGGGATGATTGTGCCGGCTCTTTGCTGCACCAGAAAATTGCATCTGGGCAGATACATGGCAATGACATCAACCCATGAGCTTTGCAAGTGAGCACAGTTCTGCACAGTAATTTTAATGCTTAGTGATATAGTAGTAAGTTGCAAAACCCAAATTTTACCAATTACCTCAGGGATAATCCATCTGAGTTGTGTCAGCAGTTAGAATGCAAGAAGTTCAAATGAGATTGGATCAGATTGTTTGTCACTGATAATGATTCTACAGTGCAATTACCTATCAAGCATTTCTTTCTACCTGAAAAATGGGAGGCAAAGGAAGAAAGATATTTTGTCTACTACCACATCCTTGCGGACGTGTTCCCTTGCCTCCCTTTTGGATATTCCACTCTGAACTATACTGGCTACACCTGTGGGTTTATAGATGAAGAGACTTCGGCCACAATCCTAACCCATTTTCCAGCACTGACATATAGGCAATGCAGCTTCGAGGTAAGGGAACAAACATTCCCTTACTTTGAGGAGGCTTCTATGAGTGCCACCCAACTGCAAGATGCAGCACACGTCCCACTATGCCAGTGCTGGAAAGTGGGTTAGGATTGCACCCTTCCTCAGTTAGGGCCCAATCCTGTCCAGTTTTCCAGTGCTGGTGCAGCTGTGCCAGTGGGGCATGCACTGAATCCTGTGGTGAGGCCTCAAGGTCAGGGAGCATTTGTTCCCTCACCTCAGGGCTGCATTGTGACTGCATCGGTGCTGGAAAGTTTAATAGGATTGGGCCCTTAGGGCCCAATTCTATCCAATTTTCCAGTGCTGGTGCAGCCATGCCAGTGGGGTATGCACTGCATCCTGTGGTGTGGAGACAGTCACAGAGGCCTCCTCAAGGTATGGGAATACTTATTCCCTTACCTTGGAGCTGCACTGTGGCTGCATCGGTGCTGAAAAGTTGGATAAGATTGGGCCCTTAGTCAGTAGTGGTGTGCAATGTCAGAGTAGCAACGTCAGTTGATACCTTTTCAGGATGTGCCATATTTTGACTAGATCATTTTTCTTTGGTATTTTTTTCCTTCAGCTACCAACCCTAATCAAAGGCACCTCAGATGATGAAGTCCCATGCCCAGGGTACCTGTTTGAAGAAATTGCCAGTATCCTTTGATCATTGGAAGAGTTTGGAGATACTTTAGCTTACTGTAATGCTCCCTGTTGCTAGAAGGAGCCACCTTGAGGGCACTTA
Organism: Tiliqua scincoides; assembly: GCF_035046505.1. Classification (NCBI taxonomy): domain Eukaryota; kingdom Metazoa; phylum Chordata; class Lepidosauria; order Squamata; family Scincidae; genus Tiliqua; species Tiliqua scincoides. The sequence continues at coordinate 149,757,856 of NC_089822.1, forward strand.
AGCAGGGTGGAAAGGCAGGGTATAAATCTTTTAAATAAATAAAATGTCTGATAAATCTGATGATCTGGGATCTGACTCAGATTTCAGACAAGTTTTGGTCAAATTACTTTAGTTCCTTTGTCTAGTACTCCCTACCTGTCAGTTGACATCAGTGATACCTGTTCAACCTGAAATGAAAATTTCAGAACTATTTAGGTTCCTGGAAGAGGGCTGAGTCCACTTGAGCCCATGCATTTTTTACAGCCATTGATTTCCAGATTCATGCTATCATTTCCCTGTTTCCTCCCAAAACTTTCCCTCTAAATGGAATTTGAAATATATTTCTAACAAGTAATTGCTGAAGGGATGTGTGTGTGTACATACGTGCACAACAAACAGGTTTTGTTAAAATACCATAGATACTCACCTTGAAATTTTTGCCAAGTAATCAAGCTCCAATTATCACTTGGCCTGATCTCCAGGTCAATCAGAGGGGAGAGCCTTTCAACTCTGAACAGTTTAGTTTCTCTGCTAAGCTTAGGCAGGCAGCTGGTTAGTTGCTATAGTTACTTTCCTGGGACGTTCCAGCCAAAGTTAACCTTTTTATTCCCCTCTGTTCCCTTTTGCTGCTGCAACCTGATTCCCTTTTGCAAAGGCTTTGCATTTGGCAGAGGTCTTTTTTTTTTTCAACACCAGGATGGGATCCCCTTTCCATTTGAAGCAACAATTCCCAGGCTACAATTCAGTGCAGCATTACTTAAGAATAACACCCATGGAAAGCAGGGGGTCTATTTCTGAGTAAAAAGGGTTGCAAATATATGTAGCTGCATCTCTCTGCTGTGAATGGAATTGCACACTCCCAGTTATGTGTTATGGGTTGTATGTTGTACGTAGAGCTTCTGGCTTAACACACCAGACACCTTAAAGGTGGATTTGATTCATGGATCTCCTGCAGTGGTTGCCAACCTTTTTCACTTGCGTTTCCCTTGGCAGCCCATTTCTATAAATTGTACCCTTCATATTAGCAAAATGTTTGTAATTAATAATACAAGCCCTCATCTCTCAGACTTCATGTATTCATCACATATTTTCTCTTTTCATCTGTTTGAAGAACAGAAGACTCTGCCTTTGCACTGTTTTGCACCAGAAGTGTGCTGAGAAATTCTGGGTGATTGATCACTTTCCATATTATGTTTCAGCTTTTTGACTGTGCTGGTTTTCAATCACTGGTTCATAGATGAATTGATGACCAAAAGCTAGCTATTGGTGCAGCTTTCACAGCCAACTAGCTACCTCCCTTCCTGCCTTGCTGGTCCTTGCAAGGCATTCCTGTCTTACAAGGCATTCTGGAGCAGGACCTGCCTTTTTCTACCATTATTCCATTCTTTTTCAAGTACCCCTAAAGGTCCTGTTGAGTGTCCCTGGGAGTACATGAATACCAGCTTGGGAACCACTGTTTTACTGGTATGTTGTTTACAGTGCACTTACTCAGATAGTGTTTACCAAAAGGTGGTGAAGACCAGAATTTAAAAGAATAAAAATGTATCTTCTGATCTTTTTCTATGTTTTTAATAAATTAGAGACTACAGTTCTTAGGTAACAATTAGTGGTAGGTTATTTTTCAGGATCTGGCCTGGGGTAAAATCAGACAAAACTATAGTCAGACACCAAGGGTTAACTTATCCGAGCGTCATAGAAAATTCCATGGTTGTTGGCTCAACACCTGCCCTCGACTTATCTGTGGGGTCGACTTATAGGGTGGTGCCTGCTATGTGTTATTGTTCATTCTTCTGAATGGTGGAACAAGCAGAATCAAAGGTTTGCATTACCAGTAGAAGAATCACCAGAATAAGCCAGGTACTGGTGTGATCTTTTGGGCACCTGGGCATCAACTAGTCACTCTGCTAGCTCTTTAACATGACTAACTTCCAGAGATCTCCCATGAATCAGCAGGAAGTAATCATTGTCTTCTTGAGTACCTTCTCAATCGTCTTCAGAACAACTCATGCCATGTTAAGCTGAAGGTAATTGCAGTTGGAGAAAGGGCAGCTGAGAGGGTTGGGCCTTATAGCAGACACCCTAAACATTGTAATCAAAGCTCCTGTAATGTGGCTTTCCAGTGCTTTCAGTTCTGTGCCAATTATATTTCCTGCATTATCAGGTGCTCAAGATTCTGCTGTACATGTGCACCCATGGGTCCTCTCAGTTCCTTCTGCAGCTCAGACGAAATTCTTCCTTCATCCAGGAAGCCACAGGTGGGCTACATGTGGCTGGGATGGGAAGAATACTGTTAAACAAGAGCAGTTGGGTCAGTCAGAGTGCTGCATAACTTGCTTACTGTTATTGGGAAAGGTTGCCTCTGTTGGGGGGTTGCTAGTCTTTGTGTTTCTGCAAGGGAGCAAGCCGCAGGGAAGCCTGACTCTCTCACTTGTATCAGACATTCAGAGATTAGCCCCTTTGTCTGCTTCACTTTGTTGTGCCTTGCAGTGTTTGCGGGTCCTCCTGATCCTCTCCACGGCAACAGTTTGTATCAGAAGGTGCGGATGACTGCACAGGTCAGTAAGAGGTCCCAGTCAGGAGAGTTTTGGAAGGATTATCAAAACCTATTGTGCAGAAGACTCTTCTGCCTACCCTGTTCACCACACTGCAGCTTGCTTTGCTCTCTTGTAGGACCTGGCAAGTGTTTTGTTTTCAGATGCTTTGTTGCCGAAGACTGCCACCCAGCCACCTAAAGAGCTGCCTTCAACAGGTACATTTCTACTACCTAGGAAAGCAGAGATTCACTTGGGAGCCCTTTTTATAATTGAAAATCTTGGATGTGTTTACATTTGGTCAGAACAGCAGTAATTCATATTCAACAAAACAAGTGAACTTCTTGCATTTCCCCACTAGGCAGACCATTGAGTACAAACTTATGGAGACAGCCCATTCTCCCTTCCCCCCCCCCAGACTAAAAGAAACCACTCATTTTTGTGGAAGAAAAATATATATCTTTTTTTTTTTTAAAGCAAGTTGGGAAACAACGGCAGAGGTGAAACAAAGATTCAGCTGCCACTGTTCTGCATTATAAGTCTCCCACCTTTTTAATTTTGTTTGGTTTTGTTTATGCAATAAAATCTTTTTTTTAAAAAAAAAGTCTCTCACCTGCTTCCTAGTAGGGGTTTTGGCAGAACTCAGGCTGGATTGTGCCATAGTTTCAGCCTTAGTACTCTCTAAACTCCTCTTCAAGCTGAAGTTCTCTTGTATGGATTGGAATAAAAATGTCACAAAGAAGCCTTTATCAGCCCAATGTAGAATCAGGTCTCTCATGCTAGAGGTAGGGCCTTCCGCCTTGTATGCTGTGCTGGCATGAAGTAAGGGGGAAATTCTCCAAGCAACCTAAGTTCCCTTCTTTGGGAGGTAATTCAGATTGGTTTCTCCCTCTAATCCTCATGGAATAGTATATGAATGTTTAGTAAAAGGAATAGCCTTTCTCAAGCAATGCAAGTATGGCTGTGGTGGTGAGTTGTCCCTTGCAGCACCACACTAGTCCCATTATTATTTAATGCTCCCATGATGCCTCTCTTCCTAGGAATGGGCTCCAAATCCAGCCCCCACAGCTCACTCCAGGGCTTTGGTTTTGAAAAAAGCACCTCCGGTAAGTATTAGACACAGAGGTTTCAGTGGTATCACTTCTGTTTTGGTGGCACTGCACCCTCCTGCCCAGTTCCCTGTCCAAAGGTGTGTAGACAGCCTTCTGTTGTCTCAGGCTTGCCATCAGAGTTTTTGCAATTTATCAATCCTGCTCTGATAGTAGCAGAAGCTGCTTCTTGGCAGCTTCAAAAGATGATAAGCTGGGAAACTGAGCAGTGAAGTAAGCCAAATTGTACAGGGGAAGACAGTTGAGCTCTTGCAGCAAAGGAAAAGAATGATCATTCTTCAGTTCTCTTCCACATTGGGCAAAGAGAGTGAGAGAAGGGATTCAGTGGTGTCCTCTGAAGACATCCTATTAGTCCTGTTTTGGAAACTGGGGTAGCCTGAACCTCCACAATGAGCAAGCTGCTTCAATGACCTTGGACTCTATTCCCCATATTGTGGTCCATCCACTTTCATTCCTGAATGAATGGTTGTATTTTGTTGTTCTATAGAAGGTAGTTTCCTCATTTTTTTCCCCCAGTGTTTATAGATTGACTGGTCAATATATTCCAAACCTGGGTAAATGTCCTGTCTTTTTAACTCTTTCAGCATCCACAGGCAAAGTTCTGCTGGCCACCATCCAGAAAGCAGCAGAGGTGGTTGCCAATGCCATGCTCCCTGGTCAGGAGCTTACCAGTCCCCACAGTAGGGAGTTGAAGGATGATTCCTATGAGCCGGTGTTGGCACCTTCTTCTGGTAAAAGCTCCATTCCCACTACAAAGTTGCCTCCAATTATAGCCCATAAGAAGCGAGGTATAGTATATTTTTGCATCCCTAGCTTATAGAAAAAACTTTATAGAAAGATAAGCTAAAATATTAGTTAAAGCAGAAGCACCTCTTTAACAGTTCATATGGTATTGTTTTCTGCTTTATGGAAGGACTATGTCATCAACTACCACATCTGTACTTCTGTGGTACAGATGACATAGTAGTTGTTAAACTAACACAGTAGTAGTCCAGACAGAATGTCTCCCTGGTTGGAGAACAATTTGTATTGCCTGTTGAGGTATCTGGTTGTTTACCATGTGGTCTAGCCTAGATTTGCCAGTGGGGATTTGAGTGAGGTGGTGGAATATCCGCTTTCAGATTGTAGATTTTTGATTCTAGGATACAGTGTGGGCGACATACAGATACCTCTCTGAACATGGGGTTTGATGGGTTTGTGTCCTCTCACATGTTTACTCTTCTGGACTTTTCCCACAGTGAACCATCAACCAGGGCAAGCAGGAGGGGGCTGGGAGGAATTGGACAGTGGGCAAAGCTCCCAGAATTCTTTGCAGGAGAATAGTGATCTGAGCAGGACATCTGATTCCTACAGCAAGTCGGGCAGTGACAACCACTTGAGTGCTCTGGAGCCAGGCACTGCTGCTGAAAGGTCAGAAAAGAAAGGATTGAAAGTGGTTGGGGATGGGCTGTGGTGAAGAATAAATCCAAACCAGAAGACTGTCTTGTGTACTGTTGCATCCTAAAAGAGACCTGTAATGGATTCCTTTCCCTGCTGCATTACTCTTTCCTCTTTAGGTTCCCCGTCCCTCCTTTTCAAAGCATCATGTTTGCGTTTGAGGAAAGTCCATTTAGTCTCTGAGGCTGCTGTCTTGTGGCTCAGTCCTATGCATGTTTTCTCAGAAGTAAGCCCCACTGGGCCCGATTTCCTAATAAATGTGCAAAATATTGTGTTCTTGGAATAGAGTAGGGACATTGTTAACACTGTTTGTCTGTGGAGCACAGTCTTGAAAAAGGCTATGTCTATTCTCCACTAAAGCGGGAGGGGGAGAAACACACTCTGCCAGTCATTGCCCATATACTTTCAAGTGTTTCTTAGCAAGTGAGGTCTGGGGAGATGCTAAATTCTGTACCTGGTACCCAAATTACATGCTTATCCAGCAGCCCATTGAGTACACACACATTTGAGATTACAGAGCTGTATTTTTCCTCTTTTCAACTGTGCTAAGCCATGAAGAAATGCATGTTATGGTGTTTAGGGCAGCACCTGTGCTCACATTCAGTAACATAGCTACAGTGGGGACACAGCACTAGGTTTTCCAGGGTACCTCAGTGTGCTCTGGAGGCTGCCCTTCCCCCTCGCCATTAGAACCATTTGCAGCAGTGAACGTAAAGCGGAAGAAATGCTTTGCAGGGTGTTGAAGCGCCCTGCAAAACTTAGTGCTGTGTCTCCCTGTAGCCGTGCTACTGCTCACATTTCAGGGTGCAACCGTGTAAGAGAACATATCAGAGAAGGTGATAGTGATAACAAGCTTATGACATTATTTGTCCTCACTGTAGAACGGAAGCCGAAAACCTTGGTGACTGCGTTCGAGAAGTGAGCCTTGTCACCAACCTCACTCAGGGCTCCAAGGTCTTCCTGACACGTGAGGAGACCCAGTGTTTCATCAAGGAGTAAGAGAATTCTTTCTGCCCTTGTCCCAGCTGCATGACCCCACTCTTCCTTACTTCCCCCTATTCTGCATTACTGGAGATGTGCCCATACACATACTGTAGGGGGGTACCATAGGTGCACCCATACAGTTCCACTCTGAGTGTGCTTTAGAAATGACTGCACTTGGAACTTGCCTTCAGGACTGGCACAAGGCAGCTGGGTTCCTGAGGTAGAAAATCCAAATTGTGTTCATCTTCAGTAAAAATGTATGATATTACATGACTGGCAACTTGCCACTCTGCTGTGGCTTTCTAAATTTGCCACCTCATGCTGCCTAATAATATGGCCAGTTCTTGTTTCCTGTCTCCATTTCATTCAAAGGCAGTGAACTGGACTCTAGTTACATAGAGTCCTTATTCTGCAGAGCAGTGTTGGTTGTCGGTTGCATAATAAAGCAGTGCTCCCTTTTCCCATTGCCTGTGTAGACACTGGGTGGACTTGAAAGGTTTGGTCTTCTCCCTTGCCTCACAGAATTGCTCATTCCTCCCCTTCCTCTTGTCAGGATGCTTGGCTCAGTGCTGTCCCTCTCCACAGGTGTGGGCTGCTGAATTGTGAAGTGGTCTTGGCTATGCTCAACCGAACCCTGAAGGACCCCAGTGAGTGCATCCGCATGGTGAGGGAACTCCTCAAGTCTCTCAGGAAATCAGTCATAGCAGCACTTGAGAGGAAAGTGCCACCTTTAGATTTGGCAGCTAGACATAGACTCTTTGCCCACATTCTGGAAATTGAATGCTTTGGAACTATCTCCTTTAGGGTTGCTGCCTTGTACTAAGAATTTTTTTGGGAGGGGACACAAGAAGGTGAGCATGATGCAAGATAAGTCTGAGGTTGTTTCTTTCCAGTGAATCAATGGATTATGAGAGACTTAAATTAGTAACCCTCCCCACCAGCTGCCCAAATTGGGCCCAATGTGTAAACCATTTGCCTTTTGTAACTGTGTCCTCCCTCCCTTCCCTCTTTCCACAGAGGGCCATGTGTGCCATCTACTCCCTCATGTGTTCTGATTTGTTACCCCATGATCAGATACTTGCTATTACCCAGCAGCACTTGCAGGAGCTCAGTCAAGAGAGTCCTGGACCTGTAGCCAATAAAGCAACAAAGGTAATTCCTGCTTCAGTTATTCCCACCCTTTTGTATCCGAGTTATCAAAGACCAACCCAACAGTGCCCCTTACTTTGTCATAGTGGACAATTTGCCATAGGCTCTTTTGTCATGCTAGGCATATGTGTGCAATCTGTAGTGGCCAGCTTTCTGTAGACCAGCACACAGTGTGTACTTTTGTGTGTTGCTTTTGTTTTGATACTACTCCTGGCATTGGCTTCAGTAGACCAGGAATGGAATACTTTCCTTCTGTCTGCACCTGGTGCACTATACAAGACTTTCCCTCTCTTGGGGGCCAAGTAACATAACTGAAAGAACTGAAGACAGATTACATACCAGAGTTTATGTATACTGGCTTCACTGGGTATACACAGTAGCTATCAACTGTGTATGCTACAACTCCTTAAGGATGCTTAGGATCAAAGCAATGCACCAACAGTGATGGAAGAGGCAGTTCCTGTCCAAAGTGAATTGTCTGATAGTGCCCATTGTTTTAGCACTGCTGAAACTCTGTGATCAGTGCCTGAGTGAGAGGGCATGGGGAGTCTCATATCAGTCAGTCTGATCATTCTAAAGATAGACCATGAGAAAAATGAAAATGTGTACAGTGTAGGGGGGATAGAGACACTGGGTTCACAGTATAGATAAAGACTGCATTGACTGCCTATTGTTGGTTTCTTCCTTGCTGGGAGATGCCTGTCATTCTCTGATGCTACTGTTCTTCTTATATGTGCAACATTCTCATTCTTTTCCCCTGCCTCACTTTCAACAGATCTTGCGACAGTTTGAGGCACTTTGTAGGAGTCACCCCACTTCCAAGAATTCATCCCCAATTGCCAATCACTGTGTCCCCGTGAAGACTACATCCAAACGCACGGATGACTTGCTGACAGGTACAATGCCCTTCACAGGAGAGACAGTCCTCAAACCTATGAGCCTAGCACCACAGGCTTCCCGAGTTCCTAAAGCCCTCGCAAGTGATGTATGCCTTCTGGAAGGACACATGCAAGAATCTTTGTCTTGCGGTCAGCTGGATGCCCTGCCAGCTGACCTATGCCAACCGGGGGCAGAATGCAAGCTCCCAGACTCTGAACCCCAAGAGGATAGGCCCCCAAGGGGTGATCCAGATGGCACAGTTTCTCTGTTTGCAGGCATGGAGTTGGTAGCACCCTCAAATATGACACTGGCTGATTCTGCTAAGCAGGAATGTATCTCCCGAGCACCACGGACAGTATCTTGTACTGGGAGTACCAAGGGCAGTGAGGAGAGCCAAGAGCTGTCTGCTTTCTCCTTCCTCAATGTGTAATCGTTCTCTGTTGCAGCTTGAACTGTGAAGCAAGTGAACTGGCAGCCAATTTTCATGTCTTTCCAGCTCTCCCCATTTCCAGGGGTTTTACTTTCTTTATGCTATACACTAGCCTCTATCCAGGCAATGCTGTATCTCAGCTGCATGTCAGATTTGCTTTTCTTTTGTTGATGATGTCTTTCACACCCAGAAAGGGGGTAGCCCACTACACCTCCCCCCCAAATATCTGTTGGGCCATCTGCAAGGAAAGACTTAAATCCACAATACTGCCTTTTAATTTGATAGTTGGAAATGTTTCTGACTGAACATAAAAAGCACACCTCAATAACAACCTCATCTATTTTCAGAAACTAATGCAATCTGGCTGATTGTTGCAGAAGTGATAGAACTATCCCCTTTAAAATTGTGCTCTTTTGTAGATTGTGTTGGTCGGTTTCTGTCTTGATTTCTCCCACACGATCCCTTTACTTTGATTTGGGATCCTGAATACAAGAAATCAGAAGGCCTAAAAGAACAGTCACTGCACTAATGTGTTTCCATTTCCATTGACCTGGTCTATCCACTTTCATGGGAGTAAACTCCAGTAAGCACAATGGGACTTGCTTCTGGGCAGGCATGCATAGGTTTGCGCTGTTTCTTTCTTACCCTTTCACAATACCTTACACCTGTGCTTTTCAACCAGTGCTGTGTAACAGGTTGTCAAGTGGTGTATGTACCACTGGTTGAAAACCACTGTCCTACATAGACATCTAATGAAATGCAATATGTTTAAAAGAATGAAAATAGGTATTTTTTTCTACACAGTCCCAAATGTAACCCAGGTAGTGTTTGCTCTTTAGCAAAGACAGTTGGGCTCAAATCTGCCTGAAAATGAAACCCACTAGGAATGGGGTAGCCCCTGTTTGATGGATACTCTGTGGTTAATCACTGCTGAAGGGACTGCATGCAGCACTTTTTTCATAAATTAATTCTTTACAAGTTTACTAAGGGAGCAATCCTAACTGGCACATAGGCCGGCATAAGCCCCCTAGGAGGGTCACAAACATGCCGTAAAGCACGTTTGCGCCTCCGTGGGAGGAAGCCATGTTGGCGCATGTAGATGTGCCAAAGCGCGGAGGCTGGCAGAAGCCTTCGTGGTGGCTTCCTCACCGCCGCTTGTGTCAGCGCACCCACGCCAACACAAGCGGCAAAGGTAGGCATGGGGGTGTGTGGAGGAGGCAGGAGGGAGGTGCTGCAGCCAATGAACCTGTGTTCATTGGAATTGCGCCCTAAGTTTCAGAACTGAGCCTTGGCACTGAAAATTGGTATTAGGGTGTGTTTCGCTGAGACTTAGTACAAACTAACCCCTGCCTCCTATCAGCATTACTAATGGCCAGTATTGGAAGCAGAAATGGATGGACTATAAACATACAATTGTGGTCATCCTCTTGCAGAATGGACTACACATCTTAAACACTGGCAGGCAATTTAAAGAATTATGGGTAGAGAAGGATTAGTGATATGGACACTAATAATAGACATTTTCCAGTAGACAACTACACTATTGCTGCGACCACTCTTCACACAGACCTATGTGATGTGCTACTTCTGCCTGCTGGATGAGGATCACTGTTTCCCAGCAGCTCTGGCTAGTTGTCTGAGACAGTGTTGCCTACCAATAACAAGCTCTAGCTGGGTTGGTATCACATAAGTGAATTAGGAGCTGTGTAGTCTCCTTAAGAGAAAGCAAGTGCACGGAATAAAGGCCTTTAGACTTCAGTACGGTATGTCAGAAATGGACTACCCTATTAGAACAGATTCCTTTTTAAATCTTTCTAATCTATACGGAGACCAGGATTAACCTTTGCTTCCTTAAAATGTTCATTTAACAATGAAACATCCTGCTCTGGCTTGATAAGAGCTATATTAGTAGCTGGAGGTCATTTTACAGTATTGGAAACTTTGAATGTCTCTCTCTCTCTGAGGACCACTGGGTCAAGGGCATGCTTTATCTCTGGGCTAAAGAAGAAATTGCCTAAAACTTGAAGCCTGTATTTGCAGAACTTTCTGTATCTCTTTGGGCACTAATGCATCTAGTAGCTCACCCCTTATGCAGCCTTCCTGCCAACTTGCCAGGTTTTTTTCCTCCATCCTATCTTTATCTCATGTCACCAGCTCCAAATTGGTGTTTTCCTTTCCCAACTTAGCTGAACACCCCCCCCCCCCCACTGCAGCCTTTTAGATGTTTCTTTGCTCTTCATTCAATGAGCTGATGTGGATATATGGGAAGGAAAGTACATTGTTACTGATTGCTGCATCATTAAAAACCTTTTTATAATAACCCGCCTCCGATATGGAGCTGGTCACTACCACATGTAGGATCCTGAACTAAGGCTGCAATCCCATACACATGTGTAGGCTTGTACTGTCAGTCTTGCATGGTGCCTGCTCCAACTGGAATAATTTCAGCAAGGCTCCTTTGCTTACTTTATCAGTAAAGTTTCCAGCCAGAAGCAATGTTGCTTTAGGGAACATGACCATCTGAGCATATCGGACAGATCTGAATCAATATGAGAAGTGGTAAAGGTGTCTTTATCCTGCTGTGCGATTGTGGTGAAGATTCATTTTCCTTTCCCTTTGATGCTGATGTTTACAGCCTTTAAAAAGCATATGTTGCCATCAGGGAGCACACCTGATTCAGGCCTTGTTACAATACAGACTAATGTACAGTATTTGGAAATGGATTAGTTCACTCCATGTATGTGCATGTGTGAGACAACCCTTTCCAATGCCCCTTTCACAACAAGCCTGAAGTGAAACTGTTTAATGAACCCTAAACTGAGGAGACTGCCATGAATGCCAGATGCTGGCCTGTTGCTTACGGTGGGAGGCTGTATCTGTTCATTTTTCTGGGGAGGGTGCGTGTAACTGAAATATACTATTTCCTAGTTCAGGACCCTCACTTCCTTTGGCCATCCCATTTTCAGGCAAGCAAGAAACAAACAAGATGTAACCTGATCTCATCCATGTTTACACAGAAGTAGAGCTTACTTCCAAATAACTGTGTATTGAATTGCAGCCTTAATATTCCCTCTGTGCAACTTGATCTAGCAATGTCTCTGATAGTCTAGACCTTTTCATCCCAACTGTATCCTGTCCTGGGTTCCTAGTGATTTTGCAATACAATCCCCATTTTGAGCGTTGTCTCCTGTTTGCAATCTCTTGCTCCTAAGAATGTCATAACTGTCCCTATTTGTCACAGCTGTTCTTTTGATTAAAGTAGGGGTGCTCATAAAAGGCAATTTTTTGTTAATGAACACTACACTGTGTCTTAAACAATAAAAATAAGATTTAAAAAACTACATTGTCTGCCAAGAACCACACTGAGCCTATGCTTTGTTGGCTGCCCCTTAAACTCATTGGAATCCACAGACTAAGAGCCCAAGCCTATGCATGTCTACTCAGAAGTAAGTCCCATTATAGTCAATGGGGCTTACTCCCAGGTAAGTGTGGAAAGGATTGCAGCCTAAGGGACCAATCCTATCCAGCTTTCCAGCGCTGGTGCAGCCATGCCAAGAGGGTATGCACTGCATCTTGTGGTGCAGGGGCAGACACAGAGGCCTTCTCAAGGTAAAGGAACATTTGTTCCCTTAATTTGGGGTTGCACTGTGGCAGCATTGGGCCCTTAAACACACCAAATTCTGCATGGGATTGGGCATGTGGTACAACTGACTAGACTACAACCAAAAGCAGAATTAATTAAATGTTCTTTTTCCACTTGTTTTAGGAATCTAGGGTTGCAGCTTTTTTAACCATAGTGCAGCAGAGTTAAATAAAACATCAGTTGTGCTTGCTGCACTGGCAGTGCAAAATTGGACCAAAGCAAAAAGTTTGCTACAGCTCCATGAATGCATGCACATCATGTAATTAATATATGGCTCTGAATCTGCAGAGAGATTGGCATTTTTATTTTATAAGATTAGGGCTGCAATCTTATCCTCACTTTCCTGGGAGAAAGTTCCATTGAACACAATAGGACTTACTTCTGAGTAGACCTGCTTAGGATTGTGCCCTAAGACTGCAATCCTATACTGTTCACACTTTCCTGGGAGTTAAGCCCATTGAATGCAATGGGATTTACTTCTGAGTAGAAGTGCCTAGGATTGAGCTGCAAGAACCCTTCAGGACCAGGTGTACTAATATGTAGAAAAAAAATTAAACATTGTAAGCTGCCTTGTGCTTCTCCCAATGAAGAGGAGAAGGTAAGATAAAAATATTTTAAATAACTAGAGTGAGGTTCACTTAAGGTGGTGAACTTGAGGGTGGTCATTGAAGAGGTTGCCATCAGCCTTAATTTGGCCCTGATACAGAATTAATTGGGTTTCAAGAAGCATGTAGGAGTTTTTATATTCTTGTGAACCTGGTGCCTAGCTAAAATTAGAATATAATAAAGAAATATGATTTAGGGCACAATCCTAAGCAGGTCTACTCAGATGTAAGTCCTATTGTGTTCAATGGGATTTACTCCTAGGAAAGTGAGGTAAGGATTGCAGCCTAATACACACAACTGTGCTTACAGGGGCCTAGGTCCCTGCTCAAAGAAAGCTAGTATGTCAGAATCCTTCCTCCCTGATATTTTAGTTTTCCACATGATGATAATTGTTGGTATAGAGAAACACTCGGTCAGGTGAGCCCCCACTGGAAACCTGAACAGCACAGATGCAGGTTGACCACTGAACAGAAAACTAGCCCAATAGATACCTAATTTTACTCCATCTGTGATTTTACTCCATTTTTCTCCTTTGCAGTTGTCATCTATTTTTTCCCCACAACACTGCTATACTGGACTGAATATAGAACCTATGGTTACAATTTGTGGTTATTTTACCCATAGCTACAGACAGTTCCAGTCTAGCAGCTTATAGGTGACAGGTTTTGCTGTGTGCCTAGAGTATAGAAAGCATCAGTCATACCACTTGTTGCATAAACATGGCTGTAATAATACTATGATTGCCTGAGGACCAGGAAATCACAGTAACCATAGTAGAAAGAAAGAATGTTTGGTTGAGTAAATAATGCTGCCTTCCAAGATCATGCACTACAAGGGCATGTGCAGTCTGGGTCTATGCTTTGACCAGCTCTGTGCATTTCAAGAACCATCCAGTCAGCATGGCAAGAGCTGGTATATCCAACAGGACAGGCAGAGAAGTTGGCTAAGGCCATCCTGAAATAGAAAGCAACACCTGAATCCTACAGAATGGGATGCTGAGGGTTCCCTTCATTATGAACTCAAGAGGTTAAGATTCACCCCATTCTCAATAAATGAGTATGGGGGGGGAAGCAACCAGCAATCATAGGAATTTTGTTTTGAAAATATCTAAGCAACGTGTGTGCAGTGGTGTAGCTGGGTGTAGCAGGTGGGGACACCTGCCCTGGGCACCACTTGAAAGGGGGGTGCCGGGCATGGACTTACCCATATTCTACTGATGGTACGTTTCTGCGCCACAGCCAACGGTACATTTTTGCACCAGTTTCAGGGAGCTCCAAAAAGAGGTGCAGAAAAAATTCAAGGTGTTATCCTTATCTAAATCATAGTCAGAAGCTGACTTCACCCAAGAAAATCTCAAAAAGAAAAACAAAACAAGGTTTTACTGAGCACACAAATTACACGGTGGGACAGGGCTGGCTTCCCACCCCATGATCTCCCCTTCTCCCATGATCTTCCCCTTTGCAAAGGGGGAGGGGTGAAATGGAATGGGGGAGGGTGGTGACTGGTGAGCAGAATGGGGGCAGGGAGGGGCAAAGCAGGATGAGAGGGTGGAGACAGCAGGACAAATATTTGGAGCCCAGGTCTACGTACCTGTATGGCATTGGCAGCTAGATACAGTAATATGGAAAACCAAGCACGCTCCTAAGTTTCTGTAAATATAGAAAATCATACAGAAAATTAGCAGGATCATATTAGGCTCACACTAGAATGGAAAGTGTCCTGTGTGTACCAAAACATGCTTCTACAGCAGCTGTAGTCTTGAAATTGAATTCCTATACACTCCTTCATGGTAGCAGATCCACAAGCCAAAGACCTACTGTAACAGTCCAGTTTCCTCCCAGATTTGACACTGTGTTAAGGAGTAACATGTATGCATTCCTTGACCCAGCGTATATGGCTTGCCAGTAGCTAAAGTAGCTGCAGTAGTACGCTCATGGTAGTATCCTCAGCATCCCAGGTGGGCAACAAGTCTGAATAGATAGGAAAATGTAAGATCCCAGAAAATTTCTGGGCCCTCTCCTTTGGTTCCTGGGCCCCCTTTAAGACCCTGGGCCAAGGTACAAATAAGCCCCTTTACCCCCCCCCCTGTGTGCCTCCTTCCCCTCCTAGCAAACCTCAGGTCAGCTGTTCAAATGGCCTTGCTCTTCCATATCTCCTTCAGCTGTGACTGTGGCATGATTGTTTTCCACCGAGTGGACCAGCCACAGACCAGGCTGCAGCGGGTTTTCCGTGAAGACGACCAGAACAACAGGAGTAAGTGCTGCAAGTTAACCAGTTGGAGTTCAAGTCAACCAACTGATCTAAGCCCAGTTTGGATTAAAGTTGCATTGCATTGCCAAAGAAAGACCCCAGCTTATAGGAAGGTGGCTGAGATGCTCACAGGGGCACTTGTGGTGCAGGAGTGGGTCCAGTGTTTGTGCTTGGGGGGCCATGAGCACTACCTTACTCCACAGCCCAGGTCAACCAGGTGGGTAGACCTGGGCTCCTGGTTGAACTTTGGCCTCTGCGGCCAAAGTTTGCTGAGCAGGTAGACCTGGGCTCCCACCTGGACCTGGAGCCCATATCTACCTGCCGACTACACCTGGGCTCCCATTCTGACTCTGCCCTCTGGAGCCGCCTCTTCCAGGCAGGTAGACCTGGGCTCCTGGCTGTGTTTGGGGGCTCCCCACCCCCAGTTGGGGCAGCTACACACCCATCCCCCCACGCATGTGTGGGGAGAGACCCAGTCCTTCCCCTGCGCTCACAACCTACCCACGTTCTTCTTTTTCCCTTGAGCGGTCAACCTAACATATCCCGCCGACAGAAGGACAACAGGATAAGCCAATAAGGAATCGACCCGTCCAGACGCTGGCCAATCAAGTCGCAGAGGAAAGCGGAGGCGGGCGCTTCTCGCACTCCTCCCTCACACTAGGTCAGCGCGTGGGTGCAACCACCGCTGGTTGCTAGCGGCGCTCTCCTCCCCCGCCCCTTGTCGCGGGCGCAAGAGGGGATGGGGGAGAGCGGGAATTTCCCATGATGCTCTGGGCGGGCGGGGGTGTGCGCCTGAGGTGGAGAGAAGAGTGACCCCTGCGAAGGGTTAGGCGGGCCGGCCCCGGGAACAAAGCCGGGCCGCGGAGCCGGAGTGGGCCTCGGCTGCAGTCCCCAGAGAAGCACAGGGCTCCCTCGTCGTCTGGACGCCTCGAGGAGGGGGCGGGAGTGGGGAGAAGAGGAGGACCCCGTGGGGCGCCCGGCTGAGGTACGTGGGGGGGCGGAGAGCCCAGCCCCCCGCCTTCCCCCAGGAGTGGGCCATGGGGGGAAGAGCCACCAGCTTCCCCAGTTCGTGGGTGCTCTTTGCAGGCTGCAGTCCTCTCCACACTCTCCTGGGAGGAAGCCCCACTGACTATACTGAGTAGACATGCAGAGGCTCGGGCTCTGGGGCTGCAGTCCCAGCCACACTTTCCTGGGAGGAAGCCCCACTGCCTAGAATGAGATGTAGTTTGAGTAGACGTGTAGGACTGGGCTCTGGAGCTGCAATCCTGCCGCGCTTTCCTGGGAGTAAGCCCCATTGACTTACCCCTGAGTAGACATGCAGAGGATTGGGCTCTCAAATAGCTGCACGTTGGCACCAGGATATTGCCAAGATCTTCTCTCGCCCTGTGTACCAGTTCAGCCATTGCAGAGCCCCATCACTTAAGGCTGAGGAGAGTGGCAGCAGTCTTTTAGCTGCATCTTTGCATAAGAAGGTAAGAACAGCCCCGCTGGATCAGGCCAAAGGCCTATCTAGTCCAGCTTCTTGTATCTCACAGTGGTCCACCATTGCAGCTGTTGGGGAAGCACTAGTTGCCTTGATATGAAGCCGTCTTCATCTTGGAATGCCTTTCCAATCCAGGGCATAGAGAAATCTGGTGAAATAAGCAACTGTATTCCTCCCTGCCCCCTTTTTAATCTTTTTGGCAACTGAGAACCCGATCCTATGCATGTCTGCTCAGAAGTAAGTCCTGCTGTAGTCAATGGGGCTTACTCCCAGTTAAGGTTGCAGCCTGAGAAAGGTAAGACCTGCTTCCATTTTTATCTATCTGGTATGCTTTCTTTGAACTATTCTGCTATTAAGAAATTGCTATCGGCTAGTTTGGATGTTGCTGAAAAGAAATAATGCTCATTGTTTAACATGGTGCATCAGTCATGCCCTCAAAATAGGATTAGAAATGTTACTCTTTTTGATAAGGCTAGTGCAGTGGTTCCCAACCTGGGTTATGTGTACCCCCAGGGGTGCTTGCCACAACCTTCAGGGGTACTCAAAAAAGAATTGAATAATGGTGGAAAAAAGCAGGTCTGTATTAGAATGCCTTGCAGAGCTGGCAAAGCAGAAAGGAAGGCAGCTAGCCCACTGCAAAAGCCCCAGCAGCTGTTAATTTTTGGTGACCAAATTGTGTATTATCAGATATGGATCAATAGTTGAAGACAAAGATACATGTAATCCCTGAAATCAGATTTGATCCCTATGAGGGGGCCCCCTTTCATCGGCTTGCTTGTTAATGCTGTTTTAGTGGCAGGCCCTGGAAAGGCCATTGCTACTTCTGAGGGTATGAGAATCAGACTACTTGTAATTTTTATTTTTTTAATTTTTTTAATTGAAAACTGAATAATACAAAAAACAGATGAACACAATAGTAATCACACTTTAAAATCTCTATCAAGCTTAACAAGTGAATAGTTTTTTTTACTGTTTTTTAATGCAAAATGAGACCTGAAATAGAAAGAAAATGAAATGAAATTGTGTTCCTGTTCCTACTGAGGAGGGAAGATTGTAATGGTTAATGGTGTGTGTGATAATTTTTATAATTTATATAAGAGAGCCTCTTTAAATTTAGGTAAATTCTCCTAACCATTTTCTCGCAGATGCTACTACAGTGGCTCCCAACCTTTACACAAAGGTTGGGGAACCTCTGAGTCATTGTGAGCTGTGATGGTGATGTGATGGTGAGATGTGATGGGGGGGCGGCGGCGGCGGCGGCAGCAGCAGCAGCAGTTTGGCAGCAATGGTACTTCCAAGCTTGTACCACCACCACAGACCGATTAAAAAAGGGGGGTCTTGGACTTACCTGGTGGCAGTGCCTGGAAGCACTGCAAAGCTCAGATTCTCACTGTCATTATACATTATTTTTATAATGTATTTTAAAATTAATTTTCCACATTATAATCCAAAAAGGCTGTCAGAGCAGCTTACAAAAGATACTCAAAATGCAATAACATTAAGGAGATGGAAGAGACTTTTAGGTGATGGTTCAAACCTGCAATACAATTTTTCTGGAATCCTAGTTTTTGAACCAGCTCAAAAGTTCATCAGAGAGGCACCAAATAAGTTAAGAGATAGTGCCCTGAAATGGTGCCCTGAAACTAAGGGCCAAACTACATGTGCTTGATTTTACTTTCAGTGTAACAACTGCCAGGACCACAATTTGGATTGGGACGACAGGACAGAGGTAGTGGTATTTATTCTTTTACCTCTGTGCTCTTTTGTTATGGAGAATTACATCCTCAAAGCTATGGAAGTGCCATTGTAGCAAATTGCATTTTCAGAGTTATGTAGCCTTACCTTCATGTTGTGGTCCTGATCTTGAACAATGATTTTATGTAGCTGCTACGCAGAAGTGAATGTAAGCCTCTAGCTACATTGTAACATTCTACAAATATACATTCGTATATTTATATTTAGTTTGGTTTTAACTGAAAATAAGGGTGCACTTTGTGTTTTAGCTTTTAGGTGTCTTTCATCTTCCTCGTTTATCATATAACACTGAATTTATGTAACCCGTGCTGTAGTTTTGCAGTTGTCATTGTGTCCTAATTGTGGCCTTGACTCCAGAGAGGAGTTTATACTGTATATTTGTAATCCAACTATGTGATTGTTTGATAAAATAGCTATGTGCTGCCTAGTTACTGGTGTCTCTGGTATTACTGGTGTCTCTGGTATTACTGTGGTGAGACTGTGGTTTCCATGGAGAGTTTCTTGTTTAGCTTTCCTGGGCCAAGATATTTGCAAGTGAGAATGCTTGTAGGCAAAGTGGAATGTGGACAATTAGTTACTGTTCAGAAGACAAAGCAAAGGGTAACTTCTCCATAGAATGAGAAGTAATAGTGCCTTCTATAGTGTAATTCTATAAAACAGTATTTCAGAAGAACTGAACTTGCCAGGAGATCTGGAGAGTGGGAGGCTATTGTAGGCTAAATTGACAGAATTTTGTACCTGTTTAGCCTTCAGTGTGGAAGAGTGCATAGCCTTAAGTTACCATATCTTTTTCTGAAAAACTCAGTGAAAGGCTCAGTGAAATTGACATAGGCCAGGATTGGAGATGTCAGATGTAAAAAGTTTGGGGGGTGAGGGAGGAGGAGACAGTGCATTTTTTTTCTGACTTGTGGTATCTTGCTTAGAGATCTTGAAATATAAAGGTGATATTCCTGTAAAATGAGGATGACTTGTTCAGCATGGGAACAGTTTGGCAAACCAAATGAAATGCAGGCGTTGCACAGTCTCCCATCTTACTTTTTTAAAACTGAAAAGTGGGTGAGGGAGGAGATTGCCAGTTTTAGGAGAAGGCTGGAGGAAGGGGTTACATAATGATATGTGCACCCCCCGCCCATTTATATCACCAGCTCCAAACGGATTTTCTTCATGCAGAAAAGCAATCATGGGAACCCTGTTCCCCCCTCCCCACCATGTAGGAAAGGAGGTTGTGAGACTGTTTAATCAGAAAAATGTCAGAGAGAAAGAGTGCTTGTTAAGCAGTCTTAATGTTCTTCCACTCTTAATCGGTGTCTAATGTTTTTTATATGCTTTTAAAACTTCCTAGGACAGCGTTTGTCAACATTATTCCCCTACTATACCACTTTGCACGATACACCTCTTGAAAGTACTACCAGAAGTAACTGGTGATTATGTCATCACCAGTTATTTCTGGATTGGAAGGCCAGATACAATGCAGTAAACATAGGTAAGAAACTTAAAACAGGTGAGAAGGCTTTTTAAGTCTGCAAAAAGTGCACACTGGAGCTCTGCCTGCCAAGCCTCCTGCTTGTCATGTTGCATTGCTGGTCTTGCTACCAGGCAGCAGAGGTCTGGAGTTCCCATGCGTACCACCAGACACCACCTCAGGTACCACCAGTGGTTTGAGCACCACTGGTTGTAAAATGCCACCCTAGGAAACTGTTCATATCTCCTCCATATCATTTGTTTTTGACCTCTAGATATAACATATGATACAGGTTTTTTCACAGGATGTGTGCAGCTGTTGTTGCACTCAATCCTGATTATTAGTACTCAGTTTTTCTGTTGCAGAGAATAAGTTGCTAAACACTTGGATTACTAAATCAGATTGCTTGGAAATTGCAATTCTTTGTTTAACATGCACTTTTTGGTGATGCACGTGCGGAATGTAATAGTGTCACTGGCACCTTCTGGTACTGCCTGTGATAATACTAGCAACTGGTAATATGTATTCTAAAACAAGTGCTTGCAGGAGCCATCTCTATTTCCTTTCACCCTAAACAGGTAATATGTTAAGGCGGTGTTTCTCAAACTGTGGGTTGGGACCAATTTCAGATGGGTCCCCATTCATTCCAATATTTAATTTTTAATTTATTAGACTTGATGCTGCCATGGTATGTGACTGTATTTTGGGAAATCTGTACTTTGAACAGGCTACTATGTATATGCTCTTAACAATGATAGTAAATAGTATTGACTCCTGGGTAAGTGTGAGTAAGATTGCAGCCAGGATTGTTAAAAATGTTCCTGCCTGATGATGTCACTTCCAGTCATGATATTACTTCCGGTGGGTCCTGACAGATTCTCATTCTAAAAAGTGGGTCCCAGTGCTAAACGTTCGAGAATCACTGTGTTAAGGGATCTCTGAGTCCAACATAGTTGTGTACCCAGAATCTCAACCACTTTTATTTGGAAAGAAGAGCAGTGGACATTGTAATCTATATAATTATTCCCTCCTAGATTTAGATTTAGCAAGGATGAGGAAGGTTGAATTTCTTCAGACAGTAAAGCATTTCCACCAAGTCTTCATTCCTTATATCAAGGGGTTTAGCTAAAGTGTTTTTTTAAAGAAGACAGTCTAAGACAGAAGATTTTGATTTATATGTAGCAAATGCTAGGTTCCTTCTCTTACAAAAGTCGGATATAATATTTCTTACAATTAAATCAAACATTCTTACTGGAGGGGATAGAGATAACGGACAAGTGTGAAGTGCTGTGAAAATGTTCAATGCCTGAGTCCCTGGAAGACTGACCTCAGAGCCCTTATATTTTCAGAAACTTGTTGGTTATTTTCTTTTCATTTTTAATATTAGCAAGATTTTTGCTTTTATTTTTAAGCAAGCTAGGATCCTCAGAAATTCAGTGGAAACCTTAGATACCATACCTTTAGCAACTGTTACCCTGCACATGCCTGATCTTGTCTGATCTCAGAAGCTAAGCAGGGTCAGGCCTGGTTAGTACTTGGATGGGAGACTGCCTGGGAATACCTGGTGCTGTAGGCTTATACCATAGTCTTTCGAGATTGAAGGTTGCCAACCATTTAGATACCATGCTGGAATTTCTGCATCTCAGGACAGATGTGCATGTAATAAGCCAGGGTCACTCACTGTTATTATTCACAATGTCATTTCTGTTCCCTTTGTTCAAGGAGCTGTCCTTGTTCTTCAGTTTACAATGAAGAGTGCCCGTGGTAGCAGCTCCTCCTTTCAGGGTGTTGGTGCCAGTGCTGTGGATCTCAGCCTTACAGGTCTGTCAATGCAAGTACTTCAGCGCCCAAGCAGTGCCTCCCCAGGCAAGCACATTGCACGCTCCATCTCTGTCATCACTGAAAACAAACCGAAGAGGAATATCCTAGTGAGTACTGGGGAAGGGACAGAATATTTGCTGCTGTTCACTATGCTCTTGATAAAGGTTTTTTGTTTTAAGCATCAGCCTTTAATTTGGTTTCATGTACTATGCATTCTATTTATTCTTTTCCCATATGAGATTATCCCAAGAAAAATTGTTACTATTTTATAACACAAGAAACTTAAGAATGCTACAAAATAGCAGCATCTCTCCATAGAGGGTTTTCTGTGTGTGTTTGTCTGGAACCCAGGGAACTTGGAAGGCATTGTATTGGGTCACAACAATGTGCTGAGATTCAGCCATTCACTTCCTACGGGCGGTGAGCCTCTGGCTATGTGGAAGTAGCCTGGAAGACTGTATACAGGTGGGGCCTCCATGTCCACGGATCTGGCTCAACGTGGGTCCTGAAGATCTATGTGGAGTCAGACTTGACCCCACCTGAGCCCTTTGGAGGGAACTGGGGCTGGGCTCCGGTCCCCATTGGAGGGCTTTCTGAAGCCCGCAGAGACAGCACGTGTCTGCCTGCTGCCTCTGCGGACTTCAGAATGGCCTGTGGAGGTGAAAAATTGCCACTTCCAGTTTCCCTCAGGAAACTAGAAATCAGTGATAGTCCTGGGCTTTTTTACCAGCCCCCTGACCCTGAAGTAATTGCGGTGATGTCATTACGTCACTGCAATTGCTTCCGGAATTGTACTGGGATTACAAACCTACTCCTGACACGATTCTGCACTGCTCTGGCCTTCCCCCCCTTCTCCTCCAAGGAGACAAAAGATACAGCCCAGAGTGGCACGAAATTGTGCTCAGAGTGACTGCCATTCCAGGCATGATGTTGATCTGGGCAGCGTCTTTGATCTCCTCCAAGGAGATGAAAGACACATCCCAGAATCATGGCTGGAGAGGCAGCCTCTTTAGGCCACCCCTCCTCTCCACCTATAAGGAAGAGGAGGGAGTGCAGACCAGTCCGGTGCTGAATCACGGCCAGAGAGGCAGCAACTCACTGTCTCTTCGGCCACGATTCTGGGCCGCCCCTTCAGGGTTTTTTAAAAAATAGGAAGCACTGAAACTACTGCCTACTTTCACTTAAAAAAAAAAAGATCAACTGGTGGGGGGGCAAGAGACTGGTGGCATTACTCCCCCCAGCGGAGTAATTCCCAAGGCATTTTCCCCCATTGCTCCACTAGGTATGCCACTGCTGGAAATGGTGTGTTTTTTTTTGCCTCCACATGGGCCATTTTGAAGCCTGCAGAGGCAGCAGGCAGACACAGGCTGCCTCTGCGGGCTTCAGAAAGCCCTCTGGTGGGGACCGGAACACAGCTCTAGTCCTCTTTGGAGGGTTTAAAGGGGCCAATCACGGATTTGATTATCCATGAATTTCAGCATCTGCAGAGGAAGAAATGAAATGTGTATATTGAAGCTAGCTCTTTCGAGCTGAGATGTGTAGAGATCGCTAGTTTTCCATCAACCCTTGTTCTATATGTTCAGATTATCAAGGTAGCTTTGAATATCATTAACTTTAATCTAGACAGGACAGGATTCATTCCTAACTGTATAGTTCAAGTTATTCTGAAGAGTATAGCAATCTGATTGATTATGGGGAAAAAAGCAATTTTAATAATGAATCGGATATATATGAGATTAGCTGTATGTTTTTGTACTGAATAGTCACTAGTGTCTTATGTTTGACATATTTCCTCTTTTATGTACTGATATAAATGTATGTTTTACAAACATAAAGGATGCAAAAGCTAGTAACTAATCAGCATCACCAAATGCATCCTTTAATCAGCCTTTAAGAGGTACGGCTCTTCTAGGTGCTGGTCTTGACCTTTAAAGCCCTATACTGCTCTGGGCCAGGGTATCTTAGAGATCGCCTACTTCTGCACAATCCGGCTCGTCCTCTTAGGTCATCAGAGAAGGCCTTTTTACAAGTGCCGCCGCCTAAGGAGGTACGTGGGGCAGCGGCAAGAAATAGGGCCTTCTCAGTAGTGGCACCAATGTTATGGAACTCCCTTCCCCTTGACTTAAGAATGGCTCCCTTTTGAGACCTTTCAGCGAGGCCTGAAGACCCTTCTGTTTAAACAAGCTTTCTGAGTTCATGGCCTTTTTAACATCTTTCTATATCTTTTAGTATTTTTACAGGCCTGTTTCCTCTATGATCTGCTGCTTTACGCTCTTTTTATCTGCCTTTTTATCTGACTACTGTTTTTATGATATCTGTTAATGTGTTTTTAATATGTTTTTTTATCTGTTTGTTAAATTATGTTTTTGATTTGTTTTTAACATGTTGTAAGCTGCCCTGGGTCCTTTTTAGGGAGAAGGGCGGGGTATAAATAAAGTTTATTATTATTATAATTATATTATATTATATAATGTCCAGGTGCTAGATTATCCTAGGATGGATGCAGATGGTAGTGCTTTTGGTATTTGTGAGAAGAAGGTTTTTTGTTCTCACCATTGTTTCAGAACAAATTTTGTTCCATGTGAGCTAGCCCTATGATACTGAGTATTTCATAGACAACATTGTTGGTGTGCTTACCCCCAGGAAGATGCAGGGTTTGCTACCTCCAGAGCCATGAATAATTTGCGAAGATCCAACAGCACAACTCAGGTTAACCAGCAGGTGAATGGTGCTTTCAGGTAAGTTTCAGGAACAAACAGAATATCTGAAAAAAAATACCATTAAAATTTTAGCTGATCAAAAGAATTTATTGGAAAATACAATTACTATAAATGAAATAACAGATGTGATTAAAAGGCAAAAACTCCAAAAAATGCCAGGCCCTGATGGATTACCAGCCGAATATTATAAGAAATTTGTAGAAGTATTGTTGTTGCCACTCAAAAAAGTGATTGATGACATATGGGAGACTGGAGAAATACCAAACTCATGGAAGGAAGGGACATACCAATAGGCTGTCACGCATTCCTGTTTTATGATAAAGTCAAACAGCATGGACATTTTAGACATTTTAAGATCTTTAATTTGGATATGGGAACAGATAAAATACAAGATATGCTCTAAATTACCCAGATGGATAAAACTGCTTGAAATAGCAACTAATCTGAACTATATTTAAAAAGACCAAAATAAATCATACAGCGATCTGCTGAATATTAAAGG
Organism: Tiliqua scincoides; assembly: GCF_035046505.1. Lineage (NCBI taxonomy): Eukaryota > Metazoa > Chordata > Lepidosauria > Squamata > Scincidae > Tiliqua > Tiliqua scincoides. Next base: position 149,782,596 of record NC_089822.1, read on the forward strand.
ACAGACCCTAAGTAAGCCTCAGTTAGAAGAGAAAGGAATAAAATTGGACTGGTGGAATGAAATGCAAATAAGAACAAGATTACGAGAAGACCAAAAAATAGGTTTTTATGAAGAAAATATAAGTTTTGATAAAATGTTTTTGATTGATGAGGGGAAGTGTATAAAAAATGTACAATTTTCTCCTTGAGATAAGAATGGAGGATGAAACAGTTAAAGATGCAATGGTGCACTGGGCAAAACATTTTAGATATAATATATCGATGGATGACTGGTAGCAAATTTGGAATATAAATATTAAGATGACTAAAGCAGTGTCTTTTAAAGAGAATTTATATAAAATGTTTTATAGATGGTATCTAACTCCAGAGAAATTAGCAAAAATGTATTCTGTGCCATCAAATAAGTGTTGGACATGTAAAGAGGTTGAAGGAACCTTTTATCATATGTGGTGGTCACGTGAAAAAGCAAAAAAATACTGGAAAATGATACATAAATTGTTGCAAAAGATATTGAATTGTGTATTACCATTCAAACCAGAAATATTCCTCCTAAATGTGACATCAGAAATTAAAGACCAATGTAAGAAATACCTTATTGTACATATTTCTACAGCGGCAAGAATATTGTTTGTGCAAAAATGGAAATCTACAGACTAGAGAAAATTTAATAGACAAAATTTATGAAATAGCAGAAATGGAAGTTTTAACAGAAAGAATGAAAGAGATTTAGGTAGAGTAAGAAAATATTGGAAGCCTTTCTATGACTGGATAGATAATTTTAGTTAAACAATATTGAGTGTTTCGATAAATCAAAATTTTTATACTGATAAATATGATAGCCTTCGTATTGATGATTATTGTGTTTTTTCAGTTGTTTTGATTGCTTTTTTTTTGGGGGGGGGGGAATGATGCATGTTGTAATTTAGGGCCAATACCCTCATGTGTAACCTGTAGTACCAGCCCCAAGTATAACCCATTTTCCTTACCTGTACCTGTAATAAATAAATAAAATATTTAATTAAAAAAATAAAATTAAATAAATTCCTTGTTGAAAAGCAGAAGGGCATCTAACTAGCACATAGAACCTAACAGCCCAGTTTGCTTGTGTTTGTCTATCAAAGCTTTTTGGGGAATCTCTAGTCCAGGAGTGTCAAACTCGTTTTGTATCGAGGGCAGAATGGCATTCATGATGCCTGCTGAGGGCCGGAAGTGATGTTGTTAGGCAGGAAGTGATGTCATTAAACAACTCATAACCAAAAATAAGCACTTCTCACTTAGGAATTCATGACAGAAGAGAAAACACGCAAATATTTGTCTTATTTCAAGATATGGCCCAATTTTCTCACTTAGGAATTCATGACAGAAGAGAAAACGCGCAAATATTTATCTTATTTCAAGATATGGCCCAAGATAGGGCAGGAGGTCTGGTCTGGGCAGGAGGTCTGGTCTAGAGGGTAGAGCCTCCGTTTGCCTGAAGATAACATCCGAAGGTCACCAGTTCGAGGCCACTGGCACCGGTGAACGGCGAGACCTTGAAGCAGCTGACAAGCCGAGCCAAGTTATGCTGAGTTATTCCACCTGCTCTTTGGCCACTTTCAGCCTGTGCAGGAGGAAAATGGAGGCCAGAATGTGATACCAGACCATAAAGGATCCATCTGAAATGTTGTGGTTCTTGAAAGACAGAACCTTCTTCAATTGTAAAAATCCCTATTGGGATTTAGTATAGCCTGCCTATGTAAACCGCCTTGAATTAAGTCTGAGGAGAAATCTGATGACCAAGAAAGGCGGTATATAAATACCTGTATTATTATTATTATTATTATTATTATTATTATTTTTGTGAGGGCTGCCCTTTTAGCAGTAACACCTCAGCACTGCTCAGCAGCTGAGAGCCACATAAAAAGTTTCCATGGGCCACATCTGGCCCCCGGGCCTTATGTTTGACACCCTTGCTCTAGTCTTTCTTCAGATTGAGAAACAAACCTGAGACAAATGAATGGAAATTAATAATTAATAATGTTAGCCAATTTGCACAGCACATTGGATGGATGTCTTCTGGAAATTGTTCAAGTATTCTTCTATATGTAGTCATTCATAATTTAGGATTAATCTGGTGATTTTGCATTTCAGCAGTGCAGAGCATCATAGCGATTTCCTGACTTTCTTCGATAGCAGCTCAGGTGGAAGAAAGAAGCTAGCAAGTCTGAGCAAAGTCTCCCCAGAAAAGAAAACCACATGGAATATCCTGGTAAGGGCATGACAATATCAGGAACAGCATGTGTCCGTTCAACTTCAGATCAATGGAGTTTGTATGTATTTTATTATATGCATAGAAGTATAACTTGCTTGGTTATCGGAAGGGATTGAAACCTTTTCTCCGCTATTGTGTATGTCATGGGAAAATGGCATTTCCCCTGCATTCAAACAGTAGTCTTCTGTCACTGGGGAAAGTTTCTCTGTAGCTGTCATACTTATTGCATTGATTTGTACTGTGTAGGTGTGGTTGTGCCCAATGGGCAATTGTTGCCTAGTGCTGGAGAGGAGCATATAGGAATATATCTACTCTTAAAATTATAGTATGGGGGGGTGTTATCCTCTGAAGCAAGACCACTGCCATCCCTGTTCTTGGCAATATGAAGAGATTCTCCACAGAGGCACTGAATGTTGGCCCAGCAGTAAGAGCAAGACTCATGGTGGTGGTGTCCTCATCTGAAAAGTCCCTTGTTCTGTAGCCAAGCAGCAGTTTCCAGCACAACTGATCTAGTTCTCTAACAATAAACCAGAAGTGGGGAAGAAAAGGTACTTCCAATGAGGGGGTGCCAGTTGGGGGAGTGAGGGAGGTGTTATCACTCTTGTATGATCATCTATGCCTAATTGGACTAGCAGTGATCAGTGTGGGGGTAGATGGGTGAAGCACACTGAATTGATGCCCATGAAACTTTTTCCTAATGCAGAAGTATCCTTGGTTCTCCTCTGAAAAATCAAATGCAGCACAAACTAGTCGCCATTTTGAAAGTGCCATTAATAGGTCCAACCTTAGGTTTTGTCTCCTAACAAACTTCAGCTTCTGATATTAAGAAAACAAATGACTCTAATGAGAATCCTGGAGGGACTGAAATGGGTTCCCTATTTGAGAGGGGATAAGGATACTCATTGAAATGAGGAATGCGGTATCTGAAGATTTGCCACATAAACCAACATATTTTTCTCCCATACTTATTTCTGGTTACACTGTGCAGGATGAGCAACCCAGAACCTTTCCTGCCCCATCTAGCACCCGGGAAACCCCTGCAGGCATGCGGAAGAAAGAAATCTCTGTGCCACTTGCAGCCAACTTCACTGCCAATAACAGGTAATAAAAGTGTATTGACAACCAATTTTAACTTCTGATAAAAAAACTAAAGTTTGTGCGGTGTATGCTTTACAAAGAGACTGCAGTAGGATTTGTACCAGTAATATTTCTAGAATAGGTGAGGAAGGAGCAATATGTTTTGGATGACAGGAATTATTGGGACATGAGAGATGCTTGCAGTCTTATGTCTGCTACAATTCTACATCTTAAGTTGCGGGCCCAAAATAATTTTATTAGTTTCAGTTGTGCTATCGTATTTGTCAAAAAAGAACCTGTTTTTCGGGTGCTTTTCATTAGCCCCTCAAAATTTCATCTATTTTTGTCTGAGTCTCTTGGACACTAGAAGAAAGTATACAAAACCCCTTCAGGATTTGTTTTAATATTCTAGTGAATTGTGCAGTCCCCAAAGCCTACATAAGAACATAAGAACAGCCCCACTGGATCAGGCCATAGGCCCATCTAGTCCAGCTTCCTGTATCTCACAGCGGCCCACCAAATGCCCCAGGGAGCACACCAGATAACAAGAGACCTCATCCTGGTGCCCTCCCCTACATCTGGCATTCTGACTTAACCCATTTCTAAAATCAGGAGGTTGCGCATACACATCATGGCTTGTACCCCGTAATGGATTTTTCCTCCAGAAACTCGTCCAATCCCCTTTTAAAGGCGTCTAGGCTAGACGCCAGCACCACATCCTGTGGCAAGGAGTTCCACAGACCAACCACACGCTGAGTAAAGAAATATTTTCTTTTGTCTGTCCTAACCCGCCCAACACTCAATTTTAGTGGATGTCCCCTGGTTCTGGTATTATGTGAGAGTGTAAAGAGCATCTCCCTATCCACTCTGTCCATTCCCTGCATAATTTTGTATGTCTCAATCATGTCCCCCCTCAGGAGTCTCTTTTCTAGGCTGAAGAGGCCCAAACACCGTAGCCTTTCCTCATAAGGAAGGTGCCCCAGCCCCGTAATCATCTTAGTCGCTCTCTTTTGCACCTTTTCCATTTCCACTATGTCTTTTTTGAGATGCGGCGACCAGAACTGGACACAATACTCCAGGTGTGGCCTTACCATCCATTTGTACAACGGCATTATAATACTAGCCGTTTTGTTCTCAATACCCTTCCTAATGATCCCAAGCATAGAATTGGCCTTCTTCACTGCCGCAGCACATTGGGTCGACACTTTCATCGACCTGTCCACCACCACCCCAAGATCTCTCTCCTGATCTGTCACAGACAGCTCAGAACCCATCAGCCTATATCTAAAGTTTTGATTTTTTGCCCCAATGTGCATGACTTTACACTTACTGACATTGAAGCGCATCTGCCATTTTGCTGCCCATTCTGCCAGTCTGGAGAGATCCTTCTGGAGCTCCTCACAATCACTTCTGGTCTTTACCACTCGGAAAAGTTTGGTGTTGTCTGCAAACTTAGCCACTTCACTGCTCAACCCTGTCTCCAGGTCATTTATGAAGAGGTTGAAAAGCACCGGTCCCAGGACAGATCCTTGGGGCACACCGCTTTTCACCTCTCTCCATTGTGAAAATTGCCCATTGACACCCACTCTCTGCTTCCTGGCCTCCAACCAGGTCTCAATCCAGGAGAGGACCTGTCCTCTAATTCCCTGATTGTGGAGTTTTTTCAGTAGACTTTGGTGAGGGACCGTGTCAAATGCCTTCTGAAAGTCCAGACATATAATGTCCACGGGTTCTCCCGCATCCACATGCCTGTTGACCTTTTCAAAGAATTCTATAAGGTTTGTGAGGCAAGACTTACCCTTACAGAAGCCATGCTGACTCTCCCTCAGCAAGGCCTGTTCGTCTATGTATTTTGAGATCCTATCTTTGATGAGGCATTCCACCATCTTACCCGGTATGGATGTTAGGCTGACCGGCCTGTAGTTTCCCGGGTCCCCCCTCTTTCCCTTTTTAAAAATAGGCGTGACATTTGCTATCCTCCAATCTTCTGGCACCGTGGCCGTTTTGAGGGACAAGTTGCATACCTTAGTCAAGAGATCTGCAACTTCATTCTTCAATTCCTTAATAATCCTTGGGTGGATGCCATCAGGGCCCGGTGACTTATTGATCTTTAATTTATCAATGAGGTCTGAAACATCTTCTCTTTTAACCTCTATCTGACTTAACTCCTCGATTAGGAGGGGCCGTTCGGGCAGCGGTATCTGCCCGAGGTCTTCTGCCGTGAAGACAGATGCAAAGAACTCATACAGATTTCCACAGGGGCACTCCTGAGCCTATGGAGCTGTGTAGTTTATCCACCTTCCTCTTCTTCCTTCTATGGCAAGAAGGATTCTGTTTCACAGTTGGCAGGAGAAAGTGGATAGAAGAACTGTTGGAGCAAGAATGTAGGAAGTGCAGTGTTGCATCCTTTCTTGATGCTTTGGAAAATCTGAAGGGACAATTGGGATGTCCAGACAAAGACCTGACCAGCATACTTTTACCCCTTTGCCATTATGATCTTTGCTGTCTTTGAACACCTGTTGCAATGGTCACTGCTTTTCCAAAAGGTTTGTGTCTCAAATCCATGTAGGATGATTTGCAGCATCTGGGACAGGGCAATCCATTAGGCAATGCATTCAAGAAACAGGGTGGGTGAAAGATAGACCAACTGCTAAGCTTTCAGGTAGTTGGTCTAATAGGATAGCATATTGGTGTGAAACCATCGTAAAATATGCTAACGCATTGTCCTTTTCTCTTTTAAGGAGTAACAAAGGAGCCATGGGCAACTGTGTTACCACCATGGTGCATAATAACTACTCCACTGTGGACAAGGCTCCTGCACCAAAGAGCTCCAACCAGGCCACAATCTCGCTCAAGTAAGTTCTTGGGTGTCTTTCACAGCCATCCTGTCAGTGAGAGCACAGGTAGGGAGGAGTCAGAAGGCCTACTCATTGAAGCTTGTCCTACACTTCAGGTTTGACAGATGCTTGAGTTTTAGGGAGATAGTGATAGCTTGAGGAAAGGAAGCAACAGTAGATGTATGAAAAGCTGTGAGAATGAATGCCTGCTTGTTTCTGAATACCACAATATACTCAGCTATTTTTATTTTTAAGACTTCTTGAGATTCTGAAACAATCTGGCCAGGCGAGATGTGAGTAATGGAAGTTTTTCTATTGTATGCTGAATGCCAAAGTTTCCTCTTTTGTGAAACCTTTCCTCTGATAGAATATTTGCTCTTGTCACCTGCAAGTACAAATGTAGCCGAGAGTGCAGAAGTCATTTCAATTTGGGCGGTGTGATCGGTGTGTTCATTATTCTAGCAACTTAACCTTATATCAGTGCTTCCCCAAATTGTGAAGGGATTGTGATGCCCTTCACACGCTTCCGGGGCAGCACTCCAACCTGGAAGTAGCAATGATGCGAAATGTATTGCACAATGATGTCACCAGCCACTTCTGGGCTGGAAGGCTGAACAGAGCCTTAAAATAGAGGTAAGGAGGCCAGGGCAGGTGGGAGGGCTTTTTCAAGTGCGTGGTTTTGGTGCAGCATACAAAGCTTCTGTGCACCTAGCCTCCTGCTGCTGTTTTTATGCCATGGTCTCGCTACCAGGTAGCAGGCCTCCTGCAATGCCCCAAGGAGTGCTTTGCAATGCCACAGTGCATTGTGACATGCAGATTGGGGAACCACTGCCTTGCATTAAAGGAGGTTTTGCACTTGCAGAATACCCTTTTTGTTGAGAGGAGGACAAAGTCTTATGACTGTGGACAAAGAGTGGTTTCTTTTCTAGGCCATTGGGCTTGGATTAAGGAGGGTTCCTTCAAGAGTCTGTTTCCAACAACCTGCAAAGTGTGAAGTGTTCTGCATCATGATTGTCCTGTACAGTTCATGAACCTCTGAACAGTATGGCATACTAAATGTCCATGTAGCAGTGCAGAGGATGTTCCTGATGGGTGTCTTGCCTTCTTTTCGTAGTAATATAATCAAAGCCACCTCCAATGAGGACACGGAGAGCAGCAGCTATATTAAATCCCAGAAGAACTTTTCCAGCAGCAACATTCAGGCTCGGAACAATAATTCCAGCAGCAGCAGTAACCCTCCCCGGAGGCAGGAAGTTTCAGAAGAAGAGGCTGAGCAGTAAGTATGAAAGAGCTATTGCGATTTTGAGAGGAAAAGATATTGTATACATTTGTGTATAAGTTGAAAAACCTATGCATTAAAATTGACCCTGAAAACCTGGGTGAGCTTATACACTAGTCAATGCTGTGAGGCCTCCTTGTCTTCTAAGAACAGTTGCTTGGTGAAGTGGGGGGACTGGACCGAGAAGCAGAATGCATGGTAAAAAAGAAAAAAATAGCTATTTTCCTTGTTCTGAAGCTCCACAGAAACAGAGCTATTCTCCAAACGGGAGGGAAGGTGAAGGAGCTAATGGGAATTGTAATCTTTGTGAGGGCTGTTGTGGAAGTACTGTACTCACAAAACCTACAACTCCAGTAACGTCCTTCACCTTCCTTCCTGTTTAGGGAATGGCTGCTTTCTGTTTGGAGAATAGCCGCTTAGCATACTGCTAAGTTGTTTCTCAAGATCTGGCCTCAGGTAAAATCAGACAAAATTACCATACCTAATTAAAAGACTTTTATACTCCCTCAAGTTTTACCCTTGACTTATCCATGGGTCACAGCAAATCCCATGATTTCTTAGCTTAAAACTTGCCCTCGTCTTATCCATGAGATTGACTTACGCGCAAGTGTGTGCGGTAATTATGCGTTAGAATGAAAGTAAGCCATAAAACTGCTCAGAAAAGGATATTGGATGTTTAACAGACATGCATTTGGTGATATCCAGTTGATAGGTCATCTCTCACAGAATTTTCTTAGCTGTGGTAAAATAGCACTGACCACCCACCCCCCTTTTATGCCTGTTTGAACTTTATTCCTCTGGCACGTCTGAACAGAGCACACCACGTGGTTTTCTAGTACCTGAGAGAGAGAGGCTTTTTCCAGCCATAGGCAAGACCTGCTCTCTGAATGTGTTATCTCAGTCTGTCTCCCTTTTGTGTCAGGTACTACTGCTGAAAAGCAGGGCCCACTGCTCTTAAATCTCTTCTTGTCCTTTTAGGTTCATTAACCAGGTCAACCTGGCTGCTGTGACGATTCAGCGCTGGTACAGACGGCACTCCCAGAGGCACAAGGAAGGCGTAGCCCAGCTTGGGCGCTTGTTAGCTTCCAAAAGAGAGGTCTGTCTGGCATATGTAGATTGTATGAAGCAAGCTTTTATGTTCTGCCCCTAGAAACTGAGGAAAACCTGTTCCTCAAATTATGGCCTCCAGATACAGCATTCTTCCAGTACTTGGCAAGCCATCAGAGGTCCAAAGAGTCATGAAGCCTGTTAAGAATTTATAGGCTGGATTTGCAGTAAACAGGCTGCCCAAGATTGAAGGCAGGTACGTTTTGCTAGAATCAAGGATGCAAAGAAGCCAGGTATAGGTTTCCAGAATGGTTCCCTATAGTTAAGTCATTTTTATTTATTCATTTATAAAGGTGTTCCTGGTCTGAGAATAGAACAGCCCTAGGCAACTAACTCAAAATAAAAATGTAGTATTTAAAGCAGACAATATTCTCTAGGTCAGTGATTTTCAATCTTTTTCATCTTATGGCACACAAAGTGCTAAAATTGTCAAGGCACACCATCAGTTTTTTACCATTGGCAAGGCACATCATGCTGCTGGCAGGGTGCTCACAGCCCCCACTGACCCTACTAATAAATTACCTTTCCCAAATGTCCACAGCACACTTGCAGGCCATCCTGTGCCGCCACAGTGGTTAAAAGTTGCTTCTGTGGGTCATTCTTTGACCTATCTTATAGTCTGCCTATAAAATACTGCCTTCAGTTCTCTCTGGCATTTGCTGTTTAAAAGGAATAACTTTTTGCTGGAGAGGTTATTTCAAGACTAAACAAAAGGGCTTATTTGTTAACCAGATGTTAGGACTGTGCAACATCATGACTGCATAACCTTGTACAAGTTGTCCTACATCCAAATTCTTCACCAGGAAGCCCAAACACCAACACTGATTTACAGTACTTCTGTCTATGCATCTGTTTAGTTTGCACTGTTTGTTTCTATCAATAATCTAGTTTTCAGAGAGCATACAGTGGATCAGCTGTATCCGTAGGTCCAGCATCCATGGAATTAACTCAACACAGATGCTAGTGGATACTGGAGTCCACATCAAAAGCCGTTTGAAAGCAAAAAAGCATGCCAAAATATCTTTTCATACCTTTGCATGGCCAAACCGTGCTGTTTCTTAGCCTCTGCATCTAATTTTAGACTTGAAAGACCCACTTCCAGGTTCTGCAGATAGGTCCTGCAGATGAGGCTGAATATATAATCTAATGGAATAATTTCATTCCATTACAAGGAGCCTCTGTATCCACGGATCCTGTATCTGTGGTTTCACTTATCAACAGATACAGGGAACCACCACCCCTGCACGCTCATTTAGTAATTTTCTTTTACTTCCATGCAATTTTTTTCTTTTTTCTTCCTGTCTTCCCAGCAGCCAGAAAACATGAAAAAACTTGAAGGAGGTCAACAGGAAGTGCTAATGTTGCTTCCTGTTGGCATCCTTTGAGGTTTTTTTTTAGTGTTCTGGCTGCCTGGAGGCAGCTTGAAAAGTGCTGTAAGCCTGTAGTCTAACAGCACTTGGTTTAAGGAAGAAAAAACAACACGGTAAGCTTTTAAATTACTAAATGATCATGGGAAGTGTGGGGGGGGGTTTCCTGCATCCATGGTTTCCAGTATCTGTGGGGGAGGGGCCGGAAAGCATCCCCTGTGGGTACTGGGATACCCCTGTACGTTACTTGCAGTCCCATCTAGTGGCTGAATGCTGTATAGTGTCTATCAGTGTATTCTGGGGTTATGTTGAATGGAGCAAGGAACCTCTGCAGGACATGGAAGTGGGTCTTTCAAGCCTAAAAATATATGTTGAGGCTGAGGTAGGGTGATGGACAGCTTTAACCTTAACCTTTGTCATGGTCTGGCTACTATTGACTAAAGGAAAAAGTAAACTTGTCAACGCTAATAATGCTTAAGTGTTTCATTGATCCAATGATTTTCCTAGCTGTTGTCCATATATTTTCTTCTTTTCCACCATAAAAACCAAAACCTTTTTATTTAAAAATGAAAGCTGTATTTCACAGAGACCCAACCAATTTTGGCTTTTGCAACTATTTTGTTTATGTGAAAATGGATTTTGGGCCTGTAGTTTTTAACATAATCCAAAATCTGCAGTGTTCTTGTATGTTCACACGTTTTTGTCGAAGTTGAGAATGGACTCTCAAGAACAGTTTGGCGAAATTTCATGCAAAAGACTGCTAAAATTCCTTTCTCCTTTGTTCTTTATTGCAGCAGACCCCACATCATGTAATCCATATCTGTAATTATATGGAATGCATGCAATCTGAAGGTTCGCATGCGATCAGAATATTTCTCATTATTTATTTACATACAAGAAGATGCAACTAATGCATTTGTATCTGTTTTTATGCGTTGTTGGTCTTTCTAGACTAAGACAGCAGATAACTAAGAGTATCTTAAAGACTAATAAAAACATCCCAGTGGATTAGATTCTCTTTAGAGGTCAAGGGAACAATTTTAGCAAGGAAATTGAGAAGACTGCAAGTTGTCTTCTACAGTGGAATAATGTGCTGCTAACTTGGACTGATTATCTTCTTTGTTGATAATCCTTAAGGAAAGGCAGCAGCAACTCACAGAGGAGGGCAACATTTTAGATTTGCAACGAAAACGCAATGAAGAGAGGAGGAAGATTCGCGAGGAGAAGGCACGCCTGGCCAGGAAAGCAGCTATCCAGGTAAAGGCTCAGTACCAGTACTGCCAGCTTTGGGTATTGAAGGAAATGAATTCATTAATGGTTTTGCTTGTTAAGAAATTGAATCAAGTATGTGTACCACTCCTGCATGTTTGAGGAGTAAATCAACCAAGATAGAGCACTAACCATCATTTGATCCAGGAGCTGCAGCAGAAACGGGCCCAAAAAGTCTTGGCTACTCAGCGCTTGGTCGAGGAGGAGATGGCAATGATGAAAGATAGCAAGAAATCGGGTAGAAGAAAGCCTGGAAAGGCTGGCTCAGTGAAGAATACCAGCCCTGCCAACAGTATAATCAAAGCTAACAATGCAGGTGAGAAGTACTGGCAGATCGTGAAACTCGTAGGTTTAGATGTCACCTGAACATTCCTCCAGTCAAATGCCTGTGCACTCCTGCTGGAGCCTGTAGACACAAAACAGTTGGGTCAGGTTACCAGGTACAATTACAAAACAATGTTTGATCATTCAGATTATAGGGTGTCAAAAGCAGAGAGGAGATACAGGCTTAGAGTACCATGCCAGAGATGCTGACAGGACAAGGAGTACACTCAGAGAAATCCAGATTGCACAAGAAAGCAGTGTTACAGGGAAGATACAGGCAGCTGGTGCATTCCCACAATTCCATGGTGAGAAACTTGTTGCTACAGATTTTGGATTGTGGGGAAGCCAGGGGAGATTACTTTCGAAAAGAAAAAATATGGAGATAACACAGCTGAACTGTATGCTGCTATCTCCATTAAAGTTGTGGCTTGGAGTTCCCTTTGTCCCTAGAGTGCACAGTTGCCTCCAGCCATCCAGCTCCTTTATATGAAATAGTCAAGTAAGAGTCCAGTGTGTTGCTCTCTCACCCACTTTTCTTCTTTATTATGTAGCCATATAAACCAGTGAGTAGTCTGGGGAATGCAGCCAGTTTCATGCACATTTTGAAGATTTGCTAACCCTAATTCTCAGTGTCATTGTACACTTGATAAAACATGAGCCTGAAATGTTTGTAGATGCTTTGTATCCACCATAGCATATGTTTAGGGGTGTGCGTGTGCGTGCTTGGTTTTACAGATGCCAACTTTCACTTGCCAGGTACAGATATAGAAGAAATCTCTGCCATGGCATGTCTTTCTCTCTCGGGACAAAACAAACTACCTGAAGAGCAGTCACAGGTACTTAAATTCTATCTTCTCATACTTCTGAGAATGTAGCTACTTTCTCTTTCTTTTACTCTCTCACTTTTCAATTTGCATAGTTCCCAGTTTCTTTATAAGTGAAATGTTCTGTTTGGTTGGTAAATACGAGTATGACTGAGCAAACCATAAAAGATGAATGTTGCTTCTTCGACTATTTACAATGCAGTCTATTTATCACCCTTTATGCAACATTTCACTACATGGGTGTTCTGTAGGATGTCAGCTCTGGAAAAATAGCCAGCGAAGACTTGGAGACTATGATTACTGAAGCCAGCAGGGCACAGTCCAAGGTGACCCTTAATGAGCTACTGGACACCCTAAAGCTGTTGGAGGAGGAGCCAGAGTTGCTACCACAGCCAAAGCCCTGCAAGGAAGATAAATATGCTTGGATAGATGGGGTAACTGCCTTTTTTTATTGGTCCTTTTCCATGCTCACATGAAGTTGCACTGAATTGGGGGAAAGCATCATGGCTCAGTGGTAGAGCACATGCTTTGCATGAAGAAGGTCCCAGGTTCAGTTCCTGACAGGGATAAAATTCCTGTCTGACATCCTGGGGAGTCACTGGCGAACTGTGTTGACAGTGCTGACCTAGGTGGACCAAAGTCTGATTCCGTATGAATTTATGAATTGACAAGCTTATCTAGGGGAGTCCTAAGAAGAAATAAAGTTGAAGGTACTTCACCATCTGATTTGTAGTTTGAGTAGGTTAGGGCAGTGGTTCTCACTTCTTTAGCACCGGGACCCACTTTTTAGAATGAGAATCTGTCAGGATCCACCAGAAGTAATGTCATGACTGGAAGTGACATCAAGCAGGAAAATTTTAAGAACATAAGAACAACTCCACTGGATCAGGCCATAGGCCCATCTAGTTCAGTTTCCTGTATCTCACAACGGCCCCACCAAATGCCCCAGGGAGCACACCAGATAACAAGAGTCCTGCATCCTGGTGCCCTCCCTTACATCTGACATAGCCCATTTCTAAAATCAGGAGGTTGCATATACACATCATGGCTTGTAACCCGTAATGGATTTTTCCTTCAGAAACTTGTCAAATCCCCTTTTAAAGGCATCCAGGCCAGTCGCCATCACCACATCCTGTGGCAAAGAGTTTCACAGACCAACCACACGCTGAGTAAAGAAATATTTTCTTTTGTCTGTTCTAACTCTCCCAACACTCAATTTTAGTGGATTTCCCCTGGTTCTGGTGTTATGTGAGAGTGTAAAGAGCACTCTATCCTTCCCATGCATAATCTTGTATGTCTCAATCATGTCCCCCCTCAGGCATCTCTTTTCTAGGCTGAAGAGGCCCAAACTCCGTAGCCTTTCCTCATAAGGAAGGTGCCCTACCCAATAATCATCTTAGTTGCTCTCTTTTGCACCTTTTCCACTTCCACTATGTCCTTTATGAGATGCGGCAACCAGAACTGGACACAATACTCCCAAGTGTGGCCTTACCATCGATTTGTACAACGGCATTATATTAGCCATTTTGTTCTCAATACCTTTTCTAATGATCCCAAGCATAGCATTGGCCTTCTTTACTGCCGCCGCACATTGGGTCGACACTTTCATCGACCTGTCCACCACCACCCCAAGATCTCTCTCCTGATCTGACACAGACAGCTCAGAACCCATCAGTCTATATGTGAAGTTTTGATTTTTTGCCCCAATGCGTATGACTTTACACTTATTGACATTGAAACACATCTGCCATTTTGCTGCCCATTCTGCAAGTTTGGAGAGATCCTTCTGGAGCTCCTCACAATCACTTCTGGTCTTCACCACTCAGAAAAGTTTGGTGTCTGCAAATGTAGCCACCTCACTGCTCACCCCTGTCTCCAGGTCATTTATGAAGAGGTTGAAGAGCAGGGGTCCCAGGACAGATCCTTGGGGCACACTGCTTTTCACCTCTCTCCACTGTGAAAATTGCCCATTGACACCCACTCTCTGTTTCCTGGTCTTCAACCAGGTCTCAATCCAGGAGAGGACCTGCCCTCTAATACCCTGACTGTGGAGTTTTTTCAGCAGCCTTTGGTGAGGGACCGTGTCGAACACCTTCTAAAAGTCCAGATATATAATGTCTACAGGTTCTCCCTCATCCACATGCCTGTTGACCTTTTCAAAGCATTCTAAAAGGTTTGTGAGGCAAGACTTACCCTTACAGAAGCCATGCTGATTCTCCCTCAGCAAGTCCTGTTCGTCTATGTGTTTTGAGATTCTATCTTTGATGAGGCATTCCACCATCTTACCCGGTATAGATGTTAGGCTGATCGGCCTATAGTTTCCCAGGTCCCTCCTCTTTCCCTTTTTAAAGATTGGCGTGACATTTGCTATCTGCCAATCCTCTGGCACTGTGGCCGTTTTGAGGGACAAGTTGCATATTTTAGTCAAGAGATCAGCAACTTCATTCTTCAATTCCTTACTAACTCTTGGGTGGATGCCATCAGGGCCCGGTGACTTATTGACAATTCGAGGCTGAAATCCTACCCACACTTACCCAGGAGAAAGTCCCATTTCCTATCGTTGTTAAAAGTATCTTCATAGTCTGTTAAAAGTACAAATCTGTGACATTTCCCCAATGCAGTCACATACCATCACATCGCATCAAGTCTAATATATTAAAAATAAAGTATTGAAATGAATGGGGACCTACCTGAAATTGACTCGCGACCCAGCTAGTCGGTCCTGACCCGCAGTTTGTGAAACACTGGGTTAGGGGTTAAGTTTCTTGAGAAAAGTGATCTCTTGAGCACATTCATTATCAACAGCAATTTAATGTTTATCTACCTGCAGTCTCTAGATAGTCTTCTTATTCTGTATTGTCCCTATTGTCCAAGTCTCACATCGGCACCCAGTGTTTTTCTTCTTAATGCAGGAAGTTGACTCAAATTCTCTGACTACTGACAACCTGGAAAAGTTTGGGAAACTAAATTGCTCTCCAGGAATCCCTGAGGAAGGCACACTGCTCTCAGAAGCTAAACTTCAGAGCATCATTAGCTTTCTGGATGAGATGGAGAAATCCGAGCAGGAACGACCCAGGTCTGCTGCTTCTGCTTCGCAGCGAGAGGTGAGCTACACTGTGAGAGATGAACCCCAGGGCATCCAGTTAACTTTCAGAAGGAATTGGACTTGCCAGCTCATAAATTCATGCTGGAATACAGGCTGAATATATCTACTATATTGACTCCCAACCTAATCTTTTCATTGTAAGACTTCCAAGAAAGTCAGACTTGAATATGTATTGGGGCATGATGAGGATGGTTTGCAGCCAGTAAAATGTGGGTTGAATCTCTTAGGAAGATATTTCATAGGAGGGACAAAGCCTTGGGCGCTTAAACTCTCTGAAGGAACTATCACAAAGGTTTTTCTTAGCTTCAGAGGCCTAGATGTTCATCTCAGGGCAAGTTGCTGAGGGAGGGAGGATCATTCTAATCGTGTTCCCTTGCTGGTTGCCCCACCTGTCAGGGGCTTTTGTCAGAAGAAGAGCTAGCCCACCTGGAACAGGCCTCAGCGGTTGCCACAGAGGTCACCAGCTCAATCATGCGACTGAAACTAGAAGTAGAAGAGAAGAAGAGAGCCATCACCTTACTACACACAGCGCTGGTAGGTAATCAGAGCCTAATTTATAGGCAAGTTTTCATGTACTAGAGAAGACAGAGGCAGTGTTTCAAGCAAGGTGTGGTAGAACCAGGGTTTGGGTATATTGTGGAAAGGTGCATGAATTTAAATCTTGAGCAGCCAAAAGATGCAGCTCTGGTTTTTGTAATCTGATTTATGAAGCCAAACTGAATCATGATTATTGGCATGGGAAGACCCTCCATTTTAAGGTTAGCACACCTGTGGTGGTCTTGTTCCCCTCTATATCCCCTCTCTGCTTTGGGGGGATTTAATATGACTCTACACAGCCCAACTTCCGATTGTCCTGAGTCTGGTTACTATCTGTATCTGGTTACTGCCCCCTGCCCTGACAGGCTCAGCAGCGGGAGTTGACTGTGCGCCATGTCAAAGAGACAGAGAAGGAGTTGAGCCGCCAGCTGGCACTGCAAAGGGAGCAGTATGAGGCAGCTATCCAGCGACACCTGGCCTTCATCGATCAGGTAGCACTCACTCTCATCTTTCTTTGGCAGATGGGGCCTGAAACAGTGGTTATCCTATCCCATTCCCCTTCTGTTTGCAATCTGCTTTCTAGGGTTCTTTGCACTCCAGCCATGTCCATATTAGGTGATCTGAGTCACCTAGCATACCAATTCAAGGTGCAGGACTTTCCTAGGATGGTGACGGGGATTGCGTCTAACTTGCCATATGAATAAGATGACAGTCTATAGGGGGTGAACCCTTGACATAGGGTAGCACGCGACTATACTAGATACATTGCTAGAATATACTCTGACTGTCCTGTGCTTATTTATCTGTACAGCTGATTGATGATAAGAAGATTCTCAGTGAGAAATGCGAAGCAGTGGTAGCTGAACTGAAGCAAGTGGATCAAAAATACACAAAGAAAATTGGCCAGATGCAGGAGCAGCATGAGTTGGTGAGGACATTACTTTAATCCCAAGGGGGAAGGAATAAAGGAAATGTATACTGTCATTGCCTGCATTGCTTCTTGGAACAATTAGAATGGTTCACATTTGTATCCCAGGCAGGAAATAATTTTTTGTGCCTTCTAGAGAGTCTACTCTGGTCATTCAGAAACTGTAAGAGCAGCCTGGGATGTATTGTGGAGCTGCTCAGACTGTTTGTAATGTATATGCAAGTTGTATTTTGCATACCAAGTGGTCCTGTATAGTGATCGCCCATCTCTTTTTGCATGCTGTACTATGAGCAGGGCCTTCTGTGCTACCATAATAAACCTGACTGGAAGAATCTCAACTTAAGCTCAAAGGAACACTTTTCTAGCACTTTGGATGATCTGCACTAAATTGCCTGGATTACTTCTGAGAGATAGTCCAGCTTCTAACTCCTGCATCATTCTACATAATGTATTTGAAATTACATTTTGCCAGTGCTGTAGCAAAAGAGTGGTTTCTGACATCCTCTTCTATGTAAGGGGATCCTCTTAGGTTAGGGGCTATAGGTCAGTAGTAAAACATGTGCTTTATATGGAGAAAGTTCCAAATAGGGAGACCCCTGTCTGAGATCCTGGAAAGCCAATACCAGTCAGTGTAGAAAGTACCAAACAAGCTGAACCAATTGACTATTTCAATAGAAGGCAGCTTCATATATTCATATACTTTGAAGTAAAGCGGCAATCCTTGCAATGATGGGAATCTGTATGTAGAGTATAGCTCCCTTTTTAAGCATCTGTTCAGCCAGACATCCTGGGCTTGGAGCAGCAATTGCAAAGTGTATTTCTCTGGTTCTTGCAGTGTCCAGAGGATAGATGTAATGGTCATAGCCATCCCTTCTGGACCTCTGGATTTATACTAAAATGACTTCTCTTTAGGGAGTGACACTGCCTGAGCCCAAATGGCAGTCCATCCTCTTTTCTTCTTTAGATAAAATATCCTGCATATACAGGATGAAATTGGGTAGGAATTAGTTACAGAGCACAGTGCTTAATGTAAGTTAAATTGTTTTCTATACTGGGTAAAATGAATTCACTTTGATTTGACTATTACAATGTGAGTAAAGTTTTGTGGTGAAGCAGGGGGTGCCTTTCTATTCCCAAACCAGGGGGTTATCTTAGCAAGACTTGCAGAATCGTCCCCCTCCCCCAGTTGCTTATCCTCTTTGTACATCCTTGCGTAGGAGCAGCCATTCAGTTGGCACAGAACCGAGACACACACAGACCCCCCCCAATGCAGGTGCTGTCTTGATTTTAGTTAAATATCTGGAAAAAGCAGGCAGTCATTCAGAGTTTTGAAATTAGCAGCCGGAATTAACCCACCCCTTATCAGCTCTTAGTTGAACGGAAGTCTGCGGCAATTAGGAAAAAAATACATCATGGTACTGGAGATGAGAGTATAAACTGCATGCTTCATCTTGACTATTGGATTAGAGCAGGGGTCGGCAACCTTAAACACTTAAAGAGCCATTTGGACCTGTTTTCCGGAGGAAAAAAAAACCTCGGGAGCCACAAAACCCTTTTGACATCTAAAATGAAGATAGCACTGCATATAGTTTTTTTTTTACCTTTATGCTCTTATAGGTCCCATTTTTATAATGTAGCCCCCTCTTGTAGCTTTTAGTTAGTTTTTGTCATTCTTGTCCTGTGTTTTCAGATGCCTGGTCTTCTATGGTGTTTTGCCTGATTCCGAGGCCATTCTCTGCCTGGAGAATTATGCCCACTTTAAGCAAATTAGCTCCCCTTCTTTCCCCCAACAAATGACCCTGGTTCTGCCCTGCAGTCCTGCTGGACCCCACCTCCAGGGTAGCTTGCCTGTTCAACCTGCAGAGGTCCTCTCTCCTGCCAGCAGCCTCCCGCCACTACAGCAGACCCTGGGTCATCAGCAGGTCTTGGGCACAGCAGCCACACACCAAACTCCAGTGTCTCCAGCAGTCTGTTAGTCACAAAGTCAGTCAGAGTATCCAGGGCAGAGTCCAAAGTCAATAAGCCAAGTCACAGTCCAAGGTCAGATTCCAAAGTAAGTCAGTCAAATCAGTCAGAGTAGCCAAGTCAAAGTTAATAAGCCCAGTCAGTCTCCTCTCCAACCTGCACCCCCTTCCTGCCTCAGGTGCTCCTTATATCCCTGAGAGCCCTATTACCTTCAAGTGGCTGCAGCTGTGCAGCACACTCTGCTGGATGCCCAGGCCTTACCCTTAAAGGGGCCACTGCTGACACCACATCTACCTCCTCACCAGAACTTCCAGGATTCCAATACATATGGCGGTTATGACATCTGCTTATCTTACATGGTTACTAAAGAACTCCCCCCACATTCCAGAGGCACCCTGCTGGAAGGCAAAAAAGGACACAGACTCCAGAGGTGGGGAAGAGAAGAAGCCAGAGCTGGGGGGGGCAGCCACAGGCCAGCTTCTGCCCTGCCTGCCTGCCTGCCCTCCCTCACTCAGGCTGCAACTCTCTCCACACTATCCTGGGAGTAAGCCCCATTGACTACAATGGGACATCTGAGCAGACAAGTTGGTTGGAGCTCTCAGGTTGCAGTCCTCTCCACACTTTCCTGGGGGGAAGCCTCACTGACTACTTGTGAGTAGACCTGCATAGGAGGGGGCTGAGGCTACAGCCCTCCACACCTTCCTGGGAGTAGCCTAGGGACTACAGTGGGGCTTGAACAGACCTGCCAGGCGCAGGCTCCCACTCACCCGTCCTTGCGCTTGGCCTTGAGCAGGCTCCAAGGCTGCCATCCCAGGCACCCTTTCCTGGGAGTAAGCTTCATCCCCTGTAATGGGGCTTACAACTGAGTAGACACACATAGGAGCAGGCTCCAAGGCTGCCATCCCAGGCACCCTTTCCTGGGAGTAAGCCTCATCCCCTGTAATGGGGCTTACTACTGGGTAGACACACAGGATGTCTCCTCTGCTGTGGAGGAAAAGCCTCTCCTTGCACTGAATGGGGACCTGCTCAGGGAAAGGCTGCAAGGGCTGAGGAGGAGGGCGTCCTGCTGGGTGTTGGGGAAGGGAAAAACAGGGAGCTTAAGCCTGCAGAGCGGGCAAAATTGAAAAGGGAAACCAATGCTGGGCAGGTGGGGGTGAAGGGAGAGGAGGGCAGTGAGCTCAGGGGGAAGCAGCCTGCCCTCCCAACACAGGTGCCTCCTGTCACCCCCTTTGCCACTTTCACCCAGAGGAGCTGCAGCAGACAGCTGAAAGAGCCGCATGCGGCTCCAGAGCTGCGGGTCACCGACCCCTGGATTAGAGATAGTTAGGATGGTCTTTCTGGCTTAGTTGTCCACAGAGGGTAAACTGCAGACACAGAGGTATGTCCCATTAGGCAAGCTTGCAAGTTCCAAACCCATGAGACTTTTTTGCTTGGTTTTCCTTTTTTTGGCACGTTTTTTCTATGAAAGGCAGGCTTATTGTTGGTTGAATTCACTTTCCTTTGAGAAGTTATTTTGAAAGATGCAGTAGCCCAGCTTCTCCAGCCTTTAGCACTTGCTGGGGCAGGATGCATTGGAAGCACCATCCATTCCATGAGCTAAGGTCAGCCTGTTTTCTGTTCCACCTGCAATCTTGCACCTGTTTTTCAACACTCTTTATCTTTCTGTTTCTCTCTGTCTCTCACATCTTCCTCTTTCTCTCTAGGTCTGGTGCACTCTGGGCCCTCTCTGTGAGGTAAATTTCTTTGCATGCTCTTCTGCTTCACCTTTCAGTTGTTTGGCTGAGTTCTAAGGTGCAGCCAACCTTGCATTTGTTCAGTGATATCAAGCCTTAGGCACTTTACTTCCTCGGAGATATAGGTAGGGTAGGCATTGCAGCTTGGTGCAAAGAGCTGTTTCTTGATAAGGCCATGCTTTCAGTACTCCTATCCTTGCTGCTCCCATTGAGCAGCTTATGGTGGTGTTGGTTGTGCAGCAAATTCAGTCAATATTCCTCAAGTACTTTAGTACACTTTACTG
Organism: Tiliqua scincoides; assembly: GCF_035046505.1. NCBI lineage: Eukaryota > Metazoa > Chordata > Lepidosauria > Squamata > Scincidae > Tiliqua > Tiliqua scincoides. Next base: position 149,803,483 of record NC_089822.1, read on the forward strand.
CCTGCGCATACATCCTCTTGTATCAGTGTAGTGTAGTTTATAAACTCAGGTTCAAATCCTACCCATCAATAACATTAGGTGAATAGACTTGGACAGGGCTGGAGATGGACAATAGTTACTGTTTTTCAGAGTGTTGCAACATGGTTCAAATAAAGGATAGCTACTAGTCTGTATGCTTATTCCGCTGTTGTCTCTATTTAACAGGTTTTATAGGGTTTGTATTGTTTCAAAACTCTGATTGAATGATTTGGATAAAATGATAGGATAGGATAAAAGAAATATGTATTGTGTACACTAGGGAAGCAAAACTTCTCTCAAACTGCTTTCAAGTCTGTTAAACACCCCTCTCTGTCTCAGCCTCAGTAGAGAACAAAGCAAGGTTATTCATGGTGTCTTTGCAAGAGCCATATGTGGCTGCAGCTTTTTGGAAAAGTGGTGCCGTATCCTTGAAACATCCTGCCATTTTCCTTAGGTCTAAGAAGGCATGCATCTCATTCTGAATTAAATGACAAATTCTAGCACTAGAATTCTTAACTTTTTTTAACAAGAAAACTGAATCATTTTGCACTTGGATACTGTGGGCTCAATCGTATCCAGATTTCCAGCACTGTTGCAGCCCTGAAGTAAGGACATAAGTGTTCCCTTGTCTTGAGGAGGCCTCCATGGCTGCCTCCTCCCACTGCAAGATGTAGCACATGTCCCATTGGCATTGCTGCATTGGCACTGGAAAGTTGGATAGAACTGGGCCCTGTGACTGTTTAACTTCTCACATCTCTGCCCAAGACCCCATAGAGATGCTGTCAGGTAGGGTAGGCAATAATGGATCAGTGGTCGATTACTCAGTATAAGGTAGCTCCTTATGCCCAGAGGGTGTATTTCTTCTTTTTTCTTCCTGACCTGGTTTCTTGATCAATGTGGTGGAAAGCTTGAACAGAAAGGAACCTGGAGTACTCTGTACAGGGACAGGTGACAGAAGGGACTCAAAGCCTGGTTACTAGAATCTGTATCCAAAGCCCACTTTGGTATCTGAATTTTCAACTGAGACCCTGTAACCACTGCACTCATTGCTAGAAATCTGCTTTCTAAAGTGATTGGTGGAGGACCCAATCTGAGGCCCACAGGAAGTGATGTTCTGAATTGGGTTTTGTGCTGTTTTCCACATGTACAGCCCAGAATGAGCAGGACTGTGCATTATCTTCATGAGGGTGGCACCATTACCCATGTTTCATGCATGTGAATTTATTCCATAGTATACTTCCAATAAGTGCTTTTGTTGTCAGTTTTGATACATTTATGTGTTTGATACATTTATGAAAGCAACAGAAGAAAGTTCCCTGCAAGCCTTTTTGCAAAACTAGCTTGATGGGATCCCAGCCAGAGCACACCATGGAAAGTTTTACTACATAGCATGTACCTACTGCTTCTATAGTGTATGAAAGGTACACTCTGTGCCTGTTAAGGCAGCTTCATAACATTGCAGTAATGGTATCAAATGCAAATTTGTTTGTTCTATCTTGCCATTGTTTGACCTTTCCTTCCCACACAGGAAATAAAGAAGCTAAAGGAGCTCATGAGTGCCACAGAGAAGATCCGTAGGGAGAAATGGATTGATGAGAAAACCAAGAAGATAAAAGAGATCACTGTGAAAGGTATTCATAGACTTCTATTAAGGGGACTTGCAGCTTGCTACTTTCATGCACTGGCTGTTACTTTTTCCTTTAGTAGGGATACAGAACTGACCCTGCATGTTGCATCCCCTCTCCTAAAGTGGCGTCAATACAATACCATTTGGAAGGGAACAGAATTTCAGCCCTGAATCAACCACATGCAAAGGAAGCGCTTTCATAATTTCATAATTATGGAAAGCTCTTTTCATAATAAGGAAATAAGGAAGCTCTTTCATAATTTTAGAATGGAGAATCAATGGAGTTGTTGGATCATTTCTTTGCAAGGAGTTCTTGATGTGCTCTGTGCTTTGTTATGTTCTGCTGGAATCGCCAGCCAGACTCTATCCTTTCTGTGGTTTGAAACTGAACTCGGCATTTCGTTAAGACCTGAGAGGAAGTTGAGTGGGTTGGGAAAGTAGCCTCTGTTAGTTCACATAAGTTTTTATGTCCAGAAGAAGTTTCTTTTATTCATCAACTTAGCCAGCACATTCCAGATGTCTGTGAATACTGTGTGCTAAGAACTCTCCATCCTTATGCTGTGAAAAAAGAATGTAGGTATATGCTTAGGGCAGAGGTTCTCAAACTGGGATGTCTTGACACCCCCAACTGAGAATCTCTGCCTTTTCCCCTTTAAGGGGCAAAAAGGGGGAATATAATAATGCAGTCCTCAGGATCACGCCACTGTTAGGGGTGTCAGGCTGTCTTTACTTACAAGAAGCTGCAGCAGGCTCCCAGGGGTGCAGGGAGTCCTGCGGAAGCCTGCTCAGGCCTCCCCAAAGTGTGGAGATTGCAAAAAATAGCAATAGCAACCCAATTCCAGTTTCGCAATCACAAACAAGAAGTGGGACACAATTGTTATTTTTACAGTCTCCGTGCTTTGGGGAGCCCTGCAAAGGCTTCTGCTGGGCTCCCTGCACCTGTGGGAGCCTACTGCTGCTTCTTGTAAGTAAAAGACAACCCCTGACATCCCTGCCAGCAGCACAATTCTGGGGGTCGCATTGCTACATTTCCCCCTCCCCTGCAGGTACTTGGGAGTTTTAGTCCCAAAAAAGAGAACCCCTGTCTTATGGTGACCATGTCTTGGTTTGCCCAGGACAGTCTTGGTTTATGTCTGTTGTCCCATCTGGTTTAGCACTTGTTAATAGGTCATGAGGGCTCTGAGGCTAACTCTGCTGCCACTTACTACTGCATAGCTGCAGGAGGGAAGCCATGAAAAGAGGAGAAAAGTCTCCTTGTTCAGAACTTGGGAACTTACCTTGTTAGCCCCAGGGCATTAAGTTTGAAAAGTAGGCAACCTGACTTTGCTGAACCCCCGCTTTGATGGGGGTGGTGGTGGTGGTTAAGATCTGGGACTTCTTTTTAGTACCTGGGTAATGTTGGACTTTGAAATAGTTTGGCAAGACAAAACAAAACAGGCAAACCTCATAGGTGGCTATGAGAATGATCTGACTGTGTGGTCATTCATTGTCTATAGCAGTGGATCTCAAACTTTCAGCACTGGGACCCACTTTTTAGAATGACATTCTATCTGGGACCCACTGGAAGTGATGTAATGGCAAGAAGTGACTCATCAAGCAAAATAAAATAAATGTAAATAATTAAAGTAAAACAAATAATTCAATAAGGAGAAGTCAGCCCTATTCCACCAAGTGACGTTTCTCTGTAACCTACCTGCAATAACATCCCCTCCCACACACAAATCGGTTAGATGTTCAGCCCTACCCAGTGCCCAGTTCAGTTTATATAAGCCATATCACAATCAGGACCCACTTAGCTTTACAAGTAAAAAAAAAAAAAAAAAATTCAGCTTACCAGCTCAAGTCTCTGTTTTATTCTTTTTATGGGGGGGGGAGCAGCCTTCTGGAGCATTTGTTGAGCTCCACTTTCATCAGATCAGGACCATTCGGGTGGCCTTGCATTCCTCTTTGCCTGACCTGACCATGAGCCAAGGCACGGTTGCTTACTAATGAGTAAACGCAACCATGTAGCTTAGTTTTGCCTTCCATAGGGCTCAATGCGTTTGTCAACTTGGAGGGAGGAACTTCCTTCTTGGGTGTTTTTAGGGGGCTGCATTCATCAGATTGTGACCATTCTGTTGTCATTGGATTCCTCTCAACCTGCCCTTTCCAATGGGCTAAGGCAAGTTCTTCTGCTCATGAGTAAATGTGCAATATGACTCAGTTTCACTTTCAGTAGGGCTCCATGCATTTGCCTTCTCATCTGTCAGCTTATCAGCTAAAGCTTTGCAACCCTCCACTAACTGGGTTGTGACCCACAGTTTGAGAAACCCTGGTCTACAGGTTTTAGAAAGCTGTACAAATAACTTGTCAACAAAGCAATTCTGAAAGATTTGCAATCTAATACTAGTTCTCCTCTTTGTAGGTTTAAGTTCTATACATCAGTTTATGTTTGCAGTTCCCCCCCCCCTTTCTGAACAGGAGGAGTTTGTTCTTTCTTTGCTGTTAATTTTTTCCAGTTTGGTTTTTGCTCCCATCACTGTTTCTTCTGCCTTCCCCCACTCTCTTATTCATTGACTGTTTTTGCTTTTTGCCTCTTCATAAAGGTGGTTTTTATGCATTGGTTTGTCTGTTTAGGGGGGTTTCAGGCATATTATTATTAAGGATATATACCACTTTTCAACAGAGTAATTTGTGAAGCAGTTAACCTAGAAATAAATCGATAAATACCGTATTTTTCCCTCCATAAGACGCACTTTTTCCCCCCCAAAAAGTGGGGGGGGAAGTGTGTGCTTCTTATGGAGCGAATAGTGCAAAAAAAAAAACCTCCACCCCCGGCCTCGCCCCCTGCCCACTCTGCTCGGCTTCCCCAGGCAGTCAGAGGCTGAGCTGGCGGGGGGGGGGGGGCTCCTGCCTTACCTCAGCGCCCGCGCGGACTGTAGCAGCGCCGGATGGAGCGTGAGGGCGATGAGCAGGGCTCCAAAGCGCTGCAGCCCGCCAGAGCCTGAGCCTCGCAAGCCTGCATGTCTACTCAGAAGTAAGTCTCAGAGTCACTGGGGCTCACTCCCAGGAAAGCGTGGGTGGGGTGGCAGTCTTGCTGCCCAATCCTGTGCATGCCTACTCTGATGTAAGTCCCATTAGAGTCAGGGGGCTTACTCCCAGGAAAGCCTCTCTCTCCCCTCCAAGCCTGGAGTATCACAACCTCTCTTTCCTCCCCCATCCTAGAGCATCACAGACTCTTTCCCCCCCCTCCAAGCCTGGAGCATCACAGCCTCTCTTTCCCCCCACCCCAAGCCTGGAGCATCACAACTTCTCTGCAACACAAACACTTTCCCCCCTCTCTCACACACACAGGCTGCCCCTTCTCTTACACACACAGATGCTCTGCCCCCCCCACACTCACACAGCAGGGGAGGGGCGCTTTCACTCACCTCATCCAGCATCTGAATGTAAGCCCCCCCCCCCCCCGCCATCACAAAGAAAAAGCTGTCTCCTTGGTCAGAATGCCAGTGTTTGCTTATTGCACAAGCCCCAGGTAAGGCTCTGTTCTCACCATAAATCCAGAGGTTTGTTGTGCCTTGAGAATTCAAGTTGTGGTTGGACTTTCCACTTGTTCATTTGTATTGTATTGTATGGGAACTGGTGAGGAGGTAGATGTGGTGTCAGCAGTGACCCTTTTAAGGGTAAGGCCTGGGCATCCAGCAGAGTGTGCTGCACAGCTGCAGCCACTGGAAGGCAATAGGGCCCTCAGGGATATAAGAGCACCTGAGGCAGGAAAGGTTTGTGGGTTTTGAAGGAGTGCAGGTTGGAGGTAGGAGAGGAGACTGACTTTATTGAATTTGGAATCTGACTGTGGATTGTGACTGGACTTGGATACCCTGACGGATTTGACTGACCTACCGTACCTGGAACCTGATCTTAGACTGTAATTTGGCTTATTGGCTCTGGACTCTGATTTGGCAACTCTGATTGATGGGACTGATTTACTTGGCATCTGTGGACTGGAACTGGACTCACTTTTGCTTGCTGCACTGGTGAGTTGCACAAGGCGGATTGATCAGCCTTAAGCAGGCACAAGGCCCAGTGGATTGGAATTTGGCAGAACATCATTGTAGCAGAAAGATAATGTGATCCCCTATTTGAGTGCACCTGCTTTTGTGAGCTTTATAAATTCTGAGTTCTTGGGGTTTCCAGAAAACTAGAGTACTCAAACCTTTAAGTCTCTCCATTTGTTAATGACGGTGATAATGGTTCTTAATGCCACTGTTGACTGCTGTTCACTTTACATGGTTCAAATGTTATTCTGTTATAGTTTATTAAATATTTTATTACACTATTTGGTTCAGAATATTTTTTTCCTGTTTTCCTCCTCTAAAAACTACGAGGGTCGCCCAGAAAGTAATGCACCACATTTTTTTTCTTCAACAATTATTTATTGAACACAATGAAACTTACACACAAGAAAGAATGATGTTTCTTCTACACTCCCTATTTTTCCACGTAATCTCCGTCCAGTTCTATGGCCTTCCTCCAGTGAGACACAAGGGCATGTATGCCCTGTCGGTACCACTCCTTGTTCTGGTCACGAAGCCATTTCTGCACTGTGCGAATCACCTCTTCGTCATCCTCAAAATGTCTTCCGCGAATGGCATCCTTTAATGGCCCAAACAAATGGAAGTCTGAGGGAGCTAGGTCAGGGCTGTAGGGTGGATGGGGTAACACAGTCCAACCCTGTTTAGTGATGCGTTCTGAAGTCCTCAAACTTGTGTGAGGCCGAGCGTTATCATGTTGAATCAAACATTCACCTGGGTTGTTATGGCGCCGAAGTCGCTGGCAGCACTTCTTGAGTTTGGTTAATGTCTTCACATAAGCTTCAGAATTAATGGTGCTGCCTCTTGGCATCACATCAATGAGTATGACGCCCTCACAGTCCCAGAACACAGTGATTGTGACCTTACCAGCGGAAGCAGTTGTTTTGAATTTTTTCTTCTGTGGAGATTGAGAATAACGCCATTCCATTGACTGTCGTTTTGTTTCGGGCTCAAAATGGTGAACCCAGGTTTCATCACCTGTCACAATCCTGGACAAGAACGCTTCCCCCTCATCTTCAAAATGTTTCAGTCACTCAGAAGAAATGTTTTTTCTGAGAGATTTGTGGTCCACCGTAAGACAGCGCGGAACCCATCGTGCACACACTTTTGAGTAATCAAGAGCACAGTTGATTGCATCCACACTTCCTTTGCTGATTGGCAGCTTCAGCGCCAACTGCCTAGTCGCTATGCGTCGGTCCTTGCGAATGAGCACATCAGCAAGCTGCATCTTGTCAGGTGTGACAGCCGTGGATGGCCGCCCTGAACGCTGCAAATCTTGGAGCTCTGCCGAACCGCCTTCTAATGGCCTCACCCTCTGTGCCCAGCAACTAACCGTACTTCTGTCGACTGCAGATTCTCCATAAACTGTACACAAACATTTGTGAATGTTCCCAACAGTTTTTCTCCACATTGAGAAATTCAATGACACGCTGCTTGTAACGTACATCACTTACAGACGCCATTTTGAAACACTGCTGCAGCTACGCTATCTGTCCGAAGAAACCAAAAATTTGTGGGCGCACTCCTGAAAATTCAAATAATGTATATCTAAAGTTTCGCATTTGTACCATTACTGTAGTAGGCTGAGAAAAAAATGTGGTGCATTACTTTCTGGGCGACCCTCGTAGGTGCGTCTTATGGTCAGGTGCGTCTTACGGAGCGAAAAATACGGTAGTTCCCTGTCCCCAAAGGATTCACACTCTTAAAAAAAAATACGGAAGAAACACCAGCCGCAGCCACTGGAAAAGATACCATGCTGGAGTGAAGAACTGTAGCTAAATATAAGAAGACACCATGTTAAAAAGTGCCTCTTTGCCCAGTTAGCAGATCATTTTATACTGATTGTCTGATATTGATTTTATATTGATTGCATTTTATCTAAGTTTTGCTGCATTTTAATTTTAATAAGAGGCTTGGTTTTGTTAATTGTCAGGCTTAATGGTTTGTTTGTAATTAGGTTTTAACAATAGTTTGGATTTAAATGTTTTAACACCTAATAATTTTGATTAGGTGGAACTTCTGGTTTATTTATGTGGGGAGGTGATTATATGCATTAACAGTCAGAAAAATACAGCAGCCAGAAAAATCAGCTGTTTCTGAAACAGCTCTAACTCTTCCAACACTCAATTTTAGCGGATGTCCCCTGGTTCTGGTGTTATGTGAGGGTGTAAAGAGCAGCTCTCTATCTACTCTGTCCATCCCCTGCACAATTTTGTATGTCTCAATCATGCCCCCCCTGAGGCGCCTCTTTTCTAGGCTGAAGAGGCCCAAACGCCATAGCCTTTCCTCATAAGGAAGGTGCCCCAGCCCAGTAATCATCTTAGTCGCTCTCTTTTGCACCTTTTCCATTTCCACTATGTCTTTTTTGAGATGCGAATTCAAAGAATTCTAAAAGGTTCGTGAGGCAAGACTTACCGTTACAGAAGCCATGCTGATTCTCTCTCAGCAAGGCCTGTTCGTCTATGTGTTTTGAGATCCTATCTTTGATGAGGCATTCCACCATCTTACCCAGTATAGAGGTTAGGCTGACTGGCCTATAGCTTCCCAGGTACCCCCTCTTTCCCTTTTTAAAGATAGGCGTGACATTTGCTATCCTCCAATCGTCTGGCATCATGGCCATTTTGAGGGACAAGTTGCATATTTTAGTCAAGAGATCAGCAACTTCATTCTTCAATTCCTTACTAACTCTTGGGTGGATGCCATCACGGCCCGGTGACTTATTGATCTTTAATTTATCAATGAGGTCTGAAACTTCTCTTTTAACTTCTGACTTAATTCCTCAGTCAGGAGGGGCCGTTCGGGCAGCGGTATCTGCCCGAGGTCTTCTGCCGTGAAGACAGATGCAAAGAACTCGTTTAATTTCTCTGCCATCTCTAAATCTCCTTTTATCTCCCCTTTCCCTCCCTCACCATCCAGAGGGCCAACCACTTCTCTGGCAGGTTTCCTGCTTCTAACATATTTGAAGAAGCTTTTATTATTCCCTTTAATGTTGCTGGCCATGCGTTCCTCATAGTCTCTCTTGGCCTCCCGTATCACCTTCTTACATTTCTTTTGCCACAGTTTGTTCCTTTTTATTCTCCTCATTAGGGCAAGACTTCCATTTATGGAAGGAAGCTTCCTTGCCCTTTACAGCCTCTCTAACTTGGCTCGTTAGCCATGCGGGCACCCTCCTGGATTTAGTGGAACCCTTCTTTCTTTGTGGTATACACCTCTGCTAGGCCTCTATTACTGTTGTTTTAAGCAGCCTCCATGCACTCTGGAGAGATTGGACTCTTTTTACCTTCCCTTTCAACCTCCTTCTAACCAGCCTCCTCATTTGAGGGAAGTCCACACGTCGGAAGTCAAGGGTTTTTGTGAGACATTTGCCCAGTATTCTTCCCCTGATGTGCATGTCGAAACGAATTGCAGCATGATCACTGTTCCCCAACAGCTCGGTAACATTGACATCTCTAAGTAGGTCCTGTGTACCGCACAGGGGTGGGCTGCTTATTCGCTCCTTTGTCCCCGCATCCTCTCACTGTGCCAAACCGTCTATCACATCCTCTCACGCTACCATTCCCGATTTCTTCTCCTACTCTGCCTTTGTCTTGTTCTCTAACCTCCCCATTCTCGTCCCATAGGGATGAGGATTCCCGAACCGGATGCCCCTCGGCTCCTGTCAGCCTTCCCCCGGGGATCAGTTTAAAAGGTGCTCTGCCACCTTTTTAGTGTTATGTGCCAGCAGTCTGGTTCCATTCTGGTTTAAGTGAAGCCCGTCCCTCTTGTACAGGCCCCGCTTGTCCCAAAACGTTCCCTAGTGCCTAACTAATCTAAACCCCTCCTTCCTACACCACCATCTCATCCACACATTGAGACCCCTGATCTCTGCCTGCCTAGCTGGCCCTGCGTGTGGAACAGGTAGCACTTCACAGAACGCTACCTTTGAGGTCCTGGCTTTCAGCTTCCTACCTAAAAGCCTAAATTTGACCTCCAAGATCTCCCGGTTACACTTGCCCACGTTGTTGGTGCCGACATGCACCACAACCGCTACCTCCTCGCCAGCACCGTCTACCAGCCTGTCTAGACGAGAAGTGATGTCCGCAACCTTCGCACCAGGCAGGCAAGTCGCCATGCGGTCCTCACATCCGTCGCAAACCCCCCTCTATGTTTCTAATAATCGAATCCCCCACTACAAGAAGCCCCTGACCCCCCCCCCCGCCGAGGAGTATCCTGAGTGCGTTCAATTACGGGCCCGTCCCCTGGAGAAGGGGTCCCCTCAGGGGATTGTTTCCCTCCTCTCCAGGATGACGTCCTCCAGCCCTGAGACTTCCCACCCAGGCAGCTGAGGAGCTGCGTGCCTGAGGCTGGGACAAAGCCTGATCGTTCCCGGAAGTCTCCCCATAGTCCTTCTCTGCCTGCCTCTGCTTCTCCAGGTCTGCCACCAAGGCTTCAAGGGAGTGGACGCATTCCCTGAGCCCCTGGAGCTCCTTGCATCTAGGACACACCCATGACTTATGCCCCGGAGGCAAATAGTCATACATGTGGCACTTGATGCTGAACACTGGATAGCCACTGCCCTGCTGCTGGCCAACTGACTGCATAGCTTTTTTGTTGTTTTTATTTAGGGGTCCTTTTAAAAACCCTACACTGGTTTGCTGCCCTCTTCTCAAGGAAGGGGAAGGGCAGTAACTGGGGCCCTGGCCTCCTCGCCCTGCTGCTGAACTCATGGTGCCTTACCTGGCATTTAGTTCCCAGAGGCACTGGCTGTCCCAGAGGCCATGCGCTCCTGCAGAGAGGCTCAGGAGGTGGCAGGCCCTAGCTTTATGCCCCTAGCTAGCTCCTCTTCCCTCCCTCCTTGCTGATTGAAAGGGCGGCTGGTCTTCCCAGGTGTGATTACAAAAGCTCAGGAAGACAAAAGGCTGCTGATGGGCTTAGTCCACTCTGCAGGCCCCTGAATGGGTTGCTTGGATTAGCCTAATGGGGCTCTTATCACCTCCTAAAGGTGGTGATGCTAAAATTGCTGAAATGGAAAATTCCTAGATTGCCTGGGTGGTTGGGAACTGGCCGTTGCTAGGTTCTTACCCTCCTGGTTCTGTTCTCTTAGGCTGGGCTGTTTTTTGTAACCTCAAGCTAGTTTTTATTTGAGTCTGTGTGTTTGTTTAATTATTTATTGCTCTCACCTGGATCCTATGTCCCAATTTACTGAACTGTTTAGGTTATGTTCTAACTTAGATTAAGTTTAACTTGGGTTAAGTATAGGGTTAATTTAAAACAAAGTAGAAAAACTTACTTTCCACTTTCTCCTCCTCTGTTTTATTTATTTTCCCAAGTGCCTGACCTTTGGGCTCTTACTCATGAGTAGGACTCTGTTCCTGCTCAGAGTAGACCTATGTACACATCTACGTATTTATTTTTATTGCCCTCACTTAGCTCCTGTTCCCCCCCTCGCTGGACCTTAGATTCCCTCCCTTAGGTTAGATTAGGTGCTCCCTTAGGTGCACCTTAGGATATGGGACTTTTCTCAGAACTTTTTATGGGACTTTTCTTTTCCTCAAAAATGTGAGGATACAAACATCAGTGGCGTAGCTAGAGGGGTGTGGGCTGCACCAGGTGATGCGCCCTTGGGGGGTGATGCGCCCTTGAGGGGTGATGCGCCCTGGGGGGTGAGGCGCTAAAATAACAGCATTAGGAGCTACCCTGTCATGCCATATGCCCTTGGATGCGGAATGTCCAGCAGAATGCAATGCAAACAACCAGAGCAAAATAGCTCCTTTCCTTCAAAAGTTATGGCCAAAAAACCGGAAAGAAAAAATGCATGGAGCCCTATGGAAAGTGCAAGTGAGCCGTATTGCATGTTTACTCGCGAGTAGGCGAACGTGCCATAGTCATAGTCTGTGTCATAGTCTGAACATGTCATAGTCTGTCTGCCATAGGAAAGGGCAGGCTGAGAGGAATCCAAGGATGTCAGAATGGTCCTGATCCAATGAATGCAGTCCCCAAAAGGAAGACCTCTCAGCTGCAGTCTATTGAACCCTATGAAAAGCGAAGCAGCCTCATGGTTGTGTTTACTCATGAGTAGGCAGATGAGGCTTGGCTGGTGGTCAGGCCAGGCAAAGGGGAATGTGAAGACACAAGAATGGTCCCGATCCGATGGAACTGGAGCACAACAAATGCTCCAGAAGGCAGCCTCCCCCCCCCCCCCCCCAAAAAGGACAAAAAAAGAGGCTTGAACTGGTAAGGGAATGTCTTCTATTTTGCACTTGTAAAGCCAGGTGGGTTTTTGTCTTGATATGCCTGAAATAGAAGAACTTTAAACTGGGCACTGTGGAGGGCTGGAAATCTCACTGATTCTTTTTGGGGGGTTGTTATTGCAGGCAGACTACAGAGTAAGCTCCATTGACCTCTATGGGACTTACTTCAGAGTAGACATGTGTAGGATTGGGCTCACAGGCTGCAATTCTACCCACACTTTCCTGAGAATAAGCACCATTGACCACTGTGGGACTTGCTTCTGAGTAGACATGCATAGGATTGGGCTCACAGGCTGCAATCCTACCCACACTTTCCAGAGAGTAAGCCCCATTGATCACAATAAGACTTACTTCAGAGTAGATCCACTTGGTAGAACAATACTGGCTCCCCCTTATTTATTTCTTTACTTTTAATTTAATTATTTATTATTTATTTTAATTTGCTTGATGATGTCACTTCTGGCCATGACATCACTTCCAATGGGTCCTGGATAGATTGTCATTCTAAAAAGTGGATCCCAGTGCTAAAAGTTTGAGAACTGCTGCAATAAGGTGTTAGTAAGTTGACACAGGGTGTGTGTGTGTGAGACTCTACAAGTTTTCAGAATCACTAAAACCAGAATTTGGAGGAAGAATACCATCATGTTATATATCAATCAATGTGTAATTTCATGCAGAATGCAGTGAAACAAACCACATTGAAATATCTGTGTTCTAACAAAAGGTACAGCCAAAAAACCAGTGGGGGCGGTATGATGGTACATCACCACACCCACCACCTGGGGCATTGCCCTGCCCACTGCATGGGATGCCGCATAGGCCTCCCGCACCAGGTGACGTGAATCTTAGTAACACCACTGACAAACATGCAGGATGACCTACAGGGAGAGTTGTCAGATTCTCCTTTAAGAATCCTCAGTGAACCCAGAGATGATCCTTTAATCAGTTAGGGTCATGGGGAAGCACTGCCAATGATCTAGCTTAGCAGCTAGCCAAGCCAACTATCTATATAAGTGCAACTTTCTCCCAGAAAACCAGGATGATTTGGAGCAGGGGTGCTCACACTTTTTTGGCTCGAGAGCTACTTTGAAACCCAGAAAGGCCCGGAGATCTACCAGAGTTTTTTTTACAATGTTCGCGCCATCATAACATATAACATTTATGTGTACAATGTATGTTGGTGTACCTTGAGCCCCACTGAGTATAACAGGACTTACTCCTGAGTAGACATGCCTAGGATTAGGCTGTGAGGCTGCAATCCTAGCCACACTTACCTGGGAGTAAGCCCCATTGAGTACAATGGGCCTTACTCCTGGCGTTTTCTCCCAGAGGCACCTGAAGGGGGGGGTCGGCACTCCGCGATCTACCGGTAGATCGCAATCCACCTGTTGAGCACCCCTGATTTGGAGTATTCTGGTGCTCCTACGTCTTTGAAAATGCCTGCGAAAGCTGTAGGCAGAACGTCAAGAGATGGTTTTTCATTGGCTCACAGCTATCCAGCTGGATCAGTTTTAATATTGTTAATCTTATCAGCCACAAAAGCCTTAGAATATATTAAATTATATACATTTAATAAAAATATATCCATTTTAATTTATAAATGTGTTAACTTGTTTGTTTTTCACCCCTTTCACTCTCAAAAGTGTCCCGGTTTAGGCAGTAAATTATATTGTCACCCTATATATAATGTATTTCTGTTCCCATATCTCTGCAAAGTTTGACTACATTAATGCAAAGTAGTATAGAATGGAGGTGGGGGCTTAGGGTGGGCTCCTTGTTGTACTATGCTAGCCTGAATGTGTCATTCACTCAATCATACCTCTTTATCTCCTGCCGTTTGCCTTCTCTGTTCTGTAGGTCTGGAACCTGAGATCCAGAAACTCATTGCTAAACACAAATTAGAGATCAAAAAGTTGAAAGCATTGCATGAGGTGGAGCTACAGCAATCAGATGAGCGGGCGGCCCAGCGCTATGTACGCCACACTGAGGAACTGCGGGAGATGCTGGAGCATGAGAAGGAAGAGCAGGGACAGAGAGAGCGAGAGCTGGCCAGGCAACGGTATGAAGGGAGCAGAGTGGAGTTTGACAGGGAAGAATCCAGTGCAGAACAAGCAGAAGGGGAAACTGGCTTGGTGGTAGAACAGTGAAGGAAGAAAAGAAGGGATGGCCTAGGAACAAGGTGGTGACAGAAAGTAAACTGCTTTTATTTTGTGTCCCTACTTGTGTGTTGGAAGGTCATTGTAATTATTGTTATTATTATTAACAGTATTTATATACCAATTTTCAACAAAAGTTCACAAAGCTGTTTACAGAGAAAAATCAAATAACTAATGGCTCCCTGTCCCAATAGGGCTCAGAATCTAAAAAGATGCAAAAAGAGTTAGCAAGCCCTGCACATAGTGAGAACACAGTAGAGGCAGGTGTGGTCAACTGAACTAGGTGTAGAGCAGATATTTTGCTAGATAAGTTGGGCTTCCTGTCTACCCTATGCCACCAATCTTTTAATAGCAGGCAGTGGGGAGAGTGTGTGCACATGAGCAATCACCACCAAATAACTTTGCATTATGATGTTTTCAAGACTGGCTGCCAATCTTGACTTCAGAGAACCAAGGCTGGCACCTGAGGAGATGCTGTGGGAGACTCTGTAGGCCACAGGTGGGAAGGCAGCAGGTAAATAGAGGGGGGTTGTAGGCAGGTGTTCCCTGAATAACTATTTGTATGCCTGCTCCTTACCTTTATAAGGTTTTTGCTAAGTCTTTAGATTCTAGGTTGCCTCATGGTCTTTGCTACAGAGCTTCTCCTCCCCACAACTATAGTTCCTCCTGAGGAAAATCTGGTCTCTCCTTTCTGCACTAGCCTTCATAGCTCGATTTTTTTTTACTGACTCTGCCTTCCCCAAAGAGGCCATTTGTTGTCCTCCATTTTCTCTCACCAGAGGAAGCTATTGGTCTTGCTACTTCCCCCTAGACATTGGGCCAGACCAAGGATTCAGCTCCTTTGGTAAGACCCTCCCTGAAAGATTCCCTCCATGCAGGTATGAGAAGCAACTGGAGCAGGAGGAACAAGCTCTGCAGCAACAGCGGCGCCGATTGTACAGTGAAGTGGCTGAGGAGAAAGAGAGGCTCAACCAGCAGGCAACTAGGTAAAAGAAGGCTTGCTGGGTTTAAAGCTGGTGGGTGTGTACAGTGTATGAGGTCTGATGGTTTTCTCACGCATTGTAGTGCAGTGTATGGTACGTGGAAAGAACCCACACAGTATTAGACTCCCCCTCCCCCGCTTAATGTAACTGTGAATGTATCTCGAGCCCTTTGGCTAGAATATATTGTTTCTGTCACGAGCATCGCATATTTGGTTCTTTAAAGGTTTAGGTCTGAGGTATTCAATCTGTGCGTCCTGGCTCCCTAGGGAGGCATGGCTAGCTGCCAGGGGCGTCGTGAGGCATCTCCAGGAGAGAGGTGGCTGTAGCTGCAGGACCTAGTAGTAGTAGAGTAGAGTAGCTGCACTACTCTGCTCTGCTGCACCTGCCACCTCCCTACTTGCTGCTTTTCTTGGCTGTGAAGGAGGTAGGTAGGGCAGTGTGAGGGTGTGTGAAACATGGTGGGGGGAGGTGGGAGAGAAAGCTGGCTGCTGCAGTGGTTCACTCCTGGCGGGCTTCAAACTGGGAGGGAAGCCTGACCAGTAAGTACAGGCAGCGCAGGGCTTTCCTCAGCTTGGGAAGGAGGGACCCCGGCCTGCTCTTGGGGGAGGGGTGTCCAAATGCCCAGCCTGCATTCCTCTGTCTTGCTGGGGGGAACAGGGGTGGCATCTGCATGTTGGGCTGTATGTGTGAGAGTATACCCCATCTACTTTGTGGTGAGTTATCATCTTGCTCTGTGTGGCTGCAATCCTGTCCACACTTTCCTGGGAGTAAGACCCATTGACTCAAATGGGACTTACTTCTGAGTAGACCTACATAGGCTTGGGGTCTGTGTCAGATTAACCAAGGATCCTCACCTTTCTCTTTTTCCTCCCCCTTCAAAAAAGAGAAAAAAGCCACTCTTGATGGCTTTGTCTCCAAAAATTGATTAAAAAATAAAAATACCCGTTCCTTTTCAACCACCCTCTTTTTCCTCCTGCCCGGGGGGGGGGGGTACTTCCCTTGTTGTTGTTGTTGTTGTTGTTAACAGTATTTATATACCGCTTTTCAACAAAAAGTTCCCAAAGCGGTTTACAGAAAAAAATCAAGTAACTAATGGCTCCCAAAAGTGCTCACAATCTAAAAAGATGCAACACCAGCAAACAGCCACTAGAAAAGACACTGCTGGGGGGAGATGGGCCAGTTACTTTCCCCCTGCTAAATAAAAGAGGAGCACCCACTTGAAAAAGTGCCTCTTACCAGTTAGCAGGGGTTAACTGTTGTTAGCTGCTAAATGTTGGCTGCTATTGTAAGACAAAAGGCACAATCCTAGCTAGGTCTACTCAGAAGTAAGTCCTTTTGTGTTCAATGGGACTTACTCGCAGGAAAGTGAGGTTTGGATTGCAGCCAAAAGGTTTCTGGGTCTCAGTTTGGATCAGTTTGCAATTAGCAGATTAACACAAAACAAAGTCTTCCCCTCCCTGAGCAAATTCATCACTTCCCCCCTCCCTTTCCAAAACCCTCCAGGTGTGCTGCTAACAAACTCAGGGCACAATCCTAACCAGGTCTATTCAGAAGTAAGTCCTATTTTGTTCAGTGAGGCTTGCTCTCAGGTAAGTGTGGTTAGGATTGCAGCCTCAGAGTACTGGCAGCTGTTTTTTGTTTCTAGTGTATAACACCTTCATCCCCATTTTGGGGGTTACTGAGGTGAGGTGTTGTAATGGGAAGCTGTGGCCAATGGCCACAAGGATCAGGGGAGCCATGGGCCAGAAAAGTTTGAGAACTATTGGTTTAGGTGATTAGGCAGGGGGGTGTGGAGCCCCTGAGAACTTCAATGGGAATTTTTTTTAGTCCTGTACAAGTTGCTTATGCTAGAAGAGCAGATAGGAACAGATTGTAGCTCCTATTCCCCGTCACTCCAGGAAGATAAAGTCCTGTTTGCCCCAGAATGGTCTTGCCAACCATTTGGCTGTTGATTTCAGTATTCTGCTATTACTGATCTCTGCTCTACAGACAGAGGGCCGAGTTGGAAGAACTGCGTCAGCAACTGGAAGAGAACAGCTCTATTGTCACCAAAGCATTGAAGGAGGAATATGAGAAGGGGAAGCAGGAGCAGGAAAGACGCCATCAGGTCTGCACTATAAAACTCTGGGGGGACTTCTGCCCCAGTTCACTATATTATTTCTTGCTGAATGTTTTCTTTTATCAGCCAAGTTTCTGAGGTTGGAGCTCTGTTTTACTACATGTTCGTATTCTTGTTGATCAGAGAGGCAAAAAAATGTTTCCACATTCTGCATAAGAGTGCTGTAACGTAGACCTATACCGTCCTCTTCATATCCTCTTGGACTTTGCTTGCGTCCTTCCAGAAGGATGGTATGTTGCCTGCCTGTCTCCAGCCTGAGAGCCATTTTTCTGGTCCTCAGTTGCTTCCATTCTCATTGAGCGAAGCAGGAAGGTGAAATTAAACTTAGTAATAATGCTTAGTGTTGTATAGTGCCTTCTGAATGTGCAAAGCACTTCACATGTACCATAGATACTCGCCTATAGTAAAATTTTTGCCAAGTAATCAAGCTCCAGTTATCACTTCACCTTATCTCCTTTCTTGGGTCATTAGAAGTTTCCTTTCTTGGGTCATTAGAAGCAATGCAGAGATTAGTTTCTATAGTAACTTTGCTGGGAAATTCCAGCCAAAGTTAACCTTTTATTCTCCTCTGTTCCATTTTGCAAATGCTTTTTGCAGCCTGGTTCTATTTTGCATTTAGCAGAGATATGTTTTTTTCAACACCAGGATGGGATTCTCCTTTCCGTTTGAAGCAAAGTCCCAGGCTACAATTCAATGCACCATTACTTAAGAATAACACCCACGGAAAGCAATGGGTCTACTTCTGAGTAAAAAGGGTTGCAAATATATGCAGCTGCATCTCTCTGCTGTGAATTGAATTGCACACTCTCAGTTATATGTTATGGGTTGTATGTTGTATGTAGAGCTTCTGGCTTAACACACCAGATACCTTAAAGGTGGATTTGATTTATGGGTTTCCTGCAGTGGTTCCCAACCTTTTTCACTTACATATCCCTTGGCAGCCCATTTCCATAAATTTTTTTTTGCTCAAAACCTGCCCTGGACTTATCTGTGAGATCGACTTGTAGGCGTGTGTCTACGGTATGTTGCGACAATGCTGTAAAGTGAGCTAGTAGTATTTTCCCCATGTTGCAGTTGAGTTGATGAGTCTAAGAACATGGAACGAGAGGACAGGTCCCTACTCCAAGGGGCTTACACGCTGAATAGGGTCAAGAGAAACATTCGGTAATTGTGCTGGCCAAAATGTTCTTTCTGTTCATGTGCTTTCTGACTTGCAAGTTCTATTCCAAGACTTTGATGTGGACTACCAGGTTTGGTATTTTGGAAGTTGGAGAGAAGCCATGATGCTAGTCTCCCTTGCTCCCCCTGCCCTCCACCCCCACCCTTCACTCTGTTGCTGTCTCTTTCATCAAGGCAGAGGTGCACGACCTGAAGTTGCGACTGGAAATGGAAAAGCAGGCCTGGGAGGCCAACTACCTAAAAAAAGAGGTAATATTGTAGTTTCCTGCTTCAAGCTACATTCTTATTGTCATCTGATGGGCTGATGCTCACCCTGTCTCTCCTGGCTCTGTTTTCAGGAGGCCTGGCTACTCACTCGGGAGCGAGAATTGAGAGAGGAAGTGCGAAAGGAGAGGGACAAGGAGATTGAATTGGTCATCCAGCGGCTAGAGGCTGAAATGTCATCTGCCAAGGAGGAGTGTGAGAGAGCCACAGAGAACAGGTGAAGCATTGATCATTTGAAGGGCAGAGGTGAGGTTGAGGTAGTTTCTCCGAGTTTGCTTCCTATGGGGCTTCCTGTTTTCAGTCCAAATCCTTTATAAACAGGGCTAGTTCTGTTTCTTTGTGTGGTATGCAATTGTGTGGCACACCCTCTTGCCAGGTTACATTCTAACCAGGTGTGTGTATTTGCACAGTTTGTGCATAAATTTGGTTACCCAGTTTAGAAAATTCTTGGCTCACAGTGACTGCAGCTAGGCTGAGGAAGGTGGCACAGGTTTGTTCCAGTGTCATTGCAGGTTAGTCTTCATTTGCCTTGACCATTCTCTTTCCTTGAATGATCAGCTATTTGCAGCAACAGGTAACTAACTTAGTTTAGAGATGAGGTTGCGAAAGTTCATTTTTGAGCTAGGTACTTGATACTGTCAGACTTGAAGACTTACCTTCCTTGCTTCTTGATTATTTATAGATATTTAAGACCTTGTGTATGCACTTGTGCAAATTTCTGAATATGTAGGGTGCGAGGAAAGTTTCCTGGACCTTGTTTGTTTTACACACACAGAAATCTTGTTCAGGCTGACAGGGAGATGAAAACACATTGTTGCCCTCTGCAGAAGTTGAAAAGCAACAATGTAGGATCTGTGCTTTGACACAAGCCCTGATGCACAGAAACCTGTTGCATGTTTGGGGAATGGATGCCTGGAAAGATGATCTCAAGGGACTCTGTTGTGAAGCATAGTAAGGACCTTGCATCTTTATGAGTCTAGGCTAATATTTTGAATACTAAACTGCCATATTTCATGTTTCTAGTTGTATTTGCATTATGATTCAATTGTGTGGGTGGTGAGTCCTTATGCATTACCTGCTTGAGCTCATTGCCATAGTGTGTGTCTGAACAGCTTGATACAAAGAGTGGAAGTATGGCAAATTTGCATGGCAAAGCAAATCCCATTGCGACCTTACCTAGAACGAGCAGAGAGTTAAAGTGGCTTTTATGTTCTTAGCAGATGCCAGTTGTTTTGTGGATGCAGCTGTAGGCAAAGCCTCTCCTTCCTATACTTCACTCCATATTTCAACATTAAGGCTGTCACAAATTCTAAAAGGAGGTAGTGGCCTGATTTGTTGCTGACCCACTAGATCTGAACCAAGAAGCAGAACAGCTGTATTGTCAGCATCCTGCAGGTTTAGAAGGCAGTATCCTTTCTGAGTTTTCAGTTGTCACATTCAAAAGTAGCAGTATCATTCCTAAGAAGTCCTTCATCAAAACTGAGAATTGCTCCCAAGTAAATAGTTTTAAATGGTGAGATCCTCTCTTTCTTTCTCCAGAATAAAGAGGGTGAGAGATAAATATGAAACAGAGCTTCAGGAACTGGAACGGTCAGAACGCAAGTTCCAGGAGCGTTGCAATGAACTGAAGGGCCGACTGGCAGAGGCAGAAGGCGAGACTCTTCGTGTGCAGGGACTTCTGCGGCAGAAGGAGCAGGAGACAGAGGATATCCGCAAGGTGACTGCATCTCAGAGAAGCCAGGAGGATTTCAGTGCCTACCCAGATGAACTGAAGTTTCTCCCTGATGCTTAGGAGGGAATAGTGGAGATATAGAGAAATCCCAGAGCCTGACCATGAGGAGTTGAGTATGGGAAAATTCTTGTCTTCAAGCAAGATTTTAAGGTCCTTGTGAGTCCCTCAGTTGTTAACTGCTGAATGTAGGAACTCCTTTTAAGATTAGATGGACCTGAAGTTGAAAGTGGTTAGGAAGTACAGGATAGCAGCACAAATAGTGCCTTCCCCAGTGCCCAGTTTTTTTCCTGTCTGACTTCTCTCATGTTCCCCAAGGCTGAAATCTGTTTTGGCTTGCTAAAACAGGTGAGGGACCAGCTAACTCAGGAACGCAGCAGCCTTTCTGAGGTTATACGGCAGGAGTTTGCAGACCGACTGGTGGCCACAGAAGAGGAAAACAGGCAACTCAAGGTGGAAATGGCTGAACTTCGGGCCCGTCAACGTCTTGAATTGGACAGAGTGACACGGGACAAAGAAGAAGAGCTGGAAGAGGTGCATAAAAGGTGAGAGGAGATTCTCCTTACTTGGAAAAAGAAACAACTTTTTTGCAAGGTTTCTGAATCTATATGTGTTTATACAGGCTACTGAATGTGAGAGTAGGTTGGGGACAAGACCTGCCACAGTCCCATTTCTTCCATGCTTATGAACTTACCCTACATTAATTGTCTGAAAAGTGCTTATATTGCCATTTGGGATTTTCCTAGGAGGTCCTAGAGGAGACACATGTTGCCCTTGCAAAAAGTAAAAACATTTGCCTCCCCATTTCTGATATATCAGTAGGCTGTAAAAGGTACGATACACATGTGCCTTTGTTTCAGCCTCCTTTCACCTCTTCCTTAGAGTGAAGACAGCCATTGTGAAGAAAGAAGAGGCCGTGAATAGCCTTCGGAAACAGTATGAGGTGAGATTCTCTGAAGGCTGCAAGCTCGCTTCGTCTTTTCACTAATCATGTAAATAGTTGGTTTTGATTTTAGATATTTTTAATTGTTTTTATACTATGTTAGCTACTTTGTGTATTCGCTTTGTGAAAGAAAGGGAGGACCTCTGCAAATAACCTGTAGGAAGGACCACATGAGAGGAAATAATGGTGACTTTAATTAATGGGATCTAATAATAAAGCAAAAGGGGAGTGTATAAAAGCAGAACTAGCTCAGTGCTTACCAAGAAGCTTGTTAAAGGCAGGGAGGCAAGCTGACTGCTATAAATCACAATTATATGATCTAAGAAGCAAGCTGAGCCCTATTTCCCCCTGGAAGGTGCCAGTGAGGAGAGGGGCTCAAGCCCTGTGAAAAGTAATTAGTCCAGTGGAAGAAGATCGGAAGCAAACCAGAGTTGCTGCTTAGCTATATTGAGGGTATTTTTCTTCTGCAACTAGTTTGTCACCCACTTTTTAATTTCTAGTTTATTTTCTTACTTCCAAGGCTTCAGTTTTTATAGTCACTGTAACCTTTTTTTACTCTTCAAGAGATTCTCAGTTATTATGTATTTTTAAACCATTTCTTTTAAGCAATTCAGTGAACTAGTCAACTGGATTAACACCTATATATCATTATAAAATTTTACTCTGCAATTCATAAAGAGAAAGTGCATACCTTCTCCCCATATGTTCTCACATTTCAGTTCCCAAATCACCTCTTTATCCCTGGGTGAGCTTATAACAATTTCTCATTGGTTTATTTTTATTTATCCTTATGGAAAATGTGGAATCTTGGGACTTAAACCTTTATATTGCCTTTGCAGCAATTTTTCAAAATTTTGAAAATTCTAATTATTGCTCTGTATATATGTGGGGGCTAACAGGTATAGAGTTTTGCAGATGCTGCAAAAATAAGGTAGCTTCCATGAACTTTTTCATTGTACCCTCTTAAAGCAAGATCTCATCATTTTGTATCAGTTCCTTATGTTTTGCTATTTTTGCATTTTCGCATTTCCTTAAAAGATCCTTGATTATCTTGTCCAGAAACTCATTTTTAGTTCTGCCACATATAGTTGCGGATGAAAGAACAGGTTATGATTTGTATGTGTCCTCTGGATGTTCCTCTGAGCAAAACTGTTATGGATATGTACTAAGACACATGTAATATAAGGGGAAAATTAACTGCATATGCAGGAACTGAGTGTAATAGCTCTCATAGCACAGCTCATTTGGCTGACATGAAATGAGGAGGACAAGAATCTGAGTGCCACAATATATGGCTTTTCTTGTGAGAATAAAAGTGCAATAACCAGGAAGGAGAATCTAAAGACAATGCAATGCACTATTCACACACACTCACTCACACTACTGGGCCCTATACATCAATGGTTTCTAGGCAGGTAAAAACAAAAGGGGCATGTTAGGATGCAAAATTGTAGAGGGACAAAAGGAGGGGGTGTCCTAGGAAAATCAGAGATTAGGGAACAGGGCCTGAAGAACCTGGAGTAGCAACAGAGGAGAGGGAAAGGTAGAAGTGAAAAAGGACTGAAGGTTCCAGCTGTAGCATGAGACTGTATTCTCTGTAGCCTGAACCAGGGTCTGCAGGCAAGGAGTGAGCCCTTTAGTAGGCCATAAACACTTCACTCTCTTGTGTGGGGAAAAACAAGCTGTTCCTGCTCAGTTACTCTAAACTGATGTCCCAAGCCCATGAGGTGGAGAAACGAGTGGCATGGGTGATTCTTCTTTTTCTCAGAGTCTTTGATAGATTAAGGAGAACTGCGAGTTGGAGTCTTGGGCCTAATCTCCAAGCTTCTTCCTTACATAATAAATGATAGACTAAGAAGTCCTGTTCTCCAAACTCACCAAGTTAAAAGGAGGAGGAATAGAAACAGTAATGTCAGTAGTTTCTGTACGCAAGACACAGAAGGTGGAGGGGGACCTTGGGGGCTAATGGGTTGCCAAAGGCCAAATTTATCTATCTGTATCTGCTGAGATGAGGCTTGCATTGTTGCAAGGATTGTGGAATTAGTTTACCAAGACAAGTGATCACTTGGTTCAGAGGTGGACTAGACAGTAGTCTCAGCTAGTTCAAGGAGAGAAGCAAGGCAAGGGAGATGAACTTTCCTTCCCAGGGAAAGGAAAGCATCTTCTTGGAAGGTAGCTCAGGGGGTTCTTGGGAGAGGGGTGCAGGGAGGAAGGCTAGAAAGGAAGAGAATGATCTGAAACCTTTCTTTGGTGCCAGCTGGCTCAGTGGTTCTTGGGTAGGAAAGGGAATAAGGATGTTTGGCACAGCATCAGGAGGTACCTGAGCAATCCATTAGTGGTGGTGGCACATGGGTGGATAGCAACAGAATGAAGGAAAGGGAACATGAGGGATCTGTGACCCAACTTTTTGTTGCTTGAATCTCCATGGGACAACAGAGGCTATTGAAAATAAGCTCATTAAGGACTGCTTCTTTGTCTCTTGATGACTTTTGATCGTCCATCCCTTTTGATGGTTTGAGATGGTTGCCCTTTATTGTTTGTTTGGTTTTTTTTTGTTTTTTTTGCTTTGAGGAGAGTGGGACAGGGGATTCCTTTGTTCTGGAGGCCTCTGCCTCAACATGCAGATCTTTGTGTGCATTTGCAATGAAGTTTGTGAGGGAAGCCAGAGTTGAAGGCATTTCTTTTGTGGTCACTAATGGTTTAACTTGAAGTCAAGAGGCTCCTAGGTCATGGCCTTGTTTACAAGTTGACAAAAGCAAGGCTTCTCCCTAGCCAGCAGGTGGGGAGTGGGTGGCTGCTCTAATGAACCAAAGTGTAACTTCTTCCCTGAAGGCCTGTGCGATCTGATGCTTCTTTGTCCTCAGCCCAAGCAAAGCAGCATGAGACCGAGCTGAGTCATGCTCACGTGGCATGCCACCAGCACCATGTATGTAAACATGTCAGGCAACAATTCACACTGGCTATGTTCATCCAACTATTCTTTCGGTCTCTAGCAAGAGTTGGAAGTGAAAGTTTCAGAAGAAAACAGGAAAGCTCTTGGTTAACAGCAGTTGAAGGTCACAACCTCTCAAATATATAAGGCTCTTGTGTATTTTGCGCACTTGTACTTGCCACCTTTGCATCCTCTAAGGCAGGGGTCTCCAAACCCCGGCCCGGGGGCCAGATGCAGCCCACGGAGAGCCTCTATCCGGCCCATGGCCAGCCTCTGATTCCCTGAGAGCCTCTGGCCCAGTTGACCAAACACAACCAGAGTTGTGCTTGTGGAATGGGGGAATGGGGGTCCATTTAAGTGTGTGCTTTATTTCTTGGGCTGTGTTGGTGCTTGGAGAAATCCTGGACATTTGAGCCCGTTCATTCATTCATTTCAGTCATTCATCTAAGTTCCATCTCTAATGCATTTATTTAAATTTTTTATATTTTTTTTTTACGGCCCTCGAAACCATGCCAGATATTTGATGCGGCCCTTCAGCCGAAAAGTTTGGAAACCCCTGCTCTAAGGTGTTCTTCTTAACGGAACTTTCTTTGCAGGCAGCCATGAAGAGGGCAGACCACTTGGAGGCTCTCTTGGAGCAACAACGTAAGCAGCTTCTAGCAACTAAGTAACAGATGGCATGCCACCAGCACCACACCAGCATCGGGGCACTACAAGGGCAAAGCTACATGCTCGTGCTCAGCAAATAAGAGTTATGTTTTGTGATCCACAAGAGACTAAGAAAATGCACAGTAATGTGTATGTTGGTGGAAAAAAATTCTTATTCTTTGTGTTTTTATTTTTTACTTTTTTTTAACATGTTCTGTTCCTTGTGCCTGAAATCTGACCTCTTCTACAAGAAGCCTGGGTAATCCCAGTTCTTGCAAATGTATTTTATCAGTAAAATCCAGCAGATTTTTAAGATGGCTGTCTAGCAATGGTTGTTTTCTCCCAGTTCGGAGAGCTGTGTTTTCCCTGAAGAAACCAGACTCTGTTAATTCAGAAGATGACCATCAGTTGCTTTGTTAGCTCCGCATCACTCACCCCAACAATAGCACATTTGGTACAAACCCTGACTTCTGAAATCTCACCCACACTCCATCAGTGCATCACAAGAGTCAGTTACTAGAGAATGTCCTATTTCTACAACATCAGAACATATCTCAAAGGAAGGGTGAGCTCCTGCTTTTTACCTGTTGACTTTGGAAAGGGCCCTCACCCCTGCACGATCTTGGATTCCCCTTCTTCCAGTCCTTTTGGAATATCTGGTGATTGGGTTTTGTACCTGTTGAATGAAGGCAGTGGTTTGCTCATCACCCTATATCTTGCTCAGGGAGAATTGGGAACTGCTGTTTGTGGGGGAGAGGAAGGGGTGGGATTTTTAACTTACCTGAGGGTTGCTATGGCTCTCTGGAGGGTCTGGGGAGCCTGCAGTCCTCTCTAGAGGCCTCTCTGTGCCTCCAAACTGCTGTAATGTGCTAAAAAGTAACTTCCATTTTTCATCACAAAACCAGAAATTGTTTTTTTGCTGTTACAGAAGTTTGGAGGTCCACGGAGGCCTGCAGGGGTGGTCACAGGCTCCCCAGACTCTCCGGAGAGCCATAGCAACCCCTAGCTAAGTGTAAAAAACCCTTTCTTCCCTGACAGCAATGCAATCAAAGTGATAGTGGTGGTGTTGCTATTGTCACTCCACTCCTTAAGGGAGCAGTGACAGCTTCCCTAGCTGGGGCATTGTAATGTTCCAGTTTGGGAGCATCTGCTATAGAGGGTTAGGAAGGTCCTCTGATGTCAGATAGGTCATGACTATGTTTCATTTACAAACTGCCAGACACAACTGTTTTCCACCCATGGTTGACTGAAAATATTTCACTTTGGGCTGCTGAGTGCTGTATCACTGAAAAAAATCAGTGCATTCTTGAAACTCCAACTAATATCACTAGCATAAGTGGTGGAAACAAACAATCTCTTGAAGCATCTTCTACCATTTCAAAGAAAAATATGTATGTGGAATTGACTGCAAGTAAAGGCAGATTATGTGAGAGGCTAATGCAATTCCACCATGACACTGTGGAAAGACAAGAGCTTTACTGGTGATCTCTGTGCATAGCTTCTTTCTACTATAAGCAAGTATTGTGTCCAAGGTCTGGGTCTCTGTGGTCTGTGGCTCCTTTGCCTCTCTGCTACATAGCAATTGCTATGTGTGTTCCTTAGGACTCACAGGACTACTGCACATAAAATCTGGGCTGATCTTATGCTTTCTTTCTCTTACATTTGTCTTTGGCGAGTCCCATTTGTGACTGTCTTTTACATTAGCAATTGGAGGGAAAGGCTGTTTATAATTCCACTGAATTCCATTTCTTCGATCTGCTGCTGTTTTTTACTAATCAAATGGTGGGGGATGGGGTGGTGGAAATCCCTTTGATATAGGAAAATAAGGTTGTTAAAAACAGGCGGAAGGAAACCACAGAGTATGTCCCTTGAAGCTTGAGACCATGCGATGCTTGCCTGGTCTTAATGGCTGCTGTTGGATTTCTGGATAATGCAATCCTAGGCATTTCTACTCAGAGGTAAGCCCTAGTGACTTTAAAAGAACTTACTCAGGTAAGTATGTATAGGATTGCCTTTCTCTTCTGATTTTTTATTTTAAAAAACTATACTTGAGATGTATCTACAGTATAATTATACTACGCCAGTGTATCTCCATGGACTCTGGCACAGTGACGGCCCTGCCAGTGCCTGCCTGCTTACGGATGCACCATGGATGCAGGCACAACTCCAGAAAGCCATGCCAACATAGCTCGAATGTCACTCAGACACCAGCACAACTCTGCTGGTGGAGAGACCAAAACAGGGAGGAGATTGGGGCATAATATATAATCGTATGAGGGATGAAGAAGAGCAGATGTACACCATAGACCAAGCCTCTATCAGACAATTGACACAGACCAACATCAGAAAACACTAAGACAATGACAGAGCTGGCATATGTAGGAGTAAGCCCATTAGGAACAATGAAGGGGGAAAACTAAAGAAAATTGCATGTCCTGCCCCCCCTCCCACCTGGCTCACTTTCTTACAAAGGAGCATAGGATACAAACTACATCTAGAGGCCAATCATAGCACTCCAAGTCCAGTACAAAAGCCTCTGCCAAGGAGACTGCTACTCATAAGAACATAAGAACAGCCCCACTGGATCAGGCCATAGGCCCATCTAGTCCAGCTTCCTGTATCTCACAGCGGCCCACCAAATGCCCCAGGGAGCACACCAGATAACAAGAGACCTCATCCTGGTGCCCTCCCTTGCATCTGGCATTCTGACATAGCCCATTTCTAAAATCAGGAGGTTGCGCATACACATCATGGCTTGTACCCCGTAATGGATTTTTCCTCCAGAAACTTGTCCAATCCCCTTTTAAAGGCGTCTAGGCTAGACGCCAGCACCACATCCTGTGCCAAGGAGTTCCACAGACCGACCACACGCTGAGTAAAGATGAGAAGATGCACAGTACAGGGCTTTACTTTTCACAGAGGGAACTTTGATGGGATGGGAACCATGGTGAAAGGGCAAAGGGAGTGCTTTGCACAAACAATCCCTTATACTTCACAACATGTATGGCAAGAAATTTTGTTAACTCTTTGTCTTCCCAGAATTCTTATTGCAGGTATTCTTCTCCAGGAGATCTTGACATGCAAACATCCAACTGGATTATCTACCTCACCACCCCAATAGGGAAAGTAAGGAAAATATACCCCACACAGGTAAGCAGAGGTAAGATATAAATAAAATATACCCACACAGGTAAGAATCCTGTGCTGCAAAGTATTGATTTTGCAGCTCCCACTCATGTCTTGACCTCCCCTTCTGACCCACCAGAATGAACACATGGATTAAATGTGCTGCCTCACCATCTCTTCCTTTTGCAACAGCTAAGAGCTGGAACTCTCCCTTTTCATGAATGCCAGGAGTTCCAACCATTGCTATTGCGGATCAGAATCCCTTTGTTACCATTGCCACAGGGAGTTGAACAGTGGTTCCACTGCAGCCCCTCCCCCCCCAAGAGAGGAAAAGGGAATATTTCAAACCACCATAATCTCTCCCCAACACAGTACTACTGCAGATACTCTGGTGGCACCACTTTCACAAAAACCTAGTATGCATCTCAAGCCAGGGTGTGGTTGATTGCTATTGTCACTCTCTCTTGTTACTCTCTCTGTTTCTCCTTGCTCCCTACAGGCAGCTGCTCCACAGATGAAGACATCATGCAGACCCCAAGGACCGCCCATTGCCTCCCTATAGTGACCAGTGTGAGCCCAGCTGTTTGTTGGCAAGTTTGCTGGTCTACTCATTCCAGTCAGACCCCTGTATCTTTGCAACCTCCATGGCAGATAATGAACCAGCTGGTGCAGTCAGACCTCACTGACACCTTGTTGGCTTTCTGTTGGATTAAGTGCATTGGCACATCACTTCTGCTAGAAGGAGAGGATTAGCAATCCCAGTTGTGTGTTTCTTTTTCAGATGCTGCTCAATCACAGATCCTACTTACTTAAAATCTTGACTGGATCGCACTTGTCTCTTTGTAGCAGTTAGGAACCCCTTCTTCCCTCCCTAGTTGTTTTTTTAACTTTCCTTCAGGTGAGATTCTGTGTGTGTGTGGGGGGGGGGGAAATGGCACCTCTGCTTCCAGAATCCACAGCATCATGACTTCTTGAGGGGGGTCTCCTCAGTGATTGTGCACCCCCTGTTCTCTGCTGCTATGGTATATGGCTGGTAGTGGGGAAGCATGCTGATAGCTATGCCGAAAACGAGGGGAAGCATGCCGATACCTATGCCAAAGGGGAAGAAGGGAAGCATGCTGATCACTATGCCAAAAATGAAACAAAGGTGTGGCCAGATGGGTGGACTGCAGTTGGATCCCTGTGTCACATTCCTGCCCGGTGATTGGCTCACACAGTGCTTCCTTTGATAGTTCCATGTGCTGCAGCCTTTCAACCAGATGTACCTGATGGTGGTAATGCAAGGTGGTAAATGCTAAGTGGGTTGCTCTGTGCCTGACTCCTTCTTTGGCTGGGTGGTTACAGGTACAGTTTTGTTACAATTACAGTTCTGTGGAGTAGCCAATGTGGGTTCTAGACCAGGGTCTATGAGAGGAATTTTGTCAGGGGGTACAAAGTTTCTTCTGGGCCCCTTCCCAAAGGGGAAGGGGGACAATGGGGGCAGGCAGAATGGGGGGCAGAATAGGGCGGAGGAGGGTTCTGACAGCCACAATGGTCTTTGGTGTTCAGGTCTACTAGGCTTTTTGATGTAGAGCCCAGATCTACCCGACTATGTGGCATTAGCAGCTAGATAAAGTAATATGAAAAACCAAATACACTCCTAAGTCTCTCTAAAATTTTTGAAATATAGAAGATTGCTGAAAATTAGCATCATTGTATTTAGGCTCACACTAGAATGGATCAAAATGAACTTCTGCAGCAGCTGTAGCCCCACAGCTGGGTCCCTGAGCTTCTATACACTCCTTCATGGTTATGGGATCCACAAGCCAAAGAGCTACTGTAGCAGGCCAGTTTCATCCCAAATTGACACTGTGTTAAGGAGGGTCATGGATGCTTTCCTGGGCCTGGTGTGTATGGCTGGCAGCAGCAGTTAGCACTGCATGCACATGGTTGTGCCCCAGCATTATGTGCTGGCAGCAAGTTCAGGTGAGATAGGAAAACGTTGGGTCCCAGGAACTTTCTGGGCCCCCTCTTTTGGCTCCTGGGCCCCCTTTCTGACCCTGGGCCCGGGTACAAATTACCCCCTTTACCCCCCTCTCCTAGGCCCTGTTCTTGGCCCCCCCCCCCACTTCTTTTGTCTCTACAATGGGTGTTTCTGATCAGTCATGTAGCAGGTGAGTGCTTGATGGTTAGGACCAGGCCCTTGGCTGGTTAAACCCATCTTGCCTGGCTCTCAGCCTGTGTCTTTGCGCAGTGAGCTATCAGTACCCACCCTGCTTTGCTTGAGTGCTGCTGAGGCTCATGGTCCCCTGGCAAAGGGGTTCTTTCCAGCTGGCAAAGAAGTCCCACAGGGACTCAAAACCTTGACATGGAGAGACTTCTGTGTTTGTCTCACATAGCTCCATTGGAAATGAACATCCATTTTTCTTCCCTTGCTCTGCTAAATAATGTGTTCCTTGGAATGTGTGTCCATGTGAGTTGGACAAGGGGCTCCTAGCAGTTCTTTATTCTTGTCTCTTTGCTGGTGTTGCCACTGTAACTCCTATAGGATTGGGGGTGGTGTGGCATCCTAGTGTCATGGTGTGTGTATGTGTGATGGCTTTGAGGCATTTCCCCTTGGTTGGGAATGGTGCCTGTTACTGTGTTGCTCATTCCTAGTGGCTGGTAAGGAGGTGTAATCCCCCCCCCCCAGCATTGGTACTGTACCTGCCTCCACCCACTGCTCAGTTCACCTTGCTAACTCTGTCTAGCAATGTTGGGACTAATTGGATGTGGTGATTGTCTCCTTGGACACAACAGTGATGACACACTTTCATCAGTATACCACTCCATGGATAACGGGCTGTATAGGTCTTTTCTATAGGTGCTGGGGGTGTTACTAGGAAGGGCTATGCCAACATTGCTTTGTCAGGACAGGCTTGGCATTTCTCTCTCCTCCCCCCCACCCATTGTGCCCATGTTGGTGCCCTATTAGTGTAGCGTTATCAGGAGAGGCTTAAGATATGACAGACTTCACGCTCGCATCTGAATAGTAATGGACTTTTAGTGTTTATACAGTGCACTTCAAGTGCCGAAAGTACTTCCATTATTTGCTTAGATTAATTTTAATTAATTTAAGGACACAAAATAGTTAATTCTAGAAAAGTAGCTTTGTTTGCTTGTAGCAACAAAGAAAGTGCTATGAAATAGCAATAGCACTCTGGAGATTTTGTTAAATGCAAAATGTTCTTATCTCCGCTGTAAAGTTGTTACCTGTGTTCCATTACTGTTACTCCAGTGGTTTTTATTTCTGCTGGGTGAGAAGCACAATAGGTTTGTAGCAGTGGGCAGATGCAACTGTGA
The DNA here is from genome assembly GCF_035046505.1 of Tiliqua scincoides. NCBI lineage: Eukaryota > Metazoa > Chordata > Lepidosauria > Squamata > Scincidae > Tiliqua > Tiliqua scincoides. The sequence goes on from NC_089822.1 coordinate 149,834,828, forward strand.
TACAAAAATCTTCAGCTCTTGTGGCTGAAATCTTGTGGCCTGATTGATGTGTATACATGGAAGAAAATGAGTGGTAGAATGAACTGTATCACTTCAGCCTGAAGGTCAAGGATTCCAATTATGAATGTTGAGTGCTTTTCTGCATTCAAGATAAAACGCTGCCCTGCAGTTAGAAACCTAGCCCATCAGGGAGGAAGTTCTGTTGCAGCCCTTTGTAAGTTCACTAGGATTTTTATTCTTGTGTGCTTATTTTGTTTTCAGTTTGTTGACACAGAGTTTACTATGGGCCAGGACTGTGCAACCTGCAGCTGAGGTTTAGTATATGTCAGATTTATATCCTGTCTTTTCCCACCAGTTTTGTTTTTTCAAGACAACTTACAACCATGTGAATAATGTTTGTTTCAGCAGGAGGGCGCTTGCATATTTCTATTCATATGTAGATCTACCACCTAAGAACAAATAACAGACTCTGTCCCTCTGTCATCTTCTTTATCACTGTAAATTCTGTCACTGTAGCTTAAAGACAGAATTTTGAGAGGAAGGAATTTGATGGATATCAGTAGTGGTTCTAGCTGTTTCAACCTTGGTAGTGGAACAAAGAACAAGTTATATCCCAAAGTATTCTCACCTTCACCCCTGGATCAAACTAGGAGCAGATAACATCTGGGTCAGGGTGTAATGGATGCTCCTACCATACTAAACTAAGGTTTTTAATTAGTGACAGATCAGCAGTACTGGTACTGAAAATCCTCTGAAATCTGGTGTATATGCCATCAAAATATGATTATCTTGCCTTGTATGATTGGTTGTTCCAATAAAGCTTAACCAGGGATGAAAAGGTGTGAAGGTGGACACATAAGCAAACCCATCCTTGACTGTCATGGCTGTGTTGCTGCTAGAGATGCTTTTTTGTTTTTCTATATGATTATACTGTATTTCAACAAATAGCAAAAGCATCGTCTTGCTTGGTTTCTCAGCCCCAGGGAGGGACAGGAGTGTGCAGTAGCTCCCTCTTCTCTGGCAAAGCATGACTTCATCCTTGATCTGTGGCTTTGGGTTCAGTTACTGGTTGTTTAATGCCCTCCCCCACCACTACCATTGCTCAGGAGATTGTGCCCTTCAGAGCAAAACATGCTGCATGTGTTTAGAGGCACTATGAACTTAAATTGATTTATGGGGGGAAAAAAAAAAGCTTTCCTAGCAGGCCGAAGTGTGTACTTTCTCAGAGACTATCAACCTGCAGTGCCAAAATTTCTAAAAAAAACGAAGGTAGTTGCAGGTCAGGTGCTATTGTTTGTGCTGCTGCCTAACAGGTTTTGCACATTGCCCTACTACATTTATGGTTTTACTCACTCACGATGCCTGAAAAGCTTTGTAGTAGCACCCTCCTCCAAAACCCAGCATGCCCATGTGGAGCATATTCGTGCCAGTCACTGTATTGGTCAAAGCTGCAGCTCTGCATGAGCACCCAGCTTTAAATATTTAAGCATGCAAAATCCAGTGTGGGAAAACATCACCAGAAAGAGCCCTATTGTTTCAGAAGAGAGTTGGGAGGGTAGGGGAGAAGGCATTAATCCTGAAGGGTGCATAGAGAGCACTGGTCTTGGAATGCTGCTGTGCCTAGAATCATAGCGAGGGTGGATCAGCGTAGTACAGAGTGGGAGAAAGGAGGCGATTGTCTTGTGACTTGGTATCCATGTGAAAGGGTGGGGAAAATAAGAGTATGCTTGCTAGTTCTGGAATTCAGTATTGCCTCCCACTCCCAATCTCTCTCTATAAGACATTAGATACCTCCAAGAAGCATGTTCTAATTTGTTGGGCTGCTTGTCATTGCCTTGTCCAGAAAGTTGACCAAATTGTTTGGGATACAGATAGAATCATAGTGTTGGAAGGGACCCTCACGCCAATCAAGTCCACCCCTGCCATTATAGGTTGACCTCAACTTGAACATCCCCAATAAAGTGGCTCTCCAGCCTCTGCTTAGAGAGAATCTGGAAAGTCGAGGTAGACTGTTTCATTTCCAAAAAGTTTGTACCTGCAGGAAGCTCTTCCTAGCATTAAATTGTAATCTTCCTTGTTGTAATTTAAACCCATTTATCCTGGTCCTATCCTCCTGAGAAACAGGAAATCTACCATGTGACAGCCCTTCAGATATTTATAGATTATCATGTCCCCTCATAACTCCTCTTAACCAAACATGCCCAACTCCTTCAATGTTTCCTAATGGGACATGGTCTCCAGCCCCCTCACCTTCCTGGTCACCCTCTTTTGGTCCTGTTCCAGTTTGTCAATATCCCTCTTAATTGGTAGCTCCCAGTGTTGGCGCAGTATTCCAGTTCGGGGTCTGACTAAAGCAGAATACCGTGGTACCATTAGTTTTCACAATCATTCTCTGTCACCATGTCACACTGCCAGCTTATACTTAGCTTATTGTTCACTGAAACCCCCTAGAACTTTTTTTGCATGTGCTCAGGCAAGTGTCCCCAATCTATGTATGTGCTTCTGGTTTTTCCTACCCACATGTAAAATTTATGTTTATCCCAATTGAAGTGCCCAGTTTTCCATCCTGTCAAGATCATCCTGGATCCTGTTCTTCTAGGGCAGAGGTGTCAAACACTTTTCTTACAGAGTGCTGAATAGCATTCATCATGTCTACTGAGGGCCGAAAGTGATGTCACTAGTCTGGAAGTGATGTCATTAAACAGGTCATAACCAAAAGTAAAGACTTGTTCTCACTTAGCTGCAAATGACAGAAAACATGCAAATCTTGATCATATTTCAAGATAAGGGACAGGCCAATTTTAATGTGGACTGCCCTTTCAACAGTAACACCTCAGCACTGCTCAGAAGCTGATAGCCTGAGGGCCAGATAAAAAGCTTTTGTGGGCCACATCTGGCCCCCTGGCCTTATGTTTGACACCCCTGTTCTAGGGTATTACCTATCCCTCCCAGCTTGGTGTCAACTGCAGATTTGTTGCGTATCCTCTCTCACCCAAGTCATTTAAGAACATAAGAACAGCCCTGCTGGATCAGGCCATAGGCCCATCTAGTCCAGCTTCCTGTATCTCACAGCAGCCCACCAAATGCCCCAGGGAGCACACCAGATAACAAGAGTCCTGCATCCTGGTGCCCTCCCTTGCATCTGACATAGCCCATTTCTAAAATCAGGAGGTTGCACATACACATCATGTCTTGTAACCCGTGATGGATTTTTCCTCCAGGAATTTGTCCAGTCCCCTTTTAAAGGCATCTAGGCCAGATGCCATCACCATATCCTGTGGCAAGGAGTTCCACAGACCAACCACATGCTGAGTAAAGAAATATTTTCTTTTGTCTGTCCGAACACTCCCAACACTCAATTTGAGTGGATGTCCCCTGGTTCTGGTGTTATGTGAGAGTGTAAAGAGCATCTCTCTATCCACTCTATCCTTCCCATGCATAATTTTGTATGTCTCAATATGTATGTCCCCCCTCAGGTGCCTCTTTTCTAGGCTGAGGAGGCCCAAACGTCGTAGCCTTTCCTCATAAGGAAGGTGCTCCAGCCCAGTAATCAACTTAGTCGCTCTCTTTTGCACGTTTTCTATTTCCGCTATGTCCTTTTTGAGATGTGGTGACCAGAACTGGACACAGTACACCAGATGTGGCCTTACCATTGATTTGTACAACGGCATTATAATATTAACTGTTTTGTTCTCTATACCTTTTCTAATGATCCCAAGCATAGAATTGGCCTTCTTTACTGCCACCGCACGTTGGGTCTACACTTTCATCGACCTGTCCACCACCACCCCAAGATCTCTCCCCTGATCTGTCACAGACAGCTCAGAACCCATTAGCCTGTATGTGAAGTTTTGATTTTTTGCCCCAATGTGCATTACTTTACACTTACTGACATTGAAGCGCATCTGCCATTTTGCTGCCCATTCTGCCAGTTTGGAGAGATCCTTCTGGAGCTCCTCACAATCGCTTCTGGTCTTCACCACTCGGAAAAGTTTGGTGTCATTTGCAAACAGCTACCTCACTGCTCAACCCTGTCTCCAGTTCACTTATGAAGAGGCTGAAGAGCAGCAGTCCCAGGACAGATCCTTGGGGCACACCGCTTTTCACCTCTCTCCATTGTGAAAATTGTCCATTGACATCCACTCTCTGTTTCCTGGTCTTCAACCAGTTCTCAATCCATGAGAGGACCTGCCTTCTAATTCCCTGACTGTAGAGTTTTCTCAGTAGCCTTTGGTGAGGGACCTTGTTGAATGCTTTCTGAAAATCCAGTTATATAATATTCACGGGTTCTCCTGCATCCACATGCCTGTTGACATTTTCAAAGACTTCTAAAAGGTTTGTGAGGCAAGACTTACCCTTACAGAGGCCATGCTGATTCTCATTTAAAATATGATTCATGTTGGAAAATGCCAGGATTGTTCTGAATACAGATCTGGACAATTGAGTGGAGACCCATAAGTGGGGTCAGAGGTGGGCCTGGTTTGACCTTGAGTGAGGGCCCACCCAGCAGATCCCTGAAGCCCTCAGATATCCCTCTTTATGTGGACTAGTGGCAGAGCAACATGCTTGATTGAGTGCATTGTTCTATCAAGCTTCCTTCTGCCCTTCATATCTGCAACCAAGCTTTCTCAGAGCACCTCCTGTTGATGCAAGGGCCTCTAGAAACCCATGCAGAGGAGGAAATCACAACAGAGTAATTTTCTCTGCTGTCACCTGTGGGGATCAGGGAGGTAGGAGTAGGCACTCTCTTCCCCCAGTAGTGCTGAGGGAAGAGAGCCCCCAAACACCATCACCCTGATTGTTCTCAGATGTTGAAGAGAGTGAGTGCCCACCCCCCTTTCAGTGTTCTTAGCAGTTGAAAATACTGAAAAGAGGGGAAGAAGGATGTTCTCTTCCATCCTTTGCCCAGTGCTGCAGAGGGGCTGATGGGTGCACAATGGGGAGAGATCAGAACATGCCCGGTTCTGACTGCCCAGGCTCAATGGGTTACCCATAGGCACAGATGTTGGCCTGAGGGAACCTGTCATGGCAGTGAGTAGAAGAGCAGGTGTGTGTAATTAATGGGCTTCAACTTAACTTGGCCAGGATTCTAAGGCAAAGATTCCTGTCCTGCTTTGCCAAATTCCCTTGGTGATATAGCCTGGTGCTGTACAAGTTTACTCAAATAAGTTCAGCTGAGTTTAATGAGATTTGCTCCCCAGTGAGCATGTGTAGGATTGTAGCTGTGAAGTCCTGTTTGGACATTTTGTTCCTAAGAGAGATTGCAATCAGTTATCTTGGGGGGGAAAAAGCCACATGATTTTGGTCTGGACGGCATTGGAAATGTGCCTACTTTTAAATTTGTCTGTATCTATTTATTGGTTCAAATTATGCAGAGCGTGGAAAAAATATTTTTAATCAAATCCAAACTTAGGGAGATTACATTTAGATGCTACATGCTTTGGTAAACAAACTCGTAGACATTTGAGCCTCCCTATGTGACATAAGTTTCTTCATCTTTCCTGCTAGCTCCAAAGGCAAACTCTGTTACAGAATTTCTCTCAGTAGTGTGTCATAAGTGCACTGTGCTAATCGCATGCATGTTCATGATCCTCTATCTGTATGAACAGAGCTGTGAGTTCAGAACACGAAGTCCCTTGGGGCATATGATGAAACAATAACCCACAAATAGCAGGAGAGCCAGGATGGTATATAGTAATTCTGGTGTTTAACACCAGAATCACTATATACCATCCTGGCACTCCTGCTATTTGCGGGTTATTGTTTCATCATATGGATTATTGTCCAATCCTAGGCATTGTCTCCAATGTGGCTACTCCCAGGAAAGTGTGCGTAGGATTGCAGCCTTAACCTGGAAGATCCAGGTTTAAATGTCCACTCAGCTATAAAGCTTCCAGGGTGATCTTGGGCCAGTTACTATTTCTCTCAGCCTCACCTACCTCATAGGGTTGTTGTGAGGACAAAAGGAGGAAAAGAACTATATATAACACCTTGAGCTCCTTGGAGGAAAGGCAGTATAAAGGGCAGTATAAAAATGTGAATAAATAAAATATGTATGCCCCTTACAGACATTCTAGGACTTGCCAACACTAGTCTCCAAAGGTTGTTTCAAAGCCCACCTCTCTTTTATCTGGTGGAGCCCCAAATTCAAGGATTTGGTGAAGGAAACAAAGCAGCTGGTAGAGCTACTCTGGCTATTGTTGCTTAGGGCTAGTGGTGCCCATGCCTGTAAGTCTATGCAGTTCTATAAAGCAGGGGTTGTAGCAACTCGGAACACCTTCCTTTGATGTTGCCTATCAACAATGCCAAATTGCCAGCTAATGAAAACTACCTTCCTTCCTCAGAATTCAAAGGGGCTGCATTATCTTTGTTCTATGTAAATCTGTGGAGGTGATCTGTCCATCCTGATCTTTGTGTAAATATTTAAAAATTGCAGTCTTTCATTGCTCTGCCTGCCTTAAATGCTTAAGCCTCATCTGTCCCTGCAGATGGCTTTGGGGATGCTGGTTCTGCACAGGTAGGACAGCAACCTGGCTTAGAGTGCTTTTAAATTTCCCGGGAGGTACGTTACAAGCCAGAGCTCAGGCACCCACTGCTAGCTCTACATTCTACCCCCTGAGGAACAGTGTGGTGACAAGTGCTGTAATTTTGGGCCAGTTTTTTGGTATTCCTCCCCCCTCCCCCGCTAATCCTCTGATTCTTTGTGTTCAGTCTGCTTGATCTTTGCTGTTTGCTAATTTCTAGGCCAGTGCCCCTTTCAGACATAAATAATACAGCTGTATTATATAACAGATTATGTAGGGTTTATCTTGGATACCTGCCCAAGTCCAACAGTTGTGGTAAAGCTTGAAACGGAGCTAGCCATGGCTGGGCCATTTTAGTTCTGGTATTTCGAGCATTGTTCACAGCCATTAACGGAAAAATCAGATCCCAAAGTTGGTAGGAATTGACCTGCTTATTGAATAGTAATGTCCTGGCATCTTCTTAATTCAGATGCAGGATTCAAAGCTGCAGTTTTAAATGGAAATGTTTGCTATTTTCAATAATCTTGATGGTAATGGATCTCCATGGCAACAAACAGTGTATATGTGAGAAGAGTTTAGATGAATGAAAGCAAGAGGGCTGCTCCTGTATTGTAATCATTTATTATTTTTAGCAAATCCCAGAAGACGGATTGCATTTCTTTGGTTGGGACAAAAGCCCTATAGGGAGACTGCGAATGGCCTAATCGCAGGCCTTTGAATCTGTAGTAGCTACCATGCTTGCCCTTTTGTAGGGCAAATCAGAATGATTTCTCCCCCCTTGTGATCCCCACTTATGCTTTAACAAGCTGTATTCGCGAGTTGTCACCATCATGCATAGCATTTGAATACTTAGAACTAGGATGAGCTGATATGGGCTTTGCACCTTTGAAAAAGCACTGTGAACAAGGAAGTAGTGATCTCAGTACATCTTTGAGAAATTGCACAGATAGGCTCATCACTGTGCTCAAATCCTCTTTTTTTTTAAAAAAAAAAAAAGTCCAACTTGTGACTGCAAACAATTAGGTGAATTGTCCCTTCTGTACTTGTTCTCCTAAGTATGTTAAAACCTTCTGCAGCCAGGTGGCGCTCTTATCTTAACTGGAGTAGATGAGGATCATATCTGTTTGGCTGTGCTAGATTTAGAGCTTCAAGCCAGAACAGCGCGTCTTGTCTTTGTCCACATTTTGAGCTGCAGCAAATGCTTTTTCATGTGGCTGTTGCAGCTTGCCAAGAGTCTGTATCTGCACTGACAACTTCTGTTGGCAGGGGATCCATACCTTGATTCCCAAAGTGAACCTATTCTCATGCAGAACCAATCTCTCAAGTCATGAGCAAAAATGGGTTTCGATTATTCTTTTGCCTCCATGATGGCTGTGGCTCCCAGTGTGTGCATTGCAACACCCTGGGGCATTGTGGGAAGCCCACCACTCAGTACAAGCCTAAAAATAGCAGTAAGGAGGTGTGGCAGCCAGAGCTGCTGTGCATGAAAATCACATACTCAACAAAGCCCACCCTGGCTCCCTTGCTGTTATTTTTCGGCCTCCAAACCTGGAAATGGCCGGTGATGTTTAGTGCATGATGCGTTTCACGTCATTACAATTTGCTGGGTTGGCAGCATGAAGGGCATCAAGAGCCCAGTGACTTCAGGAAGCGCTGCATGATACATAAAGTGCTCTTTTCCCTACTGGAAAAGGTTGCACCTTTGAGATGCTTGTGGCTCCGCCAGTGTCATTCTGCACTCCTTATATCCTCTCAGGGGGTCAACCACCTACTGAGGACTGAACTTTGCAAGGCCATTACACCAGTGTAGCTATAATAAGCTCTGTTAAAGTTGCTTAGTAAAGAAAGTCAAAGACTGGCCTCTCTTCTTTAATGGTTTACTGAGGATAATCGAATCTATTAGCCTAGAATCAGCCATTCTGTTCCTTGGGGAAAAAGGTCAGGTGTTTATCATGAATCTGGCAGCTGACTGTATGATGATGACATGATATGGTCTCTGCTCAGCATGGAAAAGGGCGGGGGGGGGGAGCCAAGCAAGTGTTGGGGAGGGCACCAGGATGAGGTCTCTTGTTATCTGGTGTGCTCCCTGGGGCATTTGGTGGGCTGCTGTGAGATACAGGAAGCTGGACTAGATGGGCCTATGGCCTGATCCAGTGGGACTGTTCTTATGTTCTTATGTTAGCCTCTGGTCATGCTTGAAAGAGAAACAACTTTACATACAGTAGGTTCTGTCTTTTGGTAGCGGTAAGAGGGGTGGTGTTTAAACACCCTGTTTCATGAAAGTTAATCTGGCAGTTTATACTCTGCCTTTCTACCACCAAAGAGGCACCCAAGGTGAATGACATGCTAACAGACATGCAAAATAAAAGGGAACAGTACTTGCCCTCCTCCCCCTTTGCGACTTGGTTATCGGTGATGCTGCATATTGATATTGGTCCATGGGTATTTACAGTGTTCTGAGAAGAGTGTGGTAGTGGCCACTGCTGCCACTTTTCTATCCTTGGGGGAAGAAGAGCTGGACAGGTGAATGGTTAAGGCTCCCCACACTTCATTTTGGCCCCCAGGGAGGAAAAAGCCACAAAAGGATGAATAGATCCAATCTTGTGCAGAAAGGGATTCCATCCATTGCTGTATAGAAGGTAATTCATGGCATTTCTTGGCAAGAGCTGGGTCGAAAGACAGAGTTGCAACCAGTGCAACTGATCCCAGCAGCCAGTGGTGACGCTAGCTTTTGGAGAATTATGAGCCAGAAGTCCTGCTGTGTCATCCAATAGTTCAACTCTGTGCTTCAGAAGCTTTGTGCCTTCTGCTCTTTCATGGTGCTGAGGAACCAGATAGCAGATGGGTGCAAGCTCTCCTTCATGCTACCATCCACAGCTGCTGCTGCTGAAGCAGAGGAAGACTTTCATCCATTTGCTGCCTGGTTCCCAGTTAGCTATCCCAGCTGGGCACCTAATGAGGAGGGGAGTCGGGAGTAGGCAACAGCACGATGTGGACATAGTAGGCATCATGGACCTGTTTCTACATGCCTCAGCTCCTGCTGCAGTGTCAGGGGACAGGGCATTTGAGTAATGTAAAATGGTACTAGGGAAGAAGCTAATCTGCTGCTCCTCCACAATTGTTCTGTAAGCATTCCCAATGGGCCCTTGCTTACTGGGCAGCAGTGGGAAGCAGCAGCAACAATGGATTCTCAGGGCTTTAGCTAAACCCAGGTGTGGAGTCACCCCTGCCACCAACTAGCCAATCTGTGTTTTGGAAAGGCATCTCATCCTAGAGCGAGTCCAAACTTTTTGGCAGGAGGGCCACATCTTTCTGACACTGTGTCAGAGGCCAGGGGGAAAAAAGAGTTTACATTTAAAATTTGAATAAATTTGCATAAATGCATTAGAGATGGAACTTGCATTAGATATGAATATAAGAGGGGGGAGAGAAAATCCTTACTACAGCAACCACACTTGCTCCAAAGCAGAACTAAACTAAAATGGAATGGTGGGGGAGGAATTTCCTGGACTGCAGCAACCACACTTACTCACCCCAAAGCAGCAGATGTAAATGGGAATCTCGGAGCCAACAGAGGGGAGACTGCTACAGCAATAGCAGTTCCTAAACTCCCTTCTCCACCCAGCTGTATGCAAGCATCTGCTCCCTTGTCCTCCTGGCAATCCCATTTGTGCTTCTTTACAGTCCCTCTTCTTGCTGCCAACCAATTTATCTGGTGGTGCTCTCCCAGGACCCTCTGCAGGTCTTGTGAGAGCTCAGGACAACTCAGCCTTTGCACAAGAGCTGTATTTTCTTGCGCCTGTGCCTGTAAGGTTGGAGCGGAGATCTCTGCTGGGCTAGAGGATTACAAGGGAACAGAGACTTCTTGTGGGCTGGGTGATGGCTCTCTGTGGGTCAGTTTTGGCCTGCAGGCCAGGGTTTAGGGGCCCCTGCCCTAGAGGACCTCCATGCTCCCTTCCAATTCCAACATTCTATAATCACCTCCACTCTTCCTTTTGGACAAGTGGGGATGAAAGTGCTGCAGCGTCTTGCTGTGGAGGCCATGGGCAACTGTTGCAGATGCTGGCAACAGCAATGGGCAGAACAGCTGGCAGGTGGGCACATGGCCACTCCTTCTCACATGCTCAGTTTTGAAGAGAGCAGGGAGAGGAGAGGGGAGTGCATCCAGACCTGCCACCCAAAGCATCCCCCTTCACCATACTGCATTGTAGAGCCAACACTCTAGCAGAGTGTTGTAGACAAAAGTGGACAGGAGATGAGATTAGTTGACCCCTTTTCAGGAATGGTCAAAGCTGCCATATTGTCACCTTCTATTTACCTTCTTACTCCTATAAGAATACTAGTCAGATTCACACTGTACTAGAGAAACCAGAAGTCGCAGCTTCAGGGCTTTTCACACGGGTTATAGATCTAGTTTGGGAGGCTATCACTAGGTGTCCTTTTCCAACATTTTTAGTGAGCAGAACTGTAGCTTCTAAGAACATAGTAGCCCAAGAGGTTGGCAGCATAGGAACAGGGCTTTATTTTGCTTCAGATGGGACCAAAGCAGTTTTTTCTGTTATTGATATACCATCTGCTGGGTCTTTATATTTCCCTCAGCAATGTGGTGAAGAAAGAAAGAATGTGGTGTTAAGAAATGGACTGTGAGTAGAGCCTAAAATGTCCGCATATGCACACATCATTCACGTACTCCTAGGTTCTTCAAAATACAGACCTGTCACTATTGGGTATCATATAGCAAAGGCAGGAGCTAATGAAATTTGACAGATTCTGAGCTCAAGGAAAAGCGAGGTACCATACAGCAGCCAAGTTTATTTCTTTAATTAAAATAGTATTTATATTCTACCTTTCCTCTCTGAAAAAGACATTTAAGTTGGCTACAATTTAATAAGCAAGGTTTGAGGGATGTGTTCACTAGAACCAACCAGAGTGACAATCATTTTCCTAAGAATTTGTGAATCTGGTCTCACTCCGATCCATCTCTTGAGGCTTCCATTGTAGAAGCCCAGGCTGAGCTAGACAAACTTTTCATGCTGGGAAAAATTACTTGTTCTCTGGCATATATTTAAGGGGAAAAGACATTTCATGACTGAGCAATTTATTCCCCAGTGGGAAAACAGAGGCACAGAGATTGCATAATTAACATTTTCCAGTCTTTTTTGTCCTCAGTGGGGAAACCCCAGCCATGTGCCCCATGGAGACCTCACAGCAAGCCCTGACACAGCTGCAAACTTCCCTCATCCCACCCCCACCCAGACCCCACAAAATAATAGGGAGAGGTCTTTCAGCAAGAAGAATATTCTGGTCAGTGACACAGATAAGGCAAGCTCCAGTACCCCACCACAGAAAAAGGCTGGGAAGTAAAAAGAGGCCCATCTTCATCTCTTCTACTTCTTCTTTGGAACCTTCTCCTTTGTTACCATATCAGAAAACTCTGCAATGGAAAAAATTAAAATAGGTGGCTCTGAGGTCCAAATGGGGTCATGTTTGCTCCTTTCTTTCTTTCTAACTTAGGCTGCAGTCTGGGAGTAAGTCCCATTCAAAACAATAGAAATAAGCATTCACAGGATTGCACCACCACCACCACCACGAGTCCCACCCCATGAACCATCATGACTTTTCAACAGCCCCTTTTGTGGACCTCAAGTCCTCCAAGAATAATCAGCAGATGGAGGCCCTTTTCAGCAGTGCAGTTGCTGGGCGTTTGTGCTGCTGTGAGAAAATGGCTCCAGTCACATGGTGGTGACTCCCACTAAGCAGCATTCTTACCACTTGGGGATGTGTGGAGCAGTTTAAAGTGTCCTCCACCTGGTGGCTATAAAAGGTATGAACCCAGGGATTGGCAAATCCAGCACAGTCTGACTTGAGTCAAGTATGAGTCTCCACCCTGTGATTCAAGTTGAAAACGAGTCCTAACAGGCACTTTTCAAGTTGCCCGGAGCATTTTCGAGACTTGAAAATACTCGAGTCATGAGTCTTTTTGATACACGTCTCAGTTGCAGGAAAAAAAAATGGAGCTGCTGCTGGGGTGTGTGTGGGTCAGAACTCTCCCCTGCTGTTCCCATCCCCTCTGCAAACAGGGATAGACTGCATGAGAGTGGGGACAGAAACTACAAGAAGGAAGACGGTCATGCGCAGCGGCTGTGACGCTTACTAGGATGATCTGATCCTTTGCAGCTCTACCCAGAAGTAGTCCCACTTGAGCTTGTGATTCAGTGGGGCTTTCTTCCCCCGAGTAACAATGGAACTCACAGCAGCCATGTGATTGGAAAGTGCAATGAACCACCCCCTCTGCTTCCCTGCCTCCTTTTTCCCTGGGCTTCTCCAGCCAATTCCAAGGCAAGAACCTCTTGGAGCTCTTCCTCCTGCCCTCCCTCATCCAAAGAAACAACACAGGGCAACACACATTTTGCTTCTTTAAACGTTACACCAATTCCTCGTGTATATTTGGGGTGCCGATTCCAATAATGGCATCCGTTTTGCCCCATCACATCTAGTTCTGGAGATACAGCATAGCCTCTTTAGTGAATGGTTCAAGCAGCTTCCTCATGAGGAAGCCTACACCATGCATGTGTGGGGATCGAATGCCAAGTCAGGGGCCCTTGACTTGAGTGTTTTGCTGAGTCTTCCATGCGTATGACTTGAGTGTAAAAGAGTCAGCAAAAAACAGTGATTTTTGTGATTCAGACTCGGGTCACCTGACACAAGTTCCCATCCCTGTATATTGCCCTAAAATGGCTTCACTTTGCCACTCCAGATTAAGTGGACAGTGGCTTAGGCTCTAAGCCTGTGGGTTCCAGCTTCCAGTTTGGAAGCTGTCACATGGCCAGTGGACCAACTGGATAACAATGCTGGCAGGCAAGCAACTTCAACTCGTAATTCTTGAACTAAAAGCCAGACATGTGAATGGTGTATAATGTGGAGTAACACAGGTCTGGGGATTCTTCCATTGATTACTCCGCCTAGTCTCTACCTGCCTGTGGGCAGCTTGCCCCACTCATCTTTTCCTCCTGCTTTAAACAACTTGCTGTGCATCTCCTCTGAATCTCTCTGGGCTTAATGATGCCCTTCATACCAATCCCAAGTGTAGTAGTTGAACATGAGCATCAGCTCTTCCTAAAGTTCATTATCCATTTGTCTAGACTCAACACTTTCACACATTCCTCTAAAATACTGGAGATAGGGAATTGGGCTAAGTAGACACCTACCTCCAGTGCTAATGAAGACTGTTCTTAAGTCACTGTCCCTTTCCAGAGGACCAAAGTCTTAACAATATAATCTGTAAAACAGTCCTCATTGCTATAGCACATTCTCTGCCCACCTTGAAAGTCAATCCGTCCATCCCCATCCGTGTCAGCTGCTTGAATCATGGCTTCAACCTCTTCATCTGCTAAAGGCGTCACTGGCATGTTGCTGGGTATTGTGGCTAAGATGTACCTAGGGGCAGGAGGAAAAAATTGTGTTGGGGGGGATGTGTAGCTGAGTTTACTCTTCAGGCAGTAGCAGAGTGAGTATAAGAACCAAAGCTTTCGTTTTGAGAAGACCTGTTCTTCCACATCTCAGGTGGGAGGAATGCAGTGTTCTTCCCCTGGAACTTCTACTCTTCTGGGATGTCCCCTGTCTTTTTCACTCTGATAGAGGATTTCAGCCAAGAAAAAGGGTGAAGCTTAACTGCTATTTCAGATCCACTCTAGTTGAGCAGAGTTGGGACTTGAGCACACAGTAAGGTGACCAGATCACATGCAGGAGAGGAAAGAGGTCTTGTATTATTAATAGCTGTGGAAAAATGGAAATTTCAACAGATCGCTGAACATACTGGGGTGATAAAAGTTGCACACTTTGTGATGTACTCTACTGCACAACAACTGTAGACAGAAAAGTACTATCCTGTATTGCACTAGACACTCCTCATAGTAGGATGGAGAGGGACTAGATATGAAACTCCACTCTCATTCAAGCTGAATGGTTGGATGCTAACACATTTGATATTGAGGCAGAGAAAAATGACAGAAGGCAGATAGCAGCAGTTCTTCTGGTGCTTAGATCATACTCCTTAGCCAAGATGATTAGCTGCTGATTTTTCTTTGAAGGGGTGAGGAAATGGTGAAAAATCCTCCCCGAAGAAGAAAAGCAGGTGCCCATATATTCCAGCCACTGAATAGTGACAGAGGAATGACAGGTTGGGTCAATGAAAAACACTTCTTGTGGGGAGAGAAATGTGAGATTTGGAGCATCCAAGGAATGTTCAGATGAAAGGGCTACAAGTCAACGAGAGGGAAGAGTGTAGCAGCTGAGGGGCATCAAGGACATTAATTAGTAGGGATGGCATTATTTTGCCAAGTAAAGGAACCTCTGCAGTGGTGGAAATGCTGTCCTTATAAAGATGTAATTCATTGCCCAGGACTGAGTCACATCAATTGCCCACCTAATCCCAAACTCCTGCCACTTGTATAGGGTTTGTTTTTGGCTGGCCTTTCCTAGTGCTAGAGGTAGCAGCAGGCTCTAGGGGAGGGGCAGCGCCCGGGGCCTACCTGACTCGCTCTTCTCCTCATGGGACCATTCTGCAGGTGACGCTGGACCCTGCGGAACACTGATCTGCACCCACCCTCCCATTTCTACAGTCTGGCCCTTGCTGGTTGCTGTTTGGAGCTGGTAGGGATTTTTCTGTTTGCCTGATTGGCTCTTGGCAGGCAGTTTTTTCGCCTATCCGAGACTGTGGTTGGATTGGTTTCTTTTCCTTTTCTTACTAACTTGGTCACTTTGTCTTGCAAGTCTGTGCAGGCGCAAAGGCTTGTGGGTTTTTGGTGTGCATCCAGAGGTCAACTAAGACAGGGAATAACCCATCTCCCACTCCTCAGTTTTACTCTGGCACAAGGGGCTGGCAGGGTAGCCTCCGGCCCTTATCATTGGCCTGCCTCAAATGCTCACCAGCCTGGGCAGGCCTACAGGGTTCAACTGCCTCCACCCTTCTGGGGGTTGACCATGAGAAGTTGTGTACCCTTGCAAGGGGAGTGGCTTTGAGTCAGGGAGTTATCACCTGCCTGGAATCAAGCTTTCCTCTGATGTCCATTCAGCAAGCTGCTGTTGTACCATTCTCTGCAAGTCTTCAGGTTTCACTCCTCTGTATTCTACTGCAATCAAGTGGCCCTTTCATCCATATATATGAATGTGGTTATTGGAGGGTGCACAGGCAATCTCTGAATTCTTAGCAAGGCTGAATGACAGCTGGCTTTCAATGTAGCATTTCAAATCTCAGGCAAGCCTTTTCTGAATATGATCTTTTTCGGCATTTGCCTTGGGACTGAAAAGTGGACATATGAATCAATGAGATGATGTACTCTCTCTCTCTCTCTCTCTCTGTGTGTGTGTGTGTGTGTGTGTGAATAAAGAAAACACACACAGCTGCCTATGTTGACCCCTTCCTGAGCTGCACAGTGACTGGTGGCAAAGTGATCTTACTTGATTTCATTCCACTCGATGTAGCCACTGCCATCCTTGTCAAGCATCTGGAAGGCCTTTCTCAATTGCACCTCCCGCTCATCTGATGACTGGAACTTCTGCATGTAGTCGAAGAACTTGGTGTAGTTGAATGATGCTGCAACAGAGAGGGTGAACTTTCATTCAAAAGTGACCTTTGCTAAGGTGACAAGGGTCGGCGCTAACAGGCTTTATAGATGCTCAGTGAGTGAGTTCTGATTCCTCCATGCAGGGCAGAATAATGGGGCCACTCCTCACTCAACACAGAGGCGAGGCAAACCCAGATTTGTCACAGAGGAACAGCCACTGTCAAGTGCAGCCCTCTAAGGAGTGCCCCTGCAAAAGTAGTTGGTACATGCACACTTTACATCTTTGGGACCTGCTGCAAATTACATACACTCTGTAAAAGTGAATTTGGAAGGAGCGGTGAGTTGGCAGTGTGTGTGTGTGGGGGGGAGTCCTTAACCCCCTTTTTTGCTGTAAATAACCAAAAGCATTTATTCCTATCCCAACCCTCTTTTCGAAATACATGCATACACACTTAGAACCCCGCAAAGGAAAAACAGGTCAGAGTGCAGCACTTTGGAGAAAATGGCAGGTGGGGAAAAAGTTAAGCAGCTTCTCCATACTCACAATCTCTGCTCAGAAAGAGACCATTGGGTCTGTGTTACATACACTGGGTTGAAGTCCATACATTTGTCCCTTAGATGTGCCCTGAAAACATTTTGGGTATCCACCTCAATCACGTAATGTGTGAAGTACGTTAGTGTGGAGACCCAGAGGAATTTCTTTGCTCCACTCTTGCTCTATTTGTTAGTGAAATGTGGTGGTGGGAGTTGTGTGGGTGATTGCCTCTCACGACCTTGGCTCACTAAACTTATTCTTTACCCTTCAAGTAGATGTCTGTCATGATGTATTTTCTCACTGTTCATGTATGCTGGATGATATATGATATTTTATGGGGCTGAAGGTATAGAGAATATTGCTTTAAGTGTAATTTAAAAAAAATTACATGACTCTCAGGTCTCTTCCCACCCCAGTATTGTGGATAGAGCTGCTGTCAAAGAAATAAAGGAAGTGACTGAACTCTGAAAATGCTGGTGTTGCCTGCCTGCAAGCCACAACGCTTCATCCTAGAACAGGGCCCTGTGAACTCAAGCCCAGGGGCCAGATCTGGCGTTTGGGTAGATCCGTCTGCCCAGTGGGCGGACTTCCATATGATTCTTCTCCTAGGTAGATCTGGGCTCTGGGATGTCCTGGGCAGTCACCTCTGCCTGAACATCCTTGTTGCACAGCCTTCTGGGAAGCTCGGCAACAGGTGAAACTGCCCAGAGTCCAGATCTTCCCAGGAGAGGAGCCATGTGGAGGCAGAACAAAAAGCTGCAGTCTGGATGGGGGCTGCATTTTCTGTACACAGTAGTCGCAACTTTGGGTGCCACTGTCCTAGAAGAATGGGAAGTATAGGTAAGGATGGGTTGCTGTTGAGAAGCATAAAGAGGCATCTCAACATTTGTTAGATGGCCTGAATGTTGCAGTTACTTTGACCACCTTACCTCTCTTATGCAAGCTAAAACAGAGTTTTTTCTTCTTCTTGAGGACATGTCATCTGTGGTTTATAATCACTTGAGGAGACAGTTTTACCTTGTTAGACACCCCTCTCAGAGTCAGAAGATGAGGCTAGGCCACCTGTCTATTGGTATATTCCTGAAAATGTTAGCAGAGCTGAGGAAATTAATCAATCTCACACACAGGTAAGCTCTGGTTTTGTTAATTAGGACTTTACTGCAACAAGGACAGAACTGCTGCCATTTTTACACAGGCAAAACAGCAAGAAAGGTAAAAGAAGCTGAAGGGAGGTGTAGTGGCTAGAGGAGAGAGCAACCCACAAGCCTCTAACCAAGTAACAAGATAAATAGGTTATATCTCTCCCTGCTAGATAAGGCCAATATTTATACCCTTTCTTATATACCTGAGTGGCTCTGCTCATATGCTGTTGCTCTTCCAACAGAAAAAATGACTGCATAACCCTGAAGACTTACAACCCAATCCTATGCATGTCTACTCAGAAGTAAGTCCCATTAGAGTCAATGGGGCTTACTCCCAGGAAAGTGTGGATAGGATTGGGCTGTCAATTTTTTATGTGCCAGTCTAACAAGATAAACAATTGGGTGGTTCCAATTTCACATTTCAGTTGGGTGAACCTTTTAGGCATGATAGCTTCTGACAGTATAGTTTTGGTTAGTCTAATGGCATATATTCAAGATTGCTTAATGCAGATTAGTTAACCCCCTTCACACTCATTACTCTGTACTCAGAGAGCTAAAAGGATTGTGTTGTCCACTCTTTGAATGCAGGCTTGTGAGGAGTGTTGATTCTAAATGCTTTCGTGTGTGCATGGAACCTGAGAACACTCGTTCCTCTGCATAAACCTAGAGTTCTACTGTGTTTATTCACCCAGAGTCACACCAACATTCTCTTGTAAATACTTGCAAGTTCTGTCCCCTTCTCTCCTTACTATGATGCCTCACGTCTGAAGGCAGCAGATCAAGATCCTTGTCAGACAAAGATGTGCCCATGGCCAAGGCCACCTTCTTGACTTGGCAAGCAAAATCATCCGCCATTCTGTTTGCAAAGGAAATTGAATGTAAATGTAGGAAAAAGTCGTTTTGTCACAATCAGAAATGCTAATCTCAGGCATTCCCCTTGAACCCTCATACCCACCTTCTAAACAATTTCTCTGTACAGAGGGAATAACAAAAGCAGAGAAGGACACCAAAGATCAGCTTCTGAACAGCAACTAGCTAGTCTCATGTCTGCTTTAAGGTAATAGCTATACAAATCTATGCACACAATGGGAGTAGGCCCCACTGGATGGTCCCTACTTTTGAGTTAACATGTCTAGAATTGGTGCTGTTAGACTTTATAAACCACTTTTCAGGTGCTCAAACACATATTATGTGAATAATCCTTACAAGCACTCCATAAAACAGGGCCATATTATTGTTCTTATGATGAAGGCTGCCTGGTGAATTTCTGGCTAAAGTGATATTTGGACCAGTGACCTCATTGTTTGTGCTCTCAGCCACTATGCTACACCTTTACATATAACATTTTGCATGCATTGTACTCAGTGATGGGAAGGCACAATAACACAGTATCACCAAGCTCAAAATAGTGGATACTGAAGATAAAGGCAAAAGGGCTATGGAAAGATGGCAACTCAAGCAGGGGTCCAAAAAAAAAAACCACAAAGCCTGAATCCCCACGTTTAATGAAATGTTTGGAAACTAATCATACACAGAGCTGTGAAAGCAGAGCTGTCTTGAAACAACTGTTTAAAGTAGGAAGGAACAGCATTTAAATCAAGGAGAAAGACTATTCAGGATAGTGACATAACCTCCAAATATCTAAATGTGAGCTCTGCAGGATAAAAACAGGCACTCTTGGGTTCTTATAGCACCCCTTTTCTCAGTCCAAGGATCCTTTCCTGAGAATCCCCCACCCACTTCTCCAAATTGCTGAAGGTCTTGGGTTTCTATTCTATTCACTTATGCTGCAGTGAATTGTCTTGTGCTTCTGAAGCTGGTGTGTCAGTAAATGCACCATAACAATTTCCATTTTTTAAAAGTCTAAGAATGTTTAATGCTTTGTCTGATTGACCTATTTGTGCTTGGTATAGAAAATTGCAGCTCAACCAGCAACTGACCTAGCATGGGGCAAACAGGGCAAATTCCCCAGGCGCTGGGTTTGCATGATCCTAGGACTGCCCTCATTAGGGCTCCTGACGTAGTTGGAAACTGTATTTCCAGTTTTCTGTTTAAGTACAGTTTAAGACCAGTCAGTCTCACGGTTGTGTGAGGCTCCGTCACAGAAGGTGGGGGGTGGCTTATCGTGTGTGTGTGGGGGGGGGGTCTTGTGGGGGCAGCATTGTGAACCTTTGTCCCAGGAGTAGGGTGGGCAAAGTCTGCCACTGAACTCAACCAAATTTAGCAAGATTTTTTTCTCTGGTGATTGCTGGAGAGTTGGAAGTTTTGCACTGGCAATTTGATGTCCTTTATGAGGTGCCTAGTCCCAGGGGAGGCAGAGTCTAATCCTCCAAGGGACAGACGGAGCAAGTTCTCACTGGCCTGGGTGCAGCATGTGAGAAACAAGGAAAAAGGCACATCTTGCACGCCTCAGTGGCCTCAGAGTTGTAGAGGGGAGAGGAAGGTTAGGGCTGCACCTTAATCCTCCTCCTCCAAGGGTCATGTCACTGAGGGTTGCTGCCAAATTTCCCTGCAAGCAGGGCCTACAGGGTGCACTCCCTCTATTCCTAGTCCTGGCCAAAACGTGTCCATGGCTGGATCCTTTGTTGCTTGTCACACAGGTGCATTGCTCCCTGTTCTGCCTTTCCCACTCCCCTGAACCCAGATGTAGCATCATGGTTGCTGTGGCAACCAAGTCATGCGCCACATTGTCTAGGGAACTTGAGGATTGTTCCTATGCGGTTCTTATAATGGTGGTGTCCCGTGCTGCTTGACAGAACATTTGTGGGCTTGCTTTGGGGAAGGAAGCAGTCACAGTGGCAATGTCTGGTACCTCTGGACCCAGACACTCCATGCGCATTTATGTACAGTAGAAGCAAGATGCAACGCCCTGCTGCGGAGGAAGGTGATGCGACATCTTTAGGCAATGGGTTCACTCTTGAAGCACCATCTTGGCTTTCAGTCCAAACTTACCATTCTTCCTTTGGATTGAGATAAAGCTGAAGCCAGCTATGCATAGCATTGGCAGCTTCCCCCCTCCCCACTAATGATATCACCAAGAAACCTCCCTCTACCACAGTCAGTTTTGTGCTTTAAAAGAAAGTATCTTTTTAAACAAGGTGGTGAATCGGCAAATAAATTTATGAATATTCATGGTACTATGAATAGGTTGTAGCACAGTGAAAAGCTGACAACCTAACTGAAGTATGGGGTGGATAATAATTTGTTCTAAATGTTATTGTAGTGCTGTTGCATGATTGTAGTGTTGTTTTACATCAATCCATTTTTCTGTAAGCTTCTTCAAGTTCCTTGTGAAGAGAGGCAACATATACATTGTTAAACAAGTAGCATCTATCTTTACCCTAAGAGACTTTCCCTCTAGTGAGAGGGCTGACACCAGAAGACTGACACATTTAGTGCAAAGGTATACACTTTAACTCTTCAAAAGGCACAACATCTAACCAAAAACCAAATTTGGACAACATAGTTACAAGAATTTGCCAGGAGCAAGTAGCTGAAAATGAGAACTATTCTTGGTACAAAAATGCAAAGGAGGGTATGTAGATGTCTGATTTAAGCCATTTTTGCCCAACGTTGCATATACGCAACAGGGACCAAATGTGTACACCTGTGGGCTGGACAAAAATGGGTTAAAGAAATGTATTGTTATTCACGGTCACACAGCACAGAAAAAGGGGCTCCAGATTTAATGTGCAACTACACAGATTTTCTACAGAATATTCCGGGGGGGGGGGGATGTTCTTCGTGCAAGAACAAATAGACAACCTAATACATCATTTGGAGAACTTGTAATGTCAATTTTAGACAGTTGGGTTGTGTATGTATTCAGGGTTACAATGCCTCAAAGTGCACATGCACACACATGCATGAATACATATGAATACACCTTTCACTTTTCTGTGTTCCTATGGCAAGTCTTGGACATTGGCTCATTCCATCCTATGCAAGAAGGAGGATGTATATAGCTCCTTTAGTCCATTTCTTAAAGCAGCGGTGTCAAACTCGTTTCACCCAGTGGGCAGAATAGCCTTCAAGGCACCTGCTGAGGGCTGGAAGTGATGCCATTAAGCAGGAAATAACATCATTAAGCAGATGACTAGAAATAAGCACTTTGTTCTCACTTAGGAACTCATTAGCTACAAATGTCAGAAGAGAAAATATGCAAACTTGATCATATTTCCAAGATTTGGGAGAGCCCAGTTATCACACAGCATAGTAGCTGAGAGGTACTCTGCAAAGTGATGCCTCCGCAGAAGCAGCACTGCTGAAAGGGCGGTCTGCTTGATCATTGGTTTCTCTCAGCTTCTCAGCAGCATTTCCTTCTCCCTTTCTCACCCCTGTTGGTTTGCCTCTTTCTCTGTATTGTTTCTTGCCTTCTGAGGCATCTTTCTATCTCTAGGGTCTCAGCAGATGTGGTGTTGCTGAAAGGGCTGCACTAGGTTGGTTGGCAACCTTCAGTCTCGAAAGACTATGGTATAAGCCTACAACACCTGGTATTCCCAGGCAGTCTCCCATCCAAGTACAAACCAGGCCTGACCTTGTTTAGCTTCCAAGATCAGGCATGTGCAGGGTAACAGGTGATTTTCAACCCTTCTTGCACTAGGACAGCCCACTTATCATGGGGACCAGATAAAAAGTGACATTACTGCAGAAGGATGGCCTGCATGATAATTGGGTTCTCCCAGCACCATTCTTTCAGCAGTGCTACTCATGTTGATGCATCACTTTGTAGCTCAGCAGCGGATGGTGGTGAGAGCCCAGTTATCACAGAGGCCAGATAAAGAGCATCCATGAGCCGATTCCAGCCCACAGGAGGAAAAATCCATTATGGGGTACAAGCCATGATGTGTATGTGCAACCTCCTGATTTTAGGAATGGGTTAAGTCAGAATGCCAGATGTAGGGGAGAGCACCAGGATGAGGTCTCTTGTTATCTGGTGTGCTCCCTGGGGCATTTGGTGGGCCACTGTGAGATACAGGAAGCTGGACTAGATGGGCCTATGGCCTGATCCAGTGGGGCTGTTCTTATGTTCTTATGTTCTTATGTTCTTATGCTTCACACCCCTGTCTTAAACCATTTCCCTTCACAGAGGTACGTTTGAGGGATATTCAGGCATCCACCGTTGACTTCAGAAACACCCCATGATGAGAGCATGCTATTTACTGAGATTATCTTCTATTTAATCCAAGGGAAGGAAGCTTTCGATTGCCTGCTAAAACCACAGGCAGATTTCAAATTCCAGTAAATCCTGTTGCACTGAGCTGGCTGCTCATCTTGCCAATCAAGCTGCCTGGGCTCATTCTCTTTGGCTCTTTCCCCCGCCACTGGCAGCCAAGTGTCTGCCAGCTGAGCTTAACTCCTGAGTGAGTCACCCTCTCTACCCAAACCCTGCATTGTACACTTCATTTAACAAAAACTGCAAAACGTTGGAGTACAAATGAACATGACTGATCAAAGAGGAGGCTGGTGTTGCATTTACTGAAAAGGATATGAAAGGCGATGCCAGCTCCCAATTCAGTTGCAAGACCAGGAATCTAGACTGGCATTCATAAGAGTCAGTGTGGCTTCGTGGTTTGAGTGCCAGAGTATGCATGAGGAGACCCAGGTTCCAATCTCCACTCAGCCACAAAGCTCACTATGGTGACTTGAGGCCTGTCAGAATCTCTCAACCCCTCATAGATTATGGTGAGGATAAAATAGAGGGGGAGAAACATGCATGCCACCCTGATTAACTTGCAGAAAGGATGGGATTAAAATGTAAACAATAATAATTTATGAGGTCCACTCCTGAGGATGCTTCCTCTCTTGCATTAGAAAATGGCAGTGTGAAAATAGTGCTATATGATTATGTAGAAATTTTTTTTTAAGCAGATTATATACCCCTTGGAAAAGCCCACTGTTTTGTTTTTTTGTACTTATGAGTGACATTGCAGACAAATGTTCTGCATCATCCCTGGCAGGGTCTCCAGAGGCTAGATGAAACTGCATACAAGCCACAAGCTGCCAATTGGCCACCCCTAGAATAAGCCACTGTCAATCAGTTAATATCAGATAAACCAGGTTGCGTGCGTCATGCAGAAACTTTGTTCCTTGTTGGAAGGCAGGTGATGTAATAGATGCTTCTACTGGCCTTTTTATCTTTTTACTGCCAAGAAAGAATAGTTTTGCAAGGTCCATCTTCCCTTTATGCAAATAAGCTACTGCTAATCAAGACCCTTCTGCAACCTCCAGGCATCTTCAGGTACTTTCTATTCCTAACTGCAGAAACATCAAGACCACCTTTTGTACCCACCTACAACATGCCTATTCAGCACACAGGATTCTGCCAAAACCCTATTTGTCATATAGCTGACAGCAAACCCCCAACTTTTTGTACTTCTGTGAACAAGCCGCTAGGAGCAATGCATTGTGGGATATGTGAGCCTGGATTCCATGCAACACTTATAACAGAGGCATTCAAAAAATTCCTGCCAAGTAGCCAGTTTTGTGGGCCTCAGACCTTTGCCAACTCTTTTGCTTCCCTGTTGCATTATGAGAGCAACATCATCCTGAAGACCAAACCTTAGTCCAGCAAACCTCTTTTTCTTTAAGTTGGCCAAAGTATATCTAACACCTGCTGCTTCTGTTAGTGTGTTTATTTATTTCTAGGACTTGGCTGGTGCCCTGAAGAAAGCTCCCCTCCTCCACACTCCTTGAACCCTCCACTACCTCCTCTTAGGGACTCTTATATTTGCAAAGCAATGCCTTGTGATGTGAGCTTGTTCTAGAATTACACTCAGCCTAAATAACTCCATTTTCCCCAAGGACCCCCTATTTTGTCAGACTGTCAAGCATTTATTTAGGAAAGGACAGCACAGCTCTTCTCCTTTGACTTTTGAGTATTCCGAGAAAACAGCCAGTCTTGTATGAAGCTACCTGCCTGAAAGTTGTTTGCTGCACAGAGAACGGAAAAACAAGGCAACGGATCAAGACATGTAGAGGAAAAGTGGAGGGATGCCATGATTATGTGCATCCGTCTCTCACTAATGTTCTGACCACTGTCTCTTCACTGGTACTGGCTGTTGGGTCGATGGCCAAACCATTTTCAATGGTTTGAAAATGCTTACCCCAAGACGCTTTGTCCCTTTTCAGGTGATGTACTCCCTAACTTCTGCAAGAGGTCTGTCCTGGGGTTCCACTCTCATTTTCCTACCATCTGGGACTTACAGACTTTACTGTCATTTGACAGTGTACTGTGGCAAGGAAGACATGCCAGATCTATGCAGCTCTAGGACCTGCCCTTGATCTATTTGGTGTGCGCTATTCCTATTCCTGATGAAGGGTTTACAGCTCAAAATGTGTTGGGACCTTTACATTAATATAAATTATCTCCTGCAACTGAGAGTTTTTGTTTGTTCATCTCCTTGATCTATTTGCAGCTTTAATACCAAGTCTTTTGGTAGGTCTCAACATCAAAAAGATTTCTTAGCTACCACCGGCATTTTAGGGTCATAAATTTTCCAAGCTGAAGTTTCTGCAAAGCACCCCTGGCTTCCAACATTGAGAAGCAGTATTAAAATGCCTCTTTTTTTTCTTCTTTTTTTTGCAGAACAGTAAATTAGTGTTTCCCTTCCTCTTGCCCATTCTGATTTATTATGTGTCATATTTAAATGACTGCATATAATAAGGTATTGATACTGCATAATCCTAGAATAGTAGTTGTAATAGCAGCAAGAGTAGTTTGTATTAGATGTAGCAGCAGCAGCAGTAAGTTAGAGCAAAGGGGAACCCTAGGGCCTCAGGTTCAGGGCTCTAACAGAAAAATAAGTTGCACACTAAACATTGTCTTTCAGATGTTCCGACTTCCCTGACCCCTATTCCAAACGGAGACCTCAGAATTAACCCTGTACTGCAACTTTCAAAAAACCTGATTTCTGCTGCCGTAAATGCTCAGGGATCTTAGCTTCTGAATGCAGTTGCTATAGCCCTGCTACGCCTTACAAAAGCCTGGGTTTTATACTGCAGCACAGTGAAGCCCCAGGCAACAGCACCACTTGTGAGAGAAGAAGACATCACTGGATTCAGCAACATGCCAAAAGATTTACTCGCTTTGGGGGCTCATAGAACATCGCTATGATGAAGCTGGAACGCCAACCTCTCCTTCTTTCCTTCCTCTCAGAAGCGAACCGGTTGCCTTCCCTGGTTTCAGTCACCCTCTTCTTTTCACTGGCTGTAGTGATCTTCTGAGCGAGACTCCAACCCCATTGGTTTTTCTGATTATGCTCTCGAATAACTATGGCAACCAGATTAATACACAAACACACCTATGCCTAGGCACTGAATATCCACACCAAGCGCTTACCTGCTGCAGATTTTCTCAACCAGTGTCTTGGCGGGCTCCCTTTGTAAAGTTAAACCATGTCCCTGACTTTTATAGGGCCAGGTCCTATAAAAAAGCTCAGCTTTGCTATTTACAGAGAGATGCAGCTGTCAGAGATGCATCCTGCAATTCTCCTGGGCCCTTTCAAGACGCTAATGGATCATCTCAGTGGCTTGTGGTATTATCAATTGTCACTGGCAACTAGTTGCTCAGCATCAGATAACAGACTGGGCAGTGTGCTCCCCACCTCCCTTATGCCCACACAAACAAACAAACTTCCCACTACTCAGCAGAGTCAGCTCTTTTGGATGAAATGGGGTAAGCAGGGTGGGCTGAGGAAAATCCTGATGTGCCCCCTGGGGACATTTTGAACCCATTCTCAACAGATTAAAGCAAAGCAAATAATCAGTTTCATTTTCTATAAACTTGGTTTGCTCAGTATATAAACCTCTCTCTCTCTCTCTCTCTCTCTCTCTCTCAATATATATCTGTAACAATCATTTCCATGACACAGGAAATGCTACATGCAAAACTTCCACACTGCTTCACATCATTTCAAGCCCAATACTATTCACCAGAAGCAGTTTGCACATCTGGCTGCAAATTACAGAGTGATATATCATGGAGTACTGAGACATTCAGGGTGCAATCCTAACCCACTTTTCAGCACTGACATAAGGGCAACGCAGCTCCGAGGTAAGGGAATAAACGTTCCCTTACTTTGAAGAGGCCTCCGTGAGTGCCCCCCAACTGCAGGATGCAGCATTGGTCCCGCTATGCTAGTGCAGGAAAGCTGGTTAGGATTTGGGCCTCAGTGATGTGTCTACATGTGTGAATCAGTCCTTATGTAGTCATGTCTTAGAGAAGATTGTTGGCAAAAATTGAATGGCAGGTGGTCCTGATCCCAGTCTGGTTCATCGGCATGCCTCCCTCCACAAGGCAACTTTGAAGCTATCTCCCTCCAGCCTTTGGTAGCAGCAGTCTCCTTGCTTTGGAGTCAAGCGGTGTCTCTTCAACCCACTAAAAAGAAGCCATTTTTATTCAGCCCCTGTGGAAGCCACAATTTGTTGCAGGGTCATGGGAAGGTCAGCACACCAGGGTCAGAGACTGTCCCTGCATTGTGAGGGAAGGAGACTCCTGTACAAGAGGAGACAAGAGATTCCATTCAGGGTAGGTGCTTCCTCCACCCGTGCCTTATTCTCTGTCACGCCCAGGCTATTGACAAAGCAGCTGTGATGCAACCCAAGCGACAAACGTTTTCTCTTCAGAAGTGTGAGATGCAGCCAATGAATCCCTGCATGTGTTCCTTACTCCCACCCTCCCACTTCATAAAAGGGATAAGGCTTCCAGTGGAGCCCCCTAAATTGGAATGGTGAACAAAGGCCACCATGTCAAGGCACACTGGTGCAAATGTATGACTTGGTATAATATCCTATCCCATGAGTCATCATGCTGAGGGAATCTACCTTGTCCTGAATTTGTTGGAGCTCAAGTTTTAAGGCACCTTTAGTGTGCTATATTTGGGGTTCTTACTATCTGGTACTATTTGGACTCAGGCAGTTGCATCCAAAGGCCAGTTAAGATGCTTGTGGCTACTCCAGAACTTACTCTTCCACAGCGTTTTCCTGTGCAATCGTAACTTCACTATACTGATATAACGTTATGTTTGGCTGCAGATCTAGCCAGCATAATTTGAGGATAGAATTGCACTCTCAGTTAGATGGATATTCTACCACTGTTTCATTTTTCAGCCTTGGAAAACAGTAAAAAATTTTGGACTATATCTGAAACACTGGGCACGTCAGTATTTTTTAGTGATGAATTATTGTTTAGGTGAAGATTTTCACTGTCATCATGACACATTTTTTTCCACAATGCTGGTTCTTTTTGTGCCATTATTCTTGACTTACAATTTGATTTCTTTTGACAATTTACTTTCTGACCATTTTGAGGATTCTTCCTACAATTTTGCAACCTGCTTTTATCCTGATCAGTTTCATCTAAAAATGCTGTGAAGTGGTAATTTTGTTCAGGGAATTTTTCCGTTAAATGATATCATTAGAAATTTGGATACGTAAGATTAAGTTTTACAGGCACAGAATTGCTAGATCAAAGCAGAGCTCTTCACTAAAGCTCAACTCCTCTGGAGGCTGATTAATATTAACAGGCGAGACCTACATGTGGGTTAGTGAAAATCAATGTGACATTCAGTTCCTCCAACATTTCTTTGACCTCGTGATTTCCTAGTCCACAGATCCCACTTTTTAAAGACTGCTTACCTATTTGTTCCTTCCTACACCACACAGTTATCACACCTTCCCACCAAGTAATATTTCTATTGTAGACACGGGCAGCCCAATCCTATGCTTCCCAGCTCCCAGGGCTTCAGTGGCGCCGAAATAGTGACCACTGCATCCCATTGGACTGGAAAGCAGTGTCAGCTCTACTTATAAGCCAGCTTATGCTCCCTTACCCCATGTAATGCCCAGGCAGCCCTGATAGGTCTCCTCAGATCTGCACCCACTATTGAGTGGGCGCAGATTCGAGGGGCACAAAGGGGGTTAGGATATGGCAGCAGGGCCTGCCACCATCTGCGCCTCCGTCTGTCCCACTCCGTCCCCCAATCTACCTTCCGTCCCATCCCGGAACACTTCTCCCACACACCTACTTACCTACTCTGCCATCTGGCACTCACCTGGAGCTCTGGGCGGTGTTCATCCATCCTCCACCTGGCTTTGGCTCAGTGCTGGCATCAACCCAGTGATGAGTGTCACAGGTGTGCCTTATGGGCAGAGATCCATGGGCCCATTAGGATCGAGCCCTGCATTATCTGTACACTGAGGTGTCCACAGATGACTTACAATGGAATATTTTTTAAAAAACTGTAAATAGCTTGCGAATGAGTGCAGGATCACTGCTAAAGTCACCTACTCCTACTATGGTTTTGTGGCCCACTCATGCTTTTTTTTTCAAGAAAGAAAAAAGGTCAAACACATTCTTTGTAACAAGTTCCCATCTTCCCCAATGTCCTTGCAAATCATATCTTTTCATGTTTTCAAACACTTTTAAGAGCACTCAATCAGAGCATTGCCCATCTAAGTCAGTATTGTTGACATTGGCTGGCAGCAGCTCACCATAAATTTTTCCTCCGCCCTATCTGGAGATAGGGACCAGGGATTGCACTGGGACCTCCTTCACACAGAGCAGGTGCTCTGTCACAGAGCTCCAATCCTTCTCTGTAGCTCTGCCACCAAAAGTTGTTTTAAAATAGTTGGTAGTGATATGTTCCACTGATGCATGGCTGTTATGCAGGAGCACACATCCATTTCTGGGGGCATGGGGATATATCCGCTATCTCACCAGAGCAAGGCTATCATCCCTGCATCTACTGTCTGCAGGCAGACTATTGAGCTATTATTCATAGGGTTAGCAAGTCAAAGATGCTCCCTGTCGTGTGAAAAACATTTCGGGGGGGGGGGGGAGTCGCAACTGTACCTCCTATCTTGCTACTCCTTAGGCCACTTTGCCCACCCTTCTCTGCTGCCTGATGTAACAGTCAGGAGTCTAGTGTTGACCCATAGCAGATGGGAGAATGAGGTGGGCAAGGGAACTAGTGAAACAGTGGCTGCATGTACTCCTTATGCAAGATAACTTTTAAAGAGGCAGGTACATCAGTGATGGAAAAACTGGCAACCTCCAGCACCACTTGTAGAAGTACTGAGCAATGGCTAAAATGCTGTTGTGGCACATTTTCAATGACTGTATAGACACAATCCTGCAGAATCCTGTTTGCCACTCTTTTGTGACATGATAACAGCTTAGCCAATGTTAAGGGAACTTGATGGTGTAAAATATACTAGCAGAGTGGAATTCTCACATACACCCCTTCTAACAGTTTTCCAGTTAGGACACTTAAAAGAAAACTGAAAGAAGTGTGTTTTGCATTTGCCTTTTTAAATGATCTGAAACAGTATAACTGGCTTCATTTGCTAACTTCACTTTCTGCAAGAAATGTATATCCTCTCTCTCTCTCTCTCTCTCTCTCTCTCTCTCTCTCTCTCTCTCTCTCTCTCTCTCTCCCCCCTTTTAGAGGATGGGCATTTTCAGACACTGGCAAGTTTGGGTGTGACTGAGAAGAATGGAAAGAAAATGGAAAGATGTAGCTTTTACCTTAGAACTGAGAAGGAAATCACCAAAATGTGGAAGTTGAATTTACATCAGATTTTGGGCCTCCTGCAGAGTTCCAGAAGAAGACTGCTTGATGGTTCTTGACTGCATTGTGCCCCCCAAAATGTATCCATGCATCACCTCGGACAATTATTGGGAAAGCTGCATCAAAATTTCACATACACCCTGCCACAGTACTCCACCAGTTCTGGAAGCAGTTGACTCTCCGGAGTCTCTTGCAGACACAAGCTGCCACCTGGTCAGAAATTGTTGTCCCTGGAGGGGTTGCTGCACCTGGTAAAACTGACGCCTCCTGTGGGTCATCATCTATGAAGTTTGGGGCAGGCCTTCAGAGTCACTATCTTTGCTGCTGTGAGCTAAGACTGAAAGATGCCCACAGCTGTCTGGTACTGTGCTGACTGTGTTGTTAGCAGCTGGAACCTTTGTCTCCTCATGCATTTCCATTGCTCAGCACCAGGCGGTACCATGGTTTTTAAAATAAACGCCCTGTGGTTCCTGGCTATGATCAGATAAAACCTCTGCCTCATGTTCTCAGCAGGCTGTAAAGCTGCAAATCAGTGGGTGAGGGAGCAGGGTTTCACTTTGGCAACACTACTCGTGAAGAGAGATTTGTGCTCTACTGTGAACATCTTTACAGTGTGTATTCACACAGAAAATCTATTGGTATCTAATTTTTCCAACTTCAGATGCTCCGAATCCTCCAGAGGTTTTGGAGATGCCTCAATATCAAAAAAAGGATGCTGAGTCATCCCTGTTGTGGTAGCCATTATTCTGGGATGCTACCCTTTGTTTGAGCATCTTCATCTTCTCCCTTGACAGGTAAACAAAGAAACTTGAATTTGAGCCAGCTCATTATGAAGCCCACGGAGATTCAGAAATCCAGGTGATCTCCTACAAATGACCAATTTCCCAGGTAAAATGGGGTTAACACTCACTGGTTATATAAAGAGGGGCACATACATCTCCTTTTGGCATGTTGCCCAGGTCCATTATTAGAAGCAGATGCTTCTTATGAGAGGCTTGCCTGCTCTCTGTCCTGCACATGTGAATGTTAAGGACTGGAACACTAGAACAATGAGATCATACCCAGTTAGTTGCATCAGGGACTTGTTTTGTTTCCAGCTTACCTTTTAACTTCTGTGCCAACCTTGGCCACCCTCTTGCCCTTTTCTTTTCCTTTTGTTCACTGATCAGCATCTGGGTATTGTCCCATGCCACCTGCCCCCCCTTCTCCATTTGTCAGTTGCCTTGTTTTCATCTCTGGCTTTTTTCCATCCACTGGTTTGATCCCTCAGCCCTTTAAAAATGACTTGTATTTTTACTGTTTTGCCTTCTTGGTTTCTGTTCACTCAGAAGGGAGCAGGTTGCCATGTCTCTCAGACTGCTATATTTTTCTACTGTTTGATTGTCAGATGGTGATCTGGCATTGTCAGAATGCCAGATGCAAGGGAGGGCACCTGGATGAGGTTATCTGGTGTGCTCCCTGGGGCATTTGGTGGGCCGCTGTGAGATACAGGAAGCTGGACTAGATGGGCCTATGGCCTGATCCAGTGGGGCTGTTCTTATGTTCTTATGATTATACAGGATCCCCCAGGTTTTGAGGATCTTTTTTAACCTGGGACAAAGGCTTTCCCAAAGCATCCTCTTTCTGTCTGGGCTTCCTAGCTTTGTGTGGTGGCTGCAAAGATCTGCTGTTTCCCAGTTATTTTCATTTTAACCAGTAAGAAGAGTGAAATGAAGAGTGAGAGAAGGGTACCATTGGTAACTGTTAGACAATGCACTCTTTTTGCTTTCTGTCTCTTCCTTTACATGCTCCAAAAGTAGGATTGGGCATAAACAAGCTGAAGTCAAGGTCCTACTCTCAGCTGCTCGCTTGGCATTGGACAAGTCACCTTGAGTGTCTGGACATCACTTCCCAGTCTGTAAATTGGAGATAGTTGTTAACTGTTTCTCATATTACAACTGTGGTGCTCTGGTGGACACTGAGGTTGGATTACAATTGCTAAACGGTTGTAGAATTGCCTCTTCAGAAATATAATACAGATTCCAAGTATGAACCAAGCATGTTCCATGTGTCCTAATATCTTCCCATTCAGGCTGTTTCACGCATTACACTGAGGCAAACCTGAGCTGTCATTAGTGTACAATCAAGGAAGAGCTGGTGCCAATCCCATGGGAACAAATCTGCTTGTTGCATTCACACCTTACAATTTTCATCATACACTAAAGTATCTTAAGGTGCACCTAAAAAAGTAAAGTATGAAGTGACACTGAAGCTGATTTTTAAAGTTGCGCATTAAGGAGCCATGAAGCAGCATCAGCATCATTTATTACACATTTTGAGTGTTCAACGTACTTCATATAGATTAACTCGGGACGCAATCCTGACTTGGGCTTGGGCTGGCCGGCCCAGGAGGGTTGCAAACATGCCATAAGGCATATTTGCGTCTCCTCAGAAGTCAGCTTGGCCAGTGCACAGAGGCATGCCGGCCTGTGGAGGCTGGAATAAGCCTCTGCACTGACAGACGCCCAAGCCTTGCGTTGGCCTGGCTGGGCCAATGCAAGGCTCTGAGGTAGGCAGGGAGGGGGCAGAGATGAGGTGAGAGGGAGGCATTCTTCGGTGAGGGGGTGGCCCTGGGGGCAGGCGGGTGGGGAGCAGGAGGCAGGGCTGGGATCCGGCAATTATGCCAGAACCCAACCCCAGTTCCCGGGAAGATTGGAGTGGTTTGAAGTCGCTCCGCTCTCCTCAGACTTGTGCCACCTCAAGAGATGGTGCGAGTTCAAGGAGACCCATAGGGGGAAGGCGCCTTATCCAGAGATAAGGGGAAAAGTTTTCCTTTGCCTCTGGCTGAGCTGCTTTTGGCCCCTATCCTGTGCTGGATACAGTGCAAGCCTCCTAGCTTGCCTGTTCCAGCGCAGGATAGGATTGCGCCCTCAGTGGTTCTGTGCAACTGATTGGCTACTCTGGGATAATACCCCTTTAACTTATTTTAGTTTTTGACTTGTTTATGAATCAGAAATCAAAGTGAACTTGAAAAGTGCAGGAAACATTTATGTGTAAGGAGCACATAACCTAGTTATGTGAGAGATTCATGATTTGCAAATCCTGCAGATTTAAAAAAAACCAACTTAATCGGACTGTGCTGCTGAGAAAGGGGGATTAATTCTCTCCAGGCTGTTATCTCAATAAAAATTGCCTCCAAATTGCATATGATGCCTTCACGTTTTCCCCTGAGAGGCAAATAGCACTCTCAATAGGGGCACCATAAAAGAGGAAAATGGCATGGATTTAAACCATGCCATTTAAATCCCCAGGGCCACAGTTAAATGGTTAAATCCCCAGGGCCACAGTTCTGAATGGACTCATTCCACCACACCTGCCTCTCACTAACATCTATTAATTTTTTTTAAATGTGAGATTCTGAATATAGATCCCCGTGTCACACCTAGTTATGTCCTAAGGAAGACGTGAAACTGGCGCATCAGTCAGATCTGAACAACTTATGACCAGCCAAGCCAAATTCAATTTCAAAACCAGGGTGGTATAGTGGTCTGGGAGGTGGTCTTAGACCTGGAAGATCCAGGTTTAAATCCCCCGTCAGCCAGGAAGCTTTCTGGGTGACCTTGAGCCAGTCACTTTCTCTCAGCCTCACCTACCTCACAGGGTTGTTGTGAGGGTAAAAGGAGAGGAGCAGTTGTGTACACCACCCTGAGCTTTTTGGAGGAAGGGTGGTATAAAACTGTGGAAAAAAAATAAATACAGAAGGCAGCTCAGTAGTAGCTCAGCAAACCTTATACAGTTTCCTGCTTGTATGGAGTTGGAGAAACTGAAGCTGCCAAGCCCTCTGCAGGCCACAATACTGTATATATTGACTCATGGGCTCCATTTGCCTTGGCTGGTCACAAGTTGCAGTGTTTACTGGTGTCTCCCTTGTATCTCTTTTTAGCTTGTCAGCTTTTGGATAAGGAACTATCTTCTAATTGCTTCTGCTATGTAAACTACTTGGAGAAATTGTTTTGCTGAAATGTTATATATATTTATTCAGAATAAACATGTGAAAAACATGTCTGCTTCACTATGGGCATTGTGTACTGTACAGACACTGGTAAGCTGGGGCCATTGATGCATGCAGTCAAATGGACATACATACACTTGTCGCATGTGACATTTTATATGCAGATTTCATGCTTCCTATACACAATGTATAATGATTGAAGTGGACCTAAAATATTCTATGAATAACAGGATGGCTATTTTTAGCCTTCTAGTTCCCAAGAAAAACACAGTTACCTGTAAATAATGCCAGATAGTCAACAATGGTATGGCTTATGAGATGCCCTTTGAAAACTGTATCAACTTGATTGGATTGTTCTATGTATTTGCAGGTAAGCGGATGTGAAAGTTCCTTCTATTTTGCATGTGCAGCTGGTGAATTTGTGCATGCAAACATGACAGATTTTTTTAATGAGCCTTCTGGATATCTGGTCTAGGCACAGTTTTTCAAAATGATTGTTTCACTGTGCAAAAATTTGTTTCTCAAATTATGTGGTTGTGGTTACATCTTTCCTCAGGGAAATAATTTTGCTGCAGAAAAATTGCATTTTCCCAGTGCTTAAGCACCCCTGGAAAAAATACTGCTCTCCCCAATAGCACATCTTTTGTGGTTTAGGGCTCTTCTTATGTTCTTATTTTATGAATAGAAAGAATTGAGCCAGACCACCTCACTCACTGGAATGCAGTTCAGAATTGCAGTAACTATCTGACCACACCTGCCTTAAGGGCTGGTCTGAAGAATCTTGTGGGAACTGTTTTGCTTCATGGAGATGGGAGACCACACAACTGAATATTTCCTCAGGTCAAAACTCCCAGCACTTGGAAAGCTAGCAAATCAGGAAAAGGAATCCTACTTTAGCCTTCTTCCTTATGCTCCTTTTGTTTGGATGGAGGGAAGCATTCAGTAAGACAATTTCCCAACAAAGTTGTAAAATGGTACAGTCCCAGGAGGTAATGTCTCCATGGTTCTTCTTTATGAACCTCAGAAGGAAGGATGGAACACAGAACTTGTGGCTTCCAAATACTCTTGCTCCTTCTATCCTAAATCCTTACACAAGCTGTTCCAGGTTCATTACTCACCTTCAGTGTCTGTATCAGGACTTGGCATCAGTTGTGTGTTCCATGAGTTCTGTTTCCATCAGCATTAACAAAAAAAACTTCCCTCTAGAGCAGGGGTGCCCAAACCCCAGCCCTGGGACCACTTGCAGCCCTCAGGGAGCCCCCAGTCTCCAATGAGCCTCTGGTCCTCTGGAGATTTGTTGGAGCCCACACTGGCCCAACGCAACTGCTGTCAGCGTGAGGGTGACTGTTTGACCTCTTGCGTGAGCTGTGGGATGAGGGCTCCCGCCACTGCTTATTGTTTCACATCTGTGATACCATAGCGGCAGAAAAGGAAAGGCCAGCCTTGCTTTGTGCAAGGCCTTTTATAGGCCTTGAGCTATTGCAAGCATTCATTCATATAAGTTCATCTTTAATATATTCATTTATGTAAACTTATGTAAATTTATTCAAATTTAAAATGTAAATTAATTCTTCCCCGGCCCCCCAACACAGTGTCAGCGAGATGATATGGCCCTCCTGCCAAAAAGTTTGGACAGTACTGAGTTGAATGTGATTGTGCAAGTGTCATGGGCAAAAATTGGCTAGTGTCCATGCCATTACTGGTGAATGGTAATGACCCCTGAGCCTTGTGAACTTTACCAATATGTTCATTTTGTGAGTTATCTAGGACATTTTTGGAGGCTAAAGACATGGCAAGATACTGCACCAACTAAGACCATACTTGAGCTGTTTGGACCTGGCCACTGTGATCAGTGCTTTAGTAACTTTAAGACTGAACCACTGTTAACAAGCTCTATGTGGGACTAGCCTCTAAGACGGTTTGGAAACTACATTTAGTGCAGAATCCAGCAGCTCAGGTGGTTATGGGGGCTAGATGATATGACTGCTGGACCACTGCTTCAGAAGCTACACTGGTTGTCCATTTACTTTCCAGACCCAATTCAAGGTGCTAGTTCTAACCTTCAAGACCCTTCATGATTTGGTTCCAGGCTATCTGAAAGACTGCCTCCTTCCATACATTCCAGCCCACCCTCTTAGGCCATCTGACGAGGCCCTTCTACAAGTGCCGCCCCTGTCCCAAGCCTTCTCTGCTGTGGCATCACAACTATGGAGTTCTCTTTCAGGGGAACTGAGAACTACACCCTCCCTCATGGCTTTTTGTCGAGGGCTCAAAACATGCCTGTTTCATCTGGCATTTGTTTGCTGAGTAGATATTTGCACTCTGCCTCTGAAATACAGCTGTGACTTGACTGCTTCCCTGGACAAATTTGTTCCCCATTGGCCCAACAATATTTGTTAATTTTGCTCTGTTCCGGTTTACGTTTCACTGTTTATGTTAAAGTGAATGTTTTTAATGCTTTGCTTGATGTTTTTCTTTTTTACCTGTTGTGTACTTTCATTATGGAGCTTTGTAAGCCACCTTGGGCATTTGCTTCAGCATGGAAAAGGCAGGATATACAGGTGGGAACCTCTGTATCCGCGGATTATGTATCCACGGATCTGGCTCAATGCGGGTCCCCCAGACCCTGGAGGGCTTCCCGGAGTCTCAGAATGCTTTATATGGCATTAAAATGTCACTTCCAGTTTCTTGTGGGAAACCAGAGGTAGCTTTTTTTTGGCCAAAGAGAGTAGGCCTAAAGGGGTGAAAACCATGGAGTTCATTCTGTGGTTTTGGGTATCTGCAGGGCATCCGAGAACAGATTCCCCACAGATAACGAGGCCCCACCAGTAAATTTCAAACAAATAAATAAATAACAATTTACATAGGTTTTAAAAAAAACAAACTGGTAAATTACTAGCAAGGTTACCCTCTCCCCTACAGCAATGCTCCACTGTTTAGAATCTTTTTTTTTTTTTTTACTTTAGCTTCAGGCTATGTCCTCCCTAATCCAGTGCTGCAGTTCATTATACTCTTTTATTTTTTAGTATATCCAACAAGTTTTTTCCCCTGCCCCCTTGCAGCAAGCCTCCCCCACTCCTTTGCATAGGGACAAGATAATGTGCTACTGTTGCTGGATCAGGGATTAGTACTAGGATAGCACAAATCGGGAACGGTCCTGTGCAAAATTGAAAGCATTTCTTTGTAGGTGACTGCAGTTCTCTGAGACTTACACCCACTTCTTCCAGCTGGAATCTTTTCTCAAAAGCAAGATGAAATTCACCTCTCTTAACTTTGAAGAAGTAGCTGTCTCCCTGTTGTTTAAAAGGAAAATTATTTGAAAGCAGATTGCGTTCTAAGCATTTCTGCTCCCACTCAGGCTAGCTGCCTCTGTAACCACCCATTAAGAGTTCTGCACTCTGGTTTTACAAGCGGGAATTGTAGCAGCATACAATGCAATATCATCTTGTGCCCCAGGAAGGCAAAGAATGAGCTTGAAAAACATCAGGGGCGGCCTCTCAGGGAACATTTATTTGCAAGAAGACCTTTAATTTTTTTCCTTGCCTCTCAACATAAGATCTATTTATGGCAAAGGGACATCTGCAGAACTATGTTCTTTGCAAGCTTGGAGCCTTTGAAAAATTAATAGTGTATGCAAATTCAACTTTAAATATTAACATGGACTGTGGGAAAAGATAGACCCCATCTGAAAGCTGTACAAAAGCATTGCAAGAATATTTTTCCTTGCTGTCAATGTTCAGTTGCTGGGGGTGGAGGGTTGCTTTAATTAAAATGTCAGGGCTTTCAGGATAGCAAAATCTTAGTCAGCTTTAATCTATACTTTGGCCCAGCCTCAAAATGTTAATTGAGTATTGGAGTCCTCATTCTATATAGCAGTGGTTCGCTACAAATGATGGTTTGCAATACCACTGGCAGGCTTCTGGTCATGCAGC
This sequence comes from Tiliqua scincoides, assembly GCF_035046505.1. Classification (NCBI taxonomy): domain Eukaryota; kingdom Metazoa; phylum Chordata; class Lepidosauria; order Squamata; family Scincidae; genus Tiliqua; species Tiliqua scincoides. The sequence goes on from NC_089822.1 coordinate 149,873,090, forward strand.
TGCACTCTGTTGCCAAAATGCCAGCCCTGCTAAAGGAGGGAAGTAGGTAAGACCATATCCATGGCTGCTAAGGGACGCGTGCTGGCCTGTGGAGGCTGAATTCAGCTTCCGTGCTGCCTCTGGCAGGGAGGGTTATGTCAGCTGAGCTCAGCCGATGCAAGAGGAGAGTGGGGAGGAAGTGGAGAGGAGGTGGGAGGGAGGCATTCTAGGGTAGGGGGAGGGCAGTCCCAGGGATGGTCAGGGAGGTGGGGCTGGAAGCCAGCAGTTATGCTGGATTCCAACCCTGTTACCCAAGCATAATGGACCAGCTGCAGGTCGCTTCGCTCTCCTCAGACTTATGCCATCTCCTGATGGGACGCAAGTCCAAGGAGATCCATTGGAGCTGAGGTGGCTTACCTGAAGGTAAGGGGAAAAGTTTCCCCTTGCCTCTGGCTTGAGCCACTTCAGGGCCCTATCTTGTGCTGGATACACCACAGGCCTCCTGGCCTGCCCTGTTCCAGCACAAGATAGGATTGTGCTGCACATCAACAATGGAGATGGTGTACAAAGGAATAAACCTACAGGGAACCATGTAGAAGGGAAGAATAAGAGAAAATTGCACCTCCTGCCACCTCCTGCCCCACCCACCTTCTTACTACAGATCATAGGATACAGCGCAGCCAATCGCAGCACACCAACCCCAGCATATAAGCCCCTGCCAGGGAGACTGCGGCTCTATTGAGAAGTTGCACAGCATGGGGCTATACCTCTCTGGCCTCCCAAACAGGTATTTTGGTGATTGAAACCATGGTGAAAGGGCACTTGGTGCACAAAAAAGAGCATTTTGCATAAACAACCTCTTGCCCTTCACAACATGTATGGTAAAATATTGTGTTAACACGTATTGTCTCACAATTCTTTATTATGTATTCTGTCCCAGGAGGTCCCATGTATTACTGCATGAGGTGTTCTTACCTGTGTCCTGCAGTGGCAGGATAGCAGTGTTATGGAGTGGCTGTTGTGGTTTCTGGACCCACCTCCTGCTCTTCTTTTCTGCCTGCCATGCAAAACGTGAGTGTTTTGCTGGGTGAGGCCAGCCCTTTGAGTAGGCTCAAACCTGTCTCAGCTGGTCCCCCACCTACATCTATGTGTAGTAGCTACCAGCACCCCCCTGCATCTCATCCCAGTTCATCCCAGTTCATCCCCAAGCAAAAGAGTTCCTTCTAGCTTATGAACTCCCCCCACAGGGACTCAAATCCTTGTCATGGAGTACTGTGTGTGTGTTTAATTCATCCAGCTACTCTCTTTCAAGGGAGCTATCTTTCTATCTTTGCTCTGCAGCCGTGGTTCCCAAACTGGTGGGTTGTGAACCAGAAATAGGGCATTCCCCCTTAAGGAGAGTGCCCTACAGTAATGCAATCACCAGGATCGTACTACTGCCGGGGGACAATGGGGTTTTTCCTACTCACCCATGTCAGTGCTGGCCTCCTGGGAGTGTGTGGGTAGCCTCGAGGATGCCTCTGCAGGACTCCCCAAGCATTAGAATAACTAAAAATAGTGACTGGGACTGACTTCTAGTTTTCGATCTCTCAGTCCAGTGCTGGTCTTTGGCTTTTTAATACTGACATTTCCCCTTCAAAAAGTATGGAAAACAACTGATTGCAATTACAGTACTTAGGTATACAGTGCATGGCCCATAATATGAGTAAAATTGTAAAATATGAGTCTGAGGATGTGAGGAAGGAACACCTTGTATGAACACCAAAGAGTGGGAGCCATTCTAGACAGCAGAACTTCAGTTTGCAGGAGGGTACATATTTTTAAAGCTCCCTCCTGTAAAATGACCACTGTGCATAAGGCAACTAGCACTCAGATAGAGGAAGAATAAGCATAGCTCTCTCCTTGATGTTCTAGTTTACTACATATAGAGAGATTTCTGTGTGGAGGAGAACGATCCATTGCTTGCAGTCTGAAGTCCTATATACGGTCTGAATCTACCACCTTATTTTGCAAAATGTGTAAAATGGCTTCGGCCAAACCACACATGCATTTTCAAGCACTCAAATGATCACTTTTTTATCTTCTCTCACTCCAGTTAATGTGTAATTGCTACATTCACAAGTTATATTTTTCCTGCTTTGAGTGTCACCACACATGCACCAACTCATGTGAGAGAATAGTCTTCACCAAATGTGGCTGAGTGCAATGCCATCATTTTTATTTATTTTATTTATTCAAGGATATATATCCCACCTTTCCTCTAAATTACAGCCAAAGACTGATAACAAGATAAAAACAAAACACTTCAAAATACAAACAATAAAAGCAGCAGATAAATGACATGGTTGGAGGCAATCTGCAAGTACATAAACAGCACTCTTCCTTATGTGTCATCCCCACTTCTTTTTCCTTCACTATCCGCCCTCTGGTCTGTGGTGAAACTGAGAAGGTCAAGTGCTTAGGGTGTAGGAAACCTTGTCGATTCAGGGATGCTTCCCTTCACTCTCCCTGAAGGAACTTATTCATATTCATGAGATACAGATATGGGAAATGAAGATATGTGGAGTGTATATGCTGTGTCTGAAAAAAAATGTGGAAGAATGCTACACTTGAAGGTTCTAGTAGAAGCTGTTTGTTTAGCACCAAAGATATATCAAACACTGGGCAGAATGAAGACAGGACTGGTGTTAGTGAGTAATTTATTTAGTGGCAAATGTCAAAAGACAGTATTTCATGATTTCTCAAAATTTGTTCTGAAGTATGAATGCCAGCCTGAAGTATGACACCAATCTGCAGCCTAAATCAGGGAACTGCAGACTATTGAGTAATTTCTAGGCAGGGCTTATATCTGTTGTTGTGTTAGATTTTATTATTTTCATCTGCCTTTAATTTCAAGTACCTGCTTTGACCTTTGTCCATTTTGGGGGGAGGGGTGTATGTTTTTGTCTTTCTTAATAAACTCCTGTTATTTCTACACGTTGCTTTCTTATTTCTTTCTGACCAGAGCTAAGAACTATTATCCCTTGCTTATAGATGCTCAGGGCTAACACAAGGCAAGTGTGGGTGCAAAGGAGTGAAGTCAGCCTGATTAACTGTCTTCCTAGATTGCTCTTCCAGTAGCAGGTTTTCATGCTGAGAGAATTCTAGTAATTGGGCTGTCTCCTAATGGGAGGTGGGTTGAGAAAGGGCACCCCCTTTTTGCTCTGTCACCTTCCTGGTGGCAGCAGGAAATAGCTCTTAACTCTTAACATGAGCAGGTCATGTGCTTGGACTGTGTGCCTGGTTTGTTTTTTTTTACATTACTGCATGGTGCAGCATGGTGACCTCACCAGTTCACCACAGCTGGCTTCACTAGAATTTCTGGTAGTTTGTGGTACCTGTTTTAAACTGTTTACTTTTTGTTTAAAAAAAATATTGTTTGAGGAATAAATTCTTTCACATATTCTTAAAATGTGTTTTTTTTAAGGAGTCCACATTGTACTGAGACAGGAGAGGGACTGTCTTTTATTTAGGGTACAACTGGCTGAAGCATTGAACTCAGTATGGCAATGGGGTTTGGTGTCTTGGCAATTGTTTCTAATGCTGAACAATGTCAAAGGGGTTTCTCAGAAAGCAATAAATAGTTGAGAAAGTGAGAGTAACATAATGAGAAATGGGAAATAGAAAAGGGAGTATCCTGACATTCATGCAGGTGAGGGGAGAAAAAGTGCATAATTATCTGTTCTTGGCCCTGAATATTAATAGCATAACTTATCAGTGGCATCATTAGGGTTTGCGTCACCCAGTGCGGGAGGCTAGCACATCACCCCCATGATGGACCTCCTCCCATGCAGTGGGCAGGGCAATGACCCAGGTGGTGGGTGTGGTGATGTACCATTGCCCCATCCCACTAGATTTTGGCTATAACTTTTGATAGAACACAGATATTTCAACGTGGTTTTTTTAAAAACTGCATTCTGCTGTAAATCACACATTAGATGGTATATAACAGGATGGTACTGTTCCTAAAAAATTGCAATTTTAGCAATTTTGGTCATTAGTGGTGTCACCCCCCCCCCCGATGTCACCTTACTAACATTTTATTGGTTCCATTGCTATGTCATAAGAACATCTCGTTGGCTCTTTGAACAACCAGTCTCATTGGTCTGTTTTAAATTAAGGAAATGTACTTTTGTTACATAAGCTAGTTGCATTTTTGTTTTCTGGTTTTTTGGCCATAACTTTTGATAGAATGGAGATATTTCATTCCGGTTTTTTAATTGCATTCTGCTTTAAATTACTTTAAATTTGCTTAGTAAATGCTTACTTTCAAAAGGAGTTTCCCCTTGGATGGACACTGTTTCCTTGTTCAAAAGCAAAACTGAAGAAATCATGGGGAGGGGGATTGCTAAGAGAGTTGGAGCAGGGAATCACAGTCTACTTATTGATCTGTAGTTTGTCCATGTGTTACAGTACTTTGTTTTGCATTTTCTTGTTTTTTACTGCTTACATTTTTCTAATGTTATGCCTTAGTCAAGGGCACTTGATAAACATATAGCCCCTGCAGAGCCAGCCTGTATGGTGCAGGGATACTGATGAAGCATCTGCTGCATCTCATGGGCTGGCTGGGAAAAACTGTACAGTACTTACCTCGTCTTCCACTCTCTGGTCTTCTGTGGGCTTACACAGACGTATACCAGAAGTTTTGCTGGTATAGATCTATTAGACCAGTGTTTCTCAACCAGTGATACTTGTACTACTGGTTGTATTTGAGATGGTGTCTAGTGATATGTTTGGGACCCCCAGACCCCTGCTGTCTGGCAGCTCGACCAGCAGTGCAGCGCAAGAAGCAGCAGTAGGAGGCTTGGTTTTGCGGGCAGAGCTCCAGCACGTGCTTTTCACACACTCAAAAAAGCCCTCCTGTCCACCTTGAGCTTCTTACTGGTGTTTGTGTTTGGTTTCCCAACCTGGAAGTAACTGGCAATGACATCATTACCAATTACTTCCAGTAGTACTTCCAATAGGTGGACCATGCAAAGTGGTACAGTGGACAACAAACATTGAGAAATGCTGTGTTAGGGTGAAGGGGACGTGTTGGTCCTGGAATGGGAACATCAGATCTGGTGGATATCACTGATTTCAAGATCCACCCCATCCCACCCTTGATCCACCTCAGTCTGGTCAAATGGTCAAATGCCTACCCAATCTGATCCCACAGCCAACATAACTGCATTGACAGGTGGTCTGTGTGGTGCCACTGCTGGTGTACAGCCTCCCAGCCTTGGCAATGGTGGCAGCTCTCTGAAGAATGGTGGAGCATTTGCAGCACCAGTGACATGAGTAATATGCTGATGGACTATGAGATCCATTGGTGTACCGCATGAATTGGGCAGTCAATCAAGTGTATGGGGTTTTTGTTTGTTTTTGCAATGACTATGTATATAACAGCCACTTCACACATTACACATTTCTTACACGGAAAGCCTTTCCATGTAGAAAAAATTATGTAACCCACAGGTCAATCATCTCATGTGACAATCATACACCTGTGTATCATACCATGTATGCAGAAAGTAGCTACTGCACACCTGTACTAGTTAGCAGTGAAATACACAAATGCACAATCATCAAATGTGGCAATCTACAGATTTCTCCTTCCCAATAAACCTGCCATGTAATAAAAGTGCCACTGGTGAAATTATAGATAAAAACTGTACGCGGTGTGTGTGTGTAGTTCCCCTTGTCATGTCTGGTGAAAGAAAATGGAAACTGTGATTAGCTGTGGCTCTTCCACCAGTTCTGATTCCCGTCACACAGAAACAGATGTGTGCTTGTAGCTTCAGGCGTGGTGGCAGGGTGCATGTATGTGCAACGGATATTCTGCATCTGTAACATACCAAGAGGTTCTGGATGTATAGATAGAACAAATGTCTTTATAAGGGAATTATAGACAGGATGTGTGCAGAAAGTGCAGGGCATAAAGGCACAGGAGTGCACTTGTGAGAGAGTGCATTCACCACAGTGAGCACCAAAGTGAGCATTCACACTTGCTGCTTAGCCAAGCAGTGCTGAACCTGCTGACGAGCTCTGTCAGAACAGGGCAGTTGGGCACAGATTGGGCAAGGTGCGCACTCAGCAGGCAGGCGTGAATGCTGTGTAGACACCGCGCACGTGTGTGTGTGTGTGTGAGAGAGAGAAAGAGGAGCATGTAACATGTAACATGTGTGCGCCAAGGGAGCGCGTGCGAGCGGGCAAGACGCTGCCCGGCTGACCTGTGGGCGCGCGGGGTGTGCGCGTGAGCTCAGCCGGGCCCAGCGGCCCGCACGTGTCGCGACGCCCCTTCCTCAGCCTGGCGCGCGCCAGCGGGGCCAGCGGGGCCCGCCGGTTCCCTCCCCGCCCGCACCCCGCTTACTGCAGTGTCGGGGGGAGGGCCGAGCCGGAGCAAGATGGCGTTGCTGGTGCCGCCGCTGCTCCGCGGGTCAGCACTGGAACAGCTCCTTCCTTCGCATTCCCTCTAGCGCGCTGGAGCTCCGGCAGCCCTGCCCTGGCCTTCTGGCCGCCCCGCGCGCGCCTGCCTCTCTCTCGTTCGGCTGCAGAGCCGGGAGCGGCGGTGGGGGCAGAGAGGCGGGGAGTGCTGCTGCTGCTGCTGCTCCTCCTCGGGGCTGCCTACCTTGGCGAGGCTGCACCAGCTCCGGCGTCGGAGCGGGCTGCTTTGCACTGGGCACCTGCGGCCCCCTCCAGCACCAGCAGGCTGCTGGTTGCCACTGAGCCGCCCTCTGCCGCTGCCAGCAGGCGACCCCTCCCCTCCCCCCCCTCCAGGTGCCCGCGGAGGATGTGATCTGCTGCTCGAGGGGAGACGCATCGGGAGAAGAACATGGAGGAAGAGGAGGAGCTGCGGCACTGAGCGCCCGGGCTGAGGGTGATGGTGAATGTGGCCCCGCGGCAACTTCGGGAGTCGTGAGCGCTCGCAGCCCCCGCGCCCCTCGCCTGCCTGCCTGCCTGCCTGCCGCCCTCCTCCGGCAGCCCCTCTGCTCTGCCTCTCTCCTCCTCACCCCCCACTTTCCCGCCTTGCCATGGGAATGGTGGCAAACCTCTTGGCTATTGTCATGTCGGCTTCATTTTTCAACCCCAGCTTTGCCTTCAGTTCGCACTTCGACCCTGGTAAGTTGGCTTCTTCTGGGGCACCAAAGCCGAATGATGGCTCCATTTTTTTCAGCTTCCCAAACTCCTCCCTCCCCCCTTTCTTCCCCGTGTTCTCCGCTCGGGGACTGCTTTTCCTTGCCTTGCCCCCCCCCCCCATCTCGGCTGCACCAGGAGTTTGATTTGTTCTTTTCCCTTGCAGGCAGCGATCCTCTCCCTCCGCCCCCCCCCGCGCCAAACCTTGCTGCACTTCTTGCATGGTTGCACCCTTTTCAGAACGTGATCCCATTTCTCCGATCGTGGATGAGAAGATGACAGTGACCACCAATAAACCATCCCTTCGCCTCCCTGCCTGCCACACACACACACCCATTTGGGTCTTGGGTTGTGATAAGGTTCCCAAGGAACAAATTCTTCCTGCAAAGTTACATCACCATTTCTCCACTCTTTCCACCCTTCCCTGTCCACCTTCCTCTTGGAAACTGGGGAATGTGCAAAGAGTTCTTGAGCACCAGGAATGCGAGATCATTAGACATTTAGAACACGGATTCATACTGCTATATGCAACTTCCTCTGAAGCATACCTTGCATGCAAACAAGATATTTGAACGGGCCCCTGTCTAAATGGGGCATGTTTGGGGTGAGAGGCAGGGAGTGATTGGTTTTTATTTTCCTGTCTTAAAGCTGCCTTAAACTGCAAAGGAATGAAATTGCATAAGGTTTATAAACCTTGAAGGGGGGGGGCTTCATTTAAGGGTAAAACTGAACCACAGAAGGGTGAGGGTAGCTATTCACCTTGCATTGGGCCTTTCTCTGTGATGGGGCTTCAATCTGAATTAACTTCCTTTTGCTGGAGATGATTGATGTGGCTCTGTTCAGTCATAAACCTTTTGGCTGGGTAATTGCTAGGTCTTGATTTGTGGAAGGGCAGCATCTTGTCACTGCAAAGATTGTTGTTGTATCCCAGAGGGACTTGCTTCTCCCTGTGACAGGTTTCACTGCTTTTCCCAAGCAGAAATCTTGAAAGGTAGAGACTTAACCCTCTGTGTCAATATCCTAGTTTCTGGAGTGATGTTCCATCCATTGTCTTGCTGGTGCCTTTTGCTTTCATTGTTGAAATAGCTTCTAATTCTGGTGGGACTGGTTTTTGGCGAGGCTGGTGGTGTGGTGTTTTGTTTTTGCATGAAATTGCCACCTCATCTTTTTCTAATGTTTCTGGACACACAAATCAATGTGTGTCAATGTGTATCAATATCTGCATATTGGTGGGAGATTGACTCAGTTGACAATGAGTGAAACATGAATTTGCCTTTAATACCTCCAGATGTCACTTTTATGTTCTCCACTGGAATTGTCATGTGAAAACAAACCACTGTGTTCTTCCCTGATAAAAAGGTCTTGGCACAATTTTCTAGATTCCACTGCAATTGCATCTGGTGGGCCTGGAATGATGTCTCTGGCTCAGTAATGGGTTGAATTTTCTCTAAAGGCATTTATCTGATGAAAAATGTGTGGGAGTGATAGGGAAACTTAGGCTGCAATCCTATACACCATTTCCTCCGACTAAGTTCCATTGACCACAATGGGACTTCCTTCTGAGTAGATTTACATAATATTGTTCTGTCAAACTCTACCCTTATTAAATACATATATTTTTTTCGCTTGCCTGCTTTGGCACTTTCATCTGCTTTATATGATCTTCAGTAAAGACAGTAGATACTTGATAAAAAACCAATTAGCCAGTTTTAGTATATGGGATAACTCATGAGTCCATCATGCAAGCATTTTTGTATTATATAAGTAGCTATTTTGGAGCTTATGTGTTACATCTGCGGCCCATGCCCCAAATGAAGATGGTTCTATTTCCTTATTTATGTTTGTTGCTGTTGCAGCACACAGTCTGATCTTGCATTTTACCAGTCTGGTCACAGATAGAAATTGGTAAACAGAGGCATATATGATTACTGCTTTGCTTTCATCCCAGTGTGTTGAATTCCATATGCAGATTGCTAGAATTAAAAAAAAACAAAAAACCTTTGACAAGATCTCTTTCCTGAAAGAAACACAGACATTCAGCACTGATAAGCACATTGGAGTGTACACTTGGGAAAAATTATCATATGATGCTTACGCAGTGTTCATTATTACCAGTCGGGGAAAAAATGCTGGCATGATTTGGGGACAGCATCCTCAAAAATATGAATATGTGCAGCCACTAGAATAGCAAATGCTACAAGAGATGCTAAGGAAAACTATAAGAAACTGTACAGGAAAGATCATAATGCGTCTTTATTCATCACTGGGAATGTGGCATGCTTACTACTTGTATAATGCATGACATTATGCTCATCTTAAAAAGTACATAGTAGAACTGGAAAAGGTATGGATAAGAGTTGTAATTATATATATATATATATGGATCATATTCTCTATGAGAAAATTAAAAAAAAAGAAGGATTTTTTTAATCTTAAAAAGGGGGAAATATGATACATTATGCAATCTAATATAAAGTGTGGATTGAAGAAAAGTGAATAGGGGACAGTTAATTTTTCATAATGCTAAAACTAAAGGGAACTCAGTGGAGTTAATTGATGTCTGGTATAGTATGGCCTTTTAAAAAAAGCTCTGCAAAAGTGAGTCCAAATTAGAGTTGTGCAGATGTCATAAGAAATGGTAAGTGGCCAGTTCTAGGCAGCGTGAATCTATACTATGTTGGACTTGGACCAATATGTAACTGTCCTGCATGATCTGCAATGTGTCTTGGGCTGGTTGTAACACCAGCTCTGTAGTAATTTGCAACAGTGCCATACTGTCTGCATCAAGTCTCTGGTGCAGTCACTTTCCTGACATCTGCATGGCTCCAAGAGTTTTGTTACTTTGGTTCATCCAACGCTAGACCACTTCTGACTTTAGGACAGTAAAGTATAAATTAGGGGGTGGGGCAGACAGGATATTGGGTGGTGTGGGCAGTTTTCTAAATGAAATTTCCCATAGGGAGACTTTGTGGGTGGGTTTTGCTCATGCTCAGAGCCCAACCAATAGTCATATTTGGACTTGAATAGACATTTTTTCTCTGAGATCAGATTGGATAATGACCCTGTTCGTTATTTGTTTTTCCCTTTCTCTGTATGTACACTATTTGAATTAGTTGCTTGAGTCATCCAGAGGTATTTGCTCTGCAGGCATCTTTCTGCAACGTAGTCACTCTCTGATTGTAGCACACTGTGCTATGTGATTACATGAATGAATTGTAGAGCAGGATGGCCCTATCTTGTAGCAAAGGGGTTGGATTTGGTGGCTTTTAGATTGTAATTTTAGGCTGTAAATTCTTGCCTTTTGTTTCTTAACTGTGATCTACACAGTACCATTTAGAATACCAATATTAGTCCATTCACGTTGATCATTTGGTGGAGCAAAAAGTGGGAAACTTTGCTGCCGATGTTGGCAGAGGGTGTTGCAAACATGCCATAAAGCTTGTTGTGACACCCAGAAAATAAGCAGCCCCATCAGGGAGACCTGCACCACCCTGCCAACACTGCATCCAAGATCCTGGCTGTTGACGGATGTAAGTTGATGGCTGTTGATGGACTCTGAGTGGCACAAAGGCAGTGGGAAGTTAGTTTGAAGGTGGGAGGGGATGTGTCTATGGGGGAGGGCAGAACAGGGGGTGTGGATCAGGTCCAGGAGAGAGAAAGGATCAGGAGAGCAGTCCTCTGCCATATCCTAACCACCATCCCAGGCCTACTGGCATTACTGGATTGCTCAGACTTCCACCAGCTAAATAGCTGGTGGAGATCCAAGTAGTGTCATAGGACAGGCTGGGGCATTATTTAGGGTAAAGGGAAAATATCCCCTTATCCTGAAGAAACCTCCAGGCTGCTCCTGATGTGCACAGGATACAGAGGAGACCATGTCGTCCAACTGCACCAATGCTTGTTACGACTGGGTTGCCCATGTTCCCCACATGGACTGGCAGCATTTCTCCAGAGGTTTAGTCAGGGGTCTTTCTCAGCCCTTCCTGGAGATGCCAGGTATTGCACCAGGGACTTTCTGGATCCAAAGCAAGTGGTCTGTCACTGAGCTACAGCCACTTTACCATTTGAACCAGGCAACACCCTTTTTATGAGTCACATTTTTAATTGTTGCAGTACACCAGACCTGAGACAGAAAAAGACTATCAAACTAATAAAAGATAGCATAATAAACAGTTTTTTGGTCAGACAGTCAACAAATTAACTATTGCTTAGGATGTCAATAGCCATAAGCAACTGAAGATTAGAAATAGATTAGCACAATTTTTTTCCTACATCAAGATGCTGGTGATTTTTTTTTTTTGCACTTCCCTTGTGATAGAGATTCACCTGGAACTCTATTTTTTGATTGCTTCAACATGTGGTGTGATTCCATGTCAGTACAAGCTGGAAAGCAAGCTGATCACAACTAGGTTGCAACGATCTGCATGGGGCTGTATATAGAAGCCCGGCAATAGTATGGATTTCCATTGCAAAGTGGCTGAAAAAGAATAATCTCATGGTGGAAAAATATGTACAGAATGTGAATCTATCCCAGAAGTGGATGGCAAGAAATGGGATACTTTATAGATGCCCTAAAACTTCTAGGGTCTGCCTAGTACTGGAGGAAGTAGATTGGGCTGTATGTGGGGCAATCCAATCCTAACCTGCGCTGGAACGGGCAGGCCAACTGGATAACCACCAGGCAGGCCAACTGGATGGAGTGCAGTGGGATTACTTGGATCTGCTCCAGCAAAATCACTGGCACAGATCCAAGCAGTTCAGTGTAATGCCAGGCAGTTGACAAGGGACGCAATCCTAACCCCTTTTGTCAGTGCTTTCCAGCACTGACATAAGGGCAATGCAGCTCTGAGGTAAGGGAACAAACATTCCCTTACTTTGAGTAGGCCTCCATGAGTGACACCCAACTGCAGGATGCAGCACATGTCCCATTGGCACAGCTGTGCCAGTGCTGGAAAGCACTGACATAAGGGGTTTGATTATGCCCAAGGGGGCTTAGAATCTGGCCCAAGTGCTGGAGACTGGTCCATCCCCTCCCAGGCCCTTTCCACACACCCCCGCCTGCCTGCTGCCCGTCTCCCCGGCCCCGAAATGCCCTAGTTCTGCCTTCCCCCTGCCCTCCCTGGTTGCGGCCTCTACGGTTCTTGTTCTTGTGCTGGCCCAGCCAACTCCTGAAGAGGTGCAAATGTGCCTTGTAGCAATTGTGCTGGCTCATTGTCAGCTCTAGATTGCGCATCAAGTCTGATAAAATATGGTTTTTTTATGTACTTATTAGCCTTTCACAGATGCAGAGAGCAGTGTTGTTAATGCATTTGTTGCTAATGCATTTTAATGCACCTATCTGCTGCCTCAAACAACTGTTACAGTTGGCCTAATCAATTGATGGGCCAGCCCCTGCCCTTTCCTCTTACCCACTGAAATTATTTTTTGCAAAGGCAAAGTTCCACCTTCTGATTCATCTGGAGCTAAGAAGTGGTGTGCACATTCTATGCATGTATTCTTTTTCCTGTGGAATGCACATACAATACATAATCAAGAGTTGAATACTGAAGTCATGCATCTCATTAAGTGGTGTTTGGTGGCTGGAGGAGTATTCTGTGAAAGAGAGCAACATCAACTTAGGAGGGATAAGATAAAGAGAAGGTTGGCATATCCTCATGAGCACGCAAAAGTGGAGAGGGCAGATCTGTAAACATCAGGTCAGACTGCATAATGAACATATGAAGCTGTTTTATAGTGAATGAGACTTTTGGTCCATGTTGCCCAGAATTGTCTGCTCCAGCTTGCAGAGAGTCTTCAAGATCTCAGGCAAAGTACCTCCCAGTCCTACTAAATGGTTTCTGTAAGTGAAAATGCCTGAGATTAAACCTGGAACTTTTGACCCGAAGAGCAGATATTCTATCATTGACAATGGCTCCCTCCCCTTAGGGGAGTGAATTTCAAACTTTTAGCATCAGGACCCACTTTTTAGAATGACAATCTGTCCAGGACCCACTGGAAGTGATGTCACATGGCCGTAAGTGACATCATCAAGCAAATTAAAATAAATAATTGTAAATAATTAAATTAAAATAAAACAAATAATTCAATAAAGGGAAGCCAGCCCTGTTCCACCAAGTGAATTTTCTGTGTAGCCTGCATGCAATAACACCCCCCACAAAAATATCAGTAAGGTTTTCAGTCCTACCCAGTTCAATTAAAGTTCTTATACTTAAACTATATTATTATCAGGACCTACCTAGCTTTACAATTCTAAAAAAGAAAAAAAAATCTGCTCAAGCCTCTGTTTTATTCTTTTTATGGGGGGGAGCTGCCTTCTGGAGCATTTGTTGAGCAACACTTTCATCAGATTGGGACCATTCTAATATCCTTGCATTCCTCTTTGCCTGACCTGACCACGAGCCAAAGTATGTTTGCTTACTCATGAGTAAACATGAACATGTAACTTAGTTTTACTTTTCATAGGACTCAATACATTTGTCAGCTAGGAGGGAGGGACTTCCTTCTTGGGTGGTTTCTTGGCGTTCATCAGATTGGGACCATTCTGGTGTCATTTGATTCCTCTTAACCTGCCCTTTTCAATGGACTGAGGCAAGTTTGCCTACTCATGAGTAAATGCGTGATATGGCTCAGTTTCACTTTCCATAGGGCTTCATGCATTTGCCTTCTCAACTATCAGCCAGCAGCGGACCTCCCATTAGTTGAACGGGGCAAATGCCCCGGTTGCAGAACTTGCACGCCTCCAGGGCCATGCGGGAAGCCTTAATGAGTCTCCCAACATGGTTGGAAACTGTGCTTTCAGATTTCCAGAAGCACAGTTTAAGACAATGGGAAACCTCAGACGGCTTCTCCAGTTGCTTGTGGAGTCGCACAAGGCTCCATGTCAAACCAGGTGAGTGGGGGAGGGGGTTCCGTGCGGGGGGGGGCAGCTTCATGGAGCTTTGCCCCTGGGCGCCTTGAGGGGAGGTCTGCCACTGCTACCAGCTTATCAGCTAAAGCTTTGCGACCCACCAACTATCACATGTGACCCCCCCCAAGTGGATTGTGACCCACAGTTTGAGAAACCCTGCCTTAGGGAATGTTAGATCAGGATATGTCACTCTTAGCTTCAGATTCTGTTGGACCCAAGTTGGGGCTAAGGTCTGTATCCATAAGAAGAATGCCTTTTCAATTATTTCATTGGATTGGGGTAGGCAAACATTTTGGCTGGAGGGCCACATCATCTCTCTGACACTGTGTCGAGGGGCAGGAAAAAGGAATTAATTTACATTTCAAATTTGAATAAATTTACATAAATGAGTACATTAGAAGCAGAAATATGAATAAATGAATTTTACTGAGCTTATTTATGATACACGTGAGAACTACAATGCAGGCATGTAGAAGCACCTGAGAACTATTAACTGTTTGCCACACACCTCTTGCACAGTAAAAACATACGGACCAAGCTGGAAACACACGGAGACATAAGTTGTTCAAAGGCAATGGGGGGGTTAAATTAATGTCCAAGGAAAACCAGAAAACACACAGAGACTATAAACTCAGCCCTAACTCAGCTCACAGTTCGTGTCTGGTGGTTACGATTGGCAGTTGCAGGCCAGCATGGGCTCCAACAGTCTCCGATGAATCAGAGGCGCGTTGGAGAATGGGGATTCCCTGCGGGCCAGATTGGGGGTCCCCAGGGCTGCAAATGGCCCTCAGGCTGAGGTTTGCCCACCGCTGCATTAGATTAAGGTGACTAACCTTTTTTTGTGATGACCAATCCTATTAGTGCAGCAGTTCCCAAACTTACTGTGGTCACAGTGCCCTTCTTTCATGGCAGCCTCTTCTTCCCAGCTCTCCTGGGCGCCACTATCTTGGATTGTGCAATATCTCATACAATTCAAGATGGTGGCACCTGGGAGAGCTGGGAAGATGGGTGCTGTCATCTTGAATCACATGAGATTTTGTGTGATTCTTGCGAGATCTCGCAAATCACTGGGGTAAGTCTGAGTAGACACAGTGGCCCTGTGTGGGATTACCTCGCTGCAAGAGAACAGATGTTTCTTTACTCTGAGGAGGCCCCTAGGGCCCAAAACTCCTAGGCAGGATACAGTGTGCACCCCATCAGCTTGTCTGGGGAGTTGTGTAGGATTGAGCTGTGAATTTATCCCAGTAAAGAGCAGTAAAGATTATGGACCTTGGCATTAGTATTAATTTAATACTTCTGTACTACTTGATCTTACCAGTAATTGAAAGAAACAAAATCATTAAAATAATAAACTTCAAAACAACAGAAAACATAAGACCAGGAAACACACAATAGCAGCACAGGGCATAACCAAATAGTTGCAATCATATCTGCAGAAACTGAAAAACCAACAGTAGTTGGCAAAACAGGGAATAATCCTTATAGGAAGACAAAAAGACAACATAATTAACTGACTATGCAGGCTTTCTTAATGAGCCAGGATCTCCCCTAATATCTGAAGACACACAATGTTGTGGGCCAAGGAGGACTCCCTGGGGAAGAAATTCAAGAGGGTTTGTACCATCAGTGAGTAGCCCTGGACTCCTGAGAGATCCCCATTGAACTCCAGTTTGGGAGGGACTTATGGAACAGGGCCTCAGAAATTGAATAGAATGCATGAATAGGAACATTCAGAATAAGGGAGTCCGTAAGGCAGAGGTTCTCAAACTGGTGGGTCGTGTCCCACCAACTCGTGTAACAATGCCCCGTTCCCTTTAAGGGGTGGGGGGAAAGCAGCAAAACAATCCCCAGCATTGTGCCCCTGTGGGGGGAGGGAGTGCTATTTTTTGACAAAACATACGTGCTCCCAGGGTCCAGGGGGTGTGGGGAGCCCTGCAGAGCGCTTGCAGGCCTCCCCGTGTCTTCTAAACAGTGAAAGTTGCAAGCGCGACAAAACTGGAAATTCTACTTCCAGTTTAATCGTGCTTGCAACTTTTGCTGTTTAGAAGCCATGGGGAGGCCTGCAAGCGCTCTGCGGGGTCCCCACACCCCCTGGACCCTGAGAGCATGTATGTTTTGTTAAAAAAAATAGCACCCCCTCCCCCTGCAGGGGCGCGACCCTAGGGTTCGCTTTGCTGCCCCTGCCCCCACCAAGACTTACTCTGGGAGTAAATCTCCCCGGAAGTTTGAGAACCACTGCCTTAAGGTATCCAGGGCCCAAGCAATTTAAGTCTTAAAGGAAAGAACCAGCACTTTGAATGCTAGTTCTTTCCCAGGAACAGGCAGCTATTGCAGATTGACAAAACTGCTAACAGGCACTGCTCACCTAAATTGACGTCAGTTTATTTGGTCTCATGTCATTAATTAGACCTATTAGATATTGGTTAAAATATTGGTTATTGCCTCCTCTGAATCAGACAAAAAGGAGAAATGGAGCTGTGTGTGATCAGCATTGTGATAATTCTCTCTATACACAGATTTGCTGCCTGCGGGGCACAGGGAGCAGAATTGCCTCCTATCTCTCTTGATTCATGGTCTGTTCTCTACTATCTATGGTACTCAAGTCTCCCTGGCACTCGTGGCCACCCTGATGCTGTTTGCGGGCACCATGGAGACCCTTAAAATCGCCAAGTGGAGTTTCAAAATGCCAGTGGAGAAAATATCTGCACGTTTTTGTATCTTCCACTGCCAGTCCTATGTAGATACCATTTTGAAAGTCTCCTGCTGCCATCCTCAGGGTCTCTTGCTGGCATCTCCCTCAACCTCATTGATCCCATAGGATCAGTGATCTGCTATCTACATTTTTTGTGTCTGCTGGGATTTCCAGGAATCTAACCCTAGAATGAGAACTGAATGTATTTCATTTGAAATCTCTGGACAACAGCACCCAGATGCCTTGTGTGTGCGATAACCACATTGGAGACAAATTCAAGCCTTGTGAAACTCAATAAAGCAAATCCCATGGGGAGAAATAAGTTTTCTAGCCATACCATCTGGTGTCTGCTTATCAAAACCTACTGTTGCATATTCCCCACTGGAATACTTTTCTGTAAAGATTGCATTTTGCAAGAGGGAGAATGCTTTGTATTATAGCACCCATTCTCTCAGTCTTGTGGCAAGGTTGTGAAGACATTTTCCCTGCTATAACCTTTCTCAATATTGGGGTAATCTGTCTGGCTCTGGCTGCAGGGGGTGCACACCTGAATTTACTGAGATAAGAGCTGGGGCATCCCTCAATACAGGAAGTGGAAGGTTGTCAGCTTCTCAGTGACCTCAAGCAGGGATGTCAAACAGTAAGCTAAACAGCTTTCATGGCACTTGCTAAGGGCTGAAAGGAATGTCATTAAGTCGAAAGGGATATCATTAAGCAGATGATGACTGGAAATAAGCACCGTTTTCTCACCTAGGCAGGGCATAGAAGGGGGGGCAATTTGTACCTGGGCCCAGGGTCCAAAAGCAGGTGCAGGATCCAAAGGAAGGGGCCCAGAAATTTCCTGGGATCTTACATTTTCCTATCTAATCAGACTTGTTGCCTGCATGGGATGCTGGGGACACTACCACAAGTGTGCTACTGCAGCTACTGGTAAGCCATATATGCCAGGCTGAGGAATGCATACATGAAACTCCTTAACGCAGTGACAAATCTCAGAGGAAACTGGACTGCTACAGTAGCTCTTTGGTTTGTGGATCTGCTTACCATTAAAGAGTGTATAGGAGCTCAGGGACACAGCTGCAAAGCTACAGTTGCTGCAGAAGCAAGTTTTGGTATGCAGAGGACACTTTCCATTCTAGTGTGAGCATCATAAATATAATGATGCTAATTGTCTGTATGATTTTCTATATTTAAAAGATTTTAGAGAGACTTAGGAGTCTTAGGTGTTTGGTTTTCCTTATTACTGTATCTCGCTGCTGATGCCACATGGGTGGGTAGACCTGGGCTCTGTCTCGCCCCCTCCCCACACTGTTTCACCTCTCCTGCCCCCAGTATGCTCACCCATCACCACCCTCCTCCCACTCTGGTTCACCCCTCCCCCTTTGCAAAGCAGCCCAAAAGAAACTTTGTATCCCCTGATAAAATTTTGTATCAAAAGAAACAAAAGCCCAAAAGAAACTTTGTATCCCCTGATAAAATGTATCCCCTGATAAGGAAACCGGATTTCTTGACGTGCTAAATGACTGTGGCTTAGATCAGCTAGTCAAGGAGCCCACCAGAGGACAGGTGACTCTGGATTTAATTTTGTGCGGTACGCAGGACCTGGTTAGAGATGTAAACGTTACTGAGCCATTGGGGAACAGTGATCATGCTGCGATCCGTTTTGACGTGCATGTTGGGGGAAGAATACCAGGCAAATCTCTAACAAAAACCCTTGACTTCCGACGGGCGGACTTCCCTCAAATGAGGAGGCTGGTTAGAAGGAGGTTGAAAGGGAGGGTAAAAAGAGTCCAGTCTCTCCAGAGTGCATGGAGGCTGCTTAAAACAACAGTAATAGAGGCCCAGCAGAGGTGTATACCGCAAAGAAAGAAGGGTTCCACTAAATCCAGGAGAGTGCCCGCATGGCTAACCAGCCAAGTTAGAGAGGCTGTGAAGGGCAAGGAAGCTTCCTTCCGTAAATGGAAGTCTTGCCCTAATGAAGAGAATAAAAAGGAACATAAACTGTGGCAAAAGAAATGTAAGAAGGTGATAGGGGAGGCCAAGCGAGACTATGAGGAACGCATGGCCAGCAACATTAAGGGGAATAATAAAAGCTTCTTCAAATATGTTAGAAGCAGGAAACCCGCCAGAGAAGCGGTTGGCCCTCTGGATGGTGAAGGAGGGAAAGGGGAGATAAAAGGAGACTTAGAGATGGCAGAGAAATTAAATGAGTTCTTTGCATCTGTCTTCACGGCAGAAGACCTCGGGCAGATACCGCTGCCCGAACGGCCCCTCCTGACCGAGGAGTTAAGTCAGATAGAGGTTAAAAGAGAAGATGTTTCAGACCTCATTGATAAATTAAAGATCAATAAGTCACCGGGCCCTGATGGCATACACCCAAGGGTTATTAAGGAATTGAAGAATGAAGTTGCAGATCTCTTGACTAAGGTATGCAACTTGTCCCTCAAAACAGCCACAGTACCAGAAGATTGGAGGATAGCAAATGTCACGCCTATTTTTAAAAAGGGAAAGAGGGGGGACCCGGGAAACTATAGGCCGGTCAGCCTAACATCCATACCGGGTAAGATGGTGGAATGCCTCATCAAAGATAGGATCTCAAAACACATAGACGAACAGGCCTTGCTGAGGGAGAGTCAGCATGGCTTCTGTAAGGGTAAGTCTTGCCTCACGAACCTTATAGAATTCTTTGAAAAGGTCAACAGGCATGTGGATGCGGGAGAACCCGTGGACATTATATATCTGGACTTTCAGAAGGCATTTGACACGGTCCCTCACCAAAGGCTACTGAAAAAACTCCACAGTCAGGGAATTAGAGGACAGGTCCTCTCGTGGATTGAGAACTGGTTGGAGGCCAGGAAGCAGAGAGTGGGTGTCAATGGGCAATTTTCACAATGGAGAGAGGTGAAAAGCGGTGTGCCCCAAGGATCTGTCCTGGGACCGGTGCTTTTCAACCTCTTCATAAATGACCTGGAGACAGGGTTGAGCAGTGAAGTGGCTAAGTTTGCAGACGACACCAAACTTTTCCGAGTGGTAAAGACCAGAAGTGATTGTGAGGAGCTCCAGAAGGATCTCTCCAGACTGGCAGAATGGGCAGCAAAATGGCAGATGCGCTTCAATGTCAGTAAGTGTAAAGTCATGCACATTGGGGCAAAAAATCAAAACTTTAGATATAGGCTGATGGGTTCTGAGCTGTCTGTGACAGATCAGGAGAGAGATCTTGGGGTGGTGGTGGACAGGTCGATGAAAGTGTCGACCCAATGTGCGGCGGCAGTGAAGAAGGCCAATTCTATGCTTGGGATCATTAGGAAGGGTATTGAGAACAAAACGGCTAATATTATAATGCCGTTGTACAAATCGATGGTAAGGCCACACCTGGAGTATTGTGTCCAGTTCTGGTCGCCTCATCTCAAAAAAGACATAGTGGAAATGGAAAAGGTGCAAAAGAGAGCGACTAAGCTGATTACGGGGCTGGGGCACTTTCCTTATGAGGAAAGGCTACGGCGTTTGGGCCTCTTCAGCCTAGAAAAGAGACGCTTGAGGGGGGACATGATTGAGACATACAAAATTATGCAGGGGATGGACAGAGTGGATAGGGAGATGCTCTTTACACTCTCACATAATACCAGAACCAGGGGACATCCACTAAAATTGAGTGTTGGGCGGGTTAGGACAGACAAAAGAAAATATTTCTTTACTCAGCGCGTGGTCAGTCTGTGGAACTCCTTGCCACAGGATGTGGTGCTGGCGTCTAGCCTAGACGCCTTTAAAAGGGGATTGGACGAGTTTCTGGAGGAAAAATCCATTATGGGGTACAAGCCATGATGTGTATGCGCAACCTCCTGATTTTAGGAATGGGTTAAGTCAGAATGCCAGATGTAGGGGAGAGCACCAGGACGAGGTCTCTTGTTATCTGGTGTGCTCCCTGGGGCATTTGGCGGGCCGCTGTGAGATACAGGAAGCTGGACTAGATGGGCCTATGGCCTGATCCAGTGGGGCTGTTCTTATGTTCTTATGTTCTTATGTTCTTAAATTCCTCTCAGAGGCCCTGCACCTAGGAACTCATTAGCTGCAAATAACAGAACAAATATGCAAATCTTGATCATATTTTCAAGGTATGGGAGAGCCCAGTTATCATGCGGGCCTCCTTTTCAGCAGCATTGCTTCTGCCAAGTTTTACTTTGCAGCTCAGCAGCTGAGAGGTGGTCTGCAAAGTGACACCTCAGCAGAAGCAGTGCTGCTGAAAGGGTGGCCCATGTGATAATTGGGCTCTTCCAGTAGTGCCCATTCAGCAGTGCCCCTGTAGCTGATGTATCACTTTGCAGCTTGGTAGCTAAGAGGTGCTGATGTAGATGTAAGGAGATCCCAGTTATCATGTAAGCCAGATAAAGAGCTTCCATGGGCCATATCTGGCCAGGGACCTTATGTTTGACACCCCTGACCTAGAGGTTAAGCAGCAAGAAACCACTAGAACAAGACAATGTAAGATTTGCTTGATCCTGAAAAGATGGTTTGTTGACACACATTTGGAATACCACAGACTTTAATAAAGTTTAATAAACTTTAATAACGTTTCTGCTTTTGAGCATGCGTGTGAGTTTGCTTTTTTGTTTTGTTTTGCCTTTTATAGCCTTTTAAAAATTTGATCATACTCCAACAGCATCCCCTATAGTTAATGCAGGATCAGTTGTTAAAAGCTGTTAAAAGCAGAGTGAAGAGAGATGTCCACTATGTTTGAGTCCACTTCTCCATTTAGGCAACCATTCAAAGTATGTAAAAATGTCTTAGGGCTGTCACTCTGAATTTATTGTTTAAATGGGCAGATGGGATAGGGGTTTCTCCAGTAGGATTGCTTCTTTCTTTTGCAATAGTGGGATGGCCCTTACCTCAAGGGTCAAACCAGACAGATGGCCCTATCACACAGTCTGTCTGTAAGCAGATGTTCATTTATTGACCAGTCCAATATCAAGAATGAGATGTGTGCACATTCAGCACATCAATCCTGATTGGGGGGGGGGGGCATGCCAACCTTCCTGACTACTGGGCTAGTGCACTCTGCCAGGGACTGTGATAAGTGGCTGGGCTGCTAGAAACCCAGTGGGGAGAGAATAGAATGGGGGGAAACAGGACTTCCCCATTCCCTGTAATTCTTACTTTGTATCTAACAAATATTAGTATTGGGAAGTGAAGGGAGTGGGAACTCCAGAATTATTTGGAAGCCCATCCAAGCTTTCTTATCTGCCTGGTTGCAAATATGGTTGCTATTCCTAAAAAAATTTCATTAATGGAATTTGTGCTCTGTGGTGGAAGTAAAACTTAGTAAAAGCTTTTTTCCCAATATGTTTGTGGAAAAAAGTTTTCTCTGTACCTTGCTTCTTTAAATTGCAATCCTATACACAACTCACTTGGGAATAAGTCCCATTGAACATAATGGCATTTACTTTCAGATCTGGCTATGTGTCATTGTATGTAGAAGGAATCTTCAGAATCAAATTGTGTTCTTCAGAAGGCTGTGAGCCCAAGCCTATGCATGTCTACTCAGAAGTAAGTCTCATTAGAGTCAGTGGGTCAATAAGTGAATACAGGATTTGATTCCTCAGTAGTATTTTTAAAGGCTTTTATGTTGTCAAAATTTTAAAAGAAACCATTGCAACAAAGGGGAAGACATTTAATTTTTTTAATAGGTAGCTTCCAGCAGGTTACAGTCCAAAGATGGAGCACAAGGGGAATTAAGCAGAGTCTGTGCTGATTAACCTGGGTGCTAGACAATATCTCAGTTGGGACCCAGAAAAAGAAGAACCAATGGCTGTTCCGGCACTTTCAGATATGAAGTTCAACAGTTCTGCTCTGTTATGTCCGCACCCCTAGATGAAGCACAAGGTCCCCTTGTCAGGTAGAGAGCAGAAGTAAAAGAAAGGTGTAATAGTAAGGTGGTACAAGGGCCAGGATCCATGAAGCCAACTGAAGTCGTCACTTCAGGTAGCAATTCGTGAGGGGCACCCATCTCTGTCTACCAACTTACCTCCACTGCTTCTGCTTCACCTTCTAGAGATGGGGCAGAGAGGAAGAGTGGGGCAGAGAGAAAGAGGAAGTGTGAAGGAGAAAAGAGGGCTGACCTATAACACTGGAGAGTGGGAGGAGCAGAGACTGGCATATTGTTGGCATACTGTTTCAGTCATCAGGTTGTCTTAGTCTGGCCCTAGGTGAGGCACTAAGAAGAAAGTCATTATAAGATGGGTAGTGTTACAAGTGAACTTGAAAGTTTTCTTAAATCTTGCATTTATTTGGTCCTAATAAAGGCATTGATTGTGAAGGAGTGCAAGTATACTTTTTTGTGGGCATTATTTGAGGTTATACAGTGTAATGGTAAATGTAACACAGGTGAGGTGGGAGTAAATAAGTAAAGGCAAAGCTGAGAAATCTCACAATGCCTTCTTTTTATAACTACTCACTCAGGATTTATCTTTAGCTTTTATTGATTAAAAAAACTCTCTATGGGGTATTATACCTATTTATGAGGGTGGAATGACATGTCTACCTCCCTGTGAAAAACAAACAGAAGCAGGAAGCAATGCTGCCTGAAACAGAGTACCATATCACAACCCTGTCCCTTCTTTTCCCATTTTATTTTTGTATGTTAAAATGACACCCATTCTTCTTCAAATGACACCCCTTCTTCAAGTCCTTTCTTCTTTCAAAGCTCTTCACTCTGCTTCTTGGTACAGCCAGCTCTAGCAGGGAGATGATTTTTCTCAGGTCTGTTGACTTAAGCCTCTTCATAATACTTTATGCCTAGCCAAGTCTTCTATTTCCCAGTGAATTTCCTTTGTTATGCTGTCCTGTTTTAGACAGTGGAACTACACTCTCTAAAGATACAAAAAATATTTTCTGCAGCCTCTGCAGAGGTTGTTAAACTCAGCTGTGTAATGACTTGGGATCTCTTTAAACCAGTCATTTTCAACCTTTTCCATCTCAGGGCACACTGACAAGGCGCTAAAATTGTCAAGGCACACCATCAGCTTTTTGACAATTTCCAAGGTACACCATGCTGTTGGTGGGGGCTCACATCCCCCAATGGCCTTTTAATAAATGACCCTCCCTCACATTCCCATGGCACACCTGCGGACTATTCGCGGCACACCAGTGTGCCACGGTACAGTGGTTGAAAATGGCTGCTTTAAACAGTAGACTAGATCAGAGGTGTCAAATTCATTTCATTCAGCGGCCAAATAGCATTCATGATGCCTGCTGAGGGCCAGAAGTGATGTCATTAAGCAGTTCATGACCAGCACTTTTTTCTCACTTTCGCTACATTAGCTACAATTAGCTACAAATGACAGAAGAGAAACTATGCAAATATTGATCATGTTTTCAAAATATAGGAGAACCCAATTGCCATGCAGGTTACCTTTTCAGCAGTGGCACCTCAGCAAATCAGCTGCTGATGGTGGTGCTGGGAGAGCATGAGGGCCAAATAAAGAGTTTCCGTGGGCTGCATCTCACCCCCCAGGCCTTATGTTTGACACCCCTAGACTAGATTCCTCATCCTGGCTGACAGGGCATGGGACAATGTAATACTTTCCTCATTAAAAAAAGAGAGAAGTGAAAGAGGGCCTTAGAGCCCATCTGAGAATCTGAGGGATCACAGCATGCACTTGGGGAAGAAAGGCAGGAAAGAGCCAGTCAGAGCAAGCAGGAGGACGAATGGAGGAGACAAGGACACAGGAGGCAAGGAGGCGGCTGAGAAAAGGGGCCTAATCTTCCCATACACATACTGGAAATGCTGGAGAGCCGTAGAAGGTATTAGGAATATTGGCTGTCACAAGTGTGGCCCTTGGTATAATCCAGTGCTATAATTGCTTCCCCTCATATTTCTCTTGTGGTAGGTGGGAGAAGAGAAAAAGACTGGTGATAGCCATTAAGATGCACTCTTGAATCAGGCAGAGGAATAAAACATGGTGAAGCTAAAAATGTTTTGGGCATCTCAGAGGCATAGCTAGGTCATTTAACACCCGGGGCCCATAAATTTTTGTCACCCCATATGACTTAATTAATTATTAATAATTATTAATTAATTATTAATTATATTGATTGATTAATTAATTAATTCACTTTTTATACCACCCTTCCTCTAAGCAGCACAGGGTGGGGTACATGGTTCCTCCCCTTATTTTGTTCTCACAACAACCCTGTGAGGTAGGTGAGACAGAGATAGTAATAGTCATGACATGGAATGAATAATAATAATGGCCAGAAAAATAAATGCAATGAATATTTCCCAAAAAGCAATGGATGAAATTCTACATCAAATGGTATATAATTTGATGGTATTATTCCTAAAAGCCACAATTTCCAGAATTTTGGTCACTAGGGTGTCATCCCCTCCCCCCCCCCCCGAGGATGTCTCATTGGCCTGCTTTGAGTTAAGGCAGAGGTTCTCAAACTTTTAATACTGGGACCCACTCTTTAGAAAGACAATCTGTCCAGGACTCACCGGAAGTGATGTCATGGCTGGAAGTGACATCATCAAGCAAAATAAAATAATTATAAACAATTAAATTAAAGAAAAACAGATAATTAAATAAGGGGAAGCCAGCCCTGTTTCACCAAGTGAATTTTCTCTGTAGCCTGCCTGCAATAACACCCCCCCCCACACACACAAAAAATCAGTGAGATTTTCAGCCCTCCCCAGTGCTCACCTTACCAACTCAAGCCTCTGGTTTATTCTTGGGGGGGGGGGCTGCCTTCTGGAGCATTTGTTGAGCTCCACTTTCATCAGATGGGAACCATGCATCTAGCCTTATATTCCCCTTTGCCTGACTTGACCAGGGGCCAAGGCACATTTGCTTACTTGTGAGTAAACATGACAGTGTGGCTTACTTTCACTTTCCATACATTCATCTGCTTGGAGGGAGGGACTTCCTTCTTGGGTGTTTTTTAGGGGCTGCTTTCATTGGATAGGAACCATTCTGGTGTCATTGGATTCCTCTCAGCCTGCCCTTTCCAATGAACTATGGCAAGTTTGCCTACTCACATTTAAACGTGCGATATGGCTCAGTTTCATTTTCCATAGGGTTCCATGTATTTTTTGGTTTCTGGTTTTTTGGCCATAACCTTTGATGGAAAGGAGATATTTCAATCTGGTTTTTTGCATTGCATTCCGCTGGAAATTCTGCATCCAATGGTTTATGGCATGATGGGGTTACTTGTAACATCCGCTATGTTAGCGATGTTGGGGTATTTGTGGTTTTACACCCCCCCAAGGGTGGTACCCGGGACGGACCGCCCCCTACTAGCTACGCCACTGGGGGCAACTATTCTATCATGTTACCTGCTTTTGCAGGGTAGTGATCTCTTTAGAGACAGAGCACCTCCTCCCTCTCACAGCTGTGAGCATCCTCAAGTGGTTATTCTTTTCCCCATATTCTTAGACATTTTTTGGAATGACAGGGATAGTAGATATTCAGTCAAGAAAGGTATAGTACTGTGTGAGGGATATCAACAGAAATGTATGGGAGCAGTTTATACACGTACACAGTGAGAGGAAGAACTTCATTCGCATGGCCAAACCTGTTCAGGTTGGATGCATGCAAATGTGGTTACTTAGGCAATTCAGTCCCTGTGCATCCATAGCAACCTTGTGCCAAACGTATAGCATGTTGATGATCAGATGATGGATAGGTGTACATTTTGGTGTCATATTTTGTGAGTACTTGGCCAACTGCCATTTGCTAGTCATCCTACGGTGTATTTGCTGCATGCCTGAGACCAGATTGCATATAAAATCAATTGCAGTGTGAATCTGTGTTGTGCTAATTTAGGTTCAACTGTTGACAAGAATTTATTACATTTTGTTCCACCTTGATGGAACTCAAGGTAACATAAACAGGTTTTGTACGTGATCTTCCATATAATTGCTGACCAGACTCAGACCCGCTTAGTTTCAGTAAGATTACTACAGCATGTGCTTCAGACTATGGGACCATACACAACCTTTTGCTCACACACGCAGGCCCTTTCTCTGTCAGTGTCACTGTCCCAAGCAACATGAAGAACATTAAAAGTGTTGAGGGCTATGGAACTGTTACTGTTCTTGCTTGCTCATAAATCCAGCATCATAAAACTCAGCATCTACTTGGCTTAAGGCCCTATAAATAACTTTCTTTGGTTGTTGCTTCCTTCTTCCTCCTAGAGGGAGACAGTAGCTGGAACATTAGGTCATCAATAAGGCATTGATTGCTTCAAACCCTTTCTGACTCAATGTGGCTGATACGTGACAGGTATCTGCTATGGCTACATTGACTGTTTACCTTAAATAGGTATTTTACAGGCAGGACTTGAATATGGGCCAGAAATAGTTGGCAACACTTGTGTCTCTCAGAACAGGATGTGCTCTTTATGCAAGAGAGTTTTCCTGTCTATAAACTTGTCACAGGTTGGATGTCACAGAGGGTTACGAAAAGGAGCAGAGAACGTTCCATGTTTCTGGCCTCTCTGCTAATGGAGGGAGAGGAGAATGCATTGCAAACCCCAAAATTAATTCAACAGAAATGCCATGTAGCTTTAAAAGCATAGGGTGAGTGATCTGGTCATGCTGAGATTCTGTAGGCCCAGGTACAAACTGGAGGATGAAATATTGAGTGTGTTAGAAGAAGGTAAATTAGAATGTGAATTATATGTCCTGTCTGTCAGAATGTGCTTATTGCAGTGCTGATGGGAGAGTGCTTGGGATAAGGCAATCAAGTTAGTCAGAGACAGAACATGGATTTTTTATGGTTAAGGCTGGAGTGGGGATTCTATTTGGTGTTAGTAATCATGAAAATGTTTTTCATTGTATACCGCTGTTGACTTAAGCTTGTTCATAATACGATATGAGAGCTATCAGTACCGTAGCTAATAGCCTAACCTTTCCCTCCCCTACCAATGCAGTCACACCACCAGAGTGCACACTGCATTCTGTGGGGGGGGGGGGGGAAGAGGCGGTCCTGGAGGTCTCCTCTAGGTAAGATAATATTTGTTCCCTTACTTAGGGTAAGCCTGTAGCACTGGAATGGATCTATTTGAACAAGTACCAGCTATTTAGCTGGTGCAAGTCTGAGTGGACCTGGGAAGGCAGAATGAGGCCTGGAAGGGGGATAGGATAGTAGCAGTGCTGCTGCAGCCAATATTGTCCTCTTCCAGTCCTCATTCCACCCTCTTTTCCCTCCCTTGGTCCCCTCCATGTTCAGCTCCCTGCTTTTTTCCTGCCCCCCCCCCCCCACGTTGGCTTAGCAGCACCAGGGGATGTCCAGGGACCACTGGTTGGCCGCTGCTGCTACTACTCATTGCTTACCTGGGGGTAAAGCTCCTGCAGCACTCTGTGCACAGCCAGAGCATCTTTTATGAATGCTTTATGGCAGTCTATGCTGGTGGAACACTTGATCCACCAGTGGGGCAGCCCAGTAGGGTCCGGCTACCCATCAGATGAGCATAGGACTCTTTCCAAATATCATGAGATTAAGGATTTTCAATAGCTGGAATCTATCCAGTCACAAGGCAAAACACATTTGAATGTAAGCAAAAAATATTTAATTCAAAAGAAAGGAGCAATATTGTGACAGTAAATAAAATAAGAATACATGCAAACAAATTCTGTATTCTTCAACTAATCTCTAGTCCAAAGAGAAGTTAAATTGCAGTATGTTTAAATTAGTAGTTGGCAACCTTCAGTCTCAAAAGACTATGGTATCGCGCTCTGAATGGTGGTTCTGGAACAGCGTCTAGTGTGGCTGAAAAGGCCGATTCGGGAGTAACAATCCCTTCCACACCAGGAGCAAGTGCAGTCTGTCCCTGGTATGTCTCCCTGGATATGGGCCTTCCTTCTTTGCCTCTTAGCCTCAGACTGTTGGCCAAGTGTCTCTTCAAACTGGGAAAGGCCATGCTGCACAGCCTGCCTCCAAGCGGGCTGCTCAGAGGCCAGGGTTTCCCACCTGTTGAGGTCCACTCCTAAGGCCTTCAGATCCCTCTTGCAGATGTCCTTGTATTGCAGCTGTGGTCTACCTGTAGGGTGCTTTCCTTGCATGAGTTCTCCATAGAGGAGATCCTTTGGGATCCGGCCATCATCCATTCTCACGACATGACCGAGCCAACGCAGACATCTCTGTTTCAGCAGTGTCAGAAAGATTTTCTGGTCTCCTTATTCCGTTTGCATCCTTTATACAACAATGCTGGAGTTAGATACAAGGTATCTTAAGTGTGCACTAGTTCCAGTGGGAAAGTTAAGCACATCCTTAAATCTCTGCTACTGAATCCAATGCAATATAAATATTTAATAAGTATTAAAAATGAGGGGTAGCCATATTAGGGCCCAATCCTATTCAATTTTCCAGCACCAGTGCAACTGCAATGCAGCCCTGAGGTAAGGGAACAAATGTTCCCATACCTTTATGAGACTGCTGAGACAGGCTGCAGCACACACTCCATTGGCAATGCACTGGCACTGGAAAATTGGATAGGATTGGGCCCTTAGTCTTTTATACCAGCAAACACAGGAACGAATGTTGTGGTGGCACCTTAACTACTTAACAGATTTACATTTTGTCATTAGCATAGCATTTTGTCATTAGCTTTTTGTCATTAGCTTTTGTAAGTAGAGTCCCCTTCATCAATTGCATAATGTACATATTTGCTGGTTGGGAGGGTCTTTATAATCCTATCATTTGCAGGTGGGAGTTTTGATTAGATTAATAAAGGAGAATGGTACTGTATGTGAATAATGTAAATTTCATTGGAGATACCTTCATAACTTTGATAACAACTTCAGAGAATTATTTGTAAGAATAAGACCTAAGAAAGGTGTGAAAAGGAGTATGCAGAGGTATATGGTCATTTTAAAGAGCCCCCTTTTTTAAAAGAGAAGTGCTTATATCTACGACTGTATTCATTCATAAGAATGGTATCAAAGTGACTCTGCCTTGTAGAGTGTGAGTCTTCCTTTGCTAGGAAGCAGAGTGGAAGAGATTTCTGGGCTGCCCCTGTTCATTAAGCATGAGGTCCTCATGGAGGGAAAAAATGAGGGAATTGCTTCTGCATATAAAACATGTTCAAAATAGTACTAGCAAAGGAACTTGTTCTTGTGAATATAGCTTAATAAGCAGATAACCATAGAACCTATTGTTTCAGAATAAAAAAAAAAAGAAGAGCCTGCTTCCCTATGAAAGTTTCTCCTGAGCAGGGTGACCAGATACAGTAGAGGACAGTGTGCCTATAACATTTCTGCCCAATGTTGCATTTATGCAGCAGGGATCAAATGTGTACACCTGTAGGCTGGGCAGAAATGAGTTAACTGTTGTGTAGAAGAGGGACTTTGAGCAGAGGCAGCTCAGCATGGAATGGTTTAAAAAGCTGCACCTGCCCAAATTTCCTCTTCTATACAATGGTTAAAGATACAGGCATTCTGTCCTCCCTTGTATCTGGTCACCCTGCTCCTGAGTTGTCTAACAAGAAATTGCCTTTTGTCTCAAAAGAAATGTTTTGTGTGACTTCATCCCAATATTTTTTATTATTGTTATGACTATTATATTTATATACTGCTTATCAGCCAAAAAGTTCACAAAGCAGTTTATGTAGCAAAAGAACTAGGTGCTATTATAAATGTTAGTGTTGGGTGTACAGCATACTTTCAAGGCTCTCAGCAAACTACCCTCTCAATAGGGTTACCAAAGTGGGACAGAGTGCCTATACCTTTAACCATGTACCGTATAGAAGAGGGAATTTTGGCAGCTGTAGCTCAACATAGAATGGTTTAAAAAGCTGCACCTGCCAAAATTCTATAAAGGTACAGGCACTCAGTTCCACTTTGTATCTGGTAACCCTTCTTCTCAGTAAACTGCCTTCAGTGAGTCCTCGCCTGCTTGGGTCAGGGAGAGTCGGTGACCCTGTTGGCTGAGGGTGTCACTCTGACATCACATTATGAAGGCTGTGGGTACAGAAGTGGTCTCAGGGATCAGCTGAGGACCCTGTTTCCTTGCCAACTGTCCAGTAAGGCTGATCCCTGATGCAGGCCTTGCATACTAACAGGAAAATCCTGCAGTGTTAATGAGGTGATTAACAGTTTAAAGAGAAGACTGAAATATAGGACGGTGCTTGGCCAAGTGGATCATTAATGTACTTTTCTGTTAAGTATTGTGACCTCTCTCTCCTCATCACAAACAAAGCCAGGTGTTCTGCAAGTTTCTTTCCCTCCTTTGGCCCCCACTGTATATAATGTCATCTTTATCACTAACAGGGTGGGAATACAGAGCTACTACTGACAACACTGAGAAAGGACCCAGAACAGGTGGTAGTCCTATCCCATCCATGCAATTACATATACCTGACATATTTTAGAGCTGCCTTTCTGCTGAGCAGGGTATATTTTGCTCTGCAGTTTAACTTCATAGTCTTTTGTGAGCACAAGACAGAGATTCAAAAACAACTCTGCTCCCAAAACATAGGGCAGATATCCAAAGCAGTGCTGAGTGCACACTGGATCCTGTTGTGTTCAGGATTTCCAAAGAGCTTTTTGAGGGCACTGGGTAAGTAGAAACTGTGTAGGGCACAAATCTCTCTCTTTTTTTAGTTACTGAAATAATGCATATTTGTGATGTAATTTTGGTTTTTCAGTTTAGTTTTTGTCATGAAATAAGAGACATAGGGATGCAGATAGAGAAAGTCTTGTGGTATCATTCTTGAAAGTTGCATCAAAGCCATAGGTGGTTGGCAGCACAAGGTTAAATTTCTTTGCTTCTGGACAGTTGCTTGCTGCAGTGCTGAGAATGGTATGCTTTGCAAGTACTGCACTGCAGCAGCAAAAGGTTGATTTTGCTTGGCTTTTCATGGCCTTGGAAATTAAGGTAGTGATTGGTTAAAAAGACAGAGGAAAAAAAAGTACAGTATATTCTGTGTGCCTCTTTATGCAAATTTTTGTAGCTGTCTTGTCTCTGTCTTTACTGCTCTGGGTGATCTTTCTCTCTTGCTCTTCTCCCCCTCCCCTCTTCCTGGCATGGGTGATTACATTTTGGATGATGACAATACAAATTGCTGTCAAAGCAAATTAAGAGAAATTAATACACTAGGTTTGAAACTGCTCAGATCTCTGGAATTGTTCAGCGCACAAATTATGAGTCATGCAATCCTGCCTTTCCCTGGCTATTCAAGATGCAGTGAGCTGAAAAGCTCTGGGTGCTCGAGTGAGGAAAGGACTGCTTGCTCTCTGCATTTTCACTGGTCCCAAGTTTGTGGAAAGGCGTTCGAATGTACGCAATTTACAAGACATGTTCATAGTGAAGGGGAACCATTTTAACTATGGGCGTGTACAGTACACTCATTAAAACACAAAGACTTAAAAGGTCTGTTTTGCAATAGCATTCACCCCAATTCTTCCTGGCTTAACAATGGAATGAGTATTGCATACATTGTACTTGTCTTTACAGCAAGCACACAACTGATAACATAAAATATAAGCGGAGTTTTTGCACATTATTTGTGCAGACTACCTGATTTTTTGTTAAGGGATGTCTCATTTGAACTTTGATCTCTCAGAACTGTGGAGCTAAAAGAGGCCTGCAGATCATTATTCTAATACCCTGCAATAAGGCAATTTGGTAACTGTCATCTGTACCGAATGCTTGCATTAGTTTTTTTAGCTCATATCATACCGATTCTAAATAGTCCATATGCGAAACTGTGTAAGGTGCCCCGCAGCAAATTTCAGTGAAACACTGGCATGGTCAAGCAAGCAACACAAGCAACTGGAAATATGTATTGCTTTTTGCCTGTAACTCTTGCAGCATAGCTGTTGTCAGTGTGACTTGGCGCGAACAACTGTGCCAGAAATATAGGCGTTAACTAAGGAACCGTCTTCCCAGTAAGCTACACAACTGGAATCAAAGCCCTGAACAGCTGAGCAATGTTGCTGTGTACTGCCTGCAACTCCATGACCGCAGAGCTCAGTGATAATGATGACGTCATTGCTGAGCGTTCTGGGTGCTGTCAGCCCT
This sequence comes from Tiliqua scincoides, assembly GCF_035046505.1. Taxonomy (NCBI): domain Eukaryota; kingdom Metazoa; phylum Chordata; class Lepidosauria; order Squamata; family Scincidae; genus Tiliqua; species Tiliqua scincoides. The sequence goes on from NC_089822.1 coordinate 149,905,839, forward strand.
GCCGCACAGCTGCCACGTGGTTTCACGCAGCTGATCAGGAATTTATCTGTGATATATTTATCCATCTGTACTGCACTCAATAAGAATCACTGGAAGACTTCTTTCTCATGTGAGTTGAACTCCCAAACTACAGCTAGCTAAGTATATACTGCAAGTATTCTAATCTGAGGGTCCTATCCTATGAGCCTGCTGCACCCGTAGAACTTGCGTTCTAGCGGTGCAGCAGGCTTTGCAGTAGTTGCAAAAGGTGAGCGGTTGTTCCGCACAGCTGGGCTACTACTGCAAGCAGTGAGGGGCTGTGTGTCAGCAGCCTTGGAAGAAGCCCTAGCACCAGTAAGTTGGTGTGGGTGGGCAGGAGGTGGATGGAATGGGGTGGGGAGGGGGAACTGGCAAAGATCAGGATGGAGAGAGACGTGTCCAGGCTGGGAAGGGAGCAGAATCTGTGGTAGGAGCTCCACCAGTATCCTATCACTCTTCCTGGCCTAAATCCACCTCCCTGGATCCACAGACCTGTGTCAACAAAATTGTTGGCATAGGTCCAAGTCGACTCATCACAGCATTGGAGGCTTATCCCAGGGCAAAGAAACAAATGTTCCCTTACCCAGAGGAGACCTCCGGGACTGTGCCAGGACTGCAGAGGTGCAGTGTGCACTCCAGTGGCTGCATCAGCAGGAGGGGGGATTAGAAGGGTGGGTAGGAAGGCCCAAACCAGGACACACAGGACATCAGGTTGCAACCCACCAAGTGGATTGCAACCTACAGTTTGAGAAACCTTGCTATAATAGACACATGTCCTACATTTTAAAGTTAGTGAGGTGTTGATAATCTGGTGCCTTCTCCTGGAAACATGCAGTTGCCTGAGCAGCAGTTTTGACAATTTTGTCGTTTAGTTGAGGATATGAAGCTAATGGCAAAGGATCTGGATATTTGTGATATCTATGATATACAGAGCTGCAAGCAGATTAGGTGACTATGGGCACAATCCTAACCACTTTCCAGCACTGACATAAGGGCAATGCAGCTGAGGTAAGGGAACAAACATTCCCTTACTTTGAAGAGGCCTCCGTCAGTGACACCCACCTGCAGGATGCAGCACCTGTCCCATTGGCACTGCTATGCCAGTGCTGGAAAGTTGGTTAGGATTTGGGCCTAGATGTCTTAGGCAGTGGCATCACTAGGGTTCACGTCATCTGTTGCAGGATGCCAGCGTGTCACCCCCCCATGCAGTGGGTGGGGCAACACCCCAGGTGGTGGGCGTGGTGATGTACCTAATCCTAACCACCGCAATTTTAGCGTGTCACCCCCCCAGTGCGTGTCACCCCCCTGTGTGCATCACCCAGTGTGACCTGCACCCGCCTAGCGATGCCACTGGTCTTAGGATTCACTAGATGATTAGAATCTATGAAGCCAGTGCTCCGTAGCCAGGAGTGTATCTTGTCTATATTTTTGATGATGTATCTGAGAAAAAAGAGTCTGGATTGTTAGCCAGCCTGGCTTCATTGTGTCTGTAACTGTTTCCTCTTGACTTCAGCCCAAACCCCCAGGCCTGGGACAATCTTTAGAGTGGCCTGAGGGTTGCTCCTCTTCCGCCTGGAAACATCCTGGTTAGAACACAATTGTGAAAGAGCACACAGGAACATGCTGTCCTGAACCACTTAACTGATGAAATCCTGCTTGGGATCAAAATGAGCTCAGTTTCACCAAAGTCAGAAAGTAGTTCATTTTTTTCTGAGCCTGGTTTGGAAATCTCTTATTGCCACTGCATGAAAACATGGAAGTCAAGGCACACAGTCACATTTACACACAGACACAGAGGGATTTTAAAGAAGCATTTTACCTCCATGTTTTGTATATTTGATTCCATAAATACAAGTGTAATGATGTTAAGGATGTTTCCTGCAAAATTTGTAGTGCTGACATTACTTACACCCTCATGTTTATCATTATCCAACATAGCTATATGTGAATCTGAACTGTATATGATGTATGAGTGTATTCAAAGGATCAGATTTTTGTGTCCTGCAAGCATTTTGCTGGCTATAGCTCCTTCTTTTTTCTTGATATCTGCAAAATCTCTGGAGGAAACTGTCTAGCAAAAGCACCACCTCCAATTTTTCTGCCTCTACTTAGTGTATAGCCACTAGACACAAAATGGAATACAGTTGGTTCTCTTCATATGCCAATTTGCTATCTGTGAATTTGTTTATCTGCAAGAGGCAGAATTGCTATCATCTCTCATTATCTGTGCCTCTTTTCTCATTATTTGCTAGGCAGAGACCTTCCTGAGGCTGCAGGGACCTTCAGAATGTGCCTGTGACCCCTTTAAAATGGTTGAAAGATACTTCCACCTGTCATTTCAAAGGGGTTACAGGTGCTGTTCTGAAGATCCCTGCACCCTCTGGAAGGTCCCTGCAGCATTCAGAGATATTTTGGCACTTCTGCCTCACTCTGATGGCTTCTTGAGGGTCTCAGCTGGATTCTTTTGATAGTACCCCTTCCCTCCCCAGAGCACCCCATATGCCTAACCCCATTGATCCCTTAAGATAAATGGTTCATTATCTGCAAATTTGCTCTCCACTAGGGTTTCCAGGAACCTAACCCTAGTGGATAAGAAGAACTGACTGTAATAGTACCTTGCAGTGTTGAACTAGTATATTAATACTTTGGAGTGTTCAAAACATTTCACATACATTATTGTATTATATCAGTAAACCTAACATCCACTCTGTACAGTAATTCATATTACAGAAGGTGAGCTGAAACTGCAAGAATAGGATGTACATACCCTAATGGGTCAATCCCATCTGCGTGCGAACACTTAACAGATCCCAGGGTTTGTCAGCATACTGTGCAGTCCACCACCACTGCCACAGTCACTCTCTGACTGTCTGCGGAGCCCAGGAACTGGTGCAAAGGCCAGGAGGCCATGCACCAGTAAACAGCATAATGCAGACTGGCCATCAGCAGGCCTCTGCTGACAGTGAAGACGGATTGAGAATGGATTGGGTTTGGGATGGGGACAGATCTCTGTGTCAGCAGTGTCTGCCATATTCAGAACTTCTAGCCTGGCATGGATATAGAATCAGAAGGCTCCACAGCAAAAGAACTGGTGTGACTTTGGGGAGTTTCATTGGGGGCCACAGTGCAGCCAAGGAGGTAAGTAAATTTTTTTTCTTTACCTATCCCACCCAGCCAGCCTGGTCACCAGCTGGCCCACAGGATGCAGCAGATGCTGCATCAGTGTCCCTGTACTGTGCAGGCAGGCCCAAGAGAGGATTGGACTGTAAGGACCCCCCCCCCCTTGAGCTTATGACTATAGGCAGACCTGAACTAGGGGCTTCTCTGAATAGAATTTAAATGCAAAGCTATTATCCTTTGCCACAACTACAGGATACAGCAGAGAGGGGGAAGGTCCATTCTAGAATTTAATAGGCAGTAGGGGTAGGGGTCATATGCATGGATATTTTCTCACTCTGTTTTGAAATTATAGCTGAGAAGCAGAGAGAAACTGCAGAATTTCAGTCCTGTTGATTAGAACAGGGTGGTAAAAGTAAGCAGAGCATCCTACACACTGAGGTTTTCTCTTTTTTGCCTGTTTGCTTGTGTTCTTTCTGCCTCAGTCCCCTGTAGCTCCCTGCTTGGCAAACTTAGCAGGGTAGAACAAATGCTCTGTAGCCTCACTTACCGATTTTATTTCTGGTTTCATCCTACCTTTCCACACTAAATTGTGGAAGTCTGTGAGCCTTCTGCTCCACCATCTTAGATCATTTTACGAAGGATGAGTACAGGTTGGGTCTCATTATTTGCGAGGGTTCCATTCCTAGAACTCACGTGGATGGCAAAAAACGCACTATAGCAAATCAATTTAAAAAACAAAGTCTCTTTGCTCTGGTGATTTAAAAACAACCTTGCTGACCTTTGTAATGCACACAGAGACAATCAGTCTCTCTCTAGGACCTTAGGCTTCTCTAGGAGGCAGCAATCCCTCCCTTCAGGAGGAGCCCCAGCAAGGGGAAAAGAAGGGAGAAGGTGATAATCGCTGCCATTTAGCCTTCTTTCACATGCTCAGGGGGAAGGGAGGAGTGAAGCCTGCAGAGAGAATGATTGATGGATTGTCAGCCGGCTGCCCTCTCTGGCATTATTAAACAACTGTTTTCCTTTAATTTAAAGGGCCCTTCTCATCAGCTTTGATAGAAAAACCTGTGGGATACTTAGGTTATACCTGTAATCACTTGTATGACTATCTCTCTGCAACAGTAAAAAGCAGTTTTTTAATGACTTTAATCACAGATAAAACTGTGGTTTTAAAGGGATGCATTTTTTTCCCTTCTCCAGCGATCAGCATATTCCTTCTCATTTGCAGGGGCCATTCATGTTGAGTCAAATCCGTGTATAAGAAATCTGTGTATAACAAGGCTGGACCTGTATATGCAGCCTACTGCTGAGATCAACCAGCAGGACAATGGAAGGTGTAAATCTTTTTTTTTTTTTTTAAAGCCTGTCTGGCTGAGGATGTTAGTAAAAACACCTTAAAGCACTCCTTTATTGTTGCTTGGAATCTCTGCAGTGATTTGTTTTTATGTTCATGGTCTTGTGTTGTATCTGGTGGTTTTTTTGGGGGGTGGGGTGATGGTGATTGATTTCTGGGTGATGGTGTGGAAAGAGTGTGCCTTCTCAAATCATGACTTGTCCACTTGAGCCACCTGTATTTCAGGCCAATCCTAATGGGCTGCTGTGCTGCTGGAACTCATGTTCCGGTGGTACAGTGTGCTTTTTGGCTGTGACAAAAGGTAACGATCCATACAGCATGGCTTGGCCACTGCCGCAAGCAGCTGGGTCTGCATGCCATTGGCCTCAGAACGGTTGATGGGCGGAATAGGGTGTGGAGGGAGACGAATGGGGAAGAGACAGGTCAGGATGGGGATGGATTGAGGCTGGGAGGGGGTGTTGGAGGAAATTAAAAATAGTTTCCTCTTTGGGGAAAGTACAGAGTAGCTTAAGCAGCGGACCCCCCCCCTTTGGGTATAGCCCCAGGGAACCTCCCTCACCCAGCTGACTGCTAATCTATAAAAAAGACAAAGAGGCAATGGCTTGTTAAAGTTGCAAAAAAGAAGTTATTTACTTACCGTTCCATTGAGTGTATACTTACAGCATCTGATTAGGATCAGAGGTTCAGCTAGCACTTAGAGATAGCAAGGCCGTAGAGCTGCCTCGCCTTGCATGCCTTGTGCTCAAGATGGCCTGGGCATCAGAGCCCTGGTGTGTGCATCTTAACAGGTCAGAGGACAAGAGGAAGTGCTCGGAGGAGAAGGGAAGGATAAAGGGTTAGGGCCACACCCTACAAGGATCACAGAGAGAACAGGTAGAAAGGTCAGAGTCACTGGGCCATAGCTTGACCCCTTCTGGACAGCATCCTGCCCCCCCCCGACAGCAGATGGAGTTGTATCAACTCCAACAGGGGGGTGGTATGAGTTGCAGTAGTGTGACAATATTTCAACCACCTTCCTAGATCCACCTGGTGCAGGTCAGAGTAGACCCAGAAGGACTGAGAGGGCTTATCCTGGAGCAGGGCAAGGGAACAAATGTTCCCTTACCTCAAGGAGACCTTCATGGCTCAAAACATCCCTGTTTGATGCAGTACATATAGTTTCATATGAGTGAAACTATATACATAGTTTCATGGCTGTCTTTGGCAAGGTTCTTCCTGCACTGTACTTGGAGCTCACCAAAATCTATACCAGTTATTTCAAGATGATGGCTCACAAAGGCATTAGGGTTGCTTTTTGGATGAGTGCTATGGAACAGTTGAACTATGAAGCTTATGAAATATAAGCATTTAGACCAGTAGTTCCCAAACTTACCTGGGTCACAACGCTCCCGCAGCCTCTTCTTAACAGCTCAGCCAGGTGCCGTCATCTTGGAACTCACAAAATTTCATGAAATCTGAGATGGGAGTGCTGAAGTCTCATAAGATTTGGTGAGATCCAAGATGGTGGTGCCCAAATCTTGTGAGATTTGGGCTCTGTCTTGAAACTCATGAAAACTTACTAGAACCAAGATGGCGGCTCCTGGACCACTGGGAACATCCTGCAGCACTTCTGTGAGTGTGCAATGATGCCCTAAAGCCTTGGTTCTTAACACCTTGGGAGTTTGAGAACCAAGGTAACTGTGTGCGGAGGAGGGGCTAAGGCAGCAAACCAATCCCCAGTATTGTGTTGCTGCTGGAGAAGGGAGGGTTGTATTTTTTACTTATGTGCAGCCAGCACTGGAGTCCTGAGGGATCTGGGGGATCCAGGGAGCCCTCTGCGACAAAAACCAGAAGTGTCCGTTTTTTGTTATTTTTATGTTTGGAGGTGAGGAGAGCCCTGCAGAGGGTTCCCCAGACCCTACAGGACTATAGCACTGGCTTCAGGTAAGTTAAAAAAAACAACCCTCCTTGCAATCCTGGGATAGCGTCACTGCCTTCCCCCCCCCCCCTTAAGGGAACAAAGATAGGGTTTCTCAGGCTGGAACATTGTGACAGCGAAGTTTGAGAACTTCTGCCTTAAGGCATTGTGATGTACTCTTTGGGGAACCCTGTATTTAAACTATGCTGGAAAGATAGAGGTGCAGTAGATACTTTTATTGTGCTAGTTTATGAGAAGGTTGGGTCTTGCTTCCCCAACTAAAGCATCTGTCTAGTGCAGTGGTTCCCAACCTTTTGGAGCCTGCGAACCACTGAGGCAAAAATTGGAATCTTCATGAACCACATCAAACCCCCCAGCCCCTGCACACAAAAATACAATTAAATTTGTAATAATTAGAGAAGATCATTTGATTTATTGTTCATAGAGAAGATTTGTGGGTTGCTACTTTTGTTGCCAGTTGCAACTATGGGTGGTCTGCTCTCCCTCTCTGGTAGTCCATGGGGAGGTGAGCACTGTCCCACAGTCTACAAGAGAGGGTGGAGAATGCACCACCCGCAACCTCAGCCAGCACTGAATTGCTGGCTGCAGCTGTGGGCGGTCTGTTCTCCACCATCTCTGGCGCTCCATGGGAGAGTGCTCACTTGGTATGATGCTGGAAGAGATCAAAAGATATCTTTTTTTTCCTGACACCTTGCAGCACAGTTCACAGGGTCTCAAACCAGTGGTCTAGTGCCAGTCAAGAAGAAAAAAAACCCAACAAATAAGCAATATCCATGTTTTTAAACCAACTTTTGGTGACAATGTAATTCCTTGACATTTTTTTGCCTGGCTGGTCCATCAAGCATAGTCTAGTCCTTGTTCCACTTCAGTTGCTCTATCTTTTAGCACTCTGTTGAGTGAAAGTGGCCAAGCCATTATTTTCATCTTCAGAGATGCATGCATTTTTGGTGAAAGGTTTCTCAGGTAAGGAAGATTTATTTGACCATTAGAAGCTGGGACAAGATCCTTGGCAATTATGATTATGGAATGACAGATGTTTTTGCAGCAGGTAACCTCTGAACTATAATTTGCTTTTTCTGTGAGATATTTGGATCAATTTCTGTATTGAAATTGGTAGTAGTTAGATATTCTTAACCCTACCCTTCTCCTTCTGAATTAAGCTATACATGTTAAGGCTATACTTATTCACATACAAGGTCTGTCCCAGTGAGCGCAACCTGCAGGTCCTCCGAACTGCTCGCAGCAAAGTCCAACAGACTGCCAGGAGATGTGCTAACGACTACTGGCTCCAGCTCTGTTCCGAGATACAGATAGCAGCTGACACGGGCAACATCAAGGGGATGTATGATGGTATCAAGCAGGCCCTAGGTCCAACACAGAAGAAAATTGCCCCTCTGAAGTCTGCCACAGGCGAGGTCATCCAGGATCGGGCGCAGCAGATGGAACGCTGGGTGCAGCACTACTCTGAGCTATATTCCAGAGAAAATGTAGTCACCGAAGAAGCACTGAACAACATTGAGTGCCTGCCTGTGCTGGAAGAGCTTGACAGTGAACCAACCCTAGAAGAACTTCACGTGGCCCTGGACTCCCTTGCCTTTGGCAAGGCACCTGGAAAAGACAGCATCCCTGCTGAAGTCCTAAAATGCTGCAAAGAGATCGTTGTCACTGAGCTGCATGAAATCCTCTGTCTCTGCTGGAGAGAAGGTGGAGTACCTCAAGACATGAGGGATGCAAACATCATCACGCTGTACAAGAACAAAGGTGACAGGGGTGACTGCAACAACTACCGCGGCATCTCTCTCCTTAGCGTTGTAGGAAAGCTGTTTGCCCGAGTTGTACTAAAGAGGCTCCAGGTACTTGCAGAGAGCGTCTATCCAGAATCGCAGTGTGGATTCCGAGCCAACAGATCCACCACTGATATGGTATTCTCCCTTAGACAACTGCAGGAGAAATGCAGGGAACAACGACAGCCACTCTTTATAGCCTTCATAGATCTCACAAAGGCTTTCGACCTGGTCAGCAGAGACGGCCTCTTCAAGATTCTCCCCAAGATTGGATGTCCACCCAGGCTCCTCAGCATCATCAGATCCTTCCACAAGGACATGAAGGGCACTGTTGTCTTCGATGGCTCCACATCAGACCCTTTTGACATCCGAAGCGGAGTGAAGCAGGGCTGTGTTCTTGCACCAACCTTGTTTGGGATTTTCTTCGCTGTCCTGCTGAAGCAGGCCTTTGGAACTGCAACAGAAGGCATCTATCTCCGGACCAGATCAGACGGAAAGCTCTTCAACCTCTCCAGACTGAGAGCAAAATCCAAAGTCCAGCTGAAATGTCTGCGTGACTTCCTCTTTGCCGACGATGCAGCTGTCACTACCCACTCTGCCAAAGATCTCCAGCAGCTCATGGATCATTTTAGCAAGGCCTGCCAAGATTTTGGACTGACAATCAGCCTGAAGAAAACACAGGTCATGGTTCAGGATGTGGACTCACCTCCCTGCATTACAATCTCTGAGCATGAACTGGAGGTTGTCCATGACTTTGTGTACCTTGGCTCAACAATCTCCGACACTCATTCTCTCGATGCCGAGCTAAACAGGCGCATCGGTAAAGCAGCTACCACGTTTTCCAGACTCACAAAGAGAGTCTGGTCCAACAAGAAGCTGATGGAACATACCAAGATCCAGGTCTACAGAGCTTGCGTCCTGAGTACACTTCTGTACTGCAGCGAGTCATGGACTCTTCGCCCACAACAGGAGAGGAAACTGAGCGCTTTCCACATGCGCTGCCTCCGACGCATCCTCGGCATCACCTGGCAGGACAAAGTTCCAAACAACACAGTCCTGGAACGTGCTGGAATCCCTAGCATGTATTCACTGCTGAAACAGAGACGCCTGCGTTGGCTTGGTCATGTCGTGAGAATGGATGATGGCCGGATCCCAAAGGATCTCCTCTATGGAGAACTCGTGCAAGGAAAGCGCCCTACAGGTAGACCACAGCTGCGATACAAGGACATCTGCAAGAGGGATCTGAAGGCCTTAGGGATGGACCTCAACAAGTGGGAAACCCTGGCCTCTGAGCGGCCCGCTTGGAGGCAGGCTGTGCAGCATGGCCTTTCCCAGTTTGAAGAGACACTTTGCCAACAGTCTGAGGCTAAGAGGCAAAGAAGGAAGGCCCATAGCCAGGGAGACAGACCAGGGACAGACTGCACTTGCTCCCGGTGTGGAAGGGATTGTCACTCCCGGATTGGCCTTTTCAGCCACACTAGACGCTGTGCCAGAACCACCTTTCAGAGCGCGATACCATAGTCTTTCGAGACTGAAGGTTGCCAATACTTATTCACAAATTTGGTATCCCCTGGACCCACATTGAGTCAGATTTGGCCCAGCCTGAAGCCTCCAAAGGCGACCGGAGCTGTGATCCAGTCACCTCTGGAGGCTTTTCTGCCTTCAAAGGCCTTTAAACGTCACTTCTGATTTTGATGCAAAACTGGAAGTGATCTTCTAAGGCTTCCTAGAGGTGACAGCTCTAGTCTCTTTGGAGGCTTTAAGGTACCTAATTATGAATCTTTTATCTGCTGTTTTTTGGTATTCACATGGGGGGGGGGAGAGACTGGAAACAGATCCCCCACAGATACCAAGGCACCACCTGTAGTTAGAACAAACTTCAGATACTTTCTAGAAACACTCTTTAACCTTATGTAGGAATCTGATGTCATGATACTTATTCTCAAAGGATGTCTTAACTAGATAAGAAAGTGTACTTTTCTAACAGAGTAGTGATTAGAGCTTTGCCTTGATGAGTTGTTTTCTATAAATAAGTGCTGACAGCCTGAATGACTTACTTGATTTTTAAATGATTTAAGGAAATCTGTGTACTTTGTGAGGGCTAGTATCGTGCCCTATCTATATCTAAAGTCAGTTTCATATCTAAAGTCAGTGTCATTGGACTACATAGGATTAAACTATATTGACAGTGCAAGACCTGTTTGTTTAAACCTGGGTTTGCCTCTTTCATGCATAGATAAATCAGGGTGGTGGTAGCATCTAACATGGTGTCATTGTGCCCAACGTCAGGGACACATGGGTGAAGGGAGCTGCAGCATCCTCTGTTCTGTGGCTCATCTTCCTAAGAACCAGCAGTTCTTAAACCTTTTGGTCTCTGGAGCCTTTTACAGTTGTAAACGGAGTCTCTTGGAGCCTCAGAGTACTGGTGCTTGCACAGAGTGGTGCAGTGCCAAGCAGTTGGCAACTCCCAGGACTCCTAGGACCACTCCTAGGAGACATACAGTATATAATGTATATTTCTATAGAAATGGTCCTCTATAGTGCAAGGCCCATTTTTCCCAGCTGGGTTCATTCTAGTTACTGGGGTTGGGCTTGAGGGAGGGGGAAGAGTTTGACTATTGGATTGCAGGGAGGGGGAAGGTTCATCACCGTCATCCACCCACCCCATCTTTTCTTAGCATTGGACCCTATCCCCAGGCTTATGCATGATTAGGGCAGTCTGGGAGCCACAGCATGTGTGACATGGGGAACCTATGATTAGTCTCTCAGTGTGCTGTGGTTATGGGGAATGGCATACTAAACTACCAGTGGTTGGTTTTTGCAATCAAAGTCATCCAACTTCTAGTTTTCCATCTGTAAGAGAATAATACAAGGTCCCCTGTGTTTTGTTCTAGAGGTGAGAAGGCAACTTGAAAAGGGCTGTTTTGGCTTATAAAAATTTCCTGCAGGGAAACAGCTAAGCACATCTTGCCCCCAGTGCTGTAGCACAAACACACACAAAAAATCCTCCCCTAAGACTGCACTCGTTTAAAACAAAACACTGAGATCCCCACTCAGTCTCATATGACATGCTTAATTTGGTCCATAGCTTTAAACAAGTGGGCTACCACTATGTCTACATTCAGTGAGTCAGTAATTTTCTGTTTATCACACTGGAAAGAAAACTCCTGTTTAAAAATGCTCCCATCACTCTTGCTTCAAGCTGGGATTCTTCCATGTAGCTCAAAACAAATTTCTCCCAGACTGTTATACCCGCATTTTTCCTCCTTGGTTATAATTTCAGATGGATTTTTTTTTAATGATGGATTTTTTTTGCTACTTTTTAGCTTTCACTGCAAGCATGCAACCATCCTTTGAACTATAAACTTATAGTGCTATTATCTCATTTGAGCACATGGTTTGTGATACGCTTAGTGACAACGTATAATGGTGTTTCCCAAATGGTGTTTCCCAAAACCCTAAGTACAGTTTTTCTCTCAGTCTGGTGATCCATGGAGTTTGTACATGTAGTTATTAATAATTAGGATGAAGATCTGCTGGAGTGTTCAGCGATGATATCATTGTCATTGCTGAGCTCTAGAGCACAAAGAAGGAACCTGTGCAGGGCTTCAATTCCAGCTGTGTGCTTGTGTGGCCACAAAGCTTACAGGGAAAACTGTTTCCCGCAACCCTCAGGAACATCCACATGATCCTTGTTTGGTGTTGACCCCGGTTTGGGAATCACTGGTCTAAACTGTTAGGGCACTCTCAGCCTTGACCGTCTGAACCCTGCCTGCTGTGTGCTCCTGCCCACTCAGCTCCCTTATAGCTCCAATGCTCCCTGGCAGGTTCCGTACCTGAGGTAAGCAACTGCGCAGGGATCCTCTTCATAATTCAGAGCTTGCGTTACCCTTCTCTGCCATTCAGCTCTGACAGTCAGGCTGTTCCCTCCATTCTGCATTTGCATCACTGCTTCCTATGACCCTCTGGAACACCCATGAAACCCTCACAACCCCTGGTTTGGGAAGCAGTGTGTATAACCTCCACCTGTCTCCACTGCCTGCCCCCTACTATTCTTCTGCAATACCCTTCCTCTGCTGTGGATTTCTGGAAGAGAAACTGTAACAAATCTCTCCAGCATTAAGGCAGAAAGGAAGTAAAATTGGCAATAGGTTATCAGTTTAACTCTTATTTTGCTTGGTACAGAAGCTATACTAAGACTGGCAGTGGTGGGTGCTCTAGAGATGAAGGATAAATGCCTCATCAATTTATTCTGTTTTAAAATTAAAATGTGAACTATGTAGGGCCGTATTCAAGTGGTGGAATATGTTCACTACTTTTGATTGAAAAAATAAGAGCATTTGAAAAAGGATTTTGTCCCTTCATCTTTGCAGCAAGTCCCCCTATATTTTCAAGGTAAAAATGAGGCAAAATGGACAATCGCCACACCAAATTCCTGTCATTTTGCCTTCTCCTTCCACGGAACACCTTCTTAGATGGTAGGCAGGAGAATTCTGCCAGCAACATCGACTGACAGGAACTCTAGGGGAAAGTGATTTTTTTCCTTCTTCAGAGCATCAGCAGTAGAGACTGGTGTGTGTGTGTGTGTGTGTGTGTGTGTGTGTGTGTGGAGGTAGTTTCCAGAGAGGAAAATACATTCTATGAGGGGGTCTGCTGGCTGTGGAAAATACATTCCAGAGAGGGGTCTGCTGACTGAAATTCCCCCAGCAGCGGCAGGTACTCTAGGTGCCTCGCTGTAGCACAACTAGCTAAATGCATAGCTATTCCTTCTGAAGTTGGTGATCAATCCATTGTGTGAGGACTAAATATTGTGCAGTTAACTAGATCGGGCTAGTGCTTGTATTGCAGCTGCAAAAGTTATACAACACTTGTTTTCTGAAGTTACCTGAAGTGAAGACTGTAAAGCACACATTTGTTTTGGTTATGAGAAAAGCAGGAACAGCTTCCCTTCAATTAAAGGGAAGATAATTAAGAACATCAAAACTGTCATAGGGACAACTATTCTCCTCTTCCAAATACATATCACAATGACCAGCAGTTACGTTTAGTCACCAATAACCTTGACTCAGCTCATTAGTTCACCCAGGTGTCTAATCCAGTTAAGAGAAAGGTTTCTCTTTCAGGAGTGTGGCTACTTGCAAAGAATAGAAAAACTGAACTTTCTGCCAGAATGGTAAATATTATGGTTTAACAAAGAATGAAATGAACTGAGACAGGGATTAAGGAGAGAGAAGTGGATCAGGTAAATAGTTTCATTGCCTGGGGTGGGGGTGGTTTAACTGTGCATGTTGCTGGACTGGCTTCTGAACTCAGGGACAGACTCATTCCTGAACTAATTGGCGTAGCTAGTGAGGGGCGGGGGATGGTCTGCCCCAGGTACCAGCCCTGGGGGGAGGGTGACACCACAGATGACCCAACATTGCTAACATTGTGGAGGTTATAAATAACCCCATCATACTATATACTGTTGGATGTGGAATTTCCTGCAGAATGCAACGGAAAAAAACAGAGTGAAATATCTCCTTTCCATCAAAGGTTATGGCTAAAAAACCAGAAACAAAAAATGCATGGAGCCCTATGGAAAGTGAAACTAAGCCATATTGTGCGTTTACTTGCGAGTAGGCGAACGTGCCTTAGTCCGTCGGAAAGGGCAGGCTGAGAGGAATCCAAGGACACCAGAATGGTTCCTATTCAATGAAAGCAGCCCCCATAAAACATCCAAGAAGGAAGTCCCTCCCTCCAAGCAGACAAATGTATTGAGCCCTGTGAAAAGCGAAACTAAGCCACGTGGTCGTGTTTACTCACGAGTATGCAAACGTGCCTTGGCTGCTGGTCAAATCAGGCAAAGGGGAATGCAAGACTAGCTGCATGGTCCCAATCGGATGAAAGTGGAACTTAACAAATGCTCCAGAAGACAGGTCCTCCCCCCCCAAAGAATAAAACAGAGGCTTGAGCTGGTAAGGTCAATTTTTATTCGTTTTTAGACTTGCAAAGCCAGGTGGGTCCTGAGCGTGATATGCTTGAAATATAAGGATTTACACTGAACTGGGCACTGGAGAGGGCTGAAAATCTCACTGATATTTGTGTGTGTGTGTGTGTGGGGGGGAGTGTTCATAGATCTCATGAAGGCTTTCGACCTGGTCAGCAGGGACGGCCTCTTCAAGATTCTCCCCAAGATCAGATGTCCACCCAGCATCATCAGGTCTTTCCACAAGAACATGAAGGGCAGTGCTGTCTTTGATGGCACCACATCAGACCCCTTTGACATCCGAAGCAGAGTGAAGCAGGGCTGTGTTCTTGCACTGACCTTGTTTGGGATTTTCTTCACTGTCCTGCTGAAGCAGGCCTTTGGAACTGCAACAGAAGGCATCTATCTCTGGACCAGATCAGACGGAAAGCTCTTCAACCTCTCCAGACATCAAAGGACTTTACCTTTTCAACCACACTAGACGCTGTTCCAGAACCACCATTCAGAGCACGATACCATAGTCTTTTGAGACTGAAGGTTGCCAACTACTGGTGGAGGAGTGTTATTGCAGGCAGGCTGCAGAGAAAATTCACTTGGTGAAACAGGGCTAGCTTCCCCTTATTTAATTATTTGTTTTTCTTTAATTTAATTATTTATTAAAAAATTTTAATTTTACTTGATGATGTCACTTCCAGCCATGACATCACTTCTGGTGGTTCCTGGACAGATTGTCTTTCTAAAAAGTGGGTCCCAGTGTTAAAAGTTTGAGAACCACTGCCTTAACTCAAAGCAGGCCAATGAGACATCCTCGGGGGGGGAGGGGATGACACCCTAGTGACCAAAATTCTGGAAATCATGGATTTTAGGAATAATACCATCATGTTATATACCATTTGATGCAGAATTTCATCCATTGCTTGTTGGGAAATATTCACTACATTTATTTTCTGGCCATTATTATTATTAATTTCCTGTCATGACTATTACTATCTTTCAGTCTCACCTACCTCACAGGGTTGTTGTGAGGATAAAATGAGGGGACGGATCATGTACACCACCCTGAGCTGCTTAGAGGAAGGGTGGTATAAAAATGTGAGTGAATGAGTTAATAATTAAATAATTAATTATGTCATATGGGGTTACAAAAATGTATGGACCCTGGGTGACAAATGACCTAGCTACATCACTGCCTGAGCTTAGGCATGTCATGATTCTCCTGTCTCCATTTCTGCTCAGTAAAGTGGGATGTATAATATCATACCTTATTTGTTTGTTGTTTAGCAAGAAATGGACAAGGCCTCTAAAGCAGTGTTTCTCAAACTGTGGGTCGGAACCCACTAGGTGGGTCACGAGCTGATTTCAGGTGGGTGCCCATTCATTTCAATATTTAATTTTTAATATATTAGACTTGATGCTGTCATGGTATATGACTGCATTGGGGAAATGTTACAGATCTGTACTTTTAACAGGCTACTCTGGATTATTCATTGGCATCCTTCAGTCTCAGAAGACTGGTATCACGCTCTGAAAAGTGGTTCTGGAACAGCATCTAGTGTGGCTGAAGAGGCCAATTCAGAGTGACAATCCCTTCCACACTGGGAGCAAATGTAGTCTGTCCCTGGTGTGTCTCCCTGGCTGTGGGCCTTCCTTCTTTGCCTCAGTCTGTTGGGCAAGTACCTCTTCAAACTGGGAGAGGCCATGCTGCACAGCCTGCCTCCAAGTGGGACACTCGGAGGCCAAGGTTTCCCATCTGCTGAGGTCCATTCCTAAGGCCTTCAGATCCCTCTTGCAGATGTCCTTGTATCACAGCTGTGGTCTACCTGTAGGGCGCTTTCCTTGCACGAGTTCTCCATAAAGGAGATCTCTGGATATGCTTTTAACAATGATAGTAAATGGGACTTACTCCTGGGAACATGTGGGTAGGATTGCAGCCTAGGATTGTAAAAAATTTTCCTGCTTGATTATGTCACTTCTGGTCACAACATCACTTCCAGTGGATCCTCATTCTAAAAAGTGGGTCGTGGTGCTAAAACTGTGTACAAAATACAGTAAGAAATATTTGTGAAATGGAGAGAGAAGAAATTTAACATTGGCTGCCAAATGCGGCAATGTTTAAAACTGACTTTAGAAGTCAGCAGTGTATTTACTGGAAATTATGGATAGTTCAAAGGGATGAACATTAACAATCCCTAGAACAACAGTCTTCATATCAATCTATACATTGCGTGTATGACACATGTGAGAGTGAAACAAACAAAAAATAAGGTCACAGTCATACTGGATCAAATAACATGCAGGAACACCTGGGCATATGAAAATTTGACAATTCCTCCCAATTCCTTTTCTAGCAGGATGACCTATTAGTATTATTTAACTTGATGACAGCTAACAAACAATTTCTTTACCCTTCTTAAGTGTAGCAGCTTAGTGATAGACCCAGTGACAAAGGCTTCCAAGCATGTGGGCAACAAGCTCTCTGGTGTGTATTGAGCTGTAAGAGTCACTTACCAGGTGTCTAATTAACTTCTATTAATCCCTTCTCCCACCCATCAGGGCTGCCTTATTCAAACAGGAGACACCAGGGAGTCTGACAGGCCTGAAGCATCTGTAAGTTAGTAAAATCAGTTTGGGGGACAGAGGAGGCTGGGGGAGTGTTTGGATATACTGTACATATAAGTGCAACATGACCAATCTCCTCTTCCTAGTATTTAAATTACATATGTCAGAGCCTACCCCCTTGCTGCAGCCATGTATGTCGTGTGTGCATGCGGGGGCTTTTTTAAACACAGGTTCTGCCAGCTTGGGTCTGTCAGTGTTGGTTCATTCATTCAGTAGCCTATCCCAGACTGGGTGGAACATTGTCCCGCTGGGTGACTTGGTGCTGGTCACTGAGGCTTGTTTACCTAATCAGGATTCAGAGACAATTGTTTCAGCATTCTTATTCTGAAAGAACAACCCCCAGTCCACATGAGTAAGAAAGTCCAGCACATTTCAGCTAAATATTCTCTTGTTGACCAGTCTAGCTCAGTTACAGATTACTATGTTCCTCAGTGGAATTCTCAATTCTACAGATCAGAGGTAACAATTTTGATGTAGTTTTTGCATGATCATTTTTTCCCAGACTGAAAAAGAGGTGAGTCTAGAGTTCTAACATTCCCATGGGCTGTTGATTCTATTTTACTTGGATGTGTAAATAAATCAGAGGTTGAATAGAGTTCAGGGATTATTATTGCATGATAACTGATTCTAAAAATAGCCACAACTTTGGAGTCTTATTTACCAGTAGGTACTCCATGACTAGCATAACTCTGAATCAGTAACCTTGATGAGGTTGAGCTACTTATAGCACTGATTGTAGCAATATAAGGATTGTAGTTTCCTGCCTTGCCTATACCACACACTTGTTGGATAAGCACATCTTCATTTCCATGTGCAACAAGACAGCCAAAACCATTCTCAGTCTTGATGTGATTGTGTAACAAACATGACAGTGGACTGTTATTGAGTATAGAGCAGATATATCCTTCTCCAAATGTGATTCTGTTACCCTCCAGGATTTGTGTCTGAGCGAATTTCTCCTTAGAATACTAGAGCCCTATCCTTTGAAAATCCCAATATCATGGTGGACTGTTCTAAAGTAAGATGGAAGGAGTAGAGGGAACTGTTTGTGGCAGCAAAGAGTCCTGTTATGTATAAAACACCATTCACTTTGTAGAATGCCTGAGATGTTTGTCAGCTGGTGCTTACTTTGTTGAGGTGTGGGTACCAAGTCAAAACTATAGTTATTTGCCCAGGCTTTTAATGAACAGCATTGCTGGTTTTAGTAGTGCCTTGAAAAGATATTGTGTTGTTTTATTGCCTTCATTGTTAAAGACAGCACTCTTGTTTTTTTATTGGTTTTTGTATTCTGTATTTTATTGGATTCTAACTGAAGTGGATTGTTGGTTTTGTGAGTGCATATATTTTGGAAATCACCTTGAAATTAAAAGAAGGGCATAAATATTGCATATAAATAAAATAAATGTTTATTTGCAGAGGAATAGACTGTATTATGAATGTTTATGTTCTATTTTATGCTTATGTAACAGAATCTTTTGTAAAATACTGCAACACTATGGTAGAAATCACTGAGTCAGAGAATGATTCTGGGCCCAATCCAAACCAACTTTCGAGCACTGATGCAGCCATACCTATGGAGCATGTGCTGCATCCTGGGGGGTGGGCAGTCATAGAGACCTTCTCAAGGTAAGAGAACAGTTGTCCCCTTCCCTCGGGGCTACAATGGTGCTAGAAAATTGAATAGGATGGAGCCCTTTCTCTCCTTGACGGTGTGTTTTATTTAACTTTATTATACTGTGTGTGTTTATCTGTTATATCATCTGTATGATCATGGAAAAATGAAGAAATAAAGTGTTATTGTAGGTCAAAAGGGTAGGTGGATAGGGAAAGTTCCACCTGCTGATTGGTATGAGCAAACGAGAGGTCCAGTCTTTCTTCCTGGCAACAGTCATCCAAGCAGAGTGGTTGCCTTGTGAGGTGTAAACTTTCTGTTCTGAGAGCTGTACACAGATTTTGGCCTCTTGCCTTCATTGAAATTAAGATATTTATGTGACTGTTCATTTTCAAGTGAGAACAGGTAGAGGTCAGGAAGTTTGACAGGAAATGTGAACCTAGTGCTGATCTCTGAATGCCAGTAGGTCAAGTAATGTACAAATGTTGAGGATTTTCCTACTTTGTGATTGATTTGGAGAGTAGCAGTAGCATAATGCTCTTCAGCCTAGAAAAGAGGCATCTGGGGGGGGACATGACTGAGACATACAAAATTATGTAGGGGAGGGATAGAGTGGATAGAGAGACACCTTTTCCTTCTCACATAACACCAGAACCAGGGGACATCCACTAAAATTGAGTGTTGGGAGAGTTAAGACAGACACAAAAAAATATTTCTTTACCCAGCATGTAATTAGTCTGTGGAACTCCTTTGCACAGGAAGTAGTGATGGCATCTTGCTTAGATGCCTTTAAGAGGGGATTGGACAAATTTCTGGAGGAAAAGTTCATCGTGGGTTACAAGTCATGATAGGTATGTGCAAGGTAGAGGTAGGCTACCTCTGATTGCCAGATGCAGGGGAGGGCACCAGAACGCAGGTTGTGTCTGTTGTCTAGTGTGTTTCCTGAAGCATTTGGTGGGCCACTGTGAGATACAGGAAGCTGGACTAGATGGGCCTCTGGCCTGAAAAGAACATTAGAACAGCCCCGCTGAATCAGGCCAGAGGCTCATCTAGTCCTTATTCCTTTATCTCACAGTGGCCCATCAAATGCCACAGGGAGCACACAAGACAACAAGAGATCTGCATCCCGGTGCCCTCCCTTGCATCTGCAATTCTGACATAACCCATTTCTAAAATCAGGAAGTTGTACATACGCATCATGGCTTGTAACCTGTGATGGATTTTTTTCTCCAGAAATTTGTCCAATCCCCTTTTAAATGCATCTAGGCCTGATGCCATCATCACATTCTGTCCAGTGGGGCTCTTACGATCTTAATGACAGGCAGCCCAATCCTGAGCTGCCCGGGGCACCCAGGCTCAGTGGCACAGAGAAGGGCTGCCGCCGGATCCTGCGCACCCCGGGCTACCGCGGGAGGCACCTCAGGAGAAGGGGACTTTTTTCCCCTTCTCCCAGGTAAGGAAAGCAGCCCTGCAATGGGGCTATTCACTTTACCTTTTGGTCGGCGGTAAGGTAAAGGTACTCATGTAGGGTGCGGAGCCCTACAAGTGCCTTGGATCCTGTAGAGCAGAGCTCTGGGGACCCACTTCCCTCCCTCCCCCCGGACATGCCTCCAGCCCGCGCCCCTCCCCGCGTCACGCCTCCCCCCGCCCTCTCTCTGCCCCCCTGCCAGCCTCCCCCCTTCCCGGGACGCCTCCTCCCTACCCCCACCCCCACCTACTGTGCCATGGCTCAGTGGTCCAGGAGACCACCAAGTCGCGGAAGCTGGACGACAGCTCCACACTAGCCCAGCGCTGGTTGGCGTTAGGCTAGCACGGGCAGGAGCCTGGTGGTGAAGCTCGCAAATGTGCCTTATGGCATGTTTGCGACAGAGCTCGGCGGCATGGAGCACAAGATTGGGCTCTGAGGCACTTAAAGGTTGTAGTTTCAGATCCCACACACATAATTTGCATCCATGAAGCTGGAGACATCCAAAGTGGCCAGCATCAAACTGGTGAATGAATCTTGATTTGTGGGATAATTCAATTGCATGCAAACTTGGCTAGTTTGTTTGCAACAGCTGCAAGCCTGCTGCAGCTCAATGGAAGGCCGTAGGTCGGTGCAAGGAAGCTCTCTTTCTCATAAGAGTTCTTGAATGTCTCCAGGTGATAGGCACATTTCTTGAAGTTACTTCTGTTGTTGATGCTACAAATTAACAAATGACTAGGTTTAGATGGCATATAGGAGAAAGGCATTAAGGAGCTCAGATGTGAAAGGTTGGATGTTTTAATAATATGCAACTCGTCACCAAACTTGGTTCCTGGAAAAGAGTACTGGAAAGTAGCCAACATAATAGCTTAATCCTACTGAAATTCCTCTGTGCTGATGCAGTGGGGCCAGCACAGCTTACACTGTATGCAGTGGGGAAATTTTGCAGTCAAGAGGTCAAGATCCCCCTCTCTGCCCCTGCTGCTGCTTGACATGTTCTGGTGACATTTGAGGGTTGCTTCCACTTTTTGAGGCAGTTCTCCCAAAACAGTAGCTGACAGAGTGCTCTGCACTCCAGCAGCAGCCATTTTAAGACAGCAGAAGCCTCTTCCACTGTTGCAAATTCTCCCCCAGAAGCAACCTCCAGCCAGCTCAATTTCAGCACAGGATGCAGCAGTAACTGTTTGGAGCTGCTGCTCCTGTGTTAGATAGGATTGGGCTGTTAGGCCGAAGGAAAAGTATTACAGTGGATCTTTCAATGAACAACTTATACAAACATGTTACGGGAATGATCTAGACACAATTAGCCCATTAACTTGCTGAGCAGAAGACCTCAAGTTTGTTTCTAGGAATGTGGTTTTCAAAACTTTAATTAGAAACATGAATTTCTTCAACTCCAGGCTGACTTGTATTTTTCCAGAAGCAAAGCGTTCAGCTCATTTTTCTAGGGCATTCAACAGCTTAGTAAGGTTGTTGAAGAATATTGAATGCATTTAAAATTTTGTATGAAGAGGAGTCTTGGGAATCACAATAGTAAATTGCAAGATAAAATTTGTGTTGGGCTCTGGATATTGGATTGAGAGGGAACTGCTAATTTAAACTAGTCATGAGCTGCAGAAATTGTTGAATTTTAAGTTGTGTTCTATTTCTAGAGTTCACTGCTTGTCACAGAAGTAAAACAGGATTGACACTATGACTTGTATCATAATGGAGATACTGTACCACTGCTGAGGTATTCCAAGAGTGATTTCAGGGAGGGGAGGGGAAAGTATTTAGTTTTGAGAGCTTGGCTAGGTTTGTACAAAATGTAGAGAGATTTCAGAACATGAAGGGATTGTCCTTTAAACATAAACCTAGGGCCCAATCCTATCCAATTTTCCAGTGCCCGTGCTGCTGTGCCAATGGGGCATGCACTGCATCTTGTCATGGGGCAGCAGTCACAGAGGTCCCCTTAAGGCATGGGAACATTTGTGCCCTTATCTTGGGGCTACATTGCAGCTACACCGGAGCTGGAAAATTGGATAGGATTGGTCCCCTAGTGTAAAATCTCTAAACCAACCTTTTAACTGAGTTGCTTTCCTCTCCTTACTCCTTCAACTTCAACAGTGCTTCAACTCCTTACTCCTTCAACAGTGCTTTTCTCTTTCTTCAAGTTGTAATTCTCTCTCTCTCTCTCTCTCTCTCTCTCTCTCTCTCTCTCTCTCTCACCCACACACACACACACACACACACACCCCTCCCCACTTTGTTACTGGCTCATTTGTTATTCAGCAGGTACAGGTGTCTGCCTCAGCAGGGGATTTAGAATACAGGCAAGTGACAGGGTAGAGAAACTGTGCATAGAAATTGTCAAGGCTTTTTAATGAGCTGCTTGGCTGATTGTGAGGCATGGGCATGTTCCAAAGAATTGTGGCACTGAGGATGCCACTTAACTGCTTCTTTCATGTTCCATTTTAAAGATACTAAGGTGAATAGCATAACATGAATTTCATGATAAAGTAACACAAAATGTTACAAAGGTATATCTTGTTTGAAGAGAAAATCCATGAATGTCACTGCTTTCATAACCTTCACTCTGCTATATTATGTGTCACCCTTTTCCATTTCCATGAATCTTTACATATGATTGTTGCTCTCTAAAGCAAAACTGTACCTTTTGAAGAAAGTCATGAAACAGGCAAGATGGTAAGAGCCACCTAGGCAGGGCCTCTGAGAGGAATTTTGTCAGGGGGTACAAAGTTTCTTTTGGGCCCCTTCCCAAAGTGGGAGGGGATGAAATAGAGTGGGGGGGGTGGCAATGGGGGTGGGCAGAATGGGGGTAAAACAGGCAGAGAGGAAGTGGTAACAGTCTTTGGAGCCCAGGTCTACCAGTCTTCCCAATGCCAATGCCCAGCTTTGGCAGCTAGATACAGTAATATGGAAAACCAAACACATTTCTAAGTCTCTCAGAAATCTTTTAAATATAGAAAATCATTGTAGGAGATTAGTATCATTATATTTAGGCTCACACTGGAACAGAAAGTGTCTTGTGTACACCGAAACTGACTTCTTCAGCAGCTTCAGTCCCACAGCTGTGTCACTGAGCTCCAATACACTCCTTCATGGTAAGCAGATCCACTAGCGGATGAGCTACTGTAGCAGGTCAGTTTCCTCCCAGATGTGACACTGTTAAGGAATGTATGCATTCCTGGGCCTGGTGTGTTTGGCTTGTGGCAGTAGTTGCCACCATGTACCCATAATAATGCCCCCAGCATCCTGTGTGGGCAGTGACTCTGCGTGAAATTTGAAAATGGAAAATACCAGGAAATTTCTGGGCCCCCTACTTCGGTTCCTGGGCCCCCTTTCTGACCCTGGGCCCGGATACAATTACCCCCTTTACCCCCCTCTCCTAGGCCCTTCACCTAGGAGCAGCATAGATGTGAGATGACAGATGCATCTCACAATTTCACCTTAATGAGAGGAAGTATTCAGTGCTTGTAGCCAAGGGTAGGTTGATGGTCTTGATGTAAGCAGAAGGACTTCACTGGGTTATGATACAGTGTATGTCCAAAATTTGGTGAAAATCAACATTTACATGTGAGGGTTGACAATCTCAGAAAATTATGTGACTTAACATTTGTCTGCTGCTTTTCCACTAGCAAGTTGTGTTCAAAGTGGCTCATAGTATGAATGTCCAGAAACTCTAGAGATATACCAGAGTATGTAGAACAGATGTTAACTGAAATACGATTATCAATGTACACTAGTGTTTGTCCAAAAATTGTGCATGTGCATTTTCAGATTTGCCCAAAGTTCAGCTGAAATTAACTCTCACAGTGTTTCACACATTCACTGTAATATGGATACTTCACTGTCATCTTATGCTTTTGTTCCCCTTTTTGGAAATACTATGAAGTCCAACTGCTGACTGAAGATTGAACTAGACATGATGGTGAATACATGACTACTCCCAGAAATGGCATCCACATGTCTAGTTTCCCAGGCTACTTCCAACATCAAATAGAACTTACCACATGTTGTGATATGATGGCATTCTGCATTTTTTTGCTCCTACTAGTGGCAGAAAATGAAGGGGAGCGTCAGTCATTTTTGGGCCAATCCTTTATCCAGGGGTGCCCAAACCCCAGCCTGTGGGCCACTTGCGGCCCTCGGGGGCTCCCAATCAGGCCCGTGGGGAGTCTCCAATGAGCCTCTGGCCCTCTGGTGACTTGCTGCAGCCCGTGCTGGCCTGACGCAACTGCTTTCAGCATTAGGACGACTGTTCAACCTTTCATCTGAGCTGTGGGACAAGGGCTTCCTCCGCCACTTACTTTTTCATATCTGTGATGCAGCAGTGACAGTAAAGGAAAGGCTGGCCTTCCTTTGTGTAAGGCCTTTTATAGGCCTTGAGCTACTGCAAGACCTTCATTTATTCATATAAGTTCCATCTCTAATAAATTCATTTATGTAAATTTATTCAAATTTTAAATGTAAATTAATTCTTTTTTTCCTGGCCCCCAACACAGTGTCAGAGAGATGATGTGGCCCTCCTGCCAAAATGTTTGGACACCCCTACTTTATATATATACTCTGCCTTTGTTCCAACACTCTTGCTTAGTTCTATCACTCCCCCTTTGTCTGCCATTCTGCTCCTCCATTCTCCCCCTTCTATAACACACCCTAACTGACTCTTCCCACTGCTTTTAAGCCCAGCCCCTGCTGCCAAGCCCTGCCCAGCAACCAGCCCTCTCCTATGGAGGCCAGTTGGCCTCACTCAGCTACACTGCTCAGAAATGAAGCCACCAAGCACTGCATCCCAGAGCCTTGGGGCTAGGGTAAGCTACGGTGAGGTGAGCCGCAGCAGCAGCAGATGAAGGCAGGATAATTTGATCTTGTGACCCAGTAAAAAAATCTCATGACCCATACTTTGAAAACATTGCTCTAAGGGATGCACATATACTGGGAAAAACCAGTGAGAGTAAGGACAGATAAGCAGAGAGCAAAGACCTTTGGTAGGGATTCGGTTTCTTTCCCTACACACCTATTACTTCCTGTGTTGTAAGTAGGATGTCTTGTCTCCCTGGCATAATACAGCCTGAAAAGCAGTGGCCTATATGTAGTTCCTGAGAGATATACAGCTGCCCTTAACGGTGTGCTGTTGAAATACATCTGTGCATTAAGGTTAGATGCTTCTCTCATTCTCCCCATTGCCTTCTAGAAGTTGAAGTGGCTGCAAGAGAGCAGGAAGATGAGCAGCTATCCTAAGCACTCAGACTGGTTACTCCTTTTGCAATTCTCCTCTTGACCTTCTGGCTTCCCTCATCTATTATACTAATGGGTAGTGCTAAAATTAATGATAGTGGGCACACTTTTTGCTTATGCGCTCCTAAACAATTCTCACTGTTCTAAAAAAAAAAAAATCCACCTTCCTGGCTGTGCCTTCTACCTAATGATGAAACAGTTGCTGGGATGTTTGGTAATGAAGAAATGAAAAACTGTAATTGGATGTTATGAAATGCAGGGTTAATATACAGAAAGAAAGGAAAACCTTTTGTGTTGGAGTTTGAGATGTAAAGTGTTTCAATTGGCTCAGCCGGGCTGCTTAATGTTCCTTACAAAAAAGTTGGCGTTTGCTTCATTATTGCAAGGTTCACCACAGAGCACTTAGCAGGAAGATAAAAGGGTGTTTCATCTTGATTTAGAATGAAGCTTACATAGAATCTTTCTGTTGCCGTTGCTTCAAGCAGCTATCTTTCTCTGCTTGATGTGAGTGGGGAGCATTGAACATTGTGGCTAGGAACTATTCTAAAATATATTGGGACTATTCTTTCACAGAGGAAGGGAATCTACTTAAAACAGCCAGAGGGGTTACGATGTTGTCTTTGGCAGCAAAAGACTTTTTTGCTGGCTTTACTGATAGCAACCAGATCTATAAAAGTCTTTAGGAAAGAGGTATACCAAAGTCTTCCTCCATAACTCTTCTTAATCATCAGGGACTTGAAAGATTATGTAGTCAGTGTTGTATGTACTTGGTAGTCAAAGAGGAAAGAGAACCTATATACATTGTATGAGTTGCACACCAGTCTTATGGGCACGCTATACACCATGCTTTAGAGTTTTTGCAAATGGTGACATGCCATTTTGCACAGCCAGGCCACCTCTCCAAGTGGCAAACAGCTGCACTGCAGTAGCCTTCCCATAAGCTCTGGTGCCAGTAAGTTAGCATAGGGAGGGCAGGTAGGCAGAGGCAGTCATGGGCTTTTTTCTGTCAAGGGCCTTCTCCAACTTTGCCACCACCCCACCACCTGTCCCAGAAGTAATTGTGGTCATGTCATTGTGTCACTGCATTCACTCCCAGAACTGTTCTGGGAGTTGAAGCCTCTCCCAGTGCGATTCTGCACCGCTGTGGGCCACCCCCCTTCTTCTCCTCCAAGGAGAGGAAAGATCTAACCCAAAGTGGCATGGGATTGTGCTGGGAGTGGCTGCCACTCCTGGTGTGATGCTGCTCTGGGGCATGTCTTTGGTCTCCTCTGAGGAGATAAAATACAGCCCAGAGTGGCGTGGAATTGCACTCAGAGTGACTGCAAATTGCAGCCACTCCAGGCACGATCCTGGGCTGCCCCCACTTTCATCAGGAGGAGGGTTTTTTTTAAGGGAAAGAAGCTGGTGGAGCTGCTGGCTTCTTTCTCTTTTAAAAAAGAAAAAGAAAAAACTGTACTGGGGCAAGTCTGGTGGTACTGTTCCCATAGGTGTGACACTCAGGGAACTTGCCCCCCTTGTCCCCACCAGGTATGCCACTGCAGATAGGAGACAAGGGTGGGTGGAACAGGGCAGGGTGGGAGTGGAATGGAGTGGGAAGGGGGACACATCAAGACCAGGGAGGGGGCGGTATCAGTGGCATGGGTGCCACTGATATCCTATCCCCTGTCCCGATTTTGATCTTCCTCAAAGGTCCTCTTGAAGTTGTGCAGCTAAATCGCTGGCACAGGTCCACGTAGACCCATTCAGGCAGCACAGGCTTACCCATGGACCAGGGAACAAATGTTCCCTTACCCAGAGGAGACCTGCTCTCTCACAGGATGCCCTATGTGCTCCGGAGACATGACTGCATCGGCTGGGGGCCGGGGGGGGGGTGGTTGATAGAATTGGGCTGTTAATCCTATTTCTGCTTTGCAATGTTTACTACTGGTTTTTGCATATTTTTCAGGTTTTGTTGATCCTGAGAAGGGGCAGGAAACTATTCAATGTAACATGCAAAGATAGGCATAATTTCAGGATCAAACAAGACAAGATTTTGGGAGATCCAATCATGGATCTCTATGTTTCAGTTTTTGGTCAAAGCAGCATTGAATCAAAACTATGGCACTGGGAAAGAAGAGGTTAACTCTTTCTCTCCATACTGTTTATTCCCAATCTATATTACCCCAAAAGTTGCTATTTTCCCCTTGCCAAAAAGAGTAGCTTCAGATGAGGAGCAATTTAGATAAGAAAAACAGTGGGGGGAGAGGGGGAAAGAATTTAAACTCTTTCCCTGGACCATGGGCCTGATTTAATTTGAAGAGAAAACACTTTGAAAAATCCCACCAGAGATCTCCACCACCTTATTTGGTTTGGCCCTCTGTGAGCCCAAATTCATGGTTTGCCCTTGTCCATGGTGCTGATTTTAGTTGTCTTTATGTATCCCTAACCCTGCCACAGTAAAAGGATCTGTGGAACAGTTCCCATCTTCTCATAGTGTAACTTGATATTTAGTGTTTCATGAAAGTTTTGCTTGCTGCCCAGCAAATAACTCAGGAACTTAAGCCTCTGAATCATATATGTTCCCTTCTTACCATCTGTTTTCCATATCAAGACTGCTATGGTATTTGATTGTGGCTGCTTGTTAGATCTCATGGATACATTGTATACTCTCTCCTACCAACGACTGGGTACATCAATTTTTTCTATTGATTTCTTTATATGCCATGCCTTTCCACCCTTGCAGGAGCTCAAGACAGCTTACATAAATTGATAAAACAAGATAAACAAATACAATGAAAGCAATAAAACAATTTATTTCATAAAATAAAAAGCAGCCATAAAACAAGTCATAAGCCCAAACTAAAAGCGAGATAAAACAGAAAAGTCTTAAGACCCCTACAGAACACCAGCAGCAAGGAGACAGTCTTAAATTTCTGGGGAATAAATTCCACAGGGCAGGTGTCACAGCAGAAGAAACTGTTTCATGGGTCGCCACCAGCCAGATATCAAGAGCTGATGATGTAGTGCCCTCACAGGATGGTCAGATTCACGTGAAAGAAGATGGCCCCCCTACTACATGGGTCATAAACCATTTAGGGATTTTAGTTCATCACCAGCATGTTGAATTGTGTCCAGAAATGTATGGGCAGCCAACATAGATGAATTAAGAGTGAGTCATGGCCCCTACCTAAGGAGCCTAGCACCTTACAGTCTTCAAAAGCAGCATGATGTAGACTTTGTTAAAATAGTTCGATCTATATGTTATCAATGCATGGTTAACTGTAACCAGATCTGTCCTCCAACCTTTTTTCCTTGCATTACCTTGTGGGGTGTCATGCACAGCACTATGTTGTAGAACAGGGGTGCCCAAACCCCAGCCCTGGGGCCACGTGGCCCTCGAGGCCTCTCAATGTGGCCCTCAGGGAGCCCTCCGGAGATTTGTTGGAGCCCACACTGGCCCGACGCAACTGCTGTCAGCATCAGGGTGACTGTTTGACCTCTCACGTGAGCTGTGGGATGAGGGCTCCCTCCACTGCATGTTGTTTCACGTCTGTGATGCAGTAGTGGCAGCAAAGGAAAGGCCAGCCTTGCTTTGTGCAAGGCCTTTTATAGGCCTTGAGCTATTGCAAGACCTTCATTCATTCATATGTTCATCTTTAATATATTAATTTATGTAAACTTATGTAAATTTATTCAAATTTTAAATGTAAATTAATTCTTTTTCCCCCCGGCCCCCCGACACAGTGTCAGAGAGATGATGTGGCCCTCTTGCCAAAAACTTTGGACACCCCTGTTGTAGAATGACTGTAATAAACTTGGGGCCCAATCCTATCCAGCTTTCCAGAACCAATGCTGTCATGCCAACAGAGGCCTCTGTAAGGTAAAGGAACATTTGTTCCCTTACTTCAGGGCTGCATTGAGGTTGTATCGTTGCTGGAAAGTTGGCTAGGATTGAGCCCTTGGGTGCGTAAATTTTTTAAAAAAATTGTTAGGCAGTTGGTAGGTCCATTAGTCAAAATGTTCTCACTGTGACTGTAATTATTATCTTATGCAACCTGCACCTGATAACCCAGAGTGTTGTTGGATTGCCCGGTAGAGCCATTGAAACAAATGGATGCTTTTTGGCTGCCTGAGTTGGATCCTCAGCTCCCACTAATGGAGCTACACAAATTGGAAGGCAGCAATGAACTAGTACAACTGGGTGCTGGGCTATGAGTTGTTCTGTGGAGAAGTAGCTGAAATTAGTTTTTTTTCTTCTGATAGGATGGACACTGCTAATTTAAAAAGTGCTTTTCTTGAAAGTAATTCTTCTGTTATTTAATTCTCAGTCTACATACCATGACTCAACTCTCTATCATTTGTTTTGCAGGTTAGGTTATGTGGCTTGTACAAGGGTGGGTGCATCCTTCATTTCATGACACTTTCATGACACAAGAGAAACACAGTGTGGGAATAGCAGGAAATGCAACTTCCTACTATTTTCCGCTTCCCTTTTGTTCCTTATGAAGTTCCTTCTTACTCCTACCTATACCAGCTCTGTTGTTGGCATAGCATTTATCTGGCATTGGGGGCATGTCCATTGTCTGAAGAGGTATGAGGATATAGTGTATGTTGACTCCTCATCCCTCCCACATCCTTCCTATGTTCCTTCCGCATTATGCCCCAACAGCCTATCTGCCAGCAGAGTTGTGCTGATGTCCAAGACATATGAGTTACACTGACATCACATTTTTCTGGCATTGCACCAGCATCTGTGGTGTGTCCTTAAGTGGGTGACTTCTATAGTGGCAGAGCTGCTGTTGCATTGGTACACATGGAGATACACTGGCCTATATCAAGCATAGGATAGGGCTGTTAATGTTTTGGGAAAGACTGGTTGGCCAGTGGAGATCATGGTCAGAGAGAAAAGGTGAGTTTCTTGGATTTCTTTTCTGAGGCATCATCTGGGCAGCATCTATTTTTTTCAAACTTTCCCTGCAACAATGAGATTTACAAGCCTGCCTGCAAAACATGACAAGCCAAATTTTGTCCCAGATTTCATATACCACACTGCGTGACCAAGATAACAAGCATGCCAAATAACCTGTATCTCTTTACTTAACGTATCTGTTCTTATTAATTTGATGTAATGGTGTCAGCTGCTCTTATGTGGGCAAGAAAAATCTTTTTCTCTTGCTGAAATTAACAGCCCAATCCTATCCAGGGCTTATACTGACAGATCTTGTGGTTTGTCAGCATAAGGCCCAAATCCTAACCAACTTTCCAGTACTGACATAGTGGTGCCAATGGGATGTGTGCTGCATCCCGCAGTTGGACGGCACTCAGGGAGGTCTCCTCAAAGTAAGGGAATGTTTGTTCCCTTACCTCGGAGCTGCATTGCCCTTATGTCTGTGCTGGAAAGTGGGTTAGGATTGTGCCCTAAGTCCCAGACTGCTGGTGGGTAAGCCGCTCTGCCATTCGGTGAGCCACAGCTGCCAGCACAAATGGCTGGAGGCCTGCTGAAACTTTTTTGTCCCTTATTGTTGCCAGTAAGTCAGCAGCCAGAGCTTTTCAGGGAAGGATTGTGGGCAGATCAGGGTGGGGAGTGGGTGGGAGGGGGAGAATTTCAGCTGCACGTTGAGATCCTATCCCTTCCCTTCCTGGCCTTCCTGGCAGGAGTCTTCTCAGAGATGGCATAGGTCCAAGGAGATCCGCTGGAGATCAGGTGGCCTATGGAGTTGTTAGAAAAAATTTTCTCTTTCCTCTCATGGGCCTTCTGGTTCCACACACACACACCCCCAACATGCAGAGAGTGCTCTCTCAACGGTGCTGCATGGTCTGCGTTGGCAGGGAATAGGCTTGGCCCTTTGGTCAACGAAACTTAAATAGTTTAGTTAGTGTTTCTAAGGAAAGAAGAAATACTGCCTTCATTATGGCCTCTAAATACCTGTGTGGGCAGTAGTTTTCAGGTGGCAGTCAATCAATCATATAATCACCATGCAGTCACTCTGCATGGAGTGCAGAATGTAGTGGCAGGAGAAAACTCAGGGTTGAACAGACATGGCACAATTGTACCTCTGCAGTGGAGGAGAGAGCACTCCACCAGTGCAGACTGATGCAAATGTGCCATGAAGCATTTTATGCCAGCACAGAAGTTAGCAGTGCCAATGGGAAGGCCTGTGCTGTCCCGCTGGCACCCCTGCAGGCCTCCATGTGCTCCAGAGCAGGTAAGCTCTGTGCTGGGCAATGGAGGGGCATGGGAAGGGTGGGACAGGGTGGAATAGGGCAGGGGATGGGTGGATTGGGTCCAGGGAGGGGGCAGGCCCACATCTTATCCTATCCTTCCTGTGCCAGATCTGTTCACAAGGATCCACTCGGACTTGCACTGGTGATTTAGCAGGCTGAGGTCCAAGTAGACCCATTGCCACAGCTGGGGCTTTCACTGGGACAAGGGGACAAATACCCTTTTACTTCAAGGAGACCTCCAGATTGCAAAATTCCCCTGTGGGATACAGCACAAGCTATGCTGGCCCACTGCATCAGTGTTTGGGAATTTCAATAAGATTGGGCTACCAGTTTGCATTGCCCAGTGCCTTCATCTGCAGTACTGCCTGTATTTTAAAAACTCTATGCATTTATAAGGAATACTGACAAACAGGAGAATACAAATGAGATAATAGAGGAATGAGAGACATATGCGGAAGTAAGCCTGTTTATATTCTCACAAACTGGAATGGTGTGTAGAGACAGGCATGCTTAAATGTGAAAGGAGATAAAAAGAATGGGGTTATTATGTTCTGTAAAGGACAAGAAGGAATGAGATTAAATTTTAAGGTGTTTTGTTTAAAATGAGGAAGAACCTACCACATCTTTAGCAATTACCATCACTGTTTTTCTACCTTCCCAATTCAGTAGGGCACCTTCCCAAGTGCAGTTTTTCCAGTGCTTTTTGTGGAAACTTTTGGCACTCAGAGCTTTTCTTCATATGTGACAATGTGAGTCTAATGTGTGGGCTGCTAGCTCTGAGCAATAATCTGCAATCTGAACTAGTGTATGTGTCATCACATCAACCCATTAGGGACTTGTCCTCACAAGCACCTGTTTCTTGGGTTATAAGAAGAGACTAGTAGCTACTTTAGTGGCTGTAAACTTGTTCTGTCTTTCATCACCTCAGTTACTTGTGTCTCTGTTCATTCTGCTGTTCCACCCACATCACCTTTACTGATGCATTACAGAACCATATTCTACGAGAGCAGTTTACTGCTTGACAGCCCAATCCTAACATTGGACTCCACATTCTGGCAGCACTGCCCAATTTACAACATCACAAAACACTATACTCCATAGTGTGCTACCGGGCACCTGCTGGAAACAGTGAGTGATGCTGCCCCCGGCCTTCCTGGATCCCCTGACACTGGTTAAGTCAGAGGAGCAGGCTGTGGGTGGAAAGGGGGAGGATCAAGTCATTATGGGAGAGGAACAGGGAGCATGTCAGGAGGGAGGTGGTGAATTTGGCAGCAATTGTGCATGCCAGATCTTATCCCTCTTTTGTAAACCTCCCACCCCTTTTCCCTCCTCAGACATACACTACTAAAATGGATGGCATATGTCCAAGGAGACCCATAAGCAGCCTAGGGTGTATGGAGAGGCAAGTAAAGATGTTTTTTTATTTACCTCCAGTTATTTACCTTCAGGTCGCCCTCCTGCCATAGCGTACAGAATGTGCCTTTTTGGCTCAGCTGCATAAGGTAGTGTGGTAGGGTATAAGATTGGGCTCTCACTTACAGCAGTGGGTGCCAGAGCTTCTGAATCCTCAGGGCAAAATTCAGGAGTGTTCTTAAACAAATATTTATTCTGAGATTGGGGAGGGAAGCATGTGAAAGCATGCATATGAAAAAATAAAGCCGAGGAATGCTATGGTTGTGAATTACATTAGTGTAAGTATTAAATATGATGACATAAAAACCAGTCCTAATTACCACATTTTAAGTAGGTCCTTGACTGACTGTGTAAGATTTGATGTCAAAACATAGCCTAGGCATACTGGATTTCCACCACCACCCCCCACAAGCTACACCCAACTTTTATTGAAGAAATCTCATTCTCTCTCCTGCCTTCATTGTCAGTTAAAAAACAAAACAATTACAGCATTCATTCACATATCAGACTCTGCAATGGGCACAAGAGCAAGTAGAAACCAAGTGGAAGGTGATAATCATTTTATAAGATATTTTCACATCTAGTAGCAGAGAACAAAGATGTGGATTCTATGCAAAAACTACAAAACATGGTAGCTCATGCAAAACAAAACTAGAAAACAAAAGCCCACTCAAGATGGGGCTAGTATGACCTATAGCCCAATCCTATCCTGTGCTGTGACTGGCAGGCTGGTCAGCCTGCACTGTAACCAGCACAGGGTAGGAGGTGGATCCAGTGCAACTTGGAGAAAAGGAATTTATTTCCCCTTAACCTGTGTTGCATGGAAGTCACCTCATTAGGGCTACTTGGATATGTGCCAGTGAAATTGGTGTAATTCTGGGCTGCTCAATAGGGGGGTTAGGATCCAGCCTAAGTGCCGAGGGTCAGACCCACCCCTTCCAGGGCCCGGTCTGCCCACTAGCCCGTCCACCACCCACCCTCCCCAACCCCCATTTGGTGGCCCCTCCCTTGATTTATGTGCTTCATTTTGTCTCCCTTGGTTTCTAGACCTTAAAAGTCAATCCGCCTGAAGCTGTAACAGGTGGCCAGCTTCCTCCTCCTCCCATTGAAAATCAATTGCATTTTTCCCATGTCTTTGTATCTGTTTCACTAGGTGAGAGTACAATCATAAAAATGAGTAACCACAGCAGAATTATAGAGGTTTCAAAAATATTGTGGTGATATTTCCTTGCAAATGCCAGATTTTCATAATTGTAAAGGGTGAAAAAATTGCAAACATGTTTTTAAAAGCCACATTATATTATTCCTTATGTAGCTAGAGCCATGCAGAACGATCACTCTTCCTCCTTTAGGCACATGAAGTAACTAAACAGTAACGAAGTAACGAGAACAGAAGTAACTAAAGTGTATAAGGGAGCCATTATTCTGGAATCAGTTATTTCATGCCCAAGCCCTCTTGCACAACTTGACAAAAGCCTACCTCTAAAAATCCATAGGCGATAACTCCTTGCTAGAGAGCAGAGGGAACAAAATGAAGCCTTGCAAATCTGAAATAGGTCAAAGCCTCAGAAATTTTGGAGAAGACACAATTGCTACTATAGTCCACTTCAACCAGGGCATGCTACCCTCAGGGACTGCCTATCGATGGAACCATAGAGCAGTTTCTGTATGTTGACCTGCTTTCCCTAGCACTGACTACAGATAAGCATTCTGCTCTCATGGCATGCTTTGCTCTCAGAGTCCGTCCAAAAATTCACAGGAAGTATTACTAAGTATGTGTCCAACTCTCTACTGTTCCAAGTACAGTGTTCCAGTGTCTCCAGCCTGAAGTGACTGAGCCAGGCCTGACTTGGTGCACATACACAAATGCACGTGTGTGTACATGTGGGTGTACGTACACACACAAATCAACCAGTAAAAGAAAAGCCTTTATTCTGGATATGCCAATATGAACAACTCCACATTTGTCCAAGTTCAACCATATTGGAGGCTACACTGCAGACATCTGAATTGTTTTGAAAACAAATTTTAGTACACATTTGCAGACATGCTTAATTTCTGTGTAGCTGCAGGGGAATGAGTTGGAATTCCTGCTTCTTGGCTTAGTTTACTTTTTCTGTCTATTCAGTAGGAACATATCACACACCATATACACGTATGCAAATGACTTCTGATCCTGGGCACAGTGGTAGAAGAGAGAACTCTTAGAAAGTGATTAAAGACTGATCCTTAACTTGGTGAGAAAGATAGGAACCTGCTCTTGGAGGATTCTTTGGGTCACTTAAATTGCAGCAATTTCTTGTAAGTCCCTTTGAGCTTAATAGAATTGTTTTAGAACTACTGCATAGTAAGTTACATAGTGGTGGTCATTTTTGAAATTACCTTTTCCTCCATATGTTGATGCTTTTGTGAGTCCTATCAGTCATGCTGGAATGTATGTAGAAAGTATGAAAGCCTACTTGTTTTCAAGCTCAGCCCATGAACACACTTCTGCATAAGAATATAAGAACAGCCCCACTGGATCAGGCCATAGGCCCATCTAGCCCAGCTTCCTGTATCTCACAGCGGCCCACCAAATGCTCCAGGGAGCACACCAGATAACAAGAATCCTGCATCCTGGTGCCCTCCCTTGCATCTGACATAGCCCATTTCTAAAATCAGGACGTTGCACATACACATCATGGCTTGTAACTCGTAATGGATTTTTCCTCCAGAAACTTGTCCAATCCCCTTTTAAAGGCATCCAGGCCAGATGCCATCACCACATCCTGTGGCAAGGAGTTCCACAGACCAACCATACACTCAGTAAAGATTTGTCTAGGTTACAAGCCATGATGGGTGTACACAATCTCCTGATTTTAGGTTAACTCAAAATGCCAGATGCAAGGGAGCGGCACCAGGTTGCAGGTATCTTGTCTTGTGTGCTCCCTGAGGCATCTGGTGAGCCACTGTGAGATACAAGAAACTGGACTAGATGGGCCTTTAACCTGATCCAGTGGGGTTATGTTCTCTACAGCAGCATTTTTCAAAATCTGTTCTTAGGAACCCTGGGACTCCCTGAGACCCCTTCAGGAACTCCATGAGTACACCATAAGTGCCCACCATCTGCTTGGTGCTGCACCACTCTGTGCATGTGTCAGCACTGGGGCTCCCCAAGACTCTGCACGTACCCTGGTGGGGCACCATTTAGGAGTGCAAAGGGCACCTAAGACCAAAAAGTTTGAGAACTGCTGCTCTACAGTTTTGTTTCTCACTGGTTGGTTCAGTTCTGTCATTAAGACTGCAATCCTAACCACACTTTCCTGAGAGTAAGCCCCATTGAACAAAATAGGACTTACTTCTGAGTAGACCTGATTAGGATTGTGCCCTAAGTCATTTATCCATTACTGTTTTAGAATGCTTGAAACACAGTTGCTGTTGATATTAATTAGTCTAGTGGGGGAAAAAACCTCACTTGTGTTCTGGCAAATTTGCATTACAGAAGTGTTTTTATTGCCATGGATGGAAAACATCAAATCCCAGACCTGCAGTTTATTTTGGAACTGGTGTTCTTTGTCCTCTTAGCAATAATGTACAATAAATGTTGGTCCTATATGAACTAATTTCACCTCCTTTCTGTTGAAGGTTTTGAGTTCCCAGTTGGTGTTCATAAAGGTCAGCAATTGTTTTGTATGCTAGGTAAGAAAATGCATGCTTACTCACTAGTGCCTGGTTGGAGCAAGGTAAAATGCTGTCATCCCATTTTCCTAAACAGATGATCCTCATCTGTAGGTTTCCCTCAGGTGGGCAATTGTAGCACACCCATTCCTTCAAATTTCCTGGAATAATAATACTTAGGAAAGTGTAGTTCCATGACAAAAAGAACTTAAATTATCATTCAGTAACTATATTTAGTCATTATCACCAGTGCAGCAATCTCCATTAGTGGAAATGGATATAGTTATTTTCCTGTGTTTACAAGAGTGGCACGAATACCCAGTGGGGTCGTTCTCATGCTACTGATGGTGTTTGATCATGTACATTGAGCCTTAGGGGGCTGCCTTACCTAGTGATACAACACTATGGAAGTAATAGAGAATTTTATGGCTTCCTTTCTAAGCTGAGTACATTCAGAGTTATATGTTCCTGTTTCATCTCCTTGTCTGAACAAAACGTTTTATCCCATAGACTACAAACCACTTACACCCATTACTCAGGGTCAAGGCTGGCCCACCAAACAGGAGGACAGAATCTCGGTGGCAGATTGATGCAACTGAAACCGAAAGAGCAACTGCCTGCACCCCCTTTGCTAACCTGGCAAAGTCTGCAAAGGATAGATTGGGAGCTCACAGTTCATCCTGTGCAGGCTTTACAAAGGGCAAAGAACCAGTGAAGGAGCTGCTAGCAGCTTACTTTGTTGGTTCCGTGTCCCTTTAAAACCTGACACCATGGATTCTGTAAGATATGGCATCCTATTTGTCTGCAGTTCATTTGGTGCCATGAAGGGTAAGGGTAAGGGCAAGCCCCTTGGTGTGGAACTTGCTCTTTCAAGATGCTCATCCTGCACTCCCTAATCCCTTCAAAAAGTTCCTGAAAACTTCCGTATGTTCTTCAAGAATTTAAAGGGTACATGAGAGCCTTTCTGGATCAGCTTCCTATATCTCACAGTGATCCACCAGCTGACAATGGGAACATACAAGATAATAAGATTGTCTTGCATTGGCATTCCCTTGCATCTGGCATTCAGAGACAGGCTACCTCTAAAACCCAGAGATTGCATATAGTCAACATGGCTCCTTCTGCTTCATAAGTTATTTGATTATTGCAATGTGAGTAATCATCACTTCATCTCCATAATGTTTCAATAAGTAGAACAGTTATTTAACTCTTTAATAGATTGTTGGCCTGATCCTGACTAAATGGCATGCCAGCAGTATGCAGGTTCCACCGGTGTGCCAGGCCATTGTGCTGTCACAAAAGCACTGTGAAGTGCTTTGCGAGGATGTGAAAGCCAGTAGTGCCTGTGGGAAGGCCAGAGCCTTCTAGCTGGTGCTGATGGCTGTGCAGAAGCCCCCCAGAGCAGATAATGGGGAATGCGAAGGTGTGGGGAGAGGGTGGTGATGGCGCCGGGTTGAGTGAATTAGACCCGGGAAGTGGCTGGATCGGTGATGCCGGTGTGCATTGTATTTTATACCCCTTTCCTGGGCCTGATCTGCTAACACGGATCAACTCAGACTTGCACCAGTGATTATGCTGGCACAGGTCTGAGTTGACCCATTATGGCTGCTAGGGGTTATCTCTGGAGAAGGAGTCAAATGTCCCCTTACCCCCAGGAGACCTTGAGCAATCGAAATTCTTCTACAAGATGCTTAGGTCTGCCTTCTACCTCCCTACTTACTTTGGAGAAAGGGAATGAAGTTGCAGTGATAGCAGAATGGCCATTTTTCCATTCCCCTGATGATTTTATGGAGTTTAAACTGGCATCTCTCTGCGTAGCTGCTGCTTCTACTCTTCCTTGCCCTCCTGCTTCCTCCCACTCTAAACACTTCATTTGTTGTGAGAGGTTCTGGAACAGCATAGTGATAGCCCAGCTGCAGCTTCTAAGGCAGAAGATCTGTGAGGGGAAGCAGCCCAATCAAGGACTCACAAAGCAGACTCACAGCTGAGCAATAAAAGCTATGGACTGCTCTCTCTGCAGGTGCTCCATCAACATAGCTCATGAAGGCCCTTTTTGTCAGGGATATGTGCTATTCTTAATGCTGCCAGCCCAGCCCTCCTTCCCCCCACTTTCTCCTGAAGGGACAGGTCTCTTCTGTTAGTTCCAAGGAGCAATTTAATACAGAGAGTATTTTACTATCAACAAGCACTGTTGAAAAAGTGAGATTTGTCCTTTTCCAGAAAAAAGGTTTAATAACGGAGTAAACGTGCAGGTGTTGCTGGTTGTTAAATGAGATCCAGATATTTTCTCACATTCAAGTGTTTTGGAGATACTGCACTTTTCAAACATAAATTGATGAGAAACACTTCAATATTTTCCCACCTCCACAGGGCATTGCAGTTTGGAGTGCTTTGTACAAGAATGTGGTCTCATGAGCTGAATGAACCACACACATGAATGAACTTCATGATGCTGAACCACACAAGCCAACCCTTCCTGTGATCCTACGTCACACACAATTCACCTGCACTGAGGTATCCTGTGTGGAATCTGAACTGAACATGACTCCAGGCCAAGTGTGGCAACCCCCTTTAGAGAGCAGCTTCCAGAAGGAAGTGCACAAGTCACTTGCACACCCATAATTCTGACTTGAAAGGAAGAGTTTGTGCTATGGGTGCATAAGCTTTTCTCAAATCTAGTGCCCCTGCATTTTGTCACAGGTGAGATGCTCAGTCAGTTCCATACTGGATGAAGATATCATCTGTGTACCTCTTTTTTTTTTTTTCTTTTCTCTCAGTTTAGCTCCATGCAATGACTTTTCAGGCTTCTCTTGAAACTTCAGCTGCAGTAATTACTCAAAGGTCTTTTCCTTGAGTAGCCCAGGAGAGGTACATTCTTCCCTGTGTTCTATGTATGCCTGTTGTCGTTATCCTGTCCGAACCTAGAGGCAAATGGCTGCACAATCTCTGCATCAATGATTTCTTACAGCTTTTATGGCTATTATTATAGTATTAAAGATTCTGAATTGCAGCTTGAGCCACCCCTTAGATTCTAAACAAGCTAGAGGGTAAAAATAATAGTGGAGAAGTGACTCATTTATGGTCACCCACCAAGCAAAGCTAAATCAAGCCCACACTTGGCGCTTAGTACTTCAAAGTGAAGATGATGATAAAGGACATAATCTAGAACCAGACTGGACAAAATGGCAGGAGATCCATGACTGGATTTCCAGTGGAGTTTTTAAAGTGAAAAACACTTTAAACACTACTAAAACACTACTCATAAGTAGTGGAGAGATTGGATCAGGGCCATGGTACTGTGGGAATGGGGTTTAAACCTGCCCCCCAACAAACTGTTTTCCTGTTCTGAATTGTGCCCCTGACACTACTATTTTACCCTAAAAGGGTAAAATATATATACAAGTACAAATGAGTACCTGCATGTTTCCCCTTGCTGCAGGCAAATAGCTCATAAGGGCTGTGAAAAGATTTAAATAAGGGAAATTGTGGGGGGAGGGTTAAAAACTTTCCCTAACATTATGGTCCCAATGCATTTGCAACATGTGCATTTACATCATAGCTGCCTTTAATGTAAAAAAGAAAAAAATGCCAGGCATCCCATCCTAATTCTGTTTCATCATGTGCTCTCAATTAGGAAGGAAGAGAATTTATACTCAACATATTATTGCAATCCACTGAGAATGTTCTCTGTACTAGGTCTCTTCGGAGTTGATGAAACAGATATGCCCAACAGTCTTCCCAAACCATACATTATGCGGAAGGTCTGTGACTGATCTCCCATGTTTGGGGCATCCAAACAATCTTAATGACACACAGAAGTAGACAGGGTGGGTTTGTCAGCCCAGTGATGGTTGTTATTGAGTGTTGGGAGAGTTAGGACAGACAAAAGAAAATATTTCTTTACCCAGCATGTAATTAGTCTGTGGAACTCCTTGCCACAGAAGGTAGTGATGGCATCTTTCCTAAATCTGTTTAAGAGGGGATTGGACAAATTTCTGGATGAAAAGTTCATCACGGGTTACAAGTCATGGAAGGTATGTGCAAGCTCCTGGTTTTAGAGGTAGGCTACCTCTGATTGCCAGATGCAGGGGAGGGCACCAGAGCACAGGCTGTGTCTTGTGTGCTCCCTGAAGTATTTGGTGGGCCAGTATGAGATTCAGGAAGCTGGACTGGATGGGCCTTTGGCCTGATCCATCAGGGCTCTTCTTATGTTCTTATTTTATGAATAGAAAGAATTGAGCCAGACCACCTCACTCACTGGAATGCAGTTCAGAATTGCAGTAACTATCTGACCACACCTGCCTTAAGGGCTGGTCTGTGCACTGAAGAATCTTGTGGGAACTGTTTTGCTTCATGGAGATGGGAGACCACACAACTGAATATTTCCTCAAGTCAAAACTCCCAGCACTTGGAAAGCTAGCAAATCAGGAAAAGGAATCCTACTTTAGCCTTCTTCCTTATGCTCCTTTTGTTTGGATGGAGGGAAGCATTCAGTAAGACAATTTCCCAACAAAGTTGTAAAATGGTACAGTCCCAGGAGGTAATGTCTCCGTGGTTCTTCTTTATGAAACTCAGAAGGAAGGGTGGAACACAGAACTTGTGGCTTTCAAATACTCTTGCTCCTTCTATCCTAAATCCTTACACAAGCTGTTCCAGGTTCATTACTCACCTTCAGTGTCTGTATCAGGACTTGGCATCAGTTGTGTGTTCCTTGAGTTCTGTTTCCATCAGCATTAACAAAAAAAACTTCCCTCTAGAGCAGGGGTGCCCAAACCCCAGCCCTGGGACCACTTGCAGCCCTCGAGGCCTCGCAATGCGGCCCTCAGGGAGCCCCCAGTCTCCAATGAGCCTCTGGCCCTCCGGAGATTTGTTGGAGCCCACACTGGCCCAACGCAACTGCTGTCAGCGTGAGGGTGACTGTTTGACCTCTCGCATGAGCTGTGGGATGAGGGCTCCCTCCACTGCTTATTGTTTCACATCTGTAATACCATAGCGGCAGAAAAGGAAAGCTTTGTGCAAGGCGT
This sequence comes from Tiliqua scincoides, assembly GCF_035046505.1. Classification (NCBI taxonomy): domain Eukaryota; kingdom Metazoa; phylum Chordata; class Lepidosauria; order Squamata; family Scincidae; genus Tiliqua; species Tiliqua scincoides. Next base: position 149,947,233 of record NC_089822.1, read on the forward strand.
TTTATAGGCCTTGAGCTATTGCAAGACCTTCATTCATTCACATAATTTCATATTTAATATATTCATTTATGTAAACTTATGTACATTTATTCAAATTTTAAATGTAAATTAATTCTTCCCCCCCCCCCGCCCCCAACACAGTGTCAGAGAGACGATGCGGCCCACCTGCCAAAAACTTTGGACACCCCTGCTCTAGAGTGCAGATCCAAAATCTCATTATATTATTTAACTGAAAAGTAGCCACTGGGAGCTACCAGTTTTTCAGAGAAGCGGTCCCCCACATTTTCCCAATCAAAATAACCTCCTCCCACACCTGAGGGTTTTCCATTGAGGGAAAACCCCACTGAATTTGTTTCTCTTGTGAGGCAAAGAGCAACTTGGGAAGGGACAGTTTTGTTTGGAAAAACAGCACAGGTTAAAAATATTGAGCTCACCCCACTGCTCCAAACAAATTGGCAGCCCTCTCTACTTTGGTGGCTCCATTTCAGTATAGTGAACCAAAACAAACATTGGCCCCTCCAAGAACAACATGCTGTTTCAAACCTTTCCAGTTCTGTTGTAGTTGTACCTTCCCATCCTTAGTAGGCTTCACTTTCATGTCATTACTGCTGAGTCCTCCCCCTGAAACAGCAGGTGTGTGGATTCTGAGAGGTCTTTCTTCCTGCTGTAGCTAATTTGAGGCATCTCTTGGGAAGATTTAATTATCCCAGTTTAATTATTTCCCCAGTCTGGGGAATTATTCCAGATCTAACTACACCCCTCAATGGGAATAAGGCAGTAAAACACTCTGCTAAGGTTCTCCCTCTCTCCATGGGCGATGAGGAATAATGTCAAAGTCCACATTGGCTGAAGCTAAGAAGTGCATCTAGAACTAGGCTTTAAAAATCCTACTCACCTGGATGCCCAAGCACTCAAAAATATACTATTGGTGTCTAGCGAGGGGGAAAAAAAGAATATGGTACAGAATTGGTGCCTTGAGCTCTTCTTCTGGTGCCCAGGAATTCCAGGCATTCCTCCAGCCAGACCAGGAACCCAGACCATCCCCTTTGATTCCCCATGTCTCCATGATATCACAAATGCCAGCACACAAAGAGGTTTGGCCCTGGCCGGTGTTGAGTCCACGGCAGGAAAACAGTCAATTGGAAAATTGATACTATATGGGAGTTTTCTCTTTGCCTTTAGAAGCAGGGCTCCATCCTTGCAAAAAATCAGGAATCCCACTATTGGGAGGTAAAGAATCAGGCAAGGCATGCTTATTGCCATGGCAATGATGTAGCAGCAAGTTATTTTCATCTAACAGCATGTGTGGGATTAGAATAGAGCAGAGGCATTTGTGAGTGTGTGTGTAAGTCTATGTGTAGCATCTACTGTCTAATTGCCTACACACATTTCACTCACACACAGTCACAATAGATTACCATACACTTTCATGCTCAAATATGTGTGTGCTGTCATACACTTACCCATGTACTTGTTTGGCCACACTCTTAGATGTATATACTAGTTAACAAATAATAGAAACCATCTGTTAACTGAATTAACTAGGTTAAACCAGCAAATTAGCTCTACTGCATTACAAAGTACCTTGTACACCATGAAATTGCTTCCTTTAATCTTTTTGTTTATATTGACATACTTTTTCTGCCCTTTTGCTGTAAAATTAATTTTCATCACTTCTGTTGTTCCATCTCCTCTTTAATCCTTAAAAACCCATATCTCCATTATTTCAAAGGAACTGCTGTTTGGGCCTTCAGAACACAGCAAATGTTTTTAATCTCCACTTTCCTTCTTCCTTCTCCTTTTTTAGAAAGTAAGGGTCCAATCCTATCCAACTTTCTAGCTTTGGTGTAGCCACAATGCAGCCCCGTGGTAAGGGAACACATGTTCCCATACCTTAAGAAGCCCCAGTGACTGCCCCGCCACCACAGTATACAGCACACACCCCACTGGCAAAACTGCATCAGCACTGGAAAATTGGATAGGACTGGACCCTAAGCCACTTCTAACTTTAACGGGGAGAAGGATGCCCTCCCTTCCTCTGCAGCTAGAACTTTGTCAAAGCACCAGGTGTTGGAAGACAATGCTTCAGGCTGGCCAGCTATTATGTGGCTGTCTTTTGCCCTCTGCGGGTTACTGCGTTTTCTGAAAGCAGAGATAGCTTCTTCAAGCTAATGGAATTGGCTGCTTTTCAGCAAATATTAGAATAACTGTGTGCATAACAGAGTACTGTGGGTTGAGACTGAGAGGGACTAGGCAGTACATTGTGCATGGTCAGAGCAGAGGGCAAAGAATCCAGAAATCGGATGGGCAAGGTTGTGGAAAGGAGGATAACATTATCTAAGATCAGTTGTTAAACCAAAATTACTCTTTTTATATGGATTAGAGCGCAATCCAGGAGTGCTCTTGGGCTGGGACAAGTCCCTTGCGCTTACCCAGAGGTGTCATAAAAGTGCCATAAGCACTTTTGCGCTACCATGGGAGTCAAGAGGCTGAATCCAGCCTTGCTATGCCAGTGGAACAGTGAGTACATGCTGGCTGAGTCAGGCCAGCGTGGGGTCTGGTGAGACCGGGGGTGTTCTGGAGAGGGGGCTGAGGGCACATGGCAGGCAGGCAGGCTGGTAGGAGGACCAGGCTCAGGAAGGGAGTGGTACCAGGATCCAGCACTTAGGCTGGATCCTAACCCCCTCCCAAGTGGCCCATCCTTACACCAGGCCACTCAGATCTACACCACCTCTTTAGCCCCATAGGGACAGCTGCCACACAACACGGGGTAAGTGGAATGAATTCTCCTTACTCCAAGTTGCGCTGCAACCTTGACCAGCCCTGCTCTGGATGCAGCTCAGGCCAGCTTGCCTGCCTGCTCCTGGGCATGTCATGATTGTTCTGCCCACCTCACATAGAAAGAAGTGCACCGGGCACACCTTTCCCCTTGAACATATTTTATGTATTTATTTACTGTATTTCTATCCAACTTTTTCCCTCTTACGGGGACCCAAAGCATGAACAAATACTTGCATCTGACCTGCACTGAGGTCCCTCCTTTTCAAGCTGCAGTGAGCATGGGACCAGTTCAGGCTAATATCAGTACTGCTGGAATAGCACTAAAAGTGCTGTCACAGGTTCTTGCTGGTCTGGTTTAGTTCGCCATGCCTGAACAGAGACTTTGAGAAAAGAAGTGGCCTTGTGAGACAAGGCTTCTGAGTTAGGATCTCCTTCCAGGAGTTGGGAGGAAGGTACTTGGGAGAGAGAATTCTTGAGAGATACCTGAGAAGGGCTTGAAGTGTAGAAGTTGGAACAGGGGGGAAATTGGTGAGGGCAACAAGAAATTTTCTTAGAGTTGGAGGCTCTGTTAGATACAAGCCTGTAAGTAGGAAATTGAAACTACATTTGTTGGTTGGGATATCTCTTGGGTTTTGTTCCTGGCTGTGAATTTTTAATGAGATGCTCTTAATTATTTTTTTATTTTTTTATTTTTTGCTTCTCTATCCTAAACTTCCCCTGTACTTCCTTTCTAATACTTTCTTCTGGCTTTGTCCATTTATCTCCCTACAGATGGCACTCCCTTGAGTGAGCTCTCTTGGTCCTCTTCTCTGGTGGTTGTGGCCGTTTCCTTCTCTGGTCTCTTCACTTTCATCTTCCTCATGTTGGCCTGTCTGTGCTGCAAGAAGGGGGGCATAGGCTTCAAGGTAAGCACTGACGGATGCTCATTACCCTGGGGGAGGGGGAAGGGTTACTGCACTGCACTGCACTGCACTGCAGGACTCGAATTTAGTAGAAGGGGAGTGTGGTGGTTATCTTTTGAGTCAGTGCTGACCCAATTGCTTCAGACCTTCTCTAGAAAGTGCTGCTCTGCAAGGAGAATGGGCTTAACACAGGGTGCTCCTACAAGGGCTTAACCAATCTGAACCTTTTGGTTGGTTGGCAACCTTCAGTCTCGAAAGACTATGGTATAAGCCTACAGCACCCAGTATTCCCAGGCGGTTTCCCATCCAAGTGTTACCCAGGCCTGACCCTGCTTAGCTTCTGAGATCAGATGAGATCAGGAATGTGCAGGGAATAGCCTTATCATCCAGTATCGGCAGGTCCAAGTAGGATAATGCAGGAACTATTCCTGCATTATTCCTGTATCCAACTATGCTGCATCCAAGAAGGCAGGTATTTTTTTTTAAATTTAAATAAAGTAGCATGGGTTGCGATAGTGTAGAAACTTCTCCTTGGGAAAAGCAGAGAAAGGTATAGAGAGAAAGGAAGAGAAAGAGGAAACTGACAAGTACAGGATCTCAGCAGCATCAACTGTAAGAGGAAGGAGCAGTCAAGCAGTAGCCTGAGGATGATGAGGTGTGGATGGATGGCTATAGTGAGCACCAACACCTCACAAAGCCTGGAGGCAGGGATGGATTGACAACTGAACTTCAGAACACAGCAGGGGCTGTTTGTCTGGCAATGTGTAGGAATGGGGGGGTGGGGGGGTTGAAGGAGACTGGCTGAGTCCTACCAAGCCTAGAGGAAGATGTGGGATGTATGAGAGGAAACTACTGGATGTTGAAGAAGTAAGAATCAGTGTGAGAGGATTGTATATGTATGGGTGTCATGCCCAGATCAAGACCTGGTTAGGACTCCAGAGGACTTCTTGGTTATATAAACATTCTTTCTATGGGTTGGGGGCAGGGTCATTTGGCAAGCAGTATCCTGCTCACAAACTCAGTATAGTTTTAAAAGACTCCAGTCCAGAGCTAACAGGTGTTATCTTAAGTTGTTGTTCAGGTGATGGGGTTCAGAGCTCAATAGAAGGGCATTCCTTCTGAAGGCCAAAGTACCTTTTCCTCAGCCTGACAATTGGGATGTTGTGCCATGAGGTGCCCAGCGGGTTGCCATTACTGCCCCAATGTTTCTGATGGCATATGGGAGGGACTGCTTACAAGGTGTGTTGCAGTGCCTGAAATACTTACTGCCTCCCTGTAGCTATGCTACTGGGCTCAGGAAAATAGAAGGAAAATGCACCAGCACAGGAACAAACAGAGGAGAACATTTAAAGAATGTACTTGAAGCCTTTTAATATGAAGGCCCACCATGTTTCAAGATGGACCACTCTTCTTTGGAGTAGCTGAAGTAAAACAACTTACTTACAGAGAACAAAAACATTTCATGCACACTATCTGCCTCAATAATCTGTTGCAAGTGCACCTTTTGCAGGTAAGGAAGGGCTTAACCACAGAGAATTTTCCTCTCTTGACTGTGAAGCCTTCATTGTCCTCATGTGGTATTATAGGGCACTGTTGACACTGGGTTCCATGTTGGCTCAATAGGAAGGGGGTGGGGTTACCCCTGATTCCAAAGGAGGCACTGAGAACTTGGTTTGCATGACATTATTGTTATTGTATTGTTGTTCTTGTTCTTCGTTGTTTGTTCAAATTTCTAGACCCCTTTCCCATAAAACACACAAAGCGGTGTACAATAACATGAAGTCAATCAATGCAAATAAATAAAACAAAACAGCTGAGGGCCAGGAACAAGTGCCTATCACTTCTTACCAGGGTTGGTCATTTGGTAGGGGCCTCTTTCTAAGTTCCCCAACCATCTGGGATCCTCCCTTCACCCAAGCCTGGCTTGGTCTGCTAGCCTGCCCTGGAATGGCCCATGAAGGAGTGGGCAGTAATGTGACCTCACAAGCACAGAATGTGCTGAAGAAATGTGTTCCCTCATTGCTAAGATTCTTGCGGAGGCTCTTGGCAGCCAGGCCATGGTGGAGGTGGGGGACTGGCATTGGAGTTACAGACAGGCCTGTGGGTTAATGGCTTATAGCAGTAGCCAGGTTTTGTTGTGGGAACAATGAAGCACTTCAGACCCCCTACGCTGCCTATATAGGGGCACTGGCGAGGTTTGTGAGCAGCATGCATGCTTTCCACATGGAAATGTCACCTCTGTGGTGGCAGAAGCACAAGGATACCATGGCACAAGACCCCAAAGGGTGATGCTCACCCTTTCCTACCTTATTGCGGGGGCAGCCTTCGGTGGGAAAAAGCTCAAACAGGTAATTGGAAATGCCTACTAGCCTGTGACTAGCTGAATGAGGTGAAGCTGTTGTAGCCTTAGAAAGTGGTGGGAAGGCTTGTTGCATGCGGTGGGAGGTGTGGACAATCTCTGGGAAGCAGGGCACGTCAGGATTTTGCATTTATTAACACTCTTTCTCTGGGCACTCTTGCCTAGAGCTGGAGAAGCGAATCCCGGGAGAAGAGGCTGAGGATGGTTTTGAGGTGTCTGCCCTGCACGGGGGCCAGCACAGTGCCAAAAACAGCCTGTAATGTAGAACTGGGGAACCCTGGGCAGCCCTCCCCCTGCCCCCTGACCAAGGTGAGGCTGCTTCTCCCTCAACTGTGTTTATGATTATGTCTCTCACTGGGGGGCAGGATGGAGGGAGCAGAGCAGCCGCTACTGACCACACAAGCCAACAATCAGGGGAAAACAGAACCCAACAGTTAGGCAGGGCAAAAAGGGCTCTTGCTCTGTATTTGTATGTCCCTTGGGTCTTACCAGTCATGCCATGCAGAGATGAGGCTGGATTGGGGGTGGGGGACTTGGAAACAGTAGCTCTGAACATTGCCTGCCCCCAGTCCTTCAGTACTTTGCATGATGGGTGAGCTCCTCTCTGAGTCTGGAGAGAGTCTTGGCAGTAATACTTTGCCACTTCTCCTTGAATCCTGCTTTTCAAAGCTTTCTCTCCAGCCATAGTTTCATGAAACATCCTTTTTATTTTGAAAGGAAATTTGAAAATTGGCTATTGTTAAATATCCTAGGAATTGTTACCCTCAGGACCTTGTCCTGAAACTTAGCCTGAGTTCCTCACACAATTGGATGTGCGGAAAGAAAAAGAGAAAGAGTGTGAGTGAGTGCACGGCTGTCTCTGTACCCCCCAGTTTCAGTGGGTGTGTTTGTAGCTGGTTGGGAGTATGTGAGTGGCTGCATATTTCATGTGCCTGTCCTCTGACTTGGTTCATATGTGCCTTTTGGCATGGGTGGTTGCTTGAAATGGAACCATTCAAGCACAATTCTAGAGGGGCAAGCTGTTTGCGTGAAGTGACTTTCCACATGACTCTGCTCTTTATTCCCCACCAAAACAAGGTTGGGCGTGGTGCAGCTGAAATTGCCCAAACAGTCTGGGAAATTTGCTTCACAAAAATGGACAGCTACATGGAGATACACTCATGGGATTCCATTTCAAGGGGCTATCCATAGGAATGAATGTGGATAGGAATGAATGCGGCCTGTGTAAGGTGTAAATATATTCATTTATCGGATGTGTTTACTCCTCCCTCAGTCTTTATTATGGGCATATTGGCACTACAGCTAGTTTATTGGTAATTCCCTCTCCCCAGAGAATCCTGTGAATTGTAATTTGGGCAGTAGGGAGTGGGAGGGATTTGTAACAGAGAATTTACAGCATCTCATCAGACCACAGCATCTCAGTGGGAACCATGACAGTTAAAGTGATATAAAATGAAGAGAGATTCCTAGTTAGATCCTATATGTGAGGGGGCTGTGAATGGAGATCTTTTGTTTTCCCAAGTGTGTGTATTGCAGGTATGTGTACAGTTCTGCCACTTGGGGAGTGATGTAGACGGTGGGGAGGAGAAATGTTTCTGCTCTCTTCCATCTGTCTGCTTATTTACATTGCTTCAAGTGTGCAGAAGAGTGGAAGTGTGTTCTCCCCACCTCTCTCCATGTGTGTGTATGTGTGTGCATGCATGGGTTATGTACGTGTGCCTGTGCCTCTGCATACAAGGTGGTGATAGTGATGGTGATCATACTTAAAATAATAATTCTCTCTAGTGTTCTAAGTACGCCAGATGCATTGTTTCAGTGATCCTTATAGAAACATGGATGGGAATGTGTGTCTTACAAAAGTGACTGCTTATTTCTGCACTGTCTACATGGGTATAAAAATGCCCTGTGCTGGGCTCTTTTTCCTCCCTGTCTGTCTTTGCCCCCAGGAATTCGACAATGCAGAGGGAGAAGAATATGCTAGTGAATTCTCAGCCCAGGGCTCACCAGCCACACAGAATGGCCCTGAAGTTTACATTCTGCCTCTCACTGAAGTCTCCCTGCCCATGTCCAGGCAACCTGGCCGCTCAGGTAAACCCCTTGAAGCTTCTGTGTAGAATGCCAAATTCCCTGCCAACATGAATAATGATAATTTCCTTCACAGCATACCCAAGGTTGTACCTTTGCACTCCCTGCAGCCATAAGTGACCTAAAATCAACAGCTAGGATCCATGCCCACAATCATGAATAGAATCCCCAGTCACGTGGGGAAAAGACTTTCCTTTAACCGATGAGAACATGGGCACGTCATTGTGGTGTAATGGCAAACTAATCTGCATTGAGGGATCTGATATTTGAACATTTTTTCAGAAAAGGCTGGCACCAGTGCAGAGAGTAAGCATGATGGTAGAAGCAGTAGTACTTGTTAGCATTGTGGCTCTTATTATTAAAGTGTGCACATGATGCTGTACAGATTAGAGGCAAAAAAGACAGCCCCTCATTGAAGGAGCTTACAGTCTAAATTTTTGGCAGCAGAGAAGAGGGTAGGAAGGCAGTGGCAAATGGAAGGCTGAAAGTAGGAAGGCAGATGAATGGGAGATGAAGTTGCACATCTTTGGGGGTTTCTTTGGTGCATCAGGGGTGGTTCCAAGCTGGACTTTTTCTCCATTTCTGAAATAATTGGCTCATTCATGCGTAACTGAGAATCCAAATATCACACATGTGAGTTTATTGCCTTTTGATGGTTTCTCTGACTATTTACGTCTTTTAAATGCTGGTTTCATTTTGTTTTATCACTGGAGCAATTGTATCACATCCACTGGGATGTGCACAAGGAAGGCACTATTGCTGCCCCATGAAGTTCTGCCTTATTATCTCAGCAGTGGATTGTTTCACTAGGATTTCTGCCTCTGTTCCTTCCCTCATTACATTTAGAACCTGCTTTAGTTCTCCCCCCCTTCACTATCTTGTTGTGCTGAAATGCAAGCACAGTAATGAATTTTTTTTTTTACACATTTCATTACTATACCCCACTAGAGCTCCAAGGAGAATGGGCTTTTCAGCCATTCAGCTGCAGAGAGGTTTGCAGTGTCTTGTTGCCTCACACGCCTCTCCCATATTTCTTGTGAGGATGATTTTGCCTCCCCCTCCTCCACTTTTCCCAAGCTACAAGATGGCAAAGGAATCTCTCGTTTAGTCATTCAGAGGTGTTCCCTTGTAAGAATAGCCTCATGTGAGTGAGATATTTCTTTACCTTCTGTCTCAGAGGGAGGGATGATGAGGTCAGTTGCTCAAAGTCACAGAGCAGCTCAGTGCCTCAAGGTGAAGCTGCTGCTCCTGCCCCTTGGAGCTGTAGCTGAGTAGAGCAACACAAGTTAGAATGTAATTTTGTATTTCTGCATTTGGACTTCAGTGCAACAATGAAGTTAGTAGGGAAAAAACCCTATGTGAAGGAGGAAGGAATGTGTCCTTGCAGTGAGGGTGGGTATTTGGGTATGTTAATAGAGAGATTTTGTGCTATATTCCATGCTGTGTGAAACCACAGCTATAATTCCACCTTCAAATCACTGTGGAACTTCAGTACTGACTGCCTAGTATGGAAAGGACCCATTACAGTCTCCAGTGAATGGCTGTAAGTAACACAAATAAATGAGATGGGATCTTCTATTGGTGGAGAGTATGCATACTCTTGAGATGTCAAATGTTCTGAGTAGCATGGAGATGCTATATTTTTACTACAAGATGAATGATAAAAATATGTGAGTTGTTGCCCCTACACAGCAACAACTGCCTGTCAAGTAGCCTTGAAGCAGCCAAAGTGAGGCAACAATAGGTTTTTGGTGGTTTGGACCCAAAGATCACAGGGGAGGCAACAACTGGGGCTCATTGTTACCCTCCCCCTCCCTGGTATTACCTAAACTCCAAAAGACAGTAATGTGCAGACAGCCTACTTGTGTAGCTTCAACAATTCCTTACCTATTGCAAGTCTCCAGACCCGTCTCCTCCTCCTCACCCATCATGAAGGAAAGAATTCTCTAAGTCCCATTGCCCATAACCCACTTGCAGATGCTTCTTGATACTGTATCTGGGTGGCTCAAATCTTCCTTCCAGTCATGGAGTTTGGTTCCTTTCACCTACATCTGTCTTCTTGGGATGTGGATACTTGGCTGCCTTTGGCAGCAGTTGCCGTAGAGGAGCAAGTAGCTTTTCTGGCAACTTCCTTGGCACATCTGATGGTTTGCTTATTAACCATGTCCCACCACACTCACATGTTGTTTGTTCATTATCACAAATTCATAGGTGGCTGTGTTGATCCACAACTCAAAGTAGGATAATGCCTTTATAAGCACAACAAGGTATCAAATAGCAAGTTTTCAAATCCTATTGGATTTTTCATCAGGCTGGTGAGGAAAGGGTAGGGGAGAATAGCAGGGACTTGTACGGTCTGCAGCTTATAAAATCAAAAGATGGAGTTTAGATATCACCCCAATATTCTGGAAATATAAAGTGGGGGGATCAACTCATTCCATTCTCCAGTACTAACCAAGTTACCTTCCAAGACAAAGATCAGGGAAAAATGCTGGGAAATTTCCAGTATATTCTCCAAAATCCCCCTTTACACCCTCTAGCCCAATGGTTCCTAAACTGGTGGGTCGCAGCCCACCAGGTGAACTGAAAATGGGCCATTCCCCCTTCAGGGGAGTGGCCCAGGAATGGGTGCCCTGATGGCACCGCAGCAATCGTGGCGGTGCATAGACCCAGGGGCTTTTCTACTTACCTGGGGGGTTGTGTTAGCCTCCAATCACTCCGATTGGAAACTGGAAGTGGACTCCAGTCACCGATCAGAGCCCTATGGAGCTGCAGGAAGGCTCACTGGGGGGGGGGGGCTGTAAGCATCCTGGACCCTCGTGGAGGCCAGCACAACGCCCCAGGTAAGTAGAAAAGTCCAGGTCCTTGCACTGCAAGGATTGCTGTGACGCTATTGGGACAATCCTCCACCTCTGCCCTGCTCCCACCAAACTTAGCTTGTTCCCAAAGTCTGAGTAGGGTATTGGGAACTGCTGCTCTGGCCTGAAGAAGAAGAATCCTATAGAATTTGAAAGCTTTGTGTTTGATACTTTGTTACCATTTGGTGGCCCTATAAAGACATTACCCTTCTTTCAGTTGTGGATTACTGTTTAACACAGACATTCTTATACCTAAGAGTCTGTATGGTGGCATCTGCTGAGATGTGGTGGGCACCTTATCCCCTGTCCCCCAAGTATTCAGAAACATACACTAAATTCAGTGCTGAAAATTTTTTAGTGCAAGTATGCCAGATGGAGACATAAAGGGAGAGGTGGTAGTGGCTAACTTTCTTTAGTAAGCCCCAGGTGCATCTCAGGTGCTAGAGACTTGTGTCTTCATATTCTAGCAGTGCTGTGCAGTTGTTCTTCCAGTCCCCCTCTAACTAGTACCTTCCAGATTGTTCTGGTTTTTCAGATGAGTGCCCTGGCCTGCAACCCAACAGTGCCATCTTGTGGGGTTGGGATGGCAAGGCATTCTCATTTAGGGCATGCAATAGATTTCACTGAAAACTTTTCTTCAGTGAAAAAGCCAGCTTGAAACAGGTGCCCAGTCTAGGCTTCCTCTGTTAACAGGTGAGGCGGCAAGGCAAGGCAGGAAGCAAAGAGGTAGTGAAATCCTAGGCTTTCCTTTGGGAGACCTGACTGTGCCCTTTTCACCTCAGGAGAAGTTGCTCCCTCTCCAGGCCTGAGCATTTCATCTCCCTGCCACTCCAGAGACAAAGGCTCTTTGGTCCCCAGCTCCCACAAACCCTGCATTCCTTTCCATGTGAAGTGGATGAGGAATTTAAGATGTGCTCTACTGGGTAGGCTGGAGAAGGGTCAAGTCAGCTAGCCGTGCACTTGGTCCCCTCTGTTCTGCCCACAAGTATCTGCCTGGTGCAGCCCTGTGTGATCTGATTGGACCTGAAGATAATGGCTTCAGTGTCCAGCTGCAGCCTGCACTCCTGGGCTCAACAATAGGGCCTTTGCTTCTCAGTGTGATGAGAACAGTGGCGTCTGGCACTAAGGGGGCGAAGGAAGGGATGACACCGCCTGCTTTCTGGGACATGGGACTGCTTATTGGGGTGGGGTACCGCACTGCCAGTTTCTATTGCCTGAGGCTTGGAAGTACAACTGCCTGCATCAGAAGTTCCTTGTGTATACATGTGTGGGGATCTTGCCCACCTTCCTTCTAGGTCCGGCTCCATCAGTGGAGTAGAGATGCAGCGAGTTCCAATAGCCTGACCTCAGTAGCTGGGTTGTCTCCTTCTCTTTGTGGACTTCCGTATGTCTGGTCTTGTAGGTAGCCTTCTTTCCCAAGTCCCCCTCTTCCATGGAAAGCTAGGATGAGACAACAGGCAAGGGTCAGTCTGACACGGCAACAAGTTTGCCAGAAAGGATATGCCAGCACTGAGACTGCTTTATGTGCTCCTCCACAGTGCAGCTGCTCAAATCCACTGACTTGGGACGCCACAGTCTGCTGTATCTCAAGGAAATTGGTCATGGATGGTTTGGCAAGGTAAGTGCTTATCTTGGGTTTGGTCCCAGATCACTGATTTGCAAATCAAGACCACATGGGAAGTGGGGAAGCTGCAGGTCTCAGAGACTCTAAGGAGTAGAGGTGTGGTTAATGGGGTTCCTTTGATTTCCTTGAGTGATTTTTTTCCCTCCCTAGTGATGCTATCTGGGAGTGAGACTTGACCAGTGTGCTTTAATTACAGGCTACCTGGGGAGTTTTGACTAAGGCATGCAAGTGAGGAATGTATGTAGTGGAAAGAATAGGAAGAAGTCACTATGCAGGGGGGTTGCCAGGGCAGGAGAGGCACAGGGTTGGAGAAGGAAGTGGTTAGAGTGGACAATAACCAGTTTGAGAACTGGCTATGTAATGCAGAGGCTATGCGATATTTAGAAGCCAGTGCAGAGAAGAGTGCATGTTAGTGGAGGTTTTACTAGGCCTGCAGAGGTGCTTATGATGGTGCATTTTAACCCTGTGTGAGCTACCTTGAGAGCCTATATTATGAGCTTGAAGTGAAATGTTCTGTGTAGATTCAGCCCAAGACCATGCAAAGCAAAACTGTAGACCTGATATTTCAAGCCAATTAATAGTTTAACCTGAGTCACTTTTTAGGCATATGAGAACTGTTTTTTTACATGATCACAAGAATCTTGCAAAGTGATTGCTGTCAGAGATGAAGGAGGTTGGTTGTGGTTTGCCAGGTACTGTCTGATGCAATGGCTGAAACCAATGCATGAAAAAGTGTTTGCAAAACCTGGTCTGTATATTTGAAAAAGTATATGAAAAACCTGGAGGGTGTGTGAGCTTCATATTGGTGCTGAAGAATTGTGGTGGGCTATCAGGTTAGACTGGGTTTTGAGACACGGGCCCAGTGGATCACTTACTCATTGAGCAGTTCCATTTTGCATTCTTCACTATGCTTGCCCTCACAACAGCCTTACTATTCAGAATGTGCAGAGATGACTTCCCTTAGCCTTTGCCTGACACAGCTCATAGAAGATCAAGATATGTGGTCTACGCTTCTCTCTCTTTCTTTTAGGTCTTCCTCGGTGAGGTGAATGCAGGACTCAGCAGCACTCAGGTAGTAGTGAAGGAGCTAAAGGCCAGTGCCAGTGTGCAAGATCAGATGCAATTCTTAGAAGAGGCCCAGCCATACAGGTGAGTACCTGGGCATTCCTTCAGCAGGGAACAGGTCGGATCTGGGGTTTCTCATTCCCATAGGTCTCAAAAGAAGATTCCTTGGGACTTCATGTGTGGGCACTCTGCTTGAGACTGATTCAGTTTGCTAGGAAAGCTCTGCCAATGGGCAACCTCAGCTAGATGATCCATTTGGTCTGTACCCTTTCATCATACATTCAATCAGCCAGGGAAATTTCAAGTGAGAGATAGAGGGCAGGTTTTGTTTTGGTAGAGGGCATAACATTTTCACATTTACCAACATGATGTGTGACCCACAAAGCATGGCAGTGAGAAGATCTCTTTACCATTACATCAGTACTGAGGAGCAACTTCAGATCATTCTGGAGCCCTGAACTTGGACTGCTTGCATGACTTTGACATGATGTTGAAGTGGAGGTAGAAAGATGAGAAGGCTCTTAATTCTGTGAGTTGGGGTTTTTATGTCTTCCATAGAAGCTGAGTGAGAATGTACTTAATAAGTATATATACAACATGGCTGGGAAAATCCAGTTCCCTCAGCATTCATAATATATTTTTAGCACAGTGCAGAGCTGGCACCAAAAATCTTGCTTCTTTTTCCTGATACGCATGATTGTAATTAATTAATTGAGAATAACTGACATACGTTATATGTATTAGCATGTATGAAAAGAATCCACTTCTTTTGAACAGCCTGGTTGTGTGTAACCAAGCATATGTCACTGGACTGGAAGGCGGATAGGAGGGTTCCAGCTTGGAATCAAAGGGCATTGACAGGCATGGGAGAGGACGAGTGGTGCTGGAAAAGCAAAGAATGACCGTAGTGACTCATGAATGAACAACTCCCTATTGTTTTGCAGACATGCTGGGGTGGCTGGCACAGCTTAAGACCCATTAATGCTTTACTCATACGGGCTATTTCATAGGAACCTTTCTCTCTGCCCCCCCCCCCCCATGAACCTGTTGTGTTTGAAAAAGAAAGGAAAAAATTGCACACCAGAACAGATCTTTCTCACCTAACTTCCTTAGGCCATCACCTGTGGGCCTAGCCTGCTGTCTTCCAGCTGTCCTAGCAATGGCCTTTTTGCTTCTTCTTGCTTTTTAAATGACACTTAGGGCCCAATCTTAACCAACTTTCCAGTGCTGATGCAGCCACAATGCAGCCCCAAGGTAACATAACAAATGTTTCTTTACCATGAGGAGGCCTCCATGACCACCCCCTCCACCACAGGATACAGCACACACCCCATTGGCACAGCTGCATCAGTGCTGGAAAGTTGGATAGGATTGGGCCTTAAGTCACTAGCTGTTTCCCTATCCGTTGCTATCTTTCTTGCAGCCCAATCCTATTCATGTCTACTTGGAGGTAAGTCAGTGGGTTTACTCCTGGGTAAATGTGGCTAGGATTGTAGCCTTCGTTTCCTTTGCTCTACCCACCCCAGTACATTCTGAAATGCCCTGCCAGCTCTGCAAATATCATGTGCAACCTCCTGATTTTAGAAATGGGCTATGTCAGAATGCCAGATGCAAGGGAGGGCACCAGAATGAGGTCTCTTGTTATCTGGTGTGCTCCCTGGGGCATTTGGTGGGCCGCTGTGAGATACGGGAAGCTGGACTAGATGGGCCTATGGCCTGATCCAGTGGGGCTGTTCTTATGTTCTTATCTGCCCTTCCCTATCCCAGCTCTGTACCTTTTTCCCCTTGCTCTTTTCACTCCCATTCAATTTTTCTCTCTCCCCTCCAGAGCACTCCAGCATACCAATCTTCTGCAGTGCCTGGCCCAGTGCGCAGAGGTGACACCCTACCTGCTGGTGATGGAATTCTGCCCACTGGTGAGTCATTAATAAAGGCAATCCCATTGTTTCCCCTCTTTTCTTTTCCTGCCTTGCACTCCTGTCTCAGCCCCTGAGTTCTGGGGAAGGCAAGTGTGTCAGTCTTTGGCTGGTCACTTGTCAAACCATTTTTGAGGATCCTGCTATGTCACCTCTTGCTTGTGTCACCTGAAGCCATTTGCTCCAGAGACATCTTTGTATAGGGTGCCAGCTCTTTCCACAATATTATCTACATTGCATATGTTGATCTGTGGAGTGAGATGGGTGCATGAAAGAATATTTCAGTAGGGGTGTTGGACTAAGAGGTCTTAGCACTTTCAAATTCTGTTTCCTCTTAGTGGCATTGATGCTTTGGCACAGTGTTTCTCAAACTGTGGGTCAGCACCCACTAGGTGGATTGCGAGTCAATTTCAGTGTGCATTTTATTTTTAATATATTAGCCTTGATGTAACCCTGGTAAGTGACTGTGTTTGGGGAAATGTTACAGACCTGTACCTTTAACAGGCTATTGTGTACTGTATATGCTCTTAACTATGATAGTCAGTGGGGCTTACTTCCAGGTAAGTATGGCTAGGATTGCAGCCTTTGGGGTGTTTGGGGAAATTTTCAAACAGATCAGAAACTACTTGGGAAGGTTCAGGGGGGTTCTTCTTTATTTTAAATAAATTTTTAAACTTATTGTTAACTTTTAATTTACTTACTTATTTGATTTGATTTTGTCATATGGTAGTGTTAAAAATTTTCCTGCTTGATGATGCCACTTCTGGCCATAACATCACTTCCAGGTTAATGGCATCACTTCCAGTGGGTCCTGACAGATTGTCATTCTAAAAAGTGGGTCCTGGTGCTAAAGTGTTTGATAACCACTGGGTCACCTTCTGTTCCCTGACCTGAGGCTTGGCATCACACCATTTAACTTCATTGCATAGATGCTTGCTTTCTCATGTTCTTCACCAACCCACTGAGACCTCACAAGAGAGTTCCATAAACAGTGATAGCCATGGGTAACACTGCTGCTGCTGCCACTCTGACAGGGTGACCTGAAGGGCTACCTTCGAAGTTGCCATGCAGCTGAGGCACTGGCACCTGACCCCCTGACATTGCAACGCATGGCCTGCGAGGTGTCCTGTGGCTTGATGCACCTTCACCGCAACAATTATGTACATAGGTAAGAGTTCCTATCTGATGGTTTGCTTTCTGGTGTGGCATGTGGAAAAAAATACTTGAGAAGGGCACATTTCCTTTCTTGAGCTGGAAGTACCTAAGTAAGGTATTGGATCAGGCATATGAAGGCATATGAAATGGCGAGAATTTTGCACACAGTGGTCCATGGAGCAATAGCTGTAGCTGTCAGGACTATCATGTGTGTCACCAGGAACATCTACAGACCATCAGTAGATCGTTGACAAGATGTACCACCAAGTTCTACCACAATATGCGCTCTACGTGGGGCTGCCTTTGAAGACGGTCCGGAAATTACAACTAATACAGAACACGGCTGCTCATGTGGTTGCTGGAGCACGTCGGTTTGACTCTGTTGAACTGTTGCTCCGGTGGCTACACTAGTTGCCGGTTCTGTTCCGGGCCCAATTCATGATGCTAGTTTTGACTTTTAAAGCCCTTTACGGCTCGGGTCCGGGGTATTTGAGGGACCGCCTCCTTCCCTACAATCCTGCCCGTGCTCTTAGATCATCTGGGGGGGCCCTTTTGACTGTGCTGCCACTAAGAGATGCGAGAGGGGCAGCGGCCAGGAAGAGGGCCTTCTCAGTGGTGGCCCCCAAACTGTGGAATACCCTCCCCTTAGAACTGAGAACTGCTCCCTCGTTGCTAACGTTTCAGCGTGGGCTGAAGACCTTTTTATTTCAAAAAGCTTTTAATTGTTGACAGGCTGGCTGGCGTTCTTGCTTTTTATATGAAAATCCACGGGGTTTGTTTGTTTTTAATTTTTTTTAATTATTGTAAATTGTTTTTTTAATGTATTTTTATGGTGTTTGTAAGCCGCCTTGTGTGCCTGCTGGGCAAAAAGGTGGGTTATAAATTAAATAACAAACAAATAAATAAATAAATAAATATGGCCTTAAAGGGCAGTATTGTGGAAATGTGCAGAGGCCCTAGAGTTGGGCATACCCAGTATGCTTGCATATTTCTGAGAGACGAGTGCAGATGGGGTGCTTATACCTGGTGACAGTGGCTGGAAGTGGTGATAGACCACTGAAGGAATGAGCTATAGTATGGAAAGTGTGTGAAACTAAGCATGGATTTTTGAAAGATTTGTGGAATACACTGGTAATGGGCTGTGGAAAACTTTGGGTTTTGGGGTGGGAGTTGTGGTCTAAGAGAGAGTTGAGGGCTAAACCCTGAGATGCTGGGTGGGGAGTATATGGGCCTTAAGTAGAAATTCATGGAGTGTATGCTATGTGGAGGACATATGTCCAGCACTGCGACTTTCTTTTTCTTCTCTTCTCCTGCTTGGACACCTAGATTCCAGTATATGACTTCCAGCAAGAGACCAGACCCCCCCATGGACACTTCTGCAGCACCTGCTCTCACCACCTGCTCCTCCTCCCCAACAATATCCTGGTGCTGAGTGAGTGGCACGCAAAGACTCCAGCATCAGTGATTTTGTTGAAGAGGGCGAGCTCTGCCATCTCCTGATGATGGGCTGTTCTTTCAGGAGGGGAGGAGGGAAATTGACTCAGGTGTAGTGTAGTGGAAAAGAGGATAAGTTAATAATAATAATAAAACAGGTATTTATATACCGCCTTTCTTGGTCTTTATTCAAGACTTTATTCAAGGCGGTTTACATAGGCAGGCTATTAAATCCCCGTAGGGATTTTTACAATTTGAAAGAATGTTCTATCTTACAAGAACCACAACATTCAGATGTTTCTTTCTTGATCTGGTTTCACATTCTGGCCTCCATCCTCCCACGCTCAGAGCAGATGGAATAACTCTGCTCAGCTTGTCAGCTGCTTCAAGGTCGCACGGTGCCGGTGGCCTCGAACTGGCGACCTTCGGATGTTATCTTCAGGCAAATGGAGGCTCTACCCTCTAGACCAAATTAGGAAGTCCTTGATGCGGGAATGGGACTGTAACTCAATGCTAGAGTGCATGCTTTGCATACAGAAGGTCCCAGGTCCAATATCTTGCAGATCCAGGGGTCCCCTGCCAGTTAGTTTAGACCATACTATGTTATCTGGTCCAATGATCTGACCTGGTATGAGGCAGCTTCATAGGTTTGCCGAGAACTCACCCAGTGGCCATAAGCCACTGTCTTGCTGTGATGGCAAAAGCTGTACCTGTCATAGTTCTAGCTTCCATGACATACTTAAAGGTACAAGAGCTCTCTCTTAGTGGGTCTGCACTTTGTAACCCTGAATGGGATCCGTCCATGTCTTGTAACAAAGTACATTAAAATGCTGCACTTACCAAGGATACAGGTTGCTGTAGAAGCTTAGCTGGGAGATCAGAATTTGGGAGAACGGCAGGCAGTTGACCATGGAATTTGCTGACGTTTTAGCAAGCTCTGTTTGGTGTATGGCTAGAGATGACTTTCAGGCTCTACTTCTTGCAGGTTTTATTGCTGACACGGCATTTCCTTGGAGAGTCAGATGTTCGTTATCCATGGGCCATGCTGATCTTGGTGTGCCTAGCAAACTTAATGGGGATAGAATTTCGATTATACCCCAACACATCTAGTCAGTCCTTCCTCACTTCCTGCTTCTGCAACCAGCCCAGTCTGGGTCATAGTGTGTGAACTCCCCTATCCAGGCTGGTGCTTCCTGCCTTCCATTGTGTAATCCCAGCTGGGTGTTTCTTTTGTCTAGTGACCTCGCACTGCGGAACTGCTTACTCACAGCTGACCTGACTGTCAAAATTGGCGACTATGGCCTTTCTCACTGCAAATACAAAGTAAGTCTGCTTTGGGATAGGAAATGAGACAAGATCACAGATATTGGCAGGCTTTTTGTGCAGAGCGTACAGCGCCAACAGAGCAGTCATCATGGGGTGAGGGGCAACCTGGTTCTGGGTACAGACATCTAAGTGGAGAGGATGTGGAAGGAGCAAGAGTGAAAAACAAGGATTTTATCCCTGTACGCATAGGGCAAGTCTTAGGCCTCAGCATACCCCTGCATAGGGCCATATTAACCTACATGTTGGGGATGGGATGACTGCGGCCTGCCATTTCTCTAAGCAATAGTGTCATATGCTCATGGCTAAGTGGGGGGGGGATTAAGAGGTAGAAGCACAAAGGCTTGGTGGAGTCAGCCATATTTTCCACCAGCAGTAGTGAAGAGTAGAGTTGACATCAGTATGGTGATAAGGAGGGTGAGTGGGCTGGGCTGCCTCTGCCTGATTAGTTTCTGTTGGTGCCAGTCTGACGTGGTCTTGCTTTGGCCCTGCATGCCTGGCAGGATGACTACTTTGTGACAGCTGACCAACTGTGGGTACCATTGCGCTGGGTGGCGCCTGAGCTGATCGATGAGGTACATGGCAACCTGCTTATTGTCGACCAGACCAAGTCCAGCAACATCTGGTGAGAAAAATCAGGGTGGGTGTGATCCTCTGGGTGGGATATGGGGCCATTTGAACACGAGAGGAAAAGGAGCTTTATCAAAACTCCACATAGTCAGATCTGCAACTGATAGGCCAGGACCTGAGCTGAGGGATGATGGCTCTGGGGCCAGTCTAGGGCTGTGAATATTCCATGCATGACTACTCTGAGCAAGGTGAACAGGAATGCAACTTTTCATCACTGAGTGAAGCTCCTGCTCTCTTGACTCTGCTGTTTAGGTCCAAGTGCCATGAATTACGCTTGGCATGGGTTGCTCTTGTGAAAAACATTCTCTATGAGAATGAAGCTGATTTACCAAAGCAACCAGGCTCTTGGCTTTCTACAGAGCATGGCCTGCAAGAGAACTACTCCAGTGCAACAAGGCTAATAGATATGCCTGCTGAGTGTGCTTCTTCAGCATGGTTTGGGCAGTGCATACCCTAGTAACCCTCCCAGCTAGTCAGCTGTAACACACTGTGTATTTGGAGCTAGTTTTAAAAGTTGTTTGGAAGCTGCAACTAGTCTGGAATGCAGCAACCAGATTTCTGGCAGTAGCCATAGAGAGCACAGAACACCAGTCTTAAATGAGCTCCACTTATGAGCAGTTTATTCCCAGTTAAATTCAAGGTGCTGGTGTTTACCATTTAAGCCATTTCTACCCAATGTTGCATATATGCAACAGGGACCAAATGTGTATGCCTGTGGGCTGGGCAGAAATGGGTTAAAACACTAAAACAGAATGCTTTAGTTTTTCACTTCTCCAGGTCTAGGATAGAGAACCTTCTGATATCTCTGCCTTCTAATAGGATAGTGTGAACTATGAAATGGACTTTCTTGTAGTGACCCCTTAGTAATGGAATCAATTACCCATTGAGACTAGATCTTGACCCTTTTAATTGGGCTTTAAAGACCCGTCTTAGGCAGGCTTTTTATGGTTAATGTATCTATTTAGTTTTATTACTTTCTGTTTTGGAATTCCCCCTTCCTTTATCATATCCTTTGCATAGTTTTATTAAAATTTTATTGTATTTTGGTTTTAACCTCTACCTGGAGAATTGTTCCACTAAGAGACAGACAGACAGTAAATTTTCTAAATAAGTAATTTGATTGCCTTGTTTCAAAGGCCTTTCTGCTCTGCCTCTCTGAGCATTTTGACCTTCTCCTTCTTGGTAGGTCGTTGGGTGTGACCATCTGGGAGCTGTTTGAGCTAGGCGGCCAGCCTTACTACCACTACTCAGACAGACAAGTGCTTACCTATGCCATCAAGGAGCAGCAGCTTAAACTTCCCAAGCCACAGCTCCCACTTTCACTATCTGACCGTTGGTGAGTGAAAGTGTGGGGCACGGGTCTTCCAAGGAGGGTGTGATACAACCAAGGATCAGAGACAGATGATGGGCACATAAGGTCAGCAGACTGGTTTGGGCATGTAGGATCAATTGGGTAAGCAGATGTTGACAGCTACCTTCAGGTCAAAGGTCCCACTTTGCTTTCCCACTTCAGCCCTTCCTTTAGTGACAGTGGGCATGGGAAGGATGCGAATGTTGCAAGCTTGGTGAATGTCATGCCTAATTTCTAGCAAGAAACCAGGCTCATCACAAAATATGTTCTGGTGAGAGGGCCTAAGTAGATGAAAAATCATTACAGACCAGACTGCTGGCAGGGGCCAAGTGAGAGACCTACCAGTTCAAACCTTGCCTCTACTATGAATTCAGTAGATTGCCTTTGGAAAGCCTCTGCATAGCAGCAATATGGGGTTGAGTACTAAAATACCTTGTAGGGTTGTGGTCAGGGCAACATTAAGATAAGTCAAACACTTTACAGACTTAAAAAGTACTATATAACTATTAAGTATTATTATTAAATCCAAACAGCCTAATATGTTAAAGTTATTTAATTGCATAACTTTTTAGAGAACAATTAGGTGGAATTTTGCTTGCTTGTTTTTTCTTATATCTCCACAAGTAAACAGGCTAGAGACATTTTTTAAATGGAAGTTGAACATGCAGGGAGTAGGGTTGGAATATCCCTTGCAAGAAAGGGTTGGGAAGGCAGAAGGATCAGGGCTCACTTAGGATGGAATAAGGATTTGCCCATGACAAATGCATTAACCAGTTCCATCTGACAGTAAGAGCGCAATCCTAAGCAACTTTCCAGCACTGGCATAGCTGTGCCAGTGGGACATGTGCTGCATCCTGCAGTTGGGGGGCAGTCACGGAGGCCTCCTCAGGGTAAGGCAATGTTTGTTCCCTCACCTCGAGGTTGCATTGCCCTTATGTCAGTGCTGGAAAGTTGATTAGGATTGCACCCCATGTCGCCTTACTGATCATGTACATGGCTGATATTCTCCACTTCCAAAGCTGTAAGAGGATACAGTTTTTCCTTCAAGGAAAACTGGGGTGTCAGGTGGGGACACAGGCTTGAGATATGAGGATGGGGTGAGTTTGCACAGTTGTTACTCTTCCTCTGTGCACATGAGCACATAACATGCATACACTTTCTGTCATTGCAGAGAAGTGCAATTTCCATACTTGAAAGCCCAATCCTACCAATAGGATTGGATGTAAGTGTCTTGCAAGTTAGGGTGAGGGTGGAAAGGTGGCATGAGGTAAACAAGGAATTGGCTATTGTAGCAAGTGGAATCTTGATTGGAAGACTAATGGAATGGCTGGAGGTGAGTCAATTCTAGGCTGGCTGCTGGATATACATTGCCTTAGGAGCAAATATGCAGACCCGCCTCTGTTCTCTACTCACAGGTATGAAGTGATGCAGTTCTGCTGGCTGCAACCAGAGCAGCGCCCCACTGCTGAGGAGGTGCACCTCCTGCTCTCCTACCTGTGTGCCAAGGGAGCTTCAGAAGCTGAGGAGGAGTTTGAGCGGCGCTGGAATTCCATGAAACCTGGAGGGGGTGGGGGCTCAGGCTCTGGGTCTGGCTCCAGCCACGTGGGTGTTGAGCTTTCATCCTTTCCCCTGCTAGAGCATTTCTCCAACGATGGTGATGATGTCCTGACAGTCATGGAAACGAGTCACGGCCTCAACTTTGAGTACAAGTGGGACCAAGGCAAAGCCGAGCACCTTCCAGCTTCAACCATGAGCCCTCGTGGTGCTGCCCGCTATCACGAACTCTATTATTCAGCTAGCAGTAGCAGTGGTGGCGGGGGTGGGCACCTTAGCCTGGGTGTTTCACCCTCCTGTTACGAGTGCAAAGTGCAAGGCTGCTCCGTCCTGCACACACCAGGGGTGGTGCCAGTTCTGAGTGCCCATAGCCCCTCGCTGAACAGTGAGTACTACATCCGCATTGAGGAGGCAGCTTCGGAGGGGAGTGGGACTGACCTTGACTACACCATGTGCTCCTATAGCCCCGAGTTTGGCCGTTCCTCTCACTGGCAAACCAAGGATAGCCATTGTGAATCAAACAATAGCCCCACCGTTTCACTCACCATGGAACCTCTTCTAGGCCACCCAGCTCATACTGACAGTCACTGGCAGCCCCCTGAATACTTCTCCTATGGAGGACAAGGGGACAAGGAGGTCCCATACTATGACGCCTCCCCAAAAGACAATGCTGAGAGCTACCTGCTCAAGGAACCTAGTGGTTCTGAGTGGCCTGTTGCAACTTTGCAGAAAAGCATCTTTGCAGATCCACTGGGTGTGTCTCCCTCAGTGACCTCCACTTACAAAGAAGCCACAGCAGACTCTGTCACTCTGGAACTGAGTGAGGAAAACTCATGTGATGGTAGCCCAAGGAGTGGAGGGGGTGAGAATGATGAATCCCCATCCCCAACCTCCAGTAAGCATTGGACATCTAACACTTCATCCAACAATAATAGCTGCCCCTCGCTGCGACCATGTGAACCCCCTGCCAATGACAGCTGGTGCTACCGGCGCATGATCACCTTCCAGGGCCTCATGGCAGAACCACTGTGCACAGTGCCCCGAGATGAACCCACTTTAGGGATCAGGGACCTTCGAGCAGCACTGCTGGGTGGGGATCGTGCGGCATCATCTCACATAGGCTCCCCGTGCCCAGACACTGACTCGCCTACAGAGGAAAAAATGTCAACTGATGTAGCTAGTATGGAAAGCAGCAAAGAAGAAGCTGTCGAGCCCTTTGCTGAGAGGGAAGAGGAGTACCACCAAGCCACACCACCACCATCAGGGAGACAGATTTGATGACATCATCCACACAAGAAGAATTAGACAACTCTGTAGATGCAGGGGGCTTAACAGTGTTAATTGAGGAGCCATCAGGAGCTGAAGAAGACGTCCTTGTGGAAGAGGCCCCAGCTGAATGTCCATCCATTGTGCCACAAGAAATCAACATAGAAAGTGGCAAGAGTGTCAACAGTGAACAGGACCGGACACCAGAAAAGACAGTGTCCAGCACTAGCTTTCCTGACTTGGATGAGGCCAGTGATGAAGACACAGCTGAGCTCTCATTGGGTGTCTTTACTGACCTCCCGATTGATTACCCTGAGCGGCAAGATATCATACCCAGCTTCAAGTCCTTGCAGAAGCAGGTGGGGACCCCTGACTCTTTGGAGTCATTGGACATCCCCTCCACCACCAGCTCCTGTGAGGCATTCAGCCCCACCACCTATGTGCCCTCAAGCCAGCCTAAGGCCCTGGACAGCGGCTATGATACAGAGAACTATGAGTCACCTGAATTTGTCCTCAAGGAGCCTCACGAGCCACGAGAGCCAGAAGCCTTTGCCCAGCTTGGGAGGTCGACGCAGGAGGACAGGGAGGACCCAGCCAAAGAGCTGAGCCTTTCCAATTCCTTCAGTGCAGAACTGCAGGGGTTAAACGAGAAGAACCCTTACCGTGACTCCGCTTACTTCTCAGACTATGATACTGAAGGGGGAACTCGGGAGGATGGGGAAGGGGACAGTGATGGTTCTGAGGGGCAGGAACCTGAGGCCTCCCAAGCAGAAACTGAAGGGCTAGGGAAGGTCTCAGACCAAAATGGCAGTGCAGGCGAATCTCTGCCCCCCTGCCCTGAGGCTACTTGCCCCTGTGGAGACAGTGTGGGGTGCACCTCTCCAAAAACTGAGAAAGAGGCCATAGGGGAGGGTCCTGTCAATGTGTCACAGGAGTTATTGGTGAATGGTGTTGATGCTGCTGAGCTGGATTCAAAGTTACCCGGAGAGAAGACTGAAGGGGCCGCTCCTGTGTCTCAAACAGCAGCCCCCACCAGATGCTTCTTTTTGTCACCCGTGGTCATGAGTCCAGAGGCACCAGAGGGAAATGTGAGGGACACAGGGCTCCAGGACAGTGTGGTAATGGAGACTGAGCAATCTGAGAAAGTGCTGGAAACTGGCAACCATGAGGAGGCAGAGAGCGGCCCTGGACTCTCCAATCTATCGCTAAACCTATCAATGGTGCCAGCCCAGCGCTCCCCTATCCCTGCTGATCCAGAGGAAGAGGAAGATGACACAGAAGACAGTGATGAGTCAGATGAGGAACTGCGGTGCTACAACATCCAGGAGCAGAGTGAGGAGAGTGAAGAGGAATCGCCAGCCATTCCCATTGTGGTGGCCGAGAGCCATAGTGCTCGCAACCTGCGCAGCCTCCTGAAGATGCCCAGTCTGTTGGTGGAGTCCTTCTGTGACGATGACCGCAAGAAGAAAGCCGTCTCCTTTTTTGATGATGTCACCGTCTACCTCTTTGACCAGGTGACGTGTTAGGAGTAGGGGCTGGAGGAAAGAGCCTAGAGGGCAGCCTCATAGAAAAAACAAAAACTCTGCAGAAGGTCCTACTTAACAGAGAATGTATCCTGTGCTCAAAATTCCCTTAATAAGTGCTGGGGCCATCTCCCAGCCTCTGAATACAGCACACATGATATTTATGCGTGATTCATTTTAAGACACGCAGGTTGACAGTATGCCCTACCACAGTGTTTCTCAACGTTTGTCCTCTACTGTACCACTTCACATGGGCCACCTATTTGAAGTACCACCGGAGACATTGCCAGTTACTTCAAGGTTCAGAGGCCAGATATGACATGACAAACACCAGTAGGAGGCTCAGGGTGGACAGGAGGGCTTTTCCAAGTGTGGAAAAGCTTGCTTTGGAGCCTCCTACTGCTGTTTGTTGTGTTGTGTTCCTGGTCTCGCTGCCATGCGGAAGGTGCCCAGTGGTCCCATGAGTACCACCAGATACCAGCTCAAGTACCACTGGTGGTACCTGTACCACTAGTTGAGAAACACTTCCCTACTATATACCTATAAGCCCAGACAAACTGTTGAATTAACCAAATGCCCAGGCCTTAATTTGTAACATCTTCACTAAATTTAACAAGTATAGAAAAAGTATGGTAACAAACAAACAAAGAGCAAACTGCTTAACCCCAGGAGCATAGCTTGGACTGCTGCAGATGATTCCAGAATATGAGCTATCTGTATTCATTGTCTATCCTGTGCACAGGAAAGCCCCACAAAGGAACTCGCAGACCAGCCTTTTCCAGGAGTGGGGGATCCGCCCCTGGCACCACCCATGCAGAAAGACAGCAACACCACTACCCCAGGCCCAGCAGACAGGATAGATCCACCGAAAAACTCCCTGGAAGGAAGCACCTCTGAAGAGAGTAAGGGTAGGATTCAAGTCAAGCTTATGATGTGGGGAGGGCCCATCACTTCCTCTCAATTCCTCCATGAACAATTCTGCACTCAACCATTTTTAACTTGGACATTACCTCCCTATATGTTGCTCTCCATTCATTAAGTTGAAGGGGAGAACTTATTGAATTCCATTTTGTTGGAACTTTGGCAGCATGTATGCTTCTTTTGCCTGGCAAGGGTGGGTGTGTTCCATACATAAATGTTATCACACCCTCTATTGGGGACATATTTGTCACTCTCCTCAGAGCCTATCCCTTGCCTATATTAGTTCACTCCATCCTAAGATGTTTCTGTTCTCCATCTGCTTGATTCAGAACAGGTGGGTTTCTTTTTTCACTGTGTCTTGACAGGTACATTATGAACTAGCAAGGAGAAATCAGCTTTCTTGTTCTGTGTCATTCAGTGGTATCATTGGTGAGCTGGCACTATGCTTAACTCCAGGAGCAGCTCACTAACAACTATGAGTATTTGACCACTAGAGGGGGAAAGAGAATGATGTTATGGGAGCGTTCATTATATAGCAAGACACCGTTTGGACTCTAGGGAACTCTGATAGGGGCTGAATTACTAGGCAGCAGAAGACAATAATCCCAGTATGGTCAACCCTGATTCCTCCCCTGTGACTTTTTTCTCTCTAGGTGGTGGTTTTGAATGGGATGATGACTTCCCACTCATGCCAGTGAAATCATCCCTCATGTCATCGCTGACGTCGACGGCACCTGAACCTGCCATCCCTGGACTGCCGCCCACACTAGTACCAGTGCAGAAGCAGGTGCTTCCCATCCAACTTTCACGCTTCACTGTCTCACCTGCCCCAGTGTCGCGGTTCTCCATCACACATGTCACCGACTCAGACGCCAGTTCTGTAGGAGGTAAGGTACATTCACACAGCAGAGGGACCCTGGAAACCCTCAGACCTTTCCAGAATCTTTCTGTTCTTGAACTAGCCATAGCTGGAGAAATACCGCATGATCTGCTGTAGTTGTCGCAACCAGACTATAAAGAAATATTGAACATTGGAGGAGGGGTCTGACAGACTTCTGTGGGGCCCTGCTATAATGCACTTCCTTATGATGCTTACTCACATCCTGAATTTTAAAACAAGGCTTAACTCACTGAGGCCATGTCTAGGTGAGATTATCTGAGTTTACCAAATGCACATTTAAGCTACTTTTCCAGTTTCTGCATGAAGTGGGTAGAAGGAAAGCATAGGAATTTGAACTCTTCTTTAAAGAGGTTACACTTGAGCTTTTGCAGAAACTTATAGATACAATCTATAAAATACTGTATAGATACAGTCCCTGAAATTCTTAAAGTGCTTTCCTTTTAAAATGTACAGGTGAGACAGTCTCTTTAGGGCAAATTATACATTTTTTTGGACCAGATATTCTGGAATTAAAATAGAGAGTTCTAACTGTTCATCCTTTGACAAATGCTAAAGGTTAGTTTCTTGTAAGCACAAAAATAATGTTCTGGTCCACTATTATAATGTGGTGCACTTTTTAGTCTCTTAACGTCTGTGATGGTGGTTGGTTCATTCTAAGTAGTGGACTTTTCATAAAAGCAGTAACTTTAAGTAATTTATCAGTGGCATTTCTACCACTTCTTGTTCATTTATAAGGGTAGGTGTTCACTTTGTGTGCCACAGGAAAAAGCAGGAGTATAAAGGCACCACTTCTTCTTTCTACTGAATTTTATAAGGGAGTCCACAGATTTCCTGTGTGAGGAGACACATGAGCTCTTCCCACAATTTTGAACTTGCACATCTCTCCATTGGGGAAATGCACAGACTCCCTTTTTTTGTTAATTCACAAATAGACTTTAACACATGCTGTCTGGCAACTGTAAAGTTCCACTGGGGGCCACTGTAAATCACAGAACTATCATAGAGAGAAGAGGGAGTTTGTTTCCTTTAAGAACCAAAGAAGAACAGCCCCACTGGATCAGGCCATAGGCCCATCTAGTCCAGCTTCCTGTATCTCACAGCGGCCCACCAAATGCCCCAGGGAGCACACCAGATAACAAGAGACCTCATCCTGGTGCCCTCCCTTGCATCTGGCTTTCTGACATAGCCCATTTCTAAAATCAGGAGGTTGCGCATACACATCATGGCTTGTAACCCGTAATGGATTTTTCCTCCAGAAACTTGTCCAATCCCCTTTTAAAGGCATCCAGGCCAGATGCCATCACTGCATCCTGTGGCAAGGAGTTCCACAGACCAACCACACACCAAGTAAAGAAATATTTTCTTTTGTTTGTCCTAACTCTCCCAACACTCAATTTTAGTGGATGTCCCCTAAAGTGTTCAATTTTAGTGGATGTCCCCTAAAGTGGTTCTGGTGTTATGTGAGAGTGTAAAGAGCATCTCTCTATCCACTTTATCCTTCCCATGCATAATTTTGTGTGTCTCAATCATGTCCCCCCTCAGGCGGGGACAAAAGCTTAAATTGCACCAAGAAAAGCTGGATAGCCTTACCTCATAAGGAAGGTGCCCCAGCCCAGTAATCATCTTAGTCGCTCTCTTTTGCACCTTTTCCATTTCCACTATGTCCTTTTTGAGATGTGGCGACCAGAACTGGATGCAGTACTCCAGGTGTGGCCTTGCCATCAATTTGTACAAAGGCATTATATTATTAGCTGTTTTGTTTTCAATACCTTTTCTAATGATCCCAAGCAAGGAATTGGCCTTCTTCACTGCCACCGCACATTGGGTCTACACTTTCATCGACCTGTCCACCACCACCCCAAGATCTCTCTCCTGATCTGTCACAGACAGCTCAGAACCCATCAGCCTATATGTGAAGTTTTGATTTTTTGCCCCAATGTGCATGACTTTACACTTTACATTGAAACGCATCTGCGTTTGGTTTTATCAGCCTTACAAAATTGAATTCGGGTTGTCTGTTGCTTGGTTCTTCATTCAGGCACCACATGGAGTTAATGTCAGCAACTGTTACCCTGCACGTGCCCGATCTTGTCTGATCTCGGAAGCTAAGCAGGGTCAGGCCTGATTAGTGCTTGGATGGGAGACCACTTGGGAATACCGGGTGCTGTAGGCTTATACCATAGTCTTTCGAGACTGAAGGTTACCAACCAACCAACCAACCAACCATGGGGTTAATCACAGAACAGGTTAATTGAACAGGGCTATATACAGTTCCCTGGCAGGGCTCTCTAACTTTTTTCAAGCTCAAGAGAAGCTCAATTAATTCACTGCCTGAAAACAACACAGAATTTTATGGTATGGAGTCTGTGACGTGAGAAGCTAAGAGGAAAAGGATTACCAGGCCTCTGTTGTGCTGCCCCACTGCTAACTCAGCCTGTTCCCTTTTCTAGGCAACAGTGAAGATGGCGACAGAGAGTGATCTTGGTTCTGCGCTCCCTTTTGGACTTCCCATCCTGCCCCCTACAGTATCGGTTTCTGCATCGGGGCAAAGGAGTAAGGATTGAGGCCCAGAACCTGGGTGGAGATGAAGAACTCCGTGGGGCCTTGCTCTTATTTTTTTAAGAGGCAGATTTTATCGGACAGATCATGACTGCTGCTAGGTTGGAGCTGCCCAGAGAGGCAGTTTGCAGTGTGGGTGTGAACGTGTGTGTGCGTGCCTGCGTGTGTGTACAGATAGACATATAGACATATAGAACCTATAGCATTTAAAGGGTAGAGCTGTGACCTTGCTAACATCGCCGCTCCTCCACCCAAGCAATTTTGATGCCCTCCTCTAGCTCACGCCTCGTGATGTCTTGAACCACATTGGCTTCCCAAGTTGGGGCACCACCTCGAGACACCACCTCCTGCCTGTCCTGTAAGCATGTCACGTGTTCTTTCCAGGCCCAGTATGACATACAAAGAGAGCACGTACGCACCTTGTGTCACTCAGAATGCTTTGACATGGCCCTCAGGCACTTTCCCACCCAGTGACTACAGGCCCGCCTTGCCCTTTACTCAACCTGCTGCATCAGGAGACTACCTGGGGCTGTTATACTCATCTGTGCAGCTAGAACAGGAAGGCAAGTGAGTGGGAGCGTGTGATCAGCCAAATACAACAGGCATGTAGGGGAGCCGGCCAAGATTAAGGTGGCCTTTTAGGTGCGGAGCAGGAGACACCATTGGGTACAGCAGCCGTTTCCCCTTTTTTGCAGTCTGGTTTTGCATAGAAGCATTTTTGCTACTGTCTGCCCCTTTCCATCATTTCAGCTGCACCAATGTGGGGCACTTTTAGCTGGCACTCAGGCCCTACATTGTATTGGCCTTAGTAAGAGGCCACATGCTTACACACCTTGGTGATTCAATACTTCCATCTCCATTCTGGACCAGATGAGCCTGAGCCCTGAGTGGTGCAGGAGTTGTGCCTTAATGGCCTTAGGCATGTCCATTCTCCATCTTAGCCTCATGGAAAGCAACACAGCCCATGTCTACCTTTGAGGAAGCAGGAAAGCAAGGAGAGGATGCATGATGACATACATCCATTTCTGACTTGTAGGGATCCTGTACTGCTGGGATCTACCTGAGGCCCCCCCTGGCCTTTCCTAGGCAACCTTCATCTTCTCCCTGCCACAGTATTATTTAGATACTTCTAGAGGGCCAAGACGTATGCTGCTGTCAGGAGCAGATGAGATTGTGTCAGGCTGCCTTGTGAGGGGATGGATTCTGTTTCCCTCTGCAATGCCTGGAGTCATTCACATGCTGGGGAGGGGTGTGTGTCTCCTGATGAGATGCATAGCGAAAGCAGGTCAAACTGCCACCAGGACTATTTTTGTATAAAAATGTACCCATTGCTGTATATCACCTGTCCCAACAGAGCAGTGGATTTAAGTTATTGTTGCCAAAGAGATGTAAAGAGTTAACTTTTTATGAAGTTGTTGTGTGGGGAGGAGGAGGGATTGGGGAGTGTCTTTGGTTTTAATTTTGATCCATTTAAGGCTTAGGATAATGGTGAAATTTTGAATTGGAAGAAGGCAGAGGGTTGCAGCTGGGAGAAGGGGATTGTTGCCTTTTGGGCTATAGACCAAACACCCGAAGCTAGGCCTCAAGGGCCAGAGTGGCAGGTGCAGACAGCAATGGAGAGCCACTGTATTCTGTGCTGTTCCCTAGGAGGTGCAGGAGAGGACCTGCAGAGCATTAACCTAGGCAGCAGCAAACACATTTTTCTTAGGGCTTTTGTAAATGCATGTTCTTTTATTTCTCTGGTTGTTTTCCTGTACTCTGCTGGCACTTGATACTCCCACTTGGCATTGAGGCCGATTGCTCTTCCCCCTCCCTTTGGTTCCTGACCACATGGGGCACCAAGCACTTTAATTTTTTACACCCCTGTATAAGAAGGCGCCATAAATATTTTCCTTCTTTGCGTCTCCCCCACCGCCCAGCTCCTGCACACCAGTTTTAGTCAAGCCTTGTTTCGCAAGGCCTATGTAAACCTTTAAGTCCCATGGGACTCAGTGGAGCTTATTTCTGAGTAAGTATTGCATAGGATCATGTCAGTTGTTTCCAGTGGTCCTCAATTCTTTGCAGCAGACAAAAGGCCCAGAACTCTTAGGAGTTAGTGTGTTTCAGTACGTAGATTTTTTTGCTTTCCAGTTGCCTGTTTGTGATATTTCTCAATGGGAACTATTATTTGCTCAATCTTCATTGAACCTGCTGTCCTTGCAGAAAGTGCCACTGGACACATGTTGACCATGCTGTACATGTACACTAATCATGCTGCAGCTGCCTTGCTGCTTCTGTAGTTTCTGAACTACTTTCCCCAGAGCCACGTATCTGTTTACCTCCAGCAAGGCAAGAAGGCAGCAATGCTCTTGCTTGGTTTTTGCCTGGTAAAGGTTGGATTTCTGTCGTAAAAGTAGCAGACAGCAATGCCTCTAGCTCAGCTCCCTCTCCTTGTGGTTGCTGGAATCCTGCTCTTTAAGTTTTATTTTCTTGGTTGGGCCTCCAAAGGCTGAGGCATCCACAGTCAGGCAGCTGCAGTTTGACCCTGCCACTATAGGCATATCTTTTATTCCCCCCCCCCCCACACACACACACACACTTTCTGGCCTGTATGATTGCTAAGGAGCAATCAAAAGGAAGTCACAGACCAGAGGTAGAGCTAGAAAACAGCTTACAGTGTTACTCCATCTTTTTATCTTTGGTTGTACCTGACCCTATAGCCATTGCTAAGATGCTGTGCTCTTTCCTTCCACATTTTATCTGCCTGCTTTGGTGGGATTATTTCACATACAGTTTCCTCGACACTAGCACATGGCTGCGCCCAGAGGGCCAAGATTGCACTGGGGACTGCTGCTCTTTCTGCTTTTTCCATTTTGCCATGTGACAACAGAAGCGGTTACAGCAGCTGTGCACTACTGCACTAGCACCAGCGCACTCCCTCCCATCTAGCAGTATAGGTGCGTCTGCCAATGGCTAAAATGAGAACCTCAAGCTATTGTCACAGGTCCTAGGAGAAAGGGAGTCCCTTCTTCCTCCAAACAGATGTTGGGATAGGCAGCAGCTATTCCCAAGTCTAAGTAATGCAGCATGGGTGGCATCAGACTTAATCCAGGTTGGACACTGATTGAGGGCTCAGACACCCCTGAAGGCCTACCTGGCTGACCTCTAAGCCCCCAAGGCTGACCTCTAAGCCCCCAAGGCTCTACCCACTTTTAGACAGTAGTGCTTGCAACCAGGTGCATCACTCCATCACTATCATCTCCTGCCGTTTGCATCTACAGAACCTGTTGTGGCCATGCACTATGTTTCCCCATCCAATCTTCCACCTGCACATACAGAAAATTCTAGGCAAGGCTAAATGGAGAAAAAGGAACAGCTTCTGTCCTGGATAATATGCAGTGCTGTTTGGCACGCATATTCTGGGGAGGGAAAAGGAAAGATGAGAATTCCATTAAGCCTAATGGCTACTCCTCTGCATATGCTCAGCTGCACCCCAGTACCTCGTTTGGAGTGGAAACACACAAGTGGGAAACAATGTTGTAGCCACATAAAAGCTTGCCTGATTATAGCCACACAGTATAGTTCCACTCTCATCCCACAGCTACTTAAAAAACTTCAGAAGCGGGATATGTAGGAACACTAGTTTTACACTGCAGCCAGAAATACAGGTAAACCCACGCAGTAAGCATTCAAAGAGCTACAACGTTGTTCCCATTCCTCTATGTGTAAATAGTAGGCAACCTTCAGTCTCGAAAGACTATGGTATCGCGCTCTGAATGGTGGTTCTGGAACAGCGTCTAGTGTGGCTGAAAAGGCCGATTCAGGAGTGACAATCCCTTCCACACTGGGAGCAAGTGCAGTCTGTCCCTGGTCTGTCTCCCTGGCTATGGGCCTTCCTTCTTTGCTTCTTTGCCTCAGTCTGTTGGCCAAGTGGCTCTTCAAACTGGGAAAGGCCATGCTACACAGCCTGCCTCCAAGCGGGCTGCTCAGAGGCCAGGGTTTCCCACTTGTTGAGGTCCACTCCTAAGGCCTTCAGATCCCTCTTGCAGATGTCCTTGTATCGCAGCTGTGGTCTACCTGTAGGGCACTCTCCCTGCATGAGTTCTCCATAGAGTAGATCCTTTGGGATCCGGCCATCATCCATTCTCACGACATCTTATTTATGTGTAAATAAGCACATCTTATTCTCACACATCTTATTTATGTGATAAATAAGCACATCCATTCTCACACATCTTATTTATGTGTAAATAAGCTGAAATGAATTGTGCATCACTTTAAAACTCTCTTCTATGAACTCCCAACATGGGGACCAACTTACAGGAGTATAGCTGGAGGCAATTGGCTGCTGTTGTACAAATAGTTTGGGAGAAGAGCTGTTGTTGAAGATGTCTTTGTTTTCTTTTGCTTCAACCTAAAGCCTTTCTATGTGGCTCTGGAATTCTCCAGATTTGAAACAATTGAAAAGGGGCAGACTGTAGATAATCTGCTGGTCTAGGTTACGAAACTGGAAGCGGTCTTCTGTGCTAGTCCTTATGTCTAGGAAGAGGCAGACCACAACACTATAAAATCAAGGCACTGCAAGGTCAATGCAGTGGGAAAAGATTCCCTCTCTTACCTCGTGGTTTTTGTTTGAATAGTTGTCCTGCCATCTTTTGTGGCTTTGCAGAGCTCCACGTACTACTCTGTGCTTAGAGAACATAGAATGTTGCCAAATGCAGAATCTCTCCTGTATCACAAGAATGTGGCAGGTGTACCAAGTATTCATCTGCATTGCAACTATAAAACAGCCCTTGCCACCCTAGTAGGACCTTGCCACCCATCCAGGACCTTGTAGGCCATATGTATTAGTTGTGGAATTCAGCTCCCCAAACATTTCAGTTTTCATCTGAAAAGAAAAAGAAGCATGTTTTTACCCCTCAAAGGTGCAATGGTATGCTTGAAAGCATACCTGGTCTTGATCAATGCCTGTTTAAGTCTCAGAAATCAGGATTGATTCTTCCATGGTTAAAGGGCAGGGCTTCAGTACCATTATAGCCCCTCATCCTTGACAAACACAGAGAAGAAATTGTGTGAGGCAAGGGGAGATCTTGCACTCATGTATAGCTCCTGCTATATTCTTGCAGATTGGCTTAATTGACATTACTCACCTTGTATGCCTCGCCCGGACACTTCTCTGTCAGTTACAGGAGGAAGAAATTCCATTTGTTACCTAGAGCTTCTATTCCAGTGTTGATTTTCATCATGCGGTGCTAGCCCTGTTTGCTTACCTCCGTTTTTCCAGCTGTAAAACAGTTAGTTGAGGCCCAGCCCAGCTGAGCCAATTTGTGGTAACCAGGGCTTATTGTGTGAGTTCCCAAAGCTGCAGGCACAGCTGCGGGGGGGGGGGGGGGTACGTGTGTGTACAAATGCTCATGATAGTTTCTTTGTTTTTTCTCTTTACCAGAGCAACACCTAACTGTTTCTTACTGCTTAAGCATCCAGCCATGCTGTGCAGAGGCTGCACATGTGTTCGCCCGTGGCATCATGCAAGCACAAACATTGCCAATGGTAGGACCAAGTAGGATATCTAGTAGTCAGGGCTTCCATGCTTCTCATAGGTCTTTGCATTTTAATTATCATTAGTAGTAGAATTAATCATGCAAAAATAAACAAATATATGCAAATGCAATATAGGACACAGAATCCAGCTTTTCTTGGTGCAATTTAAGCTTTTGTTCCAAGAGTACATGCTATATTTTGTCCTGGTGCGGAGGAAGGTATACCAAGCAGTGCAGTTGGCTATGAAGCAAACTAAGTCATGTGGATACTGCAATAGCTTAGTGAGAACAATGAACGTGCTTCAAAATAGTTATTGCAGGAAAGCTGCCCAAATTGGTGCACTTACTTAAATACCTACAAAGCAAACAGATTTGCAACATAATCCTATGCATGTCTACCCAGAAGTAACTCCCACTGATACAGGCGTGCCCACATATCGGGATCAGTTCCAGGGAGCCCACATGGATATGGAAACTATAGATATGTGGGGTGCCTGTCTTAATAGCGTCCTATTACTTTTCAATCTAGTTTTGTCAAAGATTCAGGCTGCCAGCAGACTGCTAAAGTCACGCTATAAGCTTGAATGCTTATAGTGAGCTGTTAAAGCAAGAAACCCTTCACTAGTAAGCTTTTAAACACTGCTAATGGTCAATGCTCCCCCCTATAGGATCAGTGGATAACTGCATCTATGGATACTGCAGCCACGGGTTCAGAGGCTCACCAGTATGTGTAGGATTGCAGTCTTAGAAAGCACCTGGTTGTGTAAGGCTTTTTGAATAGCCATTGCCACTTGCAAAGCCAAGTGCTCAAAAACCTTGAGTGTTGATGCTAGAGTTGTGCACAAGATCACTCCCAGGGCAAGTTAAAGCAGGTCTACTATCCATAGCAAAAATGAGCTGTGGGCTGAAATGAAAATGGGCACTGTATCCAGCATAACTAGTACACCTTTGAGGCACACAAAAATGCAGACATTTCTACTGGGAAACTGTTGGATTTGCACTGCAGATGAACAAGCCCTCACTGAGCAAATACAACAGGCCATGCCTTGCGCATGGGGGCTCATGTCCATCTGAGGTACTATGTCTTGCTGCCCCACATCCCCCTGTATTGTAGACAGCTATCAGGCATGGCATCAGCATATGTAGAAAAGGGAACAGCATGGAGTGGTTGAATGCTGCACCCTTGCAGTTTAACGAGGAACCATTTGTTACTCCGACTTCCATGTTGAATGAAGTGGGAGTGAGGAATATGTACCTTGCCACTTGAAGGCAGAAGCACACCAAATTCCCAGAGAGCAGCAGTTTTGGGGACTGGTTGTTGCCAGGTGTCTGCAGTACAGCCTGGCAGGGGCAGTTGTGTTCCTTTGGTACTGCATTTGAACAGAAAGTTCCTACAGGCATATGGTCTATAGCATCAAAATGCGTTCAGCCCCTAAGAGGCTGCATGAGGACAGAGCTAGAGCTGTGTTTTGGATTTTTTTTAAAAAAGAGATATAGGCTATTTACAGTGTATATTTTATAGATACGGGTCATAATTGCTGTATTTTTTATCAGTGCTGATTTCCATACAGCTCCCAGCATGTGTGTCAAATACCATTGGTCCAATAACAAATAATAATAAAGGTTTTTAAAATAATATATTCCTAGTCTTATCATATATCTATGCCACATAACTAGCACAATACACTGAAAGTCAAGACTCTAATCTAGGAGCCCTTGTTATTTGTTGGATACATTGGATATAGGCTTTCAGCTCCTTTCTTGTCAAAGGAAAATCTGCCTCTGCAAATTTGCTTCCTGTATGCAGCCAAAGGATGCAGGGAAAGCTGGAGTTATCTATGTAAAAGGCACCAAAACTTGGTGTTGGGGAAAGAGCTGCCAAATGAGAGGGTCTTTTATGGAACGATCCTGACTAGTGTGCAGGCTTGTGCGGTGCATGCTGCACGCATGCTTGCCATCACAAAAGGGCTGTAAAGCATTTTAGGGCAGCATAGCATTTGGGTGGGCAGCACAAAGGATCATGCTGACTCTTGCACTGGCTCCGGAAGCAGTGCACACCGTTGAAGGTAAGTTCCTTGCCAAGCAGCACAGAGGTGGAATGGGGTGGGGGAGGGTGGCAAGGCGCTATAACTGGGTGAAGATGGGGGATCAGGCCCAGGAGGGGATTGATATTGGCAGCAGCTGTGCACACCAAATTCTATCCCACTTCCCATGCCTGATATGACAACACTATATGCACAACAAGTGCAATGTGGACTTTTTACACTTGCTGTAGAGCTTGCACAGGTATGGGTTGCACCATGAGTTGCAGGTATGAGTTGCACCATTGCAGGCTTACCCCAGGGCAAGGGGACAAAAGGGGATAAGAGACCTCTAGCAAGCAGAATTCCCATGTAGGATGCAGCATAGTCCTTGCCAGCATTGCTGTACGAGAATCTGTGCTGGATTGGGCTGCCCATCACTGTTGCTTCTAGGGTTAGCTGCTGCCTTTGGGTCCAGCTTGTACGTAAAGGATTACACACAATGAATGTAACATACACAACTTTTGCAGATCAAGTTGGTTGGGTCTCTAACAGTGTACTTCTTTGCATAGGGACATGCATTCCTACCATGCCCACTAGAAGCCCTGCAGCCTGGGCCAGGCTCCATAAGCTCAGTTCCTGATATTCCCCCAGCTGGATAAAGGATGCTTGCTTAGTACAGGGTCCTTCTTGATTTGGGACCCCCAAGTAGAGTAAACTACCACATTCTTCTCTGGTTAGGTTAGAAAACTAATTGCACAATCCTATAAATGCTTACCTAGAAGACCCACTATGTTCAGTTGGCTTATTGCCAGGTAAGTATACATAGGATTGCAGACTGCTAGACCTTTTTGCAGCTTTGGCACTCCTCCCCAGGACACTGGTACAAGACAAAAACAAAAAGGTTTGCATTCCTTTTACTCATTTTCCCACCATGAATTCTTTTGCCACCAGAATGCATGCTTTCCAAGATGTCCAACGCTCCTTGATGTTTTCTTTTTAGATATGTTTTAGGAAAGAAGACAAACGTGGGAAAAACTCAATATTTTGCAATTGGAATTAGAATAAGTGTTTAATTTACAAATGTATTACAGGATTCACAAAATGTAGCTGTATTAGTAGCAGCAAAAGACAGAAAGTGCATTGATAGCTTTTAAAACTAGCTGGCATCCAGAGGTAACAGTCCAGTTCATGTGAAGTACGATATGGCTGCCATGCTGTGATTTTGTAGGTTCAGAACTCTTGACCACTAATCCGTGGAACACCTATAACTACTGCAACAGTGGTAGGTATACACAAGTCCTCAAAACTGGTACATCAGTGAAGTTACAGGGCTTGTGGGGAGCTAGTACATACTGTATTTGGAAAATAGTCCTCCATTGTCTTTCAGGCAAATATTTGCATCTTCTTTTTCAATGGTAATACATAATCAAAACAAACTGCATTACTTAGTGGCTTGTGCTATTTCTCTTCTGTAAGAGCCAGGTGGTGTTCTGGCGGGTGATGGTGGTTGCTGATAAATACTCAGATACCAGAAGCAGCTGCTTGCTATACAACCCTCTTTTCAGCATGATTGTTGAGAGGGCAAAAGATACCTTCCCCATATCATGAAATAGGCTTCCGAATGGTTGACTCTGGTTATTCCTAACCATTCTGAAGAACATGTTAGTGTCATCACTAACTCAATTTCAACTGAAAATATATTAGCAGATTGTAAATCTTTTATCACATTAATACCAAAAGTTGGAACTTGAGGTACAGACAGTGCTCAAAGCTTAATTTATGTGGTCAGCCTCTGTGTTGAGAGCCAAGTGGCATGAATAAATTGTTAATCTGGGAAAACTACTGTTCAAGAAACAAGGCACAGACTACAGACAAAACAGGGCTGATGCCTGCTTTTGAGTGAAATTGCTCTATCTCTAAGCAGCAATACAGGAGGTGCTTGATGGGCATTAGATGTAGGGATACCTTCTATATAGAAGCTTGGACAAAGTTGCCCTGTCTGAGCACCTAAGCCTCCAAGAATGGAAGGGATGGAAGCTGGTGACGGCCCTATCACAGCTAAAATCAGTCACATCTGAAATCAGTGGGGCTTAAATTAGTTGAAACTAAATTAAGCCCCATTTATTTCAATGGAACAAGCATAACAGGATTGGGGTCAAAAGTGTTTTAGAGCACAATCCTATCTGAGGCTTTAGCTGGCACAGAGACCCCTTATGCCAGCAGAGGGTGTTGCAAAGGTGCCGTAAGGCATGTCACAACTCTTGGAGTATTGGCAGTGGGGAGGTCTACCACCCCACGTTTGCTGCATCTAGCCTGCCTGCAGAGGGTGGTTTGGAGGCCGGGAAGGGTGGAACAGGCCCAAGAGGGGGCCAGGATTGGTGGAGGCCTTCTCCACTATATTCTAACCTCTGTCCTGGGCCTCCCAGCATTACATCAGTTTGCTCTGGCTTCCGCCAGCTAATAGCTGGCAAAGACCCAAGTAATCCCATAGGCCAAGCGGGGGCATTACTCATAGAGTAAGGGGGAAAATATCCTCTTATCCCAAGGCGACTTCCAGCCAGCTACTACGCTGCACAGGACGCAGCAGAGGCCATGCAGCCCCGCTGTGCCAGTGCAATTTAGGATTGGCCTGTCAGTTCTGTAAGTGTGCACTTGTTACTAGAAAAGAACAATCATTCTCTGAAGAAGTGCTCATGTTCTTTTGCTGAAGAATGGTTGTTCTTTTATCAATCAGCAAGTGTGTGTCTTGTAATCACAACTGCTGTATGGGGGTATATTTGTGTGACATACGAACATCTGCTCTGCCCAACCTGACCATCGCAATAACCAACCACACTATTTTGAACACCTATATATTTCTTGACAAGCTTAGCATTACGTTACTATACTTATATAAGAAGAGGAACTTCTCAGAGCTGACCCCACTGGATCCTGCTGGCAATAGTCAGGCACTAAAAATCTTTAAAATCTTTTTTTAAAAGGTCCACCTAAAACCTGATGAAACTATGAACTTAATCTTTGGTCGATGGCTTGTTGCTATTTCTCCAACTATAAAGCGCTCACCGAGAAACCTCATATTTCTGTGAACAATGACCCTGAAGAAAAATATTCTTCAGGGAGGAAAGTAAAATGGATGCAGGGCTCAGGCTAGCAAGGCAGGGTTGTGTACTCGAGGCAGGTGACTTGACTCCAAGTCGTGAAAATCAGTGTTTTTTTGCTGACTTGTTTACACTTGAGTCATGCATTTGGAAGACACGGCAAAACACTTGAGTCAAGGACCCCTTGACTTGGTACTCATCCCCAAGCACACAGACTCAAGTCAAGTGCTTGCTTACTATTTTTGCAGCATGAAAGACCTCATGGGGCCATCATTTAGACTGGGCAAGCAGCAGGGAAGTTCTAGCCAGGAGGCAGGGAAGGGTTAATGTTTATCTGCATCTGGGGGGGAGAGCGGGCTCTCTTGCCCATTTCTGATAGAAAGGAACTGATGCTCATTGGATGGGCGGTCTGGTTTGTTTCCTTGGATAAGGGAGGGCAGCGAGAGGAGCCTACTGGGTCCTTGCCTTAAAGAAGATTGGCTGGAGAGGCCCAGGGAAAAACAAGGCGGGGAAGCATGGAGGGAGGTTTGTAGCAATCATACTTTCCAATCACATGGCTGCTGTGAGCTTCCTTGTTGCTTGAAGGGAGGAAGCCTCACTGAATGACCAGCTACAGTGGGACTACTTCTGAGTAGAGCTGCAAAGGATTGGGCCTTCCTCACAAGCCTAGTAGCTGCTGCACATGACCCTCCTCCCTCTTGCCCATCCCTGCAAATTAGTTCCAACTGCAGCCCAAATCCATGCATATTAACTCACAAGTAAGACCCACTGAGTTCAAGGAGGTACACTTTCTAGTAACTGTGCCTAGGACTGCAGTTGTTCCCATCTTGTTTTGACAGCTGAGGTTGGGGACTATAACTAATTGAAGTATAGCTAAAATATATTTCCTTTATATAAAAATATAAGCATTAACACATGCATGTGGCTTCTTTTTTCTCACTTCATGGAAGCATATTCAAAAGGTAACTAAGCTTAAGTAAAAATTCAAGCAGTTATTCATTTTCTTGTGACTTAATGAAGTGTTTCTGCCACAGAATACTAGTTTCCACCCATCCCTATAAGGCATGCAGCCATTGGAAGCCATTAATATTTTTCAGTCTCTTAGTAAAGAAGGGCAGAGAATCTATATGCAATGAAGTTTGCTCAAGGGTCAGGCTACATATGTCAGGTGGTTCTGAGGTGTGTGTTTGTTTTTTAAACCAAAAGTTGAAGGAAAACAAAGCAGCTACAGATGGCTTCAGGTTAACAACTAGCAGAGCTTGGGGAGGGGGAAAGTGGAGTCATACAGTCCCTTCCTTGTTAGGTGTTTGGCTACTCAAAATCACCCAAGCAGCTTTCTTGCTTGATGAGAAAATTTCGACTACATAACTCTTCACCTTTGAAGAGAAAAGCAGCAAAGGAAGCAATTTTGAGCAGAAAACTGTAAGACCCGCTCCCCCCTCCCATAGCTGGTCCTCTCCTCAGCTAAAGCTACCTGTGACTGCTTAGCACTTTAAAAACAATCACAGGATTACACATGATGTGTTAAATCATATCCATAGTTATTATGTAGTTTGGTTCTCGCTTCCTTTTGGCTTGAATGAGAACAAGCTATGCTGGCTGGTTTACCTCATCTGCAGAGGTGGAACACAGTTATCAACCCTCAGTGAAGATGGCCACATGACCATTCAACAGAAAGGATGCCATTTTCATGCACAAAGAGGCTTCAGCATAAGCCATGCAAACTTTTGTTGGTCAGCAGCACGGCTGGAC
This sequence comes from Tiliqua scincoides, assembly GCF_035046505.1. Taxonomy (NCBI): domain Eukaryota; kingdom Metazoa; phylum Chordata; class Lepidosauria; order Squamata; family Scincidae; genus Tiliqua; species Tiliqua scincoides. Next base: position 149,989,833 of record NC_089822.1, read on the forward strand.
ATCATCTGATTCTTTGAGAGGTTCCCTGAACAGCAGTTAGACCGTCTTCTCAGCTGACCACTACTCTCCGCTAGCACTTTCACAACCAACTTGTCCTCAGAGGCAAAGAGCAACACAATAGAAAGCTCATAGTAGTGGGGTATCACTGCATTGCTTGTGGGCTGTTGCTATATAAAGAATTGTGCATTGACATCATGGTAAACATCTCTGCAGCACTGCATTCTCTGCTACTCAACTAAAACGCTGAAGGAGGAACATGGAAGTATTTTAGTCACAGAACAGGCTCTTTCAGAACAGTACTGACCTGCAGTACTGTAATACCAAGCTGGTGCCAGGATGCAGGTTGGGACCACAAAACCCTGCTTAATACAGGATCCATAGACAAAATTCTATAGCAAGAGTGCATGGGAGCTGGGGGCTAGCTTAAGTTAGCTTCAAAATTAAGGTTTCTTCTCTGACACAGTTAATTGCCAGGATGAATCAGTGAGGGCAGGTGATCAAACAGCTTGTACTGTCTTGTTTGAAAGCAGCACAAGCTGTTTTCCTTCTTAATACATACCACAAACATCTTAACATGGTGAAAAAGTTATACATACGTACTGCCTCACCCAGTTAAATGTGCATTTACTTCATTCTTCTCCTTGGGAACAGGCAGGATGCTTGTGCAGAGATCTGTTGTTATTTTTTTAAAACCAAGCTTTTGGAAACTGCCTCTGCTAAACAGAGCAGAGCAGAGCGGGCTACCCTGTGAGAGCTCAGCACAAGGAGGATGTACAGCAAGCCAGAAATCCCAGTCTGTATCATGAGCTGTAGAACAAGCAACATGCTATTTTGTGAGAGGCTAGAATATGCTCGGCTTGATGATCTCGCACACTTGAGCAGCACCAAAGCTTTTCTCAGCGACTGCAAAAGTCCACAGGTTTGGTTTATTAAAATCCATGTGTTTTGATGGTGCTGACAACATCCAGGAGAAAGTCTATGCAGTACAGAGCATACTGCAAAGGAGCAGGTTTCATCCTGCCCACACTAGCCTTCTCTGGTTTAGCAGAAGGTTTTGAACATGGTCTATGAGGAGTGTGATACAGAGCCTGGTTCATAGTTCTATCTATTTCGTCACTCAGAGACACCATGTCATCTTCAAGGTACCTATCCCTCCAAAGCCAAGGCATCTCCTTCTGTTCTAAAGAGCAAAACATAAAATGAGTTTTCCAACATCTGCTTTTCAAGCAGGAGGCTGAAAATTCAACCTAGCTACAAAATCAGAGCTTTCAGAAGACAGGCGTACACGTTTTACAAGGACATCAGAGAAATGCAAAACAGGCGAAACGGAAACAAAAAGGTGCGCGGTACCCGCCGTCACTCAGCATCTCTGGGATCAGCTGATGAGAGGAGCTGAACGATCATTCGTCACGGTGGGTTTCAGCTGGACATTGGCAAAAGGATTCCTGTCAAGAGAGAGCAAGGCACAGTTTTACTGGGAAGAGATTTAGAAATCGAGTGACTTTCACTGACAACAGTGCCACAAGGAGAGACACAAGGACAACAAAATGTCAAACGCATTCACTAGAAACATTTTTCAATCAGGACAACATACACCACTTTGTACAAAACGTTCACAACAAATGGTTTTGCCTGGAAGGTGCTTTGGCCCTCAGTGGCCCTGTCTTCAAGTCAAAGTATTTCATTGAGAATTTCCACTCTTAATACACAGAATAACATCATGAACAAGGACAGACAGACATTGCTTTGTCTCGTGCAGAGTCCAACACATGTATCAGAATTTCTAGCATCTGCAAAGCCTATCTCTGCTCAGGCGGGTAAGATGTCTCAGAGCTGGAGTATGGTACAGTTGCCATGGGGATTCTCCCAAAAATGTCCCCTTCCTGCATGCTGAATCATCCCCACCCATCTGTAATGCCTTAGACTGATAGGATGTCAGTCCGCACACTTTCAGAGTAATGAAAATGGAGTAATGGAGAAACTCTGGAAACTCCAGAGTAATGGAGTTCCACAGTTTGTTGGCTTCAATCTATGTGATTAGTACTCCTACATGACACAGGTGGTGGGCGATGATTAGCCACAATAGCCACAAGCGGACTTTTTTTTTTTTCCAGTGGTGCACTCATAGCAACCGAAATAGGCTCCAATACCAGGTTTGGAGTTGGGGGAAAATGCAAGTGGCTGGCAGGATTAGATTGACAAAGACAACTAAGAAATTTACTGCAAGTCTCTTCAAGTCTTAGGCTTGCATGAAAAGGCCGGCTGCTTTTTTAAAAAAAGGGTATTGCTGAAAGATATTGCTCCTCCGTGTATGTGGGGATGCCGTTTATGGGGCATCCATGGTCAGAGATAAAATACTGCTGAATGCCAGTAGCTGGAGAGCCATAAGGAGAGGTGGGAGAAAGAGGGTTGTGGCCTTCATGCCCTGGCTGTGGCATTCTCTGAAGCATCTAGTTGGCAGGTTGCTGATCTAGACAGATCTGTGGTCTGATCCCATTCAGCAAAGCTCTACTTATGCTTTGAGAAAGCAATTGGTTTAAGACAAAAATCTGAAATTAAGGAGCCTTTAGGGCAAGCAGAGGAGTAGAATCTTGGGTTAGCTGCTCAGAGGTAGCAGCCACCTGAAGAGTGGGAAGTAAGTATCCTATTAAATGTTAACGCAAGCCACCTGGAAACACGCATCCCCTAATGGAGATCATACTCACTTGAATGGCGACTGCAAACCCAATCAAGGAAAATAGCTTTCCTAGAACAGACTCTCTTAACACGGTTGCACACAAGCTGTGGAGGAGGAAGCTGCCCTTGGACTGCATGATAGCATTCTAGGTCTCCCAAGCAACTAGGCTATTTTCAGCTTATGAGGCTTTTACTCCTCCCTCCTCAGCCCCACTGCAAATGAGTCACATTTTGTTGATATTTCTGTTGCACCCTCATGCATTGCATCGCTTCCTCCAGAACATCTTGTATGTATCCAGGGCAAACTGCTGCTCTCCAAACACTTGTTAACAAGTTGCTACTATGGGCCTACTGTACTACTGTCAGGTGCGGGTTGCTCCTCTAAGGACACAGGCCAGACCCAGGGGAGGCACTTTCTACCATCAGCAAACTGCATGCCTGATGTATCTTGGCACCAGCTGATTCGAGGGGGTGTTGCATCAGCTGCTTGCCAACCTGCAAAAATGTACTGAGCATTGCTCAGTAGCAGAGAAATGGTGCTTTTATCAGACCTGCTGTTCAGACCAAGGAGAATATATCTCAGACTGTATATCCTTTCTTGTAAGACAACAGGCAGTCTGCTTTATTTTCAAGACATGAAAATGTCAAGACCCAAAACATGTCTATATAAGACATGAACAATACACATGACAGGTGCATCTCTCACACAATTAAACTCCTTTCACTGAAATTTTTCTATTTGACCTATGAGAATCTTGTGGCATGTTCTTGCCCCTTCCTATCCAGGTTTATTTCAACATACAAGCCTGAAAAAAGAGTTGCGATTTACACTTGCAAAACTGCCACCTCTATGTTACTTTTTTGTGGACAATGGAGTGGTTTTGCAAGTCACTTGCCAACGTAATTGCAACTCATGAGAATCAGGGGATTAACCAAAAAAAATAAAAATTACTGGCACATGGTGCTATAGCCAGACAATTCCTTTCTATCCCACAGTCCAGCCCATATTGTCAACATTACTATTCTGAAAAGGCAGCCAATGTTTGTGTGCCAGTCTCCCCAACAGTACTACTGCACAGAACACACCCAGACACAAACACAGAAATAGATTGATAGGATACACCACCAATACACACGTTCTCTTCCAGCTTCAGAGTGTATCTGGGCAAAGGATGGCCACGGTCCGTAGCAGCTTGCTCTAAGTATTCACACAAGCGGATGAAGACAGTTGTAGAATAGCAAGTTACTTGACCAATTCCCAAACAAGGCTGGTGTATGTAAAGCTGCTGTCCAGCGATCAATGCTTCCCTTAGAGTCAAAGAGCACTCTCTTTCACATGAACCCCGCTTTTTATGATGCCACCATGGAACTTGGGTAATGGGACTATTTCTTCCTTGAATGACACTATGATTTCCTTTGAAATCAAGTTCACAAGTCCACCACTGCTACCCCATTTGGGGACAAAGGTCAAGATACGGGGTCTTTTCAGAAGTGCACTAAGAAAATCAGCATTGGGAACTGTAAATAGAAGGATAGTGACTCTGATCACTGAAACAACACTAAGAAGTGGCCATACACACATTGCTGGCGTGGAATCCAAAAAGCTTGAAACCAGACACGCTGTGAAAGAGAGAGAGAGACGTCTCATGAATAGCATGCCCTCCTTCCCTGTATCATGAGGTATGATTGGGAAGACATCATTTGTCCAGACGTCTGGGGAAAATCTCCCAAGGGTTTGGGTGTATAGGGCACTTGGTATGTCTACAGATACACTTTTAAGGAAGGATTCACATCTTGCATTTAATACAGCAATTGATTCAAAGTTATGCTTCAAAATTCAACATAACACAAGTGATTCAAAGTTGTGGACTGCCTGCAGTGACAGGGAGTTGACTCAGGTCTCCTCTAACTCTAAGAAGCTCTATTCTCCCACAATGGGCCTTCCCGTGTCAAAGAAAACAGAAAAACAATCTGAGAAGGTACTGGGGGATAGGGTGACACATGACTTCTGATGACTCAATGCCTTTTCAGTGTCACCTACCACATACCAACAGCCATAGCCTTAAAACTGAAGGTATGCTTCAAAAACCGGTGGTGCCCTAGTTTTCAAAAAGTGATAGGAAAGCCAGGAAGAAATTATGGAGTGGTTTCTGGCATGCACGTTAACTGCCTGATCTATCGATCGAGAGAGATCTACATAAAGCCATTAGATAAAGAACACTAGACCTGGAATTTAAATCCATACTGAGCCAAACCCTCATCACATGACCTCAAGCAAAATCATGAACAACTTCCAAAAATGAGAAAAATGGTTACCTATTTCACAAGGTTTGTTGTCCAGAATGACAAAAAGAGGGAGAGAAAAGCATCTAAAAATTCACAGAAAACTGATTTATTTTGTCCAATGGGTTTTGAAAATCTTATGGTACAACCCTATGTATGTTTACCTGAGAGTAAGTTGCACTGAGCACAGGAGGACTTACTTCTGAGTAAACATGCATAGGTTTGTGCTGACAAAGGCTTGTGTCCTAAGCATCATGTCTGTTCATGTGGGAGGGGACAGCTGGGATTTTTGCTGATCACTTAAGTATGCAGCCCTCTGCGGTTTTGTTGCAGGTAGTCTTCCTGAACCCCAAGTAGATATTTGGTGAACACAAAGGGCTAATGTGCAGAGGATGCAGTGGGGAAGTTTGCTTCTATAAGCTTGCTTCCATGCATGCTGCTTAGGATAAAGGCCAGAGACTTTCAAAACTTTATAGACAATAGATCCATTTTCAGTGTGACATACAGGCAATCTTCTCCCTTTTATGTTTCATTGTTTCCTTTCTTACCTTATCTTTGTCATGCCCAGATGAATGAGTACAGTCATCCCTTATCTTACATGAGGGTTACGTTCCAGTGTGTAATGCTGACATTGTGTATACTCAGAATGATCTTGAAAACCCCTTACAGTGGAAAAATAAGCTACTGTCTCTTTAAAAATTATACAACAGGTTGGAACAGAGACCAAATGACCCAAAGCAGCTTCATTCTCTGATCTTTGGCTCACTCTCAGGCACATATTTAGGAAGTGGAATTGCCTTCACTATTTAAACTGTTTTCTTTTATGGGGGTGTGGGGTGTTGCCATGTTCCTATACAGTAGTCGAATTTGCGCAAGTCAATTGCACCCAAGGCAAAGAGAGGCCGTATAATGAATTTCACTAACAGCCCTATATTATTGATGGATAATAAAGTGTAGTCTGCCCTGATAACATACTCCCCAAGTGCCCCTGTGTGCAGATATTGCTTGTGCACTTTGGGACTGGATCTTGATGCACAGTAATGTTTTTTTCCAATCGTTCAGCTGAGATTGTGCCAGAAACACAACATAACAGTGTTGTTCCAAGGAGAACTCAGGTGGCTTTACTTCCAAAAGTATCTACTGAAGGGAAGCCGTGGACACCAGAAGGACTGTCAGAACGAGCACCTCCTATAGGGGAAATTCCAGACCGGGAAATTACAACCACACCAATGGCTGTGTGCATTTGAATTCCAGACCAGGAACGATGCGAGGTTGTTCCATATGAGGTATTTTGGTATGGTACTTGAGTGCAAAATAGGGGTCACATCCAATGTGATATATGCACACAATAGAATATAAATAGTGAGCGTGCTGTTTAAAAAGAGACAAATGCACCATTTTCACATGCAGTTTATTCTGGTGCAACTAACATGCCTTTTAAAATCTGGCATCATCCCCAAATGCAAAAATGTCTCACGTGAAGTGGTTCAAAATCTCTTCCATAATAGAGAAGAGGAAACTGGGCACCTTTTGGATATCAGCACAGCTTTGCAGAGGTCTGCTATTTAACAGCAGTAAGATTAATTATCCTATTTTTAAAGCACAGACAATTAATATTCCCCCTACTTAATTAATGCAGAAGCTCAGATCATTTTTCTCCCAGGGGATGTTAAAATAGATCTTTGGAGCTGAAAGGAACTAAAGGAGGGGGATTATTAAATTATTTGCACTGTGACTCATCAAGGAAGAGTTAATTATTTTGTAATGGCAAGTGAGAAAGGGAGGAGGTAACTCAAGAGCCTGACAGAAACAGGAGGAATTCTCTGTGCTGCCTCTGGGCTTAAATGCAGAGTTGGGGGTGGTGCTTTGGGGGAGTAGAAGAGACAAGGCGGAGGAAGAGACTAATCCTGAGGAGGCTAATCCTGAGGTGTGGTGATGATAATGGAAGAGGAGGCTAACCCTGTTCCATTATCATCACCACACCTCAGCCCAAATCTGACATGCATTCTATTATGCTGGTGCAGTGCATGAAAGTGGCTGTCTGGCAATCTAACTGTACCAACATGTTTAGCAACACAGGCCTCAAATCACCATGGAGACAGTGTAAGAATATCAACTGAGAAATACAGACAAATCATTTCAAATAAATGCATCCCACTTTTTTTTTTGTTTAATTTCTTTAGAGCATTAAGTTGCTTTCAGCTTAAGTGGACTGCAATAACTTTTTCCCCCAAACCTTTTATTGGCATAAAATCAACATAAAAACATAAAATAGTACACTTAAACCATACTCAAAAACAGCCTCATAAATCAAGCCAATCCATCGCCCTTACTCACTTATACTGCGCCTCCTCAAAATTAAATAAAGAAATTTCGCCACCTGGCATGTACATTCTTCATCCTTTCCTGATAGCAAATGATGTAGCACAAGGTCCTCTGACCCATGTATGGAGGACAAAAGCAGTTTGAGCAACTGTGAACACAGATCATCAAACCGTTCGCAGGTTAGGATCATGTGTGGAAGAGATTCAGTGCCCAGAGAGTTGCAACTGCACACCCTTGCTTGCACACTCAGGCCATTATATTTCCCCCGTGTAAAATTAGATGGCATAACATTGCAGCGCACCAGGGAGAAGGCTCTCCGTTCCTGTGAGTTAAGTAGGAAGTATAAGTCTGCTACTTATCCAGGCCGTTTATCCAGGATTGGAAAAAGCAAAAACCAGAGGGGTGAACAGGTAGATGGTAGATGCGGCTGCAAACAGCTCTTGCAGCTCTATATTCTTTGAAAACTCGTTTTGAGGATATAGAGGACTTCAATAATGGCACAACTGCATCGTCGCTAACGGGGCACATGCTGCATCCCATGGTTGGGGTGGATAGGTAAGGAAAAATATTTTCCCTTACCTTTTCTTAGGTCTCCTGATGGCCTATGGGTCTCCTATGTAGCTGGAGTAGGTCCAAAGAGAGAAAAGGGGTGGGGCAGGATTCTGGCACCAGTCACTGCTGCTGGAATTCACCTGCTACCCTCCCCATGACGCACCCTGCTGCCAACTTACCAGGAGTGGCAGAGCTTCCGGGAGCCACTGCTATGTGTGACATACCACTACCCATTTATGGCAGCAGTCCAAAAGCATGCAGTGGTGACCTGGCTTCCCACGATTGTAAAGGTCTTTGCACTGCCAGAACACTAGTTCCAGCAGTACAAGGCCCAGATAGAATTGGGCCCTCAGTTCCTGAAGGAACAGTGGTCCATTAAATATCTCAAAAAATACTGTTGCCACCCATTTGCTTAGAATGATTGAATATTAAAGTTGGAAATTTCCCTTGGAGATCACCTAGTCCAACCCCATAACCACTGCAGGTAACCATTATTGCATCTTTGACCTGTCCAGACTTTGCCTAGTGCTGGAACAGCCTACCTTATGCAGTAAAAGGCTCTCTCTTATTTGTGGCTTCAAGCAGTTATAAAATTAGGAAAAAGTCTAGCCTAAATTCCAGCTTAAATTTAGGTTAGACATGAGGTTAGATCTGCTTCCCTGCAGTTTCAACCCACTGGTTCTATATCCACCCTCTGGAGCCCCAGAGAACAACATTCCCCTTTCTTCTGTGTCAGTCCTTCAGCTACTTGAAGACAGCTATTCTATCTCCCCTTAGTCTTTTCTTCTCCAGACTAAACAGAGCAAGCTTTTAAAAAACTGTTCCTCACAGGACTTTGGTTTCCAGACCTCTTGCCATCTTTGTTGCCCTTCTCTGGGTTAGGCCCATTCACCTTATCAACGTCCTTGTTAAATGTGGCGCCCAAAATTAGATGCATAATCCGAAGTGAATTCTGACTAGGGCAGAATGGTGTGGGAATGACTCCTCCTTATGATCTGGACTCTATTGCTCTGTTAACACAGCTGCATCCCACTGTTAGTTATGTTCACTTGTGGTCCACTACGGCTGCAATCAATTACTTGCTTTCCTGGGAGTAAACCCCATTGAATTCAGTACACCTTACTTCTCAGCAAATATGCACAAGATTGTGCTTTAATATACACACACTGCTACCAAGCCAGGTCTCCCTTGTCCTGTACTTGTCCCACTGCTTCCAAAGACTTGAACACTCATTATGTGTTGCCTTGTGATTGCCATACTGAAGGGACAATGGTTCCCCATCTTAGCAGCAAAGGGCACTTGTTACTTTGTCCAAGATATTCTTGCATTCATGGGAGATCCTACACATGCAGGCATATGCCAACTGGACTTCAATGACCAGAGAAGCAACTCCATGTACAATTCCATGCATATGTTCCCACTATGCACATGAAGCTGCTCTTAACACAAAAGTTCATTTGGAGCAGGATCTTTTTTTTTGTTAGTTTTGCTCCATGAATGCACACCCTGTGCTTTGGATTGGAGTGCATATGTTCTGGGCAAAGCCCTGGAACAGAAGACAAAAAGCTGAACAAAAGCAAGGAAAGAATCCATCACATTACATGGGGAAGAAAGCCAGTGAATTGAGGTCCACTGCAAAACATTTTGCAAAAGATTCAGCAAAACATCACCATGACTGTGCAAAAGGTCCATACCACAAGCCTAAAACCAGAGAGACACCCCAGCTGCCCAAGTTCCGAAGCACCCAACAAAAATTCCACCCAGGAATGATGTAGCAAAAAAGGGGACTGAATATGGAAACTGGGGTAGGCATTATGCTAGGAGTTGCGCGGATATAGAATTGGATTGCAGAAACAGAAGCATGGAGGTTTATTCCAAAGGTCAGTGGAGGAAAAGGAATCTGGTTTTCATCAGTCAGAGGAAGGTAAAGAAACTCCTATCAGTGGTCTGAGTTGCAAGCGAGTAAGTGAAGCTCTGAACTGGCCAGTTATCTGCGGAGAATGGAATTTACCAATAGAATGTCTGTAGCTGCTTAAGAGCAGGACTTTTTCCAAAGTCACCAACACCATCCATCCCCATATATTCTGATTCCAGATTCACCAGTAGTTAAAGAGTCGGTCCAGAGCACACAGGAGTGAGGTGAGGGGCAGAAGGAAAGGAATTGGCACGTGAAAAAAAAACAAATGGTTAACTTACAACTATACACAGTCAGGGACACATCTCAAAACCTGGCCACTTCAACATCAGGGCTGTAATGGAAAAATAGAGAGGCTGTTTGTAGACCGATTTTGGAATGCATGCATACCCCATAAGCAACCCTAAATAAATAAATAAATACATGAATAAATAAATAGAATTGTTATTTAAAGCAGGAGTTGACAGTGCCCCTGGGATTCATAACATGATGAGGTTCTGGCTTGTCCAGATTCCTTGCATTCCAAGTCTGAACAAGTTGCACTTGTTACCCCTGGCAACCTTATAACACTATACAATATTAATTCATTGACTCCAAATGACAGTGATGGAAGGAGGATAGCGAGGAAAATGAATACAAGTTCTGGCCTTTTCTAGATTTTTTAGTCCTTGGCCGATTTAGAAGGGGCCAGAATTTGATTCTTTATTACAGAGATTTTCAAACTTTTTTCATTTCATGGCACATTGACAAGGCACATTGACAAGGCACTAAAAGGCACACCATCAGTTTTTTGACAAGGCATACCATGCTGCTGGTAGGGGGCCCAAATCCTCCAACTGCCTTACTAATAAATGACCCTCCCCAGTTCCATGGCACACCTGCAAACCACCCATGGCATACCAGTCTGCCATGGCACAATTGAAAATCACTGCTTTACCAAATGAAGTTTATAGTCATTCTCAGACATCTCCCACCACCACATAAAATTGGGAAAACTTCCTCAAAAAACCATCTCTGTTTATTCAGACTGTAGAAACATTCAGATTTCAAAGACATCTAGAATAAGGAGGTTGAACATCTAAAGTGACAAGCCATAATAAGGGTTACATGGCAATAACTGCTCAGAGGCTGAAAGCTTCAGGCAACCAGACTTTTTGTGTGATAATTCTGATCACCCCACATATAACATAGTCACGAGAGAGAAAAAAGAAACCTGCACTAGTTTGCTCCAACTGAAAGCCAGAGATGGTGGATAGAAAGAAGAGGCTAAACTTACTGAACCCTCAAACCCCAAATTTCTCTGCTGCAATGAAATCGTGATGACCAACCAGACAAGTACATCAAGGAGAAATGGCTGCCATGTGTCAAGGTTATAAACTGTGATCATGAAAAACCATCAGATGTTGATACAGTCAACTAAACGAACTGTGTCAGTCCAGCTGAGCCAAATGAACCCTGAGGTTAAGCGCTCCCACAGCAAATTCCTAACAAATTTAATAACTGGCCAATGTTGTTTGCTGGAAAGAGCTTTATGGAGAATCAAGTTAAAACGCAGGTGCTCTGTGTAGTCTTGAGCAAAGTTGCTTTCTCAGCCTCGGCTCTACATAGGAATAATTAAAAATTTGCCCCCAGAAAAGGATTTAAAGCTCTTTGTGTGTTCAAGAAACTGTAATTGGACAGGGGTGGGACAGAAAATAGGGGGGAAAGTCTGGTCGAAAGTGGAGAGGTGTTTCAGCACAATAAGCAAATGGAAAACAATATCTAGTAACACACATACACACTTCAGTGACTGTATGACTTACAAGTGCTGACAGGAGTAAAATTGAAGAAAATTACTGAAGCCTAACTCAATGGAGGAAATAAAACTTTTATTCAAACAACTCAATACAGGGCTTTGTCATTTTTTGCTTTGTTTTTCTTTTAAGTAAGATTTTTTTCCAGCACTTTTACAGTTTTCACACAAGTTCTGCGTATTTTTGTTTTGCTGTTTAGTTTTCTACATACATTCTTCTACTACAGAATACCCTGGATGGAAAAGTCTTTTGAGCAAAGTTATGACAACAGTGCAAAGAGGTTCTTATTACATTTGTCCCAAAACTATTATATAAAACAAATAAAACCTCTGCTATGTGTGTAGATAAGATCTTTCATATATACAGATGGTCAAGAAAATATTGCCAGCAGCCTCCCATACAAGTCAAATATTAATTTTGTTTCATTTTGGTTTTGAAATCACATTGGGCTCATAAAAGGAAGGGTATACAGCTCTATACTGTAGACTTTCGACCGGAACTGAAAATGTTTGTCTTTAACAAGGGCCACGTGACTGACTTCCCAGAATTCAGTGATTGAAGAAGCAATACCAGTAGCCATTAACTCCAACTCTACCTCGTTTTCCTCTGAAGTTAATCAAGACACACAAAGAAGATTGACAGCATTTTAGGAAATTAAAAACTTGAATTTTGCCAAAATCCATCACTCACTTCACCCCCTAACCAAGGTGTGAACTCCATCCACCCTCTACCCAAATGGAAAAAAACAAGCAAACCTACCCCTCCAATTCTAAGAAGTCTTTGGATTGATGTGGCAAGCTGCATAATTCAATAATATCCCTGCCCTCCCCGCAACTCCCAGTACCCCAGAGCACTAATCATGAGGTAACAATACCTTCCTACAAAAAATATATATAAGATATATATATATATATAATTATATGCATATATAAAACAAAAGCTTTTAAAAAATGGACACCGAGTTGGTGCTGAATTTATTGGCTGGATCAGGTTAACAGTCCGAGAACCAGCCACCACACTCCATGCCCCGGCACGATCCACTTTTACTAAAGCAACCCTTGAAGATCCGTGGAGGGCAACTGGCCTCTCTCGCAACTCTATATGCACTTTCTCTTTAAACACAGAAAACTGGCATCATGGTCGAGTTCAAAAAAGGATAGTGGAGATAACAGTACGTACACCATAGGCCATGCATATTTGTTTCTCAATTTTTTCAAAAGGTTTTTTTCCATTTATTTTGCTATTAATGTGCAGCTCACATTAAAGCTCCTGAAAAGGGATAGTGTATTTTTTTTAAAAAAAAAAAATTACAAAATACAAAGAGAAAGAGAGAAAGATGCAGGGTCTCCATCTAGTTTAGTTTAAATGTAAACTGCATTCAGGTGGCGGCGGCTGCTGTGAAAAAATCTAACAAACAATCCCTGTTTTGATATTTTCTGCTTGAAAAAGGGTGTTTGCAAACATCAGGGAGTAGGGAGGTAGCAGCACCATGGGTTTCTTAATGATCACAAGAGTTAGAAATCCAAGAGAAGAATGAGTGTGTTTTTTTTTAAAGGGCAGGTGGGAGGAGATTGCGCAGAAGAAGGAAGAAGAAACAAAATGGAAAGGACAGAGAAGCAGAAAACTCTTCCAAGCAGCAGCTGCCTTTTCTAGTCAAGGTTCCTTCTCTCACACTGTAGATACCAAAGTGCCACTGCCGCTGTGGAATAGAAAGAAAAAGCACAGAATACTGCCAAACCGCACTTCACCACCACCACCACAAAAAAAAATCTGATGGACAACCACCAAACACCAACACATCTTGAGAGCAATGCAGTATCCCACTGGCTTTGGAAGCTGCAGGGGTATGGAGGGAGCAGGTGGGCAAGGAGGTGATCTGGCCATCTTCTGCACTGCTCAGCTTTGCTACAGCTCATGTAGGCAACTACATCCTACCTACCATTCAGCAACAGCATCCACATCATGAGGGTGGCCTGTATCCCTACTGTGGGGAGGGCAGGGGCACCTTTCATTGATCAACAAGAGCATTTCTGTGCCTCTCTACAACCCTGCTGCAATACCAAACAGAGAGAAAACCAATCCCGTTATTTTTAGATTGTGACTATGTGTCTGCCATCCATGTGTTGCCAACATGCGCTAGAAAGTCCTGTCACTGGTGTTAGAGGGAAGAGCTCCTGTTACAATCCAGAATGCTGCCATAATGACAGCCAGGAGTCCAACAGGCTATGGACTGAATATCACATGAACAATCCAGACCTTGGAGGAAAAAAAGGCATCCAATTTTGGATTTGGGAGTTTCTCAAACTACAGAGATTCCCACCCCCCACTCCAAGTTATTGGCTGAAAGGATAATCCCTTTCCATCACTAAATTAAAAAGCAATTTAGAATTTGAATGTGTTCAGATTCTCATGTTTTCACTCCGGCTACTGTTCCTTCATCATGATGCTTTCCAAGTTTTCTGTCTTCAGAGAAACCTTTCTGCATCAACTCATCTCCCAAGGAAGTTCTGAACATCTATCATGGAACCACAGTGCTTTGAAGGTCATGGGCACTGGCCAGGTTTGTAAGGTTCCACCACAGGCCCACATGAAGTGACAATGTGACTTACAACATGCCCAACACTCTCCTGGGGTTTCATGTTGCAGGGGGAAACTGGCAGTGGGTAGGCAAGCTGTCTATCAGGGCAACTTGTCTGTCATTACTGATCTTCACATGTTGGAACCTCTTAACACCTCCTAGGGTACTCAGAATTCACTGCTGCATAGTTTCACTAATATAATCTCCCTATGAAAGCCCTAAATCAAATTCACTAACCAGGTTAATCTGTTACCTAACAAACTTCTTTTGTCTTGCACTGGGATGGCATAGGACTCTTCCATCTGGGTATTCACAGTTTCCAGTGTATACAAAAGACTTGTGCCCTATGGGAAGATGTGTATCCAACCTTCTCTCCAGAGATACTGCAGCCTTCCTTATTAACATTTATTTTGCATAGCTACAATGAGCTCTTACCTGCTTGAGGATCTTGCCCCATAGTCATCCAGGCCCTACAAATGAGAAAAGGAAGTCAGGATGTCAATTCACAGAAAACGCCACATTAATCTTTTGTCAAAAGGTAGCAATAGAAGATAAACTGCAGTGGAACCCAAACAGTGTTCAGGCTCAAAGTCAAAGCATTTGTTTGGTTCCCCCAAAGGCTTAGCTATGGAAGGTAAATGAGCCCCAGCAAAGGATGAAAAGTATGTTTCATTCACCAGATAGCAAAGATACAGAAGTGGAGGATAAAAACCAAACTCCCATATTCAGTACTGCCTTTGGAAGAGGGCTCTCTGTAACTTGACAGACATGCAACGCAGGCTGCTGAAGTGGGGGCTGCATAAAATATTGGGTGCGCCGCAGATGTGAGAAAAAGCAGGCTGACAGCATTGCTGTTGCTGGTGGAAGCAGGTACAGGACTCTGAATCCTCCATCTCTTTGGAACATTATACCCGCCCCCACAAAATAATGCCAAAGAGATGGTTCAGGAGAGCAGCAGAATGGATGAAACAGGTGTAGCACCTACAGAAATGCAGCCTCCCCTCCATGCTCCAATGCACAAAGAAAAAGGGGAAACTACAAGTGCTTATTTTTCCTGGTGTGCTGATGGAAGGCAAGTCATGTCACAAAGCTAAATGTGGTCTGCTTCAAAACCCCACTGCTACACGAGGGAATTGTGAACCAAGGATTTGTTGGTTCAGTTTTTTCCTTTCTGAATAAAACCACAGTCTGCCCTGAAGAGCTGTTTGCTCAACTTGGTCCAGTAAACAAGTGATGATACTGAACACAGCAAACCCAGAGA
The DNA here is from genome assembly GCF_035046505.1 of Tiliqua scincoides. Taxonomy (NCBI): domain Eukaryota; kingdom Metazoa; phylum Chordata; class Lepidosauria; order Squamata; family Scincidae; genus Tiliqua; species Tiliqua scincoides. Next base: position 150,005,216 of record NC_089822.1, read on the forward strand.
GGTTAGGACTGTGAATGCACCCTGGAGCAAAAATGCTAGTTCCTTCCCGACTCTTACTGGTAAATATCATTTATCCTGGGCATAAAATCCAACAGCTGCTTGCATCTAGTACAGAGAGCTGATTGCCTCTAGCACAAATGCTGGAGCCACACTCAGGTAAATTTCAGCTCCCCAGTCAGGTCTGAATCTGAGCCAATTTCAGGAGGGAAAAGACACAGCCCATTTTCAATAACAGGGCTCACCTCTGGACCATCAAGGAGGAAAAAAGTATGCTTCCCAAGCTACTGAGTAGTTATAACCTGCCCTCGTATATCTGCAATTAGGGAAAAGTTAAAGAGGTGCAACTTAAGCCCCAGCATGACTCACTGAAGAAGAAACTAGCACTTGGCAGTCAAAATGTATCTTTCAGAGCAGACCCTCAAATAAGTGCTGCACTTCGACCAGACCTGAGAGATGGGTCAGACCTTAATCTCAGGGAGTCTCCTAGCCAGGTCTCTCTGCAGCCTAATACTATCCCTTGTCCCCCTGTATAAAATTATTTTTTGCTAGAACAATCTTCCTCAGTTCCCCGTCTTTCACATAGTGCAGGCTTCAATTGCAAATGTCACCTCCTAACAAGTAGCCCTTTTGCCTTGAGATCTGCCTGTTGCCTTCCAGTGAATCTGCTAGGCTTCTGGTTTTGGCTGGAGCTGGTCTTCCCGACTCTCTAGAGAGAGTTCCCAGCTCTGGAAGTCTGAAAATCTGAGAGGGGAAAAAATAAGCTTCATTGACCTGTGAGAAACCCATTTTTGGCAGCAGACACTCATAGAACAACCAATGTTACCAGTTGGGTAGCTACATTGCTGGTTTACTGCCACTCTTTGTGCCTCACCCATCATTAATTTGCCAGTTGGTTAAATGCTTCACCATTCATTTTTGCTTGCATCTCTCTTTCTGCAGTATTTTTTTTTTTTAAAGAGCAATTCAACTCAATACCTCCTTTAGAGGGTGGAAGAAGAAAGGAGATCCAGAATACGCAGGTTGGCTAAGCCACAAAGATGTATCAGGCAGAAAACAGCCCCCAGAAATCCCAATGGGAACATTGTGTTCTTCGAGACTTACGGCTGTTGACCTAGGGTAATGCTGGTAGGAAGCAGGAGGCAGTTGGCAAACACCACTGGGATATTCATTAATTGCACAGCCGTAGGGTATAAGGTACTCCTATAAATAACGAACATAAGCACCTGTTGGCAAGTAAAGCCTCCCCTGCTCGAAAAAGACCTATGTTAGAAAAGTGGCACTTGGAGACGGTTCAAGTCAGCAGTGATTCAACCAGGACTCCTTTTAGCAAAACGACCTCCCACCCACCCCAGGCGTACACACAGCTCTGTGCTTTGGGCCCAGCTCTGCTTCTGCTCCCTGGCTACAGAAAACAAGGGCGGCTTCAATTGCTACAGATGTGGCTCATTCAACAAATGAGAGCTTGCCACAAAAGGAAGTAGGGTAAGTGCAACTTCAAAGACTCATTTTGTGGCATTCCTGTCTAGCATTCAGTTTGCAAGTGTTTCTACACGGTATATAGAAAATGCTAAACTGGACTACAGCAGCATATTACCAAGTAGCAAGGAGGAGGAAATAGATTATCCCCCAGTATTTTCCCAAAAGGTCAAGGTAGGGCTTAGAAATCTTGTTGATTACAGCCTAGAGAACATTCCTCAAAATACAAATCATTTGCCCCAGTGTCAGATTCCTTTCAAAATGACTTTCCCAAAGGGGAGAAACATCCCAAGCCAGAAGCAGATATTTCTAGTGCTGCTCCATAATCCTGGCCTTCTATTGCAGTGACTGTATTACAAGGGTGAGCCCCAACCACAACTCCATACATACACGGGCATGGAGAATGACCCCCAGCTGGAACTCTCTCCTCCATGATCAGATTTCCTCCCTAGGTTCTAACCATAGTCCGTACCCTGAAAAGAGACAGCAGCCCCAGCCATTTGCCCACTTCTGAGCAAGCACAGCTACTAAGCAGAAATGTCAGGACTCTACAGCAATTTTAACACTTCCAGTCCCACATATCACTCTTGTTTAAACCATTCCTCAATAGGTAATGCATACTTTAGCTCAGAGATTCCCAAACAGGGATGCCACATCACCCCAGCCAGGGAGCACTTTGTTTCTTCCCCCTTAAGGGGTGGAGCAATGGCAAAGACAATGACAGGACTGCCATGACTGTGTTACTGCCAGGGACAAAGTGTTGTGTTTTTTTTTAAACTTACCCCTGGCAGTGATGGTACTCTGAAGGTGCAGGCCACCCGCAGACCCCTCTGCAGGGCTCCCTAACCCTCAGAAAAGCTAAAAATAGGTATCACCATCCAGCTGCACGACTGCAAACCAGAAGTGGGTCACAATTGCAATTTTTAGCTTTTCTGAGGCTTGGGGAGCCCTGCAGATTGGTTCACAGGCTCTCTGCTGCCTCCAGAGGGCTGGTGCTGCTAGGGGTAAGTAAAAAAAAGAAAGAAAAAGAAAAAGAAAAACCTTTTTGACCCCAGCAGCAGTGTGATCATGGCGATTGCGTCTCTGCCTTCGCCCTTCCCCTGCAGAAACTTACAGCAGTGCTCAAACTCAGGGAGAATTTGAGAACTACTTCTTTAGCTCTTAGACATGAAACAAACAGCATATCACAAAAAGAAAAAAATGTATACTGGAATCTCCATTATCGAAAAAACCAAATATGCTCTCCACCAAGTAGTCCCAGAATCGATGCCCTGTAGCAGTTGCCTCTGCCTCATTGAGGTCAATTTAATCAGGTTTCATTCACAGTGGGAAATAGCCAAAGCCCAAGTTCCTCACCTGGGCAAATGCTGGCACTGCCACACTGTATGGCCTCTGTTTGAAAGTGCTGACATTCTGTGCCTGAAAAGGTCGGGATGACATGCTGTAATCTGGAGGGGGGATTTCATCTTTGTCCAGCAGGTTACCTGTACTGCTGCTCTTCCCTTGGCTGAAACAATAAATAAATCTGGTTAGCATCTCCAACTCATGGAAATTCTACATTTTACCAGAGTTAAGGCCCCCAAGACATTCACTTCCTGTCAATGTGGCTCCTAGTCCCCAACTGAAATGGTCACAGAAACCTGCTACTGCCCCTTATCTGAATCTTCCCCTTCTCACTAGAGGCAGCTACTGAGCATCCAAAAAGTCCCCTGCCCTCTCTGGAGAATCACTGTCTACAAACAAACCCAGCACCCATGATTACTTCCTCTTCTATGATCAGGTACCAGGCCCTAATATCCCCCAACAACCTTGTCTCCTGTTTTTGTATCAACAAACATCCTGGTGGGAATCATTCCATCAAGCATATTTGCTTTGGGTTGCTGCTAATGAAAAGCACCAAATATTTTCACAGCAAAGCCTGCAAAACCTGTTTGCCTAACCTGCAGCAGGCACAATTTGTTAATGACAAAAGATAAGCCGGAAAGGACAACACAAGACAGATACTTGTTCTGGCTTGGGAAAGGTGGGGCTCATCTCTATAAATGCAGATGTGGCACTTCTAAATGACATGCTTGTATGGGAAGAAAGCATTCAACATGACCTTCTTACCTCATGTGCAACCGGTCACTTGCATCACTGTCCAGAACGCGCGTGTAGGAGAAAGGAAACCAGCCTCTCCTAGAACGCAGGTCAAAGAAAAATTAGCAAGTTACTCTCACACTGGAAAAAAAACATTAAAAGGAGCAGGAACGAGGAGTACAATAGGCACACAGAGTTTTTTAAAGTACTGAACTCAAGCTCACTGACCTAGGTCTTTGAGCTTCCATGACATATTTTCAACATCCTTTCCACAAGAAAGAAGTTAAATCCTGAAGGCAGGGACTCAGGATGCCAACAATCTGTAAGCAATCATGTTCTGGACTGGTGAATGTACAGGCTCAGGAAATACAAAACAGCTCTTCCAGCATTTTATACTGAAAGTATAGAAATGGACAACTCTAGGAGCAAATCTCCAAACCCAAGCACAGACAGGAGATTCCTCTCCTGCAAAGATTTCATCTTAATACATGTCGCCCCACTGAAATCATAACGCTTCTAATGAGCATAGTTTGTCATATACAATGAAAAAGCCTATACAGCTTGCAGCTCTTTTGCAATTCTCAAGCCTACTCCTTGGTACCAGTTACCTCTTGCATTTGGTGAATGAGTTTGCATCACTGCATGGGAAGCAAGAGTCAGACCCAATGCATTGTCAACAATAAGATTTATAGCTCCAACACAGGAGTGTTCCATTCTTGAGCCTTGAAGAAGCTGGCTGACTACAGAGATACTCAGTCTTCCACACTACCCTTGACAATGTAGTATACAAGCCAGTAACATCAGCTGGGGAATGTTCTTAATTTCTTTTTGAAACGAACTCTGAAGTTTGCTGTGCTAAAACTGCAACTCATGATACCCTAACAGCAGTCTGTATTGCAGGTGATGGAGAAGTGAGGAGCGAGTAATATTTTAAATAAATACTTGGTCGCAGATACTACCCTATCCCTCTTAGCTGCTCATGCACGTTAGAGCCAATTTTCACCTCAGATACACTGAAGGAAAATGGTCTTTCATAGCAAAATAGCATTGCTCTGTAAAATTGCTCTCTCTCTCACACACACCCCCCATTCTATAAAGCAATTTGTAGCCAATAAGACATCCAGTGGTGAGTTTTTAAAAAGCTGGAATAATTTCATTCTTGGTCTTTAAGATTTAGCTGCTGGTGTCTGCAGCAGTTCCAGTCAGGACAGATGCCAGCCACTGCCATCTGAAGCATTTGCTTTGAGAAGCAGCTTGCAAGATCCTCCTGTTCTCCAGGCTCAGTGCTATAGAGGTTCAGCAGCATCCTGCAGCCACGATTCCCCCTCCCCCCACTCAGCCTCCCATCTTGCCATCATGTGAAGATCAGCTTGGGCTAAATGCATAAGAAGAGTAGAACTGCAGACTAGCACCTCACTTGCCCTGCCCTCCAGTGCTAGGGTGCCAAAGCTTGGTTTCGGTAAATCAGGTCAGCAGTTCTCTTGGCAGCTGCCACTTGTCAGGGAGAACAACCACAAGGCATCTTGCCCTTCGGAGACTGAATTCCTTCCAGCTTCCATGGAAAGAGCAGTAAATGCCAAGAGGTTTTCTGACAGACAGATGGGAAAAGACTTTAGCTCTAGATTTAATCATTTAAAGCATTAATGTTCTGGTTATCAGCAAGAGCTCAAAAACACCCAAGGATTGTGGAGGAGCTTACCTATCCAACTGTTGCCAAGCAACAAGCTGGCCCTTCTTTATGATGGAGAAAAAGGAAACCTGCTGTAGCAGTCTAAGTCAATGGCAGCTTTTCTTCCAAGTTATGCCACAAGATGCTCAGGGGGTTAACAGCCTACAATTTCTTCCATCCCTCTTTATTTTCCTCAGTGCTCTTTCACTGCTAAGGTTTCTTGCTTCCCCAGCACAAAACCAGCATGGAAGCTGTGAGACTGGAGGCAGAACTGTTTACTAATCATTCCACCTCTTGGCACACCATACTCCATCCAGGCTATAAATGCTAGATTAAAAAAAGGAGGGGGGAAGATTCCAAGGTTGTGCAAGCCTATAGTTACTGGAAAGTCACAAGGCATTTCAAACACCAGGTATATGAAATAATAAGTTTCTCTGAAAAAGACACGTGCTCAAAATATGACAGGATCAATGGACAAGATCTATTAGCACGCACAGTTTTGGTTTCTTCCTTTGTTTTGGGCCACTTTTTATGTGGTTGTAAGAGACTTGAAATCATCACCATCACTCCAGCTATGCTGTGGGCAATATAAACGTTGTGTGTCCAAAAGCTGTGATAAGTAAGAGGAGCTCTGGGACAGCTCTGGGACCATTCAGTCCTACACAGTTAAGCAGACAGCAAATGGCCAAGTAGACATTTTACAGTCTCAAAAGGACATGGCTACAGGAGAGAGCCGCCACAGAAATGATAAACAAAAAAGCAAACACAAACACTCACATTTTTGTCTTCTCGCTCTCCCCATAGTGCCAGCCATCTCTGGCTTCAGGCACTAGCAATGTAATGAGGTCTCCCTCCTTGAAGCTGAGAAGAGTGCTGTTGTCCCCAGCAGCATGAGAGAAGATGGCTCGTACTCTCATCCTGCCATTCTTTTCTAGTCCTGCTGCCATGGAGCTGGACCGGGGCAGAGTCTTGTTTTCAGCTGACGTTGCAAAAGAAAGATAAACATCAAAGTTAGCCAGTCAATTGATTCTCATGCTGGAAAGGAGCTCGTTAATTGACCAAAATCCTTTGCATGTAGAAAATACCAGTCTTACAAAAATTAATGCAGAAACAAGTCACATTCTTAAACTGTAAATCTCTTTACTCCTTCCTGTCAAAACCAAACCCAGTTTCAGCAAACAAGTTTCTTAATTACTGCATTTTCTGTACTTATTTGAGGGATTTTTTTCACTTAATTAAATTGCTTCAAAATAAAAACAAATCTTGAAAAATGTAAAAAATAAAAGTAAACGTTTTGGTTTCTTAAAAATGTGATGAATGCAATCCTATGTTTCAAAATAATTACCTAGCATTCACAGGCTAAAATAGTGCTAGCCCATCCACGAAGCAAATGAGACATCAAGTGGCAGGGGAGCAGCAGATTCAGGATGCCCTTCCTCTGAGCCTGCCACCACCTTCCCCCAGCTTGTCACAGATGGAGCCACACTGATCCCATTTCATTTAAAGGGACCACACAATGAAAGAGCGTAGCGAAGTGGATCATCACTGTCTATGCCTGAAAAAACTGCACAGGCAGCAGTAACCTGCTTTATTACCCACTCACCTCACTCCTTTTTTGTGTGGTCCCTTTAAATAAAACAGGAAGTCCTGCCCTTCCTCTTTTTGAAAAGAACTGAGTGAGAAAGGCACAAGGTGAGGAGGTTCAGTGCCTTTTTTTAAAAGGGGTATGTGTTTGTACTGCATGCATGCTGTGGCAGAGGCCACAGTGACAGGTTAAGGCAGCACTGGGAATTGTACTTGGTTGAACAATCCCTGGGTTAATGTGACAGTTTATGGATTCTAGCCGATGAAGAAGTCCTACTAGAAGGAAAGGGGGAAGCAGGAACAGCATTTAGTGTTTGCCATCCAAGCCATCAATTATGTACACATATACTCAGAAACCCTCTTGCTGTCTCCTTAACAGCAGGCTACACAAATAATAAATTGAGGTATCCAGAAAAACCTGATGTCTCTCATAGTCATGCCAGGTGATCTTGAACAAAATAGTCATAACAATCACTTAATGACTATTGTCTAGTTAGATTTCTTACTTGAGGTGTGAAGTGGCATTTTTCTACATTAACAACTTGTTTAGCATTTTGTGTGTGCTGATGTCAGCCTTACAACTGTCTGTAAGGGCGTGTATCCAAGATTTCTATCAACCTAAACATTTCCCTCTTGGTTGTAAACACCAGTGAAGGTAAAAACCAAGACAGCAAGCTGTAGCAAGTTCCCTGGCAGAATACTCATGTGAATGTGGTGTGCTGAGCAATTGCATCTTAAAACAAATATTGGATATAGCTGGAGATCTTGGCCTGTGCATCATAGCAGCAATTACACAGCAGAGTAATTCCCATTATTTGTTATTTAATGCCATGAATGTTTCCTCCTTGCAAAGAGAGAATTCACTTATCTGTTGCTCTGACCAAGTAACAGGAGTAGATACCTCGGTCCAGGTCATACCAGTCACTATAGATATTATTGCAAAGACCACTGGTAACGCTAGCCCTAAGGTTTCTGATACCACATGAAAAGACCAAAAGTGCTGCCACAAGTTTGATACTAACTGGTTTATTGTGACCAAGGGTTTTAGAAGAAATGGTCTCTGCTTCTGACACATGCAGACATTGAGCATGTGCTTGCAATGAGGGAATAGTAGCTGAGATGAGGACTAATTTTTTCAAGCTTTGTACCCTTCAGCCTACACATCAGTTGCGTTAGCTGTGCTGATGTGATCTCTTTGCTAGCTACTATAGTCCTAAGAATTAGAATTGTTTCCTGCAGTAGTTTTCATTTCTTGCAGTTCAATTCTGCAACTAGACAAGAGTAGTTAAAATTGCAAAAGTGGTATCCAGGTAAGAGATATCAATTTTTTGCATCACCCTTGCATTACTATACCCCCAGTGTTGCCAGTGGTCCTTCCAACCAGCACTGAAAAGTTGGATTACTCCAAAACTGTGGTAATTTGCTAGAAAGGTTTCCCTCCTGCAGAACCATCTCTCACATAAGACAGACTCACTGGCAGCATAGTTGTTTTTCGGCATGTTTTTGCGCACAGGGAGAGTGTTGGAATACGAGTCGCTCAACTGCTTCTGAGTCTGAGGTGGGGATAAGGATTTTGGCTGAGGAGGCTTCCTGTCAGCCCAGTGGTTGTAATCTTCACCTTCTGAGCCAGAGACACCATTCATTACTGGAATGGTCTCTTGTGCAGACATTCGCTAAAAGAGAGAGCAGGGTACAGTCAGACTTTAGTACAGAGGATGACATATTGGCTAGGGAAAGCATGCAATCATCAATCACAACATCCATCAAATCTTTAGAGTGTGAAACATATCAAAAACTGTCTTTCCTTTGGAAAAAAAAGCCTAGTATGTGTTTGTTATGCAGCTGTTTCAAATCAGAAGGATGTACAAAGTAAAACACATATTGGGGAAGCCATATTCATAGCTGCAGGTATCTGTTCAGCTCAGTCTCTGTGCTCAGTTTAGAAAATACACAGATCTACAGGACTTCGTGCCACAAAGGCATTCTATCTGTCTCAGCGCATTCACATGAAATTTTAAATCTGACTAGCCAGAACTAAATGCATTTTGAGCTGTAATCAGATAGATTGTTACTGAATCCCACAAAGATACTGAGCAACTTGGTACAGTTCAGGTACCAAGTTCAAGCACAAGTTCAAATATTTCAGCACAAGGAGCACAAGTTTTCCCAGGCACAACTGTTCTACTTTCGCAATTTCATTCAGTGTTGAATAAAAAGCACCACTGATTTCAGTTTGGTGTGAAGTTAGATATTCTTGGAGAGTATCACCATGAAGTTATAGGGAAACAGAGCAAAACTAGTTATTATTCAAGAAAGCACCACAAACTATTTGTCCCCAAGAAATGCCCAGTCTTTGAAAGGCCTCATTCAGACTAGGTTATGAAAAGACCATGTCAGTCAGCATGAGGGCAGTCAAACAATTTCATTATAAACAGCTTTGACTTTCTAGGAGCAGCCCTGATAAGAAGTATTCCACTTTCTGTAATTGAGCCCCCTGGTAGTTTGCTAAAAGGGGAAGCATGCAGCTCTCCAAACACCACATAAACAAAGACCTAATACTTACTCCTACAAAAGGTGCCAGCTCTGGTGGAACTGGGAGGGGTTTGGCACCAGGGATAGGATCTGAGATGACGAGGTTTGACTTGGATGTAGACAGAGGGCTGGGCATAATAGTCCCATTGCTGCTGACAGCCATCTGCTGCATGAGCTGGATAGCACGGTCTGGAATCTTGTTGGGATCAGCACAAGCCTGTTGCCACACTGGGAGCTTGTGGGTTAAGATGTCTTTTCCCTGAAGTTACCAAAAAAAAAAAAAAAAAAGCACCAGCAGAGAGCATGAATATATGGAGATACACAGACAACATTTCTGCCAAATGTATGCTTGAGAAAGAAAACCAACAACAAAACACAGAGCACATCATCCTGGTGAATAAAACTTCCATGACCCACGGCACAATAATTATTGTTTTTCCAAGAGAAATGGGTGCATCAAGAGTTTGTAGCTTGCCTGACACACAGGTTTATTCACCATTTACCTAGCTGGGACAGGTCCTGCGTGAGCTATAAGCAAGATAAAGCCTGATAAAAGATAATCAACATATGGGTTAAGATAGCTGATTAGTCAGTTCACCTACAGTAGTGGTGGTAAAGAAATCAGCAGAGACCATACAGTATGAGCAGCTTTATTGTTTATGTATTGCTAGGACTCTGCCTCTTCCTCTGTTGTTCCATTTTTATTTTGGTGCTAATTTCCTTTCTCTCCAAGAAAATTTCAGGGTGGATCTTTCCTTATTCCCACACCCCATTTTCATGCCAAAGGAAAGGTATGAATTGGAAAGGTGTTAAGGTCAGAAAACTAAAAGGAACTGATGGAATTGTTTCATCCAGCTCTTATCATCTGCCATCTGGCATATGTGGTTTGTATTCTAGTTTGCTCAAAAAGTGTGCATCTAGTTAGTTATCCAAGCAAAGGAAGCATTTTTTTTTTTGTAGGACCCAACAAAAGCCTCTGTTCACCCCCTTCTTTGATAGTCAACCCTCAACATCACTTGATCAAAGGATCAAGATGACTCTCATTCTTTTAGCTCTCCTACTGGGTCAATCAGCACAATGGCTAAAGGAAGTGGAGCACTACCACACTTGGGACACATCGCCTGGAAAAAACCTCCACACAGTTTGTTCACAGTATATTGCTTTGTATCAGCAGGGTGCTGTCAACACACAATGTTTGTTAATAGGCTGCAGAGACCAATTGCTCCATAGCAACAGCACTGTGTGCAAGGAGGCCCTAGAACAGCCTTTGGCAGACTCCAGGCAAGCAAAGGTTCGTTGCAGGGTACAGGGATTACAGTGTAATTGTTGACCTGCAAGTGCAGTTGAACTGCTTTGGGTCTAAAAAGATAGGGCCATTTGCAGAGCTTGGAATTCTGTGATGCCAGAAGAGGCTGTTCCTGGAGAAGGAAGTGATGCTCAATTAAATGGGTGGGCAAATTTTTGTCATTTTGAGTAGGACAACCTCAGTTGGTCCGGCTGAAGGCACTGTTTGTACTAGTCAGTCTTCTCTGTGGAATGAAAATTGCCACGCCTCAGGGAGAGTGACAGACAGCTGGACCTCAGGAGAGCATCTAATGAAGGACTCATATTCCGGAACTTCTCACTGCCAAGTCTTAAATTGTATATTCTAGTTCAATTTTTTTTTTTTTAGTTAACTCTGGAATCCTAAGGATGTGTCAGAATGTCATGAACAAGAAAAGCAGTCGCCAGAGCAATGGGAATACTAAAATGACAAATTACAGACACACATCTAGCATTCTAGATACAGTACAAATTGGTACCAAGGAAAGCATGGAACCTCTCTCTCTCTCCCCCCCCCTCAGCTTTTAAAGCAGCCCACAGTGCTGGAGAAGAAACTGTAAAGGCTGAAACTCTGCTTTTTTGTTGTGTTTTTCCTCCTCTTTGTGCTGTCCTGCAGATAGATTTCTTCCATTAACATAACTTCTGTGTAGAACATAATCTTGTGTAAAGTGTCCCTATGTGATGCATATTAATCACAAAGGGAATGTAAATGATTTGTGCTTCTACCTCTCTCTGCTCTTGGGTCAAAACTCCAGGCCTAGTTTAGCCAATTGCCTTTCACAACCAATCCTAAGCTTCCTGACTCTTTGGGTTATTCTGTGGGGCCAGTGAAGCTGCTGGAGGTCTCCTCAGGGGAAGGGACATTAGTCCCCTTCTCCAGAGTAAAGCCCCAGGCTCCACAATGGGGTTTCTCGAGATTTGAAAAGCCCTGTGCCTTCAGAGCCTGGCACAGGGTCTGGTGGAGGATGTTTCTGTCAGTCCCACCTCACTCCCAGGCTAGTCTCTCGTCCTGTCTCACCCTCCCCCCGCCTCAGAACACCTCCCCCATCCTCCCCACACTCCCACGCTGCCCAGCACTCACCTTCTCTCCACCAGCAGCTGGGGCTCCGTCAGCAGTGGCAACATGGTGGCCCAGGCCTCCCCACCAGCGCTGCTTACACAGGCGGTGACACAAATGTGCTTTACAGCACGATTGCAACACCCAGAGCTGGTGGTGCAAGCGTACCACTAGCACAGAGGCCCTTGGGATTGGACCCTCAGTTTCCTACCATCAGATAGCCCTACAGCCACCATTACCATTCCCTCACACCAGCTGTTCTCAGAGGCCATAAACTTCACTTTCTTCACTTCCAAAACTTAGAAGAATGACAACTATGAATCAGATTTAATAAATATATCAATATTTAATTCAATATTAAATTTAATATAATAAAATAATAAAATTTAATATACTGGGAGGTTTCCCAGTACACATCCTCTCCCAGAAGGATGTACATCTTTCAAAACTGAAGACAAAAGGTATGTTATTTAAAGTGTCACCAGACCAACTTATTGTAGCTTTAAAAAAAAAACAACCCTTAAGTTCTGAAAATGCCCAGCTTCATCCTTTGGTCAGAATACAAATATACAAGCTGAATACAAAGCAAAATCTTTTACTAGAAGTTCACATGTTATTCCCCCTACAGACTTAGAAACCACATCACACTTACACCCACTCACAGTATGGATCAGCCACCTGCATAACTCCCCAGTACAAAATGTTGCTTTGTTTTGCTTTTTTAAAAGGAGGAATTATTTCTATCAAAATGAAATGAAAGTAGGTGCTGGGGAAAGGGTCTCTTTCCCCTTGGTGACCTGGTGTCACATGTCAAAAAACAAGCAAACTAAAACAAAAGAGAACTCTGCTAGTATATTCATGGTGAGATTTTGTTCTTGCACTTCACAGATATAAGTCACATATAAAAGGCCTGGACGTATGTTGGTAATTGACTTGGCATATGTTCTGGCTTGAAGATGTTTATGACTAAGTGGTACTTTTCTGTTAATCTAAAAATCTTTTCAGTCTTGCCAGATGGAGACTGTAGATGAGATGAGTGATTTATGGGGGAAAATGCAGCTACAATCACTCATATATACACACACAAGCAATTATGCTTATAGAGTATGTTTGTTCACCACAATGCCAGCAAGAGTTAGCTGATGGGAGAAGTACCAAAAGGCAAAAATGGCAATCTATGATAAATAAGAAGAGCTGCTAAAACTCTTCTCAATCACTGTATCACTGTCATGTCACCTATTTACTAAATACATATGGCACAAGATTTGTCACCCATTTTTGGTAATGGGATCGTATTCAAATTCCCCTGCAGCAGAAATTTTGTTCCAATTGATTCAACAACATAGTGCGTTGCACTATTAAAGTGAGATTTCTGCAGCAGTTTTTCCCACCTAGCCATATATTCTTTGTTACAAGGTCTAAGGAGGAGGACCTTCTAATCAGAACTCTACAAGGGACTAAAACAATTATGATAAAGAATGGATTGCACTGTCAGAACTTTAGTGATGATGACACAATACTCCTCTGTTATACTGATTAGAAGAAATTGGGTTGGTCAACACCCCTTACTCCAGCTTCACCTTAGGACCTGCCTCTAGGGTTTTCCACCACTGCATTAGGATTGGCAGTGCCATACTGCAGGAAGCAGTAGGTAACCACCATGCTTCTATCAAAATCCAATAGTTTACAGGCACACTGGAAGAGTTATTGAAATGGAAAACTGTGAGTCTCAATTACACTGGAAACTACTGCAGGGTCCCAAACGTGTACACAACACACCCTTGTTGCAGAAAAATTTATAACTGCCAGATACAAGGGATGCACGCTGTGGGGAATGAAGGCCTGCGGTAGAACACATTTAAGCACATGAGTAAACAGAGGAAACAAGGTATATATACTTCTACGTTCCACTTCTCTTTACTTGTTCAAGACTATAGGTACTCCTATATCTGTAAACATGAGAGAAGGTGTTTTAAATTCCCTGCAGAAAAAGTAAACTCTTTTTTGTTTGAAAAGTCCTTGAAGAAAGCTGTCACCTGTGCTTTAAGGCAGAGTTACGACCACAGTCACTGATTCTACAAACATGCATAAAATGAAATCACTTCATGACTGATGTTGAATCATAAGTGATTTTAGAGCCCAATTCTATCCAACCTTCTAGCACTGCTGCAGCTGCAATTCAACCCCGAGGCAAGGAAGCAAATGTTCCCATATATTGAGTAGGCCTTATCGACTGCCCTTCCACTACAGGATGCAGTGTACGTCCCAATGGCACAGCTACACCAGCACTGGAAAATTGAATAGGATCGGGCCCTTAAAGGATTTTATTCAGACAGGGCACAAAAAGTGCTATGTTTTGATCTCTTTGAACCGTATACATGGAGGGGGACTTCTATCTCATTCTTCTACAGCTACTTGCTTACCTTGGAATGGTATGTGAGAGCATTTTTGGCAACGGCACACTGCTTCTCCACCAGGAAACAGAACCGCCGCCTCTCTTCTGTGAGAGCTGTCTTGTAGCCATCAGACACGTAATTCTCCAGCTCACCTTGCTTGTTGGTGATGGCTTCAATGAACTGGGTAGGAAAGAACACCACAAGGTAGAACTAGTTACCAGAATGGACAAGCCAAATCACTACACATAAAGAGGCCCAATCATCCTAAATTATAACATATTTGGTGATTGTTGTACATGTTGCCATGCTGGTATCTATGCTGACTATAGCAAGAAAGAGAGGCAGAGCAGGCTGTCTCCCTTTGGTTGGTTGGCAACCTTCAGTCTCGAAAGACTATGGTATAAGCCTACAGCACCCGGTATTCCCAGGCGGTCTCCCATTCAAGTACTAACCAGGCCTGACCCTGCTTAGCTTCCGAGATCAGACGAGATTGGGCACTTTGCCAACACGGAATATCCAAGACTGATTCTGTCAAGAGTTCTGTTTAACAGTGGACAGCAGGGGGCACTAAGTAACAGAGCAAAAGCAGACTTGTGAGTTTTATATATACACATCCACATCGCTCCCCCTCACCAACCATCCTTAGTCATCTGACCTCCCCCACACAAAAGCTCCTGACTCAGAACGTGGGCTTCAGATGTTGTGTGGGTGGCAGAACAGCAGAGAGATTCTCTCAACCTCCCTCCTACTTAGCCTGCACCTGGGTGGTGTTCATTTTCTAGTGCCAATCCTTAACAGACTGGCTATGCTGTTCACATCAGGTTCAAGCATTTTAAAAGACTGCACACAAGTGATACTGGGCTTAAAATACAGTATGTGTGTCCCCCAACCTGCTGTTATCTGGATATTTAGAATGAATACAGGCCCCCCCCCGCTTCCTGACAAAATCATGAAGAGAGGCACGCAAACAACACAGAGCTCTATTTCAGCTCACCTTCCACAATCTACAAGCTTCTTCTGAGAAGATACAACACAAACCACCTGAAAAGCTCCCACAGAGAACACTGTTCTCTTTATAAACATTTGTTTACTGATTCAAACAATACTCACATTGGAATGTGATACACCCATATTAAAAAAAAAAAAGCTCCCCTGAGCTCCGACCTTTACCTACTAAAGGCCTATATTACCTCCAGACTCACTTTCCCACTACTGCCAGAAGTCCCAGATGCACCCAAGTTGTGGACTCAGTGTTTGGTCTGAATAGCTCTCACTACATAGAACACTACAGGTTCTCACTACCACAATATTTGTCCTTTTGGAGTGCTCAATTCTTTTCAGTTATGCAAAATGAACACTGGTTGCCATGAACTGGATATGCTCTGTGCTAACTGAAGCAAGTAAAAAAAACACCCTACTCTTGAATTCATTTGGTTTTGCATTGGGCTGCATCTGCCACCCTTAAGTTTGTCTTTTGGGGAGGAGGGGACTCTTGCTCAACTGCAGTGTAACCATCTCAGCCCACAATGGATGTAAGTTAAGAAACTCTTGCCCAAGATTGTTTAGTTCCAATCAACATGTTGCCTAAGTCACCTATTCTTCCCTAGGGAGATAGGACTTCATGAAACCATTGCTGCTCTTTTCAGGATTCCCTTGTCCTTCAGAATGCCTTTTCACTAGGCCTGCACTATTTAATCAGATTCCACATCATTTGATCAATTAAAAAGGTGTCCCCAATTAGAGAAACTGGTAAAAAAAATACAAACACTAAAAATCCCTGCAAGAAGCTGGTGCTGTTTTAGAAGAGGCATTTGCACCTGTGCAAAAGAGAAGAGAGACTGCCCAGGCTAAGAAGATATCTGTTATGACACATGTTGAACAGCAAACATGATCTGATAAACTTTTAAAATTAGCATGCAATATTTATGTAGACACAAGTCAAATTTAAAAAGTGATTAAAACTCATACAATTAAATCAACTATGATTTCTTTAACTAGATGACAGCTCTGCTTTCCACTCAAGGATACAAGCAATCAAGCAAGCAAGCAATTTATTTATTTATAAATAAACCCTATTTATTTATAAAGAAAAGCAACACCAGACTTGTCTCTTTTGATATACACTTCACAAATGTTCAGACTTGCTTCAGAGCACTTAAAAGTGGTCTCCACCACTCCCTGCAGAAGGTCGATTTTGTTTCTACTTCCTCCTCTATCCTACTACAAGTCCAAACCTGCTTTCCAGTAAACAGTTACTAGGGTGGAGGATAACATGGCATTATTTTAGCATTCCTCCTTATATAAACTCCAACAGCCCAATCCTAACTAAATTCCCATTCAGTGGCACTGGCACAGGCTATGCTGTATTCCTCAGGAGAATTCTGGCTGCAAGGGGTCTCCTTGGGGTAAGGGGACATTTGTTCCCTTGCCCCTGGGTAAGCCAAGCCCCAGCAGCCACAATGGGTCAACCCAAACCTGCAACAGTCATATCGAGTTGATCCATGCAAACAGATCAAGTTCAGGAATGGGGTTAAGATACAGCACATAGCAAGAGAAAGAGGTTGGTTAAAGACAAGAAAGATGTGTATACACAGTATCTTAAATAAAATATATTGCATTAATTTACGATCCCCTGGGGGCTGGGGATAAGAATAGGCCCTCAGTTTGGCTGTATTTGTCGTAAGAGGCGACTAAACAGCCACTAGGTAGATGGGACTCGTCAGCCTGGGAAGGCAGCTCATCTGAGAGAAGGAAAACTCTGATCCCAAACCTCCGCTGCCTTGTGGCTACATCCAGTTATGGAAAAGGCTTCAGGAGTCAACCTCGAGGCAAAATCAGGAGCCGGAGTCCCTGAGGCAGTTCATGGCTGAACACAGTCACGTTCTGGCAACTCCTGCAACGCCGCTGGAACCAACCGTATTGGCCTCTGCCTTTCCACTGGACCACTTCAGCGACGTGGAGAGGGGGGATTTGCTGCATGGGTAACAGCCTATCCTCCATACCTACTTTACCCAGGCTTCGCGCACTGGAGAGGACACTCTGTTCCACAACCACCATTCAGAGCGAGACACCATAGTCTTCCAAGACTGAAGGATGCCAACAAGAATTTACGATATGGAAGTGTGATTCTGTGTGCAGCCCCATGGTTCATGTCAAAGTACTCCTATGGTTCCCTTTGATATGAAAAGTAGGACCGCCCTGATCTAGACAAACATTAAGCAGCTGGAAATTGCATGTATTTCAGTGGGAGAATTAAATACCTTCACCATCTCCCATTGAAAAAAACAGGACTCCAAGGCAATTTCACTGGCCCATACCCAAAGTTAAATCACTATCATGTGCACTTGTCCACAAACCACTACCCCTATCCAGCAGCAGATCTTTTCAGGTACAGGCAATTTAGTCTGCCTTTTGGCTCTTGTTGCTCTCAAATCATGATTATGACAGTATTTTTCTAGGATTGTGTCCACTACCACTGATTTGCTGAAATCCACTTATAGGTCCATCTGCAAATGTAGTACAGGTCCAGCCTATTTATACACGGATTTTTATACACGGATTTGATTCAACAGGAATGGCCCCCTGCAAAGGAGAAGGAATGTGCTGATCCCTCTAGAAGGGGAAAATGCATCCCTTTAAAATCAGTTTCAAAAACTGAACAGTCCTTTAACAACAGCCTCCTTAATGAGAGAGAAAGAGGGCAGCTGGCTGACAATCTATCAATCCTTCTCTCTCCATAGGACCCCTCCCTTCCCCCTGAGCATCTGAAAGAAAGGTGATAGCTTTGCATTGGTGAAGGGAGGGGCTGATTGATGGATTGTCTTCGTAATGACTCTTATCTTAGAGTCAAAAGGTCAGCAAGGCTGTTTTTAAATCACAGCAGCAAAGAAACTTTGTTTTTTAAATTTTGAACTATTTTGTTGTTTTTATAGTTATGAAGGTCACCTTAAGCTCTCTTTTTATTGAAAAGGTGGGATAAACATTTCTTAAACAAATTGCAGCAATGAGGATGAGGCCTGACCATTTGTTAAAGGCATTTGTTTGGCTGCGAGGTTTTCTGACCCTTGCCAGTATTCTCTGACATTTCCCAGTGTCAGAGATTTCTAAGAACCTTATATAGCACGTCATCATCAATTTTCTAACATACACACATCATTCTACATAAGAACTTGGTGACATCCGACAGTATGCAAAATGCATGCACAAGACCTATTTTTAGAGTCTAAATCTATGTGATTTCTGAACTTCAGTCAGAAGTACCATGGCTATTTTGTTAGGATGCAGCTTGTTAAGAACAGTAAGGAGACTGAGGTCTGCCACCAAATATTACTTTTAATGCAACACGTATTAGAATAAAATTAAAATGTAGCTTTGTTGCCCTTTTTCAGTACCAGTACCTTTCCTCTGGAAAAGAAAGTGACTTAACCTAGAGGCTCAGAGTTGTCAGTACAGAGAGTGACTAAGATGCAGTCACCTGTCATGCCTGCACTGTCCTCAGCTGTGTCAACAGTAATTGTGTCAAGCCATTCTTCCGCCTGGAGCTCTATGCAGAAGGAACAAGGTGCAGGGTATGTCTTCAAGGTGGGAGAAAAGGTCTAAAAACTAGATGGAAAAAGGGGAAGCATGTTCACCTGTTGTGCTACCTCAGAAATCCTAGCGTGTTGTAACACTCTAAGATGAAATGCATCTTCTAGATTCTAGACCAGGGCTGTCCAAACCTTTTGGCAGGAGGGCCACATCATCTCTATGATGCTGTGTCAGGGGCCGGGAAAGAAAAGAATTAATTTACATTTCAAATTTGAATAAATTTACATAAATGAATATATTAGAGATGGAACTTATATGAATGAATGAAGGTCTTGCAATAGCTCAAGGCCTATAAAAGGCCTTGCACAAATCAAGGCCAGCCTTTCCTTCACTGCTACTGCTGTATCACAGACATGAAACAACAAGCAGAGGAGGGAGCCCTAATCCCACAGCTCATGCAAGAGGTCAAACAGTTGGCCTTCATGCTGAGAGCAACTGCATCAGGCCAGTGCAGGCTCCAGTAAGTCTCCGTAGGGCCAGAGGCTCATTGGAGACTGGGGTCCTCCCTGAGGGCCGGATTGGGAGTCCTCGAGGGCCACAAGTGGCCCTAGGGCCGGGGTTTGGGCACTCCTGTTCTAGACCCACCAGTTCGTGTACACTTCCCCCGTCCCTTTAAGGGGCAGGGGAAGGGGGGGAGGCAGTGACTTGGTCGCTTCACTAAGGGGGGGGGTGCTTTGTACTTACATTTAACTAGATAGGGCTTCTGGAGTCTGCAGGAAGTGCGGGGAGCCCTGTGCAGCCCTCCCCAAGGCTTGGAACATTCAGAAAAAGCAAGAGCAAAGCACCTCTTGAAAAATGGAAGTGCTTTGAGCTCGCTTTTTCTGAATGTTCCAAGACTCAGGGAGTGCTGTGGAGGGGTCCCTGTACCTCCCGCAGACTCCAGAAGCCCTATCTAGCTAAATTTAAGTACAAAGCACCCCCCCCTCGTCCCCCCTTAGTGAAGCGATCCTGGAGATTGCTTCGATGCCCTAGCCCCTCCCCCACAAGGTCTTACTGAGAGAGTAAAGCTCCCCTGAAGTCTGAGAAATGCTGTTCTAGAATGTTAACTTCCTTTAAGAGTGAGATGCTAGGAGGAGGGGAAGCAGTCCAAAGTGTTCATGAAAGAAAGCTGGGATAATGTACTGGTTAAGAATGTGAGCCAGGTAGTCCCAAGTTCAAATCTCATGTGCTTGGAACATTCAGAGAGGCGCAATGAAAATGCCACATATGGTCATCATGACCTGCTGCTCAAAGCCTCGTGTTCAAACCTTGTAATTCAGTGCCCCTACCATTGTGTCACTGAGTGCAAAGGCAGGGGTGCTGCATTACAGGTACTAGCAAAGGAAAATGGCATCTTTATCTGCCAAAGAGCACTCTAGGCTGTGGCGGCCACCACCTGTGCCTTGCATATGCCAGCTTGCTGAGAAACAGTTCTTTTACCTATAACACAATGCCCCCACCCCTCCCAAAGAACAAAGAAAAAGATGGCAGCCACCAACACAGCTGCCATAGTGAGCTCTCTAAACCCTCACTGTTGTTAAATTAAGTCCCAATAAAGGCTTGAGAGATGCTTACCTTGGCAGTGGTGGCAGTGGCCACAGACCAGAGTGTTCTTTGGCATGCATAGGTGCCTGTTTCCTTTACTGATGATGCAATGTCCCCATTGCTGCACTCATTGACATAATGGTTGGGGCACTAAATTACAGGGTAACCAGCTGCCCTACTCTGTTGTTGCTAAGGAGACCTTCAGGGGCTTGCATAAACCTGGCACCAGCACTGTATCTGCCGCTTTTACCAGAACATTATTTACAATGTAGAGGAAGAGATGTGCAGAAGCAAAATTAAAGTAAGAGCTCATCCTCACCCTTTCCATCTTCACCTTATCTGTCCTTTCTTTGCTCTGTGAAGTCTTGCAGAGAGATAACTATCCTGAACTTGCACTCTTTCAAACTCCCTCCCCAGGGATATTCAAGACTCTTTGCTCAATTGTTGAAGACAATTTAATTTCTCAAGAAATTGTAATTCTTAGTCATAACTGTGATTTTTGCTGGTGTGTTTGCTTTTGTTAGCTGCCCTGAGTTTGTCTAAGGATATAACTTCTGAGAAAACAAAGTGCAATCCTACAGGTTTACTCAGAAGTAAATCCCACTGGATACAATGGAACATACTCCCCAATAAGTGCATACAGGATTGTAGCCTAAGTAAGTAATTTATAGCAAAGATCAGATAGCAGAATTTTTATCCCATGAAGAATTTTGCTTAGCATTAATTTCTTTACCTAGGCTCAGAGCCCATGACAGGGGTTGCAGGGAAAAAATTGCACCCAGGCCCAGGGTCAACAAGGGGGCCCAGGAGCAAAAGGAGGAGAGCCAGAAATGTCCTGGGATCTCATAAAATGTTTGCACATATTGCGTGAAGACTAGCATTCACATTTTGTATAAGCCTACATAGTTTTATAAGTCATAATACATAGAAGTTATGATCCAATGGAGAACAGAAGAGGCACAAAAGAAACTTCATGCCCCCTGATAAAATTCCTCTCAGAGGCTCTGCCTAGGATGGAAAAGAAAAGCAAGAATTTTAGCAGTCTGACATAAACGGAATATTTTCCCCATACAAGGACCTTTAAAACAAGTTTTGGTTTGAAGTTCTGTACAGATACGCAATCACTGCAGTATCACGCAGTGCCTACTGGGAGATGTAGTTTTTTCCCCTTGCTTGACAGTCTTTAACACTCCTCAAGCCATGCCAAACTGTGATTTCCAAGAGACACAACATTGACTCATAGGGAGTCATTTAATCCTATGCACCACAACAGATTTTTTTCATTTTGACAAAATAGCTTCCTTGATAAACTGAAAGAAGGTGATATATGGTTGTTGACAAGCCACATCAAGTAACTAAGGTCTATTGTTTCACTTCATGGAATACTTAAAAAAAAAAAAAAAGTCTTCCGCAGGATAAAGTTGTTTTTTTTTTAATTATTATTAAAAGTATTATCTGCCACCCCAGTTAGGGAGACAAAATCCAATAAAGCAGTCAAAACAATAAAATGAAATTAAAAAAAAAAATCAAAGCATTACATACCAAAACCAAAAGAAGACACACAGCACCAAGCAAAACAATAGCAGAGCAGCTCAAACCAAATGCCAGGCAAAACAAAACCATTTGTGCATACCTGCCAAATGCAAGTAGAATAGGAAATGCACTAATGTTTTCTGGCAAGGAGTTCCGTAAAGAGGATTTCCCAACAGGGAAGTCCCTCCTGTGTGTAGCCACCACCTGTGCATCCACAAATGGCGACGTGTACAGGAGAACCTCCCCAGATAACTGGGGGGGGGGGGGTTTCAAAGGGACTTTGGAGCCATGGGAGGAATGAAGACGTTTCCCCCCACGGGTAAAAACAACCTTACTACATCACTGTCCAGGTCACCCCCATTTAAAATATCTTCAAGAATTGCAGCCTTATCTGAAACAATTCGCAAATAAAAAGGGCCTTTCAATGAGACAAAACCAAACTAAATCTAGTAGCAGCTTGAAGCCAGGAAGGCAGGTGCGGCATGTGGAGCAACATGTGCATGACTGGAGCTATCTGCTGGCAAAGTCACACACCCATTTAAGAAACCAGTAATGGCCCACGACAGGACAGAGCGAGCTGTCACTTCATATAGGATGCAGCCAGATCAGAGGCAGCACATGCTGTTTCCAAGCTGGACATGCTGCGAGTGAAATTAGACTAGCCCTTTGGCTGGTGGACCAACTAGATGAAGGCAACATGCTGCCTCTGCCCTGGCTCCACATGGAGTGAGAGACTGTCTCACTCCTTCAGTGTCCTACTTCAGAAAGACCCAGAACTAGGTGTAGAAAATTCTGTTTCTTAGGCATGATGTTAAAACTACTGGTATGGCTGTGATGCTTCAGTCTGTGAATAGGGGAGTCGAGAGTGGGGTGAAGGACTCACTGATGTGATCCACCTAGCTGGCCCAGAAAAACTTGGAGCAAGCCCAGGGCACAAGTAGCAATTAGTTCTTCCCCTGCTATGCAAAGGCATAGCAAGCTGGATCCAGATGATGAAAGATGCCAGTCAACAATGAATGCAGTGGCTGGCAGGAGTCATTTACATGGCTCTCCTCACATGTACCATTTCATAAGAGTGCTGCTGCAGGGTTTATGATGGACACTTGAGGAAACTTACGTAAATCATGCAACCCTCAGCTTCAGTGTCAAGTGGCAAACCCAATCACCGAGGCTCAGACTGATGCAATTATTCGTCTAGGATACCTGAGAGCAATGTTCCAGAACAGTTTTATGTATAAGCTGGGTTGAATTTGCTCTCTTCTCACTTGCAAAAACTTACCTGAGTGTTTCATATCCCATTGCCCCAAAAACTCAATTCTGTATACTTCCCTTGGCCACTCCAACACTGAGGCTTACAAAAAAAATGTTGCAGAACAGTGTCAAGAGACTGGGAGCCCAAACCCGAGCTGCCTGGCACACAGGGCTGCCATGGTGCCAAAAATGGCTGCCACTGCATCCTAAAGACAACTGAGCAGCCATTGGTGGCTCCTCAGGGGAAAACAGCATTCGTCCCCTTCCCGGGTAAGGAAAATAGCCTAGCAATGGGACTACTTGATTCTGCAGCAGCTCTTTAGCAGCCCAACATATGGCTCTGGATCTGGAGGAGCTCAGCTCCGCCAGCCTCACTCCACTCCCTCCCCCGCCATGCCTTCCCCCCATGCCCCGACTTACCTCTCTGCCACCAGGCACTTCGCACAGAATGCTTGGCGGCGGATCACCAGCCTCCGACTGGCACTGTCCCAGCACGGGGTCACACTGGGCCAGTTCCAGCCCTAGGCCGATGCTTATCCCCACAAACATGCCTTACAGCACATTTGCAACAGTGCGCACCAGTGGTGAGCTGGTGCACACTGCATACAATTGGGCCCTGGGACCATAATCTCTCCAAGAACTCAACATGTCAGGTTTCTAGGTTGGAGAGCCTTTAGATCATGGTTCCCTACTTTCAGGTGACTACAGACTGCCATGCGTGAACTCGGGCCCACTGTGCACCACGAAGTGCGCAGTCACAGAAGGACATGGTGATGGCGCAATGATGTCATTGTGCCATCACCACCAGCTGCCAGATTATCCCAATTTTGGGCCAAGGGAGGGCAGAAAACCCAAGTAAGGCAAGCAAAGCAACAAGCACATGGCGCTCCACTCACCTGCTGACTACCAGGCCCAGTCTGTTCCTGCTTGCTCCTGGTCCTGGGAACTGCTGCTTTAGATAAATTCATTACCCTCCAGAGACTGGAATTTGCTTAACAATTCATTCAGAAGAAAAGACTTGCTCAAACAGAAAAGTCAGTGCTTTCTATACACCTGAAAGCCAAGATCCTATGCAGGATGGAAGTACGATTTTCACTTGTAGTTTCACTGAAATCAATGGGACATGCTTAGGAAGAGACATGCCTGGAATCTGCATGCTAAGCAGCCACAGAATTTTTGGGTTCTTTGCATAGACTTGTTTAACTGAGTGATGAATCAATCATGATTCAGTGCCCCTTCAGGACTGGAAAGGTGGGGAATAAATTTCCAGATAAATTTTAAAAAGATGAAAAACAGTGAATCATGTTTTTAAAAGTGTTTTAAAAAAACTTAACAGGCAGTTGTGTTCACTTCTTGTTAGGCATCCTGAACAGAGTGAATCTTTGCTAATGCCAACCAGAATCTGTCCTATTGCAATGAAAGGAAGGCACTTTGGAGACAGAAAAAAAGGTAGGGGAAGAGGCAGAGTAATTAAGAGATCTGCAAAAAAGGACAATCTGAATCTTAGGAGGAAAAAAAAGGAGTGTTATCTCCTTAAGCTAGTGACTAATCACTTATGCCAAGCTTCTGCTTATCCTGAAGGCTCCAGTTGCATTATAAGCAGTCTTCATTGTTCAGTATGTGTGTGGGGGTGGAAAGGTGGGGGAAGAGAAAAAAGGAAGAAAGAAATGGTGCTGTTCACTAAGCTATCAGGCAAAGACACAAAGCAAAAGCCATAATCTCTATTGCAGCAATGGGGTGCCCTAGAACAGAGTCTCTGCCCACATGATTTGTTCACTAACATACCCCTTCTCTACTTATTTGTTAGACTGAGAAAGTCCACTGCCATTATGGCTGCATGAAAGAAGGCAGTAGTTTCAGACTGGACTACCAAACTAATGCAGCTTGTGACAGCGATCCAAGTACGAAGGCACACATATCGTCCAAAATTCAACACTGTTTTCACAATGCCACTGCGGCTAGCTTGGAATGAATTCCTTCGCATGTTTCCCTTTCATAAATTGGTATCTACAGAGTAGCCAAAGGTAACTGCTGCTTAGAGAATTTGCACAACTGTCACAGAAGGGGAGTGACACATCAGAACTGTTTGGTTTGAACAGTATTCAAGTACCTACACTTACAGGCCAAACTCACAAGGTTCATTTTGAACTGAGTTACCTTAAGTCAATAATTTTTTCCCCACTCAATGTCATTATGCAGGGGAAAAATATTTCATCACTTGTGTGGATTCAGAGTTTGCCATTTGTTACTCACATGTTTAGCAGCATGATCCAACTTGTTTATATAACTAACCTGTGACTGGTTGCGAGAATGCCATGTGCTGCAGTACTGTGCAAATGCAAAAGAGTTCTCAAAAGGAAGAAACTAGATTAGTGCTCAGAAGAAATCAAAGCAGACAAAGAACCCTGAATTCCTGTTCAGCATCCATGGTCACTTAAATGTCACTGAGCTGATCCTGCTCAGGGATGGTTGTCCCTTGTCTGGAGAGCACAAAAAACATTTGGGGAATAACGTGCCATCTCCTAATTGTTGTTCTGGAGCAGGTGAAGGTACAGAAAGAGAATGGACCATTATCAACAAGCTACCACGCAGACAAATGTGAGAGACAAAATACAAAGAGAATTGCCTTCCCACCCCCAAGAGGCTTTCTCGCTTTGCTCCAGCAGCAGTGCCAGCATGCCTACAATGAAACCCAGAATGGTACAGAGGTAGAATGTTTCCTTTCAGTTTATGAAATCAAATTTGAAATCTCACTTAGCCATTAAACTCCCTTCACTTCCGTAAGCTTTTGGACCGCCTATGGGTCCCCTTGGACCTAGCCTAACAGTCTGCCCTCCTTTCCCCACCCTGCCTTTTGAAATGGCAGGCAGCAGTAGCTGGGAGAAAAACAGAGGCAGTGAGCTGAGGTAAGGTTAAGTCACCATAGGCAATGGGTGGCCACAGGCTGTCATAGTCACTTTATTCTGTCTCATCCTGTGTCTAGCCATGTTTATCCTGACTGTGCTGTGAAACCATTCCATTTCTCCCCCCAGCTCTCTCCTTCTCACACTGAATTAGCCCTGTTAGCTTTAACTATGATGAATACTAAGCAGAAGTTTGATGTGCACCAATGCAACCTTTAACTACAGCTAAGGCCAGCAGAGGGAATGTGTGTGTAAAGAAAATCCATTATTCTATAGCCTGATCTTAATCGTCAAACTTGTTTAATGAATTTAAGAGCATAAGAGCAGCATAAGTCTCAAGTAAGTGGAAGATGCTGACACTAAATATTGAGGAGCTGCAAATATCAGTGATCGGGGAGGGGGACCTTACTCTACTTCAGAAATCAAAAGGTTAGTTTCCAATAGGGAACATGTCCTTTCTTTTATTTTAAGGTAAAATGAATTGAAAAAGTGGGAAGTAGTGAAAGGATTGCCTACACAATGTCAAGCTACAAAACAGAAATAGGAAGGTGGTGAGAAACAGGGTTGTTTGAGAGAAGAGAAAGAAGGGCCAGGGTTCACCACATATGAGTTTAGCCAAAGCATCTGTTACCAGTGGAGGGGTTGAGAGATGCAGCCAACTGGTGGGAGGGCACCCTGCACCTGTCTGCTGCCCCAACCTCTACTGGAGAGCAGGCAAGAGGAAGGAGGGCCACTTATCAGTGCTGCTGCCAAAAGTGCAGCAGCAGAGCTGGAGTAGCAGGTAGAGGATGCTGCAATCCTGGTTCTGATGGCGCTCTTGGAAAAACAATACCCAGGATGAGGACTACTGTCTATATACTTCCTCCACCACCCAGCACATCTTCAAAAACAGACTAGACATGGAGGATCATGGGAGTCCTAGAATGCTTCCTACCCAGTCAGTTTTAAAGAAGCATTCGCTGAAGGAGATAAGGAATCGGGGGTGTCTGCTGATGGTGCTGTGGACAATATTCACCAAAGACTCAGACATGGAGTGGAGATGCAGGAGTGAGCAAATAAAAATGTGTGTTAGCATGTGCATACCCATGTCCCTTCCTTCCAGTGCCTTAGAAAGCTCTTTCTTCTCAGTTGCGTAGCTAAGGGAGTGCAGGGGGTAGCAGTTGCACCAGGCATCAAGTTTTAGGGGGGCAACAAGCTGAGCTTGACACTAGTGACCAAAATAGTGAAAATCTTGATATATATAATACCAAAATGTTATATACCATTGGAAAGGCAATTTAATGTAGAATGCAATGAAACAAACCTCATTGGAATATCTGTATTCTATCCAAAGTTATGACCAATTAACCAGAAAATGAAAACACAATTGCCTTATAGAACTTTTTATTTATTTACGTAATTAATTTGATTTTGTCTGGGGGAGCTATAAATCTTCTTTGACCCCAGGTAGCAGATAGATGCCATTTCACTTTTGAAAAAGCCCGGTTGTGACATCACTTCCGGGGCAACATTTTGAGCTTGGCACCTGGTTATATGATCATTAGCTATGCCACTGTTTCTTCCTACTCATGATTAATAAAATCATGCAAAATAAGCAAACACAAATTGTTCAGTTCACATCATTTGCAAACGTCACAATATTTAACTCCTTTTGGCATATAATTTTGATTTATTTTGTTTAAGTGCAGATCGTGCTCAGGGCTGTGTGTAATCACAAAGTGATAGAATAATCTAAGAAAGAGGGGAAACGCTCAGTAATTCAGCCAGAACAGTTCCCTGCAAGCAAGATACGTGGTAAAATAATATCTCAAGGGAATTCTGGTAGCTGTATCGCTTGGCAATTTCACAAAGTGGACAAAACCCAAAAAAATGATCAGACAATCAGCACAGAGCGATGATTCACAGCAAGAAAAAAAATGCAAACATTTTCCCATTCAGCAAGTTTCAGGTACCAAAGAAGCAGCTCCTTAGGAACAAATGATTCTTAGAATTAGTACAAGTGAAAGTCCCCCTCAGTTTAGGAGGTAGGAAAGTTCCAACAACCCAATGTACTGAGAGTAACAGCCAATTAAGGCAGAGTGTGCCCCTCTACATATATACAGTACTACCAAGAAAATGGCAGTGCGGAAATGTGGCAATGCTAGTTGTATGCACAGATGATGGGCAGAGAAAGAGATGACTGAAAGGTAGGCATGATAAGCACTGCTAAAAAATAAAGCACAGCAATTGAAATATTTGGCAAGGTGACAGATATGTGTCTTTCACTATCATTATTTAAAACAGACTTGCTACTTAAAATAAAAAGCAGTCTGTGAATGACAATAAAGAGTACTATCTACTTCATCTTTCATTGTTAGTTAGTCCCAGCTAGAAGCCTGCAAGAAAAAAAACTGGGAAAAGACTAAGATATGCCTCCCCACCAAAAGAAACAGTAACTGCCTGTATCCCTGGAACATAACCCTGTTCAACTAGACTGCTACAGGGAGAAGGAAAGAGAGTAGTGTGGGGCAAGAAATACAGAATGTGAGCAAGTGGTAACGAAAAGATGGGTTCAAGGACCAAGTTGGCCAAAGAATGGGGGCAATAAGTAGATGGTGGCCAAAGAACTGGTGCAAAAATGAGATACTACAACGAACAGATAGATGAAAGAAGTTAAAACTTCATACAGGGCCTCCAATTTTGCTGAGAGAAATCTGAGCTCATATTCTTCACACCTATTTCATTTCAGTAAATACACCATGCTCAGCCCAGCCAGTTAAAACCAGCTAGAACATAATAAATCAGTACCAAGTGGTGTTGGTTAATGATTAATAGTCAACCAAATGTGTGAAAACTGCTATTAAAGACTATGGTGCACTGGTAAATTGTGAAATGCAAGCAGACAGCTATATGCCCCTAATTCTATAAATGAAAAAAAAAGTTTACAATGTCTTCATTGGAGTGTTCCTTTTGTAGTAGAAACAAGTGGCAGGAAACTCCTGCTTCACTAAAAGATGTAATTTCATCCCAAACACTTGGAGAGAGTAGCAACAGAACATATGAAATGTATAAAAACTGAAAGGAAATATGGCAATCGTGTGCATATGTACTCAAAAGTCTCATTTACTTTCATCTGGTCCTTCACTCAATGAAGTTCCACTCCCTGGGACTTCAACATCTCCTTGGGAAGCATGAGACAATAATGACTTCTTCCATCCACATGCACCTTTCCCTCTCATCTGAGGGCAGAGCAGATCAGTGCTTACTCCCCTTAGCAAGTTTTGGACGAGCATGTTGCTTCCTTTCAGCTAAGAAGGTCTTCTGGGGAAAAAAATGTTGGGGGGCAGCATCCTGAGTACTTCTGCTGCAGAAGAAATTCTAGATCTTCTCTCTCCTCCACTTCCCCTCAGCTACACCTCTGATTGGGGATACCTACAATTGTAATCCTTTTGGATCTTTTTCATTGACCAGGGTTAGGCAGGGAAAGAAAATCTTGAAAAAGAACTTTCACTGGGGTGTACGCAAAATAGGTTTACAAAAAACCTATTCCACGCACATCTAGCAAAAATTTTAATTTGCTGAGGTAAAAACAACAATGGATGACAGATAGCAGTGGCCATGTTCAGAACATTAGAGAAAGAGGCGGTGGATTAATCACAAATCAACCTGTGTTGTCCCGCTATTTAGTGCATACTCTCCATGATCCAGCCAACAAGGATGGATGAGATAGTGGCTAGTTTTCAATTACCAGGTTTAAACAAGTATGGTCAATCTTATATCAAATATAACGTATCTGGACATAAGGGGCAAAAGGATGACAAATGGTTGCATCTCAATTAGATTTCTTCCAGCTGAGGGAGGGGAAGCAAAGCTTTTCCAAGACTGAGATGAGAAGATAGCAAGCTTTCATGAAAGATGAGAAAGTATGAATAAAGACTACCCAAGACTGACAGTTCTCATAACACTATAAGCAAAGAAAAGCTAGATCTTCCTTGAATGAGATTACTGTATGTGGACATTTCAGGGTCTCCTAGTCACCAATTTCAGATATCACTACACCTTAAAATGCGACTCATTTAAAGTGGCATGCACCCATATGTACCACATCAAAGAACTGCAAGCGGATCCTTGTGTATACAGTATTTACAGCTAAAGTAAGAGTTATGTTCAATACCTTCACACCAAATATTTTATCACATGGCTGAGAAACTGCAGAAACCAACCTGAGAAGTTAACATTTGCCCTTAAACACAAAACCTGTACGTGTCATATACATTTAAGGCTCCTTAGCAACTCCCCCTTTCAGTTGGCCATTTGTGAGGGAATTCCATACCAAACCGCCCTTCCCATACTTAATGGGCAGCCCAACTCTATGCCCCAGTGGTGCTAGCAGAACAGTAGCGCCAAAATGGCCACCGGTGTATCCTATGGGGCCAGGACAGCCACCGGAGTCTCCTCAGGATAAGGAAACAGCAGTTCCCTTGAGCTCTGTGGTGGACAATGGGCCTCTTCGGAGCTGTGCCTGCTATTTAGCCTGCTACTTAGCAGATGCAGAACCAAGGAGGTCCGTGTCGGCCTTTCAGGTGCAGAAGGGGGCATAGGATTTGGCAGCAGCCTCTCCTGGGCCCAATCCTCGACTCAGTCCTCCCTCCATTCACCCAGCCGAACCCTCCCCCCACCCTGAAAAGCATCATCGCCAGCCTGCAAGAACACTTACCGGCCAGAGCTCCAGCAGCAAATTTTTCCAGAGTTGCGGCCCAGCGCCGACTGGCACTGGCCTCTGGCTGGCACTGTGGACTTACTGCTGGCAGTGATGTGTCTAATGGTACTCTGAATGCTTCCTTAACAATGCTGTAGGCAACCCCCACCCGAGAAACTCTGTTACTAACAGCTTTTATTATAGTATAATAAAATACTTATAATATTATAGTATTATAACTTTTATTATATTATAGTATAATAAAAGCTGTTAGTAACAGAGTTTCTCGGGTGGAGGTAGCCAATAGCATTTTGCCATTCCTATTTTGGCACCTGTAGTTTATTAAGGAAGCATTCAGAGCAGGAGATGGGACAGGTCTTATGCACACAAGAGATACGACATGGGACATCTGGGATAAATGTACAACAGTGTACCGATGGAACCTGACACTATATAAAAGTGGTGTCTGTCATAACAGAGGTTAAAAACTGTTTCCTTTTCTGTTTGTGTGAAGTTGGTTAGAATTCACTGGAAACTGGAGATTTCCCTCTGAAATGGTTTAACGGCCCGATTCTAAGCAAGGGCAGTGATGGCGGCTGGTGTGCTCCCCTAGCACCTGCTGTCGTGAACAGGGACGCAAGGAAAGCAGTTTGACTCCCCTATCCAAGTCCACTTTTTTAAACTTTTCCAGCAATTCTGCTTTCAGCCACCGAAGATTTTGTTAAATTCCTATGCCCAACCTCTTCTACCTTTCCATTTTATTGTTTTCCACAACATATCATAACAGAACTTACAAAGAGGTCTGTCTCTCTCCTTGTTTTGTTCTGTTTAGTAGCAAATCATCATCTTCCAGTCCATCATTTCCTCCTACTTCTCTCTCTCTCTCTCCACCTTTGTTCAGATGGCTTTAAAGAATTGTTAATTTGCAGTCTAAGGCTTATCCGCAATGTGATAGACCAATCAAGTCTCTCTGTATGGAACATTTTGTTCATACACTGATGGATATTTGCACTAGCTACAGTTTGTCAAATAAAAAACATATGCAGGTTCCAAGAAACAAAACAAAAGGTACTTAGAGACAGAATAATTTCTAGGAAACAAGCCTTGCTCTTTCACAAAATTCCTGATGTGCTGAACTCTCTCTCTTTACGGCTTCCCATATTGCTGGAATGACATAACAGAAACCATCTTTCTACAGTCTGTAAAATGCCATGCTTATATGGCATTATAAACATACAAAATCTCAAACTTACTTCACTTGTCAACAATGTGGGTGTTTCATTAGTTGCCACCAAGCACAATCCCCTCCAAGGAGAGAGCATCTGGGATCCATCTTTATAAAGCTTGCAATACAGAGGAATAAACTAGCAAAAGACATTTGAAAAATCAGTCTCTCAAGTCTAAGGACAGACTCCAGCAGAGAATGCAGACAATCATGAAGGGAGGATTGTGATTATAGCCTTGCAAATTCTAGTATTGCTAATTGTCAAGCAGCATTGCCAAGAATTCAGAGACTTCTAAAGGGCAGAATCATGCAAAGAACTGATCCACTTCAATTAATTGAATTGTTTTACAAAAAGCAATCCCTATAAAAAATGCAATCATTTAATTAAGCAACATATTCTTACAACATAATGCAGAACCAGCCAACATTGAAGACCAACACTAATTACCATGTTGAGCAACTAAGGCTGCAATCACATCCTCACTGACCTGGGAGTAAGTCCCATTGACTATCATGGGGCTTACTTCTGAGTAGACATGCATAGGATTGGGCTCTAAATGTGCAACCTTGTTTCTCCTGTGAAGGCTTCCCTACCCCATGCCTTTTTGCAAAGGGCCCATTCGCCAGGCAAGACAGTTCACCAGAACTGGCCATCTCAAATTACAGGCTCAGTCCTGGGCTTAAGACTGACCTTATTTTAGTTGTTTTTCACATTGCTATCCTGCCTTTACTACAAGGAGCTAACATAGATAATGTTATTTTATCTTCCCAACTACTTCCATTTTCTTGAGACACAGTGACCAAACCAAGGCCCATTCAATGAGTTTTATCGAAACGTGAAGATTGAACTGGGGTTCTGTCAACAATACTTGGCTGCTAGGTCACACGGCTTCTCCCTTTGGGTTTAGCTGATTTACTCAAAGTAGACTCCCTTGAATATTTCACACCATATTTAAGCCTTCTACCTAATGCAAGTTTAATACCTAACCCTTTCTATATTACAGTTCATAACTCATTACAGTGTTGCATTAAATCACAGTATAGCTACACTGAAGAATGCTCAAAATATTGACATTGCAACACTGCAGCCAAATTTTAAACTTTGGATGGCACAATTTCAGTTTCTGTGCATGTTTCATAGGGGAAAAGACATCAATACTTGGTATTTAACTCTTGAATTCATCAGAACCTTAGGGGTTTATTAAACTGAATTTAACTGTTCGTGAGAATAAGTTTGAAAGCCCTACCACATATAGCTACCATTGATGAAAGTAAGATTAGCAACAGGGCCTCACCAAACATGATCTTTTATGTATAGAAAAAAGAATATACTGTATTACTGTGTAGTGAGAAATCTGAGAAGTACAGATAGCCACTTGATTGGGTTACCTGCTGCAAGTGAGAACTGCTTCCAAGCCGGCAAACTTTACAGAACTTTTATACAGGGTGTTTTTGTCTTTTTTTTTAAAAAAGATAAAATACTAATGTCTAACAGATATATGGCAGGGAGTTTAACAAACATTTTTGCAGGCTAAAAAGTTTTGTGGGTTTGTTTGCCAGGTTGCTGTAACTCTACATTCTAAGCTGGCAGGACACTACCCAACCCACTTACAATGAATGGGGGAGGTAGGATAGAGAGTGAGATAGCGCTGTGGCTAAAGGGAAATAACAATGCAGCTATTTGTCCCCGTTTTTAAAAAAATGGCAGGGTAAGGAAAAGAGGGAGCATGACACACCCTTGGCATGCACCACTGCTTGTACCACAGGAAATATCCAGCAAGGCACTTTTGCGACTACATTCCACCCAACAATGTAAATTTTAGTAGGAGTCAGGGGATGTAGAGAAAGGCTGTAGCTCAGTGGTAAAGCATGTGCTTTGCCTGCAGATGGTCGCATGTTCAATCCCTGGCATCTCCAAGCAGGACTGTGAAAGACCCCTCAAGAGCCTCTGCAGCTGTCTACAAAAGCTTAAGCTGAAATAATCTGGTTAGTCTTTAAAGTGTTATAAGACCCTTTTATTTTTTCCAGTTAGTAAAGACAAGTGGATCAAGTGTGTGAGTTAGATGGACCAAATGTGTGAATCCGTATCAGGCAGCATTGTACTTTCCTATTTTCTTTAAATACAATATTTAATGCATCTTGCACCAGGAAAAATAGATTATTCCAGCAAAAGTAGTTTGCATGTAATTCAGAAATGCCTATCTGTGCATTTACCACGCTAAAACAGTCTATTGCTCAATTATTTAAAGTGACTAAATTTGTAACATCAATAGATGGAAGGTAGCATACAGAAAATTTTGTTAATAACTGGCATCATTTTAAAGATTTGTGAAAAATAGTAAATAATATTCACATACATAGCAAATTTTAAAGCTTGGAAAAATGTGTATCTAATTAAAAGGCATGCAGTTTTACTGTTGCATTTTAAGATGTGAATTAAAACTAAACAGTTGATAGTCAAAAAAAGTCCCTAGAAGAGCAAACTTTCCTTATCTCTATAAAGTAACTCTTTCATGCTATGCAACTTAACAGACCAACTACAAAGGTTTAGTCTGCTTCAAACATTTGCAAAGCCCTTCCCCCGAATGCAAGTGGGATTCTGTTGCCATATGGAAGCAAAAAACACACTGTCTTCTAGCAAACTGTCACATGTTAACAGGAAAAACTTCCTGCTTTTTCAGTGTATACCGACTGCTCCAGAACGAAATAGCAGTTGGCTAAAGGGCAGCCTAATCTACAAGGACCTGGGAAAAGGTTCATACCCTAAAGCAAGCACAGATAGTTTTGGAAGTAGGATTCCATAAACACAGTTGCTGACTGAATTGCTTCCTGGCAGCCACCTGCCCAGACTTGCATCTGAGAGATCTCTGCACTCCCCCATGGTGTCCATGCATTGTACAGAACTCCAAGGAGGGAAGGGTCTCTTGCTTCGTGCCAAATGAGATAGACATATGCAGAGAGCTCAAGGATCAGCCTTTTACCCTGAACCTTTTAGAATTCTTTGAAAAGGTCAACAGGCCTGTGGATGCGGGAGAACCCGTGGACATGATATATCTGAACTTTCAGAAGGTGTTCGACAAGGTCCCTCACCCAATGTGCAGCGGCAGTAAAGAAGGCCAATTCTATGCTTGGGATCATTAGAAAAGTTATTGAGAACAAAACAGCTAATATTATAATGCCGTTGTACAAATCTATGGTAAGGCCACACCTGGAGTATTGTGTCCAGTTCTGGTCGCCACGTCTCAAAAACGACACAATGGAAATGGAAAAGGTGCAAAAGAGAGCGACTAAGATGATTACGGGGCTGGGGCACCTTCCTTACGAGGAAAGGCTACGGTGTTTGGGCCTCTTCAGCCTAGAAAAGAGGCGCCTGAGGGGGGACATGATTGAGACATACAAAATTATGCATGGGAAGGATAAAGTGGATAGAGAGATGCTCTTTACACTCTCACATAGCACCAGAACCAGGGGACATCCACTAAAATTGAGTGTTGGGAGGGTTAGGACAGACAAAAGAAAATATTTCTTTACTCAGCGTGTGGTCGGTCTGTGGAACTCTTTACCACAGGATGTGGTGACGGCATCTGGCCTGGATGCCTTTAAAAGGGGATTGGACAAGTTTCTGGAGGAAAAATCCATTATGGGTTACGAGCCATGATGTGTGTGTGCAACCTCCTGATTTTAGAAATGGGCTATATCAGAATGCCAGATTCTGACACCAGGATGCAGGTCACAAGGGAAGGTACCAGGATGCAGGTCTCTTTTGTTATCTGGTGTGCTCCCTGGGGCATTTGGTGGGCCGCTGTGAGATACAGGAAGCTGGACTAGATGAGCCTATGGTCTGATCCAGAGGGGCTGTTCTTATGTTCATCAAGAATGTGCAGTCAGGGGAGGCTCCCCTCTCCTGACCTGCTCCAATGGAAGTAGCCTCAGAATCTTACATGCCTCCATTGAAAATAGCCTTTCACACAGGGAGAAACTAGAGCTTGTGGCAATGACAGCTCAGCCTCCCCAGTGACTGTGGAGGTACTGGAGTAGCCCCTGAATGCCTTGCAATGTGATGACATCACAAGTATACTGTTCACCAGCATACTTCCGGTTCTGCCTCCCCAGCCTTGGACCTCACTGTACATCACTGCTCCACATCACAGTATGAAGGTACTGTACATGGAAAAAGTAGCAAGTCTGAGGCTACGAAGAAGGCTACTTCTGAGTTCCTTCAAAGCCTGAGGATCAGTGAGTGGTCAAATGTCTCCTCCCACCCAAACTCCTTTGCAGTGAGGAAAGGGAAAGGGTGAGAGCAATCATAAATAATGGCAAGCTAACAAGGCCAGTCCAAATTTGCAAATTTCTGAATGGAAGACTGTTCTGGAGTCTGCTCTGCTACATAAAGGACAACAACATTTTGCATGACAGACAGACATCTAACTCAAATTTAGGGTTTATTAGATTCAAAATGCAGCCAGCTCTAGTCTCC
The DNA here is from genome assembly GCF_035046505.1 of Tiliqua scincoides. Lineage (NCBI taxonomy): Eukaryota > Metazoa > Chordata > Lepidosauria > Squamata > Scincidae > Tiliqua > Tiliqua scincoides. Next base: position 150,041,510 of record NC_089822.1, read on the forward strand.
ATAGCCCAAAAATTAATGTAACAGAATCAAGTCTGATAATGAAATGCAGTTATTGAATAATGCCTAAATTCCCCACTAAAAGGCTATTAATTGGGCTACTTTTCACTTCTTGCTCCCTAGTGAATGAGTGGTTTTCAATGTTTTGAGAACAGAAACTGATCCTCTTTTTAATCTTAAGTACCTTTGGGCTTTTTACATAATTTTTCCCCATGTCCCTTTTACATAAAACACATATGGCCTGGTTCAAGCCCAACTCCCCATTCATTAGAGTTTCCTGACCTATAACTAAAATTATTTCTCCTTCTGGGAATATAAAAATGAGGCCTCAATTACGGAAATCTTTTAAGAACTTCAGGGTATTTGAGCAATAGTGCTTCAGCATTAAAAAATATTCAAAGAAGAGGAGAACGTCCAAGCCTCTTGAAAGACACCTAGATAACGCATCTTTTCTACAAGGGGAGTCAGGTTTGGGCCAAGCAAAATCTAACTTGGGCAGGGGTGCTGCCTGATGCCATTGTGGGACTGATGCCTCTGCACTACAAAGAAACCCAAACGAACTTAAAAATCCTTAATGTGCTCCTTGCACATTGCTGTGAAACCCAGAAGTATGAGACTTTTGGTTTCGTGTACAGGGACAGCATGAACTCTCATACTATCCTTGTAAATCAAAGTGCTTTTCCATGCTTCTTGGTTTCACAGCAGTGTGCAAGAGCACAGTAAAGAGGGAAGTGAATGTGCTGGTTGCTCGAGTGTGCAGGAAGCATATCTGTGCAGCTTGGATTGGCAGCAGTTTGGAGGGAGGTGATGGTGGTAAATTTGGGTCAAGGTGATGGCACCCCAAATCCACAGTCCCCTAAGACCCCACACAATTTGCCACCAATGCAATCCACATTGGGTGGCTGCATGGATGGGCTGGCAATGAACTTGGGTCTAAGTTTTCCACCCTGAAAGATGTGCTAGGCTTCCTAGGCATGCAAAAAAATGCCTCAAGGAAGAGCAAAGAGAAAAGAAATTATTTTTTTAAAAAGAAGACAACTCAGTTGCATAAACTGGCTCTGCCCAAGTTTCAATAGGAGTGTCCCTATACGAAACAGCAGAAGGGGGTACAGTGCTATTTTAATCCCTTGAGCAGATAAAATGTAGAATCATGTAGAATATGGGACATCTCCAGTACAGAGTAAAAGCAGTAGCACCAATGGATGTTGCTATGCCAGGGTTTATTGGGACTGGTCATGTTACGAACCCCACCATGTTACGAACTGGTCTCAAGTGTCACAAGTTCATTTTGCATCCCCTGACTGGGAGGTTGATCATATTTGGGATGGGAGTTGCAATGAAAGAGAAATAAGCTTCCAGACCATTTTAAGGTTTGATATTTTGAGTTTCAGTCCATTAGAGCACCACTTGGATCTACCAATACACTTTTTTCCAGTGCTAACGAGCACTGAACTTCAGCCTTGTCATTCACTCTTTTACAGTCTCCTCCACCCTAATCAAGGCCAAGGGATATTTTAACATTAATTTACAGCTGGGAAAAATGTCTTGTAGTAATAGACAAGCGCTTCTTCCAGCAGCCCCAGGTCACTCCAAAGGAGACCTCCACGCCGCTTATAAGCAGCGCAGAAGCCTCCGTCGGGGCCCAGGGATCCAGAGCGTCCGCTAATGCTCTAGGACTTACACTCGCTGCCTCTGGAGGCCTCTCCGGAAGCAGCGAGAGGGCGAGGCGCCCAGGCCAGAGCATCAGCACCTATGCTCTAGGCCACCCTCTTGCTGCTTCTGGAGGCAGCGAGAGGGCGAGGCGCCCGGGCCAGAGCGTCGGCGCAACATGAATTGTGCTGACGCTCTAGGGCGCCCCATCCTCTTCTCCTATAAAGGAGGTGGGGGGCAGCCCAGTCCAGCGCTGAGTCGCTGCCGGAGAGGTAGCTTCTTGCTGCCTCACCAGAAGTGTTCCTGGGCGTCCCTCCTCCGTCGGGAGGAGGCTTTTCTTAAAGGGACAGAAGCCGGCAGAGCTGCCAGCTTCTCTCCCTTTAAAGAAAAAAGCGGGTCGGCAGGCAGCAGGGGGAGGCTTGTGGAGGCGCCCCGGAGGGTCAGCGCTTGGGGCATTTGCCCCGTCTGCCCCCCCAGGTACGCCAGGGCTTTCTGATTTCTTTCCATTAATTGGCAATTATGCACACAAATGTCTTAACTGATAGTATCAAATGGGCATGGAAACAAAAACAACATGTTTTAGGTTATTCTACAGATAAGGAAGGGCTCCAAATATTACACTGTCTCCTGTTAGTAACAAGGCAGTGGTGAATCTCCCAGGCTGTGTTGATCACCTCCGCTGTTAACACCCAGACAAGCACAGTGAGAACAGTGGGTGTGGCCATTTGCACAGCAGCACCTGACCTGTTCAGGCCCAACAGTCTTTACCAGTCTCTTACAATTTGATGATGAGGGAATGCTACTGTTTGCATGTATTTGTGCCATTGAACTCACATCGAAACACAGACAGCCATGTTAGTTCTGCAGGAAAAGTGCATCAGAAGTTAGGAATTGAAGGAAAAGGAGGCAGCCTCCTGCAACGGTTTTGCTTTGCTCAGAGGGAATTGTGTTGCCCACAACCAAGAGGCTGTGTTGGCTTTGAAGTAGTCAGGAGTAAAGGAGTAGCAGCCAAAGTACATGCAAATGTCTCCTGCTATAAACCTACTGAAGGTACAAGAGTCTTGTTTCATGGTGAATCAGATTAGGCACACACAGAAAACTGAAAAATGTACAGCACTCACGTAACCTCAGTGAATTACTGAAGAATCAGTATCGTTTTGCCCAGCCCACAAATGTACTCATTTGGTCCCCTGTTGCGTATATGAAACATTGGGCAGAAATGGCTTAAGCTACTTCCTAGCATTTGGAGGAAGCAATGCTGCGCATTCATACCATTCCAGCACACTGTGGCTGTATTTGCACTGAATAAAGTTTGAAAATTAAATATAAAGCAGATCTTTTAAAAACTCATTTTGTTCTGGAGCCAAAGAGTCAGGCCTGTTCCTCACAGATGTCCCATCTCTCCAGCTTTGTAAATTATTAGCAAGCTGGTTAGCACCCACAGATGCATTTGGGTCAACACTAGAGCAACTGAACGAAGAGTTCCAGGATAGGGAAGGAACAATTCCAAGCAGCAGCAAGAAAACAAAAGGCAAGTATAAGACACTTAGCATTATGTGTACATTGACTTTCACTTGACCAAGCAACAGTAAAGGAAAGGTTTGGTTTATGTACGGCTCTGAGGGGACCCAGAAGCTCTCTCTTCTTCAACTGAACAAATAATAATAATAATAATAACTTTATTTTTACCCTGCCTTTCTCCCCGAAGGGACTCAAGGCGGCTTACAACAGGTTAAAACAGATTAAAAACAATTTAAAAACAGATAAAAGCATATTAACACATATCATAAAAACAGTAGTCAGATAAAAAGTAGTAAAAAGGTAAAAGGCGCATAGAGCAGCAAATCATAAAAGAATCGGGCCTGTAAAAAATTGAAAGATGTTGAAAAGATGTTAAAAAGGCCGAGAACTCAGAAGTTTTGTTTAAACAGAAGGGTCTTCAGGCCTCGCCGAAAAGTCTCAAGAGAGGGAGCCATTCTCAAGTCAAGGGGAAGGGAGTTCCACAATGTTGGTGCCACTACTGAGAAGGTCCTATTTCTAGCCACCGCCCCACGTACCTCCCTAGGCGGCACCACTTGTAAAAAGGCCTTCTCTGATGACCTAAGAGGACGAGCCAGATTGTACGGAAGTAGGCGATCTCTAAGATACCCTGGCCCAGAGCAGTATAGGGCTTTAAAGGTCAAAACCAGCACCTTGAATTGGGCCCGGAAACGAATGGGCAGCCAATGTAGCCGCTGGAGAAGCGGACTGACAGAGTCTAACTGCCTACCTCCAGTAACCACACGGGCTGCCGCATTCTGCACTAACTGCAGTTTCTGAAACGTCTTCAAGGGCAGCCCCACATAGAGCGCGTTACAATAATCTAACCTTGATGTCACTGTGGCATGGATCACCGTGGCCAGGTCTGCACGATCCAAGTACAGCCGCAGCTGGTGCACCAGCCGAAGCTGAGCGAAGGCCCCCCTGGCCACAGCCACCACCTGGGAATCCAGGAGCAGCTGCAAGTCCAGGTGGACCCCCAAGCTGCGGACCCACTCCTTCAGGGGGAGTGCAATCCCATTCAGCGCAAGCCGATAATCCAGCACCTGCATCGAGGATTTCCGAACTAGGAGAGCCTCTGTCTTATCCGGATTTAATTTCAGCTTGTTAGCCCCCATCCAGATCTTCACTGCCTCCAGACAGCGCTCCAGGCCCTCAACCGCCACCCTGGAGTCTGGAGGAAAGGAGAGATAGAGCTGGGTGTCATCGGCATATTGATGGCACCCCACTCCAAACCCCCGGATGACCTCTCCCAGCGGTTTCATGTAGATGTTAAATAGCATGGGGGATAGAATTGAACCCTGTGGCACCCCGCACCTCAAGGGCCAGGGTGTCGAACAGGCATCCCCTAGCACCACCATCTGGGACCAATCCTCCAAGTAGGAGCTAAACCACCGCAAAACAGTGCCTCCAACTCCCAACTCCAACTCCCAACTCCAGTCCCATCACCGGCATTCATGAAATCCTATTTCTCAATTCCTTTTTTTTTTTTTTTAAAGCATCCCATTTCCTACTACTTTTCACCCGCATACCCCAAAACACACACTTTCTGAAATGGCACGTTTGCACAGGATGAGACTTCTAGCCTATCTTTCTTAGGCTGTCTACCACTTTGTAGGAACTTAGTATGCTGAATATCTCACCTGCCATTTGGCAATGTAATCACAGAGCAGCCAGTTTGAGTTCTCACATGGTAGGTGCCTGGTGCAAACTCAGATTTGGGTATTTATTCAGCCTTATCACCAGTGCAGCTGTTTGTCCTTTTTTCCTTAAGCAGATTTTTTCCTAAGCTTCAAGGCAATGACAAAATGCTATAATTCAGCAAACAACGGCTAAACACAAAGAAAGCTTTTAAACTTCCTATGGTTCTGAAACATGAAAACAAGAGATTATAGGGTGCCTGAATTCTGGATGTTAAACAGCCAGTTAAACAAACATACAAGCAAAAGGGAAGTCTAGGGCTCTTCCTCAGTAGCAACATATTCCTATTTCAGCAATTGAATTATGTTTTTCTTTTACTACTAAGATGGGCATTATGTAACGTATTTGCCAGTACAGAAAAAGATAGACTTCAAAGGCCTGTTATGTGACCAGACAGGCAGCAAAGCACAGGTAGATTCAATTTCCAATATGACAAATTGCATTTAGCCTGCAATTCTATACACACTTACTGGGAGTTAGCCCCACCAAACACAGTGGGGCTTACTTCTGAGTAAACATGTGTAGGCACTGTCTGTCACCTACTTTCATGTTTAGCTTGGTGACACAGATATCTTTATATCAGCTTTTGGGGAAAGGTAGAGGGAGAATAATTTCAGCAGCCAGAAACATCTGGATCAAATGCTAACTCAGGAAGGGAGTGGTGTTCCATTCTTAAAATAACTACTGTCAACATGATCATACATTTTAAAACAAAATTGGGTGTCAATGCAAAATGAGAAGATATGAAGCCAAGATTGCATGTCATAGACACGCTTGGCAGCTCCTTAATCAAGTATCAGAAAGAAAACCTCTCTCTGCACATGTTATGATTATGGCAGCAGAATAACCTCTGCTGACCAGATGATCACTGGCCACAGGTAGTTGGCTCAGATTTGAGAACTCTGCAGAACACAATGGGCCATCGGGCACTTGATAACATGTCTGGCATTTGAGAACTGGTGCAAAATGAGAGGAACCAGTCCTAGATCAATAAGCATCAATAGGGTACTACATTAATCAGGGCAGGAGGCCTGGTCTAGAGGGTAGAGCCTCCGTTAGCCCAAAGATAACATCAGAAGGTTGCCAGTTCGAGGACACCGCCAGCTCCCTAAACGGCTGAGAATGGCGAGACCTTGAAGCAGCTAACAAGCCCAGCTGAGGGATTCCACCTGCTCTTGGTGTGAGCAAGAAGCATCTTGGCTGCCCTCCATGTGAGAGATGGAGCTGCTTGTCAGCCTCTGTGGGGGAGCTGGAGGCCAGAAGTGAGACCAAACCAGGAAGATCCATTCTGAAATGTTGGTTCTTGAAAGAGAGAACCTCTACGATTGTAAAAATCCCCTTGAGGGATTTAGAAATGCCTGCCTATGTAAACCGCCTTGAATAAAGTCAGAGGAGTAATCTGATAACCAGAAAAGCGGTATATAAATACCTAGTTATTATTATTATTATTAATAACATATTGACTGAAACAAGTCTGTATATCGCTGTAAAAATGCTCCCCCTTCCAACTGAATTTGGGCATGTAGAAAACATGTATTTACAGGTTTTTGGAAGCTATTATGCCTCTAATCCTCATGGAGTACATAACATTGACAAACATAATAACCCCACTGCTGAGTCTCCTACTGTCATCATGCTAGAAAGCAGAAAAATGGTCTCTGTTGTACTTTACATCCTACAAACCAGGGCAAGATAGCATGGGGAAACCCAGTGCAGTTACCCCACATGTCCTGATTCTAGGGAATATACCCAAAATAGACAATCACCAGCAGACATCTCAGCAGTGCTCTCTCCAGTCTCAGTTTGTCAGTAGAAAGAAGCTTGCCTTATAATCAGATCTATTCGATCTAAAAACTTTTTTTTGTCTAACTAGAGATATGTGGGAATTGTTAGTGGTTTCTAACTATGGTAGACAGATGGAATTTTTAATTCCTATGAAAACTCATAATACAGGGCAAGTGACACCACTATTTTCTATATACATTTATATTTGCATGTACTATTCTTCATGTTAAGTAGTGACAAGTATTCTTTTGCAAAGGACACACTTGCACCAAAAACAAGCCCTCGGGCTTAGCTGGTTTGAACACAGTCCCCGGCCACTGGGACCAAAGCTACATATTCATCCAATGGTACAGATGGTAGCTAAACTAAGCAAAGCACAATGGAGATTTGCTGCTCTGGTGCAAGCCTACTCTTAATTGACTCTTTAGAGAAAGTTCAAAAAGGACACTTTGCTTAAAAGCATACTCAGTTGCATATGAAAGAGAAAGAAACATGCAAAAACCAATGGATGGAGTACTTTTGCACAGTAGTGGCAGTCTTATGCAGACATCACTCTTCCAATGCAAGGTAGATGAGGTATTTGGAAAGACACCAGAGGCAGAGGGTTCAGCAACAACTATGCAATTCTCATGATCTCTCCTGATAGCCCTTGTGACACATCCCTTTTACTCACAATTTAGATGGATTTTAAAACCTCATGTGCGAGCCAAATTTAATAAAATCATCAAAATAGTGTTAGGTACCAAGGTTTATGAATACCATTGAACACATGTCAGATGCAATTTCATTTCTAAGTGTATCTTCACATTTGTACCAACAATAGAACAGATCCAGGGGCTACAAATTCATAAAGCTAAATAAAGAATACTAAAAATGGATGAAACCTATGTTCAAGGAGCGCAAGTTTTATTTTGGATTTTTATACTACCATCAAGGCAGCCACAGAGAAAATTGCTGATAAACACTCCTACTTCCCTCAGTGACTCTTTTCAAATCACACAGCCAATTAAGAACAAGTAACGCATTGCTTTTTCATGCAATTAAAACATGCAGCCTTCCCCAGCATAATCTTCAAGTTAACCACTTGGCAATTATTTCCCTACACCTGCACCTGCACCTAAGACAACTGAAAGGGCATAAGTATCTGTTGTCCTCCATGTATAGCTCAGCAAAGATGAAAAGTACAGTTTTGCCCTCCAATTAAAAATTGGTTAAACTCGAATCCTATAGGACAGGGTGGCTGCTAGTGGTACACAGTGCATCAAAACAAAACAAGTTTACACTGAATGACAGAAAAGTAAATGTAGTTCATCCACAAGCACATCTCTCCTGCCTAATCTGATTTGCTGACAAGGCTGCTGTCTTTCAGTCATCCCACTCCAGGCAAATTGCAAGAAGGATGGGAAAATTAGCAATAAGGTGACATTTATATGGTGCATTAGGATAGCAAACATGCTTCAAACCTGCAATGGCAGTAGTTGGGCATGCACACAAAATTGAGGAAGAGTACAGGAATCCAAGAAAATCCAGAAGGATATGACTAAGAGGTGAATCTCCACCCCCCCCCCCCGCCCCACTCACTCACTCACACACAGGTATAGAGTGCAACATTTTTCTCCATGGCTAAAAAGAAAATAGCAGTCAACAATTAAAAAGATTGCTTTAGGCCAGAACATACTTATTCTATTAACTTCTTGTTAAGGCTTGCTGTCCTTTCAGGTTTCTAAGCTAGAGCACCAGTTGCAGAGGTCACCAACCTCCATCAGAGAGATGAAATTAACCAAGCAACTATATACCCAGTAACATACTAGGTACCACCAACTACTCTGTCCTGCACAGGTCCACTGAAATAGATGCTCATTACATGGCAGTAACACATCCTGGTTTTTTAACCTGGCCTCTTTTTGTTGTTCTTGTCTTTTATACCCAACAATCTTTTGCCTCTTGAAAACTGGGCATACATTTTGCAGTAGCACAATTCTAACTCCCAAGATTTATGCACTTGGTTGTTTTCATCAGGCAACAGATACTGTTTGCCTGAGGACTTCCATGCCTCCCTCAGTCTCTGGGGAACACAATCAAAATCTGATTAGAAAACAGCAAGGGTCTTTCAAGTGTGCTTGAAATCAGAAGTCAGTCTAGATAAGATATTTGTCTTTTCTAATGAAAAATCCCTCTGGCATATGCAAATAGATGAGTTTTTTAAAAAAACAATCACTGGGAAGGGAAAGAGAAAAAGAATTGAGAATTAAGAGCCCTGGAGAATATTGTCAGCAAAATGAGATCTAGAGATATGAAACAGACATTCAAAAATAATGCCAGAGGGAGGGAGAAAAACTCTTCTCAGTTAATTCACTCACAAGAGTAATATCGCCAATTCAAGATTTTTAAAATCTTATGTAAGCTCTTTACTCTCTAGCTTTGACAGAGAACCTTTAAAAAAAGGTTTTCTTTACTAATTTGAAAGTGCAGTTATGTTAGACAACTTAAGCTATCACAAAGAATAAGTCCAAGGACTTAGTCCAAGGTTCCTGTTGGGCAGCCCTATCATATTCAAGTTTATCTGGAAGCAAACCCCACTGAGTTCTGTGAAGCTTCCTGCCAGGTAAGTGTGCACAGAATTATCTCCTTACATTCTGATGCTTACATAGCTCTTAGCCATCCCTCCCTGATAGGAAAACACATTAGCTGTTCCCAAACTGACTTACTACATCTGCAACAAACCAAGTAACAATGAGGATGACAAACTGGCTGTATGAAATAAAATACAAGTGAGGATAATGAGATTTGACTCCCAACTCAGAGGCCATCCAGTTGAAACAATTCCTACCTGTAGCTCTTTGTCAGAATACTTCTGCGGGTTCTTGCTCCCTTGGCTCTTCTTTCGAAGTTTCTTCAGTTCAGCCTGGCACTTCTCTAGAGAATCCCCCTTGTTTCTTTGCTCAGTTTGGTACTTCTTCAGTGCAGCCTGAGTGTAGAAGAGATATGGAAGTGCTGAATATTGAAATACTAACATGCTGAAGGGATTGGCAGAGCTTTCCCCTGCTCTTAATGAGCAAAGTTTATATCCTCCCTACAGGCAAAAAGGTCCTGACCTCACGCCTGGTGCAGAGGGCATGTTTTGTCTCTAAATATGCATGCACTCAAGAAGTTGACTTCCTCTGGGAGAGGCGGAGAAAGCACATTCCCAGCGACCGAGATAATAGGAATGCTAACTCCAAGCGCCTCATTAGCTCTATGTACAAGTTAATAAAACATGGTATTAGATGCCTCCAGGAGTCAGGTTTAGCTTTGGAAAACCTTTGCCCTTTTCTTCGCTGGGCATGGCTTACCATAAATTTGGAAATCTTAATAAAAAGGTCGAACACAAGGTAAGTTAACATTGGCATACAAAGACTGTTTTCATAGGAATTTTTAAGAGAACCACCTTCTTGGGACAGGTATGTTCAGCTCTGAAAAAGAAACCAAGAGGGGCATTGGGGCAAGATGGTGCTGTTTTAAATGGCATTAGCTCATAATTACAACCTTTCCTTTTAAAAAAGTGCATGCTAATCTAATCTAGTGTAAGCAGTCTGTTACAGCCCTGTTAAGAAGCCTAGTTTTAAGATTAAGCTTTAGGGATCTGGGTCTTCAGGCTCTGAAGAGTTTCAATTCAATCTAAGGGTGAGGGAAACAGACAAGACAAGAGTTTCAATTCAATCTAAGGGTGAGGGAAACAGACAAGACAATAGTCACTTCAGGGTTTTGGATAGAGGTAAAAAACAGACTGACCAATGCATATATACACATATGATTTATGAGTTTGCAAAAAAGAAACATTTTAACTGCTTAAGAGTTAAGCACAATTCAAAAGTTACCTTCATTGTTGCTTTAATGCTAGTTGCCCAGGTCCCAGCTAGAAACGTAAGAGAGGTGAAGGAAACCAGGAGCACAATGGACTTTTACCTCCTGTTCCCAGTGCATCTCCAACTTGGGGGGAGGGGGCAGAGGAGTTTACATGAAAGTTCTCCTTTCAACATGGAGAAGTGTTGGGTGGAATATGAAAGTCCACTGCATTCTTTCTCCTACCTCCAATCTCCACATCCACAACAACCCTGTACCAATTATAGTACTAAACTACAATGCAAACCTATAGCTAGGCAAGCTGAACTTCAAGTTTTTGTGTTCTATCTTTACTCCTTAAACATGTGTTTTAAATCCATGTGTTTTAAGTGAAGCGTGCACTCTCAAGGACTCTTCAGTTAAGTCGTCACTAATTTGTATTTTTAATATGCTTACAAATATAATTTAAAATCAGTCGGTGCCCACAGGTACATACGTGCAGCATTTAGGTACTACCTTTAGGGCGTTTGGGTAGAAATGGGTTAAGCCGTGTCTTGTAGAATCTGATCAAAGTCCAACTAGTACAGCATGCATGCTTTGCAAGAATCCCAGCAACCAGAAGGCACTTGTGGCCTATTCAAGATCACAGTCTCCTATAGCCCACTCTTGCCTTATTGCAGCTGAAACACGTTCAGTGGTAGTAGAGCTATCAATAACATGTTGTCATACACATAGTCAGATTGAAAAGTGATCCTACTTACATCAAGTATAGGTTTGCATTACTTACACTTAAGTACCGGGAATCCAGTTCTACTTTCTGCTCCAGTTGTGTTAATAGTTCGTTATGGAAGGACTTCAGCTAACAAACAGAACAGATAATGCATAATTTCAATAGCAACGTCAATATCTAAACAGGGGAAGATATGCAAAGAGGGACAGTCAACATGGAATGGGAAATCCAAGGGATATTTACTACTAGGTGAGGGCCTACAGAGGTAGCAATGAGGGAAAAGAAACAAAACAGAATGAAGCAGAGCAAGGAAACAAGAGGATAACCAGCTCTGGAAAGATAGGAGCACATGGGTGACTGCAATTCAAGTGGAAAGACCTTTCTTTATCTTTCTCTGAAGAAAATATGGGGCACTATCTCCCTTTGTGTAGTGAGTACTTTCTTTTAGTCTTTGCCCTGCATGAAGCAAATTGGTCAAACAGCCCTGAATCTTGGAACAATAAGTTTATACTGCAACTCTTTAGACATCCAGTTATTTCTTTGATATTTCTGAGGCCAGCACATGATTTATGATTTTGTTTGGCTGGTGAGTTATTTGCCAAAGGGACCTAATCTTATTTAAAAACTTGGCAACTATTCCGCAACAGCTGTATTTTGCATTCACATGTGCTAACCAGACAGCTGCCCTTGGTCAGCCCCTGCAAAGGGACATGTCAACAGGAAGTGAAGGGCTTACCATCTCTTCCAATTGATTCTGAATCTGCCTGTGGACTTCAGCCATCTGGAACAGAACATCCCCTAGAAAAAGCAAGACAAAAAAAAGCAGGGAGTAAGGCAGACCAAAAGGAGAAATTTTAGAAAACGATGCTGTTCTTCATCAGCCTTATCTCTACATCTGCAACTTTGGTTCAAAAAAAAAAAAAATCTAATTTGCTGAAATCTGAGGAATAACTGCTTATTCAGGAACTCATTTCAGATGTACCCAGTCTATTCCTGCAACACATATTGGGGATTTTCATACAGCAAGGTGTAAAGCATAAGTAACTGTCAAGGAAATGCACAAACTTATCCTTGACTCCACAGCATGTGTGTCTTGATAGGACCAGGACATAGGTTACTCAGTTCCAATCAGTGCAACAGGAGAGGCCAATTATCCCACACCAGGTGCCAGCTGAAGGCTCTCAGTACAAACAGACAAAAAAAAAAGCATTTCTCAATTCTCTGGAAGCTAGTTATTTCCTTAAGACCCTTATTCAGCAATCTCAAAGCAGGTGGATCTATGAAGTGATGCCTTGACAAAAGTGGTGCTGCTGAAAGGGTGACCTGTGTGATAAATGGGCTGTCCTGCACCTCAGCAGCATCTCCCTCTCACACCTCTTGGTCCACCCCCTTCCCGCATAAAATTCCTTGCCTTCAGAAGCCTCCTTCCATTTCTCCCTCCGGGAGCTTCGGCAGAAGCAGCACTGCTGAAATGGCGGCTCTGGGACAGCCCAATTATAACGGGAGCTGGATAAAGAGTTTCTGGTGGGCACATATGGTCCACAGGCCTTATGTTTGACACCCTTGGTCTATTCCATTATAACAAAGCCCATACAACTGTTCCAGGACCAGCATTCAGAGCGTAATACCATAGTCTTTCGAGACAGAAGGTTGCCACCAACAACTGATGAACTGAAAACCTGTCCCCTTACCCCTCGCATGTTCAAGGTGTCATTGTGAACCAAATACCCTTAACTATGGTAAGATTTGAGGCAGAACAGAATTCCTGCTTTCAAGTACATTCCTGCCTTCTGCCAACAGTTCAAGGTAGTGTCTGCTGCTACCAAGACACTAAGAATAGCAAGAGGTAGGTAAACAAGACAATTGAGTAATAGATGGAAGATCTCTTGAGAGACTACACCAGAGGTGTATTTCTTTAAGATTTCCAGCATCAACATTTCATTTCAGCAGCTCCCCAGTTACTTAAAAATGTCACTTTCTATAAGAGGCACCTTATTGATCTCCATTTGAGAAATGTGCACTGTAATTTTATATGTACTCTCCAGCTGGAACAATATTATTATTATTACTGTTACTTGTAGAGACAGTATATGATACCATTTGTGTTGTAGAGCTATTCTAGTCTCAGAGCTTGAAGCCATTCCAACTCTGGCTGTGATCCTGTCAGAGCTAATGAAGGTAATCACAGGTCAGACACATTCACCATTTGGATGGGAAGCCCATGCGATCCACTTACAATTGAATTAATGCCTCAATACCTAGTGCTGTGGGGCTGCAGTGAAGCAAAGTGGTCTCTGGATGCAGCCTAATAGATATCATGTTAAAAAGAGACATCATGCTGCACTTTTCTGCCATAAGGTGTGCTGACACCTTTCGGTAAGGATGATTCCATTGCTGTGTGCACTGGAATGTGCCACTTTGTAACAGATTGGCAGTGTTAGCGGTTCCCTATATCCGGCAAAGCCCTGTGGCTATGCATGAAGGTTGGCAAGAGCCCAAAGACCTTGGCTGCAAAGTCACAAAATGACCGACAGTCCAGTATTTTTAGCTTTTGGGTTTTTCTCACCTATATGCAATGTGGCAATAATATTCTGGCTTCAGGATGCAATGAGGATTACTGGAGCGGACTGAACTCTAAAGGCTCTGCAAACACCAAACAATAGCAGCAACGGGTCTCACACAAACCGGAACTCACCCTGAATACTGCCATTCCAACAATTCCATAACCTGCTGGTCATGTAAAAAAAAAAAAATCATACGTACACCAACCATGTTCACTCTGTCCAAGGGAGTTTTATTGCTATCAATGTCACAGTAGGTACATTCACACAACAATGTTACTCTTTCAAGCCCTTCACCCTGAATGTGCCACCACCTCCTTCCAGCCTGCAGGGGATGCAAGCCACATTAATCTGCTTCTCATTCACTTAAGCAGGAAACAGATCGTTGGCCTCTTTAACATGCTCTTCGCACATTTCTTCGAAACGGGAAGTGTGGGACTTCCGGTTTTATTTATAGCACAAATGGCGTCCAGCACTTCTGGGTTTGAGGAAAACATGCTAGGAGTACTGTAAGGCAGTAGCATACCTAGGGGGAGTCAGCAGGGGCAAATGACTCTGGATGGGGGGTGCTGCCGCCATACACTCCCCTTCCCCCTCAGCTACTCAGACTGGCTGCCTGCTTCTCTCGAAACAAAATAAGTGGGCAGTTGCTCCAAGCAATGTGCAATTGCTCCAAGTGATGGCAAGAAGGTTCTCCTACTGTGACGGGTGGCAAGTTCACCACTTGGTGTGGTTGCGTGTTGCTCATTTTTCACTCTGAGAGAAGCTGGCAGCTGCTGTAAACATTCTGCAGCTACTCAGAGCACGCAGGAAGTAATTGTGGTGACCATGTCACTGCAATTATTTCCAGGTCGGGGAGTTGCATTTCAAGGGAGTTGTATTTCAAGTTGCATTTCAAGGGTGGCACAAGCCCCAGGATTGCCGCTGCTATAAGGGACATTTTTTCCTGACAGCGTGTTGCTGCAACAGCTCTGTTAGTAGCATCCAAGGCTGTGCTACCCTTGCATGCAGTGAAAATGTAAATCCAGAATTAGAGTGCAGAGTATTCTGATCAAGTGGGTAAGACAAATAAAATATTGCCCTATCCTGAAATATCCATCTTGCTCTAGCCCCCAACTCCACCCCTGCACTCTGTAGCTTTATATGCCTCAGGTAAGGAAGCTAGAAGCAGCTACAATACAGGTATTGTGACCTTTCAGTGCAGTCCCCAGACACCAAAGACAATACAGGCATCACAAGGCAATTTAAAATCTAGCCTGCCTTTCCCTGTAATTATCAAGTTAGGAAAAACTCCAAGGACTACTTAGTGAAAGCAATTGCCTTTAAGGCACAATATGGTATACCTAAAGTTATCCCTCATAAAATGCTTTTCCAGTGACCTCTGAAATGTTCCAGTGGTTAAGATTTTGTGGCCTTTTTAGCTAGAAACAGTTTTTATACCTCTTTAGAATTTAACCAAATAGGGCTGCTAGGATTTACATTAGTTCTGTAAAGACAGGAATGTGTCAGCATTCGTTGGTAAACCACATCATCTGCATAGGAGAACTGAGATTTTATTTGTAGTATCTCCATTTTAAAAGGGTCTTGAGAAGCAGAAACCCTCAAGAGTTACTGTTTGTTGGCCAAGGCAGCACTAGGCTTGATGGATCTTGAATCCAGAAGTAACTTTCCCATATGTTCTTATTCCACCACACTGCAAGTCTGCTACCATCATCTTAATATTCACATCTTTGATAATGTTAGGCTACGTTGAAGGCATAACATGATGCCTTCTAGCCTGCAAAGCCAAGTTCCAGTTGAAAGTGCAGCTGATCTAAAGCAACATTTTATATAGTACTTTCATCTTATTTTTGGAGCTGGTTCAAGAATGCACATGCAGATACAATAATGCTTATAATGGAAGCAAAAGGGTATTCTAGACGGCAAATGAGGCTGCAAGACTTACCACTGCTATGGCTCTTAATAAATCAAAGCAGTTCTTAACTCTACCAGTCACCTTTTGCAATTATGCACATAGCGTCTGCAGTGTATGGTTTCTTGCCTGAAAGGAAAGGTCTGGGGAAAAGGTTAAAGCCGCAAAACCTACAGGAAATTGCTCTCTGGTTGAAATGCAGAAATAATGGGAAGTGCCTGGTTCTTGTCGTCAGAAGCAGAAAAATGATGTAATGCAATGGACTCAGCTATGATTTCTTCCACCAAGTCTGCCTTCAAATTCCAGCATGTCACACTACCTTTGTGTGTGTAAATCTCATGTAGTCAGAATATTCACCTGCAAGTTCTAAAGCCTCAATAACCACAACGACAATCTCTGCAGTATCTGGAAAAACATAACTTTTATTGAGAGTTCTGTCTCATAGCAGTTATCCAGATTCCTCTTTCTGCAGCACAGTTACATCCACGAGTATTTATATCAGGACGAGATGTAGCAGCTAACCTTAACCACCCAGACAATAGCTTAGCTGGGGTTTGAATTCAAATCTTTCAATGTTATCTAGTGGACCATATTGGCTCTAGTTTTGTTTTGCTAGTGCAAAAGCCTCTGCAATAGCTTGCAATTATTATGGAGAACAGCTCTTGTTACTGTACTGTCAGGATTCACTAAAGCACTATGGTGGCTGGCCCTGTATAGAACCAGGGAAAAGACAACACATTCCAGATGCATGACAGAAAAGAGTCCGAGATAGGAACTTTTTCCTATCCAGCCCACAGAAACTCTAAATTATCTTAGCCTTGAAAAACACAGTTTATGGTTTTGTTCAAAATTTACAACTCAAAATTTAAGTGCCCACAGGTCAGTACTAATCAGACTATGGAGGTGGAAAAAGGGTTATCTCCATGAAAACCAGACCCACTGCGGGCAAGTAAATATGAGCCAGCATCTTAAAGCAAAGACATCATTGCTGCAATTTTTTACCATGCCATATGGTTAGTTTCGAAGAGAGGTTTTCTGAGACCCTTGAGCATGGTTTCAACGCTATAGTTACGTGCCATGCAACTGGGGCATGGGGCATCTGGAGCCAATAACTGGAACTATTTTAAACCTAGTGACCAGATTGACAAAAATATATTTTTCATTTTAAAAAACAAAACACAAACCACATCTCATCAGTGGAGAGTTCCTGCAGTCTTCTATTTTTAGTTTGGGTTTTTTTAAAGGCCAAAATGCTTATACTGTAAAATGAATGCTTTCAGCATATACTTCTCAAGGAAGCGGAAAATTCAAGTCTGCTTTTTGAGTTACGATCATTGCCATGATGCTCAAATTCTATACTGTGTGTGAGAGAGACTTTAGCATTCCTTTTAACAAGGAAGACCCGACAAAGATGAAAATGTGCTAGTGACTTCAAAAGAGGGGAGCTGTTTTCTTTCACAAATTCTGAGGATAGGCTTGGAACTCTGCACGTCCCCATTGCAACTGTACAAGCCAAGCTTCTTTTGCATGGAAGAAGTCAAAGAAGGCTCAAAATTGGTCTTTTTCCTTATGTG
The DNA here is from genome assembly GCF_035046505.1 of Tiliqua scincoides. Classification (NCBI taxonomy): domain Eukaryota; kingdom Metazoa; phylum Chordata; class Lepidosauria; order Squamata; family Scincidae; genus Tiliqua; species Tiliqua scincoides. Next base: position 150,058,781 of record NC_089822.1, read on the forward strand.
TTTCGGGGGCACTTTACAATGAGCAATCCTCTTTTTATACTTAAATTGCTCTATTGATCTGTTAAGGTTTCTGACATTATAGGAGGCTACCACCTGCCAAGATACACCTACCAGCCACAATGAACTGAGATCAGTGTTCTATCAATGTGTTTGGAAATTAAAAGAATGGTACAGAAAGCCGTTTGGTGTTCCAAAAGCAGCCTGCAAGGAAGAAACTGTCTTTTGTTTGACTTTTAAGGGTGGCTGGAAGGAGGAGGCTTGGGAGGTCCCATGTGAAAGCCCATGTGAAAGTTCCTCCCACTCCTATGCAGGTATGCTGCAAGCTCTTGCTGCCCAAGACAGTTTGGCCTCGCAAGGTATACAACTCCCATGTTCTCCAAACAAAAGGAAAACAAAAAACAAGCTCTGTTAGCTCCCAAAGTTCCTTAAAATGTCAAAATTCACTATACAAGTTGTACATATTTGTTTCGTACAATTGGGGTGGTAGGGAAAGGGAAGAGGAAAAATGTTGCAAGAAGGATAGAGAACAAAAGAAGATACACAAGGGAGAACTGGTGTGAAGAAGTTCGCATCCAGTCTGTCAGTCACCAAAGCCACATAACCCCCTTTGTGGTTTTGGATCTTCTAACGCAGCAGTTCTCATTTTTTATTTATTTTATTTTTAATATATTAGACTTGTTGCTCACAGGGTGTTACTGTGTTTGGGGAAATGTTACAGATCTATACTTTTAACAGGCTACTATATATATGCTTTAAACAATTATAGTCAATGGGGCTTACTCCCAGGTAAGTGTGGATAGGATTGCAGCTTTTGGGGTATTGGAAGCATTTTAAAAAAAACAGATCAGCAACTGCTTGGGAGGGGTTTTCTTTATTTTAAATAAAATTTTTAAACTTATGCTTATTGTAAATAATTCATTAATCAATTTCATTTGGTTCTGAAATATGGAGGGGGTATTATTACAACCCCTGCTAATTGGGTAAGAGTCACTTTTCAAGTGGGTGCCCCTTTTTTTTAGCTGGGGGAGAGTAACTGGCCCACCTCACCCCAGCACTGTCTGTTCTAGTGGCTGTCTGCTGGTATTCATTTGCATCTTTTTAGATTGTGAGCCCTTTTGGGACAGGGAGCCATTTAGTTATTTGATTTTTCTCTGTAAACCGCTTTGTGAACTTTTAGTTGAAAAGCGGTATATAAATACTGTTAATAATAACAATAATTTCCTACTTGATGATGTCACTTCTAGTCATGACGTAAGTTTCAGTGGGCCCCAACAAGTTGTCATTCTAGAAGGGGGTCCTGGTACTAATAAGTTTGAGAACCACTGTTCTAACAGGCACTGAAACATCATAACCTCTTTCTGTAGCCAAAAATGGTGAGAAGTGTATCTGGTTTTTAATGAAAGTGGAGGCTTTCAAGATTCCTCAAAAACTGACCAGTTCTGCACTTTATTGCACAATAGCATCTAGGCGATATAAACAGCTCTCCCTTGCAAGAGAGCAATGTGTATTTAATTGTTATCAATAATTATAGCACATCTTCCCATACAATTGTGCCCAAGGCAACTAAATATATAAACACTAAAATACAATAATCATAAAACAAAATGAAGATAGAAACACATCAGCAGCAAACACAGCAGGCTGAAATTAGGTATAAAAATCAACATCTCAACAACATTTCGGAGTTCAGTATGCAATAGCAAGGTCAGAAATCAGAAGGCGTTTGACACGGTCCCTCACCAAAGGCTACTGAAAAAACTCCACAGTCAGGGAATTAGAGGACAGGTCCTCTCGTGGATTGAGAACTGGTTGGAGGCCAGGAAGCAGAGAGTGGGTGTCAATGGGCAATTTTCACAATGGAGAGAGGTGAAAAGCGGTGTGCCCCAAGGATCTGTCCTGGGACCGGTGCTTTTCAACCTCTTCATAAATGACCTGGAGACAGGGTTGAGCAGTGAAGTGGCTAAGTTTGCAGATGACACCAAACTTTTCCGAGTGGTAAAGACCAGAAGTGATTGTGAGGAGCTCCAGAAGGATCTCTCCAGACTGGCAGAATGGGCAGCAAAATGGCAGATGCGCTTCAATGTCAGTAAGTGTAAAGTCATGCACATTGGGGCAAAAAATCAAAACTTTAGATATAGGCTGATGGGTTCTGAGCTGTCTGTGACAGATCAGGAGAGAGATCTTGGGGTGGTGGTGGACAGGTTGATGAAAGTGTCGACCCAATGTGCGGTGGCAGTGAAGAAGGCCAATTCTATGCTTGGGATCATTAGGAAGGGTATTGAGAACAAAACGGTTAGTATTATAATGCCGTTGTACAAATCTATGGTAAGGCCACACCTGGAGTATTGTGTCCAGTTCTGGTCGCCGCATCTCAAAAAAGACATAGTGGAAATGGAAAAGGTGCAAAAGAGAGCAACTAAGATGATTACGGGGCTGGGGCACCTTCCTTATGAGGAAAGGCTACGGCGTTTGGGCCTCTTCAGCCTAGAAAAGCGACGCTTGAGGGGGGACATGATTGAGACATACAAAATTATGCAGGGGATGGACAGAGTGGATAGGGAGATGCTCTTTACACTCTCACATAATACCAGAACCAGGGGACATCCACTAAAATTGAGTGTTGGGCGGGTTAGGACAGACAAAAGAAAATATTTCTTTACTCAGCGCGTGGTCGGTCTGTGGAACTCCTTGCCACAGGATGTGGTGCTGGCGTCTAGCCTAGACGCCTTTAAAAGGGGATTGGACGAGTTTCTGGAGGAAAAATCCATTATGGGGTACAAGTGATGATGTGTATGCGCAACCTCCTGATTTTAGGAATGGGTTAAGTCAGAATGCCAGATGTAGGGGAGAGCACCAGGATGAGGTCTCTTGTTACCTGGTGTGCTCCCTGGGGCATTTGGTGGGCCGCTGTGAGATACAGGAAGCTGGACTAGATGGGCCTATGGCCTGATCCAGTGGGGCTGTTCTTATGTTCTTATGTTCTTATGTTCATGTTATAATTTTTCAATTTAGTCCATAATTAACACCATCCATTAAGATGTTCAAAATCACCTGTCATCTTGAGAATGTGCTAAGTCATCCTAGTCTGATAAGTACAGAAGCAAGAGAACCAACTTCAATCAATCTACAGGGGGTGTAAGCCATCACAGCTTCCAGTGTTGCTACCTGAGCCAGGTGTATTCAAATTAAATGCAAGCATCAAAGTTTACCACCACACAGAAAGCCATGAACAGTACCAGAAACCTGCTACACAGAATCTCATTGAAACAAAACAGATGCAATGTGTGTCTAGTTCAAAGTGAAAGTCTAGTGGAGCATACAATTCCATCAAGAGATACTGAATTTGGGGGTGCTGATACAGTAGTAGCCACTATGCAAGGTGATCAAAGACAGACAAGGAATGTTTGTTAATACAAGATGTCATGACCACTAAAAGCACTTATATGCACAGTCCCTATTCCAGCAGGGGATCACTCTACCATTATAAAGCAAAATGGAACCAGCAGTCAAGGCCATCAAGATTTAGTGATCGATGAAAAACTGAGGTGCCGGTTTTGCCTACTTCTTGGTGTCAACGGTTTACAACGAGCAATGCACTTCTGTCTGAGCAAGCACTATCCAGCTGCTGACATTTGATGGAATGTGAACAAAACGGTAACATGCAAAGTCTATTACTAAAATGGAGGGCGTGCATGATTTCAAACGGACATATCAAATAGCAACAAAACTGGACAAGTGGCACAAACAGAAATTAGTTATACATTCAATGTATTTATATACCACTTTTAAACAAAGAGTCCAATCCTAACCTGCACTGGCACAGTGGGGCTGAGTGGCCTATGCCATATCCAGCAAAGGTTAGAAGCAGACTGGAGGTCTCCTCAAGGTAAGGCCATTCGTTCCTTTACGAATTTAACCCAATGGCAGGTTAAATCGCTGGCCCAAGTCCGAGAAGACACATGTAGGGCTTTCAGACTTGGTACAGGGGTTAAGACATGGTGGAGGCATCAAACTCATGTACCTCCACAACAGCATGCATGGTTTTGCACAAGAAAAACAACAGTATGAAACCCAAAGAGTGATGGTTCATGGGTTGCAGAACAGGCTTCCTTGAATGAATACCTGCAGCATCTTGCATGAAAAACTGCTAGTGCAGGTAGGACACAGAACACTGCAATGAACCTTGTTATTGCAACCACAGTGTGGATACTTTAACTCAAACCCATACTTCCCTAGGGAGATTTTTTTTTTGTTCAAGGTAAAAGGCAATTTTCCCACAGTATTACATAGGGAGAATAAGAATAAGAGCTCTCATGTTGATGTTCTTCAGCTACATATAGAGTTCATCCTTCAGTATACCATTAGACCCTTGATAAGTGTGAGTCAGCCCCATTGGAATTTCTCCAACAGAAAGGTTTTATTTGCAGAGTTGCCCCATAAAAGCATGTGGCTGAACTAAACATGTATACTGCCAATATCTCAAGGTACTGTACAGGCTTGATATTGAAGTAAGCTGTTGGGGTCGTCCCCCAGATGCCCTGACCCCTGACGTACCCTAGAGCAGGGACCCAATGCCAAGCGTGGGGAAGCTTCCCTGTCCTTGAGGGGGGCAAAGAGGGTTGGCTCACCCCAACCAGGCAGGGGAGGCTGGCAGGGCAAACTGGTAACACTGAGGGAAACAAGCCATGAACAGGAAAGAGCCTTTTCTGCCCCACCTGGAGGAAGGGGAGGGGTCAAAGGGGGCGGGCTTGCTCCATAAAACAGGGAGGCCAGGGATGAGAGGCAGTCAGTGTGAAGCAGGGAGCTGTGAGGAGAAGAGCTCCTGCTCCTAAGCCAGGTTTGGCAGCTCTGCTAGGGAGGAGGACAAGGGTGCTGGAACCCCCTCCCCCTTCAGCCAATCTGAGGCCTCCCTGGGGGTAGAACAAGCCTGCCCCAGGCCCCTCCAGGGGTAGAACCCTACATAAGCTAACTCCCAATAATGAAGAGCTACCATGTGTTCTTAAGGATGTGGGTGACATTCACTTTTTCATTCTCTTATTGTAACACACTGATTTAATGTAACAGTTCTCACTCACAAAAAAATTCTTTACTATGGGCTGACCCTCACTAATTAGGAGGACTAATTTCACTGAAAGGCTTAGCTGACTAGACTACAAATTAAACCTTATTTCTAATGCTTTGACTTCTCTGTGCCACTGTGTCCATTTTATATAAAATGAAGGGAAGAAGCCCATGGTTTCTAAATTTGCAGAAGGAAGGCAAGGCCCTCATGGATCTTTCATGCAAGTAATGTATCTTAAGACCAAAACATGGGACACTGATTTTTATTTACTTCTTGCATATAAATGCAAATTTACTTGGAAATTTCTTGCTCTGATCTAAAAGATCACCATTTGCTAGAGATATGCCAAGACTCATTTATGACACAGATTCTGCTCCGGGGGACATACTGCTACAGAAATACAACCACCAGGCAACAAATGGTTACAATATTGCTTGGTAATGGATCCAAACAGACCTTTCTCATTGAGGCAACCTGAGAACTACTGATGTTTGTAGAAACCTGTGTACTTATAACTGCCCCCCAGTACCTTCCTCTGCACTGGTTAAATACATCCTCAAAAACCCAAATGTTTATGGCAGTGTTGAGGAGTTGGGGAGGAAAAACTCTTGCTTCACATTTTTAATTTGGCCCAAATTCAAAATGAACAACTTTCAGACCAAGGTTAAAAAGCTCAGTCCCTAAAATTTAAGTAGCAGCTGTTGAATGGATCAAAGCTTTCCATACTGCATTTGAAGAAATCTCAAGGAGTGAGAGTGTGTTAAAAAAAGAAAGAACAAGAGGTTAATATAGTGTACTTTTTTCCTCACCAACTACATCTTTAAAGAAGATCCAGACATCAAGAAACAGCCCTTTGATTCTGTGTAGCTGCTCATCTCCAGAGAGAGAAAAAGAGAGAGAGAGAGAGAGAGAGAGAAAACTAGCAAAGGAAGACTGTGTATATCACCAACTCTAATTCCCAATTACCCAGGCAACATACACAAGGGAAAGGGAAACTCTTTTTAGGGTAAAGACCTAATTAATGGGTACAGGAGAACATACAAGTTCCGTGGCAATCAGCTGGCAACAGACTGCTATGTCAGAGCAGCAGTATCCACAGGGAAATACAATATAATCAGAGGATCCTTTCAGCCCCCATCTAGCCCAAATCTCCTGCACAGCTACACCAGGATTCAGCCCTTCAGTCAAACACACAATTTGCAAATTAAACATGCAGGAGACAGTGTGGCTAAAATCAGGCCAGAAGCAGAGGCCAAATCTGCAGAATAGGAAACTTAATTTCATGTAACAAATTAATAGAATGATGTGGCATTATGAAAGGTCTGTTGGCAAAGTCTGATACAACATCAAAAGAAAGTAAACTGAAAAAGAAAAAGATTGAGGGATTTAGGAGTGGTCAGGGGTGGCTCTACAGGTGAGGAAGGAAACATGCCAGGGGCCCATGCCCACATAGGGATCCATACTTGTGCCCAATCAACCCTTGAGGCAGCAATAGGCTGCTGCTGTCACTGCTCCCCACAGTCATCCAGGGTCCATGTGTATGCTTACAGGGCTGTAGTGGGAAGAAGTGGATCTTTTTCCTTCCAGTGCCATTCCACAGTTCCCAGATGCTGCACTGGAGTGCACCACAGGAAGAAAGAGGCTGGCCCACTGCTGCTGTCTGCCCTCAACTGCCTCCCAATATGCCTCTCCATTAAGTGCCCACCCAGGAAAGCTAACTGGGAAGCAGGCAGCAGAAGGAGAATTCAGATACCATGAAGAATAGTTGGCACATGCTTTTCAGAGCATGGGGGAGAATGTCCTTGGAGGGTTCTCATAGGACTTTTTCTCTGCCCCCCCCCCCAAAGTTGGAGCTGCCATTGGGACTGGTAATATGGGCAGTGTTGAGATTTCTGGGTAATTTTTCCATTCACACGTTTATTTTGATAGCTTTGTGGTCAGTGTTTCTAAGTAGTATGGTAAAACTTTTGCAGCAAATCCTGGACACACCTTATAACCAAAAGCAAAGCACCATTACATGTTTCTATGATGCCTTACACAGGCTCTGAAGCAAAAAAATAGATAAAATTTCCGCCTAAGTTTACAATCAAAAGAGGAGTTGTCTGTTGTTCTTGGCCTAACTCTTCCAAAGAACAATAATTGTATCTAGAAAATTTTGTCTGTTGTTCAATTTATCCAGACTTGAGGTAGATGAAGTCACCCATTATTAGAACTGCATTTTCTAATTTTGCTGCCTCCTTGGATTTACGTTATCTTCTCTTACAGCATGTAACTGGGTTAAATGTTGAGCAATTGGGATAGTTCTATTAAACTTCTATCTTGTACGCATCTCTGGCATGAAGCACCTTATTTGCTCCTACTCTATGTTTCTGGCAGGCAATTATCTCTAACAATAAGGGGGGGATGTAATATCAAAGTCACTTGATGTGTCTAGAACAGGGGTGCTCAAACTTTCAACTTTAGGGATGCTGGACCTTTAACAAGTGTATAGAAGAGAGAATTTCAGCAGGTGCAGCTTGTCATCTGTGGGATGACAAGTTGCACCTGCTGCAGTTCTCTCTTCTATACACTTATTAAAGGTCCAGCATCCCTAAAGTTGAAAGTTTGAGCACCCCTGGTCTAGAACAACGGTTCCCAAACTGTCAGAACCTACAACGCGCCCTCATGCTGCAAATGCAGCACACAGCTCCTGGAAGTGACCAGGATTGATGTCATTTCCAGCTACCGCAGATACTCGCCTATAAGTCGATCCCACAGATAAGTTGAGGGCAGGTTTTGAGCCAACAATCATGGAATTTTCTATGACCTTCGGATAAGTTGGGGGTTAAACTTAGGGGGGGGGTGTCTGACTATAGTTTTGTCTGATTTTACTCCAGGCCAGATCCGAAAAAATAACCCACCACTAATTGTTACCTAAGAACTGTAGTCTCTAACTTATTAAAAACATAGTAAAAGATCATAAGATACATTTTTATTCTTTTTAAATTCTGGTCTTCATCACCTTTTTGTAAGCACTATCAGAGTAAGTGCACTGTAAACAACATACCAGTAAAACAGTGGTTCCCAACCTGGTATTCGTGTACTCCCAGGGACAATCAACAGGACCTTTAGGAGTACTTGAAAAAGAATGGAATAATGGTAGAAAAAGGCAGGTCATGCTCTGGAATGCCTTGCAAGGACCAGCAAGGCAGGAAGGGAGGTAGCTGGTGGGGCTTTCACAGCCAACTAATAGCTAGTTTTTGGTCATCAATTCATGTATGAACCGGTGATTGAAAACCAGCACAGAAAAAAGCTGAAACATAATATGGAAAGTGATCAATCACCCAGAATTTCTCAGCACACTTCTGATGCAAAACTGTGCAAAGGCAGAGTCTTCTGTTCTTCAAACAGATAAAAAGAGAAAACACTGTGATAAATACATGAAGTCTGGGCTTTCATATAGAGGAGATGAGGGCTTGTATTATTAATTACAAACATTTTGCTAATATGAAGAGTACAATTTATGGAAATGGGCTGCCAAGGGATATGCAAATGAAAAAGGTTGGGAACCACTGCAGGAGAACCATGAATCAAATCCACCTTTAAGGTGTCTGGTGTGTTAAGCCAGAAGCTCTACATACAACATACAACCCATAACACATAACTGGGAGTGTGCAATTCAATTCACAGCAGAGAGATGCAGTTGCATATATTTGCAACCCTTTTTACTCAGAAGTAGACCCACTGCTTTCCATGGGTGTTATGCTTAAGTAAGGGTGCATTGAATATATAATAATAATAACAGGTATTTATATACCGCCTTTCTTGGTCTTTATTCAAGACTTTATTCAAGGCAGTTTACATAGGCAGGCTTTTTTAAATCTAAATCCCTATTTAAATAGGGATTTTTACAATTTCAAAGAAGGTTCTTTCTTTCAAGAACTACTACATTCAAGGTGTTTCATTCTGATCTGGCTTCACATTCTGGCCTCCATCCTCCCACGCTGAGAGCAGATGGAATTGCTCGGCTTCAGCTTGTCAGCTGCTCCAAGGTCGCACGGTGCCGGTGGCCTTGAACTGGCGACCTTGTGGATGTTATCTTCAGGCAGACGGAGGCTCTACCCTCTAGACCAGACCTCCTGCCCATTGAATTGTAGCCTGCTTCAAATGGAAAGGAGGATTCCCATCCCAGTGTTTCAAAAAACAGACCAAATGCTTGCAAAGCAGAACCAGGTTGCAGCAGAAGGAAGGAGAATAAAAGGTTAACAAACTGCTTCTAAGGAGCTGCCTGCTGATTGAGAAAGGAAACTTTTCAGAGTTGAAAGCTCTGCCCTCTGATTGACCCAGAGATTAGGCAAAGTGATAATTTGAGCTTGATTACTTGGCAAAAATTTCACTTATTATAGAGTCAGCAATTCTCTTTTTTTCCCCGCCCCCCTCCCACACACAGTGTCAGAGAGATGGCCCTCCTGCCAAAAAGTTTGGAAACCCCTGGTTCAAAGGTTATTAAATGCCAATGCCAATGCCAGTTTGTGTGTAACAAACCTCTGAAGGCCACCTCTGCCCTTCAGAAAAAGCAGTTTTGGGAAGGAGCAATATGAAGTGAACAAACAGCTCTTCCTTGCCTGATTCTTCTTTGTCCCAAATTGCTCCTCAGCTCACCTACCTCCTACTGGTTTCCTAATATATGTAGTAAACATGTTGCTTTTAATTTATAAAGTCTAGTCTGATCTGTTTGGTCTGCCTTAGAAATGAGGAGGACCTCCCACCTCCCCCCCCCCCACAAAAAAAATTTCTATCCCAAAAGAAAAGAGACAGTAAAAGGAAGCAAAATCATCAACAGGAAGTCTCAGTTTTGAGACAGCTATTAAAAGCCCTTACTATAGTCCTGTACAAACCAGTTTAAGACAGTAAAAAGAAAGAACGTAGCAGAATGTTTTGTGCTGCATATCATCAAATGAATGAAAAGCTCTCTTTATTATCAACACTTTTTTGGATTCTTTACATTTAACATAGTTAATGAGTATCTTAAAGTAGCAAAATGGTTCGAAACTAATCATGGCACTATATGAACTGTAAAGATATAGCAGGTTGACAGTTTCACCTCCAGAACACAGGTAGTACCATATTAAACTAGGCAGTGTCACAGGAAAGCAGTAATCCTCTATCCAAATAAATTATGTGGCCCACGTAGGAGAGCAAAGCTAGAATCTGGTAAGTGGTGCCATTGTGGCATCAAAGTCTAAATGATGTTCCAGGCATATTCAAATGATAACATATTCACTTTGTTCCCCATGTTATGTTTTCCTAAAAACCCATTACCACTTGGCTTCTTTTCAATCTTGGAAAAGAGAGGCTACCTCAGTTGCCTGTCACAGGGCAATGAAGATTCTTGCTTGCTGCCTTCTGACCCAAAGAAAGATGGGGGGCGGAGCTAACTTTCAGCGAAGTTGCAGTGAACTTTGGGGGTTCCCGAAGAGACTGCGAAATAGATGTTTTCATGTGCCTAAACAACTAAGGCACGCTTCGGTGCCAGGAAGACGGTACGAAGAGCTGAGAGCTTGGACTGGGGGTCCTTAGAAACAGGCAATTTCAAGGATTTCTCTCTGTTTTGCTCTGTGCTGAAGCATATCTATCCCGGGCGACATCTTTGAGAAGCTCGGAGAGCTGAAAACCCGTCCTCCCACAGCCTAGATACAACATTGCAGCGAAAAAAGCTATTAAGAGTGAGTGAACTTGGTTCGCTAAAAAGTTTTACTGAGAACTGTAAGTAAGAAGTCTGGAGGAGGAGGAGGAGATAATTCAAGATTATTCACGCTGGCCATTAGCCACCCAGGGGGGGAATAGGTGAATTGGTATTTCCCCTGCTGGAGTAAGTACAAGATTTATTTTTTTTTTAATGGTATGTACCGAAGAGAAATAAATAAGTAATCTTCAACGAAGGAAATAAAGTCTACCTTCATTTTCCCAGCAAAAAGCCTTTATTTAAGCCTGGACACTGCTGGTTTCGGTTTTGGTTTCTCAGCAAGAGGCTTGAATTATTTTTTTTTTCCTTTTGGTCATTTAAAGGTATACTAACCTGACTGTGGATTTGATTGACTTTTTTTGGATATAAAAATTTGGAAAGTAGCCCTGGATACAAAATTAGAAAGTAGCCCTGCAGGAAGTGGCTTGAGTTGGTGTTGATAAAAATGGCTTTTGAAAATCTAAAAGATGATCATGAAAGCCAGGCCTTGTTGGTGGACTTTCTGATGGATTTTAGAAGAGAAATGGAGCAACAAGTCAGAGAACTCGCTGAACAAATTGGGCAAATAAGCTCCTCCCTTGTAAACTCGCGGGAACAGATTATAAACAATAGAGAAGAAAAAAGAATGGATCAGATGTCAGGTGAAGTTAAAGAAGTGGAGTATTTTGAAATGGGACACGAGATGGAAGAAGCAATTGTTATAATAACTGGGAATCTTAAGGAAGAAAAAAGACAAAATGTTCAGAGAGCAAGCTGTCTCAAGAAGAGGAAGAATTTATGGATTGAATTCAAGAATAACAGAATGAAAAAGAAAGAAAAACAGAGGGGGGACTTAAGAAGAAAAAGTGGAAGAACCAGTAGGAGGACTAAGAGGGAACACCAATAAGATAGAGTACAAAGTAAACAATAAGAAGAAGGGTGAAATGGTTGAATAATAAATAGAATTTTTTTTAAAACATATTAAATTAAAATAGATGTAAATGAAAATTTGAAATATAAATATTATGGAAATTAAGTGGTATTAAGATAAATATTTTATTAATTAGATTAAACTAAAGTGGATGAAAAGGGAATTTGGAATATAAGCATTTGTGAAAATTAAAGTGGTAAATATATGAAATAAATTAGATGGAACTGTAATTTTGGAATATAAGTATTGTGTAAAATATAGTGGTATTAAGACAAATAAAAGGGTTATTTTATAAAAAAAGAAGGTAAATAAAATAAATTATAGATGTCAATTTATTTTGGAGAAAAGATTAAACCTGTATTTTGGGTTAATAAATATGTGGTGGATAAGCAAAGTATAATATTATTGTAATTGGAGATATTTGTTTTTAGATGTGATATTAGAAATTAAGAATCAGATAAGAGATTGTATTTTAGAGGTTAGTTTAGTGATAAGAAGAGTCTATAAGTAAAAATTTGAAGCCTTTCTTGATTGGATAGTTATGGAAAATGATGTATAACATGTTATAAGAGATATTGAAGGAGGTAATACCATGGTAATCGGAGACTTCTGTTTTAGATGTCATATTAGAAATTAAGAATCAGATAAGAAAGATTTTATTTTAGAGACTAGTTTAGTGGTAAGAAGAGTGTATAAGTAAAAGTTTGAAGTGTTTTTTTTATGATGGGATAGATAAGGTTAGAGGAAAAATATGGAATGTTAAAGTATTAACCAGTTGGGTTAAAGAATATGATAATTTTTGTATTGATTATTAATTTCGTTTGGATTAATGTTTGTTGTAATCGATGGCCACCACCCTCATGTGTAACCTATGTAGTCCTATCCCTAAGTCTATCCAATTTTCCTTACCTGTATCTGTAATAAATAAATAAAGCATTAGATAAAAAAAAGAAAGAAAGATCTGTGCATTTAATATTCCACCTCTGCAACTGCACCTCCTGCACTGCCACCACTGCCAAGGGCTTGGGAAGAGCAGCCAAGAGGACAACCTCATTCAGTCTGTTCTTGTACTGGGTCTATACACAGTACTATGTAGGGCCGAAGACACGTGCCAGGGAATTGTAGTATTTGGTGTGACTTTACCAGTATGCTTTCTATTAGGTTCCCTCAGCCTAAGGGTTCCAAGCTTCAAGATCAATAAAGACACTTGATATCAATATGTGAGCAGGTGCACATGCATGCCAGTCCCCATGCTTGTGAACAGGCTGGCAACCTTCAGTCTCGAAAGACTATGGTACAAGCCTACAGCACCCGGTATTCCCAGGCGGTCTCCCATCCAAGTACTATTCAGGCCTGACCCTGCTTCCGAGATCAGATAGAGAGACCAATGATCTGACAATGCACACAATTTATTTTGATGTGCTGCAATGAAAGCGAGAGTTGACCATAGCTACAATGTGATGGGGAAACTGTCTGGAAGCAAGGTCTGAAGTCACTGCTGGACAGGGCATGACTGCTTGCTTAAAAATACATTTTCCCAATGTTAGATTCATGCAGGCCACATTTAATGTAGGCTCAATTCAAATGAATGTTTGCAATTTGAACACATACCTGACAGCAGCAGATTGTGTAGAATACAGTGCCATGATGGTGTAGTTCTGGTATTAAACTTAGACCTGGAAGATCCAGGTTCTAATTCCCACTCAGTCATGAAACTTCCTGAGTGACGGGCCAATCACTTCTTCTCTCAGCCTCACCTACCTCACAGGGTTGTTGTGAGGACAAAAAGAGGGGAGGAACTATGCACACTACCCTGAGCTCCTTGGAGGAAAGGTGGTATAAAAATATGAAAAATAATGATCCTGCAGTGTGACAGTCAGTGTCCTGGATCTAGAACAAACTTACAACATGGATTCACCCCATTCCTTCCCTCCACAAAAGGTCTTTCCTGTTTAGAAGACATTGGAGAATTGACTGTTTCCATTAGTTTCTCTCCATCCCTTTTTAAAAAATATAGTTACATTTATTGTCTGACATGGCAGTATAGCATACATGTATATTAATTACAAATGAAAAATTCCCTCTGGATATTGCTCCCTGTTCCTAGGCTTTAGTGTTGGTTCTTCTATGCCAGGAGTGTCCAAACTTGCTTAACATAAGAGTCACATAGAAGAAACTTCAGATGTTTGAGAGCCAGAACATTTAAGAAGTATTTAAATTCTTAAAAATATTTACTCAGTTTTAACATTAAACTTCAATTTTAATCCAGTGGACTCTCAGTTTATACCTGGTAAATACTTACCTTTTATATAGTGATGCTGAAAGAAGCTCAGTCAACAAATTTCTGAGAGCAGCACATTATATATCAAAGAGCTATGTGTGGCTCATGAGTCATGGTTTGGCCACCCCTATTCTGTGCACTCCATTGGGTACAATATATATTGTGTTCGTTCTCTCTCTCTCTCTCTCTCTCTCTCTCTCTCTCTCTCTCTCTCTCACACACACACACACACACACACACACACACGTACGTATGTACGTACATACATATGAACATATGTACGTACACACATGCTTTGGTCCCCATCAATTCAGTCAGCAGCATTGGCTCCCACAGTTCCTGGAAACACCCTAAATTATTATGGTGTTTGTCCTTCCCTTCTGCTGCCAATCAGATGCCACACCCTTTTGGCCCTACCTGCCTTTGTAAAGGAAATACCAGCAGGAACCAAGGAACACTGACTTGTAGCTCTTGTGAGCATGAGTTCTACCCATATTTCAAGCAATAAGTCCTGGATTTCCTATAAAAAGATAGGGAGGGGTGCACACATAAGTAACATGCCACCCAGCTTTCTTGGCATTCACCATCTTCAGCTGCAGTCTTTCAGTTCATGAGAGACTTCCAAAGTTGGATACCTTTGAACAAGGGCATTAGACTATTTTCTGGGAGTTGGCTTCCCGTGTACACTCAAGGACAGGAATGCAAACTGAACTGGTTAGGTATGCCTGAGCAACGTAACACAGGTCACTGTAATTATCATTAGTCTGCTGAAGTAAGTGCAGGCCCCTAGTCCGTTATACATCTGTTGTCATATTAACTCCCTTTCCCAGACAAATGACCTTTTCACATTCACTGTGTTTATCACCATGTTGTTTCTGCTGCTACTGAAAAGCAGATACCTGAGACAAGTGCAAATCCAATTAAGAGATTTATTAATCCTCCTGGAGGAGGATTTGGAAGGAGCACTTACAGAAAGGTTTCCAATCTGGGCCAAAGGCAATGACACACACACTTAAGGAAAGGCAATTCAGGCCAATTTGTCTGCACTCACAAGGAAGTACACTTTACACATTAAAACAAGCTGTGAGTGGCATCTATCAAAAAGTTGCATAACCATTACATTATTTCTAAGACATCCACAGCTTTCAACAAGCAAACCTGTCCTACAGCAACTCCTGTACACGTCTTCTGCACCTCCACACTTCTAGCAATTCAGTGAGGTCCTACATTCTGGATTGGACTTATTTGCAAAAATGCCCCAGGCTAAAATAGACGTGATGCAAATGCTCTGTAAGCAGAAGGGAAATCATGTTATACTAAAAATCTGCTGCAAGCGAGTCCATGCCAATGTCTCATACTAATACCATTACAGACCAGCATTTTAGTTCTTCCAGTTAAAATGCAAACCCACTGCACTGAAGACCATTACTATAAAGGACAGGACATTTCGGAGCGAACTGCAGGGGATGAGAAGGGGGACAAAAGACTGTACTGTACCCATCAATCATGATATTTCTCAGGTCAGGACTTGCCAACTTCCTCTCCCACTTCCACCCAGTGTACCAGAAAAAGGCTTTACCTTTTTGAATTGTTATGTGTCACCACTGTTAAAAGCACAGAAGCTATGCTGGGGGGGGGGGGGAAGGTTGGCAACAACCATACCATCTAGATTTCACCTCTGAGAAATATCCTCCAAATGCCTCTTCCCCATAGGAACATCACAGGAGAAAAACACAGCAAGGTTTCCCACTTGTGATCCTGGCCCCTATGCCCCCTCGGGTCAGGACTGCAGAATGCCACCACCATTCCCACTGCATCTGGGGGGGGGGGGTCTTCAGAGGGACAAGGAGGCTGTGCAGCTGCCTTCTTAAGGGCCTATAACATCACTTCTGGTTTTCCCCCGAAAACCAGAAATGGGGTATAAAGACCCTCTGGAGGCTGCATACAGCCTCCTCAGCCCTCCAAAGGCCTCCATGCAGGGTGATGAAAGCCAGAAATGGAGTTTAAAGGGTCTCTAGAGGCCTCACAGCCTCCCCAGCCCTCCATACAGGGTGCTGCAGGGGAGCAGAGGGGAGTGGATGACGGCACAGCACCGCCCCCTCTCCTGTGCCACCTGGGGCATTTGCAAATCTTGCCGCCTCCCAGATTTGCCACTGAAGTTTCCCAAACATGCATCCACATCTTCACAGTAACAACCTACAGCAGTTGATGCACATTCCATGCTGCAAACACAGGCCGAACTACTACTGGGTCTCATCTCAGACAAAACAGGATCAGTTTCATCAGAGTTTTTCCCAAAAAATCAACTAAAAATTAAATCTGCTCATTTTGCAAAAAGACTCGCCTATCCCCTATGCTATGCTTCCCATATAGTTTTACAACTATCATAATAAATGTACAATTGTACACAACCAACAAGAAACCTCACTAAGACCATGGTTGTGGCATGAAAGATATGGCATTTCCCCAAGTACTACACTCATTCAGTTAACAATATTTTGTGCCTGGAGATACTTCATTTCCTCCCATTTCTACTGTGTACAGAATGTGACTGCATGAGTGTCAAGGGCTCTACTGGACTCTCACCCACCCTTTCCCACTGTACCCATCCCCATATATGAAATGCAATTAAGGCAGTTTAATTTTTTTAAGTTATAATTTCAGCACATGAAAGCTTCATTAAATACTATATAATGGAGGAAATCTTACTTCAAAAAATCATGACTAATTAACATCCAACACTCTGGTGCCATAGTGCTGTATATATACCAGACTCCAAAATGTCTCATGGCAGAGGTTCTGATCTAGAGGTTCTAGCGCACTTTGTGTATACTCAAGTTTAATTAACCCATTTATTTATATTGTGTGACCACCGTGACATCTACAGAACTGGACTACATTTTATTTATATAGTGCTATTCATGTGCATAGCATTCTACAGCACAAGAAACATGTCCAGTCACAATATAAAAGACTCACCAATAGCCTGGAGAAAAGGCAGACCTAAACCCACAGTATTTTTCAACCCAGCAGAAATAATTGCTCTTTTTTATGCTTGAAAACCTGTTTTGTTTTCACATTTTTGCCAGTAACTTGGCCCAACCAAGCTCACCTAAACTTGCTCCACCTTTAACTTATTCACCCAAATTGTGAAAACTGTTTCATTCCTTGGAAATCTCCCTTCCCTCCAACTCAGAGATGTCCTGCATCCAATTTAGAACAGTCATTTCCCTTCTTCTTTAGCACTGCCCATGCCACATATGATATATCTTCTATTGTCTTATCAGGTGCTTTTACTCAAAGTAAAACCACACCCATTCGATCAATTTTTTTCCTCCATAGGTCTTTCTAAACTCTTTATATGATCCCCTTAGAAGCAGAAGGAAAAAACTTAGTTCTTCAGGGGTTCTTTACAGTAAAAAATGGACCTCTCTTTCTAATCCCCTTTCAGGTTCTACAGTAAGATCAGGAGATCCCTGAACAAACAACCCAAATAAAAATCTGGGAGAATGGAAAGGTAGTTTTCACTTTGAATGGAGCAAAGTGCACTACAGAAGCATTTTATAATTCGACTTAGATAGGAGGAAGGAAAAACATGATTAAAAATACATGCTAGATCTTACCTTTAAAGACATACAATGCTATGTGTGTCTTCTCAAGTATGCATAGAATTGCGGTCGTAACTAATGGAGAGTGTCTTCAAAAGGAAAATCTGGCATTTCTTTTCATTCAAGTTCTCCCCCTAGATCAGGGGTGCCAAAACCCCGGCCCAGGGGCCATTTGCGGCCCTCAGGGACTCCCAATCTGGCCTGCGGGGAGCCTCCAGTTTCCAATGAGCCTCTGGCCCTCTGGAGACTTGCTGGAGCCCATGCTGGCCTGACGCAACTGCTCTCAGCATGAGAGCGATTGTTTTGACCTCTCATGTGAGCTGTGGGACGAGGGCTCCCTCCACTGCTTGCTGTTCCACATCTGTGATGCAGCAGTGGCAGCAAAGGAAAGGCCAGCCTTGCTTTGTGCAAGGCCTTTTATAGGCCTTGAGCTATTGAAAGACCTCCACTAATTCATATAAGTTCCATCTCTAATATACTAATTTAAGTAAATTTGAAATGTAAATTAATTCTTTTTTCCCCAGCCCCTGACATGGTGTCAGAGAGATGATGTGGCCCTCCTGCCAAAAGTTTGGACACCCCTGCCCTAGATAATAGTAACTAGCAGGATGTCAGTATGTGCTAACTGAAACTCTACGTAGAGGGAAAGAATTTTAAGCTACACCTAAGAAATGTGACTCAGTTCCAAGGTATCTGTCAAAGTATTTAGCATGAAGTTCCACCCATCTATGCCATAACACAGGTACGCGCATGTATGCAGTGTAACATTCAACCTTCTGCTATTCACCTCCCTCCTCCCTAGCAAGAAAACCTGTATGGCAACATCTTTAAAGAGATGTAAAGTACTCTGCAACTAATGCTCATGACTTCGATGAAAGGGGGGGGCAAAGCATTATCAGACCCTCTCTGATCACCACAGTTATGTGTAAAATGCTGGTCAATTTGTTTCAGGAGTTGAAGGAGCTAAAAGTTTTTTTCTTCTTTTTAATTTGGTGACAATCTTAACTAGCTAAAAATACCTGCAACTGCAGCCAACTTTGTGTCATTTATCAGTCAGTAAAAGCTACTTTTTCTAGTTCTCCCAATTACAAGTGGAAGATGAACAGTGAAATCCTATGCATGTCAACTCAGAAGTACATTGAAT
The DNA here is from genome assembly GCF_035046505.1 of Tiliqua scincoides. Classification (NCBI taxonomy): domain Eukaryota; kingdom Metazoa; phylum Chordata; class Lepidosauria; order Squamata; family Scincidae; genus Tiliqua; species Tiliqua scincoides. The sequence continues at coordinate 150,077,511 of NC_089822.1, forward strand.
ACAATGGAACTTACACCCAGGCAAGTGCATACAAGACTGCAGCCTAAATGAAGGGATGGAAAGTAAACTGCTTATTTAAAACAAAACTAGTCAGTAAAATTAATTTACAATAGCTACTGTCTGGGGCTCAACAATTCTCCCACATTCAGAATCCCAAACAAGCCCAGTATGTATGTAACCCTTGCCCTGACTTCAACCAATGTGACCAGAATACAAGTATGCATTGGCGGAACGTTTTCTGTGCAAATGATATAAAAAGAATTTCTGTAGTCACTGTGCTTCAACTGTATGTTGAGATCACTTGTGCACATCAAGGCTCATCAGCAACACAAATTAAGGAATGTGGGTCACTCTGTAAAAGGCAAGATGCTGTAATGTATATAGCCATGGTTCAGTACACACACACACACACACACACACACACACACACACCCCTACCTGTTGTTCAGAAACACATTCCCTCTGTGAAAATGGTTGAGTGTGCACAACAGCTAACATGTTTGAATGCTGAAGGATATGCACACTGACTAAGTCAGCACACACACACACTTTAAGATCTGCAAAAACGGTCCATAGCTCCCATATAGTGCCCCAAGTTGTAGCAGCCGAGCCTTAACCCTTCAAGCAAGAAGTCAAATCCTCCAGTGTTTCTCAAACTGTGGGTTGGGACCCACTAGGTGGGTCACGAGCCAATTTCAGGTCTGTCCCCATTCATTTCAATATTTTATTTTTAATATATTAGACCTGATGCTACCACGGTATGTGACTGCATTTGGGGAATGTAACATTTGAGGAAATGTTACAGACCTGTACTTTTAACAAGCTACTATATATATTCTTTTAACAATGATAATCAATGGGGCATTCTCCTGGGTAAGTGTGGGTAGGATTGTTAAAAATTTTCCTGCTTGATGATGTCACTTCCGCTCATGACATCACTTCCAATGGGTCCTGACAGATTCTTATTCTTAAAAGTGGGTCCCGGTGCTAAATGTGTGAGAGCCACTGCTCTAGACGTTCAAAGATTTCCAACTAGTGGAAAGATATACAATACATTATCTCTTAGATTTCTCTCAGTCAGAAAAAGCAACATATTTAAAAGATTATTCACCCACAAGTAAAGGAAAACACAAAAAGGACACAGAACTGACATTTTTCTCTGCAGGGTGCTTTTAGTAAATAAAAAGCTCAAAGCAAAACAAAAACTTTGGCTCTGCTGCCCTGCAAGGTGAGAGAATGGAAGTCACACCTTCCTTCCTTCTTAGTGCAGGAGATGTCATTTATCTGCACATGGCTGGGATTGGACCCAAGTGAGCAATTGACATGCGGCAAGCCAGAGTACATCAAATAAGTATCAGATTAGCCAAGGGTCTGGAAAGATTTTTTAGTGTCCTGACAGCCTTTAGGAGAATTCACTAAATCCTCAATAGAGAGTTTATTGGAACCAGAAGGAACTAGAAGGCACACAGATTGAGAATGATGGGGGAAGGGATATTTAAACTGAACAACAAGGAAGAAATTAGATGTGTGTGGTTTCTTCATGGAGAGTAGAAAGCCTATGTAAAAATTTCAAGAAAATTCAAACAAACTTATTAGGTTGACAAGAATTTACTTGAAAGAGTAACACTTGCCAAAATGTCTGGGTTTTCAGGATGTGTGTGAAATCTTGTGCAAGAATGCTATACCCAATACATACTACTTTTCCAGACACACACACACACACACACACACACACACACACACACACACCAGCAGTAAGAAAGGAGTAGGTGTACTAGGCATCATGAGTCTGGGTGACCTAAAGGTGTTCAATGTTCTACAAGATTGAGGATGAGAATGTCTACCCCAAGTGTCACAATTTGAATGTAAAGAGAACATTCTACCATGCCCTCCACATGTTGTTAAGCTGCATCTCGTTAGAAAGAACTGATATTATATTCAGGATCTCATTGGAAAGTCCTGATTTACATTCAGGTAAATGAAGGTATCAGGACTTTACCTTCAGGTAAATGAAGCTTAGAAAGCCATCTTAAAAGCCATGTCCTCTTCAAGCAGTACAAAAGAAAAGGAGATTTATGGATCAGGTTATGGAAGAATTATATAAATTACAATTGCCTCAGAGTGTAACAGAAGTCTTACATCAGCAGTATTCTACATTTTGCAAGAGATTCAAAATTAAAATGCACAAGATTCTTAATGTTATTAACCCATTACAAGTGTTGTCATGTTCATTATATAAAGTGGATTCTTTACTTATATAAGGTTGCAAACCTATCCACACTTTCCTGGGAGTGAGCCCCATTGACTACAATGGGACTTACTTCTGAGTAGACATGCTTAGGATTGGGCTGTAAGTGATTTTTCAGGTTAACAAAAGATGGGACAGAAATTAAGTACTATAGTAGGATCCTTGTAAAAATTTTCCGAAAACATAACCATGTCAGAATCCAGATTGGAGGGCAACAGTTATGCAAAACACACGTCTGTGGATTACATTGCCTGCATTCTTAGCCTTCAGCCAAGCTGCTTCCGCGGAAGAAGCCCTCGGTTCAGTCAAACAATTTTCATCAAGGTCCCAGTTGCCATGACAACAGCGGTGGTGGGGGTCAAGAACCTGGTTTCCTTTGCAGGCATACTAACCCTTTCTTCATAGGATTGTGGCTTGTTTGAGTGAGATACTGTTGATCTGGACCAGTGACTTGCCCCTCCTGGCTCTAAAACAGACAATATCATATGGGCAATGCCACAAACAAGACCCAGTACTCTTTTACTCCAGCTAAAACTTGAGTGAATGGAAACAGAGTGGGACAATTTATACATCATGGACAAATGCAATCCTATGAATGCATCTCAAGAGTCTTTTTTAAGATAATTCTTAAAATACACATTCAAGACACTCAGTCTTCACAGAGCACTAGAAGACAATTAGAATCACCTTCCAAAAAATAAAATATACCAGTCACATAAGAGTTATTTAAGAACAATATATATTCAAGCTATGAAAGATCTGCATTTATTCTACAATCTTTTAATTATTATTATTAGGATAGACCAGGGGTGCCCAAACCCCGGCCCAGGGGCCACTTGCGGCCCTCGAGGACTCCCAATCCGACCCGCGGGGAGCCCCCAGTCTCCAATGCGCCTCTGGCCCTCCGGAGACTTGCTGGAGCCCACGCTGGCCTGACGCAACTGCTGTCAGTGTGAGGGCAACTGTTCAACCTCTCGCCTGAGCTTTGGGAGCTCAACTCCCTCCAAGTGTGAGGGCAACTGTTCAACCTCTTGCCTGAGCTCCCTCCACTGCTTGCTGTTCACATCTGTGATGCAGCAGCAGCAGCAAAGGAAAGGCTGACCTTGCTTTGTGCAAGGCCTTTTATAGGCCTTGAGCTATTGAAAGACCTTCATTCATTCATATAAGAAGTTCCATCTCTAATATATTCACTTACGTAAATTTATTCAAATTTGAAATGTAAATTAATCCTTTTTTTTATCGGCCCCTGACACAGTGTCAGAGAGATGACGTGGTCCTTCTGCCAAAATGTTTGGACACCCCTGGGATAGACCATTCTATGTGTTCAGCATTTCAAAACTTTACTCTGATGACAAGCTAAAACATGTTTTGGCACAAAGTACACTAAAAGTTGCAAACTCAAAGCAAAGCCCCCAACAGTGTCTTCAATTACCACTTCTCTACATACCATGAGTTTTTGTTCTGTATTGTTTATTACCAACACTATGGGTGATTAATATATGTCTATTTTACCTTGACCACACTGTGGGGCAAAGACAGGGTATAAATGTATTAAATGCTTTTTAAAAGAATCTTTTTCCCCTAAGGTGCACATTCAGTTGCAGTTAATCTAGTACAGGGGTGTCCAAAGTTTTTGGTAGGAGGAAGAACATATGGAAGCACATATGAATTGTGTTTCTTGCGTGAATTGTCCACACACTTCTGAAAAGGAACTTGTGCAGAGAAGATCTGCAATCTGGGGTTTATGCAAGCAGTCTGGCACACTCGCCCATGCAAAACCCCTTCCCAAATGTTATACAGCTGCAGACAAAACAAGACAGGAAGCATAACCCACTCATGCTTCTTGTTCCCACACAAGTTTGGAGCTGAATGGAGCCAATCTGCCTCTCAACTGTTTACCCAAAGCAAACAGGCATGTGGCAAGTCACTTGGCTGATCTCAGTGGCTCCAATTCTCCAATCTAAACCAGTGGTTCCCAAACTGGTGGGTCCCTTTAAGGGGAGGGGTCCTGCTCCAATGGCAGCAACAATGCTGCATAGATTGCAGCACTGCCACTGCCAAGGGGCTAATTTCTTAGCTTGGGGGCAGAACTGGCCTCCTGCAAAGTCCTGGAGGCTTGCAGCCCCCTCTGATGTCCTCTGAGGCTTCTGTAAACAATCCTTATCCCTGATCAGCAGCTACTGGCTGACTGAAGATAAGGATAGTTTACAGAAGCCTAAGAGAACATTAGAGGGGGCTGAAAGCTGTAGGAGTTTGGGAACCACTGATTTATACAAATCCAAAATGCAACTTCCTATACAAGCATACCTTCTTCTTTTCCTAAGCAACATAAATTTTATAGAATTCTCACAACTAATACAGCATCCACACATGAGCCACTGAGATGTGGAGCCATGGGAGGGAGAATGGATCTTCCCAATTCCAAATGCACGTGTTCTTGGGAAGTACTACCTAACACCATGTACTTACACTGCTATACATATTATTATTAAGAACATTTATATACCAGATTTTACCAACAGTTGCCACTGGAAAGGACACCATGCTGAGGTGAAAAGGGATAGCTGTTCCTCCTCTGCTGACTCCCACTGACTAAAGCTGTTTTCCCTCTGCACCTTTAAAAGGTGCCTCTTTGCCCATGTGGAGCTCAATAGGGTTACAATGCTTAGAACGACATTCTCTGTTTCCAAAGTGTAATTCAAAGTTGGGCAAGGAAAAGAAACCAAAACTAGAAAAGTTATCTGTGCGACTTGAGTGTGACTTGTGAGACCCACTATTCCAATAATAAATATTAAGAGCTTAATATGTGTTCTACAACACTTGTAGAGCATTTTTAACATTTTTTGGTAACGTTGTCAGAACAGCCCAAAGAGTAAGGCCAGAGTTACTTGTTTTTAACTTTTATAAGCCATCTGACAAGCAGTTCCAAAAGGTGGGAATTAGTACTAATAAATTTTCAAAACAAACAAGCACTTACTTCATACTTGGTTTCTTTAAATAGGCTCCACACTATAAACTTAGATTACAGTTGAGAAAAGAGGCAATATATACAAGAGGCCTCATATCTCTGTTTTACTGAACATTCACTCTAGGCAAGTTTATCCCTTTGCTGCTTATTCTCTTATAATATGCTTATCTTGCTCTGGGAGGACAGAGCATTGCTTGTGACATCATCCCTCTCTTTTTGGCAGCCATCATCTTAGCTTTTAGACTTTGGCATGTGCTTGTTTACATATCATGAGCCAAAATTCTACATACTCCAAACTTCAACTAGAGGCTTGAAATGACATTTTGCTGACTATATGATAACAAAATAAACATCACAGAGATAAAGAAAAGGAGGGAGAAAGAGTTCCAGTGTCATAAAGCATTCAACACAAGTGTTTCATCAGTGAATAAATAGGACAAACCTAGTTAAAAAGAAAAACAAATCCAGGCATTTGCTATCTTCACCAAGAGCAGTGTTGATTTTTACACTATTGACCATGTTTAGTATTTGTCCCTTTGACCTACTGTGCTCCACAGTTTTGTAAAGAGCAAAATCCAACTCCACTACAAAAGAACAGTGAATACTTTGTCATTGACACTTTAGGGTTACTCAAAAACAGCATAAATCCAAAAATTTGGGAAGAGCCATACCTCAGTTGTGCAGCACATGGTTTGCAAGCAGAAGGTCCCAGTTTCAATTTGCCAGTATCTTCAGTTACGGCAGAGAGATGTTTGCCTGAAACATAAGAAATTGCCGTATACTGTATTGGCCCGTCTAGCTCCATAGGATCTACTGGTAGATGGGCCAATGCAGTATAAGGCAATTTCTTATGTTCCTAACCTAGCTTTATGGAAGCAGCACTTGCTGATAATCCTAAAAAGTCCTACTCCCAAGAATGAGATGCAGCACATCTGTGGAAACCCAATGTCTTGGATATGGTATTCCTCTTTAGTGGAATTTGCCACTTTGAGCCCTTATAGTTCTATTGACAGCATTAAGGTGCTTGACTTACCCAGTTCCTTAGATCCTTGACTTTCACTGGCCAATTCTCCCATTTTAACCAGAGCATCAAAGTATCCCTTTGCTGCATATGTCACACCTAGAAAATGAAAAACACATATTATGGCCATATTCAATTTTACATCAATGCTGCTTTGCACCCCTATGACACAAGTGTTCCCTTTATTGTGATCCCTTTTTGGGAGAAGGGCGGGATAAAAATAAAGTTTTATTATTATTATTATTATTATTATTATTATTATATGCCAGCCAATTCTGCTCACAACACAAGTCTTCTTCCCCTTTGATTCCCCATATTGCATTGTGTTAATATTAGCTACAACACAATATGATGCTAACAGAAAACAACATACCCACAAGATACCCACAACCTGCAGGTAGGTCCTGTACTGCTATTTGAAAATTTTTACTACACAAATGCTAGTGTTTCCACAAATTCCTGGTAAGGTGGAAACTATTGTTCCTTCTACACCAAGTCATTCTCCAAAACTAGGGAAAAATTGGATTCTATATTACTTCAGTCGCTTTGCAAGGTCCTAGTTATGCTATCATACTTACAACACTCAATTTTAGCATGTGGGGTCTGTATTATAATATATTAAGAATTACAACCTAAACTGGGTTAATTTGACACTGATCCATTTCATGGTTGAATTTCATCTAGTGGTGCTGCTTAGCATTACCTAATCCAGTCACTGTTTTTAAAGAAGGGACTGGCAATATAAGTTTTTTTAACTATCAAACACAAATACATGGAACAAGACAGATATAATTAAGAAGTGGGCATAAAACATGAGGAAGAATGTTGAACAAGTCCAGAAGAGAGATTGGCAACAAGTATAATGACAGAGATTTGATGTTAGCTGCACTCTTTGTTGTCACACACTGTGTTGTAAAGCTCTGTGTCTAAAACAGACATCTTTATGGTAGTTCAAAGAGAAAATTCAACGAAGTAGGTTTCCAGTACTGGCTCCAGAAATCATAGATTTCAAGCCTAGCCCAAGACCTCCTGGTCTATGGGAAAACATGCCCCTCACACCACCTCAATCCCTTCCCCCAATTCCACCTCTGCACTTCCAATTGACCTGGAGAAGGGTGCATTTGCACATCCCACCCTTTTACTTACCAGGAGCACCGTCTGGTCCATGCCACTTCCATCTGAAATGAAAGCAGTGCAGTCCAGGTTCCCAGACTGCACCACTTCCACTCCTACCAAACAGTGCGTACCAGGTAAGCAGCAGATTGTGTTCCTCCAGCTCCCTCTGGATACAGCACAGTTCCTCCAGCCCTATGCTGGATACAGCACAGGCCATGTAGACTGGCTGCATCAGTGTAGGTTAGGATTGAGCTGCCCATCAGATAAGCAGGGGGTTCCTCTTAATACCATGATTATGCTACACATATTTTAACACCTTAGAGTTGTATGTTCTAGCAAGTGCCATCAATTTACAAAGCTTGTCTTTTAGCTGCCTTTCATAAGGATCCAAATCAGAAGTCAGAGAAGAGGGGGGGAAAGAGGCAAGTTTGTTCACACAGGAGACTGCAGATAGAGCATATTTATCAAAGCCTGAAACAGATGAAACTGGAATCTAAATTTTAAATGGCAGTTTTCAGTGATAACTACGGGTGATTTACCAAGGTGATCATATCCTAGAGCAAGTTATTTTTAATATTGCATAAACAGACTGAATAAACTGAGATAATAAAAATAACACCACTCCTGAATGAGACCATCAGAATGAGTTAAACATAGTCATAAAGTACAATTTCTTGATAAGATATCAAGGGGATTCTTTTCTTTCTAAAAAAAAGAAACATAGTAGTTATTACTGATTTATTACTCTAAAAGGTCTACAAATATAATGCAAATATAATGCTTTTGTGTCCTCAAAAGTTAGCATTTAAGCTGAGCACCAAAGGACACCAATTACAGTTTGCTTTGAACCACATACAACTAAAGTACAAGTCCCACTGGCCTCATGTCAGTCTCTCACTCTTCCTCTTCAGTAGATCCAAACCAATTTAAAGCATTACCTTCACACCTTTCAAGTATGAACAGACATGCACTTTTAACATCAGAGTCCACAATTTTTGGCTGGCCTGAAGTCAAATTGTGGTTGTCTATTGCTGCACATTCCCTTCTTGTTTGGCCACTGCATTTTGGGCATCTCAGCCCAGGAAAGCCTGGATTCCCTCTCCCCTTCCCTTCCAGGTAGTTTAGAGGAACTAGTGGAAGAAGAGGTGTGGCAACAACAGAATGAGGTGGGAACCTGTAGTGACAGCCTCCTCTTCAAGCTCTGCTATCACAATCTTTGGCAACAATGCAGAGTCAACCCCCCCCCCAGCTCATCCACCCACTGTCCTTTTGCACCTTTTTCCTCCTCCATCCTTGCCCTGCCACTCCATTTAAAAATAGAGCAGGGCCAGAACAAGGAAGCTGGGAGAAGCACTGATCCATTTCCAAAAAAGAAAGTTTCATCCTCTTTTAGAACTTGAGCAGAGTTTCTCCCAGCTTTCTTGTTCGGGCATGGTTCAAAACACAGTGTGGCAGAGAAAGGATGGAGATGGAAAGCAAGATGGAGGCAAATAGGGGCTAGGTGAAGAGGCCGAAGGGGACAGGGTGCAACTGGCCCCATCTGCCACCCAAGGCAACCTGCCTCACAGAAAAGCCAGTCCTATGCACCAGGCTTGTTGGTTGGCACTGTGAGGTAGAGGAGCTCCAGGCTGAATTAAGTTCACACTATGCCCAAAGATGTGGGACTTGGCAATTTTGTTAAACATCTCTCCTTTTCTTTTTCCCAACCAGGAAAGGTTTGGGTAGCAGGGAGAGGACTTGCCAATTAAGCTCTACATAGCCAAGGACTCCTGAGACCTTGGCAACACAGCAGCTCAGCCACCCCTAGGCTCCCTCTCAACCTGTGAAGTTCACTATTGACTTTAAGTGTGAAGACTTTAAGGGGCAAATGGCTTACATTTTTGTTCTGACTGTAATATGCAAACATTTAAATGTCTTTCACTGAAATAGCAGACAAAATCCTAAAAATCAGTTCATCGTAACTATACAGATTGCACTCAATCCCCTTCAGAGATATGACCATAGTCTGTTAGTCTAAGAGTGCAATCCAAAGATTGCTCTGGGCCAGCCTAAGATCCCAATCCTGAGCTCGGTGCTCTGGCTTTCTGTCAGAGCACCTGACACCTTATGGCACGTTTGCAAGGCTTACCAGCGGGCCAGCACCCGTGCTAGCCCAGTGCTGGCTGGAGCTGCGCTAGTGCTGTGCAGGCGCTCGTCCTCCGCTGCTTGGCAGTCTCATGGACTGCCGAGCCACTGCATGGTATGCAGGGGTGGGGACGGGGGGGAAGAGGGAGGCAGGTGGAGGGTGGAGAGAGGGCGGGAAGGAGGCATGACAGGGAGGCGGAGAAAGGGCGGGTGAGAGGGAGGCAGATCCCGTGGAGCTCTGCTCCACCGGATCCAAGGCATTCGTGTGGGGCTCGGCGCCCTACATGAACGCCTTTACCGCCTACCTTTCGATCAGCGGTAAAGTGAGTAACCCCATGTTGGGGCTGCTTCCCTTACCTGGGAGAAGGGGGCGAAAGTCCCCTTCTCCCAAGGCGTCGCCCACGGCAGGCTGAGGTGTGCAGGATGTGGTGGGAGCCGTTCTTGGCTCTGCTGCAGCGGCACGCCCCGGACAGCTCAGGATTGGGCTGTAAGTCCCTTACACCAGCCCGGGAGTATTGCAAACATGCAGTAAGGCACATTTACACCTCCTCTTGAGTTAGCTGGGCTGGCGCACGTCCCACTGAGGTCCGATTTGGCCTCTGCACTGACAGAGAAGGGTAAGTTTGCACTGGCTGTGTTGGGCCAGTGTGGGAATCTGGAGAGGTAGGAAGAGGGTGGAAAGGACGCATTCCAGGGCAGGGGGAGGGCTGGCGGTGGGTGGATTCATGGGCAGGCCATGGCCAAGCAGGAGGCAGGGCCCAATCCCAGGCGACCTGCATCAGCTCTGGGCTGCTTGGATCTGCGCCACCTAAAGCGGTGGCACAGGTTCAAGTAGCCCCATTGGGGCTGCTGTGGCATTACCCAGGGTAAGGGGAATGAATTCCCCTTGCTCCAGGCTGAGCCGCAGGTAGTCCCAACACTGCTCTGGAAACAGGGCAGGCCAGTCAGCCTCCCTGTTCCAGTGCAGGTTAGGATTGGGCTGTAAGACTTATTAAAAAAATAGCCAATGATAACTGCATGAAGTTCAATATTTCAATTAGATAAACACCTGGAACAAAAACCAAAACTTAAGATCTGAAAAAAACAAAAAAGCAATGAAAAAGCTGTTTCTCGCAAGGCTACTATAGACATGAAACTCCCTACCACAGGGAAAATTCCATTAAGTGTCACCAGCCAAATAATAAGGTAGCTGCCTGTTTTCACCTTATGTCTCACAGTATTTGACACACATCCTATACACAAAGCTTGACCAACAGCTACAAGAGTGATTATTATAATTTAAGACTCATTTAATTTATAACAGGTGATAAGTGCCACCTACTCATTTGATACGCATACTTTCTCACATGGATCCAAACCAATATGACTATAAGGGTCTACAATATCTTAGTAGTGCAAAGTTTCCTTTTAGACATTACATAGTGTATAACCCGACTTCCCTTGGTTATGTGGTATTTTATACAGTACTGAAAATTAAGACTGTATTATGACACCCTGATGGGAACTACCACACTTCAAAATCTGTCTGGTATCATTAGGTAGTGCTCAGATTTCCTTTTGATTAATTGAGATGTCAAAGTCATTATAATGTGAAAGTCAACATAGTGTGAAGGTAAATCTGACAGAGTAGAAAGGGATGATCCTGCTCAAATTCCCATTCAGTGACGAAGTTCACTGGGTAATCTTGGGCCCGACATTCTCTTCCATTCAAACCTCCTTCACAGGGTTGTTGGCAAGAATAAAAATAGAGGCAAAAAACTTGTACACTGCCCCAAGATCCTTGCCAGAATAGAAACGTAAGAACAAAATGTATAAGTGAACTCCAAGGAGTTAAGAAAACTATTCTTACATAGATTTCCATTTCAGCAAATAGATTGTCAGAGCATAATCTGAGATAGAGTTTCAATCCTCCAACTATTTCTGAATGTCAGGGCTGAGCTCTGAATATGTGAAATAGAGGAGGAGCCCCTGACTGTGTGTGACATTCTGTTCTCTCACCACTTGGTTACCACAGCCTACCCACACTTCAGGAACCATTATTCTAGGCAGCCTGGAGCACTAGCACCCATTTTTCAAGTAACTACTGGAATTTTTCAGAGAAGGGCTGTAGCTCACTAGAAGATCATCTGCTTTGCATGCTGAAGGTTCCCTGATTCAATCCCTGGCATCTCCAGAGGACGGCAAGAAAAAAAAATCCATTTGAAATACTTGGAGAGCCACTACCAGTCAATGTCAACAATACCAAGCCAGATGGACCAATATCCTGAGTCTGTAGGAGGCAGCTAGGCATTTCTCTGTATGCCTAGCATGCCCTTTGAATTGGGCCACTGTGAGAACCAGGAAGCTGAACTAGATGGACTTTTAACCTGATCCAACAGAACTCTTATATTCTTAATTGACTGCCAGATGGGGTCTATAGAAGGTACTGCAGTTGGTTCAAGATTTTTCTGAACTCTCAACATAAGAGGTATAATATTCATCAATTTTATTTTATTTTTTAAAATAAAACTAAGAAAAAGTCCAATTGATGTTCCTGAATGCTGCACTTAGAACAGATAAGAGCCAGTAAGCAAAGCCTCTGAAGGGACCCTCAGGGCATCTAAAAACAGAGACTTTCAGAGGAAGTGTTCCCCAGGGCTTCATCTCAGTTCAGGTACCAGCAGGTTTGAAAGAAAGAAGCAATTAAGTTCTCCTTGCTCTGTCAAGTCCCTGGAGATGGGGACACACATACACAAAAAGCTTAACTTGCTCTAGGAACAGAAAGCTTCAACAACAGAACAGCAAAGACATGTCATCGGGGAAGCGACAAGCACAGCCAAATACTTTGGCTAAAACTTGTAAAAAGAATTATCATGCTCACCTAGGGCTAGCTAAAGCAACCAAGTCCAGGAAACCTGGGATTTTTTAAAAATTTATTTAAGAAATGTTTATACTGCCCTTCTGCTCTCATAAGGACACCTCACAATTATTCTGATCTACACTCCACTTATTCCATGGGATTAGAGTGGGTTACAATATTCTTCTACCTATTCTTCTTCCTCCTCAGATGAAACTGGTGTTGGGGGGGGGGCACACTCTAGCTTATAAAGCACAGCAGGTGGAGTTGGTGGACAAGACAACTAACAATCTATTGTCTTCCTCTTCCAGCATGTTCCAAAGCTTCATATTGCCTTTAACAAGGACCATTTCGCATATGTACACTTAAGTGTACTCAACATCAGTGTATGCTTAAGCTTACAGTATGAATGTGGCACAGATGTGTTTAGAAGCATGTGTGTCATAAAAGATACACTTGCAACAGTCAATTCCAATTCTGCTAAGTGTATACTTAGAATGCGATAGCAAAGCTGGACCAGGTTTTTTCTTGTGCAATGTGTGAAATGGCTCTGAATTTAACCATGTTAGTCAACTGCAGCAAAGAGTTGTATGGCATGCAATTATGTAACTATTAAGGTGTAAGCCTTCATTGGCAAGCGCCAACTTCAAATACCATTGGTGAAATTGGTCTTGCCTAAAAAAGATCAAATACAGTACAGTTGGTAGGCTCTAATCCTGTCCGTAGAAGTCGGTCTAATTAAATATGCATAAGATAGTTTCCTTCAAACCCACCACAGCAACTTATTATAAAGTCCTATTAAAATCAATTTTAAAAGTGTACCATGACTGGGTTAATGGAACAAGTCAACCAACATTAGCTGGATCAGGGGCTGTAGTCCAAGGCAATTCTACTATTACCAGAGTTATATCACTATTGTTTTTGCTTACCTATAAGGAACTTGCAGTGCACCGTTTAAAAACCCATTCTTGTATATTACCAAATGGAAAACTGCTTTATGTAGCTGTAACTTTTTATAAACTATTTTTAACAGCAATGATTTAGAAACTGTGTGCACGTGTGTATCCTTTGGTAGATAAGGTGCATGCTCAGGTGCATGCAAAAAATTAAACTATTTAAGAAGACTATAAAGCCCATGTTGCGTTTACCATTCTTGTAGTTGCCAGTAAATCAGCAGCCCTGTTTCTGGCTCTTTGCTGTAAGAAAGATGTTTCATGTCATACCTCCTCCAGCAGACTAGTTTGTGACAGCTCTTTGTGCTTCGTATGTCATACCTTTGCATCTTAATTCAAAGAGCTGCTTTGCGGCTTTCCTTTGGTAGATAAGAACATTCGACAATTTTCCAGCTTCAAGAACAAAGTGCACCTGGCATCAGGTTTTACTGTTTCTTTGCCCCCAATGTTAGAGGGCTGTTATTCCTACACTTGTCATATTACAGCCATGACACCATGCTCAATGTCACCACTTACCTGCCAAGGCTTTTTCATAGTTTTTCCCCATGGAAATGAAGTTCCGGAGGCTGGGGTTGAACTGCTCCATAATAGTCTACAAAACAAATAAACAAGACATTAGCAGTTGAAGGACTCCACACAGAGAACCAAAATGCTCCTCTACTCTTAGTGCACACATATAATACATGAGAGGTTGACTCACATTAGCAAGAAGAATAAAGCCTTGGAAACAAGAGTCCTCCTACACATGCACGCATATGCACAACCCAAGAGTTAATCACATTCTACAAGACAAAGTCCTTTTACAACTTAGTCCAGGATTTAGGTGTTTGGCTACATGCAATGAATTCCAGACACTCCAAAGCTTCTGTGTGACTATTTATTCTGTCAGAGCTGGAAAATATGAAGCATAAACAAGAACAAAAAGATTGGAGGAGGCAGAATTAGAACAGCTGGCAATGAAGTACAAACACTGCATTCTGTAAACTGAATATAAAGCATCGAAGTCGACAAATGGCAAACTAACTTGGCCAGACACAGTAAATACAGTTGTAAGCACATTTTTGTTTTGCAATGTATTTTCCTTGGTCTTGCCACAGAGTACCACACAAGGATCACATAACATTATGCTTGAAGAAATGCTTTAAAATTCCAACTAAATTTCCATCCCTGATGGGAGAGGAAAAGCAGTCCAAAAGTATCCTCCTTTACTCGAGTACCTTGAGACTTATTTTCATGTACTTATTCCCTGCCTTTCCCCTTTTGTTACAGAACACCCAAGATGAGGAACAATCACTAAAGAACCCTCATTTTCTTTTGTCGTCACCATCAGCTTCTGCAAAAGGATTTTTCACAGATAATTAACATTTAGTATATTTTAAAAGTTCTTTCCACACAGTAGGCGATGTCAGTCTAAACAAGGAATTCAGGGATTCGGGCACAGGGATTTCATTCATGCGGACACGTTTTCCACAGAGTGTGAAATATATAATGCAGTTATCCAACACACTTGTGGGCACATTCTTTACCTGAGATTTGTTTCAATGCTTAAGACTAAATTTTCTTTAAAAAAAACACAAAAACAAACCCAAGTTGTTTTCTCTCCACCAGAGTCAGTTTCCGCTATAGTATGTATGAGAGAGAAAAGGGAAAATAGTTCATACAGCTATGTTTGGCATGGTGACAAAATGCAAGCTAACAGTCTAATTATGCTGTAGTACAGTATACTGTCCTATAGGCTGGGGCAGCTGAAGTGTTCCTATCCCAGCTTATGTTTAGGAGAAGAGAACTGATCTATTCAGGTTTGTTTTGTGGTGCTTCAAAATCAAACTCCATGCAAAAAATCTGCTTCTAAGCAAAGCAACTATATTCTTCTCAATATGTTTTAATAATGTGGTTACTTTTCCTAGCACTCAGTCACTGTGACAGTGGCCAGCTTCTGGCCTCACCAGAGAGATCTCGTACAGTGTGTATTAAAAGCCTTGGCAACTGCCTGACAGTTGAATTAGAAGCAGCAAATCGGCTCACACGCAGCACATGAAAAAGGTAAACTGTTGAGCTCGTGACTATTCCTTTCTTTGCAAACCTTGTCCCACTGCTGTGGAAAGCTCTTGCTACAGCACTGTGTGGTAACTCTTGAAGAAGCAGTTCGGCTGTTTCAAATAGCATGCTTACAGATCAAAGTGCAAGAATGGCAAAGCGTGTTTCCAGTCTGGACATTAAACTTTGCTATTCTTGTACCAATAAGTTCAGTCCTGTAAGGTCAGAGGTCTTAAAAAACAAAAAGGGACAGCACTGATCCACTGCTAGCCAGCATTGATCAATGGTAAAACAGAGAACTTCAAATATTTGCTCTAGTCATGCCTCGGGGCACAGGCAGCTCAATTTTTACCACACCCCACCAGAGCATGGGGGTAGTGGTGACAGCTCACAGCCATAACAACAACATCAATGGACAAAACTCATTACAAAAGTGCTGGAGTTCGCAAACACACAAAATGCAAACACACACACACGTTTGGTGGCACATGGATTAGTCTAAGCTTTCCCAGACTTCAAATTCAACTAGTCTCAGGGAAGTAATATGGTTGCTTTTATACATACTTTATTCTGTAGGAGGCATCAAAAGAAAAGAAAAACCAGCCACAGAGGAAGAGATTTCAAAGACAGAGAAAGCTCCCACCTCCAGTTACCAAGGTATGTTGCTTTAACCGCTTTCCTACTTCCACACAGTCACTAAAGAGAATGGCTCTTTGTTAAGTGTGTAACAAGCTGTGAATGAGTCGCCCTGCCTACCTTAGTTCCACAATCCAAAAAGTCATTCAATCGCTTTGTAACTATGGCACCTTACAAATGAGACGAGGAATTCACCAGCTGAGCTTTGTAGGAAGCAGAAAATTCAGTGCTTTCAGACAGAGAACATAACCCCTGAACTACATAAGAACTCACCTTGCAGTAAGGCAAACCATACATAATGGAGGGTTGGGGAAAGAAGCTGATAACAGAGTACAGTAACTATTTTAGTACACTCTTCATGGTACTTTTCCTTTAAGAGCCTTTCAGAGCTCCAATGAAACCCTGGCTGAAGTTTCAGTCAATTTTTTCCTCCCACAGCCCAAACATATTCAATTCTGTCACTACATTTTTTAAAATGACAATTAGCATTGGCTAATTGACCAGTGGCTTGAGTAGAGATTGGCTGAGAAGACCATCTGGGCTTTCTCACAGTCAGGATCTCAACAGCTGCTTCTAAAACTTTATCTTGTCCCATCTCCTGCCTGTTGCTGAATTCTACCCCACAGAATAAATGCACAACCACCCAGGTTAGTAAAGAAGCGTGAACAAACCAACCAATTAATACAGTAGGAAGAACGAGAGGCTAGGCAGATTTTCTCTTATCCAGTGGGGTTCAGAACTGAAACTCACCAAGACTGAGATGGGAGTGTTTTTCTAATACTGCATAATGTGTTTTAGCCCCAAACAGAAAACCAACCTCACCTGGCTCTTGTGTATCAACAGAAATCAGCACAATACTTACAAGGAGTTATTTAAGTTCTCATAGATCAAATTGCTATTTTGCTTAAGAGAAGTTCAGTTCGTCTGTAAAAAACCAAAAACTTTAGCATCTAAAAAGGTTCCAGTTTGGAGGAATGAATTTTCCTGGATGAATTCTAGAAATTCCACACAGAAACCACAAGAAGTGCTCAACTTTGCTTTGAATTCCTTGCAACCCACAGAGAAGGGGAGCATGCAACTACTACCATCCCCATGCAGTTTTCCAGGGAAACTATGGGCCCAATCCTATCTCCTTCTCAGGCCCCCAGCACAGCAGCACCAAAATGGCTGCTGCTGTATCATGGGGCCAAGGACTGTGCCAAAGGTCTTCTTAGGGTAAGGGAACATTGGTTCCCTTACCCTGTGTCGAGTGCAGCTGGCCCCACTGGGTCTACTTGGATTTGTGCCAGCCCTTGAGCTGGTGCAGAACCAAGGAGACACATTTCAGGTGGCTCAGCTCCAGAGGAGATGGATCTGGTGGCAGCCTCTGCTGCTGTCCTCACCCCCTCCTGAGCCCAATCAGCCCTCCCGCCCTCTGCCCAGTTCCACCCCTCCTCGCCTTCCCCCTACCTTTCCCTTGCTCTCAAACGCCTCCCCATTGTACAGTGGGGATACTCACCACAGGACGCTCAGCATTCAGGTCTTTCCAGCACTGAAGCGCAGCACCAGCTGCTGCTGGCCTCTTTGCCAGTACCACACGCTCTCCCCCAATGGCGAAGTGCCTCACAGCACTTTTATGAAAACCAGCGGTAGCGCACCAGCCGGCAATGGAACCCCAGCATAGGATTGGGCTGTAAGACCTCTTACAGGTTCTGGTATCATTGCTGCAATTCCCATTGCTTTAACTAAAATGGAACTTTGCTGCTAACCCAACAGGAGGTGGGTTGCACAGAATTGAAACGGGTACAGCTACTGTATTCCCAGCTTGTCGTTTACCACTTGTCCCCTATACTTCCAAAGCACATAATTCTGACTGTTACACTCCACTGAAAGGGGGACAAAAGAGAGAAACAAGACACTTCTGTTGAATAAGCTGATTAAACGTCTGCCACCTCAACTGAAGTTGGCCAAGGAACTATAAAACTCATTTTCTGCCTCAAGCAGTTTTTATCCCTTGTTCCTGAAGCCTGTTCTTTCAGAACCATGACCACTGTAATTTACTTCTACAAACGCAGCCCACTGCTAGCATCAAGGAGCAGCAGCAAAAACCCATCTGCTTTTCTGGAGTTCAAACAGCAGGCTATTAATTTCAAAACAGGCAACAGTATCTTCAAGGCAGTGCAGCTGAGCTTGGGAGTTTCCTCATAGTACATTGTGTCTGGAGGTAACATTGTTCAGACTTTAGAAAACGTTGGTTAGCTCAGGAATTTCCTTTTAAATCCTTGGATTAATACTGAGCAATGGCTTCACTCCAGCAGTTTTCCTAACAGACTACTTAGTGAACACACACATTTGTGCTGGCAAAGAGGACCACCCTGATCCTCTCTGGAAAAAAAAAATGAAAATACAAGCAATTGTATTCAGGTATGACTGAAGATAGCAGAAGAGCCAGACTCCAAAGAAAGAATGGTTCAAATATTTCAGCTGAATTCACAGTTCTTCGCATCATGAGCTGGTTGGAGGCGAGAAGGGGGCATCAGAAGCAGGTGAGTTTGGGCAAAGCCCCCTCCCACTAGTCACAGCCAGCCACAGCAAAATCAAGCCCTGAGCCTTCAGTATCAATTGTAGTGGCAGTCACCAGGGGTAGGGGCTTTGCCATTGGAGCCCTAGCAACCTGGCACCAACGCTAAGAGGCATAAAGACAACGAATTCAGAGAAATGTAACCAACACACTATAAATGTAGTATTTACATTGTTGTTGTTCATTTTGAGTGTAAAGCAGCATAATTCAGACTGTGGGACAAACCAGATACCTTAAACCAGCTACTTTGGAGACCATCATCTATTGAATTAATATATAGTTAACCCTCACCTTACATGAAGGTTACAGTTCAGAGTCAGCATGTAAAGCTAGAATTGTGTATAATTTCAAAATTGTGTTGAGAACTCCTTACATCTGAAAATATGTATTGTCTCTTTAAAAATTATGAGAGACTGAGGGAACTGCAGCTTCATTCTCCAATCTCACACTCACTCTCAGGCATGTATTTTGTAAGTGGAATGGCAGGCAGAATCAACTGTAATATTTAAACTGCTGTTTTTCAGGTCTGCTGACCATGTGAAGTTGAATTTGTGCAAGTCAACTGTGCTTAAGATGAGGAGTGACTGTCATCACAGTCCTATGCAAGTCTGCTCAAAAACAAGCCCCACTGCGGTCAATAGAACTTACTCTCATGTGAGAGAGTATAGGATTGCAGCCTGTAACTTCCATTCACGGTACAAAAGCTAGTTACTGTGACACTAGATTATTTTGATGCACTCCATCCTAAAAGGACTCCAGTAGTCACAAGCAGAAAGAAAAGTGTGTGGGCCATGGGGGGAAAAACATTGGCCAAAGATGGGCAGGGGAACAGAAAAGAGAGAAGTTGGTTTAAGAGGCTCAGCAGGTTAGATCAGGTACATCAACCTTGTTTCATATAGTGGCCCAAGTAGCATTTATGGCACCTGCAGAGGGCTGGAAGTGACATCTTTAAGCAGGAAGTATCATCATTAAGCAGATGATGATCAGAAAAAAGCACTCACGAACTCATTAGCAGCACATAAAAGAAAAAATGTGCAAATCTTGATCATAGTTTCAAGATACGGAGTCCTTTCAGCAGTGCCGCTTTTGCAGAGGCATCACTTTGCAGCTCAGCAGCTAAGAAAAGGCTGCAAAGTAATGCCTTGGCAGAAGTGGTGCTGCTGAAAGGGCAGCCCGTGTGATAAATGGGCTCACCCACTGCTTTAGAGTCTCCTTCTCTCTCCCCTCTTGGTCTGCACCTTAAACCATAGCATTCCTTGCCTTCTGAGACCTCCTTCTATCTCTCCCTCCCAGAACCTCAACAGAAGCACTGGGAAATTATCACATGGGTGGGATAAATAGCTTCCATGGACTGTATCCAGCTCATGGGCCTTATGTTTGACACACCTGGGTTAGACATCCTCTGCAGGCCATCTCATTTAAAGTATTTATACCCTGCCCTTCAGTACCAAGTTCTCCCAGGGCAGCTCACAAAACAAGCCTGTAAGCCATCTATTAAGAACTAGAACCATCTTGAATGTAACCGATTCCATATACTATAAGCAAAGTTATCAACGTGAAAAGCTCAAGTTATCAGCCAGCAACTGTATGTGCAGCCTAGCAATGCTCTTTTATCACCATGATTATTTTGACCAGAAATATAATATGTTAGCAAGCTCCTGTTTTGTTTCCTAAATTCTCCTATTTCACATTTCTTTCTGGAACCATTAACCAAGTCCTAATAGATGGGCTACAAAAAAAACCCCAATAGTTTAGAAATACTCATTTTAAAAAAGTATACAAATGGAATGTATATTTAAATGATATCCAAGTTTTGCTAAAGGTTTATTATAAAGATGTCCCAAGGTCCATACTAAAACATATGATGCTGCAACTAAGTTGAAGCTAAATTGATCAGGTCAGTGCTTGGGAACCCTAAATGCTGCCTTGAGTACCATCACAGAATAAAGGCAGGACATAAAATACAAGGAGAGAAACATGGGTGTTGTAGACCATTCTCCTGACATTACAGAAGTTTATTCTGAACAGACTCCTACAGGAAAGGTTGCCACTACCATACTGTCAATCAAGTGGAATGTGTCACCTAACATCATCTACAGTATTACATCAATTTTTCTTGAAGAAGAATATGCCAAAACCATTAGCAACAAGATGTTTCATGGATTATGTTCCATAATTATAGGAGACAGCTATTTATGACACATTACAAAAGAGAACATCTGTACATCATCCTTCCTTGTGAATCAAATGTAGGAGAGGTCTGAAAGGAAATGGCTGCTTTTTCTGCAACAGGATTCCCATCACTAAGTTAGTAGTACAGTTTTGCAAAGCCATATTTCAGTACAAATTCAGGCAATACAGTTGGACTCCAGTTGCTGAGACTCTAAAAATAAAGGATTCTCAGAATCAGTCCCTGTAATGGACAATATTTCATGTTTACAGAATGATTTTTAAAACATGAAATAACCCACCCAACCTTTTCTTTTTAAATCAAAGGGATGGGGATAGCAAAAGAGAATTTGGAGGGAAGTGCCACAGTAGCACCTGCATATCAAAGCAAGCAATACAAGGACACTTCTTACAAAAAAATAATTAAAATACAGATGCACCCTAACAAAAGCCACATCTCTCTTTTTTATTTCCCTCTGACACAGTGATAATCGCTCCAAGAGACATAGCAATTATTGCACTTTAAAGAATTCTTTAGAGGATCTGTCTCAGGAATCCAACACTGAGTACTATTTATCCAAAAGCAACAGAGACAGAATTTTTGTGGAAAACATTTTCTAGTATCAGGGAAAAGAAAATTTTAAAAAAATATATGCACAGTACATACTTTTTCTTTTTTGCAGCAGTATTTGATTGCCTCTCAAAGCAGAAACATATCTGAAGCTACCTTCTACCAATGTCAGGTTCTCCACCTCTCTCAGGCAGTGGTTTTCCAAAGATGTCCTCTTCTCCCCCCCCCCCACCATTGCTACCTTATATCTCTGGAGAAGCCAAGTACTGAACATGGGTCCTTTTTCACACAAAGATATGTGTTCTACTATTGACCTATGGCCCCCTACCCAAATAGATTTTCAATGGAAACACCTCAAGGAAGAAACAAGATGATCCTATAGTTTTGGCTCTAGCTGCTATAATTTTCACAGATTGCACTCTGCACAAGATAAGATAGACCAGTACATTTGGTTTTCAAAATGTACAGCCCAGTCCTAATTGGGGCTAGTGCAGCAACCGCTGCACCAGATCTATGTGTCGTAAACATGCAGTAAAGCACATTTGCAACAACTCTCAAGTAAGGAGCACCAGCAGGAAGGCCTGTGCTGTCCCACCTTCACTGGATCTGGACCTGCAGCCACTGGGGCAGGACGGTTCTGTGCAGAGACAGAGCAGAACAAAGGCAGGAACGAAACTAGGTAGGGGAGGATGTAACAGGTGTAGATCAGGCCCAGAAGAAGGTCTCCACCATATCCTAACCCCCATTCCAAGCCTTGAAGCCCTACATGGGGCTTCTTGGAATTGTGCCAGTGATTTTGTTCACCGGTGAACATATGCTCCCTGATGCTAGGGAGACCTCTGGCAGACCTCCTGCCTGCTCAATTTCAGCAGTGGATAACAGCACGGAACATAAATGAAAATATGTTCAAATCAGTCACATGTTTTCCTGTGTGTGAATTCAGGGTTAAACCACATTCTATCACTACCAGACATAAATCGCCATTGCAAAACATATATATTCCATATACGCCATAATTTATATTCGTAAACATATATATTACACACACACACACACACACAGGGATGCACTGTGTTTTGCTGAATGCACAAACTTCAGTTAAATTTTATTCCCAGTGCAAAGAACTGAAAGTGTTTATATTGTCACCTGTGGGCTCAAGGCATCAAGAATACATTTCAGCTGTTGTTCAGTTAAACTCAGCAGTAACATGCATAATTCAGAAAATACAACCAACTCCTTGGGAAGAGAAGGGGGGAAAAGTCTATTCCTTGCTGATGGTTTTCTTTCAGCCAAACATTCAGATGAGATATTTATGAGCAGCAAACACTTTCCCAGAATCTTGCTTCATACACAGCTATTTAATAAAGATCAAAGAACACCTCAATAACTGAACCTAAACATTTCTCCACAGTCAAGTGTGACATGTTACTTCCATTGCGGCCATAAACCGCAATTCATTTCTTAACTTAGTTGTTTTGCTCCAACAGTATTTGAGAACAGTTGCTCAAGAAACAGAGTAACTCAGAAGCGCCAGCATCCTATGCTCCCTCCCTCTCGATTACTTGCCTCTGTTCTGCACCAGCAAAATGGCTGATGCAAAACCAAAGGGACCCATTGGGGAAGCAGATGCTTTCTTAAGGGTAAGGGTAAGGGAAGTTTTTGTTCCCTTACCCCAAGGAGCCCTCCCTGACTGCCTCCACCATAAGATGCAGCTCGTGCACCATTGGTGCGTGTGTGGTTTCAATAAGACTGGGCTATCAGTGAACTTATAGATTTGAACCCAGAGCAAACTATAGATTTGAACCCAGTCCAACACTCTAACCATTACACCAGTTTTCACAAATAAAGCTCACCTTGAGATCAGCCATTTCCACAAGGGCCCTCAAATATGAAAGCTGCTGCTAAGCTATGCTGCACTTCCATTTAGGAAATCTTTCACTCCCATCTTTTCTATGAAAGAATATCATCTAGCTGCAGCATCCATAGAGGATCTCACGCCAGCCCTTTACAAATGTGGCCAAGCCGCTCAGAGAGCCCCAACACTTCTCTGCCAGGAGTTATAGATTTGGAACTGGATCACAGAGTTTCAAAGAATCTAAATACAAAAACATGCTTCAGACCTGCTGTTTCAAATTCTTAAGGCACATTCAAACCTAAAGCCAGCAGTCCCATAATCAAGGAGGCAAAGACAGAATTTTTCTCCTCTCATTTCACAGAGCAATCATTCTTGCACAAGCCATGTGCTCTATGAGAAAGGATCAAGAAACCAGCACCATGGTTCGTTTTTTGACTTGAATAGGTAACTTTTTGCACTTCACGCACCCCTAAGAGAATTTCAAACTGCGCGCTGTCTCTCTCTCTCACACACACGTGATTTTATTTCAATTGTTATTTGATATTTTACTGAAACTGTGTTGAACATATCACAAAATATAGAACTTAAAAACACATTTAAAACTGTAGAAAAAAGTTCACTTCATACCATTTGAAGGCATAAAAAAATTGATGAGAAGTTCGTGACTCATTAGTTTCATGATATGATGTGTGATTGCAGTGGCATGATGTTATGTGCTTTGTGACTCCTTTGAAGACATCAAAAAAATTCATGAGAACTGGCACAAATTATAGGCCAGTAGGGCCAAAGCCAAAGTTTAAATCGTCTTCATCTAGCCAAAAAAGTGTGTATTGGGATAATGTTTCTCTCAATTCTAAGGGCATCTCATCTAGTCCTGGACCTCCTTCATGCACCACTTAAGGCCGCAGGCTCCATATGTTAAGAAACCTTGCACTAGGATGATTATTCCGCCTTTACTCCCAAAGAACTTGGAACATCAGTAGCCATGTTCCTCCTGGCAGATTCTCAAATATTTTTGGCTGTGAGTTGGTGCATTAGGCACAGAGGAAATGTGGGAGGTAGAGATTTATTTATTTATTTTTGGTGTTTAGTTGCTCGGCTTTATTTACACTTCCTCATATCCTGAGGGCCCAATCCTATCCAACTTTCCAGCACTGATGCAGCCATATCAACAGGGCATGCACTGCATCCTGCAGTTGAGAGGCACTCATAGAGATCTCCTCAAGGGAAGGGAATGTTTGTTCCCTTACCTCAGGGCTGCATCAGCTCCTGAAAAGTTGGATAGGATTGGGCCCTTAGTTTCACTTACTTCTCCTCCAGACTTCCTGGTTTCCCAAGCTAATTCCCACCAACTACCAACATTGGCCTGGCATATCAGGAGCCACTTCCTTCTGCAAGTATCTCTTGATTGATATGGGCGTTGGTCCTGCTGGAGGCCATTAACCCAGAAGCTACTTTTCAGAAGCCATAACTTGACCACCTAGACAGATGAGGCAGAGATCCAGGCATAGTGGGCTCTCCTGTTTAAGCTTCACTTTTTGCTCAGGGGTTGCATCCAAGCTGCTTCTGTCACAGCAGGTTCAACGTAACAGTCTAGCCTTCTCAAAGAGAAGGATCTTCAACCTTTAGAGGATTTTATCAAGAGGTAGTTACCAATATCACAGAAAATCTTCTGTTTTAAACAGGGCCTCGCAGATGGTTTCTTGAAAGCCTTATCCATCAGATTACCCAGAACATTCTTCCTAAACCTCTTATTCTCCAACATCACATTATTGACCTCAGTCAGGCTGCCAGATGCCACGCACCTCTTAGCTGCCAAAGCAATGAAAAACCACAAGCAAATGCTCAGGTTGTGTGCGTGTGTATGCAAGTACTGTAGATAACTTGAAGATGCCTGACATCATCTGAAGAACAGATAATATCCATATGTTTCCGGCTCTGTAACATGCGGCCTTCAAGCAAACTGCATCTTTGCAAGATAATGATTAGGAACTTATTAGCCCTTATGTTTAGAGATGTAAAGTCCTGGAAACAAAACAAACTTTTTCCCACCGCCCCACCCACCCAATTTTCCATTTTTCCCAATAGAAAAACTGAAAATTTGGGTGACAGAAAACAAGTCTGAGGAATTTTTTTTTCTTTTGGAGAAAATTTTTAAAATACAGTTTAACTAACTCTAAATGCCAGGAATTGTGGGGTATGAAGATTTGTATGTAAACAAAGACTACAAAAGCAGAGAATGATAATTATTGTGTATACTGTAGTGGTTCTCAAATTATGGGTCCATGACCCATGACCCAATTTTTGGTGGTTCACAAAACTGACAGGGTCTATTATGCTATGTGCATCAAGGATTAAACAACCTGCTGCTGGGAGGGAGCACTGCTGTCTAATCACCATTACAGCCACAGAGGCTCGAGTGAAATTCTTCTTTTAGGTGGGTCCTGATGCTAAAAAGTTTGAGAACCACTATACAACACTTATTTCTGAATCTACAGGGTACTGCCAACTTCATGAGAGGTGCACACAGGGCATTTGTTGATTGTGAATTGCATTTTGCCTTCTTCTGACAACCTCTGTTCTATTTTGCTGAAGAGTTCAGTGCTTCTATGTCTACTGTCCTTTTGACCTGGACCCTGAGAACCTGTTCACCTCTCCTTTCAAATTGGAACAGAAGCACTCTACTACAAACTGGGAAACAAACATCTTATTGCCCTGCCTTGATGGGGACTAAAAAGATCAGAAGGAGATAGGCTAGAAACTGCAAGCAACTACAGGTCCAACCTTGTTATACACAGATTTGACTCAATAGGAATGGCCACTGCAAATGAGAAGGAATGTGCTGATCCCTGGAGAAGGGGAAAAATGCACCACTTTAAAATGCTTTTCTTACTGTTGTAGAGATTTTTATCTCAACAGGATGAGAAGGGTCCTTCAAATTAAAGGAAAACAGTTCTTTACAATAGTTAGAGAGGGCAGCCAGCTGACAATCCAACCATCATTCTCTCTCCAAGCTACCCCCTCCCTTCCCCTTGAACATAATCCTTTCTCAGGGCCTGGAGATAGATTGATTGTTGTCTTAATGACTCTATCTTAACATCACAAAGGTAATCAAGGCTGTTTTTAAATCAACGGAGCAAAGGAACTTTGTTTTTTAAATTGATTTGCAATAGTGCGATTTTTGTCATTCACATGAGTTCTGGGAACAGAAGTGAATAATGAGACTCAACCTGTATTTCAGGTACCAAAGCCTCAGAGGAACAAACTAAACAGTCCCACAGAAAGAAGTGGATTGCACTTAGGTGTGCAGATCATCTTATTAGTCCGAGTTCAATATAAAACTGCATTTTATATTCAAGTGCTATAGTTTCATAATACGCTTTTAAGTAATTCATAATGTAATTTTACCATTGTTGCATTCTCACCAAATTACTCTAACCTTAGCAAGGTCTGTGGGAGAGGGTTCCCAGTCAATCTAAATGAGAAGGACTAAAAAAAAATTTCATACACAGTACTGCACAGTTCTAGTAGGGTTGATTTATGTGTATTATTAAATTGTTCCTGCCGTGGACCCCCTCCTCCACTCATTGCTAAAGCCTCCACACTTGGGTCCTTCAGGCATAAAAAGTAAATTATCCAAATACTGTACAGTCAAATGAAATAAGTGTTTCCAAATGCTACCAGAATGACCAAGCACATCCTCATATATACTAAGCAGAGATGGGCACTCAAGTTGTGTCAATTCAACCTGAGTCACGCAAAAACTGTTTTGGACAAGTTGACTTGAGTCATGGATCCCGATTTGACTGATGACATAGAGCCAGGGAGTCAAAAAGAATCAGGACTTGCAATTACTTGAGTCCTAACTCTCTTTAGTGGAATGTTCTTGGTTACTTACACACTCACCACCACCTTCCTTTTTTCTGTGCATTTTTGCTCAAGGAATTGCGATTCAAAATGAGTTGGACTTGCAACCCAAAGGATTTGAAATTTTTTCAAGTCAAGTCATGATGGGCATGCGTTATGACTTGCGAGTCAAGGCTTTGTGACTGCAGCACATCCCTCCTATTATGTGTTTTACAGACATCAGAAAACTTTTCACAAGTCAAAGTCAGGCGGACAACATAGAAGCAGGACTTGCAACAAATTTCCTCGATCCAGAAGCCAGTAGTATCTGCATCACAAAGGGTTGTCCAATCAGCATCAGGCGATAATGGTAAACTGCTATACCAAATGTATCCCCAAAACTTACAAGAATATCTACAAATGTAGATGACACCTAACAAGCAAGAAAAAAAGAACTGACCAAGCTCTTGCAAGAGCTTCTGGAACACCATCAGAAGAACATAAGAAGAGCCCTGCTGGATAAGGCCCAGGGACCATCTAGTCCAGCTTCCTGTATCTCACAGTGACCCACCAGATGGCTCAGGGAGCACACAAGACCATAAGATACTTGTATCTCACTGCCATTCCCCTGCATCTGGCATTCTATTTATCCTCATACCCCCAATGAAGATACCAGACTGTACTTGGGTTTAACTTGTGCAACTTTATTAAACACAGTGGTTAATTTTTAATGCATGAAACCTACTGAACATACCTTCCCTCCCTCCCTCGCCAGTCTGGGGTAGGTGAAAACACTGCCATCCATGGTCAAGTCAGATGATCAGTCTTTTACGTTAAAAAGAAAAGTGTTGAAACAGGAGAGAATTGACACACTGAGGAGTATAACAGTAATCAAACATGTGAAGACCTAAAAAGACTGGGGCTGGTATTTGCACTGCTGACTGACAACACAAGTAATACGGAAGCAGCATGGGACATCATAATGGATAAATACCCACGTATTACTGCAGCAGGAAGTGCTTCCCATGCACTAAGCCTGTTTCTTAATGATTTCATTTGAAAGTGTACTAAAAAAAAAGTTCTTAGTTATAATTTAAGATTTTAAAGTAGTCACAAGTGTAAGGAACACCATTCATGATTAAGTTCTCTCCTGAGTGCAGCTGCAGAACCCCTTGAAGATTCTAAAGCCAATTTTTTTCAGCAATCATCATATCCGAGTCAGACAGTGCACTGTTGTCAAGCATGCCTCACCTTTCTGCACAGATAAATATCAACTGTGTCTAAAAATCTAACCATATCTCCATTTATAAATAAGGAAGAAGGAAAAATGAAAAACTTCATTCGAACACAGGAAGAATTTTGCTGCCAGCCAATTCATGCAGCTGCAAATCTCTTAGATACAAAAGGTTTGTAAAGGCAGTGATGACAGCATTGCTGCTACATTTGACTAGATTAGCAAACATATAAACGTTTAGAACTTTGTTAGAAAGGTCCTTTCTGATGTTACAGATTACAGAACATAGCAGGAATTTGATCCAGGAGTGAAATCTGGGACACTGCCAAGCATAGTCCTACAGCAACATGATGGCAAGGCTTTTGTACAACACAGTAGCCAACTCCTTTTGCTTCATGCTTACTTCAGATTCTTCCAGCTTCTGCAGCCTGTGAAAGAAACTGGTCCATATTAGGATATAGACCTATCATGGACAAGAAGGGACTCCCAAGAAAATGCAAACTGACCTTGAAGTAACAGCTAGAATTTAGTGGGCTTGTCCCTTGGTAAAGTCTTAGATACCAAGTAGAGGCAGTAGCATCGCTAGAGGGGCGCGGGGGGGGGTGCGCACTGGGGGGGTGTGACGCGCTAAAATCGCAGTGGCCAGGAATGACCCCATCATATTATATACCGTTGGATGCGGGATTTCAAGCGGAATGCAATGCAAAAAACTAGAATGAAATATATCCTTTCTATCAAAAGTTATGGCCAAAAAACTGGAGAACAAAAAATGCATGAAAGTGAGCCGTATCACGGTTTACTTACAAGTAGGCAAACATGCCTTAGTCCATCAGAAAGGGCAGGCTGAAAGAAATCCAAAGACACCAGAATGGTCCTGATCCAATGAATGCAGCCCCCAAAAACACCTGAGAAGGAAGTCCCTCCCTCCAAGCAGATGAATGTACTGAGCCCTATGGAAAGCAAAACTAAGCACCATGGTTGTGTTTACTCATACGTAAGCAATCGTGCCTTGGTTGGTGTGGAAGATTAGGTGAAGGAGAGTGCAAGGCTACCAGAATGGTCCTGATCCTATGCACCTGGAGCTAAACAAGTGCTCCAGAAGGCAGACTCCCCCCACTAAAAAAGATCATAACAGAGGCTTCAGCTGATAAGGTGAACCTTTTCGAGACTTGCAAAGTTAGCTGGATCCTGACAGTGATCTGGTTTAAACACAAGTTCTTATCTGAACTGGGCACTGGGTTGGGCTGAAAACCTTACTGATGGGGGGGGGGGGATATTGCAGGCAGGCCACAGAGGAAATTCACTTGGTGGAATAGGGCTGGTTTCTGCTTATTTATTTGTTTTACTTTAATTATTTATACTTATTTATTTTAATTTGCCTGATGTCACTTCCACCATGACATCACTTCTGGTGGGTCTTGGACAGACAGTCATTCTAAAACAGTGGGTCCCAGTGCTAAAAGTTTGAGAACTGCTGCAATAAGGTGTTAGTAAGTTGACCCCCCGGGGGTGTGTGTGACACTATTAGTGACCAAAATCACTAAAATCATAATTTGGAAGAATAATACCATCATGTTATATCTCAATCAATGCGTAATTTCATGCAGAATGTGTTCTATCTTTGTTCTATCAAAAGGTACGGCCAAAAAACCAGTGGGGGCGGAGTGATGGTACATCACCACACCCCACCACCTAGAGTGTTCCCCTGCCCACTGCATGGGCTGTGACGCGCTGGCATCCCGCACCGGGTGACACGAACCCTACTGATGCCACTGGGTAGAGGTAGTGGGTAGAATGTACCCACTACCACCAGCCCAGGATATAAGACCAGAGAGCTGAAGGCCTTATGGAGGGAAAAAAATCCTCCCTCGGGAGAACTTTAAACCCCAGAGGTTCTTGTTTTAATCCCTCATAGTAGCACCTGCAGAGCAAGAGACGTGACAATCCATTGAATCTCTCTGTAACCAATGACCAGGCAGGCACTGGGTTAAAAAAGAACCAGTATTTATTGAATGTTTAAACAGCAACAGGGGAAGAAAGGTGGGTTGAAATTGATTGCTGGGAAGATTTTGCAGAACGGACGGAAATGGAACAGAAAACCCAAAATGTTGTAACTAGACAATTTCCCTAGCTAAGACACCTTCTCATTCTCTCCATTTGTTCTTCAACAAGTGAGTACTCCTCTCTGAGTCTCATGGAACGGGTTCTCAGGCTGCTGGAAGGGAACTACTACAGCTTCCTCTGTACCGGGAGTTTTTAATATTCACTGGATTGTCACTGCGGCACTCTGTGGTTAGAGAAGTGGAACAAAACAGACAATGAATGTGAGCCAATCAGCAGGCACATTCCAATTCTTGTAGGGAATCCACCACTCAGATGGAAGAGAAGCTGAATTCCTCCTCCTGGCTAATGGCAACAAAAGGTCAAAAGCTAGTCCGAGCAGCTCAATGACAGCCTACTGCTGTTGAGCTAAAACCACCCAAAATAAGTAGAAAAATCATGGAAAACACATCATAACACTGAATCAAAAAATAAGCTGAAATGTGAAAGGGTGGAGAAGCATGTCTTAATCCATGTGAACCTCAAGTTTTTTTTTTAAGTTAATGAACACAAAAACGAAGGCTAAGGGCCCAATCCTATCCAGTTTTCCAGGGCTGGTTCAGTTGTGCCGGTGGGGTGTGTGCTGCATTCTGTGGTGGAGGGGCAGTCACTGGGGCCTCCTCAAGGTATGGGAACAAGTATTCCCTTACCACAGGCCTGCTTTGTAGCCACACCAGAGCTGAAAAGTTGAATAGGATTGGGCTCTTAAGATTCCAAAGCTAATCCTTCAGAACCAATTTTGATTAGATTTGTAATGCTAGTATTTTCAAGCTTGACTCATTTTGTCCACAATTTATATGCTGTGTAAATGTGAATGATGTGTCACACTCATTTTTGGGGCGTGTATAAATGCTTGGGGTGACTCAAGACATGTGTATGATGATAGGTGTTCAATATTTTCAATGCTGTTAAAGTTCATATTCACAATTATTGCTAGCTGAATCCTTAAGATTGTCTCATAAGGTCCAAATAGCATACTTTCTTTCCTTTATTACAAAATGTGTGGTTCGTTTTCATTTTTTCCTACTTCTTCCATGGTAAAATGGATACATATGCTTAAATAGCATAGGATGCAGCAGTACTATCCACCAGTACTATCCAGGATTGCAATCCACCAGTCAGGTAAGCACGTGGCTCTGGCCCCTTAACAGGCGGGGATGTAGGGATGGCTATGAAGTGAACCCCAGGATCATGCTGTTACCAGGGATAGAAGGGGGGTTTACTTACCTAAGCCAGTGCCGGCCTCTGAAGAGGTGGGGCAGGGAGCCCCACAGATGCTTCTGCAAGGCTTCGCAGGCCTCAAAATGAGACTTAAAACAGTGTTTGGAACTCACTTCCAGTTTTGTAATTGAAAACCAGAAGTGGGTTCCAAGCGTTAGTCATTTTGAGACTTGGGTCCCCTGCAGAGGCATCATGCCCACAAACCCATGGCATCAAAATTTCCCCTTTTTGTTTCTCCTTTATATATTTATCCTAATCAAAACACTTCAGCTTCCAACCTACAAGCTCCATATTTGCTTGAGCCATGGTCTTCAGACTAACAATTTTAGATCACCATGTTTTGTTTTGTTTTTCTGAAGGCAAGTTTCTAGCATTATTAGGTGCAGCTGGACTAAATACTTGTCAGTTTTGCCTTACTGCTGATGATGTTACAACAACCAAATTAAAAATTTACCAACAAAAACCCCTTACACCTTAAGAGAGATAGCAAAAGGAGCATTCATGCAACCTCCAGAGCATCTCTTAGTTTTTCTATGCAGAAGTTCCATTGACTGTAAAAGGTATTGCTCTCTAATAAGTATGCCTAGGACTGAAGCCTTTGGCATGTCAAATTAAGCTTAAAATCCTCAGACAGATCTCAGCGGCACTTTTCTTGACCCTCCAAAGTGCATTCAGATTCATGGGAGGGTTCAGCAAAGTCCTATATTCAGCAAAAGCCTGCTTAATGAAAGCAAACAGCATTCTTGCTTGAATTCTGCCCCATCAGCATCACCCACAAGTTGTTTGCTTTCTATGTGCTGCCTAGGCAGAGTTTGAGAAAGAAAAAAACTGCAACACAAAACCCTGGCAGCTAAAGGTTGAAAAGGCTTTGTGGTTTTGTTCCCCTTCTCTAAATTCCCCTGGTATTACCGTTCAACTCTTCGGGATTGATACGGCTTTAATTTAGCGGCCAAAAAAACTGAAACTAATG
Organism: Tiliqua scincoides; assembly: GCF_035046505.1. Lineage (NCBI taxonomy): Eukaryota > Metazoa > Chordata > Lepidosauria > Squamata > Scincidae > Tiliqua > Tiliqua scincoides. Next base: position 150,109,976 of record NC_089822.1, read on the forward strand.
CAAAACACGAGGCCTTCAAGACAGAGAGAGCAAGAGAGAAAAATTTTATGCTGAGAGAGATTAAAAGTAATAGAATGGAGGGGAATAAAAAAGTTTCCCCAGACCATGAAGGAATACATTGACTGCTAGTCTGGGGACATCCACGTGAGAAGTTTAACACAAGTTTTTAAGAGGAAAGGATTTGAGCATCGCCAATCTCAGCTTTGCATAAGGACGCAAGCTGTCAAGGACTAATTAAAAAACCATAACTCCAACCTTCAGACCTTTCAAATGCTGTTTTATTCATGAAACTAAGGTAAGAGACAAGCAGCAGCAAATGTTTCTCTTGTAAACTGTCAATTCAGTCCCTTCAGCTGGTCTTCCAACAGAACATGGACTTCAATCATGTACACCTGCACAAAAATCACACACCTCTTGCACAACCCAGATTTCTGTACTGTCAAGCATTTCTCATACGTAAACAAACCTTAGGTATCAGTTGACAAGGGAATGCAACCATGACAACCACGAACTGAATAGAGCAGGTGTCTATCAGTAGCAGAGAGCATCCTTCTTGGAGACTCTTATGGTCTTATCCCCTCTCATTACCCTGGTAACCAGTTTACTGATTATGTCACTGCATTCAAATGATTGGCATTACCAAATACAGATGGAGCCTATTTAGTAAAAAAACACGTTGTGCTAAATTCCATAGAGTTATGCAAATATGCTGCAGCCTGACACTTGGGGCTGGAAGGAAACTAAGGTAGCTGTTATCAATCCCCTCCCCCTCCTTCCCCTTTCATAGGTGGGATGCTGAGCTTTTAAGAGTCCAGTCCTATGCGTTTCTACTCAGAAGTAAGTCCCATTCCAGTCAATGGGGCTTACTCCCAGGAAAGAGTAAGACAAATCAATAGATTAAAAATCCATGGATAAATAGGTTGCACCTGTAGTACAGAAACTAACAGAAGAACAAAAACAGGGTTGAAAATTCCTACAGTACTTAACCCATTTCTGCCCAGCCCACAGGTGTACATACTTGATCCCTGATGTGTATATGCAACAGAAATGGACAGAAATGGCTTAAATACAGTATCCTGATCCCATTTCAGATGACAGACACACCCTTCCAATGACAGAATTGCATAGGGAGGAGTAAACCCATAAAGAACAAAGGGGAAGGGAAACGCACCAGAAAATTCCACCTCATGCCACCCCCTGTCCTGTTCACTTTCCTATGATGGAGACAGACTACATTTGGCAACTGTAGTACAGAAGCCAGTGGTTCCCAAACTGTAAGCCTTGGCTCCTCTGGGAGCTGCAGAAACCAGCCAGGTGAGCCACAAAATCGTCACCAAAAACTTGATGCCCTATACCAGTGGTCTCCAAACCCCGGCCCGGGGGCCAGATGCAGCCCGCAGCAAGTCTCTTTCTGGCCTGCGGCCAACCTCTTGTCCCCTGAAAGCCTCTGGCCCACTCAACTGAACATGACCAGAACTGGGCTTTTATTGGGTCTGGAGGGTGTTCTGAGGGCCAGAGAGGTTGAATGAATGAGCCCATTGATTCATTTATTCACTCATCTAAGTTCTATCTCTAATTTATTTATTTAAATATTATATTTAAATTGTTTTTCCAGCCCTCCACACCACGCCAGATATTTGATGTGGCCCTCTGGCCAAAAAGTTTGGAGACCCCTACCCTATACAATGTAGAGGGTTGTAACTAATGGGGAACCACAGCCAATGACCCAGTAGGCCAAGGGAGCCACCAGTCAAAAACGTTTAGCAACCACCAATATAAGCCCTTGCCAGGAGACTACCATATATACTCTCCTATAAGGCCAGAAATTTCTACCAATAAATCAAGTGTAGATTGATGTCTCATCTTATCTGTGCGTCACTCAGGGGTCACTGCTGTTTCAGCAGCCAGGGGAAGCTTGGAGGAGCTTTAAAAGTGCCTGTGGAGGGTCTGTGAAGCACCTGAGGAACATCTGAGTGATTGCTGATAACCTACAAACAGGCAGATTTGTTTACATTTATCAGAACTCCATAGTAGAGTCTTCTGAGCTTGCTCCTTAACTCCAAAACCAGGAGTGCCTCTTTAAACAACAGTGAACAGTTGCCTGCCAGCAGTGAAAGCAGGGTGTTGCGCTGTGGGAAGCTGTTTATGTTGCTTTATATTGGGGCTGCATTTGTTCTGGATGGTTTTCAAAATTGCAAGTACTTGTCTGCAGCTTCAAACCTGGATTTTTTTTCTTTTAGCAATTCAATGCAATGATCAGTTATGTTGCTTTGGGGGAGGACTGCACACAGTAAGTAATACATAAGCACCTTGCTAATGTCTTCAAAAACAGTGGCGTGGCTCAGATTCTTTTCCCCCTTTCAGTCTCCAGGGCAAGCTGCAGCTCCTCCTCACAAGCACCATTCCCCAAGTTTTACACACACACACCCCACTTATCCAAGGGTCATGGAACATTCCATAATTTTGGCTGAAAATCTGTCATCTCCTTATCTGTGAGATTGACTTATAGGGGACTATCTACCATGCATCTCATTGGAGAGGACATGCTGCATGGAGCCATATCTTTCTGACAACTAAAAGGGGGAGTATTGCGATGAGAACTATGGAGAAAGAGCACTTGGTGCACAGAAGGAGCACTTTGTACAACCCCTTGTCCCTCCCAACATGTGAGGCAAAATATTTTAACACTTGTATTCTCAGAAGGACTCATGCAAACAGCCAACTGGAACCTCTACCTCACCTCCCCAATAGGGGAAGCAACCACCCCACACAGGTAAGCAGTTCACACAATCCACCCCACACAGGCAAGTAAGGGGGGAAGAATTCCATGCTGCAAAGTACTGATGCTGCATCTCTGCTTCATATCTCTATCCCCGCCCAGATACTGACCATTCAGAATTGTTAAGTGTGTCTTTGCCAGAAACCATGTTGTGTAATCATTCATTTCTTTTGCAACAGCTAAGAGCAGAGAGTGCCTGTTGTCCTTTGGTGAATGCCATTGATTCCAACCTTCGGTACTGCTTGCCAAACACTTACCTGCATCCCTTGTGCTTTTCAGGACTGCACCACTGCCATAGGGAGTGGAACAGTTATTTTTCACAAGTTCCACAGCAGGTCACCACCCAAGAGAGAAAAGTAATATAAGCCACCACATTCTCACCCCCATCAGGGCACCACCACAAGTATACTTTGGTGGCACCATTCTCTCTCAAAAACCAAGTATGCATCTCAATCCAGAGAATAGGTGTGACTGAAGCTGTGGTCAAGTCCTAGTCTCTCTGTTTCTCCATGCTACCCACAAGAAGCTATCCCACAAGTGAAGAAACTGTGTAGATGCAAGGGGAAGACCACAGTCACTGCAGCGGCCAGTGTAGGCCCAGCTGTTGCTCAACAGGGTTGCTGACCTACTCCTTCCAGTCAGGCCACTGTGACTTCGTGGCAGACAGTAAACCAGTTGACTCAACCAGACTTCACTAGCACCTGTGATCTGAATACGTTTTAGATAATTTGCAAGGGCACAACAGCCCTGCTGGGAGGAGATGACTGGCAAACCCACCCATACATTTCTCTTTCAGATGCTATTATATTACAGATATAGTTCAATAAAACTTTGACTGGATCACATTCAATCATTCATTCATATCCTGCCTTTCTCCCACACCAAAGAGGATTCAAGCCAGCTAACAATAAAATCAGTACAATATTTGTCATCTCTCCGTTAGCAGACAGGGATTCTTTCTTCCCACCCACCCGACTTGTTTCTTACCTCAGCAGGCCTCAGGGTGAGACTCTGCAGGTGGAAGAAGCCTGAGCCCTCTGTTCTCTGCTCTTGTGGTGTACAGTAGACAGTTGCAAGGGACATGGGGCAAGTAGCATACTGACAGTCATGGCAGCAGATGGCAACAATGAAACAAAGGGCACAGGGAGTGACTAGATGGATGGACTGTGGCAACCGGTGCCCAGCATCACATCCTAGTCCAACGATTTACCCATGCAGTGAACTTGGATGGGTCCATGTGCTACAGCCTCCCAGCCAGGTGTTCCTGTTGGCAGTGATGCAAAGTGTTTAATGCCAGATGAGATGCACTTCATAGAGTAGTCTGTGTGGTTTTGAGACCTGCTCCCCTCTTCTTTTTTTGGCCCCAACAGAACCAAATGGGTGTTTCTCATCAGTTATGCAGAAGTGAAAGCCTTATCTCATCAGTTATCACTTATCAGTTATCAGTTATCACTTATCTCATCAGTTATGCAGAAGTGAATGCCTTGCTGGTTAGGGCAAGTCTTTTGGCTAGACTCAAACCTGTCTTGCCTGGCTCCTAGTTTGTGCCTTTGCACAGTGAGCTGAGCTAAAAAAAGGTCAAAGGTCTCCCCCACCAGCGTTAAGCCTAGTCATGTCCAACTCCAGGGGCGGTACTCATCTCTGTTTCTAAGCCAAAGAGTAGACTGTCTGTCCGTAGACACTGTGGTCATGCAGCCGGAATGACTAGATGCCTGACTAGACATTGATGGTGGTGCCTCTTCGTTGCTCATTCCTAGAGACTGGTGGGGACATCTCCACTGATGGCTACTTATTGATGGCACCTGCCCCCACCCTCTGCTTGGTTCACCCTGATGGCACTCCTCCAGCAGTGGGGCTGGATGGATGCAGTGATTAGATCCGAAGATGTTGCACCAATGGTGCACAAACATCAAATTGACACACCAACTTCAGAATGCTGCTCCATGGATGATGGGCTATGTCAGGGTTTCCATGGACACTGTCAGCATACTGAGAGGGCTGTGCCAGTGTGTGACATTGCCTAAATGGGCTTAGTATTTGCCAGCTGTTGCACAGGCGTCAGTGTGCTATTGGTGTGGCTTCTGAATAGGATTGGGCTATTAAATGCCTGGGTTCAGCATTTGGCTCTAATTATTCCCTGACTGAATGCAGCGACAAGCACAGCAATAAAAGTAGTTAACCTGAATAGGTCAAGAAAGCAAAACACAACAGCAACCAATTATAAATTAAATGCCTACTGGAACAAGGAGTCTTCCCAGGGGAGGGAATTCCACCATCTGGGCACTGGTATCAAAAAGGCTCTGCCCCATCCCTGCCAATCCCACCTCACTAAAAAGTGGGGCAAGGAACAAAACCATGGCACTTGGAACCATTAGTGCTCACCCCCATCAGAAAAGCAAGGCAGAGTTTCACAAACTGGCTTAGCACTTGGTATTCTAAAGCTGAAATCCCAAGTCCCCTTACCAAGGAGTAAACTCCACTGAACTCAGCACTACCTATTTCAGAATATGCCTACTTGGAGCATATGCTGCATGTTTTCTACAGTGCCTTGTCCATGAAATAAGAACCCTGCAGCAATAAGCATTTACAGAGCAAGAACTAGTCCAAGAGTACCCAACAAGCCTATGGACAAGCTAGGATTTGAACCGAGCTTGAAATTATCTAGCCATCCACTGAAACCTGCTGCTTTTAAGAGCGGTTCCCTATGTTATGCAGATGTCAATGAAGCACTTGCACATGCTTTCTGTGCCTCCACATCTCCCAGCAGGAAAACACAAAAGAAAAATGAGGGAGGGGGAATTTGAAGGATCTTTTTTGGATATTACAATAATGCAAAGGAACAGAAACCTAAGGCATCTGTGGCTTGCTGATAGTTCCAGAGAGATATTTGGTTCAACCACACAGAACTTTCCTCTTAACTTCAAGCTATTAACATGTACTAAGACATCAGCTGCATGCCCCAATGACATTTTCCATAATGCCACACCCATCTGTTCCACTCAACATACTGGGTAAAGATATTCTACTAAGCAAATCAGGAAGTTCTTTAGAGAGCAGTGTAACACAGAGAGAAAAACATCATAACTGGCAAAAGATTCAAAACACTGTACACAGATACCTGCTTCAGAACATCCAGTACTATCCAGAGTGTACAGCTAGGGTAATGTGTGCCAGAGGAAGTAGCCTTCCCCATGCCTGGTGCCCCTTGTTACTTCCAGGTACTCAACTCTCCCCAGCAGCCTCCCCATGCCACATTTCACACCATTGCAAAAAGGTTCCCAAACCTCAGCAATGGCTTTCAGGGAGCTTCACAGTGGAAGAGAAGACAGGAAAGATGCCTTACTCCCACTACATTCTGCATCAGGAGTATACTCATGGTCCAATCCTACGCAAGCTAGCACCAGCTAAACAGACATGCATGCTGTCACAAATGTGCCAGAAGGCAAGTTGCAGAAGCACAGAGGCCATCAGCAAAGCCTCTACTGGCCTGCAGTTGCCGCTTGGAGGCCTGCACCCACCAAAGCAGATAGGCTCTCCACTGGGTGGTGGGGGAGGGCGGAAAGGGGGCAAAGAGGTGTTGCAGGGGAGGGTCAACAGGGCTACCACTGCATTCTATTCCTCCCTCCTGGGCCTGAAAGCCTGACATTAAACAGTCCAGATTTGCACCAGTGATATTGCTGGCATGAATTTGAGTAGCCCAATAGAAGCTGCTGGGCTTTACCTGGGGTAAGGGGATGAATGCTTGATTGCACCATGGGACTATCATTAGGATTAGGCTGTCAGTCATTTAGAATCACAAAATAAGTAATTTGTAATTTGTGTCCAAATAAACTATGAGCTGCAAATAAGTCCAAGAAATTGAGACAATTTTAATAAAAATTTGGATCAATCAGCATCCAGTAAATCTTAATTCTAATATTTGTTTTACAACAGAGGGAGCAATTGGCCTTTATGCTGACAAGTTCTATGATTGTATGTGACAGCCACCATCCAAACACTTCCATTTTAAGAAAACGGAACACTGAACTGATGAAATATCAAAAGGATAGCTTGAGAAACTCTGTTGCTTTGCAAATGTGTTAGTAAGAATTCACAACATGGACTTCCACCTGATTCCTTCCCAAAAGGATAACAAAAATAAGGCTTGGCTGCAATTATATTCCTTTATACTCTTAAAGACACAATTACAGAGTCAGATGAAAAAGCTAAACATGCAAGTCTTTAGATTGGGTAGGCAAGACCCAAGGCAGCCCCACTGACCTTGAAAGCTACTACAGCAAGCAACCTTTCCAACATGAAGATTCATATCACTGGAAGTTTTTTCACCAGATTCTATACAGTACTTTTGCCTCTAACTTTCAGGCGTCTAGTACTGAGTGTTAGCATGGTCAGGCCAGGGGATATGCATACTCTGAAGCATGGGTGATGTGCCAAGGAATAGTTTGGTCTTCTGACCAGACTCCTCAGTTGGATCTGGAAGACATATTTAGACAGTTTGGATCTGGAAGACAAGGAGCTAATACAAAGGCCAGAGTGAAAGGCAGCATGCAGAAAGAGTGAAAATGTAGGAGGACAGTTTCATGGCTTTCCTTAATTTGCCAAGATTACAGGTATGCAGCACATCTAAGAATCTGGCAGAGCATTCTGGCTTGCAGCACCTTGCAGCTGTTTTCTTTAACTAGTGGACCATGGACTTGAAACCAAACCCTCAGGTTTCCTAGTTCAAGCCCCACAGTGCCCAGTAATGAAGTAATACATGGAGGTAAGTAGCCTTGGTTCAATGCTTGAATGATGTGGTCTTTACTCCCATTCAACATCATTACTTATCTCCTTACTAGACACATGATCACAATACAGGAACAACACCGGAAGGAAGCCATTTATGTGAAAAAAAAGAGGCTACGAAAAATCCTCCAAAGCACCAGCTACATTTTGGCAGCTCCCAAAGTGCATGCTCTGGAGGAGTTGCAATAAGTGAACTGCTTGATCCTCATTTAGAACTCTGCCTCATAGTTAATAGTTATTGCTCTGCTCAAACAAACTGATTGCTATTTACATCTCAGTCACTCCCCTGCCATGTATCCAAAACAGAAGATCCTAGTTTCACAGGGCTGAACTTCTATTCAGAGGAACAATATCACTGTTATGGAAGATCAAATCCAATTTTGGCAGAAATCAGGCTCAGAACACACCCTCCAAATGCTGCCTGTAGCAATATTACCACCAAGGAGGCTGTAAATAGGGTTACATCATTCAAGAGAATGCAGGTATCTGTGTGTTGCAAGCACTGCCATCTGGGACAGGGATTACCTAATACAAGAAGCTGTCCGGAATGTTCAGACTCAGTCACCGCCACATCTTACAGGTACAGAGCTTTGTTCAAAGCACCTGGGTCCCCCTCCTCCCCAAGATAAAACATTTGTTCCATCAGCATATTTGGCCCCAGTAAATTGGCCTTACATCAGCGATTTTCAACCTTTTTCATCTGACAAGGCACTAAAATTATCAAGGCACACTATCAGGTTTTTGACAATTGACAAGGCACACCATGCTGCTAGTGGGAGGCTGACATCCCTCATTGGCCCTACTAATAAATGACCTTCCCCCAAATACCTGTGGCACACTTGTGGACCACTCGTGGCACACCAGTGTGCCATGGCACAGTGGTTGAAAATGGCTCCTTTACATGAAAGAAATATGCATCCAATCTGCTCAGTTGCAATGGTATAAAGACAGTGCTTCTCAAACTATCTGTTGTGGAAGGTTAGCAATACTGCCCCTCCCCCAGTGTTTCAGGGACCAGAACCATATCAGTGCCATATTAATTTTGTCTCTTTCTTGGAAATTCAGCATGAACCACCACTTTGAGTAGCACTGAAATTAGGAATACAATAGATGAGTAGCCAGAAATTAATCATATGACTGGGATCTACCTGGCAATCAGCTCCATGTTGTCCAAGCACAGCCAATTATTAAAATTATATGCAGCCTACTCTGACCTATTATTTCACAAAAGGAAGTCTTTTAGGATTCCTCCCTCTCTCAATTCTTCTACCATTCCTCAAAGACAATTACATCCATAGTTTAGCTAGCCATGAGAAATTGGCTGCTAAGGCAGAAGCAGTTTTTACCAACCTCCATGTCATTATGGGCACAATCCTAATTGTTTACACCTGCTCTTCCTGCAATGTTCCCAGGGCAGTGTACATGGCTCCTTGCCCCTCCCATCCTCATACAACCACTGTGCTGAAAGCCAAACTTGGTAACACCGTTTTTTTCCACCAACTGTTCAATTCCAGAAAACTTCACTCTGAGATCAAGGTAGGAATTAGATGCACAGGATCCTTCTCTTTCCTTTGGAGACAGGCAGAGAGCTACACCAAGTGGCCATGAAATAATGTTTCAGTGACCAAATGTACCAACATTCCATAGCTGGCAGCATTTTACATAAGCAATACAAGATGGATGCTGCTTCATCCCAAAACATTTATTGGTTGCATACATTTTTGTCAATCTTCCATCTTGCATTCTGGTATGGATACAAATACACTGAATTAAAAAAAGGATTCACAAATCAGATTTATACCAGCTCATGGAGGAACGCATCCTGCCACAGCACAATTGGTGGCAACCCCAATGATGTAACCATTCCTTCAACCCTCCTTTAGTCAATAATTATATTTGCATATTTATATTTGCCTAATGCTTCCCACAAAGGAAACAGCTTCAGCCAAAGGCATACAGGGGTGATTACAAAGCATGACACATAAATGAAGGCAAAAATGAAGCCCCAGGGCCTCAGCTCCCCTTCAACCTCTGTATCTCCCTCCAGCTGTCAGGACACAGCCACCACCCACGTTTTAATTTGGCTTCATTTGAACAAGGTTTTCTCCTCTTCCCTCTGGACTTTGAGATAAAGCGGCAATCAGCTGTTCTGCTTGGGATGACATTTATTGCATCTGATGTGCAGCAAGTCATAATCAAGAAGGCTGCCTACACTCACCCAAGGCAAAATAAAATAAAACTAAAGGGGAAGACTAAGCCCTCCTCCGAACCCCTCATAAATGCCTGGATAAAGAGCCCAATGCTTCAACATGGAATTGTCTTTTTTAAAGAACACTGAAGAGAAGTTTCCAGTAATGGCATAGGTAAAACCCAGCTTCTCAGAGTACAGAAAAAAAGGAAAATCTACCTATTATCTACTTAAATACACGCTTCTGAGAGACTGTTTGCTTTCCTGCTCTAATTTCATACATACAGTATATACCCTTGATTATGTGCCTATTATACTCACATACTTTAAAAGTGAATTCTAGGTGGATGAATTTGCATCCCCCCTTGGCACACAGTTCTGAGGTGCTGAAGATGTAAATTCTCACAAAGCGCTAGCAAAAGTGATAAGAATCCTATCAGCACCATAATGATATAACTGTTCTATTGCAAAAAGTCCACCAGAATGAGTCATAGCAGAGGGGAAGTGGGATTACGTTGGCGGTAGGTGCCAAGCTTTCTCCATCTCCCCCTGTAATTATTCCAGATGTGTAGGCAAGGCAATTGTAGAGGCAGTGGTGGTGAGGGGGAGGCTGACAGTTCCTTCCACTATCTCATTAAGTGTAATCATTCCAAGGGTGAGCACTGGTAATCCAATTCTCTAGAATCAAAAAACCTTTTTATGCAGCCTGGCTTAGGAAGTCAACCATGTAGAAGCAGAGAGGTGAAGCTCATTTGATCCGTACAATGAAATATGTTGCAAGAAGAATCTGATTTCCAAATGGCATGCAACAAAGAAAGAAAGGCAGCAAGGCACTGTGAGAAACTCCCCTGGAATGCCCAAACCAGCAACAAACATTATCATGGCAGCAGAAAATAGTGATCAGAGTATAGGAAGAAAACATTCCTGCAGTAGACTCAACATTTGGTTCAATGGTTCACGTTTGCCTTAGCCATTTTTTGGAAAATGTTCAAACCTACAATGGCAGCAACAGAAAAATTTGAATGTTACTGCAAAGAGTGCCTCTTCTTCCACCCATTCATGATATCCCAACATTCACTTTTGCAACAAGTCAGTGACACACAAATGGTGGGAACCAGTGGATAGATGGAGGAGTGTGTGGGTATTAAAGCACACTGATAGTCCAAACATATTAAACCAAACACTTAATATTTGGACAACAAAAGAATCATAGTAACTGATGATTTCACTTTTCTTTTCTTTTTTTAAGAGTAATGTCACTGGGAAGAACAGAGAGGCGTTCCACTCCACTCTTCTAGAATCCCAAAGAGAATCAGGGCCCAATCCTATGGTTTCCCCTGTGCTGCCAGAACTTATGTTCTAGAACTTATGATCTGGCAGTTTAAGGTGCTTTCTGGTGCATGAAACCCACGCTGCTGTTGTGGGCTTCCCTGCTGCTGCCAGAAATGGGCAATGGTACAACATGCACAGCAGCAGCTCCAGAGGCTTCTGTCTATGCTGATAAGTTGGTGGCAAAGATGTGACATGGGCAGGAGAGGAAGGGCAGGTGAAGTTTTGAGGAAGACCAGAGAAAGCACAGGGCAGGAAGGGGGAGATGGCTCTTGGCAGCACCAGCATGCACCTGATCTTATTCCAACTTTCCCAAGCCACCCTGCCCCTTTTCTCTCAGACAAATGCCAGTAAAATGGTTGGCGTATGTCCAAGGAGAGCCATAGGTGAATGGGCAGTCTACTTTTACTTACCTCCTGGGGGTTGTCCAATTGCCCCCCCCCGCCCCCGCCCCAGCATGCAGCACAGCATCCAAGGGCATGACTGTATATTATGGCAGAAGACAGGATCAGGCAGCCAGCTACTTTTAGAAAAAGAGAGGCAAGGAAGGAAAAAAATACGTCACTGCCCTCAAGATGATTTACATGTTTCAGAGCAAGTGGTTGAGACAACTAATGCAAGATTGACCATGAGACCACCTTTCCTCTCAAAGTTGACTAGTTACTGATGAGAGTCCAGCAGGTGTTCTGAAGTCATAGGTCCCAAATATATAAGGGCGATTGTATGCAGGAAACATTTAGCAGTTTTTGCCATAGTATAGATTTCTGAATGTTATCCAGATCAACTCTAGAACACATCTCGTATATACAAAAGTTGTGACAACGAAGTCACTCGTAAGACTAAAAAAAAAAAACACCACCAAAATCAGGTGCAACAGACCTATAAGACAAAGTGCTGTGCTTCCTGATCAACATTCTTTGCTATAGTTTATGGCAACCCCCTAGAAAGAAGGTACTAAGCAAAGGCAATAACTACAGAGTTGAAAATTTTTTGTTAAAGTTGAAAACATTGTTCTGATCCTTATTTTCAGCTTTGTCATCAGCAGTGCCACCACTTTCTCAGATCTTTTAAATGAACTTCACACCCATAACCAAAAAACCCCCACATTTTGGTAATATAGCCAAGTATCCTGTTTCCGTAAGCAACAGTTCCTGGTCGGATACCTTAAGGCAGCCAGACAGTTTTCTTCCATTTTTAGAACAAACAACATTCACAGGGTGTCAATAGATTACAAATCACATCATTTATTTTTGGTTCCTTTTAATGCCCTGACAAACATATGATCTCAATGTGTGAACCTCATTCAGAAAAAACTGGAAGGATACTATCGCACTTTAATCACTTGGAATTCTTGTTAAGACTGGTAGCATCCCCATGGAACACATTTGGCAATCCCATAGTTTCCTCAATTTTGTAATTAAATGATTTTATTTGATTTCAAAAGATAACTGCACTGTGAAGACAACATCCTGTGACTGAGGGGTCTGTGAATCTTCACAGAACATTATGTAAAAACCTCATTAAAAAATGGTGGCCAGCCCATGTAGACTAGCCTGCCGCTGTAAACTGCCTTGAATGCTGTCTTTAAAAAAAAAGAGAGAGAGAGAAAGGAGGTATATAAATACAGATGTAGTGTATGCACATATTGAACTTGTCTCAGAGATAACAGGCTTCTAAGCAAAATAAGAAGTTTCCTTAAATATGCTGGTTGCTGGTGTTTGAGGACCAGTGTTGTGAAGTGCACAGATTAGTCAGTCTCAACTTACGGGTCTGGTTGAGGGCTACATTGCTACTAGCAAGGGTTTGTTTGTACCCAGGAAATGAGACACAGGAAAACAATGCAATGTCCTTTCCAGTTTAGAGCTCATTAGCCATACAGTTGCCCAGCTCTGAATATTCCTCTAAAAAGCACTAATGGAATGGGTCAGTCTCAATCAAGGAGAATAAGTTTATTTAAAAAATGCTTGAATTCCAGGACAAAGATGCTTTAAATACATCAGCTTTAAAAATTAAAAAGCACACCAGCTGTATCACAGGAAATAAAGCTTCTATAAATTTAGTATTTGGTACAAGACAGCATAAAGAGTATCAAGGCACTTTTTGCCTTTAGGTGTATCATTAGGAGGAGAATATCAGGTTGTCTTTCCTTCCTTGGAAGAAACTAAACAACCTAACAGCCCAATCATACTAGTATGCTCCACTGGCGGAACAAGCACTATGGCAGTCATAAAGATCACTCCAGCAGCACATGAATTCGCTAGTCCAAGGTCCACTAGTTTAGTTCACCTGTCCATAGGTCCAAGTAGATCCCTGTACACTGCAGAGGTTTACTCTAAGGCAGGGGTCTCCAAAACCCGGCCCAGGGGCCAGATGCGGCCCACAGCGAGTCTCCAAACCCCGGCCTGCAGCCAGCCTCTTGTCCCAGGAAAGCCTGTAGCCCACTTGACTGAACATGACAGAGCTGTGCTCCGATCGCATCTGGAGGGTGTTCTGAGGGCCGGAGAGGCTGAGTGAATGAGCCCACTAATTCATTTATTCATTCAACTAAGTTCCATCTCAAATTTATTTATTTAAATTTTATATTTAAATTTTTTTCCGGCCCTCAGCACTGTGCCAGATATTTCATGCAGCCCTCTGGTCAAGAAGTTTGGAGACCCCTGCTCTAAGGAGACCCCCACAGGATGCAGCAGTAGCCATTTTGGCGCCACTGCATTGGCATGGCATGGAAGAATAGGATTGAGCTGTAAATGTATTTGCACACATTTCTCATAAAGTCCGTTTCATGACTGGATGGTTAGTCTTGGCTAAGATCTCCCCAACTCCTTAGTGTTTTTCCCCAAGAAAGGTGTTAAACAAAATAAAAAACCTCCTTCCTCCCCCACCAACCGTACTTTAGACCCATTGAGCTAGAAGTGGTCTGAGATTACTCAAGACCAGATATTTCAATTTTCCATTCCAGTATTGATTAGGTAAAGAAAGTATCTGAGCATTTTATAATTGGTATTTGCCATGTGTAGTGTACAGAACACAGCTTCTTGTGATAAATTCTGTTCCTATAACGGCAGCAGAAGCAAGCAAATAGGACCTTGAGAAACCCAACCCTAGCATTTCAACACAGTCTCCGGCATAGGCTGCAGTTCCAGAGCCATTGTAAAATACTTACAGTTCATATATACGACACAACATTACACCCAAGTACTCTAAGCAATGTTGTGGATGAGACAGAAACTTACGAAGTTTGGAGCATAATGAAGAGTAGATTGATTATAGACATGCCTTTTCAAACAGTTGCTAGAGTAGTGGTTCTCACATATTTAGCACCAGGACCCACTTCTTAGAATGAGAATCCATCAGGGCCCACCAGAAGTGATGTCATGACCAGAAGTGACATCAGGAAGCAGGAAAATTTTTGACAATCCTAGGCTGCAATCCTACCCACACTTACCCAGGAGTAAGTCCCATTGATTATCAATGTTAAAAGCATATACATAGTAGCTTGTTAAAAGTACAGGTCTGTAACATTTCCCAAAATGCAGTCATATAGCATGGCAGCATCAAGTCGAATATATTAAAAATAAAATATTGAAATGAAACTGAAACTGGCTTGTGACCCATCTAGTGGGTCCCAACCCACAGTGAGAAACACTGAGCTAGAGGATAGCATTTTTAAAACAGCTGGAAGCAAGGAATGATTCCAAATTCAGCTCAGACCCTTTTCTTTTGTGAAGGTTTGGGCTTAACCCCTTAATTTTCATTCTTAGTGTAAACCAAACCAAAGTCATTTTTGCCTTTCTCCCGCCATTGTCCTCCCCCCTAAATTTAAGGTAGGGACACTTAGGTACATGGCATGCACCTAAGGATACAAAACCAGAAATGAATAATAATAATAATAATAATAATAGCAGCTGCCTTGGTCTGCAATAAACTGGAAGTTAACAACAGGTAAGGAAGAACATCTTGATGGGCACTATTGTATGCTTGCTTTCTGGCATGAGGTCATTGACCAACAAACTAGAGTCCGATTAGTCTTTTCCAAAATGTTACATCATTATGAAGACACCAGTTTAAAAAAATATACAAGACTGCAAGTTAAATTGCACAGAAGACTCTTGTACACTGGAAAAGGGTTGTGCTGTGAACTTACTAGAATTGGTCCTTATAAAACCAATAAAGATCAAGGTGAAGTTGGACAGGTGAAGTTCTACTCCTACAGACTGTCCTGTCCATATTTCTCATTTGGAACAGGGAAAGTCTTGGGCAACTTCCCCCTCCCATTCCTAAATCAAGATCTTTTTGAAGAGTCTTGAGAAGGAGGCACTTGTAATAATTTTTGTAAGTTTGCCTCTGCCAAGGTAAACAAGGTCAGCCCTTGCTAACCCAGCATAGGACTAGGAGGCTCACTCACAAAAAATTATGTTCCTGGATTCCCTGAGAAATAGTTACCTTTGTTGCAAACGTGTTATTAGAACAGCTCTTCAAAAGAACGACAATTTTAACAGCAGCACTTGTCGTTCAAGGCAATAGTCCTAGGACACTAACCTGTTTTATTCTGGACAACAGGCACATCCAGTTTACTTTTCTGCAGCATTTCTCTCTTCCCGTTTGCCCAGTTCAATAACTCCCAGCTCTGAGTCACCCAGCTTGCCCCATCTCACTTATTAATACAATCTTTCAACAAGAGACCATTCAAGACTGCAAGCAAAGAGCCTGCCAACACAATTTCCAGCATGAGCTAAAATATTTTATGCTTTGGGACTAAACCTGTTTCAGTAAACACCAGCAGCATTGGTTTGATTAAATTTAACACATGCCCCCATTTGGGCATAAGAGAATAAAAGCTGTGTTTCAAGTATTAACCTATCATGCATCAGAAAACTGAACTGTTCTGGTCACAGTGAACTATGAATTAAAGAAGTTAAACGAGATATGCAATGCAAGCACATAAACAAGGAGCTAAACATAAACCAATTACCAAATCTTGTGCCTTTTAAAGAAGAACAACATATTCACATGGGAGTTTCCCGGGTGCTCAATTCAGAGCTCTAATGCAAGCCAGAATGTGGGAGGAAGGTACAACATTGCATAGCATTTACCATATCCTTTCCCTCATGTATGAATATGTGAGAACCCTACTGATATCTGCATAGCCAGCTTACCACAAAATCAGCAAGGATACAAACATCTGCTATGTTGTAATGCATCAAGAGCTCTCCTGGTGTAGAGTGTATGGCTGAGCTAGGAAATCAATGGTTCAAATCTGGCCTGAACCATGAACACACCAACAGCACAATCCTATGTATGTCTACTCAGAAGCAACTCCTATTGTGTTCAACAGGGCTTACTCGAAGGCAATTTTGTATAGGATTACAGCCTAAGAGCCCAATAGTATCCCCCACCATATTCCGCCAAGCTGCTGTTTTACTGGAGCACATGCAGCATGCAATGGTGGGGGAGATAAGACAACCTGGGAAAGGTAAGTAAAAAAATCTTTCTTACTTATCTCCCAATAGGCCACCTGGTCACCAAGGGGTCTCCTCAGATCCACACCAGTTATTTTGCTGGCAAACATCCAAGGAGAAGCAGGAGGCATGTTCGACTGGAAAATCAGGGATAGCATCTTGGTGCATGTTGCTGTTGCCAGGATCTACCTCTCCAGCTCTCAAACAACCCCTTGTCATCCAAACCTCCTCTGAACTGCCTACAACCCACCCTTGCCACTTTACCTGGTCCAATGCAGGTTGAGTCCATGTGGGGTGGCAATGTGGAGCCTCTGGCCATTTCACTGGTGGCTCCCACACACACAAAGCAGCATGACAATTGAGCCACCATTAGAAGACATACAGAAGCAAATCAGGACATCCACTGCTGTAAGCCCTCTAGAATTGGGCCATAGGTATTTTTAAACAGGCTACTATCTCTTAGATTCAGACCTCATGTCACTTTATCAGAAATAACAATCTAATATTTATCTCCCTTACAAGGCGGTTGTAAGGACTGCAAAGGTAACTAGTCAAACATATTGTGAACAGCTGAAATACACATTATAAATGCTACATATTATTAACACCACAAGGACACAACCACAGTTAATACCTGTTCAAATACTTTTGAAAGTTGGTTAGCTAAGAAAGATAACCAAGAGGAAATACTTTGTCATTGGGCACAAAATAAAGGAGAGGATTAAGAAGGTCAGTTGTATAATTGTGTTCACAAGTCTAGAGAAGTTAATGAAAGACAGAATTATCTAGGACAAATTCTCTAGGGCCATTGTAGCAAGTGTTGCTCCCTGGAATTAATAAATGATGGTGGTGGAAAAACAGCATAAAGGTAAAAGATGTCCTGTCTGCATGCTGCGGTCCCAATTCCAACTGTAGTCCCCAGCTACTACTTGCAAATAAAAGCATGTCTCTAACTACACAACAGCACATTTAACATTTGTAGTTTGCATCTCTCTGGACAGTCTCACCAGAGCCAATCTCTGTCAGAAAAGCATATTATGTAGACCCCATACAAAGTTTCACCCAACTATTAGCATGTCAGACCAACCTGCTCACAAGGCAGTTAAGAGCATCCCTTTCTATATTAATATGGCCATTTTTTCTATAGTCCATTCAAAATATATAGAACATTTACCTTACTCGCATACATGTCTGATACATGTCACTGTTATGCCAATGAGTAATCTTTTGGGAGGGTGCAACGTGAAGCTAGAAAACTTGTGCAGATGAAGCCACATCTTGCAATTAAGTCTCCCCAAGTCAAGCAACACTGTCCACTGAGCCACACAAGCTGTTGGTTATACTACTGAATGGTAAGTTTATTATTAAAGTTATGCCATGAAGCAAGTGCGAAGTGATGCAACAACTTGACACCAACCTCTATAAGCAAGGTGTGAAAAGCAGGGATGAGTCCATAATGGGCCTCGTTCTCTTTCTTAATTAAGATCATCAGCGCAGAGTCCTGAGTGAGTTTGGCTGCTGGCCTTAATCACAATATAGGGGCAGATTTTACCACGACTTGTGCCAGCAGCAGAACTAGCTTTTGAGGATTACAACAAATGTCTCCAAAGCATTTCCCCCTATAATTAAAGTAGTGATCTGACTCTTCACCTTCAAAAGACATTGAGTATGGCAGCCTAATATTACAAAAGTTTGATTTAGGAGCAAACACAATATTCTGTACTTGGCAAGCGAGACAGACACTTCCCTCTCTGCCTCACTTGCCAAATGCATTCTCTAACTGTAAGAACAGACAGGACTCATGCAATGAGCTTGCTCTAACTCAAGGGTGCCCAAACCGTGGCCCTGGGGCCACTTGCGGCCCTCTTAGGGAGCCCCTAGGCTCCAATGGGCCTCTGGCCCTCCGGAGATTTGTTGGAGCCCACACTGGCCCGAAGCAACTGTTTGACCTCTCACATGAGCTGTGGGATGAGGGCTCCCTCCACTGCTTGTTGTTTCACGTCTGTGATGCAGCAGCAGCAGCAAAGGAAAGGCCAGCTTTGCTTTGCGAAAGGCCTTTTATAGGCCTTAAGCTATTGCAAGACCTTCATTCATTCATATAAGTTCCGTCTCTAATATATTCATTTATGTAAACTTATGCACATTTATTCAAATTTTAAATGTAAATCAATTCTTTTTTTCCCTTTTTTTCCCAACACAGTGTCAGAGAGATGATGTGGCCCTCCTGCCAAAAACTTTGGACACCCCTGCTCTAACCCAATGAAAGTGTTGACTTTTCTCTGACCAGCTGCTATACCAAACTCAACTTTTGAATTTCCTTTCACTTTTAAAAGCAGTTTGCTATGCAACTTAAGGAACAATCCTAAGCAGGTCTACTCAGTAGCAAGTCCTATTGTGTTCAATGGAACTTACTCCCAGGAAAGTGAGGTTAGGATTGAAGCCATAGAAGGCTAAAACGAGTCACACCCCACCCCCTGTGGATTGGGGATTACATTCATGGTTCTTTGGCTCTTGGTCAGTAACAAAGACAAAGAAACATATCAACTTGTTCATGATAAAAATAATTGGAAGTGACGGTGGAAAAATAATACAGTATACCATTTTGAATGACTCCGGTAGGCCCTATGTTAAACAATCCACAAAGTCCTTCTCCCAAAAGAAAAGAAAGGCAGCTTTCATGTATCACACAGGGTTAAGCAGTGCAAGTCTAATAATTTAGGCACTTCATGCTTTTCACAGATAACCTGTTGTAATCATTTAAAGAAGGCAACAGAGACTGACCCCAGACAACAGTGCAATTGACTGTAGTTTAATGCATGAGAGCCTGCATCACATTCTCAAGTTAGTGAGATTTTATTAAGAGTTGTTCACAGGGCCTAGTGAAGCAGAACTGTTTCATTTACCCTCTTTCTCATGGCAGAATAATATTTTGTGCTAGCTGTCAAACGCAAAGGTGGAGAGAGGGGGCGAAGCTATTTCAAAGATTCATTAATTTTAAAAGCCTCAAGGGAGCAACAGCCATTGCACTAATTATTGGCTTAACAATTATGCTTCTCACAAAAGCATATCTAACTTGCAGCAAAGGCCATGGGTATGGCAAAGTGCACCAAAAGTGGGCCATGTTCACCACTTCCACAGTAAATATGGAACTAATATGGGGACAATTTCTACTTGACCCTTTGACCCTTTAAATTTTTTAATGTTCATATATTCCAGCCCTATTAGCACAGACAACTCCTCTCACTCTCTCCCACATGCACTTTCTCCTCATAACAATCCTGTGGGCTAGGTTAGAATGAGAGAAAGTGACTGGCCCAAGGTCATCACTGAGTGAGAATCTGAACTCTGCCCGAATAGAAGTTGCTCAGTTATCCCTAAGCCCTCATGGGGATGATGGGGATAGATCAGAATACATTCACAGAGGAAATTTCAACACCCTGTCTTCCATGCACCCAAGTGAAGAGGCGCATGGCTGGAAGAAATACATCAACAGCTCTCTGACCCCCAACAGGCCGCACCGTCTGTGTACATAAGCCGCAATTCATAAAAATGACATATGTGCAAACACATGAGCAGTGCAGACCTATTGACATGTGTTGTGGTGGGCAACGAGGGCTGTGGAGAACTAAGCATGCACAGAATACTTGTACCTTAGCCTAACAAGAAAGATACTGGGCAGATTTACCTTGGGAAAACAAATTTGAAACAACTGCCCAGAGATAATCAAGCAACTCCTGCATATTTATCAAGTGATAAATGTCTTTAAATGGTGTGATAGCCAACTAGATAATTATCCCACTATAAATGGACAGCTAAATATAAACCACTTTTCTATCACACCATTTGAAAAAACCCCCAGGTTAAGGGCCTCTATAAACTCACTGTCCCTGTAGCAGAAATTCTCTTATTTATATTGACATAAATGGAATGATCTAAATCTTAAGACATAAAGAAAGAAATGCTAGAGGCAGGAACATTGTTAACATATGCACACCTGGCTCCATCTAATAAACTGTGCTGGAGCTATGGCTAGACCT
Source organism: Tiliqua scincoides (assembly GCF_035046505.1). Taxonomy (NCBI): domain Eukaryota; kingdom Metazoa; phylum Chordata; class Lepidosauria; order Squamata; family Scincidae; genus Tiliqua; species Tiliqua scincoides. The sequence goes on from NC_089822.1 coordinate 150,130,553, forward strand.
AGCAGAGATTATAGTATAGTATTGTAACATTAAAATGTTAATGGTCTTCATTCTGACTCAACAAAAGCCTTAGAATATCCACATAAAAATCTATGAAACTTTTCAAGCCCTGAATTTCAGAAGTATCCAACTCTGTGAAGTTGGTGATATCTGGGAACAACACTGGTTGTTTTGTAGGGAATTAGTGAGAAGAGCATTTTTAAAGGCAATTATGTTTAGAAGAATTTCCAAGCCATAGGTCAACCCCAGACCACACCTATGCTTGAGAGGAACAGATTAAAGAAAACAATACCTTTTTTCCTCTCCAGGAATTAAAGTGTTTCTCCATAAGAAAAACCACTTCAGAATTATCTTTGCCCCCCCCCCAAAGTGGTTCACAGACCAAAACACAAAACACCTCCTACACACAAGTCACCTGTCAAGCTCCTGCTCTTACATAAGAGATCTCCTTACACCCATTTTAGAACAAAACCAACTTGTTTCCTGTATTTAGATATTGATGATAAGGAGGGGAGAAACAATAAAGATAACAAGAGAGGAGGTAAATAGGAACTTTATAATTATTTTAAGATGAAGAGACTATACTTGCATAATGATGTCTGACCCCCTCCCAAAAAAATTACAGCTTCAAATAGATCTTTCCAACTGATATTAGCCAGCCAGGAGACAGGGCAACTCTTAGTTGCCTACCAATTGCGATTCTTGGAGAGGATGAAGATGATTCAATACTAAAAGCAAACTCTTTTTGAAAGAGGGACAATAGAATTACTGCTTCCTAGGGGAATGACTCTCTCAGAGTCATACACCTATGTACAGGCTCTTACCAAGTCTCTAGCATGTCCTCTTGTGGTATAAAACACTATTTTTTAATCAAACCTCCACTGCATAATGTCATAGAAAAGCAATAATTAAGGAAAGAGTTGTGGATTTTTTTTTTTTACGAAGTTATCGAATGATCACTACAAGGTAGACCAGAACTGAACCGGATGGGCTACAGTTCAGGAGGAGCCAAGGAAATTCATTGAGGAGAGGCAGGTGTTTGGAAATCATCTTTTTCCAGATCAAAGAGGAGCTAAAGGCTACAATCTTACCCACATTTTCCTGGGAGTAAGCTCCACTGACTCTAATGGGACTTACTTCTGAGTAGACAGGCATAGGATTGGGCTCCAAGGCTGCAATCCTACCCACACTTTCCTGGGAGTATGCTCCACTGACTCTAATGGAACTTACTTCCGAGTAGACGGGCACAGGATTGGGCTCTAAAGCAGCCTGATCAGGAAGGTGGAAGGAAAACAAATCAGAATAAAAACGAGAGCTGGGATAAGAAAAGAGGTGTAATTAAGTAGTGAAAGGAAGCAAGAAAAGCTACAAAAAATATTGCAACAGGTGACCACCACTCAGCAAGGCACACAAAACGGGAGGGCAGGGCAGGCAACCCGGCATCAGCACTGAACAGAGAGCCCAATCCTATGCCTGTCTACTCAGAAGTAAGTCCCATTATAATCAATGAGCCTTACTCCCAAGGAAGTGTGACTAGGATTGCAACAGACAGCATACTCCTATGCCTGTCTACTCAGAAGTAAGTCCCATTATAGCCAGTGGGGCTTCCTCCCATTAAAGTGTGGATAGGATTGCAGCCCCAGAGCCCCATCCTATGCATGTCTACTCAGAAGTCAGTCCTATTATCGTCAATGGGGCTTCCTCCCAGGAAAGTGCAGATAGGACTGCAGCCTGCGACGGGGGAAGAGAAGGCGATGCAAGAGAGTCCCACATAGCAACAGGAACCCACAGACTGGCGTGTGCGCGGCGCAGACCCCGCAGACGGAAGGCTACAGCTTCAGATGCAGCTAGTGCTGCCCCCCTGACCGATCCTTCCACACAAACAGCGCCCAGCTGGCTCCCCGGACGATCCACCCTCACTCACCTTGTAGACATTCTCGGTGATCCGGTGCACCTCCTCCGAGCGCGACATGACGGTGCCGGGAGGTCCGGGCAGCACCATAGACCGGGCAGGGCGCAGAGCTGGGGGGGAGGAAGAAAGCGCGCGCAGGACGGGCAGCGAACACGGCAGCTAAGATCCGAGTGCGTTGCAGCCAGGCAGGCAGAAGAGCCAGCTTTTATACCGCTTCCCAGGGCCGGCTCATCCCACAGCAGCCGCCCCCGCCGCCGCCCCCGGCCCCGCCTGCTGCGTTTCTGCTCTACCCTGGCGGCGGCCACGAGGAGCGCCGGCTGGAAAAGGCGGGGAATGGGAAGGAAGGAAAGGGGGGCAGCAGGAGTCATGCATGCTTGGGGGGGGGGGGGTTCAGACAGAGCCTCACACACGCAGAGCCTCTCTCTCTCTCTCTCTCTCACACACAGCACAGGGGGATGTTCAAACAAAGCCTCCCAAACACACACACACAAAGCCTCTCTCTCTCACACACAGAGCACAGGGGGGTGTTCAGACAAAGCCTTCCAAACACACACAGAGCCTCTCTCTCTCTCTCTCTCACACACACACACACACACACACACAGAGGGGTGTTGAAACAGCCTCCCACTCTCACAGCCTCCCACCCACACACACTACACCAAGGGAACAGCCAGCCCTCCCCTGCCCAATGACACGCGCACGCCCAAGGAAAGAGCAACTCTGCCTCCCCCTCACCGCCTCTCAGCAGGAGGAGGAACAGTAGTGAAACCCCCTCTCGCCGCCCGCCCACCAGCCGGCTTGGGCGAGGAGGAGGCACAGAAGGGGACGGAACAATCCAGCCCGCACAAGGGGAGAGAGAAAACAATGCTTGTTGCTTCCAGCCAGGCTGCAGCAGACACGTCGACACACACCTTGCCCCCTCTTCTGTTCTGTCACTGGGATGACTGGTGCTTATTCACAGGACCAGCAAGCCATTGTTCTGGCCAGCCCCTGCTCACTTCCCAGGTGCATGACTAAGGATGCGAAGCTCAGCTGGGTGAATGTATAAAGTTCATGAGGCGCAATGAAGGAGACAGAAAAGGATAATTATCCAAATTTCCTCCTCCCCTAAAGGCAGATGGGGGTACAAAGAACTTGAGCTCTCGCTTCTCTGGCATTGGGGGCTCCAGTCTAAATAGGCACCTGAGGGGACATGATTGAGACATTAAATGGATAGGGAGGTGGTCTTTCTCCTCTCACACAACCCCACAACCAGGGAACAGCCACTAAAATTGAGTGTTGGGAAAGTTAGGACACTTGAAAATATTTATTTACCCAGTGTGAAATTAGTCTGTGGAACTCCTTGCAGCAGGGTGTAGGTGCCTTTAAAAGGGACAAATTTCTTGAGGAAAAGTGCATCACAGGTTACAAGCCATGATGGGTATATGCAAGCTTTTGGTTTCAGAAGCAGGCTATCTCAGAATGCCAGATGCAAGGGAGGGCACCAGGATGCAGGTCTCCTGTGCTCTTGCATGCTCACTGAGGCATCTGGTGGGCCACTGTGAGATACAGGAAGCTAGACTAGATACACCTTTGGCCTGATCCAGCCTGGCTCTTCTTATGTCTCCATACACTACAGCACTCTTCCTCAATGTCTCTCTCACCCAGGCAAGACCAGAGTAGATGAACTGGGCACACGCACCACCCTTCCTCCATCTTTTATCCTTACCACAACTGACACATTAACAGGGCTTAGTATGTCCCTTAACCCAGCAAAGTGTGTTCTTTTTCAGTGCTAGCTTTCCACCTGAGTATAAGAAATAATGCTAAGAAAATAGCTCCCCAACTGTGAGGTCCATTTTCCCCTCACTATGAAACCAGCCTTCCTCAAAATACTGGGATTAGGGTTAGAAATGACTTCTAGCCAGGCCTCCTCCCTTTAGAAATTAGGGCCCAATTCTATACAGTGTGTGCCAGCTTACCGCCAGCGTGCACTGTTGCAAACATGTCATAAGGCATGTGCGAGACCCTCAGCACCAGTCCAGCACAATGTCCAGCACTGGGCTAGCGCCAGTGGACCTCCACTGCTCCTCAGTCATGCAGACTACTGGGCAGTTGAGAGGTAGGTGGGGAGGAGGTGTTCCAGGGTGGGGGGGAGGGGAGAGGACAGGGAGGAGGCATGCCAAGGGAGGGAATGGGTAGGGAGGGAGGGAGGACAGATGGAGCTTCACTCCACTGGATCCTGAGCCTCCGTTTTGGGCCACCAACCCAACATACAGAGGCTCTTAATTCTACACCAACCCCTGGGTCGCCATAGAATCAAGTAGCCCCATTGTGGAGCTACTCACCTTACCCAAGGAAAGGAGATGAAAGTCCCCTTCTCCTGAGGAGTCACTGGCACTGCCCAGGTTGTGCTCAAGATGCTACAGCAGCCATTTTCAGCACCGCTGCAGCCCTGGGAATCGGACAGTTCAGGATTGGGCAACCCAGGTACACACTGTGACAGGGAGGAAGCACAATTACCTTAGTCGCACCACCACCACATCTTTTTCTCTCTCATTTGTGCACACACAGCAAATCACAACATAAGGGACAGAGCTACCCTTACCACAGAGCTATAGACACCAGAACATCATGATAGTTCTGGCTCCCCTAGATTTGCCACAACACACACATTAGTCTCTCCCCCACACCTATACCACATACCTGAATGGGAATCTAAGCCACACACAGAAATCTTTAGCCTTACAGCCTTCAGAATACATACAAGGAGTTTTGCTTTTGACTCTCATGCCCTTAATAAGCAAATATTTTTAAATGGAATGCCAACATGAGAAGGAGGTAAGGGTGGATTGAACCACAGTTTTAAATTCACGCCTCCACATGTATTCTATTTCCAAAATCTTCATTCCGCTTTTCACTCTTGGCATAATTACTGTGCACAATGAAACAGAGGCCAAGGAGGATGTTGGAGGGGGTGGAACCAGTGGTAATGATGTGCACTAGATCCTATCTTCCCTTTCGGCAGCTTCCCTGCCCCCTCCTTCTCTTTGGATTTGCACCAGCTACAAGGAGCTGTTTTGCTCAGAAACCACTTCTTTCTGGTGATGGGTGGTAGCCCTAATAGAACAAACAATTTTGTTGGTTTACTAAAGGATTATTTTATCAGATAAGGCAAGAACAGTATATTTAGAGTTGGAAAGGGGGGTGGAAATAAAGAGTGGATGGAGTGAGCATAGCTGAATAAACAGACAGTGAAACTGGGATATTGGCAATGAATAGTTAAAGTGAAGGGTAAGAACAAACATACTAAGGCTTTTGTGGTTGAATGAGTTTAAAACATAGCCTGCCACACTGGTAGGGCAGCCCTATTAATGAATCCATCACATGAGAAACCAACCCTATGCCTTTGCCTCAAAACCAGCCTATCCATGAAGCAACAGCAAACTGTTGCATGGAGTGGCAAACATATGAGTCCCCACCCCAGCTGTCTATCTCCCTCTCTGGCCTGCTACTCCAGTTGATGCTCTGATCCCCATCCAGCTCACTGAAAGTATGTTAGGCTGCAATCCTAACCACGCTTTCCTGAGAGTAAGCCCCATTGAACAAAACAGGACTTACTTCTGAGTAGACCTGATTAGGATTGTGCCCTTAGATGACAATCATGGCAGTGGCAGCCCCATTTTCTCTTCAGTGCTGCTGGAGGAAGATTGGGGGAAGAAAAAAAGAACTGCCATGGCTCCAGATCACTTCTCCCCACCCATGACCCAGCTGCTTATGAAGCACCAAGAGGGTAGGGACAGGCTTTCTAAAGACAGCCCCCCCTTCCTTTCCTTTCCCTATGAGCACCCTTTCATCTCTGTGCCATTCCTGTTTTGAATGAATATGAATGGAGCATGCTGAGTTCCCAGCATGCTCTGTTCCTGTTCATTTGACACAAGAGCAGAGCAAATGAGGGAGGGTGTCCACTGTCCACTACCCAAGTAAGTTAAAGGAAGAAAAAGGAGTGCCTCTCACTCCCATAAGGTGATGAGCATTCACTGGCTTTGCCTCGCTTCCCCCCTTGTTCACTCATCTCACTCATTCTCCCCCCCCCCTGCCTGGCCTACCTGCATCCCACTCACCTGCTTTCCCCCATGTTCACCTGCCAATTTGTCTGTCTCCCCCACCTCCTGGTCCTTCCCCTCCACCCCTCCTTATCAACCAGGGGCAGGTAGGCAAACTGAGAGGGCTTCTCTGTAGCCCCACCAAGGGTTAAAAATCAGAGTACCATAACATGGCGCTTTCTCCCACCAGCAGATTAGCTTTTCACTCACGCACCTCACTAACACCACCCCTGCTCTTTGGAGAGACATTGCTGTAGATGTTACTTCCTCTCCTCCTTTAATAATTATCTAATAAGCTGTGAAACTGTTGACATTTAAGGGGAAAGCATCATCAGAGTGAGAGCTCCTGATGAAGTGAACAAGATAAGTTGCACACTGTGAGCACTATGGGTGAAGTCTTTATAGAAATGCAGAATAGACACCTCAGCATCAGTTGGGACAGATTCACATTTTGAAATGCACACAAAAACTGTCAGACAAAGAGAGCAATTGTACATAAAAAAGCGCTTTATCACTGCACAAGTGTCTGTGCCTGAATGGTGAGGCTGTGTATTGGATTTCTTACAAGTCTTCAGGGTTCTATAAAAGCCCAAATGGCAATGCAGACTGCTGCTTTCAATCAGATCTTGAAACTCATCAATGAGGAAGAACTAAAAATTGATTACAAATATGCAACTGCATTACATGCTACTAAAATGTCCTTATAAATACATAGCCTTCTTTTATTTTTTATTTTCCGAGTGGTGAAGACCAGAAGTGATTGTGAGGAGCTCCAGAAAGATCTCTCCAGACTGGCAGAATGGGCAGCAAAAGGGCAGATGCGCTTCAATGTCAGTAAGTGTAAAGTCATGCACATCAGGGCAAAAAATCAAAACTTTAGATATAGGCTGATGGGTTCTGAGCTGTCAGTGACAGATCAGGAGAGAGATCTTGGGGTGGTGGTGCACAGGTCGATGAAAGTGTCGACCCAATGTGCGGCGGCAGTGAAGAAGGCCAATTCTATGCTTAGGATCATTAGGAAGGGTATTGAGAACAAAACGGCTAATATTATAATGCTGTTGTACAAATCTATGGTAAGGCCACACCTGGAGTATTGTGTCCAGTTCTGGTCGCCGCATCTCAAAAAAGACATAGTGGAAATGGAAAAGGTGCAAAAGAGAGCGACTGAGATGATTACGGGGCTGGGGCACCTTCCTTATGAGGAAAGGCTAAGGCGTTTGGGTCTCTTCAGCCTAGAAAAGAGACGCCTGAGGGGGGACATGATTGAGACATACAAAATTATGCAGGGGATGGACAGAGTGGATAGGGAGATGCTCTTTACACTCTCACATAATACCAGAACCAGGGGACATCCACTAAAATTGAGTGTTGGGCGGGTTAGGACAGACAAAAGGAAATATTTCTTTACTCAGCGTGTGGTCGGTCTGTGGAACTCCTTGCCACAGGATGTGGTGCTGGCATCTAGCCTAGACGCCTTTAAAAGGGGATTGGACAAGTTTCTGGAGGAAAAATCCATTATGGGGTACAAGCCATGATGTGTATGCGCAACCTCCTGATTTTAGAAATGGGTTATGTCAGAATGCCAGATGCAAGGGAGGGCACCAGGATGAGGTTTCTTGTTATCTGGTGTGCTCCCTGGGGCATTTGGTGGGCCTCTGTGAGATACAGGAAGCTGGACTAGATGGGCCTATGGCCTGATCCAGCGGGGCTGTTCTTATGTTATTATAGTCAGCCTCATAACTCCTGGCTGTATCTCATATCCATCCTAAACCCTTTGAACTATGGAAAAGGCTTTTCTGCCTCTGTTCTTGCCCACATGCCAGCCTTTTATATCCAAGAGTCTACTTAATTCATCTTCAACTTTCTTGCTTCTCCCAAAGAGCAATTGAGGTGGTAAACCTGTGCCTGGTCAGGTAGTCAGCACAGGACCCAATCCTATCCAATTTTCTAATGCTGGTGTAGTTGTGCCAGTGGGGTGTGCGCTGCATCCTGTAGTGGAGAGGCAGTCACTGGGGCCTTCTCAAGGTATGGGAACATGTGTTGCCTTACCACGGGGGCTGCATTGTGGCTACACCGGAGCTCAAAAGTTGGATAGGATTGGGCCCACAGTCAGATAGATATAGGTAGATACAGGAAGCTGGACTGGATGAGCCCTTGGCCTGATCCAGCAGAGCTCTTACTATGTTCTTGTGCTCTTTGGTGTGGGGTTGTTTACATACTTGAATACCACTCCATTCAAAAAATTATCACACATAAGTAAGCTAGACTAAAATCTTCTCCCTGACAGGAGTTCTTCCTAAATTCTGGGAATGTTCTTTAAATATAGAGGAGCATGCAATCAGGTCAGCCCATTCCTTCAGCTGGAAGTAGTACAGTACAGTATTAAAAATTTACCACCCCACCTTCTGGTTGAGAGAAACAGACTGATTTTGTCATGCCTCTTTTCATCTCTCATCTGCCGCATTCCCCCCCCCCCCACCTATAACCAAGATCCAAGAGTCACAGGAGAACAGAATCAAGAAATAATGAATATAGATTTATACATGGCATGGCATTTTTATATCCATTTAGTTATTTGACTTTTCTGTAAACAGCTTTGTTTACTTTTCTGTAAACATTTCTTTTTGAAAAGTAGTATATAAATATTCTTAATAATAAAGTAATATTATTCTATCACCAAGAAGCTTACAGACCAGTCCTATACTGGATGGGGCTGCTGGTCGTAGCTCTTTGAAAGTAGAAGATACTTCCACTGTCGCAAAATGGCCATCGACAGTGCGTGGGGCTCTCTGTTGGTGGCCATTTTGGAAGTGCTGCCACAAGAGGCTCCCCATCCAACACCAGACCTGTCCTGCTGGTAAGGCTGTGCAGGGGGTAGGGAGGGGATCAGGTGGAAATGGGGCAGGGATGAAGAAAGAACAGGAGCCAGGGAGGCTGCAGGAGAAGGTGGATCTGGTAGTGATGGTGTGTACTGGATTGATCCTATTCTCCCTTTTCAGAGGCTTTTGGAGGGGTAGGGGGATTTATCCCCAAAGCCTCCCAATCCAGCAGGGTGGGGGAGAATAGGTAGGTTCTTGGTGGTGTACATGCAGTTAATCCCTCTTTATTCTCAAAAGAACCTAGAGAGATGGGTTAGGCTGACAGTGAGTGACTCTAGAACTTTATGACTTGGCAGAGATCTGAACTCAGGTTTCCACAATTCAGGCCCTTTCTATACCTGCAGTACTGTCCTCAATAGTGGCTAAATAGAACAACACTGCCCCTTCCAGTACTGGCTGGTAGACTTTGGTGCTGGTGAGCCAAGGAAGGGGTTGCAAGAAAAACCCAGATAATACACTCATGATTTACACATTTTTTTCAAAGGGCTTGCTGTTTCAAAAGGGGTCACAATCCTCCCCCCTCCCCCCCAAAAAACAACCCAAAATGACACCAGCCACTCTGAAAAGAATCACTCTGAGATGACAGAATGATTAGCCCATCCTTAAGAATCTAAGTATGACCTGGCTGCATCAGATCAAAGGCTGATCAAAATTAAGAGCCCAATCCTGAGCTGCCTGGATTGCACAGCTGTGGCGGCACCAAAAACGGCTGCCGCCACATCCTGAGCATCCAAGGCAGCCGTGGGAGGCACCTCTGGAGAAGGGGACTTTCATCCCCTTCCTCTGGGTAAAGGGAGTAGCCTCGCAATGGTAAAAGTGTCTGTGTCAGGTGGTGAACCTGATGCAGAGGCTTTGGATCTGGTGGAGCAAAGCTCCACCAGTCCCTCTCCCTCCCTCCCCGCTCCACCCCCCCAGCACGACTCCCCCTGCCCTCTCCCTGCTCTCCGCCTGCCTCCCCCCTCCCTGGAACGCCTCCTCCCCGCCTCCCCCCATGCCCATGCTTTCCTCTCCGCTGCTCAGTGGTCCGTGTGACCGTCAAGCTGCAGATACTGGGCACCTGCCCGGTGCTAGCCCAGCACTGGCCAGCGCTGGGCTAGCACAGGTGCTCGCCCGGCGTTAGGGCTTGCAAACTTGCCTTACAACCCATTTGCAACAGTACACACTGGCGGTAAGCCGGCACGCAGAGCTCAGGATTGGGCTCTAAATTTGCTACCTGGCCAATATTTCACAGGACTGCTGGGTTTCACAGTGCAGGGGTACTTACTGAACTTGGGAATAAAACTTAGTATCTGTGGGTCAGCCAAGGTGCTGCCTGCCACCTTGCCGGCAATAGGACCGCCTCACAGCTGATCTGCTACACAGCATCTACAGGGACTTGTCCAAGTTAGGACACTGCCTCCCCAATCCCCACAACACATTATCTGCACAGACACCATTTCAGGTTTCAATAAGAATGGCAAAGGGAGAGATCTCAGCAAGAGGAACAAGATTCAAAACAAGTTTCAAAGTCCTGCTCTTAGATATATCAAAGATAAATCAAAGATTAAACTGCAAAAAAAGCTGCATACATCAAGTCCCTGAAACGTCCCTGGAAATAATCAAAGGGGAAAAAACAGGGTGACAGCAAGTTGCTGTGTTTGTTCTTGCCTTTTTAGGATAAATGTGTGCAAGAGTGATACATTTGTGTTGTAACAAATCTACATGCAGCAGAACTATTGTGGTGTGCTGATGTCTATAGCTCTGCATTGGGACAAGGTTGCCAATCATGCACAAATGAGAGAGAAAAATAGCAAAAGATGTGGTGGTGGTATGATTGTGATACTTGTGCTTTCTCCCATTGTAGTGTGTGCAGTGTTTAATTTCTGAAGGGAGTGAATTCTGCCCAGAGGTCACCCATTTTAATTCAAAACCCAACATTCTGAGGAAAGGTGCCCTTCCTAAGTGGTGCCTCTAGTTATCCATAGGATGGCAAAGCACTGAAGTACCAGGTGCCACTTGCTGTTACACACACCACTACCAGTTAATGAGTCATGAATGAATGAGTTACTAAACAGCATCAGTCCCTCTGGAAATCTCCCATTTCCTTCTCTCCAATGTAAAAACTGTTCATTTATTCCTATAACCTAATTTGCTTCCTATCTTTCAGCCAGTTGCTCATCTGTAAGAGGACCTGTCCTTTTAACCCATTATTGCTAAGCTTTTTTATAAGTCATTTCTGAGAAAGTTTCCCAAGGAGCCCTTGTTCTATCAGAGAGTTGAGAAAGAGTCAGTTTTCTTGTCAGGGTAAATCTGAAGTAATCTATAAACATTATTCACATTCCTTCAATTCAGTGGCATCACTAGGGTTCGCGTCACCCGGTGCGGGAGGCCAATGCGTCACCCCCCTGCAGTGGGTGGGGCAATGCTCCAGGTGGTGGGTGTGGTGATCTACCATCACCCCGCCCCCACTGGTTTTTTGGCTGTACCTTTTGATAAAATAAAGATATTTCAACGTAGTTTGTTTCATTGCATTCTGCATGAAAGTACACATTGATTGATATATAACACGATGGTATTATTCCTCCAAACTCTGATTTTAGTGATTTTAGTCACTAGTGGTCACCTCCCCCCAGGGTGTCAACTTACCAACACCTTATTGGAGCAGTTCTCAAACATTTAGCACTGGGACCCACTTCTTAGAATGACAATCTGTCCAGGACCCCTCATAAAGCAAATTAAAATAAATAATTATAAATAAATTAAAGTAAAATCAATAAATAAGGGGAAGCCAGCCCTGTTCCAACAAGTGAATTTTCTCTGTAGCCTGCCTGCAATAACACCCCCTCAAAAAGAATCATTAAGATTTTCACTCCTACCCAGTACCCAGTTCAATTTAAGTTCTTATATTTCAAGCATATCACTATCAGGACCCACCTGGCTTTGCAAGCCTGAGAGCCAAATCCTATGCCTGTCTACTCAAAAGTAAGTCCCATTATAGTCAGTGGGGCTTACTCCCAGGAAGGTGTGGATAGGACTGCAGCCTAAAACAGTCACCTGACCCTGTCAAGCCTGTTTTGTTCTTTTTTAGGGGGGGGCTGCCTTCTGGAGCATTTGTTGAGCTCCGGTTGCATCAAATCAGGACCATTCTGGTGGCCTCACATTTCCCTTTGCCTGACCTGCCCAGGAGCCAAGGCACATTTGCTTACTCGCGAGTAAACTGACCACGTGGCTTAGTTTTGTTTTCCTTAGGGCTCAATAAATTTGCAAGCTTGGAAGGAGGGACCGCCTTCCCAGGTGTTTTTGGGGGGCTACATTCATTGGATCAGGACCATTCTGGTGTTAGATTCCTCTCAGCCTGCCCTTTCCAATGGACTAAAGCATGTTCACCTACTCACGAGTAAATGCGCGATACCCCTTGGTTTCTCTTTCCATTAGGCTACATGCATTTTTTGTTTTCTGTTTTTTTGCCAATAACGTTATATTTCACTCCCGTTTTTTGCATTGCATTCTGCTCGAAATTTCGCATCCAACGGTATATAACATGATGGTATTACTCCTAACCACCATGATTTTTAGCACGTCACCCTCCCAGTGCGTGTCACCCCCCTCTTGCGTGTCACCCGGTGCGGCCCGCACCCCCTGCAGCCCCCTAGTGATGCCACTGCTTCAATTTATGAACAGATAAACTGCAGGAAAAGGGTGCCCTAAGAGACAGTTTCTTTAGTCCATTTTGGAACAGTTCAAAAGTCTCTACATTCATCTTGATCTGGTTTTTTCCCCCCTTCATTTTCATTTTACTACCTAAGACAATTTTATTAGAACCCATGACATGTAACTGGATCTTCCAATATCTGGTCCTGTCAGGTACACTGGCACCAAACAACCTCATGGAGTCTGTGCCTTTTCCCATGTTCAGTGTAACTAGAATTAGTGTAGGTCGTCCAGTTATAAAAAATAAAAATAAACATGACAGCTGAAGAACATCCATATGCTCTTTGGTGGAAGTGCTACCTAATGTTTCTACTTTGGTGGAAAAGCTACCTAATTTGAGGTAGCTTTTCCCCTTCCATCCCATTTATCAACTATGGCAGTAAATTAAACTATAGGCAGTGCTGTTGTTTGGGTGCATTTTCAGGGCTGGCTCTCCATAACTGAAGGACATTTTCCATACCTCTTCACCTTTCATCTCTTCTGTTTTGAGAACAGTAGTAGTAGTAGTAGAAGTAGCACTAGCAGTAGTAGCTGCTGTTATTGCGAGGCATTTAAAGAAGCAACTTCAAGAGGGGATACAGACATCTCTGCTGCCAGTGCCTTTTGGGTAACCTTCTCTATTGCCATTACACTATTCATTCAAGAAGACTTGTGGGAGCTTTCTGGATAATCAAGCATATCGGAGCTGATTCACAGATAAATTGGCTCTTAATACTGGCACCAAGAGTCATTGCTCCCCAAATCCAACCTATTAGATACTTCCTGTGTGCCCTTGGGTGAAAACAACAATTTTTCAAAACAACTTAGCATTCACATAACCAAGTGCAATTTGGTTTTCTTCAACAACAACAAGCAGGGCCAGCCCAAGACCTCCTGATGTCCCAGGCGGCATGCCAAATGTGGCCCCCCTTACTGGATAATGTGCCAGCCTCTGTTCCTCCTACTCTTCAATGTTCTAGCTCAGCACTCTCCTCTCTTTCCATTCTTTCTTCCCGTGTCCTCCTCTTCCAAGGCAGGGTGTGGAAGGAGGAGGAGTGGTGGAGGCAAGAAGGTGGACAGAGAAGAGCACCCCTCACCCATCTCCTGTCTGAAGCTACTGCTTCAGTTGGCCTCATGGATGGGCCAATCCTGACCACAAGGCACCTTCCCCCCCAGCCACCTAATGGCCAATACCCACATGAAACTTGTTCCTTTGTGAATGGTTTGGCATGTATTCAGAATCAGATCACAGACCAATTAGCATTTTGAAAGCTCCATAAATTAACAGCCTAATCCTATTAATCCCACCCCCACCCCACCCCCACTGATGCAGCCACACCACTGGAGCTTGCACTGCATCCTGTGGGGGATACTGTCATGGAGGCCTCTTCAAGGTAAGGGAATTAAGTGTCTTGGATTAAGTTTCCACTTCCCCAGTGAGTCTGCTCAGACCTGTGCCAGCAATTTTGCAGGAGCAAGTTTGCATGGGTCCATGTAGGTGGATCAAGGCCCGGAATGGAGATAGGATATTGCTGGACCTGCTGCTACCAATAACCACCTTCCCAGCTTTGACATGCACACCCTCTGTCTCACTCCCCTCCTCAGTCCCACCCCATTCTGCCCCCTGCTTGCCCTTTGTGCCAACTTACTGGTGACGGGGCTCCTCCCATGGAGAACATTGTTGCCTGAACACCACTGCTCACTGTTGAAGCGGCAGCCAGGCTGTGCTCTATGACGCATCACATTTTACAGTGACCAAAAAGCATGTTGTATGGCTGAATGAGAGTTCCAGTGATGCAGCGGCGCCATAGAATACTGGGCTCTAAGACTCCCTTCCCCTTGACTTAAGAATGGCTCCCTCTCTTGAGACCTTTCGGCGAGGCCTGAAGACCCTTCTGTTTAAACAAGCCTTCTGAGTTCTCGGCCTTTTAACATCTTTTTAACATCTTTTAATATTTTTTACAGGCCTGATTCTTTTATGACTTGCTGCTGCTCTATGCTCTTTATACCTAGTTTTTATTCTGACTGCTGTTTTTTATTATGTGTTAATATGTTTTTATTTGTTTTTAAATTATGTTTTTAATATGTTGTAAGCCGCCTTGAGTCCCTTCGGGGAGAAAGGTGGGGTAAAAATAAAATTATTATTATTATTATTTCTGGACACATGTTGGCCTGAAACCTGAGCCTGTTTACAATATTGCTGACGTCTGCTTTGACGTCGGCAAGCCTGCCGAACCTTGCATGGGATGACATTTGGCTGGTGTTTGAGGGGGGCATTAATTATATATTACTGTATATTAATAATATATTTTTAAATGAAAAGTTCAACATTTTAAGGTTCGATTCTAACCAACTTTCCAGCACTGACATAGCTGTGCCAATGTGGTGTGCACTGCATCCTGCAGTGGGAAGGCAGTCAAGGGGGCCTTCTCTAGATAAGGGCCTGTTTGTTACCTTACATTGTACTGCATTGTGATTAGGTCACTGCTGGAAGGTTGGTGAGGATTGTGCCCTTAATTAATGATATTTTAAATTCTTTATTACATTTTGAAAGGGTACTGAAAAGGAATAATTTTTAGACTCATCAGTATTGTGATTTTTATTCTCTTAATTAATTAATCAATCAATCAATCAATCAATTAAATTTCAGCATATGGGGAGCACCAAAATTTTCTGTGACCCTAGGCAGCAGATGGCTGACGTATGCCACTGTTCAGGCCAGCTGTTTCTTTCCCCCTCCAGGTGACCTGGTGGTGCACAGCAAACAATGCACAAGTCCTGCTGCCAGTTGCCTTGATTCACACCACTGGTATCTTACAGGGGCTAGGATTGTAATCAATGCTTATAGAGGGGCTTAAAAAAGAGCTTTCTAGGGCAAGAGGGTCTGGGAAGGGTCACTAAGGTAAGTAGTATGGAATGTAGGGTGAACGTATTAAATAATTAAGTTTGTCATTATCATAAGAGTTAGTATAATTGCAGGAAACCGAATTTAACATTATAGTATAATTACAGGATTAAAGGAAGGTAAGGTTTTGGAGGTGGTTACAGCCATTGGTTTAAAAGGTGACAATTAGGAGAAGCAAGTCTCTTGCTGCCTCATAAGTAGAGAAAGCAAGACATAGAGCAGGGGTTGTTTCACTGGAGAGGAGGAGAACTGGCAGTGAAATAAAGATATTGTTAGGGTGGTGAAGAAGGATAGCATTATTCCATAAAAAGGGACAGGAAGTTACCTTGCAAATGGAAAAAAAAAATTAACCAACTTGAAAATATAATTTATCAGAAGAATTCAGGCTCACATACATCCAAAATCTTTGGAAATACGACTGTGACAGAGATGCCTCTGAGGCTGGTTGCACTGGGTAGCAGTGCTTACCTGAAGGCGCTCTGTGTCCTGAAAGTTCAGGGATGACATAACAAGGCAACCTTCCAGACTTTGGCATTGATTTAAATGCAAAAGCCATCACCCTTGGGTGATCTTTGGGCTGTTTCAGGCACAGCCATCACACATTCTTGCTGGCGAGCAGCAGAAACACGATTGACAGTGAAAGCTTGCAACAGCTTGGCCTGAAGATTGCTGAAGGGCAATGTGGTGATGCGCCCCCCCCCGCTCTGAGCGCCAGGGTGATCCATCCCCATCGCCCCCCCCTTGTGATGTCTCTGGGCTGTGCTTGGTGGAAAGAGAAGCAATGTTGGCTGCACAGCACTTCTGACAAAGCTGATACTTGTATCTGATGTCTTTTTAAAAAGAGAATATGACTAAGCTTTTTCAGAAGTCTGGCCCCAAGTTCCGGTTTGGTTCATGTGAAGTGAAAATCCCCTCCCTCATGAGGTTCTGTAAAAAGATATACATCAACAGTTAAGAGGTAGTTGCAGTAGGGCATTGCCAAAGATATAGACAAAGATACCCAATATTGACTCAGATTCTCCAGTAAAAGGAAACAAATACTATGTTTGCTGTTTTAAGAAATAAGTCAAGGAGAGAGAGAGAGAGAGAATTATTTTTAGCTGAATATTCTGACAGGAGGGGGAAGTATGGGAGAACTGGTCCTTCCCTATCCGATAGCTGTAAGTCCCAGATTTAATTAATATCCCTTGAGAAAGCAGAGACAAAGATTTCAGATCAGAGGGAGGCACTGCATGTATCTCTGTCATATTATTTATAGGGATGTTATGTAAGACATTCTTCACTACGTCATGAGTGTGCGGGGCCAGAAGAGGGTGTTGGTGGCAGATAGAGAAGGAAAAGGAAAGGGGGAGTGGGCTTACCTTTTATTACAGAGTGACAGCTTACCAATTCAAACAAGCTGTTCTTCTGGCAAGAGAGATAAAAGGATTTGCAGTAATTTCTCTTACCAAAACTGCTCTTTGCAGATGCTTTTTGGAGAATCTCTAATATCATGCTCTATGTTCAAACATATTCTTATTTCCCCACCACTATTTCACCCAAATAATTTTTCTGGTAATACTCTTCCTTTCATGTCTAGAACCAAGAGGCAGGCAGGGGATTCTTCAGTCCCAGGTTAATAGGTACTACCTCAGTTCTTTTCATCTTTATTCTCAACAATATTTTTTCCTGTAGGTTTTCAAAACTGAGAACCAGCAGGCATCTGCCATGGAAGATCTGAGCTATTCTCTTACTTCACAAGCTTTGTTCTGCCTAAAACACTGCAGCTGATCCAGAAATAGGATCTATTGTGAAAGCTAGCTAAGTGCTGTAGGGGTGTGGCATTGCACTCCTGGTAACAACATCTTTGCTTCATGCCACAACATTTCCTTTTGTTTCCCTCATTGTCCTTTTCTTCCTCTTGGTTATTGGTTATTCTACAAGCAGTTTCAGTACCATAATTAGGGTCCCTGCAACACTGCAGTCCTCACTGCTTTTGGCCCTTCTTCAGCCCTTTAAAATGAGTTATTTGCAAACAAGATTCTGAAAAGGGTTGCTGAAAAAACATAACCTTGGTTTCCAGGAGGTAAGCAGGTAAACAAAGGAGGAGGACATTTTTGGCTCAGACATGAGGTGAGGGGAGAGAAGAAAGATGAGGTATATGCAGCTGGAAAGAAAGCAGCAAGGACAATGTTATTTGATAGAAAGATCCTACATTGGTTCCAAGGAAAAGCCCAGAGATAATGGAGCTGGCCTGGGATTTGGGGCAGTTGGGATCAAGAACACTTTCAGACAATATGATATTAAATTGTTCCATTCATACAAATGGTGGGTGTTTATTCTGGTCATTTGAGAGCTGTGGTATCTCAACATCAAAATAGCGGCCTCTTGGTATCCATTCAAGCTTGCATCCCATGCTGTGCCATCTTCTCCCTTAGGCCCCCTATTGAGAGCTCCACGTTTTGCTGAGTGCACTGTCTTGAGGTTACCATGGCCTAGGAGAAGGATTCAGATGTTCATCACTCCCCTGATACATACAGGAACCATCTGTATGAATCCTTTGTGTGTAAGGAAACTAAAGTTTCCTTAGTGAGTCTATCTGGTATCCTCTACTAAAGGCTACTGTAAGTAATAAAACACTGTGTTCTCCACAAGTACTAGATGGTCACAGATTACGATCTCCAACAGGTTTTTGTTTTGCTAATTAGCAGCCACAGAGGAAGTGATGCTCTGGGACAGGGTGTTTAATACTTTCCTATAAATTCCCTCCCACTACTATTAGCATGGAAAAAAGACAGGTGATGTTCCTTTCTTTTTTCTCTCCTTCATGACAGACAGCTCACAGGTGGGGCACTTCCAGAACACCACTTCCCTGACTGTCAAAGCAACATCATAGGACTGTTAGAGAAAGAAAATAAAGAAATACAGGAGATCCTTATAACAGACCTTCCATGTCCCTGTCCTTACTGTCAAGTTGTGCCCTTGGTTCAGCTCTTTAGTTGAACACCAAAAGCAGAGTTACCAGGTTTTTGCCTGGAGACAGGGCCTATACAGTACTTTTAAATGTACTATACTGGATGGAGACACCTATATAATTCCTTTGTGGGTCTTCTTACTCACTCTCTTCCACCTTGCTGTAAGCAGAAGAGTTTTAATTTTTGACTAAATGGCAAAGCAGGATATATATTCCATAAATAAATATTTAGTTTTGTCCTTTAGTGGGTAGCTAAGTGACTGATACAAGAATGACACAGGAAGCAAAGTAGCTGCAGTCTTACTTAGTGCTGATGTAAATCATTTTCAGATGAGAACCTTGTTATACTATCTGGAAGCAGTATCTGGAACCATGTCGCTCTGGGTATTCGAAATCTTGCCTTCATGTACTGTACCTCCTAACCATTGTGTGGATTGAAGAGAGACCAGCCTTGACTGTGAACAAACTGGATCTGTGCATGAGTGCTTTCACAATCGCAAAGTCACTATGGATTCATGCATACTCTAACATTCAGAGCTGCTCCAGCACCTTTTGGTCATGTTACTGTCCAGGGGGTGTGACTCATAGGATGGGAAATCAATAAACTGGGGAAGGGGGGGGAGAGAGAGAGAGATGTTTGTTAATTATATTATGCAAGCAGTTTCCAAGCAGTGTTGACTACAAACTTCTTCTAGGGAGAAGCATCAGGGACCTTACTACACAGTATACATTCTGTCCAATTCCTGCTACAGATTTCAGCCCTTCCTCTTCAACTATCTCTTTTTGGTCTCAGGGTAGTTTCTACTGGGAGAGGGAGAAATGATAATGCATTGGTTTACAGCACAGTAGCATCTGCCTCCTGATGCTGGGGTGGAGTGGAGTTACTGTAGCAACACACCACGTTATATAATCCACCCAATTTGACTGCAGGTGGGTGGTTGTGTGTGTGAGAGAGTGAGAGCAAGAGAAGTATATGCATGTGCACTTCTCTAAAGATTTCATTAGGGGTTTTTTTCCCTCCTGCGAAGTATGACACTGTGGTGTCATGCTGTATCTCACATGCATTTGCTCATTATGGCACATTAGCTAAGAAAATAGCTGTTTAAGATTCAAGAAGAGAACAGGGAGGGGGGGAATGAATTGCAGGGTTAGATTTCTGGAAACAAATAGAGAGAGTACTTTAGCTGCCATGCAGTCCACTCCATCCCTTCTCAAAATATTTAGACAGCCTATTTTTGAAAGTTTCTAGAGATAAAAGCTAAGGATGAAAAACTATCAGCCCAATTCTATCCTTTCCCACCCAGCCAATGCAGCTGTGCAAAAATAGCTATTGTTGCATCCTATGGGGAGCAGTTAGGGAAGTCTCCTCTGAGTAAGAAAACAATCATTCCCTTACCTGGGGTGAGCCGCCATAGTATGTGTGTGTGTGTGGGGGGGGGGGGTCTGTTCAAACTGGCACTAGCTAAATAGATACGCTAGCTAAATAGGTCCATGTGGACCTGTGCTGCAGGATTAGGTCTGGGAAGGGGGTTAGGACTTGGCAGCCGCTCTTGTTGCTGAACATGCCCCCTTCCTGGACCCAATCAGTCCATCTCGCATCCTCCTCCGCCCAGTTTCACCCTTTTCAGCCCCCCTTCTTTCCTCTCCCACCTCTGCTACTAACTTACCTGGAACCATGTCACTCTGGGTATTCCAAATCTTGCCTTCATGTACCGTACCTCCTACCCATTGTGTGGATTGAAGAAAGACCAGCCTTGACTGTGAATGGTGGGGGAAGCGATGACATGGGTATTCCCAGTAGCTGTGTAGTGTGCTGTCGAATCACGTTTTGTGGCAGTCAGCACCAGCAGAAGAGAAGCGCTGCCAGCAGGAGGTAAGTATAGGATTGGGCTGTATGGTTGGCACCCTGGCATGATGAGATATGAGCACAAAGTCTTCGTAAGTTATTCCCTTGCCCTTTCCCCGTCAATACTCAAAAGATGATGGAGAAGCGCACTGACAGCTTCCCTCACTGACAAAATGGCCAGCCACTCTGTCAGCACTGCCACTCTTCAGTGTTTGAAGAAGGCAGCTTTGAACACAGGGCAGGCTCTCTGTAGGATGTGGGACTCTTGGAGGTGTGGACAGCTGGTGCACTGACATGGGATGTACTGTTAGCAGGCATATTAGTTTTGCCCCCTTCACACATGGAGCGTACATGTGCAGGGGGAATAAAGTACGAAGAAAGCTTAACTGAAACTGTTCCTCCTAAAAACTTAACCTCCATTCATCCAAACTTAAGCCTGTCATCTCCTACTCTCTCATTGGTGGCCACACAAAAATCAAACTACTACAGCCTTCTGCAGTCAGTACTTGAACTATATGACTAATCAACATGTGGAGTGGGCAGCAGGATCACCCCCTCTGACCCTGCTCCCAGCCTGCATGCCGGTCTTTTATACAGAGACTATGTGTGCATAAGCTATATGCACAGAGTCATAGTCAACTCTGTGGGCTGTATTGACACAGCCTGTCTCAGTGTGCTCTATAGGCAACTGATACACACATAGACACTGATACAGAAGACCTGGTATGTGTTTGGAGGTTGGGAGTGGGGCCAGTGTTCTGTGTTCCCCTTCTTCCCACATCTCAACTCCTTCCATGTGTTGTTATTCACACATTTCACATCATCCTTATAAAGATGCCTTCTTCATCAAACAAATAGTTTACGTTTTAGCAGAAGCATAACTAGAGCGGAGCCCGAGGGAGATGCATGACTGCCCCTCAGGCTCCGCCCTAGTTACGAAGGAGGCGCTGGTGGCTTTGTACCCCCCCTTCCCTCTCCCTCAAAGGAGAAGGAATGGATGTTGTCACGCTGCTGCAGTGAATGCCCTTTCCTCCACTGTGATGTCATGGTGCCTGGACGGTGTATTACAGCTCTTGGTTTTAGCAATTTTACATTACTTATCCCACAAGTCTCAGTTACATCAGCCCCTCATGAACCTTGCTCAATATTCTTTGTTCATCTTTGTTCTTTCTTGAACATTTTCCTATTTATGCTCCATGAGGCTAGATAATGCAGGTTGCATCAATGGTGGATTGCAAGGGGATGAGAGGTGACAGATTTGGGGTGTCCTTCACCCCAAATCTGCTGTTGCCACCTCCCTCCAACCTGCTGTGAATTAGATCTGCATTGATCTGCTTTCTGCCAGCTAAAAGTGAGGAGAAAGTGGTCTCCTGCCTCCTTATCTTGCCCCTAGTGTGGTTCACAGAAGTGAAGGACTTATGGTTAGAACCAGGGTTGGGCAAACATTTTGGCAGGAGGACCACATCATCGCTCTGACACTGTGTTGGGGGCTGGGAAACAAGGATTGATTTGCATTTCAAATCTGAATAAATTTAAAAAATGAATGCATTAGAGATGGAATTTATAAATAAGCTCAGTGAAATTCATTCATTCATATAATACACATGAGAACTATAATACAGACATGTAGAACCACATGAGAACTATCAACTGTTTGCCACACACCTCTTGCACAGTGAAAATATTCGGACAAAGCCAGAAACACAAGTTGACATAAGAGACGTAAGTTGTTCAGAGGCAATGGGGGAGGGAATTTAAAATAATGCCCAAGGAAAAGCAGAAAATACATGGAGACATCAACTGATCCACTCGGGGCAATTATGGATGTGCTTTCACGCAGATCAAGCCAGAAAAGTGAAGGGGGGTTATAAAACTCCTGAGCAAACACCTCCAGGCTGAGTACACAACTCCTGACCACACACCTCCAACATAAAGCACAGTTTGAGATATAACTGTATCAGAGGCAAGGAAAAACATGGAACGCTTGGGAATTTGATTTCACTAGAGATAGCAAACCTAGCCCACGGATCTGATGGCCACACTCTCCTCCTTCCTCCAGAGCATATATACAGATTGAGACATAATTGTATCAGAGGCAAGGAAAAGCATGGAAATAAAAAGCAGATATATCTGAGAGATGAAATGGGAAAACACCAGGGATTTCTATTATTTTCCAAACAGACCCAGGAAGAAGCCATGCTGCCCACCCCACCAGATACAGCAGAATAAGAAAATAATAAAAGCAGATAAATCTGAGCTCAAATTCTACAAAAGGCCTTGCTCTAACTCGGCTTGCAACTCTCGTTTGGTGGTCGTGACCAGCAGTCTCGGACCGGCGTGGGTTCCAACAAACGGGCCAGAGGCTCATTGGAGACTGGGGGCTCCCTGCAGGTCAGATTGGGGTTCCCCGAGGGCAGAAAATGGTCCTCAGGCTGGGGTTTGCCCACCCCTGGTTTGAACAAAGAAGGTCCTTCATTTACAAAGTTCCTTTAAATCAAACTGGAAGTCCTGCACTGTCACATGTGCTCCTCCTTGCACTAGGAGCAAGGTAAGGGACTTTCATTTTGGGCAGAGGTGGACCCAGAGTAGGATCAGGCGGCATTTTGGGTTGCACTGCTCCTGGTGCCAGAAAGAAATGTAATCAAAATTTCTTTTCGCTAAGTCCCAATTTATCATATGCATTTCTCTAGCTCCCCTTAACTCTGGCAGTCAAACACTATGCTTCAGGCCTTACTGCACCAACAATAAATGTGCCCATGAGATAGTCAAATGCTAAAATAGGCACAGGAAGTCCCAAAAGGCTATAGTGACACACTTCAAAAAATTCACTATGAAAAAACCTTATTAAGTCAACTGGAAGTCAAGGAGTAATAGCCCAGCCTACAAAACCAGTTTAGCTGGAATATGGGTAAATTTAAGCCAATTGTAAAGGGGCTAAGATTCCACCCTGTAACCACATCCCAGCATAGTTTATTCACATATGTCACATAATCCAAACAACCTACAGGAACAAACCCCAACAGAACCTTCAGGTGCCTCAGTTTAATAAAACAGGGTTAATTCTTTCCTTTGCCTGCAGCAACAAGAAAACTCCTTTGCCCTCTTTTGTTCTGCAGGGAGTCAGCCCTGTGCTCTCCTCCAGGACTGCTGAAGCCTGAACAGCTGCTGGGCTGGAGATCAAGAAAAACTTCCACATGATGCAAAAAACACTGTACAGTACAGGCTTCTGAGAGTCAAGAGAGAATAGGCCCTGCACAGCAGTATTAAGTGAGCATGGAAATGGCATGGCAGCTTTCAGCCCCCCCCCCCCATATTCAGCAGGTGGGTGCAGCTCAAAGCACATTCCAGGATTACTTTTGACAAGAGCAGCCAAATTGCTCATTAGTCATTGATGGGGTCAATGGAGTTAGTCCAGGCCAGTCTCCATGTCAAAATTGTTTGATACCTGAACAACATGCCTCTGCTGTATCCTAAGTCAGACATCTATGGGCGCATAAAGAATCACCTATATCCAGTAGGGGTTGCAGTATGTGGGGATAAAATGGTGTCTAAAGTACGTAAACAAACACAAATGGGTACATGTTAAAGGAGGACTGCCATTCTTTGCCTCATAGTTCACTGCAGTACCAGGTAGTGCCAATACACTGAAGTCAACCCCAGGGCCTTCAATGGATCTGATAGGGACAAAAGGTTGCAACAATTCCTACCAGTGCTAGCGTGTATTATTGCAGCACAGCGCCTTTAGCCTTTAGAACACAATCACATCCTATGGGAGCATCACTGTTGGTGCAATAAATCAATCAAGATACTAATTAAGGCCAGAGTTTTGTATCTCTTACAGCCCAATCCTAACTGTGGCAACAATTCTATCCACACTTACCTGGGAGTAAGCCCCATTAACTATGAGGGGACTTACTTCTGAGTAGACATGCATAGGATTGGGCTCTAAATCCCCTCCCCACCGATTCAGCTGCACCAGTGGAGCAAGCACTGCATCCAGTGGGTGGGGATGTGTGTGTAGTTTGGAGGTCTCCTCAAAGTAAGGGCACTTTTGTGCTTTTTCTTTGGGGTAAGCCTTCACTACCTCAATGATGTGCCAGGCTAGTCATTTTGTTGGTGCAGATTAGAGGAGAGGAAGGGGAAAGGGAAGAAGACCTGTACACACCAGTTCTGCTGGTAGCCACCCACTCCTTCCCCCTTTCCACCTCCAGCCTGCATCTCACTACCCACACTCCTTTGTTGCTTCCTCTCCTAGTCCTATTAGTCTCACCACCCTCCTTTGCCATCACCTTTCCAGCACTGACAGTGGGAGGTTTCTCCGCTGATTTACCAATGTGGCCACAAACCCTCTGCACTCACGTCCTTATTGCACATGCAGCCCCCGCAGCACTTCCACAGGTGAAACACGCATTCCACCAGCACAAAGACCAGTTAGCACTGGGCTATTAGATATGCTCATGCCTCATTCAAGCAAATGGGCATATAGGATTCATAGCTTAACACACAATTGTAGTCCTGTATACAGATATATTGAAACAGAACTAAACAGAGGCTACAGATGTTTGATTAATTGGTAATTCTAAAATGAACAAAGTTCAAAATCTGGCCTTTCTTTCCACAAGAATTTCAACTTGGGCTTACAAAGAAGTACATTAAACATTCAAAGCACTTTCCCCACATTCCTGCCTCTGAAAGGAGAGGATACTCTGTGGAAAAAAAGTCATATTATTATAATCCCCTCAAAATAGTGCTTCCGGAAGCAGAAACTGTACCTGTTAAGTGTCAGCTGCTTAATGAGATTAGCAAGAAATTTGCATCACATCTTCTTCATACAGATGGTTTTGGAATAGAAACCAAACAGAACTGTGCAGGCAACCTGGATATCTATGGGGCAATCAATAGAAAAGGAGAAGAGACAAAGAGAGAGAGGCTTGCCTTCAAATAAGATAATCATGATATTCAGATAGTCTTGGAACTAATGTTGCCCTTTGGGGACCATCCAAACATACTGGTGATGGAAACAATTTTGAAATCCCTTCTTTAATTGGTTTTTCATGCAGATTCTGTGTCAAGAGGGGTTGCTTTATCTTGCTGCTATTCTTTTTGTTGTTGTTCTGGGCAAACACCTCTATCAATCCCCTTATCCTCTACTCAGATATCTCATTTTTCCTGGTTCTACAGTGAAGATTTGTTTTTCTTGGTTTATTAAAAAGATATGGTTTTTGTCTAGCTTTCCAAAACATGATTCAAAATTGGTGTTGATATTTTCCATCTGGATTTCATTTTAAGATAGAAAAGTAATTAGGAAAATGTCTTATATAATTTATTGTTCTCCCAACTTACCTGGCCAGGTGTAGCTAGTTAGGAAGTAACACAGCCTCTTTTGCTTAGCATGTGCACTCACACACCCACACACACACACTTTAGCTTGTTTCCTAATCAGAATGTAATCAAAAAAGGTGTTTTAAAGAAATTAAGGTGATGTAAGTATATGTTTGCCAATTTAATGCATTCAATTTTGTTCTGATGTTAGCAGTTCTCCTCACAGCCACCTTGGGGGCTTAACAAGAATTGCAAACTAATTAACAGCCCAACCCTATCTACCCCCACCCCCAAGCAGCCATACCTTTCCTGAAGGTCTCCTTCATGTAAAGGAACATTTGTTCCCTTGCACATGAGTAAGTCTTTGCTGCTGTGATGGGTCTACTTCAACTTGCATCAGCAATTTTGCTGGTGCAAGTCCGAGTGGATCCAGAAGAGTGGATCAAAACCAGGAAGGGGGATAGGATATTGGTGGCATTACTGCTGCCAATACTGCCTCATTTCTGACCTTGACACTCCTCTCCCCACCCCAGTTTTTGCCCCATTTCTCTCCTCTCCCTGATCTGCCCACTGTCCACCCCTGAGCTGACTCACCAGTGCCAGGACTGCTCAGGAGGCTGCTGGCATTCAACCACTCACCACTTGCTACATGGATAGGCAGGTCATGATTTGCAACTGCTGTAAAGCATGCTGCGCCACCAGCAGCGGGCCCATAGGCTTAGGCTGCAAGTGACATTATAAGACCCTATGATACTTCTTTGTAGAACTGTGATTCTAGCCATGGTATCCCACACAACATGGATTGAGATCTAACCATAGTCTGGCACAGGGCAGAGAATTCGCCTGGCAATGACACAGTTCATTTTACAGTCCATTTTTACTGCTCCTTCTATACATCATTATGGGGAACCAGCCAGTGGGACAGCCCTAGAGCTGACTGCTGGTTCCAGTTTATCAGATTGTGTTCATAGTGGCATGCAATCTCCTTCAGTCATATGTTCTTAAACAGAGGACTGGGTTACTCATGATTTCTTATATTCGTCAATGCATCCTGGTAATGTCCTCCCTGCAACATCTTGGTGTGAGGAGGACAGCAGGGGTGCTTCTAAATACCTTAGACTAGGGGTATCAAACAGAAGGCCAGCAGGCTGGATGAGGCCCCCGGAAGCAATTTATCCAGTCCCTGTTATAACTGGACTCCTGCAGCTTGATAATTGAACTCTCTCCTATCCTGAAATTATGAACAAGATTTGCACATTTTCTCTTCTGTCATTTGCAGCGAATGAGTTTCTATGTGAGAACAAAGTGCTTATTTCTGGCCATCATCTGCTTGATGATGTCACTTCCTGCTTGATGATGTCACTTCTGGCTCTCACTGGGCACCATGAATCCTATCCAGTCCACTATATGAAATGAGTGACACCCCGCCTTACACTGCTGATAGGATCTCCACTTGACAGATTCAGAACAAACTCGCATGACCGAGCTGACATGTCAAGAGCCCAGTCTGTGTGGATCCAAGATGAATTCAACATACAGTAAAGATGTATGTGTGTGTTGCTTTACCTTATACCCAGTTCACAGTTGAACCCAAATTTTTCATATTTCTACAAAGTTACTAAGTGTGTTGAGCAATAACAAAGTCAAATGTAAGCTCACTGCATTAAGCCTGGAGTTAGGCAATCACACAGATGTTCTGTTGCCACCTACCACACTCAATGTGCATTCTTACGTCTGTTTTGTTGTGTGTGTTGACCCTTAGTTTAACACACAAGAGAAGTGGGCAAAAAAAGTACTTGCTTTGAGTTAAAAAGAGTGTACACACTTTCACAGGGAGCAGTATTGCTTCCATGTTCAGTTGAAATGTCCCTTTTCCACAGAAACGGATCAACTTTGCACCATTTCAGAGGACAGAAACGCATGGAACCATGGTGAAAAGCTCTGAGAGATAGCTGATGGCATCTAGTGTACAGGCATCGTACTGCAATATGGAGTAGCTGCTTTAATCCAAAAGGGTTATGCAAGCTGATGTAACAAGCAGGGACACCCAGCCTGTCTTAATTTTTTTTTAAAGGACTTTACTGGCCCTTAGTGGCATTTTATCATAATAAATGTCGCTGGCAAACATCCAGGAATTTCTGGTGCTGGCTTTTCTTCACATGGCTATTAACTTTTTGAAACTGTTCATTTGTGAGGTCAAAACTAGCTCTTAAAAGTCTAAGACTCAGCATCCAATCCCCGCAGCCACCAGACTTTCCTGCAGTTCTAATATTTCATAATGGTCACTGGCGAGATTCAAATCCAGAAGAACAACGGAAAGAAAGGAATTTTCAGGTAGGCTGTGCAACTGAGAGAACTCCTTGATCATTCAATATTCTCCCTAAATTTCCCATACTGCAATTAAACGGGGGGGACGGGGACCAGAATGATTGTGGGGCTAATTTAATGGATTTGAATGATGTAAAACTGAACACACTAACCTCTTCCTAATAAAAAGTCTCATATCTTTGGTCACAATCTTTTTTTTGTTCTTAGAAGTGCTCACTCCTGTGTCTTTAATATCTGCATGAAAAGTAGAAATTCAGGCAATGATATAATTTCCATCACTGTCTCTCAATGCTAAAGAAAAATGCAATTGCTGAATATCTGGGGTGCACTTCTTCAATCATGTTATACAGCTGCTTCATCATTGTTGGCAACCTTCAGTCTCGAAAGACTATGCTATCACGCTCTGAATGGTGTTTCTGGAACAGCATCTAGTGTGGCTGAAAAGGTCGATTCGGGAGTGGCAATCCCTTCCACACCGGGAGCAAGTGTAGTCTGCCCCTGGTCTGTCTCCCTGGCTATGGGCCTTCCTTCTTTGCCCCTTAGCCTCAGACTGTTGGCCAAGTGTCTCTTCAAACTGGGAAAGGCCATGCTGCACAGCCTGTCTCCAAGCGGGACGCTCAGAGGCCAGGGTTTCCCACATGTTGAGGTCCACTCCTAAGGCCTTCAGATCCCTCTTGCAGATGTCCTTGTATCTCAGCTGTGGTCTACCTGTAGGGCGCTTTCCTTGCACGAGTTCTCCATAGAGGAGATCCTTTGGGATCCGGCCATCATCCATTCTCACTACATGACCAAGCCAACGCAGGCGTCTCTGTTTCAGCAGTGCATACATGCTAGGGATTCCAGCTCGTTCCAGGACAGTGTTGTTTGGAACTCTGTCCTGCCAGGTGACGCCAAGGATGCATCAGAGGCAGCGCATGTGGAAAGCATTCAGTTTCCTCTCCTGTTGTGAGTGAAGAGTCCATGACTCGCTGCAGTACAAAAGTGTACTCAGGACGCAAGCTCTGTAGACCTGGATCTTGGTATGTTCCGTCAGCTTCTTTTTGGACCAGACTCTCTTTGTGAGTCTGGAACACGTGGTAGCTGCTTTACCGATGCGCTTGTTTAGCTCAGTCTCAAGAGAAAGAGTGTCGGAGATCGTTGAGCCAAGGTACACAAAGTCATGGACAACCTCCAGTTCATGCACAGAGATTGTAATGCAGGGAGGTGAGTCCACATCCTGAACCATGACCTGTGTTTTCTTAAGGCTGATCGTCACTCCAAAATCTTGGCAGGCCTTGCTAAAATGATCCATGAGCTGCTGGAGATCTTTGGCAGAGTGGGTAGTGACAGCTGCCTCGTCGGCAAAAAGGAAGTCACGCAGACATTTCAGCTGGACTTTGGACTTGGCTCTCAGTCTGGAGAGGTTGAAGAGCTTTCCGTCTGATCTGGTCTGGAGATAGATGCCTTCTGTTGCAGTTCCAAAGGCATGCTTCAGCAGAACAGCAAAGAAAATCCCAAACAAGGTTGGCGCAAGAACACAGCCCTGCTTCACTCCGCTTCGGATGTCAAAGGGGTCTGATGTGGAGCCATCGAAGACAACAGTGCCCTTCATGTCCTTGTGGAAAGATCTGATGATGCTGAGGAGCCTGGGTGGACATCCGATCTTGGGGAGAATCTTGAAGAGGCCGTCTCTGCTGACCAGGTCGAAAGCCTTCGTGAGATCTATGAAGGCTATAGAGAGTGGCTGTCATTGTTCCCTGCATTTCTCCTGCAGTTGTCTAAGGGAGAATACCATATCAGTGGTGGACCTGTTGGCTCGGAATCCACACTGCGATTCTGGATAGACGCTCTCTGCAAGTACCTGGAGCCTCTTTAGTGCAACTCGGGCAAACAGCTTTCCTACAACACTAAGGAGAGAGATGCTGCGGTAGTTGTTGCAGTCACCCCTGTCACCTTTGTTCTTGTACAGCGTGATGATGTTTGCATCCCTCATGTCTTGAGGTACTCCACCTTCTCTCCAGCAAAGACAGAGGATTTCATGCAGCTCAGTGACGATGATCTCTTTGCAGCACTTTAGGACTTCAGCAGGGATGCTGTCTTTTTCAGGTGCCTTGCCAAAGGCAAGGCAGTCCAGGGCCACGTGAAGTTCTTCTAGGTCATCCAGGATTGGGCGCAACAGATGGAATGCTGGGTGCAGCACTACTCTGAGCTATATTCCAGAGAAAATGTAGTCACCGAAGAAGCACTGAACAACATTGAGTGCCTGCCTGTGCTGGAGGAGCTTGACAGTGAACCAACAGCTGCTTAGATCAGTGATTTTCAACCTTTTTTGTCTCATGGCACACTGACAAGGTACTAAAATTGTCAAGGCACACCATCAGTTTTTTGACAATTGACAAGGCAGACCATGCTGTTGGTGGGGAGCTCACATCCCCATTGGCCCTATTAACAAATGACCCTCCCGCAAACTCTGCAGACCATTGCAGCACACCAGTGTGCCATGGCACAGTGGTTGAAAATGCCTGGCTTAGACAGTGACAAAATTTGTTAAGTAGATCCTGGTTCCAACACGTATAAAAGACTTCCTGTCATGCAATACAAACCAGATTTCTTTTAATTTCTCAACTATTTATCAGTCACTGGAAGTCACTGCATAATATAGATTGATGGGAGGGGAACCAAGTACAACTTATCTGTGGGGTGTCTCTAGTTGCTGCTCCATTTAGGACTGAGGAGATCATGCAGGCCCAGTCACTCCCCACAGGCTTCTGATACAAAAGCTGTTCCTCATGTAGTCTTCTCATATTGAAGCCTTGTTGAATTACCTCTGAACAAGGCAGAATACAACATTTTCACTTACCAGCTATTATAGCATGGCAGTTGCACCAAGTCTGATATACCCCTTAATTTTCAGAAATCCAAATATATGAATACTTTGGCCCCAACACACCTAAACCTAAAAAGACAGCTATGAACCATATCACCAACACAGGCAAAAATCCAAATTAACATAAGTGAACAAACCCACAGAAACCTCCAGGCACCTCACTGTAACCCAGGCCAATTACTTCTTTTGTCTGCAGCAGCAACAGCAGCCAGTCACAACATTTACTTTGCTACCTGGGCAACAGTGACTTTAGATCAACACCTCAGGGCACAAAACAGTCACAAATGGATCCCACCCAGTGGGTGCAGGCAAGGTACAGCCATCAGGGCCTGGCAGAGGCTCAAACCCAAACCCTGAGGTTAGCAAACAAAAGATAAAACACAAGAATATTCATTCACTATGTAGAGAAAGAGAAACTCCCAGTAATGACTCACAAACAACAAGATACACCAGTATCACTGCTCCACTACCTAAATTGTGCTTTCTGACTTCCTGATGGATATTAACAGTATAGCAGACCAGTCATAGCACATGAAGGTCAATGTGAATTTTTCCATCACTGCAACAGCTATGCATTCCAAATAAATTATTCAAGTTGAATGCAATTGTCTAATTTGCAAAATTTATTCTGAATAGTGCTTCTTTAACACACAAATTTGAAGAGAGGTGCTGCTTGTTTGAACATAATGTTATTACAACGTCTCTGTCCTGCAGTTGGCTTTCAGATGCTCTTTAAGAACACAAGAAGAGTCCCGATGAATCAGGCCAAAGACCCATCTAGTCCAGCTTCCTGTAACTCACAGTGGCCCATCAGATGCCTCAGGGAGAGCACAAGAGACCTTGCCTCTGGCATTCTGAGGTAGCCTACTTCTAAAAAGGTTTGGTACCCAGAACCAACTATGATCAAATGTCCAATGGCATCCATAAATACCCTCTGCAAGCCGGTTTGGCATGCTGAGGCTCCAGAACATCAATCCTTGGGGTCAGGCGTTCCCCAGTTCCTGTTGCCCGGATTTGGATGGCACTCTAATTACAGTGGTACCAGCAAAAGCACAACCCAGAATGCCACCCAATACTGCCTCAAGCTTCCCACCTCTGCACACACACACGCACGCACGCACACACACACACACACACACACCTATTTACACTATCTTGCACAGTTTCTTCAACTGCAGAAGTGCAGGACTTCTGGTTTGAAGAAACAGCACCAGGCGCAAGGAAAGGAAGCAGACGATCCACTTTCAACTTGTTTTAGTGGGTGAAAAGTGGATCAATAAGGCTTATATCCACAGCAAGCTGGAAATGGTGGCAGTAGCAGACATAGGGCACAATCCTAACCAGGTCTTCTCAGAAGTAACTCCTATTTTGTTCAATGGGGCTTACTCTCAGGAAAGTGTGGTTAGGATTGCAGCCTTAAGATGACAGGCACCCCAAATCTACCACCCTTTTGCCTACCCACAATCTGCCACTGATGCAACCTGTATCACCTAGCCCAGGGGTCTCTAAACCTCTTGGCCAGAGGGCCGCATCAAATATCTGGCACAGTGTCAAGAGCTGGGAAAAAAATTAAATAAATACATTCAAGAAGGAACTTAGATGAATGAATAAATGAATGGGCTCAAACAGTGGCATTCTTGGGGGTCCCTGCGACCAGGGCAACCCCCAGGATTCTGCCCCCCACCCCCTGTTTCGCCCCCCTTCTCCATCCCCTGCGCACCTGACCCGGAAGTAATTGTGGTGACGTCATCGTCACCGCAATTACTTCCGCGCAGCTGCCTCCTCCGTTCTCCCTTTGAAAACAAGGGGGAATGGAGGAGGCGGCTGAGGCCCCCACAGAGCCTTCCGCGCTGCGGGGGTCTCCATAGCAGTGGTCTGGGGCTGCTTCCAGCGGCCCCAGACCGCTGCAGTGGAGACCTCTGCACAGCTGGTAAGCTGTGTGGAAGGCTCCGTGGGGGCTGGGAAGAAGCACATGTCTCTTCCGAAGTCGGAGGGGGTGCATGCCACTTCCCCAGCACCTCAGAAGGATGCCTTCCAAGGCGCAGGTGGGGCAACCCAGGCCAGGAAGCTTTCCCTGCGCCTTGCAGGGATGTCCTGCGAGGTGCAGATGGGGCAACCTGGGCCAGGAAGCAGCACACGTCCCCTCCGACTTTGGACACCCTCAGAGGTGGAGCAGGGGCCCCCAGGAGCGCTCCTGAGAGGCAGCGAGAAGCTGCCTCCCAGGCAGCGTCTCGGCACCGACTGAGCCGCCCTTCTCCCCTCCTCCTTTATAGGAGGAGACGAGATGGGTGCTCTAGAGTGTCAGTGCCTCTCTAGGGCACCTGTCTCCTATCCTCCTATAAAGGAGGAGGGGAGCGGAGAGGTGGGGCGGCTCAGTCGGCACCCAGGCGCTGACGGAAAGGCAGTAAGCTGCCTCTCTGCAGCGCTCCTGGGGGGGTGCAGGGGCAAGGCTCTGAGGCGCCCCTGGAGGGTCAGCGCTTGGGGCATTTGCCCCATCTGCCCCCCCAGGTATGCCAGTGGGCTCAAATGTCCAGGACTTCTCCAAGCATGAACATAGCTCAAGAAATAAAGCACACACTTAAAGGGACCCCCATTCCCCCACCCCACAAGCACAACTCTGGTTGTGTTTGGTCAGCTGGGCCAGAGGCTCTCAGGGGATCAGAGGCTGGCTGCAAGCAGGATAGAGGCTTGCCGCGGGCTGCATCTGGCCTCCAGGCCGGGGTTTGGAGATCCCTAACGTAGCCTAACAGATGGGCTACTCTGAGTGGCACAAATCACTGTTTACTCCTACAGAACTAAGGATCCAGGCCCAATGTTAAAGTACTTATCACTGCACATTTTCCCACCCCATCTTGTGTGCTCCCTGGGGCACTTGGTGGGCCACTGATTGGAATGCAGGAAGCTGGACTAGATGGGCCTATGGCCTGATCCAGCGGGGCTGTTCTTATGTTCTTATCCCCCACTCAGGGTCATATCATGAGCTTAAGACCAAGTCAGGTATTATAGAATAACACATTTATATATTACTTTGGAACACCACAACTACTAAGCAAGATCTACAAGCTTTGTCAAGGCAATAGGACACAAAGCCAACTTACAAAGATATAAAACTTCTTATACCTTTTTGGAACCTGAACAGATCTGACTCAGTTCACCTTTAGTTTGATGGACTACAGGAAGCAAGCAAGTGAATGAAAGCATCCCTGGAGTGGGAGTTGGTGGCCAGGTACAGTTTATATACTACTGATGAATTCTTCTCTCTCGTATACAGACAAGACAGAACAGAGCCAGAGATGTCCACCCACTCAATAGAGACTTCAGAGCTAGTCTCTAGAATGCCCTTTGCACAAGGCCCTCTTGTCTTCCTGCAATTGTCACTGTAAATCTCATCAACCACAGTACCAAAGGAAGTGTTTACTATTAGAAGTCAGAGCTGAGTCCTCCCATGCATTGTTCCATTGTAGGAGGTATTTTAAGTTTTAAAAGTCTGGAGTCAATGTAACCCAGGGACTGCTACGTCCTCAACGTTTCTTTGATGTTCCTGCAATCAGCAGAGAGTGGCTTCTCAGAGCAGTCTGGCCTTAGACATTTTCACACCTGAAGCAAGAACTAAAAACAACATCCTTCCACCCTTCCTTTTCAAAATGACATACAGTGGTGGAAGTTGGAGACAGAAAATGACGCTCCTCTGGAAGCCACTACCCAAAGCCTGCTGCTGCATTCATGGAAATTGGTGTTGCTGATTGTACCCATGACTGTCTGGTTCATTCATACATTATGCTTGCCCATAAGAATGTATATAAGTGTTAAGAGGATACATACCTACAGTCTGGAATCCCCCTCCAGACCAGTTACGGATCCCCCAAGCTCTTCATTCAGCAAAATAGTTGCGTTTATGATATTGGAATGAAAAAAGCACAATTTTCAAACCATGAATGGATTTTTTTAGCCATAGACATTCATGCCTTTGCCTTATTTGAACAGATTTCAGTCAGACAAAACCACTGAAGAGAGATTTTCTAGGCCATTTGATCAACTAAGTGAGACATACACTCCCTAGACAGGGAATGGGCTTTATCCCATCTCCATATTCCCATTTTGGACATCTCACTGAAAGTTATATCTCACTGATGTGAGGAACAAGAATGTGCCACTACTTGTTATGTTCCATACCTCCCATTGGCAGAAATTATAAAGTATTGTTGAATTGCTCAGTTTTTTGTAACTGAAATCTGAAAACAAACACTGAAAACAAACAATAAATAAATTTGTACTGGCAAATGACAATGTGCCCTCAAATGGCCGGCACCATTCATGCTCTCTTTCCTTCGTACAAGCAAATTTATATTGTCTCATGGCAAGTCTGGTCCTTCTCTGAACAATTTTATCTATGCACCAGGACCGGAGAGGAAATGTATACAGAGAGGCGTTCTGAGCAGCTGCCAGCCAGTTCTGGAACTTCCTCTCCTTGGAAGCTGGCCAACATGAGAGCCTTTGAGAAGCACTACAAGACTGATCTGTTGAACAACTAGACCAAGCTGGCAGACTTTCCCAAACTTTTGCAATGGTTTATACATTTAAAAAAATACATGTATGTATTACATTAATGAATCAATGGGGCTTCAAATACAAATTGTAAGCTCTTTCCACACCCAAGCTTTCTCTCATGCATGGTAAAGAGGAACTAGGGAGCTTTCCCAGTGGCTTTGTGACTTAAGAGGATGTAGCAATGAAAGAGCAGAAGGGGAAAAAAACTATATAATTAATGGAAGTATCAGTTCCTTGGATACTCATACGACTACACTTCTTCCACCTCATAGATGAAACTTGCTTAAAGGCTAGTAAATGCAGAACCAGACATTGCTAAAATAGT
The DNA here is from genome assembly GCF_035046505.1 of Tiliqua scincoides. NCBI lineage: Eukaryota > Metazoa > Chordata > Lepidosauria > Squamata > Scincidae > Tiliqua > Tiliqua scincoides. The sequence continues at coordinate 150,166,191 of NC_089822.1, forward strand.
TCTCCCAGGGCTGCTTTAGGAAGATGGGACTAACTTATATAACATGCAGTGCAATCCTATCTTGCCCCAGAACAGGCAGGCCAGGAGACCTGCACTGTATCCAGCGCAAGACTGGGGCCAGAATTGGCTCAGCCGGAGGCAAGGGGAAACTCTTCCCCTTACCCCTGGGTAAGCCACCACAGCCACAGTGGGTCTCCTCGGACCTGCACCACCTCAGAAGGTGACTCAAGTCTGAAGAGAACTTGAGTGGCTTTGAACCACTCAGCACTGCTTGGGGAACGGGGTTGGGATTCGGCATAACTGCTGGATCCCAGCCCCGCCTCCTGCTCTCCGCCCACCATCCCCCTGCCATCTGCCCGCCCTCCACCTGCCTCAGAACACCTTGCTCCCGTCTCCTCCCCAGACCCCTGTGTTGACTGAGCTTGGCCAATGCAGCCTTCCTTCCCTGTGTTGGCGTGGAGGCTGGATGCAGCCTCCGAGGGCCAGCACACGTCCCTACGCTGGCTCAGCCAACTCACAAGGAGGCGCAAACGTGCTCTGCAGCACATTTGTGACCCTTCTGGGCTGGCACAAGGGACTTGTGTAGGCCTAACCAATCATTAGGATTGCGCTCTTGGTTGTAGAGGGGTTTGCATTATTTAAGAACAAGGGCAGAGGTTCCCAAAGTGTGCATCGTGACACTCCAGTGTGCATGGGGAGACTCACTGGAGTGTCACAGGAGGCCAACTGCATGGCAATGGGACCACAACACAACCCCACCAACAGCAGCAGGCAGCTCAGGTCAACAGGCACAGTTCCTGTGTGTAGTTTTAGCATGCTTGAAAAGGCCTGCCCACTCACCTTGAGCCTCTTACCATTGTTTGTAGGGGCACATCTAGCCTCCCAACCCAGAAGTGGCAATGACATCATCACGCAATTGCATCATGTAACATTGCCACTTCCTTCCAGGTGCCAGGGTGTCATTTGGTAGATTTGGGAAAGTATATTTGGGAAGCACTGGTCAAGGGGAACAACTTGAAACCTGAGCAGTGGGTAATTCATCTGTTAATTGGACCTCTCCAGCATGGCTAACTACTGACCAGTTTCTAACCTCCCCATTTGGGACAAGGTGATTGAGTGCATGGTGGGTGTGGCTGAGCTCCAAAGGGTCTTGGATGAAGTGGTGGATTACATGGTTCATTTCAGCCTGGTTCCTGGAGTGAGACTAAAATCACCTCCAACACACTGGTTGACTATCTACACTGCAACATAGACAGGAAGAGAGCATCCCTGGACTGTTTGCTGGACTTCTCAGCAGCTTTCAGTGCCGTTGACTGTGGTATCTTTCTGAACTGCCTTGTAGGATTGGGCCTGGGCAGTATTGCTTAGTGCTGGTTCCAGTTCTGTCTTTGATGTTTGGGTGCAGAAGGTGTCGCTATCAGGGGTGTAGAGGCCCTGGTGCATCGCTCCCTTCCTGCTTTTGGAAGGGGGGCAGTAACATCATCAAGCTTGGCGCTCCAGTTTCCCCTTCTTCCTGGTCATCTCCTTCTGTGTCCTGCCTCACAGCTCAAACACAATAAAAGCCAAGCTCCATGCAGCTCGGCATTCCTGGGGTATGGCAGTGATGTTTGGCATCATCGCCATGCATCCAGAAGAGCCAAAGAGCTGCCAAGCAGCAAGCATGGACTGTGCAGGACTGTGGAATCCTTAGTGGGACTATTGGCCCCTGCCTTTTGAAAGGAAAAAGCTGGACCCTGGACAGGAGAAGGAAATAGGGTGCAGAAATATAAAGTGGTCTCCCCACTTTCCATTTTCCTTCCCGCATCTGACTTTGCCTTTTCAAAAGGCACCAAGCACAGGAAGGAGAAAGAGCTGGCAGGGCAAAGGAGCAGCAACTGCAGCTGTGACCACAGCCTTCACTCAGGGTAGCAAGATTATTCCAACAAATGTTTTGCAGCCCAGGAGGAGGGAGGAAAGAGCCTTTCAGCCAGCCAGAGGGCTGGAGAGAAAGCCATCCTGCCTACACTGGAGGGGAGGGAGAACAAGCCAGCCCAGACGGAAAGGGAGAAAGAAGCCATGGAAACAAAGATAATAATAGGAAATCAAATAAAACAACACCTCTCTTCCCCCTTCAAACAAATGCCAGCAGCATTAGCAGCATTTTAAAAGCCTTAGAGGAAAATTCTGAGTAGCAACACAATCCAGTGGTGAAGTGACTGAAATATGAATCATCCATAGGTTTCCTAGTATGAGTCTTGCTTCTACTATGAACTCACTATATGGCCTAAAGGCAAGCCACTGCCTCTCAGCAACAGCCACCATATGGGAAATAATAACACTGACCTACCTTTCAAGATGACAACAAAATAATATATGCAAAGTGCTATAGAACCTGAATGCGTTGCATAAATTCTGGTGAGCATACGAAACCCCCTTCCACTGAGTCAGACCCTCTTGGTCCATCTAGCTCAGTATTGGCTTACAACATTGCAGGGTTTCAGGTCAACACAGACATTTCTAATACAGGCTTGAGGGTAGGGAGCAGTGTGCTTCTCCGCAGAAAAACAACTTCAATACAATGAAGGAATGAGGGGAAGACACTGCCCTAGACATAAAAGCAGCAATGAGAGAAACTGAACCATGTATGAAATAATTCAGGGCTTGCGTTGTGCATGAAATTATAAGCCCCCCTGTAAACATAGCTGTGTTTTAAATTATCACCAGCAATTCACCAGCAATTATCACCAGCATCACCAGCAATTCAGCTTAAAATAGTTTAGCATGGAATCGGCTCTGTCAAGCAGGGGATGCAGAGGAAAGGATTTAACTTGCTGGAAGATCAACCTGCCCCCCACAGTCAGGGCTTTTGGTTAACTCTTCCATTCTGAAATTTTTCCTCATGTGGTTTCGTTTGGGGTGTTTGACTATGGAAAGGTCACAATAGCTCCTACACATCTACGTGTACCATTATGTTCCTGGTCCTCAGAGCCTACTACTGGGTACCTTGACCTTCACAGTCCTGGAGGGTTGGATTCTGTCCCCTATGTTGTCTATCATCTACAAACCGCTGTGAAAGGTCATCCAGAGAACTGATGAGTCACTAGCATGCCAATGACACCCAGCTTTACCTCATTACATCATCTGATACCAGGGAGTTAGTAGAAGTTCTGAATCAGGGTGTGGAGGTAATAATGGACTATGGAGGGTGTTGTTGACAGATTGAACCTTAAGCCAGATCACGAAGAGGTTCTGTTGGTCAACAGGAGACCTGATCTTGGAGGGGAGATTCAACCTGTTCTTGATGGGTAGCACTTCCTTTGAAAGGCCAAGGTGTGTAGCTTAGGGAGGGAGCACCTGCAGCTGGAGGGAGAGGTGGCAGCAGTAACGAGAAGCTTTATTTATTCAGTGCATTTATACCCCAACTTTCCCTGTGACAGTGGACATTCAAAGCTGCTAAGAAAATGCATAAATATACATTTGTCCATCTTCTTCTGGTGTACCAGCAATGATGCTTCCTGGGGAAAGAAACTCAGACTAGGTCAGTGACCTATGCCTTGGTCATCTCTTGTTTTAGACTATTGCAAATTGCTCGCTATGGGGCTACCTTGAAGATAATCCAAAAATAGGAACTTTTTTTGTGCAAATGCTGCAGCCGGATTGCTAATGGGGCTGCATGGGGTAGAGTGGGAGCATGCAAGGCCCATTCTGTAGGAACCACAGTGGCTGCTCATTGGTTTCCAGAGCCAATTCAAGATGCTGGTTCTCAACTTTAAAGCCTTATATACTTTGGGCCCTCAGTACCTTCTTGTTTGGTGCCATGTAAAACTACCCAGCCATTAGGATCTTCTGAGGAGCTCTATTCCATGTGCTACTGCCTTGGAAGGTATAATCAACATACATGCAGTAAGGGGCCTTCTCTGCAAAAGGCCTCTACATTTGGAATGTGCAGAAAGCTTCCACTCTCCACATAAGAAGAGCCCTGCTGGATCAGGCCAAAGACCCATCCGGTACAGCTTCTTGTATCTCACAGTGGCCCACCAAATGCATCACGGAACATACAAGACAAATTGACACAACTGCATCCTGGTGCCCTCCCCTGCAGCTGGCATTCTGAAGTAACCTACTTCTAAAATCAGGAGCTTGCTCATACCCATCATGACTTGTAACCCATGATGGACTTTTCCTCCAGAAATTTGTCCCATTCGCTCTTAAAGGCATCCAGGTGAGATGCCATCACCACTTCCTGTGGCAAGGAGTTCCACAGACCAATTACATGCTGCATAAATAAATAATTTCTTTTATCTGTCCTGACTCTCCCAATGTTCAATTTTAGTGGATGTCCCCTGGTCCTGGTGTCTATGTGAGAGGGAAGAGTCTCTCTCTGTCCACTCTATCCATTTCCTGCATAATTTTCTGTCACCATCATGTTCCCCCTCAGGTGCCTCTTTTCTAGATAGAAGAATCCCAAATGCTCTTCAGTCCCTTTCCTCATAGGTGCCCAGTAATCATTTTGGTTGCTCTCTTCTGCACCTCATCAATTTCCTCTGTATCCAGAACTGGATGCAATATACCAGGTGTGGCCTTACTATTGATTTGTACAACAGAGTTATATTAGACATCTTATTCACATCTTTAGAAGATTGTTCAAGAAATGTACTTGGTCCAGACTTTTGATCTATGATCATTAACAATGACCAGTGTTTTTTGGTGCTGTAAGAACTGGATAGGCTTTATCTTTTGAAGTTCATTTCATTGTTTTTTTTTAACTGTACAGATGCAGTTGTGAATCACTCTGGGACCATATGGTGAAGTGCAGGATACAAATGTAAATAGAAAGTTTCTAGAATTGAAACCTGTAATGTACCTGATGGAGGTATTGTCAGTAAAACACAAGATCAGCAGCTCATCTCTTACTTAGGATAAGGGTCTGCAAACATAACACACACCCATCTGCATTGACTTACAATAAGCTTCCAATCCCCCTTTAGTCTTTAAAGATACAAGTAGCCTGGGTTTAGTTTAACTTAAGAGGGAGTTTTACAGCCAAAAGATGAGGTGATGCCTGACTCCAAGTATTGGCTCTAGCAAAAACTATCAGAAGACCTTCAGTGGCCCCTGCATTACCTGCATTCAGGACAGTCAGAGAAGCATCTTTGTGGAAACGGAATTGTCAATCTTCCATAGGGTTGGAATACTTTGACAGGCTCACGCTCAACTGCGAATATGGCTTTTGTATTACAGGTTTACTAATGTGTCAAGCATTTATTATTGTTTGAAGAGCAGACACTGCTATGGATTTTACAACGGGTGGCTTATAAAATAAAAATACATCTCCCTGCCTATATAAGCCCTCCTTATCCTGTGACTGGTTAAGAATGCTTACTACAGCTATTTGGTATGATAGGACCTCCCCCAGTACTCTGCCTAGCACTTCCAAGGCCCTGGTCCTGCAGAGATCAGTTAGGCTCTCTCCCACAGCATATTTCAGAACAAATCAAATACTTCTCCCCCTCCCCACCCAGCTCTGGCCAGATTTGATGCAGCTGAACCGCCTTCTTGTATTATTCTCTATTTTGCTGGCTTCAGGTGCAGTTTTTAAAAAATTGTTTTATAGCTGTTTAAAAAAATAAATTCTGTAAGTCACATTTAGAGCCTCTAATATGAGGCAGAAAGACAGGACATAAGTGTTTTATTATTAATAAATACCTCCGGACATGGGAACCCACTTTCAAATCATTCCCCACCACTTGTATATGAACTACAGACAAATCTGAGGCAGCCATGGAAACTGCCAAACCTCTGGCTAGCATCCTTGCAGTATCTATGGGACAGAACCTGCCCTGGGGCAGATAGGCGAAGAGACACCAAAGCTTTGATCTCTTTCACCAGCTGCTTTAGGAACTGTAGCCTGTACACACATTTCCCTACACCATGCTGTTAGTGAGGTCAAGGTCAATTATGCTCTGCACCTGGAAATGTAGATTTGAAACATGACAATCTCAGTGCTTCTTCAAGTGAATGTTCTATTCTCTCCGGAAGACCTAAAGATGAAACAGGCAGTTTCTAGAGCCTGCACATATCCATCTCAGTTCTTTATCATGGGCAGCTGAATGCTTCAAGGCAGAACAAGGTGCAGGTGAAAGAACTCCTGGTTCATTGGAGGGTTCAGAAAGTTCTTATCTTACCTCAAGACACAAAAATCATACAACATGCGAAGTGGCTGCTTTGGCCAGCCCCCGAGGCTCCCCATCAGTAGTCTCTCCATCAGTCCACTACTGCACTGAATAAGCACCAAACTATAAACAGAGCCAGGCGTCATCACAGGAGAAGTTGCACAACCTTCATTAAATGAAATATTAAAAGAAGGGAGGGGAGGCACGCAATTACAGGAAGATGTTCATAGACTGCGGGTTGGAATGAAAGGAACCCACGTACATAGAGCTTAAAGGCAGCAACTCCCTGAAGACAAGGCAACGGGAACATGTGTCGAAAGCTGATGTCAAGCAGCAGCACTGCTGCATTGTAGACAACTTTTGAGTAATGCTCTATTTAGAGACAACAGTGCTTGCATAATAGCTGATATACTTTAGTCTCCTCCATATGGATTTGTTCTAGGGCTGCTTTTCCATTCTCTTTTGAGATTGCCAGTCACTGGGAAATGCTCCATGGAGAACACAACACCTTGGGGCAGGAACATGTTCTAAATCCTGGAGGATAAAGCACAAGCTGATGCAAGGAAACTCATGGCCAAACACACACACACACACACACACACACACACACACACACACACAGCGCCAGGCAATCACTTCTAACAATCCTGTTCTCTGCATCAGGTTGTAGATTTTTGAAAACTCATCAGTGCCTGGTTATTAAATTGATAAACAGCACCACAGAGTAAAATAAGAGCTGCAGAACAAGCAGTCATCGCTTGGATGCAGTCTAGGATTGCAGAATGCTGTTCACTGTATGTGCTGCTCTAGTAATACAGACCTTTTACAGAGATCTGTTTCCCAGAATTCAGCCTCTACACACAGGAACAACCCTAGGTAGACATCATCCCCCCACATGCTTCAGGTTCCAAAGGAGGAAATGCATTTTGCCACTGACCAAAGGTTTGTGACTGGAGACCAGAAGGCAAAGGCATTAGAGACACTTTATTGTTACCACCTGCACTGCTCCTGCTGTTACCACTGGAGGAGTCACACTGTTGGGTACACAGGATTCAGCTGAGAAATGAAAATACTGTCTGTTCTCATACAGTAACTAGAGGATTTAGATTCTTTATGGAGGCAGGACAAGTGAGCAAACTCCACCTGTCTTCAGCCAAACTAAGGACTAACTGGAAAGTTACAGAGGAAAGCAATCTACTTAGTTCCATGGCTGCTCTCTAAGGGCACTTTGCACACCTGCAGTACTGCCTCTGTACAGCTGACAGACTCTGATTTTCACTAGCTGTTTTTGTTCCTGAATGCTGGCAGCAAAAGCACTCTTCAGATCCACTCTCCACAGGCACAGGGATGAGGTGTTAACAGCCCCAAGGAACTCATTTAAAATCCCCATAAGGGAGTTGGAAGTCTGTACAGTACCCATAACAATAATGGGGAGAGCCTGATGCTCCTTGCCATTGGATCAAAAAAAGGAAGATCAGTAAACCAACCAAGAGCAATGAGATTCAGCCATAGAGGGAGGGAAGGGAGAGAACAAGATCAACACATGCACTCTCAGCCAAGGATGAACACCTGAGGACAGGACTGCCATCTGGTGGACATAGTGAATACAGCAATATTTAGTGAGAACTAGGTACAGGCAAACCCACTTAAGAAATCACTTCCCCAAACTATTTAGCTCTCTGGTATAAAAAGTTGTTTGAGTGGTGACAGGACTAGCTGCATGTGAGAACACCAGCATCACAGAAAGGAGGACTTGGTGTGTCAATTCAAGGGAGTTCTATCCAATTCATTGCTTAGTCTTCCTGATGCCTACAAGAGTAACGGGGGAGGGGTCCAGATATGGCACTAAAGATCATTGTCTTAGGGGGAGCCTAATGGTCCATATGAGACTTGTGCTGGCACAACACAACGAAGATCAGACATTCTGGAAACAAAGCTGAACCCCAGCTGAAAACCTAGAGAAAAGATACTATACTTTAATATGCCCAACTCCCACAATGCCACTCTGCAATGGGGCAGGGCAGGGGTTAAGAAGAGAACACTCTTTTTGATTGTGAGCTGCTGACTCCAGATAGGAAGGTCACCAGCTACTGTAGCTCCACTCTTGCCACAGAAGCCATTCAATATCACCCTCTCAATTGCTCAGCCACAGAGAAAAGGCTACATGACTTTAGCACATTACGTGGGTGCAAAGGTCATGTTCAGCACAGACCAGCTGGCTCACAAGGATGGATAACTTGGAATAAGACAACGTGGATGGATGGCAACTGCAAGGCAGCTCATGCCCAAAATTAAGGATGCCTGAAGCCATGTGACCTGGGGTCAAGTCTCCAACATCATATAGGGCAGACAAAGATGTCAGTTTACTGGGATCCAGCCCCTTCTAAAGTTCAGGAAGAAAAAAAACCCCATTCAGGTTTTTTATAATTTCAAGGAGGGGGAGATTTAACCCCATGTAGGTAGCATTGACTTGCCATGTTCCTATCTCTCCACTTTGTTACACAAGAGCAAAGGAACCACAGCTACAGCAAGGAGCTCCCACCACTGAACAGACAACATATGCCCTTCTGTTTCAGTTCATTGCAGAGATGCAACAGGGCTGGGGAAGGCATCCAGAAGCTGCTTTGCAACTATCAAGGTCCTCTCATTTTGAGAAGTTCCACACACAGGTTTCTGGAGGGAGAGGAAAAAAAATGAGCGGCCTGTGCAGAATTTAGGTATGAATCCTTACAAACATTTTAGACTCCTACCCCAGTAGGAGACAGGCCTTGTTTTCTAGAGGTTGAGCCTAGCAGCCTTACAGTGTTCTCCTGCGCATAGAACTATGACTGAATCCATCTAAACAGCACACTCTGAATGTGGGAAACTCTTCTTATATCTCCATCGCTACCAGCAGAAGCGATGCTCCCATTTGAGTCAAACTAATTCAGGTTCGGTTCAGTGTTTGGGAAATCCATTCCTGCAAAGAGAACCCACTCAGAAAAACCAGAGAACTGAAGAGAGGCAAGTCAAGAGGAAGACCAAGAGGATTCCCCATAGCTCTTCCTTCAGTGCAGCGGAAAGCTCATAACTGTTCGCAGTGCCCACAAGTTCAAAAGGGCGGCAGGGGCTTAGGCAGAGTTAGCAAGAGGCTAGGCTGGCATCCGAGGCAGGGCTGCAGCTGAAATCTGGTTCTGTAGAAAGCATTTTGGTTTGAAGGGTTTGACAGTCACTGTTTAATCCAGAGTTTAAATTACAAAAAGAAGGGTGTGCGCACTATCTTGATATGGGAAAAATAACCAGTTGTGGCTCCCATTCTGCACAGGAAACCTGCTCCAGCATGGCTCTCTGGTGCCAGGAGAATACCCCAGAAGCCTCTCACAGCCCAGGCATGCTGGGATTCCAGGATTCCCTCCAGGGATTTCCCAGGAAGTGGAGTTAAGATGCTGCCACCAGTTCTGGCTTTGGTTTGATTCTGACGGGTGATGTTTCTGTGGAAAAAAAATACATTAAAAGAGTATTTAAGAGTTAAGTCACTCTGGTACAGTGAGAGCAGCCCATACTCAAACCAATGATTTGTCTGGTCCTGCTACCATCATTGGAGATTATGGGGTCTAGCACACTTTTCATCCTACTCAGGGAAGATCAAAAATTTTCCTCCATGGCTGTATACTTGTGTCAGTCTAAGAACAGAGCAGCAATACTTGCTAAGGTCAGCAACAAGTAAGTGAGACAGCCCTTCTCCAGCAGGCTACCAACATTCCCTAGAGAGACTGAGCCTTGCCAAGAGAACACTACAGTTTTATGCAGGTCCCTCAAGTTACAGATGACAAGGATAGCTGCGCTAGTGCTTTCATGCAGGAGCCGCATGTCCTTTGGTGGTGCTTTAGCGTAGCTGTGATAGCACTGGACCAGCAACAGCCAGACATTTTGAGATGTTCATTTCAACTTACATCCAGACCCCTGGAACCTAACTAGTACATACACAGGGGACTTGGTGTACAACTGATGAATGCTACGACTATCCATGCCCACCTGAGCTTTAGTCTTAACCCTCAGAAGGGGGGAAGAGATTCTGCTGTGAACAGAAGGGCAACAGGGCAACAGGGCAATTTAAAAACAAAGAAAAACCCAACATATATTCATTCCCTACTCCAATAAAACTGAACACTCCCTTTGGGATTTAAAAAAATTATCTTCCTTCCACAAAAATAACACATACAGGTGTCAACATATATACATCCATACTGTATGTTGGAACATACAGGTTCCAACATATATATATATATATATATATAAGGAAAAAGGATAAGACACAGAAATTCACACAAACACACACAAAATACCATATTACAGGCTCTGTAAATAATAGGCGGATTGTAACCTATTTGTTTAAAGGCCTAGAAATTAGTATGATTGCACGGTCAATCACCAAGTATGATTTATTACAGGAATTGATGACAATCACTCCCAAGCACCCGTACTTAGCTATGCTTGTGTATGACAGTTGGTTCTTTTGAAAACATGTATTTCCAGGTCTTACTGTTGCAGATAAACTTGAAAACATTCCTGCTTAAAAGTCAAGAAGGTTCCTTTGGGGCTCCTTATGGTCCACAGCTGAGATCAGATGCTCTGTACACCTGCTAATGTTTTGACCAGCTGTTTTTGTATACCCCCTCCCATCCTATGCTTATATCTCATCCCACTGTCTAATTAGCATTAAAGATAAAAACAAAAGCAGATATATTGCTAAGGCTGCAATCCTATGCACATTTTCCTGAGAGTAAGCCTCACTGAACACCATGCGCCTTACTTCTGCATAGATATGCATAGGACTGTAATGGAAGAGACCCATTAGTGGTGCGTTTTCTAGCTGTCAGATCTGGTTAGCACTGAGCTTTACACTCTCAGAGCAATAGAGAATTTGGTGGGAGCTAGGAAAGTGGTTAAAGTTTTTATCTGTGTTTTGTGCCTTACTAGAAGAGCACTGTTATAACTACAGAATTTACCCACTGGTAGATGAGAGGCACTGCAGCACAGTGATTAAAGACCTGAGCTATAAATTGGTCAGAACAGGGTCAACTCTTACCCTGAACTTTCTCCATCAGTTAGGCAAACCATATTCCTTCAGCATCAGTGGCAATGGCCGCTTCTGCCACTTCCCCCTAACAATATGGCACAATGACACTGACCTACTACTACAGTAACAATTATAGTGTATTGAATACTCTGAAGGTTATTCAATTTTTTATTTAAAATGGGCAGTGATGTGACACACTAATCAGGAGGGAGGCCAATATAAGCATACTAGAGCATTGTGTTCCCTTGATACTGCTAAGCTCCTTTGTGAGGCTTCCACATGTTCTGCAGACATGGCTAGTTGTGAATTTGATTGTGCACAATGAAAATACCACAGTGAGAGAAACAAAGATAACCCTACCTGGAGTCTTTTCTGGGAGGGGCTCTGAGGGAACTTCTGGAAGATCGATCTGTTCCTGCAAGAAGACAGGGCACACTGTAAAATTCCTGGTAGAAAATGGTAGAGAACTGTCCTTCCAGATGTATTGGAAGGCCTCAGGAAAGAGGCAAAAGAAAGAGGTACGAGGAAAGAGCAAAAGGTTGAGCTATAGTTGGGTTCCAGAGTTTTGCTTTCAGCTTAACAAGGTTCTCACCAGACTCAGGCTTCCCTAGAAAATTACTCTGCTTTGTTGTGTTAAATCAAGACCTACTGACCTGAGAACACAGCAGTGCCCATTTGAAATGCTCACTGTGGATTATGTCCAGTGCAAAAGTTTCTTCTCGTTAAATATACTTGGACAGGACATGCAACAAGATCTGTGGTGGGGATTGAGATTAGGCAGGCACTTACAAGAACCACAGCCAGCCACCAACCCACAGTTCCAAAGATGTAGCACTCATGCCCCAGGACATTTTCTTACAGTGATCAACAACACAGTGTAGCAGCATCAGCCTTCCCATATTTTAGCCAGAGTTCATCGGGGCTTTACTCTGGATCATGTGATACAACAGCAAAAGGAGAAAATGTTTAGGAGGAACAGTACTTTTCTGCGTAAAAACACATCTTTCTAGCAAAATAGGGATACTACCTTGGAAGAACAGTAACCCCTTTTTAAAATTTCTGCTGAAGGATTAAGCTAACTCTTTGAAGGCTCAGAAAGCAAATGCAATCAGCTATAATACATCTCTTCGGCAAGGTCATATCATCTGCTAGTTGCACAGAATGGGAAAAAAAACTTTCAACCTGATGAAAAATTATTACTTAAAAATGAAGCTCAGGAGCTAATAACTATGGCTGGTGATTAATACTCACCTGAGTGATGGCATCTAATTCTGCTAAGATGGCATCTTCATCCTCTTCAGTGAGGCTGCCAGCCAGTATCTCGTCTATTTGCTGCAAAGGAAAAGTGCAGACAGGTTGGTGAACTATGCCACACTAGCAAAACCCACAAGTAAATTTGTAGCACTTATGGACCAATGCATGCAAGAGGAGAAGTACAGATCCTGCAACTTCACTTTCAGGAGTTGAACAAGGCAAGTCAGGAGCTGCCTTTAGGTTCCGAAAGGGTCAATTCCAGAAACAGAAAGTTAGCAGGCACAACAAAAATACTTTGAGCAGCTAAATGGGTGGTAGAGTTGATATAATAAAACACAGTGGACTTTTAGGGGCATTCCAGGAAAAACACATGGAGGCATTACATACCCTCTGGTACTCCACAGCTTCCTGGGTTTCATCCATGATCCTTTCAACTTCTTCTATTGACATAACCTACATAGGGGAGGAGAAATCCACATACCACATGTAAAGGCTGGACAGAAGAGAGACGCAAGTAAATCTGTGATCAGTCTGAAACAGCTCAGGTATTCTGGCTCATACTCACCTGATGCATCTTATTTAAACACTCATTGCCAATTTTGAGGCCTTCAATTACTTTCATCTCGATTTGGGTGAATTCAATATCCTGGACCTGAAGGAAACAGAAGTCAACAGAGGGATCAAACCACTCTCTGTTCCACCAAAAGGCAGCAAAGAAATCAGTTCATTGCACTGATGCTGGGGTACGTATGCCACACTTGCCAGCTGCTCCCACAGAGTCAATTGGAAAGAGGCAGCAAAACTGGCTGGCTCAGTGCAAGAGGTGCCTCAGCACAGGCCAAGGACATGCTGCTACTGGCCTTCCCACAACACCACAGTGCCTGTGCTGCAAGAGCCAGTCTTCCCTGCTGGGCCACTGCTAGGTGGAAGTGGCTGTGTAGTGCTTGCATCTACTCCCTTTAATTTGACACATTTATATTCTCCTTCACCAAAACTATTCTCAACACTGCTGGTCCGTCAAACAGGAAGCAAATATCAAAAAGCAAAACAACAATAGACTAAAGAGCAACACAACAGCAGGTACAATGTCAAACTTTCTAGAACAGTGACCTGGAAAGCAAGAGGAAATAAAAGCAATAGCAAGAGAAAATTAACAGAAAATTAAAATTTTGTCTGGTATTAAAAACTCAGAAGAGTGGGCAATAGGCTAATGGATCCAGGAAGAGCATACCAAAGATAAGTTGCCACAACAGGAAGACCTTTTCACCAGACACCTCCTGCCTAAACTCAGAAGGCGGAGCAGAAGGAGAAGATGACCTTGGCTGTCCCTGGTTGCAATTTCAATGAGGTGAAGTACACACTAGAAGTGCATTATGCAGCCCTGAACAAGTTACAGGTAAGGTAACTAGTCTAACATTACTGCTTAAGGTTCTTGCTGCATTAGTAGCAATGGTAAATGCTTTAGAAACATAGTTGCTTGAATCCTTAGGTATGCACATCTGTTCATTATGAAAATTATTTATCTGTATAGAGCTGCTTACACCACTCATTGGGAACCTAGGAGGAAAAAACAGTTAAATAAAAAACACAATGTACTTGGAATTTTTCAGCTAACATTAGTATGTACCAAGTCTAGTTTGTCTTAAATGTAAACACAATGTAGTAGCTTAAAGATACCATGGTTTTTAGAAGCCCTGAAACAATGAAGCTAGTTGCAACTTGAAGGCATCTCCGATAGTCTCACATACCATGCGTTCCAGGTTGCTAATTTGGTTTTCTGTTTTATCCAGCAGTTGTTCTTGATACCGCTTTTTCTTCAGTAGCAACATGGCTTTCCTAGCACAACAGAAAAAGAGCATTGATTGCAGCAAGAAAATCTTTTCGTTTCTGTACTGCCTTGCTGGTCCAGACCAAAAATTCATCTAACCCAGCATTCAGTCTCTGATGGCATGCAAAAAGACACCCTGAAAACATCACATATAAGGAAGCCCCATTTTTCACATATAAGGGCTAACAGAAACAGATGCACCCGTTCTCTGGGAATTTGTTTTGATTAAAAAAAAAAATCAAAGTTTATACTATGGCCATCACAACATTACGTCGCAATTAATTCCATACATTAGTTTATAATTCATCAAGTACATTTTTTCATCTGGTTGAAGGTTCATGAGAACCCATGTCATGATCATGCTGATATATTGAGAAAGACTTGATTTCTCTGAATGCATACTTTCATAAACCTTTATCATGCCTACTCTTTGTTCTGACTTTTCCTAAAGTGCCTCACCTTCTTAATACAATGCGCCTCCCCCCTGGCCATTTCAGTTGCCCCTTCCTCACCCTGACTGTTCTTCAGCATTACTACACCCTTCCTGAGATGGTGGAAACCAACACTGCAGCTGCCCGGACCAAAAGATACTGCTACAAGGTAATGTTCAGACACCAAAGCGATATTTTTTTCCTGTGAAAAACTTACATTATAACCCATTAAAGTAACCCATTAAAGGTAGCAAAAACTCCTATGTCAAATCTGAATGGAAAGTAATACTGATTTAAGCATATATCTTTGCCCTTTTATCTTTTAGAAGTGCAAAAGCAAACAATGCATCGAGATGTGACCAGTTTTGAAAAATGCTCCAGGGCCAGTTGTGTTATAATCCAAAAAGAGTAAGGGCTCTCTGTAATTATGCAATAAAGGAAGACAGGCTGATGCAGAGGAAGATGGTCAAAATACTGTATTCCATTAGTACAAACACCATTATCAGTAGAGATATCAACCAGGCTGTGAACCCCATTGTGCTATGCAGCTTTGAAATACTTCTCTTGTTAAAATTAAAACACACACACACACACACACACACAAAATACGAAACTGAATACCATTTCACTACCAAGATAGTTCTCAGCCATACTTCTATAACTGGAGATGCCAGAGACTAAATTTAGGATTACTGCATGCAAAATATTTGCCTTACCACTGAGGTGTTACACAGTTTGAGCCAGGGGAGTTAGAATTCTTCAGCAGTAGCCATGCCAGACACTCACAGTGCAATCCTATGCACAATTACCTGGGAGTACACTCCACTGAACAAAGTTAGACTTACTTCTGATTGCACCCTCTGTGTTTTGTGTTCAGAGAAAACGTTTGACCCAGACTGACCACGACTACAGTTGCAGTTTCCCACAGGTAGAATACGTATGCAC
This sequence comes from Tiliqua scincoides, assembly GCF_035046505.1. Classification (NCBI taxonomy): domain Eukaryota; kingdom Metazoa; phylum Chordata; class Lepidosauria; order Squamata; family Scincidae; genus Tiliqua; species Tiliqua scincoides. The sequence continues at coordinate 150,181,860 of NC_089822.1, forward strand.
CTGCTATGATCATGGGAACCACTTCTGGGTAGCTGTGGCAGTAACAGTAGATAGCCAGATGGGCAGGGATTGCACTGAGAGCCCCCATAACTGCAGATTCACTTATCCGCAGGCTGGGTCTGTGGGGCCCCCCCAAGTTGGCTACCCCAAGAAACGAGGCCTCCAAAGGGTCCTCTGAGCCCAACAGAGGCTGCAGACATCAGTCCACAGTCTTTGCAGGGCTCTGACTGAGACTTTGTTAAAAAAAACAAACAGGCAATTTCTGATTTCTCTGTGAAACCGGAAGTGACATTAAAAAGGCATAAAGAGGCCCAGGGAAGCCCTCAGCCCCCAGGGAAGTCCAGCCTTATAAGGCATTAAAAACATCACTTCTGGTTTCACAGAGAACCTTTTTAACAGAAAGGCTCAATTTGCTGGGCTGTGAAGGGTGGGGGAGGAGGCATTTGACCGTATCTGCAGTTTCACTTAACCACAGGGGGTTCTGGCATGGAACCCCTGAGGATATGGGGGCACACCTATATTACAACTGTCTGAACTAGCCCATTAAACAAATATAATTGTATGGAAAAAAATACAATTTCTACACTCGGTGACCAGTTCTCACTCACTCTTTCTTGCCATCTTTCAGTAGCTGTCGAGCAACAGTTCTCTCCCGCTCCAGGTGCAGAGATATCCTTTTCTGATATTGCTTTAGTTTGTCCCGCTGCTGTTTCAGTTGCTAGAGAGGCAAGAAAATTGGTAGTCAGACAAGGTACTAGCAAGCGTTACAAAGCGAAGTGGTATCTTTAAACAGACTTAACAATAAAACCAGCAGTGCTGTTCCTCATTGATATGATTATCCACATTGGGGCTTGCTGCAGTAGAAGCTGAATGTTATGCAGTGCAAAGTTTATGGATTTCTGATACTTTATCGCTTACATCAGGGGTGTTCAAACTTTTTGGCAGAAGGGCCACTTCATCTCTCTGACACTGTGACGGGGGAGGAGGGGAAAAAGAATTAATTTACATTCAAATTTGAATAAATTTACATAAATGGATATATTAGAGATGGAACTTATATGAATGAATGAAGGTCTTGCAATAGCTCAAGGCCTATAAAAGGCCTTGCAGAAAGCAAGGCCAGCCTTTCCTTTGCTGCCACTGCTGCATCACAGACATGAAACAGCAAGCAGTGGAGGGAGCCCTCATCCCACAGCTCACATGAGAGGTTGAACAATCGGCCATCATGCTGAGAGCAGTTGCATCAGCCCAGCGCGCGCTCTAGCAAGTCTCTGGAGGGCCAGAGGCTCACTGGAGACTCCCTGAGGGCTGGATTGGGACTCCTCGAGGGCCACAAGTGGCCCCAGGGCTGGGGTTTCGGCACCCCTGTCCTACATTAGAAAAATACACCTCAAATGTCTATTATCATTCCTATTGGTGCTTTCTTGGTATTTTTAATCTACTTCTCCAATAAGCACCCCAGTTTGATGGACCTTGTTGTCTGCTCTCAAACAGCAGCACTATAAAACCATCAGAAGTTGGTTTTAAAAAAATCCTTCCTCAATAGAACAATAGATCCTGAGATGAGATTCAGGATCTTCCAGGCTTGCAAAATAAATACATGGAATCCGATATTGAAGCAAAGCATTCAAAGAGAAAACAGTCACTCATATCTGTTCCTAACAGAAAGGACTGCTAAGAATCTTAAGAAATCAAACAAGGGTACATATTTAAATAGGAACAATATTAAGCCAAGTATCTTGCCTCTGGTCATTACCAGACAGTACGCTTTAAAAGAACAGAGCACTAGGGCTAGCCCATCCTTGAGGCCAAATGAAGTGACTGCCTCAGGCAGCAGACTGGTGGGGGCAACCTATTCTGTCCATCTACTTGCCTCCTATGCTCCTCCTTCCACTTCTTGGATTGGAAAAGGAAAAGAGACTGCAGAAGGGAGGAGTGTGCAGAGCTGGAACATTGGATAAAAGGAGGAACAGAGACTGGCATGTCATGGGATAAGGGGGAGCAAAACTTGGTAAGACAAGCATCAGGTAAAACTTGGTAAGACAAGCATCAGGTCTTGGGTCGGTCTACAGAGCATGATTCCTTGCTATCGATGCCTAACTGCTGTATCCACACTTCTTTCCATCTCCATACATTATTTTGAAATTTTCAAAATATACCTCTTTTGGTGAACTATACCTGACAGCAACAAAGGATGCAATTGGCTTTCCAGTTGCACAGTCCAAAGCACAGCAAAAACTTTATACAGACTATGTTGGAGATGCTCACACAGTAGCATCACTACCAGAAGAGCACTTCTTGCACCCTGTTCTTAGCTCTCAAATTTCAATAGCCCTTCCAGCATTCTAACTCCTCCCTCCACCCAATAATTTATTATCATTTTACATGTATTATATGTGTAGAGCACTTGTAAGAACCCTCTAAAATTGTTCATTTAACCAATTATAATCTGAAAGTCAGATAATAGGCTTGGAGCTAAGATTTCAAGCCAGGTCTCCCCACTCCATACAAGATATGCTATCAACTGGTCCAAAGTGACTCTCAAAAACCCACCAGTTCTCAGAACTCCAAAAGCACTGAACTCTCCCTCCTTCATACACACACTAAATGTTTCATTACTTTACACAATGCTGTTCTGTTTTGTATTGTGAAAATGTAAAATACTACTTTTAACTTTAAAGCAGTAAAATGCTGCTTTAAAAAGTCTTCCATCTGTTTCACCTGTATACTAAGCCAATTTGGGGAAACTTATCAAGAGATGTTGCATGGGGCTGCCCTACATGTGAGGAACCTGATAATCTCAGGCAATCTACCAAATTTTAGGCCTGGCCAAAACACAAGCACTTTGTGCAAATTTTAGCAGTGCCCTTAACAACTGTTCATATATTTGATCTTTATGGAGGCAGGGATGAGGATCCTTTCATGACTATCTCAGTGAAACATACAGCTTTTCAAAATCTCACATTAATTGTCTGAGGCTATACACACTTTCCTAGGAGTAAGGCCCATTGAGCACAATGGGGCTTACTTCCAAGTGGATATGCACAGGATGCTGCTGAAAATGACTACTTGCCCTATATGTCTAGACAGGGAAGAACTGAATGCCCTATGATAATTAATATTTGAAGAGTTATTTGGAATCCTTATTCTCCTTCAACCTCCTCCTTAAGGGCACTCTGTTATGCCTATCTTATGCAATCCAGCAACTTGCACCCAATGCCTTCCACTGAGTTTAAACGGAAAACCACAAGAGCTTTCCCAGAACCAAATCATTATCACTGTATGCGCTACACTCATGGGTGCCAAACAGTGGGTCGAATAGCATTCATGATGCCTTGTGAGGGTTGGAAGTGATGTCATTGAGCAGGAAGTGACATCATCAAGCAGGTCATAATAAATATACACTCTTTTCTCACAAGAACTCATTAACTTCAAATGACAGAAGAGAAAATGCACTAATCTTGATCATATTTTCAAGATATGCAAGTGCCCAATTTTCACATGGGCAGCTGTGACAGCTCAGAGCAGCTGATGGTGGTGCTGGGAGAGCCCAAATGCTAGATAAAGATCTTCCGCAGGCCAGGTGTTTGAAACCTCTGCACTACAACATGAGTTTGGGCTACAAGTGGGTTTGATGCTGAACAACCACTATGGTCTCCAGGTTCCACATCCCCACCATACCCTCTCTTGGTTGCTTGTCTCTTTTTAAAGAGGAGAGGGAAAAGGAAACGAGCCACTGGGTCAAAGGAAAACAAACTTCCTAAACAGCTACGTAGAGGAGTATATACCAGTGTATCTCAACACTGGCCCTCCACTGTACCACTTCACACCATCCAACTATTTGAAGTACCACTGGAAGTAAGCGGCACTGACCTCATTGTCAGTTTTTCTGAGTTGGGAGGCCAGACGGGGTGCAACAAACACCAGTAAGAGCTCAGGGTGGACGGGAGGGCTTTTCGAGCATGGGGCGGCATGGAGCCCTGCCCGCCGAGCTGAGCCTCCTACCACAGCACGGGCACAACCCTAACCAGGTCTACTCAGAAGTAAGTCCTATTTTGTTCAATGGGACTTACTCTCAGGAAAGTGGGGTCAGGATTGCAGGCTCTGTTGTGGTCTGGCAGTAGTGTCCAGGGGCCCCACCACTTAAGTACCACTGGCGGTGCCCGTACCACTGGTTGAGAACCACTGGTGCAAACTGGCAGGGGGGGGCTTCTCTCCCCCGCCTGCCACAGCAGGAGACACCGCAGCCCCTCTTGCAACTGGTGGTCGCCCCAAGCAAGGAGGGCACGTGCCTGGGCCCCACGGCAAGCACCAGGGCGGCCAGAGGGGGGCAGCGCTCCCCTGCTGCAGCCAGCCTGGGCGAAGCAGGGCGGGTCCTGCCGGCAGCCCGGGTGCAGCTCCGCCACGCTGGCTGCAGCAGCCTCAGTGCGCGAGCCGCAGACATCAGCAGCCCCTCCCACCCGCGTGCGGGGGGGGGCAGGCGGCGCGCGAGCCTCTCACCAGCACGGCCTTGTCTTGCTCGGTGACCCGGCTCCGCCGCTTACGGCCGAATAGATTCCCCATCGCCGCGGCCCCGCCCGCGCGGCCCCGGCCTACTTGGCCCCACCCAATCCCTGCTTCTCTACGGCACCCGCCGAGGCTCCACATTAGCGAGGACGCGGACGCGGAAGGAAGCGAGCTTGACGGGCTGCAAAGCAAAGGGGGGAGGAGCGGGGCTCGGGGAAAAGGGCGGGGTTTGCACCAAAACAGACAGGAAAGCGGGCCAATAGGAGAGAAGGGAATTCTGGTTCGTGGCTGACCTGGGCAGCTTGCTCTGCCGTGAAAGGGGGAGGGGCAGGCTGGGGAAGAGAAGGCGCGAGGCTGCTGCTGGAGAGGGAAGCGCTGCTGCAGTTTTTGCTCTGCTTCCACTCAACTCCCCGGAGTGGGCACGCAGCTGCCTGGGGAGAGTGAGGCTGCAAGCCTGTCCACACTTTCCTGGGAGTAAGCCCTATTGGCTCTAATGGGCTGTAAGGCTGCAATCTCATCCACACTTTCCTAAGAGGAGGCCCCACAGAACAGGGTGAGCAGATGTCATAAGTGCAAAAGAGGACAAGGCATCCCACAGTGTAGGACATCCAAGAACACTTCTTAGTTAGATCAGCCTGTTGGTTAAAAGGCACCTGAAATCCTACAGGCTCACCCATAGGTGACTTCCTTTGAGGTGCTACCAAAGTTTATCTTAGAACAAATCATCCCCAAGCAGGCTGCCCCCCCCCCCCAAAAAAATTTTATCCTGGAAATGCAAATCAGGAGAACATAAGAACAGCCCCACTGGATTAGGCCATAGGCCCATCTAGTCCAGCTTCCTGTATCTCACAGCGGCCCACCAAATGCCCCAGGGGAAAGGAGCTGGCTCATGCAACCCAAAATAAGCTTCAGGCTGCCCCAGATTATACAGACAAGTTAGAGGCAGGCTGTTTAGTAAAGAACTGCTGGAGGGTAACTGTGGTTAGTCTGTTGTAGCAGAAACAGCAGAGGCTTATGTCACTTAAAGAGTAACAGGTTTATTATAGCATAATAAGCTCTTGTAGAACGGGTGCCTGCATCCCAAAGAAAGCCCTAGACATCTCTGCCACCAGGAGACTGCAAAAGGAAGTGCCCTAGAAGAGGTCCAAAGGTGTATTACAAACCACCCATAATGGAGTGGCTCTTAGCAGTGTTATATAAGGAATAATAAAAAAGGTAAAATGTGTCATGGACATGCCAAGTTGCATTGCAGTCTCCCAGTTCTCAAAGGAAATCCTGTATCTTTCCCTGCAGGAGGCCAGCCTAGTATTTGAATGATAGAATTGTGCCCTGAATATACAGTATGGACTGATTTTAATTCCAATATCTTCACCCAAGAGAAACTGTAATGGCTTCCCTCAGAGTACTCTGCACCAACACAAAACATTGGGCTAGATGTGCTCTTGTTTCAACTCACAGGGCACAGACTGTTTGCTAATATATAATTTTGGAGCATGTTCCAAAGTTTGTCTTTGACATGAAGCATCCTGATACTTCTGTATGTATATCCAGTATAAAGTAATACTGGTCCTGGGATACAGTCCTCTTCTTCGCATCAAAATAAAGCTTTAGGATAGACTACATTGCTAGTTCATTCCACTGGGTACAATCAGCTAGTTGTGCTTTGGGGCATCCCAAAGCTGGTGTTGGGGTGTGGAGCTCAGTTTACTGTCTCCGCACTGTGGAAATGTACCTCCAGTGCCATTTGACTGGGAACCAACTTCAGCCTCATGGCTCCTAGATCTGGCTAAGTAACAAGCAGTATCACTACTTGTTCTTCACCTGAGAAATAAAAAAAATCTTATCATATACAATCTGACAAAGATTGATAATCTTTGGAGAGAAGGGGACAACTACTTCTATCCCCACCTCAACTTTGAAATCCAGCAGGTATACCTTCTGGATCCAAATGAGATGCTTCCTGGGTGTGAATAACCCCTTAACCCACACCCCCATTCATAATGATTGCTATGATGGTCAAATGGGACGCTTTAGTTCTGGCCAGAAATTCATTTAGGAGAAAGTAATTCTGAGAAATCCTAATCCTATGGCAGCTGTTACACCAGCATCTGCTAAGGTGAGAGAGAGGGAAAGGTTCTGCACAAACCTTCTCCTCACTTAAACTCATTCCTGGTTCTTCAGGTATAGCTGAAACCTTCCAGCTCTGAAAGCTGGAGGGGACCAAGGCTCTTGAGATACTCATTCACCATCTGTCTGGGAGCACTGGCACTGGTAGTTTATGAAAGACAGTGTGCTAAAAGCTTACAGCCAACTGGTAGCAACTTCAGAATGATTTTTATATGAGATGGGGGGCTGAATTAAGCAACAGGAAGCTCTTTGGAGGTGCAGGTTAGATTTGTGGGGGATTATAAGAACATAAGAACAGCCCCACTGGATCAGGCCATAGGCCCATCTAGTCCAGCTTCCTGTATCTCACAGCGGCCCACCAAATGCCCCAGGGAGCACACCAGATAACAAGAGACCTCATCCTGGTGCTCTCCCCTACATCTGGCATTCTGACTTAACCCATTCCTCAAATCAGGAGGTTGCGCATACACATCATGGCTTGTACCCCATAATGGATTTTTCCTCCAGAAACCCGTCCAATCCCCTTTTAAAGGCGTCTAGGCTAGACGCCAGCACCACATCCTGTGGCAAGGAGTTCCACAGACCGACCACGCGCTGAGTAAAGAAATATTTTCTTTTGTCTGTCCTAACCCGCCCAACACTCAATTTTAGTGGATGTCCCCTGGTTCTGGTATTATGTGAGAGTGTAAAGAGCATCTCCCTATCCACACTGTCCATCCCCTGCATAATTTTGTATGTCTCAATCATGTCCCCCCTCAAGCGTCTCTTTTCTAGGCTGAAGAGGCCCAAACGCCTTAGCCTTTCCTCATAAGGAAGGTGCCCCAGCCCCGTAATCATCTTAGTCGCTCTCTTTTGCACCTTTTCCATTTCCACTATGTCTTTTTTGAGATGCGGCGACCAGAACTGGACACAATACTCCAGGTGTGGCCTTACCATCGATTTGTACAACGGCATTATAATACTAACCGTTTTGTTCTCAATAACCTTCCTAATGATCCCAAGCATAGAATTGAGGCAGATTGAGGCAGGATGGAAATTCAAAAATGATAGTGGGTGTGCTAACACATTGTCAACTCCTTTTTCTCTTCCTCCAATGATTGTCAGGGATGCTGAATAAGTTTCTACTGATAGATGCAACAAACGAGATGGCAGACTCTAATTTAGGGTGCAATCCTATACATGCTTTGCTTTCCTGGGAGTAAACTCCATTAAACAAAATGGGACTTCTGAATAGACATGTACAGGATTAGACTGCAAGTCTTTGGGATAGGAAATTCTTCTAATCTACCATAATCTGCCTCAAGCACCCAGTATTTGGTTTTAAAAAATATATATGCAACTGTTTCCTCACTCAGAACAGACAGCCCATTCCTGAGCTGCCTGGCACATGGGGCTGCAGGGGCACTGAAAATGGCTGCTACTGCATCCAGCATGTCCCAGGCAGCTGCCTCTACTTCCTTGGGAGAAAGGGACTTTTGTCCCCTTCCCCCAGGTAAGGAGAGTAGCCCCACAATGGGGCTACTCAATTCTATGGCACCCCAAGGGTCAGCATAGAAGTAACAGCCACTGTGTTGGGTTCTGCCAGCCCTGCCTCCCTCCCACCTCATCCTCGCCATCTCCCCCACCCCAGAACGCCTCCTCCCTATTCCCCACCTACCTCTTTGCTGCCTAGTGATCCAGATGACTACCAAACAGAAGAGCTCTGGTGCTCCACTGGTGCTAAGCCCAGTACCTGGCTAGCACTGGGACTCCACAGGCATTGAGGGCCACAAACATGCCTTATGGCACATTTGTGACAGTGCTCACTGGTTGTGAGCCAGTGCACACTGCATAGGATTGGGCCCTCAGTCTCATTTTATCAGACACTGCTAAACCTGTTGTTTTGTCCAGGGCTGCTGGCCAGGCTAGAGCTAAACATTAGAGCATCAACTTACACAGGCCTCTCTAGGCATTTTAAGGCAACAATACCACCTCTAACACCCACCAAGAAGCAAAGCAACAGCTGAAAACAGGGGCTTATATAGACTAGCTCTTTACTTTCATTATTTGCCCAGCTGCTCATCATTAGATGGTCGCTTATCAAACCAGGTGCAACCAATTGTTGGTACACCAAGGCTGGTACACCAAGGCATGTTCCCATCATTTGGGAGAAGGGCTATCTAGCAGGTGCAGCTAAGTTGATACATGTGAAGATTAAATATAGCCAGGAGTTTTGGAATAGACACATATCTTATTGCCCCATTCTCATAATGTTGGGCAGGTGCAGCTGCTAAAATCATTGTTTTGAGTCTAGCTTCTTTTGCTTCTTATGGGAACAGCTCAGTGGGAAAGCAGACAGTTCCCAGGGACTGGGAGACACAGAAGATGGTTGTTGGGCCTTGCACTGACCATTACACCTGTATAAAAAGTGCCACATGGTAACCATAATCATTAATTTGAAGTGGGTTTGGCCCCTAGGGGAATGAATTTTTATGTTCTGCCTGTCAGCATATATTTAAATATGTATGCATGTAAACATTTCTTAGAGCCTTGGTAACTGAACCCTAGGTCTGGACCCTTCAGGTGCATAGTTTTTACACAGTCTCTCCTATACACTATAGGTGTATAGTGTTTTAGGTGTATAGTGTATAGGTGTATACACTACAGTGTATAGTTTTTTGCTCTTTGCCCTTCTGTAAAATCCAGTTTGTGTGCCTTTAAATACTCTTGCCACTTTGCCCAGGTTTATTATCATGCAATATGGTTTAAAACTCATTGAAAATATCAAATTCATGCTACTCCCATTTAAAAAATAAACAAATTATACAAAATATTTTATAGACCTAACAATTGGCCCAGACTGGCCACTTTAATAACTATGACAAGTGCCCCCTTTTGTGAATTACAATCAAGTATGCATTTGCTCCAGTTCCCCCACTCTGCAGGAGTCATGGACTCATCTTCCACTAGATGGCATAACAGAACCATCACCTAACCTAGAAGTGCTGTATCTTAGAAGCTTACTGCAGTGCTGTTCATGTCTAGGGGCTACACATTTTGTTAAGCAACAGCTTATCTCCCTACATATATATAAACAGAATTAACTCATTGCAAGTTTGCATAAAGAAATACAGTGTTGCACATCAATAATAGGGCCTTCCCAGGTCGGTGCATAGATCTGTGAATGTTTGTTATATTGACAGATTTGGAACAGAAGTTCATTTATATTGATTTAAGTTTTTTCCCCCCATTGGATATCCTTATGAGGCCGAAGTTACGATTGAGCCCAGGTAATCAACATGAAGACTAACTTGGGGCTAAAAACATCTGGGATTGTGCATATCCAAGAGCTGCATAAGCACAGATCCTTGCAATGAATGCAGCATTCAACATCCCAAGTATTTGTGCTTTCATTTACAAAGCAAGAAGAAGTTTCTAGCCTTCATGAGAGCGAGTATAGGATTGCACATAGGTGGGCAAAAGCTGCAGAAATCTTCACAACAGATGGAGTTGGTTTTCACTAGTTGGGGAAGGACTGCCACAGCTTTTCGCTCTTCTCAGTGAGGCAGAATAAATTGTGCAAAACACACAGGTGCAAAGATGTCGGATTTACACAAAGCTGCACAGAATTTTGATTACCCTGTGAAGAATTTTGAGTGCAGGCACAGCTTGGAAAATGTTTGCCTGGCTTATTATCACATTGTACCATAAGGGACAGTTTCCTTTTAAGGGTCAAAGGTTCCACACAAGCTCAAATTCATGTGCTCTGGGAAGAGAGTTGGAAGAAATTTTGATCTTTTGTCTATAGAAACTCAGGTTCCAGTCATGTTTATGTCTATGTAAAAAGTATTGAATTGCCATGCTCATGCTTGCAGCTGCTACTGCTGTCAAGAGGAGAATGGGACACAGTTGCTTTCAGTGCCTTTTTCATTAGGTATCTCTTGCCCTGCTACCCTGTGCATGAGAAAATCAGTAGAAACTGCAAAGGGTAGCCCATATATTTTCCCTGCCCTTTATGTGGTATGCCATTGTCTGCCTCTAAATAGCATGGGAAGCAGGTTTACCACAAAATGGTACTTGTAGTGCATGATGAACGACATATTTTAGAGCACACAGGAAGGAAAGAGCTCACACATATAAACAACTGATGCAGAGATTTCCAGGCTGCAGGATAAGATTGCACAACTGGGAAATTAGCCTGAGATTGCAGCTGACACCGCTGTGTAGTTGTGGCTCAGCAGACTCTTTATTGCTCTGTCACAGATCTCTGCTTGGAGCTTTGCTCTGAAGTCATGGGCTGTGCAACTTTCCTGTGCATTCTTAGTGCTCTCTGATTGGAGGCTGGCAACACTTCAGACAAATACTTGGGATGTTCGGTCTTCTTCAGCCTTCAGCAACAGTGCCATCTAGTGGCAGGAAATAAATCAAAATCTATGAAAACCCTTTTTGACTGAGCGACAAAGTCCTGTAAATGTAAAATTTGGAAATAACCCCAAATGCTCTTTATTTTCGGCTATGATTCTCTCAAAGCAGTTTACAATTACGATGTTGTACAGTACAACCAAGTGTACACATGACAATCAATATTTACGTTTTAGTTTTCAGCAAACTTTTCACAAAGTAGTTTAATATAACAAAACAAATGAAAAGATGGCTGCCTGTCCCAGAGGACTCAAGGTCTTTAAAAAAAGACACAACAGCAAACAGCTACTGGAACAGATGCTATGTTGGGGTGAATATGCTCTCCTCCCTACACAAGTTAAAAGATCCCTCTCTTCACCAAATTTGGAAGTGTGGTGGGGAGGGCAGCATCTCTTGTGGTCTCTGGCAATTATTGAGGCTTTCATCCACAGGGAGAGGGTACCACTGCCTTTACTCCTGCAATTTCTAAACGCTGGAGGAAGTGTGTGAAGGAGAGAAGAGTGTTTTCCTTCTAGTACACACAGATCCAACTGGATCCACTGCCTGATGCTAATGCTTCCCCCCTCCAAAAAAACCCCAGAAATAAACAAAACTCAGTTTTGCTCCTTCCCTTGCAATCCTTTTTTGACAAAACAGAAAGTATGAGGCATGCTGGGAACTCCCAACCTGTTATTTCTGTTTTATTTAAGGGACCATAAGGAAGCAACAAGGTAAGTAGCTTGCTCTGTACCCATGCTCTTTCCTTGAAGACCCCTTTTCACTGTAAAGGGATCACATGAAGAAGGAGCAATGTGAGTGAAGCAAAACACTGCTACCTGTGTGTCTTTTGGAGGGGGGTGCTGTGGGCATGAATAATTCCCTACCCACTCACCTTGCTCCTTTGAGATCCATTTAAATGTAGAGACCACACAAGAAAGTAGCAAGGTGAATAGGTAGGCACCCTAAATCTGCCATTCGTGCGCAGATCAACATGAGCGGTGCCATCTGCATCATGCATGGGCTAGCCCTGGCCACCCTTTCCCTTCCCAGATTTCCTCTTTCACACCTTCTTCCTTTTTAAAGTAATGGGAAGAGGAGCAGTGGCTGGTGCAGGGCTGGGCTAAGAAAGAGGATAAATTAGGGGAGGGAAGGGTGCCTCCAACCAAGCCACCTGGCTCTTCCATTGCATTTTATTCTTTAGCAGGCCAGTGGATTGGGACCATTAGGGTGTCGTTCGTTTCCTCTCAGCCAGCCCTTTCCAATGGACTAGGGCACATTTTCCTACTCATGAGTAAATGCACGATAAAGCTCAGTTTCACTTTCCATATGCATTTAAGCCAGTTGCATTTTTGTTTTCTGGTTTTTTGGCCATAACTTTTGATAGACTGGAAATATTTAACTCCAGTTTTTTTCATTGCATTCTGCAGTAAATTCTGCATCCAACGGCATATAGCATGAATGGGGTTATTCCTAACCACCATGAGTTTAGTAGTGTCACCCCCCCAGTGCATGGCACCTGGTGTGGGCCACAGTGCCTGCACCCCCATAGCGATACCACTGCCTTAGAGTTCCAGGTATGATGGTAGCCAAAGGCATACATTTCATAACTGTACTAGAATCTTTGACTCTTAGCAACAGAGATTTCCATCTTCAGTTTGGTACTCAAGTAGACTAATCCTCATAGGGCAGGGGAAAACAAACACAAACCAATCCTGGCCTTTTTCTTATGCAGAACTAAAGCTAGAAACCTGACACATCATCATGATTACTCCACATGCTATTACCAGAACTAATGAAAGCTGTCAGTAGCTGCTGATTACTCTGCGCTTGTATGCCAATACATATCTCTCATGATAAAGAAAAATAGATTCTTCAGATCATATAAAATGCTGGAGCAAATCAAAATTGAAACAACAGTCTATCAGTGTCTGCAGGTCAGGTTGATGTGCCTCGGCAGCCCCTTTGTATACATATGCTGGTTGTCAGAGGTGTGCATGTATAAGGGGGGCATGGCTGAATTAGAGAACATTAAATACCACCTGAAGTTGCTACTAACAGAACTTTCTACTTGTGTTCCTCCTTATTGCCTCTAAATATTTGTTTCGTAAGGACACTTCAACACACAACCTATTTTAAATTCTATCAAATTGGTGTTAAGTACAGTACTTTTAGTATTCAGAAGTCTGTTGGTGTTTCAAATGTCAGAAATTACCAGGTATGAACTCTCATTACTGGCTGTCCCATATAACTGATACAAGTAACAAGTGCACATGGGAAACTGGCAGTGTGCATCGGCTCATGGCATCGCTCAATGGACTGGCATGAAATGGAGGCAAGGATATCAGTGCAACAATGTATAGCTTTTATTGAGGAGATTAGTACAATAGCCAAGAGGAGGAATCAGAAAGATAATACAATGCAATATTCCCAATCATTCACACATCTAGGCATCAGCAGTTCCTAGGCAGGATAAAAGAGATGGGACATGTTATGGTGCACGTCTGATGAGAAAGGCTGGGTTTATATTTACAGGGACTGAAGTGATCAACAGAGGTATGAGGGAGCCTTTGAGTCTTGAGGAAAGAGAAACGGTGGCAGAACAAACAACAGATGCCAGGAAGTATGTGCTATTGGGACTGAAAGATAGGCTTGAAACTCTTGGTATTAAAACTGCTTTGATGTCCATATATGGAAGACTGAATGCTCCAGAGGAGAGGGGCTGGGACACCTTCCCCCAGCCCTCTCTGTTCATTCTTCGTCTAGACTACTCCCCTCCATCTCTTTTCCTTCTCCCATGCTGCTTATTTTCCATCAGCATTCACTTGCTTCATGTGCCTGCTCCTCCCAGAGGCTACTTTCCTCAAGTATCTTGCCTGTCTTTCTTCCTCCTTTCTTAGAACCCTGGTTTCATTGGGCCCTTCTATCCTTTTCTCATTTCCTCCTTCTACCCTAGACCCTTCTGTGTGCCCACTTAGCCACTACTTTACACTACCAGCCTGACACAGTATACATAGTTATAGTTTGTTTGGTTATGAAAATGGCTGGTGCCAAAGACAGAAATTATGAGAGCTTTTCCCCTTTAGCAGGTTCAAGCACAGTAAGTGCTGAAGTTAATAGGGACAGAAGGCATCAGATTTATTAGATTGCAGCCTTTTAAAGAAAGAGCATAATTGGTCACTCCTTCAGATCTTTCTTTAAATCTAAGAGCAAATGTGATGCGCTTACACACCTTGATTTCTCCCTAAGAGACTGCAAAATGGAACCACAATCAAATTTGGACAAGAACAAATTTGCCTTAATTCTATTTTTCCTTTTACCTTGGGAAAAGCCATCAAAGAGGAGTTGACGCATGAGAGCCAGAACAAGCAAAATGCATCCAGCAGATCAGTTAAGAAGCTCTTGTCAGATCAAGACCAAGTCAAAACATTCCTTGCATGCACTTTGCATTACAATGACACCTGGGAAGCAAGGTAGCTAGGCTATGGAGCATGCATCTCATCACCTTTCAAGTTCAAAGGCTTTTGTGAGACATGTCTATCATGTGCTCAAAGGGACAGGTAGGCTTCCCTCCAACATGCCATTCTCACACAGCATTTAAAGGGACGCATTTCCTTTAAACTTTAAACTCCATATGAGTAGAGAGTGCAGTGAAGAAGGAGCTTTTCTTCCCATTCTCCTTCCAGCAGTGTTCCTTCCAGTAGTGCTCCAGATTGCCTCTTCCAAGCTACTGGGTGCTTAGCCACCTAATAGCTAGGCAGGACTCACTAATTCACTATTATAACAAAGGCTAACATGATGTTGTCAATCATATCATCAAAACACCTAAATAAGTATGAAGTCTAATTTAGCAGGAGAGGAAAAGACAGTTGTGTACACACACAGATGGAGGGATGGACAGGCACACACTGGGATGATTCAATTTCCTTTTGAATTTAGCAAATGGAGAGTGGATAATTGCATCCACAGTGGGCTGGAGGATCTACCGCTCCTTCCACTAGCCACCCTGATGCTGGTTGAATCACATGACTTCATGGTTGGGCCAGCCATGGAAGGAATAGTATCTTGTGGGTGCAAAGAATGGAAAACATGGCTTAGTGTAGGATTCCTGAATTCCTTGATTGGCACTTCCTTCAGGGTGACCTTGGTTGTTCCTCTTTCACCTGATCTTCCACTAAGGCAATATTTGTCCAGCTTAGCCATCTCTCACTGTCCACTCCTACTATTGCAACTCGTTTCATTTCCCCAGTGCTTGCAAAACTGTCATGGCTGGAAGTATATGCTTTAATTGCTTCCAGTATTGATTCATTCATCCCTATAAGCAGAATAAGGGATTTTCATTAAATTGCCTAATAACAATGACATTCAGAATGTTCAAATACTTCCTCCAGTGCCTGCATCCACAGTCTTTGTTTAGTTGCAACAACACTGTGGCAAAAATAATTCACATCCATGAAGTTGAATAAAATCATAGCCCCAATATGTTTTTTTTAAATAACCTTATGTTCTGACATACTTCCCAGCAGATGGATATTGGAAGGAAAGAAGATGTTTCCATCTAGTGCTATTGTGGCTAGCAGCTGTATTCTGACATCTGTGTAAGCAGGTATCATTAAGCAAGAGTGATGCTCATCAATACTCAACCTCAGGTTTTGAGACGTGGCAGAACAGCATGGCTTACGAGGGGAAGACCCATGATCATGAAGTCTAATAGTCTTTCATCCTGAACATAATCACTACCAAGGTACTTCCAGGCTTTGAACACCAGCTAATTGAGAAGTGAATTAATTGCCACAGAAAACCTGCAGGAACCCGAAATGAGCTCCTTAGTCAGAGAAATTGATTTAGAAGATTTTAATCAATTTTGGATCATCTGTGAGAAATATAAATAAAAAAACACTGAAGTGATTTTACTGAAATGGTTCCTTACCTGAGCAACAGAGCTGTATAAACTGGCAATCTGAGAGTTTTGTTTAGGCAGGCTCCACATTATTCCCATTGCTAAGTGCTCAAAACAAGAAGAAGAAGATCCAGGTTCAAATTCTTGCTCAGCCACAAAGACCATCAGCTCAACCAGTGGAAAGGAGCCAATGCTTAGCATAAGACTTACTTCCCCATTCCAGCCATCAATCACCACATGTGTGGCTGTGTGCTGTTAAAGAAGCTGGCAGTGCTCCACCTTTGAGGCAGCCCGTCTAATGCTCTTTAAAACTTTTCTAATACTTCAGGATCCTTACAGAGCAAAGTAGAGCCTGAAAATAAACATGTCATTGTCTACTCTGGTTTTCATTGTTGTTTTTTATGTTAAGAGAGTCACAGCATCTGTACTGTTTTCCCATTAAAAATCCCTTCCTCTCCCCCAAATGCCATTTGCTGCAGTGGCACCTTGGGAGGGGATTTGGGGCAGGAAAATTACTTCCATGCTTACCTTATCTCCATGTTGTAATGCTATTTTAAAGTTTAAAAACCAGACAATCACCTACTCGTTGTGTGTCTGATTTGATCCTGAAGCACAAACAAGTGCAACTAGAGAGTTTCCTCTCCTTAAAGATCCACCCGCTACTTCTGCTTGCCCTTCATACCAGTCAGCTGAGTTTTCTCAGTGCCCCATCCACTCTTTCTATCCTATCTCTCCATCTGCACATCTAATCTAGCACTGGACTCCAAGTTTGGAACAATGTTTTCCAGTATTAAGATTGGAGGGTACCTTTCATTCTTGTGTTCAGAAGGATGTACTGTATATACTTTTCTCATCAGCTTCTGGAACAATGAGTATGCAACCAACCAGCCAATTAATATTGCCTTTTCTTGGTCTACTCAAGATCATGCTTTTGGGGCAGTTGGGGTGACCCCAGGTTCTCCTCTGTCCACAAGCTCTAATGCAGGCTATGTCAGAGAATCCTGGAGCATCATTATCCTCTCCTTCAACCAGTGTAATAGCTAGAGGGGGTGCAAAACACTAAGTCATTGTCTCCTGGAGCACAATAGCAAACAGTTTAGGAATTAGTGTTTGAATCTGGCCTGCCTCCATCTCTTCCATAGGATTTACACTGCAAGGCTGTAGAAGTGGAGCTGGGGGGGACAGCAGGGTAAGTATGGCATGCTCTGCAATGTACCATGTAAGCTGCCCCTCCCTGTCAGCATCAAAGCCACAGAGGCAGCGATGTCAAGTGAGGTACCATTGTTACCCTGAATGGCTCCTACGCCAAGAGGGAGGGGGTGCTTACATGGCGGGCTGTGGAGAGGGCCGTACTTACTGTGTTGCTCCCCCTCTAGCTCCACTTCTGCACAGCTGGATGGCCCCAGTTTGTTGTGTGGCCTTTAGAAACAAGGGTCAGCATCTATTTTGAAAATTACTTCACCCACCATCTGAGGAACAAAACCCTTAAAACTGCAGTTTTCAAACTTGCAGGGAGTTTAAAACCCGCAGTAAGTCTTTGCAAGTGCAGGGAGAGGCAGCGGCATGATCCCCAGGATTGTGCTGCTCAGGGGGGGCTGCAGGGGCTTGGTGCACTTGCCCAAGCCCCCTGTGGGTGCGGGGAGCCCTGCGTGACCTTCAGCAGGGTCCCCAGGTCAGGGAAGGTGACAGCGGAGCGATCGTGCCCTGCTCCACTAAACTGGAAGCGGAGCGTGATCGTCCCACTTCCCCTTTGGACTGGGCTGCAGGGACTGGGGTGCACCCTCCAGTCCCTGCAGCAGCCGTCCCTGGCTGTGGGGAGCCAGGCGCAAGCACCTGCAAGGCTCCCCGGGTCAGGAGAAGTGAGAGTGGGGCAATCATGCTCCAAGCCCCTGCAGCCCCCCTGAGCAGCGCAATCCTAGGGATCGCGCTGCTGCCTCCTGGCTGCCCCTGCCCCTTAAGGGGAAAGGGACCAGGACCCTCAGGCTGGGACGTCCCAGTTTGAATACCACTGCTTTAGAAGGACACCTGGGCAGGAGGTGTGATCTGGAGGCTGAGCTGTAGCCTTGCTTTAAAAAGCGAAGCAGAAGCCTTAACTGAGAGACTGACAGGAGACCGAAAGCTGAAGACTGAAGCCACTGACAGATCTCTATGGAGGAATGTGGAGGAGTCAGCTGGCAAGGTAACACCCGGGACTTGACTTGCAGCTGCTTGCAAAAGCTTGGAAGTACAAAGGACTAGCAAGCCAGAGTGATGACTGCACTATGAAGGGAAACATCTGGAGAAATGGAGGGCTCTATGAGTCTCTCTCATGGAAACATACTTTTAAAAATCCCATTGAAAAATGGGGTTTACAACTGCCTATGTAAACTTCCTTGAACCTATCAGAAAGGTGGTACATAAATACTGTAATAAAAATAATAGATACACACTATGCATTGATGATACCTTTCCTACCTTATAATGCCAGGTGCATGAAAGATTCAGATGCTGGCTGTGTAAGGGATCCTTTGCATCCTTGGGCCATCTCTGACCCTGTGGAATTGTGGGCTGTTTCTCCCATTCCCAAGCAAATAGATGGGTTTCCACCCACAGTTTCTAAATCATCCTTGCATTACTGCTACCCAGTTCTTTTATTCCTGGTATAGGAAGGGGAATGACGGCACATTCACTTCGAATGCCTTGGCCTGAACCAAGATTCATGATAGCAGATGCTTATCAGAAAGGTAAACAAGCAGAGCTTTTTATAGCAAGTAGGCCAAGGCAAGGAAAAACACGCGCTGGGTGCCTGTCTCCTACCATGCACTTATGTGCCTAGGAATGCTCAAGATATGCAAGATGTCACTCAAGGACTTTATGGAGGAAGCTATGTAATCATGTTCTGATCTTAATGGGGAGTTGTATTTGACGTTTTGATAACCAACTCTATCCAACTTGTGCCTGTCTGAACAAAGCAATTTACAAATATTATTTCACCCACAACCATTTAAGTCTCTATGCACCTGATCTCACAGGCAAGCATGGCCTACTCCTTGTTTTTCTATATCTCTTATTAAAATCTATATTCCTTTGGAAAACTCTTTTCTTGGGTTTACTGGCTAGCCTAATTACAACACTAATTAAAACACTTTGGAGTTGTTCGCTCTGCTATCCAAAATGATCCCCAAACAGCCATCCACTGCATTTCGATCTCTTGTGTTATAAATTCACCAAATGAGTTTAATTCTGGGCTGAGCTGACCTGGGCTCAAGACTGTGTGCTTGTGTATGAAAGCAGTGTGGGCAACAAAGCCGAAAGAGTGATTCTAATAGATTGGAAATCCAAGCCTAGCTGCCAAATTACTCACAGCTGAGCTAGAAGATAGTCTTCACAGCTAAAGTGTTTATCAAATGCATAATACAGAAAGTACAGAAAGATACACCGCTGGAACCAACCGTATTGGCTTCTGCCTTTCCATTGGACCATTTCAGTGATGTGAAGAGGGGGGATTTGCTGCATGGGAAACAGTCTATCCTCCATATCTACTTTACCCAGGCTTTGCGCACTGGAGAAGACACTCTGTTCCAGAACCACTATTCAGAGCACAATACCATAGTCTTCCGAGACTTAAGGATGCCAACACAATACAGAAAGTGCTTTCTCTGAAATATGGACTACATTTTTAGGGTGCTTTGGAGAAGAATTTGAAGCATAACAATGTACCTGATCTTTAAATGGGGCATCTTTGTCTGGGTCCAGCATATTTCAGAGTATCTTACCCCTTTGATACAGGGTGGGTGGCTCCAAATGCCTTCTGAGAGGGTAGTCAACAGTGACAGAGGCTGCAGCAGTCTGATTCAGTAGCAGCCCTGGCTCAATTGAATGTATTGTTGGCATAGCTGGTTTACACAGCAGGGTTTGGGAGACATCTGCCAAGAAGAGACCTTCAAGGCATGTGGTCAAAAAGACTTTATCACAACTCCATGTGTGTGGGGCGGGGGGGGGGGAATGGGAGGAGAGGATCTCTGGCAAGGAGAAGGAGGAAAAAAAGATAGCTGGAGATTAGCAATCTGCATACCAAAGAAGAGCTTTACTGGAAAAAAATATGGGGAAACTCTCACAGTCCATCTGGCTTGCTCATTAGCTATGTTGCCCCCTTCAGGTGCAGGATGCTTGTGCACTGTTGCACCTTTCCCCACTGCCTCAAAAAGTTTGAGCCTACCTGCCTTTAGGAAGAAGTGCAAAACTTTTCTACTCAGGAAAATGTTTGGAGGATGATGTAACTTTTAGGGAGAACCCCCCTTCATATAACCCAAGGACTTCACTTTTGGGGATGATTTTGGGTTGAGAAAACTTAATCCTGGTCCACTGAATAGACAAGCAGATGTTCCGTGCAGATGCCAGCCAGCCAAGGACTGTCACTGCTGCCATATATCCAAGTACACATGAAGTGTCAAAATTTAATGTACTCTACAACACCCACAAGCCAATTTGGAATGCAAACAAGCACTACAATTTCATCTTGGCTGAAAAGGCCTTTTTCAGGAGCTTCTGTTTCGTGAGCAGCTCAACTTTGGAATAGTCCCAGTGGTTGCAAATAATCTCTTCTAGGAAACATACACTTTCTCTCTTGGTTGGCAGCCCCTCCCACTTCTAAGAACCTCTCCTCCTCCTCCTTCTCTATTCTACCAAAATGTGTTTTTTTATTGGAGTCAGTGAATGGGCAGGAGAAACTGGATAAAAGGCAAGTCTCTTGCTATCCAGAGAAATAAACATGTACTGCTAACTGTGTTTTCTTAGGAGCTCTGCCATTCTACTCAGAATGAAATCCCACACTAGTCCACACTCCAGTGAAAGCGGCTGGTTTCATTACCGATCCCCACTGGAGCTGCTGAATTTCAAGTCAGGCTATATTTAGCTGCCTACCATTGTTACCTGACATTCTGTCAAGTGATCAAGGCTCTGTCAAACAATTACCGTTCAGAAGATAAAGGATGCTGGTGGAAATGTTACTTTTGCGATGACATCTTGCCCTCAGCCTTGCTTCCATTTCAGCTCCTCTGCTCTGAGTTCAAACTACAGACACTGAGTGGCAGCCAGTGCTGGCAATTAGATGAACCACCTGTTTGCTCTGTCCACCCAGATAAAGCACGGCGCTGTGTTTGCACATCCCCTGGGGGCTGGGGATAAGAATAGGCCCTCAGTTTGGCTGTACTTGTCGTAAGAGGCGACTAAACAGCCACCAGGTAGATGGGACTCGTCAGCCTGGGAAGGCAGCTCATCTGAGAGAAGGAAAACTCTGATCCCAAACCTCCACTGCCTTGTGGCTACATCCAGTTATGGAAAAGGCTTCAGGAGTCAACCTTGAGACAAAATCTGGAGCCGGAGTCCCTAAGGCAGTTCACGGCTGAACACAGTCATGTTCTGGCAACTCCTGCGACGCCGCTGGAACCAACCGTATTGGCCTCTGCCTTTCCATTGGACCATTTCAGCGACGTGGAGAGGGGGGATTTGCTGCATGGGTAACAGCCTATCCTCCATACCTACTTTACCCAGGCTTCGCACACTGGAGAGGACACTCTGTTCCAGAACCACCATTCAGAGCGTGACACCATAGTCTTCCAAGACTGAAGGATGCCAACTTTGGTGTGTGCACAACCACAAGTGTTAAAAACATGGACAGTGGGAAAAGTCAGTCCTTAGACTAACAGCCCAATCCTATGCATGTCTACTCAGAAGTAAGCCCCATTATAGTCAATGGGATTTATTCCCAGGTAAGCATGCATGGGCTTGCTGCCTTAAACTGGCAACACTCGCTTTCCAGGGTACCATGAGAATTGCAGCACAGGGGGTGGGAGAGGGGGCAGAGGAATCTCTCACAGAATTCTCAACTTCTCCCAGTGTACAACTTCCAGGATTTTGGGGGGAAGCCATGACACTAATGTGATACAAAGCCATATTTTGTACTACGAAAGGGCCAAGCCTATTCACTAGGCAAATAAATTGTCACAACTCAGACTGGTGGTTTTTTTTAGTCAGGCTTTAATTTGAGCCATTATGGCAGAAGCAGTCAAGTTCTTCAACTCATTGGATTTTGATAACATTTGGGGTTAGAACTCTGCTGTGTTAGGAAGGGCATCTTTGTTTGCCATTTAAAGGTCTGAGCTGACTGCAAGGCCTTCTTCCAAGGGCTTACACTGACATGGGAAGCTGATGGTACATGATTCCCAGCACCACTACCCAGTGGCGTCACTAGGGTTCATGTCACCCGGTGTGGGATGCCAGCACGTCACCCCCCATGCGGTGGGCAGGGGAACACCCCAGGTGGTGGGGCATGGTGATGTACCATCACTCCGCCCCCACTGGTTTTTTGGCTGTACCTTTTGATAGAACAAAGATAGAACACATTCTGCATGAAATTACGCATTGATTGAGATATAACATGATGGTATTATTCTTCCAAATTATGATTTTAGTGATTTTGGTCACTAGTGGTGTCACACACACCCCCTGGGGGGTCAACATACTAACACCTTATTGCAGCAGTTCTCAAACTTTTAGCACTGGGACCCACTGTTTTAGAAGGACAATCTGTCCAAGACCCACCAGAAGTGATGTCATGGTGGAAGTGACAACATCAGGCAAATTAAAATAAGTATAAATAATTAAACAAATAATTAAATAAGCAGAAGCCAGCCCTGGTCTACCAAGTGAATTTCCTCTGTAGCCTGCCTGCAATAACACCTCCCATCCAAAACCAGTAAGGTCTTCAGCCCTACCCAGTGCCCTGTTCAATTTAAGAACTTCTGTTTAAACCAGATCACTGTCAGGATCCACTTGGCTTTGCAAGTCTCAAAAAAGTTCACCTTATCAGCTGAAGCCTCTGTTTTGATCATTTTTAGGGGGGGGGGAGGCTGCCTTCTGGAGTACTTGTTTAGCGGCAGGTGCATAGGATCAGGACCATTCTGGTAGCCTTGCACTCTCCTTCACCTGATCTTCCACACCAGCCAAGGCATGGTTGCTTACTCGCAAGTAAACGCGACTGTGAGGCTTAATTTCGCTTTCCATAGGGCTCAATACATTCATCTGCTTGGAGGGACTTCCTTTTCAGGTGTTTTTGGGGGCTGTATTCATTGGATCAGGATCATTTTGGTGTCATTGGATTCCTTTCAGCCTGCCCTTACCGACAGCCTAAGGCAAGTTCTCCTACTCACGAGTAAACACGCGATACAGCTTAGTTTCACTTGCCATAGGGATCGATGCATTTTTTGTTCTCCAGTTTTTTTGGCCATAACTTTTTGATAGAAAGGAGATATTTCACTCTGGTTTTTTGCATTGCATTCTGCTCGAAATTCCACATCCGACGGTATACAATATGATGGGGTTACTCCTAACCACCGCGATTTTAGTGTGTCACCCCCCCAGTGTGTATCACCCCCCTGTGCGTGTCACCTGGTGTGGCTTGCACCCCCCTAGCGACGCCACTGCCACTACCTCAACCACTGTTTTCTGCACTTTAGGAGCATATGCCCAATTCATCCCATCCTCCCAGACAGACAGAATGTGCTCCGAAAGAGGCCCAGCACAAATGTTCTATGCAATTATAATTGTGAGCTTCTCTGTAATGAGATGTCAGTGGGTTTAGAAACTTTTAAAAACATGATCTCAGTAGTTATGATTTATAATGAAGTTTTAATATAAGGCTTCAGAAACTGAGAAAAACTGTGTGAAGCTGGGATAAAAATAATGAGAGGTGGCTGAGAATAATGGTGATGCACGGAGGAAAGAAAACCAAATGACAGCACATGTGAGGAAAGGCATGAAAGTTAATGCCAGTCTAAGGACAGAAAGCAATGATGCAGTAAGCCCCTTTATGCATGCAGGTGCAATGGAACTCCATTTCTTGAACAACAGCTCCTTCATAACTGATCACAAGCTGCTTTAGAAACACCTGAATTTCGAAGGTGATTTGCAGGATAACATGGAGGATATACCATGATGTGAAACGACTGTGCATATAGTCTGCACCCAGTTCATAAACACAGGGCTGGCTTTAAGCCAGTTGGACCAATTGCTCCCAATTGGGCTGTGTGCATAATCAGGGTAATCTAGTCTTGCATGCAATGTTATATCAAAATGTGCTTAGATCCATTAAGCCACACACACTTTTTAAGCACACATTTTGATTGCTTTCCATTCTACCATCAAAATATAAGGTCTATAATAAATGTTATTTTTATTCTACAGACCTTGGCTGTGAACCTGGAGCCCCCAATGTTTTCAGTTGGGCCCCACAGTTCCTAAGGCCGGCCCTGCATAAACTAACACAATGAAGCTGTTTTCTGTTACATCAAACCATTGGCCAATCTAATCTGATGTGTACTTTGATTGATAGCCATTGCCCGGGGACTCAGAATGAGATTTTTAGCAGACTGAAGCCATGGCCATGGATTAGGGGTAGGGATATGAGTGGATTTGTGGCAGGGATACGATTTCTGAAAGAGTAGAGAACGGAGATATTCAGGATTCAACTTTCCAGTGCCAATGCAACTGCAGTGCAGCCCCAAGGTCACCTAGGGAATAAACATTCCCTTACCCTAAGGAGCCTCCATGACTGCCCTCCCCACTGTAGGATGAAGGGCATGCCCCATTGGCACGACTGCGTCAGTGCTGGAAAGTTGGATAGGATTCGGCCCTCAGTTAACCGGCACACTTGGATTAGTCACAGATTCAAAATGCGGATTTTAAAGCATAAACGGAATACCTGTAATTAGGTATTCAGGTAGGGCAGTTGATGCATTTTTCAGTGCCAGTGATGTGTGTGTGGAAGACAATTTTTCAAGCAATAAATTGCCTTGTTTAAATATGCTCAGAGTATTAGTTGTACTGAGAAAACTAAGCAGTACAGTAACAGATTTGTCTCTTTAAAAAGTCTGCATGTATAAATATAAATAAAACAAACCTCCCCCTATTAATCTGTTCACAGCCCTATTTAACCAAAGGCCCTGCCTCATCATTGAAATCTGGCTGCAATTCAGGGGGGAATCATTCTACTTTGCCACACCTGTGTGTACAAATTATTGTACAACAATAAAGTACACAGAGGAACAATTAGTTATGTAAACAGCCTGAGCCTGTAGAATAGAGGCTACAAACGTGGTTAACTTTCTTCTTACACAAGCTGTTTGTGAAAGGAAAATGACTACTCTGTAGGTGGAGCAGCTGCTCTGCACCAGGGGTTTCACGCTTTGCTATGGCTCAGTGCGATGCTGCATGTTCAGGAGGCACCCCCTAGTAGATTTGCCTAGTAGTGCCTAGTATTAAAGTTAGCAGCAGCATCCTCTGAGATGGCAGGGTTGTCAATCATAGTAGGAGAGCATGCCTAGTTAATCTGCAGAGCAGGACTGATACTAGAAATGCACTGGTAACCAGGCAGCACCCTGGTATCTGATCTGCCTCTCAAGAGGGACTGTGCCCAGGGGCTGTAGGCTAAGTCCCCTCCTGTTCTCTTCCCTTGGTGGTGAGCAGTGTTGTTCAACACTCCCCTCTAGTGTTGAACAGTGATAACCATGCAGAAGGAGGAGGAGGCAGTTTGGGCATTTGCCCAGAAGTTGCATGAATGCAGCCAGGCTGGCTTAGCCACAAGACAGACTGGAGCACTTGCTTTGAGGGGAGAGCTGGAGGGGGAGCAGTGAGCTGGCAAAGGGGGCCCTGCCCCCTTATCTGCATGCTAACCCCCCACAGACCACTGTGCTGTTTCAATCAGTGCTCCTTGCTGAGCGGAAGTGGAAAGAGCATTGGCCCACAACTTCCACCAGTGCTCCTGGAGGGGGAAAATGCTCATCTCTTCATCGTGCTAGCTGAAGCATTCCCCTTCAGTTGAACGCTGGCTTCTTCTTTTGGGTCTATTCATTCTCAACAGGACCATGCGGAGCCAAAGGTAGAAGATGATTCTGGAACTGAAGGCAGCGGGGGAGGGGGTTCTGCTCTCCCCCTTATCTCATCTCATTGGCCTGGCTGTTTTCCTATGTGAAAAGATGGGTGAGGAGGTGGTGGCCACAGCAATGGTGGAACATAGGAGGCTGGTGGGTGCGGTGGCGGTTGTACTAGCCACCGTGATGGATCTTCCCCAATTCAGATCTGTGTAGTCTTATCCTGGGCACCGTGCAACTGCCAGTTTCTGTCACTGCTGCTGCACAGATGCTTGTAGCCCTTACAGTTGTTCAGTGGTGATGGACAGGTGGTCAGGCAGGCGGTCATACAGCTGCCAGCCCCGCATCCATTGTTCAATTTTGACAAAAAAGGAGCCAGGGAGGGGAGGTGGGAGTTGGTCCTGTTCTGTATTACTGCAGAAATCAGCTTGCTGCAACTGTAAGGGGAAGGGACCGAACCAAGGTGGGGGGTAGGGAAAGGGCAACCCAGTGTCAACTTTGCCCAGCTGTCCCTGAAATGTGGCCCTGAGGCAGAGAAAAACAGAGACAGAGATTTTGGAAAAGTTGAGGAAAGGGATTGCAAGGTGTGGGCCAAGATTAGAGGACTAGGGGGTCAGATAGGTCCAGAATTATGACAGGACTAAATAATAATTAGGTAGAGCATCACAGAAACTGCAGAACGTGTGGTCACTCTAACTACTATCTGGGGAGTGCTACATCCTATAAAATTTGTAGAGAGATACAATGGCTACAAATTTAGGGCAACAACAGAAGCTGGTTCTTGGCCAGAGGAATACTAGTACTGCCCTCAACAGATGTAAGTGCTGAGAAGGCTGCTTGTTTAAAACAAAGAGTAATGTAGTACAGTCATTGTAGTTGATTAGAGCACATGCTATAGGCAGAGAACATTTAGGGTTCCCATGGTAACCACTTCCACTAAGACATAGCAAAGCACTGTGTCAATTAATCTTAAACCACTCCAGACAAGCAAGACAGACACATTAGTCTCTGTCCTTTATTGTGACTGTCTTTCATGGGGGACAACTATCTGTGCACAAGACTTTGCATCCTGCCACACCTCCACTTAACACCATGCTCTATCCCATTTGCGAGACACGTGTGTAGCAGATCAATGGCAGCTACAGGAACTATTTAGGCAGCCTGTCCATCTTGTATCCTCTGTGAAACCCTCTCCTGAGCTCAGGATGGCCAAGTTGATGGCATCCATCAGGGAACGACTCTATGAGGCTCTTGAAACCAGAGAGCCAGAGCGTTTCACGTGGCTACCTCCTTCTGGGGACTGGCTCCATTCATGGGTGAAGAATACAAGAGGGTGTTAGAAAATGCAAAAGCTCTCTGTGCAGTGAGGCACTATTCTTATCAGACTTGGGTCTATTTGTTACTCCTGCTTCATCTTACAGGAGCATCTGCAAAAAAAATGACTGCTACCAAGCATGGCAAGTGAAACGCTGTATCTGTCAGGCTGCTTTCAGGCAGAACAGCTGTTTCAGTTGGATGTGGGCTCAGCATTGTCAGAGTGTTCCTGCTATTGGAACTATCCAGTAGTTTTTTGCCCTGGTTCCTTCTACACTGGCACGACACGTGGGTGACAGGCACATAAGTTGTGAATTCTTCAGAACAGTCTCTCCCCTTCAAGAAATCACAAAAAAAATGTGATACCTGCACTTGTTTCTGATCTTCCCTCTGAAGTTGGCATGCAGGAAGAAAGGGGAAGTTCGGGGACAGAATGTGTTCCACATTCAGGGATACTGTGCTGGAATTCATGCACAGGCAGGGCCAACATATTATATTGCTATCCGATTTATAGAACTGCTGTTTTCTGTGGGATGTATACAACAAAGTATTCCGTGAGACCAAAGACATCTCAGCCTATTTGCGATCTCATCCATCTGACACTCCCGCACAGAGCACCTCTCCCCTCACAAACATGTGCTTCCTTTGCGGTCTGGAGGCAGCTGCTATTTTTATTGATATTTCACATCAGCTGGCAAAGACGTGCCACAGAAAAGGATATTTCTTCAATTTCTGTTCTGGAAAGGTGTACAGCGGAATGTGTGTGCTGGAGAAGCGAGAACGGACAACAGAAGGCAGAACTGCTCAATCCTTATTTTGCATTTGTGTTCTCTCCCCATACCCTTGAGCATAAAAGAGGTAAAGGAAAAATAAAGAGATGGTATGGGAACACCTAGTTGTTTTAAAGGTATTTAAATCTCCAGGACCAGATGAGCCACAGCTCACAGTGCTGAAGGAGCTGGTGGACGTCATCACAGATTATTAAGCACCATGTCTGTGAACTCTTAGCAAATAATGGAGTAACTTCTAGGAGCCAGCATGGGTTTGTCAAGTACAAGTCATACCCCAATCTCTCTCTCTCTCTGATAGAATGAGTAATCTAGACAACTTTTGTATACCACCTCTCTCACTAACACAAGGTGGATCACAAAGGCACGCTATACTAATCTTTATTTCAGATGAGTTTTTACAATAATTGTTGTACAAGCACTCGTAGAACTCTTCACTTCCAGTTGGGAATCCTTCATAGCGTGGTCATATCTGGCATTTTGGTACTGCCTATCCTCTAATTCACCATAGTGCCCTGGGTATCTATCAGAGCTATGGTCAGGAAGGTGTATTACAGCCTTTGAGGCCAAGCTTGCTTGAGTGAATTGAGCCCTTTGGTGGCATAGGTGTGATGTGTCATGAAACTTGAAAGTAGATAGTTCACTTCTTTTGCAAATGGTTTGAATCACCCGAGACAACCCATCACTGCCTGGAAGACCTCTGGATTAAATTTCCATTCCAATTTCTGAACCCATTTTCAACCAAACAAGTTGGCTAACATGTTGGGAGATCCTGGCTAAGAATTCCATGAGTTGCAGCCACATGGTCTTTGCCCTAGAAAAGAGAGTCCATTCTATTCTATGAGTTTGGATTGAGTCTCACTTTGATGATGTACATTTTTGCTCTCATGTTGTCTGTTTGTATGAGACCATAGCTGTATTGCATCTGAGCCTGGAATGACAGGAGGACCATCCATATTATCCTGGGTTCTAGTCCATTTATATTCTTTCTTGCCTCCAGCCTGGAACAGGAGCCCTGTGTCAGATGCTAGCCCATGTGAGCTTCTCATTCTAGGAGGTTGGTGTCTGGAGTGATCTTTATCCTGCTTGGAAAAGTGAGGTTCACCCCTTGAGGAAGTCTGACACTGCATGTGAACACATCAATGCCTTCTTGCTTTTGCTTGCAATTAAAATGGACAAGTATAGCTGCTTCTTTGTTACTTCTTGGTAAGGCAGTAGCTGCCCTGCAGATGCCTAATGTGGAACCAAGCCCAGTTCATGACTTCCTAGCTGGACATCAACACGCCCAAGAACTGTACCACTTGGTTGTACACACCCTTCTGGTCAGCTATAACATCCTAGTGTTCTTCTGACAAGAGACTTGAGTAGTTACTAGTGTCCCATTTTATCCACAGATGGTCCAGCAACTACGCCAGCTCCAGAGAGCTTCTCTCCTGGTTAATTATGAAGTAGTAGTGCAGGAGGCAGTCTATGTGTTCTGAATGTACACATGCCCCTGACTGAAAGAAATAATGTCAGGATATTATCCCCTGTAGCCTGAGGTGTGCTACCAATGCCACCAGGATTTTGGTACTCTGGGTTCTGCTGTGACCTGTGCATGGTACTGGAAGTACATATACTGAAAGTGAGAGGAGCTATATGCTAATCTCAGGTACTGTTGGTGAGCTGGACAAATGCAAACATGTAGGCACATGGAGAAAATGGCTAGAAAATCTCCTTGTTCCATAGTTGCAGCAATGCTTCCATTTTGAAACATCTTTTTAACAAACGTATTTAGCTTGTTTAGAAACTTATCCAGGATGTACATCCCTATTCTCCTTGAGAATGAGAAAAAAGATAAACCTTGAAGTACCTTTGGTCCCAATGAACAGGTTCAGTGGTCCTGATCTACAGAAGGTGCTGGGAGGCCTTCAACTTTAGAGAGTGTTTCTTTGACCCAAAGGAACATCAGAACCTGTCTCACAAATTCCAATGCATCATTACAGTTTCCAAAACCCATGTGCCTTTCATGAATTTGGGCCAATAATCCAAGAAGTGTTGGAGATATTTGCTGATTGAGCTGGAGACATCCAGCTTCCTGGCATCAATTGGTGTGCCAGTTTCTTTCTCGCCTTCATGATTGCTGAAGAGGGACCTTCCTCATGGAGTTCCTGTTAAAAGACTTAGACCAGGACCAGTTGTACTTGAATCTGCTCTGTTCCCTGACCTGTAGGTCTGCCAAACTGGCTGTTGGACCTTTTCTCTTCCTGCTTTGCTGTAAGAAGAGCTGTCTTCTTTCTACTAGAACTTGATCCAGAGCTCCACCAAATAGCGTTAACGCCTGAGAATAGGGGAGCTGGAGAGCCTGGGACAACTTCCTATTGCTTCAAGCCAAACGTTGCGTCTAGCCACCATGTCGGATGCGATAGCCATGGAGCTAAGATGAACTGCATCAAGAGACAAGTCTGCCATCAGCGCCACTGCTAATGAAATCTTTTAGATACTATCTCTGAGGAACAATGCTGCTGCAGCTGGTGGATCCTGCAAAGACTGAATTGGTCACAGAGGCTCACAGCATTGTCAAAATGCCTCTAAGCTCTGAATGCAGTCTCTACTCACTTGTTGCAGGCATCCTTTTACGCCTGTCCCTTTGGAGGGGATCACTGATGAGGAAGAATACATCCACCAAATGGTCTTTTCCAGCAGCTGCTCAGGCTCTTGGTAAGCAACTGATGGAGGTGTTTAGAGATAGCCAGATTGGCCCATTTTGCTTCCAAGACCCTCTGGAAGGAGTCCAGAAAAGGAACTGTGTGTTTGGCTGATCCTTGGGGTGAGGGGGGGGGGCTGTCTTAGCACATGGTTCTTGACAAGAAGTGAATCTTGTCACTCCTGCTGCGTGCTCTCAACTCACCCTACTGGACCCTGGGAAAAAGGCAGGAAGGGGAGACAGATGCTAGAGAGTTCTAGGGAAGGCCCACCCAATGTTCCCTCCTGCTGCTGTGGAAATAAGGGCCTTGATGAACCCTATGCTCCTACCATGAAGAAAGAACAGGAGGGGTCAGGGAGGCACCTCCTCTCATCCTTCTACCCCTGCTGTGGCAACTGTGATCATCTTACTGGGAGGTTTACCACTGGTGGCAGTCTCTCCAAACCCATGGAGGATGCTCTGTCTCCACCTGTTTTACACAAGTTCTGCCAATTCTTACCTTGGTGGGAATGGGGCCCATAGCAGTCTTTCACTCCTTCCCCTGCCTGCAATCCAGGCTGGGAGATATGGCCAGGAGTGCTGTCAAGTTTCCGGCATGAGGCAGTGTACCATGGAGAAGACAGCTAGCTAGCTGGGCAGGAGGTCTGGTCTAGAGGGTAGAGCCTCCATTTGCCTGAAGATAATATCCGCAGGTTGCCAGTTCGAGGCCACCAGCACCGTGCGACCTTGAAGCAGCTGACAAGCTGAGCCAAGTTATTCCATCTGCTCTGAGCGTGGGAGGATGGAGGCCAGAATGTTGTGGCCAGATCAGAAAGAAACATCTGAATGTTGTGGTTTCTTGAAAGATAGAACCTTCTTTCAAATTGTAAAAATCCCTACGGGGATTTAATTAGCCTGCCTATGTAAACCGCCTTGAATAAAGTCCGAGGAGAAATCTGAGGACCAAGAAAGGCGGTATAGAAATATCTGTATTATTATTATTATTATTATTAGCCTCTTCCCCATTTGTGTTGGAGGGGCTAAATTGAAGGCTCAGGAATGCCCCCCTTCCTCTACCACAGAATAACTTGTGTGTGACAATAGCCAGAACTGGAGCTCCTTGGTGCATACCCTCTAGTAAAATGTTCAACTTGAACTTACCCTCTGGCAAATTCAATTTTGAAATAGCTAATATATTCCTGAAATTTGGGACCAGGATGGTACTAGCTCTAAAGACGCAAATCCAAGCAGACCCATATAGCAACAGGGGCTTATCTTGAGGTAAGGGAACAGAAGTTCCTATATTTAGAGGTAGCTTCGTGACTGCCCCCACTCTGCCACTGGATGCAGCACTTGCCTCCATGGTGTGGTTGCATTGATGCTAATGGTGGGGGGGGGGAATAGGATTGGGGCAATACTCTCACTGGTGGAATTTACATATAAGTAAACATGCTTAAGACTGCACTTCAAATTTTTCACTGGCTGGCCCTAAATCCCATGCGTTGCAAGAAACAAGAGTGGCCAGGTATGCTGATGGTTGTATCACTGGTTCTGTCTCATATTTGATATAAATGTTTGATAATTAGCCTTGTCAGGGCTAGTTGGGCATCAGTTCCTGACAGCTTTATTCTCTGTCACAACTGCCTTCTCCTTCACTCAAAGAAGTGTACTGCGATCACAGGTTGTTTTGGCATTTATTAACCATTTATTTCATTAATTGATTTACTCTCACATTACAATCTTGTGGTGGTTTATTATTAAATGCATGTATTTTTTTCTTTTAATTCTTTTTTGGAAAATAAATAGAGCAGTAAGTGAACTGTGTAGGTAGGATGTTTTCTAGAACGTTGGTTAAACTTCATGATTGGATCTCAACATCAGACCTGTGAAAAAGCACAGCCCCCACATACATGCTTGGATGAAAGCAGGAAGTCTGGCATTAATTTAAAGAAAACAACACACAGCCATCCTGGCTGCACAAGCTGAGAGGAAGCACAGGGGATCTTGTTCTTAAAACAAACATATTGGATGCAGGTTACAAAATAATTAAAAAAAATTAAAAATCATATTCTCCATAATCACAATTATCCATTTATAATTGTGTGGGTTAAGTCAGTTGTATATCGATCCGAGACTCAGCTTGATGCTTGTTAACAAAATCCATCATCTATCTGACCTTCCCTGAGCTCATTGCCACTTACAGAGTGACAGGTATGGCAATGGGGGGCCACTGCACATCCCAGCACAGCTGACACGGGGGTCAACAAACAGGTGTGTCACATCATCTCCTATTTATTCCCATCACTTAATCTGAGTGGCCTGCAGCAAAGTGTCAAGCTTTATGAGCTTTCCTCCCTGAATGAAGAAGACCCTCCCTGAATCGTGCAAGGTGGCTCTCAGCCCACAAGAAACGTACGTACAGCAGGGCTCCATAGGGACAGCCAGGAGGTGGATTCCGCAGGCTACGCAAAACTGATGTTGTCCATAATGCAAGATGAACTGGATGGCGCTCTACTCTTATCACTATCACAATTGGCAACATTATTGGCAAGACTAAATTTCTGTCTCCCCCCACAGCTTTATGAATGACAGATATCCGGGCTGATGCTTAGGGAGCCACATGCGGTTATTGCAATGGCACTGGCACAATATAATGTGAGGCCTCCTTGTCACTGTCCCTGAACTAACCAGGCAGTTCTTGACTTGAGATTCTTTTCCTCAATCACCTGAAGGGATTGGAATCTTCATGGTATGAAAGACAGAAGATGGAACCAGCATTCTTTCTTCAGACAGCAGGTAGTTCTGCAGCCAGCACACATGCATTGACAGAGGCCCAGGTACGTACAGCTCACCCTGCATTCAACCTACGTGCAAATGCTCGGAGGGGGAAGGGGAGCAAGGGGGATGGCTGCACGGGCCTCATCTGTGAGTTGCAAGTATCTGCATTTGTCACCAAGCTGAATAATAGCACTTCTGCAAAAGGAAAGCACCGGGATGGGCAGGGGGAGGATTTAAGGCAGTGGTACAATGATCAGCGAACTCCTTGCTGTCTATGTGGAGGTAGCAGGCCATTTCTTGTGCTTATGGGGTTTTTCTGTGAGCAAAAGGAGCAGAGGATGGCTGGAGTAACTTAAAGATGGAGTGGGGAAGATCTCCTGTCCTGTTGCATGTGGTGATGCAACTACTGAAATGTGACACTCCGACTTCCCAATGGACACCGAGGAAGCAGGGGCATTTTCCTGCTTTCCCCTCCGCAGTGGCAGCCAACTTTGCAGTATTTTCTGTAGCATTGAGACTTCCTCTTCCTTAGTACTCCCACTAATTCCCTTTTGTCTATTTCCAGTGGAACAGCGAATGCTATCAAAGATGGCTGGTGGCATATAGAATAGGAAGATACACAGACTATCCAAGGCCAGGCAGCCCGCTAGCATGCGACTGCAAGGGCCAGCACGGCACAAAATAGGTAGCAGCCACAGACGTTCTACGAAGAATATGTGGAACAGTAGGTAAGTTCTGAATTCATTCCTGACATCAAGGAAACTGCACCCCTCTTCCAGGAAGAAATAGTCTCAGTAAGTTCATAGGAACCATGTTTTTAACAACCAGAGAAGCAGCCATGGGCGATGGTGGTGGTAATGAAACCCATTTAAAATACAAACGCTGCTTTTTGGTTGCTCCTGGAGGCTCTCGCTGTGATGACAAGCAGGAGATTGCTTCTCTCCCTCCCCTCAAAATCATCAGTAGCTAACCAGGAGATAAAAGTGTTCAAGTTATGGGGGTCGCACAGCAGCAGCAGCCAACACTAAACATTCAAGTCGATAGTTTCACTATGTACAATGTGACTGAGACATGGTCCCGCCTGCCAGAAGATGTCCTGCTCCGACACAGCAGCCACACACTGTTATCTGATTCGTTTCTCCACAGAGTACACTGAGATGTAGTAGTCATTGCTTCCAACTGCTAGGTGGGGCTATGGAAAGGAGAGAGAAAAATAATGAGTGTATAGGGTTCCGAAATGATGACCTTCATACACCCCTTAGTATTTCCCCCCCAAGCAGAAGTGCAGTATATACAGAATTCTAAGAATCTCTCCTTCTATCTAAAAATGCAAATAGATGCTTTATACCAAGTCATTTACCCACCCCACATGGTTCAACTATAATCCAGGTATTACCAAGACTGTGTGGTTTGAAACCAAACCATAGGAAGGGAATGCCACACATTGTTGCATAACATATGAAGTGGGCTTGTAGTGATCAGATCGGAATTCCTGTGCTCTTCTCTGTTGCTTCATAACCACCATTGCTTATCTACGAGTTCACTGGCAAAAGTACTAGTCAACTCTACAGTATTTTCTCCAGTACGGAGACCCCTCTTTTTTTCTTTTTTTTTCTTTTTTAGAACTCCCACTAATTTCCTTTGTCTCCTTCCAGGAAACCTGCCTAAACAAACAACCACACCACTAAGTAAAGCATGCTTTACTGCTACACCAAGACTGGCTACTGGAAAAAACAGGATATCAGACTAGATGAACCCTTGATCTGATCCAGGAAGGGGCTTACATTTGTTTTATTCATTTCCCCCCACTTTCCCAAATGGTCCCAAAGTGGTTGTTCTTAATCTGATCATCTGCTGGAAATCACTAAATTCTGCGAACCTCCTCAAAGCACAAAAAAGACTATCACTAGAGTTTGCCAGTGATTTCAGTTTTAAAAAGGGATGTAAATATTTTCAAATTGGGTTAACTGACCATGTTAACACTGCCACCGAAGTGGAGTTTTCTGGCTGCTGAATTTAGAGGTTCTGAAAATGAAAACATTGCATGATGGCCTCTAGTAAGCCTTTCTAATCCTCTTTTCGGTATACAGCACTAACTTTTGTCCTGTAGCCAACATTAGAAATATTCAGCAATTGAGAAAGGAGACTAACCCAGTGGGGATGGAAGGCTAGGCAGCTGATGGCACCCACTCTCTGCCCCATGAATCCATCATAGTACTTGATATTATTGATCAGTTCACCATTCCCATTGTAGATCGCGGTGAACTGATTCATAGAGCCACTACAAAGGAAAAGAGAGAACACAGCACACCAATTATGTCACATCACCACTGGCTGAAGCTCAGAACAGAGTTATCCACTCCCTACAGATCGACCATGAGCAGAGGTGTCATTCACAAAGCAGAAACTCAGGTTCCAAGCAAGCTCATGGTTGCTACAGCACAGTTCAACACCAGGTTCATGGAAAAAAAGATTTACATACTCTGTAAGAGGTTTGGGGAAGGAGAGAGGAGTATTAAGGAACAGGCACAGAGAAAACTACCAGGACTTGATCGTCTTGAGTGAAAATTCTAGGTACCAAACTTGGAAGATGGATAGCAAGTTTCTGGTAAATTGTGTGCTTCCTTCTTTAGAAGGAAAATCCAAGATGCTGGGATATGGTAAACCAGAAACACCCACTAACACAAAATCCTAAGGGTTCAAGGTCACATGCAAATGTTGAAATACATCATAGGAAGGAAGCTGCACTGCTCACTGGCATACCTAGAAGGGGGCAAACGCCCTGAGTGCCGACCCTCCAGGGGCACCACCTCAAGCCTCCACCCCTGCCCGCCCACCTGCTTTTTTCTTTAAAGGGAGAGAAGCCGGCAGCTCTGCTGGCTTCTGTTCCTTTAAGAAAAGCCTCCTCCTAATGGAGGAGAGGCGCCAAGGAGCATTCCTGGAGAGGCAGCAAGAAGCTGCCTCTCCGGCAGCAACTCAGCGCCAGACTGGGCTGTACCCCAACATCTCCTTTATAGGAGGAGAGGGCAGGGGCGCCCTAGAGTGACAGCGCGACTCCGGAGGCAGCGAGAGCGTGTCCTAGAGTGTCAGCACAACTCCTGTTGCACTGATGCTCTCGGCTTCCTGGGTTCAAACGGAGGCTTCTGTGCCGCTTGTAAGAGGCACAGAGGTCTCCTTTGGAGCGGTCTGGGGCTGCTGGAAACAGCACTCCAGACAGGTGGGCTTCCAGCAGCCCCAAACCGCTACAATGGAGAAGTTGGCGCCGCTTACAAGTGGCGCGGAAGGCTCTGTCGGGGCCTCGGCTGCCTCCGTTGTTCCCCCTTTCTTCCAAAGGGGGAACAGAGGAGGTAGCTGCATGGAAGTAATTGCGGTGACAAGGATGTCACTGAAATTACTTCCGGGTCACAGGTGGGGGTGTGTGGAAAAGGGATGTGGGGGGGCGGAAAACTGGGGTTTGCGCCGGGCACCGGGACCCCCAGGTACGCCACTGGCACTGCTTATACCAAGGAAAAGAAATAAAAATGTTTATAAACAATGGGCTGGTTCTCTCTGTGCTTTGCAGGAGGAAGGGATTGTGCTGGGTAAGACCAATGTAGAACTTACCATGCAAACAAGTTGGCTTGTGGGTGAATGTCTAGAGCTGTCAGTCCTTTAACTATCTGAAGGACTTTCACTGATTCTGGCATTCTTGGATCAAAGAAACGGACATCTCCATTTACACTGCAAACAGACAAAATATTGGGTGATTACCCCCTTGCTCCAAAAAGGAGAGCAGATTCTACTTTCCCAGCATTTGGTCAGAATTTGCACTGACAGTGGTGAATTTTTCAGCAATACTTCTTTGATACAGCCTCACTTTAATAGACAGCAATCTATTTCAGACAGCATCTGCATGGCTCTAGATGCTGCAGAAGCAAACATGAGCTTCCTCTTAGTACCCCCACCGGCTCATACACAAAGAATTAAAATGTACGAATCAATTCCTCTTTTCTCTTCTCCAACTGAATGGGATTGTATATCATCAAAAATCTCTACCTTGTTTTGCTGTTGGACTAAGACCAAAAAGCCCCTTTGTATTTCCCAGACTACAGTAAATGGAAGCCTAGATAATGTGAACACCAGCTTATCTTGGCCAGCAGCGTGACATCAGACTGACGGGCTTGCAACAGATTTTGGCATGTGAAGACCTTTAACATTGGACAAGATGCTTTATGGTAGTATAAGTGGGCGGTTAAAATCACAATAATTTGTCAAAGTGAACTTTCTACCTTCAGCCAGATTGTCTTGGATTTAATCGATTCACAGCTCATGAAACAGGCCTTCAGGCTTTCCCATTTGATTAATCTGGGGCCAGACTGGTAGTGTTTTAAAGTTTGTTCAGTCCAAGTTATTATGAAGGAGGGTTGAAACATGGAGTTATATCATTGGATAAACTGTATTTCTTAAGCAGATTCTCTGGACACAAAGTGATCACTGGGAAATAAAACTGATAGTGTCAGGCCTACTACAGAACTGAAGATCTCTCATTACACAATTCCTGTCTATAGCTTTTTCAAGCAGTGATTCATTAAAATCCAGTACTGTTAAGGAAGGCAGATAAGGGGTGTTGGTGACAAAAGTATAATTAAAGCCTGATTAATTAAGCAAAAGTTATTCTTGATTTAATCAAAAAGGCATAGCAGTTAGTGTCTAGTAATCTACAAGGTTGCCACTGATTTAGATAACTAATTACACAATGAACTAACTATATAACCATGAAAGCAAGTTTCTAGTCATCATTACTAATGGTAAAAACTTGGCTAGTATTTGCCAAAGGCTCTGGAACCAGACACAGGAGGTGTGTGACTTCCAGGCGCCTGGAGGCAGGACTTCTGTGTTCTACTACTCCCTTTCTGCTCTGATCATTCTGTTGTCTTTTTGCCCATTCTCCTACACCTAAAATGCTGAATTCCCACACCAAGATTCTACAAAATTCTAGATCTTGGAAATGAAATAAACTAGAAACAGGAAGAAAGAAATGTACACAAACAAATTAACTGTGTATTTCGAAGTAACAATTTCTAAGAGTTAAAATTTAGCCTCTTCCCACCCAACTGCCTCTTCCCACCCAAAAAGCAATATGGGGCACATGGGTCTTCTGCACATGGGTCACAGATACAGTTCCTACTGCCTGGGTCACCACAGCAGTTGGTCACCTCATGTACCGTAGATACTCACCTATAGGGCAAGAAATTTCTGTCAATAAATCAAGCTTAGATCATCACCTTGCCTTATCTGCAAGGTCACTCAGGGGTCAGGGCTTTCCCAGAAACTTGCAGGAGAAGCACAGGGAGAAGCAATGCAGAGATAATTAGAGGGCTGTTAATCTCCAAGGCAACCTCTCCAGGGCATAGTTGCAGCCAAAGTTAACCTTTTATTCTCCTCCTGAGAAAAAGCCAGAGCTGAAGGCTTCCACTGAAATCAAGCAAGCCTTGTTCTCTTTAGCAAACCCTGCTGCAGCCTGATCCATTTTGCAAATGCTTGCCAGTGGTCTGTTTTTTAAACCCTAGATGTAATCCTTGTTTCCATTTGAAACAAAGTCCCAGGCTACAATTCAGGGCACCATTACATAACACCCATGTAAGCAATAGGTCTACTTCTGAGAAAATAGGTTGCAACTATGCGCAGCTGCACTTTCTCACAGTCATTCCTCATCTCTCCAGTGTGAACTGAATTGCACACTCTCAGTTATGTGTTCTAAGTTGTATGTTATCTGTACAGCATCTGGCTTAACACACCAGGCACATTAAAGAAGAATTTGATTAATGGTTCTCCTGCAGTGGTTCCAGTGGTGTAGCTAAGGGGATGCAGGTGGTAGCAACTGTACCGGGCAACAAGCTGAGCTTGACGCTTGTGGCCAAAATTATGAAAACTTTGGTACGTACAAATAATACCATCATGTTATATACCATTGGAAATGTAATTTAATGCAAAATGCAATGAAACAAACCTCATTGCAATATCAGTATTCTATCAAAAGTTATGGCCAATTAATCACAAAATGAAAACACAACTACTTTATGGAACAAAAAGTGGATTTACTTAACTTGAAACTGACCTATGAGATAATTGTTTTGAGAACCAATGTGATGTTACTATGATACAGCATGGAGCCAATAAGGTGTTAATATGAATGAACTCTCATTTCCATGTATCATAAGTCCCAGGTGGCAGCGGTGGCCAGGGGAGCCTTTGCTCAGCTTCGGCTGATTCGCCAGCTGCGACCGTACCTGAGCTGCGCGGACATGGCCACAGTAACCCATGCCCTAGTGACATCTAGATTAGATTATTGCAATGCGCTCTACGTGGGGCTGCCTTTGAAGACGGTCCGGAAATTACAACTAGTACAGGACGCGGCTGTTCGTGTGGTTGCTGGGGCACGTCGGTTTGACTCTGTCGAGCCGTTGCTCCGGCAGCTACACTGGCTGCCGGTTCTGTTCTGGGCCCAATTCAAGGTGCTAGTTTTGACTTTTAAAGCCCTTTACGGCTCGGGGCCGGGGTATTTGAGGGACCGCCTCTTTCCCTACAATCCTGCCCGTGCTCTTAGATCATCTGGGGGGGCCCTTTTGACTGTGCCGGCACTAAGAGATGTGAGAGGGGCGGCGGCCAGGAAGAGGGCCTTCTCAGTGGTGGCCTCCGAACTGTGGAATACCCTCCCCTTAGAACTGAGAATTGCTCCCTCCTTGCTAATGTTTCGGTGTGGACTGAAAACCTTTTTATTTCAAAAAGCTTTTAATTGTTGACAGGCTGGCTGGCGTTCTTGCTTTTTATATGAAAATCCACGGGGTTTGTTTGTTTGTTTGTTTTTAGATTTTTTAATTATTGTAAATTGTTTTTAATGTTGTATTTTAAAGTGTTGTGAGCCGCCTTGTGTGCCCGTTGGGCAAAAAGGCAGGGTATAAATTAATAAAATAATAAAAAAATAATAATAATACAGGTTGAGCCTCATTATTTGCGTGGGTTCCGTTTTAAGCACTCACGTGGATGGCAAAAAACGCAATATAGCAAATCAATTTAAAAAAACAAAGTTTCTTTGCTCCGGTGATTTAAAAACAGCCTTCCTGACCTTTGTGATGTAAGATAAGAGTCATTAAGAAGACGATCCATCAATCAGTCCTCTTCCAAGCGCTTGTCCCTCCCTTCACCAATGCAAAGTGATCACCTTTCTTTCACATGCTCAGGGGGAAGGGAGGGGTCACCGGAAGAGAGACGGATTGATGGATTGTCAGCTAGCTGCCCTCTCTCTCTCTCTCTCTCATTAAGGAGGCTATTGTTAAAGGACTGTTCAGTTTTTTTAAACTGATTTTAAAGGGGTGCATTTTTCCCCTTCGCCAGGGATCAGCACATTCCTTTTCATTTGCAGGGGCCATTCGTGTTGAGTCAAATCCGTGTATAAAAAATCAGTGTATAAATAGGCTGGACCTGTATAGTCACTCCTGCTAACTGGGTAAGGAGGCACTTTTTCAAGTGGTGCTCCCTCTTACTTTTAGCAGGGGGAGAATAACCATCCCTCTTCACCCCAGCACAGTGTCTCTAACCAATAAGGGGTACACTTTTAATTTATTTACTTAGCTAAATTTGATTTTGTCATAGAGGGTGGCTACAAAATCTTCTTTGACCCTAGGCAGCAGATAGATGCCCAGGAGGCAGGTTTTGCCCCGAATTTCACTTTTTAAAAAGCCTGGGCGTGACATCACTTCTAGTTGTGACATTACTTCCAGGGCATAATTTTGAGCTCAGCACTGGGCCACACAATCATTAGTTATGCCACCGAGTGGTTCCCAACCTTTGTACACTTGCATACCCCTTGGCAGCCCATTTCCATAAATTGTACCCCTCATATTAGCTAAATTTTTGTAATTAATATTAATATAAACCCTCATTTCCTCCATATGAAAACCCATACTTTATGCATTCGTCACAGTATTTTCTCTTTTTATCTGTTTGAAGAACCGAAGACTAAGCCTTTTCACTGTTTTGAACCAGAAGTGTCCTGAAAAATTCTTGGTGATTGATCACTTTCCATATTATGTTTCTGGTCATATTATGTGCTGGTTTTCAATTACCGATTCAAATATGAATTAATGACCAAAAACTAGCTATTGGTGGGACTTTCACAGTCAACTAGTTACCTCTCCTCCTGCCTTGCTGGCCCTGCAAGGCATTTTAGAGCACTACCTGCTTTTTTTGCCATTCATTTCTTTTTCAAGTACCCCTAAAGATCCTATCGAGTGCCACTGGAGTGCCATGTACCCCAGGCTGGGAACCACTGTTCTACTGGTATGTTGTTTACAGTGCACTTACTCTGATAGTGTTTACAAAAAGGTTGTGAAGACCAGAATGTAAAGAGTTAATGAATAAAAATATATCTTATTATCTTTTACTATATTTTTAATAAATTAGAGACTGTACAGTTCCTCGGTAACAATTTCTGGTAGGTTACTTTTCAGGATCTGGCCCCGGGTAAAAGACAAAACTATAGTCAGACACCCTCCTTAAGTTTAACCCTCGACTTATCTGAGAATCATAGAAAATTCCATGCTTTTTGACTCAAAACTTGTCCTCGACTTATTTGTGAGATCAACTCATAGGCAAGTGTCTGTGGTACTTCAACTCAGCCTGAAGCTACATCCAGCAAACTGGATCTTCCGAATCAGGGAGTCAGGTTATCCAACAGCCAATCTTATGCTGCTTTCCCCTAAAACTTCCTCGATCTCCTCAACTCTCTAGTTGTAGAAATTTACTGCAAGACAGTGAACCTGGAGCTGCCTTGTTCCCTCATTAGGGATTAACCACATCATTCTGACATGCCTCTCAAACCCTCCTATTTCTGCATTGTTTTCCAGATAGTCTCCAAGGAGTGATCCATGCCTGTGCTCAGTAAGGGCCAGGAAAGATCCACTGAAGTCCTGTGAGAACTTAGGCTCTGTAGCACTCCCTTTTCAACAGTGCCAACAAGGTTAAAGACTGTACAAGACAAACACTACAGCAAGCAGGGCTTAGTCCCATCATATCATTTCAGAGTAAAACTCTGGAAGTACTGCTTTTGGGGCAAAAGGTCTGGCTTTCAAGCAGACTTGAGCCTGGCATCCATTCGTACAAATTAAGCACTCTGGAAGGAAGCATATATTTGCATCAATATCTTAAAGTGTGTTTGTGACTGTGTTGATATAACAAACAGAGGGAGAAAAATGCCTGCTAATCGATTGATACCATAATTACAGAGTTCCAGCTCCAACTGTCAAGATATTAAATTCAGGGCAATTACAACCAAAGGCTGCCTTGCACATTAGGGAGAATGACCATGAATAGATTTTGAAAAGGGATCACAAAAAATGAAACAGTAATTCTGTTCTCAATGTCTTAACTGTCGAAATAATGTAAAGGCCAATATCCAAATTTTCCAGAAGGTAATGGGAAATCTTTAACTC
Organism: Tiliqua scincoides; assembly: GCF_035046505.1. Classification (NCBI taxonomy): domain Eukaryota; kingdom Metazoa; phylum Chordata; class Lepidosauria; order Squamata; family Scincidae; genus Tiliqua; species Tiliqua scincoides. The sequence goes on from NC_089822.1 coordinate 150,224,693, forward strand.
TGTAGTTAAGAGTGCATGTTCTTCAAATGTGCCAAGAACCATATGTACCCTTGGCTCTGCAAGTTTCAGTTCAGAGTTAACAGGGCGCTGACTCACTCCAGCTACAAAGGATGTGGCTGCTGTTCAAGTCACTTAGACTCTACCTTGCCATGAGTCCTTGAAGAATCATCTTCCTGCTCCTCTGAATGGACTTATCTATCTGGCCTGACCTAAGTGTACCACGTGTCTTTAGGAACCTCTTCACAAATATGAACACAAATATCTATCACTGCGCTGGAATTATGATGAACCAAAGTGAACAAGAAGTCTTGGTTAAAATCTTCTGAATGTTTAGCTCACATTTGGTCACTGGTCCAAGTCAACTCAGGTGGCAGCATGAAAATGTTGTAGTACTTTAAGTTTACACGTGCCTTTTACCTCAAAAGGGGATTTAAAAAGTCACTGATCAGCTAGTCTTCGCAAGATGCCTTCCAGATGCAGGAAACAGCCTGTGCTATGGTGCTATTTAAGGTCCTTAATGTTAAGTGTTTCAGTCGAAATGTTCAACAACTATTGTGATAAAACTATTGTGATAAAAGCACATCCAAAAGTTCTGATTAAGAATGAGTGACACAGTTCATAAGAACATAAGAACAGCCCCACTGGATTAGGCCATAGGCCTATCTAGTTCAGCTTCCTGTATCTCACAGCGGCCCACGAAATGCCCCAGGGAGCACACACCAGATAACAAGAGACCTGCATCCTGATGCCCTCCTTTGCACTGGCAGTTCATGTCACTCATCCTTGATCAGAACTTTTGGATGTGCATGACATATGGCTAGAAATAATCTGCATTTCAACTATGCAGACAGAAGTCTACACAAGAGGGTGTGACCCAATCAGGTGAATGCCATGAAGGCCTGCTATTCCCATTAGGCATGCCCCACCTGCTTGATACAGATCTTGCAACTGGCTACCACCCTCAGTGTTTATTACATTTATATATTGCCTTTCCTATGTGCCATACATAGAGTAGTTCAATGGTTTCCCACTGTGTCACTGACTAGACTCAGAACTGCTTAGCCCTCGCAAGGTTGTTGTATCTGTGCCTTCAGACCACATACAAAAACTTATCTAAAATTGATAAATTTCCTCTGGAGAAATTGGGAACTTCTTCTGGAGAAACTGGGAACTTCATGGCCTGGAGCAATGGGACTTGCCAAGCTGACCTACCTGATGTGGGATGGGGACTTAGACATGCACAGATTGAGGAAAGGACTGGTAAGAAGTACTGTTCACTGAGAAAAAGTATGAGGGACACTTTTTATGATGTTATATATGATGGTATGTGGAATCCACCAAGGATAAATCAGGGACAAACGCTTTGTGGTAGATATTGCCCTCTAGTATAAGGAAGAGCTATTCATTGGCAAGCCAGAGCACTTCAATTCTCTTACAGGAAAAATAAAAACCACAACGTTTGCTGTCTGTTCCAGTGTGGAAAAGGGTTACATCTTAGAGAATTATATTTTCTTTCAATTCTGTATACAAGGGAGAATCTCTCTCAAAACAAATGGCAACTTAGTGGCAGTAAATTATATTCTGCCATCCTTTGAATGGGACAATAAATAAACGTAGTGCTCCTGAACTGTATTTACAAAGTATGAGAAATGGATTTATGCACAGAAAATTGCTAGATGGGGAAATAATCCTGCATAGCAATAAGGCCAGAGCAAGCAATGCAATCTCTCCCTTGTTTTTTGTTTTTTTTAACTTTCTGTCTTACTAGCAAGCTTGCTCTGATCAGTTACCCACTTCCTGCTTTTTACTTCATAGCTTTTCTATTTATGTTTAGGGTCCTATATCTTCAGGGTCTTAGGTGGCGGGGGTGAAGTGTTCTGAAGAAGGTGCAGACAATTGCCAACAAAAAAGATTTCTCAAAGAAGCTGAGCATATTCTGGACCCAACCTCTGAGTCATTTGGCAGTGCATGGGGTCAAACTCTGTATTTTCTTAGCCAGTGATGTTACTGAGGTACCTTTCTAACAGCTTGCTTCAGCCCCCCCCCCCAGCTATTCTTCTGGCCTGACTGGATCTAAATCTGAGATGAGAGTGATCATCAGACCCTTTGTTTAATTTTTTTTTGGGGGGGGGGAGATGTCCTTCCTAAGTGAAGTTTGCTATGAACAATTTTGAAAACTTCGCTCTAAGGATCAAGGTTACTTATCCCCCCATCCGTATCTCAGAGTTTTGGAGCCAGAATTAATTGCTGAGTAGAAATGCCAACTGAAGAGTGCAAACCTCATCGCTGTTTAAATACCAAACACAGACTTTTAAACAAGAGAGCAAAATAATGTTTTGACAGGAAAATGTCGCATAAATATTCAGAGGCCCTTGTTCCTTTTCATTTCATTTTTTTTTTACCTGACACTCATGATGTTGCCTTCAGGATGTTTCTGCAAATATGCTTTCACTACCCAAGCTGTGTGCTCTCGATAGGTCATCACACGACTAGAAGAGAGAGAGGGAAGAGTTCCTAAGACAATGTTGGAGAAAGCCCAGAAAGCTTACTTTGAACAGCAAGGGAAAGTACCTGCCTGCTGGGTCTGGTTTCCCAGTTAAGTAAAATTGCAATCAGAGATGGAGAGTGCAGGCTTCAAATTCTGCAACCATGTGCTGTAGCCAGTGGTTCCCAAACTTTTTAGCACCAGGACTCAGTTTTAAAATGACACTTTTAAATCGGTTTAAATTGGGAACCACCTAACTTTATGAGACTAAAAAAAAAATCTCACTTTACCAGCCGCTCAAGCCTCTGGTTTTATCCATTTTACTATGTTGGTGGTGGGGGAACCGTCTTCTGGAGCTTTTGTTGAGCTCCAGGTTCATCAGATCCGGGCCATTCTGGTGGCCTTGTGTTCCCCTCAGCCTGACTTTTGATAAGAGCTAAGGCACACTCAACTACTCAAAAGTACATGCACTCATGTGGCTCAGTTTCACTTTCCATAGGGGCTCAATACATTTTCCTTGCCAGTCTGACAGTTTCACAACCCACTAAAAATCAGGTTGCAACCCACCGGTGGATTGTAACTCATGATTTGGGAACTGTTGTTCTAATCTAGCCCAAACTGTGATGTTTGATGAAAGGGGAGGAGAAACTGTAGACCAGGGCAGGGGTGCTCAAACTTTCAACTTTAGGGATGCTGGACCTTTAACAAGTGTATAGAAGAGAGAATTTCAGCAGGTGCAACTTGTCATCCCACAGATGACAAGCTGCACCTGCTGAAATTATCTCTCCTATACAATTTTAAAGGTCCAGGATCCCTAAAGTTGAATGTTTGAGCACCCCTGGACCAGGGTGTCAAGCCAGGGGTGGGCCGAATAGCATTCATAGTGCTTGCTGAGGGGCAGAATTGATGTCATTAAGCAGGAAGTGATGACATCAAGCCAATGATGGCCAGAAAAAAGCACTTTGTTCTCTTATAGAGACTCATTAGCTGCAAATGACAAAAGAGAAAAAGTGCAAATCTTGATCATATTTTCAAGATATGGGAGAGCCCAATTATAACACAGGCCACCCTTTCAGCAGTGCTGCTTCTGTTGCAGCATCACTTCACAGCAGCGGTCTGTGAAGTCATGCCTTGGTAGAAGTGGCACTGCTAAAAGGGCGGCCTGTGTGATAGTTGGGCTCTCCCAGCATCTCAGTAACATCTCCCTCAATCCTCTTGATCTTCCGCTTACCCTGTAGCTTGTGGGTCTTTTGTTTGACACCCCTGGTGTAGACAGTAACAAGCCCTCCTTATTGGACACTGAATTCTAAGGTTTGTTTTGTCTTCAGCAACTTGAATAATTTATGTACTTCAGGAAGGAAACAAATCCATGCAATATTGTCCCTCTTCCCCCTGTTGGAAAAGTGACTTCTTTATACAGCCCAAGTTGATAAAAACAGCACCAACTCACAGAATTTGTTTCCAGGTCACAGCTCTTTGGAATGAGCAGGCAAGGAATATACACTTTAATTGACATTCTGTAGTTTGCATTTATGGTAGGGAACAGTTGTGTTAAAGGGAGTACAGAGCTGGAGTGAAGTTCAGCTTCTTCACAAAATCATCCAGCGGTGGTTGCACGTAACACCATAATACATAGTTTTAAGGAATTAAGCCAGTGTCAAGGTTGTACTCCTTGTTAACTTCAATGGAATGCATCTTTTAAAGATGCATTAAGGTGAGATGACCCTGTATGAGATATCTCTGTATTTCCTTACCAGAGAAGATGGACACAAGACAATTTTTACCATGCAATTGCAAACTTTTCCAAAGACAGGTTTAGTCAGACAGGTGTTCTGAGGACCATCCAATTTTTGGAAATGGGTTTGAAGTTATGCATTATTTCCATTAAAATAAAATAAATGGATTCATATAATTTCCAACATTATATTTACAGGCACTTCATTCAATTAAAAATCATGCAGGAAGCGATCCCAAGAGCAGTAAGGCTCCTAGTGTGTTTGACGGTGCAAAGGACACATGACTCCCCCCAAGAAGAGCGAGTATAAGGAATCAGCATCACTGGCCAGCTGCAGAAATGAAATGGTCCTCTTACCATTCACTCAGAGCCATCCGCCTATCATAAACACGGACAGAACCATCACCAAGCCCTGCTACGATGAGTGAGCGATGAGAGTCACAAGACAGGCTGGTGACACAGCTGTCAGCCCCTGTGGGAATATCCTAGGGCAGAAAAAGACACAAGCCAAGGATGAAAGGACAAAGAACACTATAGTGTTGATACAGAACAATGTAAAAAGACAGCTGCATTACACAGGTTCAAATATTGACTTAAGAGCAAGATAGACTAATTACACAGTCCTACAAAATTGAGGGTCAGAAACGTTTTTCTCAAACCACCATAAATATGAATTTGGAGTGCTGATTCCAAAAAGGGCATCCGTTTTACCCTATTATGTCTAGTTTTGGAGATATAGTATAGCCTCATTAGTGAATGGTTCAAGCAGCTTCCTCATGAAGAAGCCATGGTATAGGCTTCCAGGGACAGGGATGCACTCACTAGTACCTGCAGCAGCCAACCTGGGGTGCGGGGAGCCCTGCACGAGCCTCTGCAGGGCTTTCTAGCTCATCAGAAGTGAAGTGGAGTGATCGCGCTCCCCTTCCAGTTTTGTGGAAAGTGGAGCAATCGCTCCACTTTCACTTTCTGCAGGCTGCCCATTGCAGACGCTCCCTGCACCCCCCAGGATGCTGCTGTAGGGACTGGTGACTGCATCCCAGTCCCTGCAGCCCCCATGAGTGATGTGATCCTGGGGATCACATCGCTGCCTCCTCCCTGCCCCCGCCCCTTAAGGGGGCAGAGGCCAAGGCTTTCAGACTTTGAAAACCACAGCAGTGGTCCAAGCAGGGGTGTGACCAGTGCATGGATACTTGTAGCTATGTCTGACCTCTCCAAGAAAGGTCAAAGCTGGTGATTTAGCTGAAGCTGATAAAAAACATTCCTCATCATTAAAACTATCTGGACCTCTAGGAGAAGCATCAGCTTGATTGGGAATCAGGTCTTTAAGGGGATGTGCAGCTACAGCTGGGACAGGCTGACTGCCACCATCCTGCATGGTACAATATTCACCAAATGAGTCTTCACAAGGTCACCATAATAGGTAAACCAACCATGCTTATATGTTATAGTCAGGTTCAGTAAAAGCGCTAGCTATCACCTCTGAAGCCCTTAATGGCCTGCACACAGCAGTACTCCTTAAGGAGTACTTTCTCCCATACAAACTTCATCCCCTCAAGATTATCTGGCCTGATTTTACTTTGTTTTCTGTCCTCCAGTGATGTTAGACATGACATGCTACTGTACTGGGGTCTTTTCAGTGGTAGTGTCTGTACTATAAAAACAGTTCCCAAAAGATATCTGCGCAGTCCCTCAATACTTTCCTCTGGAATCACTAGTTTGGATTTTTACAACACCTTTTCAAATTTACCAAGGCTGTTGTTTTTATTGCTTTTTTATGCTGATGGTAAGTACACTTACCATTTCATTGTGGTTTTTTTTGCATATAAATGTATGATTATTATGCAGCAATTTCCAACCTTTTTCATCTCAGCCACACTGACAAGGTGCTAAAATTGTCAAGGCACACCATCAGTTTTTGGACCATTGACAAGGCACACCATGCTGCTGGTGGGGGACTAACATCCCCCAATGGCCGTAATAATAAATGACCCTCCCCCAAATTTCCATGGCACACCTGCAGATAATTTATGTCACACCAGTGTGCCATGGTACAGTGGTTGAAAATTGCTGTTATTATGTATTGGAATGTTGATATGTTGTATGTTGCTTTGGGCAATTTTTAACTGAAAAGATAAGTGCTCACCATCATGGGAAATACTGCAGGACAAACCAGCAATATTGCTATATTTCAATGGTAGCTTAGCAAGACACAACTGCTGGCTTCCTTTATAGGAAGAAACCACAATGCTGTTCAGCTTTGAGTAACATTAACACACAGTATCTTAGGGCTTTTTCACATATTACAATCTTTGTGTTGGAAAAAATATGATCTCCTTCGCACATATACTGTATGCACACGACATGTCTATGAAAATGGAGACATGGCAGTTACTCACAGCATGCAACGTTGGCAGTGACTCACATTTCTACAAACTAATTTCTGCATTGGGGGAAAAAATAGCTTGTGAACTAGCCCTTCACTTTGAAGAGAAGTCGGCCTCATTATCCACTTCCTAAAAATATCTAATTAGGTAAGATAAATGTCTAGGGAAGTTCCTTTCTCCAGAAAACAGCATTGTCCCCAATCAGTCATAAATGCTACGTGGAAGAGCAGGACGGATAAAGGTGGTTTGAAACACACACACGCACAATTCCTCAGGAGAGAAATAAATCTACCATTGCTGAAATACATCTGGCAGCTCAACAGGCACAATAGTCCAAATATTCATGCAAGGTAAGAGAAGGAACACACAGTATTACAGACAGTCATGACACATTAAACAAGCACCTTAAAGGTAGAAGCCTGCAGGGCAAAAGTTCTTTGTTGAGAACACTGAACCAAACCACAAATACCACAAAAGCTGTTTAGATGTATTTTGAAGAAGAGCAAAATGTACTGGGAACGTACAGATGAAAGACCTGGTGAGCAGAAGACATTTTGCCTGCACTCAACTGAATAACAAAGGTGAGTTGCTAAAAGCAGTAGCACTCCAAAGAGAAGGGCAAATGCAGCTTCATAATTTTTGCATGGCATTTAAGGACAATTATAGCAGTACATAATCTGCCTTGAACTCCTGATTCCTGCCTTTCCTCTGGGGAGAAGAAAAGGACACTACCAGGAAGTGTTTTGTTTTAACTGATCAAAGCTGTTCCACTTTGACACTGTGCCTCACCTCAAACCTTACAGCAGAAAGTCTTACAATCCTTTGTAACCCCCTTTGGAACAAGTAACGCTCCCTTATGTTGTTATGGGAGATAGAAGGCAATTAAGTAACTGGTATAAGAAAAAACAGAACAAGGCTGTGGTCAAGATCAGAATAGGCTCCTGGAGACCTGCTCCTACAGGATTCCACTTGGCCAAAATATGGTTAGAACAGAAATAAAGCACTGCATATTTCTTTAAAAGAACAATTTTGGAGAGTAATAAGTGCAAAGAGCAAGACTAGTATGTTGTTGGAAAGCACTCCTCTCTTCATCTGTTAGATATAAAAGAACTGCTTGAAATAATAAGAGTGCAGCTGTGAAGAAGAAAAACCGTTTCAATTAGGCACCCCAAAAAACTGAGCAACATTTTCAAAGTAGGATAATAATCAAAACTGGCTCGGCAGAATTGTGCAACTAATTTCACACCTCCCTCATATTTTTGCTCCTGTGAGTCCATCCACCTTCTCTGGTTGTTATTTTTTTCACTTGCTTGATGAAAGATTAGTTTAACAGTTTGCTCAAGACAGCTATCTAGGATTGCCAGATTTTTACTCAGATGGGGGATGTACATGCATAAAAAGGCTCTCACAATGAAGAGAAGTTCTCACTTTCAAAATAAAGTCTTAAAGAACCACAGGGTTGGGGATGGACCACAATGATACCTATTTGAGACCCTCTCACAGTTCCCTACAGATCATCCTATGCAACCACAAAATAATCCAGATTAGAGATCTCTCAACATGCCACAAGCAGAGCATTGAGCCACCAGTAAAAAAATGTGCTTAAGGAATAAACAGCCAAAGATGACTCATAAAAATCAGCAAAATCAAGGGTTTCAAGGGAAAGCAATACTTCTTCCCCCAACCTGTGAATATGGCGCTCTCCTCATGCCATTAGGAAGGGTGAGTATTTCTGCAATCTGCCGACTCACTTGCTGAAGCATGTTGTGTTTCTTGCTACAACAGAGTTTGGATAATACGTAGTCATTATCCAAGCCTGGCAGTTGCTCAGATAACCTATCAATCTGAAATGTAATGAAGTTGGGAACAGGGCAGAGAGATTTATCTAAGAAAACCCATAAGGAAAATAGTACCATCCATTGGGTGGGTTTGGATATAATCCCTCAATTGCACCCTTCTTTCGAGCCCTTCCTCGAGTCCTCTTAACTATGATACTCCTAGTCACCCCACTAGCCTTACGCAGTTTTTAACAGGCAGCTCAGTTAGCAAAGATCCAGGACAATCTTATCTTGGAGGCAGGAGCTTGCCTGACATGTATTACAGAGAGCTGGTTGGATGAGCTGGGAGGGGTTGGTGTCTCTCAGCTTTGTTCCCCAGGTTTCTGAGTACTGCAGCAGCCACGGCCACAAGGTTGAGAAGGCAGAGTCATGATAGATTATTGCAATGGTTCATAAAACTTTTTCATACCATCTTGTCCCCTGTCTGGTGATAGTGAAGATCTTGGTGTGGGCTAAAAAGCTGAGATTAAATCTGGACAAAACAGAGGTCTTCTTGATTTGGAAGTCAGTGATGCAAGTAGTGGTGTGTACTGGCCTGTTCTGAATGTTGTAGGAGCAGGTATATATCTTGGGAGGACAGGGTTCCAGGTGGTGGTAGCCAGGTCAATTGATGGCAATGGCCTTCTCTGTAGTGATGACTTTACTATGGAACTCCCTTCCAGTGGGATTAAGAACTGTCCCTTCCCTGTTAGCCTTCTGGCAACAGTTGAAGACTTTCCTTTTCCATCTGGCCTTTCCCTCTTTAATTAGTTGCTTTGGAATTATGTGGTTGTATTTTAATGTTTTAAATTCTACTATTCTTTATTATTTTTACTATTATTGCACATTATATGTTGTTCTTATTTTGACAGTTTGCTGTTTTTCCTCAATGCTTTATGCCACCTTGAGCACTCTGTTCATTTGGAGGCAAAAGTGGGATATGATTCATTGAAATCAACAAATAAGGCAAACTAAATCTTAGTGTGGTATCACTGCTTGTTCAAAAACTATGGACCAGTTAGAATTTGGATGTAGTGAAAAAGCAATGTTTGTTCTAAACCATGAAAGGAAGCTGCAAATTTCCTTCCCTTGCACAGGTAGTGGAGTGGAGAGTGTGTGCCTGGGGCTCATGCCAGTTAAATTCTGGTTTAGCATTAGGTATGCCTATTTTAAGGCAGTGAAGATATTGAACCTTGACTCTGGCAGTGTGATGTGGACACCTTATTCTATATTACTGCGGCTAACTTGCCAGAAGAGGAAGCTATTGGTGTATTCTCTGCTGGGTTTCACTGCCACCACTGTGGACGGATAAAGAGTAGTGCTACACTATCAGCTCAGCTGGGATCAGATGAAGGTGCTATCTGGTTCTATAAAACATCTTGCTCTAGCCTGGATCCTCAATCTAAGCAACGCATTGGTCTGGTACAGGGTCAGTTGCTTCCATTTGGCACATTCCTGCTTATCCATGTACCCACTTGACTAGCCTAGCACCTAAACTGGTGGTCTGAAAGGGATGTTTCAGTACAACTGCATTAATTATATAAGCACACCTGCTCACCTGTAATTATTCCCTCCATCTACTACCAATCTAGTTTTCAGCTTTTCCACTCTCAACAGCCAGGCAACAAACATTTCTGGACTGGATTTTATGGTCCTGCTATGCTTGGTTTTGCAGTATGATTAAGTTTTAATCCCCAGAATCACCGCAAAAACCAATTTACACTATTCAAGAAATAAAATGTCTTTAAAATGCTCTTAGTATAATCATTAATCATTCTCATTTAAAATATTTTCACCCCGCTGATTCCTGATGTTCCCTAATTTGCACAGATAAAATAATATTTGAAAATAATTAAGAATAGCATAGGCTTAGTTGTGCTGCATTGCAGGGTCAAAGTGTCATAATTAATGTTCATCCAGAGGTAATTAATTTCTCAAAGCTTTGGAGACTAGACTCATTTCCCATAGTAGTTATGCAGAGATGTTACCTCTCATTACATGGCTGAATAACAAGTCTGATTTAATGGCAACTGACGCGAACAGATACGCTTTTTGCTAAGGTGAACCTCAGAACACACTGAGTGAGAAACAACAGACTACCAAAGGAGTCATATTTTTTTGTCATTTCCCATGCCAATGAAAAGAGGAGCAGAGCTTTTGGTGAAACAGGCTGCTTCAGGTGGTCACTGCAGGGGAGCAGCAAAATTGGGGCCTGACAAAGGTAGACAGGTGTACTGGATGTTGTGAAAAGGTGAGCATGAAACCTGGCTATCCTTATGTTTCCACCATGAGATGTGGCTGCAGCAACACAGAGGAAGAGATCAGGAAGGAGAGAGAATGGGCAGTATCTCTTAGCTGAACTGGTGGAGCTTGTTGCGGTGGCAATGATAGCATGGAAGCAGGTAGCATCAGGAATGGCTTTCTTGGTTTCTGGACCAGCTTCTCTGGACAGCCATTCTGACTGTGATCAAAGTGATGGTAGCAGCATCTACTCACTTGGGTTTTTTTCTGTCCTTCTGACAGAGCGTGGGGAAGAGACTGGTACTGCACCAGTGGCAAATGAGAGTACTGCATGGCCCCAGAGGAGTGATCAAACCACAGTCCCTTGCTTCTGTATATAAGAGTGTATGTCCACAAATGTAAGAGAAAGTGAGTATTTGTTTTTTGGCAGTCAATGCATAAGAAAGAGTGCTTGTGCCTGTCATAGTCATGTGAACACATGAAAGGATGTGGGAGCGTGTTTCCGTACATGTACAAATATTTATGTGTGAATGTGAATCTGTAAACAATATTAAAATGTTCTTTAGCATGTTTCTTATACAACTCATTCCTTGATCACATCATGCATGCGTATGAGTGAAGTCCATGCCTTGGTTTGCTTTCTAGCATTAGTTGCTCCACACGTGTTTAAGAACTCTAACACAGATTCACTCGCTATCCTCAGGGCTAGTTTTAGCCTCAGTAGTTGTGAATGTCAAGATTGGTCTGAGAAGCACTGATTTAGCACTTTGAATCCTGCTGTGAAGATGGATACACAGAAAGCACATGGTGTACATCTATTCCTGAAGCTAAACATTTAAAAAATGGTGACAGTGTGGCACTGGGTTCATAACTGATCTCATGAAAAGGCAAGCCTTCAAAACCATCACCACCCCCTTCTGTGGAGAAACCAGAAGGCTCGTACAGCACAAGATGCTTTTTCTGTTCTGGATGTCTAGATGGCAGCAGGAGTCCTTCTAGCTGCACATGGATGAGGAGACTGCACCATGGTTTACCTGTACTTTCATTTCTCGGTCTGTATCCCAAATTCGGATAATCCGCACATCTCCAGAAGTCATGAGAAGACCAGTCTCTTGTTCCCAGTCCACCACCATCCCTGCCCCTGGAAAAAGAAAAAGGTGTGGCATACAAACTTATTCTCTGTAAAATACAGAACTGAAGAGAGCTAGAGCCTCTACAGTACTCAACATCAAGTTTTGAGAGATACATTTTGAACATCTAGAATTGGTTAAGGTCATTTTCAAAAAATTATGTGGAAGAGCATGCATGTCCCTGGGACTTGAGAGAAAAAACAATTAAACAAGGAACAAAGGTCTTGTTTCTTTCAATATAGCTCACTCTACTTGAACATACACTATGGATGTCAGCCCAAACCTGCTGATCGTTTAAACCAGGGGTGCCCAAACCCCGGCCCTGGGGCCACATGCGGCCCTCGAGGCCTCTCAATGCGGCCCTCAGGGAGCCCCCAGTCTCCAATGAGCCTCTGGCCCTCCGGAGATTTGCTGGAGCCTGCACTGGCCCGACGCAACTGCTCTCAGCGTGAGGGTTCTCACATTTTGACCTCTCACATTAGCTGTTTGACCTCTCACATTAGCTGTGGGATGAGGGCTCCCTCCACTGCTCACTGTTTCATGTCTGTGATGCAGCAGAGGCAGCAAAGGAAAGGTCAGCCTTGCTTTGTGCAAGGCCTTTTATAGGCCTTGAGCTATTGCAAGACCTTCATTCATTCATGTAAGTTCATCTTTAATATATTCATTTATGTAAACTTATGCAAATTTATTAAAATTTTAAATGTAAATTAATTCTTCCCCCCCCGGCCCCCAACACAGTGTCAGAGAGATGATGTGGCCCTCCAGCCAAAAACTTTGGACACCCCTGGTTTAAACCAAGGCTACATGTTCAGAAAGAGATTTGCCCCACTACTGTCAAAAGAAGAAAGTGCTAGAAGGAGAACCCTGGCATAGATTTGTGTGAGTGTGTGTGTTTTTGTACATGTGCTCACACGCAGGCATGGGTCTATTCTGAGAGTTTGCTTGATGAGGTATATAGCTGTATTGCATGGACACTGGGTTGACTGGATTGAGATAACACATTCAGGTGATATGCATCAGTGATCTTACTTTCCGGGAATCATGAAACCCATATACTATATTTCTTTATGTCTTGGAACTCTAATAAAAATTGTAAATAATAACAAAATGTTTGTCTAATTGAAAAATGTTTGTAATAGGAGACATATTTTGCAGAAGGGCTGAATTCACTGCTCCAAAATCTTAAATCAAATAAAACCTAGACAAAAAGGACTAGCAATCCCCCCCCCCAAAAACCCCCCAAAACAACCATATGACAACATTCTGAGGTTGCACTGACTGGAATCATTGTGAAAGGCCTCTCTATCTCAAAGTTGCACAGTAGAAACCAATTGTCAGCAGGAGAGAAAAAAAATTCTCCACCATCTCCTTATACTTAGTACACAGTGCATCCTTGCTAGATTGTGGTAGCTTCTGTGCATTTGGGAAAATCGTCGGTTTTGCCAAGCCTTAGAGCAGAGTCCAGTTTATGTAATTTGAATGCCTTTTTCCACAGTTACAGACTGCCTATATGTGTGCACAAATGTTCCACCATGAGAAAAAAGTGCTTTGAAGATCACCTCCCTCCTCCCTTTTTTTAATTCAAGGAATAAAATAAACCATGAATCTCCAACATTGCCAAAGGATGTGCATGAAAGGTTTTTAATGCAGAGATGAACAAAAGACTGTGCTAGGCATGGAAAAGCTGAAGTGAATTCATTGTAGTGATACAACCTCCTCCTCTCATTTCTAATCAACAAAATCCAATGGGAGGTACATTTTTCCTGTTTCTGTGCCTTGGCTCTCTTATAAGGTCATACTGCAATAAGAAATTGCTCTGGAACAAGAGAGGATTCAGAAGAGCGTTCTATAATCCCACAAGACAGCAGAGTTGCAAGTCCATACGTTCTGTCTACCATCCCATAGTTTTCACCAGGACCCTTACAGAATAAGCAAACAAAAACACTAATACCACCAACATACCAAAGAGCAAAAATCTGAACTTGTTCTCCTATATACAGTATATGCGAATTGTAACTGCAGGTGCAATGGCACCACATAGCAGGGTGGAATCGTAATGGCAAAACAATAGCTATGTTGCCATAAGAACAAACACTTCCGGGAACTTGTAGGGTACAACAAGGAAAGAAGCAGAAACAACCTCTTTTGGAGCTGCAGGTCAGTTTCAGAGAAAAAGGGAGATGCTTAAGGTAAATGATTTGAAAGGAGTCTCCTAGTTGTCTGTGCCTTTTCTCTTAAAGAGTACATCCAGTGGTCAGGCCCATTTCTGGTATTTCCAGGCCCTGCTAAATCTCTGGGCTGCTAGCTTTTGATCGCACTGCAGGAAATGGGGAGAGGGGGAAAGGGAGAGAACTGCAGCTAAACGTATGGCTTACATCCCTATCTAGACATCCAAATTGATTATTTCTTCAGCTTCCTTGGCAACTTTGAGGGTTGTGAGAGATTCAGAGAAAGTGAGTAGTTTAGATTATAAGCACCTCTGAAGCATTTTGTGTTTGTCATCTTGTTTATGGGCTATATGACAAGATAAACCCAGCAGGCTTAAGATGGATGCTACCTTTTCATCTGAAGCAGGCAACACATGAGGAAGCGATGCTAAAGTTGCCAGACTTTCAGTCATTCACACTCACATTTTAAGACAAGATCTTACACTGTTGCAGCTGCAACACACAGGGACTATGGATATGTCCCCTTGCATGTGTGTCTGCAAGATATCTTTTGCATACTTAGTATGTGGAGGCCATGGTCAGGTAGATGAGGTTAAATCTGGAAAAGACGGAAGTGATGTTCGTGGATTCGTGTTTTTTCATCTGAGCAGTTGTGGAGCCTGGGAAGCTCTTAGATCTGCCTTCCCAAATAGGTAGCAGCAGTGGTCAATAATGCCTTTTCCCAAAAGTATCCAATATGAAGGCCTTGCTCCATTGTAGAGAGGACAGATCCTTATCCCTGAACTATGCTTTTGTAACTTCAAGCATAGATTACTGCAGAATGCTCTATATGGGGCTGCCCCTGAAGTCAACTTTTATGCTGCAGCTATGGCCTGCTTCTTGATGAATATTATGAGACAGGAACATGTTTGGTTGATTGCTAGTTTGTTTCCAGATTGAAGTTAAGGTACAGTTGGTTACCTTTCAAATACTCCCTAGACTTGGGTCCATATACCAAAAGGGCTACAACTCTCTATACAAGCCCCCTCGGCAGCTGCAGTTAGCAGGTCATGCCCTGTGCTAAGAACTTTCCATTAAGGGAAGTGAGAATGTCAACCACAAAGACCAGGGCCTTTTACTGCTGTTGCTCCATGCTCTGGAATGCCCTCCTAGAGGAGGTGAGAAGCTGCTCTTTCTTGGGAGCATCTTCTCCCAAAAGCAATGTAAGATGCTTTCATTCTACAAGGCTCTTGAGAACTGCTGCACAGCAGATTGTTTTGAGTTTTTGTTCCTGCATGCTCAGTTGCTTATGTTAGACATCTTGCTGCTTTTGATATTATTATTGAATTTTTCTGTTACTTTAATATTTTAAATTTGTGAGCACTCTTGTCAAACTATGAAAATGCAGTATAAGCATGAATAAATATCCTTGATGGTATTCAGTCATATATTTGCCATACGGTATTCGTGGAGTCCACAGTGGTGACAAGAACAAAGCCTCTCAAGATATACTGCTTAGTGAAAAGAATGCTGAATACAGGATAGAAGACTTAACCCAATCCTATCCAGCACCTGATGTATCCTGCGCGATATCTGAGAAGGCTAGAGATCTCTTTGGAATAAGGCAGTGGTTTTCAAACTCTCATGGAGAGTTTGAGCCACTGCAAGTGCTTGCGGGGGCGAGGGGAAGGCAGCAGTGCGACCCCCAGGATCACATCGCTCAGGGGGCTGCAGGGGCTTGGGTGCACTTACCCAAGCCTCCTGCAGTGTCCCGGGGGTGCGGGGAGCCCGGTGCGATCTTCAGCAGGGCTCCCTGCAGCAGTGAAAGTGAAGCGATTGTGCTCCACTTAGCGGAGGCGGGGCGCGATTGCTCCGCTTTCACTTCCACTGCTGCGGGGAGCCCTGCTGAAGATCGCACCGGGCTCCCCGCACCCCCGGGATGCTGCAGGAGGCTTGGGTAAGTGCACCCAAGCCCCTGCAGCCCCCTGAGCGGCGCAATCCTGGGGACTGTGCCACTGCCTCCTCCCTGCCTCCAGGTTGCCCCCAACCCTTAAGGGGCAGAGGCCAGGGCCCACAAGCTGGGGCATCACGATGCCCGTTTGAAAAGCCCTGGAATAAGGGGACATTTGTCCCCTTACCCTGAGTAAAGCCCCAGCCTGCTCAATGGGGCTTCTTGGAGCTGTACCAGCTATTTAGCTGATGTAGACTTGAGAAGCCCCGTGTCGGGTTTTGAGCCTGGGATTCCACCCTCCACCACCCATTCCACTTCTGTGTCTATCCCATCCCTGTTCCACCCTCCCGACACCTTCTCCATGCCACTTGGCACTTACCTTGTCTCCGCTGGTGGCTTGGGGTCTGACTGCGGCATTGATGGGGTGGTGCAGGCCTCCCTGCCAGCGCCACTTACACCCTGGGTGCAGCAAACATGCTTTATGGCATGTTTGCTACACCTAGCACTGGTGCTGTGGGCACAGCACTGGTACTCGGGCAGTGCTGGATTAGGCTGCCCAATGCCTGGCTCTTTCGTGATCTCAATTACCTTGGGCAACATATATACCTTTGCCCTTGCCACATGCAAAATGGAGGTAATAATTCTCTTTCCTTTGGGGCAGGAGGAGGAAGCACAAAATACTTTATTGCCATATACTACTGAAAGGAGGTTCCTCTTATGAAAGATTTGCAAGTATGGAAATAGTAAGCATTTATCCATTAGCAGGCTTCTTTCTGTATTCAACAGGAAATACAAACAACTCTGCATAGTTCTAGAAATCTGAGAAGGGCTCCTCTCCTTATGATTAACTAAAAAACTAAAAACAGCGAGGGGCAGGGGGAAGTTGTATTCCTTTGGATTCCACTGAGTCTTTAGCAAAGGGTGATGAAACTGCTGTCTTTTGCTACCTTCTCAAATAATTGTTTAAGAGCACTGCCTTCCTCTGTAACTAGAACAGTGGTTTTCAACCTTTTTCATCTTGTGGCACACTGACGAGACACTAAAATTGTCAAGGCACACGATCAGGTTTTTGACAATTGACAAGGCACACCATGCTGCCAGTGGGGGCTCACATCCCCATTGGCCCTACTAATAAATGATCTTCCCCCAAATTCCTGTGGCACACTAGTGTGCCACGGCACAGTGGTTGAAAATGGCTGAACTAGAACGTGCTGGATTCTCAGTGGCTTTCTGTTCATTATATCTTGGTCTTCACTGGCAACTTTATCCCTTGAAAATGGAATATATATATAGGTTTTAAGCCCCTGCTGAAAAGACTGTAAAGAGAGAGCTGTTCTCAATCCCAGGGGGAGGGAGTTCCACAGACGGGGAGCCACCACCAAGAAGTCCCTCTTTCTTGCCACCATCCCCCTTACCTCTGCTAGTGGTGGCACAGTCAGAAAGGCCCCCTCTGATGACCTGAGTGGAAATGTTGGATTGTATGGAAGGAGACAATCCCTCAAATACCCTGGACCCGAGCCGTATAGGGCTTTAAAAGTCAAAAACTAGCACTTTGAATTCAGCCTGGAAATAAACTGGCAGCCAGTGTAGCTGCCAAACTCAGCGGCCCAACTGAGTCGAACTGACGAGCCCCGGCAACCACATGGGCCGCCGCGTTCTGCACCAGTTGCAGTTTCCGGACCAGAGGCAGCCCCGCGTAAAGCGCGTTGCAGTAATCTAATCTGGATGTCACTAGGGCGTGGGTCACTAGTGGTGTTCTGAGTGGTGTTCGAGACTATGTTCTAGACTCATAGTTCTAGACTATGACTGATAGACTATTGATTGATAAAAATGACTGATAAGAAAATCATTACGTAAAGAGGTAGGAGCAGAATGCCCTCTGGCCACTTGATGGTGACTGCAGAAATGCCCTCAGACATTACTGTGTGGAATCTCTTGCCACTAGAGGGTACCTGTGTGCAAAGAACCAGAGCAGCACAGTGTTCCTCCAACTTCAAAGGATTGCAGCAGACAAAATGAACCAGTTACCAGAGGGATGTTTAGAGGATGAGCTTTCATCCCATCCCATGATAAGCAAAAAGAACTGTTGTGACAGCAATCCTCTGCATACAAATCTATGTCATTCATAACTACATAAATATATGGAAGGCAGTGTAATTCTAATACTGGGAAAACAACATAATTAAGAGCAACATAGCTTGTGAGTGTAATACGTATATTTAGAGACAAGGTGATGCTTATTAAAGTAGTCCTGAGATTTCTACTGTTTTCCAAAGGAGGAATCATCATAACATTATTGGCTAATGTTTACATCTCAAATTCCTTTTATTTATATATATATATAAAAACCTTTCCACAATATGCTAGAGGGGTGAGAATGATCTGTCTCTGATGTCTTTTAGGGCCTTTCCAAGTAATTGCTTTTGCCTGTAATAAATTTTATGTGCAATTATGAGTTACTCATTTGTCACTGAACTCCAGATGCCTTCTTCAAGATTATGCTCTCTGCTGCAGGGATATTTGCATTTTCCCAGCACTCAAGTAGCAATATTTCTGGAGTGTGTAAATGCAACTTTCCCTATTCAGCTAGCACACTCATTGCAATGATGAGCACTGTATGGAGTACATATACCACCGATCGAACAGAACTTTGAAATTCACCTGTGATGAGTGGTGGTTTCCTTTACCTCCATGATCATGCTATTTTGCAAACATTTTTCCTTATTATTAATGTTATAGGGGAAGCGCTGTTGCTGTGCAATTCAAATATGTGAACATTCAGAGCACATTCAGAGCACTGCTGCTTTCATTGTTGGGTGAGGCTGTGGGCAGTCCATTCTCCACCTCTCTTGTGATCCATGGGGAAGTGCTCCCAAGCAAGCACTCCCTCACAAACTACCAGAGGGCAGAGAATGGACCACCCACAGCTGCAGCTGATACTTCAGAGCTGGCTGCAGGCAGTCCCTCTCTGCTGGTCTGTGGGGGGAGGGATCATTCAGCGAGACACTGAAAGTGATCAAAAGTGATTTTTTCTCCCTGAGACCTTGTGGACCGCTTCTCAGGATCTCATGGACCACCTGTGGTTCATGAACCATAGGTTGGGAACCAGTGATTCAAAGCAACTGTTCAAAAATTAGAAGACATCAGGAGGACTGTGCTCTCCAGCAATTTCTTGCCATGAACACATTATTATTAAGAATATTTATTTGCAACAGAATACCGCAGATGCTCGCCTATAAGTTGACCCCACAGATAAGTCAAGGGCAGGTTTTGAGCCAACAATCATGGAATTTTCTATAACCCTAGGATAAGTCGGGGGTTAAACTTAGGGGGGTGTCTGACTATAATTTTGTCTGATTTTACCCAAGGCCAGATCCTGAAAAATAACCTACTACTAATTGTTACCTAGGAACTGTAGTCTCTAATTTATTAAAAACATAGTAAAAGAGCATAAGATACATTTTTATTCTTTTTAAAATTCTGGTCTTCACCACCTTTTTGTAAACACTATCAGAGTTAGTGCACTGTAAACAACATACCAGTAAAACAGTGGTTCCCAACCTGGGAACTGAGAGTGTGCAATTCAAATCACAGCAGAGAGATGAGATATTTGCAAACCTTTTTACTCAGAAGTAGACCCACTGCTTTCCATGGGTATTATTCTTAAGTAAGGGTGCACTGAATTGTAGCCTGGGAAGGAGGGTCCCATCTTGATGTTTCACAAAACAGACCTGCTTTGCAGGCATTTGCAAAGCAGAACCAGGCTGCAGCAGAAGGACGGAGAATAAAAGTTTAACTTTGGCTGGAATGTCCCTCAAAAGTAACTACAGCAACTAAGGAGGTGCCTGCCTGAGCTGAAAGGCTCTGCCCTCTGACTGACCCAGAGATAAGGCGAAGTGATAATTTGAGCTTGAATACTTGGCAAAAATTTCATGTACTATACTATCTACGGTAGTTCACAAAGGGCACAATCCTAACCCCTTATGTCAGTGCTTTCCAGCACTGGCACAGTGGTGCCAATGGGACATGTGCTGCATCCTGCAGTTGGGTGCAACTCACGGAGGCCTCCTCAAAGTAAGGGAATGTTTGTTCCCTTACCTCAGAGATGCATTGTCTCTGGTTAGGGTTAGGATTGCGCCCAAAGTGGGTGTACATAGCAAAACAAACAACCCAAAAGAGCTCACAATCTAAATGGGTGCAGAAGTAATAACAGCAAACAGCCACTGGAAAAAATGCCATGCTAGGGCGAACACGGACAGTTGCTCTTCTGCCACATAGAAGAAGAGCACCATTTGAAAAAGTGCTTCTTTGTTCAGGGGTCATGAAGCTCGCTTTGGCTGAGTCAGGCCATTAGTTCACATCTCTCAGCACTGTCAGCTCTAAATGGGAGCAGCTCTCCAGGATTTCAGGCAGTGGTCTTTTCCAGTCCTAATCGAAGATGCAAAGGATTGAGCCTGGGACCTTCTGCATCCAAAAGACGTGCTCTATCACTGTGCCACAATCCCTTCGCAATGTTGTGGCCCTTTTGCTTTTAAAACATTTTTGATTTTAAAGAAGCAAAAAGGGTCTAACAGTATTATGGTTATTCAAATCAATGTGTCTTCACACCCAAGATGGAAAGGCAGGATAACTTTGTATTGCACTAGGGTGATTATATCATGGAAAGAAAACTGTGTGCACATGTGTACACTTGCTTTTAATACTAGTTGGATATCTTTCCTTTACACCTATTCAGTTGCTAAGATCTTCACTGCAAGTGTGGTTCACCATGAGCAGAGATATATAGCTACCCACTTCATCCTTTCACAGGTGAAAATGGATAGCTACCAGTGAAAGGGCCTTCTCCCTAGTGGCGCCTTGGCTAGACATCCCTCCCTCTATCTACTTGGCATTAAACCTAACTATTTATTTAGACCCCAGGGAAAAAAGCTTTTGTTTTGTTTAGTGTTTAATGGCTTCTAATGAGACTACTTTTACTGTTGCTAGCAAAATTTAACTGTGTTAGCTTTTATTGTGTTATTTATGGTTTATTATGGTGTTGTAAGTCACTTCAGAAACTGAAGCTTAAAATGTTTTTACCTGCTTTTAGAAACATATACATATGTACGTGTGTTGTCCTGCACTTGAGTGGTATACTTTTTAAAAAAATAATTGCAAGACACAGAATATAAATGTTAATACATAAAATAAAATACTTTAATAGTACAATGGTACAAAGAAAAACAAAGATTGGGAAGTTATAATAAAAAGGGGGTGGCAGAAAAGCACCAGGCACCTGTTTTGCTTCAGGTGGAATGTGCCCTCTTTCCCCACTCACAACACCATCTAACACCATTTAACTAACCTGTGAGGCCATGGAAGGTACAACCTCTAATGCCACCTGATTCTGTCTTGGGCCAGCTGCCTCTGTGATAAAGAAACCTCCCAAATTCTTACCACACTCTTCATGTGCTGCCATGAAACCTGGAAGAGTGTGACTTATGCGTGACTCCAAGACAGCACAAGAGGAGTGCAGCAAGTAGGGGAATGGTCTGCTTTGTGTTCAAGTGAGTGTGAAGAAGAATCTGCTTCACACACAGTTCAACAGGAAGCAAATAATTTTTGGATTGAGGGGGGCAGTGGTGGTTGGAGGGAGGCAGCAGCAGCAGCAGCAGCAGCAGCAGCAGACTTGGGGTGAAAGGCACCCTGAGTCCGCCATCCCCTTGGACCCTCCACAAGGAAGCTGCTTCTAGTTGCTGCCTGAACGGTCTGGCCCTGGGTGAGGCAAATGAAGCAGAGAAAGGAAAGAGAAAGTAAAGACATCAGGCATCTGCTCTGCTTCTCTGATGTTATTGTTGCTTTTAATTTGTATATTATTAGTGACCTTGATATACTCTTGAATGGAAAGGGGAAATGCAGGTCATCCATTTGAGAAATAAATTTTTTCATACTCATTCTGAATCCTGTCCTTGGGAACATAAAAGAGTACTATTCAGAGCCAAATGGGTATTAATCTTGGCTTTTAATTGTCTTCCTATTTACTGTATATGATTTGGCTTAATTGCTTGAGCCATCTCAATCACCAGCTGAATGGTTCACCTTGCTTGAGGATTCTGACAAAGTATTATCTGAATTATGAAAGATAATTTGGATAAAAGAGCACTTTACCAATGCATATTACTTCGCTTGTATCTGCCTGCTTCCTGGAATGTGAGACTAATCAAGGCAGATGCGTGTATGTCTGATACCTGGAGCATGCTCTCTGGTACAAGGGAAACTGAGGCAAGACTGGTGCCTTAAGTGCTGGAGTTTCCCCCAAGAGTTGTTGCTTGCTGTCTAAAGCAGTGGTTCTCAAACTGGTGGGTTGCGACCCACCGGTTCATGTAACACTTCCCCCATCCCTTTAAGAAGCAGGGAAAGGGGAGGGAGATAGCGACGCAATCTCCAGGATCGTGTGGCTAAGGGGGGGCAAGGGGGTGCTTTCCACTTATGAACGATTTAGGTTTGCAGCAGGCTGCAGGAGGTGTGGGGAGCCCTGCACACCCCTCCACAGCGCTCCCCAACTCTTGGAATCTTCAGTAAAAGTAGGTGCAAAGCACTTCCGTTTTGCAGGAGTTGCTTCATGCCCACTTTTATTGCAGATTCCAAGTTGGGGAGCGCTGCAGAGGGCTGTGCAGAGCTTCCTGTGATCCTGGGGATGGCGTCGCTGCCTTTGCCCGTTCCCTGCAAGAACTTACTGAGGGAGTAAAGCTCCTTCAAAATTTAAGAAACGCTGGTCTAAAGGATTCAAGGTTACTAATTCCAACATCTAGAGAAGTGCAGGCGCGTGCACTCATGCATGCGTGTGTATGCATATTTATATATGTTCTATATAAAGAATACTTAAATACTGCTTTTCAATAAAAGTTTTCAAAGTAAGAAAGACAGAGAGAAACACAAAAGACACAACTAGCAGCGGCCATTTGTGCTGGTTTCAAGGGCTGCTTGAGTAGCAGAGAACTTTGCCACTGGTATCTTTGGGGACGTCATAAAATCTACTGCAGCTCTTTGACCCCAAAAAGGCAAAATTCAAGGTGGCAATGGTATTCTCATGGCACCATGACAATGCAGGCCCTTCAATGGATCACTAGAACTCCAATAACCCAATCCTATCCATACACTCCACCGCCGATGCAGCAGCACTAAAATGGCGCTGCATCCAGTGGGTGAAGGGGCAGTTGCAGAGGTCTTCTCTGCATAAGGGAACATTTTATCCCTTATCCAGGAATAAGCCTCTGTGGTGCAGGGGCTGGGGGGGGGTCTACTCGGATCTGCACTAGCTAAATAGCTGGTGCAGGTCCACATGGAAATATGCTGCAGAATTGGATGCAGAAGGGGGGACGGGATATCAGCAGGCATGATCTGCCCCGCCTCCATTGCTGCTACAGAACAGCCTGTTTCACCCTCCCCACCCTTCCTGCCTCTCCTACTGCCTTATCTGCACTGGTGAGCGGCAGGAGAAGCAATGGTGTGGCAGGAAGACACAGGCCTTCCTGCCAGTGCTCACAGCACACTAACTAGCACGCACCTGGTGCTGACTGCTTTATGGTAGTCAGTGCCAGTGCAGATGGCACACCATCAGCACCAGCACTTATGCAGGCAGCACATGTAAGACTGGAGGCCAACACTCCTATAAGGGAATACACAAAGTTGGATGTAGAAAATTCACTGCACAAAGCTAACTTTAAAAAAGGATTCAGCTTATCTTCTTAACATAAGGACTAGCAGTTCTACATGAGGTATAGTGATTTATAGGCAATGTGCATCAACAACTGGAATTTTCTATAACTGTTCTCAGCAGGATGGCTTCTAAAGTCAGAGATGGATCTCTACGGAACAGCTCTCTGTATACATTTCAATAAAGAATCTTGGCATCACAAGCAGCTGCATTCCAAATACATACCTTTTTCGAATTTTAAAAAAATCATTGCTGGAATGCAGTCAGTGCCTAGCTGGCATTTTGATGTGTTTAGAAATGTGCACACAAGACACAATGCAACAGCATCCCAGAGATGTGCAGTTGATCTTTTATATCCTGATCCTCTTGGCTGATGAATGAGGCATGTCTCTGTTTTAATTTCCAGGCAGCAGTGGGAGGGCTGTATTACCTCATTCTTCATTAATTCCTAAAAATGCCCTTTCCAAGTGATACTCCTCTTCTGCCAAGCATTGCTCACAGTAACACATGACAAAAGAAGAATATTGAGGATACAGGGAGCTTAATTTACCAAGCCAAAGGGACCTCAAAATAGTGCTGCAGTTCCACTAATTATTTTTCATAAAAGACCTGGTTTCCCTTGAAGCATAACTCTCTTTCTCTCTCTTTCAGACTATAGAGGCACAACAGATGTCAATCCTAGAGGCAAGAAGACTGGGAGTCACCATCTGACTGTTGCTGAAGCCCCCTAAAGTCTCCAGATCAGACAGACATTTAGGTTTTAAGCAGATTCTTATTTAGGCCAAATGTTCCACGTTGTGAAGCTTCCCTAGAAATTCCCCCACCTCACAAACAAGAGGAAAGAGCTTTAAGTTAAGGTTTAAACCATTTTTTGATATACTATTTAGGCTGCAATCCTATCATTACTTTACTGGGAGTAAGTCCCATTGAACAGAATAGGACTTACTTCTGAGTAGACCTGCTTAGGATTGTGCCCTTAATCATCAAAATAAATCCTTAGTCAGTACCTCCCTTATAGAATTCCTTCTCTCTGTCCTGCTTCCCCTTGACCAGCTTTTCACATATCTAGTTAGAATGTCAATGGGCCAGACCTGCTATTTTGGGGGTCCAGAGGGGCTGCTTGGAGATGGGATATAAAGGGCTGTGTTGGCTAAACCCCTTAAAATGCCAGTGTGCCAACAGAATAAAACAGTCTGGTATGAAATGGCATAAGTTTACCCTTGCTCATTTCAGTGGGCTGACTGAAAATTTCACATGGTTTCTTAGGCTTGAAACATGGTTTCCACATTCTTGAAGTTCCAGAAGACCACACCACTTAGTTAGCCTTGAAGTGCCCCAGCTATTGCCCACCAAATGAACAAAAATGAGGCTAGGTCAAGTGCTGTGCTCCCTTAGTAGGTGCACTTTGCTAGCTGCCCCAAGACAGCCTGAAAAAATGGCCCTTTTTCCAGCACCCTGTTCCATTGAGATAGGAGAGTGTGATAGATGTGGTAAGTTTGGCAAATGGGCACAAATCACATTTATCAGAGGATAACTGTGGTTTTGCATAAGGCATCATGCAGTGAAACACGGACGTAGTTGTGCACCTCCTCATCCACTTTTAGCTGTATCCTGTAGTGTGCAATACCACTCTGAGAATGCATTTCTTGGAGAAAGGGCAAAGATTTAAAATGCTCCAGAGAACTCAACAGGTGTGCCAGGCTGCTGATGATTTGGAGCTATCTATCTGCATACTCTTGACAGACTGGTGCTGTCTGAGCATTATCAGTATTGAATATCCATAGTGGTTCCATTAAGCTGCTCTGATGCTCGGTGTATCAAACGGGAAACCCCTTCAACCTCAATCTTGCTTATTCTAGCCCTGTCAATCTGCCAGCAAAATGGGGAACACATCATAGTAATGCATTCATTCTGCACAACCTCTCTACTGCCTCCCAATAATGAGAGGAAGTATTTGAGGAAGACCTCTAGTTAAGAGAAGCCTGAATCGCAAACATCATTACCTGTGTTCTGGTAATCACTGCAGTCACATTCCAGTCCTTATCAACTAGTGAATATTAATAATTCACAAAAGCGCCTAAGAAGATTACATCAGCTTTCTCACACATACCACATATACAGTGTCCTGTTGTGCCAACCATCTG
The DNA here is from genome assembly GCF_035046505.1 of Tiliqua scincoides. Lineage (NCBI taxonomy): Eukaryota > Metazoa > Chordata > Lepidosauria > Squamata > Scincidae > Tiliqua > Tiliqua scincoides. The sequence goes on from NC_089822.1 coordinate 150,250,423, forward strand.
TCCCTGTTTCAAAGTCTGAAGCAACAGAGAAAGATTTCAAGTCCCAGCCCACCACAGGTTCCTGCAGGCCAAGAGCTGAGTGAATGTTTCACCATAGGTGAAAACAAGGCTCACAAAGTTTTACAGCCATTTAACAGCCAAACGAGGAAACCCACATTTCATTTTACAACACTTATTTTCACTGTGTACTGTTTTCACAAAATGAACATGTCACAAATTGTTGCAGTGAGAAACAGTGTAAAAAAAGTGACATTCAAGCATTCTAAAATACCATCTTGAACTGTACAAGAATGCTGGACTGATGATGGAGCTGTATGCAGACCCTGGATTTCATTACCCTGTCATGAAAGCATTCACGCAATAAGATTTTTCTCTGCATATCTTGAAGAACCTTCCCCAGTCTGTGAACTAGCACCCAAAAGCAGCACATAAGCAAAATGCAGAATCTCCTCCCTTCATCTTTCCCCACCTGAAATGGAGGCCCACTTGGACAGAATTTTACACACCCATCATTTCGAAGTCCACATTGTTCATTACAGACAGGCAATACAAGGCAAGAAATGGGATGGGCTAAGCTTGCCTTCTAAGAACAAATAGTGCTGACCTAAGAGATGTCAGAAGGAATGCCAAAAACTTTAAAAACAAACAGATGAGAAGGACCACCCCTCCCAAGCTGATCATAGGTAAGAGGAAAGAGAGCACTCACCTCCCTGTTTACTTCTGTCAAGATAGATTGAAACCCTTCGGGCCAGACCTGTGAGAAGACAGGGATTAAGGGGTTGATGCTAAGGGTAAGTTGGTCAGCCAAAGCAAAACAAATCTTAAAAAGGATTAGAAAAGGCAACCCAAAAAGAACAGAAAAGAACACAGTTAGAGAGAAGCAGTAGCAACAGAGGCCTCAATTCAAGGGGAAAACAGGCAGAGGAGCTTGAACAAAGCAGCCACCCTAGGGAGCCATTAACCAGTGGCATAAAAACAAGATTTGGTTTTTTGTTTTTGTTTTGGTATATTTTCTCTTGGCCCCTTTCCTGCACCTATAACAAAAGGCATCTCATTGTCAAGGTGGAATGAGAAATGAACAGTGTTCTAAATCAGTGGTACTCAAAGTGGTGTCCATGGATCAGTGCTGGTCCATGAGCCATCGGTTGCTGGTATGGGGTGAATTACCAGGAAAGAAAGAAATAATAGTAAAAATATGGCACAGATGAAATACTGGCCCCTGGCATATTGGGGGGGAAAAATGCCAGTCTGCCACATCAGATAATTTGAGATGCACTGCTGTAAATGACCCTTAGCATAAAGAATCTGCACAGAGAAAGCCAAACACAAATCAGCAAACAACATATTTAGGTACCACACTCTGAGCCATTGGCTTGACTGTGGAGCAATATAATGCGCTTCAGCACAACACACTTCAATGGTTTGCTAATGAGCACTCCCATAAGAGAGGGAGGACAATTTACAAAGGCTCTGCTCAAACAACTGCTTAAGTGGGGGAAATTAGTTCTACAAGGGAATTCATTTGAAGTCATCAGAAAGAAAGCTGGATAATGAGAGAAGCTGCAGGGTGGCAGCAGCAGCACAGCTGTAAGGATGTGGAATTTTAAGTATACACTGAGATCAGCTGCCCTTGGCTTGTTCACAGCACTCCATGTTTTCCAGGAAAAGAACATGCTTGCTCTTGGCCATGGCAGGTCATGTAGAGACTTGCCCATGCATATATTGAAGAGGGGTTGTAGCTCAGTGCCGGACAAATCTTTGTACACAGAAGGCTCCAGATTGAATCCCATTCTCTGGCATTTCCAGGCAAGAATAGGAACGCCTCCTGGCTGTTACTCCCAAGAGTCTCTGCTGGTCAATGTGGATAACACTGAACTAGATGGACCAATGGTTCAGTGTAAGGCAACTTCACCTGTCCACAAGTGCAGCAAAGTTCACCTTTTAAAAATGTGGAATAAACCTAATGAAGTACGAATGGATGGGAACAGAACACACAAACATGTTTGAAATGGTCCATTTTCTCTATAACAAGAGATCACTTGCTCTGTGAAATAGTCTCATAGTATCCAGTACTGATCACAGCCACCTAGAATACTTGGCTAGGTTATACTGTCTGTATGACCCAGAAAAAGATATTCCTTAGGTTCTTGCTCTTCCTGTCTCTCCCAAATCTGCTTGGGGAAAGGTATGACACAAAATGCAATCTTGGTAACAGGCACTGCCAAGTCTGGTTTTGAGTTAGGAGCTTGCACTATGCTTCCTATGAAACCACTTGTCTTAAAAATCCTATGTATATAGGAATCAGACCCTGTGGAATCTACATGAAAATGCCCTTCACAGAAGATTTTGAGGGGGAAAAAATGATTGCAATAACAAAACCTGCTCCAGTTAGAACAGGGATGTCAGACATATGGGCTGTGGGCCAGATGCGTCCCCCAGAAGCTATTTATTTGGCCTCCATGATAATTGTGCTGTCCCAGGACTGCTTCTTTCATCAGCACTGCTTCTGCTGAGGCTCTGGTTATTGGGCAACTCTCAGCCTAACCTACCTCACTGTATTATTGCTCACTGTAGATAAAAAAATTGGCTGGGAAAGGGCCATATATGCTGTAGTTCTTCAGAAGAAGGGTGTGATAGAAATACAATAATTGGTGGGGAAAGGGTTATTTGTCTATCATTCTTATAAGATGGCCACTTTTATATTTTGAAAAATGTAAAACGCTGATCTAATTTGCTCAATTGTACTAAAACTTAAGAGAAATCAAAAATTATGTACAAAACTCTAAAAGAGACTCACCCCATGAAGAATGCAGATGAACAACAGATTTGCATAGCATCTGGTCATCTCTGATGTCGTACAGGCCAAGGGAGTGCACAAGAGTAGACTAGTTCAGTCAACATGCAGCAACCAGAATGCCCAAGTATTGGGTTTACTGCAATGTCAATTTTGGCATGTTGCCCATCTTTACATGCGCAGCGCACACACTTTTCTGGTGAAGATATTTTTTATTTGCAGAATTTAATGCTATATTGATGTTTTCATCACAGACAATGTAGGTTAGATGGGAGTTAAATCAACACTAGCTCAGCACTGACCTGAAGCTAACTCAAAGTACACAACCCCTGTGGTTCCTCTTGATTCCCAATCGCTCACAAAAGTCCTTTCCTTCAATATCAGTTCTAATTTTCACAGTTCAAAATGTTAGACTATGAGCAACATGAGATTTGCTCTTGTTTTTCTTGGACTTCATTCTGTAGTTGGACAATGATTCTGATTGTGGACAATACAGTATAAGCCAGACAAAGGCATAACCAATGCTAAGGGGGGAAGGGGAGAAAAACCCTGTTCTCTCTTGTAATATGTAGTTAGTACAGAGCTAAAGCCTTTGGGCTCCCTTTATAAAGACGTCATGAACATTTTGCAGGAGCAAAAGAACTACACACAGTATTATAAGATTCTTTCCTTCCAGCCCTCTTAATCTAGCCCAGCCTGTTCTTCACAAATGAGAAAGCTTGTACAGAGAGGTCATGTCCACTCCTTAAGAGTGTCCTCTGCTCCTGCTGTTCACTCAATCCCCTTGTGAGGTCATTGACCCATTTTTCATCAAGATGATTACATCACCAACAGGGGATTAGGAGGTGCTGAAGGAAGATGGAGGAAAAACAATCAACAGCTGAGGCTGCTGAAATGCAGATATAATTCCTCTGGCCATGTAAGGAGAAGAGCATAACACAAGAAATTGAGGCCATGAGTGTAATGGTCTCAGAGAGACACAAGGCATATTACAACCCTGTGCTGAACTGTACCTGCAGTCTCCATAGCAAAGGCTGGCACTTCTACTGAGAATCTCATTTCTGTAGAGGACTCATTTAATTCACCCTGCATCTTTGCAGTGAGTGAATTTCTGTCTGAGAATAACTAACCCTATCATTCCCACAGCATAGTGCAACACTAACAGAAATTTTAGATTTAACAGAGCTCTGAATGGTTCTGTCAAAGACGCATACCTCACCTCCATCAAAGCGCCTATTGACCTAAATGGTGAAAATATTTGCTGGCTGGAAATCAAGGCCATGGTGCAAAGGTTCAAATCAGAGATGACCGTCATAAAGCAACCTTTGCACCTCATCTGTTGAAAAGTAATTGCATTCCTTTTTTCTGTTTGCTGATGCTGTAAAGAGGGCTGAAAAGGATATGATTAAGATCAGCTAAAATGTTTCTGCTTTGTAGCAGTTAATAGTGGCACCACTCCCTCTGTCAGAGTAGCAAGATCTGTATTCCCATGAGATAAGCAATTAATGTCTATTACTCAGACTGGACTATATCTGCAAGGCAGTTTTTCTTAGCTATGTTTTCTGCCAACAGGCTGGTCTGCTTTGCCTGGCGTGGATTTAATCTTTTATTATCTTCTCTTTGTTTTCTCATGACACATGTACGTTTACTTTTTTATGACCCTTGAGTATGCCCAGATATGTTGGACTAATAGGTTCCAACTCTTCTGAACTGAGGAAGCAAGCAGCAGACACATCAAGGAAAGGATACAACTGGATCTGATCAGCACACACCAGCCTCTGCACTAGAGCAAATGCTGCAATACTGTCTTGAACACATCTTACTAGTTTGCATCGGTGAAATGTAATTCCCCTTAAGTTTAGTCAGCATGAAAAGAAGAACCTCTTTAATGTTCCAATCCTATTCCCCCCACTTGTGCAGTCATGCCAAAAACGGGTGCAGTATATCCAACAGGGGAAGGGGTGGATCGGAAGGCTTCTGAGGTGAAAGGGGATTTAAATCTCCTTATACCTCCATAAGCCTTCCATTCCACAAGATTTTGCTAATACAAGCCTGAGCAGAGAAAGAGGATGGGGAGGCTGCAGAAAAGGGGGACAGGATCTGGTGTGTGCCATCGCCACAGGATCTGCCGCTCTCATGGCCTCCCCTCCTAGTCCTCCCTCCTGACTTTACCGTCATCTTCACTGATTGGCACATGGCTGGGGATCCACTGGCACGGGTGGGAAGGCTACAGACCTCCCACCAGCATCCTGGCAGCATGCTACCCAGTGCACTGCCTAAGCACTTTTTACGGCCGGTGCCAACTGCTTTATGGCAGTCAGTGCCAGGGGAACCAGCACTCCATTGCTACCTTTTTCCAATAAAATTGAGCTGTAGGAGTCTAGATAAAGAGTTTAGCTAGACTTCTGCAAGTGGCGGCTCTCAGAACAGACAATAAAAGACTTCCCAGCTGCTAAGTCACCAATCTAGAGTGGAACTAAGGATGTTATAGTACAGCAACACACTTAAGTTGTCCATAACATAAGCAGGGAGCAGTTTTCAGCCTGCTACAAACTTTTCAAAGATTAGAAAACTACCCTTTTGTTTTATCAAAGGCTTATGAGACAACTGTTTATCTTCTTGCATGTAGAGATTAGAAGCCTTTCAGTTGTGACCACAGCAAACCATCACTTGCTGCTTTGACTCCTGGCAAACTATGGGTTCTGAAAACAATTTTCTGAACTTGGTTTGCAATTCTGGTTGCTGCTAACTACAGTTCAGACTCTGTGCAGGAAGGAAGGAAGGATCGCTTCTCAGCCTTTTGGCTAAGATCAAGTGTAGGAAGGAAGGAATGCACAAGCCTGAGACTCATGCGTACCTGCTTGTCCCAACAAAATCACAGAGATGAGGTATTTCTTGTTACAAACTTTGTGCATTTTGTGCAGCTAATGTGACAGAGGATTTATTCCACTATATTTTCCCCTTCCTATTATACTTCAAGGCTTGATCTCTGATTTTATGGCCAGAATGGAATCCTATAACACTTATAATTACTCCTTTTAAACTAACTATTTTACTTAGTAATATGTTGCCAGAGATAGCTATAGCCAGGGATCCCAAACGGTGTGCAGTGGTGCCTCAGGGTTCCATGGTGAATTCACAAGGGCATAGAAGGATGTTCCTGATGACCTCTTCTTTCTTGCTCTTCTGGGTGCTGACATCTTGGATCTCACAGGATCTTACGAGAATCACGTGACATCTCATGTGATCCAGATGGCGGTGCTCAAGACAAAAAACAGGCTGCCATGAAAGAAGGGAGCCATGACCAGGCTATATTATCTCTTGTAATGGTGACATTAAAAATGTATTTTAAAAACTCTACTACAGTGTTTCTCAAACTGTGGGTTGGGACTCACTAGGTGGGTAGTGAGCCAATTTCAGGAGGGTCCCCATTCATTTCAATATTTTATTTTTAATATATTAAGACTTGATGCTACCATGGTATGTGACTGCATTTGTGGAAATGTTGCAGCTCTGTACTTTTAAAAGGCCACTATGTATATGCTTTTAACAATAATAGTAAATGGCGCTTAATCCTGGGTAAGTGTGTAGCCTAGGATTATTAAAAATGTTCCTGCTTGATGATGTCACTTCCAGTCATGATATTACTTCTGGTGGGTCCTGACAGATTCTCATTCTAAAAAGTGGGTCCCACTGCTAAAAGTTTGAAAACCACTGCTCTACTAGATTTTGAAACTGGAAACTTTTAATGATTTAGTAGCTTTATTATTGAATTATTAAAATGTGTCATCCTGGTTTTTATATCTATATGGGGATAATTTTGTATTTGCAAAATCTGGTTTTATTATGGACAAAAGCAATTGCAATCAATACAATGAACTGAACTGTGCAGTAACTGAGTGGTTATGCTGATCCTCAAATGGACACATTGCAGATGGCTCAGGTAAAAGTTGCATAATATTAACGTTATATAAATACTAAAGGCCCAGTGAAGACAAGGCCTATAGAGTTCAGCTTGAGATTTTAGCTTGGTCCTCTGCTCTTCTTCCAAAGCAGTAAAGGGAGCACAAGAACCATAAAGTGAGCAAATTTTCTCTCTAGCATCTATTTGCTTTTGCAGATGACATTCCTATAAACGTCAGGATTTCATTTAGTCACAGCAACATTAATAACACATGTCTGAATTCCAGCACTTTATGATCAATTCTGTGCACAGGTGATGCACTACAGAATTTCAATTTACAGCAAATGGACCTGGTTTTCTAAATGTGTGTGTGTGTATGTATGTGAGAGAGAGAATGAATCAGCATAAGAAAGTCTGAAGAGAAATCATTCAGTCAAAGTAAGGTGTGCTTAAGGTTTTAGATCTGAGATGTTGCATGTAGATTCCAATGAATAGCTAAGAATCACACTACATGGAAAAATAAGGGCTGTATGAAGGAGGAGGGTAACATTAAAGAACAATATGTGGGCACTGTTACTGAAATGTAAAAATCTTAATGTTCAAAGGGCAGACATTTTTATTTTGACACATCAAACCACTACTGTACAAAGATGTCTGTACTAGCGCAAAGATTGTAAAGGGCTACCAAAAAGCTGGATTAACAACAGGAAGTTCTCAACTAAGCAGCTGTCAGACACCACTGTTGAGATATACAGGCTCAGAAATGAGAGCTGTCAGAGAATTAATGACTCCTTGTGTCTTGGAAGCAGAGCAAGTACCCTTCTACTAAGACATTTGACAGAGGCTTTGTGGTCACCTAACTCTGCCTTAGCTGCTCAGCCTGATGTCCCAGTGATGGGACGTGTGTTGACATGTAGCTCTGTTGGGATTCTTAATGCTTGAGCCATTTACATCCACTTGTACCACTGTCCTGGATATGTGACATTTCCCATTTTCCTCTTAACCCCCACAATAAATGGCAGGAAGCAGAGCTGTTGTGCTAAAGTCAAGGCAGGCTTAGCGGGGTCATATGGGAAGCATGCAAAGCTGGAGAAAGGGTGATCAAGCAAATCAAAAGGAGAGAGGCAGCAGGTAAGCTTCTGGATAAACCCCAAAGTTAGTGGATTTAACCACCTGTTATAATGTCTTTAAGGAAGGGCAGTGCTCATTACAGCATTTTACAACTGTACTCTACCTAGAAGCAAAAATGTTAGGTCTGACCTCCAATAATACAACACCAGTGCAGTCCAGGGTGGAGAATGCAATTGCATGTCTGTATTCCATTAGGAAGAACACTGTTGCCATATCTATGCCCCACCTGGCATCTGTTTAGGCTTCTGTATATGATTTGTTTTTGAAACATGGGGATGAGATCCCTCATCAAATCACTCTATAAAGGCCAAATGATTGTTAATAACAGACAGAAGCAGAAAAATCTACTCTGTTACCCAGCCCTACTCCAAACCATCACAAGTAATTTACAGTCCTCCAAATCTTGATAGGGGGTCAAATCACACCTACCACGGGTTGTTGGCAGCATGTCCGACAAGCCCTGCCAGGCAGTTACCATCTCAGGATTCTTCTCCAGATCAGCAAAGTTTTTCCACACCCTTATAGCACCATCATCTTGAGGGGAGGACAGAAATGAAAATATTAGGCAATGTAGACAGCAGTCGACTCAGATGAGAAGAAAAAGTTGAGCGACCACCACACAATTAAATGTCATTCACTCAATACTGATTTTGATCTAATGTACACTTCAAGCAGCTTAGGATTGGTTCCACTATGGCAGTGTTTCTCAAACTGTGGGTCGGGACCCACTAAGTGGGTCGCGAGCCAATTTCAGGTGGGTCCGCATTCATTTCAATATTTTATTGTTAATATATTAGATTTAATGCTCCTGTGGTATGTGACTGCATTTGTGGAAATGTTGCACATCTGTACTTTTAACAGGCTACTCTGTATGTACTTTTAACAATAAAAGTAAATGGAACTTACTCCTGAGTAAGTGTGGGTAGGATTGCAGGCTAGGATTCCTAAAAATTTTCCTGCTTGATTATGTCACTTCTGGTCATGACATCACTTCCAATGGGTCCTGACAGATTCTCATTCTAAAAAAGTGGGTCCTGGTGCTAAATGTGTGAGAACCACTGCACTATGGTTTTCCAGGTAGGAAGCAGGCATTCCTAAGGAGAAATCTGTATTGCTACAGCAAGCTGTGGGGGTGTGTGTGTCAACAAATCCAACTCGAATGTAACCATGGTACGTGTTTCTTAACTCTTCTCCACAAGCAGACTTCCTGATGAATCTTCTCCCCTGCTAAAGTGGGACAAATCACAAAGGTACTAAACAGGAACATTTCTTTGCTCTTAAGTTATGTAAACTCATGATTACACTATCTGAGTCTGACAGCCCAATCCTACCCTGTGCAGGCACAGGCAGGCTGACTGGCAGGGTAGGAGGTGGCTGCTGCACAACACAGAGTAAGGGGATGAATTTCCCTTTACCCTATGTTGCGTGGCAGCTAATCCAATAGGACTATTTGCTGGCACAGATCTGAGCAGCCTGGTGTAATGCTGGGTTGCTTGGGAGAGGGGAACAGGATACGGCCTAGGTCGCCAGGCTGGTTCCACCCTCCAATCCACCTTCCTTCACCAAAAATGCACCCGTTCCACCCTCCCGCCAACCCTCCATGGTGCTAGGAGGTCAATGCTTATCCTTACACTGGACTACCCAGCTCTCAAGTTGTTCCAGATATGCCTTATGGCACATTTACGACACTCCTGGGCTGGTGCAGGGACTTAAATCAGCCCACTCATCAGGTAGGATTGCACTCTGCGTGTCATAAAGGTTTCACGGTAGTGGCAGTCACTTATTTCCCTTAAGTTTGCTTTTTTGATTTTTAGCTTTGTTTATTTAAAAACGATCCCAGTCTGGTATGACAATCTCTTAGCCTAGCCTATTTGTAGCACATTATTTCACCAACCCTTTGCCTTGCTTGTTCTCACTTGTTATCAAGTAAAAACCTTTCCAGTGTTTCAGTGGGGAAGGTGGAAATTATAGATGCATTACTGTTCATTTGCTTAAGTTTCCTAATTAAGCCAAACACTTTAGAAATAGGAAATCCTTAGTTTGACAGGTTTAGAGTAACCTAGGATATATGAAAATCCAATGACAGCTGTGGGGAGTGGGGAAAACTGCACCTTATGCTGCCATGACAGTATACAACAGCACACATCTTCAGCAATACTTTTCTTACAGCCCAATTCTAAGCCAGCCCCCACGGGCAGGACGAGCATGCATAATGTCTCAAATGTGCCATAAAGTACGTTGCAACCACATGGAGGCCAGCGCCACCACAGAGTGGCTTGTGCTGGCAGGCATCTGCCAGCATAAGAGCAGCTCTCACTGTCCAGGGTAAGTCCAACACCAGGTGGCGGACAGGCAGGGAGAGGGCAGAATGGGGGTGGATAGGGCGTGTTTGGAGGCTGTAGCAGGGAGGAGGGCAGTTTAGGCCTGGAAAGGGGTGTGGATGGTGGAGGAGGCATCCGCCACAGCCTAACCCCCATCCTGGGCCTGAAAGCCCTACACAGGGCTACTCGGTTCTGTGCCAGCGATTTATCAGGCACAGCTCTGAGTAGACCCATAGAGGCTGCTGAGGCTCAACACATGATAAGGGAACATTTGTTCCCTTACCTTGAGAAGATCTCAGTTGCCTCTCTGCCAGTGCAGGGTACAGTGGCAGCCATTTCAGTGCCTCTGTATCATGCTACAGGCAGCCTGGTTAGGAGTGGGTTGTAAGTTTATCTGAGATTCTTTCAAGATGCTCTAATCTAACAATAGCAGCCTGAGCTTTTTCAAGTACCACTGGGGTATATATGGATTACTGATTCAAATATTTTGTGACTACCTTAGTTATAGACTCCTGAACAAAGCTAGAAAACTAAAACAAAAAACAATTACAGCATGCCTCCGAGCTTCCAAAGAAATGCCACGTATCAAGTCTCCAAATGTATGGCTCTGTTTGAAAAATAATAATTCCTGCTCTGTTGAACACAGTCCATGGTCAGGGTCAACATCTAACTGAATGTGTGCATGCTCTATCATTCACTCACTCACACAGTTTCCATTGCAAATAAAGGAAGTCTGGAATTTTGCTTAAGCAAGACTGCCAAAATCAAGTAAAACTGCTGATCTATAGCATTTGCTCCACACAATGATTCACATAGTATGGTCTGCTCTGTAACAGCCCAGTATGGCTGCTTGTTGGCTTTAAAGGGGACAAGGTTATCACAGAGCACAATTTTCCTAGAGATAGGTTCTGTGAGAGTAACTGGTCTTTGCAGGAGCTTATTTTAGTGGTTAACCCAGCCTTAAGTTCTACTGCCAGTGGAGGACTGCTCAGAAACAGCCAGAAAAAAGTGTAGAAGCTTAAAGTTCTGGTGCAGTTCCTTGCAGCCAGAGTCCAAAGAATGGGTATGGGTGATCGCCTAATGCTGGGAACTTCTCTGATTCCTAAAATATTTTGAAATGGGGCAGAAAACAGTTTGGATGTTCCAAAGCACCGTGGAGGTAGTGGGGAACTCAGCAGCCTGAAACAATACAGGATAAGGACCTAAGCAAGTTTTTCACCTCTGACTTTTTAAAAAGAAGATTCTTTGGAGGGCCTCTTCATTTTACTTTTTTAAAAAGGGAAACATTGCATTTAGACAAGTCTGTGAAAATAGACTGCAGGACCAGGACTATTAATAGGAGAGAAGGGCAGATAGCTTCTCAGATGCTTTTTAGGCCTCTCATCTCCTTTCATAAATGAAGCCTAACCCACCTGTAGCAGTCAGCAGAAGAGAACAGTCTTGTCCATTCAAATACTCCATGGCAGTGATCCTGGTGTAGCGTGGGTTTCCGTTGTGAAAATAGTCCAACTTTTCCCCTTTTTCCCAATCCCAAAAACTGGGAGAGGAAGGAAAAATTATATATATGCACATTAGATATCTGGGTTTATATTCCAAACAGTCACCCAAGGATACTAAAGATTATTCTACAGACTGGCTCAAATCAGGAGTATTTTTTCCCCTTAGACTCTTTAACACCTTTTGATTAATGTTTCTTCATTATACCTCTGGCTTCTGCAGAAGGAGCAATAAGGATGAAACTTTATTATAAATGTCTGCAACAAATCTAGGCATAACAAGGCAATTCTATTTATAAGACTTCTCCTTAGCAGGAAGAGCAGGACAACAGTTCAAATACTGTACAGTCAACCTGCATCTTATGTGAGGGTCACATTCTGAGATGGGCTCATAAAGTAAAAATTGCATATAGCTGAAAATCCAACTAATGCATAATTTCTCTTTTAAAACTAGTATCACAGCATGAGAGACAACAGAGGAAACAGTACCTTCATTTTCTCATTTCAGGCTCATTCTGGGGCATAAATAGAGTAAGTCAAATGGTTTAGGGATTGCCTGCTTTTTGGGGGAGGGGGCAAGGTGTGTATACTTGAATCATGCAACTCAGTTGGATATAAGATGCAGACTGACTATATACTTAGGCCACTATTAATGACAGGGAAGTTCTCGCAAACCCAAATCTTACCAGATACTGTCTTTGTCAGCTACCGCTATGCATGGGGTGAATGGGTGAAACTTTACCACTGAGGGCATGCCAGGGTTCCTGTTCAGAAAAATTTGATCGTCTAGTCTTGAAATGCCTGGAAAAGGTGAGGGAAAAGCCAAAATCAGTACTGTAGCCAGCAACCAAATCACATCAGATAGGCACAGTGCAGTGCTTTATAGTAGGTTCTTCAAATGATGTCATGGTTGATCTATCCAAGTTAAAGGGGGAGGGGGAAAACATCTTATTTGTTCAAGTCTAGCACCCAGCCTCCATTCAATCAAGAGACCAACTGATGCAGTTGATTCTGTTCAGCATGACATGTCTATTTCCTATTTCCAGGGAACGCCTGCCAGGTTGTCTTCATTGCTCGATACTTCTCTCCTGATATCACATTGTAATTTTTGAGAATCCTAAAATGCTGTGCAGCTTTTCAGAGTTTGACAGCAACATGCTGTGTGGCTAACATGGGGATCAACCAGTTAGCAGGGCAAGTGTTTGTGATAGGTTGAATACCTATTCTAGAGCACAGCAAAAAGGCAAGCGATAAAAGCAGATGTCTAGTATCCATTTTATTGCAAAATAACACATGATTAAGGATCAGTTTGAGGAATTTTGCTGTAAAGCAATGGCAATTTTTACCAAATGTTCTAGTATAGCAGATAAAGTATTTGTAATCAAGAAAATTAATCTATAACTTCTATATTTCCCCTCAGTTTGAAAACTCCCAGGAAGGCTCATAACATTTATTTTGTATTGTAAAACAATACAAAATAAACACTTATAAATGACAATGCAACAGCAGCAACCAATACAAGATAGCAGGTTAAAGCCAGATAGATAACTTACTGGAGGGCCTGGGCCAATAAAAGGATCTTCACCTGGCACCAAAAAGACATCCGACTTGATGCCATGTGTGTCTTGCTGGGAAATAGCACTATTCCACATGGGGCACCAAAACAGAGAAGGGCCACTCTGTGATCACTGCCCACCTTACTGCAGAAAGTGGAGAGGACTGGAGGAGGACTTCTGACAGAGATTTTAAAGTGTAAGCAGACTTATGTCCAAGAAGATGGTCCATTAGGAACCTGGAGGTCCCAAGCCTTTCAGAGGCTTGACACAGCCAATTAGTGAAAGCAGATCTCCAGGGGGATGGTATTTAAAAAATCCTGGTATTTCCACCACTAAGTGTATGGCAAATAAAATACTTAAGGAGGTCCCAAGCCTTTTATAAGGATAGGCAAACATTAGTCAACTTGGTAAACTGCCAACATTTTCAAAGATTTGAGATGGGGAAGGAGAAGTCTATGAAGAACACTGGGGGGGGGAATGCACATGGGGGCCTTAAGTAAAGGCTCTTTCACTTTGCCTCTTTTCCATTATGACAACAGAAAAATGTCCCTATACTGTTCTGAAATGACTGCCTTTTTAGCATGCAGCTGTGTATATTTCCGTTTTTTCAACACCATTTCTAAAAACCTTGAGGCTTTCCTCTCTGATGACTCAAGCCTCCCAGGGTTTTGAAGGACAGAGCTGTATGTGAGAGGCAGACCATCTCTCTCGGAAGATTAATATTTCACACTAATCTTTCCCCAGCTGACATCTCAGGATGGGAAACACCCCAAATTTTCTCATCCCTGGTGAGAGCAATCTCAAACCATGCTGAAAATGACAGTATAAGTGAGCAGTACAAATTCTCTCACTGGCCAAGCAAGCTGTACAAAGAAACAGTAATGGTAATTCTAACTACAGACAGAATGCCAAATTAAGGGGGCCACTTCAGGAAGAAACAGAGAATCCAAATGTGCTCTGTCATTAAACAATAAAGCTCACAGCCTTAACTGCTCCCTCAAAAATGCATAAAGAGTTAGAAATAAGCAAGGTGAGCTTTCAGGATATGCATGTTGATGAAACGTGAGCTCAGTGCATATTAAGTAGGGAAAGCTATAAGTGTGAAAGAGGTCACGCATAAAAAAGTATTGCAGGAATATGTCAGTATATGATCAAACAATCATTTACGAAGCTCCTTAAAGTCAATGGATACTGAAGTCCTTCATGTGTCTTGTGAATGTTAAAGAGAACGCAAAAGACTTTTGCAGAACACAAGCTGATTTGGTAAGACTGATTATCCCCAGCAGCATCTGACACATAGCAAACTCTAACTCTGTCTTTGTACAAGGTGGAAAACTGGCATTTTGCCTGCAACGTCCTGTCTTGTAACTAAACTGCATTATCCACCTAAGATTTACAGGGCAGTGAAGAAAGGACAAAATGGTCTGTAAACCGCATGTGTTAAATGCCTTTGAGTGATTCATTTTGTGCTGGATATTTTGGTGCCTGGGAGGCATGTCACTTCTGATTGGCAAGGCTGTTGAGTTGGGCTCAAGGGATGAGCTCAAGGAATGTGGAAGGGATGCATGCATTTAAAACCACTAGCCTGGATAAACTGTCCCATTGCTGAATGTTTGTATCTCTCTACAAAGCAATTTCTTCAGTCTTTTTATTCTTTCCCATGCCTACCAAGACTAAAGAAGTCAAGCAATATTAGACTTTCCTTGATTCCCTAGGACAAACAAGATTTCGGAAATGAACTAGTACGACTTCAGTCAGGATCTCTTAAAGACTTTGAGAAGCCAGGAACTGAATATCTAGTGGAGGATCCACACCCTTTCCTTCTCTTGTTAGTTGAAGAGTCCTGTTAGTCCATTTTGATATTGTCCCTTCCTTGTGTGAGGCCTGAGACAATTTCCGTATCTCCAAAGGACCTAACTGCAACTATCGGACCCTCCTGTAGCACTATAAACCTGCTGAAAACACCTAACTGGACTAATAAAGGAAGAGCCATGGAAAATTTTAATATATTAACATTTTGCATTGGAATTGTAATATATTTTAATAATACTATGAACAGGTTCGGTGACTTTGGCTTAACAGAGTTACAAATAAAAGAAGGTTCTGAAAAGATGCTACCTGCTAGACAGAATGAGACATCTCTATCCCAAAGGCAGCATGGTTCACATAAGGGGGTCTGAACCTCTGAAAAGGGACTCCAATGATTCAAAAACTCCTTAGCTACACTGTCAAAATGGCATTTGGATTGTGAATACAGGATGATCCATCCAGGACAGGGATGCCCAAACCCTGGCCCTGCGGCCACTTGCGGCCCTCAGGAAGCCTCCAGTCTCCAATGAGCCTCTGGCCCCCCTGAGATTTGTTGGAGCCCACACTGGCCCGATGCAACTGCTCTCAGTCGTGAGGGCAACTGTTTGACCTCTCGCATGAGCTGTGGGATGAGGGCTCCCTCCATTGCTTGTTGTTTCATGTCTGTGATGTAGTAGTGGCAACAAAGGAAAGGCTAGCCTTGCTTTGTGCAAGGCCTTTTATAGGCCTTGAGCTATTGCAAGACCTTCACTCATTCATATAAGTTCATCTTTAATATATTCATTTATGTAATCTTATGTAAATTTATTCACATTTTAAATGTAAATTAATTCTTTTTTTCCCTGGCCCCCAACACAGTGTCAGAGAGATGATGTGGCCCTCCTGCCAAAATCTTTGAACACCCCTGATCTAGGAAGATGAACCGGTTTAATAATCAATCACAGTACTTGAGCATTCCATAACATTTCCTGCATTTGACCTCAGTCACGGACCTCCGCAGCCACGTGCCCAGGGCAAGGCTCTGCGATGGTGCCCCCCGCAGGCAATCACCCCCCGCACAAAAATCTGCCCCCCCCCACTCACCAGAGGCTCATGGAGCCATGCACAACCTCCAGCTGCATCGGGAAAACCTCTGCGAGGTTCCCCAACACTTTAAACTGTGCTTCCGGTAAACCGGGAGCAGTTTCCACCCCCGCCCCCTCAGGGAGGCTTCCGTGGGCTCCTAGCAGCTGGTGCCTGGGGTTTTTGCCCCAGAGAAGTCTATGGGAGGTACACAACTGTTTGACCTTCACACTCAGTTGCGAAAGTACTAACTTGTAGAAAGCGCTAACTTGGTTTATAACGTAGAGAAGAGCCATTTTAAAATCAAATGAACATTGTAGTGTATGTGTCTTTCTGAACTAAATGACACAAAGCAAAAAAAGGTTTTATTCTTAATAAAATAATGATTGATATAAACAATTAAATGAACTTGTGTACTCATGTGTGCCAAAAGCAAAAATCCCATTGCTTCCAACTGAAAAGGCACCCCTGGAGTCTTGATGGACCAGAAAAATTAAACTTCTTGTTTCTAACCCCAGGGCTATAAGTTCAGCCACTAAACCACAAGTTTATTCTTCCCACCATGTCTTCATCCAATAAAAATTTCCAATATGGAATTATTATTATTATTATTATTATTATTATTAACAGTATTTATATACCGCTTTTCAACTAAAAGTTCACAAAGCGGTTTACAGAGAAAAATCAAATAACTAAATGGCTCCCTGTCCCAAAAGGGCTCACAATCTAAAAAGATGCAAATGAATACCAGCAGACAGCCACTAGAACAGACACTGCTGGGGGAAGGTGGGCCAGTTACTCTCCCCCTGCTAAAAAAAGGAGCACCCACTTGAAAAAGTGCCTCTTACCCAATTAGCAGGGGCATAGTGGTTCTGGAGCTGGATTTCGACCTGGTTCAGGTCAAAGATCTAGGTTCAAATCCCCTATAAGTGATGAAGCTTCCTGGGTGACCTTGGGCCAGTCAATATCTCTCAGCCTCACCTACCTCACAGGGTAGTTGTCAGGACAAAAAGAGGAAATGGACTGTACACCACCCTTAGCTCCTTGGAGGAAGGGCAGTATAAAAATAAATAAGGTCATCTAAATTGAAAAGCAAGTCACCCATCACAACAGAGAAAGTTCTTGTTGACAGCAGAAACTCTTAGAGGTTAGCACTGGTCTGAAAGTGTTCTTGTTCATGGTCTGATAAAGATTATTAAATAATATATATTTCTAAATGCCAAGGGATGTACAAGTGGAAACAAAGAAGAGGCGATCATCACCTTTTTGGATGATTTTCTGTGCTTGCTTTCGGACTCTGGCATTGCGCAGAAACCGCCACTCCCTCTCTTTGCGGACTTGACTTTCCAAATCATGTTCTTCTGGAATCTGCCAGGAAAAATTAAAAATAAATTAATACAACAGGGCAAGAGAGTCTCACTTCCCTATTTCTTTCAGCCAGGAGAATCTTCAACACATGCAGGCAGACCAGCAAGGAGCAGATGAGAGTCGTACGTTCTGGTACACTTCATTAACTTTTGAGCTAAGCATCATAAGTTGTTTTGTTGCCCCGCCTGAGCTGTCAACTGATCAGAGAAGAATAGGAAAATTAAGAGTTTCCTTTTTCCAAACCAAAACAAATATTACATAAATGCTTCACACATTATATTTTAGGAAACCTAATGGAGATAGCATGTTGTTTCCTTGACTAACTGCACAGAAGAGTGATTTAAGGTTTGGAAAATAACCTGGAATGCATTATTTGAATGCAGATATGTACACAGTTTGTTTACAAAAATTCCAACAGCACTGAAATTCTCTCACTGGGAAAAGTTCCTCAGAAGTGCGCATCTTAAACCCATCACTGATAAATCATACCGATTTATCGACAAACATTAAAAACCTACTTTTTACCTACTCTCTAACTAGATCCTTGCCTTTTGTCTCTTTCAGGCTGCAAACTCTCAGAGGAAGTAAATGAATGTCTTGCCTTAAAGAGCAACATAAATTTATGAAGCTTATATAAATGATGATAGAAGATATATTTCACAGAAGATATATTTCAATCTGCTGACTGCAGTTAAGAACCCAAAAATGCATAGCAAGTATTGGACCATCTAAAAACCTGTCTCAATGGCTTTTTTTGGTTCAAAAGGAAGGAATATGATTTCTGCATTATTCCTTCCTAATAAATGGCACGGCAGAAAAGAGTAAATACAGGGATCTAATACTTGGTAGAAGGTACATGCCAGAATCTTGTGTTTCTTGCTCCACAACTGTCAAGGGTTTAAAAGCACAGCTTTATTATTTTATCTTGAAATCAAGATTAGTAGGACCAGAATGACAGAACAAACTGCAAGGTTCCCTTGCAGAAATACCAATAGATTCAGGTGCTGGAGTATCGGCCTGCACTGAATGGGGTTGCACTCCCGCTGAAGGAGCAGGTCCGCACTTGGTGGTCTGCCTGGACTCACAGCTGATCCTGGATTTCCTGGTTGTGGCCAGGGAGGCCTTTGCTCAGCTTTGGCTGGTGTGCCAGCTGCTGTACTTGGATCGTGCAGACCTGGCCACAGTGATCCATGCCATGGTGACATCAAGGTTAGATTATTGTAACGTGCTCTATGTGGGGCTGTCCTTGAGGATGGTTTGGAAACTGCAATTAGTGCAGAATGCGGCGGCCCGTGTATTTACTGGAGATAGGTGTTTGACTCTGTCGGGCCACTTCTCCAGTAGCTGTACTGGCTGCCCATTTTTTTCCAGGCCCAATTCAAGGTGCTGGTTTTGACCTTTAAAGCCTATACTGCTCGGGGCCAGCCCTTTACTGCTCAGGGACTGCCTACTCCATACAATCCGGCTTGTCCTCTTAGGTCATCAGAGAAGGCCCTTCTACAAGTGCCACCGCCCAGAGAGGTATGTGGGGCGGCGGCAAGAAATAGGGCATTCTCAGTAGTGGCCCCAACACTATGGAATTCCCTCCCCCTTGATCTACGAACTGCTCCCTCCCTGGAAACTTTCCAGCAAGACCTAAAGACATTTCTAAATGTCTTTCCAGCAAGACCTAAAGACTTTAGATATAGGCTGATGGGTTCTGAGCTGTCTGTGACAGATCAGGAGAGAGATCTTGGGGTGGTGGTGGACAGGTCGATGAAAGTGTCGACCCAATGTGCGGCGGCAGTGAAGAAGGCCAATTCTATGCTTGGGATCATTAGGAAGGGTATTGAGAACAAAACGGTTAGTATTATAATGCCGTTGTACAAATCTATGGTAAGGCCACACCTGGAGTATTGTGTCCAGTTCTGGTCGCCGCATCTCAAAAAAGACATAGTGGAAATGGAAAAGGTGCAAAAGAGAGCGACTAAGATGATTACGGGGCTGGGGCACCTTCCTTATGAGGAAAGGCTACGGCGTTTGGGCTCTTCAGCCTAGAGAAGAGACGCTTGAGGGGGGACATGATTGAGACATACAAAATTATGCAGGGGATGGACAGAGTGGATAGGGAGATGCTCTTTACACTCTCACATAATACCAGAACCAGGGGACATCCACTAAAATTGAGTGTTGGGCGGGTTAGGACAGACAAAAGAAAATATTTCTTTACTCAGCGCGTGGTCGGTCTGTGGAACTCCTTGCCACAGGATGTGGTGCTGGCGTCTAGCCTAGACGCCTTTAAAAGGGGATTGGACGAGTTTCTGGAGGAAAAATCCATTATGGGGTACAAGCCATGATGTGTATGCGCAACCTCCTGATTTGAGGAATGGGTTAAGTCAGAATGCCAGATGTAGGGGAGAGCACCAGGATGAGGTTTCTTGTTATCTGGTGTGCTCCCTGGGGCATTTGGTGGGCCGCTGTGAGATACAGGAAGCTGGACTAGATGGGCCTATGGCCTGATCCAGTGGGGCTGTTCTTATGTTCTTATGTTATGTTCTTATGTTCTTTTTAGATAAGCCTTCTGAGTTCTTAGCCTTTTTAACATCTTTTAACATCTGATTCACAGGCTTGGGGCTTTTAAAAATTGCTGCTGTTGCTCTTTTACACTTTAATGTCTGATTGCTGTTTTTAAGATGTGAATGTGTTTTTGTCTTGTTTTTAATTGTGCTGTTTTTTGTATTCATTTTAATTATTGTTGTAAGCTGCCTTGAGTCCCTTTGGGGAGAAAGGCAGGATATAAATATAGTAAGTGATTAAGTAAATAAATAAATATATATATATAGATTCATCAGTCCACTTTTCTATGGTATTTGCAACTAATGTGGTATTTGGGAAGGGCTGTAGTACAGCAGCAGTGTCCTTGCATTGCACGCCGATCAAATGTTCAGTTTCTAGCAACTCTAGCAAGAATTTCAGGTAACAGGCCTGGCAAAGACCTGTGCCTGAAGTTTGAGAATCATTGCACCTGGAATAGGCAGCACTGGGTCAGACAACGCAAGGCCTGAGTTGGGATATGACAGCTATATACAATACCATACCTGATCATTTGGAATTTCCATTGTGGATCAATTGTTATTAACAGATACTTTTTCATGGAAGCTGTGACTATTTTTATTTGATCCACTATTTGTTTGCTCCACTAGTCTATACAGGCCAGTTCTCATCGTCGGTGGGTTGTGTCTGATTGGTCTTCTACATGCGGCCTCCCTGCACCTCAGAAGGCCTGCCAGAGCCTTCTGAAAAGCACTTCTGTTTTTCTGCTAAACCAGAACACCAGGCCTTTTGAAGAATGGGGAGGACGCAGGCAGCCCAAGCTCTGCACCTTCTAAGACCTCAGAACACCTTCGGACATGACCAGAAGGCACTTTTGGACATGTCCAGAGCTCATGTGAGGCCCAACTGTGGATTTCATTATCCATGGATTTTGGTATGGGGGAGTGTCCGGGAACGGATCTGAGGATCAACTGTATTTATCATCCATGAACCGGCTGTGTGAATCCACTCATGAATCTGACTTATTTATTGTCACTCACACTGTGAGGCTGTGTATGGCAACAGAATATGTGTATGGCAAAATGAAGGAACTGAGATACAGGTTTCCTGGCCTTCCTTCACATTCAAATGCCAAGGGATGGATACATAGAATTTGGTCCTTTGACGAGAACACCATCATAGGTTAATCATTACCATCAGCAACACACAGCAGGTAAAACTGCCACAATATACATGCCCACTGCACTTCCCAACCACCTAATGGTTAAAATTGCCAGTGATGTAACATGAAAGATCATGCCCCATTACTCAAGAAAGCAAGAATGTTCAGCTGTAGCAGATTCACACTGCAATGTAGTTTGCAAGAATGGCGCTATTCACTTTCCCAGCAAAGACAGGTATTCAACTTGTTTTCGTGGGGGACCAGAGGCAACATAGGCTGACCTTTGCATTTTGAGATTGGTACTGAAAGCAATTATGCGCTTGTGTAACTGTCTGCACAGAAACACAAGTTTTAAGAGAGAGAGAGAGAGAGAGAGAGAGAGAATAGGCTAATATACAGAGGATACTGTACTATAAAAGGTATATTTTCAATTTCCCTAACTAGGTCTACAGCATTCAAGCACAAGCAAACACAAACACTTACAATCATGTAGCCAAGGAGTTTGACTTTCATGGTCATTTTCTCTGAAATTAGTATTCATGCCATGATGGAGATTGTATTGAAAATAAAATAAGTGCAACTTAGCAGTTGGTACTGTGCCCTGAGGGACCTGGCCTTGGTTACCACTGAGAACACAGGAGACTGGTAGCTGTTAAAAATTATTCTAGGAAACAAGTCCTTAATATGGGACTCTGAGAAAGGAATTTTTTTTAGTGGTTATTAGGTTAAAATCAAGCCAGATAGAAAAGATATACCTAGAGGTTATTGTTAGAAGCACAGCAGATGGTCCCAGATTGTCCAGTAAAAAAATATACTGAACTCAATCATATTTTCATGCAAACTATGTTCACAGTAGCCCACCTTTTGAAAACAAATCACAACTGGAATTACAGAATTAGATTGCTTATTCTTTAATTTTATTTTTTCCCCTGCTAGTTTCCTTTTGCAACAATCCAAGGTTTATTATATGGAGAATGACAAACGACCAGCAATTGTTTGTCCAGCAATAAACAAGCCGAAGATAAAAACATCTAAGCATACTCAAGTGGAGAGATATTACACTTTAATGAAAACCTAGTTTTACAGGAATAAATTAGATTAAGATCATAAGAACATAAGAACATAAGAACAGCCCCACTGGATCAGGCCATAGGCCCATCTAGTCCAGCTTCCTGTATCTCACAGCGGCCCACCAAATGCCCCAGGGAGCACACCAGATAACAAGAGACCTCATCCTGGTGCCCTCCCTTGCATCTGGCATTCTGACATAGCATCTGGCATTCTGACATACCTTGATCCAAAAAGGATGTCTTGTGAAGAGGAGGTGAAGGGCATGCAAAGAATCTACTAGTTTCCAGTTGGTATCCACCATGTCTTTTATAAGTCTGGAGTACGAAATGAGCACCTGTTACCACCCCATGCCATACAACCAGAATGTAGATGGTGGTAAGAGATTCTGCACTACTTCTCTGAGAAAAATGGAATCAATCTACGCATAAAAAAGAGAAGTCTGGTTTTGCAATGTAATGTATTTATGAGCGGGCATTCAAATGTTAGCTGACACTGTCAAATAGGCCATGAACCTGGAAGGACAGTGTCTGTTACACTGCAATGGTTCTACTATGCAAAACTTAAGGTGGAATGTGTTAGATGACTTTGTTCCATGTGGTATGTGGGAGCACAGCACAGAGAAATAAACAGCATTTTTGCCTCAAACCACCATGAGCAGCAATGAAGGGCACTGATGAACCATCAGGCTAATATTGTACTTTGTTATACCTATCCTATGCACACTTTTCTCAGGAGGGTCCGAGATCAACCCTCATGTGTACATGCAAATGTTTCTATGAGAGGCGAAAGACATGTTCAGCTGCAGGGGAACCAAGGACAGAGATTGGGAGGAATTATTGAGAGCAAACTCCCCAACTGGTAATTCAGACAATCCTTCATTTATTTCTTATGAGGAAAAGCTGAATGTTTTTGGAACTTTTTAGTTAGAAAAATTTATTAGAATTCTTTTAGAACTAGAATTCTTTTAGAACTAGAATTAGAACTTTTTAGTTAGAAAAATATATTAGAATTCTTTGAAAAGGTCAACAGGCATGTGGATGCAGGAGAACCCGTGGACATTATATATCTGGACTTTCAGAAGGTGTTCGACACGGTCCCTCACCAAAGGCTACTGAAAAAACTCCACAATCAGGGAATTAGAGGACAGGTCCTCTCGTGGATTGAGACCTGGTTGGAGGCCAGGAAGCAGAGAGTGGGTGTCAATGGGCAATTTTCACAATGGAGAGAGGTGAAAAGCGGTGTGCCCCAAGGATCTGTCCTGGGACTGGTGCTTCTCAACCTCTTCATAAATGACCTGGAGACAGGGGCGAGCAGTGAGGTGGCTAAGTTTGCAGACTACACCAAACTTTTCCAAGTGGTGAAGACCAGAAGCAATTGTGAGGAGCTCTAGAAGGATCTCTCCAGACTGGCAGAATGGGCAGCAAAATGGCAGATGCGCTTCAATGTCAGTAAGTGTAAAGTCATGCACATTGGGGCAAAAAATCAAAACTTCACATATAAGCTAATGGGTTCTGAGCTGTCTGTGACAGATCAGGAGAGAGATCTTGGGGTGGTGGTGGACAGGTCGATGAAAGTGTCGACCCAATGTGCGGCGGCAGTGAAGGCCAATTCTATGCTTGGGATCATTAGAAAAGGTATTGAGAACAAAACGGCTAATATTATAATGCCGTTGTACAAATCGATGGTAAGGCCACACCTGGAGTACTGCGTCCAGTTCTGGTCACCACATCTCAAAAAAGACATAGTGGAAATGGAAAAGGTGCAAAAGAGAGCGACTAAGATGATTACTGGGCGGGGGCACCTTCCTTATAAGGAAAGGCTACCGTGTTTGGGCCTCTTCAGCCTAGAAAAGAGACGCTTGAGGGGGGACAAAATTATGCATGGGAAAGATAAAGTGGATAGAGAGATGCTCTTTACACTCTCACATAACACCAGAACCAGGGGACATCTACTAAAATTGAGTGTTGGGAGGGTTAAGACAGACAAAAGAAAATATTTCTTTACTCATCGTGTGATTGGTCTGTGGAACTCCTTGCCACAGGATGTGGTGATGGCATCTGGGCTGGACGCCTTTAAAAGGGGATTGGACAAGTTTCTGGAGGAAAAATCCATTACGGGTTACAAGCCATGATGTGTATGTGCAACCTCCTGATTTTAGAAATGGGCTATGTCAGAATGCCAGATGCAAGGGAGGCCACCAGGAGGCAGGTCTCTTGTTATCTGGTGTGCTCCCTGGGACATTTGGTGGGCCGCTGTGAGATACAGGAAGCTGGACTAGATGGGCCTATGGCCTGATCCAGTGAGGCTGTTCTTATGTACTTATGTACTTATAACAGTGGGGCTGTTCTTATATTTGGGGAGGTACAGGATAGAGGTTTATAATATTATGTATAATGTGATGAAAGGGATGATGTTTTCTCTCCTTCTCCCAAAATTAGTATTTGGTTACCCAACAAAACTGATTGGCAAGAGATTCACAATAGACAAAAGAAAGTGCTTTGCATAATGCATAATTAATGTATGCAATTTGCTGTTACAAGATATAATGATGGCCACGGGCTTAGGTGGCTTTCAAGGAACAGGCAAATACACTGAGGATATATGAATAGCTCAGTGGGACCTCCATCTTAAGAGGCAGTGTGCCCCAGATATCAATCAGGCCATGGAGGGGGTTAGATAATGTAGTAGAAACGTATTGTCTTGAAACCTGCTTGCTGGCATCCGGGAAGCATCTAGTAAGCATTTGTGGGAATAAGGATGCTAGATTAAACGGCCGTGGGTTAGATCCAGCAGGGCTGTTCTCACATTATTTTTGGCTGGTCCCTGCAATCATTAAAAAAAACAAAACTGTAGAAAGATCTTTCCATTGTAAATAGAAGCTAAGCTTCTGGTTTCTGTTCTATTGTCTTCTATGTGGGTCTCCCAGAAGTGTGTGGGTGTTTGGAATAGTGTTACATTATTAGGTTCATGACATGCTACAGATTTCTATCACCTCCTTGCTTCCACTCAGACAGAAACCAATTACAATTCAGAAGTCTCCAACTGAGCAGTGCCATGTGAAAGTCAAAGAAGTTGTTCTCCTCTTTACCCATATCAAGAAGGAAACAATGATGATGAGGCAATTAGAACAGAGAATGAAATTATTCCTTATTGCAACAAGTTAAGCTATATTGCAATCTGTACTGAGACACAGAGCTGAAGAGTTTCTTAAGGAGTTAAGTTCCCCAGCAGAGCTAAAATGACGGGGATGCTGAAGCATAAATGTGTGGCTCTTGAGGCTTGTTTGTGCGTGTGTTTTCTCACTCACATTTTGCTCAGATTCCACATAAAAGATCTTGAAGTTTGCTCTCAGACACACAGGCAACATCAAATCTACATTTGCACAATGCCATTTATAGTTTGCCGTTTGACTTTATTCATGTTCAGAACTATGAGCGGGGATGGGGGCAGCATTTTTGTTTAGATGAGCACACCTGGAAGTACCAGCTAAAGACCTACCAAGCAATCATGATGCAGCACTCTCTTCTGAAACAAAATCAGATCTGCTATTCAATAAATCAAAGCCTGACTGATGTTTGAAATTGAGTCAGTGATGTATAATCTTATCAGACCTTGCCTCCATAGAAGCAGAACACTTTTTCTCAGAGGAAGAAGGTCCTTTCTAGAGGAACCCTTTAAAAAGTCAGATGCACTTGAGAGCCTTTCACATTTATTAATTGCAGGCAATCTACTTTGTCACATTGCATGCTGCTTGTATTTGTTAGCACTGTCTTAACATAAGAACCAGGAAATATATGTCTCTTGTACTGACATTTATTTCTCATTTCTTGTTTTAGCCAGATGGCTGAAATTCCCAGAAGGCAGCAGGAACAAACCAAGGTTCTTTATTCCTGAATGCACCAAATGTGGCATTTGCAGGAGAGAGGAGGTCCTGCATAACTCCATCAAACAATGCAGATTGCAAGAATGTCAAGCTTGGCTAGATTAATTGGTTCAACTATCAGAAGAACACTATATCTGAAACTGACAGCAGACCTCAATTTTACCCCTTGATTATATGCAATGAAATTCAGTATTCAGTATAGACACTAATTATTGCTCAGTGAAGCATGACAATATTTTTACTCGCTATGATGCAGAACACTCAGTAGAATACAGCAGATTATTCTGCACACACCAGGCATAGTTATGAAGTTGCTATAACAAGCACCCAATGTGATGATGGGCAATGTGCAGTGCCAGTAGTGGATTGTTCTCAAGTACAGAGAGGCTGTAGAGAGGTTTCAATGCTAGGCAACAGTCCACTTTAAATGTGCATCTTTTTTATAAGACAATAAATAAACTACAGGTCATTTGTTTAATGACGTCACTTCAGGCCCTCAGCAGGCACTACATATGCTAACCCTGGTACATATGAAATGAGTTTGACAACCCTGGTATAGAATGTATATTATAGAACTTACAGAATGCAGGACTGCTAGAACTTAAAAATAATAGTTGATATGCAGGGGTGGTGTTGGGGAGTCAGCCAGATGGGGCACAGGGCCAAGGGGTTTATTAGAAGGTCACCTGACCAGGCTGGCTCCTGAACCCTTGGTGCTAATGGCAGTGAGAGTGCCCAGTGCAACATCAGGAGATAAGTAGGGGCATCATGACAGAGTCCAAGTAGGCTTTTGTCCCAAAGGTCTCCAATAACCTGGTAAGAGCACTGTTCATATGTAAAAATATGGCCAAAGGGGGGGGGGGAGAAGAAGGAGAACAGCAGTACCCACAATGTCTGTAAATCTCAGTTTTAGGAGAAAGACAACATCACTTCCTACTAAGAAGTGAAAGAACAAAAGGAAGCTAAAATGAAGAAGGTATAGGATCACAGTAATCTTAAAAAATGGTAGTTGGATTTACTGGGGAGAAAAATATCTTACCGTGCAAAGTAGTTCTGTAGTTTTTTAAGCACCATTAGCACAATCCCAATAGGAATGTTTTGTCCGCAATCCCCAATGAAAACAAATGGAAATACTATTAATTTCCAGTGGGGATGGTGGGAAAAAATTATTGGTGAAATATATGGATTATATTTTTGGGGCAAGATTATGGTTGTGTTAAGGAATATAAGATCAAGAACAAATTTCTAAGAAGACAAATGTTACACAGTATCATTGCTCTTTGTTTTAGCAAGGCCTGCCAAGATTTTGGACTGACAATCAGCCTTAAGAAAACACAGGTCATGGTTCAGGATGTGGACACCTCCCTGCATTACAATCTCTGCGCATGAACTGGAGGTTGTCCATGACTTTGTGTACCTTGGCTCAATGATCTCCAACACTCTTTCTCTCGATACCGAGCTAAACAAATGCATCGGTAAAGCAGCTACCACGTTTTCCAGGCTCACAAAGACAGTCTGGTCCAACAAGAAGCTGACGGAACATACCAAGATCCAGGTCTACAGAGCTTGCATCCTGAGTACACTTCTGTACTGCAGCGAGTCATGGACTCTTCGCTCACTACAGGAGAGGAAACTGAGCGCATTCCACATGCGCTGCCTCCGACGCATCCTCAGCATCACCTGGCAGGACAAAGTTCCAAACAACACAGTCCTGGAACGAGCTGGAATCCCTAGCATGTATGCACTGCTGAAACAGAGATGCCTGCGTTGGCGCGGTCATGACGTGAGAATGGATGATGGCCGGATCCTAAAGGATCTCCTCTATGGAGAAGTGCAAGGAAAGCGCCCTACAGGTAGACCTACAGGTAGACAGCTGCATTACAAGGACATCTGCAAGAGGGATCTGAAGGCCTTGGGAGTGGACCTCAACAAATGGGAAACCCTGGCCTCTGAGCGGCCCGCTTGGAGGCAGGCTGTGCAGCATGGCCTTTCCCAGTTTGAAGAAAAACTTGTCCAACAGACCGAGGCAAAGAGGCAAAGAAGGAAGGCCCACAGCCAGGGAGACAGACCAGGGACACACTACACTTGCTCCCTTTGTGGAAGGGATTGTCACTCCTGAATCGGCCTTTTCAGCCACACTAGACGCTGTGCCAGAACCACCATCCAGAGCGCGATACCATAGTCTTTCGAGACTGAAGGTTGCCAACACATTAAGGAATATAAGATCAAGAACAAATTTCTATATGTTACACAGTATCATTGCTCTTTGTTCAGTAAAAAGGAATTTAGCCTACTGCAGTATTCTCAAACTTCCAATTTTTAAAGCACTGAAACGCCCAAATTAAAACAAAAAAACCACCCTGTATACATAAAAAGATGCATTTTGATCAGCTGTCTGGAGTGATTTATTAGATTAATAAGATACCACTCTAGTGAAGAGCTATTCTCAGAAAGTAGACAAATGTTTTTTAATAACACTGTGAATTAACAGATAACCCACTCTAAATGGTAAAATAGAGACATCATTATCCTAATTCATTTTTTCTTAAATACCTACTGTTCTTTGGATTTTAAAACAAGTACAAAAAACTCAGCTTGGCCAAAGCAAGTGTTTGTAGTGGGACCAACAGCTTGAAGCTTATAAGTTGCCCGTTAAATCATTATCATTTCCAAATGTTTTGCTGGCTGTGGAGCTATGGGGGTATGAAGAGGAAATTAATTACATTTGTGCTGTTGTTGATGAAGTACCAACTGTTTAACTATCTAGAGGATTCCCTGAGTGATTCAATTAAAAAAAATATATCAGAGATCTACAAACCCGTCTGTAATATATGTTGTAGTATAAAACACTTAGGCATAGAACCAATTAATGTACCACATCATCCCCTAAGAATAATAATAATAATAATAATAATAATAATAATAATAATAATCTTTATTTGTATCCCGCCCTTCTCCCTAAAAGGGACCCAGGGCGGCTCACAACATATAAAAACAGTTTTAAAGCATGATTTAACAAGATAAAAACATATTAAAAACACATTAACAGAGGCCATAAAAACACTAGTAAAGGACTAGTGAACTAGCAGGACAAGAGTTGACAAAAAGCAGAACAACCTCCCTCCAAAAGATGGATGGGTCAAAAGATGTTTACTTCACAGCAATGGATTACCAGCTGAATTTTATAAATGTTTTGAAGAAGAGCTGATGTTACCATTTAAACAATTGATAGAAGAAATACAGCAAAAGGATAAAATTCCTGATACTTGGAAGGAAGCAATTATTACAGTTATACATAAAGAAGGGCTTGACCAAGAAGAGATTCAAAATTAAAGACCAATTTCACTACTTAATGTGGATTATAAAATTTTTGCAACAATATTAGCTTCAAGATGAAAAAGAGTTTTGATAAACATTATTCATCAAGACCAAGCAGGTTTCTTACCAAGAAGACAAATTAGAAATAATATGAGAAAGATATTGAACTTTTTAGAATAGTATGAAATGCACCCTGATAAGAAAAAGGCGATTTTTTTTATAGATTTTCAAAAAGCATTTGATAATGTGAACTGGAATTTGATGTTTTTACAATTTGAAATGATGGCTGTAGGAACTCCGTTTATTGGTATGATTAAAGCGATATATAAGAATCAAACTGCTAGAATTAGAATAAATGGAGAGCTTTCAGAGGAGATAAAAATTGAAAAAGGAACAAGACAGGGATGTCCACTTTCTCCATTATTATTTATAGTGATTATGGAAATACTTTTGAATCAAGTGAGAAAGACAGAAGAGATTAAAGGATTAAAAATAAGGGGTGAAGAATTTAAAATCCAGGCATTTGCGGATGACCTTATGGTGATTATAGAAGAACCATTAGAATCTGCCAAAAATTTGTTAGATGTGTTGCGAGAATATACTGAAGTGACAGGACTGAAAATAAATGTCAAGAAAATGAAAATCTTAGCAAAGAATATGCAAATAAAGAAAATACAGGAATTGGTGGAATTAACAAATTTCAAAGAAGAAAAAAATTAAATATTTAGGGATTCAATTAACGAAGAAAACAAGCACATTACTGAAAAATAATTATTTGAAATTGATTGAAGAAATAAAAAGAGATTTAACAAAATGGAAAGAATTGCAACTTTCATTGATGGGAAGAGTTGCTGCAGTGAAAATGAATGTTTTGCCTAAAATAAACTTTCTTTTCTAAACAATCCCTGTAATTTTGAAGCAAGATATAGTTAAAGAAACTAATCAAATCATCTTGAAATTCATCTGGCAGGGAAAGAAACCAAGAATTAAAATGAAGGCCTTGCAAGATGTGAAACTAAGAGGAGGCATGGGGTTCCCTGATTGGTTTTTATATTATAAGGCCGCAGCACTACTATGGATTAAAGAGTAGATTATATTAGAGGATCAAAGAATACTTAAACTGGAGGGACATGATCTTGAATGGGGATGGCATGCATTTGTTTAGTATGGAAAAGCAAACGAATATAAGCGATTCAATAATCATATGTTAAGGAAATCTTTATCATGGATCTGGGTTAAAATACAAAGACAGATGTATACCAAAATCCCCAGATGGGTGGCGCCGTTAGAAGCATGTACGCAGCTGAATTTACTAGAGACAACAAAAATGCTTAGATATGAAAGTTTATTAAGAAAGATGGGCAATTAAAGACAAAAGAAGAATTCAGAACAGACGCCATTTGATAGAATACTCTTAGAAATAAAAGAAAAATATATCAAAAGAATGAATATGTTCCTATTGGATTTTGAGATGCATGAAGAAACAATAAGAGAATGTATGATAAAATGGGTGCAAAATATAGGCCATAATATTACATTAGAACAATGGGAACAGATTTGGAAATATAATATAAAATTTACTAGAGCAACAAATTTTAAAGAAAATGTATATAAAATGTTTTATAGATGGTACATGACACCAGTAAACCTGGGGAAAATGGATCAGAACATATCAAAAAATTGTTGGAAGTGTAAATGTGAAGAAGGGATGTTTTATCATATGTGGTGGACGTAAAAAAATGCAAGTATACTGGAAAATGGTAAGAAATCTAATACAAGAGATTGTTGGATTTATAATACCACTGAAACTAGAATTATTTTTGCTTAATATCACCTTAGATATTATAAAGAAAATGATGCGTATTTAGTTATGATATTAACTGCTGCAAGGATTTTATATGCTAGATACTAGAAAGATATTAAAATTCCAACAAAAGATGAATTAATAGATAAAATAATGAATGTGGAGGAAATGGATAGGCTTACAGAGATTTTGGATCAACAGCGTAAACCGCCACAGACAGAGCAATGAAGACCATTTTATGCTTGGTTGAAAATGAAGTTGTAGATGTATAAGATAGGGCATTTAGATGAATATATTGTATACATGATATATTATACAAGATATGATAGATAAATGATATTAAGAGGTTAAACTAGAAGAGGGATAAGGTTAGAAGATATGTATTGATTGATTAGATATATTGATATATGATTGCCTGCACCCTTCAACGTTATGTTTTTGTGTTTTTTTTCAGTGTTGTGAATTGAGTTTGTGTTTGTTATGTGTTTGTTTATATTTGTTGTTTGTTTTTATTTGGGAAAATAATTAAAAATTAATTAAAAAAAAGAGATGTTTACTTTAGGCATATATCTTCTCATTCTAATCCTCCTCCCCGCCCATACCAGATACCTTAATCTGTTAGGTTCTCTGACTAATTCACAGCTTTAGCAGTCCTTTTAAATAAAAACATCAAGTAGGTAGAAAATGATTTGTTTGTAAATTAACAGAAAGTGCCTTATGAGGATTGTGTGCAGTGCAGAACAAGTGCAAAACATTGCAAAATGTTGAAAAATACACCTACATATTACAATTTTAGACATACAATTAAGGGCACAATCCTAACCCCTTATGTCAGTGCTTTCCAGCACTGACATAAGGGCAGTGCAGCTCTGAGGTAAGGGAATAAACATTCCTTTGAGGAGGCCTCCATGAGTGACACCCAACTGCAGGATGCAGCACACGGCCCATTGGCACCGCTATGCCAGTGCTAGAAAGCACTGACATAAGGGGTTAGGATTGTGCTCTAAGTTTCATAGCAGAAACTTAAAAAAACATAATGTGTGAAGTGATCTTGAGTGGTGAGCACCATGCAGAAGAACAAGAGCCCAGAAGTATTTGTGGGACATTACCTGGAAGAGGGATCTCTTCTCATTCTGCAGTGTGGAGTTGCTACAGGGTGCCTCATTTCCATACCGCTCTGAGTGTCAGACACCTAAGGTAACATCTCAGGACCTAACAAACACAACTATTACCTCAGCAAGCACCACTTTTCCTGGGAGATGAGAAAACACTTGCGCTGGAAGGGGCTGTATCATGACGCCGTCTCTTGCTACTACGGTGCAAATAACGTCAAAAGAGTCTCTGATCATAGCCTGATTCAGTATGTGGTAGTGAGTTGTTCCATACAATAGCAGCAGTGATGAAATCTGGTTTTTAAATGAGTACTTTGTCATGGTTCGGACTAACTCCAGTTTTTGAACTTATGCCCAGTCATGCAATCTGTCTGGTTTTCTTTTGACATGCAATTCTATTCCAGAATTCAGTGCAAAATACAGTATATATATCTACCTGTTTACATGGAACAGAAGCAAGAAGCCCAAGTGCAGTGTGAACAGGGAGATATCTATTCCCATTCCTTCTCCAATCAATGAACTGTGGCACAAGTGCACATGAGGGAAGGCATTTGCAGATTATTTTAGTAGACCTACATGCACACAGAGATTGACTTAAGTTGCCTTTTGGCAGTTCACTACTATGACTTTGATCCAAAGAGCTACTTAGGAATACTCTAGGGCTGAGACTTGCCCAGCAGAATCTTTGACTTCTATCTTTGGAATGACGGATCTTTACGCTAAATCACAAGCTGCTTTTCAAACTTTGTAATATTGCATGATGACCTTCTTCAAAAGGAAGAAGTCAAAGATCATACTGGGCATGCAAGCCATAAGAAAGCACTGAATCCAGAAACCCGCTCTCCTTTAATCCAGAGATGTGTTGGTGGTTTATCCAAATTTCTCGTACATGGAACATCCTGCATGCCTCTTTAGTTTTGTCATAGTTGAAGCATCTGCAGAGCTTGAGCATTTATTTGTACCAAAAAGGGATGCATTTTATGCCCTTGAAATTTTGAAAAAAGGTCAAAGAATGGGGCTCATGAGTTCCAGTTCAGATTGCAGACAAACAGCCTGGTAACATTGATCTCCAGAGTTTTACTACATCAAGTGGGGTCAAGTTTAAATTCTATCAGAGGATGTGATCTGCTGACCTCTTTCGAGGATTAAAGCGTCTTCACTTAAGGCACAATGTTCTGGCATTGCTTTAACATTAACACAGCTGGTAACCTAACTATAAATATAGGAAAACATTAACAGTTCTGCCCTTGCTGCTCGAATACAAGGGCTTAATTACACAGTAGGCAAAAACTGGCTCATTGTGATATATATATATATATATATATTTTCTAAGTAATTTGTGTTTATGTTCCTCTGGGATAGCAGAAAGGCAGAATACTTAATCACCACAACTCTCCCAGGGAGCTCAAGTGCTGTCTGGCTCAGAGAAATATTGTTTGCTATCTGCTATGGGCTACAAAAGAAGACACATAAAGTTGCTTCTCATAGCACACAAAGCCACTGAAAGAGAATTAAAAGAATGTGGGTTAAAACATCTCTCAGTTTATTTCCCCCTCTCCTCACTTCACTTTGCTTGTGCGTAGGGAAGAGTTAGTATGTAAAGCATAATGCAGATTAACCATGTTCAGTAACAGCTAGAGACAGTATTAGTCTACTCGGGATATTGGACACAATATCAATATTGTGAATTCAGTACCAGCTCTTCACTGTGGAGCTGAATAAGAGCATGATGAGGGGGGAGGGAGTGTGATCCTCTTTGAAGACAAACCTCTGTAGTAATTAGGAAGGAAAGATATGGAAAACACAGCTGCCTGCACCAAATATGCAGCCAGCTGCTAGAAATTTTCTTTCTCGGCAGCATTGTGATCATTTTGGTATCATTATTATTCATAATTAATACAGCATTGTTTAGCATACAGCCCATCTTTCATCTATTTCTCTGTGAAGCAGGTTGCTATTATTCCAGCTTTTACTGATGGAAATGGAGGCTGAAGGATAGCCTGTAATCCAAAGAGTCTGTGGCTGAATGGGGTTTAAACCCATATTTTCAGAGGCCAAAGACAGAATGCTGAATTACTTGTGCACAGTCTTTGTCCCAAGTTTTTCCTCACAGTGGAACTTATCCCCACTGGTGATGGGCCATCATTCAGCATGACAGCAGACTAAAAACTCTAGGTAAATTTGCCTCCATTGTCATACATTATGAACAGATGTTTGAGGCAGCACTGTAGCTTAAACACTCCAGTAACCAACATTTCAAGGTCTCATCCACTTGAAGTTCTAGTACAAGAGCTTATTCACACAGTATACTGAAGTGTATTTAAGCAGCCAGGATGTTTCTGTAAAGCACATGTTGAACAGAAAACTTGGTTTGGCCTCGTGCAATATGTGAAACAGCCCACAGTTGTTTCAGTCAGTGCTTGTTTATTATCCTCATGGTGCTCATAATCTGAGGAAGACTTAATCCATTACAATTAAACAGCAGCCAGAGTGACTTGCATATTCCCTACTTACGGTTTCTGTGAAATGTGCAAAGAGTGATTTATTTCATGTCCCCAGCAGTGAGCTGTAGGAGTTTATAATGCCTGTATTATAATACAGGGGAGTTGCATGTTCTTTTTCACGTATTAGAGGCACGGACAGAGATGGTGCATCAAGCTTGAATATCTGTTATTACTGCTTAGTTAAAAGATGCAGAGCTGCCCTGACTCATTGAGATAAGAATGCTGGCTCTAATCCGTGCCTGAATTACAGGGTGGTCATGAGATAAAAACCTGAAAAACTTGGCTGGTAGATTGTGAGCACAGAGATGCACAATCCTTGCTGCTGTGGTAAGGGTGATGGCAATCTTGTAGCAGAGTCTTTGCCATCTCCAAGCATTTTCCACCCAGCGTGAGACAGAAAGAGGCAGCTATAGACAAGTGTATCCTCAGATTTTACACCCCATTCCTTTTGTAAGGTTGTAGCAGCAGCTGCACACACGAAACCTGCCGATACTCTCAGTGCTGAAGAGGAAGTTACTTGGGCAATGGGTGCAAATCCCTCTACAACACACACAGCATTTCCTTAGTGCCAGGAACTGAGGTGTTGGAGGGGATGTAGCTGAGGCAGGCTAGATTTAACCAACCTATCCAGGATAGACTCTTAGGGCCCAATACTGAACAGTGCACGCTGGCAGAACAGTGTGTGCTGGGGAGGGAGGGAGGCGGGTCCGGTAGATCCAGAGCATTCAGGTGGGGCTCGGTGCCCGACACGAATGCTCTTACTTCACTGCCGACCAAAAGGTAGCCCCAAATTGAGCAGCCCCATTGCGGGGCTACTTCCCTTACCTGGGGGAAGGGGACAAAAGTCCCCTTCTCCCGAGGTGCCGTCCGCAGCTGCTGTTAGTGTGTAGGATGCAGCTGCCGCCGTTTCTGGTGCTGCTGCAGCCACATGCCACGGGAACTCAGGATTGGGCTGCACCTTTTAGGCATTGTTAAATTGGCGGGAGTGGGGAGAGGATAGGATTGGGCTCAAAAGATTATTAGTAATAAGACTATTTCTATACTGCTTTTCAACAAAAAAGTAGTTCACAGAGTGGTTTACATTCCAAAATAAATCAATAAATGGTTCCCTGATCCAAAAATGCTTACAACCCAAAAAAAAAGATGCAGAAGAGATGGCCACTCCAAACCACCGCAATTTTAGTGTGTCACCGCCCTTGCACGTCACTTGGTGCAGGCCCCCGCACCCCCTAGCGACGCCACTGCCTCCTTCCCCAATTTATGTAATTTTTTCATCTGTCCATCTAGTTGAATAGAAGTCAACCTATCTTTCCCCTTCTTGATCAAAGTTCAACTCAACTAAGGAAATAAAATGAATACTGGCAAGAGAGGGGATAGGATACACACTTTGTGGGTCTGTGACACACTTTTTCAGTGTTCTGCACTGATGTAATTCTGTAATTCAGAAAAGATTATGGAAGAAAAACAGACTGTACCTTCATCACTGGTTGGGCAAAATACTTGGCACTCCAATCACAAAACCCTGTCTGCATTGTTGTCGTCATGAAGTTTTTGTGCCCCACAGTATCATCGGCATCATCAGCTGTCTGTCCAAGAGAAGAGTGAGGAAATCAATCAATGCATTTCAGAGGACCCATATACCTCGGGCACGACATGGATCACATCACAGTATGGTGTCAACTAAGAATACGTTATTGGGACAAAAACATGATTGCAGAACAACATAGGATTTGACCTAGATTCATTACTAAGACAATGGTGTAACTTTTTTTGGTAAAATTGAGGTAATGGCCAAACTTTGCCCTCAAATAGTATAGACCAGTGTTTCTCAACCTGTGTGCTGGGACCCACTAGGTGGGTCGTGAGCCAATTTCAATTGAGTCTCAATTTATTTCAATGTGTATTTTATTTTTAATATATCAGACTTGATGCTATGTGACTGCATTTGGGGAAATGTTACAGATTTGTACTCTTACGTATATGCTTTTAACCAAGATAGTAAATGGGACTCACTTCCTGAGAAGTGTGGATAGGATTGCAGCCTTTGGGATGTCTGGAGAACTTTTTTAAAAGATCTGCAGCTGCTTGGGAAGGTTAGAAGGGTTCTCCTTTATTTTAAATAAATTTTTAAACTTATTGTAAACATTTACCAACTTATTTAATTAATTAGATTTGATTTTGTCATATGGGGGGGCATGTCAAAAATTTTTCTGCTTGATGATGCCACTTCCAGCCACGACATCATGTCCAGGTTAATAACATCACTTCTGATGGGTCCTGACAGATTGTCATCCTAAAAAGCGGGTTCCAGAACTAAAATGTTTGAAAACCACTGGTATAGATAACAGAAGTCAATGTTCCATGTAAAGAAGTAGATGTACCTTGACCATTTCTACAATACTGCAGGTGTTGGGTATTTTAGGCATAGTCCATATTTAGGTCTTTCTACCTTATGAAATTTCATCTCCAATTCTGCTGAGAGCTACACCATCAGGACTGGGTAACTAGTCAAGGAGGCACCTAGGAATTCTTGTGTACATATTAATAAAAATGGTGATAAGATAATTCAAAGAAAAAAAATTCAAAATTTTACCATCTTGCTTTTACCATCTTAGTTCTTCAATCCTTTTTGTCTTGGTCATAGGAATAGCTACTCTTAGACAAAACAAATAGTGCTTGAAAATCCAGAATACTAGATACTATTCCCCTCTTTCTCACTGACCTTCAGAGAAGTCCCTATTTACAACTGTATCAAGTGTCCATATGGGAGGTACAGAAGGAGCGTGGAAAAGATTGGTTATCAAACACCAAATAGCAACTCATTTAAATCTTTTAACTTATTGAGGAAGAAATCAACCAGTGTTTCTTCTGCTACATTTGAATGCAGTGGGCCAAGGAACAAATTGAAAGGACTTCTTGGAAGACAATGATCTTACCTGATCTGGGCCCTTGTCAAACATTTTCCTTGTCCTTGGAAACTGGTGGGAGTGTGGAGTGTATTGCACCCCCACGTTGCCCACATTTGCAGGCCTTACAGAGGAGATGTCCCGGCTCACAGGCTGCTTTGTCACGTCATTAGTCAAGCTGGAGCTACTGGTGCTGGTAGCTGGTGGTGACCCTCTAATAATGGGAAAGAAAATATATTGAATGCTGCACTGGATACTTTTACTAGGACCATACAAAATATGACGGCTGCAGGAGAAAGCACTGGCTGCATTTAGTAATTACAGCTAAATTGCTTTTGCCACTTTCATTTACTATGGATAAACCTGGTTATTTTGTAGACAGTAGTTGTTTTCCAAGGTGATAGCACTTGACTGTTGACCCAGTGGAACTACAGGGGGAAAAGTAGAGTTTGAAACAAAATCTAGAAATTGTCTGTATCTTAGATCTTACTGCAAGAGATAGTGCAGCAGTATTTACAGGAATGTCTCCTTAACAGCAGTCAGCTCCAGGTTGCGCTTGACTGAAGGACTACTCAATGGAAAATTAGGTAAGTCTATGTAGAGAAGCTTTCTTTTTGTGACAGTGAGTCACCAGAAGACACCTGACCTGTTATTTTTTCCAAGATAAAGGTTAGTGTATTGCTACGAAACTTGTGTATCCAGTAATGTCTGAAGGACAACTCAATTTTTAAAAATGATTGAATACATGCATTTAGTAAGCTTATGCTGTAACAAATTCCTAATGCACATTCCCAATGTAAAGGAAGATACTTGTGCCTCGCTTCATAATTACAGAATAATGTTAGCTATTTTTCCAGCACAAAGGTTAAATCTCTGTGTTGAATAAGCTACATCAGGTAGCTCTGAGTTACTGAGTGTTTTGTATAAATGACCAACATATATTCAACATTTTGGTTTCTGACAAGGGCTAGCCCATGCCTCCCTGCTGCCCATCCCCCCCCAGTTTTGCTGTTCTTGCGTGGAAGCATATGTGTGCCAGCCTCCCTGTGGATGGGGAAAGACAGATGAGCAAGTGTGCAGGGAGGGACCCACTCACTCACTTGCCCACTTGCTCTCCTTATATTTAGGGAGGATGAGAGAGTGAGCATACCCTCTCCATTGATAGGGATGGGGAAGAGAGGTGCCCCCATTCCCCTCTCCTTAAATAACTAGAAGCATGGCACTTAGTCTCTTTCCTCCACACTGCTTCTGATTCAAACGGAGCAATACATGTTAGACGTTTATTCACTGTGCATAGCCAGGACGCAAAGGGAGAGGAAAGCAAAGTAAAGGGGGATGAGCTCTGGAGCTCCACTCCCTGCCCACTTGGTGCTTTGCAAGCTATGTAAGCACCAAGTAGACACGGAGAGGTTATCTGAAGCTGTAGCAGCTCTTTTTTATTTTATTTTTTTTGGGGGAAAGGGGCCCTGCTAAGGGGGCTGCCACTGCCAGGATCCTCTTCTAACTTGCTGTCAGTGAGCTGGAAAATTGGAGCCCCCAGTGGAGCAGCAGACTTGAGAGACGGGTGGACGGATGGGCTGGGAGTGTGTTCATTTGCTGCCCCTTCAAGGGTGCCAGTTCACATGACTGTTTCAGGTTGCTTCTTAGCAAGGCCAGCCCTGCTTCTGACTTTTGCTGATGTAGAATAAATTGGGGTCAGCTATTTTCCAAACTGCAGGGATTATGTGTCTGTTTTATAGAGGTAGATATTTTCCCAAAACTGCCATCAAATGAAACAGATTACACCCTTCCCCTCCAGAATGATGGCTTCAAAAGGAGACATGTTAACACTGTATCCACACATGCACATACATGCTTGTGCACACATGGGTATCAGCCTATAGACACAAGTAATTTGGGTGTACAGATGGGTAAATTGGTCCTGGCTTGAATAAGATTACCTCAAAAATAACAGAAGCTGTTTTCCAAAAGATCAAAATAGTATGTTATATTTCCAAGACAAATCTTAATATCTCAAACCTCCCCAATCTCTCAAAAAATCTACCTATCTGGGACATTGTGGCAATGGCACACTGATTAAGGGAAAGCGGGAGATCTCATCTCTCCCTCCCTTCATAATCTGATGTGCTGCTTACATCACAGGTAAAAGGGCCTAGATGGCTCTTAGGTAACATAGTTCTTCCAAAGCTATCTATCTCCTTCCCACAGCAAGCATACCACCACCACAGTTGCCAATGACCCAGTTAGATAAATTTTGCTTAAAGAGAAAGGGGAAGGACTTTGGAAATATTGTTTGGTAAGGTAAGCCGGGAATTCTTTTCCAATTCAGATTTTAAATCCAAAAGCAGAGAAGTAATGCAGAGCTCATAATGCACAACTCCCCTTCAAACAAGCACATGAATTCTTCAGTTCCTAGGCCTTCGTTTGGTGAACTTCAGCAGCATCACTATTTATTATGTGAAATCTAAAATAGAGGCAACTTACCCCACTTGATGTATGTGCATGCCTTTGTTGGTAGGACTGGCTGGGGCAGACTGCGTGAGGGAGGAGGTATCAAGGATGCGTTGGGGTCGGGCATTTACAGTTGCCTAGGAAACAGAATTGAACAACTGAGAGTGAGCAAATGACAGTCTTTAGTTATCAATGGCAATGAAAACTATTTTCAAAAGTGGAAATAAACTCATTGTCAATGAATGACAGTGGAACCATCTTGAGCATTGCTGCAATATTACTATATTACTAACTACTACAGAGTCTCATCTGATGCCCGTTGATAAAAGACACTCAATGAAAATGCAACATGGCTTCTTATCATAGGTGCACTGGCATTTGTTTTGGTGGTAGTGGGGGGCTGGTAAGGAAAAGCAGCAAACCTGAGGTTACCTTTATGACTGAAAAGAAACTATCAATCATCAAATCATTACCAATCTGACAAAGACAAAACTTGAACATATTGTGTAAATCTGAAAAGAAATGAAAATGTGTGAATGGTATTTGAGTAGTCACCTAACCTGCCTAAGAGGTTAAGTCACCTAACCTGTGACTTAGTCACTTAACCTGCCTAACCTCAGAAGAAAGAAACATCTCAGTATGGTCAGGAATGAGAATTTACTTCCAGTCCCCACACCTAGAGTCCCTCTACTGCAATTTATCTTGAGATACTGAGCAGGTGTGGAGAAATAGCTTTGGCAGCAATGACTTAGAAACACAACAACAAAAAACAATCAGAAAATAAGTGCAACAGATCCAGCAGTTCCCAAAAGGTCATATAGATAAACTTCTTTTATTGCTTCTTGAAATCATGGGCAAAGGGTAGAAGGATAGGAACAAAGGGCAAAGAACTGTGAAGAACCAAGCTTTTAACACAGCAAAACTTTCCCTTACACGGGTATGTCAACTCCAAAAGAGACTAAGCTGATGGCCATTAAGATCCCATCAGTCATAATTTGAAAAAAGAGTGTAAAGAGCTATCAACAAGACTTGTGGGAATGAAATAAATAACATAAACAGCAAAGAGTGTTCCAATAGTATCTGAATCTGCACTTTACACCTACAATGGCTGGATGTACACAGACGATTGAATATTGTTGCTCCTCCAGTACATACCATATTGAACTAGCTTTTTGGAAGTGGCTTTCTTCTTTCCCTCCCATTCCCGGAGGTTATCAAAGAAGATAATTGTACTGTGCCATTTTTTGTTTTAAAGAACCAAAGCCAATGTTGCACTCTGAAAGGACAATTTGTGAATGTGCAATGAGCTTACAAATTACTTGTCACATTTCCAAGAGTGAGAGAAGCTGCTGCTGGTATAGCAAGTGACACACTCTGGGATTCAGCTGGCTGCCATTTTCATCTTAAAACTTGCCATAGTATCATTTGGCAATAAACTCTAGGTTGTTTTTTTTTAATGCTTCTTTTTCTGTCTACTCTCCTCTGTTAACTAAAAAACAGCTGAACTCTCCAAAATATTTTTATTATCTTT
Organism: Tiliqua scincoides; assembly: GCF_035046505.1. Classification (NCBI taxonomy): domain Eukaryota; kingdom Metazoa; phylum Chordata; class Lepidosauria; order Squamata; family Scincidae; genus Tiliqua; species Tiliqua scincoides. The sequence goes on from NC_089822.1 coordinate 150,292,138, forward strand.
AGGGCTGAAGAAAAGATTCAATGGTTCTGGCCAGTATGGTTCTAATTAACAAGTCATTCTAATGTTGGAAATCTCTGGTCCAACATAAATATTCAACAGTCAAAAGGTGACTGTGAAAGAAAAATACAACAACAGAATGCATTATGTTAACACAAAGACTTTTAGTTATATATTTAACCCATGGAACATGCATAATGCTGTAAAATGACAGCAAAATGTCTTGGGTCAACCCTGGTTAAAATGGACACAAACAAAATAATCCATATACAAAAGAATAAACTTTAGTCAGATATTGAATATATTTTCTAGGAATTATGCCACTGCTGACACTTCCATTTTACTGACTGGGAAATTTTGAAATACATCAGAGGGTTTCCAAAGCTTCCTGGATGTGAAAAGGGAAGTCCTGCCAACTGTTTCACAATGGTGCATCTGGCTGCTAGGGTTACTGTAGCTCATTAATGCCTGCATTAGTACATGGGGATGAGGGAGAGAGCAGAAGATAGCACCAGTGCTTACAAAACTTATATGAATCAGGACCCTGATTTGCAGGATTGTAAGTATAATTATTATATTGCTACAATTCTGCAATGTAAGGCAGCTCAGGACTTTCCTGTTTTTAAGAAAAAATAAGATTGAAAAGTACGATTGAGGAGAATAAAAAAAACAAAAACGAATTATCATGCATTCTTTGGACATGGGAAGAAAATTTCATTCATAAAGCATATGGAGAGGATTTCTTTGATCATGGAATAATTCACTGCTTGAAAAGTTCATTTCCAAAAGGGCAGCAAGTATAAAGAGAGATACAAATGTTTGTAAGTCCTATGAAACAATCCTGTCCTAGTACTATCTCCAGTTGCTAAAGTATAGACAATGCTCAAGTCTTGGTAGCCCACAATCCATTTGATGCAAAATGTTCTGAATTACATTTGCAGAAGAATAAACTGAAGGTTTGTTCTCATAGCACTCCTACCAGATCCATCCTTCCAGGACAGGAGAAAATAATGGTGCCTGAAGAGTTACTAGGGTTTGGTGCTCGTTCAAGCACAGAATTACTTGTCATGCAGGATACATTGCACATGGATTGTCAGGGTTAAATGAGATTTAAGCCTCCCATAGAAAAAGGTTGAAATAATATGGGGAGCTGTTTCCATTAATTGTAAAAATTCTGCATTAAAAGCAATTTTTCCTTCTTTTAATTAAAATATAAAAACCAAATAAGCAACAGGACTTTTTCAAAAGTTCTTCACCCCACTTAATGACCTGGATCCAAGGATCTCACTGCACAAGCTGAAGGCACTTGTGCTTGTGCCAGAGGATCCATACACTAGCTTTACAAGTAGAGCTGCAACTGTGACTGAAATTATTCCTGGCTATCCCCCCCCCCCCCATATGATATAATGTTGGAAATTCTCTAATGTTAGAGACTCTTAAAATCTCCAGAACGAGTTTCAGGAGTCACCTGGAAATCCCAGACCAATCTGGAAGGTTGGTGACCCTACCCACAAGGGCCTTCAGCTTGGCTTCTCAGATGACTGTAAGCAAACCTCCAATAACAGAAGTACTTGTGCAGGAAGATTTCAGGATCCCAGTTCAAGTCTTCAGTGACAAAATCACTGTAGTGTAATGGTAAATTTTCACATGCACAAGTTCATCATAATGTCCCTCCCCTATAGTCACATTCCACAAAGACTAGAAAACAACAACAACAAAACCACCTTTAAATTTCTGCATTAGAATATTTTTTTCCCTTGTCACTTATTTCTACTTTGAAACTTTTATTTCATTTGATCTAGGTCATCTTATCCCAAAAGCTTGAAGTGGGTTGTAATAGTTAAAACAAAAACAAATTGAAAAGTAGAATTTAATATACCTTTTATATTTATTTATCTGGGATATTTTTGAGTGCTAGATCCTGTATGTTTACTCAGAAGTTAGTCCCACATATGTCTACTCGGATTTACTCCATGGTTAATTTGTGTAAGACTGCAGCCTTGATGGAACACGAACTACATAGTGTACCTCTAGCAGCCCTTGGGATAAACAGTACAGACATAGACATTAAAACATGTCCCAGGCATAGGCTCCTGCTGAAAGGGATTCTTCTTTCTGACAAGCACTAGAGTGCTCCTGAGCCATTACCATTCCTACTGTAGGAGAAGGCCCAGTGTTCTGCTCCCACCTGGTCCCCCTCAATTACACTTTTGGTCAAAATCAAAGTTAAGTCTAAACACAACATATGTGTGTTTTCAGTGCTAGCCATAATATAGTGTCTCTGAAATAAAGGAAAATATTCAGGCTTATAAACTATTTAACACCAAGCAATGCACCATCTTCTGAAGCAGTACTTCTTCCTTACAATAGCCTGGAGTCTTTCAGCACCTTTGTTATAAGCTTGGATTTTAGAGGCTATATTAACTCAGAATAAAAACAACTAGTCTGACTGATTTGGTGCTGTAAATAAGGGATGGTGGGGAAATCTATATATCTGTTTACAGTCAGCTTCTTTTAGTTAAACTATTTAAAATTCAGAATAATGCCAGCATAAGTATACAGGGACAAAAAACAAAATCCCTTTAGCATGTCAGGTTTGACCTTGTTCATAGGCATTGACCTTGACCATGATCAAGGTCAATGCCAAGATTGCACCCTGGCAATGCTATCTCTACAGTCTTCCTACCATATGCCCAAGTCCATGGTCCTCCCCATCTCCCACAACATTAGGGAACCAGGGCTCCTCCTGAGAGTTGTAAAATGGCACGCCATGGTGAAGGCAGTGACAAATGGAATAAAGTCAATCCCTGTTGGTTTGAAGCATGTAAAAAACAGCCATGCTTTTCAATCCATGTCAATATTTCATTACTCTGACTTATGAAAAAGACATGTAGAGTAAATTCACATAATTCTGATGTGACAAAAACTGCTACTTTCACCATGGTGATTAATAATAATAATAATAATAACAACAGGTATTTATATACTGCCTTTCTTGGTCTTTATTCAAGGCGGTTTACATAGGCAGGCTTTATTAAATCCCTATTAAATAGGGATTTTTACAATTTCAAAGAAGGTTCTTTCTTTCAAGAACGACTACATTCAAGGTGTTTCATTCCGATCTGGCTTCACATTCTGGCCTCCATCCTCCCACGCTCAGAGCAGATGGAATTGCTCGGCTTCAGCTTGTCAGCTGCTCCAAGGTCGCACGGTGCCGGTGGCCTCAAACTGGCGACCTTGTGGATGTTATCTTCAGGCAGACGGAGGCTCTACCCTCTAGACCAGACCTCCTGCAGATTAGCCTCCTCAGTGTTTTAACACCTGTCAGGATCATGGCTTGCTACATCCTGATTTGTTCCAAGCTTCATGTTTTCAAAGACATGGTAAGCTGTGATCTTTGTCAGAGATGAACTGGAATATTGACAGGGTCAGCCAGGATGCTAAAATGTAGTAATGGATAATGGTTTTACCCCCATATCAAAACAGTTATTCACTAGAAATCCACTGGAGTGCACCCTCCAGTCTCTGCAGCAGCCGTCCCTGTGTGCGGGAAGCCCTGCGCGAGTGCCTGCAGGGCACCCCAGGTCAGGGAAAGGGAGAGTGGGGCAATCGCACTCCGCTTCCACTTTTGCGGAGGGAGAGCAGATCGCTTCACTCTCCCTTTCCCTGACCTGGGGCGCCCTGCAGGCACTCGTGCAGGGCTCCCCGCACACAGGGACGGCTGCTGCAGTGACTGGTGAGTGCATTGCAGTCCCTGCAGCTCCCTGAGCAACGCGATCCTGGGGATTGCGTCGCTGCCTTCCCCCTGCCCCTGCTGCCCCCCTGCCCCTGCAAAGACTTACTGCGGGTTTCAAACTCCCGGAGAGTTTGAAAACCGCAGCCCTACAGCAAAACTTTAATTCAAACTACTTCATGGGCATCAAATCAACCTAAACTTCATAAATGCAGAGATGAGATGCTAGGGTAGTAGAATTCATTTACTTTAATGAAAAACACAAAAATCAAATCACAGATTAGGATTTAGTGAACTTAACTTTCCGTTTTCATTGATTTAAGCAAGCCATTTTAAGTACAGTTCTTAGAAACAGGTGTTCTAAAGCTATGTAGCAGTGAAAGAAGAGGGTCAGGGACCACCACACAAAGATCTGTTTTTAGATATTAAATTTACTACCAATAAAACACTGAAGTTTACTTAAGCACATAGAAATAGCAGATAGCATAGAGATAGAGATAGATAGAGATCATGAAAATACTCTGATAAAGGATTTAACAGAAAAACTTGAAGCTGATTCAGACATTCAAATTCAAAGTGGGAACCTGCGACATTCACTTGGGGGGTCTCACTGCAAATGAAATCCACAAGATTGACTTCAACTGTTACATCAGAAGCTTAAAAGTGGAAATAAAAGTCATGCACACTTCTGAAATCCACTTTTAATGAATACCTGAAAAAACGCTTTTATTTCAAATCTGACATCTTGTCTGCTCAATGGTGCTAGCAACCATCACAAACTAAATGTGGTTTCTTCTTGCTTACTTCAACACTATTTTACTGGACACATGAAAGGCCATTGCAACCTTCCCTTTTATAGTATGATACCATCAATTATGTATCAAAAGCTTAGGTTTCTATCTAATTCCCCATTCTGTTTGTCAACACCAAGAAACTCTGCCCCAAAGTATAGCCATTGTCCAATACCTTCTTTATGGTACCAAGAGAATGTGCAGTGCATTCTGGGATGTGGTCCAGAAATTCTTGTGTGGGCAGAAAAGTCTTTGATAGAAAACATCCATTACCACCATCAGGTTACAAGGCTAGTATGCCAAATTTCAAACTCAGTGATTTATTTAGTGAACAGGATGTGAAAGTATAGAAAGTGAAACATAAAAAGGATGAGTAGCAGGTGAATAACTGGAAGCTGCTGAAATCCCTGGTCATAAAAATGATTTCTTTTTTTTAAAAACCATTTGCAAACCACTGGTTACTGGAGTCATTACAGACTTGAGCTCTCCCACACTTCTTTGCTATCATGAAACATGGCCTCTACTGTGCTGCTTTGAGCACCTGTACAACTGGCATCCTCTTAGCTAGCATATAACTGTGAAGAATATAGTAGGACTTGAACAAGAATAGAATCCTATGCATGTATATGCAGAAATAAGTCCCACCGAGTTCAACAGAACTTGCCAGGAAAGTATGCATGGAATTGCAGCCTAAATAAATGGTTTCCACAAAAATATGGTAATGTATATGAAAAGAAATGCAGATTATGGTCATACGATATAATTCTTCCTCTCTTCTTCAGAAGCATGCAACACACATGGGCCTACTGGATATTCAAACAGCCCCACTGGGCTGTAAAACGTGGCACTACCTAGACACCTCAGGTTCTGTAATCACTGTCAAGATTGGCATTGGATTTCAAGATGGAAAGAAAGGCAATCGTTCATTTCCAGTTGGAATGAGTTCCTTTCTTTCAAAGAAGTTGACAAACTACATCAGAAATATCCATTAAAAGCATAAAACCAAACAACTGGAAGTAGCAAACCAACAGCAAGAAAAGATAATAGACAACGAGTAGAGCAGCTCAGAAAGCCCCAATGCCCTCTGAAATAACACAGTCTTTGCTTACTGTTGGAAACCTAAGAGTGAATAGGCAGAATGCACTTCCTTCATGAGGGAGTTTCAGAATCTTGCCATGAAAAAGGCCCTATCAAGAATGAACTCCAAGTATTTGTCAACTGGTGCATGTGCTAACAGCAGTGCGCCCCTTGCCCTAATAATTATTTAAGTGTGAAACCCAGTTTTTGATCTGACTCAGGTTAGTAATGCTTTGCAAATGAACAAATAGAAGACTATGTCATCTCCCTATTAAACTCAGAAAGAACTAGAGTACAGTATATGCTATGTAGTCAGTCAACCTGTGGTGAAAGCACCAAGGTCTTATCCATTTCAGATTGTGGTACATCGTAACAGGCTTAATTAGATTGCATCCAGTAAGAACAGGAAAGAGGAAGGGAAAATCTTTTTTTATATCAACATTCAAGGAAAACTCTTTTAAAGATTTTGGAACTGTTTAGTCCTTCGGAGATGGAATGAATGTTTTCTATCCAGCAGTTGTTGAAAATCTTGTATTGTATTCATACAGGTCTCGGAGGAAACACTGGAAGGCACATGCTTAATTTAGGTAAAATGAAGGAAACATTTTGGGGGCAAATAATGGATGATGTTGTATCACCTTCCTGACTTTATGGATGAGTACATTAGAAGGATCAATACAGGAGAAAGCAGACGTCTTGGAAGTTCTTTAGCAGCAACTGGAATATAACCTGAGTAAAGTTCATTGTGTAGAAAAAAGTAATTGAGTGGTGCTTTCCATCATTTGTCATCCATGCATTCCTGGAAGAGAGGATTTACATGATCCATGGCAGATTTGGTGGACTGTGCAACTCCACTCTGCCGCAGATGAAAACACAACTGCTTTAATTCTCATATGGACAAATAACCAGAGGCTCCATTGAAGCATTTCAACATTACATTCCCTGAAAAAGGTAAAGCTGTATAAAACCACCATGGGGAAAAAAATCACTAGCCTAATACCATGATGACTCAGTTTCCAGGCCCATGCTTGCTAAAGATGTGAGCAAATGTTCAAAATATAAATCTCCCCTTGACCATTCAATTTGGGAAGCAGGAATTTTCATGCTTACATTTTTCTGGTATCTGTGCCCTCTAAGAATGTTGGCAAAATACTCAAGAAGGCATGTCCAATCAGCTGAGATGGCTATGTTGGACATTCTGAATTCTAGTAAATAAATGTTTTAAAAGAAAAATTAGTATCTTAGGGGAAATATCAGTTTAAAACAGGCCATCTCCCAATGCATTAAAATAGTTTAATCTCTTATGACAAATCTAGCTCAAGAATTTGAGGCTAAAATGTTGGAATGAATAATCAGCAAGAGTTCCCATCTCCCTATTGGAGCGACTCATGCTGTTAAATTGTTGAAAGGCCTGAGCCAAGAACATAACATAAAGAGAATGTCCAAATGGCCTTTAGCATCCATTTAGTGAGAATGGGGAGGGAAATATTTGATAATTAAATCTAAAAAGTGCTTAGGTAGTGCATGGTTTGTGGGGGAAGATTTGTTAAATATTAAATGGTTTATGACAACAGCTCAGTTACCAAAGTTCCTTAAGCTGGTAATCCTAGAACAGCTTGATGGCAGCCTCTGGGTTTAAAAACACATCATCCTTGCAAAATGAAGGATAGCAATAATGGTGGTGCTTTAAATCCATACGCGAGAGGTGAGGAGTGGGATGGGGTGTCTGCATGCTGACTCACATGTACTAGATCACCTGCACTGGGCAGCCGTTGTGGCTTCAATCTGCAATCCAGTCTTACTCTCACTTGCATAATCTAAATGAGTTTGCAAAACAAAAAAATAACCAAGAACGCATAAGGTCAACTTTGTCTAGCTAGACATTCATACATAAGCTCCATTTACCAGTGCAACCATGTAAGCCTTCACCCAATTCAAATCCTTCCAGTGACTCCTACCTGGACAGCTTCCTCCAATAAGTAGCTCCTCCTCTGGAGCTTTTTGGGCATCTAAGCTGCCCAAAAGAAAAAGGGGTAAAACGCCCCTTTATGTACTCTTACCCCTTTTTCTTATGACCCACAGAAGAAAGAGTTACGGATGGTGTGGAAGGGTCTTTCACTTTTAACCCCTAGTCAAAGCAGGGTGAGCTGCGATGAATAGCTATATATTGTGTTGGGAAAGGGGGGAACTGGAACAGGTGGACATGATGGGATAAATCAATGGACTTCTAAGACATTTTCAGTTTAATATTGTAATTTTAAATTCTGCATTTCCCCTTTTTACTATATGTCTTTTGCCAGATATGAATTGCAAGCCCTGTGGGAAAGAGATAATTTTCAGGTCAACTGCTCTTACCCAGACCATAGCCCTTGGGCGGGGTGAACTATTAAATAAAAGAGGAATATCAAAATAAACAGATTTATGGGAGAATCTCTTATTCCAAGGCATTCTATAAACTTTCACTGTCTGGGAAAATGGACAAGTGTTTCAAAAGGGCAAGTTCAAGATCTAGCTAGTCATAATTTGCATAAGTTTAAGAACTGAATGAGAACTCAACAGAACACCGAGTTTTACCTTGTAAGCGATGCTATTGAGCACTTTCATAGCCAAGTCAGAAACATCTGGGTAGGGGTCTGCAGCCAAATGTAAGAGGACTCTCCAAATCTGGGTGTAAACACTGTTGAAAGAAACTCCTAGAAGCGAAAGCGGAAAAAAAAGACTGTATATCTGAATTATATCTTCTATGTCAATTGTCAAATTTTACGCTGATTGTATAGCTGTGTACCAGAATCACTATCAAATAGATGGCACTTAGCAGGTCATAACAACAATGGTCTGAAGGAGATTATAATCTCATGAATCAACGAGCATGATTTCAACCTGATACTAGAAGTAGAAACCAAGAAAAAAATGGACAAATTAAAAATGAAAGGCTGATTGTGTGATTTGCAATTTTCCATTATATGCTATTTCACTTGATTTTAGACACATAACCTAGGAACACGTAACTGTTTAAGCAATTTGGATTTTGCAGCTGAGCCAGTATAATGGTTAGAGGTGTTTGAAAACGGTGTTGTTATTTTTTGAAAATTTGTTCAATTAAAATGCAAAAGGTGATGGTTCTGTGTCTTATTCACAACTGAATACATTATTCCAGTGTTCCTTACTTATTACCTATGGATGTTTGAAAAGCATGATGTTTTGCCTTTTTATTGCAATACGAAATGTGGTGTTTTGTGTTTTTATTTAGTTAACAACAAAAACACCTCTCATAATGGCCAATCCAATGGTGTGAAGGATACTCTTTTGTTCTTGAATTAAAATGAAAACCAAGAGCAGACTATAAGATACCCGGCATTGGTCTAGCTGTTTAATGAAATTACCACTGTGGCTATAGTGCAAGAGTCTCCACTTCTCCACTGGAGTAAGTTTGCCCACAAAAAATGGCTTTTGCTGTGCCAGGCTTTGGAACCACTTAACTGACTTGACTTCTGGCATCTTTGCTCTTGAAGACATATGAAAGTAGTAGGTAAAAATGATGAAAGTCAGGACAATGCTAGCTGTCAATGCGTCAGCAGCCCGCACCACCAGGAACACTCTTCACAGCCCTCTTCTTCCTGATCAGCATTCTGCCTCTTCTCTCGTGATTTTATGCAGAAAGTTACATAAGGACTTCTGGGAAATCTCAACTGTTTGAGATTCCTTTTAAAGTTCATGAAAGACCCAGGGGAAAGGAGGGAGAGTCTATCTTTCAGTAGTGCAATACCCTGTCCTAACACACACTAACACTCTGTCATGTTAGAGATAGATAGACAGAAACACCTCAGAAAAGTCTTTGTTTTAATATACCTGATTTTTTTAAAAATGAAATTCACCACTGAAATTTCTTGCGCACTAGCTGTGAAGTTCTATGAAAGACTTTTAGGTTCACTGGAATGAATACTGGAAGGGGTGCTTCCCTTCTTCTCCACCTATCCCACTTTATTTCTCCTTTTTTCATTTTAATGACAGGATTGCTCACAGCACTGATCCACATGAGTGACGCATCTAAAATAGCTTCTTGTCAAGTTTGAACAACTGAGTCAGTGTGCTGATGAAAGGAAATACCAGCAGCAGGAGGGAATAGCTGCTCTACTTCTGCATAAAGGACTGTAATAAAAAATAAAAAATAAATGTAGAAACAAAGCATGAGGCAGGAGTGTATATGCTGAAAGTTCATCTAAAATGACAGCTCTGTAATTAGCTAGGCCAATTGAAAACTGGTTAAATGGACCTTGCAGAACAAGATTTACAAAATGATTCCTTTTAGCAATGAATGTGTGAAGTAAATTGCCTTTCTTCACTGATGGTTTTTGGTTTTTATTCAGATATGCATGTCTCTTCACTCAATTTAAGAGCCACCATTAGGACAGTACAAGTGGTTTACATCTTTCAGTCTCACCACACTGAGCACTGAAAGGGCAAGGCTGAGTGGCATACAAAAGTTAAAGACAGCTGTGATATCATTTAATTCCTTTCAGTGCCTGGCTTAGTCAGAGATTTTGTTTGCCTTCATCTCTTAGGGAGCATAGGAAACTGCAGGACTTCTATAGTACAATCATCTGATGCAGTGCTGTCGCAACGGATAATGATGAATTCCAAAACTGGAGTGGATGGGTTTGAATTCACATTTCCCCAGTTTGGAAAAGCTCTCCAATTTTAAGCTGAGTCCCTGCAGAAATTTGCCTCAGTACAAAATTAGCATTCATTAGCAGTCTCTGTTACCAACTTTCCTTTTACCTCGCTCTCTCAAACTTACCTTGTGGGGGTGGGGAAGGAAACTGGATGGCTAGGGACAATGGAGGGCTCATTCTGAAATTCTCACTGTGTCCTTGGCAACACATGGAGACTTAAGAGTATGCTAAGATCTGTAGTTCTGCAAGAACATTGGAATCTGTAATTTTAAGTCCTCCTGACTCAACGGATTGATGGAATAAAGAACTACATATCTAAGCATTTAATTAAAAGGTTAAAAGGTATTTTTAACTTGAATGCCAGACCTTAAAAAATATAGTTTTCACTTGAAAAGCACTGCCATCTCTTCCTCCTCCATCTGTGCTCTCCTATTACCTCATGCTCCACCTTTCTTCACCCCAATCCCACAAAGATCATAACTGCACTCACAGGACTTTGTTCTGTAAATATCAGTGTACCAATCTTTTCAAGTGGCCTCCTAAAGTGACACGGGTTATAGCTTCTGTTTACCACTCAAATCACTCAACCCCCAAGCTAGCAGTTCCTGGAGGCTTTAGAAAGCTCATTTCCAAGGTAAACAACATTCCACTTGGATAATTGCATTAGCATAAATGCACACAAGCAAGAAATTAGTCAAGAGAAGACTAAAAATTACATTCCACCACTGTCTGGATACATAGTGGAAAATGTAGCTTTTAATGGCATCTTAGCACTTAGTAGAAATGCAAAGATCTGGCCAGACAACATGCCTCCTCAGCCCAATATACTATGACACTGCTATAGGAACACATAGGCTGAAAAAGGACTAAATATGATAAACTTCATCTCCTTGTATGGGAGAAACAGGTTTATATGCTACCATGCATAAGGAGTTGCCAAATGAGTGATCAACATTTTGGACAAGCTTCTGAATGAAGGTTGAAATCCTCTCAAGTTCATGTGAACACAGCATCTAGCATGCGAAATTGATTTTCAGAGCTGAATAACACTTTTTCTGGATTTTCTCTATTCTTCTTGCCCCAGAGATGCTAAGCAAACATATAGTGGGGTGCATGGAGAATTCCAATCTATACTCTCACATTCTGCTGAAACAAGACAAGGTGTATATGAAAAGAAAACACAACACTTTACAAGTAGAGAAAAAATTCCATACACTAAAGCATCACTATCTTAGAACAACTCCGGACTTCTGCCAGAACCAGCAAGTTAAGTCTGTTGGGGGGGGGGTGAGGATGGATGGAACGGGGAGGAAACGGGGCGCGAAAGGGGTGGTATTAACAGCAGCAATACAGCTGATATTTGATCCCAGCCTCAATCTGCCTTCCCCGGTCCACTTGGACTCGGGCCAGCAAAGTAGCTGGCACAGATCTGAGCAGACCCATGCAGGCAGCTGAGGCTTATCCTTGGACAAGGGAATAAATATTCCTGTACCCAGAGGAGACATCTAGAGCCTGAAACTCCCCTGCAGGATACAGCGAGTGTCCCATTCGCATGGCTGCATTGGTGCAGGGGGAGTTATGTAGGATCAGGCTGTTAGGCTCTAGGTCAGTGGTTTTCAAACTGTGGTGTTGCGACACCCCAGCCTGAGAGCCCTGTGCTGTTTTTCTTTAAGGGGCGGGGAGGGGGGGAAGGCACAGAGGCAATGCCCAGCACTGCACCTCTGATAGGGGTGCAGGGCGCGCTGCCACTCTCTGCCGCCTGCAGTAGCCTCCTGGGGGTCAGGGGAGCCTGGCGCCAGCCTCAGCTGGGCTCCCCACACAGTGCATAGCCCTCCAGAAGGTGATCACGACCACTTCTGGTTTTGCATCGAGAAACAGGAAGTGGTCACGATCGCCTTCTGGAGGGCTCTGTGCTGCATGGGGAGCTCTGCTGAGGCTGGTGCTGGGCTCCCCTGACCCCTGGAAGGCTCCTGCAGGCAGCAGTGAGTGGCACCGTGCCCCTGTGCCCTGATCAGAGGCACAATGCTGGGCATCGTGTCTCTGCCTGCTGGGCATCGTGTCTCTGCCTTCCCTCTGTCTCCCTGCCTTCTGAGACAAAGTCACTGCTCTAGGCTGTTAGAATTTCTGTTAGGAGAAATTCCAGCCCTACCTGGCCATGCCAAGAGTTGAAGGTGGGAGTGGGACCTTATCTTTATTAAACATCCTTAAGTTATTGTGTCTTTTGGGGAGGTACTAATAAAAGGTACTACTATATTGCGGCTTTTTTGATTTTCATTTCTTTCTTCTTCCCAGTCCAAACCATGTCTAATTTCATAAGCCTCTAAGTGCTTTTCCACCCCAACCCACCCTCTTCACCTTCCCCTACCAAAAAAATAAAATAACTAAAAAGCTCCTGATCATTTTGGTAGCCCTTCTTTGTAATTGCCATTTTATAGATAAAAATATTTCTATAAACTTCTAAAGGTGGGACCTAGGTATCCACTGATTTGACTCACCACTGATCCCGAGATCTACCTTTAAATGCCTTGTAACAATGAAAAAAGCAGCAAAACTCATTTTCCTACCTTTGTGCTGTTAAATAATTATAATTTCATTTCATCAGATTCCAGTATTCACCCTCTCTAGTGGCTGAATTCAGTATAGTGTCTATACCCATGCATTCTGGGATGACAACAGGGGAGCTAGAAACATGGAAGTGGGTGTTTAAGGCAATTTTTCACTGATTTGGTATCCACTGATTTTTTTTTTATCCAATGGGTGTTCCAGAACAGAATCCCTGTGGATAACAAGGCACGACCTGTATCTCCTCTTAAAATTTTTTCTTCTTCTTTTCACTCCATCACTCCCCCCCCCCCAAGCTAATAGGCCCCAGATCATTTTGGAAGCCTTTCTTTTCATTTTTGTTCTCTGTACTGGTATAGAGTTCTTTGTACCTTTTCCCACAATATGTTTTTGAAGATGGTGCAAACAGAAGTGCACCCTATAGTATTGTGATCTGCACAAGCACTTGTGACTGTCTTTCTTCCTGGTAGGGGAGGGGAGGGAGAAAATTAAAAGCTGATGGAAACATTACTTTTATCAATGGTCTGCACTCACATCTGGCTTCCAAGCATCACTTCTACAGTGGTCTGCTACATGTGTGGTTTTCCTCCCAGCAAGCTCCACAGAGGGAGAGATAAGAGAACAAAGGAAGAGATAGAAGCCCAAGAGAAGGAGATAAAGGAACAAAGGGAAGAGATAGTTGCATTGGCCACTTCTTTCAGCTGCACAGGGCTTCTACTACAGTTGAGTCCTAGCCACACAGCTTACAGGGAACAGTGGGTGCAGGACACCTATCTGAGACCTCCCCGTGACTGGAAGTCACCAGTGCAAACTGAAAGTTGCTACTGGTCATGTCAGGGAGGCCTTCTGAGGTGTGGGGAAGCTGTGTGCAGCCTCCCTGTGCCCCAGAACAACACCTAATTGGAAACCACAAGAATGAATTAGAAGTGGCTTCTGGGAGGCCCTCTAAGGCATGGGCTCAGCAACTGCAGATGTGCAAATCTTCGGATGCCAGGCCTATAGATAAGGAATGCCCACTGTATTGAGTCAGACAACTGGTCCAGCCTCAAGCAAGCTTGTCCCTCAAGGGACAAGCCCTCTGATGATATGAAGGTTTTGCATCTAGTGGCAAGTTCAGGGGACTCACTGAGCATATTATTTATTTATTTGCAGAATTTTTATCTCATGTTTCTCCCATACTGAAGGAAACTCAAGATGGTTAACAATGTAAATGTAATATATTTTAACAAATAATGAAATCATAAATTTTAAAAACAAACCATTAAAACAAAACAACAGCCAGGATAACAACAATTAAAATATATCTCATTAAAAAGTGCAGTCCCTAGTATCAATTAAAAGCCTTCCTAGATAAGAAGGTCTAGAGGTCCCGCCTAAAGGTCTCCAGAGAGGGAACTTCTCTTAATTCCAGGGGAAGAGAATTCCATAAGTGAGGCACCACCACTGAGAAAGCTGCCTTCTGGCAGTACTGTCAGATGACCTAAGAGGATGGGTATGATTATATCAATGAAGGCAGCCCCTCAAATACCTGGGTCCCGAGCTGTAAAGGGCTTTAAAAGTCAAAAATAACACTTTAAATTCAGCCTAGAAATGAACTGGCAGCCAGGGTAGCCACCAAAGTAGTGGTCCAACTAAGTCAAACCGAAGTGCCTCAGCAACCACACAGGCAGCCACATTCTGCATTAGTTGTAGTTTCTGAACAGTCAACTGCAATTTCTGAACATGCGCATACACACTGTATGCATTCTTCATATATGGCTAAACGTGGTATATACTGCAATGCAATGGGAGTAGGGACTATTCACAGAGCTCTGTTGATGTAACATTAAAAACACTAACAGTATACTGATTACACCGATCATTATCATGCCTGATAAATATGCAGGCATGCCACCTGATCTTAGTTGAGATTTTTTCAGTACCACCTCACTTACTGCCTAGTGGTCAAACTGACCACTGACCATTTTAAGATTACAGTGGTTATATGCAGCTCAGGTCATTAACTGTTCCTCAAAGGGGGGGGCATTAGAGGGAACATTTCCCACACCCTGCGTCTTCTGGCTACCCCTTTGGCCTGCACTGCTGTCTGCTAAGATCCACTTCCTACTTGCTTAAAGCAACCATGAAGAGGATTCCAGCAGCAGCTGCCCCATCCTCCTTCATCACTACTAGAAGAATAAAGGGAGGAACCCTGCTATGGTTGTCTCTACCTCTTTATCTTCCCACTCACTGGCTGATTAATAAAGCAACTTTTGGCAGGAAATGGAAAGGTGGAGCTCTCTGCCCTTCTCCCTGTTTTTATTCCACCCTGTTCCACCATGAACTTAGGCAGAACAAGGAGGCTACATCCAGGGCACCCCAGTTGAGGGTAAGGGAAAGGGGAGGAGGATGGGGGGGCAAGCAAGGGGGTTACACAACCTGGAAGTGGCTTACAGGAACACAGAAGGCTGCCCTGCAAACAGCACAATTTTGTGGTATGAAGATAGGGAAGGCTATTTTTTTACTGATTTTTACTGTTTTAAAATTTTTGAAAGGGGATTCCATTATCTGCGGAATATTGGTATCTGTGGGGGGTGGGTGGGGCTGGAACCAAACCCCAGTGGATACTGAGCAACTACTGACTGTTGATTCACATTCTAGATCAGCTTCCTTTAGATACTGTCCAGCACTCAATGAATTCTCAGTCTAGCCAGAAGGAACATTTACACCATTAACTACACAAATGTTATTGCACAGAAAGTACAAGAGGCCACTGTCTAGCAATCCACAATTTTCATACAAGTCTGGTGTTAATTATGCATAAAAAACATGTGTCCCTTTAGCTGATGAAATTCTTATTGAGGCTTTTGTTCCTGTATGAGTTACCTGTTCTGGGTCTGAATAAGTGGGAAGAAATTGGAAACAGGAAATATGTTGGAACAGATGGATACTGCTAGTTGACATAACCAATCGTAGGTCAACTCAAGCCTGAGCATCCAAATGAAGGATGGACCAATTTCAAGTTCTCAAAACTGTTTCTTCTGGGATGCAGCACAAAGAATGCTGATAGATTTTTGAAAAAGGAGGAGGGGGAGGGAAAGGGAAACCTTGAGAAGGAAGAAAATGGTTGGCCTTAAAGAGGTAACTGCTGAAAGTAATGGCATTCTGTATAAGTTATGAATTTTAAACACTTCCATAAGCTATGTCGTTTACAGCTGGATATGAGCTGTTCCTGACTGAATATGAATGAGGATGGCACTGGAGAGCAGCCTTTGTGTTTTAAATTTCTCTCACTCATGCCTAACTCATTCCTAGGCTTTTTTCACCTGTTCTCTAACACTCTTTTAAGACATATGTAAATAGATGTGTAGCTGTTTACCTCCACAGAAGACAATGAGGAAATCTATGCCACAGAAAGAGGAACTAAGGCAGAGGCATATTTTACAGGGCTGAGTAGAGATACTTTTTATCAAAGGTTTTCCTCTCACAAAATCCACCTCCCTTTTCAGCAATTCAAAGACAGAGCTTTGAACAAAGGCTTGCAAATTCAGAGCCAAGACAATCTTTCCTGCCCTCACTTGGCTTTGAGATTTATTTATTATTTTTATTTATTTACTGCATTTTTATCCCACCTTTCTTCCCCTGAGGGGACCCAGGCTACATGACACTATTCAGTTGGGATCACAACTTCTAGAGCAAGGTGACTCAATTTTTTTAAACCTATCTGGGTAGAGCAGTTGACAGGAAGATGCAAAAAAACAGCAAGCAGAGACCAAAAAAAGGTCAACGGGGGGGGGGGGAGGTTTCAATAAAGCAACAACTGTGCCTCCTCCCCCCCCAGCCAAAACTTTTAGCACTGAAAATGTTTATTTTTTAACATTCAGTACAATATATTACCTAAGCAAGTCTCCCTTCCACAAAGATTTATAATATTGCTGGATGCCTTAATCTGGACTAGGAGTTGGCTTAAAAGTGGGGTCTTTTAAGAGCAGGCCTGACTAGTTTAGCTTAGCCACAGCAAAAATAAAAATGTTATCACATAGGAAACACAATTCTATACAGCTTTTGTCACAATGGTCTTGTAATAGTCCAGTACATAGAGAGAGCTGGGGGTCTCTGCACCTTCTTGCATTGCAATGATATTTGCAGAGTTAAAGAATTTGAGGACAGACAGAGCTCCAGGACAGAGCTGTGGGAATTGCACATTGCCATTGCCTCCAACTCCACTCTTCCTATCCTCAGAACCTTAGTCTAAACAGCCAACTTCATTACTGAGATAATGTTCTTTGAAGCCTGACATGGCAACAGATGGGCACAGTATGGGAGAAAAAAAAGAAAGCCTTCTCTCTCTTAGATATGCCCCAGTCATCTCCATCCTTGAACTCCCTGATTGGCTCAGGAGCTGAGTAGGGATGGAAACCAATCAGAGCACCTGAGCAGGAGAGCTTTTCTTTCCTCATCTGCCTCTATCTCAGAGCGGAGAAATGTTTTAAAATAAATAAATCAGGTCACTCGGGTCTTGGTTCCAGACATTTGTGGGAGATTAGGAGAGACTTCCTGAGGTAAATAAACGAGGAGAGAAAATGTATCTGGGTTTGAGCACGTTATTCTGTTTGTACCTTCCCTGCTAGTTGTAAATCTTCCATCACCACCACCACCCCGCCCCTTTATAGTGGGGCAGCTCCTCGAATTTGGTGGCTGCCTGCTCTGTCCTGGATGGGATGTGTAGTGGTAGCAGGGAAGAAAAGGTTGGGGTGCAGAAGCTCTCTATCTCCGCTAATACCGAAGCCTGTCTTCACACAGGCACTTCAGCTAGCTTAATCACTGACACATGGTTGCAAACTTCGACATGACAGCAAATGGCTTCATATAGACCCTTTCCCAAGGGAAAGGGTGAGATAGAAACTGAAATAATAAACAGATGGAAAAGCTTTGCGGTATGGCGCAGACAACACAGATATCATATCAACAAAGCAGTTCATCAAGAGCATAGGCCATGTAACCTGCCCATCTGTTTTCTAGCTCAGAATACCGGCTGCGGCTGCAAATGCCAATCAAAATTAGCTTCTTATGCCTGAATTCTTAAGCAGGAAAAAAAAAAATCAATCCTTTCCTGTCAGAAAACTGACACGCCCTCACAGAGATACGGCTCTGTCAATTTCTCAGAAAGTTCAAGTGAACTCCCTTTTTCCATAACTGCTGCTTGGCAATCAGCCTTTGCTATTACAGAGAGCACTGTATGAAAAACCAGCACCATGGTTTCCAACCATGCAGACTAGAGATGGGGAAGCTGGGACAGGTAGAGGCTCACCTATCAGTGAATTCAGTGAGGAGTAGGAGCTGACTCGTCTCATCTTGTCAATGGTTTCAAACGAAAGAATATACTCTTCATTCTCAGGGCTTCCCAAGGTGCTGCTGGCACTGCTGCTGGTGCTCAAGTTCCCAGGGGAAAATGCAACAGAATTCCCAGCTGTTGAAGAAAAACAATCACACTGAAACAAGCTTTTAAGAGGTCCATAATTTTTGGATGCATCAGAGATATACTCTATGCTATGGCATTCAGTTAATGCTGAGCAAGAGCATAGCTGCCCACATTTTCTCTGTGGCTGGCATTTAAGCTTGAGTAGCCCAGAAAGACTGGTAAGAGGCATACCCTGGTAGAAAAGGGACTGTGTATTTTCCTAAGCCAGGACCATTCATTTCCCTTGGTAGGTGTCATAGCATATTATCCAGTTAGCCCTTGATACACTCCAGATGGTGTATCATAGTGGGGAGTGCAGAGGAATGGACAAAATAAAGCCTGCATCCAATGTTACTTTGACTTGCTTAATAAGTAGAAATTAGCCACACACACATCTTTTTGTAATGCTCCAATTCAGATAAGAGTTTGACACACAGGAACTATGAAAAAGGGTCCAAGAGGCTTGCCAGTTGCCAGACTCATTGGATCACTCTTACATACAAGACAGACGAAAAGCAGGCCTGAAAGGGAACTGGACGATGGATGGGGGAAATTTAAGAAATGACTGTAGAGTAATTTGGAATCCTGAAATACTTACTTATTTAAAATACTTCTGCTTTTTCTTATTGTTCAAAGAGACTAACAATTCAATTAAAAGATACCAGCCTATTAAAAAGCACTTTAAAACTATTGACAAGAATAACAGTACACATAAGAATATGCATAAACAGGCAAGGAGTGCGGGATAAAAGCATACGGACCTTAAGGACACACACTTAAAACAAATTAAAAGTTTACTTTAATAGGGCAGTTTTCAGGTCCCATCAGAAGGTAAGCACAGTTGGAACTACAGACATTTCATGGGTTTAGGAAGTTCCATAATATGGGCACTGTCATCAAAATGGCCCTCTCCTGTGTGCATACCAACTGCAACTCCAAAGGTGGTGGGATTTGCAAGAGGGCCTTTCCTAATGACCTCAGAAAATGGGCAGACTTATATGGGGGAAAGTGGTCTTTTATGTACTATGGGTACAAGTTATTTAGAGTAATGACATGTTGCAGCCAGTGCAGATAGTGCAATACTGGTGCTATGTACCACTCACTCAACAGGTGGGCCCTGCATTCTAAACTAGCTGTACTTTCTCAACAATCTTCAGGCTCAGCTCCACATAAAACACACTACAATAACCCAAATTTGAGGTGACTAGAGCAGCGATTGTCAAACTTTTTAGAGGTCTTAGAGCAGTGGTTCCCAACCTCCTCCTTTAGGATAAGAGTTGGGAACCTACTGAGGACCTGTAAGTGACAGGACCTGTCACTTCCAGGTTCTCCCCATCACTGCCAACTTATAGGGAGGTAAGAAGCCCTGTAAAAACCTCTTTCTTACTTCCCTGTTATTGTCAGCGGTGGTGGAGAGAACCTGGAAATGATGGGCACCTTTCCCAAAGGGTCCTTGCCAATCGCCAGCCCCTTAAGGGGGAGGATTTTGCAAATGTGAGACCTGGAGGTCACAACCACCAGGTTGGGAACTGCTGCCCTAGAGGCTGCTGCCTGATTTAAGTGCCAAGGGATATAATGGTGGTTGGGCAGTAGTGCTCTCCCCAAGTAGCAGCTTGTTGAACCCTTGAAGCACATAACCTAATCTGACCAGTCAGTTTTGTGAACCACCAAAAACTGGGTCATGACCCACTGGTGGGTCCTGGACCCACAGTTTGGGAACCGCTGGACTACAGCATGTGTCATCATGGCAAGATCTGTTGCCTCAAGGAACAGATGCAGTTAGCATACCAACTTAAGCTCACAAAGGTACTTATTGACACAGCTGCCACCAGGCACAACATTGGGTCAAGAAGTATCCCAAACCTGTGAACCGAAGTTTTTAAAGGGAGGAAAACCCCATCTAACACTGTCTGAATTCCACTTCATGTTCAGGATCTTTATTAAATAGGAGCACTTCTGTCTTGTCTGGATTAAACTTTAGTTTGTTGGCCCACAGCCAGACCCCCACCACCTCCAAGCACACAATCAGCCCTTCCACAGCTTCTCTGCAGCCATCTGGTGAGGCGAGAGACAGCTGAGTGTCATATACATATTGATTATATCAAGCTTGAAAACTCTGGATAATCTATCCCACCATGGGAGACAAAACTGAACTCTATCAAACACCATAAGCCAAAGGCCATGGTGTTTGGCAGAAGTCCCTCAGCTTGCCACAATGCCTTCTTTCATAAGGTGGCAATATTCTGAAAAATTATGTCAAACCAACAGTGTTTAGAGATGCTGCCCACTTTTCATTGTTTCACTATGACAACTCTATAGCATAGACAGTGTCCCAGGATGTTCTCAATGGTTTCAAGATGTTTTCAATTGCTTAGTCAACCTTATGACTAAGCTCCACCCAAGACCCCCCACCCTGTGGGGAGGGGAAATGAAGGAGAATTCTGTAACCATCTTACATTCTTCATTCAAGCTGAGGTTCTGCAGAGACTTATTCAGGTTCCTTGCTGTGGTGACCGCTCGGATATTCCCATAGGAGCTGACAGAACGAAGCCTTGGTGTGCATGGACTGTCCCTCACCGGAGTCAAGCTTCCGCCTTCTGTGAAGGCAATATTTAACTATTATACAGGCTTACACACATTTTGCTGACTTAAATGTCAGATCTATTTTTACTTATATTTGGGGTGCTGAATCAAAAGAGGCATTAGTTTTGGGGTACAGCATAGTCACCTAATATGTTGATTCAAGCAGCTTCTTCAAGAGGAAACTATGGTTACCGATTTCCCATGAGGAAGCTGCTTGAATCAACATATAAGGTGGCTAGGCTGTACCCCAAAACTAGAGCCAACTGGGCAAAACCGATGCTGTTTTTGGATTCAGCATCCAAAAAATATCCTAAATTCATTCAAACATCCTTGGCAACACCAAAAAAATGTTTTTTTTCTGAGTAGACCTGTGTTACTCTGAGAAATGAAAAAGCAGGTCTAAGGATTTCTATTTCATCTTTCCACATCCTAAGAGGCCACAAGGCAACCTACAGCAATTAAAATATATGTGAGTACAATGACAAAATCATAAAACACCCAACACAAAATAATGTCCAAAAAATAATTGAACTGAGATGAGAAGCCACTATAAAAGCAATACTCTTACAGCACAGGAGAGTATTAAGCCAATGCCCATTCAAATAAAACACTTTTGACCAAATGGTGAATGAAAAGCTGTGAAGGGATCCAGTCAAGCTTCCAAGACAGGAAATTTCAGAGCCTGAGGGCTACAACTTAAAAGACCTTGTAACGCCCCCTGCCACCAAAATTCAGACATAGGAGAAACATGGAGCAAGGCCTTAGATGATGAAAGGGGTCAGACAAATTCATTTTGGGAGAGACCGCATGAATATAGTCCCAAAGTATAAAAGTGATAAGCAACACTTTGAATTGAGCCCCCAAACCAGATAGTAACCAATTCAGATGGTACAGAATTGGGGTTATAGTCTCCCAAACCCAGGCCTCAGCTGTAAGGCAGCATCTTGTACCAGTTGTATTTTCTAGACTCTCTTTAAGGGTTGTCCCACACCCACTCTAGCTAAGACTAGCACTACCTTCTGAGATTTTTCCTCCAGGAAAGAGTGGAGACACCAGAAGTGTGGCCCCCAACACAGCAAGGCAGTGCAGGACACAATGGTTGATAGCATCAAAAGCTGCTGAGGGGGTCCAACAGAACCAATTTGGACATGCGTTACCTATCAAGTTCCTGATGTAGGTAGTCCACATCACAGTGACCAAGGTAGTTTCCTAAACTTGTTTCCAAATCAGTTGGAAGTCCAACTTATAAGGATCTTCTAGCCAATCAGTTTCATCCAAAATCCCAGGAATGAGCATTCTTCATAGCATAATGAGTTCACAGCAGAGACAAGGCTGGAACCAGGGAAGTCCTGATTCACAGGTTGATCTCTTAGCCACTATGCTACTGTGTCTCTAAACCAGCCATTTTCAACCTTTTTCAGCTCATGGCACACTGACAAGGCACTAAAATTGTCAAGGCACACTACCAGTTTTTTACTTACATTAAATTATGTATTATTTCCCCAGGAAATATTCCTGGAGAAGGGGGTGGGGTGGGGGAGAAGAGGAGAGAGAGGTGCCAATTGCCTGCTTGTGTATTTGAGAAAAAAGAGTGCAACCAAAAGCCCAATCCTATGCATGCCTGCTCAGAAGTAAGCCCCATTATATTCAATGGAACTTACTCCTAGGTAAGTGTGAATGGGTAGCACCCCCAGAGCCCAATCCTATGCATGCCTGCTCAGAAGTAAGCCCCATTTTAGTCAATGGGCTTACTTCCAGGTGAGTGTGGATGGTACAGTATCCCCAGAGCCCAGTCCTATGCATGCCTGCTCAGAAGTAAGCCCCATTATAGTTAATGGGGCTTACTCACAGGAAAGTGTAGATAGGATTGTGGCACAGCACCCTTCCTCTAAAACCCCAAAGTGCAGGGAGGGTCGCTTTGGGGAGTTGCAGGCAAACTGGCAAGGAAAAGGGACTTTCAGGGACCCTGAAACCTTAGGTTGAGGGCCTCAGCAGACTCGCTCGCTATGTACCTGCTTGCCTGCTTCTGGCTCCCTCTTGTCACTGACTCCGCACCTCCCACTTCCTGGCTCCTCCAGGCTTCTCTTGTTGGCCAATCAGCATGCAGGCAGGCAACAACCTCCTTCATGCCCAACCCTAGGCATGTCTACTCAGAAGTAAGCCCCATAGTAGCCAAAGGGGCTTACTCCCAGGAAAATGAGGATCAGGTTGCAGCCTGAGTCCTGCTCAGTAGCAGGAGCAAGCTCCAAGCAGACTCTTCAGCTGCTGCATGGGATGCAAAGCTGCTGCGACCAGCCGCTTCCCTGGCTGCTCCCTTGCTTGTGCTGCTTGCCGCGGGAGGCTCAAAGCAGCCGCTTCTCCCGCATTCTAAACCAACATAATTATGGCCTAGCTTTTACACATATTAGGCCTGGTCAAACTATTTAAATGGAAAGGCAAAAATATTCTGCCTTTTAACTCTTCTTTGGACAAGTTCCATATCTTGGCATTGTGCACTTTTTAAAGAAGGTAACTTCTTCCAAGCAACATCTGAATCTCAGATATTGTATTCATCCGCTCATGCAAGACAGAGGAGGAATTTACTAACTATTGCTGTGCAACCTTCATTAACTCTAATGGAACTTGTGTGACAGCCCTGTGTAAGCCCAATTTAGTTGAATACACCAGTGTTCAGGGAGAATGATATATGATGCAAGGTACCTTTTCCATTAGAAAAGTTTGACAAATCCCAAAGATCTTTTCCTAGCCAAATTTTAGCTCAAAGAGCTAAACTATACTACAAATATTGGCTATTTCAATGTTTCAAACTATATCTCATTTTCCCCTTTAGGAACATCTGAGTAGTACTGGTGCTGAACAATAGCTTTCCAATTCCACACCAGATACATTTCAATGGTGGCAATAAGATGCTTCATGTGCCTGAGAAAATAAAGGTACTATTTAAAATCACTGGGATTACTTTCTGTAATAAAAAGGCAATGGGGTGAGGGAAGGTAGGATTCCATATTTTTTAATGCAGTCCACTTTTTCAGACAAAGGGCCTATTAAATTACTCATTGCAGGAGACAATTGTACTTTCATCTAAATGAACTGATAGGAAAGTGTCTCTCCAGTGTCTCTGGAGATTATCCAAGACATTTAATATTTAAGATGACATTTAATGAAATAAAAAGCAACAATTTGCCTAGGACCGGTTTGTTTTTTAAAATTTCACAAATGCATAAGAGAAGGAAACAAGAGGAGAGGGAATAAAAAAAGAATGTAAAGCCCTCCCTTCAAACTGCACTAAGCATTAGGCTTTTAGGGTTCTAGGTCTTCTGCACTGTATAGCAATTCTCTTACCCAGTGTTTCCCCAAGGTTAGAAAATCATAGCAACAACAATTCTCGAGCCACTGTCTTGGCATTGTCCTGACCCGTGAGCCCACACTACAAACAACAGGTATTTCAGTCAACATGGTGTCTCCTTTTCCAGTAAAATACTGTGGATTTGCAGTGTTTTTGACAGGAGGTGACACAAAGTCATGCAAAAAATGTTAAATAAGAAACATGAGTTTTTTTCCAGATATCTGTTGGCTAAATCAACAAGTGCAGTAAATTCCTCTCTTTTAGAATTAACTTCCTAAAGTTTTTTCGCTCACAAAGAAAACGATGTAGTACCTGGAGCAGCAGGAGAAGGTGGCGCATAGTTCTTTTCTTCTTCCATAAACTGTAAGGCAACAGTGCAGAAATTGCTTTCATATTGGACCACAAGGTGACTCAGGGCCACCACCAATTCCTGTGGAGAGGAAAGGAAAAACAGACCTCTGAACACTGTGCACATTAAACAACTAACCGCAAGGAACTATCAATGCAGAAGCTAAGAACATGTGGGTCGCTTTAGTGCCTGATAATTTTTCAAAGAGAAGAAAGTACATCCATCTTCACAATTCAAGGCTCAAGGAATGTTTTTGCTAAATTGCTGTAATTCTCACTAGTAATTTGCACTGTGACAGAATGGCTCTAGGACAAGGATGCAGAGCACAGAAAATGAGACATATTACTCTCATCCAGCCAAACTGAGAAAGGCTCGGAATCACAATGCACACCCATATTTAGTGGTCTTGGACTGAAACCTCGCAACTATATATAATTGTGCCTATATATTCCTGGTTTTTGTGGGGGGGGGGGAGCGGACCCCTCCTTTAAAAGTTTGTGAAACCATTAGTCACAAACTGAACAGCTTCTAAGCTAGCAATTTTCAGATCATTAATAGAGTTGTGTTACTAGTTGAGCCCCACCTGGAAGTCCTACTCGCTTGACTTGGAAGTTAAGTCCTCTCCAGTTGGTTACTACATAATGTTGGAATCTATAGGACTGTTTTTAGAATGATTCCTGTGAACACATACAGATGGAACACATTATGATCATTCATATGTTTGCTACCTCTCTTATGAAATGATCTCTTATGAAATGATCTCTTATGAAAAGGCATAAGAGAAGGGAAGAAACTAGTACTGTATTGTGTTAAAGGATTTTGCCTGAGAAATGTATGTGTATTACCATTCCAGATGTAAGACTTTCCACATGGAGACGTACACAAAAAAGGAATTTCAAAGGCACTCCTATGGAGCACAACTCTGTACATAAATTATTCCCAAAGCTTCATGTAGAAAAAGGGTTATGGGGGACCTTACTTTTCTGAAGAGAAAAAAGGACTCAGGACTTTGAGGAATGGACAGATGTAATAATCTCCACTTCAAATTCTAAGATCAGATCTTTATATTTCTGAATTCAGCCTAGTAAGTCCAAGAGTAATTCTCAGCACAAGAATAATGCCATGAATGTGCTTCTGTTCACAGAAACCTGCAAATATTCTTTGGACTATTCATGTTTTCTCCTAAGGCACCAACAGCACATACATCTTCCTCAACTTTTCCTCTGCACAAAGAAAATGGCAAAAATAGTAGTGCTTAGCAAATTTCTTCACTTTGGTGATAATGCAGCAGAAAGCCTCTTTTTTGTGAACATTTTTAAAAATAAGGCGAATCAAGTCCCTGTGAAACCTGCCTTCTGACAAAATTAATAACCATCTGTCACCTCAAGTGGGGATGAGGGCACTTTTTTATATTTGGCTTGGTGAAACATTGATTTTTTCTTCACTTCTGTGTGAAGATCTGAAGAAAGCTGAAGCGTTTAACTACAAAAATGAATTCTTTGCAACAAAAGATCTTTTATTCTTGGTCCAGCTTCTCTTACTTTTTGATTCAGCCCAGTATTGTCAAACTGATGTACTGTCACAGGAAGTACTGAACTGGGACACAGCAAACACATTCCTCCCTGGCCTGCAGCAACTTCTAAGGAGGACATAATGAATTAGGCTAAAAGGGCAAGACTCTTTTAGCATAATTCATTATGTCCTACAAGGCAGCTGCTATAGGGCAAGCCTCTTGTGTGACAACCTAAGGCACAATATAAATGCTGCAGGTTTGCCTATCTGTTCTTAGTGACCCCAAGAGTACCAATAGAAATGTAATGATACACTGTCAGAACTGCAGAACTGTTCGTAACAGGTGGTACAGTAGGTTTAAGGGAAGGAACAAAATCTGATATTTGCATAATGGGGTTAGTGCTGATTTACGAAGGGGGAGGGGTCTACTCTTTCCTTTGTGCAGAAGAGGCAAAGATAGCAATGCCTGGCAATTAAGGGGGAGACTTACTATCTGTGAAAAAGGCAAAGAGTTCTAGAGGTGTTGGATAGGAAATTGAGA
Source organism: Tiliqua scincoides (assembly GCF_035046505.1). Classification (NCBI taxonomy): domain Eukaryota; kingdom Metazoa; phylum Chordata; class Lepidosauria; order Squamata; family Scincidae; genus Tiliqua; species Tiliqua scincoides. The sequence continues at coordinate 150,318,742 of NC_089822.1, forward strand.
AATCTGCTTGGTTGCATCACTAGCATTGAATTTGGCAACTCAGATTATCCTCAGAAACTCAGTATTCATCATCTTAAAGTTGCCACATCTCATCATCTGATTGTTACTATATTTGTGCAGTTTATGATCACTGCAGTTTATTATATTAGATGCTGTGCTACTGATGTCCCTGTTGGGGCAGCTGGGTTATGCAGTGTGTTTTAGGAGAACTCCGTTAAGAAGATCACTTCTGGGCTTGTGGTTATAAAGAAAGGAGCTACATAAATGGATAAGGGGGAGAGAGAGAGAGAGCCTGAAAATAGCAATCTGCATATGAAAAGAGACTTACTGGAAAAGAAAGGACAAGATAGGAAACTCCTCCTGGTCCCTCCTACTACCTAACTAGCTACCGTATTTTTCGCTCCATAAGACGCACTTTTTCCCCCCAAAAAAGTGGGGGGAAAAGTGTGTGTGTCTTATGGAGCGAATACTGCAAAAAAACAAACAAAACAAACAAACTAACAAAACTCTGCCCCTGGCCCCACCCCCTGCCCGCTCTGCTCGGCTCCGCTTCCCAGGAAAGTGTGGATGGGGTGGCAGTCTCATTGCGCAAGCCTGCGTGACTACTCAGAAGTAAGTCTCAGCGTCACTGGGGCTCACTCCCAGGAAAGCGTGGGTGGGGTGGCAGTCTTGCTGAGCAAGCCTGAGTGTCTACTCAGAAGTAAGTCTCAGCGTCACTGGGGCTCACTCCCAGGAAAGCGTGGGTGGGGTGGCAGTCTTGCTGAGCAAGCCCCTAGAGCAGGGGTGCTCATTATGTCGATCGAGAGCTGCCAGTCTATCTCCAGGCGAAATGAGTCAATCGCAGGCTTCTCTCCCGTCCACGCATCCCTAGGAGTGAGCCCCTGGCAGGCTTGTGAGCCCAGGGAGTGAGTCCAGGGAGCCTAGGGAGTGAGCCCAGGGAGGGAGCCCAGGGAGTGAGCACCTGACGGGCTCCTCCCTGGGAGAGGAGCCGCTGGCAGGCTTTTCTCCCCTCCACGCATCCCTGGGAGTGAGCCCCATTGACTCTACTGGGGCTGACTTACCTTTCCCCTGTTTTTGCACTGGTATGTATGGAGATCTGTCCCCCCCCCCCCCACTTCCATCTGTTGGTTCTGTGTGCAAGGGGTTTTGCACTGGTCTTGCTGTGATGTCTATACAGAGATCTTCCCTCCCCCACACCTTTCCCCTGCTTTTGCACTGGTCTGTATAGAGATCTGCTCCTCCCCCCCCCCTATTGGAATGGTGGAAGATCTGGTGAGGAGGTAGATGTGGTGTCAGCAGTGGCCCCTTTAAGGGTAAGGCCTGGGCATCCAGCAGAGTGTGCTGCACAGCTGCAGCCACTGGAAGGCTATAGGGCCCTCAGGGATATAAGGAGTACCAGAGGCAGAAAGGGTTTGTGGGTTTGAAGGAGTGCAGGTTGGAGAGGAGACTGACTGGGTTTATTGAATTTGGAATCTGACTGTGGATTGTGACTGGACTTGGATACCCTGATGGATTTGACTGACCTACCTAGAACCTGACCTTGGACTGTAATTTGGCTTATTGGCTCTGGACTCTGATTTGGCAACTCTGATTGATGGGACTGATTTACTTGGCATCTGTGGACTGGAACTGGACTCACTTTTGCTTGCTGCACTGGTGAGTTGCACAAGGGGGACTGATCAGCCTTAAGCAGGCATGAGGCCCAGTGGATTGGGATTTGGCAGAACATCATTGTAGCAGAAAGATAATGTGATCCCCTATTTGTGTGCACCTGCTTTTGTGAGCTTCATAAATTCTGACTCTAGCGATGATGAGTTCTTGGGGTTTCCAGAAAACTAGAGTACTCAAACCTTTAAGTCTCTCCATTTGTTAATGACAGTGATAATGGTTCTTAATGCCACTGTTGACTGCTGTTCACTTTACATGGTTCAAATGTTATTCTGTTATAGTTTAATATTTTATTACACTATTTGGTTCAGAATATTTTTTCCTTGTTTTCCTCCTCTAAAAACTAGGAACTGTTTCTCTTGAGTATTTTTCCTGAAAGTTATAACAATGATCTTAAACATATTTTGTTGTATGCAATTACTGCAGCGAGATTGGTGTATGCTAGATTGTGGAAGAACCCTGATACTCCCACTGTAGAGATGTGGATTGAGAAATTATATGAGATGGTTGAAATAGATGTATTGACGGAAAGATTGGGAGATGGCGAAATAGAGAGAATACAGAAATTGTGGAAACCATTGTATGAGTGGTTAGATAAACAATAAGTTATTCAAGGATGATAGGTAGGGAAACATAAGAGTATCGGCTACAGTTCTGCGATTTCCTGGTGTTTTTTCCCTTGTGTATTACCCTGTACATATATGTTTGTGATTTTTCCTGTACCCATGTCTTAAAGTAAGTAATTAAAAAAAAAACAAAAACTAGGTGCGTCTTATGGTCAGGTGCGTCTTATGGAGCGAAAAATACGGTATTTTACCCCCTTTAGAAAGCACAGGATGCTTGTGCAGAGTTGATGCACCTTCCTCCTCTTCCAGCACTAGTCACCCAGATAGGAGCTAAAAAATATGAAGGCATTTTGCCTACCTCAAATCTGGAAACAACAAGCAGGGACCTCCAGCCACACAATGCCCCTAAATGCTAGGATGTGATGAATGTACTGCTTCTCTCCAATGGGAAGTCAGAACATGCAACCTTCAACTGACTAAGATCAATCTATTATTTAATTTCACTTTTCCCTTGTGACTTATGGAAAATTCTTTGCTGAACAGAACTTTCCTGTTACCATTTTATATCCTCCCATTCCTTCTACAGGGCTGTCACATACTTCATGTTTCCAATAACAAATGTTTCATATTTAATTTCACAGATTACGATGCAAATCTCTGCCGTCAAAACAGTGATAAAAAGTATTACAGAGACAAAATGGGAGACTCCTGTTTCTGAGGAAGTAAGTAAAAAGAAAAGAAGTTCTCCAGAGTGTAGGTTTGGAAGATAGAAACCAGTAATCTCATTTCCTTGTCCCCCTTTTTTTATGCAGGAGCTCAAAACTGAAAATACTGACATACAAGCCTGATAGCTTAACTGCTGACAGATATCACTTTCCTTTGGCATTCAGAAGCACACACACTTTCTAGTGGTAGATATGCTACCAGGTCTAAAATAATCCTCCTTTCATGCCTGGTCTTTCATTATTTTGTTATACACTGCCCTTTTCTGTTTCATAGGGATTTCTCATACTTTACAGCAAATGAAATGCCACATTGATAAAGACCTAATGTCTGGCCCCACTGGATAAAATGAAGCATTCTGACGTTCAGGATAGACGAGAAATAGCATTTAGTGAATTTATAGTGATGTCCCTCCAGAAGTCATGATGGTAAGGGGATGCAGGATGCGTACATCCTCTGCTTAAGGGCCTGCTACCCACCCCATGCAGCAATTGTTCTAAATTGCACTTTGGGTGATGAACTTAATTTCATTTTCTTCAGAACAGGGAAAGAGCAGCAAAGCATTATTCTTCAGACTGAAAACACAAAGCCAAGGGGAAATTGACATTTATGTAAGGAAATGGAGAGAGAAAATAACAGGACAGCACAACAGGACTTGCCATTCAGAAACATCTTTGACAGAACTGAGAACTAATATGACCTGCAGGAGTACAAAACTAGGGATCACACATAGAATCATCAGACAGCGCAGATCCTTGATTGGGTCTCCAGGCAGTAAACCCTTGCATTACTCATTTTGCTCAAGGAAGCAGAGAGGAATAAGATGATTGTTCAAATTCTTGTAGGTTGTAAAAATCCTGAATTATATTTGAAAGAACTTATTCTTTCTAAAATGGGGAAATGGCACCTGCTTGCAAATGAAACAGCTTCAGCTGCCAGAAAGTGGGGGAAAAACTCTTCTCAGGACAAGTGATTAAGAGAAAGGAAATGCAATGAAAAGCAGCCATGTGGGCCATGCTTCATTCCTGTACTGCTACATCATGATTTAGCACTACATTTGAACTGGGCAATCTGAACTGATCATATGCCACGGCCTTACACCGATCCTCAATATTGGTTCATCTAGTCCAGCCAGAGCTCTCAAAAGGTGTCAGGTAGAGAGATCTTTCTCCGTGGAACTTTTCCAGGCAAGTAATATGCTCTACCACAGAGAAATGGTCATTTCATATTTTCAGTTAAATCAAAGTTACAAGCAGCTGTTGCGAACTGTACAAAAGAAATGTATGCAGATCTAACAAGGTAAGCTGTAGTCTTGTCAACAATAACGTGGAATTGCAAAAATCTATCCCCTTCCTTTTGCTATACCTTTCGGACCATGGGGCTTCCATCATTGATAAGTTGGGCCAGCATCATTGCAACGTTGTGATCAATGGTGGTAGAATGGTCAGTCCGCTCAGCTGAATTTCCTACAAAAGTGCCAAGGGCAAAGACTGCAGCACAGCGAACCTGCAAGAGAAACATAATTCACCACTGCTGTCTAAGCTGAACTGCTCAGTATGCCTTTTGTCATGTACTCTTAAACTTCACTTGGGTACAGTTAAACTGCTGCAAGAGAATGCTCCCGTTCTATGGGAAAGCACACCTAAATTAATGTCAGTTTGCCTGTGTAAATGCAGACATAAGTGGGACATGCTTATTTTACTCAACCAACAGTACTTTAAGTACAATAGTTGAAAGCAGGTAAAACAAATAAATAATTTGATAAATACCAGCTGAATGTTTTCAAAGATTTGGGGCTGATCTTTCAAAAATAATGCAAGGCCATTTCTTTTAGTCAGGCATTGACCAGATCATACAATGTGGTGAAATTGCTTTTGGCAGTTTGAACAAGGGTTCCAATTTTTCTAATGATATTTATTTACAAACCTAGCAGATTACCTCTGGGATTGGATCAGACAGCAGACTGTATAGTTTTTCATGGGCACTGTCCCTCACGCCACACCACCTTGCAGAGTCAAAATTTTGCCAGATACGTCCCAAACAAATAGCCACCCACTGGCGCAGAAGAGGGTGTGGATCATTCAGTTGTTCCAGACAAATGGCAATCAAGTTCCCTTGTAGACAGGCTTCCTACAACACAGGGTAGTGCATGATATTTTAACAAATCACTTGCCAACATATCAATACCAAGGAAAACCCGTGCACTGATTTAGGGCTGTGGTATTTAACTTTTTACTCAAGATTATTCATGGAAGTCAACCACCTCCTTTCTCATTTGTACTCACCTGACCTGTGTTGTAACTATTGACAATCACTGCAAGGATGAAAGCGGTCATCGTCCTGTGTTCAGCCTTAAGCACAGACAAACAAGAACATTTTTATTGTTGAAACATGGAGATAAAAAATGGAAGCTTCAAAACAGAACATTAAAAAAAGACAGGAGCCATCTTCATTGTAAGAACGTGACACTGTGAGAATCTGAGAACTCTCAAACGTAACAGGCAACCATGTAATTTGATGAAAGCAGGAAAACCAGAACCAATCTTTCTAAGGTGGTGGCATGGCTAGGCTTTGACTGGCAGTGAATTACACTTCAGTTTACTGTGAATTCTAGTTTGCTAATGTGAGAGTGGAAAGTGCCATTTTAAATTAAAATGTCAACAGCCACAAAAGAAAACCTTTGCCAACATGCAGAGACAGACACATAGAACTCTATCAGACAAAGAATATATACTGCAGTCTTTATATCCTTCTCTAAAAGAATTCTGACACATACGGAGCTATAGACTAACAGTTAACAATACTGTTGCCTTGTGATAAAAATACATTAAAAAAAGCTAAAAAAAACATTTTTCTTCCAAGGTCACGCTGTTTCATATGCGGTGTGGGGAAGTCAGGAAACTATATTTGTTACATCTTGCCCTAAATGCAAGGTATGCTCGTTGTTTTTTAAAATGTAGCTAAGAGACCAGTGACTCTTTGAGACAGGCTTGCAACAGAAAAAAAAAAAAGTGAACAGGTTTGTTTGTTTGCTTGCTTTCCATACTGACTTTAAGGCTAGTTATTGTAAAAATATGCACAATACTTTTGGCAGGTACAGATAGTTATATAAGCCACTGACAAAAAATACGGTTGGTTTCAGCAGTGTCACAGGAGTGGCCAGAGCGCAACTGTATACAGCCGCAAACTGCCTCAGGGACTCCGGCTCCTGATTTTGCCTCAAGGTTGACTCCTGAAGCCTTTTCCAAAACTGGATATAGCCACAAGGCAATGGAGGTTTAGGATCAGAGTTTTCCGTCTCTTTGATGAGCTGCCTTCCCCGGCTGACGAGTCCCACTTACCCGGTGGCTGTTTAGTTGCCTCTTACGACAAGTGCAGCCAAACTGAGGGCCTATTCTTGTCGCCCAGCCCCCAGGGGACCTCCTTTCCCCCACAACCAGAACCAGAGAGGAAAACAAACCAGGCAAAAACACACTCAGCAGGGGATCCAGAGCTGCCTCCAAAACAGAGGGGAGCCAGAGGCAGCCAGTCCAGGGACACATGGTCCTCCCCTCAACCCCCTTGCCCCACAACCAGGACCACTGCAGTCCCACTGCAGCTAGTCATTCAATGAAAATTCCTTCTCCCTTTCCATGTAGTTGTCGTGATAGCTACGAACTCCCTATGGAACCAATTGTATTGGCTTCTGCCTTTCCATTGGGCCATTTCAGCGATGTGGAGAGGGGGGATTTGCTGCATGGGTAACAGCCTAGCCTCCATACCTTCTTTACCCAGGCTTTGCGCACTGGAGAGGACACTCCAACTTCGCCATACGGCGTCGGCACAACATGGGAAGCAGCAGTTTACCGGTTATAAGTCTTCGCTCGATTGGCGTAGAGTGTGATGCCAGGGGCTGCTTCCGACGGTGGGAGAAATCATTGCATCTCATTGAGCAGCTACCGCCCGCCTTAAGCTGGGCAGTCCCCAATCAGTAAGGTGCTGCCTCGCCATGGTCCGTTAACCTCACGGGGTGTGTGAGGTTTAGGGTGAAAACTGACAAGCGGATCGACAACTCTGCACCAGGCAACAGAAAACAGAAAACTCCTGCCCTAAAGCTGGGCACCTGGAACGTTAGGACAATGACACCTAGCTGTTCTGACGACCTGCAAGAAATAGATGGCGCATGCAAAACAGCTGTCATCAACATGGAGCCAAACAGATTGCAGATGGACATTGTCGCCCTCCAAAAGATGAGGTTGCCAGATTCAGGATCTGTCAAGGAGAGAAATTTCTCTTTTTTCTGGCAGGGAAAACCACCAAACGAGACCAGGGAACATGGCGTTGGCTTTGCGGTCAGAAATACCCTGCTGGAATCCATCATCCCACCTACTGCGGGAAGTGAAAGAATTTTGTCCCTGCAGCTCCACTCATCAGCAGGACTTGTCACTCTCATCAGTGCATATGCGCCGACTCTGCCATTTCCAGCAGAAGATAAAGACAAATTCTACGATGACCTGGCCACCACTATCAAGAAAGTCCCTGAGAGTCATTGTTCATCCTTGGCGACTTCAATGCTAGAGTTGGTGCTGATCACAGTTCGTGGCCCACTTGCTTAGGTCAGTTTGTCACTGGGAAGATGAACGAAAATGGCCAACGCCTGCTAGAATTTTGCTGCCATCACGGTCTCTGTGTCAGCAACACATTCTTCAACATGAAGCCACAACATAGAGTCTCTTGGAGACACCCACGATCAAAGCACTGGCACCAGCTCGACCTGATTCTCACCAGATGCTCCAGCCTTCCCAGCATCAAGATCACACGCAGTTATCAGGGTGCTGCCTGCGACACTGACCACTCCCTGGTGTGCAGCAGAGTGAAACTGCGAACAAAGTGACTATATCACACAAAAAAGAAAGGAAGACCTCGCATTGACACCAGCAAGATTCAGGATCAGGGAAAAGTGGAGGAATTTGCATGAGCGCTTGAGGAAATTCTTCCAGGCCCGGCCGATGCAAATGCATCCAACAGATGGGAACATTTCAAGAATGCTGTTTACAAAAAGACCAACAAGACGGCAGACTGGTTTGAAGCCCACTCTGAGGAGTTGACACCAGTCATTGAGGAAAAGAGGAGAGCTCTAGCGGCATACAAAGCCTGCCCCAGTGAGTGCAACCTGCAGGTCCTTCGAGCTGCTCGCAGCAAAGTCCAGCAGACTGCTGGAGATGTGCTAACGACTACTGGCTCCAACTCTGTTCCGAGATACAGATAGCAGCTGCCACAGGCAACATCAAGGAGATGTATGATGGTATCAAGCAGGCCCTAGGTCCAACACATAAGAGAATTGCCCCTCTGAAATCTGCCACAGGCGAGGTCATCCAGGACCGGGCACAGCAGATGGAACGCTGTGTGCAGCACTACTCTGAGCTATATTCCAGAGAAAATGTAGCCACCGAAGAAGCACTGAACAACATTGAGTGCCTGCCTGTGTTGGAGGAGCTTGACAGTGAACCAACCCTAGAAGAACTTCACGTGGCCCTGGACTCCCTTGCCTCTGGTGAGGCTCCTGGGAAAGACAGCATCCCTGCTGAGATCCTAAAGTGCTGCAAAGAGATCATTGCCACTGTGCTGCATGAAATCCTCTGTCTCTGCTGGAGAGAAGGTGGAGTACCACAGGACATGAGGGATGCAAGCATCGTCACGCTGTACAAGAACAAAGGCGACAGGGGCGACTGCAATAACTACCACGGCATCTCTCTCCTTAGCATTGTAGTAAAGCTGTTTGCCCGAGTTGCATGAAAGAGGCTCCAGGTACTTGCAGAGAGCATCTATCCAGAATCGCAGTGCGGATTCTGAGCCAACAGGTCCACCACTGATATGGTATTCTCCCTTAGACAACTGCAGGAGAAATGCAGGGAACAACGACAGCCACTCTTTATAGCCTTCATAGATCTCACGAAGGCTTTCGACCTGGTCAAGATTCTCGCCAAGACTGGATGTCCACCCAGGCTCCTCAGCATCATCAGGTCTTTCCATGAGCACGTGAAGGGCACTGTAGTCTTTGATGGCTCCACATCAGACCCCTTTGACATCCGAAGCGGAGTGAACCAGGGCTGTGTTCTTGCTCTGACCTTGTTTGGGATTTTCTTCTCTGTCCTGCTGAAGCATGCCTTTGGAACTGCAACAGAAGGCATCTATCTCCGGACCAGATCAGACGGAAAGCTCTTCAACCTCTCCAGACTGAGAGCAAAGTCCAAAGTCCAACTGAAATGTTTGCGTGACTTCCTCTTTGCCGACGATGCAGCTGTCACCGCCTACTCTGCCAAAGATCTTCAGCAGCTCATGGATCGTTATAGCAAGGCCTGCCAAGACTTTGGACTGACGATCAGCCTGAAGAAAACACAGGTCATGGTTCAGGATGTGAACTCACCTCCCTGCAATACAATCTCTGCGCATGAACTGGAGGTTGTCCATGACTTTGTGTACCTTGGCTCAATGATCTCTGACACTCTTTCTCTTGATACCGAGCTAAACAAATACATCAGTAAAGCAGCTACCACGTTTTCCAGACTCACAAAGAGAGTCTGGTCCAACAAGAAGCTGACGGAACATACTAAGATCCAGGTCTACAGAGCTTGCATCTTGAGTACACTTCTGTACTGCAGCGAGTCATGGACTCTTCGCTCACAATAGGAGAGGAAACTGAACGCTTTCCACATGCGCTGCCTCCGACACATCCTCGGTATCACCTGGTAGGACAAAGTTCCAAACAACACAGTCCTGGAACGTGCTGGAATCCCTAGCATGTATGCACTGCTGAAACAGAGACGCCTGCGTTGGCTTGGTCATGTCGCGAGAATGGGCAATGGCCAGATCCCAAAGGATTTCCTCTATGGAGAACTTGTGCAGGGAAAGCACCCTACAGGTAGACCGCAGCTGCGATACAAGGACATCTGCAAGAGGGATCTGAAGGCCTTAGGAATGGACCTCAACAAATGGGAAACCAAGGTCTCTGAGTGTCCCACTTGGAGGCAGGCTGTGCAGCATGGCCTCTCCCAGTTTGAAGAAGCACTTGTCCAACAGACGGAGGCAAAGAAGGAAGACCCACAGCCAGGGTGACACACCAGGGACAGACTACATTTGCTCCCAGTGTGGAAGGGATTGTCACTCCCGAATTGGCCTCTTCAGCCATACTAGACGCTGTTCCAGAACCACTTTTCAGAGCGCGATACTATAGTCTCCCGAGACTGAAGGATGCCAGTGATGACAAAAAATAACCTTTCAATAGATTTATTGTGGCTTCTTTCACAATGACAAAAAAAAAAAAATACTAAGCAACAAAAGAATTTCTGTGTGAAACACACTTTAATTAAGCCAAAAATCATTAAAATGTTTGAAGTCTCCACCTTGGCTTGTCTGGTAGACTGCAGCCTACTCTATCAGTGTCTCCTGTTTTCCAGAGTGGCCAACCAGATGCCTTTGGAGAGCTCAAAAGGAGAGCATGAAGGCAATGAGCCCTTCTTCACTCCTGCCTTCTCTCTAGCAACTGGTTCTGAATGGTCTACTGCCACTGAACATGGAGGTACCATATAGGCATGCTGGTTAGGAGTCACCGATAAACAGTTTATCCATAAATTTGTCTAATCCCCTTTTAAAATCATACAAGCCAGTGGCCGTCACCCATCTGATGGTAGCGAATTTTGATGGTAAAGCATCTGATAGTAAAGCAATTATGCAATGTGTGAAGAAATACCTTCTTTCGTCTGTTCTGACTGCACAGAGTATTGTTAATCAGTTTTGCTCTCTTATGGATGACAGAGAAAACATTTGCCCTATCCACTAATCCTACACCTCTCCTGAATAGGACTGTTGCATGTTACCACCGCCTCTCACTATCTGTACCACCAACAACACAGCTGCCTCAGAAGAACAGCACATTGGGTAAAAGAAAACAAGCAAGCAAGTTCTAAACTGAGTTTGAAAGGGGGGGAGGAAAAAAGCATAAGCTGATCATTTGTCCTTACCGGCATGTAGGGATCTGCCAAAACAGAAAGGAAATATTTGTGACCATTGTCCTTCACAAGGTCGGCTTGGCATGACTGCAAAACAAGATACCAGGGTGGGGGTTGGGGGGGGGAGAGAAAACAATGAGTACAATAACCTGAGGAGAATTTATTTTATGCCACTGGATGATTTATGAATATTTCATGCCATAGTAATTTTTTCTCCTTCAAATCCAGTTTTCAATTGATCTCAGAAACAAAGACGTTGATGAAGAAATCTTGGCTAATATTTTTTGTATGAAAACACAGGGTAGCTGCTCCATGTCCAAGGAGCCCAAGGCCCCTGGGCAGGATTCAACTTGCTGTTCATTCAGTTCAGCCGCTTTGTGCATTTGAGAGAACTCGAAAGCAATTATGAACAAGCCACATCTGCAGAGAACAGTCAGCTCTTGCTCATTCAATCTAGGTAAATGGAGTAGGTAGTAGTAGTAATAATAATAATAATAATAATAATAATAATAAACTTTATTTTTATCCCGCCCTTCTCCCTAAAGGGACCCAGGGCGGCTAACATATTAAAAACAACAGATTTTAAAAACATTAATACATAGAAAATAAAAACATTTTAAAACACATTACAGAGGCCATAAAAACAGTAGTCAGATTAAAAGACAGCATAAAAGAGCAAGTCACCGAGGAATCAAGCCTGTAAAAAACTAAAAGATGTATAAAAATGTTAAGAAGGCCAGAAATCAGAAGGCTTGTTTAAACAACAATGTTTTCAGGCCTCGCCGAAAACTCTCAAGAGAGGGAGCCATTCTCAAATCAAGGGGAAGGGAGTTCCATAATGTTGGTGCCACTACCGAGAAGGCCCTATTTCTTGCAGCCGCCCCCCGGACCTCCTTGGGTGGCTGCACTTGCAAAAAGGCCCTCTCTGATGACCTGAGATGGCGAGCCGGATTGTACGGGAGTAGGCGGTCTCTAAGATATCCTGGCCCGGAGCAGTATAGGGCTTTAAAGGTCAAAACCAGCACCTTGAATTGGGCCCGGAAACGAATGGGCAGCCAATGTAGCCCCCGGAGAAGCGGGCTGACAGAGTCAAACCGCTTGGCTCCGGTGACCACACGGGCCGCCGCATTCTGTACTAATTGTAGTTTCCGAACCATCTTCAGGGGCAGCCCCACATAGAGTGCGTTACAGTAATCTAAACTTGATGTCACCGTGGCATGGATCACCGTGGCCAGGTCTGCACGATCCAAGTACGGTCGCAGCTGGCGCACCAGCCGAAGCTGCGCAAAAGCCCCCCTAGCCACAGCCGCCACCTGGGAATCCAGGAGCAGCTGCGAGTCCAGGCCCCCAAGCTGCGAACCTGCTCCACAAGGTAGTACAGCTTTCCACAAGCCAGGTATAGGAAAAAGAACTGCCTTCCCACAACTGTATCGTTTCTTAAATGGCTAAAACTTAAAAGTGTCTTTCTATTACTCTTCCAGTGACTTCTAAATCCCTGAGGTTACAGCATCATGGGGAGCAAGACAAGACGGATAGGCATCCTTCTGTGGGAGCTGCCGAGGGAACCATTTGGTACTAGCATCCCATTCCGTTCTCCAAGTATGATCAGACAATTTGCTTTGGATAAGTCACAGGGCTCTACTTAAAGTACATTATCTCTTCTGCAAACAAGTAGTCTTGATGATGTGCTTGTTGCAATGCTACACAGATGCTTTTAATACTCCTAAAAATACTTTAAGTAAACACGAATGTTTCAGTCCTAGCTCCTAAGGAGCAAACGTACTGCATGGTTGGATCATGTCATTAATTTTAAGATTTGGCTTTGAACTGATTTCTGGTCATTACAGTTGCGGAAACAAGCCTGAAAAGCTGACAGGAGTGATGGTTCAGTCTCTGAGCATATCATCCATGATTATACTTACTGCCCTCCTAAATCTAGTGAGTTCCATTCTATGTACACCTCTACCAACAGAATTTTTGCAAGTACGACAGAGTACATTACCAAGTCCAGCTCACAAACATGTAATGAAAGATAAGCAGGAACGACCTTTAACTTGTATTCCTCAATGGCAATTTCAACTTCAAAAGTTCCACCATGTAGGAAATCAGAAAAGGTTATGAATCACTAACAGAAATATTTCAGACACATGTGTGATCTCCCAAAGGACAACAGATTGGGAGACACTGAGGTTCTGCAACTATAGGGTATGGTTCACAGAAAAATGAAAATGTTAACCCAGGAGCTGATGCCAAGGCCACAAATCAGGCCAAAAGAAAGATTAGAGCAAGGCCGAAAGCTGTTTGCAAAGCGACATGGTAGAGTTGAAGCAATAATGACAAAAGCACAATGTCAAAGTATGGTCATAAAAAGGTCTGGGATAAACTGCAGCAGGAAATATGGATAGTTATGAAGGGGTACTGCAGAACAGGAACTGTTACATAATCGAGGACAAAGAAGAAACAAGTCTTATAGTCAAAGGTAGAATAAGAGCTAAGACTAGTAAATGAAAGAGTAAACTATGCAGGAAATGAAAGTATAAGCAGAGCACAGACACAGGAATGGCTCAGCACTGGAGAGAGAAGAAAATGGGCAAGTAGAAGGAGCTAGGAAAATCAGCTAAGACAAAACAAGACAAAGCATTTGCAAAACTGAGGCCCAGTAGCAAACAACAAAATGCAACGACTGCTGCACAGGCAAGGCTCTGGGGGACAACAAAAATGTATACAGATAGCCTGTCCAGAGAGGAATGCAGGATAGAATAGCTAAAAGGCCAGCCACATGAAACTCAAAGGCTTCCCAGAGCTCATACACATCTCTTGGATAGCGCTCTAGATGAAGCAGTTGCCTAAGAGTAATCCGTCCCAGGTATATAAAAATTCTGAAGATTGTTATGCCTGATCAGCACAGCATATTCTTTTTTGCTTCAATTACATTCCCTCTGGTTCTGTAGAGATGACATGGGGTAAATCAGAGACCAGTTTGTTCTGAACTGAGGCCACTACCCATGAACAATCAGTCACACAGAGGCAACTTCAGATTGCTCCCCATGGTGGATGCTCCACATATCAAGTTACTCACATGTAGCAATTTCTTACATAAATCCAGAATGCTTTTATGATGTTATCGATCAGAATAGAAAGTTGCAGCACATGTGAACACCTTGCCATATGGATGAGCCAGGATATGAACAAAGTAAAGCAGCTCCCTGTGGCTACTTTTTCATGTATACCTACCCTAAATGAGTCTATATACTAAAGTGTGAGAAAATAGGCCGATAATAGTCTTTGGGCTCATACCGAGGGAAGAAGCCTAAACAGATTGATGATAGATGTCAGCAGAGCTGGCCCTACTATGCAGCGAAGTTGCCTTAGGCCAGCCATTTTCAACCACTGTGCCATGGCACACTGGTGTGCTGCGAATGGCCTGCAGGTGTGCCCCAGAAGTTTGGAGGAAGGTCATATATTAATAGGGCCATTGGGAATGTGAGACCCCGACCAGCAGCATGGTGTGCTTTACCAATGATCAAAAAACGGATGGTGTGCCTTGACCATTTTAGCACCTTCTCAGTGTGTCTTGAGATGAAAAGGGTTGAAAATCACTGCCTTAGGTGATTGATTTGGGGGAGATTTAGAACCACCACCACTCCACCTGTTCACCTCTGCTGTAGCCAATGATACCACACAACAAAGTAACCAGCTCTACTCTAGTTCAACTCTATGTTTGGAAATCATTCTTCCTATCCATTCACTGTGGCTCCCAGACACGGTAGCACACTATGCCTGCTGTCGACGCAGCAGTAAAGAAGAGAGACACAGAGGAAGGAACATGCAGAATAAGATGGGGGATGAGTGCATATGGAGAGTGGGGTAATATTCTGCACCCCACTTCAGGCACTAAAATGTCTTGGGCTGTAGGCCACCTTCCAACATTCTGTCACACAACAGCATGATACAGAAACCGAACCTAGGATGAGGTCACACAAGTAGAAATAGATTTCATTCTCAATTACCATAGTCAGCAGGACAAGATTCTCCTTTATTGGCTAGATTCTCTTTCAGATTGTGTTCCCAAGTACATCTCTTTACATCCTCCAATATAAGTGTTTTACCAATCACAAGTATGGGAATTATAAAACACTGCACGGGGAACAAAATCTGGTACAGCAAGAACAAAATCTGCTCCCAACACTGACACTAGGTGGCTTGGCCCTCACCCACTAGGATCCTGAAAAGGAGTGCAATGCATCTGTGTGAGTACTGTGCAGAAACACAACACATACTCTCACAGTCTTTCAAATACACAAATTCTTCATACATTTGACCTGTCATTCCGATGAGCATTTTGCTAGTGTCTAATAACAAGAATGGGACAAAATGAAGGTCCTGCAATACAGAATTCCTTTCAAAAGTGAGTTTTCCACCATATTTCACATGGGGTGCCAATTAAATGAGAAGCAAGCAGCCTGTTTTTGTTTTTACAGCTAACAACCCTCATCAGCAACCCTTTCATGAGACATTTGGCACTAGCATCCAGCTCAGGCATTGGGGATGACACATTAAGGTCAGAAAAAGGGGATGCATGAATACATACATATGAAAGACTACAGTGACAATTGGTAGAGAGGAGGGAAAGGAAGAAAGCTGACTTTGCTTTGAACACTCCTTGTGGCAATGGATTCTGCAAGATGCTATGGGGTGAGTGGGAGGGAGGAGGATGTAGTCATGCATCTTTAATCAGGGACAGAGAATAAAGAGGGTCTCATTGTCAAATGGGACCCAGAAAGATAAAGATGCAAGAGAATATTACATCGCTGAAGTAACCTAAGCTGCATTCTGCAGGGAGCAGCAGAGCAGGAGACAAACTAAAATCAGACTATATGAACAAGGAAGACTGTTGCTTTGGGAGAATAACTGCTTCAAATGGCTGACTATTATGGGCTCTGTCTTATATTGTTTCCTGTTAACAAACTGACTACTTAACAGTACAGAAACTGGTTATTTTCTTCTTCTAGAATTCTGCAAGACTCTATAGTGGATGATTCTCTACTCTCAATACAATACCCGAGAAAAAAATATTTGATGTACTACATTAACAGCATCTCCCTTCTCCACAAAATTACCATATGTCAATGAGAACAGAATGTTGGCATGCTTGATGTGGAAGGTGTGAAATGGCAGTGCTTGCCAACAATAAAAATCCTCTCTATGTAAAAGAAGTTATATGCCAATGGGTGGTCATTACTGAGCTTGATAGCCACATTGTTCAGCAAAAAATTATTGTGGAACCCAAAGTCTGAGGAGTATTCCCAAATCAGTACAAGATGCTGTATTTATATGTGAAGGGCACATTTTTAAATAAAACAAAGTCTGGAACTTTTTTTTATTGGTCACAAGACCTCACTGTTCCCTATAAATTCTGCTAGCAGGATATTTATGTGGCACTTAACTTCAGCATTTAAAGAGTTACAATTTTTCCTTTTGAAAATGTCAGTATGCTTTTTTTTAACGTATACATATCACCTTTAAATGCAACTAAATATTAAGCAATTTCTCCTTCATTAAGGTCGTGGTTTTTTACTTTATGTACAATTAGCATCCCACTGATACTTTAGTTATGTGGTGCTTAAATTAGCACTACCAAGCTTATGAGCTTGCCAGAAGCAGGTGGTGGTCAATTACTGCCTTATTAATGAGATCATCACATTTCCAAGTTACAGCTGACTTATTATTTTGGCACTTAATAGTTGACAAAGATCCTTGTTTAAGTATAAGAAAATATACTTTAAAAAGGGGTGGTGATGTTGAGATTCCATTAGCCCTTATTCCAGTAATCTTCACATTCTTGTTATGCACTATATTTGTACAACCTTTCTCCACCTACACACTCTCTCCACCACAAAAGCTAAGCGCTACTATTACAACAAAGTCCTATAGTTAATCTAAATGCATAGTTATCTGAAAAGTTTGGATGGAAGAGTCTTCATTTGAAGACTTAGAGTTAATGATACTTGGGATTTTCCTTACCCAATCTATACCTGATCTAAATAAAGGCAGAAGCCATAACCTAGCTTCCTTTTACAATGACTTTTGATATTTTATGACATTTTTTACTGCTACAGTATGATTGAAGGAAATCTCTCTCTCCCCCCAAAATTTTTCAGGATTCATGAACACTCCTTGAAAAATATGGCATAGCAAAAGCTTCAAGGAGATCAGTCACGAAGCACACTCCAATCTTACACTGCTCTAAGGGCCATTTTTGGGGCCAGCATGGGCTGAACAATACCTGGATATGGAACCCACCTTCTCAGGTTTACTTATCACATGGCTGAGCATCCACTTTGCCAGCACACTGGCACAATAATCCCATTTTAATAGCAGCTGTTCCCAGCCACAATGAACCCTTGTGGAAGGTAATTAGACTCACTACCATCATAGCTTTGGTATGCCAAGATGAACACTAACAAGTAGAAAGATACCTGAGAACAATACGTGAATATTGCAGTAGCAAATGGCAGGATTAAGCCAAATATGCTTATACACTGAAATACTTACAGGAATGAAAAATGTCAAGAGGGGCCACAGGTATATAGCTTAAAAGAGACAAAAATATGCTACTCTTGCCAGAGTTGCCAACTTGTTCAGTCTACATAGCAACACCCCCCCTTTTTTAATTGAAAGAGCTACTAAGTAAAGACACTCTAAAGCTAAGTTTTTCCAATACAGTACACATTTGTGAGTACAAGTGCATACTTGTGGCATTCACTCATTGTCTGATTTATTGGTTCTTTGTTCACCCTGCAGACAAAACTATATAACACGATGAATTTTTCTGTCTACAAAAGTATAAGAAAAAACCTTGTAGGAAAAATGAATACTGCTTTGAGTCTTCATTGGTTCAACAAGATGCAGACATGATGCAAACAGAGCGAAGAGCCATGAACCGGGATCAGTACTTCTGATAATAAAGTTATTCCATAAAACAACTATAATGCAGATTACATTGCATTACATTCTGAAAGAGAGTGTTACCCAAACAGAAGAGAATAAAATGTTTTAACTTTCATTTTAAACATTTATTAAATGTATATCCTGCCCTCACACAGGTCTTCCATCCAGGTTACTGATTAGGTCTGCATTGCCTTAGTCCCAGCAATTCTGCAGTATCATGTACTCCCAGAACATTCATTAGGCCCTATTTGGAAATGAATATCCACCGCACATATTGAAAAGTGTTGGGTTGGCCTGGCAGTTCTGTTTAACAACCATTATTAATAAAACTTCGCACATTGAAAGGATTTTCAGAGAGGGAAATACACTTGCGACTCCCCTTCCCTTCCACTCTTTCTTCAGCAACACATTTAAACAGATGTGATTCACTGCAGCTGAACAATTAATCACATCATCCATCTTTCATCAACACAATGAACAACAGCTTCTCATGATCACCTACAGCAGCTGGGATAACACATTCACAGGACATGCCCCTGCAGTCATCACTCCTGGACATAAATCTTATAAAACAACTAGCTCTGGAATGAATGCCACAGTCATGCAAGAAATGCAGTCATCAGAACCTAAAACTCATGGGATTGTCAGGAATTGGCCCATGCCATTTTCTCCTCCACATGTACCCCCTTCTCTTTTGTGCTGCATTTCACTTTATATTGAATGTTGTATGTATCCTGCAAGCACAAATGCTACTTCTATATTTCTGTGCTACATTTACTAACCAGCACAGATTTGGTAGCAACCAAGTCAGTGCAGAAATAAATGGTCTACATTACCATCCTTAGGCAAGGGAGACTGTTTTTTTGCCCCAGGGTTTGTGCAAGGGACATACTCCTTAGTTTCATCATTATGGTGAATGGAAAAGCAGAGTGTGGACATAGGAATATATCTCAAAAACAATAAACAGTTCCACATTTCTTCTAGTTCCCATCACCATGGTGAATGTTACATTGTTCTCTGGTGATGGTAACAAGAGAAGTATGAAGCTCTCTCTTTTCTGTCTCCCCAGTTTAGAGCTCGGGAGGAGGGATGATCTCCACAGCTGTGCTGAGCTTAAAAGGATGCACCACAATTAAAGTGATGATCCCCACCAACTTCTCTAGCTCCAAACTGGAGTGGAGGGTGGAAGCCTGTGTCCCCTTCTAAGCTAGACATCTGTGCAGCTTGATTTGGAGCCCCACATAATTTCTGTCATGATGCTTTGGAGCTGCCCCCATGCAGCACTGTTAGGGCACCACACAGTCTCCCCCAGAGTTGCAGAAAACACTACTTGAGGTTGGCTGTTTTGGATGATCAACACACCCTGAGATTCTCACTCATCCAGAAGCCTTTACATCCAAACTCTGAAGGGGTAGGTTAAGACTGACTAAGCTGGCTAGTCCTGATCAGTGCCAAAACAATCTCCTGTTCCCCACTCAGCTTCCTGTGCAGCTCAAAAAGGGACACAGGAATTACTGCTGCAATGGTGTGGAATCACCTGTATAACTGCAGGGAACATCCTTGTCCTCTCCTGTTCCAAATTTGGAGATTGAGAGCAGTCCCTGACATCATGCAGATACACAACATGAGAGCTAACAGCCCAATCATATCCAACCTTCCAGCATCAATGCAGCAGCCATGCAGCCCTGATGTAAGGGAACAAATGTTCTCTTAACCTTGAGGAGCCCTCCATAACTGCCCTTCCACTGTAGGATGAAGTACATGTCCTGTTGGCACAGCTGCATCACTGCTGGAAAATTGGTTAGGATTGGGCCCTTAATCAAGCACATACTTCACCAGCCTAAGGTTGAAGGCTGCATTTGGTTGTATTTTTAAAGCAGTGATTGTGCCCAATGCCACTTGACAACAATTTCATTGGCATGCGGGCCTCCACGGTGTTGCATGCCAGATTCAATGAATATATTCTTATTCTGAATTATACATGGAGACCTGAATCTCCAGCCAAACAACAGCATGCATCAAAAATAAGCATTTTTTCAGAACAGCAAGAAGGTTATTTTTCTTTTTTGCAGTCAAAAATCCTCCTAATACATTATCAGAAATATATAATAAAATAATTCTAGATTACCAGCAGGAAAGAAAACCAGTGACTGAGTGTGACTTCCTGCTCTCTCACGTAAAATACTACGTGTTAGAAAAGGCAACGAAAATACCCAGTCAACACCAATACTCAGAGTGTTTAGCCTTTAAAATTATCTGTTTCTGATGCTATAATATTTACATTGTCTAAAAATTGCCATCTGCAGTTGCCTTTGTGCACACTGCAACATATATGATTGTCTGAACAGCAGAGGGGTTGAATTAAACAAAGAGAATGGACATTTATTCAAGTATGAGAACTATCCAGCATAGGCTAGTTCAGAGAAAAAGAATGCAATTAAAACTAGATGGCAAAAACATCAACATATTCATAAGGAAATACTTCACAGTGAGCCATGAGCTCAGTTCTTGGTTCTAGCATCCTGTCCTATAAGTTTCCATCACAGGGAATGTTCCCAGCGCAGAGCAAGCTAATATGATAACCCTTAGTCGCCAGGATTTGGTATGAGTCAGGAACAGACAAAACAGACTATACTGCACATTTTGTGAGAGCAAATTTCATAAATTAGCAATTTCCTGGTACAAACATATATTTTTTATACTTTATATTTTTATTTCTTCAGGAACACACACATGACTGGTCATCAATGGGAATTTTACATCAACACAAATGTCAATGATTCAACAGGTGGAAAACTATCCTCTGGTTTTTTTCAATATACTTTTATTCAGGGCTTTTTTTCTAATGGACCGCACCGGAACGGTGTTCCAGCACCTTTTTCATGGGCTTCCCCCACAACAAGCAGCCGCCGCGCTCAGTTCCGCCTCCCAGCCCAGCGCCTCCCTCCCTCCCCTCGAAAGCGCAGCCACTGAACGAGGGTCCCCCCAGCCCCCCCGCCCAGCCCAGCCCCCCCCCCATAGGGCTCCTCTTCTTCCCCCACCCCATCCTTTCCCAGGCAGGCTTCCTCCTGCACCAGGCAACTCTGGCTGATAGGTGCGAGGGCGCAGTGAGCCCCTTTGACTCTAGTGGGACTGACTTCTGAGGAGACAGGCAGAGGAGCGGCTCTGAGGCTGCAGTCCTCTCCACACTTTCCTGGAAGGAAGCCCCACTGACTCTAATGGGACTGACTTCTGAGTAGACAGGCACAGGATTGGGCCCTGAGGCTGCTATCCTATCCACAGTAAGCTGCATTCACTATAATGGAACTTACTTCTGAGTAGACAGGCACAGGATTGGACTCTAAGGCTGCCATCCTATCCACAGTAAGCCCCATTCACTAAAGTGGACTTCTGAGTAGACATGCATAGGATTGAGCTCTTAGGCTGCAATCCTAGGCACTTTCCTGGGAGTAAGCTCCATTGACTAGAACGAGACTTACTTCAGAGTAGACATACCTAGGATTGGGCTCTTAATCCTGGCAGAGATATATATCTGCACTTGTTTTCACATGCTAAGGGCAGGTGAAAAGGGATTCTACATGTGTAAAACATGCTGTCCAGCCTTGCCAGAGATCCTCCTCATCCTTCCCCCACAAGCATGCCCTCCACCAGCCAGCGCTTGCAGTTCCTCTCCAGTAATGCACAGCAGCTGCTCAGGGCAGCAGAGAACATACAATTGCATGCCAAGCGCCTTCCCAAAGACAGAGTATTCTGATACCTGAATTAAACCATATTTAATCGCTTGTTTGCAAACGTGGCTGTTTCTGTGTGCACCTAAGGACCCCTCTCATGTAATAATTCCCTTTTTTGTTCTTACTCCCACAGTTGCTTAGAGTAATTTTACTACATGGAACTAAATCTTCTCCAATAAAAGATTAACAAGTTGTGAGTTCCTGCACCTTTTTTTTAATATATACAAAAAAGCACTGCTTTTATTACAGAAAATCTCATGTGCCATCCTGATTTTTATACTAAGTTACAGAAATCCATTTCAATCTATTGACAGAACAGCCAACATAATTTAAGGCTTTCTTACTAAGACAAGTGGTATAGACAGAGATAACAGACAGAGAGTTGGGCTTGAACCAGTTGGAACCAAATTCCAACTCAGTCATGGTTTCAGTTTCTTAGGTTGAAGCTCTGTACACACTCATCTGGAAGTAGGTCTTATTGAACTCAGAAGGACTAATTTCTGAGTTAGACATGTGTAGAACTGTGCTGTTAGGTAGTGCCTCTTGTATCACTCCCAAGTATGAACAAGTCGTTCACACACTTGTGCAGAGATGAATGAGATGGAGCCTGTAAAGGATTCTGCATCGTTCACACTTAATGGTTACTCACACTGTCCACTGCGAGGATTTTGGCCCAGATAAAGACAAGAAGAGGTCTCAGTTCTCGAGCAGAACTCTGAAGGAGTTTTAGCACGTAGGGGAAAATGCCAACAGACAAAGCCTAGGGAAAAACAATTGAGGATAAACATAAGCTTGGCATGTGCAGAACAAGAGCTCAGTAGGTTGACTTGCATGTTATTTTCTCCACACTTAGCAGCTGGTGGAATAGGAAAATAGATAAGAATACCACAGTGATGAAACTGAGGAGATATTCCTTGCATATTTGTTTCAAGATATTTTTATTCTTGGATGTCACCTGGTGTTTTCTAACTTATATAGGCTGTAATCCTAACCACGCTTATAAGCCCCATTGATTGCAATGAGGTTTACTTATGAGTAGCCATGCATAGGATTGGGCTCTCTGTCTGCCAAAACCAAGACTTAATCTAGTATCAGTTTTTGCTTAGAACACAACATCTTCGTGATGCACCTCTTGTCCCCTATATGTGAATTGGGACCGCTTGCTCTTATAAGCTGATAGGCTGCAAAAACATGATCAAATTTTTCACTAGAAACTATGCTATTTTTAATGGGTACAATGATCCATCCTTTGCCCCCCTTTTTTTAAAGTTTCCAGTTTTCCATGTAAATAAGCTATTCCCAACAGTTTGTTCACCTTGCCAAAATCTGTTCAAATCCTCAAGTGATTGTAACTCCAGCCTCTTCTCCTTTAAGGTGAATCAGGCTCAGGTAACCCATGTGTGAAGAATGGGTAAAATTTACAACAGCTCAGAGTTCATCTACAGTTTTTAAAATTCAACCTATGCTCCTACAGCTCCTTCAATAAATCCAACATGCGCATAAGAAGCTGTCTTACTGACATTGTCTCATCTATTAGCACAGGGGCCAGCCTCAGATGGAATTGGATCTGCTAAACAAGGATGGGGATTGTTATTTTCAGTTAATGTACACAAAATATAACAAGGGTTCTCATCAACTTCTACAGGGTGCTAAAGTGAAGGCAGACTGATTTACATTGACCAGACAGTCATCAGATTTCTGACAGCTAGTAACCATTTCTGCAAAGTAAGTATGGGACATTATATACTACATTCTGCAAGTAATCACTCACACATGCTGATTATACAGAAAGAAACTTTCCTCTTCCACAGAGATGCCCGTAATATGCACTCACCAAGCTAACAGCCCAGGGACCCAGGTCCAAAAACCGGCCCAATAAATCAAGGGCCCGCAGTCGATGAACCTGACTCAACAGCACCTGTGAAATAAAGGGAAAAACAGTGCAAAAAAATTTAATAGATCTCTGCAACTACTGAGTACATGTAACAAGACAAACTGGGGAAATGGTGATAGGTTATGTTCAAGTGTAAGCATTTCAGAACAAAGCAGAAAATGACCTCAAGGGAACAAGTGAAAGAGGCCAGCTTCCAGAAGTGGAGCAATAATGGTGCTATAATCTGAAAGGAGGCAACTAAACAATCAGTAGTCAGCTCCTATCATTGCCCCACACAAAAAGTGAGCTCTTTCCATTATCCTTCTTTCATAATTTACTACATAATAATTTTCAGCATTGATTCTGACCATACTTTCTGCTGCCCCCCAATGATGGTGAAGTATGTTTTGCTAACAATGACCCATAACTGGTTAGAAGGGAGTGATTTTCCAACATCATGTGCTTCTCAACCACAAAGACTTGGTGCCCTAATAGGTGCCTATTTAAACTAAAGAAACATCTGGAGGTGTAATGATGTGTGGGCAGGGAATGGAGGAGAGATTAAAGTAAGAATTAGATTAGGTCTCCAGTTCAGAAATACAATGGAACAGTAAGAAGCAACTCAAAGAGATTGGGAAGCAATAATCAAGCCTTTGCTTTCCTTGGCAAATGGATGCCAAGAGGTTAGAATGAAAGGCAGGAGAAAGACACACATTAGCAAATGAATGCAAACTCATTAAAGCCTTGTTCAAGTATGTTAATGAGCTGGTAGTTCTACAGGCTCCTATTTGGCTGAGTGTGAAATATTATCAGGCTGTGCCTTGTTTGTCTTGTAGTCTTAATAGTATTAAGTTTTTGGACTACAACGTTTAACCCACAGACTTAAATCGATAGTATTCCCAATCTGAATCATAAGTCTGAGGTTGCTGTCTCAGTATATAAACCATAATGTCCCATGAACTATTTAGTATTTATTTTTTCTGTCCCTATCCTTGCCCCCTGAAATTTCAATTCCAGCTCTACTTGGAGACCCCAGGGATTAACCTGGGACCTTGTGTATACACTGCACACATCTTTCTTTACTCAACCACTCAACCATTTCACACCAAAGTTCTTAAAGAACTATCACATGAATATTATCTGGCTCCAATGACTTGTTAGAAGGTATTCTGAATTGAGTTAAGAGAATAAAACAGCACAGAAGCCATACTAGGCAGAGATTTTAAATTTGGCAGGAAATAACCAGAGATTTCAGCAAGTGGTAACAAAGAGGATGATTCTGGAGATGCTGAAAAGTAAGAATTGAGACCAAGACAACTTGGCCAGGCAAATGTTGGGAAACTTAGTAAGAACACTTTTGGTAGAGCAGAATGCACAAAACGAAGATCAGAAATGGTCGAAAATAAAGCTGGAGAATACACAGTAAAGGTAGTCCGTATGATCAAGCAGTTTGAAACCAAAGGAAATGGTGCGGAAAGGCTAGGCCAGTCTGGGGAAGTCCAGGCAGCCCCTCCCCCTCAGGAAGTTCAAAAAACTCTGGCCTGCCTACCTGAGAGAGAGGAGCTACCCACTTGGAAGGACTAAGATGGACATGGAGATCCCACTGGAGAATGAAGGAGAATTCTGAAGATGCCTCAAATCTATCAGAAGCTATTGTTCTGGATTTCTATAAGAATGGACTTTGGCTGCAATCCTAACCACACTTTCTGAGTAGACCTGATTAGGATTATGCTCCTCAAAGAGATAGGAAATAACCAACGTGCAGCTTCCAAAGGGTTTCCAAAACAGTGCAGATACTTGGCAAGGTGCACACTATGGCCATGTATACTAACTTATTTCAATCATTTTTCCTGACAAATGCATGTTTTTCCCCATGCACACAGTCTTTCAGGAGCAGATGGTTAGACTGGCCTGGAGACAAAATACTGCAGGAAAAATGGGGTTTAAGTGGGAAGTTTAAAATTAATCGGTTTCATTCCCAATAAAGATGCTTCTCACATTACCTG
Source organism: Tiliqua scincoides (assembly GCF_035046505.1). Lineage (NCBI taxonomy): Eukaryota > Metazoa > Chordata > Lepidosauria > Squamata > Scincidae > Tiliqua > Tiliqua scincoides. The sequence goes on from NC_089822.1 coordinate 150,344,248, forward strand.
AATCATTATTTGTACCTAACGGGTCTATAAAATTGTAACATGAGATAATTTAGTAAGATCCATTCTTACCTAGCTGTAACTATCCCTTGACTTCCCTGCTTGAAGTGCATAATTAGTATTTATCTTTACAAGTTCTAATAGACTTGCAAGCAGCCTTGATACTATACTAGGGCTGTGATGAATTTTTAGTCCAGAAACAGCTTCAAAGTGAGACGGTTTAGATAAAGAACAATTTGCCTCCCTTCTTTCACTTTTCCCAACTGTGTAACTCACTGATCTGCATCTTTACAAGTACAAAAAAAGGAGCTTCCTTCTAAGGCAATCCCAGTCAATTAGTGATCACAGAAGCAACTTGATAATGTCACTTTACACAGTGAATCCCAGAAAAAATTGCCCTCACTCTGAAAAAAGCTTCATAAAGAACGTTTGGTTAAATGAGGATCTCATGAAGTTCAATAAAAACAAAGCCAATGCTTCGTGTTGTCAGTTTGTGAAAATATTTCCCCCTTTTTTGTAGCATACCCCAGTAACTAAAATGAGTGAATGTATTTTGCAAGGGCCCTCTTTCATGAAGAAGACTTCCCACCCCAAAAAGCAACCTTTGGTTGAATCCAATGTGGGAGATGACTGGCTGCCATCCAGCACACACCACAGGAAAACAATGCTCTCTCACACACTGAACATAAATAGTTTCATTCATTCTTGCAATGGAATTATTTCTCTTCAGAAAAAAAGAATGCTGCAGAGGCAATACTTATTTCCGGATACAGAAGCATGTACTAAAAACCAATCAAGATTTTTTTTTTTTTCCAATATAAAACTATAATGAACTTTTCCATTTTTATCTAGCCCCTCTGATCCTCATATGAACAGCAAAAGCCCCTTTCAAATTCAGGGAGGGAAATAGACAGGGGAAAAAATTGGATCAGAGTTTTTAAAAGATATGCTGGGAATATGCAAATGTCAAACTTGACACCCTCAGCAGGAATGGATACATTCACAGAGATTTTATATTAAAGGAAATATAAGATACCAAAGGTCAAACAGCCAACATCATTATTAAAAGGCAGCAGTGGAAAAAAAAGAAGCTTATTCTGCATCTGCAGTTAGGTTTTGCCTTCAAACAATGAATCCCATTGAGCTGCACTGCCCTGGAAGGGAAATGCCCCACCAAAGATTAACAATCTACCACTCAGGCAGTAGTAAAGTTGCTGTTTCCTCCCAATGCTCTCCCACTGCATCAGGAATCTACTTTTGTCAGCAGAGTGTCTAAAGGGATTGCAATATTTAAGCAGTCAATAAAAGGCCATTTACAAAAGGATTGTTTTCCTGGGACTAATACACATAAATGCTTGGCATTGTGCCAAGGCACATAAATGCCCCTCTATTCCAGGAAGAGGCAACTCAGGAGAAAAGAAAGGGGAGGAAGGAAACCAAAGCTCTCTCTCTAGGTCACTTTTTTAGATACACTACCCATGTAGATACTTCCAGGAAATGAAACATGTACATATGCTGCCAAACGTAATCAACCGTACCACAAGTCAACTCTGATAAAACAATATGAACTTCATTGCCCCACAGAATCTTCAAGCTCTGTGCTGCCTTTTGTACTAGCTTAGGCACTTCATTCCATGAAGCAGGTAGGTATCTTAATATTGCTGCCAAATTATCAGTGCAGCTCTCCAGAGTCATGTCACTCAACAGATCTGATGCCAGATAAGAAATCTGTCTGCCCTCATTGGTTTGTCAGAGATAAACTGCCCATCTATCAGCCCTTCCCCACAATGATCTCTGAGACTTCAAAGGTTCTACAAAATGAAGATTCAGACTTGAAAAGATTGATGATACTGTCAGCCATGATGCAAGCTACTGGATCTAAATGGGAATGAGAGTTCTTTCCCATTATCAGGGAGGAAAATGGATGCCCTTGGATAGGCAAAACAATACAGCCCCATTTTTCTTAGCAGGAACAGCCTTAACTGGATTGCTCTCCCCCTCCCCAAAAAAGGGAACCTTCAAAGACTGGCAGAAATAATGATAAATGCTTTGATTTCAACTAGAATTATAAATGCCCATTATTGTAAAACTGGTACAATGCCATGTACAAATGTGTGGTTCTTCTCAAAGCTATGGGATATTGCAATATCATAAAGGTGCTGTTTTCTGAAAACACTGCTCAGTTCTCCTGCCAGCTAAGATCTGGCCCCTGACCTTGGCTTGGACTATTCTGTTATTTAGTCATTAAATAAGACACCTACAAATGTTTTCAGTCAGTCAGTTCCCTGATCTTTCCGTTAAAATCGCATAGCCAAAAGATCCACTTTTTTAATGCAAGTAAGACAATCATGCATTTCTCACAAAGTATGTGCATGTTATCCATTCAGCCGTGTCCAACTCTTGGCAACTTTATAGGCAAGAGTTCTCCATGCTACCCTGTTAAGCACAGCTTCCTTCAATTGCTGGACATCCATCTGTTTTTATGGTATCAAGCCTGTGTGTCAGCCCCTTACTTGTTCCACTGACAATTCCTACCATCATTGACTTCTCTAGTGAATTTGCATGCAAGAAATGCACAAAGTGAGTATTGTCACTAAATTCTGAAAGTTAAGAGAGGATACATAAAGCAAGTGTGGCTGTTCTTTGTAAGAAATTTGCTGACACAAAGTAGATACAGGTGAAGGAGTTAAGTTTCATAGCATTGGCCAATACCCTACAATCTCAATTTATGCTCAAGGGGAGAGCATTTGAAGGGGAGCTTGTGTGCAATGTGTCCATTTCAGCAAAGACCTAGCAAACAATCCACTCCAATTAGTCTTGAATGCAGTCCACATAATTTATTTACCCAAACACCATCTGGCAGAGAGCAAAGCAGTCAGGGAAAGACATCCTTGTAAATACACACACACAGTGAGACAGTCTGCAGCTGGCTGCCTGTCCACATGTTTCAACAGCCTCAGCTAATCTTGCCATCTTACTGCTTATCAAGACTACTCACCTGCAGTACAATGGGAAGCTGTTCGGGTGGGTTGCGGTTTTCTACTCCCATTGTCAGCCATACCTGGAATGCTGTTAGCTGCTCAGCAAAGAATGGGCTGTGCTGTTGAGGAAACAATGAGTATTGTGTCATAATAAACCATAGCAACAACTGTGTGTGCAACAGGAATCCCACATTTAATATCTTTCACGAAATGCAAAGCACTGGAAATATTTTTAATTACCTCAATGTAGCGTAAGCACTACCCCTTTCCCTTCTCATCCCTTTCCTTCTGACTATTTCTGCCAAGCTTCCCTTCTCTCCCCAACTTTCTCTGCATCTGCCTACCATCTCTCCCTTTTAGCTCTCTCTCTCTTCCCTTCCTGCCTCTTACCTATGGCTCTTAAAGGACTCCTATACTTGGGTTTAGCCCTGCCCAGTGGAGATCCTATCAGTTGCCTGGCTGAACAGCCTCCCCTCATTTCTAGGCACTTGGCAATGATATCATTGCTGAGCTGTCAAACTTGCTGTAGCTGCTCGCTGGGCCCCTATAGGGGTTCTTCTGAGTTTCAGGCAGGGTGCTGGACCACAGTTATGCACAGATATCTTGTGACCATCAAGTTCCAGAAGCTATGAACAAGCCTGTTTGGGAAAATCCTTGGTGTAGAAGCACCTCCTGTGTCTACACATGAGTGTTCAACTCCCCAGACTCAACAATAGTCTGCTACTTTTCAAGAAACAATTTACTAGTTCAGCTTGGCAGCTGAGCTAAACAGTATCAAAAGGGCTCCCTCAAGAAGCACAAGCAGTTACGTAGGATAGAGGTTGGCAACTTTCTTTCATGTAGGGGCCAGACATTGGATCCATCAATAGTAAGAATGCACGCATCAACCTCCCAGTTAGGCCACAGAGCTTAGAAAAAAGAGATAGGCATGATGTGGAGACATGCATGCCCAGACAATGAATGGTGCTCAAAGGAAGCTTCTGCCCTTGATCTGCTTACACTGTACAGAGTTCAGAATTCTGTTTTAGGACCACCGTATATCTTTTTTGGGACTATAGGCCAGACGACTTTGCCATCTTATTCCCCTAATCTAGGGAATAAGAACAATTTTGGGCCCTTTCCCCTTGACTTTAGTGTGGTACAATTCATCATCATTTGAAGGAGTTAGGGATAACGCGATTCATTGTTCCTATCTTTTTGGAGCATCTTAAAAGTACATTACGTTCTCTCCTTCCTTTAACTTACCCTGCTCTCCATCCGAGATGTGAATGAGTGCTGCCTGTAAATTTACCTTAGGTACACTCTTGGAAATTGAAACTGTTTGTTCTTTGATGTGGTAGTTCACTATGACAACATTTGAGAAACTCTGTGTGAGAGCACTGGACACCTGAGATACCATCTCTGACGTTGGCCAGCCCAGTTACAAAACTGAATGAGTAAACCTCCGTGATACTTAAATTTTCTTCTCCCTAGCGGCTAATGCTCAAGCCTCCAATAAACCACAATTTCTTATAGGATTACTGCTGGCTGGCAGATGCTAAACCTAGTCTGGTTCACAGTAATTCCTGATGGATTGGAGAGCAAAATGTTGATTAGGAAATGAGAGTTAAGACCAAGAATGTTCAAGTAATGCTCAATTCACTGCATGTAAAAGCAATGTAACAAAAAACTAAGCCCCTGAGTTTAACAGTGCACACAGGATTTTACAACGTGGCTGCAGTATGGTTCAGAAGTTGACTAACAGAGACCCAGGATTTGGTCTACAAGGAATAAAATAAAATGGAGTGGGCAAAGTGGATTCAAAATACGAGGTGCTGATGCTGGTGCGTTTTCAAGTGATATCAATACATCCTTCAACAAGAAGTTAAATGGCAGATATATAAATCCTATATAAATGTAAAATTAACCAAACCAGGTTTACAAGACAAACACATAAATCAAGCACAAAAGGAGACATCTCTGTTCTGATTCCACATATGACTGAACTAAGGTGGTTTCTTTTCAAATTGTAGAGTTGATCTATAATTTCGAAAATATGCAGCTGTGGTGGCCAAGATGCTGCAAACAGAATGGCTACATGGAGAGAAATATTCATGTAATAACGAATGACCATCACCACAACCTGGGGGTAGTACTTATTCCAGTGAAATATTAAGAACACAGTTTATTAATGAGATTTCTAGTCAGAGATACAAGTAAAGGTTGTCTAGTCACAAAACCGCTGGGGGAAAAAACCCAGGCTAACGACGTTACTTGCAAAATTAGCATTTTATTATAAAATCAATTTCTTTTGATTTGTGTTTAAAAGTCCACAATTAAAGGTAAACACAAGTGCTCTTACGGGCTTAGTATAATTGTGAGTCATGCCTGTCCGGTTCACATTTAGGAAAGCCAAGTCACACTAAAGTGCTTGCTACTGACAAATCCTGGAAGAGCTCTTTCAAAGCAGTGCTAAATAAATAATGGTTGACAAACACATTCAAACAAACAAAGATCCGCATCTGTTCTGAGAGGCAGTGAGCAGTGTTACATCCTATCAGTAGAAAGCTGTTCATTCGTGACCACAAATGGAAAGTGTACAACCTGCCAAGCACAGGTAGTACTGGGGAGTCTTCTTTAAGCGTTTCAAAACACTGCATTAGGCTACACATTAGTTTTTTCCCTCTGATCATGAGCTTCAAGACTTTAATCATTTTTACAGGAAGAATTCATTTTATGGCCATAGATTGTTGCTGTCATTGCTAGAGGACCCAACGGCAATTTTTTTCCTCTTAATAAATTTCTACTGGGCTCTCATCCAGGCAGTGTTATATATTTGCATGCATTTTGTCCAAAAAACTTCAACTATTACAATAGCCACCAAGATGGGACTTTTCATATATATATTACTACCTTTCCTAGAAGTATATGCCTGATTCAAAGTTCTGGAAAATGCCTTATGCAGTGGTTCTCAAACTGGAGCATTGCGAAACCCCAGTCAGAAGGCCCTGGATTCTGCCTGCTTAAGGTGCGGGGGAGGGGGGAAGGCAGGGGGGGAGAGGATCTCCAGGATCGCGTTGCTAAGGGGGGGGTGCAGGGAGCCCTGTGTGACCCACAGCAGGGCTCCTCAAGCCAGGGCCTCTGAGAGGAATTTTATTTGGGGTCTGAAATTTCTTTTGGGTCCCTTCCTAAAGAAGGAGGGGGTGAAACAGAGTTGGGGGTTGGCAATGGGGATAGGAAGAATGGGCGTAAAACAGACAGGAGGAAAGTGGCAACAGCTGGAATAGCCTTAAAGCCTGGTCTACCAGTCTTCCCAACTCAGAGCTCAGGTCTACCTGCCTGCCCAGCGTTGGAAGCTAGATACAGTATAACAGAAAACCAAACACGCTTCTAAGACTCTCTAAAATCTTTCAAATATAGAAAATCATTGCAGGAGATTAGTAGCATTGTATTTAGTAGCACGCTAGAATGAAAGGTGTCCTGTGTACACCAAAACTGACTTCTGCAGCACCTGCAGTTGTGCAGCTGGGTGGCTGAGCTACTATACACTCCTTCATGGTAAGTGGATCCACAGGCCAAAGAGCTACTGTAGCAGGTCAGTTTCCTCCCAGATGTGACAGTGTTAAGGAAAGTATGCATTCTTGGGCCTAGTGTTTATGGCTTATGGCTGCCATGTGCCCATGGTATCCTGTGTGAGTTGCGAGTCTAGATGAGATTGGAAAATGTAAGATCCCAGGAAATTTCTGGGCCCCTTCCTTTGGCTCCTGGGCCCACTTTCTGACCCTGGGCCCGGGTACAAATTACCCCCTTTACCCCCCTCTCCTAGGCCCTGCCCAAGCGTCAGAAATTGAAAGTGGAGCAATTGCGCCCCACTTCCGGTTTGCGATTGCAAACCGGAGGTGGGGTGTGATTGTTCCACTTTCAATTTCTGATGCTTGGGGAGTCCTGTGGAGGTTCGCACAGGGCTCCCCGCACCCCAAGGAGGCTGCTGCAGGAACTGATAAGTACATGCCAGTCCCTGCACCCCCCTTAGCGACGCTATCCTGGGGATTGTGTCACTGCCTTCCCCTTGCCCCCGCTGCCTTCCTCGCTTCCCCACAAGGACTTACAACAGTTCTCAAGCTCCCTGGGAGTCTGAGAACAACTGCCTTATGGACTGCAAGATCATTTTCACCCCTTTCAGTATTCAGTGAAGCCTTTCTTATAAGGCAATCTTTTCTACCTAGTCTTCTTCACACCTACCTTTATTCTATCAGGAATTTTCACAGCTCAGCCTTCTAACTGTTGCTATAACTGAGTCACCCTCTTTCCAAATGCCCTGAGTTGACTTCTTTATTCCACCAACTCACAGCTATGCTTCCTGACCTGACTGTCAAGGCTCTCATGTATGACATACCCTCCTTGCTACAGCATTCTGCAAGGCAATCCCAACCTTTATTGATGCTTCACTTTCAAGAGCTTTTTTTCCCCTTGCTGCCCTTTCAAAAGCAATCCAACTCACCTTAAAATGCAGCTTCTCTTGCTAGTCAACAGTAATCTGGAGATAATGACCACTAAATTATCAAAGGTGGTCACAAAAAAATGCAGGCAACACTGCAATTTCAACTTTCTAAGATTTTTGGCTTTCAACCTGTTGTTCTTGTTATGCTTGCAGAGCAACAAGTTCTTCTTCTAGGAACAGTGCCACATTGCACTTGATAAGGAATGGACTAGTGAGAGTTGGTTTACATTTGCAGGCACTTACATGCAAGAGTCATCATGTGCAACTATGCTAAGATTATGTGGATGACTGTTTGCTTAAAGATACACCAATCCCAAAACCAACCATCCACCATGCCAGGGCTACATGGAAAAAAGACTTTGACTGGGGACACTTTCAAACAAGTCAACTTCCTTCCACATGTATTCTGAGGAGGTACGGTCATGGGAAATGAATGAATATGCAAATTACATTATGTGAATGAAATGCTTGATTATTATAATATTGTGCCAATTATGCTTAATGACTGGGACCAGTCCAATTTGGCTGAAGTTTTATATTTAAAGATATTTAGCATAACGGTTATTTCAGCCATTGGGAAACTGGCAATACCTAAATAGAAACCACTGTTGAGGTCATCACTGGGCAAACTTTATTGATGCAGTCAAGTCTATATCATCATTATCATCAATCAGAGTTACTTAACTCTGCCTTCCGTTCTTTATAATTCTCCACTCTAACAAACAGGCTCTCTCTTCATTATGCAACACCACAGAAGTGTTACACAGCTTCAAAGCCTCTGAAAACTGCTGCAGTGCAGAAGAAGAATGCAATATCCTAGTCCAGTGCTTTTCAAACTGTGGGTCAGTGTCATGGATATGTACAGTCAGGCCTAGTAGCATTGCAAGGCCTGAACCAAGCTAAAGTAACACAGAAGTGGCTTGCATTTCCTAGCTGCTAGGATTTACAACTCAATGGAAGGTGATTATGTAGCACCTAGGCAGCCAGAAAGACGCCCATCAAGGATGGAATGCAGCTGCAGATCTTCAGGGGGGAGGGAAGAGCTGAGAGGGCAAGCTTCCAGCCCCACTTCTGGAGGACAGGGTCTTTGTTCCTTGTCTCTGGGTGAGAGAGATGGTGGGTGCACATCCTGCCCCACCAGGACCATGTGGCCTCTTAGGTAATTGAGGATCTACAAAAGAAGCTGACCCAGGTGTGAGTCAGAGATTAATAGAGTTAGCCAGTTAGCTATGTTGTTTTATGCTGATATGTTTCCTAGAAGTTTTATGCCTCTAGCATTTGCAGCCTTTTGTAACCTTTTGTAACCCTATGTATTTAATAAAGTAGAAAATCTTTTTACCATGTTGGTTCATTGTCTGGACAGACTGCACTTGCTCCCGGTGTGGAAGGGATTGTCACTCCCGAATCAGCCTTTTCAGCCACACTAGACGCTGTTCCAGAACCACCATTCAGAGCGCGATACCATAGTCTTTCGAGACTTAAGGTTGCCAACAGAGATAATTGTCTGTTGGGGACAAAGGTTCAGAATCCTGCCTAGCCGTTCAGCAAGCTACCAAAAATCCTCATTGTGGACTAGAAACTTGAGGACTGAGACTTTAAGTAAAGAAAGTGCTCAGTGCCTACAAGGGATATAGTTAAGCCTAGAGGGTCTCGGTTTCCCTGGATTGAGGCACTGGCTCTTACAGGGTGGTGACAGTACTACCGAACAGGGATCTTTGAGGGCTCTAGGGTTCAGAACCAACAACTCTGAGCACCCCAAAACCCTGGGAGTGAGACCAAGTGTACGACAGTCAGGACCCACCTGGTGGGTCGCGAACTAATTTCAGGTGGGTCCCCATTCATTTCAATATTTTATTTTTAATTTATTAGACTTAATGCTGCCATGGTATGTGACTGTATTTTGGGAAATCTGTACTTTGAACAGGCTACTATGTATATGCTTTTAACAATGATAGTAAATGGGACTTACTCCTGGATAAGTGTGGGTAGGATTGCAGCCTAGGATTGTTAAAAATTTTCCTTCTTGATGATGTCACTTCCAATCATGACATCACTTATGGGGGTCCTGACAGATTCTCATTCTAAAAAATAGGTCCTGGTGCTAAAAGTTTGAGAATCACTGTCCTAGTCTGAAGTATAGTCACGAATAACAATCCACAAATGTTGGAAACCTGTAAGATGGTAATCAGAGCATTGTGGTTAAATGCCAGAATGCAGATAGAGTGAGTAAGCTGTGTGACAAACCCAGATCATAATGTTGGGATGCACAAGGAAGTAGAGACACTTACCAAAAAACTGAGGGTCTTTTCAAAACCTGTTTTAAACATGGAAATTTGTTTTGAAACACTTGAAGGGGCAAATTACAGAACACTAATCACTCCCAACATGCTCACAATCAAAATAAATGGTAGAAGGTCTTGGTTTAGATGAGTGGTTTGCTTAAATATGGACGGATGATATAGGGTTAGGTTCTTATTATAGGTATGTATTATTAGCTGGTAAATCGGACAGAGTACACTGGCTTATTTTGCATGCTACATTTTTATTAAAATCACATACCTTCAGTGAATGGTCAAATAAGACATGACTGAAGAAGGTTGGTCTGTTTAAACACAGATCTGCCCCAATCAAACAGAAAGGGATGCATCAGGCCTTTTTTTTTTTTTTAAAGCAACAAAAGAGGCACAGGTAAGGAATGTTAAATGCATAGCTTACTTCCTTGCTGGGTGCTTTTCTTCTCAGTCAAGCTTTGATACTTGCAGTTAGCTAGGGAAAAACCAAAAACTGGGAGAGGTTACAGAGAGCTAAATAGCGGGCAGGGAAGCGATCCACACTCCTAACCCTAAGGGCAGGGAAGCGATCCACACTCCTCCCTCATGTGACCCTTCTGTCTGAAAACAGCCCCTCTTTCAATGTGATTAGGATGAATCGGTGCTTAAATCAGTGACTAGCCACCAACACATTTAGTTTTGTCCTAAGACAGCAAGAAATTGAATAAGTACTCTGATCACCTATCTGTATTTCTGAGGGCAAACTAAGATGGCACATGCAAATATGTGCTTTTCATACTTCAATAACTGTTTTGTTTTGGGGAAATCTGATTGAGAGGGATAATTTAGAGCAGGGAAGCAGTTTGGGAATACTTAACCAAGCAGTTCTCAAGTATCTGCGGGAGAGGAGAGGGAGCAGCAACACAATCACCAGGGTCATGCTGCTGTGAGGAAGGAGTTTTTTTTTTAAACTTAAATTTAACTGGGGGCTGCTATGGCTCTCCAGAGGGTTCAGGGAGCCAGTAACCCTCTCTTCAGCCCTCCCTGCACCTCCAAAATATTGTAAAAAGCAAAAAAACAAAAACAAAACAAAACCACTTCTGGTTTTCATCACAAAACCAGACTTTTTTGTTTTTTTACAGTACTTCAGAAGCACCGTGTGGACTGCAGAAGGGGGTCACAGGCTCTCTGGACCCTCCAGAGAGCCATAGCAATCCCTAGGTAAGTTAAAAAAAAAAAACCTCTTTCCTACCCGGCAGCAGCACGGTTGTGGCAATCGTGTTGCTAATTCCTTGGCCACTACCCTTAAGGAGAAATGGCTTTCTTCAGGTTCCCTGGTGGGTTGTGACAGACCAGTTTGAGAACCACTGATTTAACCCATCATTGTGCAGTTGAGAGTATAAATAAGCATGTGGAGCCCTGCAGGAGTGATGGTGATAGCTGGAAGGCAGGGAAGGGGGAAAACATGAGGAGAGAAAGTTGAACCACCATCCTGCCACCTCATCTCTCTAAACCGATCTTCTCAAAGCTGCTGTCTTGTAAACAAACAGACCTTAAGGTTTTAAAGCATGTTTTCATATAACCTCTTGACTGGTTCTCAAGGGGAAAAAATGCTATTAGGTTATAAACATGAGCTAAAAATACCTGTCTGTGTTAAGCAAAACAAACTTCTATCCTCACAGAGTCCTCTACACCGGGTAGAAAATATCTGGTTATATAGTAAATATGAAACTTTAGACAGAAAACCTGTACTTTATTTTCTAACACATCTTACATCTCAATCCTATTGTGCTAAAGCAGCCATAAAGTGTGTTCTGGCAGTGTGCCGAGTAGCATGCTGTCTGAGTGCCATAGTCTTTCTGGCAGGCCATGGTCTTTCTGCCTGCATCAGTGGACCTAGAAGGACCAGACAAGTAAGGTACGTTGGGGGGGCAGAAGATGGAGGAATGGGGAGAGGAGGCTGCTGGAGGGAGCAGATCTGGTGGCAATGGCATAGGGTGGATCCTATTCCTTTCAGTAGCAGCTTCCCTGCCCCCTTTCTCTCTTTGGACATGCCAGCAAAATTGCTGGTGCAGGTCTGAGGAGAGCCACTGTGGTGTGGGAGAATTACAGGTGTAAGGGGATTGAAATCCCCTTTCTCCTCTAAAGCCCCCTTGGCCGTCCCCAGTGGATACAGTGCACATCTTTTTTGATGCGGTTGCACCAGTGGGGAGGAGGACAGGATTAGGCTGTTAATGGAGTTCAGGCCACAATGCACCATATTATCATGTCCAAGGTGGCCAGCTAGCCAGTAAAAGAGTCATAATAAAAATTGTTCTGTCCACAAACTGTTAAAGAAATAGCATAAAAGTTCAGGATTCAGCCTGAAGAAACAAGTAACAGCTTCTAGAGCTTTTCTATCTTTAAAAGTGGCTAAGCAAAAATGAAAAAAGAACAAAGTTTCTTATTTTTCTGTATGAGAATGAAATGTCAAAAAGCAGAGCAATCCAAGTTTTTCAGATATAAATCTTTTGCAGAATGCCTGCAGCTATGCTGGTTTCAGGAAGGCTACTTTAGTTTAAAAAAAAATTACTCCAAACTCTTGGCAGAATGCTGCTTTTGCAGTGGTATAGGCTTCTGCAAACACTTTGCATTGTCCTGTTTTGTAATTTCAGAAGCCAATTTACTTCCACTAGAGAATGTGCAAACCCATCTCTGTCAGAGTTAGCAGTAGAGAGAAGGAAATGCTTGATCCAGTTGTAAGATATTCTGCATGTTACAGAATAGCCACCACATACATACACATAGGAATCCAAAAGCATATACTATATACTACCACTATTCAGCCCCCTCTGTGCTTTAAGCTGCTTGTCCTGTCCTCTTATAGCACAGGTTTTTTTTTGTGTCAGTGTAAATTTTCAGGAGTACTTGCTGGTAATAAGAAGCTGAATATATCAGCAAAGTGCTAGCAAGTCTGGGTTGGTTTTTTTTTTTTTGCAGTGCAAGAGCCCTACTGTACCATCTCAACACTATTTTCTACAAATCACTGAGGTTTGTTTTAGGCTTCAGATAAACTATTTTCAGCCAAGAGGAAGTATTTACCATTTCCATCTGGTACCAAAAGTTCAGATCATGTGTGTATGCATGCATACATACACATATTAGCATATGCATAAACAGGGAGGGTGGGAGGATGGCATGCAATTATATGAAGTAGTTTGCCCCTTATGATGAAAACCACATAAAAACAAACTATAACTGTTATTGAAAGAGCTACCAACAAGATACTACCATCTCCCATACAGGTATCTTGGAGTCATTTCCCTCCTTTTATTTCAGTTTTCTCATTCATGAGAAACAAAACAAAACATGACAATTTATATCAGAACAGCTTTGAGTAGCAATGGAATCGGATTAATTGACCCCTCAAATGTTCCACTGCTCTATGCCCTTAAGACAGATACATATTACACTTCCTGGATACGTTTTGGTTGTAAGACAACAAGAGGGCAAGTAAGAAGAAAGATAGAGATGCGATGAACTGGCTGATCTCTACATATTTATCCACATATATTTCCATCAGCAACTCAATAACTTACCCTGAACGCAGTTCCTTCTTCTATAATGGTGGGTAACTGAGAAAGACATATATCCACAGCAAGGTCCCATGCTTGCCTGGGGAAAAATACAACATTAGAAGTCAAAAGTGAAGAAGGATAATAGATCATTGTGGTACCAAGCTATTTCAGTTCACATCCCAACTTTCATTGCTTTATGTTATGGAAATAATGTAGGAGCCCTGCGGGATACTTGAACCAAGCACTGCAACACATCATGTTCTAATTATACTATCAAAACAAAAACCATATATTAGTACATACACACATACATAGATACAAATCCTATACATTGTTTCCCTGACCCTTACTCTAGTCCCCCACAATGATCCCCCTTTATGGCATGGTGAATAATAGATGCCACTGGAAAGCGAGAGGTTCAGATAAAGAAGTGGTGTAAGGAAAGTGGTGAAAAATCCTCCATACTGCCACAATGTCTGTCTTATTTTTAAAGATGCCAATCGGAACATCATGTCATGCAACTTCAACTTTACCTAATAATCATTGTACAACACCCAGAGCACAAATAAAGGTAATCATATATTCATTTGACGTTTCCCATTGGACTACCTTTATTTATGTTCTGGGTGTGGTGCAAGGCTCCCCCGCTCATTGTCATTTCTGGCTCCAGATTTGATTCAACATGCAATGACCACTGCAAATGAGAAGGAATATGCTGATCCCTAGAGAAGGGAAAAAATGCATCCCTTTAAAATCACAGTTTAAAACACTGCTTTTCTTACTGTCATAGGGAGACAGTCATGCAAGCAATCATTCTATTCTTCAGGTAGGGGGTCCTTTGTATTTCTAATTGCCAACTGCCTCTCTACAACGGTAAGAAAAGCTATTTTTAAACCACAACTGTAAAGGGACGCACTTTTTAATTGTTTTAAACTGCTTTTATTTAACACATTTTATGGTATCAGCAGGGAGTTCCAGAATCAAACCCCTATTGAAGCATGACCTTATTAGAAGCAATGGCGGAGCAAGAAATCTGGAAGCGGGTCTTTATTTATCTATTTTTCCACTCTTTCTTTATCCATGGATTTTTTTTATCCACTAGGGTAGTGTTTCTCAAACTGTGGGTCGTGAGCCAATTTCAGGTGGGTCCCCATTCATTTCAATATTTTATTTTTAAATATTTTATATTAGACTTGATACTCCCAAGGTATGTGCTTGCATCTGGGGAAATGTTACAGACCTGTACTTTTAACAAGCTACTATGTATAATCTTTTAACAATGATAGTCACACCAGAAGTGATGTCATGGCTGAAAGTGACATCATCAAGCAAATTTAAATAAATAATTATAAATTAAAGTAAAACAAATAATCCACCAAATAAATTTGCTCTGTAGCCTGCCTGCAATACCACCTCCCCCCCGAATCAGTAAGATTTTCAGCCCTACCCAGTGCCTAGTTCAATTTATGTTCATAAGTTTAAACCATGTCACTGCCAGGATCCACCTGGCTTTGCAAGTCTAAAAAATAAAAAAATTCACCTTACCAGTTGAAGCATCTGTTTTATTTTTTTTAATAGGGGGAGACTGCCTTCTGGAGCATTTGTTGAGCTCCGGTTTATTTATTTATTTATTTATTTATTTATTTATTTGATTTATATTCTGCCTTTCTCCCCGAAGGGCACCCAAGGCGGCAGTTTAATCCGATAGGGACTATTCTGGTGGCTCGCGTTCACCTTTGGATGGTCTGACCAAAGCATGTTTGCTTATGTACGAGGAAACGCCTACTCACAAGTAAATGTTTAGTTTTGCTTTCCATAGGGCTCAATACATTTGTCAGCTTAGAGGGAGGGATTTTGTTCTCAGGTGTTTTTGGGGGGCTGTGTTCATTGGATTGGGACCATTCTGGCGTCCTTGGATTCCTCTCAGCCTGCCCCTTCTTATGGATTAAGGCAAGTTCACCTACTTACGAGTAAACACATGACAGGACTCAGTCTAAATTTCCATAGTGCTTCATGCATTTTTGTTTTTCCGGTTTTTTGGTCATATCTTTTAATAGAAAGAGTATATTTCACTCCAGTTTTTTTACTGCATTCTTCTGTAAATTCTGCATTGAATGGTATATGACATGGTGGTATTATTCTTAATCATTGCGATTTTAGCACATGAGGCCCCCCCAGTGTGTGTCACCCAGTGTGGCCTGCACCCCCCCAGTGACGCCACTGGTCAATCTCTTTCCATTCATCCTGCTGAATATCATCTTCAACCAGCTGAATATAATCTACAAACAACATAATTATAGTAGTCCAGGCACAGAATCCAAATAATATAAACATTATATAACAATGTTTAAAAATCTAACGACCGTTCTGGAAAAGCAGGCATACTAATTGGATTTAAATCCACTGTATTTATTATATCTGCCCTGCTGCTATGCATGGGTTCCTGCCAGAACTATGGTGACATAAGTTTTTGTGCCATAAGTTTGTTGGTCTTTACTACGCAACAAAACTTTTGCTATTTTTGCTCCAAAAGACTAACATGGCTATCCCTTTCACAAATATGTTACATAGTATATATAATTATATATCAAGCATTATGCAGCATGGCTACAATTCAGTACAGAGTTAGAGGTACCTGTGGCCAACATCTAACGCCTCCCATCCTATAGGTAACATTTATTGCTCACAAAAGTACAAAGAGAAACATAAAACAGGCATTACAGAGGCGTGTTCTTTGTATTCAAAACTGCATAAATTATGATAAATTTAAAACTGCATATATATTTACACAACAATATGCTTCATGAAAAATGTACTATCTGCTTAAACTAGGAGACAACCATGTGTTTGCACTCACTAAATTTAATAGTCACTTTTGAAGCGAACCTTGCTGTTCTCATTAAATTCTCATTGCTGTCTTGATATCCACCAAGCATGCTGCACTTCAAGCTTTATATTACCCCTAAGTCTAATGCATATACTCATAAAAGACTGAGCTTATCTGAAAGAAGTTTTGCTTTCATTCTGCTATGTAAGGCAGAATCAGGTCTGTTCATAAATTCTTTTGAAAAGTTTTATTCATAGATGAGGGGATTGGGCTATGTCAAGACTCATGAGGCATCGTCTCATTCAAACATAGCCCAAGTCCTTAACACATTGATTCTTAAAATGCACATTCTGGTGGTTTGCAAGATCTCTATGAAAGTAAGATAAAAATGCTGGAGATCTTTTCGAGCGCACAGCACCACCACATTTAATTAAGCTTAACTCTTCCTGCACTATGATGTAGCTCTTCCAAGGTGGACTGGACTTGCCAGGAAGACTTGATTTAATCATTGCTTTCTCCAAAAAGTGCATTCTTGTTTGATATAACTTTAATAGATTCTTCACAACTCATAGACAGATATAGATTTAATTTTACAAGGCGTACACTATTTTAAAACAGTGATTTATTCTGACCATTTTTCAGATCAATGTTGCAGCTACATCAGAAAATGAATGATGTTTTGGCCACTTTGTCAAAGTTAACTGAAGCAAATATTTATGAAGTCATTGGAAAGGGAACAATCTCCAACCATTTCCAGATCATCAGACCAATCAGTCACTTTCTCTCAATCTCACCTACCTCACAGGGTTGTTGTGAGGAAAAAAAGGACAGGAGCAGCCATGTACACTGCCCTGAGCTCTTGGGAGGAAGGGCAGTATAAAAATCTGATAAATAAATGGAGGATGTTTTTGCCATGCTGTATTAGAAGAACAACCACCATTAAAAAACATACATTTAAATTGTTTTACCGAACTAATTCTACTCTCTGTCCTTCCTGTTTTGCATTTTACTTCAGCCTCATTCTTGAAACTTTGAACTTTTAAGAGGAAGGTAAGGCTGTGACTCTATCTACACAAATTTGGAGAGAGACAATAGAGCTGATCAGATCTTTTAGCTCTCATCGCTGCCTACTGTGGTTAGTAAGCCTGCTACCTTTGAAGACAGAAATCCACACTTCTAATGAATGGACTGAGTCTCTTCCAGACTGAGCCACATTCAGTAGATTGTTAATCTTTGTAAACCACAGGTGGGCAAACTATGGCCCCAACAGCCTCTTTCAAACACCTGTGATCTCCTTTCTACCACCACTGCCCTGAATCTCAGCAGCAAATGCAGAGCAAACTTGAGCAGGTATCACTGCCCACCCCCACAGCCTGACAGGAGAGTCTAGACTCAAGAACATCATCACCATCACATGTGCACTGCTACTGGAGGCTACAGTTGCAGCACAAAGACGCAAACAAGCCTGTAACTTTGTGCCATCTCTCAACTGCCAGTGCGGAGTGAGCAGATGTTAGTAACCCGACTCTCTACTCTTTTGCACATATGCCCCTTTGAACCTTTGCCATTGTTTTAGTTAAATGATCAGCACAGACTGATAAATTAATGTACCACTCAAATTGAGAGCAAAAAAAATTAATTTCAATACTGGCACCAACCAATGCTTTTATATAGCTTTGCCATTAGGCCTGAAGAGTATTTCTAGTCATGAAGATTCCCAAACACCTTCTGTCTTTGACAAAAGATCAGTTTAACAACCATGAACTTACCAAAACTCATCAAGAACTCCAAAGGAAGAACCTTTTCTTCCTCCTGCCCCACTTCCCAGTTGTTGTACATGACCCACTAAAGTATCAAATTTAGGTGTTTTAAGATGACAAATTCATGAGCCTCATATCACCTTCCCAGGACTTTTCAGCAAAAACCATACCAAGAAACAGTTCTCTAAGCACAGTGGCTTCTGCATGAGATGTGGAAACAAAACAATGCCATTATCAGGTTAACCAATTTTAAAGAATCTTTGTACAAAGATATAGCAGATAATTAGCATGCTGCTTGAGTACCTCCTTTAAAATCTTAATCAACCAAGTTCTACCCAAGAGACTACTGTACTGCAAAAGCAGTTGACTAGCAGGGTCCAACCTGATGATGTTTCAAGGCTCACACACTAGTTGACTGCAGGTGAAAAAGCTACACATAAGGAAAAAGGAGACTCTCAAAAAAAACTTGATTTCTTCTCTATTGATGCAAAGAATAACATTATGTTTTATCTGCTCTCTCTTTTCCTCATCACCAGGACTCCTTCAATAATGACCTTCCTCTTCATAATAGGATAACTATATAATTATGAGGTGATCAGGGGATAATCAAAATAGCTTCAAAGCAAAAGCAATAAATGATTCCCACGTGCTCCATAACCACCCAGGATGCAGGCAAAACACTTATAGAGAACAGTCACGGGAGAAATATATCCTAGATTGTGACAAGAGATAAAGGCAATTATTACAATTAAATCTATATCCTATTTATACTTGATCTAACATGCAGACATGGTGTTAAAACATGAGCAGCCCAATCTTAACCTGTGCTGGAACAGACAGGCCAACTGGCCTTTCCTGAAACCAGCACAGGGTTGGGGCTGGCTGTGGTGCAACCTGAGGCAAATGGAATAGAGCCCCCTTAACCTGGGTATGCAGCAATGGCCCAAATGGGTCTACTTGGCTCTGCACCACCTAAAGAGGTGGCACAGATCCAAGCAGCATAGTACTGGACCAGACCTCCAAGGAGAGGGGCTAGGATCCAGCCAAAGTGCCAGATCCTGGCTCCACCCCCTCCTGGACCCAGCCTGCCACCCACTCCAGAACACCCCAGTTCCACCCTCCTCAGACCCTACACTGGTGGCCTATGGCAGCACAAACTCACACCTGACCTGGCACTTGCTCAGGCACAGGGAGACCAGAGTGCGTCCTTGTGCTGGCCTCCCAACTCCTAAGTCGTTGCAGATGTGACTTAGGGTACATTTGCTACACTTCCTGGTTGGCACAAGGAACATGCACCAGCCAATAGAGTGCTTGGGATTGTGCTCTTAACCACATTGCAAAGGTTTGGCTCGTGGCCGGTTAGATAGTTCTTCCTCTAAAGGTGTATAGAAAAATAATTCCCAGAGGGATGTGGCTCCCCTAAAGCTCCCATCAAGATTAATATAGCCAAAATGGAAATGGTTGATACCACTACTCAACTGCCTGGTGACCTTCATACCCCCTCCATCTCTGAGCATTTGTATCCTTCCCATGTAGGACAGAGCAAAAGAGTCCCTCAATTCTATTGCTCATTGCTTACTGACTAGGAGAACAGACAATGGAGGATGCTGGGCTTCTGAAGTCAATTTGAATCTGCTTTCAGGAGCTCAATTTTGACTTCAGAACCCAAATTTCACTCAGCTACACACTGCAACATCTAAGTACTACCAGAGTATTGCCTCAGGGCCTACAAATAGGTACTCAGACCTATTGGCTTCTACTTAGCACAGCGGTTTTCAAACTCTCAGGGACAGTTTGAACCACAGTAAGTCTTGGTGGGGGCGGCAGCAATGTGATTCCCAGGATCGCGTTGCTAACCAGGCTGCAGGGACTGGGATGCACTCACCAGTCTCTGCAGCAGCTGTCCTGGGATGCGGGGAGCTCTGTGTGAGTGTCTGCAGGGCTCCCCAGGTTGTCAAAAGTGAAAGTGGAATGATCACGCTCCACTTCTGCAAAACTGGAAGTGGTCGATACACCCTAGTTTGAAAACCACTACTTAGTGTAAACTCGTGGTCTGCTTGCTTTCTTCACAAGTGTGCTATTTCATATACACCCAATTCCTTGAGGCAATTTATCCCCCCCCCCACATCCACACAATTCACTAATGCAGACTCACAAACTTCAAGAAGTTTTTATTAGTCAGACAAACCAAAATACTATGTACTGTACATAGTATAGTACTATGTACTATACTGTACATATGTACAGTACTATGTACTGTACATAGTATGGTACATAGTATAGTACCATACTATGGTATGGTACTATGGTACATATGAAATACTATGGTATTTCAATCAACAATACTTCATAAGTCAAGACAGTCAAGAAAACAACAAACAACTTGATATCTAAAGTTGCCCTCTTACTATTCTATACTGTACTCTTGTACTCTGGGTCTTCTCATCCATAGAAAGGCTAGCTGAAACTGAATGACTGACGTCTCTCCGCAACAGCTCATTAACTTAAATACTGTATTTTTTGCTCCATAAGACGCACTTTTTCCCCCCAAAAAAGTGGGGGGAAAAGTGTGTGCATCTTATGGAGCAAATACTGCAAAAAAACAAAAACAACTCCGCCCCAGCCCTGGCCCCGCCCCCTGCCTGCTCGCTCTGCTCTGCTTCCCGGGACAGTCAGAGGCTACTCAGAAGTAAGTCTCAGAGTCACTGGGGCTCACTCCCAGGAAAGCGTGGGTGGGGTGGCAGTCTCACTGCCCAATCCTGTGCATGCCTACTCTGAAGTAAGTCCCATTAGAGTCAGGGGGGCTTACTCCCAGGAAAGCCTCTCTCTCCCCACCCCCCAAGCCTGGAGCATCACAGCCTCTCTTCCCCCCCCCACCTGGATGCCTGGAGCATCACAACTTCTCTGCAACACAAACACTTTCCCCTCCCTCTCTCTCACACACACAGGATGCCCCCTTCTCTTACACACACAGATGCTCTGCCCCCCCCACACACACACTCACACAGCAGGGGGGGCACTTTCACTCACCTCATCCAGCATCTGAATGTAAGCCCCCCCCCATCACAAAGAAAAAACTGTCTCCTTGGTCAGAATGCCAGTGTTTGCTTATTGCACAAGCCCCAGGTAAGGCTCGGTTCTCACCATAAATCCAGAGGTTTGCTGTGTCTTGAGAATTCAAGTTGTGGTTGGACTTTCCACTTGTTCATTTGTATTGGAATCACGGAAGAACTGGCGAGGAGGTAGATGTGGTGTCAGCAGTGGCCCCTTTAAGGGTAAGGCCTGGGCATCCAGCAGAGTGTGCTGCACAGCTGCAGCCACTGGAAGGCTATAGGGCCCTCAGGGATATAAGGAGTACCAGAGGCAGAAAGGGTTTGTGGGTTTTGAAAGAGTGCAGGTTGGAGGGGAGACTGACTGGGTTTATTGAATTTGGAATCTGACTGTGGCTTGTGACTGGACTTGGATACCCTGATGGATTTGACTGACCTTGGACTGTAATTTGGCTTATTGGTTCTGGACTCTGATTTGGCAACTCTGATTGATGGGACTGATTTACTTGGCATCTGTGGACTGGAACTGGACTCACTTTTGCTTGCTGCACTGGTGAGTTGCACAAGGGGGACTGATCAGCCTTAAACGGGCACAAGGCCCAGTGGATTGGGATTTGGCAGAACATCATTGTAGCAGAAAGATAATGTGATTCCCTATTTGTGTGCACCTGCTTTTGTGAGCTTCATAAATTCTGACTCTAGCGATGATGAGTTCTTGGGGTTTCCAGAAAACTAGAGTACTCAAACCTTTAAGTCTCTCCATTTGTTAATGACAGTGATAATGGTTCTTAATGCCACTGTTGACTGCTGTTCACTTTACATGGTTCAAATGTTATTCTG
The DNA here is from genome assembly GCF_035046505.1 of Tiliqua scincoides. NCBI lineage: Eukaryota > Metazoa > Chordata > Lepidosauria > Squamata > Scincidae > Tiliqua > Tiliqua scincoides. The sequence continues at coordinate 150,366,010 of NC_089822.1, forward strand.
TTATAGTTTAATATTTTATTACACTATTTGGTTCAGAATATTTTTTCCTGTTTTCCTCCTCTAAAAACTAGGTGTGTCTTACGGTCAGGTGCGTCTTATGGAGTGAAAAAGGTACTTTTCTTCCCTCTTACAGGCACCTGTTATCAAATCCACATTAAAACCTGCTACCTTACCAATCTCTTTACTCTTAAAAAAAAAAAAAAAAAAATTCCCCTAACAATCAAATCACTTACAGTCTTTATCTGGACACTTTATATCAATCCTTCTTCTTTTCCCATTCTTACACAAAACATGGTAACTGTACACACAACCTCCATGACACCCACCTTAGAAAGGGGTGTGTGCTCTTTACTTTGAAACATTCTGATTACACTCCTTGGCCTTTGGGTCTGCTGCCTATGAAAAGGGACCTGGAGACAGTGGCAAACTTGGTGAGGTGGCTAAGTTTGCAGGCGACACTAAGTTTTTCTGGTTGGTGAAGTCCAGAAGTGATTGTGAAGAGCTCCAGAAGGATCTCTCCAAACTGGCAGAATGGGCAGCAAAATGGCAGATGCATTTCAATGTCAGTAAGTGTAAAGTCATGCACATTGGGGTAAAAAATCAAAACTTCACATATAGGCTAATGGGTTCTAAGCTGTCTGTGGCAGAGAGGGATCCTTGGGTGGTGGTGGACAGGTCGATGAAAGTGTCAACCCAATGTGAAGCGGCAGTGAAGAAGGCCAATTCTATGCTTGGGATCATTAGGAAGGGTATTGAGAACAAAACGGCTAGTATTATAATGCCGTTGTACAAATCAATTGTAAGGCCACACCGGGAGTAATGTGTCCAGTTCTGGTCGCCGCATCTCAAAAAGGACATAGTGGAAATGGAAAAGGTGCAAAAGAGAGCGACTAAGATGATTACTGGGCTGGGGCACCTTCCTTATGAGGAAAGGCTACGGCGTTTGGGCCTCTTCAGCCTAGAAAAGAGATGCCTGAGGGGGGACATGATTGAGACATACAAAATTATGCATGGCAAGGATAAAGTGGATAGAGAGATGCTCTTAACCCTCTCACATAACACCAGAACCAGGGGACATCCACTAAAATTGAGTGTTGGGAGAGTTAGGACAGGAAAAAAAATATTTCAATGCTCAGCATATGGTTGGTTTGTGGAACTCCTTGCCACAGCATGTGGTGATGGCATCTGGCCTAGCTGTCTTTAAAAGGGGATGGGACATGTTTCTGGAGGAAAAAGCCATCATGGGTTACAAGCCATGATGTGTATGTGCAACCTCCTGATTTTAGAAATGGGCTATGTCAGAATGCCAGATACAAGGGAGAGCACCAGAATGCAGGTCTCTTGTTGTCTTGTGTGCTCCCTCGGGCATTTGGTGAGCCACTGTGAGGTATAGGAAGCTGAACTAGATGGGCCTATGGCCTGATCCAGTGGGGCTCTCCTTATGTTCTTATGACAGTGGAGAACGCTTGGATTAAGATGACAGAAACTTACGTCTGTTTTGGAGACCAGGTTTTTCTTGTTTCCCAACTTCTCACCTACAAATCCGAAAGAGCACTGAATAATTTGCCTGCATGTACTGTGAGGCATGGCTGCTATATCAATATTTCCTTAGCTTCAACTTAAAAACTAATAATACCACCAACTTTAGAAGCAGAAAACAAGGAAGAATGGGAGTCACAAAACAGTATAATCTCCCAATAGCTAATTAGTGAGAGCCAATACCACTTAGACTTTGAGATGAATGCTATTTATCTATACTTTATTGCTTAGGGGCGAGAAGGGGCATGGGAAGAGACACATTTATAGCCTTGATTTGTGCAGCTTGCAAATTGGAAGAGACACCAGTGTTGGTCATTAGCCATAGAGGCAGATGTTACTAAGATGATGAACTCCTCAAAGGCATTTCAGGTAAAAACACAAATCAGGGGGGAAAAGTCCAGAGCAGTTCCCACAAGGCCAAATCTTAGAATGTTTTAAACATGCTATTGGAGAGAAACGCAAAGCCTGAGGTATTCAATCTGTGCGTCCCGCCTCCCTAGTGAGGCGTGACTAGCCTCCAGGGGCTTCCCAGGCATCTGAGGGGGGGGGGAGAGGCTGCTCTGCTCTGCTGCCTCCTGACTTGCTGCTTTTCTGCAGCCATGAATGAGGTGGGTGGGGCAGCATGAGGTTGGGAGGGCATGGTGGGGAGAGGTAGGAGAGAAGGATGGCTGGGCAGGCAGAGGTGCTGCATCTCATCAGAGCTCTCTCCATGTGCAACCTCGCCCCAAGGACTACATTTCCCAGTGTGCCCCTCACCCTGGGCATCCTGGGATTGGTCAAGGCTGGAGGAGAGAAGAGTGTGGAGGCGCTGCATCTCATCAGCACAGGGGCACTCCTGGCAGGCTTCAAAGCTGGAAGGAAGATTAAGACCTCCACTTGGGAAGCCCAGTCTGCTCTTAGTGTCCAAATGCCCCAGCCTGCATTCCTCCGTCTTGCCTGGGGGGAACAGGGGTGGCATCTGCATGTTGGGTGTATGTGTATGAGCAGCCCCTATCTACTTTGGGGTGAGTTGTAATCTTGCTGGGTGTGGCTGCAATCCTTTCCACACTTTCGTGGGAGTAAGCCCCAAGACTCAAATGGGGCTTACTTCTGAGTAGACCTACATAGGCTTGGGGTCTGTGTCAGCTTAACCCAGGATCTTCACCTTTCTCTTTCCATCCCCTTCAAAAAAGAAAAAAAAGCCACTCTTGATGACTTTGTCTCCAAAAATTGATTAAAAATAAAAATCCCCATTCCTTTTTAGCCACTCCCCTTTTCCCTCCTGCCTCCTTTTCGGGGGGCGGGGTACTCTGTTGGCTGCTATTGTAAGACAAAATGCACAATCCTAGCTAGGTCTACGCAGAAGTAAGTCCTATTGTGTTCAATGGAACTTACTCCCAGGAAAGTGGGGTTAGGATTCCAGCCAAACAGTCTCTGGGTCTCAGTTTGCATCAGTTTGCAATTAGCAGATACAAGCAAAACAAAGTCTTCCCCTCCCCCACCAGATTCATCACTTCCCCTCTCCCTTTCCAAAACCCTCCAGCTGTGCTGCTAACAAACTCAGGGCACAAGCCTAACCAGGTCTACTCAGAAGTACGTCCTATTTTGTTCAATGGGGCTTACTCTCTGGTAAGTGTGGTCAGGATTGCAGCCTCAGAGTGCCGGCAGCCTTGTTTCTAGTGTATAATTACAACACCTTCATCCCCATTTTGGGGGTAACTGAGGTGAGGTGTTGTAATGGGGAGCCATGGCCAATGGCTACAAGGATCAGGGGAGGCGCGAGCCGGAAAAGTTCGAGAACCAATGCTCAAAGCTATTGGAAAAGAGACTTCATCAGATTAAGAGCAAATCTCTTCCTTCTCCTAAAAACACATCATTAAAAATCAATGTGGTCATACTAGCCAATATTACTCAATCTTTCTGAAAAAGGATAATCACCAGTATCAGAATTCAATGAGTCCACCTTCAATAAAGTTCTAGCATCAAAGACATCCTGCTACCTATTTTCTAATGCTCCCTCACAAAGCCATTCCCCCCCCCCCTAGTATTTTGGTGGTGAAAAAGTCACTGCAGACAGGATAAGACTTGGTGGTAATCCATTTGTTTTAATGTTTAGAGAACAAATGTTAGATACTTATACAAATATGCAAGTAAAACGGGCCACTGCTCAAGACAGGGCATTACAAAAACCCAGAAAAAGAAGGAAGAGAAAAATGGCTATTCAAATGCCATTCAGAGGCAAAAATGAAGGTAACTTAAAGCGACAAATCAAGAGGCCAGAAAGGCAAAAAATGGATAATTCTTCGTAACTCACACGGAGAATTTTTAAAAAGGGATATGTAATGACTTCCATTTTGACAGCATTTAATAGGAGGCAGTTCATAATATTATGTAGTACATTATAACATCGACACTCTGTAGAACACTGGCTTGGGTGCAAGCTCCCCCCCCTCCACTTGCCAGAGGGTGGCACTGCCATTTGTCCAGAGATATGGTGGTTTGGTGAATCACCTCCCACCTACCTTTTCCTTCTTGACTTTTTCTTTTTCTCTAACTATCTGCAGCCCCTCAAAAAGAGTGGCAGGACCTCTAGAGATCTCTGTGCTTTGCAATGCAGGGAGCTGCAGGAGAATATGGGTGTTTGGATCCAAGCTTTATTACTTGAAAAATTATTTTTCAGACTAGTTTTTACTGCATCATAAATAAGGAATATTAGACAAGTATCCCATCTTTACTATGTGCTTCCTGAGTACGCCTTGCCCTCACCGATCTTTGTCAGATTCAGTTTAAAATACTTTGCTAACAAAGCAAGAGCACAAGAGCTAAGAGCATCTGATAACGCTAACCAACATCTGGGTACTGTGTCAGGTTTGAAAAGTTTTATCTTTAGCTGATCAGCCAGCAAAAGGGTTTGTTGTGAAGGACATTGAGCTTCAAACTATTCTCTGCTGTACTCTGCATCCATAGGAGTCAATTTTATATCTACATAAGCTATGTACTTCTTAAAGAGATGTGCTTAAAAAACAAGGATAATACTACTGGACTCCGTACTCAACCTTCTGTCTATACTCAGAATATTTGTCAACAAGACATTTTTTTCCTCCATTCGTTGTCCAAATGTCCTAGAAAGGGTCAGAGCCTGGTAACTAAACGAACACTAGATGAACGAGTACTTCGAGAGTAAATCACACGGAGGGGGGGAGGCGCAGAGAGAGAGAAGGGTGCCGTGCTTATTCTACTTTCTCCCATATTTCAAGACAGTGAGAGAAAAAAATATCAGACTAATGGAAAAACCTGGCACAAGGTTGTCCTATAAGAACATAAGAATAGCCCTGCTGCATCAGGTCTTAGGCCCATATAGTCCAGCTTCCTGTATCTCACAGTGGCCTACATGTTAGGCTAGCCCAGTGGTTTCCCAAACTGTGAGCCATGACTCCCTGGGGCGCTGTGGAAACCAGTCAGGGGAGCCACAAAATCCTCGAGAAAAACACGTTGCCCTATACAATATATATTCTTGTAGCTAATTGGGTAAGAGGCACTTTTTCAAGTGGGTGCTCCTTTTTTTAGCAGGGGGAGAGTAACTGGCCCACCTCACCCCAGCACTGTCTGTCCTAGTGGCTGTCTGCTGGTATTCCTTTGCATCTTTTTAGATTGTGAGCCCTTTTGGGACAGGGAGCCATTTAGTTATTTGATTTTTCTCTGTAAACCGCTTTGTGAACTTTTAGTTGAAAAGCGGTATATAAATACTGTTAATAATAATAATAGCTCTAATGGGGAGCCCTGGCCAATAGCCCAGTAGTTCCAGGGAGCCGCCAGCTGAAAATGTTTGGGAACCACTGGGCTAGCCAATGTATCCCAAACATATGGAAGTCTAGCAGACACCTTTCCTGAACTGACATCAGATGAACCCTTGACTGATTTATTTTTAAAAGTGTGAGAGTCCAACCCACCCTTTTTGTTTCAAGAAGCTCCTCCTTAGACAAGCAGCAACTCGAGCAGAGATGACCAGGACAGCTTTCTCTGAGGGTAGGTTATTCAGCCTCATCTCTGCACCAGGAGTAAGGGAATGTAGCTGTGGAGGTATGGTAGAATTTATCTGCCTTTGGAAGAAGTATATTGAAAGGAGGCAAGGTCAGAGCAGTAAATCATGCAGAACTGCAGCAGGCACTTAGAGCTTATAGGAGCCCTTAGTGATTTACTGAACCCATTTCTCACAGCACACTGGTATGCCCAAATTCACCATTTGGGAAAACTGGATTAAAGTCTTCAAATGAGTCTAACCTCTTTAACTGCTGCATAGTGGACAAGCCAAGACTCTAAAGAACTATCTTGATTTTCATGCTTTCTAGAGCAGTCTTCATCTATACCCTTAATAGGTAACTTTTCTATGAGGAAATGAAACCCATGAGAAAACATTGTAGATGGGACTAGAAAACAGATTTATGCTGACGTAAAAGATAGTACTCCAAACCTGATCACAGTTCACCCTTTTAAGAAGGTACCAATGGCCAGTTATCAGTTCTCAGGCAGAAGAATCAGGTACACACTTAACAAAGGAAATGCCCCAGCCTTGCCTTGCTTCTTCTGGAAAATATGTATTTTAAAAAATATTTTCCTTAGTTTCATGAATCCTTTTGATGGGGAGAAGCTGCTGCTTGTTTTTTTCTCCAGAAAAGCAAAAGACAGATGGCATCAAATGTTCTAGAAGGAGAGCACAAAAACCTAGGACTGATCCAAAGGGGGGGCACATTTTGATGAACCCCCCCTCCCCAGCACAAGATATAGACATACCACATTGGGGTGGTTTTTCAGGGGAGAGAGAAGAAGTATTTGCCAATTCAGAGTGATAAAACATTGCCATCATGACGTCATCACGTAATACAATAACCGATCGGCTACATGGCTTTATCAATAAACCCAATCGAACAAAGGCAAAGTTTACTGACCTTACTAGGATCTGGGCTCATAATGTCATCATGTAGCCAAGTCTAATAGACTGTGTGATGATGTGATGTTATGCTTCCTTTGCAATCCCTAATTGGCTAAGAGAACATCAGTAAAAAGACAAATGGGGGCAAAGCAGCAAATTGAGGAAAGAAGCATCTGGAGATAAGCAGTAAAAATGCGCACACAAAAAAGGTATGCATAGGGAGGTATTGTGAAACTTCCACTCTGAAATCTCTCTTTTGATTTGAAAATTTTTCTGATTGAAAATCTGGGGCAGCCCTAAAGAAAACTCCATCTGTACTTAACAATCAAACCAATATGGCACTCAGAATGAAAATGTAAACTATATAAGCTTTTACTTTAAAATATCACAGGTATTCTAGAAAAAGGCAGCATGATTCTCCCGTGACTTCACATCAGAAACTAAAGCATGGAAAGGCCTCTGTAATTCTTGTCATTAACTTCCCTCTTTTCCTGGAAGAAATGGCAGCAGTGTTTTCAAGTGTTTATTTCCTCCTATTGAAAATTTCATCCTTCTTCCCTCCAAATATATACTTTATAGCAAAAGTATAATATACTTCTGAATAATTTATCCCCATCTCTTCCACCTTGCCTCTAGTTGAAGTCTCTTGAGGTACAGCTCAACTTAATAAATAAGGCAAGGAAGGCAGAAAATCTTCCAGATTTCCTTAAAGACCACTTTATTATGCTGGACTATAAATTGTTCAAGACTGCAAATCTATACTTTATCAGAAATGAAACACAATTACAAAAATTCGCTTTGATCCTTTCACAAGGAAGGTTGGCAACAAAGATTGTGGCTTTGCTTTTACTTTCTGAGCTGAGTCAGTCTAACAAATGTTTTTCATTCAACTCAGGGTGCAATCCTAACCAATTTTCCAGCACCAAGGTAAGGGCAATGCATCTCCAAGGTAAGGGAACAAACAATGCCTTACCTTGAGGAGACCTCTGTGACTGCCCTTCCCCCAACTGCAGGATGCAGCACATGAACAGCTATGCCAGTGCTGGAAGGTTGGTTAGGACTACACCCTCAGTATCTTAGTGAAAAATTACTTAAGCCTGATTTTTCCTGCAAGGTTTACTTCTGAATGCTGGAATGGATTTTCCTCTACAAGAATCTCATAGAAAGTACCTGTATTCTGCAAGCACTAACACCAGGCTGTCTGATTGCATTATAGATTTCTGACACAGTGTTAAGTATTTCAGTCTGTACTGAGTGCACTGTGCAAGTTATTATCACATTTGTTGTTTTTGGAGCCATCAATCAGTGCCCTGCCCTATCTGACTTCAGATTTTTGCTTTAAATCAACTATATGCTAATACAATAAGGAACTAATCCTGTTATCAGGAGTGAGGGGCGGGAGGAAGTTGGCAGAGGTGGATATCTGTTCAAGTTTTTGAAGGTGGATTTAATTAATTTGAATTAATACAGTTGTATTTCTGAAATGGGGGCCCTCAATTTTCACTGGGCATCTATCTGCTATAATTTTTCTAGGTTTCTCAAGACTAATTTATTGGGCATGCTCTGTCCTTATGAAGTACCAATTTATCTGAAATCACCTGGTTGCACCATTTTTTCCAATCTGCATAAGTCTCCTGCCTCAGCCATGCTTTGGCAGAAGAGAATTGGTGATGAGACCAGGGCAAGACAACAGAGACATGATATCGGAATAGAAAAGAATGGCTGAAAACACTTACTTCCCTGCCTTATTGCTTCCTGCTGTTGCAGTGGGTTTTGGCCCACCTCCTCAATGGTGAGGGCAGGGGACCCAAGGGGCCCTTTTCAGTTAGTGGTTGGTAGCATTTCTTTTAGGTATGTTCACTGTTACTCACTAGACAAGTCTCTGGCTCAGTAACACTGAATTAAGATACCAGGGGCCTGGGATGCAAGTGATAGTCATGCGGCAGACCATAAAAAAGCAATCGCCAAGAAAAAAAATTATCCTAAAAGTGAAAAATAATTCCCCACTGACAAACCATGTCCTATGAGAGTTTTTGACAGCTATGTCCGTGCTAGTAAAGCACAGCCTTCTTTGGGAAACAGTTTCTCTCTCACAATTTGAGAAGCAGCTGTTGCAGAACAGTCTCTAAGAAGCAGTTCAGCAAGTTTGCTCCATAACAGGAACCCAAAAGAACTGGACTCACATACAAGGATAGTAAGGAAAGGGATCTTCCAGCTAAGACACCCAATACCAGTATAGCATTGACGGCTTGGACAGAACAGAATGTATGAGAGACTAACAAAATTGACAGAAAATCTGGGCTCTGGGCCACATGATAAGAAACTTGCTCCATGCCTGAAGGGAGGCAATGTAGCCATCTCAGTGGAGATGCTCAGTGGAGCTCCTCAGTGGAGAATAAAAATCATGAGTGAAACATAGAAGGTGGGGGAGAAGACCTTTATTTGACATTGCTCTCAGTAGAGAAGGGACAAAAAGGCCTCTGATGCTGTTGGAAGTTGCAGGTGAGAATTTGTTCCTGTTTGAGGGCCCAATCCTATCCAATTTTCTAGTGCCGGTGCAGCCTTGCCAATGGGGCATGCACTGCATCCTGTGGTGGGGAGGCAGTCCCAGAGTCCTCCTTAAGGTATGGGAACATTTGTTCCCTTACCTCGGGGTTACATTGCGGCTGCACCAGTGCTGGAAAATTGGACAGAATTGGGCCCTCAGTCCCTTAACTGGGATGATCTGGTCTCAAGACTTTCCTTGCTGGGCAATTAGGCAATGAAGGGCAGAGGGTAAGAAAACACTGGGCTCAAGACAGTACAGGTACCAAATGTGACTGATCATGTCCAAAGAAAGGCAGGGGGTGCAGAGATGAAGACGGCATCCCACTTGCTATACAGGGTGCATGAGAGGGTGCTAGAAGGCAACTACATGAACATATTTTTGGTACATCATTCTACAGGGGTAAAGATGACTCTGAGGAGACCACAAAACATATAGTCCTGAATAGTTAAGTGATTCAAGATGCCCCTCAAACTCAATTGGGATATGATATTATGCTGCCAGTAGCTAGAATTTCAGACTAGTTATGCCTAACAATGATTTTCTGTCATCATTTTAGCTTGCCAGATAGCATTTTAACTTCATGATGCAATCATACTAGAAAATTATTATTAGTTTTCTTCGGCTTCTTCAAAAGCTCATGATCATTCTCTGAAAACAGAACTAAATACAATCAGTGGCAACACAGATCCAGATCTACAGTCTCAGACAGTGTAGTGGAACATAGTGACTAAGGATCCAATCCTATACACATTTACAGGAGAGTAGAGTTGTAAGGATATCAAGATCCCTGCTAACTGGGTAAGAGGTACTTTTTTGGGTGGGTGCTCCTTTTTTATTTAGCAAGGGGACAATAACTGGCCCTCCTCACCCCAGCAGTGTCTTTTCTAGTGACTGTCTGCTGGTGTTCTTTTGCATCTTTTTAGGCTGTGAGCCCTTTTTGGACAGGGATTCCTTAGCTATTTGATTTTCTCTGTAAACCACGTTGTGAACTTTGTTGAAAAGTAGTATATAAATACTGTTAATAATAATAAATAATAATAATACACGTGAAGTGCTTTGCACAATCAGAAAGCGCTATATAAGTGCTTACTACGATTACTACTCTTCCTCCTCCTCCTCTTCCTTTCAGCACAGGCAATAAATAGCATGCGACAACATTCTCAACTGCACAGTCACCCAATACATATTTCCCATGCATATAAAGGTCTCCAAGGATTTCAGCTACAGGACCCCCATTTAAAACTTCAATGGACTGTTCTTGGCCCATTGGCAGGTATAAGCAAGACATCTGCATTTCTGTTTCCAATAGCACAGAGATAGTGATATGAGAACAATACTAGCTCTGCAGAGAATTATTAAGATTGTGCAGTACATCATCAACCTTCATCTACCAGCTTTGGAGGGCATCTATACATCTCGCTGCCTGCAGAAGTCACAGTATTTTGAGAGACCCCTTCCATTCGGCTCCTAAGTTCTTTGAACTGTTGCCTTCGGGTAGACAATACAGAACTATTAGAGCACGCACCACATGACTCCTGAACAGTTTTTATCCCACAGCCATAATTACGTTGAATAAGGCGATATAGTTGTTACCATGCTCCTGGGCATTATGGTCTGTTATACTGTTTTTATATTATGATGCATGTTGTATAGAATGTGTGGGTGAGTGTGTAGAGTGTGATTGTTGGAATTGTAGTATATATTTATGCTTGTATCTCAAAGGTGCACAAATTTCATTGTGCTGTAGCACAATGACAATAAGGTTACTACTACTACTCATGTTGGCATCCTTCAGTCTCGGAAGACCATTTTGTCACGCTCTGAATGGTGGTTCTGGAACAGAGTGTCCTTTCCAGTGTGCGAAGCCTGGGTAAAGTAGGTATGGAGGATAGGCTGTTACCCATGCAGCAAATCCCCCCTCTCCACGTCGCTGAAATGGTCCAATGGAAAGGTAGAGGCCAATACAGTTGGTTCCAGCGGCGTTGCAGGGGTTGCCAGAACGTGACTGTGTTCAGCCATGAACTGCCTCAGGGACTCCGGCTCTGGATTTTGCCTCGAGGTTGGCTCCTGAAGCCTTTTCCATAACTGGATGTAGCCACAAGGCAGTGGAGGTTTGGGATCAGAGTTTTCCTTCTCTCAGATGAGCTGCCTTCCCAGGCTGACGAGTCCCATCTACGAGTCCCATCTATATTTAGTCGCCTCTTACGACAAGTACAGCCAAACTGAGGGCTTATTCTTATTCCCAGCCCCCAGGGATTATTCTTATCCCCAGTACTACTACTACTACTACTACTACTACTGCAATCCAGTGTTACCTGCTGTAATTCATGTGGTGTCCTGCAGTCTGGAAAACCAAGTGAATTTCAAAACCAAAGTGTGCAGCTGTGTTACTATATGCCCCCTAACCACATGCCCTGTAGAATAATTCTGGATTACCTGGGTAAACAACGGATGTCAGCCCCTTTGTATTCAAAAGTGGAATGGTGAATGGGCATACAAAGTCTGACTGACAACACATGGTTTAAGGAGTTGCATGAGCAAAAAAAAAAAAAATCACAATTTTTGGGAACAGGGAGGCTTAAGACTATCAGTAGTGAAGGGATCACAAAACTAGGGTTATAATTTAATACAGTAGTTCCCAAACTTCTACAGCGCAGTTGGGAACCTGGTATGTCTTTGTGGGGGCACGCCGCCAACACTGCAGTGATTGTGGTACAGTCGCAGATGGGGCTTTTAAAAATACCGAGGGGAGCAACAGCCATCTGGAAGGTGTGGGGGGCTCACAGACCATCTGTGGGCCTCCCTGCTGCTCCAAACAGAGCTTTTCGGAGACTGTGACCCTTTTCTGGGTTGCAATTGGAAAACTGGAAGTGGGTCTTGATTGCCGAAAAGAGCAGTTAGGAGCAGCGCAGAAGCCCACAGAGCGGACTGCCAGCCCTTGCTTCCTCCACATGGCCAGCGCTACCCTCGGGTATGTTTAAAAACCAGTTGATCATGGCAGCGCTGCGATAGCTGCGGTGGCATCATCAATTTCTTGGCTATTCCCTTTAAGAAGGAATTGCCTCCTTCTGGTTCCCTTGGTGGGTCGCGACCCACCAGTTTGGGAACCACTGATATAAAATTGAGGTGAGATAAAGTAATCAAAGGTAATCTGCAAAGATTTATATTGAAAATGAAGCAGAGGAATCCTTCTAGATAGAGAGTGTGTGTGCTGGAGAAAAACCCCTTCAGGCGAATACTGATACCCAAGAAGGGCAGGGTGAAATGGATTATAACTTCTAAAAGGGGGCTGCCACAATTGTTCATGAGATAAAGTGATGATCAAGTCAAGTGGAAAAACATTTCCCAGCATATGTACATTGCTCTGGTGCATTCATAGCTGAAAAGCACATTGCCACGAAAGGCTGTCATCTGCACTATGGTTTCCTTTCCACAATAGCTACTGAAGCATATCTAGTAAGCCTCTGGCTTCAAGCTAAATGGAAGTGGGAAAACTGCAATACTAAACTCTACCAGTTTCAGGGCACCAGAGTAACATCAATAAAAATGACATTATCTGAATCTCATATAGTTAACTAGGAACAGAGAAAGCTGCCATATACCGAGTCAGATCCTTGGTCCATCTCGCTCAGTATTGTGGACACTGTCTGGTAGTGATTCTCCAAGGTTTCAAATAAAAAAACATTTCTTTTCCATCTCTGATGACTGAGCTCAAGACCTCTGCATACAAAGTAAGAGTTCTATCACTGAGTAAAGGACCTTTTGACATCTGAAATCTGTTTTAACTCTTGTCAATCTGAAATCAACTATAGGTTGTGTCTCATTATCTGCTAGGGTTCCGTTCCAGAACCCATAGTGGATAAAAAATCAGTGGATAAAAAATAGTGGAAAAATAGATTTAAAGACCCACTCCCAGGTTTCTTGCCCCTCCATTGCTCCTAATAAGGTTGCGTCTTGACATTCACAGGGGTTTGATTCTGGAATTCCCTGCTGATACCATAAAATGTGTTAAATAAAAGCAATTTTTAAAAAAATTAAGAAGTGTGTCCCTTTACAATTGTGATTTAAAAACAGTTTTTCTTACTCTTGTAGAGAGGCAGTCAGCAATTAGAAATGCAAAGGACCCCTTGCCTTTGCCTGGCTCAGCTGAAGAATGGAATGATCACTGGCATGACTGTCTCTCTACACAGTAAGAAAAGCGGTTTATTCAACTGTGATTTTAAAGAGATGCATTTTCCTCTTCTCCATGGATCAGCACATTCCTTCTCATTTGCAGTGGCCATTCATGTCGAGTCAAATCCGTGTATAAAAAATCCGTGTAAAACAAGGTTGGACCTGTAATTCCCAAGTAGATTTCAGACATGTAATGCTTGCTGACATACAATGATTTTTACAGTCACCAAGTTGTGAAAATGCAGTGGAACGAGGTTGTTTGAAATAATCCACTGTTCAATGGATCCTGCTGACAGTACAGCAATTTCACTCCACAGCAAGGGAGTACACCAAAGCATGCAACTCAGCCCTGAGACAGTATGTTGATTTTTCAAACTGTGACCAGGAAGGGCATATAAAACCATGGAGAACTGAAGGGGAGAGAGAAACTTTAGAACGTGGACTTTGCTCATAATCACATTCCCCACTATTTTAAACAGAAACACTGGTTTTAAATGAAATAGTTCTCTGTTTAAAAATAGTGCTCAGAGTTGCAATCAGTTGTGGTGCCAAAGTTCTTCAAGCCCCCCTTAATGGCAGTTCTACTCTGCTCCTCTCTTCCCAGTCCTCTATTTAAATAATCAGCAAACCTCCCCTGCAACCATACTGCAAGCTTAGAGGCATGTCTACCTGTGCCCTTATGCTCCTAGCAACACAAAACTGAAATGGGCAAATGCAATATCTCTGAAATAAGTGTGCATGTGGAGAGAAAACCTGTATATATGATGCAAATGAAATGCATACCCGCATACAGATTTTGTGTGTGGAAAGTTTTCTTCCTTGGGGGGGGGGGGGTGGGAAATCAGATGACAGTGTGTGTAGAAAGCTCAAAACTCATTCAACTTGGTAATAAAAGAATGATTATATTTAGTGTAGCTGATAGCCCAGGAGAGATGTGCTCTCATCATCTGAAAGACGAGAAAGATGAAAAGAGGAATGCCAAGGAAATATCTTTAACCAAGTGTTAGTCATGCTTTTCAAAGGCAGGGTTTTCCTTTCACAATGGGCTGTGCAGCCCTGCTGGTCCCTCAGCACCAAAAACAGAAGACAAAATATGAACTTCATGTTTTTCAACACTTAAAACTGCACTGTCATATTTTTCAGCGTTCATGCAAGGATAATGATCCATTTGGTTTCTTTGCATCTGAAATACAAGAGCTTATGAGTCACACACTAGCATATATTTGCAGCACTGTGGAAGTATATAACAAAGAATGCAGTCAATATAAAACCATGCCATTCCAATTACCCTGCGGTCAAAACAGGAGCAGTGGGTCAGCACAGATTATCTAAGGATGGAGCAACCAGCAGCAATGGTCAGCATCTACAACAAAAGAGCTTTATGACTGTGTGAAGCCAATAAACCCTTAGTCTCCTTCCAAGGAGGAAGGCCCACATCATAGGCAAAGTTGTCTTTACACAGCAATAACAGGCATAGTCCAAGACTGCACCTGTATTAGGGCTTTATTTACATTACTTGAAATGAGAGGTTAGACAGTCAGGGAATTGCTTTAAGGAGGCTCAAGTGCCCCAAAGTTCTGGGCAGACATGCCTCTCTCCACCTGATTCATGCAAATGGTTTCTCTGCCCCATTAAATGGAATCTCGTCTATGCCAACAGGGTTGGGGCTGGTATGGGAAAGTGCTATTGCTCTGCTAGCATTCTGTCTTCCCTCAAGGGAAGAAGTGCCCACTCACTTCTCCATCTTCTTGCTTTTTCCTCTCATTTCTACTTCCCTCCTACTGCTCTTCTTTCCTGTACCCGCCTTCTCCATTTGTCCTTCAGCCTGTTCCTTTCTTCTTTCTCATCCTGTTTCCTCTCTCCCACTTATCCTTCCTCTGCTCTGTTAAAATCACCCTGTCACTCTTGGTCCCGCCTTTCCTCGAGAACGCATCAGTTGTGTAGCAGATGGCAACTCACAGAATCCCAGTGCACAATGACTATGTCATCCCTGAATATAAAGTCAGGCAATCATATCTTATTGTGACCCCATTCAGCCTGGAGGGCTGCCATGACTCACAAACTTATGAACACTGCAACCAGAAAGATGTAAAGCAGGCGAGAAAATCAGCATCCAGAGCAGAGACAGGGTATTGTGTGTGGTCTGCAGGTAGCACTACGCAGGGATCAGCAACCTTCTTTGGCAAAGGGGCCAGAGGTCATGCCTGTAAGCGGATGGTGGGGTACTGCATTGCGATGTCACTTTTGGAAGTTTGACAATGACCATCACGTCATCACTGAATTTCTAGGTTGCAAAGCTCCATGCTGCACAGAGCTCGGCTTGGAGGTGCGCGGCCACTTGGTCACACATGTTAGGCAACAGTGATGGTGAGCAGGTTGATGCTCAGCAGCACATGGCAGCCCAGCTTGCCAAAGTACCAGTCCTGTGCCATGGACATGCCTACAATTATGACGATAAAGCACAGGTAGAGAAGGTCATCCAACAACAGGCTGGTGATGGAGTCACAGAGGGGTTTTTCACACGCATCCCAGCAAAGTCCCATAGCCACTCCAGCGTGTACACATTGCCTTCCACATACATGACTAACAGAATCACATCAAAAAGCCCACAAGGTTGCTGCCGCCTCCCCTCCAGCCCACCCCCCCCCCCACTTCTGACTTGTTACCCAGAATGCTGCTCACATTGCATTCCATCATGGGCACAGGCAACAGCACCTGTCACCCAACTTGCTGCACACTGGACAACCAATGGTAGAGTCACCTACCCAGCCTCGCAGAGTCCTGGTGCCACAGTTGCTGCTGCTTTCTGGAAAGAAGTCCCACCCATCACTCTGCTACAGGCTGGAGCACTTCGTATGGCAACCACATCCATCCTCTAGGCCAGGGCTGTTCAAACCCCGACCCACGGGCCACTTCCAGACCATGGGGGCTCCCCATCTGGCCCCCAGGGGGCCCCCCATCTCCAATGGGCACTCGGCCTTCACCACAGCCCGCGCTGGCCTGACACGCAAGCTCTAGGTCTGGCTTTCGCTCGCTGCCTTGAGCTTCGCGCCTGTGAAGCTCAGCAGCAGCAAAGGAAAGACGAGCCCAAGTGTGCACGCAGGGCCTTTAACAGTGGGAAAGTAATCTGAAACTTGCAGGTCTTGAATGAGTTCAAGCCTTGCAGATCTCACATTACCTTCTCACTATAAAAGGCCCTGTGTGCGCACTGGGCCCATCTTTCCCTGCCTGGCCCACAGGTAGCACGTTTGTGGAGTCAGAGGCAGCAAGGGAAGACTGGGAAGCGGGAGAGTGCAGGAGAGAGAGAGCCCACACGAGGAAGGGAGGGCAGTTGGGCAGGCAGCTGAGCAGGCAGGGGCAGGTGGCCAGGTAGCAGCACATGCTGCCCGAGCGAGGGAGGGAGCGAGGGCAGGCGAGGGGGCAGTAGCACATGCTGCCCGCACAAGGGAGGGCAGGCAAGCGAGCGCTCAAGCATTGCTGCAACCTTGGCACAGCAGCAACTTAAAGGTGCTGCCCTCTCATTGTGTGTGAAAGTCCTTAAGAACTGGCTTGAAGATCCCCCCTTTCTGTGTGTGAATGTGTTTATGAACGGGTTTGAATTTTCATTCATATTCTGTCTCTAATATATTCATTTATCTGAATTATGTAAATTTATTCAAATTTGAAATGTAAATTAATTCTTTTTCCCCCTGGCCCCTGACAGTGTCAGAGAGATGATGTGGCCCACCTGCCGAAAAGTTTGAGCACCTCTTCTCCACGCCATAGGTTGCCTACCCTGGACTAGCCTGTCAAGATTTTTCCCCTAGCATGATGCTCTCTTTGTATTTGCAACATTTATTCATTCACAAGATTTATATACTGCTTTTCTCGAAGCTCAAAGCAATGTAATGACAAAATTGGTTACAGCAGGGTTTCCCAAAATTATGGGTCGCGAGCCACTGATGGGTTGCAAGCCCGTGTGTGGTAGGTCACAAGCTGGACCCTCCGGCCTGCCTCTGAGAATGTTTGGCTCCAAATTGGAGTCATTCCAGAAGGAGGGAATGCTGGCCCAGTGACACTGCTGGCCAGAATGACTTACCAGACATCTCCAGGGGCCTCTTCATGGTCGTGCCAGGCTGGCAACCCACTCTGTTGGCCTCTACAGACCACAGATTGACCCACAGAAGTGTCCAAAAGCTATTTCTGGCTTTCCAAGATAATTTCCGGGTTGACCATAGGTAGCTTTTGGATGCTTCTGCCGGCCATTATGAGGCCTGTGGAGGCCAAGAGAGTGGATTGCCAGCCCGGTGAGATCTGGAAGAGGGTCTCTGGAGGCACCTGGTAAGTAATTCTGGCCAGCAGATCTGTGATCCACCTCAGATGGGTTATGGCACTGGAAAGATTGGGAACTGCTGGGCTAGAGAAAATGCCTTGGCAGAGAGAAGACAACTCCAGGACCACATACTGCCTAACCTGCAATATTTTTGTTGTTAATAATTGACCCTTGTTAACTGGGCAAAGAGGCACCTTTTAAAGTGGTGATTCTCTTATATTGAGCAGGGGGAATGCAACTGTCTCTGTTCTCCCCAGCATGGGCATCTTTTCTATGGTCTGTTTGCTGGTATTTCTTCAGCAGCCTTTTAAACTGAGAGCTCTTTTGGAACAAGGAATGATTTACTTTGCTGTGTAAACTGCTTTGTGAACATTTTAGTTGCAAAGTGTTATACAAATATTCTTAATAATCATATTGTGACCTAAAGCCAAGACCAAAAAAGCATAGCCGTTAAGAAGGCATGATGGGGTAACACTTCAACCAAAATGCACATAGGAACAAGATGCTGTGTAGAGACAGGAGGAGGAAGAGACGAGCTTTCAGTTTTTATATCAGATCTCCAAGGAAAGTAGATTAATATGCTGAAAACCGAAGTGTCAGAGCAAATTACCCATTTATAACACAGTAGAGCTGAAATACTGTATTTCTCAAGGGAGAATAGCTGATATTACTATCTTGCTCCCAAGCATTCAAAGTGCAGTCAGTTCAACAGGCATGATTTGTTTGTTATTACCCAGTAAGAGTTCTATTATAAAGAAGAACAAAAATAAGGTTTATGTTTCTACATGGTGGAGATGAGAAAAGTTAATCCCCCCACTCAAGTTTGCAATTTGAATAAACTGCTTTGCTTAAAATAAGAGATCTGATGGAAGACTTCAGAATCACAGGCACTCAAGTCAGTTAAGATAGAACCTTACAGCATCTAGTGATTTAGAACAAGAAGCAGAGTTGGTATTTTGTCACAGCACATTTTAAATGTGCTGCTTAAGACATAGCTGGTTAACAGTAGTGACAAAATACTACTGTGAACCAACTATGTTCCAAGCAGCACATTTGCACATTGCTTCTAGCTTCTCTTCTATTTTTATTTTTAATCTGTCTGACATCTGTAGTTAGCTCTCACTCCTAGTTTCAAAAGTCCTTTCTTGATCACTCTTGTCTCTCAAACTATCACCTTGTCTCCTTCTAGCCTTTGTCTCTAAACTCTTGGAGACGGTTGGGTTTGCAAAATGCTTATAATTTCTCTCATCACTTTCTGATCCTAAACAATATGTTTTTCATCCTTTCCACTCAAACCAAAAGAGGCTTAACTTCTATTACAAACTGTCTTCTCTCAAAACAGTGTAATCTGTTTTCAGTTCTCTTGCTGTGGATCTTTCTTAAGCATTTGATAGTATTGATCATTCAACTATTTTGTCATCTTTGCATAAATCTGACTTTGTGATCTGTTTGGTTTCATCACTCTAACCATGCTCACCATGTTGCTATCAACACTCTTTCTCAGACTCATGGCCGAACCCTAATCAGCTTTCCAGTGCTGATGAAGCTGCAATGAAGCACAAAGTAAGGGAACAAATATTCCTTTGATTTAAGGGGGATTCTATGACTGTTCCACCCACTACAGAATTCAGCCTGCACCCTGATGGCATGCTGCATCAGTGCTGGAAAGTTAGGACTGAATTGTAATTTTTTCATTTTCCTGTTGTATCACAGACTTCTGCATTGAAATCTCCTCTTTATAAACTCTATTACCACATGCGCCTCTTATAACCTTTTTGGGGGTATCAGTTATAAGATTTAGGGCACAATCCTAAGGGGAAGTTGGGCCACCACAAATCCCTTGTGCCAGCCTGCACTGCCGGGGGTCCTGGAAGATGAGTGAGTTCCACCGGCTGAGCTCAGCTGGTGCAGGTCTGGGAGGGGGGGCATGGGGAGGTGGCGGCAGGGAGGTGTTCCGGGACAAGGGAAGGGTGGACCTTCCGGGACAGGGAAAGGATGTGGAGTGGGTGGCAGGGGCAGAATCTGACGGTTATGCCGGATCCTGGCCCCCATTCCTGGGCGGTGCGGAGCAGCCTCTGGCTGCTCCGTACTGCCTGGATCTGTGCCACCTCCTAAGGTGGCTCAGATCTGAGTAGATCCATTGGGCTGTTGCAGCACGACATGGGGTAAGGGGAAGCAATTCTCCTTGCCTTGAGATGCGCTGCTTTCGGCCCCAAACTTGCACTGGATACAACACAGGCCCACTGGCCTGCTTGTTTCCAGCACTTAGGATTGCGCTGTTACTCTGATAATTTGTAGTTACAATTAGCAGTCCCTGATTTTACCATCATCCATTGGTAATATTTCTGCCGAAAATGCTTCTGTCTCTATTTAACTTGCTTCTGTCTCTAGCTTGGATGACTTCTCATTTTTGTAAGTTTAATTTCTTTGAGAGAAAGTTTCTTATTTTTCCTCCTTCTGCCTCTTCTTCAGTTCCTTCTGTTTCTTTAACACTTCCC
Organism: Tiliqua scincoides; assembly: GCF_035046505.1. NCBI lineage: Eukaryota > Metazoa > Chordata > Lepidosauria > Squamata > Scincidae > Tiliqua > Tiliqua scincoides. The sequence goes on from NC_089822.1 coordinate 150,385,989, forward strand.
CTACTTCATATGCTAGAATTTGGGGTGTGATTTTGACACCACTTTGTCCTTTTCATTGCATATTCTGGACCTTTCATGATGCTGTCAACTCTTCCCTTTTCTTACATTTGCTCTTTCCTTTCTGAAGATATTGCTAAAATTCATGTTCAGTGTCTTAATCTGGACTTGATTATCTCCATTTCCGTTTTGTTACTCTTTCTCTAGACCGGTAGTTCTCAAACTGTGGGTCTGCGACCCACCTGTGGGACATGACCCACTTTTTGGTGGTTCACAAATCTGACAGGGCAGATGCATGGAGGGTTAAACAAGCTGCTATGGGGGGGAAGGGAGCACTGTTGCCCAATTACCATTATAGCCACACCTACAGCATTTATAAATCAGGCAACGCCCTCTAGGACCTCTAAAGAGTTTGCAGAGCACTGCTCTCTACTTCAGTGTTTCTCAATGTTTCTGGACACTATTAGGTTTCAGCTTACCAAACCATTGTACAATTTTAGCTCTAATTAAAGAGGTCTCAGAAACAGAAACAGAATTGCTGGGATATTTTTTGACTTTCATTTGCTGATTTGGCTAATCAGAAATCAGCTGAATGAGACTCTTGATAATCACAATGCCATTTATATCCTCATTCATCACATTAAGACAAAAGAGGACAACAGAAAGCTAATGCCACTGACAACTAAGGATTGCTTACCATCAAATGAGGCCACTTTAAGCTGCATCACAGATCCAGCCCATGAAAAGCTAAACAATTAGTTGTTCTAGGTGACTTCTGTAATGTCTAATATGCCCTTGTAGTACCCTTTCAACACTTAGAGAAGAACATTTCACTACTAGTCACAGGGATAGCACCAAAACCACATTCCATACTTCAGTTTAGTGAGCCCCATCACAAAACATGCTCTGTCAGCCATCCATGCTCTAGTTCAGTGTTTCTCAACTAGTGGTACTTCAGTTGGTGTCTGGTGGTACTCGCAGGACCCCTGCCATACAACAGTGAGACCAGGAATGTGACACCACAAACAGAGGTAGGAGGCTCCAAAGCATGGTCTTCCATGCTCAAAAAAGTCCTCCCACACACCTGAGCCTCTTACTGGTGTTTCTCGCGTTGCATCTGGCCTCCAAACCCCAGAAGTAACTGGTAATGACTGGACATTTAAATTGGTTCAGAATATGGCTGGCAGGGTTCTGACTAGAGTTGGCAGAGTGGATCATATTACATCTATCCTTTTCCAGTTACACTGATTACTAATCAGTTTCCAGGCTCAGTTCAGGGTGTTGGCTTTGACCCTTAATGTTGTAATTGGTCAGGGACTAGATGGTGAAAATAGTCTGTCTTCATACGAAAGTGCCTATGAACCCTGCTCCTCTTCTGAGACCCTTTTCAAGGTCTCTCCCACCATCTAAGGTACAGCAGATGGGCACTATATATAGAATTTTTTCAGTTATATGATAACCTGCGTTTCAAAAACAGGTCCAAAAGAGGGATACCAGGCTTCTATGCTAATAATGTTTAGTAGGCAACAAACAATTTTATTTTAAATGGGCTTGTTCAGAATATTGTCTTCATGAGATATATTGCTTTCTGTGGGTTTTTTTTTTTAAACTAATGCTGGTTTCTGTCATTGACTATAATTGCTGGTTTTACTGTTTTAACCTTTGTAAGTCACAATAATTACATTTTAGAAAGACAAAATAGAAATTATTCATAAAGTGCACTTGCTCCTTTATTAATGTGCAGCTACTACCAGAGTATGAGTTCTAAAAGAAAAGATGGCAATGCTCAGGACTGCCTTTTGTTCATGCCTTCTGTTCTGAATGCCCTCAGCCATAACACCAGATGAGTGGGAGCTAAATTTGGTGAGAAAAATGCCCTTTGCACATGAACAGGACTACATTTCATTGTTATTTCACAGTGACTGAACTGCAAACAAATTCCAGGCTCAAGCTTTGGTGAGCCTTTTCTCAAAATAAGCTCTTATGGGAAACTGCCTTTGAAAATACAGAATAACAACCCAGAGACAAGCACTTTCAGACATGGTAGAATTGGCTAAAGCCACTCACTTAGTCTGGGAGGGGAGAAGGAAGAGAGAAGGGACATTTAACTGAGTAATAAATGAGAATGCCTCAAATCAGACATCCAGAACAAAACACCACCATGGTTGATACAGAAAAGCTACCAGCAAAACAGCGTCTTGGTATGGATAAAATGAGGTTTCTGTATTTAAAAAATACAGGTTGAGTCTCATTATTCGCGAGGGTTCCATTCCAAGAACTCACATGGATGGCAAAAAATGCACTATAGCAAATCAATTTGAAAAACAAAGTTTCTTTGCACCTTAAAGTGATTTAAAAACAGCCTTGTTGACCTTTGTAATGCACACAGAGACAATCTGTCTCTCTCCAGGAGCTTAGACTTCACTAGGAGGCAGCAATCCCTCCCTTCACCAGGAGCCCCAGCAAGGGGGAAAGAATAGAGAAGGTGATAATCACTGCCATTTAACCTTCTTTCATGTGGAGTGACGCCTGCAGAGAGAATGATTGATGGATGCCCTCTCTGGCATTATTAAACAACTGTTTTCCTTTAATTTAAAGGGTTCTTCACACCAGCTTTGCGATAGAAAAATCTGTGGATACTTAGATTATACCTGTAATCACTTGTATGACTGTCTCTCTGCAACAGTAAAAAGCAGTTTTTTAAACGGGTGCATTTTTCCCTTCTCCAGGGATCAGCACATTCCTTCTCATTTGCAGGGGCAATTCGTGTATAACACGAATAAAAATCTGTGTATAACAAGGCTGGACCTGTACAGCCTAATTGTAATAATGTACGAGTATTTAGAACTAAGATACAAGATTATCTAAATGTGGCCATTAAGTTGTTATGTTTTTTTCATCCCCGGTCTATACGTGAATCTCAAAAAGCAGTGAAGAGATTCAGATTGTCCCAGCAAAGAAGCTTCTGAATAATTCTGGACAACTGGACAACTTCTGGACAACTGTTAATTTCTGACAGCGACTTACCACATGGCATGCATGTAAGTTGGAGGTAGACGTGGACTACTGACTGGTGTACAGTTGTAAGACCGCATTATCCTTTCTGCCAGTAAAAAATTACGAAAGAGGCTTGCCACTAGAAGATCCTGTCTGAAGAGCTTTTGGAAAAGATCTACAAAAAAACCCAAAGATAAATTGCGTCCATGAAGAGCAAGAATTTTTTTATGTTTTTAAACAGAATTAAGAACCTGATCCACAGGAAAGTGTGTATGGGGGGGGCACTAAGGCGGCAACTTGATCCTCAGGATCATGCTGCTGCCGGAGATGGGAGGGCTTTTTTTCCAGACCCATTGTGGGGTTGTAAGTTTAAGGAAGGGAAAGGGGTTTAAATCCCTGCTGAAGGCTTCTGTTTCCTCACCTCCCCAATGGGTACAGTGCACTACAGCAGTTTTGGCTCAGCTACACCAGTGGGGGTAGGATAGGATTAAAACTGAGGTTCTCACACTGGAACATTCTGACACCCCAGCCTGAGAAGACTTGCCTCTGGTCCCTTAAGAGGCGGGGGAAGTGGAAGGTTTTTTCCATTTACCTGCAGCCAGTGCTAGGAGATCCAGGGAACCTGCAGAGCTATCCTGCAGGGCTCTCTGTGCCTCCAAACATCTAAAAATAGCAAAAAAAAAAAATGGCACACTTTTTTTTTTAATATTTGGAGGTGTGGGGAGCCCTGCGGATGGCTCCACAGGCTCCCCTGGCCCCACCCTCAGGACTCTGGCGCAGGCTGCAGGTAAATGAAAAACAAAGCTCCCATCCCCAGCAGCAGTGCAATCCTGGGGACTGCATCTCTGCCTTCCCCCGCCTCTTAAGGTACCAAAAGCCCATAAGATTCTGCTGTAAGTAGGAAGCCTGAATATCTGAGTGTGCCCTGGCACGAAAAATTATGTTTGTCATTTTATGTTTACATTTTAAACACACTAATGGAAGCTAGCTGTGTTTCCAATTCAGATTTTACACCTTGGCATCAACATTCATTTTGTTTTTGCATAATTTCCATAGCTATAAGGTACTACAATGTTATCTAATACAATCATCTCCAACTGAGAGGCTGCGAATGTCAGAATGGGATGGGCAAGGAAAAATGGAGACTAACATACAATGAAGGCCAGAGGCATTTAATATCACAAGGGAATTAGGTCTGGGAAGTAATACAGTAGGTGTTCTCTACTCAAAGTTCTCATTTTTTAATTTCTATGTTTTCAATGCTTCCTACTTTCCCTCATTAGCTCCTAGCTTCAAATTCCTGCCCTCTTCTATTATCATCAGCTAAATATATTGCCAGTAATTCTGAGGCTTATCTGCTATTGCCTTACCTCTGGGTAGGACATTCCATGCAATTGTATCTGTGATGGCTGTAAAGATCCAATTTAATTCTCCCAGAGGCGTTCTCCTGTCATTTAGCCTTCCAGGAATTCTACAAGAAATAATGAAATCTTATTGTTAAACAGAATCATGCTAAATTCATATCAATGACCATAAAATTGCTCTGCTAGAAGGCTACACTTTACTTCTATATTACAGAATAACAATGCATATTTCTTTGACATTGATTTATGAAACATTTCTTTCCTATGGTAACTTTTTCCAGTTATGGTTCTTATCTCCTGTGGCCTTCTTGCCTTCAAAGTCCAAATTTTGAACTCTTTCAAGAAAATAAAAATGCTAGACAACAAAAAAGACTCTTGTATAATACAAAATAAATGCTAATAAGCAAACAAGGGAATACTGTTACAATCTTTTTTTACTTTACTAATTATTCAGTAAGGCTGAACTGTACGCCAAATCATTGGAAGAACTGACAAATAAAATAGCATCTTTTTAAAAACAGGCAATGGAGGAATCAATGGAAAACTTAAGTAAATGCAATGTGGTATTTGCTTTATAAGAAGGTAAAAAGTGATTTCAAAAAATACTGTAATATTCTATAAGCTTTACCAAAATAATGGAACGAAGAAATAGATTTAAGACCTGAGGCTTTTGAGGTTGGAATAGTCTCACCAGGGCCCGTCTAGTGCAGGAGCCAGGAACAAACAAGGAGCAGGCAGCAAGTGCAGCTAGCTGAGGCGTGATAGCTGTCCTCACAACTTTCCTGCCACACACATGCCCTTCCCCCAAGAGTTTCCCTCAAAGTTGACTGGCTTAGAGGTATTCCTTCTTCATCTGGATGAGGGGTCAAGACTGTGGCTGGCTGCTGCCTGGGCTACTCCCCCAAGTCAGGGGCCATTTTGTGCTGCCTCGTTGTTGCTGTGCTGCTCTGACTGTGCCTGGCCTGGTTGGAGGTCTCATGAGACCCAGAAGTGAGACCTGCAGCAGTGTGCACAGCCATAGTGCCTGCTGGTGCCTTCTTTGACATCTGGGCTTGCTCCTTCTTGCTGCCACTGTGAGTGGTGTAGCTACGGAGGCCCTCCCTGACCCCAGCCTGGACACACTTGCATTTAAAATACATTGAATTTCTTAATTTCCCCACAGGTGGGATCACCAAGGGATTTCCAGTTGATAGTATCACCACTCTTAGAAAGTACTAATGAAGCTGGAACATTAAGTCCTTCGCTAATGTTTAAAGTTTTTAAAACACATATAACCCTCAGAGACTTTCTTGTGAAGGAGAAACTGTAGTAATTAAGAATACAGTATTAGAATCATTAGGCAGAAATATTTTTTTTAACTTCAAATGAAAAACTACTCCCTCAGAAGATTACCATATTGCATTCAGAGGCCATTACAAGATGCTCCTTCTTGACAAAACACCCGGAGATACTAAAGTTGTACTACTCGTGCTGAAACACAGAACAGCAAACAATATGTTCTTGGACAGGATGTTTCAGGATGACAGGGAAGACACACCCATTTTGGTCAGACATTTGGCAGTGTCTGACTACTGATTGATGCTACAAATTACTTATGGGTTATTGTTGCTCCTTATTTGCTTCTGTTTCTGGTGAAGTAGTTTTAATTATTGTTATAGTACTGAATTGATGGAATGAGCACAGACTGCTTTGAGTTCTCATTCGGAAAGGTGGGGATCAGTTCCAAAATAAAACAAATAGCTCCCTACATTAACAGTCCAAAAGCCAGTGGTGAATAGGAGAAGAGCATATTTCACATTTATCAGTTTATGGACCTTTGTGGTCTTCATTATTGGCAATAATGTTGATAGGTATCCATGTACATGCAACACATAGATACCCCAACAGCTGGACACAAAGGGGAGGGAATGCAGTCAAAGCAAAGACTACCCTGGAAGCCTCTTCCCAGTGAACCACAAATACGGCTCTCCCCAGGGCCTAGGAGAGGGGGGTAAAGGGGGTAATTTGTATCCGGGCCCAGGGTCTGGAAGGGGTCCCAGGAGCCAAAGGAGGGGGCCTAGAAATTTCCCGGCATCTTACATTCTCCAATCTCACTACCTATGCACTACCTATACCAATACTGTGGGCACATGGCCACAACTATTGCCATATACACCAGGCCCCAGGATTGCATACATTCCTGAACAGTGTCACATCTGGGAGGAAACCGACCTGCTACAGTAGCTCTTTGGTTTGTGGACCTGGACTACAAAGACTATTCCAGCTGGTGCCACTTTCCCCCTGCCTGTTCTGCCCCCATTGCCACCCCTCCATTCTGTTTCACCCCTCCCTCTTCGGGAAGGGGCCCAAAAGAAATTCTGTACCCCCTGATAAAATTCCTTTCTGAGGCCCTGGCTCTCCCTATCCCACTCACCCTAAATTTCCATGGGTCTACACTTGCTTATTTCATGTTCTTTAAGGGAAAGAGAAAAGTGACACTAATCAATTCCTACCATGGCAGCTTCCCAAGTAGCAATCTCTAGCCCACACTGTTCATATCCCTGGAGGCTTGGCAGAAACTGCACTAGCATAGATTCACAAGCTTGAGCATTTAGGGCAAGAAATCAATTCAAATCTCTGCAAACACTGAAATGTTTACACAGTGGCCCTCTCTCCAGTGAAACCAAACTGACAGTAACTCAAGGTAAGTTTAGTGGTTGATAAAGGATTCTGCAATCAGTTTGCTCGAGATTAGAGAGACTGTGTGTCATGTGGTCCTATAAAATAAGTGCTTAATAGACTATACATATACAAGGAGATGACTCATCGTTGATTTAGCAAGAAGAGCGAGTACATTAAACCGTGATCTGTTAAGAGGAACTCATGTGAACTTTATTAGAAAAAAAAAGATGGAAAGTTAAAGTCTACAGAAGAGAAGAGATTTGGCAGACCTGTGGATATTTAGGTTGGAGACAAGGGAATAGATAAAAAGAAAGTCAGTAATGTGTTGATTTTGTATGTTAGAAATTAAAGCTTATTAGATGTCAATGAAAATTTATATAAGCTTTATAGGTGATATGTAATATGTATAAAAATTTTAGTTAGTTTGATATTAATAGATGTTAGAATTTTAGAGGATAATTTTACATACATACATAAGACCTTTATTGGCATAGATAATGGAAATACGAAACAACAACCAAACATTAAACATTCAGAACACACAATAAAATAAAGCACTCATAATCATCCAATACCCCCTCCCCCCATACACCATAATATAGCGGAAGACCCAGAATTCCGTCCTGCCAGAATCCCAGAAACAAAGTTGGCAACCTTGTCAAGAGAGTCAGTTTCCTCTATGGAAAGAAGAGTTTGTAATTTAAATGAATCCTCCCAGCCCTGCATTTTGTTCAGCAGTGGAGCCAGATAGATCTTACGAAGGGTATCATGGAGTGGGCAGTAAAAAAATATATGATGTAATGTCTCCACACAATTCCTGTCACAGGTACATCCTCTTTCTGAGTAGGGAATGCCACTAAACCTGCCCGCTAGCAGAGCTGATGGAAAGGCATTGCATCTCGCAAGGGAGAATGCTCTGCGAGCCTGTGGGCACTGCAGATGATAAAGGAAAGAAGCTGGCTTCCCAAAGCTGACTGGGATGTGCAGATGGAGAGGGGAGCAAATGGTGTTAGCTGCACAGAGTAGCTCTTGACGCTCAATATCGAGCAATCTTTCCTTGATAGTCCTGTAGGCTTCGCTTAAACCAATCATACCCAGGCTTGCTGTGTCTAGTCCTATCGATTTAAGCTTGGTGAGTAAATCCGCAACCTCCACAGGCAGTACTGGATCAGCCAGAAGCTGGTACATTAGCCCATATGGGGCAGCACTGAAGAGGACTGCAAGCCAAAATTTTACTGATCTCAACCAAGCCAATGTTTTAAGTCTAATAAAACCCACTTCAAGACACATAGCAGAGTATGGGACACATCTGGGAAAACCCAAGATCCTCCGCAGGAAGGATGCCTGTATGCTCTCAGTTGAATGATTCAAGGCCTTATGCCAGATTGGGCAGCCATAAAGAACTTGCGAAAGTACCTTAGCCTTGAATACCTCTAAAGCAGCCGGGACATATCTGTTACCTTGGCTTAAAAAAAACCGGGAAATTGCAAGGGATGAGATTTTTGATGCATTTAGGACTGCTTTACGGTAAGAAACCCACGAATGCTTATAGTGGAAATTAATGCCTAAATATCTGAATGTCTTTACCTGTTCCATTTTGTTGCCCATAAATGACCATTTAAATGGTTTCCAATTGTTGGCAAACACCATGATTTTAGATTTAGAGTAGTTAATCTGTAACTTGTTGGATGTAAAATACTCTATAGATTGATTAAGTAGACGTTTTAAGCCAATTCTTGTTCGAGAAATAAGAGCCGCATCATCCGCATACAGTAATAGCGGCACTGGATGGGACCCAAGTATCGGGCAGTGACTATCCACTGTCTTCAAGGCTGGGGCTAAATAATTCAGGAACAGGTTAAATAGCATGGGAGCCAAAATGCATCCCTGCTTAACCCCTTTGTTTATAGCAATGGGGTGTGTGAGGCTACCACTCCTGGTATATCTAACTTTACATGATGTGTTAGAATATAAGATCTTGATTAACATCAATAGTCTTTTATCAATCCCCATGCAGGCTAATTTAGACCAAAGAAGATCTCTATCAATAGAATCAAACGCAGCTCTTAGATCAAGGAAAGCCACATAGAGTCTTGCCTTGGCTTTCTTAATCTGTTTATAAACTAGGTGAGATAAAATTAAACAGTTATCCATTGTTGATTTGCCCCGACAAAATCCTGATTGCTCAGGACCTAGGATATCCTTAGAGTTGGTCCAGGTAAAAAGCTTATTATTTAGGTATTTCGCATAAATTTTGCCTATTACAGAGAGCAAGCTGATAGGCCGGTAATTCGCAGGGAGATTAGGGTCACCCTTTTTAAAAACTGGGATGAATGTTGCCGAGACCCAATCTTTGGGAACTAAGCCAGTCCTATCGATCGTTGTGAAGAGGGGTGCAAGCAAGTGAGCCCACCACTCAGGGTCACATTTTAAAAGTTCAGGAGGTATTAGATCCAGTCCGGCAGCTTTCCCTGATTTCAATTGATCTATTATCTGTATGATCTCCATTGGCATCACAGGGGGCCAAGTAGGTAGATCAGATGAATTGAAGTCGAGTTGGGTATCTGGGGATTTGCACTTATCAAAAAATAGTTCTGAAAAATGTTTAATCCATACAGAAGAAGAGATTACAACTGGGTCATCCGTTTTGGAGCTAAGAGAGCCTGATACCACGGCCCAAAATTGTTTGTTATTTTTTTGCTGTATCGCTTGCAACAACTTAATCCATTGAGCATGGGTATACTTCTGCTTTTTTATCTACCAGTAAGGCATTAAATTGTTTTTTGTAGAAAAAATATTTAACCGCCTCACATGGAGCGTTAGACTTTCTGAAGGCCAAATAAGTTGTTCTGATCAATGCCTTGAGGTCTCTACATTCTTTATCAAACCAGTCCTTTTTATCGGCTACACCATGTACAGTGCTCCGCTTAGGGTTGGAACCCAGGGTCCTAAGGATGTGGTCAATTAGGCATTCAAATGACTGGATTTGGGCAAAGGGGTCAGGCTCCTTCAAGATGGATGATAATGAATCTACACTTGTTGATTCCCTAATTAACTGATGGAAATTTAGGGAAAGGGTGTTGTTCACTATGATTTTGCCGCTACTCTCTGTGTTTACTTCAACCCCTGGGTGTGCTGGTGTTCTCCCCGAGTGTAGATCAAGCACCAGGGTTAAAGGAAGGTGATCACTAATAGTAAGATCCCCAATGTCAAACTCTTTCACATGTGGTTTCAAAGACATGGACACGAGAGCATAGTCTACGACGCTTGACCCACGGGGGGACATGTATGTAAATTCACCAGCATTGGGGTACTCCTTTAGCCCATTAAGCCAGAGCAGATTAGAAATAACAGAAAATCTTGCAAGGGCCAAGCCATTAGCATTGTAGTGAGAATCCTTTGACCATCTATCTAACTTACAAAATGAGGGGAAAGAATCTTCTTCATCCACCATCCATGCTCTAGAATAGATTTGATTAGAGTTTCCAACCCTGGAATTCAGGTCGCCCAGCAAAACAACCTCAGCTAGAGGATGATTCCTCTTGAGGTCATCTATACCAGTCAAAAGGTCACTCCAGAGGTGGGATCTCTGAGAACTGTTAAGTATAGGGGGGATATAAACGTTAATACATAATAAGTCAATAGCTTCACAGGATATCATTAAAGCTTGCATCTTACAACACCCTGAAGTTGTGACTAGGGGGCAAGATTTAAGATGCTCTGCCACCAGTATGGCTAAACCTGCTGATGGGCGCCCACTAGAATTAGGTTTAATAGCAGGGAGCAAAAAAGCTTTATATCCATTAAGGTGCAATTGGCCCTGGACCCATGTCTCTTGCAACATAATTACATCAAAAGTTCTAAGATAACTTAAAAAATCGGTGTCATTTTTCTTGCTCCTCCATCCTGCAATATTCCAAGAAAGGATTCTCAAAAAGGGAGAGACCAAGTCAGGAGAAGGGTTGATCAGTCAAGCTTCATTCATGGGCAGGTTCTCAATTTCCAGGGGGGCATGAGACACACAGTTAGATGAGGCTAAGTTTGCCTCCATGAGTAACACAGAATCTCTTGAATTAGTAACATGTTCCCTGGGTGAAGTCATTTCGGAATCAGATTGATGACCCAAAACTTGCTCTGGAAGAACCAAAGGATGCGTTCTGCCAGTCAGAGCTTCCTCATTAGGGCTAATAAGTTCTGCTCTAACTTTATCCAGGCATTTTATTATGTTTGCTTGTTCCATCCTTGGAAGACTCTTGAAGGCATTTATAGCTCCTTCCACAATCTCATCTTCTTCTGGAGAAGGGGAGGGAGGCAAATTTCCTCCACCTGGAGGCTCCTGATGGATCTCAGCCTGAATGGGCAGCTTCCGAAGGGGGTCTGCTTCTAGAGATGATGCTTGAGGGTCTGGTGGAGGTGAACTCTCCAAAGATGTAGAAGAACATTGGGTCAGAATGATGTTTATTAATTCCTGCCAAACCATCTCAATTTTCTTGACCATCTGTAACTGCTTTTGTTGAGGGAGAGCTCTGTATGCCTCCAGAGCCTCTCTGGTTAGTGTGTCCTCATCTATATCCAGTTGAAGCAGCAGGTCCAAGGACTGGGAGCTTGTCTCACCGCTGTGAGGGCTAGTATTCTGAGGAGACGTTGTAGCTTGTGAAGAAACACTGGGCAAACACTGAGTGATATCACCAGTGTCTGAGATCTCTGAGCTGAACACAGAATTCCTCAGAAGATGATTCCTGACACACACTGTGTCTGAGGCAGGCAACTCATCCTGTACCTCTGTGGATGAGTTTGTAATCCTCACAGGGCAACTAGGAATGGCAGGCATTGTCTCCATTGGGCAGTCTATTTCTGTGTGTGCACTGCTGACATCCAAAGGTGCACATGCTTTGCAAAGAAGGCCATTTTGGACTACTGATGCAATTGGCTCCAAGGATACAGCAGCTTCAGTTGTACTCTGTCCGTTCAGAGACCCATGCAGGTCCTCTTGGGGTCTGAAGGTCTTCTTCCATGATGGCAAATTTACTGGTACCTTGGGTGGAGGCTTGGGAACCAGCGATTGAGCCTGGGGGCTGCTGCTAGATGCTGGGCTCTTCCTTTTAGGCATTCCTTTCCCAGCTTTTGAATGTTGGACATTAGGTGGGCTGTATGAATCCTTGGATGCTTTGCCTTGTTGCACTGGGAGCGAGGCTTTTAACTTCAGTAGTAGACTAGCAAAGCTGTCGGTGGCCGCTTTTAGATCAGAGACTGTTGACATAACATCCAAGTGTAATGAGGACCAGGGATCAGCTGCGTTTTCAGCAAGCTGATTACACTTATCACCTGACTGAGGGCTGGGCATCTGGCCAAAATTGGCCGGCCTTGGAACTGTAGAAGAGGCTGATAATGGAGGCTTCAAATGATTTCTCTGGAGTAGTGGAGTAGTATGTGTTTCACGAAACACCCGGTTTTGGAAAATATTGTATTTTTCGAGAATGTACTTCTTCTCATGAAGCAAGCGAGGAATCCTGTGAGTCTTGAATTTCAACAAGATGCGGGAACATTGTGGCATTTGGTGCCACCAAGGGAGCCTAATCAATTCAATTAATTCAATGTCGTGTACGTCGAGACAGAGTAGCCTGGATAGAGAGTCGAGTGCTCGTGGTTTATTTGTCCATTTCCCCCAGTTAAGGGGCCAGATCACTAACATCAGTTGGTTTCTCAGCAAATGACGGTCCGAGTTCACAGGGGGTTCTGGGCTCACCCCTTCTACAGACAGGAGTGGGTTTCTTGGGTGTCTGAAGTGAGTGTCCAAATGCTGTGCAGGATGGGGGGGGTGAGAGAGGAGGGCTCTGGATATCCTTATGAAGCAAGTCCAGCTTTGATAAAACAGAGTTGAACTGCCGGCAGATGTATACAATCGTATTCCCCATTGTTATGGAATAATCTCCTAAAACAGTTAAAAACTGATTACTGGTAGCACTCTCCTCCTGTAGCGAGAGCTTGTCTTGTAGAGCGGGGAAATGTGGCGACTGTGAGTTATAGATATCTCCCAGCTGGGGTGAGGGGGGCAGTTGGTCTCCCCCTTCTGACTCCACGGCAGTATCTTGGACATCAAGGACAGAAAACTTATTAGAGGAGATAAAATTAGGCTCACTCACATGCTGCATCCAGGAGAGTTCATCCAGGTGTCTCTGTTTTGAGGACTTGCCGGGGGAGTTATCATGTTCTGAATGGTTTCTCTGTCTCCTCTTTTTCCCCATGGTCTCCGCGTTTCAAGATTTGGAATAACCATCCACTGTAATCCACACGTAATTGTAAGCAAAAACAGGAGCTGCCTGTGCCTTTCGGTTCAGGGACAATTACTGGAACCTCCCAGAGAAGAAGTAAACCAGAGGTCCTATCTAGGGAAGGAAAAGAATGTAGAAACGACAGGAGCGGCCGGCAGAGATAACCTACTAGGCGGCCATTTTCCCCTTCCACGGATAATTTTAATGAATTAGAATTAATTTTAGGTGATTGTTTTGGATGTTTACATATATGTTTATGTATTTAGTCATGAGGATACATTAATTTTGGATGTTATAGATAGATAAATGATATATGTAATTATTAGGATATTAAAAGTTGTTAGAATTTAGTATGTTAGATATTGGATTATGATATTAATTTTTGTGAGGATTTTATATGCTAGATATTGGAAAGACACAAAGATCCCAATGAAATGAATTAATAGAGAAAATAATGAATGTGGTGGAAATGGACAGATTTTTAGAGAGCTTGGATCAACAGTGAAACCGATATAGACTGAGTAATGAAAATTATTTTATGTTTGGTTGAAAATAAAGTTGTAGAAGTATAAGATAGGACATTTAGATGAATGTATTATATATATGATATATGATATGATATGATAGATCAGGGGTGCCCAAACCCCGGCCCCGGGGCCACTTGCAGCCCTCGAGGCCTCTCAATGCGGCCCTCAGGGAACCCTCAGTCTCCAATGAGCCTCTGGCCCTCGGGAGATTTGTTGGAGCCCGCACTGGCCCAATGCAACTACTCTCAGAGTGGGGGTGACTTTTTGAACTCTCGCGTGAGCTGTGGGATGAGGGCTCCCTCCACTGCTTGCTTTTTCACGTCTGTGATGCAGTAGTGGCAGCAAAGAAAAGGTTAGCCTTGCTTTGTGCAAGGCCTTGTATAGGCCTTGACCTATTGCAAAACCTTCATTCATTCATATAAGTTCATCTTTAATATATTCACTTATGTAAACATACGTAAATTTATTTGAATTTTAAATGTAAATTAATTATTTTATTCCCTGGCCCCTGACATACTGTCAGAGAACTGATGTGGCCCTCCTGCCAAAAACTTTGGACACCCCTGTGATAGATAAATGATTAATGATATTAAGAAGCTAACGTAGAAGAGGAACTGGATTAGGAAATATGTAATAATTTATCAGTTATAGTGATGTATAATATCTTGCACCCTCTAATATTGTGTTTATGTCTTGTATGTATTGTATTATGCGTTTGTTATTTTGTTTTTGGAAAAATTAAAAAAAAAAATTTTAAAAAAAGGATTGTGCTCTAAATGTATTCCATACAAGAAGGAACAGTATTGGTTTTTGATTCTTTGTAGAATAATATTTATTTATGCCAATAAAGGTTTCAAATCTAAATCTAAAATAATATTTTTGGACCAATGGGCCATTATGAAATTTTAAGTGTTATTCTATAAAATAACCCTTGCCACCAAAGGTCTTGTCTGTTAGCAATTCCAAAGTACTAGCAAGTTGTCTATAGCTGCTTATTTTCTGATGGAGAGAACTGTAATTAGAATGAGCAAGTTCCTTGCAGTGATGACTTTTTTGCTGCATGTCATAGTAGGACTGAAATAAATAAAAAGATTTCACAATGCATGCAGAAGCAGCTCAGGCTTGACAATACTGAATATCTAAAGCAGGACTCTCCAAACTCCCAGCCCAGGGGCCAGATGCGGCCCGTGGCCAGCCTCTTGCCCCCTCAAAACCTCTGGCCTACTTGACCGAACATGATTGGAGCTGTGCTCCGGTTGCATCTGGAGGATGTTCTAAGGGCCAGAGAGAATGAATGAATGAGCCCATTCATTCATTTATTCACTCATCTAAGTTCAATCTCTAATTTATTTATATAAACTTTATATTTAAATTTTTTTTCTGGCCCTCTACACCGTGCCAGATATTTGATGCGGCCCTCTGGCCAAAAAGTTTGGAGATCCCTGATCTAAAGGGACAAACTTCATAGGAAAGGAAACTGGCACTGAATGCACACCTTGACACGTTCTTGTTTTATATGCACAAGAAAGTTATTGAGACCTTTTCCAGCAAACCATAAATGGTGATGAAACAGCCTGCAATTCCTCTGACTTAGCTACAGACCACTTGTATTGCCAATACACCAGAAACAGAGGCTGGTGTTTCTGAAAACACTACTTCATAACAACAAAAAAACTTCTATCAGTTTAAAACCTCCAGTTACTATTATAGCATCCTTTGCAATGGAAACATTCCCCAAAGAAAAGTCCCCGTATGATTCAAGGTTACTGCTGAAGCAAATGGTCAAGACACCTGGGAATAAAATAGCACTTCAGAGACTCGCTTAAAGTGAATGGGTGATGTATGCACTTTCACTGTCAATGCCTTCCTGTCACCCAATCCTATTTTGATCTGGCACTGGAACTAGTGTCCTGACAGCAGAACAAGCTTTCTGGCAGCTGTGAAAAAATGATCCAGAAGAGCACATAGCCACACACTTCTGGACTGCCACTGAAGACAATACAGAAGTCCCACGTGCAGTGACAGGGCAAAGAAGGCCTGCTGACAGAGAGTTGAGTTGGTAGAATGGGGAAGGCATGTCGGAGGTGGGAGAGGGCAGCACCTGGCATGGACAGTTTGCGCCAGATCTATCCCCTCTGGTGCCAGCCAACATGACCTTTTGTCTCCTCACCTAAAGAGCTGGTGCAGATCCAAGGATGACTCATTGCTAGTTGAGGGGCTTATGGAGGGGTAAAGGAAAATATGAAAAAACTAACAGCATGCAGCACAGCCTGTTTCGGCAAAGCTGCATTCTATGGCAGGGAAAACTATAGGATTGGGCTGTTAGTGATGTTACCCAGTCTTTCCAGCATTCCTTCAAATAATGCTATTTCTGGCACTAATCTACACCTGAAGAAGAAGACAAAAAAGATGAAGAAGACGAAGAAGAAGAGGCCAAACTCATTCACAATTTACGCCATATGTTCACATTAATGCTCACAACCTGGCTTGGAGCTAACCCTTCCAAGGCACCCTTCCAGAAAATGCTTCTCTATTGAGAAAGGGATCCATTGCAATAAAAACCTTGCAAATGTGCATTCAGCTTGGTTAAGATGTGTAAATGGAGAGGTAACAATGTAAATTTACCTCATTACAATAATATGCACTACAATGGATCTTTTTGGAATGCAATAAAGAGGCAGAGAGGAAACTATCCTGCAGCTTAAAATGGCACAGCCAAGCACTTTGCTGTCAGACATAAATCTCTTTACAGGTTGCTTTGTGCTATTATGGCACGGTAATCAGAGCAACCCTCCTCCGAATGGACCAATTTAACATCACACACAGACGCTCTTAGAGTTTAATTTCTGTAAAATCTCATTTGTTTGCAAAACTCTCTTAAAAGCTTGTGAACAACAATCCTGTCCCTTACACGTATTTCTCCGCATCACCAACTATTATCAATATGGCCAACATTGTGGCTTCTGCAAGTCAGAGCCATTACATATTTTGGAAGAAAACAATGTTAGAAAAGGAAACACTCCAAGAGAATACAACTGAAAACCTTAAAAAAAATCAGAACAAATGCTACACCACTACAAGTCCATCTTCTAATTTACATAAGCCAGTTCCAATCATAAGATGCGCCTTAAGTGATTTCACAGGAATACAACCATAAATTGTCTTTAGCATATCATACTATTAGACCATATCTTAAAAAAAACTGAACTGCAAAGATGGATGTATCTTCAAAGGACCTTTAGAGGATGCAGGATCATCCCTCCAATAAAGTCCTAGCAGGTTCCAGAATCCTGCTGGCACTTGGAGGAAAGTGCAGCAGAATGCATTCCTTGGGCTTCCATTCTTTGTGGAATGGCACTTCATCTGCCTTCACCCTACATACACTGTCTGCATCCTTCCCCAGTCAGCCACATCAGCTCTTTCACCTGCTATTTGGAAAGAGCAGCAGGATGAGGGGTGGCCTGGCTGGCTGGGGCAGGAAACAGTGGTGGCAGATGTGTATGTGCAGGGAAGTAAGAGGTGAGCAAGCATGGTGTGCTTTGCATGCCACAATGGGGTGGGGGCAAGGCAGGACCTCTTTGGTACAAGATGTCAGGGTGGTTTGGCCCTGGACTGATACAACCCCAGCCCAATCTCATTAGCAGTGTGGCCCTCTTTTTCATGCATACACCTTTTTCCAGTATTATATTCTTTGGTTTCATCAGTCTGTTCTTTCATTAGCATTCAGCTGAATTCAGTATTTCGACTACTGCTTCCACTGTCCAAAGATATCCAAAGCCTCCATTTATCCTTCCCCAAGTTTATCTCTCATAGTCCATTGCATACGTTAACCACCTTCCCTTAAATTCAGCTTTCCTATCCCTGGAACCTCTTCTTCCCAGACTTCATCCTGCTCATAAACCTACTAATGTCCATAGAATCTGTGTGAAGTTTTTAACCCAAGCCAAACGGACAACTATTCCTACAGATGAACTGCAAACATTGATTGCAGAACAGTTGGAACATTTGTGAATATTTCATGCCATTATGCCACTGCAGCCAATCTGTGTTAGCAGCCTCATCATTACAAGCAGAACACAATAAACACGTTTTGAAGGAACAGTGGATGCTAAAAAGATGACAAAGGACAAAACATACTCTCTCATTTTGAATCTGGATTTCACAGTTCTTTGCTTTTCTTAGAATCACTGGGGATACAAGAGCAAATCTCGAACCTTCCAAGGTTTAGAACAGTGTTTCTCAAACTGTGGGTCAGGACCCACTGAGTGGGTCACGAGCCAATTTCAGGTGGGTCCCCATTCATTTCAATATTTCATTTTTAATATATTAGACTGGATGCTACCATAGTATGTGACTGCATCTGGGGAAATGTTATAGACCTGTATTTTTAACAAGCTACTATGTATAATCTTTTAACAATGATAGTCAATGGGACTTACTGCTGGGTAAGATTGCAGCTTCTGATTGTTAAAAATTTTCCTGCTTGACGATGTCACTTCTGGTCATGACATCACTTCCAGTGGGTCCTGACAGATTCTCATTCTAAAAAGTGGGTCCCAGTGCTAAATGCGTGAGAACCACTGGTTTAGAAGCATTTGTAGGATGAAATACCATCTTTTCTTACGCAACAAAAAGCCTGTCACTGAAGCACAGAGGCATCGTCAAATTGCCCAAGCCTGACTGCCAACTACTACTGGATTGTATGCTATATTCTGATGTAGTTTGACCTTCAGAAGGGAGATGCAAAAGCAATGTTTTATTTGCATTCTCATTACAAGTGCACTAAAATGGCAAGCAATTGTTTCCATGAGAAGAGAACAACTTGATTGCAATGGCTTTTGAAGCTCGAAGTCACGGTCATTCAAAAAGTAAGACAAAAGAAAACAGACTAGTCAAGTATATGACAAGCATAAGCTCAGTTGAATCTTACAAAATACTTAGGAAAAGGGAATTGATTGTGTTTCATTTGATATTACTTTAACAATCACAGAAACACTTTTGACATAGAAGACAAAGAAAACTATAATAGTAAGGGAAGGACGTGAAATAGACCAGATATGTTCAAGTCTTAAGATAGGTTTCAAACACCCCTCCCCCCGCTTCACTTTCTTCATCCAGTATTCTTGGCAGTTCTCCCTGCGAAGCTCAAGTTCATTGCAAACTGTTGTGAACTAAGAACTATGGAAATGTCATGGTCACTGAACAGCTTGTGCCAGCAGCTGTAGACAAACGTTCCTTGTTGAAAATGTAGCTAGTTTATATTAATCATTCAAATAATAGTGGGAACTCCTGACAAACAAAAACCAAGTTTTTTCCCTTCATCTGGACACTAGCAGGGCAGAGGTCAGGGACCTTGAATGTCTGACTTGGGTCTCAGCAGGAAGGCCAGACTTGAATGGTGCTGCTTGGTATAAGGGCATAGACAGTCCAAGGGTGCAACCCTAACCCCTTTTGTCAGTGCTTTCCAGCACTGACATAAGGGCAGTGCGGCTTTGAGGTAAAGGACCAAACATTCCCTTACTTTGAAGAGGCCTCCGTGAGTGACACCCAACTGCAGGATGTGGCACACGTCCCATTGGCACTGCTATGCAAGTGCTGGAAAGCACTGACAGAAGGGGTTAGGATTGCACCCCAAGATTATTAAAGAGTAACAGAAATTAATTCAAGAAATCACTTCTGGTAACACTAGGAGTCTTGCCTTCCACTGTGGACTTTTCAACAGAGTGGTGTTTTTTTTAATCTCCTACTTTCAGGCTTCAGCCTCTGCAACTCACGCCACAAATTTAGGGTTGGAGAACACTTCAAATTCAGTATAGCCACCCACAGCATCAGCACTGACATTCACCTACACTGAACGCAGTTGAGTTAAAAGATTTTTGCAGGGACGGTGCCCAAAACACACAAGTCACATTGGACTGGCCAAAATGAACTAGCAGAGTCAGTGCAAGGGGCATTGTTCAAATCAGTGTTTGCAGCATCAAGCCCCCACACCACTTCTTCTCTACAAAGTGTCTTTCTAGTCATTTCTGGTTCAGTGCTCTAGCCCCTGCAGCCTTAATCACCTGCAAGAAGCATAAAGTACATGTAGCATTAGCTGCCAAACTGAAATTGACACTAATTGGATTTTCTTTGCCACCCTCAATCCTCTCACAGGATGCACAGAATGCATCACACATTCACTTCTCTTGTCATTCAGATCACGCAATACTCTTCAAATCCCTTCCCCATTTTCCCATTCTCTACGACACCTCCAGCACTAGCTTCTTGTCTTGCTTTGACCTTCATCTTAAAACTCTTCATGGGTTTTGCACTCTACTCCTCCTCTTCTAACACATCTCTTCATCTCCTACCAGATCCCTGTTTGACCTTCACTCCTCCAACCATCACCCACTGACACCTAAAGGTCTTCTACTCTCTAACAATCCTTAGACCATTAATCCACCCTTCCCTTCTTCTGTAAACTCCTTCCCAGAAAACCTAAGTGGTGCCGCCTCACCCTCCCTGTTTAAACTCCAATTTTACATTGAGTCTTTGGTTTAATCCCATAAACTTCAATCACAACTGAAATAAAGCCTACAAAGTATCATTGTATTTACTCACACCTATACTTTGTTAACCCTGCCTCTCTCAAGTCTTCCTCTATTGTCTTCCCCACTGTCATCAAGTGGTAAATTCCTTGGGACAGTGACCTGTCTTTTGCCTTATTTAGCACTACAAAGTACTGCATAGGTTGATGGTGCTGGACAACAACAGTAGGAATAATAATCGTCAAAAGGAAAAATAATGTGTTGACTTTTTTTTAATGTAGGTGCTATAGAAAATAAACTATTTTAACATATTTTTGCTAAACTCCAAAAACCTGGTCCAAACACACAGATGTTTCACAACAGCTCAA
This sequence comes from Tiliqua scincoides, assembly GCF_035046505.1. Lineage (NCBI taxonomy): Eukaryota > Metazoa > Chordata > Lepidosauria > Squamata > Scincidae > Tiliqua > Tiliqua scincoides. The sequence continues at coordinate 150,406,702 of NC_089822.1, forward strand.
GTACATGAATTGTTCCATCTGAGAGTAGCTCCCGACTTGAGAGCTGGTATCCACCCATGCCATTTATTTATTTTACCAACTGGAAGAGTGTTGCCATGAAAACCATCTTGTTGAATATGATCTTTACTTTGCATACACAATAGGTTCTTTGCAGCATATGGCTCCCTTTCTAACAATGGCAATAAATGTAAGTGCAAACACAGTGATTTACTGCCTGACAAATCTTAGAGGACATCATCTACATATGCAATCACAAAGCTGCTTTCCCCCTGAACACAAGCAGTAATGAGGCATGTTTTACAGATAAGTACACTGACCATTTGCCACCACAGGGATCCGGGCAGCCAAAACATTAAACTCCTTTTGACATAAGCTAAACTATTAAAGGTTTGGGAATTTTTCAAGAAAAATTATACTTCATTTTGTTTAAATAACATTTACCAGCTTATTTAAGTGCCTTTCATTGGTCTTCACAAAGTATGTGCTGGAAGTGACCTCTCAAGGCGAATGGTATTTCAGTCCACTTGACTTTTATCTTATCTTAAGTACGAACACTTAATTAAGGTTATAAGCTCCCTGGGGCAGTCAGCTTGTTGTCTATATGCAACACTTATCTCTTTGGTACTATTAAGATATATTGTACATCTTAATATAATACCCCATAGCCAGACACCCTGAGAAATGTTTCACTTATCTGAAAAATGTCCAAACAAGACATATACAGTTAAAACCTAATTATCCACAGATTTTTTTACCTGCAGTTTTATCTCAATGCGATGAGAAGGGCCCTTTCAATTAAAGGAAAAAACGTCATTTAACAATAGCCTCATTAATGTGGGAGAGAGCATTCAACTGACAATTCATCAATCATTCCCTCTCCAGGCACTCAGAACAGCTTCACTCCAAAGTAAGCAACCCCTCCCTTCCACCTGAGCATGTGAAAGAAAGCTAATCACTTTCTTTCCCACCACTGTGCTGTGGGTGAAGAGAGGGGTCGCTGACTCAGAGTGAAGCCCTTCTAAGTGCTTGGAGAGAGACTGGTTGATGAATTGTCTGCCTAATGACTCTGTCTTACATCACAAAAATCAGCAAGGTTGTTTTTAAATCACAGAGCAAACGGACATTGTTTTAAAACGGATTTGCTTTAATGCGATTTTTGCCATCCATGTGAGTTGAAAAGAAATCCTCCCGAATAACCTGTACTCCGCCTGTCCAGAGACTCAACCTGTAATTATGTATCTGCTTGAGAGGAAACACACAAACATAAAGGAATATCTGAATTGCAGAGGTCTAAAAAAGCAAGCCTTTTACTATGCACTCAACTACTGTAATGACAGCCAGAAAATGCACCAATAGGAATGGCAGATCAGAACAGCCTATTTTCATGATGATTTTTACAACTTTCTTCATTGAAACATGACTTGGCAGTTACTTTCTGCAAAAGTGCAGAAAGGATCACAAAAACTGTTAACAGTGTTATCAACTTAACATGAACACTCATACATTCTGAAATCTGAATGAAGGCTTACTCCACATCCACAAGGAGGTAACATCAGGAAGGGAAGGGGGCTAGAAGTTAACACCATGACAGTCCCCATCCTTTGAACACCTTCCCCCAAGAAAGTTAAAGGAGGTCAATACAGGTATCCTTTTAAGATACACAAACAGCCCAATCCTATGTTGGCTGGCTGAGGGCAGAATACGCACTGTACTGGTAGTGACTGCAGTTGTAAAGCAGTCCACCAACAGCAAGTGTTCCTGGACCCTGGCAGGGAAGCCAGAATGGCCTTCTGCACACCAGCAGATGGCTGAAGATCCACTGACTAAGGTAGGCTGGTGGGAGAAGGTGGGGTGGGGTTGGGGCAGGATGGAATGAGGAGGGGTGGGCAGAATGGTGAAGTGAAGTGGGCAGATCAGGCAAGGAAGGAGGAGGGTTTGGCATTGGTGGTGCCTACCAAATCCTAACTCCCTTCCTGGGTCTGATCTGCCTTCATAGGTCAACATGGACCTGCACCAGCATGATTTGATTGGTCTGTTGAGGTTTCATATTGCATAATATATTATGGGGGGGGGTTATCTATTTATTATTGTGTGAATCAATATCAATTTTTTTAAAATAAAAGCTCTGAGTAAATATGCCTAAATAACTAAGCTTGACACTCAATAATAGTGCAATTCTGAGCTGTCACTTGTGCCAGCCCAGGAGGGTTGCAAACGTGCCATAAGGCACCTATCCTGCGCTGGATACAGCACAAGCCTCTTGGTTCGCCTGTTCCAGAGCAGGACAGGAATGCGCCGTACGTTATTCATTCACCTAATCCACTGCCTTCAGAGGATACTAATAACCAGTACTGCAGAACCTATCAAATTCAGCCAGTGGTATCTGTACCACTTGCGGTGTTTCGCAGTGTGGCAGGTGGCACTTAGTCCCACTGCTATAAAGAACAAGTAAGTCATGATAGCAGGGTGGTGGTGGGGATGCAAGATGTCATTGTGCAGCTACCTGGCTCTTCAGAAGATGCTAACTTCGGGAAGGGAAGATACAGAGTGAAGCCCCAACTGCAAGCAAGTTGCCCATGTCTGTACACAACTGCTGTCTCCAGTGCAAGACAAAGGTAAAAGGCCCTGTGATGAAGTAACTGAGCAGGAAGGACGCAGGACTCACTTCAGCTGCTGCCGCCAAAGGGAGGGACCAGGATCAGCATTCTTACCAAGTTTGTCTAGAACAGTGATTTCAAACCTTTTCCATCTCATGGCACACTGACAAGGCACTAAAATTGTCCAGGCACCCCATCAGGTTTCTGACACTTGTCAAGTCACACCATGCTGCCAGTGGGGGGCTGACATTCCCTATTGGCCCTACTAATAAATGACTTCTCCCAAATTCCTGTGCCACATCTGTGGATTACTCATGGCACACCAATATACCATGGCACGGCACAGCTGTTGACAATGGTTGATCTAGAAGGTATCTTGGCTGTGGCCAATGCTGGTCACTCAGAGATCTATAGAAATGCATGAGCAACTGGTTCTTCATTTTGGACCACACATGGTTTGCTGCTGTACAACTAGATGCATGCCTACACAATATTTTTACTGCTTATTACTACCCAGCTCATAACATGTGCTAAGAAAAATTCAGGTAGTTTAAATCCTCTTTTATCCCTGGCCCAGAGAGCTGATGTTGCTAATAATGAGAAACTGCAAGGCAGATTTCTTTTGTTGAAGGGAGCTATAAAAGAACCCAGTCAGTATTTCATAAGCAACTGACCTACTCATACATTTTTATCTGAATTTGCAAAGGTGAAGCACTGAGGTCTTGACTACATCTCACAGCTTACCTTCAAGATTTGCCATTATAAAAAGCAGCACTACTTAATTAAGCATCTCTGATGGTACAGTAGAGAAATTGGTTATTTTGTTACACTGCAGCATGATTTCTACCCAATTACTCACATTCTTCCTGCTGCAGTCTCTGGGGATTTTGTTTCCTACATTTCATCTCTAAATTAGCTCCTGTTGAAACATTACTCATCTTATCAGTGACTGGCAGACATTAATGAATTACTGATTTTGAACTTGAAAGTCTTCATGATAGTTATAATGGAAACAAAGATAATTGTAGCATCAGACTTGTTATTTTGAATAATTTCTGGAAAGTAAATTTCGTGCAGGTAAAAAGGTGCCTGATTGACAGCATGGGAGATCAAAGATAAGTCCCCAATGAGTGACTGCAGCATGAGCAGTAACAAAACCAGCTTTTCTTGTGCTGTTTGCATATATGGACTCTGCCTTGGACTTACTGCAGTTACCTCTAAAATGTGGTGGGTGGGTGGGCGGAAGCAGAATGCGTGCATTCATTTTCCTTCCAAGACAGTGCTTGTTTTAACATTCTGAACATTAGTAAGAAATTGAGCGTGGAGACAGAGTTTCATTGATTATGACATAGATTAATTTCACAAATAAGAAAGCATGGCTAGTGGATGGTAGAATGCACACATGTTACTTTTAGTAACCAGGAGCAACAAAATAGTCACTCACTAGTAATGCCTTATATTTGGAGTTTTCCCAGCACTCTGATAGCCTCGAGGTACACATCTCACCCCCAATGCCAAATCTTATGACTGATATTCCAATTTATGACATCTCAAAAATCAGGTTACTTTGGTTGCTCCAACGAAGGACTTCAAATAAATCCACATGGCAGCTCCAGCAGCAGAGGCAGCACTAGCAGCATGCTTACTTGCCAGGCTGCTGGGCTAACCTGGATAATGAGAAGTTTCAGCTTTTCAAAGAAGGTATAACTTTCTCAAAAGGTCTACAGCTTAATTAGAAAACAAATCTCTTTCCTGAGATTTAAAGCCAGCTAAATTGTAAATTACAATAGCCATGCATTGCCTTCACAATCTGTCTAAATTTTGGCTAGGGACTAGTAAAAACTGAACAAAAAACATGTCTTCTCTAATTGAGACATATGATGGATTATGCTAAGGGAGCTGTTAATATATGTTATTCAGGGGAACTTTACGGGTAAGCAACATTTCATGATTGCAGCTCCACTAGAAAAACCTACTCTCTTGGTCCAGCTATTAACAGTTGGCATGTGACTGCCCTGCTTACTACAAAATAAGGCAGAGCTTTAGCTGCACATGTAGACAAGATAGGCTCAGCTGTCTGACACTAATGTTGAAAAACAAGAACTAATCCCATCTTTGCAACTAAATGCAGAAAAGAACTGTTAAGAATGGCTTATAAAGGCACCAGACAGAGCAGAGTTAGATATACTGATACTGCTCATCAAAGGATGGATTTATAAACTTGGCTAATAAATGGTTTCCTTTTATTTCATTATAACCATTTTTATATGTATTTATTTGCATTTTATTCAATGTAAATTTGGATAGAATTTTGTTTTCATGAATTTTCTTCTTTGGATTTTTGTCTTTATGGCTTGCAATATGGTACTTTTAAATTGATTAACAAAACAAAGCAAACAAGTGAGAAAGACAGAACTGGACAACTCCTAATGGTTCCACAAAGCACAGAGATTGCATTCTAAGCATTGTTGTGGTTTCTGACCACTATATTTATATGTCCCTAAGGCTGACCTCTCTTAGCCAGCCCCAGGTTAGATGTTTTTCCAGATTCCAAGTGTTGTCATTCTTTCCCATCCTCCCAACATGCTCACCCTTTTTACTTTCATATGCAAAGTAATATAATCCTGTCAAGAAGTGGATGATGTTCAATTTCACACCCTAAAGGTGGCCTTCACAGAGTCACTGACTATATGTCAAACTACCATACGTTTCTATAAAGTGAATTATGGAAACATAGTTTGACATACTGTCAGGAGCATAGTGACTGGAGTGCCATACCGGGGTGCACTGGTCATCCTGCCACCCACTGCCCCCAGCCCAGAAGTAATTATGGTGACATGATGACATCACCACATTTACTTCTGGAATGCTTGGAGCCAGGCCGGCCACTTTAGAAGAAGCAGCTGGCCTGGCTCCGAATGACCATGCTGAGAATTACTGCAAGGATGTGCAAGAGAACCTGCCTGCCCCCACAGTCATTCACTGAGTGGTTGTATGTTGCTTGGTCAAAGCAGACGGCCTCGCTTATAGCAGCTTGGTTGCAAGTGAGGGTGGAATTGCCTCCTCTCAGAGAGTTCCGCCCAGTGTTGCAGCACATCCCTGTGACTTACTCCCTCAGCTATACCATTGCATATTGTCAATTTGGGGTTTCAGTTCACCCAAACCCAGAGACTCTCAGTTGGTTGTGTGAAGGGATTGGGCCACCCCAACTCCCATGCTGCTTGCCCGCGCAAGTCTCTTGGGTTCTCCTGAGTCATTCAAGCCCGCCCCTGAGCACACACACTCCAAAAATCGGAGTAAACGTTCCTTATTATAACTGAGGTTAGTACTTTAAGTAGCTGCCACTCAACTAGTGGGCTTCTCAAGGGCAGTTAGAAATGTCAGTACACACATATCTACAGGAAAATAAGAAAGCTAACTGATTCTACTCTACTCACATGCCTATATCCTTACATTGCCTTTCCTCCTAGATGTTCAGAGAAGCAGAATCTCCCCTTGGCATTTGCCAACCCCAAAGGGGACCTAGAACTCAGCCTCAGCACAGCTTTATCTCACCACCCCCCCCCCACCAATCATCATTTCACAATCTTGCTGAGTCATGCTCATCCCACTTATGCTGTTCAACCGATCATAAACTTGGGTCCGTTTTTGCCATCAGTCCAATCAGAACACCTGCATGTACTTCTCTTCCCTATCGTGATCTCATCAACTGCACGTGTGTGTTATCTCCAGGCCCTGATGCTGCCCTTCTTTTTCCCAAGGCCATCTGGCCTTCTGAATTTCTTCTACTTTCCACTTCAAAGTTAACTCTTCCTCCCCCTTCCTGCTACTTCACACCTTTTCCACTCCATCACTCTGCCTAACTATGCAGTTCTAACTTCAAAGGCATAGCTTCCTTTCCCATGTTTACCCTCTATGTTAAGTACTCTCCCTTAGTTACTTTGTCCTAACCTGTCCCATCACCCTCTTATATATTAAATAATCCCTTATATTTCCAATTCCCCTTAAAACCCTATACACCTCCTTCACAGGTTGGTTGTCATATATTCCTGCAGTGATTTATAATTTGATGTTTTAAAAATAGTCTTTGCTCTTTTTTTGAAGAGACACAGGAACAGGTGCTTCATAGTTCAGGTAAGTGTCTGAAGGAAATACTAGGTGAGCACTAGACTTCTAATCTATCCCACAGCAAAGAGAATAGACCCTACAGGCTTGAGTGGCTGCAGCAAAAGATCAAAAGCTAAAAAGCTGTTTGATCTTAGAAAGGTTGGTTTCACAGATATGAACCTAGCAAAACCCTTTTTGATAGACAGGTTAAATAATTATCAAAGTTACTGTAAAACTGAGATGATCTGCTTTGGACTACACAGAAGCCAATGGGATTCCAGAACACCAGAATAAAATGAATGAACTTTATTGTTTAATGAATAAAATGAGGGGCAGAATCTTCTGCACATGGAATTCACTTAGGCCCAAATCCTAACCAACTTTCCAGCACAGGCATAGCTGTGCGAATGGGATGTGTGCTGCATCCTGCAGTTGGGGGGCACTCATGGAGGCCTCCTCAAAGTAAGGGAATGTTTGTTCCCTTACCTTGAAGTTGCATTGCCCTTATGTCAGTGCTGGAAAGTGGGTTAGGATTGTGCCCTCAATTTTCTTCCTCTCTCAGTTTTGTTGTTACTCTTGCCCTGAATGGATTGGGTTATTTGGGATTGGGTTTGGGTTATTTCCTTTGTTATTTGGGGAGTTTTCCTCCCAGAACAAATAGCAATCCACAGACTGAATCCTGACTCAATTTCCAGACTGTAATTACAACATGCCAAGATTTGGACACAACAAGAAATCCTGGTTTGTTTTAGACCAGGAATGGCAGCTTCAAATTTGCTCCCATTGCACACAAAAGGGAAGAGAGAAGCATACGAGCCTGAAGCTTGTGTTGTTAATGAGATCTGAATCTGGCCTGAGACTGTTAATGACACCTGGTGACAGTTGATCACATTTTGCCTCAGAAAAGCTTACTCCTACTCGGTTGGCTCAGATTTGTTCATCATCCCCCTGCACTATTCAGCTACCATGGAAAAAACAAAGACAAACGAAAATTGCCCACACGTATGAGGTTTTAAAAAAATAAATGAAGTGTCATCCAATGTGAAAGTGAGGAAAGGTGTACCAATATTTTTAGAAAATCCAAAATAAACTTCCAAATTTGTACAGCTCTTATAAATTCAATGTGCAAAAAGCAAAATCATCTTGATGATTAAAAAAGAGGCCTCTGTAACCCCAGCATTACAAATGAGGGAGATCACATTTTTTCTATTGCCCATAAACAAAATACCATGGTACTGGAAACTCTTATTCCTAACTCGTCTGTAAGATGGTTAGAATACAGATGATTAGAACATCATTCTTTTTATTACATATCTTTTAAATCCTTCTTTTTTGTTTTTAAGGCTCCCTTGGTCAGACACTTTATCTGTGATACTAAAATGTTACTGGTAAGCCAATGCGTTTGGGAAAGAACCCTCCACCACAGAAAGCTACATGTCCACACAGATGCCTTTCAGACAAGTGAAATAAATGAAATGATTCAGTCTTAAATATTATAAGCATTCATAGCCATGTAAGTAACATCAAAATGATTTTGCTTTTTAACACATTAGCTTTCCTAATATCAGATTTTAATGCCACATGGATTTTCACAGATACTGTTTAGCCCCATTTATTTTTACAGAAGGTCAGAGAAAAGCTTTGGTGTTACGAGATTATTTCACTGCCCTGAATTTCAACCTTTGCAAACAAAAGCAGCAAGCAAGATTGTTCCACTCCCCAGGCTCAAGTTCCTCAACTCAGCATTTATGTGGGCTAACATACTTTGACACTCCTTATTTCATTGTTTAACAAGCTTGTGTTGCTGGGTCCATGAGAACAATTTAAGGAAAGAAGCAGAAGATGCAACAGTCCCAAGGGAACTAAATTTGATCTGGAAGTCAGTCTTGTCTGATTCAATAAAAATGACTTTTACAAGGACTGTTTGCTGCAATTTGGGGGGGTGGGACTGGAGAGAAAGGGGGCAAAAAAGTGACTGCAATAAGGGCATGCGGCAAGTCCCCCAATTGCACAAAAAATCCAGAAATCCAGTTTAGCAAATGCCCTGACAACTTAATCAATACTCTGAGGTTTAATGATAATCTCCTCTCTTTCAATGTACCATTTGGCAGCTTTGAGAATATTTTCAACCACACTGGCTATTTATAAACACAAAAAATGCAAAACAAAACTACCCAGCTTACACAGCATAGATTAGCTGCTCAAAGACATTTTCCGTTGATTTAGTGGTTTCTCTTGTTGTTTCCAACTGACAGAACCATAGAAGTAGTTTAGAAAGATATGTAACCTTTGACTGTTTGCAGGAGCCTACTACAAAAGGTACAAATCTCTATTTTCTAGTAGGGCAGAAATCTCAGTTATGGATGAAATGAGAGCCACCTATGAAATAGTTGTTCTTAAGTGTCTCTTTTTCTCTCTATAGCAGTCCTCTATGTGGTTACCATACGCAGGGAGAAAGAAAGAAAAGGTACAGTTTGTACCAATATTTTAAAAGGGCTACTCCAAAGACAGAGGCTGTCCCTAGTTGATGCAATCAAACTGTCTCCCTCGTCAGGTACAAGAAATTTCTGCTTTCTTCCCAGCATCCTTCAGGACACTGTAATCAAACCATAAATATCTTGTTCTCTAGCATAATCAGCTTTGGTGTTACTACTGAACTGGCCTAAACACTGATCAACACAGCTGGAGCGACAACACTGACCAACATGATCAGAGAAGAGACCCACATAGCTGCTTTGGGGCCAACTGCTTCAGTGCCATTGCCAGAATCCTGAATTTCACATCGGGCTTGTGTTTACACACAGGCCAAATAAATGCCTAAGATTCTGCTCCAAAGTAACCTAAATGCTGTCACAAGAAAAGTTGGATTCAATAACCTCTGTAAATGTTCTGGCTTTAATATTAATGCACAATGGTTTTCATCTCTTGTTGTAAGCCACCCTGAGAGCCAAGAGGGGCAGCATGTAAACATTTTAAAGAAAATGAATGTATTTACAAACGTGTTCTCATTATGCACAATTTACTCTGCATATTCATCTACATAATTGCTTGGCTTCTGCTAGTAAGGGCAGGTGGGGAGGGAAGATGCAACCACCTGTAATTTTATTCAGCAGTTCCTCTGGCTTCTGAGACTGCAGCAGGCATGCCCCAGAAGCTTTCAAGCATATCTTCATCATAATAAGAGTTGGAAGCTTGCTCCTTTATTAAAAACATCGACACTGCAGTTGAACGCTGAATTCTTCACTCCTATGCTACACTGAACGTATGGCCATATACGAATATACAAAGCTGCCTTATATCAAATGGTTGGTCCATCTGCCATTGGCTGGTTCAGGGTGCAAGGGGGGGGGCCTTGCAGCCCTGCCAGGAAATGCCAAGGACTGAACCTGGAACCTTCTGCATTCAAACCAAGCACTCTACTATTGAGCTATAGCCCCTCTGCTTCTATTTTCTTTTTCTTCTTCTTCTTTTTTTTGGTAATGATTCCATAAAACTGAACGCAACCCTGGCTATATCTCGAGTATGACAAACCTGCTTCCTGTTCCTCTCCAAACAAAAGAGAATGCTAGTTTCCTTTTCTGAGCACAATCTTTCTACACCATCACACCTTTACAGCATGTAAAGGCAGGGAAACCCCTCCACCCAAAGTTTTAGAAGAAAGAAAACATTCCTGAACTCAGTCTTTCCAAGGCACCACATTAAAAACCCATCATACACAATAATTTCTTTGTACTTCAGAGGCTATTAATATATGCACTGATGCCCCTAGGAGGCTGTTGCCTAAAACGATTACTTATTCATAGCATGAATCAGAGACACCTACTCTATTGTTTTCCAGTACAGCATAAATTTGGATTTTATAGTCTAGATCACTGAATTTTCAGTCCCTTACAAAGGGAATTCACAGCACACAGTACCTATTTTACAGCAATGCACTATACTTTGGGGGATGGGGGTGGAGTGGGGACATCCCTAGCCAAGAATTCCCTGCAAGCCACAAAATGACATTGCCTAAATGCTCCAACCGCAATTGGCTCCATATGGTTTACCTTTTGATTCATCAAGGCACTCTTTCACAAAACCAGATGTCCAGGGTGTTAACATAAACGGAGAAGCAAACCCACTAATTCCTGTTAGCATTATCTGAAATAAAAGCATCCATTTGTGGGAAGGCTGTCCTGAGTTGAGTGAGCGCCTCAATTTTTAAATAATCATAAGGCTAGATAAGAGACCAGCACTTGTCTTTGAGCCATGCCTAGCTTTAGGTGTTATTTAACAACAGAGATTTTTAATTCTACTATTGGAAACACAGATTGTGGGAAGAATCCGGATAAAACACCAATGCAGAGTGTGCTGCATGCGACCTAGATGGCTGTGATTAAAAATACATGAAGCATGCTGCAAACAGCGGGGGGGGGGGGAATTCTGGTGTGTTCTGTGAAGGCATAATAGAAACAAATGCTAAAAAATCTACACTGCATTTAAGATAAGGGGAAAAGTTCACAGATAAAACAGTCCCCAAGACAAATGAAAAAGCTGCAGTCAGTCTGCTGTTTTCTTATTTACTTTACCATGCAAGTTTCCAAACCTGCTTTTGCAGCAAGCTTCTCTTTCAAATGTGGCAAGCCAATGAGTTTCTCCTTTGTCTTTCTCCACATACATACATACAACAAACCTTTATTAGGCATATATCTTTCTCCACATAATCTGATACATTTGAGGAGACTTATTTACTCGGCCAGCTTCTATCAGTCTGGGTAGAATCTTTCCCAAGCAACAAGGACTCTCTTTTATACAGATTTAGCCAGTGCTGAGAGGGTCAAGCAATAGCAAATCTTCAAAACCAGGGCTGAGTATCCAACAGCAGCCAATCTAGCCATTGTGACTAGTTCTTTTCTTGCAGAGCACAGCTGGGAGCTGACAAAACATTTCATGTAATGATGTTTTGACTTATACCTTTATGGTTGCTATGCAATCCCTAGCCTGCTTTGAATATTGATCTGCCAAGTCAGAAACTTTATAGCAAATTCGTCAGATGTTGCTGAGACTGGGTGGGTGAACGGCAGGGGGAAGAGAAACTGAGGAATTGTTCTGCTCCATGCCCACCAACTCACCCACTGCCATCTTAGCAGTGATTCACTGAGGCTGCTTTAAGAGAATGGGCAGGGAGAGAATAGATGCTCACTCTCATGGATTTCCTTTTTCCCATATCTGGTCTCTCACTCTTTTTTTCAAATGGCTGCAGACTCCAAATTATCTGTCAAAATATGAGCAGGCTAACAGACTTTATTTTGCACAACTAATAGCTGATCAAGGGCCCAATCCTATCCTCTCCCAGTGCCAGCACTGGGTGCCATAAAGCACATTTACAGCACCAGGGCTGGGCTCAGCACCAGGAGATCGACGCTGGGGAAACACCAGCGGTAAGGCGTGTTGACAAGGGAAAATATTGACATAGTGGGCATAACGGAAACCTGGTGGAATGCGGAGAATCAGTGGGATACCGCAATCCCGGGCTATAAACTCTACAGGAGGGACAGGCAGGGGCGTGTTGGAGGTGGGGTGGCCCTTTATGTTAAGGAAGGGATAGAATCCAGCAAAGTAGAGATTGAAGGTGGGTCCGACTCCACCGTAGAATCTCTGTGGGTTAAATTACCAGGCTTGAGCAGCGATGTAATACTGGGGGTGTGCTATCGTCCTCCAGACCAGAAATCTGATGGGGACCTTGAAATGAGGAAACAGATCAGGGAGGTGACAAGGAAGGACAGGGTTGTAATCATGGGGGACTTCAATTATCCTCATATTGACTGGGTCAATTTGTGTTCTGGTCACGATAAGGAAACCGGATTTCTTGACGTGCTAAATGACTGTGGCTTAGATCAGCTAGTCACGGAGCCCACCAGAGGACAGGTGACTCTGGATTTAATTTTGTGCGGTACGCAGGACCTGGTTAGAGATGTAAACGTTACTGAGCCATTGGGGAACAGTGATCATGCTGCGATCCGTTTTGACGTGCACGTTGGGGGAAGAATACCAGGCAAATCTCTAACAAAAACCCTTGACTTCCGACGGGCAGACTTCCCTCAAATGAGGAGGCTGGTTAGAAGGAGGTTGAAAGGGAGGGTAAAAAGAGTCCAGTCTCTCCAGAGTGCATGGAGGCTGCTTAAAACAACAGTAATAGAGGCCCAGCAGAGGTGTATACCGCAAAGAAAGAAGGGTTCCACTAAATCCAGGAGAGTGCCCGCATGGCTAACCAGCCAAGTTAGAGAGGCTGTGAAGGGCAAGGAAGCTTCCTTCCGTAAATGGAAGTCTTGCCCTGATGAAGAGAATAAAAAGGAACATAAACTGTGGCAAAAGAAATGTAAGAAGGTGATAGGGGAGGCCAAGCGAGACTATGAGGAACGCATGGCCAGCAACATTAAGGGGAATAATAAAAGCTTCTTCAAATATGTTAGAAGCAGGAAACCCGCCAGAGAAGCGGTTGGCCCTCTGGATGGTGAGGGAAGGAAAGGGGAGATAAAAGGAGACTTAGAGATGGCAGAGAAATTAAATGAGTTCTTTGCATCTGTCTTCACGGCAGAAGACCTCGGGCAGATACCGCTGCCCGAACGGCCCCTCCTGACCGAGGAGTTAAGTCAGATAGAGGTTAAAAGAGAAGATGTTTCAGACCTCATTGATAAATTAAAGATCAATAAGTCACCAGGCCCTGATGGCATACACCCAAGGGTTATTAAGGAATTGAAGAATGAAGTTGCAGATCTCTTGACTAAGGTATGCAACTTGTCCCTCAAAACAGCCACGGTGCCAGAAGATTGGAGGATAGCAAATGTCACGCCTATTTTTAAACAGGGAAAGAGGGGGGACCCGGGAAACTATAGGCCGGTCAGCCTAACATCCATACCGGTTAAGATGGTGGAATGCCTCATCAAAGATAGGATCTCAAAACACATAGACGAACAGGCCTTGCTGAGGGAGAGTCAGCATGGCTTCTGTAAGGGTAAGTCTTGCCTCACGAACCTTATAGAATTCTTTGAAAAGGTCAACAGGCATGTGGATGCGGGAGAACCCGTGGACATTATATATCTGGACTTTCAGAAGGCGTTTGACACGGTCCCTCACCAAAGGCTACTGAAAAAACTCCACAGTCAGGGAATTAGAGGACAGGTCCTCTCCTGGATTGAGAACTGGTTGGAGGCCAGGAAGCAGAGAGTGGGTGTCAATGGGCAATTTTCACAATGGAGAGAGGTGAAAAGTGGTGTGCCCCAAGGATCTGTCCTGGGACCGGTGCTTTTCAACCTCTTCATAAATGACCTGGAGACAGGGTTGAGCAGTGAAGTGGCTAAGTTTGCAGATGACACCAAACTTTTCCGAGTGGTAAAGACCAGAAGTGATTGTGAGGAGCTCCAGAAGGATCTCTCCAGACTGGCAGAATGGGCAGCAAAATGGCAGATGCGCTTCAATGTCAGTAAGTGTAAAGTCATGCACATTGGGGCAAAAAATCAAAACTTTAGATATAGGCTGATGGGTTCTGAGCTGTCTGTGACAGATCAGGAGAGAGATCTTGGGGTGGTGGTGGACAGGTCGATGAAAGTGTCGACCCAATGTGCGGCGGCAGTGAAGAAGGCCAATTCTATGCTTGGGATCATTAGGAAGGGTATTGAGAACAAAACGGTTAGTATTATAATGCCGTTGTACAAATCTATGGTAAGGCCACACCTGGAGTATTGTGTCCAGTTCTGGTCGCCGCATCTCAAAAAAGACATAGTGGAAATGGAAAAGGTGCAAAAGAGAGCGACTAAGATGATTACGGGACTGGGGCACCTTCCTTATGAGGAAAGGCTACGGCGTTTGGGCCTCTTCAGCCTAGAAAAGAGACGCTTGAGGGGGGACATGATTGAGACATACAAAATTATGCAGGGGATGGACAGAGTGGATAGGGAGATGCTCTTTACACTCTCACATAATACCAGAACCAGGGGACATCCACTAAAATTGAGTGTTGGGCAGGTTAGGATAGACAAAAGAAAATATTTCTTTACTCAGCGCGTGGTCGGTCTGTGGAACTCCTTGCCACAGGATGTGGTGCTGGCGTCTAGCCTAGACGCCTTTAAAAGGGGATTGGACGAGTTTCTGGAGGAAAAATCCATTATGGGGTACAAGCCATGATGTGTATGCGCAACCTCCTGATTTTAGGAATGGGTTAAGTCAGAATGCCAGATGTAGGGGAGAGCACCAGGATGAGGTCTCTTGTTATCTGGTGTGCTCCCTGGGGCATTTGGTGGGCCGCTGTGAGATACAGGAAGCTGGACTAGCTGGGCCTATGGCCTGATCCAGTGGGGCTGTTCTTATGTTCTTATGTTCTTATGCCAGGTTGTGGTGCAAGGTTTCTGGGTTGGAGAGGAGGTGTTGAGGGCAGGGAGGGCAGGCAGGGGGAGAAAGTGGGATGCCCTGCTGAAGAGCCCAGCATGGAGCTCCTCCAGTCTATGGTAACAAAATACCCACATAGGCTGGAGGAGACCACTGTGGCCCCTGGGCCCTTATTCGGGGAAAGGGGAAGAAAGTCCCCTTCCCCCAAGGAGGCCTCTGGCAGCCCCAGTAGAGCCGCTGGATACAGCAGTCATCATTTTGGCGCCACTGCACCCAGCGGCCCTGCCGCTATTAGGATTGGGCTGCTGTCCAAATCAAAGACATAACAGTTATGACTAGGCTTCAAAATGTGAAAAAATGTTCATGTTTTCACATCCATCCACTCTGCAAAGGTGAAAGAACATTTTTGGGGCCCAAGGGATATATACCCAGGATGCTCCTTTCATTTCAAGCTTGTCAGCTATGCAACAAATAATAAAAGATACACAGATATAAGACTAGATATCTCAATATAAGACAAAATGTACCATGGCAGGGTAGAGAGAAGTCTGTGTGGGGTTCAGATTGGGGAAAGTTCCTTTGTATCCAGTCTTTTTGGCCCTAGTCTTAATTTGCCCCTACAATGTGCAATGTCAGTAAGATTTCCTACTAGCTAAAACCCCTGCATAATTCTAACACAGACTCATTTTGTCAAACACAATTCACAGAAGAGTGACTGGTACTGAAGTGCATAAAGAGAACATGCCTTTAAAATGACAGCATTCCATTATGGCACTTGTTCGAGAACAAGATGTACAAATTGTTCAACAGGAATCTACTTGAATAAAGTGATAAGGCAAAACATGAAATTGTAGCTACTGTATTCCTATCCTACTAGGCACTGTTGGAAAACAGAGGTGGGCACAATAGTCAGTGCTGTCCATTGGCTGACAGCTGCACAATTCTTAGGAGACTGTCAGTCTTTTCCTTCCTTCTGGCCTTGAAATGACAAAGCTAGAGCAAGAATCTAGAAGCTACACCCTGCACTTACAGAGGGTGAGAGACAGATACCACAGTTGCTAGAACAGAAGAGTAGATCTGTCTCTCATGCTCTACTGCACCACTTGGTCCAGAGCTGCCTTGGTGGACTGGATAGTGAGAATGCAGACTAGCATTCTTGTCTGTTCTCACTGCTGTCTGCTTTCTGTTAGAGTTCCCACTTTCACTTTCCTCTAGTGTTCCTCTAACACCATGGTTCCCAATCTGTGGTCCACGATACCTTGAGAAATAGTTCACAAGGTATCAGGGCGAAAAAAATCACTTTTGATCACTTCTAGTGTCTTGCCAAGCAAGAACTCTCCCACAGACCACCAGGGAAAGCAGAGAACATCACCACCTGCAGACACAGCCACTGAAGTGTCAGCTGTGACTGTGGGGGGTCCATTCTCCATCCTCTTTGACAGTCCATGGGTGAGTGCTCAAGAGACAGGCTACTAGAGAGGGCGGAGATCAGACTGCCCACAGCCACATGCGATCCATGATTATTCCAATTTTTGCCTCACTGGTCCACAAGCTCCTAAAGGTTGGGAACCACTGCTCTAACAGCTGCGAGTCTAGGCTCTCACTGTTTGCTTCCTTTTCCAAAGGCAGAAAAAGCTTCCATTTGCAAAGTGTTTGCAAACAAGGGAAGGTTAGTCTTGAGACCAATGGAGGAGGAGTAAAGTTTGCTGCTATCCATGGTTCTGGGTATTCATGATAGCAGTAGGAACGTATCCACCATGGATAGTTGGGAACACCTGTACTGCCAAGATTCCTTCAGGAACTGTATTTGTGTAATGCTTCAGATGAATTTCTGTTGTTGCCATTGTAGCAAGTCAGCATGTAAGTGAATTGTTATTATTAGTATTACAATATTAGTAGCATTATTAGCCTCATACTGCAGCTGAGGAGCTGATGCTGAGAGGAAGCGGTTTGTCTAAGACCACTTCAGTAAATTCATGACAGGGGCAGGATGCAAACCAGATTCAAAACAGTGTGCAATCCTAACCAACTTTCCAGAAGCGAGTTAAGGTAAGGGAACAAACATTGCCTTACCTTGAGGAGGCCTCTGTGACTGCCCTCCAACTGCAAGATGCAGCACATGCTCCACAGGCACAGCTATACCAGTGCTGGAAAGTTGTTAGGATTGCTAAGTCTCTTAGCAATTATGCTATAGTAGATGGCTAGTCACCCACAGTGGGTGACCAAACTCCACTGGCCTGGTTTGTTATTCTGCTTACCAAACCAAGATAGTTTACAAAAACCTCAGAATACAGCTCAACGTATTCCATATCCAATAGGATGTGCTATGCTGTGTGCATAACCCGTAGAGATAGATGAAGTACAGCGAAATGCTGGCACCAGCAGAGATCCAGGACAGTCCCATGAAGAAATCACACAGACGAGGCAGAATTCCACCACCAAGCTATATTTACAGTGTACAGACAGCCAGGCTCTCTGGCTATTTACAGCAAAACTGCACAGATCTTTGACACTCCAACACACTCTCTCTCAGACTCCTCACCACGACTACAACAACCCACTAGGTAGGCTGTGCCTGCTTCCTTTAAGTACTTTTGTTGACCAATCAGGGTGAGGATGACCTCATCCTCATGAGGTCCATTGCATCAGCCTCCCAGGATGCACCTGTCACCTCTCTCATCCACTTACATTGAGGCTGTGGAGTCATCATGACTCAGCACATTTAGGCTTATTGGATTGGTCAAACTGGAGTCACATGATGTACAGAGAGTTACATCTAGGTCCTTACATTTTACATGGGCTTACAAACATGGGTCAGAACATTTAGGCCTTGCCACATTCAGACAGCAAATTTCTGCTACTTTGGGTCAAAATATTCTGACAAGATCCTGCTGCATTCTATTTTTTTAAATTTATTCTTCACATTTTTATACCACTCTTCCTCCAAAGAGCTCAGGGTGGTGTACACAGCTGCTCCTCTCCTTTTGTCCTCACAACAACCCTGTGAGGTAGGTGAGGCTGAGAGAAAGTGACTGGCCCAAGGTCACCCAGGAAGCTTTATGGCTGAGGGGGGATTTGAACCTGGATCTTCCAGGTCTAAGTCCACCTCTCAAACCACTACAATCCCTCCCTTCCTCCCCCCCCCCCCGGCTGTCCTGCTACTGAAAGTAACTAGGTGGAAAAAAAGAGTTCTTCCCTAACCTGAAGAACTACTCAAGGGTTGTACCACTTGCCACATATTTTAAATAAGTATTACAAGTTTGTAGGTTATAGGTTTGTATTGTAACAACACAATAGAATGTATTGTATTGTTTGTAAAAAATGTTAGTTTTGTATTCCAAGCAAAAAAAATTACAAACTTTAGGGACCCCACTGTATATAGTTCATTGTGGATGCAATCCTAACCAACTTTCCAGCACTGACATAAGGGCAATGCAGCTCTGAGGTAAGGGAACAAACATTGCCTTAGCTTGAGGAGGCCTCCATGAGTGCCCCCAACTGCAGAATGCAGCACATGCCCCACTGGCACAGCTATGCCAGTGCTGGAAAGTTAGTTAGGATTGCGCCCTGTGTTTCTGATCAACACTGTCCTCCAGCATTACCAATTTGTGACTGGGTCTGGGGTAGCAGTTCACAGAGTTCTAGTGAAACACGAAGTAGACAATTTGTTCTCAAACTTTGCTACTCTCTACTTTAAAAAATGATGTGCAGGTAACAGAGAGCTTGCCAGTGCCAAACTTTGCAGAATCCTAATAACAAGAAAAACTATCACAGCAATAATGTACAGTGGGAATCTTCACTAAAACATTCGTATTTTACAATGAGAAATCACAAGATTTACATGCCATTATATTACTTTGTTAAGAATTTTGAACTGAGTGGAAGAAAGTGTCAGGAGAAATCATCAGAAAACTAGAAGTCCAAAAAGTTTGGTGGAAAAAACTGTTTGCTATGGAAAGGTCAGCAGCTATTTATACACTGCTGCCACCAAAGCTACTGAGTCCTGTAGGGCTTGGGCGGGCTACTAAGACTAGTGTATGATCATTTACAGCTGCTCCTGTAACAACTGCTCCATTGTGCAATAGTGGTTGAAATAATAAACTTGAAAGAGAATTACAAGATTAGAGCAGCTGCAGAATTCAAGGATGTCTTGTTCAAGTATTTCAATTATGTCTGTGTGCCCACAAATGTACACCTACTCATTACAACTACATTGCATTTAGACTTTTCTCTTCAACAATTTTTGCCTTGATAGGTGGAAAAAAGACTTAATTGGTTGTGAACAGGTACATCAAAAATCTAAATGAGTCCATAGACTGTTCCCCCAATTAATTTTGACAAGGAATGCTTCTAAAGGAAAGACACATTGAAAAATCATATTATCTCTTATTAATTGCTCCCAGTCAACCGTATTTGGATGTACCACAATGTTCTAAGGAGGTTCAAAATCACTAACCAATAGTGCATGCATCTAAATTGCCAATCAAATGTACAAAAACACTGCAACACACAGAGTGGAAATCTCTGACAGGCAGCCAAATCCTAAACTGCGCTTGCGCAGCCAGGCCACATGGCCTGCACTGCATCCAATGCAGCTCAGGAGGTGGTTGGAGGTCTCCTTGGGATAAGGGGATATATTTCCCCTTACCCTAAATAAAGCCCCAGCCACCTCTATGAGATTTCTTAGATCTATGCCAGCTATGTAGCTGGTGCAAATCCAGTAAGCCCCATGTAGGGCTGCCCGACTGGAGAAGGGAGTTAGGAATGGCATGTGCGGCCACCACTCCTACGCCCTCCCAGGCCCGATCCCCCCCGTTCTGTCCTTCCCTCACCCAGGAACACCCCCAACTCCTAAATGCCTTCCCATGACCCTCTTCCAGCCCCCATGCTGCCCAGCACAATCTTGCCTGTGCCTGCTTACACAAGGATGGGATATGGCTCTGGCAGGCCTTTGCGCCAGCCCTGATAGCTCTCAAGGAGCCACACTCTATGGCACTCTGAGACGGTGTGGGGATGGCTGCACTAGCTGAACGCAGTGTTAGGATTGTGCTGCTTATCTTTTATTATCAGCTGACTTTGCAATAGCCATGTATCTGTGCACGGCTGGATGTGCCTGTTCAGTAGTGGATGAAGCATCATAATGGCTAAAGACAGTGTTGCAAAATTGATGGAAAATAATAACTTGCCTTTAAAAGACCCCCCCCCCCCGCCAAAGTGCAAAGAAATAGGAAACAAGCTCTGTGTGTGTGTGTGTGTGTTTTGATTACAACTTCTGGAGGATGCTCAAGATGCAGACGTAATTTTAGTTGTCATAAGAGTGAATGATTGCAGCAGCAGAGTTACAGCTTAAGCAAGCAGAGTGAACGTTTCCCTTCTGCAGTGCTGCAGCTATGCAACCCATAACATCGGCTGTGCCAATGTACTTTATTTGGCCTGCAGCAACACCATGCTACGCCAGTGCTAGATGAATGGCAGTGCTCTGTCAGTGCATGTCCGCTGGCAAGCATACCGCAGTGTCAGCAACTCTTCTCAGTTCAAGCTTTCATAAAGCACAAACACTGCGCCATCACACTGTTTAACCAGCCTCTTTTAAAGTATGGCTAAAAAAAGACAAGAGGAAAAAAGTCGCCCCCACCAAAACTCATTTTTATAGAACATGTGTTACAAATTGTGGTAAAAAAAATCCCTGATTTTCCCCCTAATTTTTTTTGTCAATTTGGTATCTTTCTTTTACCCCGAGGTTTCTATGATGCCTCAGCTTTCTGAAGGAGCTGCTGCCACAACATATTAATTATTAATTATTATTATTATTATTATTATTATTATTATTATTATTATTATTATTATTATTATTATTATTATTATTAACAGTATTTATATACCGCTTTTCAACTAAAAGTTCACAAAGCGGTTTACAGAGAAAAATCAAATAACTAAATGGCTCCCTGTCCCAAAAGGGCTCACAATCTAAAAAGATGCAAAAGAATACCAGCAGACAGCCACCAGAACAGACACTGCTGGTGGTGTTAATTGTTAAACATCTTCTTCCTCCCCAAGTGACCAGTGAACAAAACACTTGGCTTTGAGCCTGCTCACTGTATCATGAAGCATACCTGATTTCCAGAAGCAGGACTTTCAGGAGTCCCGGTAATACCTTGCCCCTCATACCTAATGCCTCGTACCCAGTTAATGTAGAGGGGCACACACAATCCTTTTGTGCATTTATCTGGGTCTGATGCTGGAGTATTTGATGTTTCATGGGTGCTCATCAAGCCCATTCTGCTAAAGGGTTGGGACAAAGACCAAAAACCTAGAACCGCATGCATCAGCAGGTAGGAAAACTACCCTGAGAAGACACATTAAGCTTTGCTTTATTTGCCGCTTGTATTTCAGCATCCTTGCCAACCTTTGCTGTACCCCTCTCCTTTGTTGGTTTATCAGTGTCTTGTTTTCATCCTTGTGTTTTTCTCTCCATTGTTTTGATATATAACAGCCTTTTAAGAAACTTTGGGCACAATCCAAAAGGCCCCTGCACTGCATCCAAGGCAGGATTGGGGCTGCAAGCGGCTCAGTCTGGGGCAAGGGGAATCGCTTCCCCTTATCCCGGGTAAAGCCATAGCACCCCAATGGGACTACTCTGATCTGCGCCACCTCAAGCGGTCGTGCAAATCCGAGCAGCCCGGGACTGCCCCAGCCTGCCCGGGAAAGGGGTTAGGATCTGGCGTAACTGCCGGATCCTGGCCCTGCCTCCCGCCCGCCTCCAGGAACACCCACCTCCTGCCCTCCCCCCAACACCTCCTCCCCACCCTTCCCACACACCCCCAGACCCCTGCATCGGCTGAACTCAGCTGACACAACCTACCTGACTCCCAGGGCCCACGTCGGCATGGGGAGGCTGGTGCATGTCCGTGTGCTGGCCTAACCCCACTTAGGTCATCGTGAAAGTGCTTTACAGCACTTTCGCGACAGCCTTGGGCCTGCGCAAGGGACATGCGCCAGCCCAAGGCCCGATTTGGATCAGGCCCTTCTTGTAAGTTTACTGTTTTACCTCCTTGGTCCAGTTCACTATGGAGGGACTGGGTTGCCACTCCCACCAATCACTTATTAACTTCGACAGCTTGATTTTAAGGGACTCACTGGATTTTGAGGCTCCCTGTTAATCTGAGAGGAAGGTTTTCCCAAGGTGGCATTCTATCTGAGCTCTGTAGATTTCGGTGGTGGCAGTGAAAACTACCTACTCCCAAACCAATCCCAACTGGATTCAGTTAAAAGGGTGAAGAGGGGAGTAGGGAGGTGAGTTCCAACTGCTAATCACTAGGTCTTGCACCCATCTTGCTCTTCATTTACTTTTACATAAGGTATCTTATAATATGTTAAGGAGAGTAATATCCTGATACAAATTTAACATGCGCCCATCTAGGTTCTATGATCATGTACCAAAGCGAGTTCAGCAACTTCCAAATTAGGCTTGCTGGACTTGCATTAGTTCATAACTGTAATGACAGTTGAACTGTACATGAGACCCAGATCACCACTCACTAGGTGACTATAAAAAATAGTCTTGCAATGGAAAAACAGAACTGTGTCAGCTGTGATTGTGATTATACAATCAGCTTATAATCTCCTACTCCTATTTTACCTATGCTATTTCTGGATAGCATGCTTTGGCTTCTATCTCTGTTCCTTTTGAAAAAGAATCCAGAATATATCTGACCACAAGACCACTCTTTGATTGCAAGAACAACCTTGGTTCTTATGCTGTTGTCTCAATGAACCAGACACGCTCCCAGCTGCTTTCATGTGTTGTCTTGTCACAATAACTGTGAAAGTCTCTTTCCACCAGTATGTGAGTGGGAGCAAAGCATCTCAGAGATATATACACTCCTAGAAAACTGATGGGACAAAGTTCCTAGCTATGCATACGTTTGCCTACCACATTTACGTTTAATAACCCATTTTTGCCCAGCTCACAGGTGTACAAATTTGATCCCTGATGCGTATATGCAACATTGGGAAAAATGGTTTAAGAAGAAAGCCAGGCAAATAAAAATGGTTTTAAGATCTCAAAATTATGCTTACTTCTCTATTAAATCCAGTGTGACTCCTGGTACCAGTCTCACACTCTTCTGCATGCAAAACCTGCAGAGAAAAGAAGAGATTAAATGTAAATTACACTAATTAAATCTCTAATGACAGATTATCCAAAGGTTCTATGGCAGAAGCGAGTTTCTCATTATTAGCATTATATGTGAGGGTTGACAAAAGTTTGCTACTGCATAGCAGGAGGTAGTATTTGCCACATTCATGTTTATGCAGAGATTTTAAACATCACAGTGTGAAGCTAGTGTATTGTGACTGTGATATTGACAAGTTTACCCCAGAGATGGTGGGAGGAAAGAAACAATGAGAAAAGTTCAGTCCAGCACCACAACTTCTAGGGAACAAGAGCAAAGCACTGAATAAAGCTGAGCAGATGGAATAACGATCAACGCTAGTTAGAGATTCCCCAGAGAAAAAGACACTGGAGGAAGTGGCAAAGGGAAAATCAAGACAACAGTGCCTAGATAAGAGTTCCATTTAAAAATATATACAGTATTCTATAGAACAGGGGTCTCCAAACTTTTTGGCCAGAGGGCCACATCCAATATCTGGCATGGTGTTGAGGGCTGGAAAAAAAATTTAAATATAAAATGCATATAAATAAATCAGAGATGGAACTTAGATGAGTGAATAAATGAATGAATGGGCTCATTCATTCAACCTCTCTGGCCCTTCAGACCAGACGCAACCCTCCAGATGCAACCAGAGCACAGTTCCAGTCATGTTTGGCCAAGTGGGCCAGAGACTTTCAGGGGACAAGAGGGTGGCCACAAGCCAGATAGAAGCTCGCCGTGGGCTGCATCTGGCCCCAGGGCCAGGGTTTGGAGACCCCTGCTATAGAACAACAGAGTTTGTTGGGAAGGAACCAGCATACCATTAATTTCAATTCCTCCATCTCACCCCTACACTTTAACCTACTCCATCTGGACCACAGTGTACCACTAACAATGAACAGCTGCACCACAGAAACTGTATCTCCAAGTCATTCCAAATAACTTAAGAAACATGTAAGGTTATGTTGTATCCAAAGGCCAGTCTGGCTGTACGTCATCTCTTCTCTCTGCTTCAATTCATGATCATGAGCACCAAAGCTCTCTGCTCATTCTCTCATGCAGTTTCCTGCTCTCTGATTCTCTCCTCTGGTCTTCTTCTTTTCCTGCAACTGCTCTGGAGCACTTATTCCAGTCAGTGCTTCCACTCCTAGTGAAAGAGAGGTGAGGACTCAAGTCTGTATGGAATCAACACACTTTAGTCTAGAAGCCCTTCCACTAACCCCTGATATAAAACATGGGGACTCTCTTGGCTTTCTTAGCAATGACAGAGATGCACTTTGAACCTGTTCAGGATCACTTTCATCAATTCACACGTTCCATGGGGAAAGACTTGACAAGTGAAAACAGATACAGAAGACAGAGCCTTAGCATAAATTAAGTCCATCCTCCAACTTTCCTTTCCTACTTTAACCCTCTTGTTGGCATCCTTCAGTCTCAGAAGACTATGATATCGCGCTCTGAATGGTGGTTCTGGAACAGAGTGTCCTCTCCAGTGCACGAAGCCTGGGTAAAGTAGATATGGAGGATAGACTGTTACCCATGCAGCAAATCCCCCCTCTCCACGTCGCTGAAATGGTCCAATGGAAAGGCAGAGGCCAATACGGTTGGTTCCAGCGGCGTCGCAGGAGTTGCCAGAACGTGACTGTGTTTAGCCATGAACTGCCTCAGGGACTCTGGCTCCAGATTTTGCCTCGAGGTTGACTCCTGAAGCCTCTTCCATAACTGGATGTAGCCACAAGGCAGTGGAGGTTTGGGATCAGAGCTTTCCTTCTCTCAGATGAGCTGCCTTCCCAGGCTAACTAGTCCCAACTACTCAGTGGCTGTTTAGTCGTCTCTTACGACAAATACAGCCAAACTGAGGGCCTATTCTTATCCCCAGCCCCCAGGGGACAACCCTAACTTTAACCCTAACCAGCTTCCAATCCCCCACTACCTTTGCAGCCTCCTGCCCTTCCATGATCCCTGATTCCCTTTTTTCTAGGATCAGAAAAACTCTGCTTGACCCTGCCCTCTTACCTGCCCAGTTTTCTGTGACATCAGAGTTCAGACAATTGCTACAAAAGATTTTACCACCTTCACTAAATATTTAATTTATGATACTATAAATATTGATGTACCTCCACACCCTAAATACAACTATCATAGACCTATTTAAATGTTTATTTAATGTCAGTGGTGCATTAAGAGCTTTACAGAAAATAAGAGTGATTCCATTCCTGATCAGGGGACATAAAAAAAATCTATGCATTACAGTCAGCTCTTCCCATCAGTGGAATGTGTTCCTGCAAAATACAGAAGCGAGCATCTATTCTGCATCAGTGATTTACAGAGCCTAACATCTCTACATAATTTCCCCATTAACTCCATACCTTCACCCCTTCCTTCTCATCAGGCCAACCTTGAAAGTATTTCTAGAAATAGAACTACTACTTGAGTACATGATAGCCTTGGGTAAGTAAGGCTTCTGGGACCAGAATTAAGGCCCACTTAACTCAATGGGGCCTACTTCTGAGGACAATGCCTAGGATTGTTAGTGCATTTGATATTGTGCATATATATCAGTCTTAATCCACATAACTTTTCAGTACTTTTTGCTATTCTTAATTCTTGAGAATAGCAAAATTCATGTTTTTTAAAACCAGATGGTTAGGAAAGAGAGATAAAAAAGAAAAAGCAGGCAGACAACTGAGTAGTAAAAATACTGGAAAAAATAATGGCTGACTGCTAGAACGAGCCATAGCCATATATGTTTATATCTTTCCCAAACTGATTTCTAATTCCACAGTAGCAGCAACCATCTATCCATGTACTATTTTGGAAGGCCATGACTGAAATGTCTACTTTCAAATTATAATTGTACAGTGATATTTAATGAGCAGAAAAATGTAGGGCAGACTTTGTATCTAAGTACTACATTTCTTTGGCCAGCATAATGTAGAATGCCTTGAGATTTCAAAATCTAAGTGACTAGGATGGTTCATATGCCACCACAGGCATCAGCAAACCGTAAAGTCTTGCTATTTGATGGTCCCTTACTTGGCTGCAACCTGGTACTTCTCTGTCGGTCTCCCAAGTCACTTGACCTGAACTCGCCCTGAGTATCTAATGAAATGTGACAAGATGCCATCAAAGAGGAAGAAAGGATGCTGGTCACCCAAAGGTGCAGTGCAAATTCCTCCCTCCCTCCCTCCCTCCCTCCAAAACTATCAGGAGCCCAGCAATCAAGGTACAGCCATTTGCGTCAATAAAGAATCCTTCTCAGTCCTAAGAGCTCCTATACCTCCTTTTTCAAAAGAAACATCCTGACATATGCTTTATGAGCCAAAGGCTTTTGATTAGGGATTGCTTGCTTAGCTGTGGCATGCCTCCCACATACTAAATGGAGCTGGGGGATGTCACAGTGTCAAGTGCTTCAGTCAGTTTCTTTTTGAAACAAAGGAAAATAAAGGGTACGTTTGGGGTCAGCTATAATGTGCTTTCCATGAACTCCACACATTACAAAGCTGTCATTTTGCTCTCCCCACCAGGGCATTCAACAAAAACACATGAGCAGGATGTAAATAAAGCTGAGACTTCAGGAATTTCACATCTGCTTTTGGTTCTCAGAGGAAACAGAATAATGAATAAAATTAGACTGCTTTTGACTAGTAAGGAAAACACCCTTTCTAGGGCAACACTGGTCATAAACTGACTTGGTATTCAGCGTAATGGCACCAGCTCAGCAAGCACTCCCAAGCTTTCATGTTCACAAGGCTGTAACTGGCACAGGTGTACTCTAATGGATCAGAAAAGATCAGTGATGGAAATGCTTCTAGTTCTCTCTTGTAATGAGTCCCTGCTGTCTCCAAGCTAATTCTGTGCAAGGGAAACGGGTTAATGCCTACAATTTTGCTAGGAACCCTCTGCATTTTCTCTCATAAATAACAAACAAGCTTACTTATACAGTACTGGGTTTTTTTCTACACCCACAGATACTGCTAAAGGATCAAACTGTGGAATACAAAATTGTATTGTCAGATGATCAAGGCAAGAAGGAATGACAAGGGTCAAGTAACTCCAAATATCCCAGGAAGTGCAAGTGGCTGAAATGGTCACAGTACTCAAACAGATACACAGTGAAAACTGATCTTGAAAATGTTTGTGTACAGGAGATATGACCTATACAATACACCAATTGAACTCAATTGAATTTACTTCTGAGTAGAGGTACCTAGAGCTGCACTGTAAGAGGATGACAGTGACTACCTTCTGAGAGGAGGATGGAGCTTCTGGGAAGATCCAAGTTGTGAAATCAATTAGTGAGAGAACTGAACAAGTGAAAAATGCTTGGTAAGTGACAACAGCATAGCTGGTTCCAATAGAAGTGAATAGGATCATTCTTTGATGCAGTTCTAAAAAGAAGTCACACAGAGACCCAAAATTGTTTGCTAGGGGAGAATTTTATCCAATGAAATCTGGTGGCTTGGATTTCTCTGAAAAAACTCTTCCAAGTTGAGGAATCCAGGAGTTCAAGGTATTCCTTGAGAAAACCTAATTATAATTTGCACTTGACAGTAATGAAGTGTTGTCGCAATACAGATGAAGAAGGTAATCAGTATGGCATGGTGGATAGTATGTTAAATTTCAGTGTGGGATCTCCAGGTTCAATTCCTCACTTAGTCACAAAGCTCACTATCTGGCTTAGGGCAAGACACAATATGTTAGACGAGTGGTTCCCCAACTGGTGGGTCATGACCCAACAGCCTGGAAAGCACTTGTTACTGGCCTCTTAAGGGGCAGGGAGTAGGGGAAGGCAGTGACATGATCCCCAGGATTGTGCTGCTTCTGCGGACGGGGAGGGTTTCAACTTACCTCCCCCTGTGCCAGCCTCCAGGGGGTGCGGGGAGCCCTGAAGATGCCTCTGCAGGGCTTCTGAAGCTTTAGAAATGTTAAAAACAACAATCGGAAACCACTTCCAGTTTTCAATCATGAAATTGGAAGTGGTTTCCAATAGGCATTTTTAACATTTGTAAGGCTTGGGGATCCTTGCAGAGGCATCTGCGAGGCTCCCTGCACCCTCAGACACCAGCACAGGGGGAGGTAAGTTGAAACCCCCCCCCATTCCCAGTGCAATCCTGGGGATTGTGACACTTCCTTCTACTGCCTCCACAAACATTTAGTGCTTCCCAAACTTTCAAGGAGAAGTTTGGGAACCACTTTGTTATGCTAACAGTCCAAGCCTAACAGGCCAACCCAGAGCACGCAGCTGCACTGGGACAGCTTCTGCTGAATAGGTCAGCTGGGGACCAGGCAATGACAGAGAGGTACAAAAAAGGCTTTTACAGTACTTACCTACTCTGTCACTGACTTGTCCCCAATAGGTCTACTTGGATCTACACCAGCACTCTGGTTGGCATAAGTGGGTCCAAGCGGCCATGTTGAGCCTGGGCCGATGGTACAGGATATCAATGTCGCCACCGCCAATATCCACTCCCAGACTGCCTTCAACACAACCCCAGTCAGTCCTCAACACTACCCCAATCTTGCTCCTTTGCTGACTTACCTGCTCTAATGGGGGCTCTGGTGGTTGATGGTACATGCCAGTGGTTGCCAGTCAACTGTGCTGGCAGCCCTGGCCTGTACACAATTGCAGCGGCTGCTGCACAAGTGGCCCAAGCCTTGTATTTTGTCAAAAGAGGGTTCGCCAGTGACTGCACGCTGGTCCAAGGCAGAAGTGCCTGGTAGGTTGCCCAAGGGATGAGGCTAGCCAGGGGGGCTCCCTGGGCAGAACCCTCCCTTTTAGAACATCAGGGAACCTTAGGGGTCTCAATCAAAATCACACTCAGTAGCACCTGCAAAACGAGGAGACATGACAATCCCCTGTATTTCCCGTACCAGGCAGACTCTGTAAACTGAAAAAGGTTTATTTAAAAGTCCTCTGTATCTGGAGAGGAGGGAAACAATTCCCTGGGGGGACCCTTCTCCAGGGGACGGGCCTGTATCCGAACGCACTCAGTATATTCCTTGGCAGGAAGGGGGTCGGAGACTTCTTGTAGTGGGGGATTCGAGGGAATTTGCGACGGATGTGAGGACCGCATGGCAACTTGCCTGCCTGGTGTGAAGCTTGCGGACATCACTTCTCATCTAGACAGGCTGGTAGATAGTGCTGGGGAGGAGGTAGCGGCTGTGGTGCATGTCGGCACTAACAACGTGGGCAAGTGTAGCCGAGAGGTCCTGGAGGCCAAATTTAGGCCATCAGGTAGGAAGCCGAAAGCCAGGACCTCAAAGGTAGCGTTCTCTGAAGTGCTACCTGTTCCATGCGCAGGGCCAGCTAGGCAGGTGGAGATCAGCGGTCTCAATGCGTGGATGAGATGATGGTAGGGAGGAGGGGTTTAGATTCATTAGGCACTGGGAAAAATTTTGAGACAAGCGGGGCCTGTACAAGAGGGACGGGCTTCATTTGAACCAGAATGGAACCAGACTGCTGGCGCTTAACATTAGAAAGGTGGCAGAGCAGCTTTTAAACTGATCCCTGGGGGAACTGATCCTCATCCCTATTGAACAAGGATGGGGAGGTTAGAGAACAACAAGGTAAAGGCAGAGTAGGAGAAGAAATTGGGAATGGTAGCATGATGGGATGTGATAGACGGTTTGGCACAATGAGAGCATTCAGGGACAAAGGAGCTAATAAGCAGCCCATCCTGGGACATTCCATGTACAAATGCTTTTATGCGAAAGCCCGAAGTCTCCAAGCAAAGATGGGAGAACTGCAATGCCTGGTGACAAGGGAAAACATTGACATAGTGGGCATAACGGAAACCTGGTGGAATGTGGAGAATCAGTGGGATACCGCAATCCCAGGCTATAAACTCTACAGGAGGGACAGGGAGGGGTGTGTTGGAGGTGGGGTGGCCATTTATGTTAAGGAAGGGATAGAATCCAGCAAAGTAGAGATTGAAGGTGGGTCCGACTCCATAGAATCTCTATGGGTTAAATTACCAGGCCTGAGGAGTGATGTAATACTGGGGGCATACTATCGTCCTCCAGACCAGAAACCAGACCTTGAAATGAGGAAACAGATCAGGGAGATGACAAGGAGGGACAGGGTTGTAATCATGGGGGACTTCAATTATCCTCATATTGACTGGGTCAATTTGTGTTCTGGTCACGAAAAGGAGACCGGATTCCTTGACACGCTAAATGACTGTGCCTTAGAGCAGCTAGTCATGGAGCCCACCAGAGGACAGGTGACTCTGGATTTAATATTGTGCGGTACTCAGGACCTGGTTAGAGATGTCAATGTTATGGAGCCGTGGGGAACAGTGATCATGCTGCGATCCGTTTCAACATGCACGCTGGGGGAAGAATACTGGGCAAATCTCTCACAAAAACCCTTGACTTCCAACGAGTGGACTTCCCTCAAATGAGGAGGCTGAAAGGGAAGTAAAAAGAGTCCAATCTCTCCAGAGTGCATGGAGGCTGCTTAAAACAACAGTAATAGAGGCCCAGCAGAAGTGTATACTGCAAATGAAGAAGGGCTTGACTAAGTCCAGGAGGGTGCCCGCATGGCTAGCCAGCCAAGTTAGAGAGGCCGTAAAGGGCAAGGAAGCTTCCTTCTGTAAATGGAAGTCTTGCCCTAATGAGGAGAATAAAAAGGAACATAAACTGTGGCAAAAGAAATGTAAGAAGGTGATACGGGAGGCCAAGAGGAACACAAGGCCAGCAGCAATAAGGGGAATAATAAAAGCTTCTTCAAATATGTTAGAAGCAGGAAACCCGCAAGATAAGTGGTTGGCCCTCTGGATGGTGAGGGAGGGAAAGGGGAAATAAAAGGAGACTTATAGATGGCAGAGAAATTGAATGAGTTCTTTGCATCTGTCCTCACGGCAGAAGACCTCTGGCAGATACCGCTGTCCGAACGGCCCCTCCTGACCAAGGAATTAAGTCAGATAGAGGTTAAAGGAGAAGATGTTTCAGATCTCGCTGATAAATTAAAGATCAATAAGTCACCGGGCCCTGATGGCATCCACCCTAGAGTTACTAAGGAATTGAAGAATGAAGTTGCTGATCTCTTGACTAAAATATGCAACTTGTCCCTCAAAATGGCCACAGTGCCAGAGGATTGGAGGATAGCAAATGTCACGCTCATCTTTAAAAAGGGAAAGAGGGGGGACCCGGGAAACTATAGGCCAGTCAGCCTAACATCTATACCGGGTAAGATGGTGGAATGCCTCATCAAAGATAGAATCTCAAAACACATAGATGAACAATGAGGGAGAATCAGCATGGCTTCTGTAAGGGTAAGTCTTGCTTCACAAACCTTTTAGAATTCTTTGAAAAGGTCAACAGGCATGTGGATGCGGGAGAACCTGTGGATATTATATATCTAGACTTTCAGAAGGCGTTTGACACTGTCTCTCACCAAAGGCTACTGAAAAAACTCCACAGTCAGGGAATTAGAGGGCAGGTCCTCTCCTGGATTGAGACCTGGTTGAAGACCAGGAAACAGAGAGTGGGTGTCAATGGGCAACTTTCACAATGGAGAGAAGTGAAAAGCGGTGTGCCCCAAGAATTTGTCCTGGAACCGGTGCTCTTCAACCTCTTCATAAATGACCTGGAGACAGGGGTGAGCAGTGAGGTGGCTAAGTTTGCTGACGACACCAAACTTCTCCAAGTGGTGAAGATAAGAAGCGATTGTAAGGAGCTCCAGAAGGATCTCTCCAGACTGGCAGAATGGGCAACAAAATGGCAGATGCGCTTCAATGTCAGTAAGTGTAAAGTCATGCACATTGGTACAAAAAATCAAATCTTCACATATAGGCTAATGGGTTCTGAGCTGTCTGTGACCTATCAGAAGAGAGATCTTGGGGTGATAGTGGACAGGTCGATGAAAGTGTCGACCCAATGTGCGGCGGCAGTAAAGAAGGCCAATTCTATGCTTGGGATCATTAGAAAAGGTATGGAGAACAAAACGGCTAATATTATAATGCCGTTGTACAAATCGATGGTAAGGTCACACCTGGAGTATTGTGTCCAGTTCTGGTCGCCACATCTCAAAAAAGGATATAGTGGAAATGGAAAAGGTGCAAAAGAGGGCAACTAAGATGATTACTGGGCTGGGGCACCTTCCTTATGAGGAAACGCTGCAGCGTTAGGGCCTCTTCAGCCTAGAAAAGAGATGCTTGAGGGGGGACATGATTGAAACATACAAAATTAAGCAGGGGAAGGATAAAGTGGATAGAGAGATGCTCTTTACACTCTCACATAACACTAGAACATCTACTAAAATTGAGTGTTGGGAGAGTTAGGACAGACAAAAGAAAATATTTCTTTACTTGGTGTGTGGTTGGTCTGTAGAACTCCTTGCCACAGTTTGTGGTGACGGCATCTAACCTGGATGCCTTTAAAAGGGGGTTGGACAAGTTTCTGGAGGAAAAATCCATTACGGGTTACAAGCCATGATGTGTATGTGCAACTTCCTGATTTTAGAAATGGGCTATGTCCGATGCAAGGGAGGGCACCAGGATGCAGGTCTCTTGTTATCAGGTGTGCTCCCTGGGGCATTTGGTGGGGCATTTGGTGGGGCCGCTGTGAGATACAGGAAGCTGGACTAGATGGGCCTATGGCCTGATAGAGTGGGGCTGTTCTGATGTTCTGATGTTCTTAAGAAAATAAAAAGGAGATAAAATCAAATGAACAAGAAAAAAGGAGTAAGGAGAATTGAATTGGGCAGAAAAGGAGTCGATTTAACCTGCAATAATACTAAACACCAGCAAATGGCACGGAAGCACTGTGGAATCTCATGCATGAATTGCAACTCAGGTCATTACTTATAATGTGATAGCACGGCATAAAGAAGACAAACCACCAAACAACATAAAATGCTAACAATCTGACTAATGATTGTTCCTTATCTGATCTAACTGGGGTGATGGAACCACCAACTTTTTACACTCTCATTCAGCGAGGAGCCCCTTCTTCCTGGGAGCTCACTGAGTGAAGTTCTCTGGTCACTGGAACAAGAAGCATCCATTTCCTTCCACTTGGGAGTTTTATCATTTTGGCCAGGGGTCTCCAAACATTTTGGCCAAAGGGCATCATCAAATATTTGGCACGGTGTTGAGGGCCGAAAAAAAAGTTTAAATATAAAGCTTACATAAATAAATTAGAGATAGAACTTAAATGAGTGAATAAATGAATGAATGGGCTCATTCCTTCAAACTCTCTGGCCCTTAGAACACCCTCCAGATGCAACCAGAGCACAGTTACACTCATGTTCGGCCAAATGGGCCAGAGGCTTTCAGGGGACAAGAGGCTGGCCGTGGGCCGGAATGAGGCTGGCCGCGGGCCACATCTGGCCCCCAGGCTGGGGTTTGGAGACCCATGATTTTGGCTATAATGACATCATCTGTCCCTCTGACTGGATGACTGCCAGCTGCCTGACCACTCCAACCTATCCCCTAGATTCAGCTGAACTAGTTGTGCTGCTGCAAGCTGCTCTGAATCAAATTCACATTTCCTGCCCTCCTCCTGTCTAGCAGCTTTTCTGTAAGCTTTAACAGAAACACTGCAAAGGGAGGGGTGACAATGCCCAAACCCATGAGGATCACATAGAATTACACAGAGTAAACAGGCAAAACCCCACAGAGAGGAATGAAACACACATAAAATATAGTGGTTTTATGATCCTTGCACTAATGGAACATGAGTTCCATCAGCACAAGGCCCAGATAAGATTGAGCCGTAACTCACCTCACAGGATTGTTATGATTTTTTATTTTTTTTTAAAGCCATATGAAGGGCAAATCATTTTCTCCAAAAATAAGGCAATCTACATCTGGCCTAAATTCACTCACATCTTGGATTGCAAAAAACCCAACTACCATAGCTGGTGCTCTTTTCCTCCACAACGTTTCTGTGACCTTCTGAGAGTATACAGCTAGCCATATGGAATCTTTACTGTTAAAACACCATGGCTAATGACATAAATGATAAATGAACCATACAACCATGTAATCTTCATTCGTTCATGCTAAATTTACAAGAAATTTGGGACACTGTAAAATCCTGAGGTTTCCATATACTGTGATGTTAATCAAATTAGATAATCTCCCTTGAAATTCTAAAAGGGTCACCTAAGCAAATTGAAAACCCAAAAACTTGATCAAAAAACCAATCCTGAAGATCAGAAAACTTGACTGCATTATACAGTATACAGTAAATCCACAAAAGCGACAAAACAACCTACTATGTCACCAAATTAGGCGAGGCAAAATGTAATTGCAACATGAGCTTCCTTCCCCTTTTTATCAGAAGTGACAACTTATGCAGAGTTGACCCTCTTTAAAAAAACAGGGCTCCAGAATCATGCTGAGAGAAGCACTGCTTCAGAGTTAAATAGCCCACTCAAGTGCATTTTATACTGCTAAACCATGCAAAATGTCCTCACATGTATCACTTCCAAAACCAGTCATTAAAGGGATCAGAAACTGATGTTATTGCAGAGCTCTGAATCTCTACTTGCCTGGCGGCACCAAGCCAAATCCCGACTCTCCTTCCATAATGTCAGTAAAAGAAGAAATCAGCTAATCCTGGGTCCTTGCAGAGCTGCAAAGAATATTAAACAGAACTGGAGAACACAATGTGTGCCATCAGCACTAGTGATCCTTTTGCATCAAAAAGCATAACCAAAGAGGGAAGAATCTTTTCTCCTGCACACCTTCACAATTTCATTATAATACCTCAATCCTATTTGCCTTTAGCTTGAATTCCAACAGATTTCCCTTTAATAAAATGGCAACTCAAAGTTAAGCTGACTTGGTGCAAGCCTTTCTCTGAAGTGATACGAAAAAGACTGCATATACCAGGAAGCACATTGTTCCCTTGCTTCTAAACTCCACGTTCTTCCAACTGTCTGATTCCATCCAAAGGGGTAACATTTTACACATACAGTTGGACATATCCAGGTCTGGCATATCCAACAGATTGGCATTCTAAAAAATGGCTCCCAGTGCTAAAACATTTGAGAACCATTGCCCTAAAGAGCAAAATAGCTTGATCTCTGCAAATCCTCCTTTCAGTTCTATGTGACTACAGTCAAGACTAGGGCAGTTACGAGTCACATAGGCTGGGGGAAGATTTACAGAGTGTATATAACGAGACTCTGCCTAGGGTTTGGTTCAGGAGAGTTGGAGAACTGCACCAACGTGACCAGTTTTGGTTAGGAGCTGCAGTTTTCTTGTTCCCACAGTTCAAGAGCTTATTTTGAGATGTAGACTCCAGGCTAGCTTAGGTACTGCACTCCTTGTAGACTTAAACATCAAGCTTAGGGGGTCTTTGCAGAGCTCTGACCAAGTCATGATATTTGCTTCAGATCTGAACAAAAAGCAGAGAAATACTTTCAAGTTTTTATGCAATTTATATGACTATTCCAAAAAAGTTTCTCCTACAACAGACATGCAAATGTCACAAAATTCAAATTAATGAAAATTTGGCTCAGTTCTATTAAATTCTCTCTCCCCTAATTTTCTTCCTCATTTTAAGTATTGTCCTTGAATTACAGGGCTGTACAGTTTATATCCACAAACTGCTCTTTCCAGTGTAATTGCTTTAGATAAAATCTGCCTTTGAAAATTTGCCATCTCATTTAAAAGGGGAATGTACGTTTGTCATACATGCATTCTCTTTTGCTAGCCGCTGATTCATAAGCTGAAGCATACATCTTAATCTCAAATATTGTCTGAAGTAAACAAGACTTTGCATTTCTCTTTACTTACATAAACTCTTTAGTTAAAAAAAAGTTTTATAAAAGCATAGGAGCAAATGTTTTATGTCAAAAAAGTTCCAGTTCTCACTTTCTGAAGCAGGGAGGCAAAAAAAGAGGAAAAAAATCCAGAAGTGAACAAATCAAAAACAAATGTACTGGCATTAGGAGCAATTAGGTGTGAGGTGGCAGTTATTTTGGATGTTTTCAAATTAGATACTTGCAATTTTACACAATCCAGAAAAAGGAAGACATCCTACAAGTGCCTCTCAGCCTGTCATTTTAAAGTTCCCATATAATAATCAGGGGGTGGACTTGTGAGTAAGTATAAAGGGAAAAAAACACCTTTTTGCCGCAGTGCTATCTATACAAGATGCAGATCCAAGAGCCTGCTGAAGTTGTTCCACAAGGGATGCGGCCTGCAGTGCAGCTTATTACTGTACGTACCTATCATTAAAAAAACATACTGCTCAGTTTCTTTCAGTGCCTTTTCCCAGTTTCATCATGTTTTTATTGGGTGAAGCTGAATTAAAGTACTTCTTTACACACTGTATTAAGTACGCCCAAAATTGTGGCAAATGAACAAAAGCAAAACTTGACATGACATTATTCAGATGGCTGTTGATCATGTTCCTTTTAAAAGACACTGACAAGCTCTCTATCTAGCCATCTTCATATCACCAAGTTATATTGGAAAGTGGTTTTTGGAATACAAGGACCTTTTCTTAGTGATGAACTTGCTCACTGTGGTGGTTAACAGCCAAAAGCCCTAGTCGTTATTTTCCATGCACAATTCAAAGCACTGGTCGTAAGCTATAGCAAAAGCAAAGCAAATCCTGAAAACAGATATTCATCTGTGGCAAGTAAGAAATGTCACAAGGTGAACAGGCACGGAGAGTATTTTTGGTCACAAGTGACTAACAGATACTTGAGTAGTTGGGTCAGTAATGTCTGAGAATTTAATTACAAAGGGTGCAATCCAAACCCACTTTCTAGTACTGACATAATGCAGCTCCTAAGTAAGGAAACAAACATTCCCTTACTTTGAGGAGGCCTCCGTGAGTGTCCCCCAACAGCACACGTCCCATTGGCACAGCTATGCTAGAGCTGGAAAGTGGGTTAGCATTTGGGCCAGAGCTGTATAAAGCCTTGACCCCTGTATACATATGTACATAACATTGCTAACTATCTCTTTTACCATCTTCCACTGTGATAGCTAGAAGCAACCAAGATCATGATAATACATAGGTGCAAGAAGTCCTACTTAAAGCATGTCCTTCTAATCAGTCAAGCTGGGAATAAAGAGTGTTTGTCCAGCATTCCAAGGAGAGTTGCAAAGGAGACTCCTCCTAAGTAACAAGTAGCAACTGATGGGATTTAATTTACAGCCCATAACAGACAAAGACATTTCAGATGCAAGATATGAGAATGGTCATGTTGGGTGATGTCATTTCAGTAAGAGACACAACACAGTTTGATTTCCACATAATTAAGAAGAGAATTTAGAAACTTAACATCCACAGTTAAGTATGCAAAATATTCTTCTGTTAGAACTGCAGTATCTTGGTGACCTACTTTTAGTAGAAATGAAATTTAAAAGCTGTGACTCAGGATTTAACACCAAACGTACAGAAAAGTCTATTGAAATCTATTTTCCACATTATTAATGAGCTTGTCATGCAGCCATGTGAGAAGCAATGATCTTTATATACAAATCTCAGAGTGATGCAAATTTAAGCAGACCTCCAGCCCTTTCAGCAAGCAGTACATGGAGAAAATGGCTCCCTTGTGAAAAACCTGCTTATTAAGATCCTGTAGCATTAACAGGGCAGAAAATGCATCTCCATCCCAGAATCACTTAGTGTGACTGAGAGAACAGCCCACATATGTCAAGTAACACAAGTGAAATGAGGGTTTTCAAAGTGAAGGTTGTGCTTTCCTATAAAGGTGCAAAAGCCAAGAGAAGCAAAAGAGCTTGCCTATTCCTCTCAAAAACAGTCCAATTATTGGATGAGATCATCAGGAAAATTTGAGCGTGGTGTCAAAAGTATGAAAAATGGCACCTGACTCTCCCTTTCCGCCACCCCTACCCCCCTTCATCTTGGTTCAGGGAGGATGTACACTTCTGAATTGATTTTTGAAATTAGTAATAGACTGGATGTGGACAAAAAACAAAGCCTAAATTCAAACGAGAGAGGTGCCTCTGATTAATAGAACTGTTAATTCATGAATAGGGAGGCAAACTGAGCCTTATTCACCCTAAACAATCAGATACACAGTGTGGTGGTGCTCCTGGTCCCTGTTTGCACTGATGCTCAGGTTATGGCTGTGGCCAGGAATGGCCACTTATGTATCTTTGGCTGCAATCCTATCCATGCTTTCCTGGAGTAAGCCCCACTGAACACAATAGGACTTACTTCTGAGTAGACATGCATAGGATTGTGCCCTTTGTAAATATGTCTTCCTGTCTATCGAGGTAAACTGGGAGACCCTACAGTCTGAAGTGTGGCTAGTAGGAATGCCGGAGGAGGTTTTCTCTGTAGTTGCATCCATGTTTTGGTACCCAGGAAGGTCCATATGGTCTCTGCCATGCTGATGCTCCATTGACATTGAAGATCTTTTCGTTCTGGCAGGCTTTTGTCCTGCTGAATGTATGAGGCAGCCATTTTCAACCTTTTTCATTTCTTGGCACACTGAGAAGGCACTAAAATTGTCAAGGCACACCATCAGTTTTTTGACAATTAACAAGGCACAGAGCACTGCTAGTAATGGGGGTCACATCTCCCAATGGCCCTACTAACAAATGACCTTCCCTCAAATTCTGGTGGCACACCTGCAGACCATCCGCAGCACATCTATGTGCTAAGGCACAATGGTTAAAAATGGCTGGTATAAGGTGATGTATTAGACTGCTGTTTTCATTTTTTTTTAATTATGTTTTTGCAATACACTTTATGCACTTGTGAAGACAGGATATAAATGATTGGTATAAATCATTTTTAATTACACTGTTCTTTGAACACCTGCTTTCTGATTTTCCCGTTTTAAGTGAATCAAAGAGGGAAAGTACTTTTTTCCAATGGACTTTTGGTAGAGAGTAATGTAGCCAAAGTTGGAACATGGACAGCTGCTATCTGGATACTCTGGCAAAGACACCTTAAAGCTACAATCCTATACATGCTTAAGCTGGGAGTGGGTCCCATTGAAGTCAATGGGACTTACTTCTGGGTAAACATTCAAAAGTTTGAGGTGAAAGATTTATTATGCTCTCTTACCCAAATAACTGCACAATCCTATGCATGTTTACTGAACTGAGAATTAAGTCTCACTGAGTTCCTACTCCCTAATACAGAGGTGTCAAACAGAAGGCCTGGGGGCCGGATGCGACTCTCGGAAGCTTTTTATCTGGCCCTCAGGCTCTCAGCTGCTGAGCAATGCTGAGGTGACACTGTTGAAATGGTGGCCCACATGATAATTGGGCTCTCCCATATCTTGAAATATGATCAAGATTTGTGTATTTTCTCTCCTGTCATTAGCAGCTAATGAGTTCCTACATGAGAACAGAGTGTCTATTTCTGGTTTTGACCTGTTTAGTGACATCACTTCCTGTGTAATGACATCACCTCCGGCCCTCAGCAGGCATCATGAATGCTTTTTGGTCCTCTGTATGACATGAGTCTGACACCCCTGCCCTAACAGAACTTACCTCCAAATAAGTATGCATAGGATTGCAGCATAGCTCTTGTAGCATCTTCTAGTTTGGAAGCAAGTAAACTGCTCTCATCACCCTTCAGGATGTGTTAGATGTTTCTGGTACAATTATGTTTGGCAAGCAACCATGTTCAATCTACCAAATGTCTATAACTGCAACACAATCTCCCCTCCCCACTTAGGTTGTTCCCTGCTACACATAATAGATTTTTTTAAACAAAGTAATATATGCTAAAAAACCAGTCCTTACATATCATTATGCTATGTGCACTGGCATATGAAATACATATGAAAGATGCACCTTCACATTAAGTCACACCAATGAAGAATGAATTCTAGTTCAGACATTAATTTATTTTGTGGAAACATAACTATCATACTTTTGCTAGATCTGAGCCAGGAAACCAGAGATGGGCCTCTGTCAAATACCATTCAGAAAGACAGCAGAGCTACTAATTTTGAAACACAGATTTTCTATATCTCCTTTTATGGTTGTGCAGCAGCGAGGCGCTCAGGAATATTAGAACATCACAATGCATCAGCCAAGAAACAAGAGTAACCGCAGCAAACTGTCTGAGTTACTGTCATGAATAAGTACGTTAGGCCTAGGTTGGCATGAGAAGCCTGAACCAAACTAAGACAGTGTAACTGAGAAGTTGCTAGCAGTTCCCAGCTGCAGGAATGTGAGTAAATAACCAAAAGGATTTGTTTCTCTCCTTTGCTGGCCAGGAAGGACAGATAACAAGAATTACAACCAATTGGAATGTTTAGCACCTTAACAGACAGAGAGGCGCCTTATCAAGGGTGATTGAGTGCAGCTGTGGATCTTCAGTTGGGAAGGGTAAGAATTATGAGGGGTTAGCAACCAGGCCAACTTCGAGAAGGTTCTGTTCCTTAAGGGTTCTGATTGGACAGTCTAATAAGTATGAAGTCACCTCAGTACGATTAGCATAAGAAGTATAACAATGAGTGCCCAGGGGGTGTGTGGGGTTTTCCTTCTTGAACAGAGTTTTTTGGGTGCAACATCCTGCATGCGTGTGAGCTCCATTGTCCATCATGGGCACCTGGTCCCATAGGTAGCCCTGGAGCCAAGAGATCTACAAGAGTAACTGACCCAGGTGAGAGATAGGGATTAATAGAGATAGCCAGCTAGCTTTATTATTTTATTGCTGATATGTTTCCTAGATGTTTATGTCTCTAGCATTTGCTGCCTTATTGTAGAGTGTGTAACCTTATGTACTTAATAAACTAAAATAACTTTTACTAAGTTGTTTCACTGTCTGTTGGGGACAAAGGTTCAGAATCCTGCCTAGCCGTTCAGCAAGCTACCCAGTACCCATTGAGGTCTAGTAACTTGAGGACTGAGGCTTTAATTAAAAAGAGCTCAGCACTTGCAAAGGATAGTATTAAGGCTAGAGGGTCTCAGTGTCCCTGGACTGAGGCACTGGCACGTACAAGGTGGTGGCAGTACTACTAGGCAAGGGGCCTTGAGGGTTTTAGGGTTCGAAAACCAAGAACCCTAAGCTCCCAAACCCCCCTTTGTATACGACAGTTACACAATTGTTTGATTCTCAAATAGTTGGTCAAAGAAAGCTTGTGGGTGGGTGGTATATGCACCTATACAAGGATGAAGATGGGGCTTATAAAGGACTTAAGGCAGGATGAATGATAATTCATCTATGGCCTTGGTTCTCAAACTCTTCGTGAGTATGAGACCCAAAGTGAATGAGTGCTCGGGAAGGGCTAAGGCAGTGACACAATCCCCAGGACTGCACTGCTGCCAGGGACGGAAGGGTTTTGTTTTTTTTTAACTTACCACCCGCCAGAGTGCTACGGGGTCCAAGGAGCCTTCTGTTTAGTTCCCTGCACCTCCAAATGTCTAAAAATAGGTGCTTCTGGTTTTTGTCATGGAGCCTTTTTTTTTTCTTTTTTTAACAAGTTTGGACCACCAATTCCAAGGATTCCAGCACTGGCTACAGGTAAGTTAAAAAAAAAACTCTCCCAACCCTGGCAGCAGTGCAATCCTGGGGACTCATTGCTGCCTTCAACCGCCCCTTAAGGGGCCAGAAGCAGGGCTTCTCAGGTTTCAACACCCCCTGTTTGAGAACCTCTGGTCTATGGAATGCAAGGAAGCATCAAAGCCTCACAAAGCATAAGAAAGAAAAATTAGCCTGAGGATAATACAGGACAGGCAAAGGAAGTTGTGGTGAGGGTATTTGTACATGACCAAGATTGCTGATGGTTCTCTGTATTGTGTGCAGTTCTCCATTCAGGGAACTTCAGAACAATGGGTTTAAAACCTTAGTAAATGCTTAAGGATAGATGTTGCTGCTGAGTACCACCACAGTGACCCTGCATACTTACTCAAATTTTATAAACCAGAGAATATCCAATTGCAATATTTTTATTTTCTAGGACTCAAAGGAAAGAGGTTTGCAATTCTCTGAAACTTGTTACTCAAGTAGTAACACATATAGGATTGTGCATGAACATTCAGGACACAAGGAACAGTCAAGAGTGCTCTGAGCCAAGGTCATTTCACACCTGAGGCATGTATTTCCCAAATACAGAATCTGCAGCCATGTCAAGTTTTCCTCATTAATTGCAGAGGATTTTGTTGTTGAGGTTGTTATGTTTTAAAAATCATAGCATTTTTTTCTTTTCCAGTTTTATTTATTGATTACTTAAATTAGAAAAAAGTAAAAAGATTTGTTAAAAGTGTTTTTTTAAAAGGCCTTTTAAACGGTATAGACTAGGAGCCTAATCCTGGGCTTGGCACCGTGGCTTTGTGCCACCGCGCACTATATCAAACGTGCCGTAAGGCACATCTGCAAGCCTCACTGCCGGGCTACCACCTGTGTTAGCCCAGAGCCAGCCGGTGCTGGGCTAGAGCTGAGTTAGTGCAGGGCAGGTGCCCAGCCTCCGCTGCTTGGCGGTCTCATGGACCGCCGAGCTGCGGCACAGTAAGTGGGGATGGGGAGTGGGGCGGGGAGGAGGCGTTTCGGCGAGGAGGCGTTTCGGGGAGGGCGAGGCGTGGGGAGGGCGGACAAAGGACAGGGGAGGCCTGACAGGGAGACAGGGGGCGGGTGGGAGGCATGCTGGAGGGAGGGAGTGGGGAGGGAGGGAGGCTCTGCTCCACCGGATCAAAGCGCCGTACAACACCTTTACTTTACTGCCAACCTTTTGGTCGGCAGTAAAGCGAGTTGCCCCATTGCAGGGCTGCTTCCCTTACCCAGGAGAAGGGGACAAAAGTCCCCTTCTCCCAAGGCACTGCCTGCTGTAGCCTGAGGCGCACAGAATCCGGCAGCAGCCATTCTCGGTGCCGCTGAGGCTGGGCGCCCCGGGCAGCTCAGGATTGGGCTGTAGGTTGAATATAAAAAAGCAGAAGAGCCATATTGACAGTTCCAAAGTATCTTTGCATTCTATGATAAAGGCCACAATTTTTCTGCACATAGAAATTTATTTAATTTATATCCTGCCTTTCTATACCAACAAAGGGCACCCAAGTTAGTTTACAAATAAAAAATACTAAAAACATTTTTATATATGTAAATGAAGTGGGGGGAAAGACAATCAAAGTAGATTAGCCCTAATGCCATCTTGACTTTGGAGGGACCGGATTAATCAACTTCACTGTCTCTCTTTCTGTTCTGATGAGAGTGTAAATTACTTCAGTCTCACCGACTCTAATTATCTTAGATTCATTTTATAGTTCAGTATTTAAGTTCTGTGACCTCACAACTTCAGACTTAAAGGCAGAAGTTTCTTTTATTGCTAGCTGAAAAATTTTCAGCCTAGTACACAAGGCCAACTGTCCTATAACCAAATTTACTTATATTGAGGAAAGACAGCACAAACTTAAGTAAGTTTCATTCTGTTCCATGGGTTTTTCCCTAGTTGAGTGTGCACAGAATGGGAGACATATATAGATCGTTCCTGTTATCCACTGGGGTTCCGTTTCAGAACCCCTAGTGGATAAAAAAAATCAGTGGATAAAAAAACAGTGAAAAAATAGATTTAAAGACCCACTTCCAGGTTTCTTGCCGCTTCATTGCTCCTAATGGAATAAGGTCATGCCTTGACATCCGCAAGGGTTTGATGCTGGGACTCCCTGCTGATATCGTAAAATGTGTTAAATAAAAGCAGTTTAAAAAAAATAAAGAAGTGCGTCCCTTTACAATTGTGGTTTAAAAACAGCTTTTCTTACTCTTGTAAAGAGGCAGTCAGGACCTGCACTGTATCCAGCACAAATTTGGGGCTGGCTGAGGCTCAGTCCAAGGCAAGGGGAAAAAATACCCTTTACTCCAGGAAGAGTTTCAATGGCCCCAATGGATCTGAGCAGAACGGAGCAGCCTGCAGACGCTCCATGCCACCTGGGAATGGGGCTAGGATCTGGCATAATGACCGGGTTGTGGCCCTGCCTCTCACTCACCACCCGCCTGCCCATGGGCCCACCCACCTCTCATATGCCTCTTGTTGCTTAAAACTTGTATAAGAAAGCAAAGGTGAGGCTCCTAATACATAAGGGCCCAATCCTATCCGATTTTGCAGTGCTGGTGCAACTGTGCTAATGGGGCATGCACTGCATCCTGTGGTGAGGAGGCAGTCACAAAGACCTCCTCAAGGTATACTAACATTTGTTCCCTTACCTTGGGGCTGCATTGTAGCTGCACTGGGGCTAGAAAGTTGGATAGGATTGGACCCTCAATAAACTGATGGCTTATTCCTCCCTATACTTCCTCCCTATACTTCCTCCTTTCAGAGCGCGGTACCATAGTCTTTCGAGACTGAAGGTTGCCAACAACAACTTCCTCCGGTTAAAATGGCAACCCACTTTCCAATTTGCACACATACTAAAAACTAAGTAAGGTAGTTA
Source organism: Tiliqua scincoides (assembly GCF_035046505.1). Taxonomy (NCBI): domain Eukaryota; kingdom Metazoa; phylum Chordata; class Lepidosauria; order Squamata; family Scincidae; genus Tiliqua; species Tiliqua scincoides. The sequence continues at coordinate 150,451,255 of NC_089822.1, forward strand.
AACATATTTAGGAAATCTGGACAAATAAGTAGTCTTTAGGGATGCTCAGTATATCACATAACCTACTTACAACCTAAGTCTCAAATATATTCTTTGAGCTGCAGAAATATGCCCATGTAACTTAATGCATACTTAGAAACAATGTATATGGTAACTGGGTTTAATATTGTCATGGTTTATTTGCCTTACTCTACTGAGTCAGACTTTCATATACAAAGATGTATTATTTGCTCACTCTTCCTTCACTGAATGATGTCAAAACAAACTGAAATTATATAGATACCATTAGAGTTGTGCAACAGAACAGTCAGAAAAGGAACAAAGAAAAGAACAGCCAAAAAAGAACAAAATATTCCAGAAGACTACCTCATGCAATACCAGAATGTTGTTGAGGGCACTGAGCTATCCAAAATGTAATCTTTCAGTTGATACAACCTCCAAAGCCCTTATCACTGCCCATCATTGATCCTGCACTGTGCTGCAATTTTGGGATGCCCTTGCCAGATACAGCTGGCAGGTGATATACTCCTCCTAAATTATTACAGTATTGGAGCCACTTCCTGACCTAAACAACCTGGCAATGATGAAACAAGTGTTCTGGCCTCCGACATTTCCTTGGTTTCGGATCTATTTCAGAAGAATGTGTTTGTTTTTCATGCTTTACGACCTAATGAAATCCAAATTAGTCTGCCCCTGAATAATACATTTTAGCTTTGAACTTAAACTCTAAGATAGTGGCCAAGATGGCTGATGCCAACATCTTACCAATTAAAGTTCCATTTTCCTAGTAACATGATACTTCAGAAGCTTATTTTACATACTGTACTATGTGTCACTTCACAGCTTCATAATATACTGTACAGATTTTGTGCTATTGCTCAAAATATATTTATGCTGGTAGCCATTTTATAATTTTCCAACAGGCTTCTAACAAGCTTTGAGAAAAGGGTCAGGCCTAATATTATTGCATCCAAATGCTGACAGAACTGGTTAAATAGTGCAGCTGCAAAGCCAAGTTTATACTGATAACGAGTTGTCATCAGCAATCTTTGGACACCCCCTTTAGTTTTAGGTTCAAAAGTAATGTGCAATGTTTAGGCACAGACAGAATTGTATTCAGCTGATCAACTCACATTCAAATAAACAAATTCTTCTCAAGTAATCTCAAAACCAGGGGAATCTCCCTGACTATTAGATGGAGGTAAAAAAATTTAGACATATCACTATTACTTGGATCTTAACTAAAATACAGTGTGATTAGTCAAGTACAACACACCAACATTTCCCCCAAACTTTAGTTTTTCCAGAAGATTACTGGAAGCATTAGTTTGGCCTCCGAGATATATTCCTCCACCCCAGCAGTCTCCAAATCATGAGACTGCTCATAAAATGTCTTCCCCACAACAGCAAGGCACTTACTGTTTCACGTCACAGTGACTTCTCTTTCCTGCTGATCACTGCAGAAATTTGCACTAGGCAGCCGTTTCCACCCAGAAACCCAGGTGCATAGCCTGCTGGGGTGATGAGCAGCAGAAGCAGCTGCCCACTGTAAGTTTCTGGGGTGGTTGGTAAGAAAGATAAGCTGCTGCAGCACAGAGCGGTAAGCGCTGCACTGTGCGTGAAAGACGTTTTTCGTGCATGGATCCAACCCATGGGCTGAGATTTGGTGCCCACTGCTCCACCCTATAGTATGAATTGGAACATACAGGTCTTTTGATTTTTCGATGAAGGAGCAAAGAACTCTTCTCAGGAAGCAAACTGGGCACCATCAAATACTGAGGGGAAAATAGAGAGACACTCTCAGAACAAGTGACTGAAATGGCTTTAAAGGAACAATCTACACAACTTTCATAACATATACCTCCTTCTACACCCCTACACTTTGGTCATACTATTGGTTTCTGCAAAGGCAAACTGTCGTTATCTCTATGAACAATGAGCACTTCACATTTGCAGGTTTCCTAAACAGACAAGATATACTGAAAGTTGCATTGAACAATTATGACTTGAATGCCCAGAAGACCGATACAAGCCAGAAATGGGAGAAAAACTACATTTCAGTTGATTGGTAGGTTCTATTTCTCAACAAGCCATAGAAATAATATGGAGTCCTGGTGCAAAATGACTTTAAGGTACAGTAAGTCAAAATTTTTCTTCCCACACTAGCCAATAGAGAAGGGGGAAGCAGTAATTTAGTTTTACCTGAAATTTATTCTTCTGAATTACATCTATAACTCAAACATCTTTAAAGCTCCCAGGAGGTCTAAACTGCAAATAGCTTCAGCTCATGTTTGTTTGTGTACATACACAAACCCATACACTGCAACTAAGCAGATGCTTTTCTGAAGGGTCATAACTACAACTTGCCCTGAAGAACCCATACCTGCAACTTCTCCCCCATATGCAATAAGTGAGGGTTTGGGTTCTGTTTTGCTGAGTTCTCAGCAATACCAAATTATCAAATTTACTAAGAGAATGAGGCCAGAGACAGGCATTACAGGGATGTGCAGCTGATGCTGAAAACAGTAATCCTATGTCTCCTATACATCCTCTCTCCCCCAGAAACTTCCTGCAGTACAGAAGGCGTGACAGGCTCTCACCATGCTGTGGCTTTTCAGTCACTACTCCACTTCATTGGCTTCCACTTGAGGGAGCAGAAAAACTCATGGCCCAGAGCTGCCACATTATGCACTTTACAACCAGGTGGAGAAAGTAGGAAAAGGCAGCGAGCTGTAGCTTTTGGTGGCAGAAGCACATTTCTTGTAATATATAGTTACAGCCTGAATTGAACAATGCTGAATCAAGAGGGTGGAGCAGCTTTGCTGCATCAGACAGATTCACTACCTGAATGGGTGTATACTAGTCTACCTAGACTCATCTAACTTCCTCCTTGCCTGTTATTGCTTTCTCTTATTAATTCAGATTGCCTTTGTTAAGCTCCCCTTTCTCCCCTAATCCTGCAATAACATTACTTTGCCTCTTAAGGACTTGTACTGCCTTCCTGTCATGTGTTGAGCCTGCTTTAACCTTCTTACTTTTAAAATTCCCAAATTTTCTTCCCTCACAGTTCTTCTGGAACTCAGGGCACAATCTTAACCAGGTCTACTCAGAAGTAAGTCCTATTTTGTTCAATGGGGCTTACTCTTGGGAAAGTGTGGTTAGGATTGCAGCCTTAAATTAACAAGTCCTCCATAGGTGGCAACCAATACCAGCAGGTGAATTCAAATGGAGATGGATGACCAAGTCCCTGCTCAAAGTGGCCTTGAAGTAAATCCAGGCACTATACCCCTGTTTCTGCTACAACCTCCAGCACCTGAAGCAAGGATGAGGAAAAAGACAACCTTAAGCCAATTCTGCTGTTTTCTTATTTTTGCCCTTCTGCATCTGCCTTCAGCCCAGGAATGCTCTGAGGGAAAGGAGACTGAAGCTGTAGATACACCACTTTCTCATTATGTGGTCCTGTCTGCCTGGCTTCTTCTCTGTCTTCAGAGATGTGCAGTACAATCCTATCTTGTGCTGGCACAGGCAACCCAGGAGGCTTGTACCCAGCACAAGATAGGGCTCCAAACTGGCTCAGCCGAAGGTAAGGGAAAACACTGCAGCCCCTATTGGTTTCCTCGGACTTGCGACACCTCAGAAGGTGGCACAAGTTCGAGGAGAGCAGAGCGGCTTGAAACCACTCTGCACTCCAGGTATGGGGACTAGGATCCGGCATAACAGCTGGATCCCAGCCCCACCTCCTGCCCCCACTCTGGAACGCCTCCCTCCTGCCTGCTCCCCAGAGCCTTGCATCGGCCGAGCTCGGCCAATGCAAGGCTCACTCCCTATGTTGGCATGGAGACTGGATTCAGCCTCCACGGGCCACTGCACATTCGCATGCAAGCCCAGTCGACTCTTGAGGACTTGTGCCGGTCCAAGGACAAGTCTGGATTGTGCCCTTAGTCTGAAGCCCTATTCAAGGCTGGATATGCCATCAAGGCAAGGGGTTCAACTTGTGAACGTAGACCACAATTTCTCTTACCGTTGTTTCAAGATGCCTGGAATTTCACTCTGGGTGAAATTTCACTGAACAAGCTTGGCAAAAAGAACCCTGCTCTCTAGACTTCAAAGTTACATGTCATTTTGTCTTGAAGTTACACCACATGAATTTATAAGCAGCGTAAATTGATTCCTCAAGACTAAACTGGTAGCTCAGAAGTATTCATCCCTAGAAAAAAAACAGTTATGCCAGTTTCATTTATATTGTAATAAGCATTTTTATTTTGATTCATGCTTCTACTTTTCAGCTGAAGCCACTGAATGCTGATCCCAAACAAGAACAAGGCACATTTTGCTCCACTGAATTTGATTCACTACAACTCTCAAAATAATGAAGTAAGTTTGGATGGAACAAAATTCTGATGTCTTTATCCACCTTGTTTGAGTTTGGCAGAAGTGTAACCATTCACTATCTTTCTTCTTCAGACAAAGGGCTCCTCAAATTGTTCAGTAAGCAAAAATATAATTTAAAAGGTCTCTGTAGAATTGCATTTTTCTCTTTAGAGTACATGACTTCCTTATAAACATATACCTTTCCTTTAGCGTTGCCTAGCTTTTTTGCCTCTAGGATAGAGTCTACGAACAGTTTTTCAATTATAAAAAGAGACTGAGACTGAGCAACAAACCCAGGGGAGTGTTGGTATCTAACATGTTGGCAACCTTCAGTCTCAAAAGACTATGGTATCACGCTCTGAATGGTGGTTCTGGAACAGCATCTAGTGTGGCTGAAAAGGCCACACTAGATGGTATCTAAACATCTTGGTAAACATGGAACAGGCATTTGCTGGTAGCAAGCCATCAATCCACTACATAACTATCTCCTGCTGGATAGGTTTAGGATAAAGAAGCCACTTACTTAGCAATCTGGTATATCATTATGAGCCTAACACCATTTTTGCATGTTAATTGCATTATAATTTTTACCAGCCTATTATCAATGTCTATCATGATTCCCATTTTACTTATGGGTAACAGGGGCTGAAGATAGGGCTTTCCCTCAGAACTAGAATTTGAATCCAGGACCAGTTACAGTAAGATTACAGTGGCATCAGCATATTAAGAATGTCCAGGAAGGGAAAAGGGAAACAACAGGTGAATTATGAAAGAACCCCCATGTACTGACATTTTTACACAGCCTTAATAGTTTCTGTGCCAAATCAATAGCCTCAAACACAACTTCTTGGAATGGTAAGAGCACAAGTATAACACGATATTTATTTTTACAGTTCTCAGTGTGAATTACATTGCAAAAGAATGAGAATACTCTCTATCCCAAAGGGACTCACAATCTAAAAAGTGACAGAGCAATTGTTACTGAGGGGAAGAACAGCACATGTTTTACATCAGTTAATTTCTAAGCAAATTTAACCCATTTCTCCCCAGCCCACAGATGTACATATTTCATTCCTGTATCATATATGCAACATTGGGCAGAAACGGTTTAATGAGGGTTACGTTATGCTCTTTAGCACCACCCAGATCTCAGCACCATTAACACTGCAATCTCAAGGCTAGCTGTCCCTGTCCCCATCCCTCTGACCCTCAAAACTACTGCATAGCAATTATTTTGAAGACTGTGACCACAGAGACTTACACTGCATTGTCTGATGTCTGCTACCAGAAGACTGGCAACTCACTGTTTAGGACTTCAGGGCTGCAGATTTCACAGAAGGCCTACTACATATCTCATGTAGCAAGCCTGGCTGCTCCATGCACAGAAGTGTTTCTCTTCACAACTGTGTAAAGTGTGGATGACATACTTGTACTTTAGTAGTCCCCACAGATGTGACTGGGAATCCTGAATGGGCCAGGGCTCAACATATACACATGGGTGTACACCTTTAAATGGGTGTTTAAAGACATGTAGATGCCATCTACACTTCAACAGTCTGCAGTATACATGCAACAATTTAATTCTGCACTGGAACTGCAAAGCAGAACTGAACACTTTACATTTACTCAAGCTTTAAACATGCTTGTGTATGTTCCATTTGTTTAGGAAGAGTAAACTTCATGGAATAAGTTTTCATTTCTCTGCCTCATAAGAGGGCCACAAAAAATCTTCTCTTTTGTTGATACTTCTTAATGCTATTCATTGTGCTATTACTTAACTAGCTTATATGAAACATTTTTGTAACATATGGGATTTACCATCCAGTCCTCAAGCTGCACTGCCAACATAAACTCCACCGAAACAAGCCGCATGTGCACAGGAAGAGAAGCTTGAGGATCAGCACTATAGCTTGTCTGAAAAATGGTCTACTGATATAACACTGTGTCACACCATATGGTATTTCTGATTTGTGAAAAGGCAGACTATTTTAATTTCCAACGCAGTAAGTCCCTTAATCTGAGCAAACCCGAATATCCAGCTAGAATCCAAAATGTAATAAACAGAAGGATAATCAAAGCCAGGAAGGTGAAATAAGATGTTTTCTCCCAGATGAACACCTCAAATCCTTGTAATTTAGTATTGCAGAGAGATTTTAGAGGAGCCGGAGTATCTGGGTCAACAAGTCTGTTCGTACAACAGGCAGGGCACAGAGAACAGGCAATATCCCCCTAGCTAGCAGGTAAGTCACTTACCATCTCAGTGCAATCTTGATAGGTGTCGTAAGGCAGGATGTGAACAGATCAGCTGGCAGATCAGGGATCATCGGTAGCAACTCACTTGCTTCACATGCTGCTAGCTGAATGCAGTTTTTCATTGAAGGGGGCAAAGGCATCTGAGCCAGTGGGTGATTTGGGTTAATTGCAGCCACCTTTGTAGGAGGTAAAACACAGACAAACACAAAGTTAAGCCTTCCTATTCACTGCCTCCCTATATTTAGAAAATTCTCTGAAAACATAACCTATGAAGAGACGATAAAGTTTAGCAAATCATTCCATCGCTAATGATATTGGTACACAACTATAACTCAGGAATGATTAGTTCTAACCTATCACTAGTGATTTACCCAAAAGGAAGTCTTCCTGTGCTCCTTGTACAGTGCATAATCTGATGTCCAAAAAGCACCCTGTGGAAAGCAGTGCTTTCTCAGACACACCATTTGGTGAGCGCATAAAGAAAGCTGTATAGACCAAACAACCCATACCAAGTCACCTCAGAGGACGAGTGGTGGGCCAGGGCAGCACAACAGTTTAACCAGCAGATGAAGATGAAACAGCATTACATTACTTTCCCCTTCCTGAGAGAAAAGGGAAAAAGGAACGGGGTGTGATTTGAACAGGAAAAGGGGGGGGAGAAAGCGCAGTTTGGTGGTCCAGATCAGGCAGAAAAATGTCTTCAGCAGGTACTGCCTACACTAATTCATCATCTTCATCTGGATTTTCAGCTATTCCTTTCATCCACATGAAATGCCAGAATCCAAACTGTAGTTAGACCAACACCTGAAATGAGGACTGTCCAAACATTAAAAATGTAAGACTATGTAAACTTTCCAGAGAAATTAGAAACCTAAAACAAAAGATTAGGGTCAAATAGTTTTTGTCATCCTGGTTAACACTGTAAAGAGAAAAATGCATTTTGGAAATCTGTCTGCCTAACTTGAGACCAGGATTATGATTTGCTTCCTTCATGCACAAGAAGTTTTTGAAAAATCATGTTTCTGAGACTGGGAACCAGCAAAAAACCAAGTTAACTCTTCATGACGCTATCTATACCTTGCATGGCATCTTTCAAAAGAAAAAAGGAAAAGACATCCTTGATGTCTTGGTAGTTTTAAATTCTGGCTGCAAAGAAAGATTTGTTCCAGATGACAAAATACTTGGATATGGCCTCCAAGTTGCACAAAGGAAATCACAGATCCTAATTAGCAAAAAAGAAAATCAATAAATAATCTAGCCTTTCCTCATACTCAAAGATGAAAGTTACATTTCTAATTAGTCATGTGTATTCAGACAAAAAAAGAGACTTGTATGGAGATGTGTTGGGATAATCGAAGTCAGAGAGAACAAAGGAAATCAGGGTAAAAGGAAGAGACTCACTCAAAATACCTACACAGGGAGGAAAAGGACATTACATGTCTTATTTAGTGGACACATAACTGCTAAGAAGGCAGGTAAGCAGCTTCTGTGAATCATTTTTAAAGTTTCCATTTTACGATCATTGATGATAGTCTGTGTAGATTGTGAGCCTTTGGGGACAGGGAACCACTTATTTAGCTTTGTCAAATGTTTTGAGATCTTCTTTTGGTCGAACAGAGGTATATAAATATTCTTAATGATAATGATAATAGTCAGGCTGCAAGAAGAGCAAAGCCTTATACCTAGAGCTGGGCGTCACAGGAGATATGCCAATGCAAGACCCTTCCACATAAATAAGATTACCCAAAACAGAGTCAACATAGTGAAACGGCACCAAGCAAAAACAGCTTCCCAGGCAAGAAGTGGATAGTACAAGCTGTGACTGGTCCAGGTAACACTGCCATGAAACCAGAATTACACTGAAGGATTAATAAAAGTAACACAATGTCAAACGCTGTTTACACACATGAGCAGTATAAAGATTAACATATTATGTAAACAGAATTAAGAAAGTGTTTGTAGAAAACTATTCAATTTCTTCACTCCAGTTGTTTTACTGGAATCATTACAAAAAAATGGCTGATTGAAAACAAAGCAAAACAAGAAAAATAGGTGCCACAGGACATCCTACCAAGAGTGTAGTTTCAAAAGCTGCAAGACTAAAATCCTGATATGGGAGAGCTAGTGAACATCATAGCCTAAGGCCCAAATTCTAACCAGCTTTCCAGCACTGGTATAGCTGTGCCAATGGGATGTGTGCTGCAGCCTGAAGTTGTGCGGCACTCACAGAGGCCTCCTTAAAGTAAGGGAATGTTTGTTCCCATACCTTGGAGCTGCACTGCCCTTATGTCAGTGCTGGAAAGTGCCATGGATTGCGCCCTAAGAGGCATAATTTACCAGTCAGTCCCTAGGAAAACCAAGATGTCAGCAGCACTTGCCCAAATCCAGCACCACGGTGAAAAACTGAAGGGGGGAGTTCAAAAGATGTAAGTATAAGGTCACAATCAAGGAATCAGTAATAAGGTGAATGAGGAGGTAGGGCAGCCAGGTCTCAATGAAAGGCCTACCCATACCTTCTGGAGCTGGTAGGACTTCTGGAGCTGGCCCTGTCATCTATAATACTCTAAACCAGTGGTTCTCAGACTTACCTGGATGATGACACCCCTGCATCGTCTTTTTCCCAGCTCAGCTGGGTGCTGCTATCTTGGATCTTCCAAGACTTTGCAAAATCCAAGATGATGGCACCCAGAGGAACGGGTAAGAGGGGCTAGCAGGGGCATCCCATGGCGCACCTGTGAATGTGCTGCAACACCCTAAGGCGTTGCATCACACACTTTGGGAATTCCTGCTCTAAGCTCTTTAGAAGGGTGTTATAAATGCAAATAAGAAAAAAATAGTGACATAATCCAGCTAATCAGATTTGCCTGTGTGATGACATCATTTAGGGCAAGTGAAGGTAACCAGTTCTTTACTCCAAACTTTGTGGTCCACAATAACGTTGATGGGGCACTGAGTTCAACAGGCTACGTAACAACTTCACTACAACTATGATGAAGGGCTATTTATAAAAGAAAAAGGCACAAAGTCTGCAGCCAATTGGGATTACAAACAGCAATGAACAAGCTTGAAAAAGTAAACAGGTTCTTTGGGAAAACTTTTCATGTTTCTTCATGTGCCAAAATGTTTGCCTCTGCCCTCTCATCCAGTCATAGCTCTGCTATCACTGAGCAGATTTCATTGCTGTAGTATTCCTTTCCAGGGTCTAAAAAAAACTGCTCAAGATCTGGTGGAGTTGGATTTAATATCCACTTTTGTTTACCACCTAGCATGCTCAGAATTTTACACACACAGAATTTTAACAATGCTTTTTTTCTGTTTTGAAGAACCGCTTTGACGATATTAAATGTTAATCACAAGAAAGGAAATTCCCTTTCAATTCTCATGTCTTTTCAAAAACTTAAATCAATGAAAATAAACTTGAGCTCTAATTGTAGAGTTCCTTCATATCTGGAAATCTTCTTCTGGTTCTTCTACCGTTATTCAAAATCACTGGATCTCCATTATTCTCAGTTTTGCAACCCAATTCTGTGCAGAGTTTGATGCCATTGAGGGCCTGGCCCTATCCAACTTTCCAGCACTGATGCAGACACAATGCAGCCCTGAGGTAAGGGAACAAATGACTGCCCTCCCACTGAAGGATGGAGTGCATGCTCCACTGGCACAGCTCCATCATTGCTGGAAATCTGGACAGGATTGGGCCCTGAGTCCACTGAAATTAAAGTGCTTAGAAATGTCAAACTTCATAGGATCAAGTAGTTAAGGAAATTTGTCCCCTGCTATGACAGACATCGTGCTTCTAAAGTTTTATCTGAAAACCAAACTCTTCTCCAACCAATTTGCATTACTTCAGATCTCTTTATTGCTCTTTTTTGCACGTAGTTGTCTCTTTCAGTAACAAGGGATAGATTAAAGTGAATATTAAAGAACAGCAATGGACCATGCAACTGATATATTTTACAGTCTCATGAGAACTTGTAGGGAGAAATAAACAGTTCTATAGCCCAAAGGCTCGTTTTTCCATCCTAATCAACACCAGCTACAGGGTTATTTAAAAAGCATTTAAAAGGCTGCTAAGATTGCTGACTTTACTCATTTTAAAACACCACATTTATCAGGCATGTCAAAGGTAGTCGAACTGCAGCACAAGACCACAAGTGGCTCAATTACCAGTGAGTGGTGGTTGTGGCACTTTTAGAGAGAAAAAGAGGATCCAAGAAACTTGTTCAGGCATGGACAATTGTCCAGCCTGCAACTCCCTCTTGCCCTCACTGGACAGCACTGACGTCTGCTCCCCCATTCATTAGAGTTAAGGTTCTCCAAGTCCTACTTGCAGTTTGAGCTTTGTAAGCTTTGCATAGGTGGGACAGCAATACAGTCGTCATGATCGTGCTGTTGCTGGGAACCTGTTTTTCTAACTTACCAGCGAGTTGTTATGGTTCTCCAAAGGGTCTGGGAAGCCTAAAACCTCCTCTGCAGGCCTCCAAAGTGCTGTAAAAAGGCGGGGAAAACCACTTCCTGTCGCAAAACCAGAAATGGTTCTTTCCCCTCTTTTACAGTACTTTGGAGGCATAGGGAGGACTGCAGAGAGGGTCGCAGACTCCCCAGACCCTCTGGAGAGCCATAGTAACCCCAAGGTAAGTTAGAAAAAACGTGGTAATCACATTGCTGCCAATTTCTTGGCCACTCCCCTTAAGGGGGAATTGCCTTTTTCCAGTTCCCCTGGTGGTTCGCGACCCACCAGTTTGGGAACCACTGTGTTAGAGGAAAACCTGAAAAAGATATGGGAAATTATATATGCCACTCACGCTGGACTTGCAGCACACATACCAAAATGACTTTATACCACTTTAGTATATTCTACAGCAAGATTCTATACAGTGCCTCAGTAGTGGCCTATCTGAATAAGAAAGACAATATTATTATAACACTTAAGTACAGAGATGTCAAATAAAGAGGTTCAGTAATTACAAGGATAAGGGCCGTTAGGGATGGTATCAGGAGAAGGCAGGCTGACTGAGGAAGGAGCAAGTAGTGCAGCAGTTCCCAAATGCTTTGGAGAGATGGCATAGCCTTATTAGTGAACTGTTCAAGGAAGCCTACGTCATGGCTTCCTCACAAGGAAGCTGCTTGAACCATTCTGTAATGAGGCTATGCTCTATCTCCAAAATTAGACATGATAGGGCAAAACCAATGCAAATTTTTTTTGTAATCAGTGCCCCAAATTCATATAAAATCACCATAAAAGTTTTCTGGTCCTCATATTTGTATATATCCGGCTCTCATATATAATTAGGGGGACCAGTTTGTAAGAAGATCACATATTGCAAATTAACATGAAGAGTCTATTATTCAAATGAAAGTCATTATAAAGATAGGCATGCATCAAAGTTCCTTTACTGTGAGGAAATGTACAGTCGTTTCTCTGTTAGCATCAGGTTCTTAGAAAACCTAGTGGATACTAAATCATTGAACCTATGGGGAAAATGGGGTTGGGTTTCAGGGGATCCTCTTCACTGTACACTCTATGAATTTTATGAACCTGAATATTAACTTGAAGCCTATGGGACTGGGTGATAGCAAGGGCTCATCTACATCTCCAACACCTAATAGATTTCCCTTGATTCACTGGAAGTTTTGGCGATAGCAATTTCTCCGTGCTGGCTATCCCTCAACTTGTTGAATATTGCTGGCCTAAGAATGGCGCCTCAGAGTTCAGCAAGGGGGAAGGGGTTGCTTAACATGTCCTTCTCCACCTATCTCTTGGTTCCTTCCCTTGGCTCGCCCCAGCCCCAGAGCAGCCCTCAGGTAGCCTTCCAGAGACCTCTCATCATGGGCATCACCAGGGCTGTGAAGGTTTAACTGGAGCCCCCAAGATGGTGCCCAAGATAGTGGGGCAAGTCTGGAAGCAGACACAAATTTGCCTGAGGATTCTCCATGGGCCAATACTAACACCCATTTGATGGGGCACTAGCACAGAATTCATGGATAACAAGAGTTGCAGATAGTTCCGCAGGTGGTAATTCTGCCCCTCACAGATAAGAGAACTCACAGGTAGTGAATCTGCATATAAAGAGAACTGACTGTATAGCCACAACAATGATGTAAAGAGACAATGTCACATGAATTGATCCTTGATGAGGAAAGAAGTGGCATTTCTTCAATTGTTTTCCCTCACATATACACAGAAGCTAAACCAAAACAATAAATAACAAGGAGAGAAAAATCTTTGTTCTGTCTACAAAGACAATTGACTTTTTTGTAAGAAGGGATGCTTTATCAAGGACCAGATATCAGGGACAGTTGATAATACATACCACAAACAATTTACTCAACAACGCTGGGTTATTTTACTACTAGTAACACAAACAATTTCACAGAACAGATTTACCATCTGAAAGTTACTCTAGAAGTAGTTTTGCAACTTGCTCATGTGTTCAGCAGGGCTAAAAAATCCCAATCTAGAAGAAATTGCCGTCTTCTGTTTTAAAAGTTATAGACATCACAAAATCAACTCAGGTTAGCCACCTCCCCACCAAAAATGAAGTACTTCTGAACTGATTTCATGATACCTGAAAGTGTTTGCTCACTGTAAATGCAAAGCAGTAACTTGGTCAGCTCTCAACAATCCAAAACTTAGAAACACCCAAGTGGCGATGCCGTTTGGATAGAAAAGCATTTTCTGATGGCACACAATCAGCTGTGTTCAGCTAATGGATTAATATCATCAGTTTTCCAGAACAAGCCTTGATATTGTCTGGGCAGCCTTCCATTTTCTAAGACAACTTTCATCCTGAATACATACCAGGAATAATCTAGAGTGAACTAAGTGGGCTGAAATTAGTCCACTGTATTCACTTGGCTTTTCAGGCATAGAGATTTCACTAGACTGGCAAGATTCCTGGCTTCCTGACCACTCACTTACTGCTGTTCTAGACCTTTTACCCCAGCAGATTACAGCAATTCTTCTTGCCAGACAGCTAACAACTTGGCAGTTACTCAGTAACTTGGTGACACAGCACACACCTGAGAATAATATGATTCTGCAAATGACTGGCAATATGGACATTAGCGGTTAGTATACATGGCTGCAGTGTCAAATGTCTGGACAATGAAAAGTTTAAGGATGCTCAGTGGTTCAAACAAATCAATGCCCGTGAATTATTCTTTCCAATGTCATAGAGGAATTCACGTTAGCAGTCCTGTAGCCTTACAAGGGATGGCTAATTTCCACAGGGGCAGTGTGCTGCAGCAGAAACAATCAAGAGTCTTGTAGTACCTTAAAGACTAACCAATTTATTTCAGCATAAGCGTTGGTGGACTACAGTCCACTTCATCAGAGGCATGAAGTTAACTCCTTAGTGGGCACACACATGGAGACAGAGAAAGCTGCAAAGGTGCAGTCAGAAAAGGTAAAGTCAGTGACCATTATTACAGAAAGTACAATGACAATTTACTACAACAATAACAATTACAGAAACTACCTTGGCTATGCTAAGTTAATTAGAGGAAGAAGGGTTATTTTTTAGAGCCAAAACCAGTGAACCAAGATTCCATGAAAAAGGAAGAAATGCAGTGGGTGACTGTTCCATTTGAACCCAACTGTGTGAGATGTGACTTAACTAACAGCCTACTCCTATTCAAATCCCTCTCTAAGGATGCAGCATGCCACCAGAGCATGCACTTCATCCTATGGGGGGGGGGTCAGTCTTGGAGGTGTCCTCCATGTAAGGGAACATTTGTTCCCTTGTCAGGAGAGTAAAATCTCTGCTCCCCGATGGGTCTATTTAGACTTATGCCAGTGATTTTACTGGCACAAATCTGAGAGGACCTAAATAGGCAGATCAAGGCAGGGAAGGGGATAGAATATCAACATAGCTGTTGCGGTCAACATCTGTCCTTTCCCGCCCTCAACACACCCGCATCCCAGCCCCGGTCATCACCCTGTTCTGCCTACTCCCTGCCCATTGCCCACCCCAACTTGACCTGACACCCCCTTACCAGTGTTCCCCCCTTACTTTCTGCACTGCTACATGGAGCCCTTTCATAGCTGCATGGTGGTGCCTCTGGACTCTCTAGACCAAGGGTGTCCAAAGTTTTTGGCAGGAGGGCCACAATTGTCTCTCTGACACTGTGGACCACAATTGTCCACTGTGGACCCAATTGTCCACAGGGGTCTCTCTGACACTATGTCGGGCCGCAAGTGGCCCCAGGGCCGGGGTTTGGGCACACCTGCTCTAGACAATGACATCATTGTTTCAGGTCGCCAAGCTGCACAGAACTTCATTTCAAACTGCATGGCCATGCAATGCCTCTCATCTTAGAGGGAAATACTGCTCCTTTCCACCGTCCATTCCTTACCTGCCCCATCACTTTTTCAAAACAGACTGGGCAGAGCATGCTGCAAGCCAAAGAGGTGCTCTCCTCTTTCTGACACACTCCACCAAGCCTGTTTTGAAGAAACAACCACAAGTGTGGCAGAAACACAATCTGGCTTCGATTACACACCTTGAAGGGAAGAAATCTGAACAAGATTACGATAGCTCCCCTCCCTCCTCCAGCAGTCCTGATGCAACTGTTCACTCACTGCAACAACACTGAAAGAAGAGGTAAGCTGCCAGTTCCCTAATTCTCTTCTGTCTCACTATTAGCAACTGAAAAAAGAAATCGAAGTGCAGGGTGCAGCACCTGCATGGGTGGCAAACTGGGGAGGGCAGCAGGAAGGCACTCTTGCTGGCCTGCTGCCTCCCCAACTTGCCATTCAAAGCTGCCACTTCACCTGGCCTCATGGATGGGCTGGTCCTGTACACCCCTATATACCCACACAGAGGACAAATCGTGTACAGAGAGCCAAAGCTTGATCTGCAGCTGTTTAGGTTCAGTCATCAGTATCTTCCTGTGGTCTCATGTCTGTTTCGAACAACAAAAGCAACTGCTTACGGGACGGACTGGTAGAAGGTAAAAAGAATGAACATGGAGGCTTGAGACTGCAGTTGTCATCATTTCCTGTGTTGGTGAGGTCTGGCGATTTCTCAGAACTGACAGCATCCTCATCTTTTATGCCGATGTGCTAACAAAGCTAGGGGAGAACAATTCCTTCCTTTCAGCAGATGATAGATTAGGAAAACTCTCCACATCACTGACATATAACGGTACACTGAATTGCAACTTCAAAAGATTCATCAGTGCTGAAGATGGAAAACAAATCAAAACTACAAATTTGATTCATCAGTTCTGATCAGAAGCAGTTAGTCATGTACCCCAGTCAAGTCTAGAGGAACAAGTACTCCCACAGTAGCATTTAATTCCCACACACAGGAGGAATAAAAAAATAAGGAATTGTGCTGCTCTCGCAAAATATATTTCAGAGACATAAAAAAAAAAGAGCCTGAAAATAAGGCTGGGAGAGGGAAGAGACCGAAGCACACTTAAAACCGATTTGTGAGTATTGATTTCTATGTAATCTCAGCAAGGTCCATAACATGCACAGATCCCCTCCAACCCTTCTTCTGTTTCCTCTTGTCATGTGATAAGGTGTTTTAGATATAAGCAATTAATGTGGGATGACAGAGGAAGATTAAGCGGTCTTTCGTTTAACACAGTGCACTTGAGCAGCTCATTTAGCTACCCACAATTATGGCGTGTTTACAGACACTCTCTGAACTCAGTGAAGCTAGTTAATTAGATAATTAAACGCTATTAACAGGGTGCCTTCAGTCCTCAGTGAGAGCTAACAAATGACTGGAACACACATGCAATTTATTTTCTGAGCAGCCCAGCACCTGTCTTTGAATCAGTCTAGACCACACATGTACTATCATAAAACCAAGCCTTCAAAGACAACTGTTAGACTCCCTGAAAACGTCACTGTTTACAAGGACAAATATCATAATGCCAGGAACATTGTCAACTCAGAAAAAAAAAAAATCAGCAAGAACTGATGTCACCCACAGTTCAAAATGGTTTCTAAACATGAAAGACATTTTTTTGGAAGGGGTAGGACAGGACGTTTTTTTCTAATCTGCATATTATGACAGGCTCAGTTGCAGAGCACATGCTTCGGATGCAGAGGACCCAGACTAGGGGAGGCATGCTGGCATGACTAGGTAGGTTTGGGAAGTTTGGCAGCTTTTCTGGAAAAGAAACTGGGTTACCCAAATTTTTACCTGTGCATAGTCATGCTGCTCAGATGCACAATGGACCGACAATGCCTTAATTGGATGATTTGTCCCACATCTTGCCTAGATGCCTTTAAAAGGGGATTGGACAAATTTTTGAAGAAAAAATCCATCATGGGTTACAAGCCATGACGTTTATGTGCAACCTCCTGATTTTAGAAATGGGCAACGTCAGAATGTCAGGTGCAAGGGAGGGTACCAGGATGCAGGACTCTTGTTGTCTTGTGTGCTCCCTGGGGCATCTGGTGGGCTACTGTGAGAAACAGGAAGCTGGACTAGATGGGCTTTTGGCCTGACCCAGTGGGGCTGTTCTTATCCCACCCAAAGACCTGGGTCTATTTTGTTAGCAACCGTAGCCATATCCACATACGTATACATTGTACTGTGATGTCTTTTAGTTACAGAAGTTGCACTTTTTGTGTTTGTGCCCAGAGTAGTTCTTAGAGTAGATATGGCTCTTAAGAGTAGATGAATATGTCTGTATTTATGGTACTGGATGGCATGTCAAACCCCTATGGTCACAGCATTGCTAGAATCTTACATACGGTTTCAGAATGTTCACTGGGCTCCTGTTAAGTCAAAGACGCATTTTATAAAAGTGAACCCTTCGGGATGATTAGAAGTTGAAACTATAGTGAGTTGTTGTCTTTTGCTTAAAAAAAATAGAATACAAAAATAGCTGAACTAGCAATTAAAATTTTCAGAACACTGAACTGGCATTTCTGCCCTTCATCTTTATGTCCCTCAGGAACACTATTCATGCTGAGAAAGAAATCTTCCTAATTGCAGTATTTCCACTGAGATTTAAAGACTTAAGCAAACATTTCCAATCTGTATCCACAGGGGAAAACACTTCTTTCCATAATGCTGATAGTACACTCAGGAGTGTGCTCATGCTATGAATCCACACACAAAAATATGACCTCCATAAATCACAGCTTGCATTTGGAAAACAATTAAAGTTTCTAGACCTTCTGATTAACAAATATACAGATTATAGTCAGTAATTTGATGAAATGTAGCTTCCATTTTAATTTTAATTCAGAAAGTGTTTCCATTATCAAAAAGTTAGAAAACACTAGTTAGAAAAATTAGAAAACACTAGCCCATTCATATTAAGGTGTTTAAAATGAATAATAGCACCCTTAACTGAAAAGGCACCCCCACAGCTTAGCCCATTGGTTTATGATTGCTAAAGGAGAAATCAAATTCTAATCCAATACTTCACATTGCTACTCTTTCATATTTTTTAAACACTATGGACACACAACTACTTCTGATCTGCTACTTCAACACACCATCTGGCCATCTCTTAATCCCTACAGATATCACAGGCCAACATTTTCATAAAGTATGTCAAATTATTCCATGAGTCCATAATCCAGTAGGTCAATCTTTTTTTAATGCACATAAAATGAGGAAAAATAAATTTTAAACAGGACTGAATAAATGCAGCTCATATTTTTTAGACTCCACACTATACTGATTTTTTTCTTCTAGACTGGAAATATATTTACCAAAATAAATATTTAGTGACATTAGTGATGAACAGATTTTGTGTTTTTAATATCCGCTATTTATACAAGCAACCATCTGAACAATAGCCAGTATGATTAAGCCTAATAGAAAAACCACAAAGGCACTTCTTAATTTTCATTAAAATATAGTACCAAGATCAAAATCTGTTAATTATGAAACATATGGCACACTTTTACATTGTTATGCAGTTGCTGTCATCTGATATCCACCTGCATTTTAATCCCCAATATATTAAAAAAAAATTTACAGGCAGTGCATTTTTTTAACAAGTGCATAGCATTCCCTATCAAGTGTACAATCTAAAACGGAAAACAACATTTCTTACCTAGTTAATCCATAACAACACTTGCCATGCTCAAGCAAAAAGCTATTGCTTAAAAATACCAAGAGGGAAATGTTGGATTAATAACCTGAGGTTTGATTTGTTTGCATAAACAAATCTAAGAAACAGAAACTTCCAACCAGCACTGTATTAACGTTACAAGGGTTTTTTCAAAAAAAAAAAAAAAATCAAATAATATATACAGTCAGTTGTCGTTATCCACTAGGGTTAGGTTCTTACGTGGATACCGAGGTAGCAGATACTGAATCATTGAGCCTATGGGAAAAATGGGGTTAGGTTCCAAGGAACCTTCTTCATCATACACTCTATGAACTTTATGAACCTGAATCTGAAATTGAAATCTATGGGGCTGGGTGATAGCAAGGGCTCATCAGTATCTCCAACATCTGATGCTTCCATGATGGATATCCCTTGATGCACTGAAGGTTGTGGCAACGTCTAAATATTAAGGGACATCTAAATATTAACACCCCCCAATGAAACCAAGTAAGTTTCCTGATCTAAACTAGAATCACTGGGGAACCTCGAGCAAGCTATGACTCCACAACTACAAAACTACCACCAGCACTGCTGCCTTGCCTTAAGCTTCAAAGTGTGACAGCAATTTGTGTATTCCTATTACTACAGATTGGTGACAACTGCAACTTCCTTTCCAGGGCAAGCTGTAGGGGATACAATCTAGACTTGGATAATGGGGGAGGTAGTTTAAAACCCCTCCTTGCACACCAGTGATGATTGAGGGCATATATACATATACGCCACCACGCTGTCAGGGTACCACCACCCCCAATCCCTGCCCATGCCATTTCTGGGTCATTCCCCTTATGGTGAAAGTGCTCCTTTTATGTTTCAATGATGTTCAGAGTGTGCCTGTGGAGGGAAGAATGAGGTATAGCCTCTAGTGTTCCAACTCAGGCATCAAAATATCTCAGACTGTTACTAGACCAGCTGGCTCTCCCAAAACAGGAAATTCCATTGCCTGGGTGCCACAATAAGAGAAGGCCTTCTCCCATGCAGCCACCAGCAACACTTCTGTCAGTAGGAGGACACACAGCAGGTCCTCCCTGATTACATGAGTAGGTGGGCAGTATTAGTACAGTACTATTGTAATGCTGTTCTTACAGGCTAATAAGCAGCCACTCCCCTCTGGCAGGCAGCAGTTCTTTCTGAGTAAAGCAACTCTTTTGGTAAGTAAACCTATTGGTAAAGCTGCCCTACAACACACACACACAATTACAGGAACAGATAGGCTAGCAAAACAAAAAACATTACATGCTAAAAAAATATTTGCATTAATCTACAAAAGCTCTGTAAACCAAGATTGGTTATGCTCCTTCTGCAATAACTATAATAAATTTCAGTGCATGGCTTTTGTTTCAACAAAGCATTAGACTTGTGGACAGCCTTGGTAATCAAGAGTCATGTTTCAGATCAATTTGGCTTGGCTACTGGTATTCAGAGTGAAAATCTAAAAGATGCAAAGAACCTCACAACATAAAATAAGATATTGGCTTCTAATAATTAAACTCTGACAGTTACAAAGTAGGATGAAAATGTCTAGCCAAACTCAGAGTCTAAGGAACGAGTGAAAGCATCTTAAATTTAGTGGCTACATCTTTTCCTATTCACATTTGCAACAATAAATTTAATTCTAAACCTACAAAATGTCCCCCTTTTATTAACAATGCCAAAACATTTCTGCATGCTGTGAAATTAATGGCAGCAACATCGTGTTCCCTTTTAGGAACTCTTTAAGACACTTCATTTCATGACTGTACATAAGGTTGCAACAAGAAGTAGTAATTGAGCTCTATGCAGACATAAGTCTGCAATGTGTCATATATATGGACCTAACTTCACCCTTGCATTCATCTCCACTGTAAAAACCATTAGGGTACAAACAGATTCTAATAATGTTATTGTTTAATTAACAGTTCTATTAAAGTGTTATATGGCAAGCAAAACCAGAAAGATAGAACTGGAATGGCCAGCTATTTCACAAATTTTCTTTTTTACAGTTCAGTGTTTTTACATGCTTGCTGCTGATCACAGCTTAACTAATCCATATGGATCTCAAAAAGCATGATGCCCCCCAACAAAAAAAATTTGTTCTTTCCCAATTTCCCTCAGCAAATGCCAGATATCTCACCTCCAGCTCTTGCTCCCTCTGCAGAGCAAACTGCTTGAAAGATTTGACAATAAGGCCAGCGTTGGAGCAATCATAAACGAAAATGGAAGGACTGCCCATCCATGTCTGTAGGTCGTATATGGATAATGGGATGTACTGAGTGTAGTTCTGCAAAAGAAACAAGAACACACATTACACTACACAGTGAATAATAACCAACATGAGAACTTTTGTCTCCAATATACAGCACTACTGAACAAGCTACTTCTGTATTCTGCATCCACACACATCCCATAAACACTCCAAAGACCATGTAACAAAATGGTGCTGTGACACCACTTACCCAGCTGAAACACATCCCAGGATTCACCACTACAAAATTTTCTCAATTTACTTTAAAGTAGTGTTTCTCGAACTGTGGGTCAGGAACCACTAGGTGGGTCACGAACCAATTTCAGGTGGATTCCCATTCATTTCAATATTTTATTTTTAATATATTAGACTTGATTCTCTGCATTTGGGGAAATATTACAGATCTGTACTTTTATTATGTTTATGCTTTTAACAATGATAGTAAATAGAACTTACACCTGAGTAAGTGTGGGTAGGATTGCAGTAGGATTGTTGAAAAGTTTCCTGCTTGATAATATCACTGCCGGTCATGACATCATTTCCGGTGGGTCCCAACAGATTTTCATTCTAAAAAGTGGATCTCAGTGCTAAAAAGTTTGAGAACCACTGCTTTAAAGTATGCTAACCCAGTGTGCACTGTAACAGAAACATCGGAAGCTGCCTTATACCAAGCTAGACCATTGATCATTCTTGATAGATCAGTATTGTCAACACTGCAGCAGTGTTGTAGCACTTTCAGCATCATAACACACTGTTACAACAGCTTTCCAGGGTTTTACCTGGAGATGTCAGGAACTGAACCTGAGAACTTCTTCATGCAAAACATGTGCTCTAACAATGAGCTACACCTCATGAACAAAAATTCAGGTCATGACTATTGGACACAGTTTGAGAAACAACTGTACATAAGAACATAAGAAGAGCCCTGATGGATCAGGCCAAAGGCCCATCTAGTTCAACTTCTTGTATCTCACAGTGGCCCACCAGATGCCTCAGGGAGTATACAAAACAACAAGAGACCTGCATCCTGGTGCCCTCCCTTGCATCTGGCACTCTGAGATAGCCTACTTCTAAAATTAGGAGGTTGTACATGCAACAAGGATCAAAAGTGTACACAGGTGGGCTGGGAAGAAATGGGTTAGAGGCATCCAGGCCAGATACCATCATCACATCCTATGGCAAGGAGTTCCACAGACTAATCACAAGCTGGGTAAATTCTTTTGTCTGTCCTAACTCTCCCAACACTCAATAACACCCTTATAAATACCAAACATCCAAGGGCACACACAACAGTGTATGCAAGTGTACACTGTGTATACTGTGTATACCGTGTATACTGTGTAACTTTGTTGCTAGTTACTTATACTAGACAGATATTTTTGTGATATTTTGTTCACTTTGTGAACTTTTTTGTCAAAAAGCAGTATATAATATTCTTAACCAAAGATGCTGTTTACATATTGTTTTACAAATGTCACTGGATGACATTTCTCATACCTATGCATAGTTTCCTGAATGACTAGAGACAGTTAATCTTACATCTCCAGAGCATATATAACAACTCAGAGCCCAATCCTGAGCTTGGTGCGCCAGCTTACTGCCGGCATGCATTGTTGCAAACGTGCCATGAGACACGTTTGCGGGCTCTAGTGCCAGGTGGGCTCCTGAGCTCCGCCGCTCGGTGGTCACACAGACCGCCAAGCAGTAGAGAGGTAAGTGGAGGTGTGGGGGGAGGCGTTCCGGGGAGGGGGGTAGCAGGTGGAGTACAGGGAGGAGGCATTATGGGGAGGCGGCATACCGGGGGGAGGAGCAGGGAGGGAGGGAGGCAGGCAAGACTTTGCTCCACTGGATCCAAAGCCTCCACATCAGGCTCACCGCCCAATACTGAGGCACTTGATTCACCACTGACCTTTTGGTTGGGGGTGAATCGAGTAGCCCCATTGCGGAGCTACTCCATTTACCCGGGGGGAGGGGATAAAAGTTCCCTTCTCCCGAGGAGCCAGCGGCGGCTGCTTGGGGTGTGCAGGATGCATTTTCGGCACTGCCACAGCCCTGAGCCCAAGATAGCTCAGGATTAGGCTGTCACTCAACTATTTACACTGAAGTTCAGGGCAAAGAAAGATTACTGGCTTTCCCACATATGTGGCTCTGTAACTCACATATAGGAAAGTGAGCTACAGTGAAGCATCTCACTCATTGCATCTTTAAAATCCATCTTTTGATCTGGTGGCTTGCTTCAGTCTGCCTTCCTCATCCAGCCAGGGCAGCATTTGACAATGTAAACACACAGGCAGATGAGCCCTACACAAGAGGGCAGAGAGGTGGAAAGGAAATTCTATGGACCATAACAGAGAGTGTTGAAGAACGCTTTTTCAGAGTGAACCCTGGTTACCATTAACCATGGTTATCCACAGATGTAACCATTAGCCACAGTTAAAGTTACTATACATAAAAACAGAGGGAATTCATGCACAAGAGGGGCAAGAAAGCACCCAATTCCATAGGCTTCTCCTTATCTCTTAACCTTATTTAAGAAACAAACAGTATCATATGTGTTCTGGCCTCTAAGGGACATTGAATAAGATGTTCCCTTACTGAAATGTTCCACAACAACTTCTTTGAAGAGGACTTTCTTCAGATTCAGCAAAGCGTATTCCAAAACTTCAAAATAATCCTATCAATCATCAAGCCAATAAATCTCAGGGCTTTCATAAGGAAAAAGTGCATAGCTTCTACGTATATAAGTTAACAACTGTGACAAGAAAATTATTCCATAAGTTTCTGCTGAGACGCAGAAAGACTTCCACCTGCTCCAAAGCTACATCAGATCATGGAAATCAACTCCCTAAAGACATATAGTTCCCAGGGTGACAGCTTATCATAAAGCTCATGAAACTGTAATCTAAAAAAAATCACTGTTTTTGTATTAAGTTCACAATAATCTGACTTCAACAAACCTAGCCACAAATGACAACTGGAGTAATTCACACGACATGTCTCCTACACACTCACTGTTGAAATGAACGGAGACTGGGTACAAGCACTCCACTTGTACATAACCCACTTATTTCAAACAGACCTGTGAAGGAGACATGCCTAGTAAATTTTGTCCCTAGAAATTAAGTGGCTAGATTTGCTTCAATATTAACATGAAGACAAATTGTAGCCTTAGGCAAGTAAAGGAAACACCATTAAAGGATCCTCAGATGTGATTTTTACATCTCTTCTGAAGTTGTCTTAACTTTTCAATAAAGCATGGACAAGTTTCACCCACTGTCAGTTGCTTAAGTGGACATTCCAAAAATGTCTGTTCTACCGTTTAATTTATTCTGCAAATTACGTACAGTTGTGGTGTTATAGAATAGAAACATTTCATTCCTTCTGCAGGATTGACAAAGATAAGAAAAATAAGCAACTAAAAAGTATTTTTGAATGCTTCTGGAGTTCCCCTCCCTCAGAGAGTGTATCATATTCTTTTCAAAGACTAAAATTCACATGAACTTCTATAACAACATACTGAGGGTTCCTAAATCCCTAGCTGCCTTGCTCTCTCTCTCTCTCTCTCTCTCTCTCTCTCTCTCTCTCTCTTTCAAGCTGCAGAAAAAATTAAAGAACTGCAAGTCTTCAAAGTTCTAGCATGCCATAAAGCAGCAATGGGACAGTAGGACTGATGCTGCAGCAGGGGCTGAATTGGGGAAAAGGGTGATAATGGCAAATTTTTCCTGACCACTTTTGAGGTTGTCTTGCACCTCTTCTCCCCCTTCAAGTTACGATGCAAAGTCTTGCTTCAGAATGAGTTAGTGCTCCAGGAAAACTGGTACCTTTTATCCTGCATCCCCAAACGCCCCATCCCAAGGCAACAGTCAGGGGACAGGAGAAGGAACACATTGCAACTGTCTCTTTCTCATGCTAAACATACAGGGGGAAAAAACAAGGTTTTCATTCCAAATAAATGAACAGAGATGCATTGCAGATTATTTATTTATTAAGATCCTTTTTATCTGTCAGGCTAGATGAAACATCAAAAAACTATGCTTGTTTCATAAGGCAGCTCTGAAAGATTAAGCTGGCCACAGAGGCACTTAAGCCACAACAAGAACAACGTGACAAGAGTGATGAAAAATTTAAGTGGAGGAAAAAACGCAGAGAGGAAATGGACACAGAAGCAAGGCAAAAGCTGTGCCTGCGCCTTTTTGAAAGATTAAACCAATTTAAGAATTAGCTTTTAAACAAATGTCTTATTCAGACTGAGCCACACTGTCCTTTTCACTTGGATCCCTTTGGAATCTCAACTCTACTCAGCTAAACAAAGCAACAGAGAACTGACTTTTTGGCTGGAACAAATCAGGACGAAATAATACTTCCTGAAGGGTTTATCCTTTTTAATCTATGAATCAGAATATATTATGTTTAATCTCTCATAAATATAGCACTACTAGAAAATGATGGGTGCTTAGACTTGCACAGAACCACTAAAAACTCACAGATCTTCCACGGAAGGGCAAAGAGATGATTTGCAGAGTATCTGATCAGAAGCAGCAATTCTACAGTTAGAAAGAAGGTCACAATGATGACACTGCCGCCAAAGGCATTTCAGGGACACTCAATTATATGTCAATCCAATTGCTAGTGATTATACAGCCAACTGGATTTCAATCTTATACCTAAGAGGACCACTGGGAGATATGTACAGTATTCTTCTAGAATTGTTGGGTGTCTTTGTACATAACAATGGTAGTTACTTTGCATTTGAAACCCCAACACCTCAATTGCACAGAACAGAGTGCTGCTTGGGAGGCAGTGGACAAGAGTGGACAAGAGGAGGAGGAGGAGGAGGAGGAGTAGTAGTAGTAGTAGTAGTAATAATAATAATAATAATAATAATAATAATAATAATAATAATAATACATGTATTTATATACCGCCTTTCTTGGTCATCAGATTTCTCCTCAGACTTTATTCAAGGCGGTTTACATGGGCAGGCTGTTCTAAATCCCCATAGGGATTTTTACAATCAAAGAAAGGTTTTATCTTTCAAGAACCACAACATTTCAGATGGATCTTTTTGATCTGGTATCACATTCTGGCCTCTGATTTCCTCCCACGCAAGCTGACAAGCGGCTCCTTCATCTCTCACATGGAGGGTAGCCAAGATGCTTCTTCGCTCACACCAAAGAGCAGGTGAAATAACTCTTGAATAACTCAGTTTGTCAGCTGCTTCAAGGTCTCACCATTCACGGTGCTGGTGGCCTCGAACTGGCGACCTGTGGATGTTATCTTCAGGCAAACAGAGGCTCTACCCTCCAGACCTCCTGCCCCAGTAGCTATTTCTACCAGTGATACAGCAGTAAAAGATACAACTGAAGGGCCGACTGAAGCAGAGATGACTTGACACGCTCCACGGCGACATGAAAATCGCCCGCTTACACCTGGATCAAGCCTGTAACTGAGAGAAATGGTGACTCCGATCGAAAATAGCAGACCCTGACACCACACAGGACAAATGCTAAAGAAGAACAAGAAGAAGAAGATACAGCAGTAGAAGTGCAGCTTTCAGAGCTTGTGAAGCTTCTGGCTCTGTTAGAAAAGAACAGGGGTCTCTGAACTTTTTGGCCAAAGGGTCACATCAAATGTCTGGCATGGTTCTGAGGGCCAGAAAAAAATTTAATATAAAATTTACATAAATAAATTAGAGATGGAACTTACCGTATTTTTCGCTCCATAAGACGCACTTCCCCCCCCCCCAAAAGCGGGGGGGAAAGTGTGTGCGTCTTATGGAGTGAATACTGCAAAAAAAAAAAAAAAAAAAAAAAACCACCTCTGCCCCTGGCCCCGCCCCCTGCCCGGCTCAGCTTCCCAGGAAAGTGTGGGTGGGGTGGCAGTCTCACTGCGCAAGCCTGCGTGTCTACTCAGAAGTAAGTCTCAGAGTCACTGGGGCTCACTCCCAGGAAAGCGTGGGTGGGGTGGCAGTCTCGCTGCCCAATCGTGTGCATGCCTACTCTAAAGTAAGTCCCATTAGAGTCAGGGGGGCTTACTCCCAGGAAAGCTTCTCTCCGCCCCCAAGCCTGGAGCATCACATCCTCTCTCCCCCCAAGCCTGGAGCATCACAGCTTTTCTCTTCCACCCCCCAAGCCTAGAGCATCACAACTTCTCTACAACACAAACACTTTCCCCCTCTCTCACACACACAGGCTGCCCCCTTCACTTACACACACAGATGCTCTGCCCCCCCCCACTCACACAGCAGGGGAGGGGCACTTTCACTCACCTCATCCAGCATCTGAATGTAAGCCCCTCCCCATCACAAAGAAAAAACTGTCCCCTTGGTCAGAATGCCAGTGTTTGCTTATTGCACAAGCCCCAGGTACGACTCGGTTCTCACCATAAATCCAGAGGTTTGCTGTGTCTTGAGAATTCAAGTTGTGGTTGGACTTTCCACTTTTTCATTTGTATTGGAATCATGGAAGAACTGGCGAGGAGGTAGATGTGGTGTTAGCAGTGGCCCCTTTAAGGGTAAGGCCTGGGCATCCAGCAGAGTGTGTTGCACAGCTTCAGCCACTGGAAGGCAATAGGGCCCTCAGGGATATAAGGAGTACCAGAGGCAGAAAGGGTTTGTGGGTTTGAAGGAGTGCAGGATGGAGAGGAGACTGACTGGGTTTATTGAATTTGGAATCTGACTGTGGATTGTGACTGGACTTGGATACCCTGATGGATTTGACTGACCTACCTAGAACCTGACCTTGGACTGTAAATTGGCTTATTGGCTCTGGACTCTGATTTGGTAACTCTGATTGATGGGACTGATTTACTTGGCATCTGTGGACTGGAACTGGACTCACTTTTGCTTGCTGCACTGGTGAGTTGCACAAGGGGGACTGATCAGCCTTAAGCAGGCATGAGGCCCAGTGGATTGGAATTTGGCAGAACATCATTGTAGCAGAAAGATAATGTGATCCCCTATTTGTGTGCACCTGCTTTTGTGAGCTTCATAAATTCTGACTCTAGCGATGATGAGTTCTTGGGCTTTCCAGAAAACTAGAGTACTCAAACCTTTAAGTCTCTCCATTTGTTAATGACAGTGATAATGGTTCTTAATGCCACTGTTGACTGCTGTTCACTTTACATGGTTCAAATGTTGTTCTGTTATAGTTTATTAAATATTTTATTACACTATTTGGTTCAGAATATTTTTTTCCTTGTTTTCCTCCTCTAAAAACGAGGTGCGTCTTATGGTCAGGTGCGTCTTATGGAGCGAAAAATACGGTAGATGTGTGAATAAATGAATGAATGGGCTCATTCATTCAACCTCTCTGGCCCTTAGAACACCCTCCAGATGCAACCAGAGCATAGTTCTAGTCAAGTTCAGCAAAGTGGGCCAGGGGCTTTCAGGGGACAAGAGGCTGGCCGCGGGTCAGATTGAGGCTTGCCACGGGCCGCATCTGGCCCCTGGGCCAGGGTTTGGAGATCCCTGGAAAAGAGAATCCAACTATCCTTTTAAGAAAATTCATTTTGTGGCCTTCATTCAGAGGCCCCTGCCACACCTAGTCACCATCACTAAAGCAAGATGCAACAAGATTCTTCACAACTTAAGACAGTGCCAGCATTAAAGTCAATGGAGAGGGAAGGGAGGATCTGAACTTCATTTGACCAGAACAGCAGCAGCAGCTGGGTCAGAGAATGGTACAGGTGTAAACAAGCTCCCTGTGGCTGAACAGCCATGAGATGTCACAGAAAGGGCTGAAAACCATCAGAAGACCTGAGACTGTTCCTGCCAGAAATGGCATTGGAAACACTGAGTTGCTCCAACACCTTCCAAATGCAGCTCCTTATCCACACATAGCTTGGCTCATACCATTGCAGTGGTCTGTAGAATGGTGGCGGATGTCTCAAATCTTTTCATGGTACCCCTGCTAATTGGGTAAGAGGCACTTTTTCAAGTGGGTGCTCCTTTATTTAGCAGGGGGAGAGTAACTGGCCCACCTCACCCCAGCACTGCCTGTTCTAGTGGCTGTCTGCTGCTATTCATTTTGCATCTTTTTAGATTGTGAGCCCTTTTGGGACAGGGAGCCATTTAGTTATTTGATTTTTCTCTGTAAACCGCTTTGTGAACTTTTAGTTGAAAAGCGGTATATAAATACTGTTAATAATAATGGTGGAGCAGTGCAACAAAGAAGGTGGGAGGGTTATACCTCTCCTGCTTCCCCACTGAAGCAATGGTGCTAGAAGTAATGCATTTCCACAGATGTACTTATACTGGCAAGGCAGGAGGGCATGGTACAACAGAGAAATAAAACATGTGTACGCAAGTTAGCATATTTACTATTTCATCCAAAAACTAGCAGCATACAAAACGTATAAAAGCTTTCCCTTCTCCTTTAAAAATAAAAACCTAAACCCTTCCTCAATGTGTTCTGTTTTAAGAAGTGGAGACACAGAAGGAGACAAACTCCCCAGTCTTCTGATAGAAAAAGATATCACAAGAAATCACAATATAGCTATCAAATTGCACATTCCACCTTTGAAAAATTCAATCCTCTAACAACGTGGACTACAAATCTTTAAGACATCTCCTAATAATAGCCAGTGGAGTTTTCATCATATTACCCCATCTGATATGGCAAGATAGCTGGCAAATGCACCATAAATAAATTCTTAATAATGCAGTTGGCACAACATCCAAATTTCATTGAAAAGTAATTTATTTCTCTCAATCTTGTAGCACACTGAGCATCACATTATTACTGACTTATTGATTGTCTACAACCTATTAAAGCAACACCACAGTTGTGTGCTTTTTAAATACCAAGTTTAGCTTAAATATTTGTTATTTTAAAATAAAAAGATTAATGGTAACATAGTTTAAGCCATAATAGCCAGAGTACTAGCTATTTGTATTAGAAAAAACTCCTAGACAGCTAACTGTGTCTGTGTCTGTTTCAGCATTTAAAATTTTTGTGGCACCTTACAGAACCAACATATCAACATAGCATTTTGTGGACTACAATCCACTTCACCCAACAGACTATGATCCAAGAAACCATATGGTACTATAAATGTATTTGTCTTTAAGATGCTACAAGATTCCTTAATAATACAGTATTAGTAATAATTCCCTTTAAGTCAGTGCAATTGCTTGATTTCCATAATTAGTGAATCATCTCCATAAAGAAACTGAAATAAAAACCTCTCCCTCCATGCTTCATTTAAACTCAGGGGTTGGAATCATACCTTTTTGCAAAATACACCGCAAGCTGAACACCTATAATTTTGTTCTTGGAACAATAAAACCAAGGATGTGCCTCAGGCCACTTCCAGTTAGAACATTTTTATTCAAGTTAAGAATAATCACAGTGATAACTGGAAGTGAAAGAAGAAAACACAAATAAAAATCACAGTATCACTGGTACTGCCCGCAAACGTCAGGCCCCAACCAGTGGCCTAGGATCATCACAGGTATTGATGGATAATTGACGCAGTTCCAATAATAGCAGCTCTTTGCAGCTCAGCGTAATTGCTGGTGCATTCAGCTGTTCAAAGTAGTTGTCAAAATTTGCGGAGATGGTTCCTAGTGCGCCTATGATTATTGGCAGCACTTTAGTGTGTTTCATCCACAATCGGGTGGTTTCTAGACACAGTTCGTGGTACTTGTCCATTTTTTCATGTTCCTTTTCTACCATCCTGTGATCACCAGGGATGGCAATGTCAATGAATGTCACAAGTTGGGAATTGTGGTCAATTAACGTGATATTGGGCGTGTTGGTCTTAACGTGTTGATCTGTTTGGATTCTAAAGTCCCATAAGATTTTGATCTTCTCGTTTTCCAGGACTTTCTCCAGCTGATGTTGCCAAGCTTCTCGGACGTGTCGAAGCCATATTTTTGGCATAAGGTCCAGTGTATAAGTCGCGCGACATCATCGTATCTTCGTTTATAGTCAGTATTGGCAATTTTAGGACATTCACAAATCAAGTGGTTTACAGTCTTGTCCCATCTTTTGCATAGTCAGCATAGGCTGTTGTTACTGGTACCCTGAATTCTGGCTTTCCTCACATTCGTCTGAAGGACCTGTTCTTGGGCTGCAAACAGGATACCTTCTGTCTCTTTGCGTAAAAATCCATCCCTAAGCCAGGTCCAGGTAGTCTGTTTGTCACAGACGCCGTCAATGTTTTTGAAAAATTGCCCATGTAAAGGTTTGTCGATCCAGCTATTAAGCCGGTAGGTGAGCGTCTCTTTTTTGTAGTCCACTTTTGTCTATGATTCAGAGATAACATTTTCACTTTTGACCACTTTTAGAAGTTTCTCCATAATGTTACATATGTAGTCATGGATGCCACGCTTTTCCTCCTCCACTGTCTGTTGTACCTGTAATAAGCCATGACCTCTACTTCTGCGAGCTAAATACAGCTGGTCAATGTCACTTTTAGGATGAAATACAAGGTGAATTGTCAATTTTCGTGTTTTCTTGTCCAGGGTGTCTAGTTCGTTGTTGGTCCAATCTATTATACCCGCTGGGTATCTGATCAAGGGCACAGCCCAGATATTAATGGCTCTGATCGAGTTTCCAGCATTCAACTTTGACTTTAGTATCTTGCAGACTCTTTTTAGGTACTGTTCATGAGTCACTATCTTGACTCTGTTGCTTAGTATGACGTCCGCCTCAAGTTTTCCCAAGTACTTGTAATTATCTCTGTTGCCAAGCGATTGGATAATATCTCCGGTTGCTAATTCAATTCCTGCCACATTCTTGATTTTGTCACGTTGGGAGTGTTATTGTGGCACATTTGTCCAGTTCAAATGTCATCTGGATGTTGGTGCTGAATATACGTACAGTGTTCAGTAGGCTATTTAACTCAGACTGGTTTTTTCCATACAGTTTCAGATCATCCATGTATAGAAGATGGTTGATTTTACCAGTCTGAGTTGAGACGGTGTAGCCACATCTAGTTTTATTGAGGATCGTGGACAGGGGAATAAGCGCAATATTGAACAGCAAGGGAGACAATGAGTCTCCTTGGAAGATTCACCTTCTGATTTTAATCTCTCCCAGCTCTTGTCTATTTGTTATTAAGATTGTTGTCCATGTTTTCATGCTCATTTCTACCACTTTTCTGATGTTATTACTGATGCCATAGATTTCCAAACAAGTATTAATCCAACTATGTGGCAGTGAGTCAAAAGCCTTTCTGTAGTCGATCCAAGCCATGCTCAGTCTGGTCTGTCACTGCTACAGTTTTTCAGGACCATTTTATCAATTAATAACTGGTCCTTTGTGCCACGTGATTTTTTAAAGTTCCCTTTCTGCTCCACTGGGTAGATGTTGTTTTGTATCAAGTGTTCATATATAGTGGAAGCCAGTATTTTGGTAAACAATTTGAAAGTCGTAGGTAAGCAGGGGATGGGGCAGTAATTACTGGGCTCATTGCCCTTATAGCCGTCTTTCTTGATCAAAAAGATCCTTCCCTTTGTTAGCCAGGTGTCAGTGGGTCCAGTTTGCAACATAATATCCAGCTGTTTAGCGAGTCTGTGATGCAGGCTGGTCAGATATTTTAACCAAAATCCATGTGGTTCATCAGGTCCTGGTGCAGACCAGTTTTTAAACTTTTTTACCTCTTGCTGGAGTAACTGTTCTGTAACAGTGATATCCACCATTTTTGGTGTCTTATTCTTTTTGTCGATGTCTTTAATCCAAGAGGCATCTTTGTTGCGCTCCACTGGGATTTCCCAGATGTGCATATACATATCTGGATTTCCCAGACACACACACACACACACACACAATTTCTGGTGGAAATGGTACTACTATCTCTATTCAGCCATCAATAATTCCCACACACCACCTTGCTAGAAAGATGTGCCCCTTTAGGACCTGAAAAGAAGAACTCATAGCAAGCATTTCTCCCATTGTTTGTTCTAGAGCATTGTTTGTCCAAACATTTTGGCCAGACGGCCGCATCAAATATCTGGCGTGGTGTGGAGGGCCGGAAAAAAAAATAAATATAAAATTTAAATAAATAAATTAGAGATGGAACTTAGATGAGTGAATAAATGAATGAATGGACTCATTCATTCAACCTCTTTGGCCCTCAGAACACCCTCCAGACACAATCAGAGCACAGTTCCGGTCATGTTCAGTTGAGTGGGCCAGCGGCTTTCAAGGGACAAGAGGTTGGCCGCGGGCCAGAAACAGGCTTGCTGCATCAGGCCCCCGAGCTGGGGTTTGGAGACCCCTGTTCTAGAGGAAGAGAAAGCATGAAAGAAGCAGCTATGTTTTCCCTGATGTTTATTTCATCCTCTAAAGCTTCTGGCAAACAAAACAAGAACCTACCAACCTTTAGCAAGACTGGAGGGCTGGAGGGAGAAGTGTGGTATTGTCTCACTCACAGGAAGCTTTTAGAGCAGTGGTTCTCACACATTTAGCACTGGGACCCACTTTTTAGAATGAGAATCTGTCAGGACCCACTGGAAGTCATGTCATGACCAGAAGTGACATCATCAAGCAGGAACATTTTTAGCAATCCTAGGCTGCAATCCTACCCACACTTACCCAGTAGCAAGTCCCATTGACTATCATTATTAAAAGAATATACATAGTAGCTTGTTAAAAGTACAGGTCTGTAACATTTCCCCCAATGCAGTCACATACCATGGGAGCATCAAGTCTCATACATTAAAAATAGAATATTGAAATGAATGGGGACCCACCTAAAATTGGCTCGCGACCCACCTAGTAGGTTCCAACCCACAGTTTGAGAAACACTGTTTTAGAGGATAACACAGATATCAGGGCAAATGCCTGCTTGTTTTATGCTTTCTTTGCAAGCAAGATAAGGCGTGGCCACCCCATGCTATAGCTAAATCTTCTCTCTGTTGCAAAGGAAGTAATGAGCAAGCTGTTATTTTCCCCCTGACATCTTTCTGCTTTCCAAAATTTCGTGCAGCTTATGACCATGCCTCTCCCTTCAACCACCAGTCAACATATCCAATGACAATAAAAAACACTAGCTCCAAGTCAAGTGTCTGGCACAAGGTAATCCTGAAGGCATCAGGAAGATCTCTGTCTCTTAAATGAAAATCTTCCAATGTCATGAAGGTTTGAGGAATCCAGGTACAGACACACAATGTAATGTCAAACAAAGACTGAGAGCCCAATCCTGAGCTTGGGGTGCCAGCTCACCACTGGCACGCACTGTTGCAAACGTACCATAAGGGACGTTTGCTGGACCTAGCACCGGTGCTAGCCCAGTGCTGGGCTGGCGCTGGGCTAGTGCCAGAGCTCCGCTACTTGGCAGTCATGCAGACTGCCGAGCAGCGGAGAGGTAGGTGGGGGCGTGGGGGGAAGCAGGGAGGAGGCGTTTCGGGGGAGGGAGCAGTGCAGGAGGGAGGCAGGACCAGTGGGACTTCACTCCACTGGATTCAGAGCCACCATGTCAGGGTTGCCCAAACCCCGGCCCGCAGGCCACTTGCTGTGGGTCCCCATCCGGCCCCCAGGGGGTCCCCCCACCTCCAATGGGCACTCGGCCCTCACCCCATCCTGCACTGGCCCGCCACGCAAGCTCTGTACCTTGCTTTCCCTCGCTGCCACTGAGCTCAGTGGCAGCGAAGGAAAGACGAGCCCAGTCGGCTTGCAGGGCCTTTTATAGTGGGAAGGTAACGTGAGACTTGCAGGTCTCTTGTTACTTCCCGCTATAAAAGACCCTGTGCGCTTGCGTGCTAGTCTCCTTTCTTGTCCAGGGGCTGGGCTGGGCCGGGCTCTGCTCTGCTCCATTTGGCTCAGCTCCCCTTCCCTCTCCTCCCCTCCTGCAACCTGAGCCAGGGGAGAGAGAGATCAAGAGGGAGGGGAACCCAGCCCAGCTCGCAGCACATCTCCCTCTGGAGCGAGCGAGGGAGGGCTGGTTGGCCGGCCTGCCAGGCAGGCAGGCAGGCAGGCAGGCAGCAGCAGCACATGGGCAGGCAGGTAGGCAGCCCAGGCAAACAAAGGAGGGGAGGGCGAGGGGGCAGGTGAGCAGGCGGGTATGTGAAAGTGTGGAAGATCCTCCCTCCGTGTGTGGGTGGGAGGGATCATAAACTGGCATGAAGATCCCCCCTTACTAGGGTGGATGGGATCATAAGCTGGCATGAAGATCCCCCCCTTACTAGGGTGGATGGGATCATAAGCTGGCATGAAGATCCCCCCCTTACTAGGGTGGATGGGATCATAAGCTGGCATGAAGATCCCCCCCTTACTAGGGTGGATGGGATCATAAGCTGGCATGAAGACACCCCCCCCTTACTAGGGTGGATGGGATCATAAGCTGGCATGAAGACCACCCCCCCTTACTAGGGTGGATGGGATCATAAGCTGGCATGAAGACCCACCCCCATTAGGGTGGATGGGATCATAAACTGGATGGAATTCATTCATTCATTTTAGGTCTCTAATATATTCATTTATGTAAAATTTAATTTGAAATGTAAATTAATTCTCTTTTTTTCCGACCCCCCCCCCCCCGACACAGTGTCAGAGAGATGTTGTGGCCCTCCTGCCAAAAACTTTGAGCACCCCTGCTCCATGTCAAGCTTACTGCCTGACACGGAGGTTCTAGATTCTACGCCAACCTTTGGGCTGACATAGAATTGAGCAGCCCCATTGCGAGGCTACTTGCTTTACCTGGGGGAAGGGGACAAAAGTCCCCTTCTCCCGAGGAGCTGGCGGCAGCTGCCTGAAGCACGTAGGCTGCAGCAGCAGCCATTTTGGTGCTGTTGCAGCCGCACATGCCAGGTTTATAAATTATCAGTAGGCCAATTTATATATATATACACAAACATTCTCAAGTTTCCAGTTTCTCCCCCAATTTCTCTACAACTATCCAAAAATGTAGCACAAGGATTTAGTATGTCATCTTTTAAAGATAAAACACTGCCTGTATGCACACAGTGGGCTACATCCCCTCCCTCCCCCACAAAAAGCAGTACTGAAATCTATGAGACAAGTTTTTCTTCTGCCAAGCCTTTTCTTGATTGGTTTTTGTGTCTAACAATGTTGCTGTGCTGGGGTTCCTAGCAGTCATCACTGCTGTTTAGTTGTGAAATGTTTGCCTTGGTTCTCTCCTTGAGATTCTTCATTGCTGTTAAGATTTTTACTTTGGATTTTATTGTATTTTAAAACTATTGTATTTTGACATTTTGCTGTTTATTTTTTGGGTTCATTTACCTTATATTGTTGCCAGTTAATTTGGGCTTCACACTGAAGTAAGGGTAGACAAGATATAAATTTAAAATAAATATATTTGTGATTAAGTCAAGTCTCCTTAATTTCAATGTTATGAGTAACTTCCTTTGGATAGAACTGGTACTTTCCACTTTACAATATTTTTGCATCAAAAGAGCAGTTTGAGAGTTTTGCAAGGTCATCTCCTGAGACAGAAATTTGGACGTGCCTGTGAATCATGTATTCACATGCCCCTCCTTTCCTTTCTCAGTAATTTTACCCTGTGTGCATATGCTCATATGGAGAGCACTTCCCCAGAAAGAATACAGATAATACCCCCCCCCACACACACACACACACCCTCCCCCGGGGAAAAGAGAACACAAGAAGTCTTAAGAACTTAACCTGAAGGTGCAAAAGAAAGAGAACACACTCAGCCCAATCCTATCCAATTCTCCAGTGCTGGTGCAGCTGTGCCACAGGGGCATTCACTGCATCCTGTGGTGGAGAGGCAGTCACAAACATCTCCTCAAGACATGGGAACATTTCACTGGGAAGACTGCACTGCAGCTGCACCAGTGCTGGAAAGTTGGATAGGATTGGGCCCTAAAGCACTGAGATAAAACATTAGGACCACTAATTTGCATTTTATTTGTTTCCTGTGAACATAGACAACTCTGACATCAGTAAGAATGAGATTTAGCTCCATTTGCAAACTGAGTTAAATTTTAAGATTTGCAAACCACGTACCTTGTTGAAGACCCAAATTTCTCCATTTACAGTAGGCCTGGGCACACCATGCCCATTGTAATGGAAAAGGACTCTCTCTTCCTTGGCATTTCGACGCAATGAGGTACATAGCTTCTTAACTTCATCCACCGTGGGGTCGAGGCTCTGCTTGTACCGGGCCTAGTTGCAAAAACAACAAAACAAAGAATTAATTATCCAGTTTGATCTGCATGAGTCAACAATATTTCCACAGATATTGGAAAGAGGCACACACTCATCTATCTAATGCAGTGTTTCTCAAACTGTGGGACCTACTAGGTGGGTCATGAGCCAATTTCAGGTGGGTCCCCATTCATTTCAATTTTTAATATACAGTGGTACCTCACATAACGAATGCCCCGCGCAGCGAAAAACTCGCAGAACGAAAGCGTTTTGCGAAGTTTGGTAACTCGCACAATGAATTTTTATGACCCGTGCTTCGCAAGACAAATTTTTTTTGTTTTGTTTTGGTTTGACTTAAGGGGGGGGAACTTCATGCCAGTTTATGATCCCGTTCACCCTAGTAAGGGGTGGATCTTCATGTCAGTTTATGATCCCGTCCACCCTAGTAAGGGACAGATCTTCATGTCAGTTTATGTAAGTAAGTCCCATTGTGCTTGCTCCCAGGAAAGTTTGCACAGGATTACAGCCTTCAAACTCCCCACTCAGCATCCCCCCCATCGCTCATTCACCCTCTCACTGCCCCATTTCCTTCACGTTTCCCCCCATGATCACGGCAAAAGCAAGCAATTGAGTGCAGCTGCTCTGTCCTCCCCAGCTTAGAGCACAATCCTGTGCGTGTCTCCTCAGAAGTAAGTCCCATTGTGCTTACTCCCAGGAAAGTGTGCACAGAATTACAGCCTTCAAGCTCCCCACTCAGCATCCCCCCCGTTTTTGAAATCCTCTGTACAGTATGTATGCCTTTAAAGAGCACTTAATAAACACTTTGTAAACCAAATTTGACTTTGTTCTGACTTTTCTTGCCCATAGGAATGCATTAATTAAATTTCAATGCATTCCTATGGGAAAATGCGCTTCGCAAAACGAAAAACTCACATAACGAAAGGACTCGCGGAACGGATTAATTTCGTTATGCGAGGCACCATTGTACTAGACATGATGCTCCCATGGTATGTGACTGCATTTGGGAAAATGTTACAGATCTGTACTTTTAAAAGGCTATTATATATATATGCTTTTAATAATGATAGTAAATGGAACTTACTCCTGAGAAAGTGTGGGTAGGAATGCAGCCTAGGATTGTTAAAAAGTTTCCTGCTTGATGATAACACTTCTGATCATGACATAACTTCTGGTGGGTCCCAAAAGATTCTGATTCTAAAAAGTGGGTCCCCATGCTAAAAGTTTGAGAACCACTGGTTTAATGCAAATAAAACTAAGATGTATTATTTTTAAACTATCTTTCATGCTCTTTTGCCAACCTGCCCATGAACTCTTATCTCTTTTACATTATTAATCACCCAAATAAACTCCAGCAGATAATGTTCACCCACTATAAAAGTGTCTTGCTCTCTCCCTCTCTTCATAATGCATAATCCCTCTGATAAATTATATTAGTGCCAAAGGAACTATCCACAGTCCTGAAATGATTACAGAGAAGACTGGAGATGCTGCAAAAATTTAGACCTAGACAATAAGTCATTAAACTTTCAGGAGGCAGACATTTCTATCCAAGGGCTTGTTCAAAGAAAAGTTTGTTGTGATTTATACCCCTAATGTCTTTTGAACTCTCTAGCAGAGGGTGGCTGGGCTACAAAGAGCTACTTATGGCACAGTTCTATGCACCCCCTATGTACCCTGGCACAGACTGTCATAAGTGTGCCAAAAAAGCATATTGCAACAGTGCAGGCTCCAGGCCCGCTAGCGGGAAGACCTGAGCCATCCCACCAGCACCAGTGTAGGGAAGTAGTGTGCCAAAACAGGTAAGGAGAGACAGCAGGGGAGGGGACAGGCAGAACAGGGGAGGGAAGGGCAGTGTCAGGGCCAGAGTGGACGGACTGGGCCTGGGAGGGGTGGGATCAGCAGCATTGGCATGCACCATATCCTATTCCCCTTCCAGGGCCTTATCCACCGACATGGGGCAACAGGGACTTGTGCCAGTGATTTTCACTAGTGAAGGTCCAAGTTGCTCCATTATGTCTGCTGGGGCTTACCATCGGGGCAAGGCGATGAATATCCCCTTACCTCAAGGAGACACCCCGCCCATGAAAATTTCCCTGCAAGATGCAGCACAAGCTGCTCTGGTGCTGCTGCATTGGTGCAGTAGAATTTGGTTATGATTAGGCTGTTAGGCTCATGAAAAATGACTTGTAGTGGCCCAATTTTTTCCCCACTTCTCTTACTTTGAGCCTTGCTGGATCAGATGCAAAGTAAGACGGTCACCCAGAAAGTAATGCACCACATTTTTTTTCTTCAACAATTATTTATTGAACACAATGAAACTTACACACAAGAAAGAATGATGTTTCTTCTACACTCCCTGTTTTTCCACGTAATCTCCATCTAGTTCTATGGCCTTCCTCCAGCGAGACACAAGGGCATGTATGCCCTGTCGGTACCACTCCTTGTTCTGGTCACAAAGCCATTTCTGCACTGTGCGAATCACCTCTTCGTCATCCTCAAAATGTCTTCCGCGAATGGCATCCTTTAATGGCCCAAACAAGTGGAAGTCTGAGGGAGCTAGGTCAGGGCTGTAGGGTGGATGGGGTAACACAGTCCAACCCTGTTTAGTGATGTGTTCCGAAGTCCTCAAACTTGTGTGAGGCCGAGCGTTATCATGTTGAATCAAACATTCACCTGGGTTGTTATGGCACCGAAGTCGCTGGAAGCGCTTCTTGAGTTTGGTTAATGTCTTCACATAAGCTTCAGAATTAATGGTGCTGCCTCTTGGCATCACATCAATGAGTATGACGCCCTCACAGTCCCAAAACACAGTGATCATGACCTTACCGGCGGAAGCAGTTGCTTTGAATTTTTTCTTCTGTGGAGATTGAGGACGACGCCATTTCATCGACTGTCGTTTTGTTTCGGGCTCAAAATGGTGAACCCAGGTTTCATCACCTGTCACAATCCTGGACAAGAACGCTTCCCCCTCATCTTCAAAACATTTCAGCAACTCAGAAGAAATGTTTTTTCTGAGAGATTTGTGGTCCACCGTAAGACAGCGCGGAACCCATCGTGCACACACTTGAGTAATGAAGAGCACTGATGATTGCATCCACACTTCCTTTGTTGATTGACAGCTTCAGCACCAACTGCCTAGTCGTTATGCGTCGGTCCTCGCGAATGAGCACATCAGCACATCAGCAAGCTGCGTCTTGTCAGGTGTGACAACCATGGATGGCCGCCCCGAACGCTGCAAATCTTGGAGCACTGCCGAACCGCCTTCTAATGGCCTCACGCTCTGTGCCCAGCGACTAACCGTACTTCGGTCGACTGCAGATTCTCCATAAACTGTTGGGAACATTCACAAACGTTTGTGTACAGTTTCTTTCTCCGCAGTGAGAAATTCAATGACGACACGCTGCTTATAACGTACATCACTTACAGACGCCATTTCGAAACACTGCTGCAGCTACGCTATATGTCTGAAGAAACCAAAAATTTGTGTGCGCACTCCTGAAAATTCAAATAATGTATATCTAAAGTTTCGCATTCGTACCATTACTGTAGGCTGAGAAAAAAAATGTGGTGCATTACTTTCTGGGCGACCCTCGTACATCTAGTTTTCTACTAACTAATCTCTTGTTTCTAACAATGGCCAGCCAGATACCTTCAGGAATCCCACAGAGCCTAAAGGCAACAGACCTCCCCATTCTTTGTCCCAGAATATTGCCTTTGAACACAGAGGCTCCATTTGCTTACTATGCTATAACCATCCTATTGCTGGAGAGAAAATCATGCCACACTTTTGTATACAAGAGCGCACTGAAAATACCATCACTAAAATACTCTTATGTACAAAAGAGAAAACTCTTGTATTAACTCAACTCATTTCCCTCTTCCCTTGGTAAAGTGCAATTAATATAAAACAACATTGAACTTTGTCCTTTTTTTTGAGGAAAGAGAACTTAATCGTGCAAGCACTTTCTTACTGGGAAGCTAGAGATGAATAATAACAGAGTAAGTTGACTAAGACTAAACTATATAACCCACAAACAGCATTTAAAAGGCAGATGTATACATAGCATCAACTAAGATTATATTCTCCTGTACAAACACCACTGAAACTAGTCCGAACTACAAAAAAAAGCGCAAAGCCAATTCCAGCGTAACATTTCTTTCTCTCGCAAAGAATGCCACAAACAGATGTCAACTTTCTCCTTGCCTGCTCCTGCTCACAACTTTTTTTTTTTGTGGTCACCATTGATTTTGCACTTCAGTGTAATATTTGTCATGTTTCACCCCCATGAATATCACTCTGTGGAGGAAAAGCCATTCACCTACACTGGCTCACAGTAGAACTCTTGCACTGCCCTGTTCATTTCAGCAGGTTCTGAGCCAGGAGTAAGAAGAACAGCTCATTAGTATCTCTATTAGAAGATGGCTTAATGCTTGCAATATGGGTGGTGCAGGGAAAGGGGAGGAATGGAGAAATAACTACCAAGCAATATTTTTAGTTATAAAGGGACCAAGAAACAGCTACTTCTAAACAAGGATTTACAGTCTTACTTTCTCATAATACGCAGTGTCCTTTCACAATGTGTTCTTGCAAAAGATCAAAAGGAACTACAGTATTTATTGTGTCAGAACTGATTCTGGCAACCTTTCCTCACCCATTTTATTTTCAGTTTTGTGTACCTTTTTATAGGAATAAAACAGCAAGTTAACACAGCGGTGGTTCTTAGCATTTAAAGCTGTTCAGTGAGAACAGTGCCTTACACGGTACAATATTTCACCCCATTCATTTGTGTTTATGAGCAAGGGACAAGCAGCTGCAAGAAAGATGCTAAGGTTTGTCACTCAGAGATGCTGTTCACAGTAGATTGCATTAATGCAAGCCTTGCCTTCGATCTCACTCTCGTATTTTACAAAGCCGTTATGAAGGTGCTGATTTGCAAAAATGCATGCCCTAAATCAGACTTTGCCTATTGGCATCGTCACAAGACACTGTAAGCAAGCCCTCAAGTGGAAGACAATTTTTCAATTCCCATATATAGGTAGGGATACTTTCCTTATTGGAATCTACCGCACATCTTCCAAGCATAAATATTAAATTGAGATCATATGAATGCATATGTTTAAAAGAAAAGCAAACTCAGCAGGGAGAACTGGACATGAAGTAAACGTTTTGTTTTCACATTTATAAATACTGGGTCACGGGGGGAGGAACAGGAGAAGGGAGAAACCCTGTAAATGGGCATTAAAATACCTACTTGTCAAGCACGGATTTTTAGCCTTCACTACATTAAACAGCATTCTGATGCACAGACAAACCAAATCTCTATTCGCTTTGCCCACGGTGAGAGGAGTAACATGCCATTTGTTTTGTTTTTGACAGCACTGTGATACTCCCTTTGGAGTAGAGGAGAAGCAGGGTAATGATTAGGGAAGTGGAAACATCAGGAAAAGCAAGGCCAATTTAATGGTACCTCATGGTGACAGAGACATAACAGGGAAAGGACAACTGTCAGAGACCCTAAAGCTGAACTGGGAATCTCCTAGACTCAGGTTGGGACTGGCCTGCACCAGATTTATGCTATAGTTAAAAACTGTGTCTTGTTGTAGGCCCAACCTAAGGGGAAAATGGCACCTGAAGTGCTGTGGAAATTCTTCCAGCCCCATATCGTTGCTTCTGCTCCTGAGTAGGTGCACACCCCCTTATTTGCCTCTTCTTCCACTGTTTCAACTTAGAAGCAGAATAGGGGAAGGAAAGATGGTCAGCAATGAAAGTGATTCTCTTCATCCACTGACCCACCCTCTGCTCATCTTCCACTTAAGTTTATAAGCTGAGGAAGCAAGAGCAGTGGTCCTCTTCTCAATCAGGTAACAGAAAGGATCACTGCTATCAGCACAACCTCCTCCCTGCCCATCTCAGCTGTTTCCTCCTCCCTGCACTGCCAGCCAGTCTATGTTCTGAAATAGA
This sequence comes from Tiliqua scincoides, assembly GCF_035046505.1. NCBI lineage: Eukaryota > Metazoa > Chordata > Lepidosauria > Squamata > Scincidae > Tiliqua > Tiliqua scincoides. The sequence goes on from NC_089822.1 coordinate 150,494,255, forward strand.
ACAAAACAAGAATGGAACAGGGAAGCCAGCAGAAGTGGAAATGGGCAGTGTTTCACTTGGCTTTCCTGTTCTGCCCCACTCTGCTATTCTTTTTCAAACATAGAGCAACAAAGCAAAGAGGAGCAGCTAAGGGGGGAAATGGGGGTTAGATGACTATGCAGGTGACCAATGGGCATAGGGTGACACCTCACCTCATGTTTTGATACAATTAATAGGAGAAGTGGTAGAGATACTGCCAAATTAAAAGAAATTGGATGGTGCTGAGTTCCAATTCCAGCTGTGAGTTGATAATGCCATCACTTCACCAGTCTAGAGGTTTTACTGGGAACTCAGAGTGGAAGCATTGGTATGTGCAAACTCTTGGTTTTAAAGGCAAGCTGCCTCTGATTGCCAGATGCAGGGGAGGGCACCAGGACGCAGGTTCTCCCTGTTGTCTTGTGCGCTCCCTGGGGCATTTGGTGGGCCACTGTGAGATACAGGAAGCTGGACTAGATGGGCCTTTGGCCTGATCTAGCGGGGCTCTTCTTGTCTTATGTTCTTAAGCATTTCCTTTATCTTGGAAATGCAGCTATTTCACTTTCAGAATTCTGTGTCTGCAGTGATTTATCTAGCCTTAAGCCATAGATTACTCCTCCAAAATATTGTGAAACATCTCAGAACTGCTAGGACTACATTACTGTGAGGATTAGAGTTGGCAGATTCAACTAAACTCCAGTGTGAAACTGAACACAGCATGTGGTCCATCTGATACTGCTCTTATGTAAAACACTAACACACTTGGTTCCTGCCCCTCCTTTTTTCTTTTTTTGAAAGCACAGAACTACAAAAACACAACACCAGAGCCAAATCTAAACCCCCATTCAACAAACAGAACCCTAGCCCATCTACACAACATCACAGAGTAAGAAATTCATTGTTGATATGGCCTGGATGCTTATGGAACTGCATGGCAGTAGAGGGCACTGTGTGCTATTCCTTCATTTTTCATGCTTACAGTGTATGATACAGAAATGCCTGGAACATTATGGTGCATTTTCATGATCATTTTAATTGGCTGGTTTTGACAATTCTGTCCTCCCAGAATTTTCTCAACTCTCTCTTTGAATTCATTTCTACTTGTGGCCAACATTATTTCCAATGGCAACAAGTTCCAATGTTACAGAGGAATTTGTAAACTATGTAAGTCTACTGCAATAAAAACATAGTTATGGAGTACATTAAGGACTAATAGCCCAATCCTGTCTTGCACTAGAATAGGCACTGTATCCAGTGCAGGGTAGGAGGGGGCTGCTGCACAACTTGGAATGAGGAGATTTATTTTGACTTACCTAGTGTAGCATGGCAGCCACCCCATGGGGCTATCTGGATCTGCACCAGCTGCCGGGAGGGGGGTTAGGATGTGGCCTAGGTCACCCAGGTCAGTCCCACCCTCTACCTGGGCCCAGTCTGCCCACTGGTCTGCCCTTCCCCCACCCCAAAGCACCCCTGTGATGCCCTCCCGCCACCCTCCCCAACCCTCCACACCAGCCGCATTCGGCCGGCACAAACTTACTCTCATTGGGCCAGGATCCAGCACAGCAAGGCAGGTGAACCTCTGCACCAGCCTAGCCTGCTCAAATTGAGGCGGAAACGTGCCTTACGGTATGTTTGCAACACTCCTGGGCCAGCACGGGGGACTTGCATGAGCCTATCCATGCATTAGGATTGAGCTCCAAAACATTCTATACTAAAGGCATTCAGAAACAAACAACTTCATCAGATGTCTGAACTTCCACACATGTACTATGTGTAAAAGGGGTAGGTAATGGTTTAAAACACACTGTAAGGTTTGATCATTAGGCTTTTCCTTGTTCCAGCTTCATGTAAAAGGATAAATGCAGGTCTGTATTTAAACCCCTGGGGGCTGGGGATAAGAATAGGCCCTCAGTTTGGCTGTACTTGTCGTAAGAGGCGACTAAACAGCCACCGGGTAGATGGGACTCGTCAGCCTGGGAAGGCAGCTCATCTGAGAGAAGGAAAACTCTGATCCCAAACCTCCACTGCCTTGTGGCTACATCCAGTTATGGAAAAGGCTTCAGGAGTCAACCTCGAGGCAAAATCCGGAGCCGGAGTCCCTGAGGCAGTTCATGGCTGAACACAGTCACGTTCTGGCAACTCCTGTGACGCCGCTGGAACCAACCGTATTGGCCTCTGCCTTTCCATTGGACCATTTCAGCGACGTGGAGAGGGGGGGGATTTGCTGCATGGGTAACAGCCTATCCTCCATACCTACTTTACCCAGGCTTCACGCACTGGAGAGGACACTCTGTTCCAGAGTCACCATTCAGAGCGTGACACCATAGTCTTCTGAGACTGAAGGATGCCAACAACATTTAAAATAATTTAGGGCCCAATTCTATCCCATTTTCCAATGTCGATACACCCATGCCCATGGGGTGTGCACTGCATCCTGTGGTGGGAAGGCACTCACAGAGGCCTCCTCAAGGTATGGGAACGTTTGTTCCCTTATCTCAGGGTTGCACTAGTGCTGGAAATTTGGGTAGCATTGGGTGCTTAATCACACTAATCAATTAAAACTTTATTCAGATACATCATAACAAGCATCTCTGAGTTATATCACCACCCCCTCAAAAACACAAGTTATTTTGTTTTGTAAAACTATTTACATGTCCCCCATGTATGCAACACAATGCCAAAGGAAAAAGGAATGTGAAGAACTTAGTTTGGTTTTTTTGATTCATGGTTATTTCCCCCCAGATGTTATCCTGTCAAAATGAATTCTCTAAAATAGTGTCCACAGCTGTTGTGCCATTTTAATGACAGCACAAATACTGTACAGACAGTAAATCAGTATGTAAGATTCCACACAACCCCCCTCCCCAATCCTATTTTCATCTCATGAAGCTGCAGCTCAAACTTTCATTTTCTTCCAAATGAATGCTCTCCTGTGCCTAAGCCATGTTCCTTGCTCATGTCTTAAAGACACACAGTCAGCCCTACATCTTGCAACTACTGCCTACTATCTTATTTCTTTCCCACTCCTCATTCTTCCTTCCTGCCTTGTTTCAATTCAGCTATGCACAATGGACACCCTCACACACATACACAAAATAGGAGATTAAATTTGCCACAATGCATGCATATGGGATTTCCTCCAATTATGTTACTTAGCACTTTAAACGTCCTCCTTCAATGGTCGAAGTAGCATAAATGGGTATCATTTTATTCTCACAACAACCTGTTAAGACAGGTTCTGTGAAGAGAAAGAAGCTTGCCTAAGGTCAACTGCATAACTCAGCTGGGATAGGAGCTCCAAAATTTAAGTTCAACGCTATCCACACCACAGCCACCATCAAACAAGCAAAAACTCTTCTCTTCATTCATCATGCATCTCGAATCATATGTAGTCAAACACCAGTGTCTTATATGCAAGCAGTCTCTCAATGTATACCAAGTTACTTATTCATGTGTTTGAAATGTTACACAATCCATTTAAATAAAAGTATGCATACATCAATATGAGACTATAAAAATTCTACCCACCCTCCAAAACTAACCAGATTCTTAGAGGAAATTTCCTATTCCAGTAGCCCAGAAAGCAAGATTATTTAGTTTCAGACAAATGCCCTCTTCTGACATAATCAAAACTAAGGGAAAGCATAACTCTTAGGAACAGTAGACTGCATATTTGGCACAGGTTGAGGCTTCAATTGAGCCATTTAGCTCTGGAGAAAAAAAAATCCACAATTCTGCAGAAGAATTTCAGATTGATAGCTAAGCAATCACTGTTAACATATTACAAGCACAGAAAATGGCAACTGTTAAGCCACACACATACCAACATACCATATTGTTTCTTTGGCATGCCAGGGCAATTATAAAATAAATATGGAGCTCTTTCCCTATTTATACAAGATGGAGAAGGGGAGCCCAGTAAGGGAGCAATCATAATGGAGTATACACCCAGCTCAACAAAATCAGGAGCTCCTACAGGAATAGACAATGTAATTGCTCCTGAAAAAGATATATCAGGACAGATCCTTCAATTGCCAGAAAGTGGACACACAATAAGATATAAATTCTAGCACCAAAGGTTATCATTGGCTGTCAATCAACACAGTATTACTTGTACCAGACAGAAAAAAACATTGTTGGTTATACAACTGAAAAGCACCAGGCTGCATGCCCTGTCCCTGAACTGGGAAAACTGCTCCACACCACAGGTAGACATATCTGCCACCATACACCACTGCAGATATAACTCTGGCTCCTTGAACAAACTGGGAACCAATTCACAAACTGGGAACCAATATTCCATTCCACATTCTCTAGAACAGATTCCCTTCTCTGGTCATCTTTAACCACTGTTTAGCATAACATTTTCACCCATGCTAATCACATTAAAGGATAACTGGTGTCCCATCTTAACCAGGAGTCTGAAACCAGGATTTTGAAACCAGAGTTTGCAAACTCTGGTTAAGATTGGAAGCTTGATTAGCAATTACTAAGGTTAGCCTCAGCAATCATGTAATGCTAACTTACAGTCAAATCCAACAAGGGAAGGAAGCAGAGAATTCACACCAGAGCATCAAGGAGGAATGGAGAAGGAATATATATTTCCAAAGCTAGCTTCTGATTTACAGATTAATCATCTGCAAGAATCCAGCATTTTCTTTTCATCAACTATGACAACTATGATAAAATGAAAGCTGAGATTCTCTATATGCTATCAAGACTACATTAAAAGTGTTTTGCAGATGAAGAGTGATCCATTGATGCTCTGAATAGTGCCTCTCTAAAATATGAGTGAATAATGATGTTTTTTTCCCTATGCACCATTGTTTATTTCAAGGATTCCATTCTCTTGCTCAGACAGGGCCACCAGGGTCAGGGTCAGCAAGTCAGGGCTCTCAACTGAGAGCTATGCTGATCTTAGCACTTGCAGCTTGGCTGCAGTAAAAAAGATAGATAATTCCTTTTATGGAGCGAGTTGGTGACCCTGTTATCTGGCCACAAAGCAAGGTCCATCTTGGGGAGTCGCTCCCCCCAGGAAGACTAGGATAATCTGACCCTACCTGTCCAGGCGGGAGGACATTCCCAGCTGCCAGAAACTGAGCCGCTCTGGAATCACTGGAAAAGTATCATATTAAGGGTATCATATTAAGTATCATATTAAGGCAATCCTAACCTCTTAAGTCAGTGCTTTCCAGCACTGGCATAGCGGTGCCAATGGGACATGTTCTGCAACCTGCAGTTGGGTGTCACTCATGGAGGCTTCCTCAAAGTAAGGGCATGTTTGTTCCATTACCTCAGAGCTGCATTGCCCTTATGTCAGTGCTGGAAAGCACTGACATAAGGGTTTAGGATTGCGCCCTAAAAAATACAAATAAAGCAATAAAAGCCATACTTAAGCAAAGTAAAATCAGTACAATCAAAAAACACTTTAGGCCAAAAATGAGCCAGAAAAGATAGGTTTTTACCTGGCATTTAAACAAGCTCAAAGACTAGACTATTAGGGTCTTCTGAAGGAGGGAGTTCCACAGTCTGAACTGCAAATTCAGTCTCCTAAAGCAGGGGTTTCCAAACCCAGGCCCGGGGGCCAGAAGCGGCCCGTGGCAAGCCTCTATCCAGCCTGCGGCCAGCCTCTTGTCCCCCAAAAGCCTCTGGCCCACATGGCAGAACATGACTGGAGCTGTGCTCTGGTTGCACCTGGAGGACCAGAGAGGTTGAATGAATGAGCCCATTCATTCATTTATTCACTCATCTAAGTTCCATCTCTAATTTATTTATATAAATTTTATATTTAAATTTTTTTCTGGCTGTCAAAACTATGTCAGATATTTGATGCGGCCCTCTGGCCAAAAAGTTTGGAGACCCCTGTCCTAAAGGAAGAAATCTGATGTATTTCTTTGTCAAGCTATCCTCATTTTTAGTCCACCTAGTTTTGGGAGTCCAAAACAGCAAATCTTGTTTCTCCAATCTATCCAGAATTTTTGCCTTGCCACTCTTTCAGTTTGCAATTGATAGGTTTGTGACCTTTACCCTCCTTCAATGAAGAGTTACTAAAGCACCAATGTCCAATAGCATATTGGTTGTATTAAGATTAATCTGCATCACTAGGTACTTGGCCATGGATAGCCATTCTTTCCAAGTCCTGAGAGAGTATCTTAAGGTTAACTAGCTCTGAAATATTAGTAATTGGTGACATCTAAGTTAATTTACTGTTAAGTTTAATTTCTTCCTTTAATAAGCACTGTTAATTTTGCTCTGCTTTTCTGGGTCTGCTTGTTCTGTCTGTGTCAGTTATTTTCCAATGCTAGATGCTTCAAATACATCTAAGGGAAAGTTTTAGCTGAGCTTAAGCAAAAAACCCAAATGGTTTTTCTGCAGATTCCTGGATTGGCTTTTAGCCTTCCCATATTGTACTATTAAACAACAAAAAAGGTAATTAAAGCCCTGGGGGATTGGGTTCCTCCGAATGACTGAACTAGTCTCTATTGCCACCTGCAAATCACAGACAGGAAAAACCATGTCAATACAGCAATGTTTCCACTTGCCCTAGCAAATGATGGCTCGTTGGGCAGGTGTCATTGCTTCTCAAATATTTCTCTGAATAATTCTGCCTGGCCCTTGGCAAGAAAGTTTTGCCTCCGATTAGGGCTACAGACAGGACAATTTCAATTGCATTTCCTCTGTCACTGGTGCCCAGCTGTAACTGTCATTCCTAGGCAGCCTCCAGCCTCAGAATTGTCAAAATGCCTTGTTGATGTGTACTGCAAAACAAGCATGAATTTGCTGGTGATGGTGTCAGCTGCTTTTCTGATGAGAATCTGAATTTTCTGACCACTTTAGCGAGCAACTCAAGATAGCATGTCAACAGGAAAAACACTGGGGAAGTCCAGTTTGGCAGTTAGGAGACAACTCTTGGGAAAGCAATGCAGTGCTTGTGGCACAAGAGGGGAAGGCCCTGAAAAGAAGTTTGCAATTATTTCAGTACGTTCAAAGACAAAAGCTATAATTAAATTAGTGGTGCATATAGGTTGTATAGAACTACGCACGCAGGCAAAGTTTGTTTACAATTCCTTCTGTAGCAGTTCCTCTGGTCAAAAGAGATGCTACTATTTAAAATGAACAACAGCTGTACACATATGCAATTTCTTTGTACTGAGGAGTAAGAAAAACAAGACATCATTTTATTTTCAGTTCCACTCTGCTGCCATTCTCAAACCCCCCCCCCCCCACACACACATGAAAATATGCTTCAGACCAGACTTACTGTCACTATCTTAGGCAGAGAAGCAGTTGCCCCCAGGTGAGCTCTTGAAAAAGCAAATTGCCCAAGTTTTGCATACAGCCAGTCAAACACCATGCAAGTGTATCAGAGAAAGTGTGGTCTGAGTTTCACCATGTCAGGTTGCACACATGATTCTGTCTTCAGAGCTCCCAACTGTGTTTCCTAGTCAGGATTAATATAGTAGAACTCTGGATGGTCAACTGTGTTTTCCTCCATCTCTGTCCCTATGAATATACAGAGGCTAGGAACAGGTGCTAAGATTCCATCTATGTCTGAGAAAGCCAGACAGAGATAGTGGACAGGCAGTGAGCAGTACTAGAGATGCGGCAGGCCAGAGTAGACAAATGAAGAAGAAGATGGGCATTTACCACAGTATATTATCTGAAGACTGTTTTTGAGTCTGGAACTACAATCCTGTGGAGAGCTTATGGCTCACATGGTGATGAACCACATGGAAAACTTCACGTTCATTAACAGTATCACTAATTATGTCAGTGGAGGGCCCAGATGCTATACTCTGTCAAGGATAAGACAAAGTATGCTACATTTATTTTAATTCAGGATTTCAAATGTTTACATATCATCACTAAATCAAGATTTTATGTATAGTGTAGACATTCAGTGTTAATTATTAATGTAGTTGGGAAATTCTAGCTTGCTGAATAGCTGGAAATATTTTGCATTACAGCTCCAATAAATTGTCAAGTGGCTTTTATGTCTTATCTTATTCCCAGCTCACCACACATCCATGTCAATTGTCTTTTGTTTTCAAGTGCTATGACAGGGAACCTATCCCAATGACAAGCCACAAAGACAACATCCCATCTGTCCTCAGTCTTCAGAATAGGAAGACTCCATCCTGTTTTACAATTCAGAGATGCCTGCTTACTCTACTCCACAGCATAAATAATTGACAAATGCAAAAAATATTAGCCACTCTTTAGAGCCAGGCAAGAAGAAGAATCTAAATGAGACCGCCTACCAACGGAAAGCATGCAAGAATACGTTTTCTATTCAGAATCCTAGCAGAGTTATGGTGGATTAGACTCATAGTTCTAAGCTGGTACAGAAAAAACTATGACATAATTATAAAACTCAAGAGCTGAAAAGAAACATGGACACAGATTTCAAAGGACCTTGATGATCTGCCACATCCAGGTGAATTAGTTCATATAACAATATGACTTAGACCTGGAAGATCCAGGTTCGAATCCCCCCTCAGCCAGGAAGCTTCATGGGTGACCTTGTGCCAGTCACTTTCTCTCAGCCTCATCTACCTCACAGGGTTGTTGTGAGGACAAAAAGGAGGGGAGCAGATGTGTATACCACCCTGAACTCTTTGAAAGAAGGGCGATATAAAAATGTGGGGGGGGGATTAAAGAGCAGGTGCTCTCTCAAAAGAAATGCAACTCCTTTTAAAAAATATGTAAGTGAGAGTTCACTCCTTACTATCACACCAAGTCTGTGTATATTAGAGTTACTCAAACTGTGGGTTGGGACCCACTAGGTTTGTCACGAGCCAATTTCAGATGGGTCCCCATTCATTTCAATATTTTATTTTTAATAGATTAGACTTGATGCTACCATGGCATGTAACTGCATTTGGGGAAATGTTACAGATCTGTATTCTTAACAGGTTACTATGTATATGCTTTTAACAATGACAGTAAATGGGACTTACTCCTGGGTAAGTGTGGGTAGGATTGCAGCCTAGAATTGTTAAAAATTTTCCTGACTGATGATGTCACTTCCAGTCATGACATCACTTCTGGTAGGTCCTGACAAATTCTTATTCTAAAAAGTGGGTCCCAGTGCTAAAGGAATAAGAACCACAGATGTATATATTTGAAATTACACGTGCACCTTTCATAACTGAGATGGTCCATCTGTACAGTCTACTCAGGAAACCTACCTGTAGGCAAAATATCTTGCAAGAAGTGGCCTCTTACGACTTAAATACACTCACTCCCCACGTTACTTAAAGCTGACATAGGTGGGAACACTTTATAAATGATATAAAGCAGTGGTTCTCGAACTTTTCTAGCCTGTGGCTCTCCTGATCCTTGTGGCCATTGGCCACGGCTCCCCATTACTACACCTCACCTCAGTTACCCCCAGAATGGGGATGAAGGTGTTATAATTATACACTAGAAACAAAAAAACAGCTGCCAGCACTCTGCGGCTGCAATCCTAACCACACTTACCTGAGAGCAAGCTCCATTGAACAAAATAGGACTTACTTCTGAGTAGACCTGGTTAGGATTGTGTCCTGAGTTTGTCAGCAGCACATCTGGAGGGTTTTGGAAAGGGAAGGAGGGAAGTGATGAATTTGCTGGGGGAGGGGAAGACTTTGTTTTGTGTGTATCTGCTAATTGCAAACTGATGCAAACTGAGACCCAGTGACTGTTTGGCTGCAACCCTAACCTCATTTTCCTGGGAGTAAGTCTCATTAAACACAATAGGTCTTACTTCTGAGTAGACCTAGCTAGGATTGTGCCTTTTGTCTTACAACAGCAGCCAACATGGGAAGTACCCCCCCCCCCCGGAGGCAGGAGGAAAAAGGGAAATGGCTGAAGAGGAATGGGTATTTTTATTTTTTAATCAATTTTTGGAGAGAAGACTATCAAGCATGTTTTTTTTTTCTTTTTTGAAGGGGGAGGAAAGAGAGAACGGTGAAGATCCTTGGTTAAGCTGACACACACCCCAAGCCTATGTAGATCTACTCAGAAGTAAGTCTCATTTGAGTCAATGAGGTTTACTCCCAGGAAAGTGTGGAAAGGATTGCAGCCACACAGAGCAAGATTACAACTCACCCCCAAAGTAGACGGGGGGATGCTCACACACATACACCCCAACATGCAGATGCAACCCCTGTTCCCCCCAGCAAGACAGAGGAATGCAGGCTGGGCATTTGGACACCCCCCCCCCCCACTCAGAGCAGGCTGGGCTCCCACCTTTCCAAGTGCAGGAATGCGCTGCGCTGCCTGTACTTACTCTCCTCTCCCAGTTTGAAGCCTGTCAGGAGCACGCCCTGTGCTGATGTGATGCAGCACCTCTGCAGCTGTCCAGTCAGCCTTCTCTCCACCTCCCCCCACCATGTTTCACAGGCCCTCCCCACCTCACGCTGCCCCACCCACCTCATTCACAGCTACAGAAAAGCAGCAAGTCAGCAGGCAGCACATGCAGCTGAACTGAGCAGAGCAGCGCAGCTACGGGCCACCTCTCTCTCTCTGAGATGCCTCACAAGACCCCTGGCGGCTAGCCACGCCTCCCTAGGGAGCCAGCACGCACAGATTGAATACTTCAGACACAAAAATAAAAGTTTTTATGGGGGGGGGGAGATAAGTAGCTTTAGCCTGGGATTAGCATACTTTATTTGAAGAAATAAACCAGTATTGCACATCCTATTTCATATCTCCATATAGCTAAAACAAGGATGAGTGCACCTAGGATTTTGAACCAAACAACTAGTTCTCCCTAGTGACCATCTCAAAACCATGAATGGTCACAACAAATTGAGAGAAGAGTGCCAGTTCATTAAAGAGAGATAAAATTCATTGCTTTGATTCGAAAAGCATTTAACACACTTGCCCAATTAATAACCACTCAACATATACCTGGAGAAGTGAGCAAGCTTCCACCTCCACAAGAAGTCCTAATTCAAGAAAGACAAAATTAAAATATAGTCAACCAGCATCTCAAGTTTCATTGAGAAAAATAAGAATAGGTCAAAGTGCTGAAATACCTATTGGACAACCAGTTTAGGCTATATTTCTGCACATAAATAGCACAGAAAAGAATGGGACTTAAACCACTGAACTGCACAGGAGAGTAGATTTAGCAAGGTCAATGCTGGATGCAATCTATATAGCTAATACAGAAATACTTATGTTCAGGATGCATAAGTTATAAGAAACTAAGGGTCCAATCCTATCCAACTTTCCAGCGCTGGTGCAGTCTCAATGCAGCCTCAAGGTATGGGAGCAAATGTTCCCATACCTTGATGAGACCTCTGTGACTGCCTTCCCACCACAGGATACAATACACGCCATAGGTTTGGAAAATTGGATAGGATTGGGCCCTAAAAAACTAATAAAGGCCTGAATTCTCTCTCCCTCTCTCCACCCCTCCATCGCATAAAAATGTGGCAGAAAATATAAATGAAAGCTTGAATTCAGAAGTAGCTCAAGCCTAGTTAGGTACTTCAAATGAATCAAAGCAAAACTGTACAAATCAGCAAGCCTGATAGATATGTTTAAACAAAAACTATTTTTAAAAAACTGAGTACGTTTTGAGTGTAGAATTAGGTCAATCTCAATACTTAAAATGCAGGAAGTGTAAAGCTGAGCACTTTTTGTCAGCGTGGACAACACAGTAGCCTTAACTCTACATTACTCCATTCTGAATGGCTTGGGTCCAACTTTCCTATGTTGTAACCTTCGTTCCAGTTTCTTATCATGACATCTTAAAATTGCCCATCTGTACCCTAAGTTACAACAGAAATGGCATGTCATGATGGGATCTCTCTATTACTCGACAGGCATGAAACTCCTATCCTGAATATATTTCAGAGGCAGTGTAATACCATTTCTGTAAATCTTTTATAACGTGGATATACAGTTTAATTTATTCAAGGCAGCGATTATCAAATATTCTGCCTCAATAAGAGAATCAGATACTCACTTTAGGATACAACAGCAGGACAGTTACACCATTTTACACTTGTCAAGTCTCAGATAAACCAAGGTAATCTTTAAGGATAAGAAACTTGATGTTAAGAACACAATCTTTAATTGCTGATGCAAGATTGCCTTTTGAACTCCACTTTACCTGCTTTTATTTCAAAATAATAATAATATAATAATATACAATATAATAATATAATAATATACAAATACTTTAACAAAAAAATTCAGCAACAGGGAACTTTGTTCAGCCAACGAGTTTGGCAAGGTAAAAGGAGGGGGAGGTTCGTAATCTACACAGGAGATCACACTTCCATGGTTGTAACTTGTATATCCCACAGCTATGAACACAAAATCCTTTCCTCTCCTTCAGAAAGAACGAGTGCCACTATGGTAATACACACTGTTAGTTCTGGCACGGCATATTTTATCTATAGCATATATTGTCATTTCCTGTCACACACACACACACACACACACACACACTCACTCACTCACGGGAGGCACTTTGTGCTTTTGTGCAGACTTCAATTCTGTCATGCTGATTGCGTTGGGCAAGCCCAATACCACACCTTTGCTAAACCAGTTAACAGGTCCGGAGATAACTCCTGGTAAAAATGTTTTCAATGGGCAATAAAGCACCCTGATTCTAGATTGGGCTTAGCTAAATGTCACTACAAAAGAGGCAGTGCTGCTCCTGACCCATTTAGCTAGGTAATGGTAAAGCATAAGCAACCTTACTCTTCTTCTTCCTTACCCTATTCATTTCAGGAATGAATCCATTCTTTCAAAAAATAAATAAAGCATTCACATATATGATTACCAGATGAAACAAGATCTCACTCCTGCAGGGAAAATGTGTTCTATGTACCTGTGAACTTAGATTGCATCATGAATGCATTGACCAAGCCATATATCACCACTGCTAAACCTATTAACAGTCAGAGAAAAACCCCTGGTGAAAATCTTGAATGAGCAATAAAGCTGCCTGTTACTAGATTCAATGTCAGAACAAGATATTACAGCAATTCTATCTTGCGCTGGAACAGGCAGGCCAGGAGGCCTGTGCTGTATCCAGTGCAAGATAGAGACCCAAAGTGGCTCAGTCGGAGGTAAGAGGAAACTCTTCCCTACCTCTGGGTAAGCCACTGCAGCCTCAATGGGTCTCCTCAGACTTTCGCCACCTCAGGAGGTGGCATAAGTTTGAGAAGAATGAAGCAGCTTGCAGCCGCTCCAATGACACTCAGGAACAGGGGCTAGTATCCGGCATATCTGCCGAGTCCCAACCCCGCCTCCCACTCCCCACCTGTCTATCCCTGTGACATCCCTCCCCCCACCTGGAACCCCTCCCTCCCCAGACCCTTGTGTCGGCCAAGCTCGGCCAATGCATGCCTCTCCTTTGAAGTCAGCACAGAAGCAGGATTCAGCCTCCACAGGCTGGTGTGCAACCCTGCACCGGCTCAGTCGACTCTCGAGTAGGTGCAAACGTGCCTTACAGCATATTTGCGACTCTCCTGGGCCAGCACAAGGGACACGTGCCAGCCCAAGTCACAGTTTGGATTGCGCCCTAAATCTAGTGAAGTTTGCTTGAATGAGTTTCAGTTCAAGAATGTAGACAAGGTGCTTGTGATGCAGCCTTCCGCATCTTCGGAACATTTCCCCTCCTGGCTGATAAAACCTAACCAAGGGAAGATGATCAGTTGGAGTTCAAGAGGCACTACATACTTCATTACAAAAAGGAGTGGTCCTGACCACTTTGGAGGAGGTAGTTGTACAACTACTGCTTTAGAAGTCTGCTCCTGACTGATAAGATTATAATTGTCAGTTGGTTGTAATCTCCCCTTTTCAGGGGACGAACTTAAGTAGATGACTGCCATGCAACTTCAGATAGGAATGAAACTAATTCTCCTAGACCCATTTCAATCTGAGTTCAGGTTCAGATTTAGTATTTGAACTGCACTTGTGGACCTGCAAAGAAAGAGCTATGGTGAATAAAACCATCTGGATCTGCCAGCAGTTTTATACCACCAACCATGGCATCCTGAATCATCTTTGGGGTGGGGATGGTTTCATTCTCACCTAGTGAGTAGATTCCAGTAGGTGTGGCTGAAAGAATACAATTCTGTACCATGGAATTGATTTTGTCCCTTATAACATCTACAACATTGTTTCCCAAACTGTGGGTCAGGACTCACCAGTGGGTTGTGACCTGATTGTTGGTGGGTTTTGAATGAAACGGACAAGCTGAGAGTCGATCAGGAAAATGTACAGAGCCCTATGGAAAGTGAAACTGAGCCACATACACATGTTTACTCCTGAATAGATGGCAGTGCCTCAGCCCACTACGAGGGCAGCCCAAGAGGAATGCAATGCTGCTAGAATGGTCCCAATCCGACGAATGCAGGCCCCAAAAAACACTCAAGAAAGAAGTGCCCCCCTTCCAACTGACAAGAAAATGTATTGATTCCTACGGAAAATGAAACCAAGCAGTATGCGTGCATTTATTTGTGAATAGAGAACTTGAAAGGGCAGGCTCCAACCACATCATGACATTATCAGCAGCACACACATGGGAATTCTAACACTTGAACTGGTCCTGAGACAATGGTTTGGATCCACAGAGGCACACGTGGAAGTCCCACTCACACAACGGGACTTTCCTGCCCGCTCATCCCTACTGCAACCCATTGTACCTGCTCTGAAACAGCATGGGATGTGATGCAGGGGGCTCAAGCTGGAAAGGGAAATTGACAGACATTGGGAGAGCCCTTTTGCAAAAGTGTACCTGGGGATCCAAGACAATGTGCCTAATTATGGCACACTGACCTAACTAATGCCATAAGAATGTCATCTCATCACTTCTTCTCTAAACTTCTCCAGAACATCCAAATTAGGTTGCAGAGATCACAAATATCATATGGTCAGCTCAGAAGATCTCCCAAAGCAGCTACAAATGCTACATCGGAATGGCCAAGCTACATCATGTTACTTAGAAAGGGAATGTATTTTTAAAAGCCGAGGAACTTTAAGAGTGAAAAAAAATACAAGTTGTGCCTCATTAGCCACAGGAGTTTTGTTCTGGAACCGCCAGGGGATTAAATAAATCAGTGGATACCAAATCAGTGGAAAAACAGCTTTAAATACCCACTTCCAGGTTTCTTGCTCCTCTTTTGTCACTCACCTCAGAATGCATTGGAATAGATATTATCCTGCATTCAGCCACTAGAAGGGGTGAATAATGGAAACGAATGGAATGAAATTATAATTAACAGAGTGAAGGTAGGAAATTGGATTTTGGTGCTTTTTTTCTTATTACAAGGCATTCAAAGGAGGACTTCGGTAACAATAGAGAGTCAAATCAGTAGATACGGAGGTTCCACCTGTACCCTACAGAACTGCTGTCAAGGCTCAAATAGCTATGAAAACAATGTGTACTCTGTCTCCCAATGAAATCAATTATCAAACTCCAACTGAGTTTATCAGGCTTAATAGCTGTAGGAGTGGCATGATGTCATGATGTCAATGTCACATGCAAGGAAGAGAGATAAAGATTAGAGTGGAGATCATAATGTTTAATATATAGAGAGAGAGAGTTGGCAACCTTCAGTCTCGAAAGACTATGGTATCACGCTCTGAATGGTGGTTCTGGAACAGCGTCTAGTGTGGCTGAAAAGGCCAATTCGAGAATGACAATCCCTTCCACACCGGGAGCAAGTGCAGTCTGTGTCCCTGGTCTGTCTCCCTGGCAATGGGCCTTCCTTCTTTGACTCTTTGCCTCAGCCTGTTGGCCACGTGTCTCTTCAAACTGGAAGAGGCCATGCTGCACAGCCTGCCTCCAAGCGGGCCGCTCAGAGGCCAGGGTTTCCCACCTGTTGAGGTCCACTCCTAAGGCCTTCAGATCCCTCTTGCAGATGTCCTTGTATCACAGCTGTGGTCTACCTGTAGGGCGCTTTCCCTGCACGAGTTCTCCATAGAGGAGATCCTTTGGGATCCGGCCATCATCCATTCTCACGACATGACCGAGCCAACGCAGGCATCTCTGTTTCAGTGGTGTGCACAATATTCAAATAGTACTTTAATGCGCTCAGCATGCTTCAAGTGCCTTATCTCAATAATTACTACACAAACTCAGTAGAGCAAGATAGTATTATCCCCATATTACAGATTTGGGGAATACGGCTGAGACTGTTCGCTTAAGAACATAAAGTGAATTCACGACCAAGCTAAGAACCAAATGAAGAGATTTCCATAGTTCTGGGGTCGGCAACCCATAGCTCTGGAGCCACATGCGGCTCTTTCAGCCCTCCGCTGCAGCTCCAGAGTCCTAGTGAAAGTGGTTGCACTCGCTGTTCCGGAGCGCGGCCATTTTGTGGAGGCAGAGAGCCTGGAAGAGGCGAGGCTGGTCTGAGAAGTGCGGGAAAGGGCGCCTTGTTAGAGCCGCGTCAGGGGCCGCTCTTGGGCTGCACTACTGGGGCTGACTTGTGAGTAGACAGGGAGAGGAGCCGCTCTCAAGCTGCACCCTTGTCCATGCATCCCTGGGATGAAGCCCCACTGACTCTACTGGGGCTGACTTCTGAGTAGACAGAAAGAGGATGTCCCCTGGTTCTGGTGTTATATGAGAGTGTAAAGAGCATCTCTCTATCCACTCTGTCCATCCCCTGCATAATTTTGTATGTCTCAATCATGTCCCCCCTCAGGCGCCTCTTTTCTAGGCTGAAGAGGCCCAAACTGTAGCCTTTCCTCATAAGGAAGGTGCCCCAGCACCTACAAGGGACCTACAAGAGGGGGCTACATTATAAAAATGGGACCTGTAAGAGGGGAGCGCATTATAAAAGTTGCATATACAAGAGGGGAGTGCATTATAAATTGGGACATACAAGGGGGAGTAATAACTATAAATCTCTTTATTGTATTGAAAAAATACTAGTCATTAGATTTTGTATTTCATTGTACCTCTTTTATATTACTGTGGAAAAGACACAAAGATGACTATTTACTGTTGGACGACCCAGGGTCTGCTGTAGTGGTGGGAGGCTGCTGGCAGGAGAGAGGACCTCTGCAGGTTGAACAGGGGAGCTACCCTGGAGGTGGGGTCCAGCAGGAGTGCAGGGCAGAACCAGGGTCATTTGTTGGGGGAAAGAAGGTAAGCTAATTTGCTTAAAGTGGGCATAATTCTCCAGGCAGAGAATGGCCTTGGAATCAGGCAAAACACCACAGAGGACCAGGCGTCTGAGAACACAGGACAAGAATGTATGACAAAACTAACTAAAAGCTACAAGAAGGGGCTCCATTATAAAAATGGGACGTATAAGAGCATAAAGGTTAAAAAAAACACTATATATGCAGTGTTATCTTCATTTTAGATGTCAAAAGGGTTTTGTGGCTCCCGAGGTTTTTTTTCTCTCCTGAAAATGGGTCCAAATGACTCTTTGAGTGTTTAAGGTTGCCGACCCCTGCCACAGTTCATGAACTTACCCTATGCTCAAAGGGCTTTTAGATGCTTTTAAAATGCTCTTACCAGTTAGTTGTCATAAGATTACATGTAAACATGAATACTTCTACTGGAAAGTTTCCAGTCAATCCAGCCCCTCCATGATTAGCACTGATACAAAGGAGGAGACTGTATGCAGCAGAACTTGCTCTCCGCTAACCACTTGTGAGGTAAGGCAAAGGTATACGTTAGATCGCAACTTTCATTAGCTAGTTTTCGCCAACTAGAATGAGTGTAGATTTTATCACACCTGATTACAAGTTCTTCCTCTAGCATTATTTCTCCCTCGTATGCAATCCAATTGACCCACCGTTGTCACAGAAGTTGTGACGTTCACAACTTGCTTTGACATGAATTATGAAATAGCATGAGACGTGGAACCTTAGGAAGAAGATATCTATTGGATAAAACCAAATATCCACCTAGCCCAGCATCCTGTTTCCACAGTGGCCAATAAACAAGGCACAAAAGGCAACTGTTGTTCTGGAGCATACTACCTGAACGTGGAGGTTCAAAATATCCACCATGATTTGCTGCCACAGATTAATGTATCCTCCATAAATTTGTCTAATTTTCTTTTTCACATTTTTATACTGCCCTTCCTCCAAAGAGCTGTACATGATTCCCTCCCTCCTTTTGTCCTGTGAGGTAGATGAGGCTGAGAGCCCAAGGTCACCCAGGAAGCTTCATGGCTGAGGAGGGATTTGAATCTGGATCTTTCAGATCTCCAGAACCACTACACCACCCTGCCTCTTTTCTAAAGCCATCCAAGCCAGTGGCCATCTCTGTGACTGTAAATTCCAGAAGTACATTGTGTCTACTGCCAATCAAATTCATGGGATTATCAAGTTATAGTAATATGGAAGAAGGAGAAAGATCCTCTATATTCACTTTCTCAATACCATGCCTAGTTTATAAACCTTTATCAGGAGTGTGTAGAGATGAAAATGCGTATTTGTGAGATTTAGCACCAATATAGGGATTCTGAGGTAGTAGCCATCCCAGCTAGCTACTTTGATCTAAAAAAACATTTCCAATTACTCCTAAAAAGGAAAAGACAGGAATTTGGCATGGTTCAACGGAGGAGACTTTTAGTGGCAGTAACTCATAATGATAGCAAATTATTTTAGGCTATTGTTTCACGTTCTCCCAGAGATAATACTATGGGACCATCTGTAATCCCTCCCCAGAGGTGGCAGCCACACTTTTCAAACCTATTTTATCAGGGTGAAGAACTTAGCACAGGAACCTCTGATATAAGTTTGATGGTTGCCCCAAATTGGCCCCCCGTAAATACAGAAGAAATCAAAGAGCTGATTTCTTCGCTGAAGTCTCGGAAGGCCCCTGGACCGGACGTGATTCCAGCAGAGGTATTAAAATCCGATATAGAATGGTGGACTCTCTTACTTGCCTCCTTGTTTACAATAATTGACAAGACAGGCCTAAACCCAGAAGATTGGAAAAATGCATTGGTGGTGCCAATATATAAAAAAAGGAGACCAATCAAATACGGCGAATTACTGACCAATAAGTCTTCTCTCAATACTTTACGCGAAACACCTTCTGTCCAAACTTACTGTTTGGATGGAGGGGCAGAAGATTTTAGGACCAGAACAGATTGGTTTCCGCCAGGGAGCGTCTATCATAGATCACTGTTTAGTGTTAGTTCACATGATGAAGAAATATACTACTAAGCCAAATCGGAAATTATATACAGCATTCTTAAAGGGGTTTTTGACTCCATTGATAGGAAACTACTTTGGAACAAATTAATTAAAATGAACATTGATACAAGGCTATTATGCCTCATAAGGAATTTGTATACTGGGACAAACTGCCAAATTAGATGTACATCATCTGGTGAACTGACTCCCAAAATACCAACCGATATAGGTGTTAAGCAAGGATGTATCCTGGCCCCATCTTTGTTTACTCTTTTCTTAAATGATCTTGCTCCTTTTTTAAGCCAAATTGAGGGACGTTACCCCAAACTGGGTTCTTCACGTATACCAATACTTTTGTATGAAGAAGATGCAGTACTGCTTTCTCACTCCTGTACTGGGCTAAGAAGAGCACTGAATTGAACTCTTGAGTATTTGGCTATTAATAAATTGAAACTGAACTTCGAAAAATCAAAAATTTTAGTGTTCTCTAAAACATGGAAGCCTCAGAATTGGATAATTAAGGGGGGAAATAATAGAACAAGTTAAGAATTTCAAGTATTTGGGTCTCCATCTCCAGCATAACACCGCATGGACTACTCAACGTGACAGAGCAATCAATTTAGCCAACTTTACTGCTTATTCTATCATGCGCTTTTATTAAAATCAGGGCAATTGTTTTGTCCCTGCAGCAGTAAGGATATCTAATGCCAAGGTGGTTGCCCAATTATTATTTGGTGTTCCTATTTGGTTCGGAGCTGTTAATCATTTACTGGAGAGAGTACAGGCTAAATTCCTCAGGAAAATATTGGTTGTTCCTAACTGTGTGCTGTACGCGGCAATTTGTCTGGAAACTGGACAAATGTTAATTGAAACAAAAGCATGGCTGAGGACAGTTAAGTATTGGCTACAAGTACATTATTGTTCTGATCCACGGAGCGTTCTCCAACAAATAGATGGAGCGTGCTTCTAGAAAGTAGTGCTCCGAAGTGGCTGACTATTGTGGAACATAAGATCAGAACCATGGGTATAGATTTAGATTCCTTGTGCTTACTATTCCAAATAGAAGCAATCCGGAAGATCAAGCAAAGATTTTTAGATATAGAAAAGCAAAATCTATACTCGATGGCAAATAAAGTTTGCTCCCCCTTGAATCTGATGGTGGCAGTGAAACCCGGAAAGATGGCTGCCTATTTCTCTTTCCTAACTAGTTCTGAGGAACCTCTTGTTTTTTCACTCGCTAGATTTAATGTTTTACCAGCAGAACTGTACACAGTATACCAAATGCAAGGCAACATAGGTTTATATTAGGGAATTGTTCCATACAATTTCTGAGGTCAATTCAGCCACCTTAATCACAGATATAATTGGAGGGAGCAGAGCTCAAGTATACCAGTGGAATTCACATAATGCTTTCATGTTCAACACAGAGCACACATTTCATGTTTCTTGATGACCCTGAATACCTCTCTACAAGCAAAGATGCACATATATACCAGTGCTACTCTGTTCCCCCACCCCAAACTCCCAAGCTTTGGTTGATATTTCAACCAAAATAGAAGCTACACTACAATTATAGGCAATCAAGGCCTCAGACGTACTGTATCATTCATTTTTGAGACTTTTTGAGAGGCTCAAAAAGATGGAAGTAATTCAAGAGAAAGAGAGATGTTAAAAGTATTAACACTATTACACCTATACTTGTTCTTCAAGCAATAACTAGAGATAAGCTGCACCTTTGTCTCCTTTAAAATGCAATTATAAAGATTTCCTAATGTATCTGTAATGAAACAATATCTCATTCTCTTCAGTCCACAGAGGGGACATGAATACTTAGAGGCAAATCACTCACAAAGGGCAGAGTGTTTTAATTATAAGCATCTCTGGGGACCCTCTAATCACTTGTTATAAATGATGGTACATTTTGAAATAATGCAGTCCTCTCTGCTGAGAGCTGCACTGCATCACTCAGTATGCTTTGTGCTGCAAAGTGGCCTAAGGTAGAGGATGAACAGATCACACTTCAGCAGTGCTGAAGTTGCCAACAGACTCTACATTAGAGCTCTACAGACACAGTGGACTACAATAGTTTCTTCAAAATTTGGAATTCAGGGTAGAGGTCCAGTACCATCCACACTGATGTGAACACACAATTCCTAGGATTCAGTCAAAGCCTAGGGAGCACAGGAAGATCAGAACCATTCTCAAAATCCAGCAAAATCAATGGCAATTACTAGGAAAGTTTTTCTCTAGAGCAGGGGTGTCCAAAGTTTTTGGCAGGAGGGTCACATCATCTCTAACACTGTGTCGGGGGCTGGAGGAAAAACAGAATTAATTTACATTTCAAATTTGAATATGTTTACATAAACTTACCTATGTGAATATTTTAAAGATGCTTATATGAATGAACGAAGGTCTTGCAATAGCTCAAGGCCTATAAAATGCCTTGCACAAAGGCCTTTGCTGCCGCTGCTGCATCACAGATGTGAAACAGAAAGCAGTGGAGGGAGCCCTCATCCCACAGCTCATGCAAGAGGTCAAACATTCGCCCTCACACTGAGAGCAGTTGCGTCGGGCCAGTGTGGGCTCCAACAAATCTCCGGAGGGCCAGAGGCTCATTGGAGACTGGGTGCTCCCTGAGGGCCACATTGAGAGGCCTCGAGGGCTGCAAGTGGCCCCAGGGCCAGGGTTTGGGCACCCCTGACCTAGAGGGATACACACTCCACTTATATTGGTGTCACTGGGATCATATCAGATACAGCTTTCTTGGAATCACATACATCATGATGGGAAGGAGAAATGTACAAAGCAAAATTAAAGGAACCTAAATTTGAAACCAGAACATAGAGAGAAAGGTAAAATTAAACCAAGATGAGGAAGAGCACAATCTAAAACAAATTCTGGTTTGCGAAGAGCATTCAAAGCAAAACAGGTGTCAAAAAATACAGGAACACATGAAAATAAGAGCTGTCTAAGAAGTCCACTGACAGTTGCCTGACACAAAGAGGTGACAGGCCCTCATATGCAGCTGCATTAATGCTCCCTAGGTTCTAGCCTAATGATTCCTCACAACAGAGGATTATAGGTGCAGCCTATTTATCCAAAAATATTTATTTATTTAAAAAAATCCAGGGAGTGTGTGCCAAATTCTCCCCCCTCCCACTGAGATGCTGCAGGCTCTCCTGCTCCAGCCTTCCCAGCAAACAAAGCATGCAATTTAGCCTACAATCCTCCCCACACTTTCCTGGGAGTAAGCCCCATTGACTACAATGCGGCTTACTTCTGAGAAGAAGACAGATGGCAAGGGGGAGGGCTGAGTACAGAGGGGATTGATAATAGCTGCCTTAGTTTCCTTCCACCCGGAAGTGTCAGGCTGCAGTGTATTTTCGTAACTCTATGGAATTTAGCACAATGCGTTTTTTGTTAATCACACCGAGTCATGGAACGGAACTAACGCAGATAAATAAGCTGCACCTGTATTTAAATTTTTTTTCTTAAAAGCACAGCTAATGTACCTTCTTTAGAACAATGATTTACTTTCTGGTTTGACTGAACATCAAGAGCAGGGGTGCTCAGTAGGTGGATCGCGATCTACCGGTAGATCGCAAGGCAAAATGAGTAGATCGCGGAGTGCCGACCCCCACTTCAGGTGCCTTTGGGAGGAAACGCCGGGAGTAAGGCCCATTGTACTCAATGGGGCTTACTCCCAGGTAAGTGTGGCTAGGATTGCAGCCTCACAGCCTAATCCTAGGCATGTCTACCCAGGAGTAAGTCCTGTTATACTCAGTGGGGCTCAAGGTACACCAACATACATTGTACACATAAATGTTATATGTTATGATGGCGCGAACATTGTAAAAAAAACTCTGGTAGATCTCCAGGCCTTGCTGGGTTTCAAAGTAGCTCTCGAGCCAAAAAAAGTGTGAGCACCCCTGATCAAGAGCCTTGATTGTGCAATTAAATATGTCAAAGGCAAAATTTGCATTTCTCCAAAACCTACACTTTACAGGTCTACAGAGCTTGCGTCCTGAGTACACTTCTGTACTGCAGCGAGTCATGGACTCTTCGCTCACAACAGGAGAGGAAACTGAGCGCTTTCCACATGCGCTGCCTCCGACGCATTCTCGGCATCACGTGGCAGGACAAAGTTCCAAACAACACAGTCCTGGAACGTGCTGGAATCCCTAGCATGTATTCACTGCTGAAACAGAGACGCCTGCGTTGGCTTGGTCATGTCGTGAGAATGGATGATGGCCGGATCCCAAAGGATCTCCTCTATGGAGAACTCGTGCAAGGAAAGCGCCCTACAGGTAGACCACAGCTGCGATACAAGGACATCTGCAAGAGGGATCTGAAGGCCTTAGGGATGGACCTCAACAAGTGGGAAACCCTGGCCTCTGAGCGGCCTGCTTGGAGGCAGGCTGTGCAGCATGGCCTTTCCCAGTTTGAAGAGACACTTTGCCAACAGTCTGAGGCTAAGAGGCAAAGAAGGAAGGCCCATAGCCAGGGAGACAGACCAGGGACAGACTGCACTTGCTCCCGGTGTGGAAGGGATTGTCACTCCTGGATTGGCCTTTTCAGCCACACTAGACGCTGTGCCAGAACCACCTTTCAGAGCGCGATACCATAGTCTTTCGAGACTGAAGGTTGCCAATACAATACAATACACTTTACAGCACAATCCTGAGCTGCACTTGGGCCGGCACAAGCCTCCTCTTCGGGAGTCAGCAAGGCATTCCGGGGCAGAGGGAGGATGGGTGGCCCCAGGCAGAAATAGGACCCAGCAGCTATGCTGGATTCCAACCCCCGTTCTCAGGAAGTTTGGAGCTGCTTCAAGCAGCTCTGCTGTCCTCGGACGTGGACCACCTCAGGAGGTGGAGCAAGTTTGAGGAGACGCACAGGGACCAGGCTGCCTTACCCAGACATAAGGGGGAAAAGTTTCCCCTTACCTCTAGCTGAGCCACTTTGGGCCACCATCCACACTGGATACAGCGCAAGCCTCTTGCATTACCTAAACCTCCAATATGACACAACAAAGTTTTTAATGGCCTATTTTGAGATGCTCATAAAAAAAGAAGATGAAGATACAATGCAGATGTCAGCACGTACAAAATCATCCAATGAAGCATTTGCTCTTATCTGTTAAATATCTGTTCAATCCATTTACTTAAAGGTAAATTTGGATATTCCTTCATATAAACTTGTACCATCATTCTTCTTGCAAAACCTAATAAAAGAAACAAAAACACACATGCTGTGTAGGTCACAGCTGTGCGTCTCATTTGTCATTCATTTATCATCAGTGTCATTACCATAAGAGAACATGGTCTGCTGGGGGTGGGAGAAAGGCATTTGTCATCTCTGATGCTGTTGAGAGGCTGTTTGGGGCAAGCAACTGAGAGAGGGCTACAGGCAGCCTTCCATTATTCCACTGGAATATTTTAACTCTTGATGTACAATTATGTACAATTATTGATGCTTTCTGTTCAGAGCCTTTCATCAGAAAAAGCGGTGAGCTACAAATATGAATAAATGAGCTACCAAAATAAATCTTAACACAGGAGTATGAGTAAATCATGACAAGTCATGTATATTCTTTGCTTGAACTGGCTGGATTTTGAACTCCTTTCTGTATTCCTACCTCCCACTGTACAAGAGGAGTGGAAACACATAATTTCAAATTATGAAAAGATTTTCTGCACTATTTTTAACTTTTGGGAAGTTAGCACATTCTTTTGGAAAATGAATAAACTACAATATAAGAACAGCCCCACTGGATCAGGCCATAGGCCCATCAAGTCCAGCTTCCTGTATCTCACAGCGGCCCACCAAATGCCCCAGGGAGCACACCAGATAACAAGAGACCTCATCCTGGTGCCCTCCCTTGCACTGGCATTCTGACATAACCCATTTCTAAAATCAGGAGGTTGCACATACACATCATGGCTTGTAACCCATAATGGATTTTTCCTCCAGAAACTTGTCCAATCCCCTTTTAAAGGCATCCAGGCCAGATGTCGTCACAACATCCTGTGGCAAGGAGTTCCACAGACTGACCACATGCTGAGTAAAGAAATATTTTCTTTTGTCTGTTTTAACCCTTCCAACACTCAATTTTAGTGGATGACCCCTGGTTCTGGTGTTATGTGAGAGTGTAAAGAGCATCTCTCTATCCACTTTATCCTTCCCATGCATAATTTTGTATGTCTCAATCATGTCCCCCCTCAGGCGTCTCTTTTCTAGGTTGAAGAGGCCCAAACACCATAGCCTTTCCTCATAAGGAAGGTGCCCCAGCCCAGTAATCATCTTAGTCGCTCTCTTTTGCACCTTTTCCATTTCCACTATGTCCTTTTTGAGATGTGGCGACCAGAACTGGACACAATACTCCAGGTGTGGCCTTACCATCGATTTGTACAACAGCATTATAATATTGGCCATTTTGTTCACAATACCTTTTCTAATTATCCCAAGCATAGAATTGGCCTTCTTTACTGCCGCCACACATCGGGTCGACACTTTTATCGACCTGTCCACCACCACCCCAAGATCTCTCTCCTGATCTGTCATAGACAGCTCAGAACCCATTAGCCTATATGTGAAGTTTTGATTTTTTGCCCAAATGTGCACGACTTACTTACATTGAAACGCATCTGCCATTTTGCTGCCCATTCTGCCAGTTTGGAGAGATCCTTCTGGAGCTCCTCACAATCACGTCTGGTCTTCACCACTCAGAAAAGTTTGATGTCATCTGCAAACTTAGCCACCTCACTGCTCACCCCTGTCTCCAGATCATTTATGAACAGGTTGAAAAGCACTGGTCCCAGGACAGATCCTTGGGGCACACTGCTTTTCACCTCTCTCCACTGTGAAAACTGCCCATTGACACCCACTCTCTGCTTCCTGGTCTTCAACCAGTTCTCAGTCCAGGAGAGGACCTGCCCTCATTCCCTGACCGTGGAGTTTTTTCAGTAGCCTTTGGTGAGGGACAGTGTCGAACACCTTCTGAAAGTCCAGACATATAATGTCCACAGGTTCTCCCGCAGTGTTTCTCAAACTGTGGATCGGGACCCACAAGGTGGGTTGTGAGCCAATTTCAGGTGGGTCCCCATTCATGTCAATGTTTTATTTTTAATATATTAGACTTGATGCTATCATGGTAAGTGACTGTATTTGGCGAAATGTTTACAGACCTGTAGCTTTAACAGGTTACTATGTATATTCTTTTAACGATAGTAAATGGGACTTATTCCTGGGTAAGTCTGGGTAGGATTGCAGCCTAGGATTGTTAAAAAATTTTCTGCTTGATGATGTCACTTCTGGTCATGACATCACACCTGGTGGGCCCTGACATATTTTCATTCTAAAAAGTGAGTCCCGGTGCTAAATGTGTGAGAACCACTGATTTAGTTAAAAAGTAACAAGCCAGAATTGTTATTACAAAGCAGTTTGTACTTTAAAATTAAATTGAACAAAGCACAGTTCCATTTGGAAACTGAATTAAGGGTGAAAATACACTGTCGGTTTTTAGTCCTATGTACAGTGGAAGAACCACATCATATCATTATGAGGAAATATGCAAATATACTGTGCTGTTCATGGAACACAGAGTTGGACAGTTTTGGAAAACTTGGGTGCAAATTTTCCACCTCTGCAACAGATTAACTGGCCAAGTTTAAGGGTTACTTTTACAGTTCTCACCCCCCCCCCCCCCCGCCCAAAAGAAATCCACTTGTGAAATTATGGTTCAATGTCATATTGGGAGCATATACTATTGCAAATGTGGGCAGTCGCTTTGATCATGATGTTATTTCATCAGGACTACTGGTAATGCAAATGCAGTGTATGAGCCTTGTGAAATTCACTCACTCCCAAACTCAGTTCCCCATTCATAAAATGGAAATGATCAGGATACAATAAAAGTCTTCAAAGCACTTTGCAATTTAGAAGTGCTACATATATGGTGATATGAACTATAACCAGGAAGTATGAGACAAAAGTATGTAAAATGGAGGTGGGGGGAAGGCAGCGACATGATCCCCAGGATTGCACTGCTCCGCTCCACTTTCACTTCTAACAAGCTGGGGAGCCCTGCAGACGCTCGCACAGGGCTCCCTGCAACCCCGACAGGCTGCTGCAGGGACTGGTGAGTGCATCCCAGTCCCTGCAGCCCTCCAGAGCAGTGCGATCCTGGGGATTGCATCATTGCCTCTTCCCTGCCCCCACCCCTTAAGGCAGGGGTGTCCAAAGTTTTTGGCAGGAGGGCCACATCATCTCTCTGACACTGTGTCGGGGGCCGGGGAAATAAATAATTAATCTACATTTAAAATTTGAATAAATTTACATAAGTTTACATAAATGAATATATTGAAGATGAACTTATATAAATGAATCAAGGTCTTGCAATAGCTCAATGCCTATAACAGGCCTTGCAAAAAGCAAGGCTGACCTTTCCTTAGCTGCCGCTGCTGCATCACAGATGTGAAAGAGCAAGCAGTGGAGGGAGCTCTCATCCCACAGCTCACATGAGAGGTCAAACAGTCTCCCTCACACTGAGAGAAGTTGTGTCGGGCCAGTGTGGGCTTCAACAAATCTCCGGAGGGCCAGAGACTCATTGGAGACTGGGGGCTCCCTGAGGGCCGCATTGAGAGGCCTTGAGGGCCGCAAGTGGCCCCCGGGCCAGGGTTTGGGCACCCCTGCCTTAAGGGGAAAGAGACCAGGGCCTTCAGGATGGGGTGTCACAACACCCCAGTCTGAAAACCACTACTTTAAGCCATGATTAAAAACAATAAAAAGGGAGAGCAGAAACCATTCTTGAATGCAGGAGAGATTGAAGAGAACAAAGCTCTTGGCGCCTGAGTTGCCAAGTAATGTATCTACAACAGTTCAGTTAATGAAAAATTTGTACAAAAAGAAGTGCATCTTCAGAAAAGAATGTTTTAATTACTGTAACATTTATTTAAGCATTGGGAATCATTCTTCATTTCTGCTCAGAGAAGCAGCAGAAAGTGTCACAACAACACATTAAGAAGAATTTAGAAGATAATCCAATCATATTGACTGTCATTCATTTTATTATAAGAACTGTCATCTCTTTTTGGAACATAATGATCACAAATGGAAGAGTATTAGAATTTTAGTGAAAAGAATAGCAGTAGAAATTTTTAACCAGAACATTCTTGTTCAACAGCTAATGTTAAACAGGGACCATGTTTTGAATTAAGGCTAGGCAGAAGGATCAACAACACTGATCTCATTCACCAACATTAATGCATGAGCCATGACAGAAGCAAAGGGTTTCTTTACATTTGTTCACAGCATTGGCAGAATTATTTCCTTATCCATCTCAGACAGCCATCCCATTCACCTGCATTTTGGCTCACACCTAGAGTAAGAGTAGGATAAAAGGAGAATTCTGTCAGAGACGCTATTTCTCTTCACAACAAAGTCTTTTGCCTGTCTTCTGGCATCGGAGAAAGCTTCTGGGGTATATAATTAAGGAGAAGGAGCAAAGCTGAGGAACTGAGGAGCTGTCACTGGGAGCTGGAATTCCACCCTTGGGCCACTACTGACCTATTTCTACAGTACTGAACATTTTTCTGCTGGGGAGCAATTTTGGTGAGGATGGCAAAAAGCAGGCATTGCAATGTTTTTATAACACATACAAATATAATATGATACATCTGTTGGACATAGTGAACAAATGAAAGTAAACAACATTTTAAATGGTGGTAGGACCTTTCATTAGCTTGTAAAACACACTCTTATTCCCAATAAAAATATTTTAAGAGGCATTTTCACATTTCAATTTTTCTTTGCACCAAAAAGAACAATTGGCTCCATTACAATTCTACTTACATGATGCAAATGGTTTCTGTGACACTGAAACAAGCCAAAAAGATAGGCAAAAGAGTGTTGGCAGAAGATATTTTCGGGGGGAAAACCCCACAAGGCAAGTGGCACACGCCAGGTTATAGGCAGACCTTTGGGTTAGCTTGACAACTTGTATTTCTTCAACAGTCCAGAAAAACACAAAGACTAGGTTTGCACCCTGCTGAACACATCTTGCATCCTGTGCTGCAACCGGCACAGTCACTAAAGAATTATTAAAAATTAATAATAAGTGTTAGCAGTAAATCACTGCAACAAAAATCTGAATTCTGAGCCACAGAATCCCAAAGCTGCCTTGGCATGCAAATATTAAACAAATGTATCTTGTCCAATAACAGTTATATCATATCAACTTATTACTGTACTTGCATAGCCAACAAGGTCAATAGGCACTGGCATGTGCCAGGCGTTCATCTCTTACTCCTGGTTTGGAATCTTTCTTCTCTGTTAATATTACACAATGGGATGTTCTGACTTACCTATTAACATTTCCATCCTATTCTATTCCAAAGGGTCAAGGAAAGAAACACGTTTAGAAACTGATAAAACACATAAATGGATAAAAAATATATAGTGTATTAAAATAATAAGTCATTATTATTGGATCACCCATCAGCCAGGATAACTCCAGTGAGCAAGAGGCTCACAAGTGCAAGCAATCACTAAGGGAAACTCTTTCTCTCTCTCCCACGCCCTTTACTAGTCAAACAATGTACAAGGGGGTACTCAGTTAATCTTATTAGTTACAGTGACAGAAGGTATGTCTAAGGAATGTGAAATTCAAAATGTTTAAGGCCTTTACGGGGAAAAATGAACATCCTGCAATGAGCTCAGGGAGGCAACAGGACGTCAGTCTGTAGCATCAGTATAAAGGATTTAAAGATTACACCAGCAAGATGAGTTCAAAATCATGCTGGGGTTTCATCTTATACTCCCCCACTGTGCTGAAGTATTTAGGCCAAGACTTAATGAGATTGAACAAGAGGAAAAAAATGATGCATCCATGATTTTATATTAGAAGCGCAATCTCAATGGCAGCTTTACAAGGGTTTTCATATTAATTGCTTTCATCGAGATTATCTATCTATCTTATAAATAATAGTGCTGCTGGGTTGTCTCATCTTCTCAATAAACACACACATTGTCAATTACTAGTTCAACAGTTCTCAAAAGCAGTTGTGGCACAGCCTTTTTAAAGAAATGATATTCTGCATTCAAGGTAGTCTCTAGTAAGATTATGGAGGAGGCCCAGAGTGCAGATCACACCACTTGATCTTACCCTCATCTGCTTGAAACTGGCAGTTCGCGCAGATTAAAAAGGAAAAAAGAAAGATAAAACAAGTGCAACATGTAAAAGTGGAATAAGATAATATCAGGAAAGAAGGACGATTAGTATAAAATAATACAAAGGGATAAAAAGAACAGGATGAGGTGTATACAAGAAATGATTGGGGTAGGGGACACAAAAGCAAAAAGGAAACAATAAAGTGACAGCACAGGACTTGGGAGTAAGAGACACAAAAATTAAAAGGGAGTTAAGCAGGACAAGTGAGGCCCAGGGATTAAACCAACACAGAATCAGTATTAAGACCTGGTCTTTCCAATAGAAATGCTATATAATGATTTTATCATGGGAATGAGTCATATGGGCGTTGAGGTGGATCTCTGAAGAAGAACGGGGAGGAAAATTTCACATGATAATAAAGTGAAATGAACGCAAATACCACATGAACAATAATATATCATGTGTATTGTTTCGACCAGGGGTGTCCAAAGTTTTTGGCAGGAGGGCCACATCATCTCTCTGACAGTGTCGGGGGCTGGGGAAAAAAGAATTAATTTACATTTAAAATTTGAATACATTTACATAAGTATACATAAATGAATATATTAAAGATGAACTTATATAAATGAATGAAGGTCTTGCAATAGCTCAAGGCCTATAAAAGGCCTTGCTCAAAGCGAGGCTGGCCTTTCCTTTGCTGCTGCTAGTGTATCACAGATGTGAAACAGCAAGCTGTGGAGGAAGCCCACAACCTACAGCTCACGCGAGAGGTCAAACAGTTGCCCTCACACTGACAGCAGTTGTGTCAGGCCAGTGCGGGCTCCAACAAATCTCCAGAGGACCAGAGGCTCATTGGAGACTGGGGGGCTTCCTGAGGGCTGCATTGAGAGACCTCGAGGGTCGCGTGTGGCCCCAGGGCTGGGGTTTGGGCACCCCTGGTTTAGACTGAGAAAGCGACTGGTCATTCATTCATTACTTTTTAAACCCATTTCCTGGCCAAAAACACAACCCCCAAAATTGCCCAACCCAGATTTCAACTCTGTTTTCCCAGTCCTAGAATTCTAATCATGACAGCAATTCCATTTACAGTTATGATAGCAAAATGGAGGGGCTTCTTAGGAAAGCCTGGGCACCCCATTATCAGTGTTAAAATCTTTAAAAGAAAGAGCCTTCAAAGAGTAGGAACACAAAGTCCTGAAAAACGCACTTTTAAACTTTGAGGTGTTAAGATAATCAATGACAAAGTCATCAGTACTCAATACCCATGAAGTTTTTCCCATTATCAAGAGGTTCACAGTTTTACTCACATTAATGCTAAATAAATCTTCCAGAAAAAGAAATTAAAATTAGTTTAGGAATGAAAGGTAAAGACATTCATTTATGCAAAAAGACCATGGAGTGGAAAGATGAAATTCCAGATGAGATTAAAGGAGTCATTTGATCAGAAAATCAAAATGGATGTCAAGTATTTTAGAGACAAACAGTGCTTTACATACAAAGCACTTCTGATGTTACAAAAAGCCTAATAAATGTGTTCTCTTCTGAGATGACAAACGCCAATTTATGCAACAGTTTCATGCAATTAAATTCATGATTGATGCTTCCTTTCATTTTATTTCCTTTAGGTGAAACACTGTGGTGGCAGATCAGGGGACTAGATGACAGAAGAAAATCAGTGAAGTACATCAAGATCAGCAGCTCTGCACAAGGATTTCAATGCCCACATCACAGCCTTAAATGAAAAGGGAAGGAAACAGGCAACGGCAATTGTTTCCCTCAGTGTATTTTTATTTTGAGCTGTGCCAAATTCATCACACCTTTACTTCCTCTCTACAATGCAGTAATTTAGTTCTGATAGTACAGAATAAGTTAGCAGTTTGGTCCCCTTCAACCCCAAGATCCTCTAATATTCAGATGCATGATCAGAATTTCTCCGCCAATTGATACCATCGGCTCATCTGCAACTAGTGTGGGAAATGTTTTACCCACTGCCACACCATACTCTCCACAGCCCTAAGATTATAATGCTCACCCTCAATTTCCATTTGAAGTTAACCAGGTCTCTGGACTGCAAGGGAAATCTCAAAAACGCAGAGAAAAAGCTCCATAAAGCAGCCCACATTCTGCCACACCAAACAATTGGTGCACATTCTGCCACACCAAACAGATACCGCTGCCCGAACGGCCCCTCCTAACCGAGGAGTTAAGTCAGATAGAGGTTAAAAGAGAAGATGTTTCAGACCTCATTGATAAATTAAAGATCAATAAGTCACCGGGCCCTGATGGCATCCACCCAAGGGTTATTAAGGAATTGAAGAATGAAGTTGCAGATCTCTTGACTAAGGTATGCAACTTGTCCCTCAAAACGGCCACGGTGCCAGAAGATTGGAGGATAGCAAATGTCACGCCTATTTTTAAAAAGGGAAAGAGGGGGGACCCGGGAAACTATAGGCCGGTCAGCCTAACATCCATACCGGGTAAGATGGTGGAATGCCTCATCAAAGATAGGATCTCAAAACACATAGACGAACAGGCCTTGCTGAGGGAGAGTCAGCATGGCTTCTGTAAGGGTAAGTCTTGCCTCACAAACCTTATAGAATTCTTTGAAAAGGTCAACAGGCATGTGGATGCGGGAGAACCTGTGGACATTATATATCTGGACTTTCAGAAGGCGTTTGACACGGTCCCTCACCAAAGGCTACTGAAAAAACTCCACAGTCAGGGAATAAGAGGACAGGTCCTCTCATGGACTGAGAACTGGTTGGAGGCCAGGAAGCAGAGAGTGGGTGTCAATGGGCAATTTTCACAATGGAGAGAGGTGAAAAGCGGTGTGCCCCAAGGATCTGTCCTGGGACCGGTGCTTTTCAACCTCTTCAGAAATGACCTGGAGACAGGGTTGAGCAATGAAGTGGCTAAGTTTGCAGACGACACCAAACTTTTCCGAGTGGTAAAGACCAGAAGTGATTGTGAGGAGCTCCAGAAGGATCTCTCCAGACTGGCAGAATGGGCAGCAAAATGGCAGATGCGCTTCAATGTCAGTAAGTGTAAAGTCATGCACATTGGGGCAAAAAATCAAAACTTTAGATATAGGCTGATGGGTTCTGAGCTGTCTGTGACAGATCAGGAGAGAGATCTTGGGGTGGTGGTGGACAGGTCGATGAAAGTGTCGACCCAATGTGCGGCGGCAGTGAAGAAGGCCAATTCTATGCTTGGGATCATTAGGAAGGGTATTGAGAACAAAATGGCTAGTATTATAATGCCGTTGTACAAATCGATGGTAAGGCCACACCTGGAGTATTGTGTCCAGTTCTGGTCGCCGCATCTCAAAAAAGACATAGTGGAAATGGAAAAGGTGCAAAAGAGAGCGACTAAGTTGATTACGGGGCTGGGGCACCTTCCTTATGAGGAAAGGCTACGGCGTTTGGGCCTCTTCAGCCTAGAAAAGAGACGCCTGAGGGGGGACATGATTGAGACATACAAAATTATGCAGGGGATGGACAGAGTGGATAGGGAGATGCTCTTTACACTCTCACATAATACCAGAACCAGGGGACATCCACTAAAATTGAGTGTTGGGCGGGTTAGGACAGACAAAAGAAAATATTTCTTTACTCAGCGCGTGGTCGGTCTGTGGAACTCCTTGCCACAGGATGTGGTGCTAGCGTCTAGCCTAGACGCCTTTAAAAGGGGATTGGACGAGTTTCTGGAGGAAAAATTCATTATGGGGTACAAGCCATGATGTGTATGCGCAACCTCCTGATTTTAGGAATGGGTTAAGTCAGAATGCCAGATGTAGGGGAGGGCACCAGGATGAGGTCTCTTGTTATCTGGTGTGCTCCCTGGGGCATTTGGTGGGCCACTGTGAGATACAGGAAGCTGGACTAGATGGGCCTATGGCCTGATCCAGTGGGGCTGTTCTTATGTTCTTAATTCAAAACTGTAAATATTACAATCTTATATGCAAAAAAAAAGCTAAAAAACAGTTTGCTGTCTGTCTATGAGCTGCTACTGCCGACATGTCACCCCAAACAACCTTGAGGGCATTGGCAGAACAGTAATATATAAATGCAGCTTTGAAAAATCAAATGAACAAGCTCCTTTGATGCTCTTACCTAACCTTTGGCTGAGCTATGTCACAAACATTATACCAGCTATAACAGGGAAAGGTTCAGTGGCAGAAAGCTGAAACCTGTAAAGAAAATTAAAAGGCTTGAGGAAACTTCAAGTGAAAGGAGGGATACCATGAGGCTAAAGGTAGAAAATTCAAAGGAGAGAATGCCTAAAAAGAGCACAACAAGGAGTCAGGAGGCAGGTTAGGCCAAGGAAATGAAGCAAAATAGGCAATGGATTATGAAGCACAGTTGAAACCTGAATAAGGAGTTACTTTTATGAAATCTCAATCTACCACATTCTCTCACTACTGTGCCCTCTCCTATGGCACCCTCTGAGACAGAAGCTAAACAAGGAAGATCAGAGGCTATGCTCACACTTGGAGAAGGGAGTTCAAGGAATAAGGACACAATCCTAACCAGGTCTACTCAGAAGTAAGTCCTATTTTGTTCAATGGTGCTTACTCTCAGGAAAGTGTGGTCCTGCTTGATGTCACTTCCATTCACAACATCACTTTTGGTGGGTCCTGACAGATTCTCAGTCTAAAAAATTTGTGAGAACCACTGCCTCAGAGGATGCCATCAAGTCCTCCTAGACATCAAAAGATGCTATATAGGTGACCTGTATTTTAAGAGCCTTAGGCTGCAATCCTGATCACACTTTCATGGTGTAGGCTTCCTCATGAGGAAGCTGCTTGAACCATTCACTAATGAAGCTATACTATAGGCATGTCCAACAGACAGATTGCGATCTACCTGTAGATCGTGGAGGGGTCAGAGGTAGATCGCCAGTCCCACTTGGCTCCGTATCTCCAGCAGCTCGCCCCATCGCTAGGAGAGAGCTCGTGCCGGCAGGTTGTCTGCCGAGGGCTTGCCGCCGCTGCTAATCCTTTGCCTGTCTTTTTCCCCTGCCTGTGGGAATCTTGCCTGCGGGTGTATTGGGGGCGCTTGTTGTTTTCGTGCCAATAGTTTGTGGGTACCCCAGGGGGCCGCCGCCCACGCCCCGCAACGAGACGCCACAGGCCCGGCGTCTCCTTCCTCTCAGGATCACCCATTCCTGCCCCCACCCCAACACCCCTTAGAAGTGTGTTATATACAGGGCAATATCCATTCGCCCGGGCTTTAACTGAATACACTTACCGTATTAGTTGTGTTGTGTGCTGGTCATTGGTCGCTTTATAGTTCGCTTTCATTAAACGTTTTCGGGCAGTCACAAAAAAGTGTCAAGAATTTGGTGATTTTGGTGGGCTTTTCCAATTTTGTTCTAACTTGCCTATGCCTTGCCTTTGAATTGGTTCAAACCACAGTGACTTTTGCTTGTCTCTGCAATTTTATTTTGCCTAGCCTTTGCATTGATTCTACACTGCAATTTTATTTTATTTTATTTTATTTTTATTCCAGGGTAATCTGGAACGTCATTATAAGGCTCTGCATAGCAATAAGTTTGATGCTGATTTTCCACCCAAAAGTGAAATTCGTAAACTGAAGCTCAAAGAGCTTAAATCGAAATTGGCTACTCAGCAACAGTTGATGGCGAAGCCAAGGTCACATTTGGTCAATGCAACCATAGCATCCTTCACGGTCAGCAACCTGATCACAAAGAAATGCAAACCTTTCACTGAAGGTGAATTTGTAAAAGATTGTTTTCTTGAAGCAGCTGACAATCTTTTTGAAGGATTTAAAAATAAGAAAGAGATCATAGCTGCTATTCAAGATGTACAATTGTCAAGAAACACTGTCAGGCGGCGAATAGAAAAGATGTGTGGAGACACAACTGAACAACTGTTGGAGGACGTTTCAAATTGTGTTGCTTTCTCACTCCAACTGGTTGAATCTACAGACATGAGACATAGCCCAGTTACTACTCTTTATCTGGATGGTTTTTGAAGACTTCAGTGTTAAAGAAGAACTACTTGGAATGATTTCTTTAAAAGGGAGAACTACCGATCAGAAATATTCAGTTCTTTCCATTCTTTTGTGACAAAGTGTAATCTTCCATTGCATAGACTTGTTTCCATCACTACTGATGGAGCAAGAGCAATGACAGGTGAGGTTAACGCTTTTATAGCCCTCTGTAGACAGCATGAAGACTTCCCAGATTTCCTTTCTTACCACTGCATCATTCACCAGCAAGTTTTGGCAAGCAAGAGACTGAATACAAAGACTGTCATGGACATCACTTTCAAAATTGTATATTTAGCTCATGGAAGATCACTTCAAAGACGGCTTTTCAGTCTTACTCTTGATGAAGGGGCAGCGGAAATCATTTTGCACACAGATGTAAGGTGGCTAAGCAGGCACAAATTTCTGCAAAGATTTCGTGACTTGCTGAATGAAATAAGAAGTACCGTATTTTTCGCTCTATAAGACGCACTTTTTCCCCCCAAAAAAGTGGGGGGAAAAGTGTGTGCGTCTTATGGAGCGAATACTGCAAAAAAAAAAAAAAATAACACTCCGCCCCTGGCCCCGCCCCCTGCCCGCTCTGCTCGGCTCCGCTTCCCAGGAAAGCGTGGGTGGGGTGGCAGGCTCGCTGAGCAAGCCCATGTGTCTACTCAGAAGTAAGTCTCAGGGTCACTGGGACTCACTCCCAGGAAAGGGGGGGGGATGGCAGGCTCGCTGAGAAAGCCCACGTGTCTACTCAGAAGTAAGTCTCAGAGTCACTGGGACTCTCTCCCAGGAAAGCGTGGGTGGGGTGGCAGGCTCGCTTGGCAAGCCCAGGTGTCTACTCAGAAGTAAGTCTCAGACTCACTGGGGCTCACTCCCAGGAAAGCGTGGGTGGGATGGCAGTCTTGCTGAGCAAGCCCCTAGAGCAGGGGTGGTCATTATGTCGATCCTCGAGCTACCAGTCACGCATCCCTAAGAGTGAGCCCCTGGCAGGCTTGTGAGCCCAGGGAGCCCAGGGACTGAGACGGGCTCCTCCCTGGGAGAGGAGGCGCTGGCAGGCTTTTCTCCCGTCCACTCATCCCTGGGAGTGAGCCCCATTGGCTCTACTGGGGCTGACTTACCTTCCCCTGCTTTTGCACTGGTATGTATGGAGATCTGCACCCCCCCCCACTTCCATCTGTTGGTTCTGTGTGCAAGGGGTTTTGCAATGGTCTTGCTGTGATGCCTATACAGAGATCTTACCTGCCCCACACTTTTCCCCTGCTTTTGCACTGGTATGTATGGAGATCTGCGCTCCCCCCCACTTCCATCTGTTGGTTCTGTGTGCAAGGGGTTTTGCAATGGCCTTGCTGTGATGTCTATACAGAGATCTTACCTGCCCCACACTTTTCCCCTGCTTTTGCACTGGTATGTATGGAGATCTGCACCCCCCCCCACTTCCATCTGTTGGTTCTGTGTGCAAGGGGTTTTGCACTGGTCTTGCTGTGATGCCTATACAAAGATCTTACCGCCCCCACACCTTTCCCCTGTTTTTGCACTGGTCTGTATAGAGATCTGCTCCCCCCCCCCCTTGTATTGGAATCCAGGAAGATCTGGTATGGAGGTAGATGTGGTGTCAGCAGTGGCCCCTTTAAGGGTAAGGCCTGGGCATCCAGCAGAGTGTGCTGCACAGCTGCAGCCACTGGAAGGCAATAGGGCCCTCAGGGATATAAGGAATACCAGAGGCAGAAAGGGTTTGTGGGTTTTGAAGGAGTGCAGGTTGGAGGTAGGGGAGGAGACTGACTGGCTTTAGTGAATTTGGAATCTGACTGTGGATTGTGACTGGACTTGGATACCCTGATGGATTTAACTGACCTACCTGGAACCTGACCTTGGACTGTAATTTGGCTTATTGGCTCTGGACTCTGATTTGGTAACTCTGAATGATGGGACTGATTTACTTGGCATCTGTGAACTGGAACTGGACTAATTTTTGCTTGCTGCACTGGTGAGTTGCACAAGGGGGACTGATCAGCCTTAAGCGGGCACGAGGCCCAGTGGATTGGGATTTGGCAGAACATCATTGTAGCAGAAAGATAATGTGATCCCCTATTTGTGTGCACCTGCTTTTGTGAGCTTCATAAATTCTGACTCTAGCGATGATGAGTTCTTGGTGTTTCCAGAAAACTAGAGTGCTCAAACCTTTAAGTCTCTCCATTTGTTAATGACAGTGATAATGGTTCTTAATGCCACTGTTGACTGCTGTTCACTTTACATGGTTCAAATGTTATTCTGTTATAGTTTATTAAATATTTTATTACACTATTTGGTTCAGAATATTTTTTTCCTTGTTTTTCTCCTCTAAAAACTAGGTGCGTCTTATGGTCAGGTGCGTCTTATGGAGTGAAAAATACGGTATTTTAAAGGAGAGGGGAGATGACCAAGCAGAGTTGGAAGATGAGGAGTGGTTATGTGATCTGGCATTTCTCACTGACTTTACAGGCGAACTAAGTGATATGAACCTTGAACTACAAGGTAAAAACAAATGCATTGGCGAGATGATGAGTGCAGTTTCATCCTACAAGAGCAAATTTGAGCTAATGATGACTGACCTTGCAAACTACACTTTGGATCATTTTCCTAATACGCAGGACCAACTGGGACAATATCCAAATTTTGTTTTTCAGAACGAGAAGTATGTGACAGAAATCTGTTCTGTTATCCAGGAATTTGAAAATAGATTCTGTGACTTCCAAAAAATTGGAACAGTTGTGGAGTACTTGTCACACCCATTCAAAGTAGATGTGGACATTAAAGAAACTGCAGCTGCTATCAGTAAAAATTACTCAATGAATAAGCCATCTCTTGAAAATGAAATATTAACCCTTAAAAATGACATTTTTCTCAAGATCCGTGCTGAACAAGATTTGTTTTGGAAGCTAGTGCCTAGAGACAAATTTCCCAACTTGAGAAGATGCAGTGAAGCTGTACGCTCCTGTTTCAGTTCAACTTATTTGTGTGAATCTGCGTTTTCCCATCTGAAAATGACAAAGAGTACACAACTTTCCAACATGACAGATGAACATCTCCAGGATTCCCTGAGACTGGCCCTCAAGCAATATTCACCCAACTTCAAAAAGCTAGTGGATGAAATGCAGGCTCAGACGTCTCAGTAATGAGCAGGAGTGAAATATTAAAGATTGTGCAAGATCAGCCTGGATCAATACTTGACCTAAATTTAACACAAATTACTTAATACAAGTTAAAGAAAGTTATTAATAAAACTTTTAGAAAAAATGTATTTTCCATTTCCCCTTGCAGTTCTTACTGGATCTTCGTCTCTCTGTTTTTGCTTAATTTGCTTAACAGCTGATCATATCCAAGTAAATCACAGAAGGTTCATTAAAAATGGGGGGGGGGGATCCTCCAACTTTATTGGGTTAAAATTCAATTTGAAACTAATTTGAAACAATTTTCATGGTGGTAGATCACCAGCACTTTTGGTGGAAAAAGTAGATCACGACCTGTTAGAAGCTGTACATGCCTGCTATACTATATCTCCCAAACTAGACATGATAGGGCAAAATGGATGCCATTTTTAGAATCAGCACTCCAAATATACCCAGGAATTGGTGTAACGTTTAAGGAAGCAAAATGTGTGTTGGCCTGTGTAATCAAACAAGAGCTTTTTCATGATTGTGGGCCCAATCCTATCCAACATTCCAGCAACGGTGTAACCTCAATACAGCCTGGAGATAAGGGAACAAATGTTCCCATGCCTTGAGGAGGCCTCTGTGACTGTCCCTCCACAACAGGATGCAGTGCATGCCTCATTGGCACAGCTGCACTGGCCCTGGAAAACTGGATAGGATTGGGCCCTTAAACTGTTACAATTGAATACACAATGCAGCTGGATGTTGGATCAACTGCTCAGTCCACACACTGTATAAGCTTTCAAAGGACTCAAGACCTTAATGGTAATCGTAGGATCTTAAAATAGATGACAGCAATAGAAGATATTATTAAGACAGACACTTTCAAGGGTAAGAAAATTAGCTCACACCCACACTTTATTTTTGTGAAAAGGAAAACAACATTAAAAGGATATAACTGAAGTCTTGGTGAATCATGAAAACCAGGCCTGGTTCTTACCAAAGTGGTAACCTACTATACTGTAACAGGCTCTGTGACGGGGACTCTGTGATGGAATACTCCTCCATACAGCAGCTTCAAAATGGGGGGCCAAGGGGGCAGTGATCCCCTGGTGCCAAACTGCAGAGGAATGACACCTCTAGTGACCACAATCGTGATTAGGAATAATACCATCATTTTATATACCAATCGATACATAATTTAAAGTAGAATGCAATGAAACAAACTGCATTGAAATATCTGTGTTCTATCAAAAGCTATAGCCAAATAACCAGAAAAGAAAAACGCAACTGCCTTATGTCACAAAAAGTGGATTTCCTTAACTAAAAACTGACCAATGAACTGGAGTGTTATGATAACTAACAAGCTGTTATGACACTGCATAACAGTGTTATCTTATAACAACAATAAGATGTTAACATGAATCAGCTTCCATGTATCAGACCGAATATTAGAACTCCTATTCATTAAGTTGGCCACTGTTTTTTTTGTTGGTTACTGATTGGTTTGGTGACTTCTACTATTCTATAGTGCAATCAATCAACAAACAAACAAACAGAGGTGGTACCACGAGTTACCAGGCTCATGTGAATCCTAGTGACGCCACTGGTGAGAAGGTTGGGTGTTGTTGGTCACTGATTTAGATGACTTTTAAAGTGAATTCTAAACATTCATGGTAGACTCTAGTCTATCAGTGGTTACTTACCATGATGCTTCATTGAACCTCCAGATTCAGAGGCAGTATGTCACTGAGTCAGGGACAGATCCAGTGTTGGGGGGGGGCATAAGCACTCTTAACTCCAGAGCCCAGGTCAACCAGATGGGTACATCTGGGCTCCCAGTTGAATTTCAGCTTCTGTGGCTGAGGTTTGCTGGGTGGGTAGACCTGGGCTG
The DNA here is from genome assembly GCF_035046505.1 of Tiliqua scincoides. Taxonomy (NCBI): domain Eukaryota; kingdom Metazoa; phylum Chordata; class Lepidosauria; order Squamata; family Scincidae; genus Tiliqua; species Tiliqua scincoides. Next base: position 150,535,577 of record NC_089822.1, read on the forward strand.
CCACCTGATCTTGAAGCCTAGATCTACCTGCTGGGTAGACTTGGGCTCCCATTCTGACTGCCTTCTGGAGCCATCTTTTCTAGGTGGGTAGACCTGGGTTCTTGGCTGAACTTCGGCCTCTGTGGCTGAAGTTTGCTGGGCGAGTAGACCTGGGCTTCTGCCTAGACTTGAAGCCCAGATTAATTAATTTTGTTGTATTGTATTTATTATAATTATAAAAAAATTTATGGACCCCGAGTGTCAAATGATCTAACTATGCCAGTGTTCCATACCAAAAGCAAAAACCCTCCACATAGAAAACAGTGTGCAACAGAAAAGCATAATTCCCTAGCATGATGGTTTTCAATGGGCAAAGATTTTTAAGTAAGGCCCTACTGCAGCCTGAAGTGATACCTGCCTCAGTGATAAATCAGACTTGCACGGAAAGGATTTGCTAAGGTAGTATTTCTCAAACTGTGGGTCAGGACTCACTAGGTGGGTCGCAAGCCAATTTCAGGTGGTTCCCAATTGATTTCAATGTGTATTTTATTTTTAACATATTAGACTTGATGTGACCATGGTATGTGACAACATTTGGGGAAATGTTACAGATCTGTACTTTGAACAGGCTACTGTGTATATGCTTTTAACAATGATAGTCAGTGGGGCTTACTCCAAGGTAAGTGTGAATAGGATTGCTGCCTTTGGAACATTTGGGGAATTTTTCAAAAACAGATCAGCAACTTCTTGGAAAGATTAGGAGAGTTCTTTATTTTAAATAAATTTTTAAACTTACTCTTACTGTACATTTTTAATTTACTTAGGCTTCAATCCTATCCACACATACCTAGTAGTAAGTCCAATTTACTATAATGGGTCTTACTTCTGGGTACACATGCATAGGATTGGGCTCTTAATTGATTTTGTCATATGGGAGTGTTAAAATTTTACAGCTTGATAATGTCACTTCTGGCCATGACATCACTTCTGGTGGGTCCCAGCAGATTGTCATTCTAAAAAGTGGGTCCCATTGTTAAAAGGTTTTAGAACCACTGCATTAAACAAAGATTCAAGGCTGGGTTCTGCAGTAAGAAATGCTTCAACAGCTACACGCACAAAAATAAAAATACTGCAAAGGACAGAAAAACAAAATTATTTTGAGAGTATCATTAACATAAACATTTCCTTAAAATGTGAATTTTCATACACAATTCTCATTGTTCTCTTATATTCTTTCATGAGCATAAAAAGATACTGCAGTTAAAACTAACGTTAAAGTTATGCACCAAACATTAAATCAGTGTTATTAAATGATGCCTAACATCACCTTCATTGCTAACAATTCATTGTAGCTCCATAACTTTCAGTGAAACCAAGTAATCAAATTGTCTCATAATAAAACAAATTGATGGAATTTGTGTCACTGAATGTCCTTCCACTAAATAGCACAAAACCTTTCCATGCACTACCACCTATAGCCACAATAAAGAACAGCAACATTCATTAACATGATCAAATGTTTATACAACTGGTGGTTTCTAACAGCTCTTGATAAATCTCATTATTCTCACTATATAATTTCATAGTGTTAAAATAAATAGTTAATGGGGCGCAAAAACAGAAATAAATCTTTACAGAAAATGTTCTGCATTAGCCAATTTAATCTTGCGCCTGGTACACTGCCATTTGACTAGAAAGCCTATTATCAATTCTGATGTAGAAAGAGCAATTATAGCTCAGCACTGGAAAGCACTATAATTGCCAGCTTAGGAATAACATGCACAGATAAATATTATACTGCTAATAATTACATACAATACCAAAGCAATTGAATAAGGGACTAAACACAAAACTAAGCCTTGAATTTTGGCTCTGGGTGGAATGGTGAAGGGAAAAGTAAAAAGTTTTATAGAAGACCAGACTATGAGAAGACTATAAAAAGATGGAGCTCCCTTTACCTCTGGAGGGGGGGCAGCCCCCTGGGACGGCAGGGACTGGTGTTTGCCCATATCCACTGTTTTAGCTATCCACAAGGGGTTCCAGAAAGGAACCCCTGCAGATAAGGGTACATGCCTATACTACTCATTCAGGTAATACTAACCCAGGGCTCATCCAACTTTCCAGTGCCAATGCAGCCACAATGCATCCCTGTGGTAAGAGAATAAACGCTCTTTCCTTGAGGCTCCATGATTGCTGTCCCACTGCAGGACAAGGCACACATGCCATCGGCACAGCTGCACTAGTGCTGAAAAGCTGGGTAGGACCGGGCCCCAGTGTTTTCAGTTTCTTGTGCATCTACTACTTGTTATTTTTTTCAAATAATCTCACATCACAGTTTAAATTAATCGACACTTTTCAGGAATAAATTAAGTTTCTTTTTCTGTACAGTTGTGAATTCTCTTTTGATCATCCACTCAGAGACTGAAAAACCAGAGGGAAATCTTGCTGAAATGAGTTCAAGCTAATTATCCAATAGAGTGGAAATTTAAACGAGGAGTAATAGACAAAAATGCTTTGGATCTTTCCCCTTCAGGAGGCACACAGAACAGAATAGAAAGAGATACATGTACTGCGAGAATATATTGTCTAACCCAAAACAATTGACTATGTAGTATACAACAGGATGGTGGTGAAATAGCACAGATATTTTGCCCATCAGAATCCATTATACATGCATTGTCTTCCCCTCCTTGTTTATTCACTACAAGTTTTATGTTGAATAAACATTGACTCAAGGTAAAATAAAATAATGTAAGGTAACATTGTAAGAAACTCTCCCTTAAAAGGTCTGGACTCTCTATGAAATGATAAAAGCACAGCCCCAAATGCTTTGCTTGTCTAGCTTACCATCTTCAACATGCAAACAATTAAATTGGGGTCAGTTTCCTAACATGCATATATGATAATACCTTGCATATCCCAACTGGAATTTCTGCAGCTAGAGATATTTAAAGGCAGGAAAAGGGGGGAAGAGAGGGCAACAGAGAGTGGAAGAAGAAACAAAAAGGCATGCTTCTTCTTCATCCTTCCTATGCTCCTTTCATGTCACAACCCAATCTCCTTCCTGCTTTGGCCTCTCCAGCACTGGTGGGGCACTGGCATCTGAATGACATCTGATGTACACTGTCACAGCATTTTTCCTACCTTGTGCTGGCATCCATGACACATCCATGTATGGATGGGCTTCTAAACTGGTAGGGCTGTCACTGCACCAGCATATGTAGAGATATACTAGAATATCTCAAAGATAGGATTGGGTTGTTAATTTGGGGTGGGGGATATTAAAAAAACTTTTTTAAACATTACAGTTACATTCAATGTTTAAAACAGTTTTAAAGTGACACTTTAAACAATCAATATCACCCAGGTCCCTTATTCTCACCATTTCCTTGCAATTATGACGTTCTTTCAACACCTTTCTGTTGATGGCAATGTTAGAAATAGCACACAAGTAAAAAAGCCAAGATAATGATATCAACAGGTATAGTCCTTGGCACTAACAGAAAAATTAACAAAAGATATTCATACCTATAAAAAACAGAATGATTCAAGCATTGTCATGAATGACTAGGACTCATTCATTTCCTTTGTAAATAAATAGCAATATTTATAATAAGCAGGATGATTCAGACATTGTCAGGAATAAGAACATAAACCCTGCTTGATCAGGTCAAACACTCATCTAATCCAACTTCCTGTATGTGGCTTGCTAAATGCCTCAGGGAGACAACAAGAGACCTTGAGTCCTGTATTAAGGACTAGGACACATACATTTGCCATCAGTTTCTTGAACCACCAAAAATTGGGTCATGAGCCACAGTTTGTGGACTCACAGTTTGAGAACCCTGCTCTAGCTTTTAGTGCCCTCATAGAGCACCACCCCCCTTTTGTGTTCATGGTTTCTAAAAGAACTATGCTGAATGACCTCCAAAGAACCAAAAGTCACACTGTCATTAGGAGAAAAAGTTCATGGAGAACTCTACAGAAATCAAAACAGACACTACCAGTTCAGCCAGAAATCCACGATACGAGTTTGCCCCACTTTGCCGGCTGAAAAAAATTTCTAGCTTTGCCTATAAATGTAAGCATAATCTAGTGCAGTGGTTCTTAAACTTTTTAGCACTGGGACCCACTTTTTAGAATGACAATATGAAGGAACCCACTGGAAGTGATCTCGTTAGCCTGGTAGTGGTGTCATGACCAGAAGTGACATTATCAAGCAGGAAAATTTTTAACTACCATGCAACAAAATCAAATCCAATCTAATTAAGTAAATTAAAAGTTAACAATGTTTAAAAATTGATTTAAAATAAAGAAGAACCTTCCTTAGCATCCCATGCAGTTGCTGATCTGTTTACAAAATATATTAAAAATAAAATACACATTGAAATGAAATGAATAGGAACCCACCTGAAATTGGCTTGCGACCCACCTAGTGAGTTCCGACCCACAGTTTGAGAAACACTGATCTAGTGAATTTAGGTGTGCATTGTTTTGGTTACTCAGCATTTTATACATTTTTTCAAGCCAGTAATACAATGTTTTAAAGTAGTAGTAATACTCATCAACTGGGTCACTCTTTCCTAATACACTCTTTTGAAGATAGTATGTAACAGTCAGTTTTTATTAAACCACAACTTTATTCTTCCAAACATTAAATGATTTGCTTCCAAATAAATATACAGGCCAGTGGCATCACTAAGGTTTGCAACATCCGGTAAGGGGTGGCAGTGTGTCACCCCTTTGATGGACCTCCTCCCATGCAGTGGATGAGGCAATGCCCTAGGCAGTGGGCGTGGGGATGTACCATCACACCTCCCCCACTGGTTTTTTGGCTATAACTTTTGATAGAATGCAGATATTTCAACATGGTTTATTTCACTGTATTCTTCATGAAATTTTACATCAATTGATATATAACATGATGGTATTACTTGAAAATACCCAGGTTTTTAAAATTTTGATGTGTAGTGGTGTCACCCTCCTGTGCGTGTAACCAAGTGCTGCCTGCTCCCCTTGCACCCTCCTAGTGGCACCACTGATACAGGCAAACAACCCCTCCCCCCCAAGCCTCTGAAGGTGAAAGGCGCTCCGCTAGCCTCTGGAGGGTCGTCTGAGACCTCCTGATGTCAGGAGGCTTGTCTGACAACTGTCTACGGCCTCTGCTAGGCTCAGACAATCCTCCAGAAGCAAGGGGAGCAGAGCTCCTACATGAGGGGGGAAGCGGACTCAATCTGCTGATAAGTGAATTTGTGGATATGGGATCCACGGATACAGGGCCCCCTGTATAGCAAAATTGAAGGTTTGTACAAATCCCATTTGATTACAGACTGTAGAAACACCTTAAGCCCCACACTTTTTTTCTTTCCAAAAATGAATAAATGTTGGCCACTCTTCAAGGATTCAGATACTGAAGTTCCTTTTAACGATGAGCGTACATACTTCACTAATAGTTCAAGCTTCGTTCCCCTATTCTGAGATTCTCAAAGTGATTTATTATAATTTAAATTCCAAGAAGAATTGCATGGAATCCCTTTTTTCTCCAATGAAGAGATTTAAGGGCCCTGAACTCACATTAGCTTTGAAGAAGTGCAAAAGCTCAAGGTACACGTTGAACTGAACAAAAGATCCTTTCACTATAGTAAGGTTTAATAGAAAACGATGAGCTACCTATATGAAAAATAGCATATACAATCTTTTGGCCAAATCATCTGACAGTATCTTAGGTAACACGTTAACCCCTGCTGCATCAACAATTCAGCCATAGTTTCAACAAATATTTATCTTGAAAGGTGCAGCAATTCCAGTATCTCAAGGCTTCAAGGACTAGTTCTGATAGCACAGTTGAAAATCATTTATTTAGTTTACAGAACATCCTTGCAATATGGAAAAGGTGAAGGAAATAATGAATTTCCTGGCTTTTTGCCCATGTCGAAGACTTCTGAATCCCAAACTATGAGAGCCTCAAGGAAAGTTCTGAAATAACAGATGTCTCCCTAGGTGATGGAAAGACTTTTCCCCCCTGCATGAACATATTATTCCCAAAGATTTACAATATAATGGAAAACACTTTAGCTTTCACGATGCTAATTTGTTGGTACAAACCTGTATTGTATATTTCTCATTGCTGAACAGAATTGATTAAGCAAAAATTTATTTTAGTGTGTGGCCAAAACTGAACACACACGTTAGAGAAGACTAATTCCTAGGCAAAACCATGCAAACATATTATGAAAACTGAAATTTCGGAGGAGAGGGGAATAGTTGTCCAGGAAGTTCTCAATTTATAGGGAGGGGTTAGGTTTCTGGAAAAATGCACATATAACAAAAAAATGAAAACTAGCTAAATAAAAACTAGCTTTCCCATAGGAAATAAAGTTAATGGTATGGGTTAGGGCAGTGTTTCTCAAACTGTGGGTCAGGACCCACTTGGTGGGTCACAACCTAATTTCTAGTGGGTGTCTCAGAACCTCTAATGAAAATACAGGTAATGGAAAGACCAGATAACTAATTGCCTCAAGTCCTGGGGCTATTCAAAAATCAGATATCTGCTAACTGCCCTGCAAACAGCCGAGTGCCTGCAGTTTGCAAGCTTGTATAAATATAGGGAGATAAATGGTTGAGTATCTTTTTCTGCTGTGTTTCTCCCCCCCCCCCAGTTTGTCAATGACAGATAGCGGAGGCAGGCGAAGGCTGGGTCACAAAACCAAGCACCTCAAACCTATTCATTAGGGCTGCCTCATTACAAGAAATAGATGGAGGGTTTTTTGCAAATAAATACATTATCTGTAAATTAATAAATAAAATAATTCTTTATAGATCACATTTTTTTAAAGTCTCGTAAAGCTAGGTGGGTCCCAACATAGTGGCATTTTTAAAAGTGGGTTCCAGAGTTTAAAACTTTGAGAATCTCTGGATTAGGGGAATGGTCCTCGGGCACTAACTTTGATGAATGGCAATTATGGAAAGATAGTACTGGGAGGCAGCAAGGCTGCTGATGACTCACTTGCCCAGGCAATCAGGTTCAGAGCTTGGGAGGGGCTTTTTGTGTGCATTCTTAAATCCCAAGAATGAGTCTCTCCACTCCAACGCATCTTCAAACTGCAAAGTCTCCCATACTCCTATTTGAATCCCGAAGGGGCTTTCCTCCCCAATGATGACCTCTGGCTGCTGGGGAAGGCTTTGCTACCACAGCTACAACTTTCTTTTTCTTGTTGTTGCTGTTCAGTCATTAAGCCATGTCTGACCCTTTGTGACCCCCGTGGACCACGCCATGCCAGGCCTTCCTGTCTACCACTAACTTCTAGAGTTTGTCCACATTCGTGTTCATTGCCTCAGTGACGCTATCTAACCATCTCATCCTCTACCTTTTCCTTTTGCCTTCAATTTTCCCAGTATTAGGGTCTTTTCTAAAGAGTTCTCTCTTCTCATGAGATGACCAAAGTATTTAAGCTTCAGCCTCAGTATGTCCTCTTTCTACCTCTTGTGATTTTTTCCCCCGTCTTGTCTGACTGGCAGGCTAGAATGGTCCCTGGAATCGACGGCATCAGCTAGATATTCACAAGCAGGCAGAGTCCATTCCATAGTCCTGAGGTTATCAAACTGTCTGGGAGTTTGAAAACTGCAGTAAGTTCTTTCAAGGGAGGGGAGGGAGGCAGCGGGGTGGGGGGGGGAAGGCAGCAACGCAATCCCCAGGATCGCGTCGCTAAGGGGGACTGCAGGGACTGGGATGCACTCGCCAGTCCCTGCAGCAGCCTCCTTAGAGTGTGGGGAGCCCTGTGAGAGTGTCTGCAAGGTTGCCCAGCCTCCCAAAAGTGAAAGTGGAGCAATCTTGCTCCACCTCTGCAAAACCGGAAGTGGAGCGCGATCACTCCACTTTCACTTTTGGGAGGCTGGGCAGCCCTGCAGACACTCGCACAGGGCGTCCCACACTCTAAGGAGGCTGCTGCAGGGACTGGTGAGTACATCCCAGTCCCTGCAGCCCTGTTAGCGACGCAATCCTAGGGATGGTGTCGCTGCCTCCTCCCTGCCTATCATTGCCCCTGCCCCTTAGTGGTTGTCGCACTAATCCTAACCACATTATTTTTAAAATGAGAAAACTTTTTTAAAAAATTTAAAACAAGCTGCGCTATTGCAAAACAGGTAAAATACGACTATGCAAATGAAGAGCTACCTGTACAGTCAAAAGGCAATGTGTATCAAGCAACTACAAGTTACTCCAATTTAAAATCTAACTAGTCTACTAACAGTGTCTCGATCACAGCATCTGTGTGCGTAAGCAATGAGTGATAACTTAATGCAAGAGTCATTATGATTCCTACTAAGAACTGGGTGTGTGGTTATAAGTCCCCAAATGCAGGCTGAAAGAACGCACAGAACAGAGATGACTGACTTCCAAACAATAAATAGCTTTATCTTCCTCCTACGTGACTCTACAAATTGACATGAATAGGATGCCTAACATATTAAGGCACATCCAATAAGCCTCATTGCAAAATAGGGAAAATAAATGCTTTTAGTAACCATAATAATTCTTCTATGTCATTTCATAGCACAGAACACCACAAGAGACAAACAATATAAATGGCAGCCCAATCCTAACCCATCGACATCCCAGTGTCGATGCAGCCTCAGTGCCGCCCCAAGGTAAAGGAACAAATGTTTCCTTACCTTGACAAGGTCTCCGTGACTACCCCTCCACCACAGAATGCTGTGTGCACCCTGTTAACATGGTTGCATGGGTAATGGAAAGTTGGTTAGCATTAAGCTGTGGGACAATATCATTCTAGGTTGCAATGTTCCTGTCACAAGCAAACTGGGGGGGGGGGGTGTTACTGTTGTGTTTACTACAAGATGACCTTGACTAGGAAATCTTACTGCCCTTTTCTCCTCAGTGGCCCTCAAGGTCCACCTTTCTACTACAGATCGGCAAAGGTATATTTCAAAGGCTGACACAATAAATATTTTTCCTCTTGCACTGCAGCAAAAAAAAAACCCAGCAAAACCACAAAAATCCACCCCAGCCTCATTATTGTATAGTTCCTGAGACAGTTGGGGAACTTTGAAGGGTTATATCATAAAACCCTGTAACAGAAATTTAAGTACACACCAGGACACAACTTTAAAACCTTCTTACTCAGTAGACTGCATAATTGCCACACAGTTGTGTCATTTTACCCTTCCTCCTTTATTTTTCTATTTTAAGAGCTCTTTAAAGTTTCAAACTTTAAAGTGGCTCCTCATTTCCTAAATGTAGACTCATCAGTACTGTAGGTTCAGTTCAGGCTGCAGGACTGCAGTATGATGCAGAAACACAGCTCAGTGGGGAGTTATTTTTACCTCCTTAGACTGAAGGAGCACCAGCCCTGCCAAGAAACACTACTAAACTAGAATGTGCTCCAGAAACCAAAAATGCACCTTGTCATCAACACCAGAGATTCCATGTTAGCTGTGTCTGCAATTCACCAAATGCACTAGTGATAAAGGGGGGGGGGGGAGAGAGAGAAAAGAATGGCAACACCAAAGCAGGAAGAATGACAGAGGATGTACTGGCTGAAGTTCATTAACAGAACAACATTTTGGACAAGGATGTTGGAAGAAGAAAAATTTAACATACACTAATGAAAGATGTTAGAAATACTGAAATGATGTTGTACATTTCAAAAACCAGGTACATTTAAATAAAAAAGTAATTTATCAAAAGAAACAACAGGAAGAGTCAAAAAATACATTCTTTACTGCCATTTTCTCAATTGGATTAGTAGAATTTAGCATAAGCACTGGGATAAATTTCAAAGATCAGCATACAAAAAGAGCTGACTGGTGTTATCTGAATCTCGAAATGAAGCTAAGTTCAAGAACCTGACAAACTACACTTCCAGGTGCTGAAGGAATCCAACAGATAAAATCTTAGACACAACTATCAGAGGAACCACATTGGGGGGGGGGGTTCTGATTGTCAAACTGTTCAGTAGGCACACCAAATGAAAAATCAGAGTTCAAAATGTAACTCAGCAGAGTCTGAAACTGCCATTCAGTAAAAGCTTCTAGTTGACAATTTGCTAAGTTCAAGTGGGAGGTTGGGTTAAATGAACCACTTAAATCTCTGAAGAACCAGGAAAACCGGAAACATATCAGGACTAACTTCCAGAGGGATCGTTTGAATGGTCACTGATGAGACTCATTCCAATGCACAATTTCTCAGAAGTAAGCTCCACTGTACTCAGTGCACTTGGTGGTGTTTTACTGTTAGAAAAACAGGCTGTCACATCCTGCATCTTTCAAAACAGGGTTCAAGTGAACCCAACACAAAGGACCTACTCCAGTAGTTTAGCACCAAGGCGACAGAAACCTGATGATTGCTTCTAGATTCTCAAAGAGGAAAGGTTGCAGCCTCCTTTCTTGCTAACAGGGCTGGTAGCCCAGGCAGAACACTTTGAACTTTTAACCATGATAAGAGAATTAATTACCCATATTCCCAGACAGAGTTACTTAATCCAGTTTAAAAAAAAAATGCTTGCTTTTCATTAGCAAATACCATAGGAACAAGCTACACTCCCCAGTCTGTCATCATCTGAAAGACAAAAGCAGATATCCCGGGGTCTTCTATGCAAAAATAACTGAAAATCCTTGATAGTCAATATCATGACTTTAGAGGTGTTCTGTGAACTAACTAATCTTGACATTTTCCTTGCAGAGCTCCTAAATTTACTCTTAACTATGTACCAGAAACAATGGTTATTTCAATAAACCAGCAACTTGGATTTGCTCAGAAAACCGGGAACGAATGTGAGCAGTGAACTTGAGAAGATTATGAGAGTATTATTAAATAAATATAAATTTAGCTACCACCAACTTAATTTATTCAGGGATGTCTCATTGCTTTCCTGTGACATATGTCCAACAAGCAACATTAGAGTGTACGGATCCTCGATGAACGCTTGCTTCCCATTTCAGGAAAGGCAGCATAACCTTATTGCTTAATGCAGACAATGACAGTTCAAGAAGTCACCTCAAAATGAGATTCCATACAATGGTATGTGAACTACCCCAGAACTGAAGACTTCCACAAACTGGCCCAGAGAACAAAGGAAATGGATTTAACTGCACCCACAATGAACAAAATATACGTGTAACTCAATATCAATATCCATATTATATATTTGAACATATATAATGAGCGTTCTGCTTGGAGGCAGGCAGTGCAGCATGGCCTTTCCCAGTTTGAAGAGACACTTGGCCAACAGACTGAAGCAAAGAGGCAAAGAAGGAAGGCCCATAGCCAGGGAGACAGACCAGGGACAGACTGCACTTGCTCCCAGTGTGGAAGGGATTGTCACTCCCGAATCGGCCTTTTCAGCCACACTAGATGCTGTGCCAGAACCACCATTCAGAGTACAATACCATAGTCTTTCGAGACTGAAGGTTGCCAACATATTTGAACACAAATCTTAAAATTGTACATGCACCTCCATTATCAGATTTTCTGAGGAAGAACTGGAGGGAATTCCCAAACCTCAGCATTTTCGTAATTCAGCAACTTATTCAAAGAAGCAAGTACTTGCAAGTAGATGTGGCTCCCTCCTAAGTATCTAACTGCTACTTTAGTGGTTTATGTTAAGTGCCTCTTAAATGCAGCTAGACTTTCCTCAAAGTCCCCTTCATAAGCATGCCCAGGATTCGATCCCAGAAAACTTAACACAAACCTAAAGCCCTCTTCAGGTTGGAGAAGAATGACTTGTCTCAATTTTGTTGCTTTGCCCTTTTAGACTTTGGCACCAACCTCCCCTTTGCCCCAGATTCTTCTACTCCAAGGTCACTTTGCCTGCAGTGCTCACATTCGTCAGCAAGATGGCAAGACCCAGAGGATTTTTCCCATTAAAATGTTTTTGCTGGTTTCTTGATTTAGTTCCAGAATGACAGGTCATTGCTATAGAATGCATGAACAGCACACAGCAGCCCAATGTTTGCACTTCACCTCTGCTCAGCCTCAACTATGCCTTCCAAAACATCCCACAGAAATGCCTCCTCCTTTTATTTTGACCCACTCCTGTATTGCAGGATTCCCAAGTTATGTTCTGCACTGCTCAGAGTGCATTTTCCATTCCTAGTACACACCTCCTTGCTCACAACTGGGAAAAGGTACTATAGACTGAAACACGCAATAAAATCTCAATGTTTTATTACAGAACAATACCAAGGTAATACTGAAGCTCACTGTATGAGAATTCAAAAGCAAAGAACTGCTGCAGCTGGTGGTTTTCAGCTAACTTAACTAACAGCCCAATCCTATGCCAGGGCAGTGCCAGCAGTCCACATGCTACCCCGGCAACAGCTGTCAAGCATTAAGGCACTTTGCCGCCAGCAGGAGCATGTGGCACTGGTGGAGAGGCCAGCGCTACCCAGCTCTGAGCCTCTGCACCAGCAGGATGCTGAAGAGAAGTGCTGGCTGGTGAGTATTCCCACTGAATGGCAGGAAGGCTTTCAGGGAGGGGGCAAAACTGGGTTGAGGAAGGGCAGGCCAGAGGGCAGATCTGGCCTGGGAGGGGGCAGGGATGGCAGCAGAAGCTGCCACCAAATTCTATCCCCCCTTGCTGAGCCGCAGTGCCTGACACAGGTTTCCTTAGTTCTGGGCCAGCTAAGTAGCTGGTGCAGATCCATGTAGACCCATTGGGGCTGCCAGAGTTTTACATGGGATAAGGGATCCAAATGTTTCCTTGCCCTGAAGAGTAAGCCAGTTGCTGCTCTGGTCTTGCAGGATACAGTGGCGGCCACTTTGGTGTAGTGCCAGGGCAGCATACGATTGGGCTGCCATCTGGAACTTTGAGTATATTTGCTTAAAATGGGGGGTAGGGCTGGGGGGGGTCATTTTCTGGCAATGTCTTCCTCCATTGTGAAAAGTGAGAAATACTACAAACATAAGCAGAAATGCTCACCAAGAGGCAAACAGAGCTAGTGAACAGAGAAGGGGCTGCTACTTCCTCAGTACAACCTCCGCCTCTCTTGAATAATCTTGCACAGAGAAGAGCTCCAGCTAGAGATGGTGAGGAAGCTGTTCCAACTCCATTGCAAAGTTGCAAGTTTGTATTATGAAGAATACTTATATATTGCTTTCAACCAGAAGTAGTTCACAAAGCTGTTTACATAACAAAATAATTCAATGAATGGTTCCTGTCCCCAAAGAGCTTTTCTGTATCCTTTCCATCAGTAGGATATCATTTCTGAGCCAGAATGGTACACAGCATCCTAAATGTAGCAACCTAAAGGTTTATATAAAGGCATTATGAGACTTGCCATTTTCTTTTCAATCCTATGTGTACCACTGAAGCTAGGATTACTGCAGTGATATATCATTATTATAGCAACCTGCCTACCTGAAGAGAACTACCGCTAACTGAGACAGGAATTGATCAGAATGTTTTCAAGTCCAAGGAATACTTAAGAACATAAGAACATAAGAACAGCCCCACTGGATCAGGCCATAGGCCCATCTAGTCCAGCTTCCTGTATCTCACAGCGGCCCACCAAATGCCCCAGGGAGCACACCTGATAACAAGAGACCTCATCCTGGTGCCCTCCCTTGCATCTGGCATTCTGACATAACCCATTTCTAAAATCAGGAGGTTGCAACATCATGGCTTGTACCCCTTAATGGATTTTTCCTCCAGAAACTTGTCCAATCCCCTTTTAAAGGCATCTAGGCTAGACGCCAGCACCACATCCTGTGGCAAAGAGTTCCACAGACCAACCACACGCTGAGTAAAGAAATATTTTCTTTTGTCTGTCCTAACCCGCCCAACACTCAATTTTAGTGGATATGTCCCCTGGTTCTGGTATTATGTGAGAGTGTAAAGAGCATCTCCCTATCCACTCTGTCCATCCCCTGCATAATTTTGTATGTCTCAATCATGTCCCCCCTCAGGCGTCTCTTTTCTAGGCTGAAGAGGCCCAAACGCCGTAGCCTTTCCTCATAAGGAAGGTGCCCCAGCCCCGTGATCATCTTAGTCGCTCTCTTTTGCACCTTTTCCATTTCCATTTCCAGTTCACTTAAAACATGAACTGCCCACAAATGGGCACAATTGGTTCACATCTACCCTAAGACTTCTTGCAGGTTAGTCTTTTAAAGCTTTGTATATTATCCCAAACATTAAAAATGCAGGATGTATTTTGTTCTAGCAGGGCCAGAGGAAGAGGTCAGCCAAATCAGACACAGACTGAACTGCACCTGTAGACCTGTAGGTAGATCCTGTAATATGTGTAATAAGGTATGCACATACAACATATAAGGTATAGCACATACAACTGACATTACTTTCCACTGTCACCTGGTAAGCCAGAGCCCAGTCATACAGGCAAGAATACAGATTGACACAGGGCTCAATGCCGCACTCACTCTTTCCTTCCCTTGTTGGTGCATGTGCACTTCACTTTAGCTTTACCCTGAATGGGAAGTCAGCCTGTCCCAACATAAGACCCCACCCAGAATTATACAGAACTACATGTTTGAACAAATTTCGAATTAGAGTCCTGGGTGAAGACAGAAAGGTCGGCTGGAGGAAAAACAGAAAGTGTGCAAGCGTCCCATACTAGGTAAAAACTAACAAGCTGCAGTGCACACATGAAGGGCGTGGGAGACATAGCTTCATTGGTCCCTATGGCAACTGTTCTACCCATACGCAGCTGGCCCCTTGTCAGAAAGGATCAGGGCCTAAGTAAATAAACAGTGCATTTGCCAATTTTTAATAGGGGTACAGAGACAGGGTAGTGGTTTAAAAGGGCTTGAGAGTTTCTTTCAGGTCTTATGACAGATTCTTCTGTTTCAAAAAGTCTTCTGAACACAAGACGAAACACTCAGAGCTCAAATATTTTGCAAAACACTTCAAAATGAAAGCTGTAATGCAATATGGGGAAATATCTAAGATTTACCCAAGCCTTGCATTGAGCATTCTTTAATCTTACTTGTACTAAATTCAAGATGTCAACCTTGGGAGATAGTTATTAGGACAAAAGCATATACTGTAAACTTGCTTAAGACCACAACTTTTTTCAAAGAACATTAGGTTGGTGAAAACATTTCCTCCATCATATTTTTCCCTTGGGAATGATATGAGACTCCTTTTACAAAGGTAATCAGCATTTGCTACAGCTTTAAAAGCAAAAATCCTGCAGAAATAGAGGAAAAGCTTGGAGAGTACTCATTGCTTGGAGAGTACCCAATAATTAGGTCATGTGTTCAATTAGCTTTCATGCTTAACTAGTTACTCTTTAGGAAATGCTCAGCCTTTGATGTGCAGAAGGCAGCACACCACTTAATTAAGAAGAGGCAAGAAATGCAAGTCTAAAACTTCAGAAACCATATCAAAGTCCACACAGATATCTAATGAGGAGTACAACAGCATTAACAGAAGACAACATGCAGAAAGCAAACCGATTTCAATGCTTTCAATTTAAATGCTTCAAGCGAATACACGGCATTCCGTCTGAAATTAAGAAAACATTGTTGAGATGAAAAAGATCATATCTTAGTAAATAAAAGCTGCACTATTGTGCATAAGCACAAGCAACCATGCTGTTTGTCAATGTTACAAGAAAAAACTGAAGTAGTGCAGAAAATGGAAGTTAAAATATCACTTAGCATTTTATATGGGACGTTTCATCTCTTTAAAATGTTTTGAATGCATTATATTCATCACCATCTTGCAAAATAGGTTTCAGTAGCCGTATTTTGCAGCCAGGGCGACTGAAGCAAGAGAACAAGGACTTGACTAAGCCCAGCTGACAATTTCATGGCAGAGACAATACTTGAACCAGGGACTTCCCAAACAGATCATAACTTTGTCAAATTTAGTTAAAAACAAGCAGAAGGGAAGCCAAAAGTCCTTGCTGCTATCATCTAAAGCTACAAAACCCAGACAGAAAGAGGGTTCCTGGATAAGCCTTTCTTCCAGGTTAACAGAGCCCCCAAATCTGGGGGAATCTCTTAAAACCAAACACAGCAGAACATGGTAGTTTGAGAAATGTGGCAATTCACTCTCCTGAGTGAACAGAAAACAGGCAGGCAAAACAGTGAAAATACATGTTTATCAAAAGGCTGGTATTGGCAACCTTCAGTCTCGAAAGACTATGGTATCGCGCTCTGGATGGTGGTTCTGGAACAGCATCTAGTGTGGCTGAAAAGGTCGATTCGGGAGTGGCAATCCCTTCCACACCGGGAGTAAGTGCAGTCTGTCCCTGGTCTGTCTCCCTGGCTATGGGCCTTCCTTCTTTGCCTCTTAGCCTCAGACTGTTGGCCAAGTGTCTCTTCAAACTGGGAAAGGCCATGCTGCACAGCCTGCCTCCAAGTGGACCACTCAGAGGCCAGGGTTTCCCACTTGTTGAGGTCCATCCCTAAGGCCTTCAGATCCCTCTTGCAGATGTCCTTGTATCGCAGCTGTGGTCTACCTGTAGGGCGCTTTCCTTGCACGAGTTCTCCATAGAGGAGATCCTTTGGGATCCGGCCACCATCCATTCTCACAACATGACCGAGCCAAAGCAGGCGTCTCTGTTTCAGCAGTGCATACATGCTAGGGATTCCAGCACGTTCCAGGACTGTGTTGTTAGGAACTTTGTCCTGCCAGGTGATGCCGAGAATGCGTTGGAGGCAGCGCATGTGGAAAGCGTTCAGTTTCCTCTCCTGTTGTGAGCGAAGAGTCCATGACTCGCTGCAGTACAGAAGTGTACTCAGGACGCAAGCTCTGTAGACCTGGATCTTGGTATGTTCTGTCAGCTTCTTGTTGGACCAGACTCTCTTTGTGAGTCTGGAAAACGTGGTAGCTGCTTTACCGATGCGTTTGTTTAGCTTGGTATCGAGAGAGTGTCGGAGATCGCTGAGCCAAGGTACACAAAGTCATGGACAACCTCCAGTTCATGCGCAGAGATTGTAATGCAGGGAGGTGAGTCCACATCCTGAACCATGACCTGTGTTTTCTTTAGGCTGATCGTCAGTCCAAAATCTTGGCAGGCCTTGCTAAAACGATCCATGAGCTGCTGGAGATCTTTGGCAGAGTGGGTAGTGACAGCTGCATCGTCGGCAAAGAGGAAGTCACAAAGACATTTCAGCTGGACTTTGGACTTTGCTCTCAGTCTGGAGAGGTTGAAGAGCTTTCCATCTGATCTGGGAGAACCAACATAATGGATAGAAAAAGGCCAGGGATGAAAGCAGGCCAGTTGGCAAATGGTAAAATAGAGAGGTGGTAGCAGCACACGACAAATTATTAAAGGTTAATTAATGGTGTAATGAACCATTAATCACTGGTTAATGAACAACAGGGGAAGAAAGGGTGGGTGCGTTGCAAAGATTGGTATGGAGATTGAAAGAGAAGCTAAAAGCAAAACAAAACCCTTGAGCAGGCTAACTGAACATGATCCCTGCCTTTCTGCCCAATGTTGCATACATGCAACAGGGAACAAATGTGTACACCTGTGGGCCAGGCAAAAATGGGTTAATTACATTGCTCCAGGGTTCTAGTCCCAACACCCACATGTTCAGCATAATGAGAAGGCAAGGCTTTTGTGAAGATGTACCTGTTTTCAAACAACAGTTCTGGTAAAACACAAATCAGACGCAGATCTGGTAAAACACAAAAAGGATGTGTGCATCTCCTGTCCCATACATCTATGGGCATTAACTCTTAAAATTAACCCCACTTTACCTGGGAAATTCATCATTTGGCGATCACCTGATTTCTGAATCTCTTGCTCTTGGACATCAGGTGGGCATAAGAGTCCAATAAGCTGGCTGAAATTCAAATTCTCTGGGGAGGAAGTCTGGCATTCCTACTGCTGGGGATGCGCCTCCTCCTGGGAGGCAGGACCGGGAGCTTGATTGATGGATACTCCTCCATGTCGGGGGGCATCCCTCTGATCCCCAGTTCCGGTCCTGCCTTCCAGGAGCTAGGATGGACCTTAGTCATGCTCCTGCACGACGTTCACCTTTTTCCCCTTGGATCGCTTCTGGGGGGGTAATATTGCGACCCCTCCACCCCTTCCGCTCTCAGGCTCTGGTCAACAGCCAGAGCCCATCTAGCCTGTGACAATTGGAGAAAGGAGCAGCAGCAGCAGCCAGCTTCAGCGTGGCAAGCAGACCCGCGCTGGGACAACTCTGGTCGGGGCCAGTCTAGCCCCAACCAAGTGGGAGGCGCCATCTTGGCTCTCCCTCTCCTGCGCGCGGGAAGACTTGCCGCGCCATCCAAGGAGAGCAGAAGGAGGGGTGAACTGCGGGCTCCAGCAACGCTGCAACCCACTGGAGGCTCCATCTAGCAGCCCCCCGCTTCCCCCCATAGTGGCAGCGGAGCGGAGGCGGCTGTGAAGAGGCAGCAGGCGGCGGGGCCCCTCCCCCACAGCCGACCAGCACCCGCAACAGATTGGGTAAGCCCCCAGACAAGCGCCGCCACCCCTTCCCTC
The DNA here is from genome assembly GCF_035046505.1 of Tiliqua scincoides. Lineage (NCBI taxonomy): Eukaryota > Metazoa > Chordata > Lepidosauria > Squamata > Scincidae > Tiliqua > Tiliqua scincoides. The sequence goes on from NC_089822.1 coordinate 150,553,997, forward strand.
AGCAGTGGGAGAGTGCGGAGGGGGAGGGGAGCCATTGGCCCGGCGTGCACCTGCAGGCAGGCGTGACCTTTCCCCCCAAAAATGGGTCAAACACGGGGAAAGGGGACCCGGGGTACAGCGCTTCTTCCCCCCCCATGGGCGAGCGTGTGTCTCCACTGTGTGCCGCCGCCTCCGCCTCCAATGCGGGGGGGGGATCAAAGGAGGGGCACTGGGATAGGTCCTTCCTAGCTCCTTCCCCCAGGCACAGCCCCCCCACGACCAGACCTGCCAGGCAGGCAGACACCCTGGAGAAAGGGGGGAGGAACCAGAGAATGGGCGTAGATCACTCGAGAACAGGCTGAGCTGACCTATTCACCCCTAATCTTTCAGCCTTGCAACTCAAGGCCCCCATGGAGGACTGGAGTCAGTAGCGGCAGGGCCAGCAGCCCCAAGGTGCAAAGGGGAAACTTCCAGTAGTCCAGTGCCCTGGCCACCCTAGGGAGCCAAGGCCCAGCCTCATACCAGAATAAGCCAGACCAGGAAGGACTATCCGTCCATTCTCAAAGCTAAATCGAGGACATAGTTCTCCGGATCTTGGGAGAGGCCAGAGGCTCCAGCACCACAGGGGAGAAGAGAAAACGTAAAAGGACTCCCCCTCTTCCACCTCAGATTCCAGTAGCCCTGAAAGGGAGCCCCCCCCCACGCAAGCGACATAACCACAGGAGCACTATGGGCAAGACAAGCAAGACCAAGCGCACTAAGGGGTCTAGCAGGGCTGCCTTGTCAGACCCCTGGGACAGTCACCCCGACCCACTGGAGGACTCCAGGGAGGAAGGGGAGCTCATAGGCGAAGAAAAGGAACACCCAGAGGAGGGCAGGGGCAAGCTCTTCCCGCTGTATACATACCCCCGCCTCCTGGCCAAGGCAGCAGGCATATTGGATCTGGGCCCCGAAAGGGAAACCGGGGCTCCTGAAGCCTCAGAGCCTCGCAAACCTGGTTCAAAGTTCCTGTTTCCCCAGAAATCCTCCACCAAGGCAGTGGCTCCATTCCTGGAACCCTTCAGCCAGGTTCTAGAGGCAGAATGAGCGGCACCCACCAGGTCCTGGCGCACCCCACGCTCAGCGGATAAATTTTACTCACTGCCAGCTGATATTATGGATCGACGTAGATTATGAATCTACGGTCCCAGCCGTAGATTCCCCTGTGGCAGCACTGTCCACCTCCGCCATGCTGCCCTCTGAAGGGGAAGGGGGATCCAGGGATCCATGTGACCGAAGGGTGGAGAGCACCCTCCAGAGGGACTTTGAGGCTTCTGCCCTAGCCATTAGGGCCTCAGCGTCTAATTCTATCATGTCAGGGGCCCTAATGGCTTGGGTGGAGGACCTGTTGACAACAGATAATTCCCTGTCTAAACACACCCATAACATTCTCAAGAAGTTGTCACTAGCTGCAGCCTTTGCAGCAGATGCATCCCTGGAGGCCATACAGTTCAGTGCTAGAGCTGTGGCAGCCAATGTAGTTGCAAAGAGAAACATCTGGTTACGCCACTGAGATGTAAACCTAGGCTACCAGGCATGCCTGGTAGTTTTCCCCTTCATGGGGTCTAAACTATTCGGCCACGCCCTGGACCCCCTGCTAGTAGAAAGCAGGGACAAACATAAGGTGCTACCCACAGCGCACAAAGAGGTCAGTAATTCATCCAGACCGGGCCGGCCCTTTCACGCCCAGCCTTCAGGTCCAGGTGCTCATTCAGGGATTCCTCCAACCGCAGGCCAGATGGGCCAAATCTAAATTTTTTCCAAAGTCTCGCCCCTCCCAGGGAGGAGACTCTTCTTCCTCTTCCCACAGGCCCGCCAAGTCCAACCGCTCCACCTGACACCAGGATTCGGATGGGGAACCTTCAGATCAGGGGGTGTCTCCAGCACTTTGTGTCTTGCCGAAGCAAGATCACCACAGGTGCCTGGGTGCTAGAAATGGTGACCAAGGGCTATGCCCTGGAATTCAAGACACAGCCCAGGAACCGCCTCTGGAGAGTCCCACGGTCCAAGGTCCAGGAAAAGCACCAGCACATGCAAGCAGCGATACAGCACCTGCTGAACATCAGAGTGCTGGAACCAGTTCCACCGGTGCAGAGGGCAAGGGAGTCTACTCCAAGATCACAGCACAGACCCTCGAGGAAGCAGGCTTTGTGGTAAACAGGGAGAAGAGCTGTCTTCAGCCGAGTCAACAGCTGGAACACCTGGGCCTGCTCCTAGACACTGCCAAAGCCATGATCTCCTCTCTGGAGGGATGCGAGAAGATGTGGCAGCTTCTGGGAACACTTCTCTCTACACAACAACAGGACGTTATTCCTTGGGCAAGTTTCCATGCCAAGGCGCTTCAGAGATTCCTCTTGCACTTCCAACAAGAGATAGAGGACAACTCCCACACCAGGACCTCCATCCCCCCCCCCCAAGGTCAGGAAGGAGTTGATGTGGTGGCGGAGCCGCTCTCAGCTGGCAGCAGGCTCCCCTTCTCCAATCTGGAATGGACAGTGATAACCACGGACGCCTGCCTCTTGCGCTGGGGAGCCCACATGAAAGGTGCAGTGGTCCAAGGAACCTGGACCAGGGTGGAGTCCCTCAGTCACATCAATCTGCTGGAGCTCAGCGCCACCCGTCTGGCACGGGAAAAGTTCTCTCATTTGATCCAGGGCCAACAGGTACTTGACCACCAAGGCCTACGTAAACAAGCAAGGAGACCTGCGATCCACAGCTCTACACAAAGAGGCGGCGGCCATCATCACTTGGACCGAAGCCCACCTCGGAGCCATACAAGTGGAACACGTGACCAGCGTAGACAACTCCACAGCGGACTGGCTGAGCAGGCACCAGAAACTGGAGACGGAGTGGTAACTAAACCCACGAGTCTTCACCCTAGTGACTGAGAGATTCAGGTTGCTGCTCGTGGACCTCTTTGCCACAAGAGAGAATGTGCAGGTCCAAGGTTCTTCTTGAGGGGCCTTCAAGAGGGAGCGGAGGCCATAGATGCTCTGCGCAGTCCCTAGTCGCAGGGCCTACTCTCTGCCTTTCCGCCGGTACCCCTACTACAGCGTCTCCTCAATAGAGTCAAGCATCTTCGGGTGGAGATCATCCTGATCGCCCCAAAGTGGCCCAGACATCCGGTTCCCAGAGCTCCTCAACAGAGCCATTGGACACTGCCTCTACAGAAGGACCTTCTGGTCCCGGGCCCGACTGTCCACCACCAACCTCACCTCTTCAATCTGACAGCGTGGAGGTTGAGCAGAGCCTGTTAGCCAGATTGGGGTATTTTGACAGGGTCACGGCTACCATGTTGGCCTGAAGGAGGTGCTACACTAAGAAGGTTTATCAGTCCACCTGGCACACGTTTACCAGTTGGGCAAAGGCCAGGGGGGTTAGAGTGGTCAGAGCAAAAGTGAAAGACATTTGGCCTTCCTCCAAGAGGGTCTGGACAAGGGGCTGTCCACCAACATTCTACGGAGACAGGCGGCAGCCCTAAGCAGAATCTTGGAAACAGACTCAGGGGAATCACTATCATCCCACCCTCATGTCCACAGGTTCCTGAGGGGCGTAGCTCTACTGAACCCTCTGATGGTTCACAGATTCTCTAGCTGGGACCTGAAAAAAGTCATTGAGGCTCTTACTCAGGCCCCCTTTGAGCCGCAGGACTCAGTCTCCACCAGGGAACTCACCTTCAAGGTTCTTTTCCTGGTGGCTATTACCTCAGCTAGGAGGGTCTCAGAGCTTGGGGCGCTCTCCATCAACCCCAAGCTCTGTATTTTCCACAAAGACCAGGTGGTTCTCCACCCTTCATTCCGAAGGTTAGCCCCTTGTTCCACAGAGCACAGGAGCTCATTGTCCCATCCTTCTGCCCCAAACCAGTCCATCCCAGAGAGAAAGCATGGCATACAATGGACGTGCGCAGAGCTCTGTGTTACCACGCCAAGCGCACCAAGGGGTTCAGAAAGTCAGATGCCCTGTTTGTAACCTACAAGGGCTCCAACCTGGGACACAAAAACCTCAACTACCTCGCTAGTACGCTGGCTGAGAGCACGTATACAAATGGCATACCAGGCTAGGGGAGTTCCCCCAGAGGGCATCATGGCCCACGCCCTCAGGAGTGCTGCCGCTATGGCGGCCTTCGACGGGTACGCTTCCCTTCTCAAAATCGGCAGGGCAGCGACGTGGTCCTCGAGCCACACTTTCGCCAAACACTACCGGATAACCTCAGTCGATTCATCGGATGCCACCATGCGGCGTAAGGTGTTGCAACAGGTGGTGAAGCAGTGAGTTAGCCCTCGCTGGCCCACCCTTCCTGGTTGGCTCTGGTATATCCCAGCAGTAGGAATGCCAGACTTCCTGCCCAGAGAAAGTAGGAATTTCTTACCTGATAATTCTGGGAAAGGAAGAATGGCAATCCGCCCACCGCTTCTCTAGCTCGGGGGTGCACTGCTACTTCAAACTTCCTCAATGTTCTCCCCCTCCCCGCCCGGGGCGGGAAATGGTTCACAGTTAAATTACAAAGTTGTAACTGTTGGTTTTCTCTGTAGTTACCGTATTTTTCGCTCCATAAGACACACCTGACCATAAGACGCACCTAGTTTTTAGAGGAGGAAAACTTACTTTTAAAGTAAGCCTGCCCTCCCCCTGTGATGTCTGTGCAAATGAGGACCTTGCCCCCAGTGCGGACCTTGCCCCCTTTGTTCTCCGCCTGCCCTCCCCCTGTGGCGCCTGTGCAAATGAGGACCTTGCCCCCAGTGCAGACCTTGCCCCCTTTTTTCTCCGCCTGCCCTCCCCCTGTGGCACCTGTGCAAATGAGGACCTTGCCCCCGGTGCAGACCTTGCCCCCAGTATTCACTCCATAAGACGCACACTTCCCCCCCCTTTTGGGGGGGGAAGTGCGTCTTATGGAGCGAAAAATACAGTATTTCATCTACAGTTTGGTTAGGTTCTCTACGAAATCAGGCCTCTCGGGGGACACACCGTATAGTTAAGGTCAGGCCACGGACGAGGCACGGGGGGGCATTCAGGTCTTCTCTTTTCTGCTTGTCAAGTCCAGACTGGGGATCAGAGGGATGCCCCTCTGACGTGGGAGGAGTATCCATCAATCAAGGTCCCAGTCCTGCCTCCCAGGAGGAGGGGCATCTCCAGCAGTAGGAATGCCACCCTTTCTTTCCCAGAACTGGAATTCTCAGGTAAGAAATTCCTACTTTTCTCTGATTACGGGTCAAGAGGAAGATAAAGATGCACAAACAAAATGCAGTATCTCAGGATTACTGCTACCATACAGGAATGACTCTGGAGTCTTTTTAGGAGGTCAAGGCAAGCTTTGGGTGTTTTAGAAAGGTCCAAAATAGGGGAAATCTGGGCTTTTCACTACAAGATCATTTAATGATGACATTGGCTGAGAAATGGGTTTTGAATATTGCCATGTATTTCATTTTATAATTTCCAAGTAGAACAAATTTGATGCAGAGCATTTTTGTTGTGCTAGACCCACAAAACAAGACAAGACATTCCTGAATTCTTCTCCAAAAGATTTTTTTTCATGGAGAAGAGAACTATCAAATTTTACAGGACTTGTAGACTTAAAATGAAAACCTTAATCTTCTCAAGTCTTGACACTTTCACACACCCCAAAATATTATAGTTCATACTACTGGACACCCTTTTCACCTCCTAGACTAAAAATAAATTCTGTTGACACTTCTGTATTATGACGTGCTCGGTCTCTCTGAGAAGACAGTATAACGTACTAACAAATTTGAGATGTGAAGGAGAAATGGTTAACAGGACACATGATTGCTCCCTCCAGATCTTCTGAACCAATTCGATTTTGCTGTTTTATTCCCTTCCTTCTTCCCTTTTAAAAACAAACAGCACAAGATATTGAAACTTATACAAGCCTAAGTAGGAAGCCTGTGTTTTGCTTTGTTTTTAATTTAACCCTTTCTGGAACTCTTCCAATGTACATGTTTATTTAAAGTAGCAATATGCAAGTCTGTTTCAATATTCTGGTTTGGCTTCAAACAGTAAATTTCTTGAAACAGTAAATTTCAATCCTGTGTTTCTTATTCTGCCTACTTGAAGCACTGCTTTGAGAAAAAAAAAAAAATCAGGACATGGATTAATCTGGGTGTGCTGAAATGTTTAGTTACAATTCCACAATTGTAGGGAATATCCACACTGGTAATCCTATATTACTGGGTTCACAGTGGGGGAGGGGAGGAAACACAGTATCTGAACCATATGTTAAATGTAACAGCCCTTGATGATATTGTGAGTGTTTGATCTGGTTTTAAAATGAAAGAGTAGGGCATTTTTCTTAATATGCCAAGTTTGAAACAAATTGGAGGTTACTGCTGCTAGTTACTATGAGAACACAGAAGACCTTCACAGCTTCTGGCTTTGAACCACTAGAGAGAGGGAGAATTACACAGATGGCATGTCACAGATTTTAATGTGCTTGGACCTCAAAGACAAAATCTAACCTCCCTTGGATCCACAATAATTGTTTATGCAATCCAGATGCTAATGCTGAGCTCAGTACAAAAAATGACAATCAAAATTAAAAGGAAAATGGTACATTTGTCTTTAGTTTCTATATCCTCCATATAAAGATATAAGCAACACCAAAATGTCAGCTTTGCAGAATTCCAGCATACTGTTGCAGATTATTTTAACCAACAAAGAGTTCTTTCTACCTCCCCATAAAATGTTTAGTTGTAGAAATAAAAATGTTTGACCACTGGCCTTCACTACAGAGCAAATGTAGCAACATATGCTTGACATCACTGTGGAGCAAGTTTCATTAAGATCACAGCCAACACCACCCAAAGAGAGTCATACAGTATTTCTCTGACTATAAATCACCTTCTATACAAAAGAACTTTCTGCTGTCCCCAGGTGCAACCCTATTTTTTTAATTTTTCATTTGGAACACAATTTGCTGCAGTTATCCAGGCTTCACGCACTTGCTTCCAATCAGACAGCATGGGAACCTCTAACATTTTCCAAAAAGAGCAGTAAAGTAATGAACCAAGACATTAAACACGTGAGACCAAACTACATCCTTCCTAGCACAGTCACTTCAAAGTCAATTTACACCCTTCTGCCCTTCATGAGCACATTGCCAAAAGCTCTTAAGGTACGTATGTTCAAAGTCCAACACTGAGAGACAAACACTGGCTCAGAAAACCCTTCTAGACTAGCTCCCAGTCTGAACTTCAAAAACAGCTTCATTTAGGTCTGCTTCAGAGATTACAATCCTACACAAAAACACAATGTGAAGGAAAGTGCACAGAAGTCATGTTGATCAATGTTCAAGCATCTGACATTCAAAGCTGTTTCCCACCTGTACTGTACAAATGTAAGAAAACTGTTACACCTGAAGTAGCCTTTAGAGATAACAGACAGCGATGGACTTAACTTGTGCCTAGTCAAAATCCCACTCACTTTGGACGCTTTATGGCATACAATGCTTCTAACTCCCTGTTTATAAAATCAACAGACTATCTTTCAAAGAATTCTGAGATACAAGTTAAAGGTTGTACAACACTACCCATTACAGTTGCTGTGGAAATGGATAATAATTCCTATGAAGTCTCTTTAAAACTACCACTTTCAATAAATACAAAGTTTAACTAAAATTGGCCTGTCATGCTTTTGACCAATAAATCAATTAAAATGTATATTACATCAACTCCATTCAGACTATGTTCTGATAATACAGTATTTAATTAAGGTAACAGTTTCTCTTGAATAAGTAACACAGGCAATTTATTCTTTGGAAAGACATCTCAACCACATTGCCTGACTTGAGCAATGTACAAACATTGTTTATAAAACTGCTATCAGAACTGAACTTCATCAATTAAAATTCAATTAAAAGTCTGTATTTAAAGGCTATGATGAATGAACTGATTAGTTGCATCAATTAATCTCCTAATTATTTCAGAATTACTTGAGTTAGCCTCACTACTCAAACAAAATACTTCACTATTGAACAAATTTTGCATGGGATCTAAGGGGCTACTTCTATATAGTTCCAGAATATGGGAGGTTCAGTCATATTTTATTTCTCTGTTAAAGCACTTTTCGCATGCCAATTCAAGTCTGAAGGAAACCTCCAAAACTCCAGGTTCAGACTTTGCAGACTATAGACTGGGTTCATTCAACATGCTCCTTTCCTCACCCTCCCCTATTCTTTTGTTTACCATCTCCCTAAAATTAGGTAGAATTCAAAAGCTCGCTATATTTTTTTATTTTGTTGATTTTATAAACAGAGAATTAAAGGCTGTTATGGTTGGTTGGTCCCAAATAAACCATTGCTTGATCATGAATTATGGGTTGTTCTAGAAAGGATGCATTGAGATAGTGATGGTTGAAAGCATCAGTGGGGCTTCTAATTTTCTAGAAAAAATTAATTTACATCAGGGAATTGTAAAATGCTAATTTACATTTATTTTTAAAGCAATTTTTATTTATTTACAATGCAGTTATTTTCTTGCAGTGTTGTGCTCAAAGTGATGTATGCATCAGTGTAGAGAGGGAGAGAACAACATATCTTAAGCTGTCCACCAACATCACCCGAAAACCAGACAAGTAAGCTAGAAGGCTCCTTTGTACTCTATCCCAAAACAGAACTCCCAGACCACGCCTCCATGAATAAGACATATTAATTTCCTGTTACGTTGTCTACACCAGTGGCCTTGTAGCAGCACCAGGTTTTGGCTTATGCTAAAGATAGTGCTGATACATCACTCACAGCTTGGGGATTGGGTCAGGCTATGGGCATAAGGGATCTTGGCAGCAACAACACATACAAATCCTATCCCCTCTTCCTGGCCCAGAACCAGACCTAGAGGGTCCTCAGACTGGTCCATTGGGGACCAGACAGCCTATGGAGAGGTAAATAAACATTTTCTTTAGTTACCACTCCTGGGCTGCCTGGTCCCCAGCCAGCCCATAGCATCCAGCATACATTGCATTGGCAGTGCTACACACTGTAGATAGGATTGGGGCCTAGATTCCATTGAATTTAATGGGATTTAAATTAGTCACAGTTAACTCATGGCACAAAATTCAATGTGCTTGGTCATGACTACCTTTCTTTGGCTGCAACCATTTGAGTTCAGTCCTAAGAACAGGACTGCAGTCCAGGTGTTTAGAACTTTCCAGAAGCAAGAACTTACATCTACTGGGCAGAACAGCATTTTTCCATGAGGAAGAATGAAAAAAAGTTCATGCCCTTAGGTGGAGAGTCTAATATTTAGAGCTTGCATAATAATACATTGCCTATTGTGTCATATTTCTAATATTCAACCATCAAACGTCATATTTTTGCACTCTTGGTTACTTCTTCCATATGAAAAGCAAGCTTTACTTAAGTTATGCATGTGATGAGAACCATAGATTCAGAATGCATGTGTACATATTTAATACTCACTGGTTTGTACTAACTTCAAATTTCATTTTAAACAAAGGATGCTTTAAGGGACCATTTAATGTGAGCAAAACAAGATTAAATACAATACACACTTCCCTCTTTACAAGTAATTTTGCTATACAGATTCTGACACGTATTAAGACCATCCCTCTTTATCCATATTAAGATTTTCTATATACTGTAAAGTCCAGAAATGGGAGGAGGAGACCAAGTCTCCTCAAAGGCAAGATCTACATTTTACCCAGAGTGTACACCTCCACTTTGAGCTATGAAGACAGAAAAGGAGACAAATTTGCCTCACATGCCCAAGAAGGAGTTCTAGGAGGTCAGACTGAACTTGGGATTGCTCATTCTGGTAAGACAAAAGGCCAGAAGGGCCCCCTTTCTTTGGTATGCTCCTACAGGCTTTAGGGGAAGAGTTATTCAGGACTAAAGCTTGAAGTTCTAAACCTCATTAGGTGATGCTAGAACTTCTGAAACATTTTTACTGCTGATTTTGATGCAGTATGTTACCAAATGTTATTTGTTCTATTTTATTGTGTCACACATCTTTTTCCTTATGCTATTATGTATTTAGGCTGCTTTTGAGGTAAATTCAGAATGGCTTTTAAACGATTTAGAACTTTTCCCAGTGAAATTAATGTAATCATTGTATTAATGTATTATTAATGTAATCATTGTATTATTTATTTGATTTATACTCCGCCTTTCTCCCTGAAGGGCACCCCCAAGGCAGCTAACAACAAATAGATTTAAAAAATACAAAAGGTACTAAAATACAAGGTAAAAGGTAAAACTATAAAAACAATAAAAGCAGACAGAATAGAATAATAAAAATAGTATAAAACACTATAAAAACAGAACAGCCTGCAGTTCATCAATAAAAAAATATGAAAATAAATTCCTAAAAACCACCATTATAGGGCTTCAAAGGCCTTCTTATATAAAAATGTCTTCAGGCCTTGCCGGAAGGTTAATAAAGAGGATGCTGTCCTCAGCTCAAAGCGGAGAGAATTCCATAACACAGGAGCCACCATCAAGAAGGCCCTGTTTCTGGCCGCCATCCCCCTAACCCCTCTCGATGGCAGCACAACCAACAGGGCCCCCTTTGATGACCTAAGAGAATGGACCAGATTATACAGAAGAAGGTGGTCTCTCAAGCATGCTGGTCCCAAGCTGTTTAGGGCAACATCAAGACCAGCACATTGAATTGGGCCTGGAAACAAACTGGCAGCCAGTGGAGTCACCAGAGCAGCGGTGTGACAGAGTCAAACCGCTGACCTCCAGCAACCACATGAGCCACCGCATTCTGTAGTAAGTGTAACTTCTGGACCATCTTCAAGGGCAGCCCTACATAGAGTGCACTGCAATAATCTACTCTTGATGTCACTGTGGCATGGACCAATGTGGCCAGATCTGAATGAGGCAGGTATGGCTGTAGCTGGCGCACCAGCCAAAGCTGGGCAAAGGTGTTCCTGGCCACAGCCAACACCTGGGCATCCAGGAGCAGCTATGAATACATGATAACCACCAGGCTGCAAGCCTGCCTTTTCAGGGGGAGTGCAACCACATTCAGAGCAGTTCAATAGTCCAGCATTCGCATCATGGATTTCTGAACCAAGAGAACTTCTGCCTTGCCAGGATTTAACTTCAGTTTGTTCGTCCTCATCCAGATCCCAACTGCCTCCAGGCAGCGCTCCTGAACAGAGACAGACACCTGGGACAGCCATCAGCATACTGATGATACCCAACTCCAAATCCCCAGAAGACCTCTCCCAGTGTTTGCATGTAGATATTAAACAACATAGGGGACAGTATAGAACCCTGTGGCAACCCATACTCCAAGGGCCAAGGTGCTGAAAGGGAGTCCCCCAGCACCACCATCTGAGAACTGTCAGCCATGAGGGAGCTGCAAGACAGTGCCCCTGATCCCTAGCTCAGTCAACTGTCCCAGAAGGATACCATGGTTGATGGCGTCAAAAACCACTGAGAGGTCCAAAAAGACTAGCAAGGATAAACTCCCTCCATTCAGTCCTCAGCATAGGTCATCCACCAAAGTGACCAAGGTCAACTCTGTCCCAAAGCGCAGCCTGAAGCCAGACTGAAAAGGATCCAGATAATCTGCTTTATCCAGGGCCCTCTGGAGCTGAGACGCCACCATTTGCTCAAGCATTTGCCCAGAAATGGGAGGTTCGAGACTGGCCTCATTATCCAGATTTTCACTATAAGGGCTGTTTTAGGAAAGGACTAGGTGTGTATAAAGAGAGAAAGGTGAATCTAATTATGTCTTTAAAAATTATTTATTTTTATCTAACTTGCTCCAGATGTGACACATGAAATCAACAGCAGTTGGCACTTCAGCATAATGCGAGCCAAGGCACATATGGGACCAAATATTAGGCTGTGGAAGTTCAGCTGCCCCTCTATGCAGGTTGTAGTGGTGGCCACAAAGGTACACCTGAAAATGAGTGAAGTCACACATGCAACAATCTCCAAATAGAGAAAGGGAATCTAAAGCAAGCATACAGAAAATAACTGTCTTTGCAGAAAGCTAGCTTTACTTATTAGAATACGTGTACACATTTGTTCTAACTCTGTCCGGTATTTGAAATATCAGCCCTAGGGCTCTCTTTAATGCTGATGAGGTACATTTTAAGTCTAGCATACTAAGCAATCCCTTTATTAACAGAACATGCATGGATTTCTACATAGCCCTTGACTTTCTCCCATTCCAAATGCCCATAACCACCACTGGCAGCTACTTCAATGCCTTCAAGCTAGCAAATAAAAGCCAGAAAAGTAATCATAATTATTATGGTCCACAGAAAGTGTTATTGCAACTGCGTGAGTTTAAAAATTGCTCTGGCCAATTTAACAAAACCGAAAAGCATTTGAACAATTAGCAGTAAAAAGATGAAATGCCTAATAAAGCCTGCAGGCTCTGAAGGAATAGATGAGGAACTTTGGAAGCTGTTGCACCAATACTAAGGAGCAAATTTTAAAAAACACCACAGAAACTTCTGTTCACCAAGTTTAGTTACCCACCCACACACACACACTGTCAACTCTGACAAGCAAGAAAAAGCTGAAGTACATATTCCAAAGCTCATTATAAAACCACAAACCACAGATATTTTTATATCTTTGCTTCTGAACTGCTAGATAATCTGCCTAACAAAGATGTCCCAAACACTATTCATAAAATTGATGCAGTTTATTTATAAAGAAAAAAGAATTCCTATGGTGGTTTCAAAAGAAAAATTACCCAGCAAATATGATTATTTGTTGCATATATAGCACACTTTGAATGCAGTCCTATAGTCCTATAGTCTGCGGCACAACAATATAACTCTGAAAAGTGCTGGGTTAGCAGTATAACAACAAGGGGACACCTTGAACCCTACTCTAGAGATGAGAATTAGTTCTGCGCTCAGCTAACAACAACCATCAGTACCAACTATGCCAGTAAACCAGGGAAGGTGTAGGTGGTGACACAGGACCCAATTCTATCAACTTTCCAGCTCCGGTGCAGCCGCAATGTAGCCGCGAGGTAAGGGAACAAATGTTCCCATGCCTTGAGGAGGTCTCTATGACTGCCACCCCACCACTGACAGGGCTGCACTGGCACTGGGAAATTGAATAGAACTGAGCCCATAGTCACCTTCATTCCCTTGTACCACATACCATCAGGGCAACCCCATATATGACACTCAATATGCAAATCTCATGTCATTTCTTCACTGGAACTATTTTTGTGCATAAAATAGGTAACATGGGAAGCAGCTCTCAGGTTCAGAAAAGAAAGTGCTGAGCATAACATACTGCTGATCACTGAAGGTTGTAAGCACTGGAACTAGTACTTAGGGGTCAAATCCTATTCAATTTCCCTGTGCGGGTGCAGCCGTCCATGGGTCATGCATGGCATCCTGCGGTGGGGAGGCAGTCAGAGAGGCCTCCTCAAGGTATGGGAACATTTGTTCTCTTACCTCAGGGCTGCATCGCGGCTGCACCGGTGCTGGAAAGGATTGGCCCTAAGTTGGATAATCAAACAGATTACTATTCTTAAAGCAAAAGGGATACCAGTAGAGCTGGTGGTAATTAAGGCCACCAAAGTTATTAGCCTTCAAATGTATTACTCCCTTGCTTAGGAACATCCAAGGTGTTGGGGAGAAAGGCTTCACAATGACGGCAACTGGATCTTTTACCTTTTTGACACTTCAGCATATGTACTTGGTTCCAATGGCTGGCTCTGCCTTGGATATGCCAGGAAATTACCCAACATCATATCATAGAGCTGTTTCCTAGTGTATTTCCTGAGAGGCAGGAAATATGGAGACTGGCAGGAGCTGGCCACCAAGAACATCAGCATCACTTCAGCTACAGCTGGAGCTGCTGCTACCAATACAAAAGCAATGTGGAAAAGTGAAAGGAAACATTGCTGGCTCCACTATTCATCCACACAGAACTGAATGTCTCTGGAAACCAGACAAATATTTAAACTAATACTAGTATAGCATTCTATACTGTAGTGTACTACAGACTGTGGCATTTTTATAGTGCTCAACCTACCATAACAATTCAAAAATATCTACCCTGATGTGATCATCAAATTATTTGGGAGGGGGAGAATGGGGGATGAGACAGAACCAATCTTATAATGAAATGAGAGAACAAATAAATGTATGGTTTATGATAATGGAATTGAATGGTATGAATTACCAACGTGGAGAGTTTTTACATTAGTTTTCTTAACCTTATGAAGAAAGCACTGCTATCACTGTGGCCTTTGGATGAAGACTCTAGAACAGGGGTGTCCAAAATTTTTGACTAGAGGGCCACATCATCTCTCTGTCACTGTGTTGGGGGGCTGGGAAAAAAAGAATTAATTTACATTTCAAATGTAAATTTACATAAATGAATATATTAGAGACATAAGCACTGTCTCTAATGTGAATATGAATGAATGACGGTCTTGCAATAGCTCAAGGCCTATAAAAGGCCTTGCACAAAACAAGGCCAGCCTTTCCTTCATTGCCACTGCTGCATCACCCACAGGAAACAGCAAGGAGTGGAGGGAGTCCTCAGCCCACATCTCATGCAAGAGGTCGAACAGTCACTCTCACGCTGAGAGCAGTTGCGTTGGGCCAGCGTGGGCTGCAGCGAGTATCCGGAGGGCCAGAGGTTCACTGGAGACTGGGCGCTCTTCGCAGGCCAGGTTGGAAGTCCCTGAGGGCCGTAAGTGGCCCCTGGGCCAGGGTTTGGGCAACCCGCTCTATAACAATGTTTCTCAAACTGTGGGTCACGCGACAGTTTCAGGTGGGTTCCCATTCACTTCAATATTTTATTTTTAATATATTAGACCTGATGCTACCCTGGTATATGAATGCATTTGGGGAAATGTTACAGATCTGTACTTTTAACAGGATGCTTTTAACAAAGATAGTGAGTGGGACTTACCCCTGGGTAAGTATGGGTAGGATTGCAGCCTAGGATTGTTTAAAATTTTCCTGCTTGATGATGTCACTTCTGGTTATGACATCACTTCTGGTGGGTCCTGACAGATTCTCATTTTTAAAAGTGGGTCCCAGTGCTAAAAGTTTGAGAACCACTGCTCTAGAAGAAGAAACTTTAGAGTCTGGAAAAAATGTTCTCGGCTAAGAGTAAGATCAGTGAGAACATCCAATCTCATGCATAAGACATACAATACAATGGAATGAGAACTTCAGATACAGTATTTAAACCTAATAATGGATCTTGTTGACAGCACAGTCTTAAGTATTCTGGACAAACAAGAGTTAAAAAGTGCAATGGCAAAAAAATCACCAACCAAAAAGAGAAACAAAATCTAATTCCATGCAAATTTAATGAGCATATGCTGCAAAGTACTTCACACCAGATTCTGAATTATATAAACTGTGTGCCATCCGGCCTACAATTTTGCCTCTGGCTACACGACCTCGTTTGCAGTTTGTCACAAATATATAAACAATATGAACTAGGAAAGAGCTCAGAGTCCAGGGAAAAAGAAAGCCAGGGGGTGACCAGTGCAACTAGAGACGGGCATGATATTTGGCTCTCAGAACAGAAGCTGTCAATGGCTGTGAGAAGATGTATTACAGGGTAGCTTCTGTTTAATGCTCTGTGCTAAAACTGCCAAAATACAAGGGAGGAGTTAATGCTTTTGGATGAAGGCACTGTAACCCAATGCCAAGAATGCAGCCAACCAGCTGCACAGAAAACACTGATGTCCTCTTAAGCTGGCATACTGGAAAAGAAGCACTGGCATTAAAAATACAATTGTACCAACCATGCCTTAATGTCTCATTCTCTCATATGACTCAGCTGCTGTAGGAATACCTATTATAAAAGTAGCACAATCACCCAATGTCTGTAGTCAAAGTGTTCTCTCTTATAGCACTATAGGTGTGGCCTCAGTATCTGCAGACGATCCGTACTTGGACCCCCTGTGGATACCGAAAATTGCAGATAAATCTGAGATTTTCAGTGCCTTTCACCCTCCAATGGGGACTGGAGCTGTGCTCCAGTCCCCTCCAGAGGGCTTCCTGAAGCCCACAGAGGAAGCACACATTTGCCCGCTGACTCTGCAGGCTTCATACTGGCTCCTAGAGCTGAAAGAACGCAACTTCCAATTTCCCAAGGGAAACTAGAAGAGATAATCCCTATTAAAATGTCACTTCCAGTTTCTCTGAGGGAAACCCCTTCAGGTGGGGCTAAGTTTGGCTCAGTGGGGTTCCAGGGAACCCATGGTGAGCCAGATTTGTGGATGTAAAATCCGCTGATAATCAGGCTTCATCTGTCGACTAATCATAGAGGATGGTTGTTTTTGCACACTTCTGAACAAAATTGCTGTAATGATACTGAGGCCAATGTTATACTCACATTCTCATTTGCTCAGGTATATCATGGTTTTCAGCAAAGGTCATCAAGATTCTGTTTACAACCACAGAGATGCAAATATGCTGATGATGTGTTGATTGAGGGCTTAATCCACTAACCCAACACTTCTCAGACTGTGAGTTGCAACCTACTTTCTGGAGGGTTCCATAGAGCCTCCAATGAAAACATGGGTAATGGAATGATTAGATAACTGCCTCAAGTCCAGAGGCTATTGAAAAATCAGACAGCTGCTAACTGCCCTACAAACAACTGTGCTCCTGCAGTCTGCAAGGAGCTGAACTCAAGCAGTTTGCAAGTTTGTGTAAATATGAGGAAATAAATGTTTGAACATCTTTTTTTTTGGTGTTTTTTTCCCCCCAAGTCTGTCAATGACAGGTTGTGGGGGCAGGTCACATAACTAAGCTCTCAAGCCTGGAGGTATTCATTAGGGCTGCCTCATTATGAGAAATGGATCAAGTATTTCACAAATAAGTAAATAAAATATTACTTGTAAATAAGTAAATACAAATATTTCTTTCTAGATCATCTTTTTTAAAGCCTTGTAAAGTTAAGTGAGTCCATAGAGCAGCGTTTTTCACCCACTGTGCCGCGTCACACTAGTGTGCTGCCAGGCTGCCTCAGGTGTGCCGCGACATCAGAGCAAACAGGCAGCAGCCACGCACGCGGGGGAAGCGGCTGCTTTGAGCCTTAAGCGCAGCACAAGGAAAAGGAGCAGGCAGCCAGCCAGCGAAGGGGCTGGTCACAGCTGCTTTGCTCCTGCTCCTGAGCAAGACCAAGGCTGCAACCTGATTCTGATTTACCTGGGAGTAAGCCCCATTGACTATTATGGGGCTTACTTCTGAGTAGACACGCCTAGGATTGGGTGTTAAGTCCTTGCCTCCTCTGCATGCTGATTGGGCGACCAGAGAAGCTTGGAGGAGGTCCTGCAGGTGGAGTAGGTGAGAACAAGGAGTCAGGAGCAGGCAAGCAGGTATGAAGCGAGCAAGTCTGCTGAGGCCACCAGCCTAAGAACTGGCTGGCTCAAAGGGTCCTAGATATTCCATTTTCCTTGCCACAGTTTGCCTGCAACTCCCCAAAGCGACCCTTCCTGCATTGCCTTTTAGGGGGAAGGGCACTGGGCCCCAATCCTCTCCATACTTACCTGAGTAGGAAGTACTATACCTACTTCTGAGTAGACATGCCTAGGATTGGGCTTTTGGTCACACTTTTTTTCTTAAATACAGGAGCAGGCAAATGGCACTTCTCCCCACCCCATTCCCTCCCACAGGCACTTGCCCCCCAAATCTCATAATTGTAGTCAGCACCTCTCTTACTGTCCCTCCCTTCACTCCTCCGCACCTTCCAAAGGTTCAGAATCACTTGCTTCAAGTTCTCTCTTCCCCCCACTCCAGCTGAATCCTGTACTTGTTTCACTCATGTCTCTTCATTCCCCTCACCCCACAGCTCTCCTATGTGCTCAATCTGACCTCTCTTTGCCAGCACTTTCTCGCATAACACTTTAATGACATTTTTCAACCTTTTCACAATCACATATCCTTTCCTCTCCAAGTTTCTTGCGAGTTTCTTTGTCATGTAATAATATAACTGTATTAATTATATTAACAATTAATTGTAACGTAGTGATTTAATGTAAGTAAAAAACTGGTAGTGTGCCTTGACAATTTTAGTGCCTTGTCGGTGTGCCGTGAGATGAAAAAGGTTGAAAATAGCTGCCATAGTGTGTCATTTTAAAAAGTGCATCCAGGTGCTAAAAAGTTAAAGCAAATTGTGTATTTTTACATCATGTCTCAATCTTTTAATAACCTTTAGTACCTATGATTTTATATGTTGGTTATTTTATTGTATTTATGATATTGTATACAGGTGTGCACCACTTTGTGACATTCTGGCTTAGGCCAGGATCGCATAACCAATTACCATTGGACCATGTGACCACGTGGTCATCAAGGGTGCACACCCCAACCCTCCGAAAGCGAGAGGAGCTCTGCTCCCCTCCCCTCCGGAGGGTTGTCTGAGTCTCCCAGAGGCAGCGCACATCTGCATGCTGCCTCTGCAAGGCTCAAACTGAGGGAAATTGTGTCTATCACGTGATTTCCGGTTTCCTCTGTGAATGTGAAGGCGTGCTGCTACTGGGAAGCTCAGATGACCTTCCAGAGGGGAGGGAAGCAGAGCATCCCCTTCCCTGCAGAGAGGGACCAGATTGCATCAAGTCCCTCTTGAAGACAGGGATTGCGGTCCCGATCCCTGTTGTTAAGTGGTGCACGACTGTATTTGTAAGCTGCCTCAGGAGCCTTCTTGTGGGGTGAAAGATGGGGTAAATAAAACAAACTTAACAGTATTTTATTCATGATTTTTGACATCTTCCTAAGTTTAGATAAACATTGGGTCCACACTATTTGTCCACACTGTAACGACCCAATCCTATGCAGCATAGGAGCACCGGCTCAAACATTTACCATCAGATTCTGCACTGGATCTGAGCAGGCTGGAGGTCACCTGGGGGAAGGGGACATTTGTCCCATTACCCAGAGTAAAAGCCGCAGCCTGCTCAATGGGGCCTCCCGAGTTCGGACCAGCTATTTCATTGGCACAGACTCAGGAAGCCCTACATCAGGCTTCTGATCTCGACAAGGGGGACAGGATTTGGCACAGGAGGCCTCTGTCAGTCCTACCCCCTCCCAGGTCTGTCCCTCCCTGCATTCTGCCCTCTCCCCTCCCTCTCCTGCCCAGGAACACCTGCCCCATGCCAAACCGCCACTCCCACACACCACACCACACCACTTAGCACTTATCTGCACTTCACCAGCAGCTGGGTTTTCTTCTGTGGCATTGAAGGGACAGCGCAGGCTTCCCCACCACCACCGTTTCCTCATAGGATGGCACCAGCGCTGAGGTCCATTTGAACTGGGATATAAGTTTATTCTTGGTGGAGAGAGCAGGGTGGATAGTGGAAAGAATGCACACATTCAATATTATATGGGGTGCTCGTATCTGCGGATCTCTTATCCACATTTTCACTTAACCATGGAATGCGGGGGATCCGCCGCACCCCCAGCACCTCTGGGGACTCTTCTGAGCCCTGCAGAGTCAGCATGTTACAAAAAAGTTACTTAGGACAAAAAAAGTCACTTCCGGTTTTTTCCTAAAACCAGAAGTGACATTTATATGCCTTTAAAAGGCATTAGGAGGACCAGGAAGTAGGCCCTGCAAATGCTTTTTAAAACATAAAAAGTCGCTTCCTGGTTTTTTCCTAAAACTGGAAGTGAGTTTTTTGGCCTACATGGCCTTTTTTAAAATTTTTTTATTGTTTTCCAAAATAAACACAAACAAATATAAACAAACATATAACAAACACAAACTCAATACACAACAAAAAAAAACACAGAAACACACCTTTGGAGGGTGCAAGCAATCATATATCAATATAGCTAATCAATCAATACATATCTTCTAATCTTGTTCCTCTTCTAGTTTAGCCTCTTAATATCATTTATCTATCATATCATATCCTGTATGATATACCATGTATACAATATATTCATCTAAATGCCTTATCTTATACATCTACAACTTCATTTTCAACCAAGCATTAAATGGTCTTCATTGCTCTGTCTGTGTCGGTTTGCGCTATTGATCCAAAATCTCTAAGCCTATCCATTTCCGCCACATTCATTATTTTCTCTATTAATTCATCTTTCATTGGAATTTTAATATCTTTCCAGTATCTAGCATATAAAATCCTTGCAGCAATTAATATCATAATAACTAAACACACATCATTTTCTTTAACATCTAAGGTAATATTAAGCAAAATTAACTCTGGTTTCAGCGATATCGTAAATCCAATGATCTCTTGTATTGGATTCCTTACCATTTTCCAATATACTTGCATTTTTTACCTGTCCACCACATATGATAAAACGTCCCTTCTACACATTTACACTTCCAACAATTTTTTGATATGTTCTGATTCATTTTTACCAGTTTTACTGGTGTCATGTACCATCTATAAAACATTTTATATACATTTTCTTTAAAATTTGTTGCTCTAGTAAATTTTATATTATATTTCCAAATCTATTCCCATTATTCTAATGTAATATTATGACCTATCCATATTTAACTTTTACAATTGAAGGAAGACTTTCTTTCGTTTTTGAGGTGAATTTAAGCCATTTATGTTGACAGAGTAAATACTCCATCCTCCCTTAACCATCATGTTTCTTTTTACTATCCACCTTTTCCTTTTGTCTTCTTCTTGTTGCTATCAGTGAATGCCTCCTTGCCCCTCTAGTTTCTTCCTCTTCTGATTCCTCAGTTATCTCTGAATCATCTGATTTCTTTTTTTCCAGCTCCATCTCTACATTTTCTAGTTCTTTTCTTCTCAGTTCCTTCATTTCTCGTCTCATCTTTCATCACTGTACTCAAAAAAATTTCTGCTTTCATTGTTAAATTTATATTATATCTCTGTGACTGGAACTGAAAAAAACATACCTTCCAGGAGAAGCCATCTATATGGAATTTGCTTTCCTCTTAAGAATTTTGCTAGCTCTTCATATTCTTTTCTCTTCTTTCTCACTCTCCATGGGACATGTCTCAGAATTTTCACTTTGCTACCCTCCACCATCCATTCCTTTTCCTGTGAGATCCTCAATATTTTATCTCTGTAAAACGTTCTGATGAATTTCACATGGATTTCTCTTGGTAGTTCATGTTTTCTTAGATAGAAAGTGCTCACTCTTCTTGCTGAATCTAGATCCATGATTATCTCCTCTGTTGGTGTGTCAATCCACTAATATTAAATCACCAATCAGATGCCATGTATCTTCCCCTTTCTGTTCTGGTACGTTTTGTATTCTCACCACTCGAGCTGCACTCTCCATCTGAATTTCCATTAAAGTAGCCTCTCCATTATATTGGTTCTGCTCTATCTCCAGTATTCTAGATTGTTGTTGTTTTCTTCTATTTTTCTAATCGTTTGTGTATTCTCATCTGCTTGGCCTTTAACAGCTTTCAGTTGCACACTGAGATCATTTAGTTGTGTACTTAAAACATCCAGACTAGCTTGAACCTGCAGAAATTGATCACCACTTATTTTTCTATATTGTCTTGCATTGTCTGCTTCCAATCTTTCCCTTTTGGTTCCTCTTCTGTTAGTTTTCCCAAGCTTGACTCCAGGGCGGGAGAGCCCCTAACTTTCGCTCCTTTTCCTGTCATCCTTTTTCTTCCTTCTTATGTCTTCTTTCCTGTAAAACTCAAATATCCACTATCACATATATCACTATCAGTTACCCATATATCACATCACATTATCAAGAACAACTGTTCACCCATAAAAACCAACACAAGGAAATTTTAAGTCAAATAAACCTTTGCCTTACAATATTTTTAACGCCACTAGATGTCCTCAGCGAATTGTCCTCCTTACTTCACTTGTCAAATCCTGTTCTTGCCCTTGCAATGTCTTTTTAAATCCACTAGATGTCCCTGATGTTCTATTCTTCTTATTCTGTTGTTTTGATTCTATTACTTACCTTTGTTGCTATATCAACCACATTCCCCACATTACCTTCCAGGAGATAGTGAGAGGAATTCAAAACAATAAACCACTTTGCAAAACAAAGTAATGCAGATCTCCAGCCCTCTCTACAGGCACTGCAAGATCTCCACAGGAACGAAATTGAGTGTTCCAAAGCAGAGTTTATATTCCAAAATGATTAATTTGTAATCCAAGGAGTTTTAGATTTGTGAAGTTAAGCTCTCATTTTTCCATAACAAGCTTGGCAAATCTCCTCCAAAGCTTCCTCTCACACAAGCAAACAAGTGAATGGAGAAAGCTTCCCCCTCTTTCCTCTTCCCAGAGGGGGAAAATCTGCCCCTCCTTCTTCTTCCCTTGGGCAAAAGTTTAAACAGGCAGCCAATTAATCAACCAATGCCAAACACACCCTGCCTGGGGCCTTCAGCTTAGTTTCAAAATGAATCCTCACCAAGACCCACATTGATGGCTAGGTTCCCTTGGAGGAAAAACAGCCCCTGGCTGGACCCTTCTTCTCCTAAACTGTACACCATCTGTAGGATCTAATCTCTCCTGATCACAGATCCTCGGATCTCCTCAGAGCCAAAGTTTTTTGGGAAGAAACAGCATGCTTTCCCAAGAGCTTTCAAGAGCTCAGAAAAACACAGCCATTCAGTTGCCTCTGGCCCCGTCTCCTCCTAAATGGCCATTCTAAGATCCGCAGAGATCATGGGCGGACCTGCATGCTCATGCAAGGCCTCCAAGGACACAAGAGTCCTCAGAGGTGAAGGCAGTTCAGTGGATTTAGGTATCCACAGGGGGGTTCTGGGATGGAACCCCCCCCCCCGTGAATACTGGGGCCTGGCTGTATATTAGTGACTCGAAGGCACATTTTTTCACATTTTAACATCTCTGAAATGGGGGTGCAATGGCATTTTATCAATGGTAACCATGTAGAAATCACGAGGTAGTTATCACTGTCTATCCATATGCAAACCTGGTCATAGGTGTTATGTTGTTGTCACTATACATGCCAAATTTAATTGCCAATTGCCATTGGTCTTTAAAAAGATTGCACTATAATATGACTTGAAATGAAAAGTTACTGCATCCACAGAAAGGTATGGTAGCAGAGCCATGGGGTGGACATTTGGCGTTTGTGAAGAAAATATTTGTCCTTGGAGGAATGACTACATTGATATGTGATAAAAATCTATATCTAAATAAGTCTGCAACAGCTTTCAATGTGTAAAATAAAAATTCTAAGTGATAAGAAAGCAGTGTCATAGTTTAATTGTACATAAAATAATGGTGGCATCTTGGATTCAATGAAATACAGTATCCAATAAAAGCACAGGCTAAACTGCACTTAAAAGACTGAATTCTCAACACTGCAAGCACACAGAGTTGCTTGTATAGGAAGGATTGTCCTTTGAGTTCAATGTCTTCTGGTTCAATAATGTAATCTGCAGTCCAATGAAGTGAGCAGCAAAATAATCTAACAGCTTTAATGGATTATGACTGTATCCAAAAATTATTTATTATGAGAACAAAGCAGATGTGGTTTGAAATTGACTTTATGGAAACTGACAAGGGCCAACAAAAATGCTTGAGCTACTGTCAACATTAAGATGTTGTTCATTTCGAAGAGTAGACACTGGGACTAGAGTCTTTCTGGAAACCACACCCCATGATTTGGGAGCCCTGACCCTAAACTGGGAAATTTACTTAATAATGAAGGAATTAGAGGCATTCTTCCTTGCCAGTCAAGTGAAGTCAGGTCATTGGTTTAACTCGCCCCTTTGGCATTTAATTCAGGAAGTTCAAAACCAAAGTCAAAACCAAACTGAATCAAAACCAAGTCCCATCTAAATTAATGGACTTCAGTTAACCATGACTGACTTTATGATTTATACAATCCTAGAAATACAACATTATAGCTAAACAAACAAAAAAAAAAACCCAAAAAACCCCAACCCCCTTCTGATTCTGTCCCAAAAAGATGGGAGCAGTTTTAGATAGCAGAATCTTTTCACTGCATGGAGATTCTGGAGTAACCCCCTGCCTATTCCTCCTCATTCCTCTTCCATTTTGTTCTTGCTGTTTTTAAAGAGTGGCCTGCTTGTATCAACAAACATTTTAATGGTATGGAAAAGTGATTTGGCAGTTTTAGATTTGTGTTTTACAACCTCTGGAGATGTTATTGAAATATTTACTCTCTGGTTTTCCTTGTTGGTATTTATTGCACATTTTATTGTTTTATTGATGTCTTCTGTTGATTATGAGCCACATTGAGCAAACCAGATGAATAACAAAAGACCCTCTCTTGTGAGACTGAGGCAAGTCCAGCATTTGTTAGCATAAGGGGAAACCGGCCTCCGCTTCCTGACATTATCAGAGTGCATCATCAGCTTTAGTAACTGATTAGCAGCTTCTAGGACAGTGATGGTGAACCTTTTAGAGACCGAGTGCCCAAACTGCAACCCAAAACCCACTTATTTATCGCAAAGTGCCAACACAGCAATTTAACCTGAATACTGAGTTTTTAGTTTAGAAAAAACAACTCATACATTAACATCTTTTACCTACTATTACTTGTAACCCGTAATGAACTTTTCCTCTAGAAATTTGTCCGATCCCTTCTTAAAGGCATCTAGACAAGTTGCCATCACTGCTTCCTGTGGCAAAGAGTTCCACAGACTAATTACATGCTGGGTAAGGAAATATTGGCAGGGAAGGGGTGGCTGCAAGACCTTACCACTGCTCATTTTCTCAAACAAGAAAAAAAATTGTTTAAAGCCCCACCCACAGAAGTGGGCTCTAAGGCTGCAATCCCAGCCACTCTTTCCTAGGAGTAAGCCTCATTGACTCTAATGAGGCTTACTTCTGAGTAGGCATGCACAGGAGCAGGCTCCAAGGCTGCAATCCCAACCACTCTTTCCTGGGAGTAAGTCTCATCAACTCTAATGGGGCTGGTTGGATGGCTGCATCATGCTGTATTTCATGCTCACAGCTATGTGAAATTGTGCATGCACTTCTTTTCCAATAGGATTGGAGAAGCAATTCTGTGGTTTACCTTTAAGATAATATAAAAATTAGTTTTGTGTGACGTTCTTACAGATAATCCTCCAGCGGGCAATAAGGCAGGGCCAGCAGCACGTGCAGGGCTGGCGACACAAAGCCCAAGCTGTGGCCCGAGCACTCTGCTCCCCTCCAGCTATGCCACACTGTGAGCTATGCTCCCCTCCAGCCTAGCTCCTCTCCAACCCCACCATGGGAATGTCCGCGCTGCACCCTCAGGCTGCAATCCTTCCCTCACATTCTTGGGAGTAGCCCCACTGACTACAATGGACTTACTTCTGAGTAGACATGCATAGGAGTGGGCTCTCAGGCTGCAATCCAAGCCACACTTTCCTGGGAGCAAGCCCCAATGACTTTAATGAGACTGACTCCTGAGTAGACATGCAGGATTTGTCTCTGGCTGAGCTGTTCACCCCCAGCTGCGCCTGTGCTGTGGAGGAAAAGCCTCCCCTGGCGCTGAGTGGGCAGTTGGAAAGGCGGGCTACAAAGGTTCAAGTGGCTGAGGAGGAGAGCAGCTCAGGATTGGCTGGTCTTCAGCCAGTGAAGGGCCCTGAGCCATTCTAACAGAAAAAGCCAGGAGTCTGCTGGATGCTGATTGGCTGAGCCTGCTGGAGAGTTGGGGAAGGGAAAAACAGGGAGGGAAACAAACTCAGGGCAGTTGGGGGCAACGGAGTGAAGGGAGAGGAGGCAGCAGCTTCACCGCCCCTATCCAGGCTGCCTGGCTCAGCGCGCATGCCCACAGAAATTGCTCGGAGTGCCCTCTCTGGCACGCGTGCCATAGGTTCACCAACACTGTTCTAGGACATGGAGACTGGTCTCTTGATATCATGGTTAATTTGACCCAGTGGAAAAAAATGCTTGTGACAATGAGGTAACAGGGCCAACCAAAAGACAGCCACTAGGACTATATAAACCTAGGTCATTATCTTAGTATTTCTGGAAGCCAGGCATTAATATACACAAGTCAAGGATAAAGAAAAGTGGTTAACAGAACAGCAGGGAAAACTAAGGGTAAGCATTCCCTGTTGTTCCGGGAGGGAACTCCATTTGTGCCATAAGTAGAGGTGTTTGTTGTTGTGGTTGCTGCTGCTGCTGCTGCTGCTTTGTTAAAAACACAAAATACCACATTTTGTGCTTAAAATACCTGAATAAAAACAACACATTTTGATGTTTAAGGTATTTTCCAAAAATTAAAATAGATTACAGTTAGAAATAATACTGTGGCTGCATCTGCTGACACTATATCACCTAATTAATATACTTTAGAGTGTTTAAAATTAATAATAATGACAAAGAATAAATAAGGAGAGAAGAATGAAGGACTTGAAAGGAGAGAAGAACTTGAAAGGAGAACTCGGAATAAAAACACATAACACTGCTTTCTGCCTTTCAAATCATGAAATCTGTGGAAAAAATAAAACCTTTTTCAAACATCCCTAGCCATAAGAAACATCTCCTATTACCAGCTGCTCCTGGGGTCAGACATAGGTTACACATTAACACACAGGCTGTTATCTCATGGGTGGGATAGGCTAGACCCATGGGCTTGGAGACTTCATATGTAAGAAACCGCTTTTCAAGAGATGCAGATAAGCCAGAAAAGGTCTGTTCAAGGCTGCCACTTCGAACATTACAAAAGATAAGCACTAAACATCAACTTCAGTAATTCTTTGAGCATCTTAAACATTCATCTTGAACATCTTAAAAGTTCAAAATAACCCAAATACGGTAGCCTCAGCAATCCGCTATGAAATTCTGAAACACACATGTCCAGACTTGTTCCAATAGGAGGGAACAGTCTGAGGTTTCAACTCACAGAAGTCTAGAAACAACAACAGAAAGCAAGTTTACCAATTTTTCCAACAGTAGACAACAGCAATTCAGGGTGAGGGAACAGCAACTAGACCTCTGAGACTCCCCATCACTGGAGTCAGTTGGAGTCATTCAGGCACAACTGTATTGATATCAAGACACACTTAGCACAGTGTCAGGGCCCAATTCCATCCAAATTTCCAGCACTGATGCAGATGAGCCAATGGGGTCTGCACTGCATCCTGCAGTGGGGCACCATTCACAGAGGCCTCCTCAAGGTAAGGGAACATTTGTTCTATTACCTTAGGGCTGTATTACAGCTGCACCATCACTGGAAAGTTGGATAGGATTGGATCTTTACAGTCTCTGGCACATGGTTTCTTCTCAAATGGTTTTCATCTAAAAAAACACAACACTGAAATAATTTCCATTCTTAAAGCTATAACTCTAATTTGTTAGGAAAATTCCTCAGATGATTTCCTCATCATATATCAGCAACTTTAAAACTCGCTATTTCTTCTATCCAATAAAAATTTCATTTGAGCATTACAATGAAATTTGCTGCTTTATTTAACTGCACTATTCTGCAGACAAAACAAGTTGAAAAATTTTCCCCTTTCTGCAGCAGAGAAATATATACAACACAACAAGAGAAAAGTCTTAAATTTAATCAAAAGAAATACTTAACACAGTGACAAACTGATAAATTACATAGTCAGGTATTCAATAATACTTGGCAAGGAGAAGACCAACACAAAGCAGAATTGCTTTTGGAAACTAAGAGAAAATTCGACAGGGTTTCTAGAATTCTCTCTCAGTTTCCTGGGATTTATGTATTTGCTTTCAGTGAGTAATTACCTTGGGAAATACAGTATTAAAACAAAATTAACTGACTGAATCTCCAACTTTGATAAGCAAGAATGCAATAAACAAGGAAGCCCCAAAACACCACATCTCATTGAACACTCCTTCACACATACTTGGTGGTCATTTTCCAATAATCAGTAACAGTTATGGTAACCATTTTAAAGCTCTCTTCTTTACGCTGGCTACATCAATGATTTGGAATTTGGTTATCTCTTAGCCTTTCCTTTTCTAAATCATCTTTATTGGCCATCAAAATGGAGAGGAGAGCAAGAACAAAGACAAAAGTAGGTCTATTAGTATTTACAGCAAAGGTCTTGGAAATTCAATCATTTCCCTATTGTTTTATTGCAGGTAGCCAAGCAACTTCTCTTTATTACTGCAGAAAAACTCAAAAGCTGGCTGAGTGCAATAAAGTGGTACGTGTTCAGCTTCGCAATGTTTCAGAAGGCAGTGATTTACTGCTACAAACCAGGTACCTTGCACACAAAACATCTGAGCACAGTAATTGCCTCATGTTTTGTGCAAACTGTCCACAGCAGCGTGGGGTCTGCTCACACACAGAGTACCTGCTGCTACCTGAAGCCTCCTCCACTACCCCCTTCCCCATTTCTACAGCTTCTGCTATTAAGCAGCAGAGAGACTTGTTTGTTTTCGTTGTGTCCTGAGGTTTTACTACACATTAGGTTCCACACACTGGGCCATCAGAGCCTCATGTCAGCCAGCCAATCAGCTGAGTTCCAGAGGATTCATTACTCTTGTTACTGTTGAAAACAGACAGCATCTGAAATAACAAAGATACTAGAAAAGGCATGACTCATCAATAAGTGTAATAATGTGCTATCATTGCACTTTTATGAAAAAAACCATTGTGACCTCTTCTACTTACAATGATGTTACCACAGAGAATCAAAAGTCTCACAATGAAGATATTTACAGATATTACATTTTCTAGCAACATATCCCCCAAGCATGCAAGCAGATTCACCCAAGTCTGCTGCATCTGGACAGAAACGGCATGAATGAAAGTGAGAGGGTAATATGAAGGAAGGTAGCAAGCTATCCTTTATTATGTCTGAACAGTGCATTTCAAATGGAAAAAAAAATCAATGGAATTTTGATGGTTTGCAATTTAAATTTATTAGTAAAAAGCAAGTTGTCAGTATATGCTTACACAAGTAGCTTGAATTCCCTGGAATTCACGTGGCAATGTACAGTACAAGGCACGTAGACATTTTCAAAGATATAGTCTGATTCCATTGGGCTTCCTTTACCTAGATTCAACCAACTTTCCAAATACAGGTGGCGCCTCCGCAAGGGATCCACTATCAGACCTTCCCCCCTCCCCCACAAATACTGAAAACCACAGATAACCAAATCCACTCTTTTGGTGCTTTTAACCCGCCGTAGATGACTGGAGCTGTGCAGCCTCTGCAGGCTTCAGAATGGCCCTTACGGGCAAAAAAATGCAACTTCCAGTTTCTCTTGGGATTACAAATTACAAGGTTGTCTGCTTCCCTAAATACATACAGCCATTCTATTAAAAATGTTGCTATCTAGAAGGCTTACATTTGCATCAGCATCCAATATATTCACATTGGATATATCCTCCCCTTCAGATACATGGTCTCAATATCAAAAACACTGCTTTGGCTGAGACGCTACCAAACGTTGCATTCACATTGCTGACTAGCATCTCTACTGGCCACAAGGTACTGCTGGTGGCAATTGTGAGCACATTGTAAAGTGAATAACTTACTGTATAGTGAACCTTGTTTACTATGGAGAGTTCATTGTAAAGTGATTTGATTGTAAAGTGAACCCATTGTAATGTGGGGGTCCACTGTATGATGTACAGGCTGCTGGCTGAAAGTAGGGTATGCCAGTATGAAGAGCACACTAGGACTTACTTAAAAGGAGAAAGCTTTTTGCAAAAGCCTTTCATAGTAGCAAAACACAGTTCTTCCATTTTACTTATTTTTCAGGAATGCTACAAAATAGCATTAAAAGAAGGGGCTTGCAGGTCATATATCCAGCCTGCATGATAATTAGGCTCTCCCATATCCTGAAAATATGAATGTATTCTCTTCTGTCATTTGCAGCTAATGAATTTCTATGTGAGGTGCTTATTTCTGGCTATCATCTGCTTAATGATGTCACTTCTTGCTTAATTATTTCACTTCTGGTCCTCAGCTGGAGCCAAAAATGCCATTTGGCTCACTGTATGAAACAAGTTTGACACCCCTGGGTTAAAGCATTTGATTGTTCAGAGAGCCCAAATAATACTAAAAAATTTTCAACAAGTCAAAATAAAGATTTTTGCCAGTAGGCTACCCAGTCACAGTGTCCTGCTGAACCAGAACTTGCCAGCTGCCTCATCCCCAAGCCCAAGAGATGCAGAGGCAAGGCTCACAATTGTCCACAGCTCCTGCATTATGCCCTACATTCCCTATGGGCTAGCATTGCTCACTAATGTGTGTAAACTATCAAAAAGCAGCCTAACTGATAGCTGTTAAAGAGCATGCCGTTTTCCCATGCTCTGTTCTACTCCACTCAGACCTGAATTGTAGACCTAGCCCAGGGGTTGGCAACCTGTGGCTCTGGAGCAGCATGCGGCTCTTTCAGCTGTCTGCTGTGGCTCCTCCGGGTGAAAATGGCAAAGGGGGTAACAGGAGGCACCTGTGTTGGGAGGGCAGGCTGCTTCCCTCCACTCCCTGAGCTCACTGCCCTCCTCTCCCTTCACCCCCACCTGCCCCGCATTGGTTCCCCTTTTCAATTTTGCCCACTCTGCAGGCTTAAGGTCCCTGTTTTTCCCTTCCCCAACTCTCCAGCAGGACACATTCCTCCTCAGCCCTTGCAGCCCGCCTTTCCCTGAGCAGGTCCCCACTCAGTGCAAGGAGAGGCTTTTCCTCCACAGCAGAGGAGACATCCTGTGTGTCTACTCAGTAGTAAGCCCCATTACAGCAGATGAAGCTTACTCCCAGGAAAGGGTGCCTGGGATGACAGCCTTGGAGCCTGCTCAAGGCCAAGCGCAAGGACAGGTGAGTGGGAGCCCGTGCAGGTCTGTTCGAGAGTAAGCCCCAATGTAGTCCCTGGGCTACTCCCAGGAAGGTATGGAGGGCTGTAGCCTCAGCCTCCTCCTGTGCAGGTCTACTCACAAGTAAGCCCCGCTGTAGTCAGTGGGGCTTCCTCCCAGGAAGGTGTGGAGGGCTGCAGCCTGAGTGAGGGAGGGCAGGCAGGCAGGCAGGGCAGAAGCTGGCCTGTGGCTGCCCCCCCCCCCGCTCTGGCTTCTTCTCTTCCCCACCTCTGGAGTCTGTGTCCTTTTTTCCTTCCAACAGGGTTCCTCTGGAAGGTGGGGGGAGTTCTTTAGTATCCATGTAAGATAAGCAGATGTCATAACCGACATATGTATTGGAATCCTGGAAGATCTGGTGAGGAGGTAGATGTGGTGTCAGCAGTGGCCCCTGTAAGGGTAAGGCCTGGGCATCCAGCAGAGTGTGCTGCACAGCTGTAGCCACCTGAAGGCAATAGGGCCCTCAGGGATATAAGGAGCACCTGAGGCAGGAAGGGGGGGTGTGGGTTGGAGAAGGAGTGCAGGTTGGAGAGAAGGCTGACTTGGATACTCTGACTGATTTGACTGACTTACTTTGGAATCTGACCTTGGACTGTGACTTGGCTTATTGACTTTGAACTCTGTCCTGGATACTCTGACTGACTTTGTGGCTAATGGACTGCTGGAGTTTGAAGTGTGGCTGCTGTGCCCAAGACCTGCTGACGACCCAGGGTCTGCTGTAGTAGTGGGAGGCTGCTGGCAGGAGAGAGGACCTCTGCAGGTTGAACAGGCGAGCTAACCTGGAGGTGGGGTCCAGCAGGACTGCAGGGCAGAACCAGGGTCATTTGTTGGGGGAAAGAAGGGGAGCTAATTTGCTTAAAGTGGGCATAATTCTCCAGGCAGAGAATGGCCTTGGAATCAGGCAAAACACCATAGCGGACCAGGCATCTGAAAACACAGGACAAGAATGTATGACAAAACTAACTAAAAGCTACAAGAGGGGGCTACATTATAAAAATGGGACCTATAAGAGCATAAAGGTAAAAAAGCTATATATGTAGTATTATCTTCATTTTAGATGTCAAAAGGGTTTTGTGGCTCCTGAGGTTTTTTTTCCTCTGGAAAACAGGTCCAAATAGCTCTTTGAGTGTTTAAGGTTGCCGACCCCTGACCTAGCCCTTCTCTCAACACAAACAAGAGTGGTAGGCTGACCTTCCCCCTTCACTGCCCTCTTCCTTCTCATACATAAAGACAGGTATAAAGATATCTAACCTGGATCTCCCATTTTACATAAAAGCACAGCAGCTGTGGTTGCTCTTCTGCTTCACTATTATCCATGCAGAGCACTACACTATGCCTTTCCTCTGGAATTTGGGCACAGAGAGAGGACAGGGTTTCCTGGGCAGCTGCCACCTAAATTACAGAGAAGAAGGCTGCAAAGGCTTGGTCAAGGGATGGGAAGAGGTTCAGATACAGCTGAAAAAGTAAGTACAGGTCCAACCTTGTTATACACAGAATTTTTATACATGGATTTGTCTCAACAGGAATGGCCACTGCAAATCAGAAGGAATGTGCTAATCCCTGCAGAAGGGGAAAAATGCACCCCTTTAAAATGCTTTTCTTACTGTTGTAGAGATTTTTATCTCAGCAGGATGAGAAGGGCCCTTTAAATTAAAGGAAAACAGTTCTTCACAATAGTTAGAGAGGGCAGCCAGCTGACAATCCATCAAACATTCTCTCTCCAAGGGACCACCTCCCTTCCCCTGGAGAGAGACTGATTGTTGATTGTTGTCTTAATGACTCTCTTAACATCACAAAAGGTCAGCAAGGCTGTATTTAAATCACCAACAAAGGAACTTGGTTTTTTAAATTGATTTGCTACAGTACAGGATTTTTGCCATTCACATGGTGAATGAGACTCCACCTGTAATGGGCAGGGTAGCATCAGATGCTTGTGAATGCATCCATTGATATTCTGAAGAGAGTAAGTGACAGGCAAGGGCAAGATGGCAATGGGACTATAGCACAACAAAGACATCACCAAAAGGGCGGGCCATCTCAGACTTGGCTTTAACAGCCATCTCTGGCAGGTGTGTGTTCCTTGCTAAGCATATAGTCCCCAGCAGATGCCCAATCCTGCCACTGTGGATCTGTAACACAGGTATTTAAAATCACAGGGAATCACGGCACACTCTGCAGAAACCATAATCCACCTCTGTGTGTAAACAAAGGATTCAGTTAAGAAACAAATGTAATTTATGCCCTATAAGTCAACATAATGTAATTTTAATTTGCACATAAATTAGTTATAAATTCTTGTGCATGCAGTTGGTCTGTGGAACTCACTGCCACAGGACGTGGTGAAGGCATCTGGCCTAGATGCCTTTAAAAGGGGGTTGGACAAATGTTTGGAGGAAAAATCCATCACGGGTTAAAAGCCATGATGTTTATGTGCAACCTCCAGATTTTAGAAATGGGCTATGTCAGAATGCCAGATATGAGGGAGAGCACCAGGATGCAGATCTCTTCTTGTCTTGTGTGCTCCCTGGGGCATTTGGTAGGCCACTGTGAGAAACAGGAAGCTGGACTAGATGGGCTTTTGGACTCATCCAGCGGGGCTGTTCTTATGCTCTAGTTGTTCTACTAGGCTTCTCTCCTCATGTTGGATAAGATTGGGCCCTAAGCCTGAAATACCACCACAAATGATACAGCACAACACACACTAGAATATACAGGGAGCATGGTGGTGAAAGAAGAATATAAAAGGTAAATTGCTCCACTTTCACTTGGACATTCACTCACATGCAATATATAAGCACACCAGAATTGAAAAATAACAGTAATTGAACTGTTGTGGGTTCTTGTAGGATTCAGAATGCAGTACAAAAACCCCAATTACCCCAAACATCAAATGTATCAGTAACCACTAGGCTGCATCAAAAGGTTCCCTTCCCCTGGAAGACGGATTTCTCTGGATTCTGCCTAAGATGAATCAAAGCCAAATACAAGGTGAAGAATATAACAAGTGAAATCTCATCATTTGCATTTTCCCTCCCCAAAATGCAGTGACAGGAACATCTGATAGCTGAAGAAATTAAAGAACTATTGTTTTTCACAAAAATAAGCAGCAATACTCTTCTAGGACCTTTTTAGAGATTATGTTTACAAAGTGTGTGGCCAAAAGATGGTGGAAGGGGTTCACCCTTCTTTATGAGAAATTATTTATATTATACAGACACCATACATGATTACAATTTAATCATGCCAGCGAATTCCCACATTCTAGGATGGTTTTGCTAACATTAGAATTGCCATGCCCATTGTGGCACACAAATAACTGCTTATGTGAAAGCATAACAATCCTACCATAATTCTAATCAAATCTAATATTGAAGCAAGCCTAATGACATGATTTTTTTTAAAGTCTAACTAGCCAAGATGTCACATACACACCAAGAACTGATGGTGCTGAAAAAGAGACCTCAGCTACAGAAACTGACAGCAACTGCAACTTCTTTGAAAAGTATAATAATGGGGGAAATAATACAAATGTAATTGGAGAAACCTCAACTTTGAAAATTACTCCTGTGATCTTTAAGTATGTTAGTCCAACCAAAACATAATAGCTTTTGAGAACTTGCAGAATGCATTGACAAACAAGTTAAGAATCTTACAAAGTCAGTACAGTACTGACTGTACACAAAGTCAGTACGCAAGCTACATTCTATATTTCAAGCTGAAAACAGGGCTTTATCATGTTATAGTACCAGAAGTGTGAACAGGTGTTGGAAAAAGGAGGCTTTGAACTCCCACATATGTACTTACCCTTGGTTGCCAGTTTTCATACTGTTTCTGCAAATTTGCACCAATGGTTTCCAGAGCTTTCTGTGGCCCCATAGACAAAGGATCTAAGACACATAAAAGAACCATAAACATTTTTGACATCCCTCAAGTGCACTGAAATAAGTTGTACTTCAGTTGGGATGTGTGTGTTTGTGTATTCAAATACAGATCCTATGACCTACAACACTACTGTTTACCAACTGAAGCCATCTCTGATGATGAAAATTTGACAAGAGGCAGACTATCTATCTTGGACAAAATGCTTACAACTCAGATAGGTGACATTTTTCTCTTGTATTTATTTATTTTATTTATTTAGCTAACGTTCCGCATCATGGACCCAGTGGAATTCTCAAGGATCCTCACAAACAAGCTGAATTTTTAAGCCCATTATAAAAATCAGCACAGGACTCTGTATTTGCATGTACGCATATACATAGTCACTGTCCTACAGAAACTAATACATAATATCAAATGCAAATCTAAGCTATTGGTTAAATGTGCAGGAAGAGCATGCATTACTAAGCTATTGCAGACAAACATCTTACTTCAGCTAGCAACCCAACTGCAAGAAAATCTCATTTGTCCACACCGAAACTGCAAATTTACTGCTGCTTGAAAATTGCAATAATCTGAAAATGACACTGTTACAGGTCATACAGAAATGACTGCACAGGCTGCAGAGATAAAAGAATAACCTCTGCACCTTGAACTACAGGATTTCATCCATAAGCCATTTTCAAATAGAAGGTCATCTTCAACAATAATGCAACGTGACAATAACAGGTCCAAGAAAAAATGCATCATCATATTATGAAAGAAATGTACTATCATAACTTACATTTCTTAATCACATTCCTTAGTCACATTCCTCTAACACAGAGATCTAAAATGAATTACAAATTAACAAAACAAAACCTTAAGAGAGACTTGGCTGCAATTACACTTACCTGGGAGTAAGGCCCACTGAAGCCAGTGGAACTTACTTCTGAGTAGACATCCCCAAGATTGTGCTGACTTGCTTAGTTCCTGCACACAAACCAAATCTCTTTACAATATGGAAAGTTCCTACTCAAGTAGGAGACTGTCCGATTTTCCGGTGTTTCAGTCCAATGCCCAGCATCAATTAGCAGTGCTCTCAAGACCTTGAAAAGCTACATTTGAAATTCTCTAATAATCAATAAACTGTATTGAACTAGAATAAACCTGTATTTCTTTTAAATATGTAGCATAAATACTCCATTTAATATCTTCAGTATCATAATTTCAGAATATTGGTATTCTGTTGGGCATGAGGATTACCAACATAAACCTTGAAGTCAGGCATTTCTATTGCTCTAGAGCAGGGGTGCTCACACATTTTTGGCTCGAGAGCTACTTTGAAACCCAGCAAGGCCCGGAGATCTACCAGAGTTATTTTTACAATGTTCACGCCATCATAACATATAACATTTATGTGTACAATGTATGTTGGTGTACCTTGAGCCCCACTGAGTATAACAGGACTTACTCCTGAGTAGACATGCCTAGGATTAGGCTGTGAGGCTGCAATCCTAGCCACAATTACCTGGGAGTAAGCCCCATTGAGTACAATGGGCCTTACTCCCAGCGTTTCCTCCCAGAGGCACCTGAAGGGGGGGGGTCGGCACTCCGCAATCTACTCATTTTGCCTCGCGATCTACCGGTAGATCGCAATCCACCTATTGAGCACCCCTGCTCTAGAGCTTGATTTATTTCTTACAGGAAAAAAAAGAGGAGGGGGCATCAAAAATAAAATAGCTAATGTTTTTTCCAAGACCAAATCAAAATGTGCAGGAGAGAGACAGATCCCTATTCAGTTTGTTAATCAAAACAGTGTACTATAGGGGGCGGAGCTAACTCTCAGGGAAGTTGCAGTGAACTTTGGGGGCTCCCGAAGAGACTGCGAAATAGATGTGTTTTCATGTGCCTAAACAACTAAGGCACGCTTCGGTGCCAGGAAGACAGTACGAAGAGCTGAGAGCTTGAACGGGGGGTCCTTAGAAACGGGCAATTTCAAGGATTTCTCTCTGTTTTGCTCTGCCCTTAATCATATCTATCCCAGGCACCATCTTGGAGAAGCTCGGAAAGCTGAGAACTCGCCCTCCCATGGCCTAGATACAACAACATCGCAGCGAAAAAAAGCTATTAAGAGTGAGTGAACTTGGCTCATTAAAAAGTTTTACCTTTTTAACTGTAAGTAAGAAGAAGAACTGTAAGTAAGAAGTCTGGAGGAGGAGGAGATAATTCAAGATTATTCATGCTGGCCGTTAGCCACCTGGGGGGGGGGAATAGGTGAATTGGTATTTCCCCTGCTGGAGTAAGTACAAGATTATTATTTTTTTAATGGTATGTACTGAAGAGAAATAAATAAGTAATTTTCAATGAAGGAAATAAAGTCTACTTTCATTTTCCCAGCAAAAAACCTTGATTTAAGCCTGGTCACTGCTATTTTCGGTTTTTCAGCAAGAGGCTTGAATTTTTTTTATTTTTATTTTTTGGTCATTTAAAGGCATATTAACCTAATTTGAGTGTGTTGATTTGATTGACTTTTTTTGGATATAAAGTAGCCCTGGATACAAAATTAGAAAGTAGCCCTGCAGGAAGTGGTTCAAGTGGGTGTTGAAAAATGGCTTTTGAAAATTTAAAAGATGATCATGAAATCCAATTGTTGGTGGATTTTGTGATGGATTTTAGAAGAGAAATGGAGCAACAGGTCAGAGAACTGTCTGAACAAATTGGGCAAATAAGCTCCTCCCTTCTAAACTCACGGGAACAGATTATAAACAATAGAGAAGAAAAAAGAATCAGATATCGAGTGAAGTTAAAGAAGTGGAGTATTTTGAAATGGGACACGAGATGGAAGAAGCAATTGTCATAATAATTAAGAACCTTAAGGAAGAAAAAAGAGGAAATGTTCAGAGAGCAAGCTGTCTCAAGAAGAGGAAGAATTTATGGATTGAATTCAAGAATAACAGAATGAAAAAGAAGAAAGAAAAACAGAGTGGGGGGCTAAAGAAGAAAAAGAAGAAGTGGAAGAACCAGTCGGAAGACTAAGAGGGAACACCAATAAGAGAGTATAAAATAAGCAATAAGAAGAAGGTCAAAATGGTTGAACAATAAGTATAATTTTTTTTTAATCATATTAAATCAAAATAGATGCAAATGAAAACTTGAAATATAAACATTGTGGAAATTAAGTGGTATTAAGATAAATATTTTATTAATTATATTAAATTAAAGTGGATGAAAAGGGAATTTGGAATATAAGTATTGTGAAAATTAAAATGGTAAACATATGAAATAAATTAGATGGAACTGCAAATTTGGAATATAAGTATTGTGTAAACTAAAGTGGTATTAAGATAAATAAAAGGGTTATTTTTTAAAAGAGAAGGTAAATAAAAAATTATAGATGTCAATTTATTTTGGAGAAAATATTAAACCTGTATTTTGGGTTAATAAATATGTGGTGGATAAGCGAAGTATAATACCATTGTAATTGGAGATATTTGTTTTTAGATGTGATATTAGAAATTAAGAATCAGATAAGAGATTTTATTTTAGAGGTTAGTTTAGTGGTAAGAAGAGTCTATAAGTAAAAATTTGAAGCCTTTTTTGATTGGATAGTTATGGAAAATGATGTATAATATGCTATAAGAGATATTGAAGGGGTAATACCATTGTAATTGGAGACTTTTTTTAGATGTGATATTAGAAATTAAGAATTAGATAAGAGATTTTATTTTAGAGACTAGTTTAGTGGTAAGAAGAGTGTATAAGTAAAAATCTAAAGTTTTTTTATGATGGGATAGATAAGGTTAGAGGAAAAATATGGAATGTTAAAGTATTAACCAGTTGGGTTAATGAATATGATAATTTTTGTATTGATTATTAATTTCGTTTGGATTAATGTTTGTTGTAATCGATGGCCACCACCCTTGTGTGTAACCTATGAAGTCCTAGCCCTAAGTCTATCCAATTTTCCTTACCTGTATCTGTAATAAATAAATAAAGCATTATATAAAACAAAAACAAAAACAGTGTACTATAGAGAAGCCTATAAACAATGCACAATACAGGTATTTCTCTGAAATACTGCTTGCAATACACAGGTCACATGGAGACTAGAAGAATCCTAGGGCCTCTAAAATCTGTCTTTTCCAGTAAAGATATGCACAACACAAACACAGCAGATAAATGCAAATGTAAGTTTGCATGGCCCATCATAACTTCTGCAAAGAATCTGGATTACCATAAGAAGAGTCCTGCTGAATCAGGCCAAAGACCTGTCTAGTCTGACATCCTGTGACCCACCAGTTACATAAGGGTACCCACTAGTAAGAGATGAAAGCACACACATCTTCCACTGCTGTTTCCCTACAAGCTGGATTCAGAGGCATACATCTGATCCTGAAGGTAACATATAGCCACCACCACAACTACTAGCTACTAGTCAATTTCTCTGATGCAGAGTACACACAGCCCTAGCTTTAGAATATATCAGTGCTTCCCAACTTTTTGGACTGGGGGCTCCACTGACCTACTGGGTCATACGCCATGGCTCCTCATTAGGGCTATAATCCTATACATCAGAGGTGCGCAAACATTTTGGCAGAAAGGCCATATCATCTCTCTGATACTGTGGGCAGGCGGGGAAAAAAGAATTTACATTTCAAATTTGAATATATTTACATAAATTAAAATAAATGAATATATCAGGGACAGAACTTATATGAATGAATTTTACTGAACTTATTTATAATGTACATGAGAACTATAATACAGGCATGTACAACCACATGAGAACTATGAACTGTTTGCCACAAACCACCTGCGCAGTAAAAACATACAGACCAACTCAGACCAAGTCAGAAACATGGCTCAAAGTTTGTGAACCACTGGCCTATATAGAAACTAGTGCTAGCAACTGAAATAAAGTGCGCATTGAGCATTAGGAAAACTCAAGGACCAAAAAGTTATTTCAGATGGAATTGAGTTGACAACTATCTATATCCTGAAACACAACACTTATATGCTGTTATGATTCCATCCTGATATCATACTGAGGAACAAAAAGCTATAACAAAGCATCTTTTTATTTAATCAAGCAGATACTTAAACCTGTGCACACATACACACAGGAAAGGAACAGTAAAATCAGCACCGCAAAGCAGAAGCAAACTGCCATCTGAAAAACAATATTTAACAGTCTCCAAAACGACAGTGGGGGACAGCTAAACAAATCTTGAGAGAGAGTTGCAAAGCACTGGGAGTGCCACAGAGGAGACCCATAGATTGCCCTCTTCCCCACAAGTCCAGAATATCAAATTGAGGTATATGACCTGCATATGAGGGTCTGTGTCATGTAGTGGTTAGAGTGCAAGGCTGGTACCAGCAAGGCCTGGGGACAAGTAGCAACAGGAGCCATCAAATTCACAAGGTGACCCTGGGCAAGTTATGTGCTCTCTCTTTCTCAGCCTAATTCAGTAGTCTTCAACTTGTCAGGAGCTCACCTCAAAGCCCAATCTGGCAACCAGCCAACATGCACAGTTACTCATCAATTCTTCCACTTCATTCCCCTCAGGCCAGTCAGAAAAAGAGAGTAGGGGCACAGAGCAGACAATTCAAAAGCATGCAAATTCTGAAAGGCAGAGAGAAAGAGAAAGCAAGGCAAAGCAAGCCAGAGTAGAGGAATTTCCAT
Source organism: Tiliqua scincoides (assembly GCF_035046505.1). Lineage (NCBI taxonomy): Eukaryota > Metazoa > Chordata > Lepidosauria > Squamata > Scincidae > Tiliqua > Tiliqua scincoides. The sequence goes on from NC_089822.1 coordinate 150,594,252, forward strand.
AGCAGGGAAAATCAAGTGGACCCACTGAGGACTAGGAAGAAGATGCTTCACCAAAGAAATCCCCTGAAATAAAAATCTCTAACAATTTACTTCATCAAAGACCCCTAACCCTGCCTACTATTCCCACTGTATAGTAACAAAACAATATGGTGATAGCGACACTGCTACAACCCACCTGACATCTGACTGCAATCCACTGCTGGAACCCAATCCAGCTGCTGAACATCTTTGGCCTAACCTACCTCACAAGGTTGTCATGTGGGTAAAGTCAGGAACCTTGTGCACCACACCATGATGAGGGCAGGTGAGACAGAAACAAATAAACATGCAGGGCCTCTTGATGTACCTCAAGAATATCAGTAATCATCAGCATTAACTGGACTTAATGGGCTTGTGCAGCCAGATGTGGTGAATATTCTTCCTCATAGGAAGCTGCCTTAGACCATTGGTCCATCTAGTCAGTATAATCAGTTTATAATCAGATTATAATCAGTATAATCAACACAATATACTGTCCATCTAGTCAGTGTAATCAGTATAATCAACACAGACTGGTAGCAGCTTTCTAGGTTTTCAGACAGGAATGTTTCTCTGCCCTACCTGAAGATACGGGGAATTGAATCTGACACATTCTGCATGCAAAGCAGATGAATTATTAGCTATAGTAATAGCTTTAGCCCTTCTCAACATCAGTGTTGCAACATATTCACTTTCTCTGGAACTACAGGTGGAGCCTATTTATGCTCCTGAGTACCATTCCCTGACCCAGTGGAAACACACCTGTGTTTGTGTGTGTGGCTCCAGGAGTCTTACTGCTCCTTCGCAAGGGGAACCTCTTCCAGGACTCCAGGGCTATTTCCCTGACTGTGCCAGGCAGAGCCTTTTTGCAGTGTTTTGGGCAGCCTGGAAATGGATTGAGATGCCAGCGCAATGCGAAGGAGGCAAAGGTGTGTTTGACTTTCAGTTCCCCCCACCCCACCCCCATTCGCCTTGAGACAAACCCAGATAAATAAGTTACACCTCTGTATCCATTTCATCCTATGGTGTCCAGTATTACTTAAGCAGGCATTCTCAAAGGCAGCAATTGATAACTCAATTGATAAAAGATCAGCAGTTGATAACTCTTGGACTAAATAGAATGATGCAATGTGTCCACCCATTACCAACCCCAGAGGCAAAAGAGCTTTTAGATACAATCAGTTCTCTTTATATGCGAATTTGCTATTGGCAAATTGCAGAATTGCTGCCCATTTCCCATTATCTGCTATTCTGTTCTCATTCTCCATGGATAGGGGCATGTCCCCATAACTGCAGGGGGTTCCATTCCAGAACCCTCTGCTGATACAAAAATTCTCTGATACAGGGATGCTCCCCCACTCTCTGAAGGCAAGGGGAGCACACCTTCCCTCATATCTGGAGGGTGGGGCATGGAGGAGTCCTCCTGCATCCATGGATAACTGAATTCACGGAAATTGGATCTTCAGATACAGGAACCCCTCTGTACTGTGCCAGTACAAGCTGCAAGTTATCTGAATTGATAAGTTAAAGATCAATGAGTCACCAGGCCCTGATGGCATCCACCCAAGTGTAATTAAGGAAATTAAGAATGAATTTGCTGATCTCTTGATTAAAATATGCAACTTGTCCCTCAAAAAGGCCATGGTGCCAGAAGATTGGAGGACAGCAAATATCACACCGATTTTTAAAAAGGGAAAGAGGGGGGACCCGAGAAACTATAGGCCGGTAAGTCTAACATCTATACCAAGTAAGATGGTGGAATGCCTCATCAAAGACAGAATCTCAAAACACATAGACGAACAGGCCCTGCTGAGGGAGAATCAGCATGGCTTCTGTAAGGGTAAGTCTTGCCTCACAAACCTTATAAAATTCTTTGAAAAGGTCAACAGGCATGTGGATGCGGGAGAACCTGTGGACATTATATATCTGGACTTTCAGAAGGCGTTTGATATGGTCCCTCACCAAAGGCTACTGAAAAAACTCCATAGACAGGGAATTAGAGGACAGGTCCTCTCATGGATTGAGAACTGGTTGGAGGCCAGGAAAAAGAGAGTGGGTGTCAATGGGCAATTTTCACAATGGAGAGAGTTGAAAAGCGGTGTGCCCCAAGGATCTGTCCTGGGACCAGTGCTTTTCAACCTCTTCAGAAATGACCTGGAGACAGGGGTGAGCAGTGAGGTGGCTAAGTTTGCAGACGTCGCCAAACTTTTCCGAGTGGTGAAGACCAGAAGTGATTGTGAGGAGCTGCAGAAGGATCTCTCCAAACTGGCAGAATGGGCAGCAAAATGGCAGATGCGTTTCAATGTCACTAAGTGTAAAGTCATGCACATTGGGGCAAAAAATCAAAACTTCACATATAGGCTAATGGGTTCTGAGCTGTCTGTGACAGATCAGGAGAGAGATCTTGGGGGGGGGGTGGACAGGTCAATGAAAGTGTCGATCCACCTTCCTTATGGCGCCCTTCCTAAGGGCACCTTCCTTATGAGGAAAGGCTACAGCGTTTGGGCCTCTTCAGTCTAGAAAAGAGATGCCTGAGGGGGGGCATGACTGAGACATACAAAATTATGCATGGGAAAGATAAAGTGGATAGAGAGATGCTCTTTACACTCTCACATAACACCAGAACCAGGGGACATCCACTAGAAGTGAGTGTTGGGAGAGTTAGGACAGGAAAAAAAATTTCTTTACTCAGCGTGTGATTGGTCTTTGGAACTCCTTGCCACAGGATGTGGTGATGACATCTGGCCTCGATGCCTTTAAAAGGGGACTGGACAAGTTTCTGGAGGAAAAATCCATTATGGATTACAAGCTATGATGCTATGCGCAACCTCCTGATTTTAGAAATGGGCTATGTCAGATGCAAGAGAGGGCACCAGCAGACAGGTCTCTTGTTATCTGGTGTGCTCCCTGGGGCATTTGGTGGGCTGCTGTGAGATATAGGAAGCTGGACTAGATGGGCCTATGGCCTGATCCAGTGGGGCTGTTCTGATGAATTGGGGCAATTTTCCACATCAAATGGCATTGGTATTGGCTAACAGAATCATCAGACATATTTGTGTCCGCTTCCAGACTTGCCCCACCACCTTGTGCACCATGTCAGGCACTCCAGCTGAACCTTCACAACCCTAGTGATGAGGAGAGGTCGAGAGGTCTCTGGAAGGCTACCTGAGGGCTGCTCTGGAGCTGGGACAGGTCAAGGAAAGGAGCTAAGAGACAGGTGGAGGAGGAGGACCAATGAAGCAATCTCCTCCCCACTGCTGAACTCTGAGGCCTCATTAATGGGCTAGCAATCCAACCACGATAGCCAGTATGGAGAAGCTGAGGGATAGCCAGCACAGAGAAATCACTGTCCCCACAACCTTCAACGCATTGAGGGATATCCAGCACAGAGAAGGAAGCATTAGATGTTGGAGATATTGATAAGCCCTCGCTATCACCCAGCCCCACAGATTTCAAGATTTAGGTTCATAGAGTGAAGAGGATTGCCCTGGAACCTAGCCCCATTTCCCCCATAGGCTCAATGATTCAGTATTCGCTAATTTGGTATCCACTAGGTTTTCTAAGAACCTAACCCTATCGGATAACAAGAAGTGACTGCAGTATCTATGATAATATTGGCAACAGGTTATCTGGGACAGTAGCATACAGGATCTTGATCCATACTACCCCGTCAGAATAACCTTCTAGCAAAAGTAGTTATCAGACATCTGAAAGAAAAGTTTTCAACTCATGTCTGTCATGAGCCTCCTTAAGTAAAGAAAACCCAAGAAGTCCTTAATAAATGTTGGTAACGTAAATCAACGGGAGAATTAGGCTCTTAATGCAACTATATCACAGTTGAGAAAGACTCTTTACTGAAGCAGAGGGAAAGGAAAAAGTTTCCCTATGGCAAAATCAATGCAATATTGCTGCATTACAAAAAGCAGGGTGGGTAAATTAGTAGTTTGTCTCCTGGCTATCAAAACATTCAGTGGGTAGGGGTGAGTCCTCCCCAGTAATTGTTCATTCTTTCCTCAGCAGGCCTTCCTCATATTTTGAGAACTATAGAGCTAAAAGCATCATCATCATGTGGCGCCCTGCTTTTGGCAAAGACTGAAAAAGTGGATCATTTCCAAATTATTCCCTAAAGCACTAAGATGTAAGAATGCATGCAAAGAGAGACAAATGAGATGCAGTGCTAGTTCACAAGGGAAGAATCCTATCCTTTGTGGAAAGTGAAATGCTAAGGAATTATGTATGTGTTTAATGTGGCTTCCCTGACACCATGGACAAAGAGAATGAATGTTGTTCGGGCTGGCAAAGAGATAGCTATAGCTGGGGGAGGGGGAAGAAGGCTCGAACAGGCATTTTCCCTATTCAGAGTCTTTTTTTAAACACACTATAAAAGATTATTTACAAAGTATACTATTAGCTACCCTATGCTTTTAAATAAGACATTGGATAAGACACAAATATTAATATTGCTAATAGCCTCTGTTCATTCTTGTCTAAGCCTGCTTTCGAATGAAACTTTAAAAAAAAATCAGTTGCACAGGACTGCAACCTATACAATAAACATACTTCTTAGCTGGGCCAGTTTCATTCTATCTGAAAGTATTTTTCCCCTCAATATACATGGGGAGTTGCTTAATCTTTCCCCATCACCAATAGCATAGTTTAGCAACAGATAGTTTGGCAACAGACCAGAGTCCAAATCCATGCTCAGCCTTGAAGCTCACAGGATGACTAGGCCAGTCAATGTCACGGAGCCAAATCTACTCCACAGAACTGCTGTGATGATAAAATGGGGGAAACTCACACACATTATTTGAAACTTCCCAAAAGATGGTTGGATACAAATGCTACAGTAGCAATTACTGAAGAAGAGATGCTGCAGCAACAGTTTACTATTAAGCAAAGACTTCCAAGCAACATGCAACTGGCCTACACAAGCAATGTTTGCACCACAAAGGTAAAATGACATAGGTTATTTTAATGCCATTTTGGGGGTGCCATCTTCAGCATTTAATGCTGGGGTACTCATTTGATAGTTATTTGATTTTTCTCTGTAAACCGCTTTGTGAACTTTTAGTTGAAAAGCGGTATATAAATACTGTTAATAATTAATTAATAATACTCTGCTCAGTGCCCATATAACAGACTTCCAGGACAACCCAGAACCTATTGCTGTGATATTTTCCAGTTGCCTAGCAACTTGAAAATCCATGCTTTCCAGTCCACCAAATGACCAGGGAGAACTTAACACAAGTAGAATGACAAAGACAAGACAGTGTTAGGTAAGTGACTGGAGAAACACTAGGGAAAATGAAGCAATCACAAATCTGGAAAGGAGATGACAAGCAGCAACCTTCTGTGTAATCCTAGCCATGAATACTCCCCACAGTGTCTGCTTTAGAAGGATGTTGCAGGGCCCAACATTATGTTCCACCTGGTTGAGTACAACAACCGGTCTTGGTTAGGAATTCTGACTAAGCAATTCTTTTTCAGTTACTGATTATTGCATCAAATAAAAAAATGCATTGTATTTATTCTGCTTACCAAGAAATGGAAAAAGTGAAGAAGTACTATATCCATCAAACATTTTGTTGCACATCATTATTACAGACTAAGCTTGCAACATCTCTAATGTACATAAGGCCATATCATACATATGGCCATACCATACCATATAGAGGAGGGATAAGGCTCCCGGACAGAATGGAACACTTCCTGTCCTGGATTTTTTTCCTTACTATGAACTGATTGATGCACTAGGGGACTTTACTTACATTTAAGCAATAAAAGCAACACAGTCCTGGAACGAGCTGGAATCCCTAGCATGTATGAACTGCTGAAACAGAGACGCCTGCATTGGATCGGTCATGTTGTGAGAATGGATGATGGCCGGATCCCAGAGAATCTCCTCTATGGAGAACTCGTGCAAGGAAAGCGCCCTACAGGTAGACCACAGCTGCGATACAAGGACATCTGCAAGAGGGATCTGAAGGCCTTAGGAGTGGACCTCAACAGGTGGGAAACCCTGGCCTCTGAGTGGCCCGCTTGGAGGCAGGCTGTGCAGCATGGCCTTTCCCAGTTTGAAGAGACACTTGGCCAACAGTCTGAGGCAAAGAGGCAAAGAAGGAAGGCCCATAGCCAGGGAGACAGACCAGGGACAGACTGCACTTGCTCCTGGTGTGGAAGGGATTGTCACTCCCGAATCGGCCTTTTCAGCCACACTAGACGCTGTGCCAGAACCACCATCCAGAGCGCAATACCATAGTCTTTCGAGACTGAAGGTTGCCAACAAGCAATAGAAGCCAACTCCACCATTACTTTAAGGGTTAACCAGTTCCTAGAGGCCTTACCCACCCTTCCACATTGCCCATTGCTCTAATGCAGGTGTCTCCAAACATTTTGGCCAGAGGGCCGCATCAAATATCTGGCACAATGTTGAGGGCTGGGGAAAAAATTTATATATAAAATTTATATAAATAAATTAGAGATAGAACTTAGATGAGTGAATAAATGAATGAATGGGCTCATTCATTCAACCTCTCTGGCCCTTAGAACACCCTCCAGACACAACCAGAGCATAGTTCCTGTCACATTCGGCCAAGTGGGCCAGAGGCTTTCAGGGGACAAGAGGATGGCTGCTGGCTGGATAGAGGCTTGCTGCGGGCCGCATATGGCCCCTGGGCTGGGGTCTGGAGACCCCTGCTCTAATGCATAGCACCCATGAGGTAGTATATAAAGAAAGAGATTTCAGTTGAATTTTTCTGCTTCTGTTCAGTATTCAACTCATTTACACCACTGTTAAAACATTTTTTCTTCTTCTTGGCATTCTACAAGGTATTCATCTTCCTTAATGATATTTTGCACATTCTTGTTGTGACATTTAATGTTTGCTCATAAAGCAAAGCTAAAACCGAAACCAAAATAAAGGACAGGTGTCACTTTTCTAAACAGGGAGAGGAAATATTATGAAAACACTATCTATTACCTGGAGCAAAAGCAGCACACCAAACAACGGTAGCATCCCCAAAGATGAATGCAATAGTGCTTTGTAGCTCATTCAGGGAAAATTACTAAAGTATGTGCCCTTATCCTTCATTCTCCTTCAAGACATAACTGCATGCTTGCTTCAGTTTTAATCCCAGAAAAACACAAAACTGATTTAAGGAAAACAAAAAAGACAACAGTACAAACACAATTACCTCTTGGCTATTAAAATACTACCAATATTACATTCTTTGTATGCAAACCATGGTACAGGCTGAGTGGATCTCACATATATAAAAATTAAATCACACAAATGTTGCAGAAGCACCAGACAGAAAAACCAGCAATACCCAATTCCAGAGTAATTTTGTTGCAGAGACTCTCAGGCCATAAACCTATGCACACAGACCTGGGCGTAAGCCCCACAAAAATCAATGGGTCTTACTTCTGAGTAGATATGCATAGGATGGCAATTCCCTGCCATCTCCTGACCTCTCACTTTGCTCAAAATATGCTGGAAATTCTAGCTCCTAGGAAATCCTAGAGTGTATGTAGACTGAATTACATCTCCCCACACTACTTTCATTGACTTGCCATCCTGGGGATTGGGGAAAGCACACGCAAAGTGTCGCTCCTTCCAATACTTCCATTTTCCACAGTATGACGACTGCTGTAGGGATCCCAAACATTTCTCAAGCACATTGCCGTTTTGTCAGCAAGCAGGGACAAAACGCATTCCATCCCTTCTGGACACTGAAAAAACTGTACACAGGAATCAATAAGATCCACCCAATCCTCTTCTATTTTATAAGATACACAGCAAGCAGCTGGGAAGTTTGGTGAAGATCTGATTTGCATACTAAGACATAAGGGGATACAAAAAATATTCCTATCTCCCTACTTCTTTCCCAGTGGTTGGTTACATAAGAATCTTTGTAAATCGATCTGTAAACCTGGAGAGCCACAAGTACAGTAGACTATTGACAAGTGACTACAAACTGCATAATGTCCTGTTTGTTGTGAAGTCCAGCACACCAGTCAAGGAGTATGAGAGAACTCATCAGATGTTCAGACATCACATGGAGCCAAGACTGAAACTTAGTTTCATGCAACCTTTCCTCCCTTTGTGTTTGCATGCTCCCTACTCCACTTTCACACACAGGGAGAGGAAGGATTCTGTTTCCAACCCTGACTTGGAACAAGCTGGGATCTCTTGCAAAATCTGTTCCCCAGCTTCAGATTCTGGTTTATTTGCAAACTTTTGTTAGAATAGGTTATCATCATTCAGTCTGCACATCAGGATAAATCCTGGTTTGTTCTGAGCCAGGATCAGAAGTGGAAACCTTCTCTTGTATGTGAAGGGAAAGGGAGAGCCCAGGAATAGGAACATCATGTAAAACCAGGAGTCAATCCTGGCTCCATGTGTCATCTGAACAGGAGCACTACTTCACATTCAGCACACTGCTTTCCATATACACAAAAGGTTGTTGTTACATCCCTAATACTAACATTATTCCACAGTTATGACCCACATTAATAGATTTTGAACTCAGACTCCTAACAGCAAGGAAAATCCATAATTACCTTTACGTAATGTAACATGCATGCATAAAACTGGAAGCCTTGGTGAACAGCTCTGCAGTAAATGCCAAAGTCACTTTTTAAAAACCTACTATCTTCTTAGTAACTGCATTAAACCTGATGCTGCAACAGCTTTAAGGGACAAGAAAACCAAACAGAACTATAAGCTACTAAGAGAAACTACCCAGACAATACTAAGAGAAATGCCTCTGTCTCTTTGTTCATTTAAGTTAAGCCCTTCTATTTATCATAAGGTTCTACAATCTTGAAATACTGCAGCATTTCCTAGAGATGACATAGCCTATTCGAATACTTGCTCTTTTTAAAGCTGCAGACCCCACGGCAAAGAGCTTCAGATAAATTTCTGATACATAAAAGCAACAAACAAAGGCAAATGCCTGACCAGGGGCAAGCAGGAGCTACTTTCACACAGAAAATATGGTATAATAAATCAAAGTTCATTTATACTGTAGCATTGCTGTGAAATGTGAGTGGTTACTTTTTCTCCTGCAAGTTATAGTGATTAAAATTAGCAGGGTCCATTTTTTAGCCTAAAATGCCAAAAGAATCTATGCTTTTGTGACATCAGAAGTAAAATAAAACGTTTGTTTTAAACAATATTTGCATATTGCCTTCATGCTGCTAAGGTCAAGACAGAGGGATCAGCTCACCAGCACCTTATCATCTGCCAAGGTCTTAATCAACTGGCCCTTAGCTACTGCTGTTTGGGAAGAAAGAAGCAGCGGCACAGACAAATAGTGCCAAAGCACACTGGACATTGCTTCCAGGGAAGTGCTCCCCTTCCTCTCACGGATCCAGCCCTGCAGATGAACAAGAGAGCATAGAAGAGCAAAAGAGTGGTGCTGAAGAGGACCTGCCTCTGCAGGGGCTTCCAGCTGAGCCAGGGACTGCTGAGGCGGGATGTAGTACCTTAAGGCCAAGCTGAGGTAGCAGGTCACTGCTGAAGAGGATCACCTGTCTGGGTCAGTGGGAGGGAAAGGTCTCCCCTCTGCCCAATGAATGGCCCCTGGGAAGAGGGGGATTGTGAGTGGGATCAGTAGGTAGTCCTGAGGTGACAGCATATGTTGGGTGGTTATTGTACTGGCCTCTGGGTACATCCTATTTGCCTTTTTATCTATCTGCCTTTATCTCTTTGCTTGCTTTGCTCTTTGCTTTCTTTATTTTATGTGCTATAGTTTGCTGTATTTGTTCTGCTTTATTTTATATGCTATAGTTTGGGGAGCTTGTTATACAGCATCTGTCTCTCTTAGGAGGTTTTCCTTCAGAGGGGGATAGTATGTGTCTTCAAAGGTCGGGGGTAGTGGAGGAGAGATGGGCCCCATTAATACAGTGACAGGCAGGTATGGCGATGCTCTTATAGGGGAAGGAGGGAAAGTCATCTTTGGCCTGTCCCCCTTCCAGTTTACTCCCCCCCCCCCAAGGGGGGCTGGGTGGCTCTGGTAGCAGCCACTCTAACCTGAAACTGCTGCTTTTCAATGCCAGGTCAGTCAGCAATAAAACAAAAGTAATCCAGGATCCAATCATGAATGAGGGGTCAGCTTGGCTTGCATCACTGAGACCTGGTTGGACAGGTTAGGAGGAATGAACTTCTCTCAACTTTGTCTGGCAGGTTTCAAAGTTACACAGCAGCCAAGGGAGGGGGGGAATGACGTATGGTAGTCTATCATGCTTCTATCCCACTAATTAGGTGCTCTGCCCAGAGGTCATTTAATTCTGAGAGCTTCAATCTGAAGCTTTTAATTCCACAGTGTGTGTGTCTCTCTCTCTTTTTAAATTTCACCTTGCTTTTAACTAGGGTAGTGGCTGTTTTACTGGCTTTTTATTACTATGGATTTTTAAAGCTGTTTATTGTGTAGTTTAATTCTGTTATGTAACTTATCTTGAGCTTCCACAAGGGTGGAAGGACAGACTAATTATTCTAAAATAAATAAATATGAAAAGCAAGGCTCTGCAGTTTGGAAACTATTGCCCATGTCATGATCATCTTTAGCCTATGTCAGTGGTACTCAAACTGGTGGGTCACAACCCGCCAGCTCGTGTTAAGGTCTCCTGGTCCCTTTAAGGGTCAGGGGAGGGGGGCAAAGGCAGTGAAGTGATTCACAGGAATTCATCCCTAACAGGTGTGTAAGGGGGTGCTTATACTCATGGAGGACTGCTGCAAGCTGCAGGAAGTGCAGGGTGCCCTGCACAGCCCTCCCCAATGCTTAGAATGTTCAAACAGAGCAATCACAAAGCACACAACTAGGAAGTGCTTTGTGATCACTCTGCTTGAACATTCTAAGCCTCAAGGAGCCCTGCAGAGGGTTGCGCGGACTCCCCACACCTCCTGCAGCTTGCAGCAGTCCTCCATGAGTATAAGCACCCCCTTACACCCCGTTAGCAACACAATCCTGTGGATCGCTTCACTACACTTGCCCCCTCCCCACAAAGACTTACCTCAGGAGTAAGTCTTACAACTTCCAGCTTACCTGGGAAGTTTGAGAACAACCAGTCTAGCTGCATCCAGAGCAGTAATGTTCCCCCAGAGTGAAATAACAAGGAATTTATTTCTTTATATGATAAAGTGAACATTTGCAGTAAGAGCTCTCTTTTTAGCAGTCTCTTTTTAGCAGCCTAATTTTATACAGACCTAATCATGACAGGTAGCAAGTGCTCCCTATCTTCCGTGGTTGTATATGCACACTGGAAACATGGTAATGCTCAACTCATCACACAATATTCTGAACAGGTACAAGATAAGAATTTTCAGAATGGTCTCCAGATGATTTTAGGATGCCTAAGATATCACTAAGAGACCCCTTGGCAATCACCAAGATTAACTATAGGCAGTTTGTGACTACATACCTATAGCATGTAGAGAAGTGTTCATGGTATCCACTCCACTGTATGCAACTTTCTTTCTCAATGGGCTCACTAAATCCTGAGGCTGAATCTCCAAAAAGATTTTTAAAAGACTGAAGGCTGAAGTTGGAAAAAACCCTGTATCTAGACTGTGTATTACAGGCTTGAATTAAGCCAGGAACTACAAGTGAGTCACATTACCTTACTTACCAATACTTCAACATGGTTACACCTGCAAGCTGAATCTGTACTTTAGTACTGTCACAGCCTCATGATTAGCTAAAACTCTAGATAAATAATATTCAAATAGGCTTACCTATCCAACATTCAAGACGGGCACATGGAGTTGTCTTCACCACATCAGGAGGGTCCACACCAACATTTAGGCACAACACTAATGCAACACTAACAGTCTTCATCTAGAAAAAAAAATTGTATAATCAGCACTTCATATTCATACAATTCTGTACTATAGCTGATCTTAAGGCTCAAGAACATATGACCCACATGATAAAGGAATCTCAGTAGCAATTTTGATCTAATTTGATGTTGTGGTAGAATGTTTCTAGTTATTATCAGTTAATGTTATTACTTGGGCTCCCAAATTTACACTGCAATCCTATGCATGTCTACTTCACCTCATTAGGTACAATGGGACCTACTCCCAGATTAGTATGTGTAGGACTGCAGCCTAAAAAGTTGAGTATGCCTCATACCATTTAGATCAGTGGTTCCCAAACTGGTGGGTCTCGACCCACCAGCCTGGGAAGCACTGGTCAATGCCCCTTTAAGGGGTAGGAGAAAGGTAGCAACACAACCTCCAGGGGCACGCTGCCACCAGGGACAGGAGGGGGTTTTTCTACTTACTTGCAGCCAGCACTGCAGTCCTGATGGTTCCAGAGAGTGTGGGAAACCCTCTGCTGGGCTCCCCGTGCCTGCAAAACTTGTTTTTTTTAAAAAAGGAAAAATGGGCACTTTCGGTTTCATCATGAAAACCAGAAGTCCCCCTCCCTTTTATTTTTTATTTTTTACAGATTTTTGGAATCAGGGAATCCTGTGGAGGGCTCCCCACACCGCCCAGACCCTACAAGACTGCGGCGCTGGCTGCAATAAGTAGAAAAACCCGCTCCCATCCCCGGCAGCAGCACAATCCTGGGGATAGTGTTGCTGCTTTCCCTCCTTCCCCGCAAGAACTTACAGTGCACCCAATTCCCTTGTAGCAGTTTGGGAGGCGCTGATCTAGCTCAATACTGTCTACCCTGACTAGCAGTGGCAACCTAGGGTTTCAGGCAGAAATTTTTAACAGCCCTATCTGAAGATGGCAGAGACTTATGCTGGAAATTTGTGCAAACATGTGCTCTACCACTGAGGTACAGCCCCAAACAATAAAAAGCAAACACATCATTTCTGTCACAGTTCTAGATTCAACCAAACCCCTAACATAAAATGAACCTGGAAGGGAAACCAACCATATTTCCATAGCTGGAAAAAAAATGAATATTTATGTTGCTACTGTGCATAGGAAATCAACGGAAATGCATTACTGTTTAGGAGAAAAATTTATGTTCCCATTCAGCAAAGGGAAATTCTAACCATCAGGAGATTCCTGTAAATAGCTAAATTCTGCTACTCCACCTAAAGCGTCGTACCAAAAACATAACAGCCAGAAGTAGTAGGGATAACCCTTCACATTCCATTCCAAAGCTGCCAAATGTTCTGTACTCTCAGGTTGTTACTTGTACCTAAAAAAGACAAGCAAAGTAACATTTGCCTGAACCTTACAGTATGTAACAACCAACTGTAGGTGAACAGATAAAATGGAAGAACTTTTTTGCAAGGCTGTCCTAAAGCTTCTGAACTTTAACACTGCAATACAGGTGAATGTAGCTTAGCAATGTTCTGATCAGCGATAGACCACACATGCGACGGTCTGTCACTGATCTCTGCTTTCCCCCCCAAGCCTCCAGAGCTTAGGGAGCTGTGGTCCCCTTGCCTCCGGAGGCTTTTCTGAGCCCTGCAGAGGCTGCGAACGTCCGCACACCGCCACTGCAAAGCTCAGAATGGCTGGAAAATTGCAACTTCCAGTTTCCAGAGAGAAACTTTTTTCTCAGAAATGACTTTTTTCACCGTATGAAGCCTGGGCCTCAGAATGCCTCATAAGGCGGAAAAACATCACTTAAGGTTTCCCTCCGGAAACCCATATGCAGCCTCCGCATGGCTCAGATAAGCCTCCAGGAGAAGGTGAGGAGAGCACAATTCCCCTCAGCTCTAGAGCCTTTGAATAGGTGACATCATTTAACAGAGGTATCCCTTAAGGACAGGAGTGTGGGAATGCATCCCCCCTCATTAAGTGGTGCACACCTGTATTTTCATTGCTGCTTATTTGTATGAGGAGCAGAAATCCAACTGCTGTTGGAAAAAGTCTATTTAGGTGAATACCTGGTGTCTTTTCGTATAAGAGAATAAACTACAGGTGGCCCCCCTGTATCCGTGGCAGTTCTGTTCTGCCCGGACCCCAAGGATATGGGGAATGCCTGTATATATCGTGCCCCTGCGGCCCCCACATCCATTATTGTACCTTTTGTTTTATGTAGAGGCACTTGCAGCGTGTTTCTTGTTTAACAATCTTTTTTAACATGGAAACATCCTTCTTCCTGTTAGCCTCCCTGCAGGTTGGTTGCCTGCATGTTCAACTCTTCAGTTAAGGAAGATTCTTAAACAAGAAATACTTGCGCTGCAGTGCATCTACATAAAACAGAGGTACAGTAATGGACGAATGGGGGCACAGGGGGATCAGCGGATAAATGAATCCATGGATACTGGAAACACGGATTCAGAGACTGTAGATATATTTCTGATTAACAATATTCCTATATGTATGAAGAAAATATATACAACAATAGCACTCTAGACCACAGGCGTCAATCTCATTTCATATAGTGGGCTGAAAAGCATTCATGGAGCCTGCTGAAGACCAGAAGTGATGTCATTAAGCAGGAAGTGATGTCATCACACAGATGATGGCCAAAAGTAAGCACTTTGTTCTCACATAGGAACACATTGGCTGCACATGACAGAAGAGAAAATTTTCAAATCTTGATCAGATTTTCAAGATTTGAGACAGCACAATTAACATGTGGTTCGCCTTTACAGCATCGCCACTCCTGCCGAAGCACCACTTCGCAGTTCAGCAGCAAAATTATGCCTTGAAAGAAGTGTTGCTGAAATGGCGATCCGCATGATAACTGGGTTTTCCCAGCTCCTCTGAATTATTTCCTTCTCTCACTCCTCTTGATCCTCCCCTTTTTCTGTAGCATTCCCTGCTTCTGTCTCTCTCTCCCAGATCCTCTACAGAAGCAGTGCTGCTGAAAGGATATCTCTGGGAGAGCCCAATTATAAAGAGGGAAGATAAAGAACTACCAAAGGCTGCATCCAGCCCGTGGGCCTTATGTTTGACCATCATGTGCTGATCTTCAGAGAAATCTGCCTCAGGTCTTTGATTGTTTAGCAGGGCTGCATGCATACCTTGTATTCATTCCTAAAGCCCTTAGCACAGCTCTGTAGAAGACTGATTACCAGTGGATCTCTGACAAGCATCATGGATTAGGCAGAATTCAACTGAAATGCTTTATTAAAAAATAACGGAAACACATTATTCAAGATTTCCAAATCAATAATGCAACACAGCAAGCCTTGCCTTGTGACCACTCAGGAAGCCATAAGAAGGGCTTGAAATGTGTTTTCTTACAAATTCTGTATGATTTATAACAGCAATATCTTAAAATAAAGGGATTATATTACAGCTGGATCATGAGTCATAGTTTCAGCATATATGTTGATCACACAGAGAAGAGATCTATTCTAGGAATATTCTTAGTATCTTCTCAGAATCAGGTTCAGGGACCTGCTCACATCACATTCTTACTGTGCATTCAGTTTGATATCAATACGACATATATCTGACCTGCTTATGTGGGAACTACCAAGATGTGAAATGATGAGCTTCTCAATTTATTGCACTTTAAGATGCAGAGAGGGGGAAGACTTCTCCTGCTTTGTTCTGTGGTCCAAAAACCCATTATACTTAGCAGGGAAAGGTAGCCTGTCCTGTTTCATCCCAATGCAGCATCTTTCCCACTGGCTGGTGGCACCCTTGCGTCTACGTTTAGACTGGAGGCCATGGGTACTCCAAGTACCCAGCCTGCCTGCCTGCCTACTTTTCCCTCCGCTGGCAGAAGACTGCTCATCTCAGACTGTACTGGGTGACAACCATACCAGCCTCCAAGGGCTAGTGTCATTGTGCTACAGAAGCTATCAAGTGTTCAAAATGAGCCTTCTCCACCCACAGCCTGTGATACGGAAGGCTTGCAAACCTCTGTAACTGCACCTCCACAAGAATTTCACAGAAGGAAACTATGGACATGCTTATAACCCCCCTATAAACGGCAAGCCACTTTCAGTTTGCTAATGCAGCCAGGAGGTGGCTTGTGCTCGCTATTTCTGAAGATTCCAAGCCTCAGGGAGCCCTGTAGAAGGCTGCACGGGGCTCCCTACACCTCCTGCTGCTTGTCCTAATACACAGTAAGTAAAAGCACCCCCCCTCAACCTCCTTAGAGATGCAATCCTGGAAATCGCGTAGCTGCCCTTGTCCCTCCCTTGCAAAGACTTACTTTGGGAGTAAAGCTTCCAAAATGTTTAAGAACCACTGGACTAGGTTACATACTACATGATCAGAAAATTTGGCAGTGTTAACACAGCCTAAAGTTCCATCCTTTAAACATAGTCTCAAAGCATGAAACAAGTATCTCAGACTTGTTATACTGGAGATGCGTAGCAAAAAATCTGAAGAGTAATAAAAGCAATTTGATAATTTGATAAAAAAAACAGAACAAGAAAGTTGAGATTAAATGATCTAGCCAGGGACCAGAGTCAAGTACTTTAACAGTTTCTACAGATCATTTCACAACAGAATGAGAAATGGAAAGTACTCCTTCTAGACACAAAATGTTAGCCAAGACTTTTTCCCAAGTTAGGTTTTTCACTTTCTGATTATGTGGCAAGACCAGGATTGTAAAAAGCCATTCACTTGGTCACTTCCTGACAAGTAGAATTGCTTCCAAGCAACTAAGCACAGAAATACTTTCTTTCAGTTCAGAAAAGTTTTCAAGACCTTCAAAGTGCCAAAAATGACTAATATAAGTACGCTGGTAAACTAGTTCATGGCTTGGGTCCAAGGAGCTACTTAGGCACACCCAGTGAAATCTTTGACTTCTTATTAAATGGCAGATTCTTATGCCATATTACAGCCTGCTTGCCAAATTTTAAAGGAAGTTTCTTCATGAGTGATTATTCTACAATTTGAACATTTCTTGATAGTGTGATTTTTAAGATCCCAGTATTTGTGCAGATTTTACACTGCTGAGCAGCTGCTCCTCCCACTCTTTCCTTCATCATTTTTCCTACTTTTACAATCAACTTTAAAAGTGGAAATGCTTCTAGCCCTGAATAATTTGCACATATGCAGTACTAGATAATTAAATTTGGGGAATGGCTGTGACACAGCACCTAGCCTGGACAAAGAAGCATTCAAACCCTAGCATCTGCACACAGGAATGGGAAAGTCCCTGGTCTGAATTCTTGATGAGCCATTGTCACTCAATACTGATTCAGCATAAAGCAACTTCATATATTCAAAATGGCCCTTAGAGTCATTAGCCATGCTACTTTTCATGCATAGGCAATTACTGTAATACTCATGTAACTTGATAGACTCATGTAACTTGTAATACTCATGTAACTTGATACACTCCTGCTGTGTGTATCTGGGTTGAAAAATACACTCATACTATAACTGACACAAAAAGAGGTGCATAAAGAGTAAGTAAGTGCCGGCCCCCATATACACATACAGGAGCTGGCACTGTGAGTGGGGAGGAGAGTGTGTGAGTGTGTGAGTGTGTGAGTGTGTGAGTGACAAAGAACCCACAGCAGGGATCAATTAGTTCAACAAGTCAAGACCAAAATGATACCTGTTTGTGTCTTTTGCATCGGTCCCCTTCTTTTCTCAGCAGCAGAGGCCAGTGTTTCCAGCATCCCACCAGCATTCGGAATATGCAAGTTGCACAGCAGCTAGGCAGTGCAGAATTTAATACAAGACTCAGTCCTGCTTTGAAAGGGATGTGATAGGATACTCTCTCACTGGTACTTCCAACTGCGAGATATGAACATTCCCCACAGGGTTAAATTTCTTTACATGCTGCCACCACATGTGTGTGTGGTTGCAGCATGATTCAAACAGAATCAAACTCAGGTCCATTTTTATTTTTCCTCTGATGAGCGAGGAAGTTTGCAAATTGAAATAGCTGGTAACCATGAAACTGCTTTCTCCCATTTCCTCAGGGCTTTTTAATCCTGTGGGAATTCCTCCAATGCTGATAGAAGGAATCCCTCCAAAAATAATGCTGCTTCTTCCTATAACCTAGAAAGCAACACTTAATCCCTTGTTAGCATAAAATTGAGGTGTGAAACTTACACAGCAACCATGATGGCAATATGTTTCTAATCAATGACATGCCCACTAGCTAGCTTATGTTCTGCAGCAAGATCTTTGAATGGAGGGGGACAAAGGCTGCAGAATTTGTACCCTGAAACCTTCTGGGATCCAACCCCTCCTTCCAATTCTTTCCTTGCACAGTCTCTTTGCAGTATGCTCCAGTTTCTAGATTTCTTTATAAATTATGTATTTGTATGGCTCCAGCTTTGCTGTAAGTTTTTTGCCTGCTGTTCTGAATCTTAATGAGCACCCCAGGGAAGTGGTGATGTGGGTGGCTTTGCCTCAGACAAGCATGGGAATGCTGAACACTTCTTATGTAAATATCTATGGAAGGGGGTCCTGCAATATATGGGATTTTGAAAGAAAGGATGGTGGTAATATACAAGGAATGGTGGTGGGATTTCAAACTCCAGTTCTAGACACATTGGTTTCTTAATGGCATAAAGATGAAATTGGTCTTAGATTTCATCTCCTCACAGGTATATCAGAATACATGTTTTGATCCGCCTTGCTTTTGTTGCCATTGACTGAATCAACAGCCCCAGGCAACAGCCAAAAGTGAAACCAACAAGCAATTCTTGATTTCATGCTATGAATCATATAATAAAGTACTTTTTAATGGCTTTTCATTTTTAAAACACTGACTGCCTAAGTACAAATATTCAAAGAAGGAAGGCAAAGGAAAGCATCTACTGAGAGTTCTGTACATTTCTCCCCTATCTCTGTGCAACTAAAGGAGATTTTATGTCTTAAAACTTTTTTGTCCATGAGAAAGAGGATTGCCATAATATCTGCATAACCTATCTATCGTACCACCATGTACTTTTTATGGAACATCTTGAATTTAAAAGCATGAATGGATAAAAGTGCTCAAATTTGGCTCAGCTTGAGAGTCCCAATATTGGACAGAGATTTTAAGACATCAGAATCACTCATCCAGTTTATGTGGATTAGTTTCAGTCTCTCCTTCTGGTGGAGAATGCATGCTTGGCTGTGCATGGAGGACATTCAGTTGGATCTGTGCCCATTCTGAAAATGGTTAGCTGAAACTAGTCATGCTCATAGAGAAGAAGACTGATAGACTTTAATCTTTCACTGTTCAGCTTCTGATTTTTTTAGGAAATTCTTTGGCATGTCACTAACCCCCACCCCCCACTTTCCTGGGAAAATTTGTTGAGAGATTAACTGCCCTCCAGCTCCAAGTGCCAGTCTGATTCTGGCCTGGAACTATGGCTGGTTTTTTTTTTAAGCTGATGATCTCTCTAATAGCATGGTGCTACATTTTTACTAATAAAGTCTTTCTGCAGTTTTGATACCCAGTATTTGTTACAGTAATGGTATAATAACTGCTATATTATACAGATATTTATGGTAAAACTTTCTGTGTATCTTAGGATGCTTTAGCATAATTCTGCATACCCTCATACATCATCTTAGAATTTGTTTGTTCTGCAAAAAGATTGTTTCATAATTAAAAATGTTAAAGCATATTAAGAAATTAAAATCTAAAAAAAAACACCCCATCGCAATTCAACTCTATGCGTGTCTATTCAGATGATGAGTTCAACAGGACTTACTCCCAGGTGGGTATAGGATTGCACATGGGCATAAAGCCTCCATATCCATTTACACATATGCTCTCAAACAGCTGTAGTTTACTCCAGTAGTAAAGTACTTCACATTTGTGCAGCCAACTGACAGTCTACTACATACTGATTTGACAATCCCAACATAGGTAAGTAATTTTATGTTGAAACATTCTACTACTGTTTCAGAGCCTAGGTGGAAATGCATTCTTAGTGTCTACTGATAAAATTGAGCTAAGCCAAAAAGGTGCTCAGCTGATACATACAGATGTACAATCACTTAAAACTTAACAGTTTTAGGGCCCAAACCTATCCAATTTTCCAGTGCCTGTGCTGCTGTGCTTATGGGGTATGCAGTGCTTCCTGTGTTGGGGATACAGTCACAGAAGCCTCCTTAAAGCATGGGAACATTTGTTACCTCATCCCGGGGCTGCATTGCGGTTGCACTGGTGCAGGAAAGTTGGATAGGATTGGGCTGTTAAGCTATAGCCTCAAACACACTTGTAATTTGCACTCTCAGTGCCATTAACTGTCTTCTGTATTTGTTCATTAAGAATATGTAGAAAGGAGTTTACTATTACTTTGATCTTGGGGCGTAATACTTTTTTTTACATTTCTTGCAATTAACACAATGCATTCAACACAGCTCCATGACTGCAAGGAAAGTTTTACAAAGTTGGCACGTAAGTGACAAACGTTATTTAAACTGTGCCATGTTTGTGCAGAATCCTGAATGAATTGCAGATTTCCCCTTGTAGCTTCACACCTCTGTCAACGATTTCCTTGCTAAAAAGTATTTTTAAAATATTGCCTTAATTCTGAAATGTCAAGCTGAGAATAATGGTAAATTACACATTATGATTTATGTGTAGCTATTGCTACTTTATGACAAAGTTATTTTAATACCGTCAATGTAATCAATTCATTTATGCCCTCACACAGCAGGATGCATCAAAAGGAGTGACTCAGCTGACAGTGAAAGATTTTTCCAAATTGAGAAGCTATTACTGCTGGATTATTAAGGATGAAATTCATTTCCTTTAAACTATTGTCAAGACCACAAACAAATGCTGCACTCTATCACAAGAAAGGAACCATGTATGGAATTTTTATAGTCTTCTTGCAAACATGTATATAGTTCCCAAACTCTCTCTCTCTCTCTCTCGTTAGAGCAGCCATTTTCAACCACTGTGCCATGGCACATTGGTGTGCCATGAGTGGTCTACAGGTGTGCCACAGGAATTGGGGTAAGGTCATTTATTAGTAGGGCCAATGGGGAATATGAGCTCCCCACTGGCAGCATGGTGTGCCTTGTCAATTGTCAAAACTTGATGGTGTACCTTGGCCATTTTAGTGCTTAGTCAGTGTGCCATGAGATGAAAATTGCTGCTTTAGAGGGTTAATATGAGTAAATGGAGGGCATTTACCAGAATATCCAGATTTTGCTTCCAAAACATGATTATTAGTGCTGAATTTGTAATCAAAGTCATTTTTTAAAAAATAACACATCCATAAAATTGTACCCAGAAGACGTGAAATGCTTGGAGAACCTATTTATTAGCTGTAAGTTACTGGAAAGAATTTAGGGACAACGTTTTAGCTACTCTGAACAAGAAATAATTCCGCTAGACAACTATGACAAACTGAACATTTATTCAGTTCCAAAGACCAAAATTGAAATATACATCAGTGAATTGTAAAGCAGCAGCAAATATGCATACAGTATTTGTATTCACCAATGTTTGGCCACATCTATTCTAAAGCACACATAAATACCTAGCAGGCATCTGCCCTCAAATCACCATGTTGCACATTTTGCATGATGTGATTGGGGGAAGATCTGGAGCGTCAGATACAAGTGTCAGCTAAGATGATATTAATCAACTAACTGAGATGTCAATCAGATGAAGAGTGGTTTACACTCATTTAACAAAATGTACTGCCCTCAAATTTCCACTTTTGCCAAATAAATTTTAAGATGTATTTAAGACCAAAAAAGTCTAAGCCAGTGCTTCCCTAGAGGAGAAGGCAGCAACGCGATCTCCAGGATTGCGCTGCTGTCAGGGATGGGAGGGGGTTTTTACACTTACCTGCAGCCAGCACTTACCTGCAGCCACTTACCTGCAGTCCTGGGGGTGAAGGGAAACCGCCACAGGGCTCCCTGTGCCTGCAAAACTGTAAAAAATGGAAGAGAAGAAGGCACTTTCTGTTTTTTGCAATGAAACTGTAAGTGCCCTTTTTAAAAAAAACAAACAGTTTTGCAGGCACAGGGAGCCCTGCAGAGGGCTCCCGGCACCCCCTGGACCTCCCAGGACTGCAGCGCTACAGGTAAGAGAAAAAAACCCTCCCTTCCTCGGCAGAAGCACCATCCTGGGTGCATCATAACCCACCAGTTTGGGAAGCACTGGTCTAAAATACTGAAAGGTGTGCCAACTTGTTAGCACCCAAATCTTCAACTAGGCGAGATGACCTAAA
The DNA here is from genome assembly GCF_035046505.1 of Tiliqua scincoides. Lineage (NCBI taxonomy): Eukaryota > Metazoa > Chordata > Lepidosauria > Squamata > Scincidae > Tiliqua > Tiliqua scincoides. The sequence continues at coordinate 150,616,305 of NC_089822.1, forward strand.
GGCCTAACAGCACCAGTCTTCACAACATCTGGTTCCAAGTTTTTGAATTAAGAGGGTATACCTTTTTAAAAGATGGCAATTGTGAGACTGTTAAATGAAGCTGAAATCCTTTCCCTACCTTAGGAGTGGGGAATGACAGCAAGAGAAACAGAGAGATACATTGATTCTTTTAATAATATTTGGAGGGCAATTTTTTTTTATTTGACTTTTAACCAGATCCCATGCATGTTTACTTGTAAGGAAGCTCCACTAAATTCTATGGGATTTATGCATCAAGTAAATATGCAGAAGTTTAAAGAAAGCTCAGCAGCTGTTATGACAGAGCTGTGTTCACATAACCAAAGATGAGGCAGGCCCTACATACGTGTATGGCGTATTGGTCTTATCTTTGTGTGTAGACAGGTGGGACCTCAGAATCCACTGATTTGGCATTCACTGATTTGACTCACCACTGATACCACAGTCCACCTTTAAATGCCTTGCCAGGGGGCTTTCCCAGGAGATTCCGCCATCTTGGCAACAATGGTGAAGAATTCATTTTGAAATCAAGCTGAAGGCCCCAGCAGGGAAAGACGTTGAAAGACTTAAGTGTTATTCCATTTGTGTATGCCTGGTGTGGACTGAATAATTTGACTGCCTGATTTGTTCACTTGCAGTAAGAAGAGGGGGGGAAGGTTTGCCCCCCCCAGCTGTTTATCGGTGTGAGGAGAAATCATAGAGGAGATTTACCAAGCTTGCTATGGATATATGAAAATATAATTACAACTTTACAACTTTGAATTTCGGGGGATTACAAATTAACTGTCCTTGGAAAGTTTGTGTATTGGAGTGCTTATTGCCTTGGTTTGTTACTATCATTTGGGAGTGCCTGAAGGAACGGCTGGATGTTTGGACATTCCTTCCAACGGAGGAATGGAGTTGCCAAGGCTACAAGTATAAACAAGGTAAGAGAAATAAATAAAACAACAGTGCACCAGTCACATCTAGTGACATCTAGTGGAATTTAAAAGACATTGCAAGAACTGGATTTGTGTTTATAATTGAAGATAATACGCTGAGGACATCTAGTGGCCTTAAAGAACAGTGCGAGCAGAAGGAAGGAAGAACGAAGATGGCGGGCAAAACAGTGAAAGTCCGAGGCTTGCCAGTGTCAAGAGACTGGACTTGGAAAATTAGTACAAGAGGAACCAAAAGGGAAAGACTGGAAACAGACTGTGCAAGACAACATAGAAAAACTGTTGGCAATGATACAGCACCTAACAAACCAATCTGAACAAACTCAAGCTAATGTGGATGCTTTAACTAGACGATTAGATGATCTTACTGGACAACTGATGGAGGTGAAAATTACATCAGAAGAAACTAAACAAAAGATTGAGAGACTGGGAAAAAAGGTAAGAAAAGGTCAAGCTAAAATATCGGCGATAGAAGGAAATCAGAATGATGCAGAGACAACGTTAATGGAAATTCAGATGGATAGAGTGGTGAGGATACAAAATATACCAGAGGAGAAAGAAGAAGATACATCGTGACGGATTGTCAGATTAATATCAGAATGGATTGATACACTGATGGAGGAGATATCTAAAGAACTGGACTCAGTGAGAAGAGTGAGCACCTCTTATCTGTTAAAACACGAATTACAAAGAGAAATCTATGTGAAATTCAACAGAACCTTTTACAGAGATAAATTACTGAAGGCCTCACAGGAAAAGGAATGGACGGTGGATGATAACAAAGTCAACATTTTGAGACACATTCCATGGAGAGTGAGGAAGAAGAGAAAAGAATATGAAAACCTGACAAAATTTTTAAGAGAAAAGCAAATACCATACAGATGACTTTCTCCAGAAGGTATGTTTTTTTCAATATCAGACACAGAGATATAATATAAATTCAACAACAAAAGCAGAAAACTTCTTGAGTACAGTGATGAAGGATGAGATAAGAAAGAAAGAAAAGGAGGAAGAGAAATTGAGAAGAAAAGAATTAAAAGAATGTAGACCAGAAATGGAGCTGGATGAAAAGAAATCAAATGATTTAGAAACAACAGATGAAACAGAGCGAAGAGCCTAGAGCAGTGGTATTCGAACTGGGGCGTCGCCATGCCCCAGCCTGTGGGTCCTGGTCTCTGCCCCTTTAAGGGGAGGGGGCAGCCAGGAGACAGGAGGAAGGCAGCGGCGCGATCCTGCAGATCGCGCTGCTCAGGAGGGCTGCAGGGGCTTGGGTGCACTTTCCCAAGCCTCCTGCAGCCTCCTGGGGGTGCGGGGAGCCCTGAGCAACCTTTGGCAGGGCTCCCCAGGTCAGAAAAAGTGCAAGCGAAGCGATTGCGCCCCACTCTGCAAAACCGGAAGCAGGGCACGATCGCTCCGCTTTCCCTTCTGACGGGGCTGCAGGGACTGGGGTGCACCCTCCAGTCCCTGCAGCAGCTGTCCCTGTGTGCGGGGAGCCCTGCGTGAGCACCTGCAGGGTGCCCCAGGTCAGGGAAAGGGAGAGTGGGGCGATCACGCTCCGCTTCTGCTTTTGCGATCACGTCGCTGCCTTCCCCCTGCCCCTGCTGCCTTCTCCCCGCCCCCGCAAAGACTTACTGCAGGTTTCAAACTCCCAGAGAGTTTGAAAACCGCAGGCCTAGAGGAATGAGTAAGAGGTGCTCACCAATAGCAACAAGAAAAAGACAAAAGAGAGGAAGACTAGTAAAAAGAAACGTGATGACTAATGAATAGGGCATCGTTGGTGAATAAAAAATTAGGAGAAGTTTTTGTGGCTTCAGATGAAAAAAAGGTGTTGCCATTTATGTTAAAGAGAGATTGAGATCAAAATTAATATATGCATTATAAGATGGACTATTGGACTTTGAGATGTAAGAAGGAACAGTAAAACAATGCATGATAAAATGGGCGCAAAATATAGACCATAATATCACAATAGATCAATGGGAACAGATCTGGAAGTATAATTTAAAAAAAACTTACTAGAGCAACAAATTTTATATTATTTTAGATATTATAGATAAAGAAAATGATGTATAACTAGTTATTATGATTTTAATTGTAGTGAGGATCTTATATGTTAGATATTGGAAGGATTCTAAAATACTAATGAAAAATGAATTAATAGAGAAAATAATGAATGTGACGGAATTGGACAGACTTTTAGAAGTATCGGATTAACAATGAATTGAGCAAGGGAAAAAGCCTTTTTATGCTTGGTTGAAAATAAAGTTTTAGAAATATATGACAGGGCATTTAGATGATTGTATTACATATATATTATCTTTGATATGATACATGTATGATGAGTGAAAAATGATATTAAAAGGTAGATTTAGAAGAGGATTTGATAAAGATATGTAATGATTTATTAGTTTTAGTGATATATGATAAAGATATATGATTTCCTATACCCTTTGTGTTTTTTGTGTAGTGAAGTGTGTTATGTTTTTTGTGTTATGTCTTATGTGTATTTGTTTATAGTTTTTTTAGAAAAATAAAGAAGAAGAAAAAAGACTTACATTCAGTCCCTCACAGGAGTTTAACAGAACAGGCAGCTCACATACGGTGTTGTGGATGGTTCAAGACATTAAGCTTAGCTACAAATGACCGCTTATGTTCTGTTTGGAGACGTCAGCATTACAGCAGATAGCCAGTAGGAGAAGCTTTCTTATGCTGCTGGTATGCCCCTGGCTACCGCAGGGCTAGGGGCAAGCTGTCCTTATTTCTACCCTTACAAACATATGACACCATAATACCTTTTTAAAAAAAAAAAAGAAAAAAGTTGTTATCACGTACACATTCTGGACTTCATGGAAGTATTTGACTGCAGTCAAATACTAGACCATTATTAACTGATCACTCAACTGACAATATTTGAACAGTCAATTACCCATGCCATACTATAGCATAAACACTAATGGCTTGCTATTCAGCAATGCAAGGCAATGCCCAAAATAAAACTGACAGACAAGAAATAGTTTCTAAACAACTCCCTTGGCCTTTTTGGTTCTAGAATTTAAGAAGTTTGTCATCACAGCTAATATGCTGCTCTCTCTCCCCCCCCCCCCTCAGAGTTTCCCAAGGGACAATGCCTACCTAAGCCAGCAAGAAGGCTAGCAGCATTACAACTTAATCACTTTTTAATTAACACTCAAGTATGTTACAATTTGGTGGTTTATTCTTACTAAAGGAAGTGTGATAGAGTGTGACTAATGCAACCCTGCATTTACTAATGAGCCATAGTGATTTAGTACAGCAGGAACATAATGCAATCACAACAGAAAAACCCAACAACTGTATCTCACATCCTCTGCTGCCTTTAATTCACTAGCTTAAACATTCAAAGACATGTTAATACATATACACCATCATCTAAAAATTATTGCTTCTAACATATTTGTTTTCTGTGCAAAGCAGAATCTTACAATTTAGACTGAAAGGCAAAATGCTACATGCTAGTAAAGAGTCAGTAAAACAGGAAGCTTCCACAAAACTCTTTTAATATTTTCAATACCAGTATTGAATCAGTTACACAACTCTGGTAACACTGATTTTTTTTAAAGTTCTAATTCCAGACTGACTAGGAAATATATCACTAAAACCAGGGACATTTTGTGAGTCGTGTATTGTACTCAACACCAGCATTAGCAACTTCAGATACAGAATAGCACAACTTGTTCAGTACACCCAAAGGAGTTTTAGACTTTTTTCCCCCTCCGACAGCCTCCCCTACCCAGGAATTCTTCAAATATGAGTTACAAAAGCAGGTAATATGACATAAAGGTCAATGTTAAATTGAAAACAGTAAAAAAAAATCCTTCTGGGCAAATATAACCTCCACCCTGACCCTTCTTTCAAGAGCCCAGGCAGCTTTTTAGATTGCAGATGAACGCTTTAAAATTATCATTTACGAAGATATTTACTGTCCCCATTTGGTCACAGAATCTCAGTTACTTTTATTCCAAAAGTAATCCCCAAAAGAAAGGAATACAGGGCATAAAATGCTATAAAAGGCCCCAAAGACAAGCTACTTTACCTAAAATTGAAAACTAAGCGCAGTAATAATGTTAAATACATAACTTTAAGGAACTTTTCCTTCTCCTGTTGTGGCACCCAACTTTTGAATACTTGGCATTAAGGAGGACATTGCTTTGTGGAAGGGAGGGAGAGTATGGCAGGGCCTCTGAGAGGCATTTTATCAGGGGGCACAAAGTTTTGGGGGGGCTCCTTTGCAAAGAGGGAGGGGTGAAAAAGAGCAGGGGACAGTGGTGACGGGCAAGCAGAATGAGGGCAGGGAGGGGAGAAACCCAGAGAAGGGGAGGGTGGAGACAGCTGGAAAAGTCTTTGGAGCCCTAGTCTACCCACCCATGTGGCATCGACAGCTAAATTCAGTAATACAGAAGACAAGCATTCTCCTAAGTGTCTCTAAAATCTTCTTAATGTAGAAGATCATGCAGAAAATCAGCATCATCATATTTAGGCTCATACTAGAATGGAAAGTGTCCTGTGCATACCAAAACTTGTTTCTGCAGCAACTGTAGCCCCACAGCTGTGTCCCTGAGCTCCTACACACTCCTTCAAGGCAAGAAGATCCAAAAGCCAAAGGGCTACGAAAACAGGCCAGCTTCCTTCCAGATTTGACACTGTGTTAAGGAGTGTCATGCATGCATTCCCTGGTCCAGCATATATGGCTTGCCAGTAGCTATAGCAGCACGCTCATGGTAGTGTTCCCAGCATCCCATGCGGCAACAAGTCTGAGTAGATAGAAAAATGTAAGATCCCAGGAAATTTCTGGGCCCCCTCCTTTGGTTTCTGCGCCCCTTGACTCTGGGCCTGGGTACAAATTACCCCCTTTACCCCCCTCCCCTAGGCCCTGGAGTAGGGTACCGCTGCTATCAAGCAAGCATCCTTCATTTGACCTGCTGATATAAGATAGTTTAAGCAACACAAACCACAAAAAAGATCCCTCTGTCTTTCTACCACTGAGTTGCCCTGAGTTACCATATCTTTGAAAGGCATCTGAATCTGTAGCCAAGAGATCCATACGTCTACAGCAGGGGTCTCCAAACCCCAGCCCGGGGGGCCAGATGCGGCCCGCAGAGAGAGTCTCTGGCCCAGTTGGCCAAACACAACCAAAGTTGTGCTTGTGGAGCGGGGCAATGGGGGTCCATTTAAGTGTGTGTGCTTTATTTCTTGGGCTGTGTTGGTCCTTGGAGAAATCCTGGACATTTGAGCCCATTCATTCATTCCAGTCATTTATCTAAGTTCCAACTCTAATGTATTTATTCAAATTTTATATTTAATTTTTTTTCCAGCCCTCAACACTGTGCCAGATATTTGATATGGCCCTTCGGTCGAAAAGTTTAGAGACCCGTGGTCTACAGAAATGCAGATTAGGCCAATATTTTGTTCCTCTTCCTCTCAAACCTAGAAGGGCAAAAAGTGTCTATACCACTGTTTCTCAAACTGTGGGTTGGGACCCACTAGGTGTGGGTCATGAGCCAATTTCAGCCAATATTCATTTCAATATTTTATTTTTAGTACACTTCATGCCAGCATGGTATATGATTGCATTTGGGTAGATCTGTACTGTTAACAGGCTACAATGTATACGCTTTTAACAATGATAGTCAATGGGGCTTACTCCTGAGTAAGTGTGGATAGGATTGCAGCCTAGGATTGTTAAAAAATTTTCCTGCTCGATGATGTCACTTCTGGCCATGACATCACTTCCAGGTTAACGACATCACTTCCAGTGGGTCCTGACACATTATCATTCTAAAAAGTTGGCCTGGGCTAAAAAGTTTGAGAACCACTGCTTAACTCCTTTGGGAAGGAGTTAGGGCAGGGGTCGGCAACCTTAAACACTCAAAGAGCCATTTAGACCAGTTTTCCGGAAAAAAGAAAACCTTGGGAGCCACAAAACCCTTTTGACATCTAAAATGAAGATAACACTGCATATATAGTTCGCGCTCCCCTCTTATAGGTCCCGGTTATATAATACACTCCCCTCTTGTAGGTCACAGTTATATAATACACTCCCCTCTTGTAGGTCCCACTAAAAATCAGGTCCAGACCCACAGTTGGAGAACAACTGTTTTAGATTATGCACAGGTGAACTGCTTGTGAAGAATACTGTCATTCTTTAGTCATTTACTTCTGTACTTTTGTAAATGCCTTTACACACAATACTACCTCTGAACAAGACCACTTAGTACTACTTAACACTGTTCACAAAAGTGCTCCTGAACAAACAAGCTAAGAGTTCAAAACTGCATAAAATAAAAGGCATACTTACAGTGATTACTTCCCAACAATGAAATATGCTTTGGTGCTACATATACAGTATGTTACACATACAGTATACAAACATCTACAGAATACCATCTGGTGCAGGGGTCTCCAAACCCCTTTCAAGTTTCCAAGTGAAGGAAATGGAGCAGTGAGAGTGTGAGTGAGTGAGTGACGGGGGAATGCTGAGTAGGGAGCTTGAAGGCTGTAATCCTGTGCACACTTTCCTGGGAGCAAGCACAATGGGACTTACTTCTGAGGAGACACAGACAGGATTGTGCTCTGAGCTTGGGAGGAGAGCAGCTGCACTCAATTGCTAGCTTTTGCTGTGATCATGGGGGGAAACAAGTGAAGGAAATGGGGCAGTGAGAGGGTGAGTGAGCGATGGGGGGGAATGCTGAGTGGGGAGCTTGAAGGCTGTAATCCTGTGCACACTTTCCTGGGAGCAAGCACAATGGGACTTACTTCTGAGGAGACACGCACAGGAGGACTGATCAGCTGCACTCAATTGCTTGCTTTTGTGCAGGAAGGAACGTGTGGTGGCAGTGGGGGCTCGCCCTCAGCAGTGGTGCAGGCTCTTTGGGCAGGAGCTGCTCCGCCAACCCGTTCGCGCCCTCTCCTATGGGGCGCAGCCGCAGGACGCGTGAGACCTGTATTTAGCACCATTTATGCATGTGACACTTTTTACACAGAATGAGAAAGACCTGACTCCATCACAATGGGGTCATACGAGAAAGATAAAAGAATGGGAGGAAACTAAAGGCAGGGATAAACTAAGGAAGAATCTCTGATTATTTCATTTATACTTATTTAGGGTTAGTTATAACAGAGTAAGGTAACAGGAATTTTGCCAATTTGTGCCTGTTCAACAGGATGAATAGTGATGATGTCAACAAATAAGGAGAGGAAGACTTGGGAGGAAAGAGGAATTTGGTCTTGGACATACTGAGCAAGAAATGCTAATGAAGCATTCAAATGGAAATAATAATAATAATATAATATACAGTATTTATATACCGCCTTTCTTGGTCTTTATTCAAGACTTTATTCAAGGCGGTTTACACAGGCAGGCTTATTAAATCCACGCAGGGATTTTTACAAATTGAAAGAAGGTTCTCTCTTTCAAGAACCACCACATTCAAGATGTTACGCTCCGATCTGGTTTAACATTCTGGCCTCCATCCTCCCACGCTCCGAGCAGATGGAACAGCTCAGCTGCAGCTTGCCAGCTGCTTCAAGGTCGCACGGTGCCGGTGGCCTCGAACTGCCGACCCTGTGGATGTTAATCTTCAGGCAAATGGAGGCTCTACCCGCTAGACCAGACCTCCTGCCCTGTCAGTGAGGCTTGCAGATGCATGATTGGAGTGGAGAAGAACAGTTGGATATCACCAGCCTATTAATGGTCATGACATATACTTTTCACCCAGGGAACTTGTTTAAAGAGAGAATGGCAGAGCCCTGAAGGACCCCAATGGAAGAGTCCCTTGAAAACACTGGAGGGCTAAATAAGAGGGAGGCAGAACTACCTGAAGGTAGAATCAGAGATTCAAAGCAAAAAGTATGTTGAGAGAGAGAGCTCAACACTATTAAATGTGGCAGAGAAGTCAAAAAGGATGAGTATTGCAACTTTTGGTTCTGAGGAGATCACTGATGAGCATAGTTTTAGTGCTGAGGGTAAAAGTAAGTTTGAGGGTGGGTCAAAAGCAGGGCTGGAGAAAAATATCAAGACAGTGGGAGTAAGCTGAGATTAGACATAAAGCACAGAAGCGAAACTGGATAGTACTTGAGGATGGAAGTTGGGTGTGGGAATCTTTTTATTTATTTATTTATTTAATTTATATTTATTTAGAATGAAGAAAACAAATGGTATGCTTGAAAGCAGTCAGGAAGGAATCATGGAGGCAGCTGGGAGAGAAAGGTTGATAAAGTGGGAGAGAGAAGGAACATTTATTTATTTAATTTTAATGTATAACCTATTTTTCATTAAAACTCAAAGCATCTTACAAACAAAACACAAATGACATTTACAATAAAACATAATGGAAGATGATGGAGGAACCAGTAAACAAAAGTCAGGAAGAGACAGAGACAAACAGACATGAAGCTGGGTTAAATGAGGCAGTGGGAGGTAGTCAAGGCATGAAGTGAAACTATCAACAGAGGTAATCATACAAAACTATCCTATGCCAAACAGTTATAAGCTTAAAACTGTCAACAGGAAATTTGCAAGATTGACCCATTCTGATGACATCTTCCATGCGTAAGCCCTACAGGCATCATCCCAGAAACTGTACAAAATGTCACATTTGGAGCTAATCATAAACTGAATCAGAGATAGGTAAGTCATATTTCATACAACATCCTCCTCACTCTGCACGAACATTTTGCATCAGATTCCAGTTCCAAAATGCAGACTGCCTGTATGTAACTAAAGCAGGTATTACAGTTCCAACTTCAGGGATCAATATAGATGAGTGGTTTTCATGACTGACACATCAAAATTATGAGAAGCCTGTCAGAACAGAAAACAGTTCTCCTCCAGGATCACATTCAAATTCTGAAGAAATTAAGGTAATTCACATCTGCTCTGCTTTGTACAACTCTACAGTGGCCCCATAGCACAAGCCTGCAAAGTTCAGACAAAAGAAAAAGTAGCCAAGACAACTGAGAGTCAGATGTTGTGTGGACGACAGAGTGCTAGACTTGGCCTTAGGAGATCTCAACTCAAATCCCTGCTCAGCCATTAAGCTTACAGTGTAGCCCTGGGCAAGATGGTGCGTCTCAGACAATTCCACATAATTACTTCCCTAGTGTTTTAAAACAAGGCAAACTGCCTCTGGATCACAAATCAGGGATCCTAGACCTTCTCAAGGAAGATCTCCTCTCATTCTGCTCTCTTCTTGGTTGTCTGAGTAATAAGGAAAAAAAAACTTGCAGCTGGGCTTGTCCCTTTCACTTAACAGTGCCCTGACAAGCCCAGGCTATCTATCTGTTGAATTCCAAGAAACAGGACTATGGCATTCATCAATGAGACTAGCTCAATTCAGCATCCCACTTTCTGGATTTCTCCAAGCACCAACACACACTACAGAAATAAAGCACATACTTTCCCCCTATCCACAGGTAGCTTACTTAAATGTACCAGAGTAAATATCTCAGAACCAGCACATCACTGGAATCACTGGGAGCATGTTCTGAGGGCTGGGGAGACCTCCCTGACCGTCAGAAAGTCTTCTAAGGGCTGTCAGAGGGCACAAAAAGTTAGTCTTTTTTTAAAATCAGGAAGTGATGTTTTTAGGTATTTAAAAAGGCATTTAAAAAGGCATTTAAAAAGGCATTCCGAGGGCTAGGGAGGCTGCATGCGGTCTCCCTGGCCCTCAGAACACCCTCCGGACACGACTGGAGCACAGCTCCGGTCGTGTTTGGTCAAGTGGGCCAGAGCCTCACATGGGACCAGAGGCTGGCCTGAGGTTGGACAGAGGATCGCCACAGGCTGCTTCTGGCCCCCAGGCTGGGGTTTGGAGACCTCTGTACTAAACCATTTTAATAAACCAACAATTTTATGAGTTAGGACTGCTTCAGAGAACACTCTTCCGGAAAATGCTAGCATACTGCAACTAATAATCACATTCTGAGAAATCGCTACTGCAAAACCCGCAAGAAAATAAAAACATTGCCTGTGCATGACCGACTCATGTATTAGAACAGAATATGAACAAATAATTCTTCCAAGAGAAAGCATACTGCCAAATAATCTTTTCTTCCAACCCATTTTATTTACTACTTCCCCTTTATGGTCCAACATTACCTTATTTTACAATATTTCACTTGAAGTGCCTGATCTGTGACCAGCATTGTGCATGCCAATATTTATTTTCTATTCTGGAGTTCCATGTGCTTTAAAAGAGCATTTTTCCTTGAAAACTGACACCAAACTGGCAAGGATAAGCAATAGTCTAGCTGGCTGTTCCTGAAGACTAATAGGGTTGTTTCCCTTCTGTGCTCTCCCCACCAAGTGAGGGGGAAGAGCATGGTACTCTACACAACAGCTATTTGATTCCCCTTATAAATAAATTGTTCTGCTTCAATATAAATTACTCTCTTCATACATCTTTCCTTCTGACCCCTTTTTCCAAGTTGCTGAAACATAGTAATTTCCAGGAAACAAGCAGAGAAACCTGGTGCTTGCAGATCTCTAAACAGTTCTCTGGATATATCAGCCCTGCTATTAAAAATAAAAAGATCAATATGCACCTACAAAATGGCTGAAATTGATAATGTCTAGAAGCAAAATAAAAAACATTCAGAAACATGTTAAAAAAGATAAATTCAATCGAAGACCCTTCAGTCTTTGTATTCAAAATTAGGAAGAACTAGCAGCAAGAATAAGGGTCTACATTTTTTCATCTGAAGCACCAGCGTCAGAATTAAGGGATGAGGCCATCATGAATTAAGGGATGAGGCTGTTAATATAAGAAAGCCAAAGATTGACTACTAAACATGAATGATAACTGCTTTTCACTGGGTCTAGTATCTGGGTCTTCAGGAGGTGGGTCATGTTTGAGAAGTGGGTTACAATCCAACCTCAGGTAGGCAGGCCACAGCAGTGCTCCTGCTGCCATTTTGTTTTGAGGCTCAAGCCTGCACAGTCTGAACAGTAACCAGGGCTGGTGGTCCTAGATGAGGTAAATCCTCCATCAGATTTTGGTGGGGTTGTTTGGCCAAACTCATCAATTTACAGTGGGTTCCCTTGGTCTCCTAACCATATGTCTATTTTCCCCTGATAGAAGCAAGTTGAGTTTATCTCATTCATTCATTCATTAGATTTGTAATCCACCTTTCTCCCCAAAGGGCACCCAAGTCGCTAACAATATTTAAAAGTCATAAAATATATAAAAACAATTGTTACAAAGCAGCCGTCATGCCCTCCATCAGGCAAAGGCCTTTTGAAATAAAGTTTTGAGGCCTCACCAGAAGGTTTTCTTATCTCCCTAATTCATTTTAATGCCCTAACAACACCCTCCCTCCTATTCTCATTCCAATTGACCTGAATAGAAAGGGGCAGAGCAACACAATAGCAGCATACACCGATTTGCCTTCTTTTCTCACCAGCCAAAGAGGCCTGGTAGCATGTGTCCTCTTAGGAACAGTGGCAGACCTTAAACTAGAGTTTTCTGCAGCCTCTTTACCATGTGCTTTGCCAATGACCTATTGGGCAGGTTGCATAATGCAGGATAGAGTTTGAGAATGACTACTTCTTGACAAACCGAACACTTTGAGCCTAGAGCATTTTTTTTTCCCTGTAGCATGAAGCCCTAGCCAGACACAGTTACTTGCCACTCATGGCTTTTACTATTCTTCTATCAACTTTGCCAGAAGGAAAGACTGAATAGCTTCCCTAAATCCTCTGTGGTGGAGAAATTATTGTTCTTCATTTCTAAGACACTCTCAACTTATTGTTTTCTTCCCTAATCATTCCTTTAGGACTTGGTGATCAAGCAAGCCTAGACTTCCTAGCTACCTCCAAAATTTGTTTTCACTCTTTCCTTAGCCATCTGCTCAAGTTCCATCTTGTTTGTTCTGGTTTCTTTCTCACATGTTGCTTCCTGCAATTTGTGCTCCTTTCCTTTTTAGCAAGTCATTTATTTGCTATTTTACTTCTACATGTTTTATTAATGATCTGATAAGTCATTTAAAAATCTATTGCAATCATTACCTAATTAGCTGAGAAATACAAGAGAGAAGAAATCTTTAAGAGAGAAACAAAATGTTTCCCAAAGAAAAAAAGGACAGTACTCGCACTCTCAAAGTTATAGATCTCCATGTTATGGACAGATGCATCAGAGTTTCCATGCAGGTGCAGTCCTTGGCTGGTGCTTCCACATAGGTGCAATGGTGCTGGGCCAGCAACAGCCAGCCGTTCTATCCGATGACAGTTACAAGTTCAATACAGATCTCCAAAACCTAACCTCTCCATAAGTAGGAGAGTTAGGGCAGCGATTTTCAACCAGTGTGCCGCGAATAGTTCACAGGTGTGCCGTGAGAGTTTTGGGAAGGGTCATTTATTAGTAGGGCCATTGGGGATGTGAGCCCTGCACCAGCATCATACATCATCATGTAAAGTGTCAAAAAACATATGATGTGCCTTAACAATTTTAGTGCCTTATCAGCATGCAATGAGATGAAAAAGGTTGAAAATCACTGAGTCAGGGTAATAATGTTGTCTACCACTCTCTGTAAGTGCAAGAGTAGTTGGTGCCCTCCACCCAAAAGCTCCTATTTGTATCAGTTACTGCCTGCTAGATATGCTCTTACATCTACTTTATGCTTTAAAGAATTCGCTACCATATTAATTTATCTGAGTCTGCCATTATTTCAGTATGCCTGGAAGCAGTAAATGTTCTGACTAAGAACTAAAGAAAAAGCTATACTCTCCCTCAGGTCAATCTTTTCTAGGACCTATAACATGAAATAAAATAACGCTAGATGTACCAAATGGTTGTGTCAGCTTATTTTAAATTATGTCCATCCAAAATGAAGGCTGCATGTTTCAATCTGACATACAAATTCTAACTAAAGCTCGAAGAAAAATAAATCCAATAAACTACACTAATTAGGTGGTCCACTCTGCCAATGTGTCTCAGGAATAAGTTTGATATGGCAATTCTTATTACAGCTATCTATCTATACAGCTTTTTCTGCATATATTCTTTTAAAGTTATCTATAACAGATTCAAATTCACATGCAATTTCACAAATGCTGCGACAAGTCAGCTTACCATTGCTGTGCCCCCACAGCAACTAAATGAATGGAAGTAGACCAAGTGTCTTCTGATTTGACACTGATAGTCAATCCCAACAGCAAACAGTCATCCCAACAGTTCCCTATCTAGTCACTATGCATGACCATTATACAGAAGCATAATATATCTCTTCACAAGCCATCTCACTTTTAATCCTGAAGCTGCCTTTAGAAAGAGGAGGAAGACAATTCGTCTCCAACAAATGCTCTATGCCCCACCACCATGAACCTGGACTGAAACAGTAAATGGTTTCCATGTGCTGAAAGATATGATCTGCTTACTCATTCACTCAAGCTGCAAATTTATACACACTTACTTGGGAATAAGCCCCATTAAATTCAGTGGGTCTTAAATTCAATGCACACTGGATTGCACACCAGCTTTTATACTTCACCATTATTTTCTTTATTTTTGAAAAAAAATACATTTTATTTATTTATTTAAGGCATTTAGGTCTGGAACTTTCCATGAAAACTATGTCTGGGATGGCTTACAGGAAAAAAAATACAAACACCATTTTAAAAATTGAGTCAAAGACACAGAACAATACAATATTAAAACAGAAGAATAATGTACTGTAATAAAAATAGGTAGAAGTCCAGCAAAGTAACACCTATAGATTAACAGCACTACAGATTAAAAGCACAGTAGAATAAAACTATCTTCACCACACAGCATTTAAACATATGATCAATCATAAGATAGTATTATCTACATAGTTTGACTGATGCTTCATTGTAGTCCATTTCTCAACAGTATGAACAATTTTGTCGGGATTGTTCTAAAGTCTTTAGAATCTAATTCTATCTGGGCCTTGTGCTGCTGGAACTTGCATTCCAGCAACGCAAGGCCTTTTACAACAGCATGAAAGCCAAATTGCAGTCACGCACTTCCAAGCAACTGCCACAAACGACAAGAGGTGTGGGACATGGGGCAATTGCTCCTGGAGGTTCCACTGCTCACGATGAGTTGGCAAAAGAGATATGTCATGAGTGGGGAGGGCAAGGGGAGTTTTGGGGTGCGGAGGGCAAGGGTGGATCCGGAAGGCACCAGCATGTGCCAGGATCCTATCCCTTCATTTCAAACCCAATCCACCCCTTTTCTTCCCTCAATGCTGGCTACATAGCTGGCATAGGCCTGAGGAGACCCATAGGCCACCGGGAGGCCTAAGTGGAGGTAAGGGAAAAAGTAGCTTTGTTTACCTCTCTCAGACCTCCTGATCTCACCACAACCACCACCAGTGACACTGAATGCAGCATGCACCCCATTGGCAAGGTTATACTGTCACCAGTGGTGGGTGACAGTTTAAAAAAAAGGCTCTCTTTCTCAAATATGATTAGCTTTTGCTTGCTAAAAGTACATTCCACCTTTAATGCATCCTGTTAACTCTTTGCCTTAAGCACGTTTATGAAAGATTCTTTCTAGGCCGAGGGTTTCACAAAGCATAACCTTTTGAATTTCTTTGAATCCTAATTAACCATGTGCTCCCAATAATAGTCTAGTGCAGTGGTTCTCACACATTTAGCACCAGGAACCACTTTTTAGAATGAGAATCTGTCAGGACCCACCAGAAGTGATGTAATGACCGGAAGTCACATCATCAAGCAGGAAAGTTTTTAGCCATCCTAGGCTGCAATCTTACCACACAAACCCAGGAGTAAGTCCCATTTACTATCGTTGTGAAAATATACATAGTAGCTTGTTAAAAGTACAGGTCTGTAACATTTCCCCAAATGCAGTCACATACCATGGTAGCATCAAGTCTAATACATTAAAAATAAAATATAGAAATGAATGGGGACCCACCTGAAATTAGCTTGCGACCCACCTAGTGGGTCCCAACCCACAATTTGAGAAACACTGGTCTAGTGTGTCCAGCACACTTTTATTATCGAGTGCTGACAAGTCATCCTCAGAGGTCTGACAGTTTTAATCCCATATTGCAGTGATTCTCAAACTCTGTGGGAGAGTTTGAGTGCCACCAAGTGTTTGATCAAAAGGCAGGGGGGCGGGGGGAAGGCAGATATGCGATGCCCAGCATCGTGCCTTGATTGGGGCACAGGGGTGCACTGCCACTTACTGCTGCCTGCAGGAGCCTCCTGGGGGTCAGAGGAGCCCGACGCCAGCCTCAGCAGGGCTCCCCACACAGCACACAGCCCTCCAGAAGGCAATCATGACCGCTTTCTGCTTCTCGATCGCAAAACCAGAAGTGGTCGCTATTGCCTTCTGGGGGGTTCTGCATTGCATGGAGAGCCCTGCTGAGGCTGGTGCCAGGCTCCCCCGACCCCATGTGGCGGTGAGTGGCAGCGTGCCCCTGCGCCCCGATCAGAGGCGTGATGCTGGGCATTGCTTCACTGCCTTCCCCCTCCTCGCCCCTTAAGGGAGAAGAACCCAGGGCTCTCAGGCAGGGGCATTGAGACGGCCCAGTCTGAAAACCAATGCCATATTGCCTCATCCATCTTCAACCAAAGTCTAGTCAATGTGACTTCATAACCACTGCCCACAAAGCCAGATTATGAAAGGTTATTATGAATTAGCCAGATTGTATTAAAATTTGAACAGAATTTTTACATACTAAAATGAAAGAGGAGCATGAAGAAACCCACCTAAGCTACAGGGTCCAAGTTTTTGTTCTGTTCAATCCTCCCAAAATAAACATTTCAGCAGGTCCTGTCAACAGCAGTGGAATATAGGAACTTTGTAGGATTCTTCATTACATGCATCTCTTTTAAGTCTTTCATATCACAGATGATAGTAATTACAGTGGTGCCTTGCAAGACGAATGCCTCGCACACCGAAAAACTCGCAAGACGAAAGCGTTTTTGCGATTTTTTTCTGGTGACTCGCAAGACGAATTTTTCTATGCCGTGCTTCACAAGACGAAATTTTTCTATGGCCGTGCTTCGCAAGACAAATTTTTAAAATTAAAAAGTTGAAGTTTTGTGCTTGAAATTTTTGAAATCCTCTGTACAGTATGTATGCCTTTAAAGAGCACTTAATAAACACTTTGTAAACCAAATTTGACTTTGTTCTGACTTTTTTTGCCCATAGGAACACATTAATTAAATTTCAATGCATTCCTATGGGAAACCGCGCTTCACAAGACAAAATGTTCACAATACGAAACAACTCACGGAACGAATTAATTTCGTCTTGCGAGGCACCACTGTATTATTAAGAATATTTATATACCGCTTTTCAACAAAAAGTAGTTCACTAAGTGTTTTACACAGTAAGACAAATCAATATATGTTTAGCATACAACTGCATCCATTTTAACTGCATAGCATTCCTGACTGCATTTTAACTGACTGCATTCCTAGTCAGTTACTACTTAAAAATTGTATAAACAAGTCCTCATATTCTCTGCAGTTTTCCACTCTAAATGGCTATGCCATCCTAGAACACTCATATCTATTATCTTGATTTTAAGCCTTGACTCAGTTGTTATTATTATTATTATTATTATTATTATTATTATTAACAATAGTATTTTTATACCGCTTTTCAACTAAAAGTTCACAAAGCGGTTTACAAAGAAAAATCAAATAACTAAATGGCTCCAAAGAGTTCAAAAGAAGTATGCTTGGCTTTCCAAATTCTTATATCTCACCACTAGCAAAGATCCAAAGCTGCAATCTTATCCAGGAATAAGATCCATTGAAATAAATGGAACTTACTTCTGAACACTCATGCACTGAACTGTGCTCTAAGAGACCTTTCAATAAACAAAGTAGTTCACTTAAACTCTGCATTTTCCTCAGATGCTCCCTCAAAAAGCTAGAATAAATTATATAAGATGCACAGATAACATTTAAGAAAAGTGACAAAATATTTCAGGATTGATAAACCAAAGGCAGGCATAATGTCTGAATGCAAACTTCAAAAACATTAATAATTCACATGGCCCTGCAGGTAGTCCATAGTCATGCGCATCCTAAAAGGTCAATTCTGGCTGTGACTATGGTGATAACCCACAATCCAAAGTGGAATATTAATGCTTTTATTAAGACCAACTAAGAAACTAAGAAAGCAACAGTGAGCTGCCAGAGCTTTTGAGTTATACAGAACTCTTCATAAGACTAAACAAAAAGTAAAAGAAAGGGAGGGGGGCTATAGGAGGTGGCCCAACAGCCTGCAGTTAGCAAAATCTCAAAATAAAGTTTAGGTAGTTTCAGGCAAGCCTGGAT
Organism: Tiliqua scincoides; assembly: GCF_035046505.1. Classification (NCBI taxonomy): domain Eukaryota; kingdom Metazoa; phylum Chordata; class Lepidosauria; order Squamata; family Scincidae; genus Tiliqua; species Tiliqua scincoides. Next base: position 150,634,581 of record NC_089822.1, read on the forward strand.
CAGCTTTTGAAAGCTGTGAGAGTTTCAATACACATACACGGGGCTACTTGGATAAAAGATTCAGTGAATGGCTATGTCTCCATATTCTGGATGTCTAAAATCCACAGGTTTACTCAGTCTCTTCTGCATCATGTACTTGACAATGTGCTTCAGATTCCTAGATTATGTGCTGTTTTCTTCTTTTTTAAAACCACCATATTCTACATCTTGTTTTCCACAAAAATCACATTACTGACATCCAAATGCAACAAGCTTCCTATTCTGCCTTTCTCTCTTTTTATTCAATAAAAAGGAAAGCTTGGAGGAAAGTATAAAGCTTGAAGCTTTATACTTCACGGACAGATAGTAATGCAAACGTTGCTCCTAATGAAAGTGCCAGATTCCCCTTTTTACTAAGTAAGCACTACATCGGACTGGCATTACAGCTATGGTTGGAACAGCAATCAATATCTTACATATGCACTATATATATATATACCCAAAGGAATAGACTCTATGCCAATAAAGGTTCTGATTACTGAATAGACTCAGTCACTCAAAAGATGCTCAAGAAGTTTCAATATGGTTATGTTGGGAAGAACCACTCACTCTTCAGTATCAATTTGAAAACCTCTACTGTGGCAATGAGGCTTGCCCAGTCAACGGCCAAAAAGCTTTAGGTCCAACTGCTAAGGATGAAAAATATATCTTCCATGGAGATAGGGCAATGTTTCAGGTCCTACAGATCAAAGAGAAGCAATAGCGAAGCCTGCATTAGCCTGCAGATAATGAGACGGAAAAGTAAATAGAGGAGGATGAGGGAAACTGGCAATGACTAAGCAAGTTCCAGAGAGATGAAAAGCCCTTAATGACTTACTACCCACTCAGTGCTACAAAGATTCCACCTCCTGCTGTTCATATTCCAGTGGTAAAAAGCCCCACTCTTGACCTTGAAGGTACAATTCAACATCTCCGGAAAGCACAATAGATATTGCATGTTGCTCACTACCCATAATGAAGCTTTCAGTTACACACCAGAGAGAAAAGCCACTCTTGAACACAGGCTGCCCTAGCAGGCACACATTTACAGAGAAGAAAACATGAGCTCCACTTCTCACCTTCTCTAGCGCAAGTCCTAGCTTGCACATGCCTGGAAGGATCACAGAACTACTAAAATGTTTTTAGAACCACACAGCTACTGCGTTACCATCTCTGAAACAAGAAGCAGAGTCAGTAGAAAATCAGAGGACTACAAATACTTAAGAAACTTTTAAAATACTGAGATATTTGGGAAATGGCTATGACCATCAGGATTACTACATCAAAAACTCAAAAGAGGACATGTATTTGGTAAATGTATTTGATGCTGGCTTACCATTCTGCCATCTGCAAAATCTCTCCTGGGCAACAGAGTAAAGGAATTTACTATGTTACATTGTTATCAACAACATATACACTGAAGATTTCAAAACCTTTAGAAGAAAAAAAGGTGCCTCCTCCCAAGTTTTTAGTATGAATATTTAGCACTGCCAAATCACGTCATTTTCTTAAACAGTTATTTTGTGTTTCTTTCAGCAATAAGGTGCACAATACAAAACTCAAAAATATATAAAGCAGGAGTCCTATTTGGTTTTCCTAGTCACTTCACATTCACTATTCATTGGCAAGGCTTCACATAAATCCACATGACCCGAGAGCAGCAATTTGACCAGGGATACACTGGAGAAGAAAACAGCCAGGGAGAGACGGTGTCAGGAGTCAATATAGTTTCTGTGTGCAATATGTATTTTATTTGAAATTAAGTTATCAGGTTTCAATGAAATATGTGAGAGACTGGGAAATCATGCTAAAAAATGCAATACTGTATCTCCTCAAGAAAAGAAAAGCAGAGGGGTTGATTCCCTGAGGAAAATGTCAATGTATGGCCAAAACAGATGTGGAAAAGGTAAAAGAACAGACACATCTGAAGCACAGAGTATGGATATTTGTCTCCTGACCTAACAGAGCCTCAGGATGGGTAATGGGACTTTGAGATAAAGATTAAATACTTAGTACACAATACATTCTTATTAACATATCACAAATTTAATTAAACAGATGCCAAAGATATCTGGTTTTGGCACATTTCCAATGGAAGACTGCTCTGCTTGCAGAAGCACAGAAGTAGGGTCACAGCCGACACAGCAGGTCACAAAATCTGACACCCAAGGAAAAAATGCAATTATAATATATGGAGATTAAAGAAGAAAAACTCTGGCCAAACAAAAACAAGCTTTGCAGAATCCAAGTGCTGGATAAGAAGCAGAGAAGCATTTTTAAATTGCTTTCAGAAGGTTCACATAACCTCCTGTCTCCCGACTAAGGAAATATATACACTGCCAACATAAAAAGTGGTAGTTGTCAAATGAACAGATGTTGCGCTGTGGTTGCTATTTTTTTCCTACTAGAGCTTATGAGCAATAGCCAGCCACCATATGGTTTTTTAACACTGCTGTTCAAGGCTACCAATGTTTATTTCAATATACACTGCACAAGAAAGAGGGACAACAGAGAGTGGGAGACTTAGGGCCAAGTCCTAACCAATTTTCCAGCACTTGACGCAGCCACAGTGCAGCCCTGAGATAAGGGAACAAAGATTCCCTTACCTTGAGGTGGTCTCTGTGACCGCCCCCATCCCAGTGAAGGATGCAGCGCATGCCTCATTGGCACAGCTGCAGGAGTGATGGAAAGCTACCCAGAAGAAAGCAACAAGTTTTATTTCAACCAAATTTCTATCAGTTTTTCCTAAACAGGTGTCCTACCTCCCATATCTGGGGGTATTATGTTCCCAAGCCCCCCTCCCCCACAGATACCAAAACCGTGGATAAAAGTGAGCCCTATATTTACTGTGGTGCCAAATACAGGCGCACCCCCACCCCATATCCAGAGATCCGGTATCTGCTGTTTCACTCATCTGTGTATCTGGGGGACCTCCAGCACCTCCCCAGGTGCCTATTACCATACTTTTATTTTTTCTTTAGAAGCGATTGAAGCAAGGGTGCTGTTAACAAACAAACATTCTTGCTTACAGCCTGCATGCTAGAGGAAGACTAAATGAACATTAATGGGAAACAGGACAGTTCCTGCATCCAGTTAGTCATTCAGTTGGAGGTCTGGGCAGGAGGTCTGGTCTAGAGGGTAGAGCCTCCATTTGCCTGAAGATAACATCCGAAGGATGCCAGTTCGAGGCCACCGGCACCGTGCAACCTTGAAGCAGCTGACAAGCTGAGCTGGGTTATTCCATCTGCTCTGAGCGTGGGAGGATGGAGGCCAGAATGTGAAACCAGATCAAGAAAGTAACCCCTGAATGTTGTGGTTCTTGTAAGATAGAACATTCTTTCAAATTGTAAAAATCCCTACAGGGATTTAATAAGCCTGTCTATGTAAACCGCCTTGAATAAAGTCTTGAATAAAGACCAAGAAAGGCGGTATATAAATAACTGTATTATTATTATTATTATTATTATTATTATTCAGTTAGTCTCCTTCTAGTTCTGGCTGTCTCCCTCTTCCAGCATTCCAACTCCTTCTTCCATAGCTGCTTCTAATGTTCCTATTCTGGCACTCTATAACAGACTTCAGAGGACGAGGCCACAGTTTGGCACCACATTAAAGGAAAATAGATAAGTAATGGGTGTGGGGAGTGGTAAGTGAATCCATGGCTTCTAAACAGTGAAAGTTGCAAGTGCGATTAAACCAGAAATTGAATTTCCGGTTTCATCACACTTGCAACTTTTAGTGTTTAGAAGCTGCGGGGAGCCCTGCAAGCACTCCACAGAGCCCCCCACACCCCTTGGACCCTAGGAGCACGTATGTTTTGTTAAAAAATAGCACCACCTCCCCACGCAGAGGCACGATCCTGGGGATCGCTTTACTGCTTCCCCCAGCCCGGTCTCTTAAAGGGAACAAGGCATCATTACATGAGCTGGTGGGTCACGACCCACCAGTTTGAGAACCACTGCTCCATGGTCTGACCTCAGCATAATCAGTCTGACCTCAGCATCCACGGGGGTTCCAGTCCCTGAACTGCAGATGCTGAAACCCATGGATAACAAAATCCACAGGCATAGAATCCTGTCAAATAAAAATCTTATTTATTTATTTATATCTTGTGCCCAGGGTAGCTATAAATTATATATCCCAAGTCAAAGTTTAAGACTACTGTTTCAAAATAATTTGATATCTTTTTCTTAAGAGGCAGATATAAGATTACCTACTCTACCTCAAATTATCATCACCTTAATAACAAGAAACTCAATTTACAGACTGTCAAGTTATAAACAAGTTTCAGAACGACTTCCACACAAATCTAATGCCAGAAGTCACAGAGGGTAATACTTTTATTAGAACCAACTAAAATGTCACAGAGCAGTGAGTAAGCTTTCAAGTTCTCCAGAATTCTTCTCCAGGCTAGATAAATTAAAAGTTAGTTCACTACTGTGAGATATTTTGTTTGGTCCTAAACTCCTAATGAAAGCATTTTCTTGCTGTGAATGGGCTACCTATGATTTCAGCGTACAAATCTAAGTTCTTCCTACTATGCTGGCATAAACCTTGGCTCTAGCTGACAGGGATAAGATGCAAAAGAGCAAGGAAGGAGGGAGTTGGTGAAGAAGTATAGCACAAGTGGGTAGGGGGAGGCTATGAGAAATAGCCGCCTTGGGTGCCCTTCAGGGGGGGGGAAGGCGGACTACAAATCGAATAAATAAATAAAATAAATTCCCACTTTCCTTTCTGCAAACCCCTAGTGCTGCCCTTTCCCTGCCATATAAATCTGGACAAGTCATCCCCACTTTGGAGCCCCCATGTAAAAATATCACAGGGAAACCTGTACTGTGAGGAAGGAAGGAAGGTCAGGCTGTAATTAGTAACAAAGATTCATAACTTCCCACAATCACCCTTTGGAAAGCAGAGATTTCTGTCCATAGTTCTAATGCTGAAAGGGTCAGAAAACCTATCTATTCCTGTTGGTTTTTGGAGAGACCGCATGCCATACAGACTCCAGTAAGCTCTATTAGATCATAAGAACAACATAGCCCCCTCGGATACATTCACCTTATGGTGGAGACACATTTTCCACCTTTTCCCATAAAGGAAAGACTTAATTCTCTCTCGGCAGGTTACAAGACTACAGGGAGGAAAAAGTTGTTAAAATAAAACCACGACAGCCAGAGTTTTGCTTCCTATCTATTTTAGAAATCAATACAAGTAAATGTGGCTCAATTTAAATGTTCTGACTTTGGTAGCAACTTGTCAGGAAAAATCCAACACATTTGAGACCCTTACATTTTAATGAAGTCCTTGCTACCAGCGCTATGAGATTTAATTCCACATTCAAAGAGTAATTCCTTCTCTCTGTGTTAAAAAAGATTCTTTAAATAAATAATAGATCAAAGAAGTGTCATTCTGAAAGCACACATACACCATGGATATAGGCTAGAAAGAATAACCCTCTGTGACATTAAAGGATTCTGGGCAAAGAGGGTGGTGAATATTTAATCATATTATTTAGATTTATCAATGGATTTTCTTAAAATGTAGAGGTTCCCCCAACCATCAGCCCTACTAAAAATCCTCTCTCTAAGAGGTTTCAGGCTCTTTGTTCCTCAGGTCAAACACATTGCTAAATTCACCAGCAGTAATCTTAGAAAGTATTTCAATTTATGCAGCCTGGAACCTATGCTGTAGTATTCTTAAAATTAAACTCTAGATATGTTCACTCAGAAGTAAATCCCGCTGTGTTCAATGGGATATGTGTTTTGAGAAGTGTGTGCATGTAGGAAAATTACAGTCCTCGACCACTGTTCTACAACAGCACTTTTCAACTACCAACTAGTGGAATTTCAATAGTATGGCAGTGGTACTTGGTTCACTGCCACAGTACCACATGGCACTGCCCCATCTGGCCTGACCCCATTGGAAATGGAGGTGGCTGGGGCAGTAGTGGGGAAGATATAGCTATCTAGCTGCCTAACCTTTTAAATACTGCACAGATTGAAGAACAGAGTGAAATCCCAACTGCGGTGGAAGCCGCTTGCTCCTATGCACAACTGTTGTCTCTCATGGCAGTGGTGGTTCTTGCTAAAGTGGTACCTGCAAAAGTTGCTCTTTGGGAAAATGGAACTTGCACACTAAAAAAAGCTGATAACCCTGTTTTCACAAGCGCTAGCAAACTGAAAATACTAACTGGTGTTACAGAAATTCAGGATCAGTAACCTCGCACCTAGATTATACAATGGGCCCTCCTTATCTGCCAGCTTGGCATCCACAGATTTGACTCAACATGAATCCCAAACCCATGCTAGAGGGCGTCACAGGACCTTCTGGACACAACCAGAAGTGCCTTCTAGCCACATCCAGGAGGTCTTCTAAGGCACGGGGAGGTTGCATATTGCCTCCCCACACCTCAGATAGTCTCCTGACGTCTCAAAAAGGCACTTCTGGTTTGCTGGCAGACACCCCACCACCACCATGGATTTTACTATCTGCAGAATGGTTCACACATGGGGGCCTGGAATGGATCCCCACAGATACCGATGGCCCACTGTAATCCAAATTAAGAATGCAAGATTGTTTACTTTAAAAACAAATATGCCAACTCTGCCAATCCTCAGTTAATCTGATCTAACAAAAGCGCATCTAAGAAGCCAAAATTATAAGAGCCAGGGTGGTGTAGTGGTTTGGGAGGTGGACTCAGACCTGGAAGATCCAGGTTCAAATCCCCCCAACCATGAAGCTTCCTAGGTGACCTTGGGCCAGTCATTTTCTCTCAGCCTCACCTACCTCACAGGATTGTTGCGGGGGGGAAAAGGAGGGGAGCAGCTGTGTACACCACCCTGAGCTCTTTGGAGGAAGGAATTATAAAAATGTGATAAAGTAATTCTTATGTCCTATTCCAGTCCTTCATCCCAGTCTCCATATAATTATTTTCACTTTAATTTAAAGAAGGCTCAATGCAATTCCCAAATCAAAATTTGCACAACTATAAGCCCATCCAATTTCATAACAAAATAGTTTCAAGTTGTATCCCCACTCACACCAACACACTGCAATGTTACAGGGGAACATATGCAGGCATTCTCTACTAGAATATTTCTGAACACATTTGATCATGTTAATTTGGAACATCAACAAATAAAAACATCCGGAATAAAATGAGATAAACATTTCAGAAATCAAATTAAGATATAAAAAATAAAGTTAATGTCCCATCTTACATAAGCATTTGCATCCATGCATCTGCCTGCAACTTACTAAAGTATAGGAATACCTTGCATTTTCATCCTGTTAGGGACCAGAGCATGACTGAAAGTCAAAAATAGATGAATGTCAAAGCATAGCCTTATTTAGCTTGCAAATTTATTTTGGCCAGTGAAAAGCATAAATAAATATAAATATAACACATGCAATTTATTTTGGCCAGTGAAAAGCATAAATAAATATATATAAAACACACGCAAATGCATGCAGAACCTAAACAAAATGAAATAAAAGAAAAATAAACATAAGAACATCAACAAACATCATGGAAGTTTGGATGAAATCTGACAAAAGAGGAAAGCACATGGACATCAAGTGAAAAGTCAAGTGGATGAAAGTCAAGGTATGTCTGTAATATCATTTTTTTTGAAATGCTGCACAGGATTAATAATCCAACAGACCAATACTATCCAATCTCCACCAAACTGATGCAGCAGGAATACTAGTGGGCTCCTTGAGATAAGGGGACATCCATCCCCTTGCCCCAGCCGCAGCAATGGGTCTACTCAGACCTGCACCTATTACATTGCTGGCGCAAGTTCCAGTGAATCAACGCTGGTGGATCTGGCCTAGGAAGTGAGAAAGGATACAGCATGTACTGCTGCCACCAATCCTGCCCTCTCCCAGGCCCAATCCGCCCCCCATGCCATTATATCCCCTTTAAATCAGAAGGATCCATTAAAGGAAAAAAGTTGTTTAACAATAGCCTCTTTAATCTGCGAAAGAATAGCCAGCAGACAATTCATCAATCATTCTCTCTCCAGGCACTTAGAGCAGTTTCACTCCAGGCAAGGGACCCCTTCCTTCCATGCAAAGGGAAGCGATTATCACCTCTTCTTGCTGCCTGCCAGGTGAAAGGGGGGTTGCTGCCTTAGAATGAAGACTTTCTAAGAGTCTGGAGAGAGAATGATTTATTGATGTCTGCCTGATGCCTCTGTCCTGTATTACAAAGGTCAACAAGGCTGTTTTTAAATTGATGAGCAAAGGGGCATTGTTTTTTAAATGGATTTCAGAACCCTCCAGGATAACCAGACTCAACCTGTAATCCACTGAAAACCAGGCTAGCAGCTTAGATATGCAAAACAGGCAATGACCTGTGCATTTGTAGACTGAGATCACATTGATATGATCAGTATTCTAACAAAACATTCAGCCATTGATTCCATGATAATGACAATTCAGTTTACAAAGCAATACCAAGAAACAGTAAAACCAGCCTACCATCCTGAAGAGTTAAGTTTGCTTTTTATCTTCTTTCATGACAGAAATGTTACAGGTAATACAGATTCACTACAGATCTGAGCATAAACATGTCATCAGTCTGCTTTCTTATCTGTAAAATGGAAATTAAAAAAGCTCTCTCTCAGGGTTATCAGAAAGATGAAAGGATCTTTTATAAATAGAAATGAGTTTTATAAATGCTGATGAATTTTAAAACAGAACATTAAATGCAGTTCTTAGAAAGCTGCAAAATGACAATGACTGCTTGCTCCAATACAGTCCATAGTGAACATATTTCATATTTTATGCTTCTTACACAGAATAGTGGGAGTACAAATTTGTTATTAGTAAGTCACTTGGTTGCCATTAGTGGCTGAAATTGCCCACAGGTAAGCAAATACTGATTCAAAGCCTAATTTGCACATTCTCCTGCATTACTATAGACCAGGGGTGTCCAAAGTTTTTGGCAGGAGGGCCACATGGTCTCTCTGACACTGTGTCAGGGGCTGGGGGAAAAAAAGAATTAATTTACATTTTAAATTTGAATAAATTTACATAAGTTTACATAAATGAATATATTAAAGATGAACTTACATGAATGAATGAAGGTCTTGCAATAGCTCAAGGGCTATAAAAGACCTTGCACAAAGCAAGGCTGACCTTTCCTTTGCTGCCGCTACTGTATCACAGATGTGAAACAGCAAGCAGTGGAGGGAACCCTCATCCCACAGCTCACGCGAGAGGTCAAACGGTCACCCTCATGCTGAGAGCAGTTGTGTGGGGCCAGTGTGGGCTCCAACAAATCTCTGGAGGGCCAGAGGCTCATTGGAGATTGGAGGCTCCCTGAGGGCCGCATTGAGAGGCCTTGAGGGCTGCAAGTGGCCCCAGGGCCAGGGTTTGGGCACCCCTGCTATAGACTTTACAAAAAGTTAAGTACCAACTTGCATTAATTATTGAGCCAAAATCTTCTCCTTTGAGCTTGTGTTTTTGTATCATTTTTACACTCCTGGATTAAGACCCAATGAATTAAGATAACAACTTAGTCTACAGACTGTTAATGCTCCTCAAGCGTGTCTTGTCTCTCTGAAAAACATTATCTCATACTATCATACTATTTACCTTTTCTTTGCCCTGAGGTTGCATCAAAGAAATGGTGTACACTGATTGGCTGTTTGCATTTGCTGCAAAAAAAAACAGCTGTCTAAAAATAAAGCAAGCCTGGAAACTGTAGTGGTATGGAGCTTCAGGGCTATGGCAAGACTGCTTTACTCAATGAATAAAAAAGGTATCTGACTAATGCTCAGAAGCTGATATGTTCATGGGCTGAGTTCTGAAGGCCAGAACAAGTCCCAACCTAAGTTCTAGCAGTTCTTACCCACATTAACAAAAAGGGATATGAGTGTCCAACTGCAAGGTCTTGCATAATTGCTTTTGGGCAAAAAAAAAAAAAATCACTATTCAGTATTTGGTTGGTTAGTATGTATGAATGAGAGCCAGCAACTGAAGTCTCCTATGCAACTGTGGTCACAATTTTTATATATGTTACTTTGTGCTCCACCTTGAACAGTGCACCAAGATTTTTTTTTTAATTTACCCTAAGAGTTTTCCCCCCTTTGTTTATTGTTAGATGGATTTTTAAATTTAAATTGGATTTTTAATCAATATTGTACTTTTCTTTAAAGTTACTTGAATAAAATTAAATCTGAATATGTATGTCTATCTACATGTACTGTGTCTTAAAAGTAAATCAGTTGCCCTCTCCAACACAATTAATTAAATAAAGCCTGCTTTGCTATGTAAACAAAGAACTATGGGCAAATCTTTTTAAGGTAGTACATTCTAAATATGGTCCTATGTAGGTTATACTAGAATCTAGATATAATCAACAATATATGGGGCCAGAAAATAGCAATTTATCTAAACTGGGATCTAATATCCAAGAGATGTCAACTGAATATCAGTAGAAAAATCACCTTCTGTACCCATCTTGCACATACAGTACTTATTTTTATGATCGAGAACTACCAGAGCTTGGTTGCTTGCATATTCTCTCATGAAAATGAACTGCTCTGTCTGTGAACTATCAGCTTAGGCTTCTCAAAGGTTTGGGTCGCCTAGCTAACCCTAAATGAATATAAACATTGGCTCCAATGATACTTCAAGAACATTCTCAACAGGAGAAACAATATTTGCAATATTTGTAGCTACATGGCCTGCCTGCCCCCCCCCTCTCTCTGCTGGGCTCCCAGAAGAGTAACCCAGGCCAGCAGCCCCACTGAGAGCAGACCCATCCAGCAAGAGGAAAAAGGTGCATGATGATGAATAAGGGTGGGGGAGAAGAAGAAAGTGATATACGCGTATTTATAATGTCACTGAGCTTAGCGGGCTGGGCCAAACTGTGTTGGTGGGTCAGATGAGGCAAGTGGTCATAGTTTGGGGATCCATGGCCTACAGTGTGCAAGTGTCCCATTAATAAAAATCTGTAAGAGTTCTGAAATCTTTTAACAGAAATGTTAACAGAGAAAATATGGAACAATATGGATATGGGAACATGTTTAGATTTAAAAATAAATCTCACCTGCTGAACTATTACAGCAATAGTAACAAAAATAACAGGTTTCATGGATTTACCAAAATCAGTTGAATAAATAACACCTGCAGAGGCAATGGCAGCACCAGTTCACTCACCTCTTCCTCTAACCACTTTAAGCCATTTCTGCCCAACATTGCACATATGCAACAGGGATCAAAGGTGTACACCTATGGGCTGGGCAGAAATGGGTTAAGCTCCCTTGCACAGCACAGTTGCATCATACAATTACTTCTCCTAAGCACTTACACATTAGCTTCAATGGCAGCTTCTGCAAGCCTTGGTCACAGTACTAAAGCAGGATTCAGAGTACGCCCTTGCAAGCTCTAGGAGCCAAACAATGACCAAGGCCTCATTACTACTACCAGGACAGTGCTCAAGATCTCCTGGTACCTAAGGAGATCACCCCACATGGTGATGTGCAGGTTCTGCTCATCACACTCTCTGGACAGGAAAAGGAAGAGGGAGACAGAGTGAAGGAAGACATGTGAAGAAGAGGTAAGTGGTGAGTCAGAGTCAAGACACTCTTAGCCCAGCACTCACCTCTTCTGGACATGTCCATCTCCACCTCCCTCCCCCTTTTCCAATATAATGAGTGGGAGAAAGAGCTGGGTGGAGAGAGGTCAGTGCACCCATCAATCTGCTGCCACAAAGCAACCTCCTCAGTCACCTTCATGAATAGGCTAGCCCTGACTACTGCATAGTATAAGATAAGATAAGGCTCTTAGACAGTTGGAAATCTAAGAACACATTTAAAATCCGATTACATTCTTCATCATTTTGGTTAATTAACATTCACAGTATGCTATAAAAAACAAGTTCCACAGAACTGCTATTAAATTTTTCCTTATGTGTAGATAAATTCTGCTTTCTAGAACAAATGAGGAGTTACTCTAGCAGTTGACATCACTGACAAGGTATGCACACCCCACTGAATTTGTCTTTAAGGTTTCCATTGGATGTTCTGATTGGCTTTTTGGAAAATTCATCTTTCTGGAAAAGTTCAAATACAACAAATGATTTTCCACATATTCTATAACGCCTAACAAACAGTTCTACATGTTGATAGCTGCCGTCATTTAAAAAGAAACATATTTTATGCAAGATCACATGTAGTCTAGAACAGAGATTCCCCACTTCTTCAGATCTTTCTATTTCATAAAATGCAATCAGCTCAATATTGTTTGATTAAACCACTTGCTCTAAAGCTTCTCAACAATGCAAATTGATGTAAGACATAAATGCATTTATTATTTTCTGTTCATATTGTTCCTCCCACTGAGTTTTAAGACCTTACTATTTTTATTTACCTAAAAGATGTTTCTTTTAAAGAAACACATTATTTAACTTATCTTTTAACCCTATTCATGATTTGTTTACTGGCATGACCTACAGCTAATGTTCAAAGCCAAAGGAAATTAAGCAACTGAAAAGGTCCAGGGCTGTGCTAAAGGACACTGTGCAGACCCCCAGTATTCACTATAAACAAACAGTTAACATATGAATCTCCATTCCTCCTAAATAAAATCTTTTGTCACAGATTATTACCCGGTCTTTCATCCGCCAACTCTGAGCCAGTGACTTGGACCCCTCAATTTTCTCACAGTGCCTCTTCTTCATGAAGGCCAAGGGCAGATTCCAGTCAGTCATGTCTGACTCATCTTCCTCCCCAAGCCCCAGGAGGGGTGACTGCAGCATATCGGACTCCATCAGAAGAGAAAGAACCAAGATAACAAATGATCAGAAATTTCCGCTCCAGCACAAGGTGTGGAGAAAAGTACTTGGGAGGACAAAGGAATTGAGCAATTTCTGTTCAAAATGAAGTTCTATGGGAAGAAGCCTTGCTCCAAATGGATTTGCCAGCGCTATGTTCCAGAGTGTGTGGCAATGTTGTCTGCTCAGCAGCTGAGGGGTTCCTATTCAGGGTAGGTAAGCTTGAGAAATAATGTGATACCTGTACAACAAGCAGCTATTAGTGCCTGGCAGTAAAGGGATTCTTACTCTCCACATGAACCTATGGGTCACAATGTGCACGTGGACCCTTTTTTCTTCAGGAATAGGTTACATGTGAACTGTATCTCAGTGTTAGGGATCAACAGTGTGACTAGTTCTTTCCTGAAATGGGCTTACACACAATTTGTGAAGATTTGTTCCAAATAAAGATGGGCCCAGAAGTCTGTTTCAGGCAGGACAACGTGGCTTGCAATTCACAGCAGAGGCCCAAGTCAAAGTCACAAGAGCGGGCAGAGTCTAAATTACAAGGATCTCATAGGGCCCGGACTGGCACTTCCATTCAGGGTGATGAAGCTGGTGCCTTGACCCAGGGACGGGACCCAGGGCGATGCAACTCGGAAGTTTCTACTCAGGGTGTAAAGTCGGAGCAGGAGCCTCTTAGGAGCAGTGCGAGGGAGGGAGCTCCTGGGGGCTGCTGTGCCCTGGTTCAGACAAGGCTGCCTAGAGAGTGTCGGTAGAAGGACACGAAGCTCCAAGGAGGGGGGGCTGCTCCGGGTCCACTCTCAGCGCCGGAGCCCCTTCGCGGTGGAGCCACGAGAGGCGCAGGCTCACGGCGTGGTCCCCGTCCAAGGCAGGGCTGCGAGGAGGGCAGGGACCCTTCTTCAGACCAGGCAGCGGCCGCGGGCGCCCAGGAGCGGCTCTCCTGCCGCAGCGCAGTTCACCCACCTAGTCCGCCCTCGGGGCCCCTCCTAGGCCTGCCCCCGAGAGCCTGCGGTGGCCGGAGGGACGGAGGGGGCACGTCCTACCCCCGCGGGGCCGCTTGCTCTCTGCCCGGCTGCTGCGAAGGGACGCCGCTCCGGCCCATCGCGCCCCCCGCCTCGGGCGGCTGGTGGCTCCTCGAAGCGCTCCAAGGGCGCCGGCCTCGGGCGGGGCAGCGGAGGGGAGACGTCCCGGGTTGCCGGAGAGCCCAACTCCCCTCACCAGCACACCAAGGAGGCGGCCATATTGCCAAAGCCCCACAGTGCATCGCGGCAACGGGCCCTCGGCCGGCTCAAGCCGCATCAAACGCGTTCCGTAAAGCAGAGGGAGGCGGGGTGAGGCTGCGCTGCGTTGCCTTAGCAACCGCCTAGAACGCCTCGCGCCATCAAGATGCAGTTCCCTCTTTCCTCATCCCCCCCCCCCGCAGCAGGTAGCACTGCAGTGCTGGGCGTTCGGGAGCCTGCCGGTCCCCGCTCAGCCTAATCCTATCCACACTTTCCTGGGAGTAAGCCCAATCCTAAGCATGTCTACTCAGAAGTAAGTCCCATTAAAGTCAATGGGGCTTACTCCCAGGAAAGTGTGGGTAGGATTGGGCTGTGAGGATGCAGAATTGTAGTCAATAGTGCTCTCCGTTCATTTATTCCTTTCGAAAATTCACATCCCTTTCTCAGCATAAACCACTGCTGTATCCCAAACTGTGGGTCACGACCTGATTTTTGGTGGGTCCCCTAGCAGCCCAGCAGAGCCTCCAAAGAAAATACAGCTGTGGGAAGGATCAGATAACTAATTGTCTGGAGCCCTGCAAAGAGCTCTTGCAGTTTCAAGCAAGAGTCCCTATAGGGAGATATAAATGTTGGAGCATCTTTTTTTCTGAGTATAGTTGCATGTAAATAAGTAAAAATATTGTTTCTTTCAAGTTTTTTTTGTCTTGCAAACCTAGGTGGGTCCCAAGAGAGTGTCATTTGAAAAAGTGGGTCTCAGTGCTAAAAAGTTTGGGAACCGCGTTTCTAACATATACACCGAGACAGGATCTCTAAATCCTAGCTGCAGGTTTGCCCCACTAAGCACACTCAGGGCCCAATCCAATTCAGCTTTCCAGCACCAGTGCAGCCACAATGCAACCCCGAGGTAAGAGAACAAATGTTCCCAAACCTTAAGAAGGCCTCTGCCTCCCCACCACAGGATGCAGTGCACACCCCACTGACACAGCTGCACCAGCAGTGGAAAATTGGATGGGATTTTGCCCTCACTCTCTGACCTCAACCCGTTACATTACTGATTTATTATGAAGAATTTCCTGGGAACCTAGCCTGCCCCTTCACCTTCTTCTTCCAAACATACATACAAGCTGATGCCTAATGTGTGGCGGTTCCAGCACTGCAGAGGTGCACAGATTCCCAAGGACAACCATGATAGTAAAGGCTCCACGTGATCAGTAGTGTGCCTAGAGAAAACTTGGTAACTAGCTAGTATGCTGTAGGGGTCCAATGTTGAGCTAAGACCAGGGAGAGTTAGGTTCAAATGCCCACTAAGCATGGTGCTTGTTGGATGATCTTAGATCCATCTCCAATAGGAGCAGAATGGGGACTGTGTATATTCTGAGCTCTTTGGGAAAAGGGTGGGATAAAACTACCAGCAGGACAGAGGCGTAGCTAGGTCATTTGACACCCGGGGCCCATAAATTTTTGTCACCCCATATGACTTACTTTATTAATCATTATTAATTAATTATTAATTATATTGTTTAATTAATTCACTTTTTATACCACCCTTCCTCTAAGCAGTTCAGGGTGGTGTACATGGTTCCCTTATTTTGTTCTCACAACAACCCTGTGAGGTAGGTGAGACAGAGATAGTAATAGTTATGGCATGGAATGAATAATAATAATAGCCAGAAAAATAAATGCAGTATTTCCCACAAGCAATGGATGAAATTCTGCATCAAATGGTATATAACACGATGGTATTATTCCTAAAAGCCACAGTTTCCAGAATTTTGGTCACTAGGGTGTCACCCCCTTCCCCGGATGTCTCATTAGCCTGTTTTGAGTTAAGGCAGTGGTTCTCAAACTTTTAACACTGGGACCCACTTTTTAGAATGACAAGCTGTCCAGGACCTGTCCAGGAAGTGATGTCATGGCTGGAAGTGACATCATCAAGCAAAATAAAATAATTATAAATAATTAAATTAAAGAAAAACAGATAAATAAGGGGAAGCCAGCCCTGTTTCACCAAGTGAGTTTTCTCTGTAGCCTGCCTGCAATAACACGCCCCCCCCACACACACACACAGATAAAGCAGTGAGATTTTAAGCCCTCCCCAGTGCCCACCTTACCAGCTCAAGCCTCTGGTTTATTCTTTTGGGGGGGGGGGAGTTGCTGCCTGCAGTAACACCTCCCCCCACAAATAAAGCAGTGAGATTTTCAGCCCTCCCCAGTGCCCACCTTACCAGTTCAAGCCTCTGTTTTATTCTTTGGGGGGGGGGGTTTGCTGCCTGCAGTAACACCCCCCCCCACACACACACACACAAATAAAGCAGTGAGATTTTCAGCCCTCCCCAATGCCCTCCTTAGCAGCTCAAGCCTCTGGTTTATTCTGGGGGGGAGGGGCGTGCTGCCTTCTGGAGCATTTGTTGAGCTCCACTTTCATTAGATGGGGACCATGCAGCTAGCCTAGCATTCCTCTTTGCCTGACTTGACCAGGAGCCAAGGCACATTTGCTTACTCACGAGTAAACACGACTGTGTGGCTTACTTTCACTTTCCATAGGGCCCAATACATTTGTCTGCTTGGAGGGAGGGTGCAGACAATCATACGTATATCAATATATCTAATCAATCAATACATATCTTCTAATCTTGTTCCTCTTCTAGTTTAGCCTCTTAATATCATTTATCTATCATATCATATCCTGTATAATATATAATGTATACAATACATTCATCTAAATGCCCTGTCTTATACATCTGCACCTTCATTTTCAACCAAGCATAAAATGGTCTCCATTGCTCTATCTGTGTCGGTTTGTGCTGTTGAGCCAAAATCTCTGTAAGTCAATCCATTTCCGCCACGTTCATTATTT
This sequence comes from Tiliqua scincoides, assembly GCF_035046505.1. Taxonomy (NCBI): domain Eukaryota; kingdom Metazoa; phylum Chordata; class Lepidosauria; order Squamata; family Scincidae; genus Tiliqua; species Tiliqua scincoides. Next base: position 150,651,463 of record NC_089822.1, read on the forward strand.
TCTCTATTAATTCATCTTTCGTTGGAATTTTAATATCTTTCCAAGTATCTAGCATATAAAATCCTTGCAGCAGTTAATATCATAACAACTAAATACGCATCATTTTCTTCAGTCTGCCCTTTCTGACAAACTATGGCATGTTCGCCTACTCGCGAGTAGTTACATTTTCCATAGGGTTCAATGCATTTTTTGGTTTCCAGTTTTTTGGCCATAACTTTTGATGGAAAGGAGATATTTCAATCTGGTTTTTTGCATTGCATTCCGTTGGAAATTCTGCATCCAACGGTATATATAACATGATGTGGTTACTCATAACCTCTGTGATGTTAGCAATGTTGGGGCATTTGTGGTGTTACACCCCCCAAGGGTGGTACCCGGGGCGGACCGCCCCCGCCCCCCACTAGCTATGCCACTGCAGCAGGATACAGTAACAAAAAAAAATTCTATCTGTTTCATAGTCAGCAGATCCTGTGGGTCTATAGCACTGGCACTGAGCTCTAGCTCCGGCACTGCATGTCACAAATGTGCCATAAGGCATGTCCATGACACCCAGAGAGGAGGGAGCACTGGCACCAGCTCAGTACCAGGCGGCATTGGGCCTAACATCAGATGGACACCACCCAGAGCAAAGGAAGAGCTCTGGGCGGCAATAAGAGCTTTTGGGGCAGGGTGATGCATTCCAGGGTGGAGGGAGGGTGGGGCAGGGAGAGAAATTGGGGAACGAGTGGGTGGGACCAGCAGAGCCCTGCTCTGCATCCTCTGCTGCATCCTATCCCCTGTGTCAGGCTGAAAAGCCCAACACAGACAAGTGTGTGCTTGTCAAGTCTGTGCTGGCTGACAAGTCTGTACAGACTTGAGAAGCCCACTGCGGGGCTTGGGGCTTTTCTTGGGCGAAGGGGACAAAAGCAAATGTTTGAGCAGAGGCACTGAGAAGGAAGAACTAAGCCTGCAGTTCCGACCTGCCTTGCTCCTTCTTTGCTCCTTCTTTGCTTTTCTTCACTTCACTGTACTATAATCTGGAGGAGAGGTGATTTAATTCTAAACTGTGATCTGTATGTGAACTATGACTAGGTGAATGTGCTCAGATCTGGATTTCCCCTCTATCCCAAGCCACTATCTGTAAATGCCTTTTCTGGGGCTTGTCTGTGTAGTGCTTGTCTGTGTGATGTTGCAGTTTTGAGAAGCTTGGAAAACCAAGCAAGGGTCAGTGAAGCCTTTCTCTGATTTTATTTTTTCTATATTTTGCTCTTTGACCTGATCTCTTTATGTGGCTTTTTTGTTCATTTTATGCCATTCTGGTATCATTCTGGTATGATTAAAAAAAAAATTCTGCTTGTTTGTACTTCTGAGAAGTTTGAAAAACTAATGAATATGTATGTATGTATGTGTGTATGTTTGATAATGGTCTAAATGATACAGAGGTCACAGTTGAAATGCTTATTGTGCTTTATTGCACTGTTTGTACAATTTTGAAAAAGAATTTGGGTAAAAACACATAACCCCACCATCTGGTATTTTAATCAAGAAATTTTGGAAAAAATATCACAAAAAAACATCCCTACCCATAAGGCTGCCTGGGGAGTTGCTCAGGGTAAGGGAACCCAATTCCCCTTACTATAAGATGCACCCCAGCCTCCACCAAACCTACACTGGATACGGCACAGGCCAGCTGGTCTGCCTGTTTCAGAGCAGATTAGGATTGTGCCCTAAATGAACTTAGAGTTACAAATATCACCTGCCATCGAAGGTGAGCTAAATATAGTTCAAACATACGACAAAGGGAAATAAATAAAACATCTCCTTAAAAATAACAAAATAACTATTGAAACAGCAGCCTACAGAATCATGCAAGTATCTGCTAAACACGTCAAAACTCTCACAATTATCCAAATATATTCTCAAATTCTTAAACAGCCAGTAATATCTCTGAGTAGCCTCCAGAAATTACTCACATTCCCTCCATGAAAAACATTCCTTGATGCTATCCAAAAATTGACTAGGCATTGGTATGTAGGTGATAGTTTACACTGCTGAACAGGAGTAGAATTTTCCTTGTTTTCCTCAACCAGCAGTTGTACTGTAATAGCTAGTTCAAGGAATTAACTGACAGTAATGGATAATGACACACTTTAGCTATAACCACACCTAAAGAGAAGGTTTTGACAGTAATGGCATTGTAAGCTTTCCAGCCCGTTCTTTCTGCCTCTGTTACTACTACTGTAGAACAATTCTTTCACTTAGAACCAAACATGGTGTGTTTTTTTAAAATCAACTTTGAATTTTTCATTATTCCTTCCCTAGCGCTTCTTCGGTAACTGCAAGCCTAAACCAATAAAGGACACAGTTTGTCCACATTTCTGCAACATCATATTATAAATAATATAATAGAACTGAACAAGGCACAGTGAAAGGCAACAAAATTTAACAGAGGCACAGGACCATTTAGGTTATGTCAGCTTAGAAAAACCACAAATGGTGTGCCAAAAGTAAGGAAGAAATAACTAACTATTTTACCTCTCCCATAATAACAATTTAGGGATGGTAGAACCTAATGTGTTTTTCAAACCACAAATGAATATTTCTCTGGAGCATTTTGTCTCTAGCCAACTCATGTTTCTACAGTAACTATCACTGAAAAATTGGCAGCCCAATCCTACTGAACTCCTCATGAATCAATGGAGCCCCGGGGCATGCTGTGCATCACGGAGGAGTTTCATGCCCTGGAAGTCTCCTTCAGCAAAGGGACATTTGTTCCCTAGCTGGGAGAAAACCTCTGCTGCCTGCATAGGTCTCCTTGAATCTGTACCAGCTACTTTCCTGGCACAAGTCCAAATGAATCTGGGAAGGGAGATCAAGACCGGAAAAGGGAATAGGATATCAGCAGTGCCACTGCCACTAGTGCCATCCCTTCCCAGCCTTGATCTGCCCCCTCCCTGCCCCATCTTCTCCCCATTTTGCTCTCTCCCCTCTCTGCTGCTCTCTCTTCCGCTCTCTGCCCAACCCCACTGCTGTCAGACTTACCTGTCTGGGGCCCAATCCTATGCAGTGCATGCTGGCTCACCGCCTGCACTGGTGGTGGTGCTAGCTCAGTGCTGACTGGTGCTGGGCTAGCGCCAGTGGAGCACTGGTGCTCCACAACGTACAGGTTGTGTAGACCGTTGGGCAATGGAGAGGTAGGTGGGGGCATGGGTGTAGGCAGGGGGGGCGGAGAGTGGGCAGGGAGGAAGCGTGCCAGGGGAGGGAGTGGGATTGGGGGAAGGTGGATCCTGAGCCTCCATATCAGGCCGCCTTCCCTACACAGAGTCTCTTTCTATGGTAACCCTTGGACCGTAGCCCCATTGCAGGACTACTCACCTTACTCAGGGGAAGCAGCCAAAAGTCTCCTTCTCCTGAGAAGCCGCAGGTGCCGCCCGCTGAGCACGCAGGATGCAGTGTCAGTCATTTTTTGTGCTGCTAGCGCACACGTTGGGCAGCTCATGATTGGGTTGTGGGTCCTCCTGCTCTGCCACCATTTGGGGCAGCGTCCTGAAAATGATTCCTGTTTTCCACTGTCGTAAACCACTCCACACTGTGGCCACATTGCCAGAGATTACAGTCTGTGGCCATAGGTTGCAGTTTCCACACTGGGGCCACACTGCCAGAGATTGCTGTCCTATACACACATACACAATTACTTAAGAGTAAGTCACTCTGAATTTGGTGGAGAGTTTTTCTGAGTACACACATATAGGATTGTGCTGTAAAAGAACTTTTGTGCTGGGTATGCATACCAAGGGCATAAATCCCTTTGCATAAAAATTGTGAAAATTTGACCAGAATTATTAACATATCATTATTTTGATCAAAAAATAACCACAACAAATACTTTTAATATACATGACTGTTAACTCTTTAATTAACCAAGGATATTCCTTGCTGTGAATCATGCCCCTCCCTCACTGAAATCTCATTGCCTCTCCTGCTTATTGACATCTGACAGGACATCTGTGCACACAACCTGTGCAGGAGAATTGCTTAGGCTGGAACAGACAAAACATCCATCATATGTCCATCAAATGTCCATCATACAATTCAGACAATGGTCAAGCAGATGCACCCTGGAAACACACAAGTACATGATGATGACGGCCCAAACCTATTGTTTGTTTCTAGCATTTGGAGCCAATCAGTTATAGTGGACGATCCTGACTTCTAATATTATGAGAGAGAGAGAGAGAGAAACATATCTCTAGTTGCTCTCTATCATGTTTCTCCCATTTTTTTTATGAACTAAAAAGCCCCAAGCTCTTATGTTTGTGCTAAGCAAATACGCAAGTGTTCCATCCCGATTTAGATCATCACCACAAAGCAACATGAAGACACGGGGCCCTGAAGATCAGTTTGTGCTTAAGACAGAATGTTCCTACCATTGCTTTGCTAGAAGCACACCTGTGGCTTGGCTTTGCTAGGAGCTGTCAGCCTGCAGAGAGAAAAGCGGTCCACAACGCGCCTCAGGATGGTGGGAATCAATGGGAACTGAGCTCAGGCAATGCTTACTGTTATATGTGATAAGAGCCTAATTTTAGATGAGCAAAAAATTGAAGTTGATATTCCCCATCTCTATTATTCCCCATCCCCACTTTAGCTTTTCCTCTTTCCTGTTCATTAAAAATCACATCTGTTTGTTTGTTGAAAAGATTTTTATAGTGCTTTTCCAGCACTCAGAGCGGTGTACAGCAATAAAACATACAACTGATAAAAATATTCAATAAGAACCAAATAACAGCCCAATCCTAAACTCAGTTGGTGCAGTGGGGCTGTATGTCCTATGCTGCATCCAGTGCAGCACAGGAGGTGACTGAAGGCCTCCTCGGGGCAAGGGGATATATTTCCCCTTATTCTGAGTAAAGCCCCAGCCCTCCCTTTGGGGCTTCTCAGATCCATGCCATCTATATCACTAGTGCAAATCCAGGAAGCCCTGTGTAGGGCTGCCTGACCCAGGAAGGGGATTTGGATGTAGTGCGCGCTGCTGCTGATCCTTCCCTTGTTCCACCTTCCCCCCAGAAATGCCCCCTCACCACCTCCAAAACACCTCCCATCACCCTCTCCCAGCCCCTGCATCACCCATTGCAACCTCACCTGTGCCAGCGGGTGCTGGGATAGGATGCGGCACCAGCAGGCCAGCACAAGTCATTGGGACAGTGCTGCCATCTCACAAGTTGCCGCATACGTACCTTATGGCAACACTCTGAGTCAGCGTGGGGATGGCTGTGGCTATTCAATGTGCAGTTAGGGTTGCACTGGAGCAATCAAAACTATACTGGAGCAATTAAAAGAGGTAAAAACAACAACCAATGACTGGTTGTTAAATTAAAAAGGGATCCAAAAGAGACTCTCTTTCGACCTTACATTTGCGTAAAGGTCTTAAAGTAGTCCATATTTTAAACAAAAAACAACATAATATACAAGTTAATACAAATAAATATTACATTGCGGTGTGGAGTTTTGTGGGAGAAAACAGATGTGGCTGGGTTATTAACTGGGTCTGAACCAAGAAATCATTTTCTACATAAAAGAACAAGCACCCTACTTAAAAACATCTGTTTGTACTTTTTGGCACTCTAAGAAATACAGTGATGTTCAGACATTTATTTTAAACCAGTGACTAAGTACCTCAATCTTAAATATATTTACTTGGAAGAAAAGTGCCTAGATGTAAGTATACCAAGTATTAGAGTTGCAGCCTTCAGTTACAATGTTTATAACTGTTATAGTAAAGTTTGACTTAAACTTGGACAGATGGTTTTTCACTGTGCATAAAACCCACCTGCTCCTTGCTGCTTGAGATCTGTGAATTCTTGTGTGGAAAATTAACAGACTACACAGGTTTTTACTTTATAAAGAATTGTATGCATCTATGAACAAGAACAAGGTTATGAAATAGGAGTTGCCTATTTGAGTAACTACATGAGGTTTCCTAAGATTAAGAAAACGAATAGGTTTTAGCATACATTAAAAAGTAATATCTCCATACTTCATTCTACTTCAATATTTAGGATGAGGGGTTTTTCCTTCAGGCTAATGTTTTGCTTAGTGAAAGACAAGAAAGTCAAGACAGCAGTAATAGGAAAAAGGGGAGAGAAAAGGTGGAAATTCAAAAGACGACACCCAATTGGTTAAACAGTCTTCAAACAGCTTTTAATTGGTTTCTTTTCTCTTTGTTTGCCATATCTTTGCTTCAAAGCGTCACCTTTCCTTAATGTTTTCTCTTTTCTGTTTGCCGAAGTACAAGTTCTTTACCTTCTTTGTTTTGGCTGGAACTGACACTTAAATATCTGCTGTTTAATTTTTCTAAATTATTTACTTATATAACTCAGTCTTTACTCTGTGTAAACATTTTTGTGTAGCCTGTGTAGGTCCTTGGCTAGGGGATTAGCAGAAGTCTGAAAAAAGCCTCACTCAAATCTCTCTCACCCGTGTGTTCTGCTACCGTACTGTACAGTTTGTCTATTGTATGTTGAAGATTCTGGGCTTACTTAAGACCTTTAGGGCCCAATTCAGAGCCCTGCATGCTGGGCAAATAGGGCATGTTTGCAAGCCCTTACGGTGGGCCCAGCACCAGACATAGCTCAGCGCGAGCCTACACCCTTGTTCCACTGCCCAGTGGTCGCCCAGACTGCTTAGTGGCGAAGAGGTGAGTGGGGATGTGGAGGGAGGTGAAGCGGTAGCGTTCCGGGGTGGGGGGTAGGCGGGGTAGGCGGGAGGAGGACAGGGAGGAGGCGTAGTGGGGAGAGGGCACAGAGGGAGGAGGGTAGGACCAGTGGAGCAGAGCTCCACTGGATTCTGAGCCCCATGTAGGACCACACGGTCTGACATGGGACTCTTCAATTCTGCTGCAGCTCCAGAGCTGCCGTAGAATTGAGTAGCCCCATTGTGGTTCTGTTTCCCTTCCCCGAGGAGCCACCAATGGCTGCCTGGTTGCACTCTGGAAACCATGGCAGCCATTTTGGCGCTGTAGCAGCCCCATACGCCGGGCAGCACAGGATTAGGCTGCCCAACTGTTACTCTAATCCATCCAAGGCAGGGGTGTCCAAAGTTTTTGACAGGAGGGCCACATCAGCTCTCTGACACTGTGTCGGGGGCCGGGGGGAAAAAAAGAATTAATTTACATTTAAAATTTAAATAAATTTACATAAGTTTACATAAATGAATATATTAAAGATGAACTTATATGAATGAATGAAGGTCTTGCAATAGCTCAATGCCTATAAAAGACCTTGCACAAAGCAAGGCTTGCCTTTCCTTTGCTGCTGCTGCTGCATCACAGATGTGAAAGAGCAAGCAGTGGAGGGAGCTCTTATCCCACAGCTCACACAAGAGGTCAAACATTCGCCCTCACGCTGAGAGACGTTGCGTTGAGCCAGTGTGGGCTTCAGCAAATCTCCGGAGGGCCAGAGGCTCATTGGAGACAGGGGACTCCCTGAGGGCCGCATTGAGAGACCTCAAGGGCCGCAAGTGGCCCCCGGGCCGGGGTTTGAGCACCCCTGATCCAAGGTAATATTCAGGTTTTTGCTTGCATAACACTGTGCTAGATCAGATGGCATGTGCTCAAGGGGAGATGTTGCACAAAGAAATGCCCTTCTACAGCATCACATACAGCACTTGGAACTTGGCAGTGTGTATATAGACCAGGGGTGCTCAAAGTTTTTGGCAGGAGGGACACAACATCTCTCTGACACTGTGTCGAATTAATTTACATTTCAAATTTGAATAAATTTACATAAATGAATGTATTAGAGATGGAAAATAGATGAATGAATTCAATCCAATTTTGATTACATTCACCCTAAGAAGGGGGGGGGGATTTTCATGCCAGTTTATGATCACATTCACCTTAAGAAGGGGGGGATCTTCATGCCAGTTTATGATCTCATTCACACACACACACAAATGGGGGGGGATCTTCCATACTTTCACATACCCGCTTGCTCACCTGCCCCTTCGCCCTCCCTCCTTCGTTTGCTTGGGCTGCCTGCTTGCTTGCCCATGTGCTGCTGCTGCCACCTGCCTGGCCGGCTGGTTCCAGCCCTCCTTCCCTCCCTCCCTCCCTTGGGAGGGAGCTGGGCTGGGCTCCCCTCCCTCGTGATCTCTCTCTCTCCCCTGGCTCAGGTTGCAGGAGGGGAGGGGAGCCAAACGGAGCAGATACCAGCCCAACCCAGCCCAGCCCAGCCCATGGGCAAGAAAGAAGAGACCAGCAGGCAATCGCACAGCGTCTTTTATAATGGGAAGTAATGCGAGACCTGCAAGTCTCATGTTACCTTCCCACTATAAAAGGCCCTACACGCCAGCTGGGCTCATCTTTCCTTCGCTGCCACCGAGCTCAGCGGCAGCAAGGGAAAGCAAGGCACGAAGCTCGCACGGCGGGCCAGTGCAAGCTGGGGTGAGGGCCGGGTGCCCATTGGAGGTGGGGGACCCCTTGGGGGCCGGATGGGGACCTGCAGCAGGCCACAAGTGGCCCACGGGCCGGCACCCCTGATATAGACCTGTCATTTTCAAACTTCCTGTCTTCAGGGAACTCTTTCCACATTGACCTCTCTGCCAAGCAACTCATTTTTATGGTAAATGTTTCCAGGACATATTCTAAATAGGATTGCCAACTCTTGAATTAAACAATTCTGGTACCTGGGTTGGGCCTGGTGCAGAATTGCCTGGGTAAGGCAGCAAAGCCCAGAGCAGGTCAAGAAACAGAACCAGGAGGCAGAACCCAGCATGTTTTGGTGGAGTCAGGGACAGAGCCCAGCACAAAGGACAATGGTATTTGATGAACACCATGCATCAAAGGTGTACAACTAAAAAAGTAAACTAGCAGTGGGTGATTGTTTTTCCCTAGATGTTTAGGAACCCTCATTTCAGGGTGTACAGTCAGTTCATTTGGCATCTTTCTGGCCAGATCTGTCGGGCCTTGTCATTCTTCTGCATGAACTGAGAGTTTGGTTCAGAAAATACATCCAACGTACTTCTGCAACTGTGCACTGCAAAGGATAATAGAAAACAGTAGGTATGCAGTCTTTCAGAGAAGCTTGTCTGCCATTATTGATCTCATTGAGGAAATCCTTTAAGCTTTGAATGAACCACAGGATTCTCCAGAACATAGCTTGAAAACCCCTGGCATCAATGAATGACAATCTCATTTTGCAGGGGGGGGGGGGAAGGGTAGGGGGTGCAGAAGTAGAATAATAAATCCAGGACCTAATTTTCCTCTTCAGCTGGTGATTAGGGTTGCAATTCTATGTATATACTTACCTGAATAGCCCCATTGAATATTTTGGGACTTATTTCTGAGTCAACATGCATAGGATCGCACTGTAGTGCTGTCAAAGCTGGTCATCGATCATCTGTTCAGTGGGCAAGAGGAGGAGACCCTCATAAGCACTGGGGCTACAATCTGTTGGACTACCAGAATAACAGCAAAGAAATGGCCCTGCCGATTTTACTTCAGATGCCTCAGCAGGTATATCTTGATAAGCAGAAGCTAGAAATACAGTTTGATGATATGGACTAAAGTTTGATGATATTATCTAAATCACTTAAGAGAAGAAGTGTTTGAAACCATGTGCAGTTTTCTTGATGACTTTCTAAATAATAGGCTTTAGAACTCCATGGGTTTAACATTATTAATTCTAGGAGTGAATTTAACTGACTGAACTATGCAGAAGCTTTGAGATGAGACCATGGTATTACTATTAATGCACACATTAATGCACACATAGCCTCTTTTGAAATAAACAGAATCTCAATTTATGGTACTTTACCAAACTGGCCCAGATTTATTCAAGTTATTTTTAAATCCCCCCAAAATGATTTGCAGTAATTTAGGAATTAATCTATGTTCAAGCAAAAAGTACAGAAAGGAAGATTGTGAAGTTTGCTGGAAAAAGGAAAAATAAATATCAATATTACAATCACAACCACCCTGCCTGCTTTGCTATTTTCAGGCATATACATTTAGAAAACAAAGTTAAAGTCAAAAGCGATTTTCTCAGACCAGTGGTGGATTTGTTTCTTTATTGAAAAGATACACTGTACCCAACTTTTCCACCAAATATTATCTCTGGGGTGGCTTACAAGAAGTAGTTAAAACAATCCATTACAATAAAACAGAGCACAAATGAATAAATAAAACAAAAGCAAATCCAGCGGCCAAGAAACATCTAATAAATAAAACACAGAAATCAAACCCAGTTGGATGACAACAAAGGCCCAGGCAAATAACAAGTTTTGAATTGATGCTTAAAAGTTAACAATGTAGCCACCTCCCAAGTATGCCCAGCTACCCACTTCACCTTCAAAGGTGGAAGCACCTGGGGCAGGGCTTCATCAAAAGATCTTAACATATAGGCAGATTTGTGTGGTCCTTTGGGTATCCTGGCCCAGAATATTAAGGGCTATAGAGATCAATATATATCTGGGTGGTGAGTTAATTGATATAGGGTGCAAGCCAGAGCCTTGGACTGATGCAAGTCCCTTGTGCCAGCCTGGGAGGGTCACAAATGTGCCTTAAGCACGTTTGTGCCTCCTCATGAGCAAGCCATACCAGTGCACGAAGGTGTGCTGGCACACGAGGGCTGAATCCAGCCTCCATGGTGGCTTGCGCACTGAGCCTTATGTTAGCCCACCTGGGCTTACACAAGGCTCTGGGGTGGGTGGGAAGGAGGCGGGAAGCCGGTGTTCCTGGGCGGGGGGGGGGCAGGCAGTGGGCAGCCCTGGTGTTACCAAAAGGGCTGTTTTTGTTTAGGGAAATTATTTACACAGTCCAATTGGGACATTAGGATCTCAGGCTGGATAACAAGAAAGCGTAATGCAGAGAAATTCCCTTTTGCTTAAAGAGGAGACTGAGAGAAAGATAACTTTCAATAAAAGATTATTGTTTTATTACAAAAGAATAAAGGTAAAAATAACACACATGGAGTAATGATAAAGGTATGTTTCTTGGTCCTCATGATTGAATATAGTGTACCTAGCTTTCATGGTGGTTGTGTGTGAAGTGCATTTGGTGCATCCAAAGAAATTAAAAAAGGAAGGTGATTGTAGGGAAGGATTTTAGGAGTCCCTGCTATGTCAACCCCAGCTGCTAGCTAAAGATGGGGAGACAAGGGGAGAAAGGGGGGGAGAAGTGAAAGAGTTCAAGGCGCAAGATAGTTACCTGTCCTGCAGAGCAGCTGAAGTGGGGGAAAGAGAGAGTCCTGTGGAGAGGACACTGACACAACACAAGTGTGTTGGGCCTTGGGGGGGGGGGGAGAGAGAGAGAGACCTCTCTTATAAGGATTGGGAGATAATACCTAGGTGCTGAGCTGGAAGGTAGCTTGATTGCTGGTTACTTAACAAGATGTTGGGTGCTTGGAGTACTGCTTTCATATGTAAAAGTATTCCTGAAGTTTGAATGGGAATCAGGAGGTAGGTATCAGTTATCAGCAAAAGTCAATCAGGGGGTTGATGACTGGCTTCCTAGAAAGGGGAACTTAACAAAAACTGTGTGGGAAAAAATACAGGATGTAGATACAATACAATGAATCAGAAACAGAATTTTGCAACACCAGAATCATGGAGGGAAGTTCAAGTTTGCATATGGTATTGTAGGAGGTGCTTAAACAGTGATTTGATTAAGACACAAGAATTCCTTCCACAATGTGTGACTATGGGTGTGTGTGGGGGTGTGTGTAAATTAACAATGGGCTTGTGGCTTGACCAAAGTCCTGGAAATGTGGCCTGTATGCTGGGAAAACAGTTTAGCTTGCATGATATTATAGGCCATAATAGAGCATAACCAGGTATAGCAAAAGAAAATCAAAGCTAAAGACAAAAGGGGGGATTTTCACTGGGGGTGGGTGGATGGGGAGCAGGAGGCAGGCCTGGAACCCAGCAGTTATGCCAGATCCCAACCCCCGTTCCTGGGGAGTTTGGAGAGGCTTCAAGCTGCTCCACTCTCCTGGGACTTGTGTCACCTCCAGAGGAGGCGCAAGTCTGAGGAGACCCATAGGGGCCAGGGTGCCTTACCTGCGGTTTCCCCTTACCTCTGGCTGAGCCACTTTGGGCCCCTATCCTGCACCCATACTGTATTATAGTAACTCTTGGTTCAAGGTGTGAAGTAGCTACACAGAGGATTAGCACAGGAAAGTTTCCTTCTCTTGCTTTTAACAGGAGTCATTCTCAGATTTTCCCCTGGGTCATGTAAATTACTTTGGGTATGAAGATCTGCATGATAATGAATTCAAATGATCTCAGGACAACACCATTTGACTGCTCATGCAACTGACAATGCAATCCTATTTGGCAGTAGCATGTCCACCAGACCTGCGGGATCCATAATAAAAGCAATGTAAAGCACTTAACACCAACTTGCATTGGGCTTTACTCAGGGCAAGCTGAAAAATAAATTCTTACCCTGAGGAGACCAGCCTGCTTCTTTCCCCTGTCCCTGGTTACATTTCTGTAAGTATTTGGCTGTTTCTCTGATGCCAGTTGATATAAGGCAGGGGTGTCCAAAGTTTTTGGCTGGAGGGCCACATCATCTCTCTGACACTGTGTTGGGGCCGGGAGAAAAAAAAAGATCTAATTTACATTTAAAATTTGAATAAATTTGCATAAGTTTACATAAATGAATGTATTAAAGATGAACTTACATGAATGAATGAAGGTCTTGCAATAGCTCAAGGCCTATAAAAGGCCTTGCACAAAGCAAGGCTGACCTTTCCTTTGCTGCCTCTGCTGCATCACAGACTTGAAACAACAAGCAGTGGAGGGAGCCCTCATCCCACAGCTCACGTAAGAGGTCAAACAGTCGCCCTCACGCTGAGAGCAGTTGCATCGGGCCAGCATGGGCTCCAGCAAATCTCCGGAGGGCCAGAGACTCATTGGAGACTGGGGGCTCCCTGAGGGCCGCATTAAGAGGCCTCGAGGGCTGCATGTGGCCCCAGGGCCGGGGTTTGGGCACCCCTGATATAAGGTGATGGCAAGGGGCCTTGTGCTTACAATTTGATTAATATTTGACATTTCCTGTGAACTTATGTATATTCATGTTAAGATTTAAGAGCGCCATTGTAATGCTCAGAAAAAAGTTAGATGTACTAGCATGAAAGTTGGTAAGCAGTTACGGTTCTTTTTAAATCCAGACTAATGCAGAACAGAAGGTGGATAGTTATTTGTGGGGGCAGCTGGTTCCTCAGGCAGATGCTATTTAATGTGCATCTTCTTACAGCATGACAGAATAAGGGACAAAACCCTCCTTTAGAAACCTCAGAAAATATGGGAAATTGTGACCCAGAAAATATGCAGACAATATGGAAAATTGAACTGTCAATCATATATAATTACCAGCATAATATATTGAAATGCGGCTCTGACAACTTCTTGTACCTGAAGAAACAAAAATAAACAAATTTTTACAAACTGAAGCTTTATAATGGTACTCATACACTCACAGCCCAATCCTGGGCATGTCTATTCAGAAATAAGTCTCATTAAGTTTAATGAGACCTATTCCCATGTATAGGAGTGCAGCTTCAGTGGTTAAAGTGTTTAATTTGCCCATCTGTAAAATGGGAAACTTCATGGGATGTTGGTCTAATAAATCCTTCAATAAAACAGTAGGGGCATGATATGCTGTCTTCATGATTGCAGGATATGCTATCTTCATGACTGACTTCTCAGGAAGAGCATATCCTGAAGAATCCATCTGCAAGCTCTAAGAGGCCTTCTTGCACTTTAAAATAAAACAGTGATGGTCACTAATTTAGATGCTTGAAAAAGGGGTGGGCAAATTAAGAGTATGGGTCTATCAATAGCTATTAGCCAGGACAGCTTGATGAAACCTCCATATTCAGATATGCAGGGGTTCTCAAACCTTTAGCACCAGGACCCACTTTTTAGAATGAGAGTCTGGCAGGACCCACCAGAAGTGATGCCATGACCAGAAGTGACATCATCAAGCAGGAAAATTTTTCACAATTCTACGCTGCAAACCTACCCACACTTATCCAGGACTAAGTCCCATTGACTATCATTGTTAAAAGCATATAAAGAGTAGCCTGTTAAAAGTAAAGATTTGTAAAATTTCCCCAGATGCAGTAACATATACCATGGTAATATAAAATCTATTAAAAATAAAATATTGAAATGAATGGGGACCCACCTGAAACTGGCTTGTGACCCACCTGGTGGGTCCCAACCCACAGTTTGAGAAACACTGAGATAAAGTACATCTGTGAATGCTTAGATGCTTGGGACAAATAATGGCAAGGGCTGCTTGTGAGCTTCTGGGAAGTATCTAGCTGGCCATTGTTGGATTCAGCAAGGCTCTTTTTATGTTTTTCTTTTCACATTCATGGGTCAAATGCGGAGCCTGGGAACTTGTCCTGCAGATATGCTTTCAGAATTGGGGGACAGGTGAGGGAAGCAATAGACAATCACCATTCTATCTTGCCTAGTTCGCTCTGCGGTGAACCAGTGTCTGGCTGTACACTTCACTGCAGGTGGGGCTCATATGAACATAAATAAATATTTTTCCATCTAAAACTAGAACCCTTTTCCCTGACATCTAGTTTTCTATTTAGGATATTGTTTTGTGTTGTGGGGTATTCAATCATGTGAGCCCCCATTTGCAATCTGAAGTGGAACAACCTAGGCACAGGTTTGTCACCTTGTTGAGAAGAACTAGACCTATGTCCAGAGGGCTCCAGGAAAAGGAGAAGCAGGGACAATATATGTATTGTACTACAATCCAGCCAAACCAGTTCCTCTGATTTCATCTGAAGAGAATTCAGCATGAACCTGCTTTTCTTCTCTGAAATCAATGGGATTAAAAGTGCTTAATGTTGCGTGGATTTTGTCCATGCTTTAACAGTTCCCAATGGCTGGTTAGCTGTGCCAATCTACAAATTCTTTTAAGTACAGTATATCTAATGGGAATCCAGAAAGATACTTAGCCCTGGACTTATTCAAGAATTAGAGTATAGACATGAATATTGTTGTTCCAATAAGGAATGTTCTTCCTGAGTTACTGTGTCATGTAAATCAGGCTGTAGCCCTTGTCTACCCACATGCTCTGCAGTGCTGGAACAGATTTTTACAATGCACCCATCTCCATAAAACTCTGCAGCCTCCTAAATCCACATGCAGCATATGGTGTCAACATGAGCTGGTTCCATCCTTTCCTCAGCAAACCTAATGCTTGTCCCTGTGTTTATGTACTACATCTGTAGAAACATAAATCTTACTTACAGTCCATTCCCAGGAGTAGCAACCTGGTCATATATGGAACCTGCTTAAAAAAGAGAGAAAGAGAGAGACCTAAAAGTAAACGTGCTCAGTTTGCTGTCCTGCGGCTAGAATGTGTTAACTTGGATTCTGTCAGCAATCCAGAAGAACAGTAACAAAACGAAGAGTAAATGCAAGAAAGGGACTGGAGCACTCCTTGTACAACTAAAATGCAGTGCTGTTTTTTTTAAAAAAGGTAAAAAGATACTGCCGGCCTTCGAAATCGAGCCAGTGAGGGTTAACAGCATGAAGAAGTGCCAGACAGACTGTCAACAACCTTCCTTTGCACATCTCTGCTAATGCATCTCAATTCTGACCTGTGGCACTTCTTCCTAGCGGAGATATGTGCTCCCCATGCAGCCAGGCCAATCTTCCACAGTCTTGCCCTGCAGCCCTATTCCAGCTGAGAGGCACACAATTCTGCCGATGCAACTTAATCCTCATTTGTAGTCTTGCTTTCTGTTACCTCGGAGTGCACCTCTCTTCAGCTATAACTTGCCACAAGCAGCAGACCATTCTGTCAGTGTATGCTTCAGCCGTCTTGCTGTTCCAGCACTAGGTATCCATGAAACTTGGAGAACAAAACATTCAGCTGCAATCCTGAAAAGGATGGGCAGAACGGAAAGAATGTAAGGGTGTACTTTGCCAGATGATCCAGCTCCCCACTTTTCTCTAAGTGGTCACCCTGCCACAGCTAACACAGGCCTACAAAACTGAGTGTCAGAAAAGTTTTCCCCAAACTTTATGGTTGTTTGATATGAATTTGGGGTGCTGATTCCAAAAATGGCATCCGTTTTGCCCTATCATGTCTAGTTTTGGAGATATAGTATAGCCTCATTAGTGAATGATTCAAGCAGCTTCCTCATGAGGAAGCCATGGTGTAGGCTTCTTCATGAGGAAGCTGCTTGAACCATTCACTAAAGAGGCTACGCCATGTCTCCAAAACTAGACATGATAGTGTTACGTGAAAATCCCCTTTTTCCCTTCCAAGTTGTGTTTTTATATCTAGTTATGTATTTTGGACTAAAATGCAGGCCTAAAACTTCTCTTTCAGGCCACAAAAGGAGTCAAATCTTAAACTCACTCATCTCTCATGTTGATTGTCAGTCTGGGAAGACTCATTTTCTCCAGAGACACTGGAAATGTCTTTATTGTTTAAGTCAATCACTGAATATGCAAACACCTTAAAGGAGGAGGACTTTGGCAGCAAAGTCTACCACCTATTGTTAACTAAATTACAGCCATTAAGCCACCTCCAGCCTCAAATCCTGTAGCAACAGGAAGTAAGCTACTCCCCCTCCCCCAAAGTCAAGCTTGCTGATAACTGAGTTCTGGACTCTTCCACCTTTTCTTTACATACTCCACGTGTACCATTGTGTGTTACTGAGTATGCCCACAGCTCTGGGATACTTCCGGTCAGTTTTAGATCAACTTCCAGGTCCAAGACAAATCTTATAAGAGAGAACTCAGAGCACATGCGGTCGCTCTCTGACTGCCCACCGGCCGGAGTGGCCAGACTCTTCCTCCAACTCTCCCCCCCCCCGGACAGGTAAATATATCGTTGCGTCTAAACTTCCCCCCCTTCTTCCCTACCTATTCCTCCCTGCTCCCCCATCTTTAGTCAGCAACTGGGTTTAGCAGATTAAGGAACCCCCTATAATACCTCCCTACTTCCTGTCCATTTCTGATTCTTTTTCGGATGCACCCAAAATACACAGCACACGCATCCACCACTAGTTAGGTACACCAGACCAGTACTAGAAATTTATACTTCATATAATTTCTCCATGTGTATTATGTTTTACCTTTGTGTATTTTTGCAATAAAAATATAATCCTTTGATTGAAAGTTACCTTCCTCCCAGTCTCCTCTTTAAGCTAGACAAGGGATCTCTTTGCTCTACGCTGTCTTGTTAATCCAGCCTATGGTCCCAAAAAAGTTTCCAAAAGGCTAATATACTAATTCCCCTAAACAAAGCAGCCTTTTTGGTAACAATAGGGCAAAACGGATGCCACTTTTGGAATCGGCCTCCCAAATACGTATACCCAGGAATTGATGTAACATTTAAGGAAGCAAAATATGTGTTGGCCTGTGTAACCTAATGTTTTACTGGGTTTTTTTTAGTGCCAAGTGAAGAATTTTGAAGATTATCAGCATCAACTGTATTCCCCATCAAAAGGTACTTTTACAATAGCTTTGAGTGTTTTTACCTGCAAATTTAAAATTGACATGCTCTAAAACAAGACATGTGTGCTCTCTGTCCGTGACTCTGTGTTCATGTAAAACCATAAACATAGCGTCTATCGGCTAAGCAGAGTTGGCCACATGGGTGGTGTTAGAAGTTGATCAAAGTGGACACTTGCTGAGCCCTCCTGGACCACCCAGTCAACCACTGAAGCACCCCAGCCTCCACCTTTACATGGCAGCAGCACCAGAGCATGTCACTCAGCCAAGCATGTCACTCCATTGCTGTTTCCATCTGGGTTATGCTGACTCTTCTTCCTTCCTCCACCCCCAGCCAATCCAGTAGCTCTCCAGGGACTTTGGTTCCTGAGGAGCATCCTGATAGGCAAGGAGGGGTAAAAGGAGGAAGAATTGCCAACTCACATGATCAGCTCTTTTCTTCCCATCCCTCTGAATAATTGGGTTGCCTGCTAGCCCATGCGCTCACCCAACCACACCACCACTGCTGATAACAATGGTAGGTGGTGAGTGGATGGCTGGAGGGATGCTACAGGGGCAGATAGAGGGAAGTGGCTTCAACTGTGTAGGAGAAAGTGGAAGCCTTGGGGGTTCCCTGCATTCATGCCTGTAAATTCTCAAAGCACGCTTACATTGGGTGGACAATTTGAATTTAAAATCTGAGTGACATTTTGGAATTCTCTTGTTGGACATAAGGGACTCATCAATCATATTCTGTGATGATTTCTGGAATAACCAAGGCTTAGCCGAGGCACAGCCAAATAACTGCTTTTCAGAAGCAGGGCTCAGATTCTTGGTTGCTTGTCTGTATTTCCTCTTCTCCCCTCACAATCACACATCCTGGAAGGAAACTGATAATTCTACATTGTATCTCTAGCTGAATGAAACTCAGTAATCCTGTCAGTTTTCCATTGTATCATCAGTTTGGCTTTGCTGAATGCAAACTGAATGCAATTCCAGTAACTTCTGTATTTTGCACCAAAACATTGGATTACCTGTATTTTGCAGTAACTTAGGTAAACCTCACTTTAAGTTGCCAGACATCCCCTGGCACCAGAGGGCTAATCTGTATTTTAACTGACCCTGCTAGCCCTCTTTACCGCATCCTGGTTGATTAAGATCAACTTCTGTACTGCAACAAGTCATGGACTCTTCGTTCACAACAGGAGAGGAAACTGAACGCTTTCCACATGCGCTGCCACCGATGCATCCTTGGCATCACCTGGCAGGACAAAGTTCCAAACCACACAGTCCTGGAACGTGCTGGAATCCCTAGCATGTATGAACTGCTGAAACAGAGACGTCTGCGTTGGCTTGGTCATGTTGTGAGAATGGATGATGGCTGGATCCCAAAGGATCTCCTCTATGGAGAACTCGTGCAAGGAAAGCGCCCTACAGGTAGACCACAGCTGCGATACAAGGACATCTGCAAGAGGGATCTGAAGGCCTTAGGAGTGGACCTCAACAGGTGGGAAACCCTGGCCTCTGAGCAGCCCGCTTGGAGGCAGGCTGTGCAGCATGGCCTTTCCCAGTTTGAAGAGACACTTGGCCAACAGTCTGAGGCTAAGAGGCAAAGAAGGAAGGCCCATAGCCAGGGAGGCAGACCAAGGACAGACTGCACTTGCTCCCAGTGTGGAAGGGATTTTCACTCCCGAATCGACCTTTTCAGCCACACTAGACGCTGTTCCAAAACCACCTTTCAGAGCGCGATACCATAGTCTTTCGAGACTAAAGGTTGCCAACAATGGTTGATTAAGAAGAACTCCCTTCATTCATACCCAAGTTACCTATTGATATATTAAAAGCAAACACCCCAAGTTACACATTTATTCCCCAAACATTCTGCTTACATGTAAGCAACGTTTCAATATCCTTAAATACTAAGGAGGGTTGACTAACAAATGGTCACTCTCCAGGGGTGTCCACACACACTGCTCACAGAAACTGCTGCTCACAGACTAGACATCCAGACAGATAGCAATGTCTTGCGCTTTGAACTCTTTCTCTTCCCTCACCCCTTTTGTTCCCTTCTCTCCCCATCTTTAGCTAGTAGCTGGGGTTGGCAGAGCAGGGATCCCTGAAATCCTTCCCTACCATTCCCTTCTTTCTGAGTTCTTTGGATGCACCAAATACACAAATACACTCTCACGACACTACACTCACCACTATAGGGCACTCTAGTTAGGGCACTACAATAGTCCCGTACTGATTCTTTTGGATATCTCTTTGTGTCCCTTTTAATAAAGCTGTAATCATTTATTGGAATATTTCTCTCAGTGTCTTCTTTAAAGGGAATTTCTGCAGAACACTGGTTCGCACCCACTAAGGTCCCAGTGTTCCAATAAAGCAGGTATACTAATTTCCCAAAACAACTAAACCTAGCTCATTTGGTAACAGTACATGCAGAATTCTTTTTGCATCACTGAATAAATACATCCTGCACCCACATATACGGGACAGAATAAGACGCATGACTCCTATGCAGGATTTGTGTGCTGGCACCTCTCATTTCAGGATTATAACCTTTGCAATAAACAGTTCTTGTCCTTTGCAACTATCATTGTTGCCTTCAGCTCTTTCTACCTACTGTTTCTGGAAAAGCATAGAAGGAACCTGAGTTGTGTCATCAAGTGCCAGGGACCTGAAGACTGCAGGGTTTTTACCATCAGCCAACTCTTGAGTCAACCTTCAGTTGTTTCTGCCAGTGGCATTCTTGGGGGGGGGAGGCAAAGTGCTAAGTTTTGTTGGAGCCTCAACAAACCCTGTAAGCTGCCCCTCTCCCTCACCATCAGAGCCATTCCAAGTGCTTCGAGCAATGCAGAGGCATCTCCTGGTTTCTGCCCCCTCCTTCTGGTGTCAAGAGCCTGGGATCTGGATTATGACAACAACTGCCAGAGACCAGGCAACAAGGACCATAAATTCCTCCATCTGTCCCTAATTTATTGTACACATACTTCTTTTCGGATTGTAATTTTAAGTTGCTTTGGAAGCCAAATTTGGCTAAAAGTGGGGTATAAATATATTAAACAAGCAAACCTAAAATAACCTAAACCTTTTCCTCTGTCCTTGCACACTACGTCTTGGTTTCATTCAGGCCATGCAAAATGAGGAAATACAGAATAACACACTATATCACTAGTGTGTAAGTATTCTGATAATACTCTTTAATAAGCACCTATAAAAGACCTAGGTGCTTTGCAGAGACAAAAACTGTAGACAAGTTCTTGCTTGCAGGGTTACAGCCTAAGGAATGATCTGGCATTGCAAATGATCTGGCATTGCAAAGACTTACAGTGGAGCTTGAGGGATGGTGCACATTATGGCTGAGCGAAACTGGTAGACACAAGAGGAACCCTTTGCCAGAACTCAATGCTCCAGTAAGTTAAATTACATTACCAGCAAATTGTTTAAAGGTAATAATAACAGGTATTTATATACCGCCTTTCTTGGTCTTTATTCAAGACTTTATTCAAGGCGGTTTACATAGGCAGGCTTTATTAAATCCCTATTAAATAGGGATTTTTACAATTTCAAAGAAGGTTCTTTCTTTCAAGAACGACTACATTCAAGGTGTTTCATTCCGATCTGGCTTCACATTCTGGCCTCCATCCTCCCATGCTCAGAGCAGATGGAATAGCTTGGCTTCAGCTTGTCAGCTGTTCCAAGGTCGCACGGTGCCGGTGGCCTCGAACGGGCGACCTTGTGGATGTTATCTTCAGGCAGACGGAGGCTCTACCCTCTAGACCAGACCTCCTGCCCTCCTAACTACTTTAAAGGTAGTTAAAAGGACAATTTTAAAATGCACTTGCTGAAATTAATTTGCATATGCCAATTAATAGTGCCTTCCACTGCCATCACCCCCTTGAAAGGGATAGGTAGCAAATTCAGAATGACAGTCCAACACTTAGGCCTCAGTCACAGCACATCAGTTGGTTACCATGGCAACTCTTGAGACTTTCAGGACCATGGTGTTGTGTTTGCTTCCCATAGAAGAATAAGAGCAGGGGATAAGGCAGAACATCAGTCTGAAAATTAGCCAAAAAACAGCGTTGTCCAAAAAGAAAAAAAGAAAAAACCTGACTGAATGGAAAAGGCCAAGGCAATCTGTTTCACACCACACATTTATATATAATTCACTCACTTATCCGTCCAGGCTAACAGCCCAGGAATACAAGTAGATTGGCTATTATGGGACCAACTTGGCACAGGCAGCATTTTTATTCATTCTTGTAATGGGTGCATACCTCCCAGCATTTGACAGATGAATATAGGTACATTTGTTTCACATTAAGCAACCAAGTAGCTCATTGTGCACAAGGGAGAAGGAGAAATGCACAGGCTACTTCCTCACCCTTCCTAAATGTCAGATTGTTTGCTCCTACAAAGCATTTTTGAAAGTATCACCTTCAAAAGACACACTTCCCTACAGCCTAGAAAGCATATTTTGATGCCAGAAATCTGCCTAATTTTAATTGTCAATCAGACAAAATATCCCTCTGAAATGCCAAATTGCTTAGAGTTTCAGGCACTATCTCCCAAGTATTGTTTCCACAGAAACAATTTTTTGTTTGTTCCAGTGTGTGTTTGTCAGGAGCAGCATTCAGTGGATCGTGGCCTTCAAGGTTCTGTAAGAATACCAAAGAGACGAGATGAAATCTGGTACGCCAGTAAGACAGATGGTCAGGCACCAATGCACTATACAATGGGAGTATGCTTGCACTTCTAGTCAAAAGAAAGAAGTCATATACTGCTGTTTACTCCTGCAGCAGTACTTCAGTGAAGTACATTGCTGCAATACTGCATAAGCCGCAGCAGAAACTAGTGGGAGGAAAACAGAAGGGATGAATTCTTCTTTTGCTGCTGTCTGTCCTGGCCACTGAAAGAAGGAATCACTAACATCCACTACCTATAGCCCTATGCAAAAAGTGAAGCTAAACAGGCTGCCCTATAGGCACTGCTCTCACTCACATACTCACATGAATGGGAGGTCAGGACCGATCTCTGCTTTTGGTCCTATTCATAAGGCATCCAGGTTCCCTTGTGCAGTGGTGTAGGGGTTAGATTGTCCAATCAGAACTCTGGCTAAGGCCCCAGTCCTAACCCCGTCCGGTTGTGCTGATGCAACAGTGCTAAAAAGGTGTGTGTTGCATCTAGCAGTGGGGGTAGAGGCAACCCAAGGGCAAATTGGAAGTATAAAACATTACTTACCTCTGCTTAAGCCCTGGGGAAGCATATGGGTCTCCTCAGAAATACACTACCTCTTTTGGTGGTGTATAGCCAAGGAGAGAAAAGAGGCAGGGAATATTGAAATAGAGGGGATAGGATCCACCATGCGCCATTGCTCCCCTCCCACCTCTTTTCCCTCCCTGCCCAGTTATGCCCCCAGTCCCTCAACTCCCTCCCCTGCCCCCTACCCCTCTTGGATAAGATTGGACTGTAAGTGACCTTGGGGGCAGTTACTATCATATAAACTTACTTCACCAGTTTGTTGTGAGGTTAAAAATCCAGGATGGGAGTTAACTATGTATCCCAGCCTGAGCTGGTATTCTGTGAGGCCTCATTCCCCTGAACCCTGCTGCCTTCTCTCTGTGATCCAAACCAGCAGTACTTGGAGGTGGGGGATAAATCAGTATCTGTGCTGAAGGGAAGCTATTGCTGATTATCTTGCCTGTCCTACCAAGAGAAAGCCACTGCTTTACCAGTGGACCACAGTAAGAAATGGTAGCAGTCTTACCAGGGGAGTTTCTTCAAAATGCCAGTATTCCAAGGATTACATTTCTGTGAGACTGTAGGAGTAAACCTGAGATAGGGTCACTCCTGCTGCAAATGGTAGTGAGAATCCAGCCACAGTTTATAATAGCATGACTCCAGCTGTTACCAACACACCCTTATGAGTTACCTGGTAACCACTTCCTGAGGAGTAACCAAGTTAGCAGAACCAGTTTAAGACTTCCTGGCACCAGAGACAGCATGTCAAATGCTGCCCTCCCTTACCTGGTAATGTGCCAGCCTCTGTTTTCCCCATTCCCTGGATTGTAAAAGGAAGAGGAGCATGGAGTGGAAGAGGAAATGTGAAAGAAAGTTCTGATTCTTCCACTCCATCCGCCTCTTACAGTCCAGGGAGTAGCAGGGGAGAAGAAGCAGGTCAGGTGAGTTGTCCCCATCTCACAGAGGAGACAGAGGTGGACACCCTCAACCACTCTGCTGCCCGGGGCAACTGCTTTGGTTGGTCTCATGGATGGGCCAGCCCTATATAGTCTATTGCAGCAAAAGCAGTAGAGGGTCTTCTGGCACTTTAAAGACAAACCAATTATCAGAGTACAGTTTTTGTGGACTGCATAACAGTAGTGAAGCCAGGCAATGCATATGTATAAATGAAGGCATGAGACATAGATTCAAGTAGAAGGGTCAGATCTCGCGTATATAGCATACAGGAATCACAACTAACTTCAGAGACAAGTATAGTGGGGCCAGCATTCTCCCCCAAAAGTCAGTTTAGGTTGTATATTTAACTGTTACTTGATTTCACTCCAATTCTCCTCCGTACCGGATGATACCTCAGCCTCTGCTCCTCCCATTTTCCAATGTTCTAACTCAGCACACTCTTCCATATTTTCTCTTCTCCTATCCCCTCTTCCTTTTCCAATTCAGGGAGTAGAAGGAGAAGGGGGAGCAGTAGAGGCAACTAGAGAGGCACTCCCAAATTATCTCTGCCTGAGGCTATCACTTCAGTTGACCACATGGATGAGTCAGCCCTTGGTAAGAGTACCATTCTGTTCCTTGTCTTCTTCTCCTTTGATTTTTACACCTAAGACATAAGTTAGTGAGATGGCTGGCAACGCACGTGCGCGCGCGCACACACACACACACACATATTATAGAGCTTATCTATTATCTCTGCCTTCTCCAGACAAACATTTTCACTGACTGGGCTTGTTCATTTTCCAGACAGATGGAGAAGGCCAAAAAATGTGGTGAGGGACTTATTAATGACTGATATGTGTACTGATCAGGATGATGGGGACAACAGAGGGAAGAGCAATGTTGGATAGATATGGAAAAGAACCCCTTTTTGGATCCCAAAAGACAAATTCTATTTATGAAGCCAGTTGGTCAGAACAGACAACAAGAAAGTTGAAGTATGGAACCTCAGGTTGCCAGCCAACAAGCTAGCCAAGAAGGTAGCAGCTATTGTTGCACAGATTAACAGTGGCAGCTATTGTGGCAGTGTTGCAAATAAGGGCATGTCTCAGATGGTGGAACCACATTGCCTCAATGAAACTGAGGCTACAATAATAACTGATACAAGAAAAAAGACTGTCTCAGCATGCATGCCTCCCAGTGGCAGAGCTGCTGCCATTGTTATGTTGATACCTGATCCCTGACTAAGATGGCAAGGTCACAGCTGTGAATGCCCTTTACTTTTAAACATGTGATGAAAAGGGCATAACATTTACTTCAGCAAATCTCCCTCTGGGGATATGTGAATTAACCAAACCCAGCAAATATCACGATTTCTTTGAAAGGAGGAAATAAAATATAAATGAGAGGATTTTTACAGTCTCAATGGCTGAGACCAGCAAATCACCTTTTTAAAAGGACAATAGCTAAGAAGTTGGAGAATAGGGATGGCTGCTAGTTAAACTCCTACCCCAGCAGTTTTAAACAGAAATGAAAATACTGTAATTCAGTTCACTCAGACAAAACTTGGCCAAGCATGCAGCCCTCCCCATCTTACTCATGTTTACATGAATGGGAGCTTCTGAGTTATATCACAGGGCTATGTTAGAAGCTCTTCCTGGAGCATAACAGCTGAGAGTGCAATCTATCCACACTTACCTGGGAGTAAACCCCATTGACTATAAAGGGACTTACTTCTGAGTAGACATCCACAGGACTGGACTGTGAGTCCATTGCTCTCTGCTTGGTTCATCTGCATAATTCCGCCTCCTTTTCTGTTCAACTACTTTGCGAAATTGGAACCCCCTATTTAGAAAGGGTTGTTTGCTTCTTTGAACATAAGAACAGCCCCACTGGATCAGGCCATAGGCCCATCTAGTCCAGCTTCCTGTATCTCACAGCGGCCCACCAAATGCCCCAAGGAGCACACCAGATAACAAGAGACCTGCATCCTGGTGCCCTCCCTTGCATCTGGCATTCTGACATAATCCATTTCTAAAATCAGGAGGTTGCGCATACACATCATGGCTTGTACCCCGTAATGGATTTTTCCTCCAGAAACTTGTCCAATCCCCTTTTAAAGGCATCCAGGCCAGTTGCCATCACCACATCCTGTGGCAAAGAGTTCCACAGACCAACCACACGCTGAGTAAATAAATATTTTCTTTTGTCTGTTCTAACTCTCCCAACACTCAATTTTAGTGGATATCCCCTGGTTCTGGTGTTATGTGAGAGTGTAAAGAGCATCTCCCTATCCACTCTGTTCATCCCCTGCATAATTTTGTATGTCTCAATCATGTCCCCCCTCAGGTGTCTCTTTTCTAGGCTGAAGAGGCCCAAACACCGTAGCCTTTCCTCATAAGGAAGGTGCCCCAGCCCCGTAATCATCTTAGTCGCTCTCTTTTGCACCTTTTCCATTTCCACTATGTCTTTGACACTATGCTTCTTTGACAGATATAAAATGGGATTCCTTCAGTGGAATCTGAAGTGACTGCAAAGGAATACCTGAGCTGTCTCAGTGGAAGGAAGGTGATGTAGATTACTGAATCTGAAAGCAATAATCAGATGGT
Source organism: Tiliqua scincoides (assembly GCF_035046505.1). Taxonomy (NCBI): domain Eukaryota; kingdom Metazoa; phylum Chordata; class Lepidosauria; order Squamata; family Scincidae; genus Tiliqua; species Tiliqua scincoides. The sequence goes on from NC_089822.1 coordinate 150,677,706, forward strand.
GATCATGATCTGTGAATCAGTACATTATGATCTGTATTATACTCTAGTTCAGGGGTGCCCAAACCCCGGCCCTGGGGTCACTTGCGGAGGCCTCTCAATGCGGCCCTCAGGGAGACTCCAGTCTCCAATGAGCCTCTGGCCCTCTGGAGATTTGTTGGAGCCCACACTGGTCCGACACAACTGCTCTCAGTGTGAGGGCAACTGTTTGACGTGTCACATGAGCTGTGGGTGAGGGTTCCCTCCACTGCTTGTTGTTTCACATCTGTGATGCAGCAGCAGCACCAAAGGAAAGGCCAGGCTTGCTTTGTGTAAGGCCTTTTATAGGCCTTGAGCTACTGCAAGACCTTTATTCATTCATATAAGTTCCATCTTTAATATATTCATTTATGTAAACTTATGTAAATTTATTCAAATTTTAAATGTAAATTAGATCTTTTTTTCCCTGGCCCCACACACACTGACACACAGTGTCAGAGAGACCATGTGGCCCTCCTGCCGAAAACTTTGGACACCCCTGCTCTAGTTAAAGGATTTCAGATAGCAAAGCAGAAAAAAGTACAGGCTCAATATGCCAATGATCTGGCTTAGTTTATATACTCATATTGTCATGGCATACAGATGCCAATTTGCCATATGCATATTGGCTTTGTTTTGCAGCAACCCTCTCTATCACCTGCTGACAACAAACATAGAACCATATTCATTATCTGTTTTGTTTCCAGACATACCTAAGGCTGTTGGCAACCCATTGTGCAGGACTCCAGCTACAACCCAGCTCCATCATTGGGAAAGAAGTGATTTCAATTATTCGGCAATTATTTTTAAATAGTTAGTGAACCAAGAAAGGAACTAGGAGGTAGAAAAACAGTTCTGTCACTTTCACCAGTTGTGCTGTTGGCAACCCAGCCGGTTGTGCTGAGATGTTCTAACTTCCATGAAAGATACTGGAAAGAATCTCTAACCACAACAGGAAGCTGGATTGGGCTTCCAATGTAGCAACAAGAACAGAAGTAGGAAGTCAACAAAAAGAGGTGTGGGGGTATTGTTATCTCTGTGTAAATGCATAGTTAATTAGTTCCCAACTCATGAGTCAATCTACTTGTCCCAAACTATTTAACACCAAAAATTAATCAGTCCATTGCCAAGGAAATGAAAAATTAGTTGAATAACAGGAGATACATGCCTCTTCACTCTGAAGTGTCAATTATTTCAAATTTCTTGAAAAGAAGTTCTGGAATGGAAAGAGCTTTGGCTTTTTCAATTGTTTGGGACATCGCTATTCAACACCATGGAAACTGAGTTGATGTCACAAAGCTTGGTTTGGGTGAACAATATCAGGAAGTGAAAGATAGAAGGGAATCCAAGAAGGCAGCACAGGATGATCAACAGTAGGAGGGAGGGGAGAGAAACCTTCTGTTTATATAGCTTGATTCAGATAACTAGCGAGGGTGAGAACTGTGCAGGCTGAGAACAGGCTGTCGGTTTATTTCATTTTGGGGCATGTTATGTAGATTGGTAATAATAGCTGTACAGCAATAAAAACTGGATGTGAACAAATCAAGGAGTCCAACTATTACAGATTTGGGTTTTGTTTCAGCTCAGTTTCATCAGTATTTTTTTAACTCTGCAGTTGAGTTCCTGTTCAGACACGAACTGGTAACTAGTTCCTGGTATTTTGAGCCAGTTGTTAGCTTTCATGCTGAATAATATCAACCTCTGTTACTAGCTACATCATTCCATCAGATTAATGCTGTGATAAGTATTTAGCTTGAGAATTAATTATTTCACAGTAAACTATTTTGAATGTTTTTAAAAATGATTTTGCAAAGCATACAATAAGATAAAAAAGAAAACATGACTCATACAGTTGAAAGCCAAGTGCCTAATTATTGAATCACTAATTTTTGAACTGGTTGCCACTTTTTTCGTTTCGGAATTTGCTTCTAGTTACAGTAACTGACTAGACTGGATATGATACGCAACATACTCATAGCCCAATCCTACCTAAATTCCCAGTGTTGCAACGGCACTGGCAAGGGCTTGACCCACAGGGAAATTTCGGCTGCTGGATGTCTCCTTAGGGTAAGGGGGCATTTGTCCCCTTGCCCCTGGGTAAGCCCCAGCTGCCACTATGAGTCAACTCAGAACTGGTGCAAGTCTGGGTTGATCTGTGCAGGAGGATCGGGCCTGGGAAGGGGAAAAGGGAACAGTGTCCACTGGTGCAGCAGATTCCACCAGCTCCCAGGCCTGGCTCTCTGTGCTGTTGCAAAGTGCCTTATGGCATTTTCATGACAGCATGCACCTGCAGAACATGCATTTCGCTGGAGCTACTATTGCATAAGATTGGGCTGTGAGTCACTTACATAGATATAAATTCCAGATTAATAGCCATGTTAATCAGTTGCTGCAAAAAGATAAAGAATCCAGTGGTGCTTTCAAGACAAAGACATAATCCAATCAAGCATTTTCTTTTTCTGTAGAAATCAATGGAATTTAAGCATGTTTAATTCTTTCCCAGTGAAATAAATGGGACTTAAACGTCTTAAACTTTGGCTGGAGCATGACCTAATTTAATTTATTTGGCTCATGAGATCAACCCAGATATAAAGCAAAATAATCTTAGTGTTTTCTTTCAAACATTGTATTTTTAGGTGTGCATTTTTAGAAGCATTTCTAGGCAAGGCTTTTTGGGGTGGGGGGGGGAGGTGAGGAGGGGCAGAACTAGGTGGAGGGAGGGGAGGCCCAGGAGCGGGACAGAGATGGCGTCAGAGTCTGCCACTGAATCCTATGCTCCCTCTCTGGCTGGTAAGCCCTACATGGGGGTTTCTTGGTTCTGTACCCATTGGGGCTGCAGAGCCATTACCCATAAGGCCATAAGCCATTACCCATAAGGGAGCAAACACTTCCTTCCCCCAAGAAGTTTGTAGCAGCTTCTCTGGCCCCATTGGATACAGCAGCAGCCATTTCAACACCACTGTTCCTCTGGGCACCAGGGAAGCATAGGATTGGACTGTTAGTCACCCTCAGCACCATGGGCTGTTATTCCATGATATCCCTAACTATCAGAATCCTGACAAATCATTGAAAAGTCTTCTGTCTTTGTCTGAAAAGTCTGTAGTCTTTGTATCTTAGCCACTTATGTGGGAATAACTGGAATCATCTTCATTGCCTTTAGTAATTTAGACAATGGTGATAAGGGGGAAAAAAGGATTCATAAACATTCAGGGGAAGTGTCATTATGAATCTGCAACACTTAAGTATAAAGGTTACTCAAATTATCCAAAAACTGAGAAGCTGCCCTTTTGTCAAAGAAGTTCTCAAGTATATTCTGGCAGCTTAAAATAACTGAGTAGCAAGAATATTTGGCATTTATATGCATAAAAATTAAAACAACAAGAACCTTTAAACCTGTCCCCACATTGTGTGCAAGCTCCAGACCAGGGGCCATTTTAAGCTCTTTGGGTGAAACACCAAGGTTTCAGTCAAGGGAGCTCTATATCCTAAAGACAGTAAGTAAAATATTTATTAAGAAGAATATCTATTTTTAACTAAGGATGATTTTAGTTCTATTATTTATGTGGCCGCAGTGCACAGTCTCCAGCACTTGCCTCCTTGTAGAAAATGTGCTTCAGAACTCTGGGGCTAAAAATGGGGGCAAGGTTAGGGAGGAGGAGATGTTGTGCTCTGGCTTTGGTTACCTGGCAGAGTCAGTGGGTGCCCTCAGGGGGGAGCCCAGTGACTGATTTTCTTTCCTCACCAGTCCCAGAGACATGCCCTCCCCTTTCAGTGGAAGAAGAGCAAAATTGTACAATATGTTCTATCAAAATCCCTTTAACATGAACATAAGACATGCACATCCTGAGCTGTGTGGCATTTTAATGAAAAGTACAGCAGCAGAAGTAAATCTGCCAAACTATCCCTGTGAACGCAGCACCTGTTCTGCTAGTCTGTCAAAGGGTAAAGAACCAACCCAAGGAAAGAGGGATAATTACTGCTTTCCTCATAAGTGAAAAATAAAAATTCTTCTCTAGACAAAATATATATAGCGAAGGATTTGTTGGTAATAGGTTCAGGGTAGACAAAAAGAAGTACAGTACAGTACTTCACGCTGTGCATAAGAAAGTAATGAAATCCAGTGCTCCATGGAGTAGGTTTCTAGTTTTTAAAAGAATTAGCAAATTCAGATCTGTTGAGAGCTACTAGCTATGATAAATAAATGAAGCATCTACTAGTATGTTCTGAAACAGTATGTCTCTGAATACCAGGTGCTGGGGATGAGCAAAGGGGAGAGCTGTTGCTCTCGCACCCTTCCCAAGAGCATCTGGCTGGCTGCTGTTGGAAAAAGAATGGATCCAGCAGGCAGTTCTGATTTTCTTACATTGAACAGTGAGTATGAGTTCAACTGGAGCTAAAGGTAAGTCTATGGAAACACGAAGCTCAGCTCAGGGGTGACTCCAAGAATTGGCCAGATTGATTATTGGCCAAGAACTTCTGCCCACCTGCCCAGGTTAACCTCAATCCTCAGTATAATGGTTGCATTCAATGAACCACCAGGGCAGGTGGGGGTACCAGCAGGGGGGGGCTCCACTACAAGAATTTGCCTCCCCCCTACTCCCAGCAATGTGGCACTGGCTCAGGGAGAGGACTGAGATATTGGCTCCATCTCATTTAAGAGTGTAATTAATATTGACAAATATTGACAATATTGACAAATCTAGCTTTCTCCTCCGTGAGTGATACCCAACTGCAGGATGCAGCACATGTCCCATTGGCACTGCTGTGCCAGTGCTGGAAAGCACTGACATAAGGGGTTAGGATTGTGCCCTTAGACTTGCAAAATTACTGTCTGCCACATTACTTCTAAATGCAGATAAACCTTCTCCTGATCAGGAGCTCACATCAATAATCATACAGGCTAAAGTTCTGGTTCCACAGACTGTATGGATCTACACATTTATTTATTTTTTTACAGCATAAAAGTATGTTATGTTACATTTTGCATAACATAATGTAAACCAACTGCAGTTTGTAATATATGATTTCTATGAACATCTTGACCTTAAACAAATGCGTTATTGATTAGTGATGATCGCATTCTTCGCTTAGATTCCCGCTAAGGGGAGATGCAGTGCAGAGCTCTTTTTTCTCTGCATGCCACTCTCCACTATGGAGAAACATGTGTAAAATGGGAGATGTTTATCAACACACCTCCACAAGTATGTAGATTTTCTACTTATTAGGAGTTGCTCCTTCTGTTGACGTGAATGACAAAATCCCTTGCAGGAAGTGGAGGAGCTCTGTGTGTGCTGGATCACAGCAACCCACTGATGCCCTGCTATGTATGTCTACATTCCATACATTTCAATGGAATCTAAAGGGAATATCAAGAAGATGCAGGATTGCAATCAATATATGGAAATAAGTTCCAAATTCTTTGAGGCATTTGCTCACCTGGGTAGGGAAATAGACTGAAAGGATAGTTGAGGTATAATTAAGCCTTCCTCACTGCGGCAAGCCGAAGTAACAGACCTCCTATATTTCTACTCAGCCTCGTGATTCTATGAACCCTCTTGATATCTATCTGAATAACATGTTACATAAATAAATGTTAGCTCATGTGTTATATCACTAGCTTTCTGTACTTGTTCACAACACTTGTTATAATTTTTCCCCCTCAGCTCCACCCATGTGCATTTTTAAAAATAGATGGTACTGCTAGTGCCATCAGACAAATTTTTGAACAGACTTTCTCTTTTTCCAGAGCAGGAATGTTTTCTTAAACATTTGGTACGTGCTAGAGAGCAGTATCAGCTCTGAATCAGCAGCAAAGCAGCCCCTAATCTAGAGGAAATGGGAATCAAGTGAACTCTGTTAGCCATGCCTGGGTCTGTCAGAAGCACTCAGGCCAAGTGCCGGGTTTGCTGACATGTCTTTTTGTTGTTGTTACTGTATCAACTACACCATTTCAAAAAGGGAGGAGGGAGACCTGGCACTGAGCCCATCTAGCACAAACTCACTCATCAAGGAAGTACATTATGTATTGAAGGCAGAAATGCCAGACTAGGTGGCCTCTACTAGCTTTGAATCAAGTCTCTACTGAGATCTGTGAATTGGAAATGATGGCACAAAAGTGCCAGCATCTGAAAACATCCAACGTGGTAACAGAATGAGGGGCCACAGAATCCAGAATGAGAAAGGAGTTCAGAATCACTTACAGCCCAATCCAAACTGTAACTTGAGCTGGCGCAAGCCTCTCTACACAGGCTCTGAATGTCGCAAGCATGCCATAAGACATATTTGCTCTGACTCAAGAGCAAGCTGGGCTGCTGAGCAGGCCCGTGCCAGTTTGGCCAGGTCAGATCCTGATCCTGCGCCGGCCAGCACAGGTAGGTTTGCATTGGTTGGTTTGCAGCATGGTTTGCAGCATGGGGGTGGGGGGTGGAAGAGGGTGGCAGGAAGGAGTTTTGGAAGTGGGGGGGCATTTCTGAGCGGAGGAGGGTGGAATGGGGGAGGATCAAGACTGGCAGGGGGGTGGAATTGGCACCATATTGCAACCTCCCAAAGCCTGACAGGTCGCTGTGCTGGGCCCTTACCCAATCAATTATGAGAGCCTGGATGTGTAAACAGAAGAGGCACGTCACATTTTTCTGTAGTTATTGAAAACCAGTCCAACAGTTGTAGCAATGGCAAGTCCAAGAAATGGAGCAATCAGTCTGGCCTTTATTATCTACATAAATGATTGTTGATAGTGTGGGTGGACAGAACAAAATCAGTAAGACTCCCTCAAGTGTACGCATACCCACCCATGCCCACCCACTCACTGTCACACCCACCTTACATACTTCTGTTCTAAAGTTGCTTTAGGTCTGCCAGTGCAATCCACATCAGCTGCTGCTGTCATGCAAACAGAAGTCTTGAAACTGTAGCTAAAGCAGCCTCAAATGTCAAGCAAGTCACTCACCACTAGAAAATCCGAAGCAAGTCAGTGCAGGGCAGGAGTGTCCAAACTTTTTGGCAGGAAGGCCACATCATCTCTCTGACACTGTGTCAGGGGCCGGGGGAAAAATTTTGTTAGAGACAAAACATATATGAATGAATGAAGGTCTTACAATAGCTCGAGGACTATAAAAGGCCTTGCACAAAGCAAGACCGGCCTTTCCTTCACTGCTGCTGCTGCATCACAGATGTGCAACAGCAAGCAGTGGAGGGAGCCCTCATCTCACAGCTCACATGTCAAACAGTCGCCCTCACACTAAGAACAGTTATGTTGGGCCAGCATGGGCTCCAGCAAGTTTCCAGAGGGCCACAGGCTCATTGGGCTGGATTGGGCTGCATCCAGCCTATGGGCTGGATTGGGAGTCTCTGAGGGCTAGGGTATTGTAGTGAGTAAGAGCCTTGAACTTGGAAGACCTACACTCACAAATCTGCTCAGTCATGGAACTCACTGGATGACCTTGAGCCGCTCACTGCCTCTTAACCTAACCTACCTCACAGCACTGCAGTATTAAAGTGGAGGAAAATGTCTTGATCTCAGTAGGAGAAGGTGGAATGAAAATGCAGTAGATCAAGATGCTTCCTACTATGGGAATTCCTGCAGTTATTGCAGTGATGCAGTATGTCCCTTCGATCCACCAAAAGGGTTTGTCTGTCTCTATGAACCTTCCCACTGATGAGTCTGAGGGAGTCACATGGGCTGAGAGAAAGTTCTCTTGCAGTTTCATTGATGCTGCCTCCTGTGCCACTGTTGGGGTGGAGTTGTGCAAGAGGGATGGCTTTTCTCTTCAGCAGTTTTCTGCAAACTCAGCCCAGGGGAAGGTATAAAAAGGGACAGCTCAATCCTTTGGCAGGAAGAGTGAAAGGCCCAAAGGAAACACATAGTATCCTATTGGAAAATACACATAGCATGAGTCATATGAGTCATATGAGTTTCCACCCACATGGGATTTGTGACCACACGTTTTCTGCAATCCAGTGCTTTCTTAGAGACAAAAGCCATGCCTGACCCTTCCCCAGTGGTGCCAATCATCCTTCAGCCAACTTCCAGTGCCTGCATGTACCACTTGCCAGCCAAAAAGTGTGGCAGCTTCTCCCTGAGGGTCTGCCCTTCTGATGCAGTAAATGTTCTACTCTTGCCAGAGAGAGCAGGATTTTTTTTCTGTGCCAGCATGTACAAGTCTGACCTGTTCACTCTGGAGCAGGCTGCTGGCCACTCCTTGGTGTTTCCGAGCAAGCAGGCATAGAATGGTGTGTCAAAGCAGCCACCCTTCCATCCTCCCCACAGCCATTCACACCCACACTCAGACAAGCAGACAAAGATATTCCTATTTACTCCTCCTTCCCTGCCTCACTCTTGTTCATGCCCTGCTGCTGCACAACTTGGACAGCAACCCTACACATAGTTTTCTGGGTGTGAGCCCCACTGAGCACAATGGGACGTATTTCTGGCTAGGCTCCTGTTGGATGATGATTCGATAAGAGATGCCCTCCTCTGATTGAAATGGGGGGTGGGGAGGAGACCAGAGGAGAGGGAGGGGGAGACCGCTAAGAAGAGATGGAGAGGGGGTGCAGGAAAGGTTCCATGTTCTCCTCCTGTTCGCTCTGCCTGGGCAGCCATCCTATATACACTTCCTTGGGATTAATTCCAATGGAACACAGGAGGACTTGGAGTAGGCATGCATAAGGCAATATAAATAATGCCCTTCTTTCTTCAGTGGGAAGAAGATCAAAGTGTTGGCAAGAGGGGGCTCCCTTGACTATCCCTTCCCCCATCCCAACCAGGTAGAGCAAAAGATCAAGCAAAAGCTGTTTTCACTGCAGTCATTCCCACTCACCACATGCCTGGGAGAGAGACTGCTGCCTTTCAAAGCAGAGAGTAACAAGAGGTTGAGTTATTGTGGAGGAAGCCCCACCCAGAGCCAGTCAGAAGTGCCGAGCCAACACACCTCCTCCAACAGCTCAAAATTCACAGATTTTTAAAACCACCTGAGTTTTGTAACAATACAGTGGACCCTCCTTATCTGCAGTCTTGACATCTGTGGATTTGAATATCCACAGATGCCAAGCCTGCAGCTGGAGGACCTCAGAGGACCTCCTGAAAGCAACTGGAAGTGACCAGGCTGCACAGAGAGGCGTGGATTCCCCGTGGACATTGAGGGGTCACTGTACATTCAGTGGAAGCCTCCAAACTCATGTAATATGAGTTGAAAAAGTAGGAAAGATGTACTTGGATATTCCGTGGCAAAGAACTCATAGATGTCTCATGAATAAAGAAATCTGTATGGGTTTTACATCCAAACGTGCACTGATTGCATGGGAAAGACTCTTTTCCACAACAGTTTTTGCACATTTGGTTTGGTCCTTTCGAGCAGTGGCGTACCTAGGCCATCTGTCACCCTGGGCAAACTAAAATTTTGGCACCCCCCCAATTTAATTAATTATTTGCAAAACTGTGATTTTAAAAAGCTGCCTAACACACAGCTGCCTAAGATAGACAGCACCCCATTGGACAAGCAGCACAGGAGCATATTAATGTTGCACAGAAGATTCGATTTGCAGCACTGGACTGCTTGAGAGCATAGGGAAGAACCCTGCTGAACACACTGAGAGCAACACAGATATTTATGGCATAAAACCACAAGACCAGATTTGCAGTGTTAGTGAGACACTGACAGCAAAACAGACATCTGCATGTGGGTTCACTGAAAGCAAAAGAGACTTGTGTGAATGGTTCACAAGACAGCATGGAAACAGGCCAGGGCAAGGCCAGGCTAGCATCTCTGTTTCCCACAGAAAGCAGCGTAAGGTAGACACCACTATTGGAGAAGCAGCACAACATAGCAGCATTAACCATCTCGCATCTGACAAATGATTTCAAGGCTACACCACTGTAGCAAGCAAACCCATACTTCTGGGCGTGGTGAAAACCACAAGGCCAGCAAAAGAGACATGTGTGAATCAACCTAAGGCAAGGCCAATTTAGTCCTGCTTTCTTTATCTCTGTTTCCCACAGATAGCTGCCTAAGTGGTAGACTAAATAACAGTGAAGGCCAGGACAGCATGATAGCGTATTACCGAACGCAGCACTGTAGCAAGCAAATGCATGATTTGTTTATGTAAAACAACAGTAAGGAGCATTGGTTAGAGCATTAGAATAAAGCATCAGCAGCAGGGCCTCTGAGAAGAATTTTATCAGGGGGTACAAAGTTTCTTTTGGGCCCCTTCCCAAAGGAGGAGGGGGGCAATGGGGGCAGGCAGAACAGGGGGCCAAATAAGCCAGGGGAGGGTGCTGATAGCCAAAACAGTCTTTGGAGCCCAGGTCTACCAGGCTTCTTGATGCAGAGCCCAGTTCTATCCTACCATGCTAGATAAAGTAATATGGAAACCCAAACACACTGCTAAGTCTCTCTAAAATCTTTGAAATATAGAAAATCCATTGCAGAAAATTAGCATCATCAGGCTTGCACTAGAACAGACAGTGTGCTATGTGCACCAAAATGAACTCCTACAGCAGCTGTAGCCCCTGAACCCCTATACCAGCCATTGTCAACCACTGTGCCATGGCACATTGGTGTGCCATGAGTGGTTCACAGGTGTGGAAAGTCATTTATTAGTAGGGCCAATGGGGATGTGAGCCCCGCATTGGCAGCATGGTGTGCCTTGGCAATTATCAAAAACCTGATGGTGTGCCTTGACAATTTTAGTGCCTTGACAGTGTGCCACGAGATGGAAAAGATTGAAAATCATGGCCCTATACACTCCTTCATGGTTATGGGATCCAAAAGCCAAAAAGCTACTGTAGCAGGCCAGTTTCCTCCCAGATTTGATTCTGTTAGGGAGGGTCATGGATTCATTCCTGGGCCCGGTGTGCATGGCTTGTAGCAGCAGTTGCCACTTCATGCTTGTGGTTGTGCCCCCAGCATCATGTGCAGGCAGTGAGTTTGGGTGAGATTGGAAAACATAATATCCCAAGAACTATCTGGGCCCCCTCCTTTGGTTCCTGGGCCCTCTTTCTGACCCTGGGCCTGGGTACAAATTACCCCCTTTATCCCCCCTCCCCTAGGCCCTGATTAGCAGCAGTACTCACTATGTTCAGGTCTTCATTTTTTACTGCATATATGTTTATCATTATTAACAGTAGCACTGAATAACAGTGTATAATAGACACCCAATTCCCTGCCTCTCAGCAGATTATGAATGTTTAGTGGCTTCTAATATTAAGAACATAAGAAGAGCCCTGCTGGATCAGGCCAAAGTGACCCACCAAATGCCCCAGGGAGCACACAAGACAACAGACTCAACCTGTGTCCCAGTGCCCTCCCCTGCATCTGGCAATCAGAGGTAGCCTGCCTCTAAAACCAAGAGCTTGCGCATACCTACTATGACTTGTAACCTGTAACGAACTTTTCCTCCAGAATTTGTCCAATTCCCTCTTAAAGGCATCCAGGCAAGTTCCCATCAGTACTTCCTGTGGCAAAGAGTTCCACAGACTAATTACATGCTGGGTAGAGAAATACTGGCAGGGAGGGGGTGGCTGCAAGACCTGGCCACTGCTCATTTTCTCAAACAACAAAATATTTTTTTAAAAAAAGCTAAATAATCCAGTTCTGCATCCCTCCTCCCCAAATTATAAATACTGTTTTAATGGCCAGCAGGTGCTGAACTACTCACTTCTTAAACAAGAAAATTAATATATATAAATAACTTTTTTTTGGAAGAAGCTAAATAATTCAGTTCTCTTGACTTCCCCCCCAACTGAGCAAAGCAGTACTTACAACAGGATGGCTTTCTTTTAAGCTACCCTCCAGTTCGTGCCAACAAAGTCTGCAATCCTGCCTACACTTTCCTGAGAGAAAGCCCCATTGAACAAAATAGAACTTACTTCTGAGTAGACCCAGCTAGGATTGTGCCCAAAATCTCTGCTGACCCTGGAAGTCAGGAGCAGCCAGCAGCAGCATGTGGAATGAGAATGAATGGCTGAGGGGGCGGGACTGCAGAAGGAGGGCCGCTCCTGATTGGCTGGCGATCAGCACAGCGGCAAAATTATAAAGGGAAACCAAAGGCGGAGCAGGTGGTGCATCAAGGGAGCAATGGGACTGGAGGGCAGTGAGCTCAGGGGGCGGAGGGAAGCAGGCCGCCGTCCCCCTCGCAGAAGCTCCGTTTTTTAAAGGTGAAATGCACGGGGGGGGGGCGGGACACAGCTTCAGCGCTCCTCCCCAGGCTGCCTGGCCTCAGCGCCTGGGGCTTTTGCCCCGTCTGCCCCATAGCCAGGCCTGCCAGTGCTTCTGAGGAGTCAGAAATCCTCGAGCAAAAGCATGCCGGTTTAGCTCTCATAACTATAAAACCGAGCAGCAAGAACTTGAAGTGAACCTAATTTAGTTGAAGAATTTACTGGGAAAGGAGCACATTGGATAGATCAATTTAATTTGATGGAAGCTGAAAATTGTGGTGTGTTACCCGAGTTGAAAATTAGAGTTCCACTAACTGGATTGAAAATTACTGTTCTATTCCTTGTGGTGAAAATAAAGATGACTTTGTCCTCCTGTTTCTATTGTGTTCCCAGCTCTTTTCCCAAAGTAAAGCCTGTCAACTGGTGACTCTGAATAGCTGGTGCTCACAGATTAGAGTGACAAACAACCATACACAGATTGCCAGAAAAGAATTTTGAACATTACAATGGCCAAAGGACTTTCAGGATCTGTATTGCCAGGACTGAATCGTGGACTGCTTTTAATGTAGTCATTCCCCAGAACAGATCCCTCAGCTTGTGAACTAAGGCCTCTAGAAGTTTTCCCTTTTCCCAAGCTAAGAAGAACCCAAATGTAATTGAAAGAAACAGTCTGCAACCATCCAAAGGAGAAAAGCTAGTGTTGCGCTGTGCTAGGCTGGCCAACTTTTCTGGGCAAGTGGTTTTGGACAAGTCAAGTCCAAAATATAGGACAAATGCCTCTCTGGTGTGCACTTCAATATACATTTATTGCCTTCCTTCAAGAAGCTCAAAAGCGCATACTCCACCACCCATTTTATTCCTGTGGTTAGGTTGAGAATGGTAGCTGACCTAAAGTCATCTCATGAGCTTCATTACTCTGGAGAGATTGGAACCTTTCTCTTCCCAGTCCTAGTCCAACACTGTCAGCTACATCACAATGACTTTTCATGCTTTCCACTATGTCCTGCATCCATCTTGTCTCAAGTCGGCTGAGAAGGAGGCAGCAGCATAGCCCTAGCAAAGACAGCAGTAGTGCAAGCAAGGTGATGGCATAGCTTGGTCCATGGGTTTTTCTGCTTCTGCCTCTGTGTGTGTCCTGTGGCACCCATGTCTACTCAAGAGCTAGGACAACAGAAATAGGTGCGGGAGCGTCAATTTCAAATCCCTGCTGAGACTTGGGTAAATCACTATCTCTTGGCCTAACCTAACTCACAGGTTTGTTGTGAAGTTAACATGAGATAACCCCCAAGGTACTGACTTACGATGATGACACTACGGTATTTGCTTTTACCATAGGTACCTTACCTATGTAGGTACTGTGGGTAAGGTGCTACATATAGATGTCCCTGAATTCTGCACCTATTTGCTGAAAGCATAAATTGCATCAGAAATATTTTCTGACTTTAAAATGTCTGGAAAAATGTAAATATTGCAGTTTTGTTGGGGGAAACTGAAAGTCTGAAACTTTTACCATAGGTACCTTACCTATGTAGGTACTGTGGGTAAGGTGCTACATATAGATGTCCCTGAATTCTGCACCTATTTGCTGAAAGCATAAATTGCATCAGAAATATTTTCTGACTTTAAAATGTCTGGAAAAATGTAAATATTGCAGTTTTGTTGGGGGAAACTGAAAGAAGAAATGACAGAGACTTTATTTTCTGTTGAATGTTTCATTGGAAGTATTTATTCCACACTGCAACAGCTGGGTTTGGAGGAAAGCTGGGTATGTGAAAAGGATAAAGAGCTCTGCAAAGCCCACGAATGAGCTCCAGTCTGTATGTTGTGTGGAAAACAAATGGTCGCCAAATGTAAAAGTACCAAAATCAAGGGATTTAATGTTGTTTTTCCTTTACAACAGGGGTACCCAAACCCCAGCCCGGGGGCCACTTGCGGCCCTCGGGGGCTCTCAAACTGGCCCTTGGGGAGAGATGATGTGGCCCTCCTGCCAAAATGTTTGGACACCCCTGCTTTGCAGGCTAGTTCTCTGCTTGTTTATGAGGAAACAAGGCCCACTTACTTCCAAGGAACTGTGCAAAAGATGGCATCCTTAGGAAAAGTTATATATAAACACTAAGTGTTCAAAGAACTCTGCATATTTGAGCTCAGGAAAGCAGTGTGACTATTAGGACTGGAAGTGAAACAGTAGCTTGTTTTGTAAATCAACAGTGAGGTCAAAGAGAACTTGAAAGTTAAATTAGGGTCTTTCTGCCTTAAATTGGTGCAGCTGCTTGGTCATTGTGCTGCAACCATAACCATAACAAATAGCTATTCAGGTGGGACCTTGGTATCCACTGATTTGGTATCCACTGATTTGACTCACCACAGAAACCAAAGGGAGGAAGATACTAGCTCCTTGGGCGAGGGCAACTATGTGAAATAAACACACAGTCAGGCAAGACAGATATGAACACAGATGGAGGCTTGCAACAACATCACATCTACCTTTTTCATGAGTGGTCAGAAACACCCACTCAGGGACAAAAAAGGAAGTGGAAGTAGGTCTTGAACCCACACTAAGCAAGCAACAGAGTGGCTCTCTATCCAGTATAGTAAAAGACATGCACTAATACATAATCACTACATGCGCTACCACATAACCACTTCATAAGTACATGCACTACTACATAACCACTACAGTAGAAGACAGTGAAAGTTTCCAGAGGTAAACTGAAGATGAGCATTAGCTCAAATTGGATACTCGTTGGTCAGTATTGAACATCAAGTGACAGTGGGAGACACTGAGACAGTGTCAAATGAATTAACTGGCAGTCTTGGTTCCCCAGATCTACACACTATAGGTAGACAAAGAAGTTTCTATTACTTTCCTAGACTGCAAAAAGGCCCGTGCTTGTGACAGATGCTGCCACCACTATTTATATGTATTTGGTACAACAACAACAAGGCTCTATGCAGAGAATTGAAACAGTCCTTCTAGGATCATAGGATCTACATCAATAAGGAAAAAATGGGTAGGAAAGAGGGTGGAGATCAGGGTTTGAGAAATGCGTGCCAAGGGCTGGGAACAGATTCTTTGGCAGTGGAAGTGCAGGAAGTACTTAGCATGGTGCAAATTGGCTTCAGGATTCTTTGTCCTTCTGTTCTTTCCTCTGCCCCCTTCCTCACCAAGTACCCAAGGGTCTTGTACCTTTCCCCTCCCTCTATTGCCTAGTTTTCAGCAGTTTTCTCCACCCAACCTCACCTCACTTCGTCCTACACCTTCTATAACCTCTTTGCTAGACTTTTTAAGGGAATGCCACACTTTTAAACCACAAATTAAATTTTTAATGAAACTTCATAACTCTAGTACGCAAATGCAATGTAATATTGATAGAAGCTGTGCATTCAGTGAGCAGGAGATTGCCCCAGAAAGCTTCTTAGGATCTTATGCAATATGTAACAAAATTAATTATTTGTAATGAAAAGATCCATGTCCCTGTAGCGTAGCTGAGACCTGGCTGGTATAAAGACCCCCCTTTCCCGTTTTATTATTTGGCTGCAAATGTCAAGCACTGAGAAAGAGATTGACTTTGGAGAGGGAGACACTGAGGAAAAGAAAGCCTCATAGATGGAGATCTGCAAAAAGGGATTGCAGCAAAATGCAGCAAACTTCAGACAGAAATCTTTGCCTGCTGCCTCCTAGAGTGAAGGTGCTTTCTATCTTAAAGACACAGAGAGCCGTTTAAAGAAGCTAGTCTTATTGCAAAGTGTATTGTTACTGAATACATACATTCAGTGCGCTTAAATCTAAATTCATTGCTTCAGATGGGTTGAGGGTCAGGCTAGCTGCGCAAAGTTGACAGCTGCAGAAACATTAATCTTTGCATAGGAAAATTAAACTGCAACTCTTTGGCCCAATGCACCTCCTATGCAGGCTTCTACGTATTTACTCAGTTACCCATCTTAGTACAGTTAGGTGGTTTAGAGGTTACTGGAATAGTGGCATCTGAAGCCAAAAATATGGCCAATAAAGCAACCCATTAAAAAGAATAAGAACAAGAAGTAATAGAGCAACCCACAATCAGTTACAAGGTACAATAAAAAGGCAAAGATAAAACATGTCAACCAACCAACAGATTTCACAAAAGTAAAAAGAGTTCACAAAACCACCCAATACTGAAAGCAGCACAGTGTTTGAGTTTATTTAACATGCAGCTGATCCAGGGCCAGCCTTGCTATGAAGCAACATGAAATGATTGTGTGGACTGGCATTCTTAGAGGGTGGCAAACAGACAAGCCCCCTAGCCCATCTGCTAACCACCCTCTCCGAGCTCCGCTCCACAGGGTGCTCCAATTTTCTTTGAAGGATCCTCTTAGGAGGCCTTGGGCCAGCCCTGGTTCAATATACGTCACATTGATTGGTTGTATCCTAAGGTGATGTTCTGTGAAAAAGTCTGTCAGAATGTAGGATATTTGACAATCCTCCCTTCCTGCTGCAGCCTCCTGTGATACAAACCATCCTAGTCCAGAAGATCTTCCAGGAATCAGGAATGCAGGGGGTTGCAGAGGGAAATGGAAGTAGCAAAAATCACTCTTGCCCCCTTGTGTAAACATTCCATTCATGCAATGTAATCTTAGAATACAACCCACAATGTTAATAATCCTTACAACAGTTTACAAGGTAGGTCAGTGTTATTATCTTCATGTTGCACAGAAGTTCATGGCTAAGGTAAAATTTGAACTGTGGACTACGTGGCTCATGGCTCACGCTCTCAGCCAATACCAAATATACCTGCTATGTATAATCTTCTCCTATATATTAAATAAACAATTATCCAAATGAACCAACGGGTACAAATTCTATTCGCTTGCCAGCCTTAAATGTATTCCCCCAACACACTGCAATCCACATCCATTTCTCTTTGCTGACCTTCATAGTGAAAGATGTTGATGTGTCCAGCAGTGATGTATTGTGCCTAGCTCATCATAGCTGCAGAGAAAAGTAAGCCAGAACCAGGAACCTTCTTTTTTAAGAGTGAGGAGGATTGTTAAAGTACAAGGAATATTTTTACATTCACTGACTAACTGCTTCAAATAATTAACTTACCCACCTTGTACACAGAACAATCGTTTTAGGAAAGCTGTGATGCAGGCCATTCAGATTTATTTATTTATTTATTTATTTATTTATTTATTTATTTATTTATTTATTTCAAGGGAGGAAAGTACCTATTAGTAAAACACAGTTCAATTAAATTGGCTCCATTTTCATAACATACAGTATGATGTTATTATATGTCCTTAACTGGTAGTTATTTGCCATATATATAGTGATGTCTTAGGTCAGTGGTTCCTAACCTCAGGTATGTGTATCCCCAGGGGTACTTGCCAGGACCTTTAGAGTTACTTGAAAAAGAATTGAATAATGGCTGAAGAAGGCAGGTCTGTATTAGAATGCCTTTTGGGGCTGGCAAGGCAGGAATAAAGGCAGCTAGCTGGCTGCAAAAGCCCCAGGAACTGCTGGTTTCTGGTCATCAATTCATGTATTATCAGATATGGATCAATAGTTTAAAACATATAAATTTGAAATGACAGAAACTATAGTCATTACAAAATTTTGCTAATATGAAGGGTACAATCTATGGAAATGGGCTGCCAAGAGGTTCACAAGTGAAAAGATATTAGGAACCACTGTCTTATTTTTTTAGTATCCATCACATTTACTAAGAGAAAATGACCTCAGTTCAGTCCAGCAGAGAACAATTAGTTTGGCACAACCCACAGGGCAGGTCCATCCATGAGACCAGACCTTCTTATTTCATGATTGCTAAGCTGATTCACAATCTTTTGGTGAGAGACTTTATCCAAAACTTTTTGAAAGTCCAAGTTCACAGTGTCAGTTGATTGCCTCTATTCACATGCCTGCTCTCAAAGAACTCTAGAAAGTTAGTGAGGCAGAGTATCTTAATAATTTTATCTTTAATTATGCTTTCCACTTCAGGAACAGTTGTTAATTTGATTGTCCTGCAATTTCCTGGATCCCTTTTTGAAATTTCGGTGTTAGGTTGACTACTTTCACTACTCTGCTATGAAGGGTGTTTAAAGTACAAGCTACCTATTTTTGTTAAATCAGCAATTCCACATTTGAGTTCCTCCAGAATTTTTGGATGGCTATCATCTAGACCTAGTGATTTTCTGGACCCTTGTTACTTCTATTTGATACTATTAAACCCTCAGGGCTGATTAGGAGATAGTAGAGGATGTTGAGGGGTGGGTTTCAATGGAAGCCCCAGTGAGGGCCATGTCCTGGGACCCTCAACAACCTGGCATCAACACTATCTATCCCTGATAAAAGAGCACTGTACACAAAGTTAATCTAATCCATGTCTATATCCTTCTGTGTACATTTAATAGAAAATGTGACAGTGGGAGATTTAGGATGCAGGTAGAGTTAGTATGTGTACCTGTGTTAACAGCACTATAAAGAGATTCTTGAATTCAAATGATCAACATCAGCCAAGGGAATCCCATAAAATTTTGTGAGGCATGTCCTCTGATCTCGCTGGGCTTGTCCCATGAAAATCACTGCTGAAAGACAAACTCAATTCCCTTCTGGAAGTGCACAGTTCCCAGACTTCAAACACCTCATAGGAACATTTGAGAAGAATAACTGTCATTCAGAAGGATAGCTATCATTTGGGATATGATAGCCCAGTCCTATTCAGGGTACACTGACGGGTTGTGCAATCCATCAGCCAAAATCCCAGAACAACGCTGCGAAAGGCACTCTGTTGTTCTGTGGGCTGTGTCCACCAGGGCAAATGGCCAGAGGCCATGAGCAAGAAACAGTGGCCTGCTGAAAGTGTGACTGATGCTATGAACCGCCCCCACTTCCCCTCTTTCTTTCCCCTCCTCCCTGGGCTTCTGCAGCCAATTGTAAGGCAAGAACTGCCTTGGGCTCCTGCTCCTGCTCCTGCTCCTGCCCTCCCTCCAGCAATGGATGATCCAATGATCATCCATTCCTTCCTTCCTATCAGAGATGGCAAAACGTTTGCTCCTGGCTTCCCCCTCCCACTTGGCTGGGAAAGGAAGTATCAACCCTTTCCTGCTTCATGGATGGAACTCCTTGTTGCTTACCCGGTTGAAATGCTGGCCCCGCAAGGTTTTTCACGCTGCAAAACAGTAAGCAAGCACACCCGGACACAGGCAGACTTGAGTCAGCATGCATGGGCACAAGTGCTGAGTCAGAGGGGCCCTGACTCTTTTTCAGAGTCTTCCACATGCACGACTCACAAGTCAGCAAAAATCACACATTTTCACCCCAGAAAATAAAATAAGGACTTTTTATAGTGCTGCACCTGTGGGGCCTATTATTGTACTGGCAGCCTCAGAAACCTGGTTAAAGAATTTATATCCCATTCTTTTTTTCTTTTTTTAAATTTATCCTGTTCTGCTATCCCACCCCCAGGTGTTTGCAAGCTTCTCTGTCATTGTGAGTCGGGTGTGATTGCTGGAATGCACCAGTAGAGGCTGCTAATATTGAAGTGCCATCAGCATGTGCCTCCAATTCCAGTTGCTCAGACATTCTACTGGTTTATTATCACATTCAAATTGAATAATCCATTCAGTTGTATCCGACCCTTAGTGATTCCATGAGCCAGCTCTCTCCATGATTTCTGACCCTGTACAGCTTCTTTCAGTGGCTTTATATTTTGACCAGTGTCTGCTTTGATTACATTCAGCCAATGCGTTCTTTGGCATGCTCTTTGTCATTTGCCACTGACCATTCCAAGCATAATGTCTTTTTCCAGTGAAGTTGACCACATGACATGGCCGAAGTAGCTAAGTCTAAGTTTTATTATTTTGCTTTCCAGTGGCATGTTTTGGTTTTATGCGCTGCAGCACTTCTTTATTCATTATCTTTGCAGTCCATGGTATACGCTATAGCCTCCTCCAACACCACAGTTCCAAAGAATCAATTTCCCTTCTTTCCAACTTTTTCATTGTCCAACTTTCACAAACATATCAAGTTATGGGGCACACAATAGTGTGGACTAATCTGACATCCTTACTTTTCCATATTTGATTCATACTCATCATTGCTGTGCAACCAAGCATAATTTGGTATTTAATTCCTTGGCTGCAGCAGTCGTTCTGATTGATCAATGGCCCTAGAAAGATGAATTTTTTCACATGTTCATCCTCCTTTCCACCAATTACTATTCTGATATTTCCATTATTTGCAGTTGTCATAAGTTTGGTCTTTGTGATGTTCAAGAAGAGATTGAACATTCCTCTTCTTGAACATCCTTCTTGCTTTTTTTCCTTGAGTTTCATAATTAAATACTTTAGGCCTTCTTAGGTTTCTGAGAGGAGGGTTGCATCATCCGCATATTGAAGATCATTAAAATTGCAGCATGCCTTTCACAGTTTGCAGCAGTGGTCCAGAAGCATGTGACAGCAGCCCAGCTTTCATGCCACCATAAAGGACCTTGAGCTGCCGAAACAGGAGTTCTGGCAGCGCATGGTCCAGATAGGATTGGGCCACAGGTCTCTTTTACTCCTCCTGCTCCCCCTTGGAAGACTGTTATATATAAATGTCAGACTTTGGAGGATTTTATGCCAGGCCCAGCTTTTTTCTTTCCTCACTTCCTTTTACTTTGCTTACTATCCAGCCTGAGCTCTGGAGAAATCAAAAGCTTGTTGCTTACATCTTGTGTGGCATTTTGGTTGGTGCTAATAGAAGCATTACCTGACTGTGGATTTTTGATTTTCACTCTTTCACATCACCATGCTTGCGTTGGTGACTACCAATAACATCTAGCAGGAAAGAGGACATTAAAGTCCTTCCTGTGAGGAATGACTATCCTGGAAAGTGCTCACATCAGGCTGCAAATTAGTTTATGAATGTGCATGTTAAATAACCACTGGCCAAATCCTATCCAATTTTCCAGCACTGATGTAGATGTGCCAACAGAGCATGTGCTGCAGCCTGCAGTGTTTATTAAAATTAATGCAGTGTACATTAAAATGCAACATTAAAATACAATAAAATAGCCATCATAGTATTATGATCAAATAAGAAGGAGTAGCTATTAAAATTTCCTCTCATTATTAATAATGCTCATCCAGGTTTTGTAAACAGCAGCCAAAAAACTTGCAATTGGTCTTATAAGCTGAGAATTAGCACCTGTAAGAAGTTTCTTGGCCATTTCTGTTTGTGACAAACCCAAGAATTTTCTGCTCGGGGGAATAACGCATCCTGCAGTAGGAGGGCAGTCATGGCGGCCTCCTCCAGGTAAGGGAATGTTTGTTCCCTTTCCTCTTGACTGCATTGTGGCTGCAGCAGCATTGGAATGTTGGATAGGATTGGGCCCCACATCTTCTTCCCCACTGTATTTTTGCTTGCACCTCCTTCCCCTTCCTCTGTTGTCTCCCTTGTGTTTATTTTTGAATTATGAGTACCTTTGGGACTGGGAATGCTCTCATTTCTTGGCTTTATGCTCTGCTTTGTTTAAAAGCAGTATATAAACAAAACTGACAAATAAGGAACTCTGTACTACATAGCCCATCCTCCTCTAATTAAGACAGATAAATAAGGCTATTGTTTATGTGATTATTCAGCCTGGAAGTGAGCCCAAAACTCCTGATTTTGCCAGAGGGTCCTTGATTTTCAGAACTTGAATATTTCACTCTTGGAATGTGTAAACACCCAATCAGGGGACGTGAATAAGGGAGTGTTATCCCCAAATAACATAACTGGTAGACAGCCTTTCTGCTTCTATGAATCTGTGGGCATTCCTCGTAATATTTTTCTCAATGGACCTCTGCTTGCATCAGTCCAAAGAACAGAGCACCCATTAGAGACCAGTTCATTCATCCCTGTGATTCTTACAAAGCACTGTGGCCTCTCTCAGGTTATTACAGCCAATAAATCATAGGGAGAGCTCCAGTAGAGCACCAGAGCCTCTTGGCTCATTGCCCAGAACATGTGCATTTGATGGAAGGCTGGGTTTCGTTTTCTGCTTCCCGGTTTTGCTTCTCCCTTGTTGAAAGCTTTGGCTGCAATTGGTATCTTCCCCCTGGCAGGAAGGCAACTTTTTGCTCCCCCTGAGTGGCTGCTCAGTGCAGCTGCTCCTACTTAACGCCTGAGGCTGGCACCATTCTGCCTCTTCTCCCTCTTCTCCCTTGAAGAATGTGAGAAGCACCCCCCATCAACTCTTTGCCTCTGGCTCAGAAGCAGCCAGGTTTTGCTCCAGAAGCTTTTTCTCCCTGTTCTTTCCAGAAGCTGTTCTCTTTTGGTAGTCCCTTAAGGAACCATGCAAAATTCTCAAACAAGGAAATGTCGGGACCTTGGGAGTTGCAGATTTTTTGCTTTTCAGGTATCTCTAAAACTCTAAAAAAAGGGAAAGGGTGTGTGGAGGGAGAGAGCTGGGAGGAAGATCTCTGTCATTAGAGAGAGGGGAAGGAGCAGTTACTCCCAGGGGCTTAATTCTAGCCTTGCTAAAAGGGAGTGCAGGAAGAGTGGGGAGGGGTAGGTAACATTGATCCAAGGATCCAGCATGGCAGTTCTTGAAGCGTTAGGACAGAGAAAGGCAGCAGGACCAATATAATGGGAGGCACTGGTCATGAAAATGGTCTGTTTGTAATTATGCCATTTGCTATTTAGCAAAGGCCTCCCCCACTTCAGCACCTTTCAGAGGTATGGTGAGAATGTGTGATGGAGGAGGAAGCCACATTTCATAACTACAGTAGATGGTTGGTGAAGGTATACCTGTGGGGAGCTTTAAGTTTGGATATCGATGTGGAACTAAGCAAGGAATCTCAATAGAAAAAGTCTTTCTCAGGAGACCACAGCAGTCCATGTCCAGCCCAACCCTTCCACTCCCTCCTTAAGTTCTACTCCAGCCTGCAGTACTACAGTCCTGTTTTGAAATTTTTTTTAAAAAAATCTCCAGGTTCTGCTGCTGGGGAAAAAAGGTCAGGGAATCTTCAGGAGAGGAAAAGTGAGCAAGGGGAAGACCCTCTTTTGTTGTTCCACAAGACTAGAGTAGGGAGCTACTACATTTTGCTGCTGTAATCTTCTGTCCAGGATCATAATATATTCTGCCTAATGTCAGTGGGCCTACACCAGAATAAAGACTCTTTGTGTGTGTGTGTGTGTGTGTGTGTGTGTGCACGCACGCGCATGTGCGCAACAGAGAAAGTGATTCTCCACTACACTTCCAGATCCCCATGTGCCACCATTCCAGGAACTACCCTGAGATTGTTCAGGAAGGGAAAATGGAAGGGAGAAAGGACATGTATTGGAACAATGAGGAAAAGTTATTGATCCAATACAGGCCATTTCCTTCCTTCCTTGATTCCTAGAATAGCAGATAAACTTTCCTTCCTTAACCGCTCCCCACTCCAGCAAGGTCATTTCACCTCAAAGCTCAATCAGCGCCTAGCAGTCCTGAGGTCCTCTGAGTCCTCTGAGCGGCCCGCTTGGAGGCAGGCTGTGCAGCATGGCCTTTCCCAGTTTGAAGAGACACTTGGCCAACAGTCTGAGGCTAAGAGGCAAAGAAGGAAGGCCCATAGCCAGGGAGACAGACCAGGGACAGACTGCACTTGCTCCCAGTGTGGAAGGGATTGTCACTCCCGAATTGGCCTTTTCAGCCACACTAGACGCTGTGCCAGAACCACCATTCAGAGCGCAATACCATAGTCTTTTGAGACTGAATGTTGCCTACTACTAGTCCTGAGTTGTGTGAGGCCCCCACTAGAGCTGAAAGATGTCATGGCCCCGATCACCCAGTATTTACCACTCAGTTGACTAACCAGACTTCATGCTATCCAGCTCTCCATCCCTTTCTGCTGTATTTGGAGGGGTCTATTGAGGAAGGGGAAGGAGTGGTCTTTGTTTAAAGCTACAATTTATGCCTCAGAAACACACCCACAGCTCTGATATTACAAAGGAGGCCCAACAGAGCTGTCAAAAATGTACTGCTTTGTTACAGTTTCACTTTTGAAAATGTCCAAAGGCAGGCCTTGAAATATTGCTGTAATCTCTCTCTCACTCTGTGTATGTGTACCGAAATGGTATCCCTGCTCTACACCAGTAAAATGTGTGTGTCTGGACCGAAATGGCACCCCTCATACACCAGCAAAATGTGTGTGTGTGTGTGTGTGTGTGTGTGTGTGTGTACTGAAATGGCACCCCAGCACTACACCAGTAAAATGCTGGTGTAGAGCCAGCACAAACGTCAGACGTCGACTGGGATGCACAGCAGATGTGTGGTCAATGTGGGGAATGAGATGGGTGAGTAACTTTTCCACGCACACAGATCAGACACACACACATACACTTCCCCTTCCCACCCACGTCCCGCCAGCTCAGCCCAGTGCAAGCCAGGCAGGAGGCAATCGTGGCGAGGCTGGGCCGGGCTAGAGCTCTCTTCCCAGGAAGGCCCCCCCCCCCGACGCCTCGGTGCCGTGCGGGAAGGGATCGGGTGCCTGCCAACTCGGCAGCAGACTGCGCGTCCACTCAGGCGCTGCTGGAGCCGCGAGAAGCAGCAGGAAATGGGTTTCTTCCGCCTCCTGCTCCCCCCCTTGGGCGGACGCGCCTTGCGGGAAAGCTCTCCTGGACTGGAAGCGAGTCTTCCGGCTGGGGGAGGGAAGGGGGGCTCCGTCTTGCTTCCCTGCAGCTGACGGCTCACTTCTGCTCGAGCCGGCGTGGTGGAGTTGAGGCGTCCGGCCCTCCGCAGCGCCGGGACGGAGGTCTCAGGGAGCCCCCTGGAGAGGTGCAGGCAGGCCTCGCTTCAGTCGGACGCAGGAGAACTGGAGCAGCAGCATCACATCGAGAGGAAAAGGCAGTCCAGGGTCTTCGGGCTCCATTCCGGGCCTCTGAGCATGGACAAAGTTCCCCCATCACTGAAAGATCACGGGGGACCTTCACACCCTTGAATAAGGGAAGGGGGGTTTCGATCAGGGAAGGCAGCTTCCAGCACCAGCACCTCTCTCGAGGAGCTACCTACTAACAGGTGAAGAGGGAGAGGCGCATTCCAGGGGAGCAGAGGCTGCCAGAGTTCCCCACCACTAGCCCGCTTCAGCTCCTAGCTCCTGCCCCCCCACTTTGTGTTCGTCTTGCATCCTCTTGATCTGCGACTTCCCGCCACGTGTTGACTCACCTTCTGACGCGCCACCACGACCTATTGTCCCCAACACAATACACAGAATGACACCAGCATCACACCTGCCACATTGACAGTCATAGAGTGTTATCAGTCAGTGCACACGCGCCGTGTATGTGTCAGTGACACACATCAAAGTTTTCCAGAGCTGGGACGACTCACCGTCCCAAAGTAAGGGCTTCTCGCATTCAAGCAGCTTCACGCACATCTCCACCAGACAACACCACCTTGATCATCGTAGAGCTCTCACGTACGCACGATTACGCATCAATGGCTCCTTCCTCAGTGCAAGCGGGCCAAGCAGCGCCTCTTCTTTTTACGTGTAAAAGAGAACCACCCATGTATATCCTGCTTTCCCAAGCGGGAGGACAACTTCCAACCTTGAAGGGCTTCCAGTCTGGAAATGGAAACACACGCGCACACCCCCAAAAACTCCAAAGGTTCTGGAGGTAGATGCAGGTATACAAATGAAGAATACGCGATTGTTTCAGCTACACCTGTTTAGGTTTACCTCTAGTACAGCAGGCGGTTGAGCCAGCGCGCACTACCCACCCTAGGGAGCGGAGTCAGACTGCAATCCTATGCACACGTTCCTGGGAGTAGGCCCCATTAAACTCAGTGGAATTTACTTCTGACTAAACCTGCATAGGATTGGGTTGTTAGGCTGCAATTCTAGCCGAACTTACCTGAGAGTAAGTCCCATTGACCATAACGGGATTTACTTCCGGGTAGACATGCATAGGCTTGGGAGAGCACAATCCTATGCTTGCCTACTCAGAAGTAAGTCCCATTGTCTTCGGTGGAGCTTACTCTCAGGAAAGTGGGCATAGGATTGCAGCCTTCCACACACACACACAGCAGGAGGACGGAGGGGCAGGCGGAGTTACCACTCAGCTCCGACTCCTATGCATGTCTACTCAGAAGGACATCCCATTGTAGTCAATGGGACGTACTCCCAGGAAAGCGCGGCGAGGCTTGCAGCCTGACTTTCCCAGACACCACAAAGGTTCCTCAAGTATTACAGAGGTTTGCAGCACGCAGTCCAACGTGGCCGCCCTCACACACAGAAAGGGTTCGTGTACCCACCACAGCACGCACGGGGCTCCTTCGCTCAAACACCCCCCCCCCCGTACTTGTACTTTCACACATGCTGCTGCACACGCGCAAGCACGAGGCCTCTGCCAGGCGCGCTGGACGCCCCCGCCCACCCCGGGCTCTCCCTGCCCCCCTTCCATTCATTCCGAGCGAGGGAAGCGGGCAGGAGCCGACTGGGTCGACGCCCCCGGGACCCTCCTCTGCTTCCCCTGCGCAGGAGGGAAAGGAGCTGGTGGGCAGGCGATTAAACCGGGATTCCACCCCGGCGTGACGTCAGCGGCGCGTGGCCCCTCCCGCCCGCGATAAAAGCAGCCCGCGTACCGCAGTCGGCTCAGCAGTTCGGCGGACAGCTCCATGGTGCTGAAAGCGAGGCCAGGGCTTGGGGGCGCCGCGCCTGGGGGGAGCCTGGCCCCAGCCATGCCTGCCGGCGTGCGCTACAGCCTGGCGCTGGTGACCTTCCTCTTCTGGCGAGGATGCGCGCAGAATTTCGGGCAGACTCGCTTCATCTGCACCTCGGTGCCGGTGGATATGGACATGTGCACCTCTTCCATGCAGAGCGGGGGCAGCGCCGAGGACCTCAAGACCACCGTGCTCCAGCTGCGGGAGACGGTGCTGCAGCAGAAGGAGACCATCATGAACCAGAAGGAGACCATCAGGGAGCTGACCACCAAGCTGGGCAGGTGTGAGAGCCAGAGCTTGCTGGAGACCGTGCCCAGCGAAGCCAAAGCGGGCAGGAAGCAGGGCAGCTCTTCCAAAAACACCATGGGGGATCTTTCCCGGACTCCGGCTGCCGAGACCTTGAGCCAACTTGGGCAAACTTTGCAGTCGCTTAAAATGAGGCTAGAAACCCTGGAGGTACAACTTTCTCTTCTTTCTTAGGGCTAGTCAAGGAGACGTGCTAGACGTCGCTTTCGCTCACCCGGCCAGCACCCTCCTCTGGGTGGTTTAACTGATGCCCCCCTTTGTCCCACGCCAGAGGTAAAATGTCCGCAGTCAAACCCCAAGCACTCTCCATGAGCATGGCCAGCGTGTGCCTAGAGCAGATCAGGTGCTTCACTTTAACGAAGCGAAGCGCCTTTGTTTGGTAAGCTCTAAATGAGTTTAGTTGTCCAAGGAGCGGGCACCGGAATGAGACTTTGGTAAATAATGCTGTGGTGTTAATTTGGTTTGCTACAATCCACTTACTCTCTTTGCTTCTCCCCTCCCCACCCTGCACAGCAATTCAGTAGGATGAATTCTTCCAGCCAGACCAATTCCTTGAAGGATATACTCCAGAGTAACATTGATGACTTAGAGAAGCAAGTGCTGTTCCGAATTAACAGCCTGGAGGAAGGAAAGTACAATCCCAAGAATGAGTCTGAAGAAAGAGGGAAAATAGAAAGCACTTTAACTTCCCTTCACCAAAGGATCAGTGACCTAGAGAAAGGTAAAAAGCTTCGTCCATTTATTCTGAATAATGCCACATTTAGAGGGCAGCTGGAGATGAACAGCTTTCCTGTTTATCTCCAGTCTTCCTCCCCAACGCACTCACCCCACAACAGTCATCCCCCCCCCCCCCGCTGTAGTCTACCCATATGAAGAATTAATGCTTTCCATCTCAACCATGAGCAAGATCAACTATTGTTGTTGCCTACTCTGGAAATGGTGAACATAAGTGAATGCGTGTGCATATGTGGTGGGGAAGGGCAATAAATAACTAGCGCATTGTCCCAAACTGTATTGCCAATGAGACTTTCCCTCCTTTAACAAGACAGAGGCTCGGGACTTCCTGTGCAGGAAAAACACACCTTAAATTGTTTAGCCTCAAATTGATTATATTTTACCTAAAATTGATTATATTTTAAATGCATTGGGGTCTACCCTCTAAGTGACCTAGGACAAATTAAAGCATTCCTCCCTCCTCTAAGCAATTTGTGGGTCTCAAACTTTGACAAGATTGGTGGCGGTGCCCATCCAAACCTTTTTTTTCCTTCTGGATTGGTTAGTATTCATTATCTCTTTTAAGCTTTATGGTAAAAATAAAAATTGGGGGGGGGGGAGAGGAAAGAAAAGGACCCTATTCCCTAGGCGCTGTCCATGTGACCAGGATTAGAGTGCAGAAATGTGCTGGAGGGATTTAAACAGTGCCATCTTAAGGCTCATTATATAATAGAAAGAAAGAAAGCAAGAAAAAGAGAATTTCACGGGAAGCTGCGTGGCTCAGACTTCGTGGCATCTGTATACATCTTGTAATTTTAGATCATTGCCCCACTCTGTCATAGTACCCCTTCAAGTCACCAAGCAAACACCCCTCCTCTTATGTTCCACTAGGTCAGAAGGACAACAGGCCAACAGACAAGTTTCAGTTGACTTTCCCTTTGAGAACCAACTACATGTATGCCAAGGTGAAGAAAAGCCTGCCAGAGATGTATGCCTTTACTATTTGCATGTGGATCAAATCAAATGCCTCCCCAGGTGTAGGTACACCCTTCTCTTATGCAGTACCTGGACAAGCGAATGAGCTGGTGCTAATTGAGTGGGGCAACAATCCAATGGAGATCCTTATCAATGACAAGGTAAGAGGCAGAGACATCAACAGTGAATGTATAAACAATGAAAATTCTGCACCCCTTCCCCTTGTAGCATCTTTGTGGCTACATGCAAATCTCAGATTACTGTGCTGATTGACACTGTAACCAGAAATATAGAAGAAGCAGAATACAGGAGCTTTGTTTTCAAAAGTGAAAACACAAGAAGCGAGTTTAAACTCCTCTAAACGTCAATCTTTTTCCTAGGCAACTTCAGAATAAAAATTCAGGCATTAGGCAAATAAAAATTGAGCTCATTAGGGAAACATATTTAGCTTGCCCTCCCACGAAGTGAATTTTAGAGATAATGGTTCTTGTCTACATTTGCAACATTTACTGCTATAGACTATCAGCATAATCCTATGTATATCTACCAAGTTCCATTGAGTTCAGTGGGGCTAACTCCAAGGAAAGGGTGTTTAGGATTGCTGCCTAAGGTTCTGTGCAGTTCACCTGTACCACACAGATATTCTAGATTTTCTATTCTTGCGGCCCCCAATACAATGCAAATGTAGCCAGAGGTAAGGTCTTTATGTGCAAGTCATTATACAGGAGTTCTCCGAGGCATGCGGATCCCTTACCTGCAGTACCGTGGCTTCCCATTTCCACAATTTTGAGCTGTCAATTTGCCTTAGACTTTCAAATGCACATAGCACACCAAGTTTATTATGATGTTCAGCAATACAAGCAACCAATTTTCAGAAACATATTTTGTCCACTATGCTCTAGATTTTAAGAAGCCCTCAGACATGAACTGGACTTTTCAAAATATATAACTATCCAAAACAAAAAAACAAAAAAACCCCCAGCTTTTTGAAATCTTGTTCTTCATAGTCAGGACTTTTAAGCCAGCAAACCTGATCTTGCATCCCTGAAGGCAAAAGAAACGTTGCCATTAACTTCACTTGATATAGATTCCAGTGTGCTGTCAGCTCCCCATCTCCTATTCCTCCCACCCACCTCCCCAGCACTATCCAGCAATAAAAAAGAGATCAGAGTCCTGCGGCTGTTTTGAGAGGTGAAAGTCCTTTCTGATAAAAAACCAGGACAGACCAGCCTGGACTAGTTTACTCCTAACAGCTTTTCTTTGTAGTACGGTATGCATGCCTTCAGTAATTATCACCTTCTTCTCTCAGGTAGCAAAGCTCCCCTTTGTCATTAATGATGGAAAATGGCACCATATCTGCATTACATGGACTACCCGAGATGGTGTCTGGGAGGCTTATCAGGATGGTACACAACGAGGCAATGGGGAAAACCTGGCCCCTTACCACCCCATCAAGCCACAAGGGGTCCTTGTCCTGGGACAGGAACAGGTAAGATAGTACGGTGAAGGCTGAGGAAAAGAGGATGTCTGCTGGGGATTGTCGATGCACAAGAATTTGCAGTAATGTAATGACCGGTAAAGGAAGTGCTCATCACTACAAATATATCCATCCTGCAGGTTCTATATTGGTTTCTCCCTTTTGAATTCTGTCAAGCTTTCAAAGCATGTACTAGATTCTATCACTGATTCCAGATGCCTGGCTCTTGTGCTGGTCTAACTAAAAACTGGTGCATTCCATACCTCAGGGGGTCTTACCAGGTATGTACTGAGGCCTCCTGTGTCATGTCACATTGATACAAGATGTCTCCGCACATGGGGTAGAAGATTTACTGTGATGATGGAGCCATGAAATCATGTCAGAAGAACCTGCAGGACTCTCATATCCTAGTAAGTGCAGAAGAGTTCCACCAGGGATAGCACTGTGGATATGCTTTAAATATAACCTATGGTGGAATTTGATAGCAGCTTTATGTTGGAGCAGAAGAAAATTGGAGGGGAGGGGGGAGGATACGAAAGCCCAGATGGAGTGGGGAGAACTGATCTGCTCCCTTCAGTCACAAACATTCAGGCACAATTACACACTCGCTTGCTCCCACACAAACTCTCCCTCTCTCAAAAGTCAGCATGAATGGGGACTGGCTTATCCATTTAGTAAATGAAACATGTCTCCAGGCATCAGATCTTTCAGGTAAACCATGATTTCAAGTCTCAGCATACCCATTTTGTCAGTGTGGAGAACAACAATGTTACTCCGCCATCTATGCATGTGACACACCCGACATCACTATTTGGCTGGCATTGCCTGTATGCCTAAACTAGATGTGAGGCTGAGGTTGCAATCCCATTCACATTTACTTGGGAGTAAGCCCCATTGACTATGATGGTACTTACTTCTAAGTAGACATACATAGGATTGGGTGCTAAGTTAGGCCCCAGCTCCAGCTAGATGTGAGTCTTTCATATGGTGTTTTTTTCTGTCACACGTAGCACAAGAGTTGACATAGAACAAGTCTGTCCACAACTTGCACCGTATGTTCACTCAGGCACACAGAAAGTGAAAGTTATAGTAACCAATTATTTAACAGAGTCTTTCCATTAATTACATTTATGCACACATGCAGACACAAGCCTCAAGATGGAGGATTGAATCTTAGCATGGCCAATTTTATTGTCCCTTGCCTCTCTCTCACCATCACACACTCTCAGAGGTCTTCATGTGTGGACACACCTGTCCCCCTCTGACAAGCTTTAAGACACACCAGCATTGCTAGAGCCAAGTGCCAAAGATTCTGTTTTTGAAAATTCCTTCCAAAGAAAATGGGTTTGGAAGATTGCAGCTTCCTTCTCCTTAATGAACTGTTCTGGAGCAGTCTATTCCCACTGACCTTTCCCAGCTAGCATAAAAGCTTTCTGGCTGACTTCAAGTGCTTATTCTGTCATGCTGTAGGACACCCAGTGCTGGGTTAAGTCCTGGGAGAAGGAATAGAACTCTCTTAGGCCAGAGTAAATGCCACATCTTTCCAGAGCAAAAGAGAGAGACATATTTTCAAACCTTTTATCTTCACTTTCTCTGTTCAAGGATACCCTTGGCGGTGGATTTGATGCCACTCAGGCATTTGTGGGAGAATTGGCTCACTTCAACATCTGGGACCGAAAACTTACCCCAGGGGAGATCTACAACCTGGCCACTTGCAGCACCAAAGCCCTGTCTGGTAGTGTCATAGCCTGGTCTGAGACCAACATTGATATTTATGGTGGAGCCACCAAATGGACATTTGAAGCTTGTCGTCAGATCAACTAAAAGTGCTGCTCTTTCCCCCATTCCAAATTCATTTAACCCTTGGTTAACAGACATTCTCCCCACCCAGGAATGAATTACGGACAAATCTGTTTCTTTTCTCTCTACTGTCTCTTTTCTTTTACAATTCTATTGTTTGTTATCCAAAAGAATCAGTCACTTTTTGTGTGTGTAGGAGACTTGGACCAAGTTTCTCAGTCAACTCTAAGGCAACCTGGAACTTTGCAATCTGACAAGCAGGGTGAGGGGGTCATCTTTCCCCCTCCCCTTTTTCTTTTCTCCCTTTCCCTGTTGGATTGAGACTCGATTCTCTTTTCATTTCTGCTTTACAAAATCTCATCATGAACGGTCTGATTTTTCTGGCTTGCCAACTTTGTTTCAAAGCCTGAGTGCCTTTGGGCTGGTGCGACTCTTTCAGCACATTTGTCTTCATTTGCATATATTTTTTAAAGGATATCTCTATATTCCTACTTAATGTCTTTTAAGCAACCATTCACCTGTTGGCAGATGTTTATTTTGTACTAAAGAATTATTCTTGGAGTGATAGGAGAACAAATGCTTTTGGGTGATGCATGACGGTGGCTTGACTATGGATTGAGTAAGATTTGGGGAGGGGTAGGACTGTTTAACCTCTTCAGGTCCCTGATAACCTCCCCCAACTGTATACATTTCTGGCTATGGCCAGAGCACAATAGAGCCATCTTTGCCCCCATGGGTACACGTGAGACTCAGGAGCATTGCAAGGCCAAGGATCCTAGACGGCTTGTCCAGGTCCTGGGTTATTTGTAGGAGTAGATTTCTCCTATTTTAATGGAGCTGCAGAACAGCTCATTTCTCTACTCTGCCTTCATTTTGCTATAGGATTTGTCTCTGTTAGCCATCAAGAAATGAACCCCTAGTCCAGAGTCATTTCCTTGCACAGGCATTAGTTACTGCTTCTCTCAAAACTCTGTGACCTGATGAAGGCAGAGAATTCCCTGATTCACTCCCTTTCCTTTCCCTTCCCATTTCCACAGCCAGCTCTTAAATCATTTTCCCTATCCAAAGGCAATGCATTCTGGGCCTCTCATAAAATATTTGGTTGGGAGAAGGGATCATTTTCTTATCCCCTTATGAGACATTTCCATACCTTTACCGACACTCCTTTTTCTCTCACTAAGAGCCATAAACCTGAAGGGCTGGGGGGTA
Organism: Tiliqua scincoides; assembly: GCF_035046505.1. Classification (NCBI taxonomy): domain Eukaryota; kingdom Metazoa; phylum Chordata; class Lepidosauria; order Squamata; family Scincidae; genus Tiliqua; species Tiliqua scincoides. The sequence continues at coordinate 150,710,998 of NC_089822.1, forward strand.
GGGGGTGTCAGTCGGATGCAAAGCATGCAGTTGCAGTCCGATTTTCATGGCCACTCTGCTGAGCTGAGATTTTTGCCTTTTAAATACAAATTGGGTTCATTGCAGGTGGCAGGCTGTACTGTGCAATGAGCCTTTCCTGCCCTGTGCTTATTGAGCCCAGTGGGATTTGAGGTAGACTTTGCTTTCATAAAGTTCAAGAGATCTTCCTTTTTGGAAAGGAAGAAATGAACTGTTAGTGGGGGTTTGCTAAGCAAATGTGTAAACAAGCAGAATAAAGGGCAAATCCTGGTTTTGCTCCAAAGCCCCAGGGGATTAAGGAGAGGCTGCAGCCTCTCCATGCATCTGTTTGCCCAGCAATCAGCAAAGAGCCTGCACTATATTTTTAAAAGAACACAAGGGATGCCTAATGGGTTCTATGAATGTGTGGAGCCTGCACAGACCTCTTTTCAGGGGAACAGTGCATTTCTTATTGTAATATACAGAATTATTTGTATCTTGAAAGACACCAACTTTTGTAGGAGGTCGGGAAGGTGTAGCTATTGGCCTTTTTTATGGGGACTGTATTTGGCTAGGAGAGTGCCTAGTTTTCCACCTTTAGTGGCAACAGGTTGCATCGTGCTGTGTAGTTTCAGTGAAGTTACTTCTGTCCCAGTTTGTGGCACCCTTAGATTTCCTGCAGGCTGATAGGAGAGGCAAAGGGTGCACCATTGTTTCTTGCATGTTTCAGTAGGTGCCTCAATCGTGTTTTACCTGGTCTAGCGCTTGCCTGCTTGCATGGGCTACTGCAGTGGGGGTTTGCCAAGCGATAGTTCATGCTTTAAAAAACAAAGTCATCTGAGCACATTCATAGAGGTCAGGTGTGACTGGAAGAAGGTGACTAAGGATGCAGCGTTCTTCCCCATAATAAACAGTGCCCACAGTTAAAATACTGGTGACTATGAAGTCAGTAGGAATTGTTCCCTTCAGCACCATCAAGAAGATGCTTAAGCCCGAAGGAAGCCAGAGCTTGCAGTTCAGAACCTGAGCTGTCCCAATGGTTGCAGTGGAAGGTGATCTTAAGCATTTCTGCCTTGAAATGTACCCGAATGTAACCCAAATTGTGCTGTTGGGTTAGTCCTACTGAAGCTTACCAATCTGAATGTGCTTGGAGCTGTCTCTTCAGCACCACTGTGGATGTTCTTTCCCACTCCAGGCTTACTGAGAGTTGAACTTTCAGCACCAGGCTGCTGGAGTAAAGAGCATGGAGTAAAGATCTGATCCACCCAAACCAGGCCTACTGCTTAATAGGATTGATGTTCCCTCTTGCACTGAATAATACATGCCTCTCTCAGGTAATGTTCTTTTATAAAAACAAAAAGACCACTGCACAAGCAGCGTGTGTGTTTGCCTGAACAGTGTCTGATAGGTCCCAAAGGCCACCGCCTAAAGGGGTGATTCGTTGGACATTTACACAGGTGTACTTCCATGGAATATTTTAATGCTACACCAGTTTAAAAAGTCAGTGAATCATCCTTCAGCACTTGATCCAAAACATATGTAACTTAGAGGTAAGTCCTGTTCACTTCCATGGAACTTACTGGCAATGTTTAGAGCCCATGTCATAGTAGCTGAAACAACCTTTACTGTCCCTTAAAAGTTTAGTTACTGTTTGAAATGTCAAGCCTTTCTGCTTTTGTAAACACACAAACAATATTTCTCTTGTTGTAAAAGGAGTTTACTACCATGAAAGGTATTTTTATTAGCAAAGAATATATAGAAAATGAATTGATGTTCTCTGAAAAATACTTTGAATTTATGGATGAAGGATAAATGGATGATAAAGCTTATTTTGAAATAGATAATATTTTATATGGTTTCTTTTTTAAAAAAAAAAATCTCCTGGGTTTTAATAGTATATTGCAGCCATCACCCCTTTAAGTCATCTTGCCCTCTCTCATCCTGGTCAAGGAGTTTTTCCTGGCTAGGGGAAAAAAGGGAGGGATGAAGAAAAAACTCATGAGGCTTACTGAGCCATTTTGACCAATTCTAAAGCTGTGGCAAATGAATATGCAACATGGATGGGCATGTAATCGACAGTTCTAGGATGATGCTGCACTCCTTGAAAGCTGCTGCCAGATATCAGAGCAAGTCATGTGACCGCTCATGTGAAAGCATAGTGTGAGAGTGCGGAGGGGGGGGGAAATCTATCAATAATTGAACCAAGCCAATCTAGATATCTTGCTTTTCAGATTTTGGCTCAGGGCAGCATATTTTAAGCAGTGCTCTTTAAAACAAACAAAACTGTACCTTTTAAGATTGATCTGTCAATTCTTATTGGAAACATTCTTGCAACTAATAATGAATGTAAGTACAATCTGATGAAGGGGAAAAATGTTAAGATAAATGAATCCAGTCCAAATTGCGTGTGATTTGCCAAAAATAAAAAGGGTGATAGTGATACAATTGTATATACTGTACAGCGTGAAAGAGGATAAATGTTTCTTGAGTTATCATTCTGTTAACCAAAGCTGTATATTTTTCCTATTCCTTCTAGCAGTCTTTACTGGGTTTTGAATGAGTTGTTATATCTTACATCCACAGTTCACATCAGCGGTACTGAAAATGCACTGTTTCTACTGGTTCTTCATGCTTTTTCTTTTTCTTTTTATTTTATTGCTGGAAGTACATGAATTGTCGAGTTTATTTTTACACAATAAAGAGTGATGAAAGACAATTGGCTGTGCCTGTTTTAAAACTTTTTTTTTTTTTAAACTCTCAGAGAGAAACCCCAGCACTAGGATACAATTTTCTGTTTAACCAGGGACTGCCTAAGGGAGCTTTCCTTTTGGGAATAGGCAGACATGCCTTGGGCTCCTGAGCTGACAGACAATAAAATTTCCCACCCAGACAGGGCTGTATTAACCCATGGCCAGGCCCCTAAGCTTTCAGGTATTTTGGGTCCCCTCTGACACTTCAATCTTTCACCCCACTGCAGTTGACAGTATATATGGATAAATAGATACGTATACTTATTGCTATGGCTCAGATTGCAAAGTGCCTTTAACCATTGGAGCCCTAGGGCGCAGGTAATGGTGCCTCAGCAAAATAAAATAAATGATGGGTCCCTAGTCCCTGCAGGGCTCCTAGGTTTCAGCCTAGTCAGTCTTATGAATAATACAGCCCTGCACCCACATCCCCGGGAATGCATCACAGATTGTGGCCTTCTGCTACAGCTCTGCAAAACCAACCCTAAAAACAACAGCATGTGCTCTGTAGTCAGCTGACCAGCAGATGAGTGTCAGTTGGCTACTGCTTATTTAGTCTTCTTTTTTTCTTGACAACTCCTCTGTCTAAATAAGTACTACTTTAACTAGCTTTTTGCTGCCCTGGTTTTGTCAATATGTTGTTGTGTTTTTCCTCCTCAGTTTTGTATTTAATTTAGGGCACAATCCTAACCCGGTCTACTCAGAAGTAAGTCCTATTGTGTTCAATGGGACTTACTCCCAGGAAAGTGAGGTTAGGATTGCAGACTCAGTCAAACCAATCTCATGCACCCATCTGTTCTATCTACTCTCAACACAGGCTAAGAGCTGGGACACCGTATCTTCCCAATAGTTTTTCTGAATGCTTAAAGTTCCTTAGGTTACAATTCAATACACATTTTTCTGGAAAAAGTCCCATTGAACACCATGGGACTTACTTCTGCATAGACATGCCTAGGAATGCACTGTTACATTATTCTAACCAATTGGGTTGATTCCTTGTCACTGACCTCTCACCCGGTCAGATCTTGACTCTCATGATCATTGTCTTATCAACTGCCCGCTCTCCAGAAGAAAGAAGAGGCACTGACTTTTGGTTAACACTTCTGCAATTGGAATTCAATGTGATGTGTTTCTTCAGGAGTAAATGGGTGGGGTACAGGAGATGGGAGTGAGAGAACCATAAGAAAGTAGGTGGGATTCCAAATCTGCTTCAGGAAGACCATGGTCATGTTGTACAAGACCATGGTCATGTACTCTAGTCTGACCAGAGATTCAACATCCACTTCCACTTTAGCAGTTCCAGCTAATGACATCTTTCAAGAGTTACTTCCCAGCTCTCATTTCCTTTTGGTTGTCAGGGAAACTGTACCTTGCTCTTCTTCATTAAGGGCATGTGACCCCACCATAAAAGCCTCTTCTCTCCAGGAGAGTTTGATATCTATTTCATTTGAAAGAATGCAAAATAAAGAGAAAAAAGATGGTAGAGTGAGGGAATGGGGAGGATTCATCTTAGCACTAATTTGATCTTGCTCCAGGGGATCCAGGAAAGATCCTGTGCATATTTCTAGCTTGAGAATTAATCCAAATCCTTTCCCTTCTGAAGCTGCTTGCTTCACCCCCCCCCCACTGGATTCAGCTCAGCACAGCTGCACCAGTGAGGGGGAGGATAGGATTGGGCCATAAGAATACAGCAAAGGTGGAGAGAGGAGGAGACCACCAGAAAATAACCTGAATATCACAGATTTCTATGAGTCTTGCCCTGCACTGACTTGATCACTAGATGGCTGTCTAGAGCAGTTCTTTGTAGTGGGGTAGAACTTTTGTTTTCATAGCAGACAAGAATAACTTCCCCAGCTCTGCACTACTTTGGTACCTACTTCTGCTGCTCATTTAAAGCTGAAGGAAAGACTGAGAACAGAAAAATGGAAAATAGGAGGCTGCAATGTCCTCTGGTTCCAGAGTGTGGGCATTTTACAGTTTTCACAATGGGACCTGTGCTATCAAATCAAAGAGCCCAATTCTATCAAACTTTCCAGTGCCAATGCAGTCATGCCAATGAGGTGTTCACTGCATCCTGTGATGGGTGGGCAGCCATGGAGGCCTCCTCAAAGTAAGGCCTCCCTTACCTCCCTTTGTTCCCTTACCTCAGGACTGCATTGCAGCTGCATCTTTGATGGAAAAATGGATAGGATTGGGCCCTAAGTGACTCATACCATATGTGTTTGTTTTTTAAAAAAAATAATTCCATTAATGTGAGAGCTATAACACATGAGAAAGTAGGCAGCCAGGTGAATAGGGTAAATCCACAACAGAAGACCTGAATGATATTAATTAAGCATAAGCCAAACATCAAGCATAAGCCAATCAAGTCACAACATCTGAAACACTGAATACCCACTTCTCCTGAGAGATATACTTGCAACCAGAAGTATGATTCCTCTGACAGTGGGAATGATACATTGCGTTTTCCAGTGAGGATCAAGGATACTTAGTAACTTGCTGATTTTGTAGCATGGAATACAAATGTGGATATGGATGTCCACCTTTTTGCACATCAAACACAAGAATGTTGTCATGGTAGTCCATGATATATCAAAACCACAAAATGAACAAAAGCAGGAGGTAAAGAACAAAATCATTCAATGTCTCCAAACAAACTCTAGTAAGTGGCCATTTTCCTTCCCTTTCAGGATATTTACAGATATGGTGAAAAGCAAACACAAAAATATCCTAAGGTATCAACAAATCTAATATGCATGTCTCCATAAATATCATCCGCTCACACTACATGTAGCACAATCCTAAGCATATTTACTCAGAAGTAAGCCCAGCAATTTCAGTTAAGCTTATTTCCAGGTAAGAGCAGGTTGCCTTATCTCAGCATTACTCTCTGTTTTACATGTACATCTATTTATACATTTACATTCAAATCCCACCAACCAGACAAATAGGAGCCAGTACTAACGTTACTATTTTACTGGTTTTTTAAAAAGCACATAATGCTGCTCCAAGGACAGTCTTCATCTGCAACTAAAATGCTATTTTTATGCAGCAAAATGCACAACTCCCTCTGTGTTTCTGTTAGAGCCCCCTTCCACCTCTTCTGCCTCCCCCTCCTCCACCATGCCTGTTTGCTCTTTCCTTATCTCACTTTCTGGCTTCCAAACAGGCATTTTTTTTTCCACGGGAAACAAATCTTGTTTTGGTTGCACCCCCGTGTTCCATCTGCTGGAAAAGAATGCCAGCCACGTTCACCGCACAATGGAGGAATAATAGGATAATGTCATCCTGAAGCTCTTACTATACGGATTGTGTTTTAAAAGTATACCCTTTGCCAGAGATTGGCAAGAGCTACTACGTTACTATGATTAAAAAAGGAGACTTCTTTCCATAGACAAGTGGCTGGTGCTGTGAGTTACAAACCAGTTAGAAAAGAGGTGGACACATGTATGTGTGGGAGTATATGGGGTGTGGTGGGGGGGGGGGGACCTAATGTTGTAGCAAGAAAGGAAGCACAAAGAATAAAACTTGAAACCCATTTTATGACAGCGGAAGTCACTCCAGCTGTTATAACCCGCTCTGCCTGCTAACCCAATTCTGAATGTTGGTCTTCTCATCCTTATTAGTCCTCAAATTACAGGAAGGCCAGAGAGGATCCCCCTGTGACTAGCAGGCTAAAAGGAGTCCTAATTTGGCTAAAATTGGGGAGGGGGAGTTGGGAGTAGGGCTTGTGGATTTCATTAAAGGTTACCTAACATCTATCCACAATCACAGCACTGCTCCTTATCTGCTACCAATGTTATCCCAATCCAGGGCCTGTGTTCAGGTTCACATCTTTGGGCAGTTACCAAGGGCCCAGGGCCCCTCAGAAGGTCCCACTATGGATCCCTGGAATTGCCACTATGTCCTTTGCCTTTGTGTGGTCGTAATAGAATGACTCTTGGGATCCACCTATTTTCCATATTCCTCTACGAAGTTCCCTTCATATCACATCTTCCAGATCTAACACTTCACACTGTTGTCAGTGCCCAGTTCTCAGACGCCCAACTCCCCTTCCCTATACTCACATTCTATGTCTCCACTTTTCAGGAATCTCAGTGCATACCACATACCACACCTTGACTTCCATACAGATGAGCAGAGCCATAATATTCAGAATTTATAACAATACTCTCATCAGCACTATAACATTCCAGTTATTTTACCACCACAGAGAAGAATGAACATCGTGTTACCAAGATGAAACACTTCAATTGACATAGTCGTGCTTTGAACTGAGGATGTTTTCATACACTGTAAAAATTGAATTAGTTCAAAACTGGGACTTTTATTATGTGTACAATGCACTCTATCACACTTATCTGGGAGTAAGCTCCAGTGAACATAGGAGTTTACTTCTGAGTAAACATACATAGGATTGTGCTGCCCATCAAGTGGTGGGTGCGCTTCTAAATTCTTGGTAGATTCTTCTAACAAAGGAGGTCTATGTTTCCAAGTGATCAGTTGCATGTGTAGATCTTATGGCAACCTAAACTAAAACTAAAAACTTGCAGATAATCCTGTCTCACACCCACATCACATCTGATGATTGACATTTTATGAATCAGATGGAATGTGTTCTCTGCCCAACCTCAGATATGATCAATGGATGGTGTGTTAGTTAGTTAGTTAGTTAGTTAGTTAGTTAGTTAGCTAGCTAGCTAGTTAGTTAGAACTAACAACTAGTTAGTTCACAGGGTGCGTGGTTCCCCCTCACAACCACCTCAAAAATGCAACTGATAGCCCAATCCAATCCTATCCTATCCCCACCATCTTGTAGATAGCACATGGGCTGCATACTATGGTGGAGGGTTGATCAGACAACCAGCCAGAGGTAAGTAAAAACCTTTTTTACTTACCTCCTGATAGGCTGCCTGATCACCTATGGGACCCCTTGGGCCCACACCAGCTTTTTGTAGGCTGAAGTCCATAGAGAGGAAGGGAACAAGATGGATTGAAAAATCAGATCTGGTATGCGCCTTTGGCACTGAGATCTACTCCCCACCCCAAACCTCCCCCAAACTGTCCTTGAGTGCCCCCTCTGATCTCACCCAGGCCAGCCACAGGCCATTTCTGCCAGTGGCTCCATTCCACGCAATGGCAGTGCAATACTTGCACCTTTGCAGGACCATTTATGACAGTGAGTCGATAGATCCGTTGTCATAAATGGCCCATAGGATTGGGCTGTCAGTTGCTAAATTTTCAGAAGGGACATAGAACCCTGTTTGCCCATAGAACTGTTTATTGGGCTTTGACAGGCCACCAAAGCTAACAATTCTCAAAGTCAAAATGGCCAAGAACCCTAGTTCTATCCAATTGATTCAAGAAACTGTATTGTTATGTTCCATTTAATCCTTTGCTCAAGATTCCTGTCAATTACTCTTCCGTTTGGTCTAAAAACCTCTTTCTCATATTCTCCCTCCAACATTCATTTACATTTCTTTCCCCCAGTGCATCAGCACAGCTTTCTGCAAAATATTTATTTATTCAGCAATTTTCACCCTGCCTTTCTTCCCTCAAAGGAGTCCTCAAGGCAGTTTACATCAAGATTCCAAAAACCTGTCATAATAATTAATGAACCATCAAAAATAAAGCAACAAGAGTTAATCATAGTAATAACAATCACAATAATAATAAAAATTCCGAACCAACTAAGCTAAAAATAATAAATGATACAGGGGCATCAACTTAACTGAAATGCATCTGAACTGAAAGGTTTTTGTCGGTTGGAAATGTTGACAAAGAAGAAGCCAAATGGGTCTCAAGGAAGAAGAAATGTGTCCTCTCAAACCAATTTCTGAAAGAGGAGAAACACTGAGCAGATTCCCTGGTACTGAGTCTCATTTTCCTATGTGACACGTTTTCTAGGAAGGAACTGTAGAATCAGAGAGGTGAAAGGGATTTTGCTGATCATTGACACTGAAACCCTGTCACATGTATGAACCTATTTCAAATTATATTTTCAAAGGACTATGCTCCCTCACCTCAAGTCATGGACATGTTGGAAACTGTGCCATTCAATCAAGTCTTCTGCTGCAGACATTGACCAAACTCACTTAAACCAATCTAGTCACACGCTTGTTGTCGAACCTCCTTTTAGGAGGATCTCCAGGGATAATTTCCACCATACCCAGAAGCTACTTGTTTAAGTAAAGCACTAATAAGGAGGATATAATTTTTCCTCATAACCAGCCTAAAGTTTCTCAGCAGACATTAGAGACCCATATTTTGTGTCTATTTTAGACAAGGAAAGCAACATGTGCAAAAACGCACATTTTCTGGCAAGTGCTTGATTAATTCCCCCCCCCCCCGCCCCATAATTCCCAATTCCAAAAGTTGTCACCAAATTTTGCCCAACATGAATTGAGACTTGGGTCATCCATGCTCAGGCAGAACCTCCATCAAGTTTTGAAACAAACAGAAAGAGGTCTGAGACGATGAGCTCAGTGGAGGTCCACACACAGCAAGCAAACTACAACCCACAGGTTGTTAGTCAAGCTGTTCTACGGGTTTCAGTTGGCTCTCACCAGCCCTAGGAGTCCAGGGATACTGAAGTAACTCTCCATGCACTGGGAAAACTTGATTAGCTCTGGGACTAGATTTGCTGCTATTGCATTTGGCCTAAAATGAAATGTCACAGTGATCAGAGGGAATACCAGAGGGGTTTCAAGGGAAAATTGTTTTAGTTAGTTTTAGTTTGGTATTTTTTAGAAGAGATGGTGGGTCACACACCCATATGTATTTTTGCACATAAATGAGTGTTTGCTCACATCCATTCCTATTATTCTTGCTTCTCCTTCCCTTTTCTGACATTTGTACTCTCCCTGTGGTCACATCTTCAAACACAAGCTCCTTGAACTAAAGACCTGTATTTTTCCTTTATTTTGCTTATAGTGCTCAGCTCCATGCACAATGATGGATGTAAAATTAAAAAACCAATTCACCTTTCGGTGGGTGGAGATTACAATAAATCAAGCAAACCCATCCCAGGCAGATAGGGATTATCACTAGTAAGCAGAGACTCCAAAACATGCTTGAGAAAGAATCAAGGTGGCCAATGGCCCTGGAGATGCATACCGTACTACTTTTGTTTAGAAAAAGCAGCAATGTTAAGGGATGTGACTGCAAATGGAGAGGTATCATGGCAGGGTAGAGGTAGGGGCGGTTCACTGGAGACTGAAGCCAATACTGTTCTTTGGTGCTGCAGGCAGCGGAGCTTCCAGCCTCTTTTGCAGCTGCTGTCATCAGCCCTTCACTACAGTCCTGATCAGGCACACTTCCTTTCATTCATTTGCAGACAGCATAAGGAAAGGGAAAGTTATCCTGCCCCATTCCCCACCCATTTCCATTTTCTCAATTGCAGAACAGCTGAAATCTCTTGTCCCTGAGGATGGAGGTGAGAAATTACTGGGTCCTGGGACAGTTTTTCCTTAGAAGAAATGGGGGTAACAACAGGGAGGAATTAGACTGGAAGGAATAGCATGCACTTTGGGGCCAGAGTCAGGGGGAGATGAAGCAGTGGGAAAATGTTTTGAAGGAGGGTTCTTTTCATGTGTTTTTTGTCCTTCTCTCTGCTCCCCTTTCTTTACTCCTCCCTCCTCTCCCTTCCCTGCCATTTCCTCTATCTACAAAAACAGCATGACTTGCCTAGCAGCTCAAACAATACTTCTATTCCCTGCCTCTTGCAGCAAGGTTATTATTGTGCTGTGCACAATAGCAGCAGCCAGCAGCCATCATCTACACAGGTAGGGCACGAGTGGGGTTCACTTCAGCCATTCAAGCATCTTCTAATCATTATGCAGTCAGGCTGAGAGATCCAGAGTCAAAGGAAGGAAAAGGCCAATGTATCTGACTGGGGGTGGGAAGCAGATTAATAGAGAGTTTCTTTAATAGAAGGTAGGCGGCAACGGATTATCTCACCTGCATACCCCTAGCAGAAGGTAAGAAAACCTCCTTGTCTGAACCGAAGTTCCATGAAGAAAGTAGCACGAGAGAGGGGTGAGGGAAAGCATTTTACTTACCAGAGCTAAAGCCTCACCACAGCTAGAGCCAACAGATGGAAGGCTCCGGGTGAGTGAGGACAGGACCCAAGACTTCGGGGAAAGGATCAAAGGGGCAGACAGGCTTTTAAAAACTGGAGAATTAGTCTGATCTGATTCCTTTCCTTGGCAGCCCATATGGAAAAACTGACATCCCCCCACATGGATTGGGTTCTATTGGTTGACTGAGGAAAATTAGTCAGAATGGGACAGGAAATTGGTTTTCTATTCTCTTACATATTAGAATCTGAAATTTTGGTTTTGGTGATGAAATCAGTATCTTACAGACATGGGACTCTTTCAGAAAGTAAGAACTATAATAAAACACCAGAATCAGCACACTTTTTGGTCTGGTTTTATGCAAGGACCTCCATCCATCTAACGACAAGTTATCAACCATTCATCAATTGCATGACATTGGTTATGCGGCTTGGGAGATTTCAAGTAGATTTTTTGGCAGTTTGAAGGATTCTGACACAGCATTCTCCCATGGCACATCAAGATAGATATAGATATTGGTATGATTTTCAAGGGAAAATTTTGCTGGAGTTTCTCTACTTACTTAGCTGGAGATTTCTAATGCCCATATTCATAGCAGGCTTGTTATACCCCACTCTAATACAAGCTTTCCTCGTTTTTTATTCACTTCAACATTTCTATGCCATCTTTCCAAGACTCAAGACACTATTTTCTTACAACAACAGTTAACAGCAAATTAGAACACACTTTAAAATCCCAGAATGTAAAACAGTGATCAAGCACAAGGTAGACAATAACAAACCTACTGGCAAACCAAATGCCAAACAGAAAAGAAATACCTTGCAACTCCTCTGAAATCTAGTAAGGAGCAGTCAAAAACTATGCACCTCTGGGGAAGGTCATTGCACAACCTTGGAAAAACAGTGCATCTAGCTGTGGTAGTTCTTAATTTCATAAGGAATAGCTACATGAAGCCATGTCTAACCAGAGTGGTGTCGGAACTGATACAAGGAGAGGTGGTCTCTGACATGTGGGATCCAAGCAGTAAAGGTTTTAAAGGCTGACTTGAGCCGCTACTTATATTGACAGCATAACTAGCATAATACTGGCTGTGTATGTCTATGTTTCCAAATCTACAAGGAGATGCACAGCAGCATTTTGCACTAGCCAAAGTGTCTTAGTTATCTTCAAGGACAGCCCCAATATAACACATTACAGTAGTCAAGTTTGGAGGTCAAAATGCATGGAACAGCATTGTCAGATTCTATCCAAGAAGGCACAGAATCTGTGCAATTAATGAAGCTGATGGAAAGAACTCCTAGCCTACATCCCATCAACCTGCTTATCAGCAGCAAATAACTATTTAGTTTTCATACCTGTTCCAACAGGGGAATTACAATCCCATGAATCACAAGCAAAACAAACTCATCAGTAACCTGTGAGATCCCACAAACATCATTTAATACAGATCCATCCTTACCATAGTACATTTCTGTAGTACTTACTACAGCAACTGTTACCCTGCACGTGCCCGATCTCATCTGGGTCAGGCCTGGTTAGTACTTGGATGGGAGACCACCCGGGAATACCGGGTGCTGTAGGCTTATACCAGAGTCTTTCGAGACTGAAGGTTGCCAACCATTACTACTTTAAATCCTGAGTCTTTTCTGTGATTGTCTGCAGGTTCCTAGGTTCCTAGTACACAGACACGACACTGTATATCACATGAAATATACATGTTTGGGATCATCATACTGAATGACATACATGCACCCATGGAGTTTACACCAGAGAGCAGTGCTAACTGTGTAAGTAATGTGCAAAAGTGCCCTGAGAGCCTGAGCTCATGCAGCTGCAATCAAATTCTACAAAGTGTCTGGAATTCTCCTTCCAAGAATGCTTTCATGATATCAGTTAAGTTTATCCTGGCCAGAGGCAAGCCTGGGACATACTTAATAAAAAGCAGATTTAAAAAAATACAGATCTAGTAATTAATAATGAGTCATAATGCACACTGTATGCCACAAAGCTGACTAGGTTTGGGATCTTTAGCATACAAAGCATGAAGGGACTAATATGCAGTGAAACGGTAACATATTGTATAGCGTCCTGCTGTCTGTTTCTGCCAACCCCAATCAGTGGGAGGGCATGAGTAGCAGCAGCTGCAGCAGAGCAAGGAAGTGTGGACCAGCTGGGCAGCTGCTCAGCAGGATCAAGGTAGTAACAGCAGATACTCCGCAAGGCGATCTGGACCAGCTGGCGAGGAAGAGCTGGGTTTACCGAACTCAGGGCCCAATCCTATCCAATTTTCCAGTGCCTGTGCAACCATGCCAATGAGGCATGCGCTGCATCCTGTGGTGGGGAGGCAGTCACACAGGGCTCCTCAAGGTAAGGGAACATTTGCTTCCTTACCTTGGGGCTGCATTGCGGCTACACCGATGCTGGAAAGATAGATAGGATGGATAGCAAGGGAGCTGCCCTAGAGAGCTGTTGATCCAGCATCTTAAAAGAAGAAACTGATGAGTTTCGCAATGGAACTATTTACTCTGCCTCTTTCTGGATCTCAGTTGGGCCTTGATCCAGAGCATGCAAGTGCTTGCTCGCTCCCTCCTTGAGTAGGGCTAATGGAACAGAAGCCTCAGGTTATCCCATGAGTGTTATCTTTTGATTCTGAGTTTCTGCTTAGGGATATTGTCACCACTGTTCCTGAGACTCTGAGGTTGATGATGGAAGGTCTGGAGATGGAGAAGGGCCCCCAATGAGGATCCTGAATCCCATGTTACCATAACCTCATTGGGTAGGTTCTAGCACCCCTGGGGCCCCAGCCTACTCGGGGGCTCCCAGAAGGTCCCAATCTTCATTTTTGAAAGAGGTGATAGTGGAAACAGATAGGTCCTGATACTGCATGGATGGTATCAGCTTCCTTACCCAGCAAGTCAGCCACTGACTGTCAGTGGACTAAGCAGATAGTGGTGCTTATTGCACAATTTGTTGTACAAAACCACTACTATGGTTTTGTCAAGGGCTGATGAAAGCAAGGAGAAATCTACAAGAGCACCTGGTCCCCCTCAGACTTTGGTCTTAAACAGTTCTCTCTGGGAGCCCATCATCCCTTTCAGTTCCAAACACATCTGCCCTTTATGTGTTAGCTCTGGAAGTTTCAGAAAGCACCAGCTTGTTAGTTCTGATCTAACCTACTTAGTAGTGTGAGATGGTCTGAGCTGTAAGCACCACCAAGTTAACCTCTTGCCAGTTCCTCCTGCTGAAAACCTAATGAGAAGCTACAGGGTCTGCCAAGTGCTGGACCTTGCTGCCTGATCCCATTGCTGGTGACATGCCTGACCTCGTTAGAGGGTCCTGACATTTTACCAAGGGCTCTGGCCAGAGACTAATTACAGAGCTAGAGCCTGTGAGGAAGCTCAGCAAGATACGTGCAGGAAAGTGAGTGAATGAGCAGGGCAGTGCTGGGAGGCAGAATCCATTAAGACAGTTCTAAAGAGAAAGTTTCCTCCAGTCAGCCACACCAAACTTTTATTTAAGTACTGGCAATCACAGGTTCTATGAATTCCAAATGTGGAAATTCTGGATGCATTGTGAGACTGCAGAGCTGGGAGAGATCAAAATAATCATCTGAGCAAAAGGACAGATTCTCATTCCCTGACAAGCATCTAGGAGGAATCTTCTCATAGCCTCTGCATCTGTCATGACATGACATGCTATTACAGTGAAGTTATCATTTCAGAAAAGTTAGTACTGTATTCCCAAGGCTCTTAGTGGTTAGGCTGTCCACTTGATGCCATAATGCTGACAGCCTTTAAATTCACTGTGCTTGTAAACCTCTATTCTTTATTTTTATTTCATGTGTTAATGAAGGGTTCACAGATCATATACCAGGGACAGAACATTCTCACTGCAGTGAACACAGGCTTTTTTCTATGGAGTCAGCTCACACATTCCAGTAATGAGCAATCCACAAGAGTATTTCATTCCAGTATGCATGCCTATATATACATACACACGCATGAAATTGCTTTAAACTTGTTTTAGTTGTGCCTAAACAAAGCCAGCTGTTTTGTAATCCTACATGAAATAATAAGATAGGTAGAGATTTTTTAAATATATAAATGTAGTCTATTATGTAGCAAAAATGGTGGTAGGCTGAGGACCAAATCCTATCCAGTTTTCCATTGCTGGTGTAGCTGCACCAATGGGGCATACACTGCATCCTGTGGTGGGGAGGCAGTCACAGAGGCCTCCTCAAGATATGGGAACATTTGTTCCCTTACCTCGGGGCTGCATTGGGGCTACACCAGTGCTGGAAAGTTGGACAGGACTGGGGCCTGAGGTAACAAAAGTCTGAATTTGTACCACTTTAAACCTCAGGTGGGGGATACTATGTTCAAAATTTAAACAAAAGCCATGCAGACATTTTTAAAAGCATATTAATGAAAAAGATTTGTGAAAACTTTCTCCCAGTGTTTAGGAAATCAGGCCTAATATCCTACCAAGCCCAGGTCAAAATAGCCACCAGAAATTGATCTCTGAAGTTATTTCCCCCTGAAGCTGCAAATAGAAGCTTAAGGGGTAGGTGAAGGGTGACTTTTGGAGGGAAAAAGGTCCCCACAGGACCCAATGGGACTTACTTCTGAGTACACCTGCATAGGATTGGGCTGCCAGTCTCTTGCTCTTGACCCTGTTTGCTGACCTCACAGCTCAGTCCCATCCAACATTCCAGCACTGATATAACTGTGCCAAGAGGGCATATGCTGCTTTCTGTGTTGGTGTTGGGGTACTCACAGAGGCCTCCTCAAGGTAAGGGAATGTTTGTTCCTTTACCATGGGACTGCATTGTGGCTGCATCGACACTGGAAAGTTGGTTAGGATTGGGCCATCAGAATCATTCTCTCAGGGTTGTTTTTCACACACGTATGTCTGTCATGTATGTATGTTATGTCATGTACGTATGTCTGTTAGCACAGGCTAACTTGCATATGTGCATTAAAAAAATTTTCTGGATATTGTCTCATTTTTTTCCCCATTCAAGAGCCCAAAGTGCTTAGCAATAAGCAATGTTAAACAAGCAACCATCAAGAAAACCTAATAAAACTATGCAATAATACAAAAATGAGCCATTATGGATCCAGCAGCACAGATGAAACTTTCATTTTACCTCAAACGCAATATGTTTTGATGGAAGCAGCCATGGATTCTGCTGCGTTGCGCTAATCAGGTGACAAACAGGCATGTGTGAATTGTCCCTATCGCTTTGCTATATCATGTCCAATTATTGTATCATTGTTTTGAAAACAAATGTGGCCTGAAGGGGCAGAAGAATCACAGCTGGTTGCTTGGCTTCCTATTTTTTCATTAGTTCTCAAAATGTATATGTCACTGGCTCTGGCCAAATAGTCCTTCAAAGAAGCTATAGAGCATGTTCTCATTGTAAAATGGCCATTAGCTTTTCCCAGGAACATACTTCCCCATTTTAGAGTCCCAAATTTATATGCCTGCTCGTCACCACATTTTGACACACATTTGCTGTCTTGTTCAAAGCTACAACAGTAGCAGCAAGATAAAAGAAAGCCACGTTCCCAGAGCTACTGAGGGAGGACAGGAAAACAAAAACACTCAGACTCAAAGTGGCAGGTAGCCGACCCAGAGGACAAGCTTCTTATTCATATTCATGAGGCAGGCACAGTGGATCAGTGGTAGCAGGAGAACAGACACCCCAAGAGAGATTCTGGAATCCCAGCTCAGATTGCACACTCCAGTGGGAGGGACATTGGGGATTTGCTCGCAGGTGAATCAGTCCCAACGTCTTCCACTTAGCAACCCAGTTGATGCATTTTAGTGAGTCTCCTATCTGCACGTTATAGTCAGTCAAATATCCGTTTCTCAGGGAGTTTCAGCCACGGACAGGAAGACGGCAAGTCAGACCAGAGGAACATAAGTAGGTTAGTCAGTATTAAATTGCTCTGCATGTATCCATCTTAGTCTCAAACTACTGAAATGGTCTTTCTCAAGGCAGAGTTTAAGGCCATACGTTGCCAGCATTCACAACCAGAGTCTATTTTGAATCAGGGATCAACAGGATTTGGTTCTGACTCCATTTTTAAAGACAGGATTTGACTCTGGAGCACCTGATACCATACAAACATATGAATCTCATGCAGAGGCCCTTTCTCTTGGCATTGCATCACCTCACTGTCCATAAGCAGTCCTCCACATCTGAGATTCAAAGGTAAGATGGGCAGCCCAATCCTAACCAGTGCCAGAGCAGTGGGGTACTCAGCCCACACTGTATCCAGCACTGGGAAGGAACAGGCTGTAGGTCTCCTTGAGGTAAGGGGTTGTTCGTCCCCTTCTTCCCTCTTGCCACCCTCCCCTGACCCTGCACTGCCCAGTAGGAGCTTACTTGCTGTCTTGGGTGCTCCGATTAACTCCAGCACTGGCAGGGCAGCACAGGCCATTCCACTGGTGTTCCTTACAGACAGGATGTTGTGAAGATTTTCATGGCACTTTCGCACCATAGGCCATCGCCAGTTAGGACTGTGCCATTACTGATATTTTTAATTTTTTACAAATTAAACAATTACAGCCAATTTTGCCTAGAGGGATGTCTGGAAGAATGTTGTACAGTCCCCTGCTAATTGGGTAAGAGGCACTTTTTCAAATGGGTGCTCCTCTTTTTAGTAGGGGGAGAGTAACTGGCCCGCTTCACTCCAGCAGTGTCTTTTCTAGTGGCTGTCTGCTGATGTTCTTTTGCATCTTTTTAGAGTGAGAGCCCTTTTGGGACAGGGAGCCATTAGATATTTGATTTTCTCTGCAAACCACTTTGTGAACTTTTGTTGAAAATACTACTACTACTACTACTACTACTACTACTACTACTACTACTACTAATAATAATAATAATAATAATAAATTCCATCCCTCCACTGGTACCCAACAGTCCCAAAATGTTTGTGACAGTTGTCTTTCAATCTTCCAGCTGTTGCAGCAAACTGAGTGGATTGTTGAATGGAGAAAAAATGGAGTGAATACCCTCATTCATTTCTGTCTTGTAGCGTTCACCTTTCCCCCTCCAAAAGTACCAGCTTTGTTACTGTCAGGTATCCTGTTAAGCTTTCACGTGGCTGAGTTTGATTTAAAACCACTCATTAAGGGAGACAGGCCAGCATCTTTCAATTTTCTTCAGGAAATGGCAAGTTCAGTTTGCGTATTATTATGCCGGCAAGTAGGCTAAGGAAGAAAGCTGGGTCAGAAACCATACAAATGATGACCTTGGAAATAAACTATCTTGTCTCAAACCGCAGATACAATTTCTTTTTGTCCTTCTCTTCAAGAACTCTCCTAAAAATACATTTGCTCCTTTGATTGTGGTCACAGGTAAGTTTGTGACCTGGTTCTGTTGTAGTAATAAATTCAGCATTAACTCTGTCAGTCCAGTAGCACTGGCAAAAGGCCATCCATATTTTGCAGTAGCCATTTTGTGTGCCATTTATGCTGCTACGAGGGTCGCTCAGAAAGTAATGCACCACATTTTTTTTCTCAGCCTACAGTAATGGTACGAATGTGAAACTCTAGATATACATTATTTGAATTTTCAGGAGTGTGCACAAATTTTTGGTTTCTTCAGACAGATAGCGTAGCTGCAGCAGTGTTTCGAAATGGCGTCTGTAAGTGATGTACGTTACAAGCAGCGTGTCGACATTGAATTTCTCACTGTGGAGAAAGAAACTGTTGGGAACATTCACAAACGTTTGTGTACAGTTTATGGAGAATCTGCAGTCGACAGAAGTACGGTTAGTCGCTGGGCACAGAGGGTGAGGCCATTAGAAGGCGGTTCGGCAGAGCTCCAAGATTTGCAGCGTTCGGGGCGGCCATCCACGGCTGTCACACCTGACAAGATGCAGCTTGCTGATGTGCTCATTTGCGAGGACCAACGCATAACGACTAGGCAGTTGGTGCTGAAGCCGTCAATCAGCAAAGGAAGTGTGGATGCAATCATCCGTGCTCTTGATTACTCAAAAGTGTGTGCACGATGGGTTCCACGCTGTCTTACGGTGGACCACAAATCTCTCAGAAAAAACATTTCTTCTGAGTTGCTGAAACGTTTTGAAGATGAGGGGGAAGCGTTCTTGTCCAGGATTGTGACAGGTGATGAAACCTGGGTTCACCATTTTGAACCCGAAACAAAACGACAGTCGATGGAATGGCGTCATCCTCAATCTCCACAGAAGAAAAAATTCAAAGCAACTGCTTCCGCCGGTAAGGTCATGATCACTGTGTTTTGGGACTGTGAGGGCGTCATACTCATTGATGTGATGCCAAGAGGCAGCACCATTAATTCTGAAGCTTATGTGAAGACATTAACCAAACTCAAGAAGCGCTTCCAGCGACTTCGGCGCCATAACAACCCAGGTGAATGTTTGATTCAACATGATAACGCTCAGCCTCACACAAGTTTGAGGACTTCGGAACACATCACTAAACAGGGTTGGACTGTGTTACCCCATCCACCCTACAGCCCTGACCTAGCTCCCTCAGACTTCCACTTGTTTGGGCCATTAAAGGATGCCATTCGCGGAAGACATTTTGAGGATGACGAAGAGGTGATTCGCACAGTGCAGAAATGGCTTCGTGACCAGAACAAGGAGTGGTACCGACAGGGCATACATGCCCTTGTGTCTCGCTGGAGGAAGGCCATAGAACTGGATGGAGATTAC
Source organism: Tiliqua scincoides (assembly GCF_035046505.1). Lineage (NCBI taxonomy): Eukaryota > Metazoa > Chordata > Lepidosauria > Squamata > Scincidae > Tiliqua > Tiliqua scincoides. Next base: position 150,730,528 of record NC_089822.1, read on the forward strand.
GTGGAAAAACAGGGAGTGTAGAAGAAACATCATTCTTTCTTGTGTGTAAGTTTCATTGTGTTCAACAAATAATTGTTGAAGAAAAAAAATGCGGTGCATTACTTTCTGGGCGACCCTATGCAATGAGGGCATCAGAAATGGCTGGCAGATATAAGGGTTGTCCTAATTTTTCTGTGCAGGCATTGACTATGTAGCTTTCTCTGTGGAAGAACTGCTGCCAGTTCATCTGGAATAGTTGAAAAAAATCCAGAATGGGAAATTTGCCAGCTTCAGTGGTTCATCAAAGGAACCTCAAATGGAGTCCAAGTATTGCCTACAGTTGAGAAGCACGAGCAGACTATCAGTCATTCTTCTGACCACTAGCTACTATCCAGACGCTCTCCCCTTAAGCCTGGGCCTCCCCTTGATCACCCAACTCTTGCACTAATCTAGTGCTTCTTGTGACCCCCAAATCCAGTGGTTCCCCAACTCAGTATGGTCATGGCACCCTTGTACTCACAGGGGTGCTGCACAGAGCTGCATGACCTCTACTTCCTGGCTTGCTGGGCCGCAAAATCTTGTACTAATAGTCACAGTGCACGTTTTGGGAATCTCTGCCCATTTGTGACTAAAATAACAGTGTCATGGCCAAACATCTCCTAAAATATCAGAATTATTGGTGCAATCCATTGAATTCATCTTTGGAATTTGATTCTGGAGAACACACCCTTCAAGTGCAATCCCAAAGCGGATGGACGGTAGAGGCCAAGGAAGACTGATCTAGCTCTGCAGAACATGACTGCAGCATGAACCTGTGGGTGGCCTTTTGTGAACACCATTTGAATTTCTGCAGAGCAGCTGCCTTCCCTTTTGTATCATTACATCAGATTTAGAACCACACAGAAGGCTACAGAATTATCATAAGTGTGTAGTGTGGCAGCAAGAGTCATGTGACCCATCAGCAATCAGAATACCAGCCATGAGCACAACACAAGGCAAATTTGTAAAAGGAAATCTTTCTGCTCTAAATCCTCCCCACAAACTATCTTTGTGGTTCTGATTTTTGATGCAGAAAGCAGGATACCAAAGTCTATCATGTTACAGAGGGCCTGAGTGGGCTACACAGCAAGAGAATGTGGGAAGAGTTGGAGCTTGGGAAGATGTTCAGGAAAACAACAGTGTGGCAGATGGAAGGTAGAGATCAGTGGGTACAACGAAGGAGCAGATCATGATGACAAAGAGGCAGCAGCAGAGAGTGGGAAGAAGGAAGGATAATTGGGGTGCCTTAGTAGTGGGCTGGGCCTTCCCTTCATCAGGCAAAGGTTTCTCAAAACTTTCTGAGCCTAGAAGCATGTAACAAGTGGTGAGACTGTTTCTGTGCAGCATCCCTTCGACAAAGTCAAATAAAAAACGTTTTCCTTCTTAGCCACCATTGCCCATCTCCCAATAAAAAGGATCTCAGAGACAAATGGGCAGCAGAAAGAAGAGACTCACCAAGGAGCCTCACCTATCATCCATAACAAAGTAAGAAGATGGGATGTAATTCTAGGGATACCAGAAACAAAGGAGGACAGAGTGCCTATATCTTTAACTATTGAATAGGAATTTTGGCAGGTACAATTCAATATGGAAGGGTTTGAAAAGCTGCACCTACCAAAGTTCCCACTGGTAGGTTAAAGGTTACAATGGTTAAAGGTACAGGCACTTCGTATCTGGTAACGCTATGTAATGCCAACATCAATGCTACAGCTCCTATGCTAATGAATCTCCTTAGGGCTGCAAGTATGCGCAAAGCATTGAAAGAGCAAGAGCCGGAGCCCAAACACAGGAGATTGGACAGAAGCTCTACTCTGGGAAGCCAGGGGTTAATCGCTGGCTTTCTGTGTACCTGTATTAATGGACAGTATTGCCATGAATTGCCAATCCTTACAAGGTTCCCTCACAGTAAGAGACCAAGAAATAAGTGAACACAGTTCTGGGGGCTCCTTTCTCTCTTCTTGCTCTCACCTTCTTACATTTTCTCCATTACACTTTCTCCATTCTTAACCAACAGTTAAAAAAACCCCACCCAGTTCTAACATGAGACAAACTGCTGGTGCATATCTACGCAAAAATAAATCCCACTAAATTCAAGGGGCCCTACAGGTAAGTCTGTACAGGATTGCAACGTAACTTTCTGTTGGAGAACTGAGTCCCCGCTGGTCTCTCTGCTTTCCAGCCTGCATCCAATTGCACAACTTCTACACCAGTTTCAGAGTTAAACTCCCAGACCATTTGGGCCAGCCTGGACATCCCTGACTGGTAGCAGACTAGACAGCTGCAGTAGCAGTAGGGACCCTTGAGCTTTCATCAACATTGTCAGCACAGCACAGTCTTTCCCAACGCCGCATTGATCTAAACAAGGAGGTCTGTTTTGCAGGCTGGCAAGTGAAGAGAACGGGAGCGACAGCTCCAGAGCAGCAATAACACGGACACTAAAACGGTCTGCCTGAGTTTACCTTCAAAGTGAGGCTGGTGTCAAAGATGCAGGCGACTGATGGAGCCAACTTCCCTTCCCATTAGCCAGTGCGGCAGCCAGTTCCAGCTGTTACACACCTAGGAACAGCCACATAGGGCAGACCACACAGTAGTCTCAAACGCCACACATAAGAGATGCTTTGCTGACTCACACCCAAAGTTCAACTATTGCAGGAACTTCCCTCCAAAAGAGGCCACTGATATTGTATTAGGAAGGCATGAGGAAGATAATCTTGTCCCCTTGACTGTTCTCTCCTTCTTCCAGATCCCTATTTACCAAATATGTATAGCACAGTCAAGCAAATTTGTTATTCCACGTGAAATGTTAGAACTGGCTCTTGCACACATACCTGGGAGTAAGTTCCATTGAAAGTGGGACTTGATTCTGAGTAAACAGGAATAGGATTGGACTGTCAGACTTCTGATGCCATTCATCAGACAACTTTTCTCATAGGTTCCCCTTCCTGTTCCTTTGCTTTTTCCATGTCATGTGGGGCTCCATGGTGCCTGAAAAGATATGCTCACTCTCTCCGAACTTCCTCCATTCTTCCAGAGAATGACCAGAAATCTCTCCTTACAAGCTTTTTTATAACTTAGCCAGGGTCACTATTTTAATTAGGCAGCATGATGTTTGTTTACAGCTATTTTAATGATTTTGTTGTTGTTGTTGGTTCCCCAAAATAGAACTTGTTTTCTTAGTAATCCACGTTTGCCTGGATTTTCTGTACACTCTCAACGGGCTCCCATCAGCCTGTAGGTGAAGATGTGCAGCATGACCCATCATGTGTTGTGCAAAACAAAGTCCTACAGTGTTAATTATGTACTGCCTAACATATCTGCTTCAGGAGAAAAAATTCATTTTTTATTAAATGCTGGAAAACTAAGCTGCAAAGTACATTTGACTTGGAGCCATCACACAGTCAGTTCCATCCTCCCCACCCTTATATCACTGAGCAACTTCACTTAAAACCTTGTAATTAAAAACCACAACATTGTACAGTACTGTTGTTGTTATGGCAGTCAACAAATTAAAGCATTTTCTTGATTAATCATCTGCCTTTTAGCCAATTTGTCAATTACTTTAAAATGAATGCTAATGTAATCAAAACCTAAATATGGGGTTTTTTGTTGTTGTTTTTTTGCAATACTATATTCAAGGTAACACAACTTATAAGCAAGAAGGTATTAGAAGGAAAGGCCAACTCTAGTGTTTTATTTTTCATGTGTTTTCTTTCACTTCATTTTCTTTTGCATTTTTTATGAAAATAACAGGCCAGAAAATCACCTCATGGGTTAAAATGTGTCCCCATTGATAGAAATTGGTCCTCACTGATAAATCAATACAAATGATACTACCGTTAAAACACAATAGGACTTACCTCTGAGATTTGCATAGGATTGTGCCCTAATTCACTTACATACCAATGTAGTAGTATTTTATAATCAATGAATTCTGCAGTTGTACAGTCCTCAACATCTGTACTAGGCTCTCCTTTTCTAGTAACTCACGGCCCAATCCTATCCAATTTTTCAGTGCTGGTGCAGGACCCAATCCTATCCAACTTTCCAGCACCAGTGTAGCCGCAATGCAGCCTTGAGGTAAGGGAACAAATGTTCCCATACCTTGAGGCGGCCTCTGTGACTAGCTCCCCACCACAGGATGCAGTGCACGCCCCAGCTGCACCGGCACTGGAAAATTGGATAGGATTGGGCCCGCAGTTGTGTCAGTGGGGTGTGCACTGCATCTGGTAGAGGGGCAGTAACTGGGACCTTCTTAAGATATTGGAACTTAAGATGTTCCCTTACCATGGGGCTGCATTGTGGCTACACTGGAGCTGGAAAGTTGGAAAGGATTGGGCTCTTAGATCCCACATTCTTTAATCCTAGACTCACTAGGTTGCCAGCTGTCCTACTGTAGTGGTTGAGCTCCTCCTCCCCACAGTTTTCCACAAAAAAATTTTTTTTTTGTTTATAAACTTTTTTTTTTAACAAGAGGAGGATAAATTTGATTTGAATTTGGCCCCTAACTACTGATGGTCAACAAAAGTCAGTAATATATTTTCTTATTGGCCAAAATATTTGTTGTTTTCATCTTTTTAATCAGTATTTACAAATAAAACTATCTCTAGGCATTTGGCAACACTGGAGGGGTGTGTGTGTGTATTTCTGGATTTTCAACATTGCTTGTCATCAAAGCAAAGGTTTGGAATCTGTTTGATGGAAGGCATGATATGCGCCTGGCGTTATCAAAAACTGCTCCGCAAATTAGCATTCTGATTGAAGGGAAACAGTACCAGCCTTCTCATTGATTTTTCTTGTGAATTTGTTGATGTCTTCATCAAGAAATGAACAGTTTGTTTTTTTCTATTATTGTAATTTAATGATGTTTTTCAGGTTCTACTTTTTGCCACATATATTCAGGAAATGCAACTTCAGGAAAATGGCAAATACTAATAACTGAAATTAAACAAAAGGTTAAGGATCTCTGAAGTAGATGGACACTGCTCAGTCTGTTATTTGAAGCCCCTCCTCTCCAGATTAGCAATCCACTGAAAAAAGTCTCTCATTGCTCTCTTATAGCCATTTAGGACTTACTCTGCCTTTCCCTCTCCTAGATAATAGTGGCATTTGACGTACAGCACAACTCTAAACATGTTTTAAGTCCCACTCTTTCAAATGGGACCTACTCTCTGGTAAGTGTATTTAGCAATGGTTCCCAAACTTTTTTGACTGGCAGTTCCCTTGACCTTCTGGGCCATTGGCCGCAGCTCCCCATTAGGTCTACAATCCCATGCATTGTATAGGGCACCAGGTTTTTTTGCAAGGATTCCATGGCTCACCTGGCTGGCTTCCACGGCTCCCTAGGGAGCCATGGCTCTCAGTTTGAGAACCACTGGTATAAGTTATTGCAACCCTAATCTGTCTACATTCAGACATGCAATAGTATGGGGAGTCTGGGGTGAACATATGAAGTTTCTGCATACTGAGTCAAACAATCTAGGTAAGTATTATCTACACTGAGAGCATTGGCTCTCCAGTATTTCAGGTGGGGTCTTTCCCAGCCCAATTGGTAGAGGTTGAACCTGGGATGTTCTATACCACTGAGCTATGGCCCTTTCCTCAGTAGGTCCCATCTGTCTAGCATGGTGCAAATGCTTTATGGTTCATATCCCCCATAATTTTGTTGACTGCATTTTTCCATACATCATTTTTATTTACTTTAATAATGATTCACTGTGTTCTTAATGTCTGTTTGATGGATTTATTTCTATTTCTCTCTACAATTCTAACCATCTGGCTGTTGACATGGAACTGATATCTGAAGATGTAAGATTATCAGATACATCTGATATCAGAAGCGGTTCAGAGTGCTTATACCTTTCACCGCTATATAGAAGAGGGAATTTTGGTGGCTGCAGCTTTTAAAACCCTTCCATGCTAAGCTGCACCTGCCAAAATTCCCTCTTCAATTCAATGGTTAATGCAGTGATTCCCAAACTGTGAGGCAAGACGCACTGGTGGGTCACAACCTGATTTTTGGAGGTTTCCGTAGCAGCAGCATCCTCTCATAAATACTCTCATAAATAAATGTTGGCGCATCTTTTTTTTGTTTTGTTATTATTACATGTAAATAAAAAAAATTATTTATTTTTAGATTTTTTTAAAGTCTCATAAACCTAAGTGAGTCCCAATAGAGAGTCATTTTAAAAAGTGGGTCCCTGTGCTAAAAAGTTTGGGAACCACTGGGTTAAAGGTATAGGCACCCTGAACCCATTTGTATCTGGTAACCCTATGCAGATTCCAAGCATAACTGAGGAGAGTCTGAAGAAAAGAATAGTGTGGTAACCTAAGGGTTAATCGCCTGCTCTTCAGGAGACGTGGGCAAGCTATTGGGGCCAGAATATTATTAAAAGTATGTTCATAGAAGGCTGAACTCATTTGTGTTCTGCATCTTCCCTGTAACTAGGTCCAGTTTACAATAAGTAAAAATGGAGGTTACATTCTAAGCAGCGTTATCAGATTCAAAGGGAACAGAGTGCCTGTACCTTTAACCATTATACAGCAGAGGGAATTTTGGCAAGCGCATCTCAACATGAAAAGGTTATAAAAGCTGCACCTGCCAAAATTCACTCTTCTGTACAATGGTTAATGGTATAGGTATTCAGTCCCCACTTGTATCTGATACACCTAATTCGAAGGAGTGAGAAATGATATCATCAAACAAAATTTAATCCAAAATGTTGGGGAGCACATCACCCTTCCTAAATCTGTACTGCTTCTTCCCCTCACTGCCAACCCCCAACACTTTTTGTCTGCCTCTCCAACAAGCCCCTGTTCTCATAACTCTCATTAAGTTTCCCTGGTTGTCTTGGGACCTCCTACTCATCAGGTCCCTCATGACTTTAATTCATTTAGCAGCAATTTATCATTTCCCCAAAGGAAAATGCTTCTCCTCAGATAGTTAGACTGTCACCATTATACAGGGTTTGTACATTTGAGGCCAGTTGAAGGACATCTCTTTTCTTTCCCAAGGGAAAGAGCCATTTTGAATACCAAGGACCAACTGCAGAGAATGAGAAAAACCATATAAGGCAGCGATTTTCAACCTTTTTCATCTCATGGCACACTGACAAGGCACTAAAATGGTCAAGGCACACCACCAGATTTTTTACAATTGACAAGGCACACCATGCTGCCAGTGGGGGTTCACATCTCCCATTGGCCCTATTAATAAATGACTTTTCCCCAAATTCCTGTGGCACACCTGTGGACCACTCACAGCACACCAGTGTGCCATGGTACAGCGGTTGAAAATGGCTGATATAAGGACTGGAGCAGTATGCCTACTCTTATAGCCATGGAGACAGCACATGGTTTGCTTCACTAGATCAAGAAAAAATAGTTCCTGAGAGAGAACACAATGTTGAACATCTTTCCCACCAGTGGACGAGAGGCAAGGGAGCCCTGTTGCTTCCAGAAAACCTAATTAGAAATAGATTATACCCCCTAATGTAAAGATGGCAGCCCTAGTGATGCAGCACAAGTGACCCATTATGAGGTATTTTAATCATCAGGGCCTGTTCCAGCCCTTGCACCATTTGACACTGAGCCCCCCCTGCCGCCCTGGTCTCTTTGTAGACCTCAGCAAGAATTAGGTGTGTTTCCTTCTCTGAAAAAGAAAAAGAGATAAAAAAACATTGTTTGGCAACTGACCTTTTCTCATCAAATTCAGGGGAATCGAAAGCTTGTCAGGTGCCACTGGAGCTGAACTCCAATGCTATTTCCAGCTCACAGACTTTCATGACTTCATAGACTACAAAGAGATCACACTCAGAGGCTTCTAGGTCAAGGCTTGCTGTTTCAGGCTCATACAGTCCTTTCTAGTCTTCAGAGAGCCTCTGGCTTGTCCTTCCCACATCCCAGTAAATCACGAAATGTACGAATTGCTGCACTTGCCTGACTGCTTTGTAGTCCTGCACAGTTGCTTTCCTTCATGAAGGGAGGCTCCTCAGGGAAGGCAAAGCCCTTCATTCCCCCACAATGTTATCATAGGTTTATTTTATTTTCCTTTCCCTGTCACTAAAAGAATATCAAATGTTTGCCTTTCATCTTTGGTTCAAGCTAGCTTCTCACTTTGTCCCCCTCCCCATGTGACCTCTCCTCAGGCCACTATTCCAGAGACATCCATTTTCTTACACACCCTTAGCAAACTGTCAGCCCATGATGCTGAGGAAACAAGCAACAGATGACAAGAGCCACAGTGAGCTCTGAAATGATGTCAGTGGTTTCCTGCAGCAGATGTTAACATTTACCAGCCTGGTTCTATGCAGGGCTTCATTGGCTCTTATATAACTCCCTTCTAGCCACAGGGTGGTCCCAAGTGCTCCCAGACGGATTATCCTCACATGCAGTTACTGTAGTTGAACATCAGGAAGACTGGCCTGCCCTATGTGCAGTCCTGGGGGGTGTGCAGAACAGCAGAAGAAAGGGGGAAACTTATTTAGAACCCCTAATTCTATTGGTACCCTATAATCCTGACTCATAGCCAGCTATAACCCTATGTATGGAACCTCTTCACAGTTCTGTGTATTCTTCAGTCCTTGCACATAGACCCACCACCCTTTCCCCTTCCCTGTGTGTCTGTGGCAGTCTTGATCAATCCTTTTGCTTCCCTATGTTCTATGACCTGTTACCAGAAATGAATAATGTGGTTCCTTGTTTTCCCCACTCACATGGTGGCAAATTAATACTTGTGGATTACTTTACAATCTGGGAACCAGAGCGCAGAAAAAACAGCTGCTGCCATTTTTCAAGGGATGAAGAGAAAACTCCAGGTATTCTGAAATCAGCAGAACTGGAAAGGTTTGGCAAAGTCAGCATCCAGGGATAGACAGCTGCTCCTGGAAGCAGTCTAAACAACTGATCTTCAGGTTTGGGAACCAGAAGCTCACAGGAGGTAGTAAACATCTCATTGGGTAATTATGATTGCCACTCAAACAAGGGCCATAAATCTCAGTTGGAAGACAAAATGACCTAGTTTTTTCTGGGTCATGAGGTTGCTTCCAGCTGGTGCTTCAATAAGCAGGAGACAAGGCTGGGATTTTGGCCGGTCACAAGAAACTACTGTGTTTTCTGATGGAAATTTCCATAGCAGAAAAGGAAAAATGTTCTGATTCAGCACCCACAAGAGATCAGTTTGGGATATGTGCACGAACACACACTGCCCTCATCTTCTCCCCATCCAGCATGATGTGGCTGAGTTTAACTTGGATGTAGAAGGTGCTCTGTCTAGACCCTTCCCGCTGATCAGCTACCTGTTGCTATGAGGGAGAGACTCTGTTTCTCATCCAAACTTGAATATTGGGGTGGGGTGGGGTGTCCATGTACAGTACCCTTCCCAGACCATAACTCTTTCCCGTAGCCACTGGAAAGCCTCATAAATGGCCATGGCATCAACAATTGCAAGATGCCGACTCCAAAAATTAATTATTGTGGCAGTGCTAGAGCACATGGTAAAAAGTAGCCACGTCTACTCTCCAGTCAGTATCTCCTCCCCATATGATTGTAGGAATCTGGAGAATTCTCAGGATAGGTTCCCCCCTAGCCGGTATTTGCTTAGAATACATTCATAAACAGCGAGGAAGCCTGTACTGTGGAGGCAATGACTCTAGTAGCTTGGTACGTAATGGAGATGGGGTCTGTTTGCTTTAGGGGGTGGCACCTGCCTGTGACCTGCAAGCTGGGCATTATGTAGTGTCACCTCAAACTGATCAACATGCAGGATTATCTGGGCTGAGGTACTGAAACAGAAGTCATGATGATACCAGTGGCCTGGGAATCTGTATGATGTTGCATTCATATGTTTGGTTTGAACCCAGAAATTGCTGCATTGCTATTTACACAAAGCTAGTTTTATGTATACAGTATACATGAACAAAACATATAGCTGGTGTGCATATACATGCACAAGCTCAAGAATTTTCACTTCATAGCCCTGCTCCCAAGGGCCCTCTCTAGCTGCCACCCTGCTGATATGTGCCACACAGGAAATTGCTGGGGGGGGGGGGCTTCCTGCAGTGACAATCTCAGGTTAATTGGATCTCAGACTTCTGCAAACAACTAGATGTCAGGTGACATTTACCTAGCAAGCTAATTGATAGATGAGCAATTTGTCAGGGCAGCTTTCTAAGTTGCCAAGTGGATTCCCCCAAGCACCCACTTCCTACTTGCCAGAAAAAAAAGGTTTGTGTGTTAATCAGGGAGCTTTAATCACATTGCTCAGCATCACTGTTTGAAGGGAATTACAAAGCTAGGCGCAGCACTCTCCAATCCCCCTTGTTCCCTTAAGAATTGCTTTGATATTTCATTAGCTGAAGGAAACACTTTCTGGAAAAGGAGTTGAAAGAGGCAACATGGACTGCAAAACAGGAGCTTTCCTCCCTTGAAGTTGTTTCCACAATCTGTGCAGTTATTGACAAGTACGTTTCTCAGATTCCTTCCCAGGCCTGACAGCTCCTCCACCCACAGCTATACAGTACCTTGTTTTTAGTAGTTTGCATGACAGGCAGAAACTAAACAGGGGCAGCACTTCTCAGAACAGCAACAAAAAAGAGCACCTGCTGACTTTCTGCCAACCACGCAGCCATTACAACAAACCCTGGAACTCCTGGGCCTGATAGTCTCTTTGGGAGGGGTCATTGTGCAGTAGTCCAGGACATGCTTCTTTAAGAGCTTTGGACAAGTTCTCTCTGTCTCCAGTTCTAGAAGCTTTCAGACTAGAGAGGACCTCTGCACAAGAACCTTGAGAGCTGTTGTCTGGCAAATAGATAGTCTATGGCGATGCAGCCCAATGGCCTAACTTGCACTTAAGTGTATGCTTTGTTTATCATCTAAGATCTTCTTTTGGTTACCTCTCAAATGAATTTATAGACAGCATCTTTTGCAAGAAGGATTTTTTTTTTTTTCCCAGCGGGGATGCTGACCCTCTGGAACTCTCTGCCCATATGGGTTAGAGAATCCCTCACCTTGTATTCTTTTAAACACCAGATGATAACCCCGGCTTCTCCAAAAGCTTTTAATACTGTCTGATCCTTTTGTTTTTCATCTGTTGCTCTGAATTTTGATGATCACATTGTGTTTTGCAGGGGTTTTCTGTATACTTTTCATTCTTGTGGCTATTTACATTAATTTTTTTTAAATGATGTTCTTCTTAGTTGCTTCAGTTCCAGTTAGGAATGGTGGGATATAAGCTTTGAAAATAATAAATGAATAATTAAACTATCTTCCCTACCCGAATTCTCAGTGAAATCTTGACCAATTGATGGGCTGCTAATCTGTTTATACAGCACAGATTATTTTTATTTATTTGTTACAGAATCTGCCTTTCTCATAGACTTCAGTCTTGTAGGCTCAAGGCAGTTTACATAGGAAGGCTGATCATAAACCCATTTGAAAAAATTGGGTTTTTACAAGTGTTATTACTATGAGAGAAACTCATAGGACCCTTCCATTACTCCAGATGTTTCTCCCTTCATAGTGTAATCATTGTCCTGGCTGCATAGCTCTTGTGCTTTCTAAGCTTCCATAGGTAGCTGCAAAACATGCCTCAGGCTGGTTCTCAGGATGTTATCCACTTCTTGCCACTTGACTCCCCTACACCGGTCTCTAGCCAGCAGCTTCTGGTCACCCATCTGAGGCAAGACCCAGGTGATCCTGCTTAGTTTTTTCAGGCAATGTGACAGCTCCACCTCCAGACCACACCTCCCAATAGCTCTTGGTCATCTGCAAATACTGGATGATTTGCTTTCGATGTTAGGATCCAATCCTATCCAATTGCAGCGAATGGGGTGTGTGCTGCATCCTGTGATAGTGAGGCAGGCACAAAGGCCTCCTCAAGGTATCAGAACATTTGTTCCCTTACCTCAGGGCTGCATTGCTGCTGGAAAGTTGGATAGGTTTGGGCCAGTAGATCTTAAAGGAAGAGGCAAGAATGCTTCTGCAAAGACATGGGTTAAGTCATTGGCAGAAATGCACAGAAAGGAATGGTGAGGAAGTGACAGGGTGCAAGACAAGGAGGGAGAAATGTAGCACCTCAAAGTGCTACACATTCCTGATCACATATCAAATCTTTCTTGTTTTTCATCATTTAGTATACTGCCGACTCCTTTTGTGCAGCCAGCAGGTACTAGAAAGGTGAAGTATTTCTAATGGAAAAATACAGAATTATACAAGATGACGTATATTACACAATATTCCATGCTCTTCCAGCTTTCTATGTACAAATGCTGGGGTGGGATGAGTGATGAGCGCAATCTATCATGTCAGTTAATTCTACAGTCCTGAGAGACCACACATCACCCTCCATATCTATCTCTAGGCCCCTTCTTGTCTAAGCTACCACTTCAGCTCTGAACAGATAAAACTCTGAACAATTAAGAGAGGTAAACTAGGAGTTGTAACAGTTTGAAAGGACAAGAGCCTAGCCCAATTTTGCTTTTATCACAGAAGCCCAGCTGTGCCAAACACAGGCTGAGATAAGGCACAAATGTCATTAAGAAAAATGGAGTCACGAATGCACCTGTGAATTAGAAGGGGGTATCTATTGGGTGGCGTCACATTTATTATTACCAGGATAAGTGACAATGACCAGAAACTAGGTTTGTTATAAATCTAGGTGCTTTCTCAGTCTCATTCTCTCTCTATGGGTGTTTTTTCTTTGTTTAAGTCATTTCTACCCCATGTTGCATATAAGCAACAGGATCAAATGTGAACACCTGGGCAAAAATGGGTTAAACTCTCTCACTGTTGGTCAGATAAGGATTTCTTTAAAGAAACTGCCTACTGAAGAAGTCTGGCACTCGAGGAACTTGAGCAGGTTCCTTCTCCCTTAGAGAACATCAGCTGCAGCCCTAATGCTGAGGTGCTAAAAATATAAGGGTAATCCCTTTCTAGCTCACACCCACACAATGTTTCCAGGCTATTGTGCCTCTCAGTTATTTCATTCATTACATAACTTATGTGTCCATGTAAATATAATAGAGAAGCATCTAGCTGTAAACCCTTTATCACAGGGGTACACGTGCCAGGGAGCTATTTAGGGCGACACATTTATTGCAAGGTAAGTGAAGCAGCCTGCACAATGGCAGAGCACACATTTTGCATGCAGATTCCATTCCATTCCTTGGTATCTTCAGGTAGAGCTGAGAAAGACCTTCATCTGCAACCCTGAAGAGCCACTGCTAGTCAGGGTAGACTACACTGCCCTTGATAGGATGCCTCAGGATTAAGCCGATTCGTTAAAAAAGCAGCCTTTACTAGCTTGTGCTTTTAGGATGAAAGCAAGGCAATTCTGACAACAGGCAATCACAGATACTACCGACTAGCATAGGCTTATATTTAGGACTAACCTGACATTTTCCCAGTCATGTTTAATAAAAGTCATATGACACATAGCATCATGTTCAGTGTTTCCTTGCCCCCGTAAATGGCTGCCAATGAATAGGGCAGGGGAAGGGAAACACTAAACACAATGCTTGCTTTACTAAATATGACCAGGAAGACATATGGAAATGAGATTGGGCAGGCCTTCATCCCCTATAGATGCCAATTTATATACTCAGAAGTAAATTTATAGGCACTAATTACTTAGAAGTAAGTTTTTTGTACTTATACTACCATTATTCAAAATAAATGAAAGAATCCCCAGACAGCTTACAGAATCAATAAAAACAGAAAAAGATCACAATAAAAATAGAACAGTAAAATACAAAAGCAGCATGAAAGCATTCTCAACAGGATTAAAATCACTCACACTGAAAAGATCTTAAGGGGGGAAAGTCTTATTTTAGAATATTAAGGATACCTTTAAATGTTGCCCTGTTTTTAACTTTGCCACTTCATTCTAGGAACAACTGAAGGATACAGTGCAATCCTTGGCATGCCTACTCAGCAGTAACACCACTGAATTTAATGGAACTTACTTCCAGGTAGATATAGGACTGCAGCCCTAATCTTTTAAATACATTTATTTCCCACTCTTCTCATGTTTTCCCCCAGAAATGAAGTCCCAAGAATCCTACCATGAAGAAAAAAGTGTCATCTGATACTTACACAAGTGCTAAGATACCTGTCTGTGCCTGTCAGTAACAAGCCTCCACCTCATAGAGACTCAAGAAGGAGATCTAAAAACCCTTGCCCTATTAACTCTCTTCTTTTCTACCCAATTATTTTCCATCCATCCCTGTTTCCAGTCTACTGTACACAATATTTAATGTGCCTTTGCTTTCAAAATCCCTGCAAGGTGAACCAAGGCTGTTATTTGCAGCTCCCCTGGCAAATGTGGAGTGATTGCCTGGGGCCAGGAAAGCAGCTGCTGCCTGTTTATCACGATAGCATTCAATGAGCCACATATTGATTTGCAGAAGGGCTGGTTTGCTTGCTGGTCACCTGAAGATACTTGCCCCTGATCAGCAGGCAGCTGAGTGGCTTGATTGACCCTGGACAATTGGTTCACTTGCTCCTAACATGGTTGTTCAGAAACGAGTGGGCAGCCATAGTAGATGGACCAAGAAGCAAGTGTTTTTGGATGCTACAAAATGAGGACTGCCAGTTCTAACCCAAAGATTCCCCTTTTGTCTATAGATCTATTGCCAGAGTAGGAGAGAAGGCAGCTGGGGCTTCTTTTGCCCTCATCCCACCTCATCCTCTAATCTGCCATCCTCACCCTTCTACTGCAGCGAGCAGGACTTTGTGAAACATTGCACAGCAGGTGGGGAAGTGGGAGGCTGCTGCCACCTCATCTGCCAAGTCAGCAGCAGATTTAAAAGCCCTACACAGTATTGGCCTTCCCTTAAATATTACAGAGATAAATTTGGCAGGTGATAATGTTTCACTCCATGCCATGGAGAGCTTCATCTGCTTCATTTCTGCATCTCACACCACTGCTCTAAAGCACAGGCGCAGGGCAGGCTGTTCTTGTTTTTAGCATTCTGGTCGGTTGGCAATCTTCTCTATGAATGAGAGAGAAGTGCCAGGATACTCCAGTGTCTTGGCATCCTCCAAGCTGCTGGTTTTAACATTTAAAGTCCCAGATAGTGGGGGCCAATCACTTCTCCCTCCCCTCTTTCCCATCATGCTTCCTTTCAATAAAAATCTCTGTATCCAGGGTCAGTATTGTTGGCCAGCTGCTGATGTCTCATGGCCCACAGAAAATCTCTGTGTTGATCCCTAAGAAAAACTTTGTGTGGTGGCGGCAGCAGCAGAGGGACCCTCTCTGCAGACAGAGTCATTCCACTGTCATTCTCTCCTATCCATCTTCCATCACCAATCTCATAGAGGTGCCCAGCTAAAAGGAAGCCCACAGAGGCCCTACCTTTCAGTGTCATGTTGTGAGGACAAAAGGAGGAACTATGAACACCATCCTGAGCTCCTTGGGGGAAGGGCAGTATAAAAATCTGAAAATAAAATAGAGGCATTTTCAGAGACCACCTCTGAAACCTGGACAACCAAGGCAGGACAGCTGATGGAAGTGATGAGCCCATAACTCCATAGTGGGGCAGATAGTTTGCATACAGGCCCATCCATTGGGATGGGCAACTGGGGAGGCCACTCTGGGTCCCACACTTGCAGAGGCCCTGCAGAGTGGTGCACCTCCCTTCTTGTCACCCAGTGTTGCTGCCGCAAGCAATCACTGGTGGCAAGAAATAGCTTCAGAAGCTGCAATGGTTAGAAGTGCAGGGGAAAGCTGGGGCTGTAGCAGGGCACTGGACATGAGGCAGAATCAGAGGAGGAGCAATCCTATGCACGTTCATTCAGAGGCAAGTCCGATTTGTTTCAAAGGGACCTACTCCCAGGTGTCTAGGATTGAGGTCCTTTAGACCAGGAAAGCAATGTAGACAATACTGATCCCAACTGACCAGTTGTCTGATTCGTATTAGGCACCCTCATACGTTATCTATGGCTAGAGGTGGGAGAAAACAGTGATAATGAAATAAAAAACACATAACTGCCTTCTGCACTTCTCTGCACTGTAAAAAACAATCTGCAAAAAACCCCCGTTTTATTTTGTTTTTATTTCTTATTCAAGGGGTGAGGTGCATGAATAATGACTGCAGCTGCATCCTCTGCCACTATACCACCCATATTATCTATCTAGTACACTTTTAAAGTGATAATTTATAACTATAAAGTAAATTCTGAATAAAAACACAACTTTCCAGACTTCTAGCTTTGGAAAATACCGAAATCTGCAAAAAAAAAAATTTCTCCCACTTTTATCTATAGTATACAAACACATTTTGGCTCTTTGCAGCTTCCCTTGGAATTTGGAAGCTTTTTAAGATGCTTTATATGTATGTATTGGCAACCTTCAGTCTCGAAAGACTATGGTATCGCGCTCTGAAAGGTGGTTCTGGCACAGCGTCTAGTGTGGCTGAAAAGGCCAATCCGGGAGTGACAATCCCTTCCACACCGGGAGCAAGTGCAGTCTGTCCCTGGTCTGTCTCCCTGGCTATGGGCCTTCCTTCTTTGCCTCTTAGCCTCAGACTGTTGGCAAAGTGTCTCTTCAAACTGGGAAAGGCCATGCTGCACAGCCTGCCTCCAAGCGGGCCGCTCAGAGGCCAGGGTTTCCCACTTGTTGAGGTCCATCCCTAAGGCCTTCAGATCCCTCTTGCAGATGTCCTTGTATCGCAGCTGTGGTCTACCTGTAGGGCGCTTTCCTTGCACGAGTTCTCCATAGAGGAGATCCTTTGGGATCCGGCCATCATCCATTCTCACGACATGACCAAGCCAACGCAGGCGTCTCTGTTTCAGCAGTGAATACATGCTAGGGATTCCAGCACGTTCCAGGACTGTGTTGTTTGGAACTTTGTCCTGCCAGGTGATGCCGAGGATGCGTCGGAGGCAGCGCATGTGGAAAGCGCTCAGTTTCCTCTCCTGTTGTGGGCGAAGAGTCCATGACTCGCTGCAGTACAGAAGTGTACTCAGGACGCAAGCTCTGTAGACCTGGATCTTGGTATGTTCCGTCAGCTTCTTGTTGGACCAGACTCTCTTTGTGAGTCTGGAAAACGTGGTAGCTGCTTTACCGATGCGCCTGTTTAGCTCGGCATCGAGAGAATGAGTGTCGGAGATCGTTGAGCCAAGGTACACAAAGTCATGGACAACCTCCAGTTCATGCTCAGAGATTGTAATGCAGGGAGGTGAGTCCACATCCTGAACCATGACCTGTGTTTTCTTCAGGCTGATTGTCAGTCCAAAATCTTGGCAGGCCTTGCTAAAACGATCCATGAGCTGCTGGAGATCTTTGGCAGAGTGGGTAGTGACAGCTGCATCGTCGGCAAAGAGGAAGTCACGCAGACATTTCAGCTGGACTTTGGATTTTGCTCTCAGTCTGGAGAGGTTGAAGAGCTTTCCGTCTGATCTGGTCCGGAGATAGATGCCTTCTGTTGCAGTTCCAAAGGCCTGCTTCAGCAGGACAGCGAAGAAAATCCCAAACAAGGTTGGTGCAAGAACACAGCCCTGCTTCACTCCGCTTCGGATGTCAAAAGGGTCTGATGTGGAGCCATCGAAGACAACAGTGCCCTTCATGTCCTTGTGGAAGGATCTGATGATGCTGAGGAGCCTGGGTGGACATCCAATCTTGGGGAGAATCTTGAAGAGGCCGTCTCTGCTGACCAGGTCGAAAGCCTTTGTGAGATCTATGAAGGCTATAAAGAGTGGCTGTCGTTGTTCCCTGCATTTCTCCTGCAGTTGTCTAAGGGAGAATACCATATCAGTGGTGGACCTGTTGGCTCGGAATCCACACTGCGATTCTGGATAGACGCTCTCTGCAAGTACCTGGAGCCTCTTTAGTACAACTCGGGCAAACAGCTTTCCTACAACGCTAAGGAGAGAGATGCCGCGGTAGTTGTTGCAGTCACCCCTGTCACCTTTGTTCTTGTACAGCGTGATGATGTTTGCATCCCTCATGTCTTGAGGTACTCCACCTTCTCTCCAGCAGAGACAGAGGATTTCATGCAGCTCAGTGACGATGATCTCTTTGCAGCATTTTAGGACTTCAGCAGGGATGCTGTCTTTTCCAGGTGCCTTGCCAAAGGCAAGGGAGTCCAGGGCCACGTGAAGTTCTTCTAGGGTTGGTTCACTGTCAAGCTCTTCCAGCACAGGCAGGCACTCAATGTTGTTCAGTGCTTCTTCGGTGACTACATTTTCTCTGGAATATAGCTCAGAGTAGTGCTGCACCCAGCGTTCCATCTGCTGCGCCCGATCCTGGATGACCTCGCCTGTGGCAGACTTCAGAGGGGCAATTTTCTTCTGTGTTGGACCTAGGGCCTGCTTGATACCATCATACATCCCCTTGATGTTGCCCGTGTCAGCTGCTATCTGTATCTCGGAACAGAGCTGGAGCCAGTAGTCGTTAGCACATCTCCTGGCAGTCTGTTGGACTTTGCTGCGAGCAGTTCGGAGGACCTGCAGGTTGCGCTCACTGGGACAGGCCTTGTATGCTGCTTGAGCTCTCCTCTTTTCCTCAATGACTGGTGTCAACTCCTCAGAGTGGGCTTCAAACCAGTCTGCCGCCTTGTTGGTCTTCTTGCCGAATATGGACAAGGCGGTGTTGTAAACGGTATTCTTGAAATGTTCCCATCTGCTGGATGCGTTTGCGTCGGCCGGGCCTGGAAGAGATTCCTCAAGCGCTTGTGCAAATTCCTCCACTTTTCTCTGATCCCGGGTCTTGCTGGTATCAATGCGAGGTCTTCCTTCCTTTTTCGTGTGATACAGTCGCTTTGTTTGCAGTTTCACTCTGCTGCACACCAGGGAGTGGTCAGTGTCGCAGGCAGCACCATGATAACTGCGTGTGATCTTGATGCTGGGAAGGCTGGAGCGTCTGGTGAGGATCAGGTCGAGCTGGTGACAGTGCTTTGATCTTGGATGTCTCCAAGAGACTCTATGTTGGGGCTTTGTGTTGAAGAATGTGTTGCTGACACAGAGACCGTGATGACAGCAAAACTCTAGCAGGCGTTGGCCATTTTCGTTCATCCTCCCAGTGCCAAACTGACCTAAGCAAGTGGGCCATGAACTGTTATCAGCACCAACTCTAGCATTGAAATCGCCGAGGATGAACAATGGCTCTTTTACAGGGATTTTCTTGACAGTGGTGGCCAGGTCATCATAGAATTTGTCTTTGGCTTCTGCTGGAGACGACAGAGTCGGTGCATAAGCACTGATGAGAGTGATAGGTCCTGCTGATGACTGGAGCTGCAGGGACAAAATTCTTTCACTTCCCACAGTAGGTGGGATGATGGATTTCAGCAGGGTATTTCTGACCGCAAAGCCAACGCCATGTTCCCTGGTTTCGTTTGGTGGTTTTCCCTGCCAGAAAAATGAGAAATTTCTCTCCTTGACAGATCCGGAATCTGGCAGCCTAGTCTCTTGAAGGGCGACGATGTCCATCTGCAGTCTGCTCAGCTCCATGTCGATGACAGCTGTTTTGCGTGCGTCGTCTATTTCTTGCAGGTCATCAGAGAAGCCAGGTGTCATTGTCCTAACGTTCCAGGTGCCCAGCTTTAGGGCAGTAGTTTTCTGTTTTCTGTTGCATGGTGCAGAGTTGTCGATCCGCTTGTCGGTTTTCACCCTAAACCCCACGCACCCCATGAGGTTAACGGACCGTGGCGAGGCAACACCTTACTGGCTGGGGACTGCCCAGCTTAAGGCGGGCGGTAGCTGCCCAATGAGATGCAATGATCTCTCCCACCGTCGGAAGCAGCCCCTGGCGTCATGCTCTACGCCAATCGAGCAAAGACTTATAACCGGTAAACTGCTGCTTCCCGTGTTGTGCCGACGCCGTATGGCGAAGTTGGAGTGTCCTCTCCAGTGCGCGAAGCCTGGGTAAAGAAGGTATGGAGGATAGGCTGTTACCCATGCAGCAAATCCCCCCTCTCCACGTCGCTGGAATGGTCCAATGGAAAGGCAGAAGCCAATACGGTTGGTTCCAGCGGCGTCGCAGGAGTTGCCAGAACGTGACTGTGTTCAGCCATGAACTGCCTAAGGGACTCCGGCTCCTGATTTTGCCTCGAGGTTGACTCCTGAAGCCTTTTCCAGAACTGGATGTAGCCACAAGGCAGTGGAGGTTTGGGATCAGAGTTTCCTTCTCTTAGATGAGCTGCCTTCCTAGGCTGACGAGTCCCATCTACCCGGTGGCTTTATATGAGGGATAGGGGAATGTTCTTTTCCCTCTCACACAACATCAGAACCAGAGATTTATTGTTGCCCAACCAAAAGCTTCAGGATGAGGAAGGGTATAATGTTTCAATGAAGAAAATAATCTTCAACAGTTGCCCCCTCCTCCCCCTCTCAGTCTCCTCTGTACCATTTATTCTGAGCATTTGCACGGTATGGGATTTGTTTGAAGTCAAGCCACAGCCTTTTCTAATCTCTGGGCTGGGCTGGTGCAGACTCTTCCATCACACTAATGGCACCTCTCATAATTACCTCATTTACTATTAATTTGGATGTCAAAGACATACATCATATTTGCCTTTAATTAACATGCCCTTAAAATAAAGCACAGGGGCTGGCCCTGTTTTCTGCCTGTAGACTCTGAAAGAGAAACAGTCCCACTGAGAACTTGGCTGTTCTCAGCCAAGAGACCAATAGATGGCACATGCCTTAATGCCAGAGGCTTGGAGGAGAGCAAGGAGAGAAAGGGGACTTGAATATAAGAGTGAGGAAATGGCACCAGTCTCTTGTTGCAGCCCCTTCTGTCCCATTACAGTTTTTACAAACATAGCTCAGACCATTGACAGAAGAATACTCAAATGTACTTGGGAAGAGCCTGTATGAAAATTACCCCAGCAACTGATCAGATGTTGTCTCCTGTTGAAGCTGTCCTGAAAATGGACAAGCAGTGTGAAAGCTAGAATACCTGTGACATTAGCAGCTGAATTTATTTTGTTTTTCATGTTTTTATACCACTCTTCCTCTGAGCAGCTCAGGCTGGTGTGCGTAACTCCTCCTCTCATTTTGTCCTTCCAAAACCCTTTGAACAGTAGTGTAACTAGAGGGGGGGAGCTGTAAATACTGCAGCCACCACAGCATGTTGTGTAAGCAGCCCCTCCCACTAGCTGTTGAAGCCATTCGGGGCAGCAATGGCAACACTCAGACACTCATTGAACCAAATGGCATCTCCTGCATGTTGCCATCGCTTCCCAGAATGGCACAGACGGCAAATGGGAGGGGATGAGTATACAACATGTTGCAGCACCTACAGTAATTACCATTTTGCTTCCCTCCCAGCTATGCTACTGCCCTGTAAGGTAGGTGAGGTTGATAAATTGGAGTTGGCAACCTTCCGTCTCGAAAGGCTACGGTATCGCGCTCTGAAAGGTGGTTCTGGAACAGCGTCTAGTGTGGCTGAAAAGGCCAATTCGGGAGTGACAATCCCTTCCACACTGGGAGCAAGTGCAGTCTGTCCCTGGTCTGTCTCCCTGGCTATGGGCCTTCCTTCTTTGCCTCTTAGCCTCAGACTGTTGGCCGAGTGTCTCTTCAAACTGGGAAAGGCCATGCTGCACATCCTGCCTCCAAGCGGGCCGCTCAGAGGCCAGGGTTTCCCACTTGTTGAGGTCCACTCCTAAGGCTTTCAGATCCCTCTTGCAGATAAATACTTGCCCAGTTAATCAAGCATAGGGCATATCCTATTAGGTTAGAAGCTGGATTGCTGCCAGCGTGGGTTGTTGTAACGAGAGAAACTGATTGTGCAGCAGTCATTAGGTGCAGCTCATGGGAATCTGCCTCACTCTTGGAAGCATAGGAAGATCCTATATTTTTCACAGCTACAGGAGAGGGAATTTCAGCAGTTGTTGCTTTCCTTATCCCTATAACCAGGTGTACCTGCTGAGATTCCCACTTCTGCACAACTATTGAAAGCATAGGAGCCTGGCCCTTCTTTGCCTCCGGGTCACTCAGTTCACTCTCACTCTACATAAACCTCTCAATAAAGATGGAGATCAGCAGACAACCTGATGTGAGTCACTGCCAAACCAAAAGCTAAGCAGTGCTCCTTGAACAGGATTGCCAATTTTCACTTATTTGAACAGGCTCACCTTTTTCCCCCCAGGCAGAATCCTTAAGAACAGCACATGAGGCAAACATCTCACAGTTCTGCTTTTCCTGGTATGGAGAAAGCTGCACCTATGAGGTTATTGACTATCCAGTAGCATAGCTAAAGGGGGCAGCAAAATGGTAAGTACTGCATATGCTGCGATGCACTTGCCAAACCAAATGTCATTTCCTGTGCATTGTTGCTACCCACCGAGAATGGCTCCAACAGTGAATGGGAGGGGGTGCTTACAAGGCGCATTGAGGTACCTGTAGTACTTATCCCCCCCCCCCCAGCTATGCAACTGTGACTGTTAGTTCTGAAATATCCTGTTGGGGATACTTAAGATACTTTCAGGTACAGAGTTTCTAAATAAACTTGACAGGCAGAGTGCTGCATGGACCAGCACAGGTATCCCATCCTCACCCCTTCAGCATGTCATTCTTCCATTCTAGAAGAGATGGAAAGGTAAGTCTGTCTTTGCACCACCGGTACACAGAAAGCCAGATTTGCCAAGCATTTCTCTGTTTTAGGTCTATTAAATAGATCTGAGCATATGCATAAGAACTGTCCATCCAGTGAAATGTTAAGAGTTGCAAGCAGTTTTCCCTAAAAAGTGTACTGTGCCTTTTATAGTTGTATGAAATCCAGTTACAGCTTCACTACAGCTGTCACAGTGGGTGGAAAGGCATCTAGTCAATTTCTCCCAGCCATGGAGATGTTAAAAGGTATAGGAACCTCCATTAGGAAAGGAGCTGGCAAGGAATAAGAAAGTCTTATGGAACAATACAATGGAAATTCTTATTCACAAGCTGATTCTAATATTTTCTTACACTGAACAATTAAAAGCCTGCCCTGTAAGGAGCCTATAATGAACTCTTGAGTCTGAACATGGAATAAATTGAATTCATTGTGTCATGGCTAAAGGCCAAGTCTCATATATAATATAATACTGGAGAAATGACTAGATGCAGGAGAGGAACACCAGTCTCCTGATCCTTTAACAGGGTGGGGTGTATGGTGTAGCAGGGGTAACAAAAACTGTACTTGTTGAAAATCTCTCTTTACACAGCTATTAATGGCACAATAGCCCTATCATCCTCTACACATGATCACCTGAGATGGTGTCTTGTTAAAGAAAACTTCATGTCTGGAAAGGGCAAACTTTCAGAACTTGGCTAAATTCCTTTTTCTGCAAGGAGGAAGAGTGTTGGAGCCACCTGCAGTCAAAGGTGCATCATCATAGGCTGTCTTTGCTAGTCTGCTCATATACTAAGGGTAGAAACAAGTTGTCACACCAAGGCTCAGTTCCAACTAATCTCTGCCAATGCAGTGCCATACCAAAGGAAAGAAACAGGAACAGAGTCAGTCCAGGTCTGGATGAAATTGACAGTCTTGTTCTGGGGGGGGAGGGGGAGACATTAGGAACTTGTAAAAAACCAAGCACCCAAAGGGGAAGCACTCAACAGAAGCAAGATTCCCAGGGTCCAAAACAGAGGAGACATAGCCAGCTATTTACATGGGACAAAAGAAAGGTAACATTTGTTAATAATATAATATATAATATACAGTATTTATATACCGCCTTTCTTGGTCTTTATTCAAGACTTTATTCAAGACCAAGAACAGCCCCCAAAAAACTCCTTGAATGGGAGTTTCCATCAGGGCATTTTACCTGAGAGGAGGTGCCAAGACATAAGGTGATACTACTCCTCCTCCCTGAGGGCCCACTCCTATCCAACTTTCCAGTGCCAAAGCAGTCCCGAGTGCCAATGGAATCCCAAGTGACAAACGTCCCTTTTCCTTGAGGAGACCTCTGTGACTCCCACCACCACCACAGAATGCTGCGCATGCCCCATTGGCCCAGCAGCATCTGTACTGAAAAGTTGGATAGGACTGGGCACTGAGTCAGTGAGTGAAGATGGCTGCATGTGAGCTGGCAAATGCTGGAAGAGAGAGAGTTAGGATTTTATGCGGCAAAGGCTGGAATGGAGCCAAGAGGAAGAGCGGATAGCTAGCTGGTTTTCTTTACCCAGCGTGCAATAAGTTTGTGGAACTCTTTGCCACAGGAAGTAGTGATGGCATCTTACCTGGATGCCTTTAACAGGGGATTGGACAAATTTCTGGAGGAAAAGTCCATACTGGTTACAAGTCATAGTAGGTATGTGCAAGCTCTTGGTTTTAGAGACAGGCTGCCTCTGATTGTTAGAGGTAGAGGAGGGCACCAGGGCACAGGTTGTGTCAGTTGCCTTGTGTGCTCCCTTGGGCATTTGATGGGCCACTGTGAGATACAGGAAGCTGGACTAGATGGGCCCTTGGCCTGATCCAGCGGGGCTCTTCTTGTGCTCTTAGAACAAATTTAGAACATCCATGTAGCTGATGTTGCTTGTAGCTGCAGGAACATGCTACTTACTCAATCGAGTGTTCAAACCTGTACATTTGTAAATACTGTAATGCAACTGTTAACAATGACATAAGACTCCAGTGATTTCCAAAAGTAGCCCAAACCCAGGTAACACTGTACCCTGGGCAGGGCCAGCCTTAGGAGCTGCAGGGTCAATTGGAAACATTTTTTGGGCAGGGCCCCAGTTTCACAGCCAAGGTCTGTAGAATCTTAGAGGTATAAATAAATTTTAGTGTAGAAACTTTATATCTCTATAGTAGAATGGAAAGCAATCAAAAATGTGTGCTTAAAAACTGCATGTGAGTTAATGAACCAAATGAATCTAAGCACATTTTATTATAAAATTGCATACAAGACTGGATTACCCTAGCACGGGGCCCCTTAGTTGTGGGGCCCAATTGGGAGCAATTGGTCCAATTGGCTTAAAGCTGTCCCCGACTCTGAAAACTTATTTCCACTCAGTCTGAAGTGAGACATGACTACATATTTCACACTTTATTTCATAGAGCATATGAAATATTTACAGTTGGCACAAAATTAGGAGGAACAGCAACTGCTCCAGCACACAAGCTAATTGCCACCTGGGTGGCACAATGTCTTTTTTTCTCCACCCCACCCTTCCATATATGCACCATTTACTCATTGCCCTCCCCATCCCACGCACTCCAAAACTAGAAATGCAAGCATCCATCACCATTCTGCTTTCTTGCACAACCCACCAGCCCTGTTTGTGTTAATTGTCTTCTACCAATAGATGGCTGCCAACAAAAATATTAAAAAAATGGTTAAGAGTTTTAGTAACGATTGTGCTACTAGGATAAACCAGCCATTTCAACCACTGAATAGTCCCCAGGTGTACTGTGGGAATTTGGGAGAGGGTCATTTATTAGTAGAGCCATTGGGGGATATGAGCCCCCCATTGGCAGCACAGTGAGCCTTGTCAATGGTCAAGAAACGATGGTGTGCTTTGACCATTTTAGTACCTTGCCAGTGTGCCGTGAGATGAAAAAGGTTGAAAATCTCTGGGATAAACAGAAGATTGGACCATCCAAAGTTCAAGACCTGTGGATGGGATATGAATTTTTGATAGATAATACTTTCACTGGCATTGATTGCAGTTTGAAGCTCATGACTTGGAGTGGGGGATCTGTAGAAGAGATGTCAATGGGACAATCACAGTAGGAAGAAACAGCAAAGCCAACTCATAACAACCAGAGGAAGGAAGAGTTTGGTTTTCCTCTACAATCACTGCCACCAACTAAGGGCACATTAAAGTCCTAGCATCTGAGGTTCATTTGGATTGGAACATAAGCCTGAAAAGTGCCAACCTTAAGTCTACCTGCCAATGAAGTATGGGCAGCAAAGGAGGCTTCTAAGGGCCCAATTCTAACCAATTTTCCAATGCCGGTACAGCCATGCCAATGAGGCTTGCACTGCATCCTGTGGTGGGGAGGCAGTCACAGAGGCCTCCTCAAGGTATGGGAACATTTGTTCCCTTACCTTGGGACTGCATTATAGCTGTACCGGTGCTGGAAAGTTGGATAAGATTGGGCCCTAAGCCAGCTCCTGATCTCTCTCCAGGAGTCATAGTGGCTCACTATCTACTGCCTTTAGAACTGTGATATCAAAATAATAATAGACAAACTGGAATAAAAATGCCTGTCCAGTGGAGAGCAATGAAGTTGACACTCTAAAATTAAGGTCAGCTTTCCGTTCTGTGGAGCTGTAGAACATGCATACTCGTAAAAAGAAGGGATATGACAACCCTTTTATATTTTCCATGGATTCCCCCAAAGTAATATTTGAAACTTGGGGCTGTCAGTCACTTGGTTGGAATCAAACTAATGGTTTAGAAACAGCAGGCAATTATAGTTCCCACCCATGCAAAGCAAAACAGATTTCTTCTTGGATTGCTCAAACCTCCCACCTCCGTTCTCCCAAATATCATTGCTTTACTCACATGGAATGGCTGTGACAAGGAACAACATGGTTACAACTTACTGAGCTGTGGCGTTGAAGCCTTGTGGCTTGGAGTCAGATCTGTGGCATCATGAGTCATTCCAGAAGCTGAGCTGCAACCCTGTGTCATCTGATGGTGATTCATTACTATCAAGCAAATCAAATGTTCATAGTTGAAGGTCAAAATCAATGTGTTTCCTAAATGTGCAGGATACAGTCTCTGTCTAAGATTTGCCTTTACTCTAAAACCTTTGCCTTTCTCATGAATGGAGGTGTGCATCACAGTCTGGGACTCTTGAATTGAGAAACTGATTGTTAAAGTTGGCAGGTGGGGTGGAGCATCTAGTCTCTGAAGAAATGCTTTCAAGGTTGGGCTATTTTGTACTTTACAACAGGGCTAACTAGGTGGAAGAAAGGAGATGACATACATAACATAATGGAGAGAGTGAACAGAGATAAATTTCTCTCTTTATATTATAATTCAAGTCATCTAATGAAATGTTGTTGCAGTAGGTTCAGGACTGATAAAAACATTTCACACAAGGTATGGAATTCATTACCACTGGGTTACCAACAGTAGAAAAAAATGTCCTGGGCTATTCTTATGCTTATAACAGCAGCCTGCTCTGTAGAAGTCAGTGGGGCAGTGGTTCTCACACATTTGACACCAGGACCCACTTTTTAAAATGAGAATCTGTCAGGACCCACTGGAAGTGACATCATCAAGCAGGAAATTTTTTAACAATCCTAGACTGAAATCCTACCCAGGATTAAGTCCCATTTGCTATCACTGTTGAAGAATATACATAGTAACTTGTTAAAAGTACAGGTCTATAATATTTCCCCAAATGCAGTCACATACATGGTAGAATCAAGTCTAATATATTAAAAATAAAATATTGAACTGAATGGGGACCCACCTGAAATTGACTCATGACCCACCTAGTGGGTCTCAACCCACAGTTTGAGAAACTCTGCTGTAGGGGAAGCTCTTCCTAGCGTTTACACAAACATTATCACCTGTTATGGACTGCACATCAAACTGCTGATAAAAAGGCACAGCTGTACTGACAAATAAAAAAAGTTGGTAACCCTGGATGTGATGGTTGGTCTACACATGCCAAAGGGGTCACTGGTAAAACAGAAATATAATAGAATGAACTGTACTATTTCAAACTGTAAGGGCATCCCATCTTTGACTGCTTTCCCTATCTCAAAATCTTCCTGCAAGTAAAGAGGTAACAAACACATCAGGGGGGAAAAAAGGTTCCAGCTCACCCCAATGTAATGATAGGACTAGGTACACCTGTGGAGCTTTGGCCTGTATATTGCTCGCTTTCTCTTCCCATCTTGCATTGTCACCCCCATGGCAAATCATAGATTGTATACTCCTCAGGGCAGGGACCCTGCCCTCTTATCCTTGAAAATTATCATGCATATTGATGGCCCAATAATAAACAATTCTGTAATAATAAATCAGAGGAGCATTTTGCCCATACCTTGATTCCCTAAGGTTTGATGCAGAGCCTGAGAAATCAGGCTTGAAAGTCCTTCCAGATACAGCCAATTCTGTAATTGAGAGCATTATGCTCACTCTCTTCCTGCCCAGCAGATCTTTGTGTTGTTCCTCACTTTAATTACCAGTTTTCCAGCTGAAAAAACATGCTCTCCACACAGCTGTGGTTCAGGGAGGCCATACAAGCATCTCATGAATATCCCCGTGAAGACAGCAACACAATCAAGCACCCAGTTTAAATATACACAGCAGGCATGGAAGGCCAGGTGGATGAGATTCATTCCAGGAACAGGCAACTGAGTGGGAGTGATGATGATTCCAAATACAGTCCCAGTTGCCTCTCTCCAGTGCCTGAATATGGACAGATGCAGCTATGTCCTGTCTGTAGAGATAAATTCATCTTCAGTTATAGTGTCTCTAACCAGCCAAAAGGGCAAAGGAAGCTGTTGCAGTGGCCACAAATACTTCAGTTTAAGCCATTTCTACCCAATGTTGCATATACACAACAGGGACCAAATGTATACACCTGTGGCAAAAATGGGTTTAAGTAAAATCCAAGGGGGAACTAATGCTCCAGTTAAGAACAAACTTTTTTTTAAAGTGCAAAATCTAACTAAGGGCACAATCCAAACTGCGCTCTGTGCAGACACAAGTCCCTTGCGCTGGCCCGGGAGTGTTGCAAAAGTGCCATCAAGCACTTTTGCACCACTTTGGGGGATGAAAAACCAATGCACAGACATGTGCTGGCCTCCTCACGCCAACACGAGCTCCAGGGACAGTGAGTTTGCATCAGCCAAGCTTGACTGGTGCAGGGATCTGGGGAGGGCATGGGTGGTGGGGAAGAGGTGAGAGGGAGGTGTTTCAGGGCAGGGGGTGGGCCGGTGGGGAGCAGGAGGCAGGGCCAGGATCCAACAGCTATGCTGAATCCTAACCCCATTCCCAGGCAGCCCGGGCTGCTCGGATTTTTGCCACTTCCTGAGATGGCACAGATCTGAGTAACCCCATTGGGACTGCAGTGGTTGTCCCTGGGGTAAGGGGAAAAGTGCCCCCTTTCCCCTGGCTGAGCCTCTGGCTTTCTGAAACTGGTCTGGAAACAGTGCAGATCCACTGGCCTGCCTGTTCCAGTGTAAGTTAGGATTGGGCTGTGAGTACTTCGGTGTTGATCATGCCTTCCTTTTTGGCTATGAAAGAGACAAGATGACAAGTCAAAAGTTTATGACACTAAGTGAAAATGAACGCCCATTTCTCAAGTACCATTTCCCATTATTAAAATATTTGTTTTAATAATGTTAAAACCCCAAAGAATTGTAATCTTATCATCAGCCCCAAGGAATGCTGTTCGTAGGCTTCTATTGAATTCACTAGAAATGAATGAGATTTTGCTAGAAGCCAGAAATGAATGAGGCCCAACCTGTACATGGTTCAGTAGACTTGCAAAGAAGATCTGTTGCTAGCTGTACCTCAAAAGGCATGAAAGAGAACTTGCCAAATATATATTCAGGGTGCACAGAAATCTCCTAGCCTCTGCTAGGGAGACAGGCTAACAAGTGCCAGACATAATAAAGCAAAACTAGGCTAGGGAATGGAGATTTAAAGGGTCTCAGGGAGGGGGGAAAAACCACTAATGCCAGCCTGTGTGTCTCCCTGTTAAGGCTGGGGTTTCATGAATATCCAAGGAGATTTTCTTGTTCCCTGGTTCTAAACCAATTAGATAAAGACCCAGCTAATCTTTCATTGTGTTTACAGGGCCAGAAATGAAGCCCAAACAAATGGATTTCTGTACTGACAAGACACCATGTCTCACTCTGCTGGCTTAATGTAGCTGCTTTATTGCAAGAACATATTTTCTTTTCAAATACGGAAATTGTTATCTGAATTTTAATGAGGAAATGAGAGAGAGGGTGAGAAAGGAAGGCAAGGATTTATGGGGGCTTGGTAAGGGGGGGCCATAGGTGTGCAGGTGTAGGTAAGGAGATAAAAGAGAGAGAGGTTGGGATCAGCATCGGCATCTCATCCCTTGACGCCTGGATGAAAATTCATCCAGAGACAACTGCCACTCTAGATTTTGAAGCTTCACGGAAGCTGCCCAACCAGCCAGGTGCTAATCCTTTGTAAATGAAATTAACAGTGAAATACTAAACATGTCTTTTCAAAGTAAGTCCCACGATGTTCATAGGACTGTAGCCTAAATGCAGGCTGTCATGGTTCTGCTATAACTAGACCCAAAGGTGCTGGATTCTGTCTGGCATAATAGGTAGTCATAAAGATTCATGTAGACCTTGTCCTTAGACTACATTTATCAAGGGTTAACATTTGACCAAGACACTGGGGAGACGTGATGGTATGGCTCAGCAGGCAGAATGGGAAGGCTTTGGGATCCTGAATAATTTGTATTCTTTCCATGTCTCATGGTTCCACCTGTAAACTATAGGGTACCGCTAGCAGTCCATCTTTGACAAGTGCTTTGTAAACTATAAAATGGAAGAGGCTGGTGGTATGATTTACTTAAAGTAGTTGAAAAGGTAGTGGGGAAGAAAAGGAGGTCCTGTGGGCAGGAGTTCTGACTCAGTTGGTAGAGCTGCCACCTTGTATGCCTGAAGATCTGAGGCTGCCAGTTTGAAACAACCAGAAGTACCCGAGAATTGAGGACACGCTGATATACTGATGAGCTGACCCTCGGTGGCAGAGAGGAGTTGCTGTCAAGTGGAGCATGGGAGGCGAAGGGCCAGAGAGAGGCCAGACCGGGAAGGAGTCCAGCTGGAAGGAGGAGTTCTATGAAAGACGAGAACTATTCAATTGTAAAAATCCCTATGGGGGTTTAGAACAGCCTGCCTATGTAAACCGCCTTGGATTAAAGTCGGAGGAGAAATCTGATGACCAAAGAAGGAAAGGCGGTATATAAATACCTGTATAAATAAATAAATAAATAAATAAATAAATCAGGGATGCTGCCAGACAGATTCCTGTCCCTTATATCCCTCCTCAGTGTCAGTGCCAGATTGCTGGGGACTCCTCTGGGGCAGAACCCAGCCTTGGATCCTTCATGGCATCCCTACTCCATGATATTGCTTTCTGTGCTGCCACAGGTACTGAGGGTTCAGTGGGAGTCCTTTGACAGGTGTGGTTCTTGGCCAGTGTATGACACTATCTGTGTCCCATCTGATCTCATATATACTCCTTATATAGATTGGTTTGAGAATCATGAAAGATATATTGACATTTAGTTTGAGCGGAAAGGGTTTTATTTGTGAGGTGTGAGAGATTTTGCACTCCTGTTATCCATTTCATTGACTAAGGGCACAATCCTAACCTCTTAAGTCAGTGCTTTCCAGCACTGGCATAGCGGTGCCAATAGGACATGTGCTGCATCCTGCAGTTGGGTGTCACTCACGGAGGCCTCCTCAAAGTAAGGGAATGTTTGTTCCCTTACCTCAGAGCTGCATTCCCTTACCCTCAGGGCCCAATCCTATATAATTTTCCAGTGCTGGTGCAGTTGTGCCAGTGGGGTGTGCACTGCATCCTGCAGTGGAAGGGTAGTCACTTGGGCCTTCTAAAGGTATGGGAAAATATGTACCCTTACCACAGGGCTGCATTGTGGCTACACCGGAGAGGAAAAGTTGGATAGGATTGGGTCCCCAGTCAGCTATAGGAACACTAGTTCGTAGATACCAGCTACCAGTCAGTTTCCAACAGTAGCTGGCCCATGTGGTGAGGTCATCACCACAGGCAGCAAATAAGCAGAGACTGTCCTCCAGGCCCAGGGCTGCTGCTCTTCTCTCCTCTCCCTCACCACGCTGCTACTCTATCCCTCCTTACTTTCCACCCTTCTATTCTGCCCTTTCAAGAGATTGAATGGCAGGACCAGAGCAATCGGAAAAAGGAAGAGAAGAAGACTAGCAGCAGCAAGCCAGAGAAGGAGGTAGGGAGAAGCTGCCAAGGGAACTCTGCAGACCAGTGGGAAGACATCCATGTGGAGGTCTGCTTAGTTTGAGCAATGGAAGCAGAGAGCTGTAGGGGAGGGCTTGGACTGCACCTTGTTTCCAAGCACAATCCAGTGCTACTGGTGCTGACCTTTACGGCCCTAAGTGGCTTGGAGCAGAGTCTCTTGCTTGCAGGAACCTGCCCAACTGCTATGATCTTCAAAGGCTCTCCTTCAAGCCTTCCCTCACTCTGGAAGTTGAATTCTGGGTACTGACTTGTGACAGGGCCTTTTCAGCTGTGGCTCATCCTGGAAGGAGTGGTCTCCCCAGGGAAGCTCACCTGGTGCCAAATATTCCAGGGCCAGGCAGAGTTTCTTTGCCCAGGCCTTCTCACCAGGTGGTCTCAATGTGCCTTCATTGATTTCTTTAATTGACTCTGCTGATTGTGTTGCTCTGTTCTGAATTCGGTGTCTGCTGACTTATTTTGAATTTTATTTTGTATTTCACATTTTGGTGAATTATCAAGTCTCCATAAACTGAAGGGCAGCAAACAAAGCTTGTTACTAAATAAATTAAATCCAATATGTAGGCTTAAAAAAAATCACAGTAGGGTATTCAACGTGCTCCAAATATATTAGAAACCAAGGTCCCTAGTATATGGGGTAGATGGAGCAGAAATCATCCCAGCTGAGAGGGGAATATAACTCTCAGCTGGCTCTCAACTGCTGGTGTCCGTTGTTTATTGCAGTCCTTGTTTTAATTCATTCATCTTGTTCAGTTCATCTTGTTCTAATTCATCTTGTTCAGTTGGCAAAGAACCCCAAGCTTACTGTATTAACAAGAGTTAAAGAGCTACCTTTGTAGGACAATGAGGGAGAAAGTCTTGTTTGGTGCTTGAGTGTTGTGAGAGAGATTCACAGCACATTCTAGTTACATCTACTCCAAAGTGAGTCCCATCATGTTCAATGGGTCTTACTCCCAGAAAATGTATATAGGATTGCAGCCATGGAGGACAGCATGATGAGTGATGCATTCCTAGGATTCCAACAGATGCAAGGGATACACAGACCTAAAATCATCTGAGAGGGCCTTGTTGCAAGTGTGATATAGATAAAACACCTGAACAAATCACCAATGAACTCAATGTGCTAAAAAGATAATCTACATTTTAAAAAGTCTTCAGTCTCCACTAGAACATCTCTAGGGAGGGGGATGATCCACAACTGAGTTCCACAACTGAGGTACCACCAGAGAGAAGGCCCTGCTTCATGTCACTATTCTCCTAACTTCTGTCAAGGGTAGTACTTGCAACTGGGCCCTCTCAGATGATTTTAGGGGATGGGCTAGAATGTATGGAATCTTCCATTGCTATCATGGGAAGATGTAGACTCCTCAGTCTCAGTGACAAGTAAATCTTCCTGAGGTGAGGGGAAACTTTGGGATATTGGACCACTGAACCTTGCAACTAGGACTGCCCAACTCAGAGGTTCTGCAGGTAACCTCTTGGTTATAGTTGGAAACCCAAAGGCTTACAGCATGGTGCTACAACAGTTGTTTGTTCCCCTCCCCTTGTCTAATGAAGTGGTGCTATGACACCCTGTGGTAGCTGACAGGGGAAGCATAAAATAAGGCTTGTTCTATGGTGTTACACACCCAGGGCTGCACCCATGCAGGTAACAACATAGAACATTCTAGAACTTTAGTCAGAACAGGAGGCACGCCTGCCTTGCTCCTTGGCCAGTGACTGTTTGTGTTATAGATACCATACTGCAGTATGCAGTTTTTCTGTACAGTTTCACAAAGGAGCAAATATGAAAACTTTCCTTTCATGGAGCTAGATTTGAAATACATTG
The DNA here is from genome assembly GCF_035046505.1 of Tiliqua scincoides. Taxonomy (NCBI): domain Eukaryota; kingdom Metazoa; phylum Chordata; class Lepidosauria; order Squamata; family Scincidae; genus Tiliqua; species Tiliqua scincoides. Next base: position 150,764,264 of record NC_089822.1, read on the forward strand.
GGACATTACCAGTCCCCGCAGCTGCCTTTTGGGGTTGTTTCCCCCCCCCCTTGTATTTTTACAGCCATTTTTGATCCTGCTTTTTGTTCATGGGTTAACATTTTTGTGTAGTTCTCTTGTCATTGCTGAAAAGCCCAGATGTGATGGGTCAGGCCACCACCTGAAGAACAAGTTACAAGGAAACCACCTTGCATTTTTCTTTATGGCCTGTGCACAGTTCTGCATATGAACAACAGGTGTGTTCTCTAGCTTGCAATAGGGTGTGAGTGTATGGAAGGAGCTTATAGAAGGAGCTTTGCAACACCATGTTTCCAAAGGTGGCAACCGCTGTGGCTTGCATGCCTTTCCTTGCTATTCTTCACACCTTGGCCCCTCGCTGTAAGAAAGCAGGGTAGGTAAGGGATCCCATTCCTACTCCCCTCCCTGGAGGTTCGTTGTGCTTTCTTCCAAAAGGCCCAGCTGCCTCATGATGAGAGATCTTCCATTTTCAATTGCCACAAGTCCCAGTGCAGGGAACAGGTGGAGCACTGGAATGATGGATGGACCCATCTGGCTGCTTGCCGGGAAGGGGGGGGCTCAAGCACTGGCACCTCAACAGCTGTGCACAGATGGCCCTAGCTCATTCAGCCAGATTGAATTTGTCTTTGCAGGCAGAGATTGCTAATTATGCTTTGCAGAGCCTTCCCCTTAACGAATCGATCAGGTGACAGAAACCAGTTAACCTCCCACCCCTTTACTGCCACCTGCACATTGAGTCAAAGCTGATCTCAGCCCCCTCATGCCCAGGAGCTGAGAGTGTGGCAGCAGCTGCTGCTGTCAAAGGAAGTGCCAGCTGGAAGGACATTTTGCTCCTTCTGGCTCCTTGACAGTGCTGGGCCTTTGCACTATTTGATGAGGGAAGAGGTAGCTGATGGGGAAGCCTGGCAGCAGCCTGGATATTTGTAAGGTTACACTGGATACCCAGACCTTGCTCTGGGGATGGGCTGTGCACTGGGACAAGGAATTCTAACCAAGCATCAGGACTGAGTGTCAGCAGCATCGTGTGAAAATCCCAAGTGCTGGAACAGGAGGCAGCTGCAGAGAGGACTTGAGGAAGAAAGATGGTGGCACTGAAAGGGCAGCTGAAGATACATGGGAAGGAGGGGAGGAACCAGTGCCTGAGATGACAGATGGGCTGTGGGATGGGATTGAAGGCAAGGGTGCTAAAAACTGGATTCTGTTGCTGGGGGTGACATGGGGGCTTCAGGTCAAAACAAAGAGATACCAGCTAAATTCAACATTGAAGGAAGGTGCTCAGGACTTGGATAACAGGTGGACTGTGGGATGGGATTGAAAGGATTAGCAAATCTGATGGGGGGGGGAGATCCCATGGATGCAATCACAGGTTAAGAGATATTGTCAGAACTGGAGTAGATTTCAAAGCTGAAATAGACAAAAGCTAAGAAGTATTCGCGCACTGGATGTCCAGGAGCCCAAGCACTGGCTGGGAGCTTGTCTTGGTGACAGATAAGGTGTGGTCCCCAAGGCTTTATGGATGCACTGCTGTGAATACCATGCCAGTCCTGCCTGTAACCAGGGCAGTGTGACTCTCCCTTCTGCAGTTCCTACAGGGAGCTGCTCATGGCTGCCAAAAGACCACGTTGGCCATTGCAAGTTTGAAACACCAACTGGTGGAGGTGAAACACTGTTGGAACTGCAGGCTGGCATTGGCAAAATTGATACAACAGGCAAGATTTAAAGATCTTTAGCAGCCCGAATTTCAGCCCCGGCCTTGGAGCTTCCTACAAAACAAGGCAGCAGATTGTTGGCTTCCGCAAGCTACACACCCACCCGATACACAAAGTCCTCTCTCCATCCATCTGCTGGAACCATCAGGAGCTGGAGATTCAGCATCTGTTCCCCAGGGAGGTGTGAAAGTGACAGCAATGATCACGCAGACAGCATGGAAGGGGGGACAAGCCAGGAGCCTGGATGAGGGGATATCACTTAAAAAGCTCAAGCAAAAAAGCAGAGAGAGAGAGAGAGAGAGAGAGAGAGAGAGAGAGAGAGACACAAACTGACCAAAAACCAGAGTCTAGATGTACAGATCTATGTTGTTTGCCTGGCTTGCAGTTCTTAATAAAACCCCTCAGTTGGAAACCCAATGTCTTGTTTCTCCATTAGCCCTATAAGCTGGTTTCTTACCACAGAATAGAGCACAGGTGCTGGGATACGTGCTTGCTCTCAGCAAACTGCACACGTGGGTACACACACCATCATTCACAGGATTACCAGTGAAGTTTATTTTCAGCATGTAACTTACAAATCAATACTATTGAAGTGAGATATCTTTTTCTGAAGTTGGCTGTTGCACTGCATGAGGCCCTGTAAACAAAGAATCAGGAGAGTCCTGACTCTGGAAGGGCACTTTTCCCCACCACTCCCCAATTTCCATTCATTTCAGTAAGAATCTGGACTTCCTTACCCATTGCCTATTCCCAATATACTCATAATGTATTTTTTTTAACTTTTCCATATACAATTGCACATGCCAAACATGTGCATCATAGAGTTACACTCTCCAGGGAGCAGGAATTGGCTGAAGCTCCAACACAGGTGTACACAAATGTTGCGTTTATGCAACGTTGGGTTAAACTGGCTTTTAAATGAATCGTTATAAAACTGGCAGTAATGAGCCAAGCTGGGTAGGTATATCAGCAGTAGTAAGTTGGCTGGGCTGTCTTTGGATGAAGACATCTTGGTGGGTGTCTCTCCCTGGTTTCGCATTAATGTTCAGAATCTGTGTCTTCACTCACCCTGCAGAGGAAAAAAAAGAACAAGGAAATTTCTAGGACTGCCAACAAATTAGAGTTGGGTGTTTTTTTCATTTTTTTTCCTAAAGAGCTAATCAACAGTCTTGCTGTCAACCAATTAATTAGCCTATTTGAGTAACCTTTGCAGAGTCTCAGCAAAGACATTATTTGGAGATTCTTTATTGGCAGTAACAGTTTCTGTCACAGGTTTCCGCACCCGTAGGTGGATGCTGCAATACCTAGGAAGGGAAAAGGCTGCAGTCCCTAGCACACTTTCTAGAAAGTAAGTGCCACTGAACACTATAGGACTTAATGCTTCTTCTTAATAAACATGTCTCAGGTTGCACTGAAAGTTTTACCATCATCACTTTTTCAAAGGGGATCTGGGCTTGCAGCCTGCACAACCCATGCCTCTCCATGCACAATCCATGCATGGATATTCATGTGGGGCTGGGGTATGGCAGTCCCTGCACATTGGGAATGTGTGGAACTGAAGCACTGAAACAGCCCACTTAGTTCCTGAAATCAGAGCAGGTGGGATGTGTCATAGAAGAGAAGGCACAGCTATTTATTGTTTAGAACAGGATTCCCATAGCAAGAGCAGCAGTGCCTTGTTTCTGGGGATGAACAACTGAGATCTGTCCAGCTCCCTCACTGCACCATGAGCCTTAATTGAAAAACCCTATGAGCAGAGCAAACACTAGCAACACTGAGATGGAAAAGCAGAGCACAAGGACAGGTTGTACTTCTGGGGACAGAGGGTGCCTGCGTTAAGGTGCAATCGTTGTCTAGAATGTGTAAAAGAAGTATAGAGCAAAAACCTCTGGGAAATTCACAAGTCAGAGAAAAATCTATTTTGCATGCCTTTCCTGAAGCAAAGTTTATCAGCACCCTTTCATGGAGGAAAACTTTGATAGCATCAGATTATTGTGAATGGCAATTCAGCCTATTAAAGCTTGCTACACATATACATAACGGTTCACAAGTTAGGCAAAACTGACCAGGGTAAACTTCAGCCTTTTCTATCAAAATCTCATTACATCATAAAGAAACATAGCTTTGGGATCATAAAAGCAATTCATCTAAACCTATACGCCTCATGCAAGGAGGTTCTGAGTTAAGGAAAAGAGAAGAGGCAGGGAGGACAATGGGGCATGAGAGCCTTGGTTGGCAGTGGGTGAGCAACAACAAGGCTGTGTGTTCTGTTTATGGTTTTGCACTGAGCTGAATGGAGATCTTAGAAATTGGAATGGACCAACCACTGGAATGAAGGCAGGAACCTCCATATATCAGCCCCCTGTAAACTGTAGGAGCACAATTGGTCACTAATGCAGAAGAACATTCTCTGCCCATCACCTCTCCCATCATCCTACTTTGGTTTAGCCAGCACAAGTTGTGATCACTTAAAAGCAGTCTTCCTCTGCCAGCATTACAGTTCTGCTCCAAGAGACTCAGTCTCAAGTCAATCGACAAATTACTGAGTGACAGTATCTCCAGTGAAGCTGGCTTATTGGATTGACTCTTTAGGGCCTGCTCATTATGGATGAGATGGCCATAGGCTTATGAGACACCCACCTCAGAGCTGAAAATGTTAGAATGAAGAGAGTTTGATTTATTTTGGGGCCCACATCAAGCTGGAATTGCAAGACTGGATTGAAAGAGGAGACCAGATTTTAGACTTGGGTGTTGTGACTGCAAACTGGACAGGAGTCCACAGAGAAAATTAAGATTTATTTTTTTATTTCAAGAAGTAAAACTTCACTCTGGGATTATTCTGGATTGATGACACAGTAGAACCATAACCTAGTGTGCCTCTGGGTTTTCCACAGTCTATGGGTGTGGATGCTGGCTCCAATATTTCTACACAGACAAAATGGCTCCTAGCACGTTTGCTCAAAGAAGAGCAAATCTTCTGTGACCTTCCCAAGGCAAATGTAAGGCCCTCACTCCTGCTATGCCCAGGGAAGCCACATGATTTCCAGAGAACACATGGCACAACATGAAGCTCTGCCAGAAATAGCTGTTCCCAGGGGCATGTGGGCCCAGTTGTCATTTTATCTTGACTTGTTACCCTGGCTGTCCCTGTAATGCCATTACAGAAGAGCATTAAAAAAGCAGATTGCCCTGAAGGGGACACATGGCCATTCAGCCACCTACACAGCTACCCACCTCTCAGCCTGAGGTAATGCAGCAGAGGCGGCCTCCACATGCTTCCGGATGTATTCGCGGGATCTTATGTCTGCCTGGAATCAAGGCAGGGACAGAATCATTTAGACAGTTTGTTGAGGCTGGCTAGTATACATGGCTACTTCTGGGATACTTGGGATAAAGCCATAGTGATCTGACATCACTCACAGCAAACAGAAGAACCAGAGCCCAAACCCCAGCCCCATCCACATTTACACACACCTAACCACAGTTCTCAACCCAACAGGGACCAAAGAACACTGAAAATGACACCTCACCATCTGTTTTCTAGACTGACTAGAAAAAGGGTGTTTCCTTCCCACCAGCTCTTTCTAGCCTATGCTCCAAGCTGGCTGACATATTTAACGAGTACACCATCTCAGTGCCAGCTACCTGTTGCCACAGTCTGCATCTCACAGGATGAAGCACTGAAACAAAGTCAAGCAACAAATTTGCTTCTTGTCTCAGTCATGGGTTCAGTATGACTGATGTTGAGAACTTCAATGTCCCTGATTCTTTAAGGATGAGAGAGGCTTCCCTAAAGAGTTGCAATCGGTTGCGAGAGGACATGTAAGACTCTGGCTGACCTCTCCTAGCTCAGCTTGTGTTTGTCATTACTGGCTCAGGAAGAGCAAACACCGGCACAGCCATGCAGACGGTTGGGTACCTCAAAATTACTGAGCAGACAAACATAGCTGAGAGTTGATGGAACAAAACATTGTTCCCAGGAGACATACCCCCTTTGTAATGAAGGTGCAGCCTTCATTATGACTCTCAATAGGATTAGTCAAATTCTGGAACAATCCAAAATTTGGAAGTAGAACTGGGAGTCTGGCTAGGCTGAACCCACGACTGAATGGGGAGGGGTATTCACAGATCTTAATTCTGTGGCAGGTTCTGCCTAGATTCAGAGGAAAGCCCTGTTTTCCCAGGCTGCATCAGACCTGTGTGCAAGCCTTTAGATCTGTACGCACTGATGGCATGTGCAAAGGGAGTTGTGCCTGATGTGCATGGCGCAGTGCTCAGGATCTCCACGCCATCCTTGAGTAAGAAAGGCCGAGCCATGCAGAGGGTTGGAGGACAATATACTCCTGATTCCTTGATTCAGGGATGCTCATTACAACAAACAACATCAGTGAAGCTTCATATCAGCCATGCCTGCATGGCAAGAAACATGTTTTTGAAATCCAGATGGCTCAAGCAAATAAGTTGTGTTACATGCTACAGTGGAAGCAAAAGGTTCACATGAAAATCAATGCCATTTTTCAAGTTTGGGTAAAAAAGAAAAAAAGAATTAGACTTTTGATCAACTTTCCCTGGAGGAATTTTTTGTCTAAACTAAAAATGATTTAACAGTGCAATCCTACACGTTTACTCAGAACAAAGTTCCACTGCATGCAGTGCAATGGGGCTTACTATCAGGTACGTGTGTTGGATTGCAGCTCAAGTAACTTAAACTCAGGCAACAACTATCTTGGCTTGCTGGACAAAAGAGAAGGCTTTGTGATGAATGTCATGATTGGAGAACATCCAGCCCTAGCTGCTCAATTGATTTCATAACCAGAAAATTTCAATGCATTTTATTAAAACATAAAACCTGGGACATTTCATAGCAAGTTTTCTTCAAGAAACAGAATAGTTGTATTATTACCAGCACGGCTAGCACCTAGTAGTACTAGGATTTATGTTCATGGTTAGAGAAGGGATGGGGGGGAAGACACCCTTGCAATAAGTCGATCTGAAGCAGCGTTATGTGTCCTCTTGGACTGCAAAACACCTTACCAGTCTTCACTCCTAACACTGTGCTAAGAGACAGCTTAACCCAGCTTATTAAACCAAGAGGCTAATCAATAAGATGGATCATGTTGCCTTAATAATCCCCTCAGATCACATCTATTTTTGGCGCGAACTAGCAGCGGCATTAGGGGCTGGAGGTTATGCTGGGAGTATTTTGGGAAGAGATTTGGGCATATCAGGCTAGCTGTGGTAAGGAGGCAAATAAGATGGTGGGGCATGAAGATTCTTCTGCCACAATGGCCTTTTTCAGGTCCAGTGATGGGAAGGCTAGAAGTGGCGGTCAAAAGCTTCAGAACAAGCTTTCCCTACCACCACCACCCCCTTTTTGGACACGGGACTGGCACATTCTAGGTACCAGTGAGAGTGTTGGGCAGAACAGGTACCAAGATGAAAAGGAGCTAATAAGGGGGACGTTGCAACAAACAACAGAAACAGTGGAGGGTACTCAGATGGTGACAAAGTGAGCGCCGCCAAGTACTGGTTCACATATGTACATATATGAACTTCTTGAGTACTGAACATTTGAAGACTCACAGCTGGAAGGTGTGAATGCTTCTATTGGAAAATGCGACCCTATGAGGTGACACCATGTAAAAGTTCTCTCTTGGACATCTGAGCTGCTAGGGTTCATTCATCGATCCAGCAGTCCCCAGTTGGTGAACATGCACATATGAACCAGCACCAGGTGAAGAGAGAACCCTGCCCGATTCCCTCAAGCAGGAGTCTTTGTCTCAATGTTTAGTTCTTGAGATCCATGTTTCTTGGAGGAAGGGGAAGGTGGCATTAGCATAAGCTGCAGGGCGACCTTTCTGAATATCTTATTGATAAATAAGCCTATCAGTCACTAAAGCTCACAGCTTTTCATAGGATGAGATCTGACCCCACTGGCTACTGAAAGGTCACTTCTGACCTTCTCACTCCTAGGTTGGCTTCTGGCCACTGTGCCTTTTTTCTGCGATGTATAACCCCCCTCCCCCCGCCAAAGCTTTACATTTCAAGGGTGTACCTGTCTCAGCAAAACCTTTGTTTGGCCACTGTACAAATCCTCAAGCCTCAGAGAAGGGGAACCAGAAGGAGAATTACTGCAAAGCTGCATGCTGTTCCCTAAGTCACTCTGAACCTGCAGTGGTCTCCAAGTCCATTCTTACCCTCTATCCAACCCTCAGGGGAGGCAAAATAGTGCTGAATGGGGTAATTGCCTAGCTTGCCGCAGCTGTGGTTGTAAAGCTGTGGGGATAATCTGGGCCCTGAGGGCATCATTACCTAGAGCACCTAGAACACCATCACTTAGAGCATCATGAGGGGGAAGCCGCTGCTTCTGAACTTCTTCTGGCCATGTCCTTATTGAAAGATACCGTTGTGCCCTTCAAAGCTGCCTGTCTGATGCCCACACGCCTTGCTAGATGCTCCCACTGCTCAAATCCTGCATCAAAGGAAGGGTGGTCTTGTGCTGCCACCTACTGGTCGCCTTACGGACTGGCAGCCTCTGCAGCCTCTTGCAGAGTTCTGAAAATACACAAGAGATCAGCACTGCAGTTGCCTGCACTGTGAGTGATGCTGCTGAAGAGCCAAACAGCCAGCACAGAGCCTCTCATCGGCACTGCAGCTGGAAAGGTTTTTTTTACGCACTGAAGACTGGAAGACGACAAAAAAGGGGGGGGCTTCAGCAGACAGTTTAATCCACTCCCTGAGCCACATCTCCACTCTTGGGGTGCTGCTGAAAGGTCCTCCATGGTTGTTCAGTGCTGACCTCACCTGTCTCATGTGCAGTAAACACATGATGCTCTCACACTACGCATTCCAAGGAGAAAACTTGACAACCCAGGTGCAATATTTGATTGGGGTACTTCATACATAAGTTAAGAATGACTACATACCGTTTCCCTTGTGAAAGGGCTTGATCCCACTGGTGTAGCAGGATGGCCAGAGGCTGCCCAGACTCAAGCCCAGCAGAACCCCTTGCTTCAGATGGCAGACAGAAGAAGTCAGAAAGCTGGTGGGGGCAGGACCATCTGCCAGCCAGCTCCCCTGCCCAGCGGCTCTGCCCACCTGCCCCACTCTCCTCTCCTGCACTCTCCTTGGAGTCCAGAAGAGGAGAGTGAGCTGACCTCCTCGTCCTCCATCTCCAATGCTGTGATATCTTCAGGCAAATAGCTGGCTTTCTGCTGTTTTTTTCCTTCCCAATGGCTTCTCATAATGTGGCTAGGTGGAGGGGGTGTTGGAGCCAGAGAGGCTCCACTTCCAGCATCCTCCCCACTGACTATTTGGCAAAAAGCAGCGGCTGAGAAGGATGAGATGTGCACTAGTGGGGGTGGGGGCGGTGAGATGCATGCTGGCAGGAGTGGCAAATCAGCACCATTTTAGGCCAGCCCAGAACATGATGGATGGGAAGATAATGGCTACGCTGAGCTGCATGGCTCAGCTGTGACAAGGAGAAGTCAATTGACTGGGAGACCTGCAACCGCTTTACAAATCCCCACTGCCCAGTGTCCTTGTGAAAAAAGATCACTTTGGAGATGACCCTCATGATTCTTGACTGGAATATGATGGAATTTGCTATTGAGATGATAGAATTGGGATGGATTAAAGCAATCTGTTGCCAACACAGGTTAAAATGAAAGGAATGCAAACCATCTGCTAAAGAAAACTTGTTGGATGCTTGGAAAGCAGGAGAGAGAGCCAGTGTGGCCAGAGTATTGGCCTCGAACCAAACCCCACTCATCCATGAGGTTACAGCATGACTTTGGGTTAATCACAGTCTAGCCAACCACAAAGAGTCATTGCAAGGTTAAAATGGGGTGGCCACCTTGAACTCCTTAGAGCAGGGGTGTCCAAACTTTTTGGCAGGAGGGCCATATCATCTCTCTGATACTATGTCAGGAGCTGGGAAAAAATAAATGTACATTTTAAATTTGAATAAATTTACATAAATGGATATATTAGAGATGGAACTTATATGAATGAATGAAGGTCTTGTGATAGCTCAAGACCTATAAAAAACCTTGCCCAAAGCAAGGCCAGCCTTTCCTTTGTGGCTGCTGCTGAATCACAACATGAAACAGCAAGCAGTGGAGGGAGCCCTCATTCCACAGCTCATGCGAGAGGTCAAACTGTTGGCTGTCACGCTGAGAGCAGTTGTGTTGGGCCAGCGTGGGTTCCAGCAAGCCTCCAGAGGGCCAACTGCAGACTGGGAGCTCCCTGTGGGCTGAATTGGGAGTCCTCAAGGGCCACAAGTGGTCCCAGGGCCGGGGTTTGGGCACCCCTGCCTTAGAGGAAGGGTGGGGAGCAAATGGAACAGGCAGTAGAGACAAAGTGGAATAGGTCAACTAGACAGGAAATGGAAGGGAGCAAATCACTCTTTTTAGCTCCCTTGCAGATGCCTGCCTAACTGATATCCCTGATATAACTGAAAAAAGACATAAAGCTGCATGTAAAATCCCTAACAGTTAGTTGCTTAGTTTTAGGCCCAGTTGCTTAGTTTTAGGCCCAGTCTAGGCCAGCACTTTTCCCAAAGCTACACTGTCTTTCTGACCACAAAGACGTCCTTCTAGGAAATGTTTCCAGGCTGTACTCAGGACTGCAGATTCAGGTGAGTCAAAACCATGTACTGGTCTTTTCCCAACATATCATTCGCTTGTGAAATTCACTGCTACAGGATGCAGTGATCACCAATAGTGTAGAGCAGTGGTTCTTAAACTGGTGGGTCATGACCCACCAGGAGAATTGGAAACAGGGCATTCCCCATTAAGGGGAGTGATCCTGCCCTGTTGGCAGCAACTGTGGTGCAGAGATTGCACCACTGCTACTGCCTAGGGGCTTTTTTTACTAACCTGGGGGGCAGTGCTGGCCTCTTGCAGGGTCCTGGAGGATCACAGCCCCCTCTGATTTCCTCTGCAGCTTGTTTACAAAGCCCTTATTTCTGATCTAAAACTACTTCCAGTTTTCGAGTTCACAAAGGGGATCAGAAAGGGCTGTGAGCCTCCAAGACTCAGGAGGCCAGCACTGTCCCCCACGTAGGTAAAAAAGCCCCCTGGCAACAGGAGTGCTGCAATCTCTGCAGCACTGTTGCACGCACACCCCACCCAGCCACCCACCCACGCAAACACTTGGTTCCCAACTTCCTTGTAGGAGTTTGGAAATCACTGGTATAGAGGACTTTAAAAAAGGACTAGATAAATTAATAGAGCAGTGGTTCTCAAACTCTCTGGGAGAGTTTGAGAACTGGGAGAGTTTGAGAGCCAGTAAGTCTTTGCAGGGGCGGGGGGAGGAGGCAGCAGGGGCAGGGAGAAGGCAGCGGCACGATCCCCAGGATCGTGCCACTCAGGGGGCTGCAGGGGCTTGGGTGCACTTACTCAAGCCTCCTGCAGCCTCCCTGGGGTGCAGGGAGCCCAGCGTGACTTCATCCAGCATGATCGCTCCGCATCCACATTCCCTGCTGCGGAGAGCCCTGCCAGAATTCGCGCCAGGCTCCCCGCACACCAGGGAGGCTGCAGGAGGCTTGGGTAAGTGCACCAAAGCCCCTGCAGCCCCCTAAGCGGCGCGATCCTGGGGATCGCGCCGCTGCCTTCCCCCTACCTCTAGGCTGCCCCCGCCCCTTAAGGGGGCAGAGACCAGGGCCCTTAGGCTGGGACATCGTGACGCCCCAGTTTGAATAGCACTGAAATAGAGGAAGGGCCTACCAACTGGTTATTAGCCATGAGAGTCAAATGGAGCCTCCATATACAGACTGCTTCCACCTCAGAATGCTAGATGCTGTGGATGAACAACAAAGGAGGGTCACCACCTTCGTGCACTGCTTGTGAGCTTCCACAGCCACCCAGTTAGCCATTACTGGAAGCAGCAGGCTCTATTAAATGACCCTTAAAATGATCCAGCAAGGCATTACAAGGACATCTAATCCCCGGCCTAGGACAAAAACTGCCAGTCTCACCATTGTAATTGCAGATCTTGCTCTCACCTGCCGAATTGGCTCAGGAACCCGATACCGGCAGCAGGAGTGGACCAATCTTACAGCTGACTGAAGGCTCATCTTGTGGCCCACAGAGATGTACACAGGTTTGGTACTCTTGGCACCGCTGCGCAAGGCCTGAGGAAAGATAAGAAAGAGAGGGAGTGCATATTACACTAGAGCAGGGATGCCCAAACCCCGGCCCTGGGGCCACTTGCGGCCCTCGAGGCCTGTCAATGCGGCCCTCAGGGAGCCCCCAGTCTCCAATGAGCCTCTGGCCCTCTGGAGATTTGTTGGAGCCCACACTGACCCAACACAATTGCTCTCTGCATGAGGGTGACTGTTTGACGTCTTGCGTGAGCTGTGGGATAAGGGCTCCCTCCATTACTTGTTTTTTCACGTCTGTGATGCAGTAGCGGCAGCAAAGGAAAGGCCGGCCTTGCTTTGTACAAGGCCTTTTATAGGCCTTGAGCTATTGCAAGACCTTCAGTCATTCATATAAGTTCATCTTTAATATATTCATTTATGTAAACTTATGTAAATTTATTCAAATTTGAAATGTAAATTAATTCTTTTTTTCTCTGGTCCCCGACACAGTGTCAGAGAGATGATGTGGCCCTCCTGCCAAAAACTTTGGACACCCCTGCACTAGAGAGTGCAAAGCACTTGAGTAATAGGGGAGCGTAAGATGTTCGGTGGGCACAGGGCACTATAAGGGTGTATGTGTACATGTGAGAATGCACTGCATATGGCTGGGAAATTGCTTCTTATTTCCCTTCTCTCGTGGCCGCCTCTTCTGTAATCCAAAATAATGGCTCTAGGTAAAGGAGAAATTGAAGCTGACTAGTGGGGAATATGTCTGCAGTAGGAGGAAGGAGAATAGAGAAATAAGGAAAGGAGGGGGTGAGTGGGGACAGGGGCACACAACCCAGAATACTACCTGATGCTATCTCAGATCTGCTCCCTCTTTGCTACAGAACAAAAGCCAGAACCCTTCCCATGCTCTCTGCATGCTGCTGTCAAACTCAGAAGTGTGGGGCATGCAGGTTTTTTGAACAGGGACAGCGTGAGCAAAGGAACTCCTTGGTTCGCACTGTCTTTGTAAATAAAGTACCAGGCAAGGAGCACAGGGAGGAGGGGAATTATCTGCTTCACTCTCCTGACTAAGCAGAAAGCAGATTGCTACAGCTTGCAATAGTGCCAGGTAGTAGGAGGCAGGAGCAGACTCAGGGTGAAAGGCACCCCAAATTCACCATCCCCTCAAACTCCTCGCAACCTGCCGCTGAGTCAACCTCCATCAGCTGACCTTGTGGAGGGGCTGACCCTGGGTGGGATGGTTTATTCCTTTTTTCACATTAAAAAAATCACCTTTCTGCAAGTGTCCAAGGCAATGTGCAAGGACTTAAGGGGAATACGGGGAACAGAACAATGGAGAGCAGCAGGGAGCAGGTGGTGCACAAGGTGACTGGAGGCTGGAGGGATACGTCAAGAGGTTGGTGGAAAGACTGAATGGGGGTGCAGAGTAGTTGCTGAACAGTTGCCATGTTGCTTGCCTGTTCTAGGACTGCAGGGCATCCCCCACCAGTTTGGTTCAATGATTGCTGATACCACAGCAGGCCTCAAATGCCTTTTTTTCCATCCATTCACAAGACCAAGTCCACCTGAGGAAAGTGGATGGTTCTACTGTGACACCACCAAAGGCCCCACTTCTGAGATGAGGGTTCTTCTGGAAGCCCTCAAGATTCTGTTCAGGATAAAGTAGAATCACGATGCCTCTTCCCTGGGTGCAAGCAGCCAGAGCATGTTTTCACTGCCCCATTCCACTGAGCAACCCTATGACCATCACGTGGAAGTCCTACTGCTGAAATGAAGAGCCCAGTCCTGCGCTAGTTGCTGTCAAATGGGGCATCAAGTGCAACCTCGGACCAATCAGTGTTTGTTTTCCATCAGGCCAGTGCATTTTATAGCAGCTCAGTGCTCCCCACTCTTCCATTGGGGATCCTCTGGCACTTACCATACCCAAGATTCTCCCGGAAGTACTTGACAGAGGGAATGTGTCTCCCCCAGACTGCAGGTCTCGGATCTGGGGATCAAGGGAAGACAGTTGTCACCACTGAAATGAATCCCGTTGGGTGTAGGTGCTTGGAGCGGCATCTTAAGGTGATTCCCTAAAACACTCTCTACTGGGAGGGGTTGGAGTCACCTGAGGCAGCACCTCCTTTTCTGCCTGGGCTCCTGACTTGCTGCTGCTCTGTATATCAGGACCTGATTAAAGAGGCAGGGACTGGAATAGCCTGGATGAAATGGCTTCTTATAGGTATTCTCTATGCAGGAGGAAATGGCTTCTCAATCAGAGCCAATGCATATAATACGTTTTTAACACATGCCTGCAAAAATTTGACATTTACAACATGCACATGCATCAAACAAGGGTATACATATGTATGGTATGAGTACACATTCCAGGAAGCCAGGATTTGCCAGTTTCCTGAAATAATTGGCCTCTGTCTGTGTGTGTATTGGCCTCTGTCTGCAGAGTGTGTGAGGCAGCCTGAAGGCACCCTACTCTGTGCACAGCCCAGCCATCACTCCCATTTCAAGTAGATCCCTCCTCATGAAAAGGAAAAAAAAAATGTAACTGCAGTTGCTGGCAGGTCCCCACTGTGATTCTCCAGTGCCTACGACACTCCCTGCTGAGAGCAAAACAGGCAGCCAATCCAGCGCAGCAGAATGTGCTGTTCTGAACTTACTTGTTCCTTATGTAGCTCATCATTTGCCAGACCATCCACCTGCAGGAGGTTTTTGGCCACGCCAATACAGGGCAAACCTGTGAGCACACCAAGCTGGCAGGCAATGCCAAAACCTGTGAAAGGCAAAGGGATTTGAGTGAGGAAATATAGGTGGTAAGACAGATGTCTTGCTCTGGAAGGGAGAACCCAAGGCCTCTTCCTAAGGGTCGGAAAGCAAAGTGGCCAAAGGAAGTGGGGAAGCATCCAGGAGGAGACCAGGTGCCCTCGTCTGCACAGGAGAAGCAAATAAATGATGTTGGCAGAAAGATAAACCCGCTCAAGATGGAAAGAAAATCGTATCACTGCTAGAAAACAATTACAGGTGGAGCCATACCATAAACCTTTATTGGCATTAAAACAATAAATAACGATAACAGTAGCCAGAACATTGGCTGTACAGGTGGAGCCTATTTATCCGCGTTAGTTCTGTGACTCAGCATGATTAACAAAAAACGCGTTGTACTAAATTCCATAGTTACGCAAATACACTGCGGCCTGACACTTTCAGATGGAAGGAAACTAAGGCAGCTGTTATCAATCCCCTCCCCTCCACTCCCTACTCAGCCCTCACCATTGCCAGCTGCCCCGCTTCTTTCATATGGGATGCTGATCTTTGAAGAGTCCAGTCCTATGGAGTGGAGTGTGGAGAGGATTGTAGGCTATATCTCATGCTTTGCTTGGTGGGAAGGCTTGCTTGTGTCGGTGACAGCCTGCACCATGGGGGGTGGAATTTGGCAAACACTCCCTGGGTTTTTTAAAGCAATTCCCTCTCCTCCCCCTTCGTACTCAGCCCTCCCCCACTGCTAGCTGCCCGGCCTCTTTCATAGTTGGAATGCTGATCTTTTAAGAGTCCAGCCCTATGCGTTTCTACTCAGAAGTAAGCCCCATTCCAGTCCATGGGGCTTACTCCCAGGAAAGTGTGGAGAGGAGTGTAGGCTATATCTCATGCTTTGCTTGGTGGAAAGGCTTGCTTGTTTCAGTGATTGCCTGCACCTGGGGGGGGGGGTTGCTTGGGTCAGTGATTGCCTGCACCATCTCAATGGGGGTGGGGAATTTGGCAAACACTCCCTGGGTTTTTTAAAGCAATCCCCTCTGTTGCTACCACACCTGCCACTGTGTGTGTGTGTGTGTGTGTGTGTGTGAGAGAGAGAGAGAGAGAGAGAGAGAGCGAGCGAGAGCGAGAGCGCTCCACCTTGCTGCATGTGTTCCAGCTACAGAGATTTCTGCCCCCCCCTTCCCCTCTTCAGCCTCTTTGCTGGCTCAGGGGCTCCAGGAGTGTTACTGTTCCTTTGCAAGGGGAACCTCTTCCAGGGCTATTTCCCCGCCTGGGTGAGGCAGAGCCTTTTTGCAGTCTTTTGGGCTGCCTGGAAATGGAACAAGATGCCAGTGCAGGGCAAAGGTGTGTGTGACTTTCGGTTTCCCCCACCCCATTCTTGTTGAGACAAATCCACAGATAAAAAGTCCGTGGATAAATAGGCTGCCTGTATTATCCAGGAGTCTTACCTCTGTGATGGAGTATCCCATTTCCATCTACAAGAAGCACCTAGGAGAGTCACAAAAGGGCACATAAGTGGTAGATGAGACATAGTGGGAGACATTTGTGACAGTCATGGAATATGTGTGTGTATGTCTACACACCCAAAAGAAAAAGGTGAGACCTATAGCACAGTCCTATGCATATGTACTCAGCAGTAAGTCCCACTGAATCCAATGGGACTTACTCTCAGATAAGGGTGCATAGGATTGTACTCCCTAATCACAGAGCCCACACACTAGAAAGCCAGTCATAGAAATACAAACCGGAGCCTATGGACAGAAAGTGAACAGTTGCGCTCCCTCAAGACCAGATCTATGAGAAAGGGAGATCAGGCAGAGCAGTAGTTCTTCAGACCCAGCCTTTCCAGATCTCTCCTCTGCCTTGCCTCTTAATAAGAGGGAATTACCTTAGCTCCACTTGGTGACTCTAAACATGCCATCTTTGAGAAGCTCTGGAGCCCTTCTGTATGGTTCTCAGTCTTGCAGAAATGAGGCATCTGTTTGCCTTTCCACACATGCTTTGAGCCTATGGAAAGAGCCATACTAGCCATAGAACAAGTGAAGAGACTCAGGAGGTGACAGAGGCACCTGGCTGTCTGGTGCTGATTAGTCCGGAATCTAGCAAAGCAATTCTTTCTTTCTCATCCACCCTCTATGTGACAGCTACCATATTACACAACTGCCCTGTTAGGTTGGCAGCCTGCCTAAAACCCTGCAAAGCAGATGCTTGCTATGGGCACAGAGTATCTGAGAGAGGCCACATCCCATGAAGCTGAGGACATAAGCCATGATAGCGAAATGGAGCCTTCACATTCAGAGGCAGTGTGCCCCTCCATTTCTGGGAACAAACAACACGAGGATATTTGTCTTTCAAGCCTATCTGCTTGGCCTCTGTGGAAGGCAAGCTGCCAGACTAGAAGGTCCTTGATGTCTGATCCAGCAGACTTTTCTAATCCAAGGGAAAAACATTACACCTGCGGTCTGAGACCAGGTTCTCGCTCCTCTAGTCGCTGCACTGCTTTCACAAGGAATGGGACTTCTCGGAAGGCCAGGAAACCGGCCACGTAGGGGGCACCCACAGATACCATGCAGCAATCTTCATATAGCACCTGAGATGGAGGAAGAAAGCAGAGTGAATAATTCCCCTTTCGATCACTTCCGGGGGATGCTGATTCAAGATGGCCACCTGGTAGGATCCCTGCTACTGTGCTCCTGCTTTATGCCCTGATATTTCTCTTTAGTTGGATCCTTTGATTCTTTTTCCTCCTCTGGATGCTTCCTGAGTTCTGGTAGAGCAAAGCAACACTACCAGTTGTTTCCAGTCTGCACCCTTGTCTTTGGATTACAGTGGATTTTAAAAAGCTGCTTCGATGGGGAAGAGGAGAAGGCATAAACACTCCCCTGGACAGGGCAACTCTCCTATCAAGTCAGCCAAGCAGCTACGTCTGGAGGATCTCCCAGCATGGTCAGACACAGTAGGTGAGCTCATGAATCTCGCTTCTCCCAACAGATATGAAGCTCTTCATGTTTCCAAATCAGAGGCAGAGAGGAATTATCAGTCTCCCCTCAGTCATACTGGCACAGCGTCAGCCTGCCCTCCCTCACCCACCCTTTCAGCTCCCTCTCCACAGGATAAGCAGTCATTATCTCAGCAGAACGATCCCAGTAACTGCTTCTTGACCTTGTTGGGCGATTACAATATTATCATTGGAAACACGCTCCTTTTTGTATGTAAACAGCTTAATACTATTCTGGCGCAGCTGGACTCACTTCACAAGGCCATTCAACCGCCTTTACCTTCCCTCTCTGCTCAAGCTTTGGGTCTGAACTTTAACAAGCCAGGGGAAGCTGAACTGCTGGGGCTGCGTGAGAATCTGGATTGTGGAGAAGCTGCCTATTGTTTGTTGAAAAATCAGATACTGCTGGAATTCCAGGATTCTCCCATTCATAAGGGGCGCTGGGCCAATAAACTGAGGGCAAAAGACTCTCTATGCAGATTATTATACCTTGATCCATCTCAGGCTGACTGTGTTGATCTGCAGGAAATCATAAAACTCCCTTGGATTCCCCAGTCTCCAAATTGGACCCGGCTTCTTTTGAAGTTTGGCACCTCTCAGATCCCAGGCCAGCTGCATGGGAAGAGTTTGTTTCTTCGGTCCTTTGGCATTTTCTTGCGGAGGGTGTTTACCGACTTGATTATTAAACCTCTGCTCCCAAGGTACAAAATGCAGCCTCCCCCTCCTCTCCTTCCATCCAGCCTTGCGCAGGCTGGCTCTGTGCCCAGTCACTGGAGGAGAGATCATCGTACCCAGAGCGTGGGAGTTGCCAATTGCTTTTCTCCTGATTCAAGCCCCTTGGTGCTGCCTTGTGCTAATGAGTTAAGGTCTGCAGCTGACTCTCTTGGAAATGCTTTGCTTCACTTGAAGTCTTCACTGCACAAGCCACAGGCTTTTGCTTTCTCCCAGCCAGTTAATTCAACAATTGGCTGTTCAACTGGTGCAGCTTCTAATAGCAAATGGCAGGTCCAGCCTTCTGGCACTGGCACCGAACCTCAAGCACCAGACCAGGCACATTCTTCGTTGATTTCTGAGATGATGGGAGCTCAGTCACCCTCTGTCTGCATACCCCCGCTAACTGGAGCAGATGAGTCTATGGATAGCTCTCCTTCTGAAGCCTTTAAGCCTGTGCTGATGAATGAATCAGCCAGTGAGGTGGACTATCTCAATGGAGTGGGTTTGCAGTGCCATTCAACTAACGCGGAGGAGGTCCTGCATCATGTTGTGGCTATCCAACAATTGCCTAGAGACTCAGCCCAGGTCTTGTCATCTTCCCCAAGCTCATCACAGCCTAATATGAACTCCTTATCTAAAGCCCTGGATGGGGTACCATCAGGGGCAACATCTGCTGCTCCCTGCGATGAGGAATTGGAATCAGCTCTTGTGTCCTGTAAAGCTTTGCCAAAGATTCCTGGCTCCCACCTACCCTCCAGGTTCCTTGGGGACATAGAAGTGAATGACCAAAATTCAGGTTCAGCTAACGCAATTACTACTGCCCTCCCAATGCATTTACCTACTGACGACCATTCACTCATTGCAGGGGCGCTCCCAGCCCCCAAAGGCCCCTTGTCAACGGAACAAGGCCCTAGGGCAGATCCTCCTGCATTGTTGGCTAAAGATCTGATAATGGAATTACAGCTGGAGGGGGATGACATTGTGGAGGGTGCCATCAGCGCCTTTAAGGAACTCACAAGACCGGAACAAATAAATATTATCAGATCCCTGGACAGGGTTAAAGCAGAACTTCTCAATTATAATACGGAAACTTCGACCTATGAAATCCATTCTCTGACCCTTCCAGTGCCAGCATCTGCTCATCAATCTGCTTTAGAAGTAGCCACTGAGGCAATTCCCGTCCCTTATTCCAGGGATTTTACACCTTCTCCGGTGACCAACTTAGCCCTGAGTAGCTGCATGTCTCATCATCCTTCTGGTGCTGAGTGTCCATCAGGAAGCAAAGATTGACTAATTAATGCTTCTCCAGCCCCTGCTACTTCTTCCCAACTAAAAATTCTTTCCTGGAACATTGCAGGGTGGAAGAATAAGAAAAATGACAGTGGCTTCTTAAGCTATCTTAGAACCTTTGACATTATTCTGTTGCAGGAGACATGGGCTTTGGACCATCTGTATATCCCTGGCTACAAGGCTTTTGTAGTACCTGCAACTAAATCCACCTCTAATGGTCGTCCTTTGGTGGGCTTAGCCAGCTTTGTACTGAAGCAGTTTAAGTCATGCCCTCTAGACATCATTCCAGGCTGTTGCAAGATACAAGCACTGAGGGTGTCTTTTGCAGACATTGACTTAATTTGCGTCAACACTTATATCCCTCCTTTGCTTAATAGTTTACAAAGGACCCAGCTCTGGAATGATCTATCATCATGTATGAATGACCTCAAGAGGGCCCACCCCCATGCTGAAATTCTTTTGCAGGGCGATTTAAATGCCAGGGTGGGAAATTCAGCAGATATCTTTCGCAGAGCCTGGGATGTGGTTGATGACAGCTCCCTCCCCCCCATTTGCGCATTAAGCAGGCGGTCCAAAGATGCATACTATAATGCTAATGGTATGGCCCTTGCTAAGTTTTCCATCAGCTCTAACATGATCTGGCTCAATGGTCTAAGAGAGTTCCCCAACGCTGATGAATTTACTTTTGTATCCTCTCGTGGTGCCAGCGTTGTGGATTACATTTTAGTTTCCACTAAAATGAAACATCATGTGAAAGATTTTGCCATTGGGGACCTAACCCTTAGTGACCATCTACCTTTAATCTTGGTCCTTGACCTCCATTCTGGGAGTGTTCCATCACAAGCTGAGATGGATACAAATCCAGAGGGTAGGTATAAAATTGTGGCTAATAGCGCCCTTTCCCCTAATTTCCATCGTCTAAGTACGGAACCAGCAAGCAGAGATTTTTTATCAGCCATTCTACAGGATCCGGATCCCCTTGTTCAAATCAAATCCTTTGAAGGTTTTATTGGTCACGTTTTTAAGGTTTTGAGTACGAAGCCTAAGTTGGTTGAATCCTGTGGTACATTTGACAAAAAGGATTGGTTTGACAGTGAATGTAGGAATCTTAAGGTGTGTATTAGGGCTTCTTATTTAGATTTTAGAAAATACAATGACTCCAAGTGTTTGGTTAAATATTCTATCCTTAAAAAACAACTAAGTGTTTTATTGACAGAGAAAAAGAAAAGGTTTGTTTTAACTCAGTGGAACAAGCTGCATCAAGCAATTCAACAAAAAAATAATAAACAATTTTGGGCAGTTGTAGCAGGTTCGTGTAGATCAGAAACATACGACCCTGCTATTATTCCATCATCTACATGGGTTCAACACTTCACAGACATTTTTTACGATAAGAGCAAATCCCCAGACGCCTACCCTGACTTTACCTCTGTGGATCTGCCTATCTGGCCTCCTGTGACCCCTGAGGAAATTAAAGAACTAATTATGCAATTGAAGCCAGGGAAGGCTGCAGGTCCAGATGAAATACCACCTGAGCTTTTAAAAGGCGATCCGGAATGGTGGGCCCAGTTACTTGCCCACGTCTTTACAGTGATTGACAGTTCTGGCCTATTGCCCAATGTCTGGCTTACAGCGACAGTTATTCCTATCCATAAAAAGGGTGACCCTACCACACCAGGAAATTTTCGGCCCGTTAGTTTGCTTTCTGTAATAGGTAAGATTTATGCTAAATATCTATGCAATAAACTTACTCTCTGGGTTACTTCGCAAGGCATCTTAGGCCCCGAGCAATCTGGCTTCTGTCGGGGCAAATCAACTTTGGACAATTGTTTGATCCTATCTCATTTGGCCCATAAGCAGGTTAGGATATGCAAGGCTCGCCTTTATGTAGCCTTCCTTGATCTGAAAGGTGCCTTCGATTCTGTGGATAGGGAGCTTCTTTGGTCCAAGTTGGAAAACATGGGGATTGATAAAAGATTGTTGCTACTGATTAGGTCCCTCCATCTAAATACTTCATGCAGGGTTAGACGCTCCTGGAGTGGGAATCTAACTCATTCCATCGCTACCAACAAAGGGGTCAAACAGGGCTGTGTCTTGGCCCCCATGCTTTTCAATCTGTTTCTAAACGACCTTGCCCCATCCCTGAAGGAAATAGATAGCCATTGCCCGAAGCTTGGCGCAAGCCAAGTGCCGCTACTTCTGTATGCGGATGATGCAGTACTGATATCCCGTACTAGGATTGGCCTAAAACGTCTGCTGAATCGCACTGAAGAGTATCTTCTGTCCAACAAATTGCAAATCAACTATGCTAAATCTAAGATAATGATATTTGCCAATAGATGGAAGGCTTTTAAGTGGTCTTGTAATGGCAATAAAATGGAGCAGGTTAAGCATTTCAAGTACCTGGGAATCAACTTCCATTACAGGCTCACTTGGGCTTTTCATCGTAAGGCAGTGCAGAACGCATCCAAACTGGCGTCCTCAGCTATTTCCCGTTTCTTTTTTACCTGCGGCAATGGTTATGTTCCAGCTGCTCTGGAGGCATTTAAGGGAAAGATTCTTTCCCTGGTCCTTTATGGCTCTCCCATCTGGTATAAGGCTATTACCCAACCATTAGAACGCATTCAAGCCTCCTTTCTGCGGAAGATTTTGGGTTTACCCAGGTGCGTTCCCTACGCGGTTCTGTGTCTTGAGGTGGGGTTAATTCGGCTAAAGACGACTGCTTGGCTTAGATTACTGAAATTTTGGTTTAGGACTTTATTTAACCCTACCCCCTCTGGTCTAATGCTCCAATTATTGTCGGATTCAGTCCTGCCATTAGAGATCACTGATCTTCTAACCAAGCTCAAGTCAATAGGGCTGGACACTGCAGAGCTAGGCATGATTGGGTGTGATGCTGCTTACAGAATCGTCAAAGAAAGAATTCTTGACATCGAAAAACAAGAGCTGTTTAGTGCCGCCAGAACCACATGCTCTCCACTCTATCTCCATGTTCCAATCAGTTTTGGGAAACTGGCCTCCTTCTTTTATCACCTGGAGTGCCCACAGGCTCGGAGAGCATTCACACTTGCAAGATGTAATGCTCTTCCATCAGCCGTGTTATCGGGCAGGTTCAGTGGTATTCCCTACTCGGAGAGGAAATGCAAGTGTGGTAGGGATTGTATTGAGACCATAACACATACCCTTTTCTACTGCCCACTTCATGATGTCTCACGCAAGAAATATCTAGGCCCTTTGCTAACTAGGATGCAGGGCTGGGAGGACTCAATCATGCTTCAGTCTCTCCTTTCCACATCTGACTCTGAGACCCTTGATAGGGTCGCTGCCTTTTTATCTGGGGTAATTGCCAGGCAGAGCTCTGGAACTCTGGGCAGTATGTGAGGAAAAGACTGATGTCTATGTTGTGGTGTCTTTGTATATTTTTGTTTTGTTTTGTTCTTTCTCTGTATTTTATGCCAATAAAGGTCTACTGAACTGAACTGAACTGAATTCCCCTTTCAGAATATTGACAATTATTTCAGTCCTTACCAATCTGGCACCAACCACATTGGTAGCCCTGGTGGATGGCCTGTGCTGGGATCAGAATGGGGGAGTGCATCCCTCTTAATTCTTTTGGAAGTCTCACTAACTTTCACTACCATCAACCAGAACATTCTTCTGGACTGCTGCCTTGCCAGGATGGGTTGAGAGTCAATGTTTAATGGCCAATCCTACCTGTCAAACAGGTTCCAGAAAGGGGTGCAGGGGAACTTTTGTTTACCCCCCCCCGCTTACCCCCCTTTGCCTTTGCCCTACAGAAGCCTATAGGGTTCCATCGTGACCCTTATGCTTTTCAACACCTACATAAAGCAGTAGTTCTCAAACTTTTTAGCGTCAGGACACTTTTTAAAATGACACCCTGTTGCAGCCATTTTCAACCACTGGGCCATGGCACACTGGCGTGCTGTGAATGGTCTCCAGGTGTGCTGTGGGAATTTGGGAGAGGGTCATTTATTAGTAGGGCCATTGGGGAATATGAGCCCCCCCACCACCACCAGCAATGTGGTGTGCCTTGTGAGTTGTAAAAAGACTGATGGTGTGCTTTGAACATTTTAGTGCCTTCCCAATGTGCCAAGAGATGAAAAAGGTTGAAAATCACTGCCCTGCTAGGACCCACCTAGCTTTACAAGACTTAAAGAAAGGCAATCTAGAAAGAAAATATTTTTAATTATTTATTTGCAAAAAATCTTAATCCATTTCCCATAATGAGGCAGCCCTAATGAATAGCCTCAAGGCTTGAGAGGCTTGTGTGACCCAGCCTTCTCCTGTCCCCACTACCTGTCATTGACAGACTTGGGGGGAGGGGGGGAATCCAACAGAAAAAAGATGCTCAAACATTTATCTCCCTATATTTACGAAAGCTTGCAAAATGCAGGAGCTCAGCTCTTTGCAGGGCAAATGGCAGCTATCTGATTTGTGAATAGCCTCAGGGCTTGAGACAATTAATTGTCTGATCTTTCCATCACCCATGTTTTAATTCAATGGTTCCCAACCTTTAGGAGCTCAGGGACCACTAAGGCAAAATTTGGAGACGGCGGGGACCACATGCAACCCCCCCACTCTCGCACACAAAATTACAATTAAATTTGTAATACATAAGAAGATTATTTAATAATTAATGTGATGGTTGTGCTTGCATTTGCTTCACTAGTTATGAAAGTCTTGGGTTTCCATGGAACACAAAATAATCCCCCCCCCAACTCAGAGGTTTTCACACCCACCCAATTCAATCCAGTCCCTTTTTCCCCACACCAGACCACATTACACACAGCCCTTGCCTCTTTTAAGTGTGGAAAAACGCCTCAAAAAGGGAGAGGGTAAGCACAAGGGGATTATAGACAAGTCATGCAAGGTAGTTAAATGAGACAATAAAAAGCACACACATCCCTCCACAGTTCCTTTTGTTACACAGCCCTAGCCCTGCTCCCCCCCACTTGTGAGTCCAGAGTCCTTAGGAGAGTGTTCAACACAATTTAGGCAGGTTGGTCCTGAAGGAGAAGCACCAGCTCAGAGCAACATCTCAGAATGGCTGCTGCATGTCACAGGAAGAAAAGTCCTTTTGGTGTGCACTGCAAGGTCTTTGGGGGGGGGGGAACCTCTCTTCACTTCCTGTTCTAATTGCTGTCATGCTGTAGCTGTGGACTACGTTGGTTGGAGCTAAGAGAGTGTGAGCAAGCCTATAGGTAGGCTGCAGCCACAAAACAACAGCTGCCTACTCTGCGGAACTCCTTGCCCCAAGATGTGATGATGGTGTCTAGACTAGATGCCTTTAAAAGGGGATTGGCGAAATTTCTGGAGAACATCACAGCCACAGTGTGACTAACAGCCCCATTCTAGGCACGTCTACTCAGAAGTAAGTCCCATTATAGTCAATGGGGCTTACTCCAAGGTAAGCATGCATAGGATTGCAATCTGAAGAGATAGGGGAACTGGCCAAGTGTGGGGTGGGGGAGGGCTCCCCATGGACAAAGCTGCTGCTGCTCTCTGAGGAGGCAAAGTCGGGTTACACCTGCTTTACTTGGCTACGGTGGTGCCTGTTCTGCAACTTCTGGGATTGCTTCTCCCCAGGTGGGCAGCTTGCAGTAAGACAGCAGAGATGCTGCCTGTTTCCCTCTCCAAAAGGGGTGCAAAAACCTGGTTGCCTGGATCCTTTGCTCCACCCCTGGGCATTAGAAGAGCACATCCAGGGGGCCCAGTCCTGCCAACTGGGGAGGGGGTACCAGGGCTGAGCATATTGTTTCTCCCCTCTCCTGCTGACACACTGCCTCCAACTCCTTCTGTGTTCCCTGGCCAGCTGGAGTCTGCACTCCCAGGGAAATCCTCCCAGACAGCCAGCCAGTGATGCCTTTGGGAGCCTGCTCCTCCTCATTACTCTCATTCCTCCCCCTTCTCAGGCCCCTCTCCTCCTCCCCCTTCCCCCTCCAGCCCCCCCTCCTCAGCCCCCCCCATCCACCCGCAAAAGGGACTTCCCAGGCTGGCTGGAGTCCTGATCTGACTCCTGAGAAACCAGGCTGCCAGGGCTCACCTGGGCACAGGGTCAAGGAATGGAGGCAGTAGGCTGGAAGCAGTGAGTGGCAGGGTACCTCTCCTCTGCATGCAGCTGAGCCACATGAGGCTGCACAAACACACGCGTACCTTACAAGGCGCCTGCGCTTCACTTTTTTGCTTATCTGGGCACTAACAGACAAGGAGGGAAGGGAGGTGGAGGGGGGAGGCAGGAGACGGAGCGGCTATGCTCTGATTGGCTCTGAGCGGCTGCTGGCGCTGCAGAGGCTTTTTTTCTTCCTGGAAGGGCATTTTTTTTCCTTTTTTCACCAGAGACATCATGGACCACCTGGGGGTCCGCCGACCATGGGTTGGGAACCCTAGTTTTAATTGGAGGCTCTGCGGGACCTACCAGAAAGTGGGTTGTGACCCACAGTTTGAAAAACTATAACATAAAGCCACTGAGCGATTATCTAGAAATTTTGGGCTGTGATTACCACAATCCTTTTTGACAGAACTGGAAATGTGGGTCATGCTGGGAACTCCCAGTGTGCCTGGCATGTTCTGTTTTATTTAAAGGGATTACCAGGAAGGAATGAGGTAAGAGGGGCAGGGAAGTGGATGGCCATTGCCCATGCCTGAAAAAAGCCACTTGGGCAGTGGCCATCCACTTTTCTACCCCTTCACCTCTCTTTTTCCTCATGTGTAGTCCCTTCATGTTTAAAGGGGCTGTGTGAGGAAGGAGCAAGGAAAGCAGATTGATTCTGCTCTGCCGCGGTGGGCTGGAGGGTGGCAGTGGCAGACTGGGGGGGGGGAGGCGGCACCTTGAATCTGCTGCTCCCCTCTACCACAATGCCACCTCATTGTTTATGTCATGGATGACTCAACCCTGGCTGTAGCTAGCTAACCTGGAATCTGTATCAGGAGGATGAACTGCATTTGTAGGTGCATGCAAACTATGACCGGGGCAATTTCTTTGGTCTGCTACATTGTTCTTTGAGACTTTTCTTATCCATCAAGTTGACTAATTTTTCTTTTTCAGTTTTTGCATCTTCTTCTGGTAGCATTGCTTCTGAGCATACTTCATTTCTGAACAAATTTTAAATATCAGGAGAAAAACTCTCATGAATAAAATTGCTGCTAATCCAAGAGCCTAAGAATATAGATCTCAGGACAAAGAGAGAAACAGAATTATAATTCCGTATCTTGGATTTCTTATAAATGGTGAGAAAGGCAAATGAAACTGACAAAGGGACCTGCAAACAGTTGAAAACACTGCCTATGCTTTCAGCTTGGGAAATGGGTGATGGGCAGGTTGCAAGACATAGGAGGGAGGGAACACCTTCTCTGACGACAGTGGAACTGACTATAGCCACAGTTCAGTGCAGGTCCTAAAACTCATCAGCCTCTTACCTGATTTACCCCTGAATTGCTGCCACGAGCATCTACCCAGAGGGTTGAGATGGTTTTAGCAGCTGAAGACTACCAGGTCTACTAACTGAAAAATTAGCAAGGTAACAGCTAAGAACACTGGAAATTGTAATATCTCTAGTCCTTTCTGTGCCAGATTTTCATGCAGCCCATTTGTGCACACGGATTCCTTGCTATGCCATCAACACTGTCCCAGAGAAAATGTCCCAAGAGTATTACCTCAAGGTCTGGGTAGCTGAGCACCACTAGCGAAGCACAAGCTCTTGTGTCATCTCCTTTGATGTAAGATAAGTCCACCCCTCCAACTCTCCCCAGTCCCGCAAAGGAGGAGCTCTTTTGCCATTCCTCTGTGTCCTGTTCAATCACTTCTGTCTTCAGCTGGGCTTGATCCCTAAGAAATACAACAGAACTAGGTAGAAGCTGTTCACTTCCAGCATCACAACATGCTGGGGCAGAAAAGAGTCTTTTGGGAAGGGAGGCGCAGTGTACTGGGAGTGACACAATAGAGCCATCCTTGCCCACAATACACTCAACCCACCATTGCTTTAAACATATACGGTCCATAGGTAGCGGTGGGAGAAAATGGTGATAACGAAATAAAAACGCCTAACACCATTTTCTGCACTTCTCATTTTTGTAATAAAATAAAAAAATCCAGAATTTGTGAAAAAATAAAACAGTTTTATTTGGTTTTTATTTATTATTTAATGGGTGGGTGTGTGCCTGCATGAGAATGACTGTGCCTGCATCTGCTGACACTACACCACCTATATCAGCCACCTAATACACTTTTTAGGTATGGACCATAGGTTTTTGGAAGTTGTTCTAGACTTGCAAAACCTATTCAACCAGCTATAACAGAGGAACAAAAGAGAGATGCACACACTGTGCACGGAAGGCGGCACACTACCTTTATCGTACAACTTTCAACTCTCTAAAACACACCAACCTTTGTCAAGCACTCTCAATTTGCATCAGCAGCTGTGACTTTCCACTAGTTCCATACATCTCCAAATGAACAACATATTATACACTGTAAAAGTGATGTGCCGTTAGCATCTTCTTGCTTTACATATCGATCAAGGCATAAAGATGTAGAACAAAACAGCTATAAACAACGGCACAGCTTTTCATTATGGAGAGTATTGCCCTCTGATTTCACTTATCAAAGTTCTCCCACATTTCTTCATGGGCACTTCAGAGTCATGCTCATTTAGTTCCCTGAAATACTGTAACTGTAGTATAATGGTGTGCAGGCATTTATTTCTTTTAAATCTATGCAAAGGCTAGACTTGCAGGCCATAGAGAATGTGAATCTGCATGCGTAGTCCATGTTGCATTTCAGAAAGAGTGGACATAGAAGAAATATTTCTCAAACTGTGGGTGGAGAGCTGATTTCAGGTGTGTCCCCATTCATTCCGATGTATATTTTATTTTTAACATATTAGACTTGATGCTACCACAGTATATGACTGCATTTGGGGAAATGTGACAGATCTGTACTTTTAACAAGCTATTATGGATATGCTTTTAACAATGATAGTCAATGGGGCTTACTACTGAGTAAGTGTGGACAGGACTGCAGCCTTTAGGCTGTTTGGGGAATATTTTTTAAACAGATCAGCAACTGCTTGGGACGGTTAGGATGGTTCTTTTCTATTTTAAATAAATTTTCAAACTTACTGTAAAATTTTAATTTGCTTGATTTGATTTTGCCGTTGAGGGGGTTGTAAAAAATTTTTCCTACTTGATGATGTCACTTCCAGCCATGACATCACTTCCCAGTGAATGACATCACTTCTGATGGGTTCCCACAGACCGTCATTCTAAAAAGTGGGTCCCGGTGCTAAGGAGTTTGAGAACCACTGACGCAGAGGAACCTTTGCAATCCACTGCATGTGTCAGCTGCCGATGCAAACTGAGATTGCTTGACAGGGGTTGGTGTGTTTATTTTTTAGAGAGTTGAAAGTTGTGCGATAAAGGCAGTGCGCTGCCTTTGGTGCGCACTGTGCGCGCCTCTCTCTTGTTCCATTGTCAAAGCTGCTTAAACAGGTTTTGCAAGCCTTTAAATTTCCAAAATAAAATAAAATAAATTTTTATAAATTTATTTATAAAATAATAATAAAATAAAAATAAAATCTATTTCCAAAATAAAATAAAAGCAACACCTGCACCCCCCACTTGCACCTATTTCTGTTTACTGCAAAGTAAGTCGTTCTAGTTTCACCATTGAAACCTGCCTGAGACGGCAGGCGTCAATGCTGTAACAGAAGCAACCAGCAGGTGGCGCACGAGCGAAGAACATAGGCTGCCGCTTTGAAAGAAATACAAATCCCGGAGTCCCCCGCGGCAGGAAATGCCCCTCACGATATCCCCTCCGTGTGGAGACCCAGGTTTAGGGAGCGCTTCAGCCTCCCGCTGGTGTTTTACCGCTCCCAGCAGCGCAGCGTGTCCTCCTCCAGCAGTTCTGTTCTGCTCGCCATGGCCTCGTTTCCTACTTCCTGCGTGGCTCTTGGTGCAACCACCTTCCTCCTCCCGCAGAACACAAACCCGAGACCGCGGGTTCCGCGCAACGAAGTGGTCTCGCGTGGCACCCGCAGCCTTAGAACGCTTAGGGACTGTCAGGCGCCCGCAGCTTGCAGGTGGTGGCTGCAACTGAGCCTTGGTGCAGCGGCTGCAGTAGGGACTCTCCTCCCCTTTCGCTCCTTCCTAGCAGTCAGTGTAGTCCCATTAAAGGCTGCATTTCATCTCTGAGCCATCGTGGGTGGAAAGAGGGTGGCTTCTGAATGACACTCAGAGTAAGGGGTCACATCCACCCTCCCCCTCTGACTGCACCTGCTCAGCCAGGGGCCCAGCCCTGACCCACTCTCCAGCACTGATGCGATGCAGTCGCACTGCAGCCCCAAGAGAAGGGAACAAAAGTTCGCCTCTGTGGCTGCCTCCCCTTTCACATGCCTTGGAAAGGCTGCATTGGCGCTGCAAAGTTGGATAGGATTGGGCCGCAAGTCTCTTTCTTGGGCCTCTTGTCTCAACAAATCAGTTTGTTACATTCACTCATCGGGAAAAGGAGCCGTGTGCCCAGCATTGAAAACAGTCAGCAGACTATGAGGCTATTTTAACTTTCTCATCAGCTAAGTGTTGGAATCTGTGCTAATGATCCCCACACTGATATCAGATGGAAGCCTTTTTATGACCATAGTGACACTTCTAAAGAGGTATCTCTGTTAGTCCACTGCAGCAAGCACAACAGAGCCTTGTCCAGTAGAGACCAACACATCTAAAATGACCATTATAGAAGCTGCAGCTATTTGCTGTTTGGAGGTTTGGCTCCTAGACATGTAAAGCCTATCAGTGACAGAGCCTTGACACTACAAATTCCATGGAAAGGCTCCCCAGGATTTAAGGCTTGGCTCTTTCGTAGCCCTGCATGTGGATTCCAGGTCTTGGACAAGGGCCTGTCCACATGCGAAGTATGTGCTCTGCACCACTGAGCTGCAGAACTTAAGAAAATAAGAAGAGCCCCACTGGATCAGGCCATAGGCCCAACTAATTCAGCTTCCAGTGTCTCATAGTGGCCCACCAAATGCCTCAGGGAACACACAAGACAACATGAGACCTGAATCCTGGTGCCTTCGCTTGCACCTGTCATTCTGAGGTAGCCTACTTCTAAAATCGGGAGGTATACATCATGGCTTGTAACCCATGATGAACTTTTCCTTCAGAAATTTGTCCAATCCCCTTTTAAAGGCATCTAGGCCAGATGCCATCACCACATCCTGTGGCAAGATGTTCCATGGACTAACTGCACACTGGGTAAAGAAATATTTTCTTTGTCCTAACTTTCCCAACACTCAGTTTTAGTGGATGTCCCCTGTTCTGGCGCTGTGTGAGAGGGAAAAGAGCATCACTCTATCTACCCCCTGCATAATTTTGTATGTCTCAATCATAGCCCCCGTCAGGCACCAGTTTTCTAGAGTCTAGAAGAGCCATAGCCTTTTCCCACAGCACTCTTGGGAAGAGCTATGTACCCATAGTGCTCTTGGGAAGAGCCATAGCCTCTTCCCATAGTACTTCCCCTTCTCTTATTAGCTCCAACTCCAAAAGTGAACACATATTTACCTCACATCCTGTATTCAAAGTAGCTAAAGTAAATAAAGTAAATAAATAATAAAGTAAATAAACATATGCTCCACCTGTTTTATGTAAAAATGCTTTGCACAGAAGAGGCCAGGCTTATACTGATAATTGAAAGACATTTCTGCTGGTAGCTCTGAGTTACAGTATGTGCAATATCTCACCTGTGCCAATCCATTAAGAATTGCATCAATACATATCACTTAAGTGGGAGAACAGTCTCACAGGACATTGTTCTCAACAGGACTACAGCAGTTCAACCAAACACAGGAAGCTCCCAAAATCCACTGTGTAATTTAATGGCTGAAGTTCCAAACTAAATACTTTTTGGGCAGTTGTTTAAAACCTGTCTGCCCAGCCAGAACTCCAAACATCAGGAATTCCCTATCAAGATGCATGATTTCAAAATAACATTACAAGCATTGGGAAGAAAATATTTTGTTAATACAAAAAAAACAAAAAACCCCATAGGAATTTGTACATTAAAAAAAAATTGGCCTCTTCATCTGGAGCAGAGTAGTAGACCAATCCAGAGGTTACTGCTCTGCCACCACAGCAAGGAGTAACACTGGTGTAGATGTGTCATCAACATATACTCATCTAAAGAATGCAAGAAATGGTCACTTGATCCTGTCCTCTACATTTTTTATGTCCCAAGGACAAGCAGGCAGGTCATCACATTGGATTAACTACTCCAAGCATGAAAATGTAAGGTAACTACTAAAATAAACCAAAGCCCTACTATAGTTCAGAGCAGGGGGTGTCCAAAGTTTTTGGCAGGAGGGCCACATCGTCTCTCTGACACTATGTCAGGGGCCAGGGGAAAAAAAAAATTAATTTACATTTAAAATTTGAATAAATTTGCATAAATTTACATAAATGACTATATTAGAGATGAATTTATATGTATGAATGGAGGTCTTGCAATAGCTCAAGGCCTATAAAAGGCCTTGCACAAAGCAAGGCTGGCCTTTCCTTTGCTGTCGCTACTGCATCACAGATGTGAAACAACAAGCAGTGGAGGAAGACCTCATCCCACAGCTCATGTGAGAGGTCAAACAATCGCCCTCACACTGAGAGCAGTTGCGTCGGGCCAGTGTGGGCTCCCAACAAATCTCTGGAGGGTCAGAGGCTCATTGGAGACTGGGGGCCCCCTGAGGGCTGCATTGAGAGGCCTCGAGGGCTGCAAGTGGCCCCAGGGCCGGGGTTTGGGCACCCCTGGTTCAGAGTAAAGATTTATAACACTGTTTGAAATCTATTGCAAGTTGTCAGGATAGGAAAATGGACAAGACAGGCTTAGGAAAACTGCACTGATGACCAACAGCAAAACCAGTGTTAAGCTAGCCCTGAGGAACAGCTTAGTTAGAGAAAGTAGAAGAGCATGTGACATAATTGCCTTTAAACTTGTTACTTGTCCTTAAAGCAATTTACTTCCACAGAATCCCCTTTCTTTCTACCACACACATATCCTCACGTGACTGAGCTTGTTATTCTCAGCTGACAAACTAGCATCATTGCTCTTCATAAAATAAAAGATTGCATATTATTTTTGGAAGCATATGAAGAGACTCAATTGGTTCAATAGATTTAAGACATCTTGTGGCTTCTTTATCAGAAATATGCCTGAACTTCAGTTATAAAAATGCTGCTTTTCAGACCAAAGAAAGTTTTGTGTATTGAAGCATGGTCACAGCTCTAGTGAGTCAACTGTAACATCCTAATATTGGCAACCTTCAGTCTAGAAAGACTATGGTATCGCGCTCTGAAAGGTGGTTCTGGCACAGCGTCTAGTGTGGCTGAAAAGGCCAATCCGGGAGTGACAATCCCTTCCACACCGGGAGCAAGTGCAGTCTGTCCCTGGTCTGTCTCCCTGGCTATGGGCCTTCCTTCTTTGCCTCTTTGCCTCAGACTGTTGGCAAAGTGTCTCTTCAAACTGGGAAAGGCCATGCTGCACAGCCTGCCTCCAAGCGGGCCGCTCAGAGGCCAGGGTTTCCCACTTGTTGAGGTCCATCCCTAAGGCCTTCAGATCCCTCTTGCAGATGTCCTTGTATCGCAGCTGTGGTCTACCTGTAGGGCGCTTTCCTTGCACGAGTTCTCCATAGAGGAGATCCTTTGGGATCCGGCCATCATCCATTCTCACAACATGACCGAGCCAAAGCAGGCGTCTCTGTTTCAGCAGTGAATACATGCTAGGGATTCCAGCACGTTCCAGGACTGTGTTGTTTGGAACTTTGTCCTGCCAGGTGATGCCGAGGGTGTGTCGGAGGCAGCGCATGTGGAAAGCGCTCAGTTTCCTCTCCTGTTGTGAGCGAAGAGTCCATGACTCGCTGCAGTACAGAAGTGTACTCAGGACGCAAGCTCTGTAGACCTGGATCAAACTCCATAAAATATACTAATATCAACTAGTATAACTGAGGGCGCAGTCCTAACCAACTTTCTAGCACTGACCTAGCCACAATGCACCCCCAAGGTAAGGTAACAAACATGTATAAACCTTGAGGAGGCCTCCTTGACTACCTCCCCACTACAGGATGCAGGCCACATTGGCACAGCTATGTCAGTGCTCGAAAGTTGGTTAGGATTGTGCCCTAAGGTACTCATCTTTCTAGATAGAGGGGTCCAACCACCCATAAGAAGATTTAAAATCTCATGCGAATGTGAGGATTCTCTTGGGAGGAAATATGTGCAGTCAAAAAGCGTATACAAAGACGGCAAACTAAACACAACTGTGATGTGTCAACTCGACTGTAAAAAACATCTGATAGGCAGTGATGCCCTGGTAATATACCTGGGAATATTGCCTGTGATGGAATGTTTCAAGGCATCAATCCAAAAAGCTTCCCTCATCTAGTTTTGAAACACTTTGGTCTGATGCCCTGATCCAAAGAGAGACAGACATCTGTGTGGTGAGGGAATTATCATGGCAGAAACAGAAGTGATGCCCCGATAACAAAGGAAGTCAGTTTTGGTAACATTTCAGAAGACAAGGATGCTTGAGAGTCAAAGGGGGTCAAAGTGATGGGCAGCCCAATCCTGAGTTGCCTGGCACCCAGAGCTGCAGCAGTGCCGAAAATGGCTGCTGCTGCATCCTATGCGCTAAGTGGTCAGCGCAGGCAGCTCCTCAGGAGAAAGGGACTTTTGTTCCCTTCCCCCGGGTAAGGTAAGTAGCCCCGCAATGGGGCTACTCGATTCTATGGCAACCCAAGGGTCGCTTAGAATTAAGAGCCTCCATGTCAGGCTGGTGGCCTGACACAGAGGCTAAGGATCTGGTGAAGCAAAGCTCCACTGGTTCCGCCATCCTCTCACCCCGCTCCCCCAGCATGCCTCCTCCCAGCCCTCCCTCCGCCTCCCCCGCCCTGGAACACCTCCTCTCCACCTCCCCCCACACCCCTACCTATTTCTCCGCCACCTGGCAGTTCACACAACCACCAAGCGGCAGAGCACTGGTGTTCCACTGGTGCTTGCCCAGCACCAGCTCTCCTCTAGTGCTAAGGACTGCAAACATGCCTTCTGGTGAGCTGGCAGGCACTGCATAGAATTGGGCCCTGACTCTCTAATCCTCTCATCTCAATAACCCCGGTGGCCATAACCTCCGGTATGTACTACACCTCTGACTGTCCCAAGGTTATTGCAGAAACAAAGAACACAAGAGTGGGAGAACTGGAATGTCTGGTGACAAGGGAAAACATTGACATAGTGGGCATAACGGAAACCTGGTGGAATGCGGAGAATCAGTGGGATACCGCAATCCCGGGCTATAAACTCTACAGGAGGGACAGGCAGGGGCGTGTTGGAGGTGGGGTGGCCCTTTATGTTAAGGAAGGGATAGAATCCAGCAAAGTAGAGATTGAAGGTGGGTCCGACTCCACCGTGGGTTAAATTACCAGGCTTGTGCAGCGATGTAATACTGGGGGCGTGCTATCGTCCTCCAGACCAGAAATCTGATGGGGACCTTGAAATGAGGAAACAGATCAGAGAGGTGACAAGGAAGGACAGGGTTGTAATCATGGGGGACTTCAATTATCCTCATATTGACTGGGTCAATTTGTGTTCTGGTCACGATAAGGAAACCGGATTTCTTGACGTGCTAAATGACTGTGGCTTAGATCAGCTAGTCACGGAGCCCACCAGAGGACAGGTGACTCTGGATTTAATTTTGTGCGGTACGCAGGACCTGGTTAGAGATGTAAACGTTACTGAGCCATTGGGGAACAGTGATCATGCTGCGATCTATTTTGACGTGCACGTTGGGGGAAGAATACCAGGCAAATCTCTAACAAAAACCCTTGACTTCCGACGGGCGGACTTCCCTCAAATGAGGAGGCTGGTTAGAAGGAGGTTGAAAGGGAGGGTAATAAGAGTCCAATCTCTCCAGAGAGCATGGAGGCTGCTTAAAACAACAGTAATAGAGGCCCAGCAGAGGTGTATACCGCAAAGAAAGAAGGGTTCCACTAAATCCAGGAGGGTGCCCGCATGGCTAACCAGCCAAGTTAGAGAGGCTGTGAAGGGCAAGGAAGCTTCCTTCCGTAAATGGAAGTCTTGCCCTAATGAAGAGAATAAAAAGGAACATAAACTGCGGCAAAAGAAATGTAAGAAGGTGATAGGGGAGGCCAAGCGAGACTATGAGGAACGCATGGCCAGCAACATTAAGGGGAATAATAAAAGCTTCTTCAAATATGTTAGAAGCAGGAAACCCGCCAGAGAAGCGGTTGGCCCTCTGGATGGTGAGGGAGGGAAAGGGGAGATAAAAGGAGACTTAGAGATGGCAGAGAAATTAAATGAGTTCTTTGCATCTGTCTTCACGGCAGAAGACCTCGGGCAGATACCGCTGCCCGAACGGCCCCTCCTGACCGAGGAGTTAAGTCAGATAGAGGTTAAAAGAGAAGATGTTTCAGACCTCATTGATAAATTAAAGATCAATAAGTCACCGGGCCCTGATGGCATACACCCAAGGGTTATTAAGGAATTGAAGAATGAAGTTGCAGATCTCTTGACTAAGGTATGCAACTTGTCCCTCAAAACGGCCACGGTGCCAGAAGATTGGAGGATAGCAAATGTCACGCCTATTTTTAAAAAGGGAAAGAGGGGGGACCCGGGAAACTATAGGCTGGTCAGCCTAACATCCATACCGGGTAAGATGGTGGAATGCCTCATCAAAGATAGGATCTCAAAACACATAGACAAACAGGCCTTGCTGAGGGAGAGTCAGCATGGCTTCTGTAAGGGTAAGTCTTGCCTCACGAACCTTATAGAATTCTTTGAAAAGGTCAACAGGAATGTGGATGCGGGAGAACCCATGGACATTATATATCTGGACTTTCAGAAGGCGTTTGACACGGTCCCTCACCAAAGGCTACTGAAAAAACTCCACAGTCAGGGAATTAGAGGACAGGTCCTCTCCTGGATTGAGAACTGGTTGGAGGCCAGGAAGCAGAGAGTGGGTGTCAATGGGCAATTTTCACAATGGAGAGAGGTGAAAAGCGGTGTGCCCCAAGGATCTGTCCTGGGACCGGTGCTTTTCAACCTCTTCATAAATGACCTGGAGACAGGGTTGAGCAGTGAAGTGGCTAAGTTTGCAGACGACACCAAACTTTTCCGAGTGGTAAAGACCAGAAGTGATTGTGAGGAGCTCCAGAAGGATCTCTCCAGACTGGCAGAATGGGCAGCAAAATGGCAGATGCGCTTCAATGTCAGTAAGTGTAAAGTCATGCACATTGGGGCAAAAAATCAAAACTTTAGATATAGGCTGATGGGTTCTGAGCTGTCTGTGACAGATCAGGAGAGAGATCTTGGGGTGGTGGTGGACAGGTCGATGAAAGTGTCGACCCAATGTGCGGCGGCAGTGAAGAAGGCCAATTCTATGCTTGGGATCATTAGGAAGGGTATTGAGAACAAAACGGTTAGTATTATAATGCCATTGTACAAATCGATGGTAAGGCCACACCTGGAGTATTGTGTCCAGTTCTGGTCGCCGCATCTCAAAAAAGACATAGTGGAAATGGAAAAGGTGCAAAAGAGAGCGACTAAGATGATTACAGGGCTGGGGCACCTTCCTTATGAGGAAAGGCTACGGCGTTTGGGCCTCTTCAGCCTAGAAAAGAGACGCTTGAGGGGGGACATGATTGAGACATACAAAATTATGCAGGGGATGGACAGAGTGGATAGGGAGATGCTCTTTACACTCTCACATAATACCAGAACCAGGGGACATCCACTAAAATTGAGTGTTGGGCAGGTTAGGACAGACAAAAGAAAATATTTCTTTACTCAGCGCGTGGTCGGTCTGTGGAACTCCTTGCCACAGGATGTGGTGCTGGCGTCTAGCCTAGACGCCTTTAAAAGGGGATTGGACGAGTTTCTGGAGGAAAAATCCATTATGGGGTACAAGCGATGATGTGTATGCGCAACCTCCTGATTTTAGGAATGGGTTAAGTCAGAATGCCAGATGTAGGGGAGAGCACCAGGATGAGGTCTCTTGTTATCTGGTGTGCTCCCTGGGGCATTTGGTGGGCCGCTGTGAGATACAGGAAGCTGGACTAGATGGGCCTATGGCCTGATCCAGTGGGGCTGTTCTTATGTTCTTATGTTCTTATGAGCTCCAGCAAAGCCTGTAGATCAGGCCCCTGGACAGGTTTTTTCTCCTGTTGGGCCCTTTCCTCTGAATGTGGTTTGCATTTCTAAGTTGTATTTTCTAGAAATCACATCTTTGAAACAAAATTTAAATCTTTCATCTTCTAAAGCAGAAATTTTATTCTTCTGCATTACAGTTCATTCCAGCTATAGTTCAGCAACACTTGGTCTTAGGATTTCCTTTACCTGAAGAGGCTTTTAGGCCCCAGAATTTACTTGCTCAGAGCAAACGAGAGCAACAATCAGTGGGAGGAGGGGAAGAGAGAGAGCTAATTATTGTGCTGTGTTAACCAAGTCTTTGATCATGTTTAAGAACAGCAGCTGTTTTCCAGGCAGAGATACACTGGGAAAGCTGGATCTCTTCTGGGAATTCATCCTCTAGTTTCCCAGGCGTGTCGAGCTTTCTTTTCAAGGTATGAAATAAGTGTGTCCTTATTGTGCTGTGTTAACCAAGTCTTCAATCGTGTTTAAGAACAACAGCTGCTAACCCAGGACCAATATAAGAAAATGCAGCTGCTGCTCTCTGAGTCAAGTTCTGGTTCCATGTGGCTCAACATCGCCAGCACTGACTGGCAGTATCCCCCCCCCCACACATTTCAAGCAAAGGTCTCAGAAGCACAGGGGTCAGGAACATTTGGTCCTCCGGAACAAAGACTGGTGGCTCCCTTGGCCTACTGGGCCATTGGCCGCAGCTCCCCATTTGGGCTGCAATCCTATACTTTATAGGGTGGCAGATTTTTCATGAGGATTCCACAGCTCCCCTGGCTGGTTTCTGTGGCCCCCAAGGAGCCATTGTTCAGTTTGGGAGTGACTGGCTTATTTCGTTCAAGTGGCTGTGACTCTTACTTCAGGCCCTGTTCAATTCCTCACAGCCAACAGCACAGGCATTTCTAGTCGGTTACCTGACAGAGCATATTTTTGCACAGTTTTCTGCAGGAACTCAATAGATGGAAAATGGAGACCACTGGTAGGCTGTATGAACAATGCCTCATACTCTAAGACAGCCATTTTCAATCATTGTGCTGTGGTACACTGGTGAGCCGCAGATGGTCTGCAGGTATGCCGCAAGAGTTTGGGGAAGGGTCTTATGTTAGAAGGGCCACTGGAGGTTGTGAGCCCCTGCTGTCAATGGGTGCACCTTGTCAATTGTCAAAAAACCAATGGTGTGCCTTGACAATTTTAGCACCTTGTCAGTGTGATATGAGATATAAAGGGTTGAAAATCACTGCTTTAAGACCTGCAAGAGGAGATTAGAAGTGGAGAAAATAGGAGCTTTGTTACTATTCAGAACTTCCATTTGCTCTCTCTCTGCCACAATAAACCCACCCAAAGGCTGCTAATTCTCACACTGAACATATATCTGTTCCCTGTATGAGAAACTGCGTGATGCTGATGTGAGGGTAAAGGCTAATGTATCTAAAGAGATTGAGCTGCGAATCAGGACTTCCTTGGTGTGAATTTTTCCTCTGCCATGAACACACTAGTGGCCTTAGGGCAGGTCACTCCTCAACCTCACTCTTCCCCTGCTGCAATGCAAAAATGCCAAGTAAAATTTCCATGGGCTTAAAACATTTTTGCCCAACACTGTATATACACAACAGGGATGGAATGTGTACACCTGTGGGCCAGGTAAAAACAGGTGTCAAGAACACAACACCTAAATTTATTCGGTTAAAAACCTGCATTTCTTTGGTGCCTAGTTCTCATCCTAGTGACCAGCCTCTGTCTTTCTGTTTTAAGAAGACAAAAAGAAGCTGTAAAATTCAATCCTGGGAACAGCCTTATCAGAAAGAGGCTGACTCCCCAGCTCTTGACACCAGGGCAAAGGAAAAATGGCTGCCTGTCACCTGCATGTAAGAGGTGCTAGACATCTGATTAACAAATCATTCCCAGGTGGGTCTTTTGAAGTTGGGAGGGGTGTAAAATACCAACTTTGGACTTTAACAAATTGCTTCCTATCAGCCAAAGAAACAGGACATAGTCACACTGTCAGATGGCATCAAGATACTCTGTACACACGCTGGGAAGATACTAACTAGGTATTTAGGAGCAGGCTTATGGCCCACTCTTATCCAGCACAGGAGCAGTGGCACTAAATGGCTACCACTGGATCTGAGCCGGCTGGAGTTCTCCTAGGTGGAAGGAGACATTTGTCCCCTTATCCCAAGTAAAGTCCCAGTCTGGTCAATGGGGCTTCTTGAGTCTGTGCCAGATTTTTGCTGGCAGAGACATGGAAAGACCAAGTTGAGCCTGACACAGGGATACGATTCAGTGGAAGAAGTGATACATTCTGAGGCAAGGCTGGGAGGAGTAAAGAACCTCCACATGACCTGGAAAGGTCTTTAAGCCCTAAAATGGCTGTGGAAGATAGGAAATGGAGCGGTTTGGGTGCAAAATGGCAGGAGCCCTTATTTTCATACATTTTTGTTTCAAAGACATTTAAATGTGGACCCTGGTATCCCTTATGGGTATCCTCGGACTGCTGGCATCTGCATTATGTCAAATCTGCAGATGGTGGACCCATGGATACTGTGGGTCTGCTGTACTTTCATTCTTGTTGTCCTCCAATATCCCCCCTCCTTGTAATTCCCAGAAAAGCCTGAATAGGAGCCACTATGCCAATTTATCCAAAGCAGCTGTAACTTCCAGAGCACAACCCGGAGTGCCTGCTCAACTCCTAAACTATTGAGAGACTCTGTGCAAGTCAAAAGTAGACGTTTGGTGCCATGTTAGAGCAACGGATTCCATTTACAATCCAGCAGCCAAAAGCAAAATAAAAAATAAAGCAGCTCCTGTTCCATTAACAGCTTTCTGGAAACTGCCTGTGTAAGAACTTGCATAGTGCTGACTAATAGACAAAGTGACAGCCTTTTTTTTTTTTTTCTAAACTCAGTTGCCTTCAGTTTTTGTTTCTTTCTCAGCCCCATTCCAGCTCCTCTGAGTGATCAACTAGTACAGCCATTTTCAAACCTTTTTCAGCTCACGGCACACTGACAAGGCACTAAAATTGTCAAGGCACACTACCAGCTTTTTACTTACATTAAATTACTACATTAAAATTAACCTTGAATGAATAAAATTAATACAATTAAATCATTACATGACAAAAAAATTGACAAGAAGCTTGGAGAGGGAAGTATATGTGGTTTCTGAAAAGGAGGAAAAATCCTATTTTCAAAATCTTATCAAAAGTTCCAGAAAGTGCTGGCAAAGACAGGAGCAGGTTGATCACATAGTGGTGAAATGTGGGTGAGGGGCAATGAGGAAACATGATTGAAACAAGTGCAGGATTAAACTGAGGGGGGGGTGGGAGAGAGAGAGAGAATGTGAGGCAGTGATTTTGTATCTTTGGAAGGTGTGGACAAGTGAGGGGAGGGAAAGTAAGAGAGTTGTTAACTGTCATTGTGAGATTTGGGGGGGTGGATATGCCTGGTAAAGGGGGTGGGCTGGGGTAGAAGAGGAGAGAGAAGTGCCAATGGCCTGCTTTCATATTTGAGAAAAATTTGGTTGAGAGTACAACCAAAAGCCCAATTCTATGCATGCCTACTCAGAAGTAAACCCCATTATAGTCAATGGGGCTTACTCCCAGGAAAGTGTGGATAGGATTGCACCCCCAGAGCCCAATCCTATGCATGCCTGCTCAGAAATAAGCCCCATTATAGTCAATGGGGCTTACTCCCAGGAAACTGGATAGGATTGCAGCCCAGTGCCCTTCCTCTAAAAGCCCCAAAGTGCAGGGAGGGTCACTTTGCGGAGTTGCTGGTAAACTGGCAAGAAAAAGGGACTTTCAGGGACCCTTTTCAGCCAAGCAGACCTTAGGTTGGGGGCCTCAGCAGACCCTGCATTCCATCATACTTCCTGACTTCTTAATGATCCCCAATCAGGCAATCTATACTTGCAAAAGGTTTGCTGCAGAGATTGCTTGCAGACATTGTGCTCCCAAGTTTCTTGCAGGGATCTTCATTTTGCAGAGATTGCAAAACTTGATGAGCTTAACTGTGAAGAACTAAAGACCTCACTGCGGGTCCCAAACTAGTGGATCTGCCCCATCTGCTGCCCTCTGATTGCAACTGAAGCTGTCCTCTAGTTGTGTTCAAAAGCACTTCATGTTGGAGGAAATTAAAAATAGTTTCCTTTTTGGGGGGAAGCAGAGTAGCTTAAACAGCAAACCCCCCTTTTGGGTATCACCCCAGGGAACTTCCCTCACCCGGCTGACTGCTAATCAATAAAAAAAAAAGACAGAGGCAATGGCTTGTTAAAGTTGCAAAAAGAAGTTATTTACTTACAGTTCCATTGAGTGTATATTTACAGCATCTGATTAGAATCAGAGGTTCAACACTTAGAGATAGCAAGGCCCTGGAGCTGCCTCGCCCTGCATGCCTTGTGCTCAAGATGGCCTGGGCATCAGAGCCCTGGTGTGTGCACCTTAACAGGTCGGTGGTCAGAGGACAAGAGGAAGTGCTCAGAGAAGAAGGGAAGGATAAAGGGTTAGGGCCACACCCCACAAGGATCACAGAGAGAACAGGTAGAAAGGTCAGAGTCACAGGGCCATAGCTTGACCCCTTCTGGACAGTATCCTGCCCCCCTGGACAGCAGATGGAGTTGCACCAACTCCAACACTTCAGAGGGCCGAGGAGGAAGTGTGTGGCCTCCCCGACCCTCAGGAGGCCTTCTAAGGTTAAGGCAAGGTGACCTCTGACCCTAGACCTGGATAGCCCAATAGAGTATAAACAGAGTACTAAGAATTAGTTTAATGTTATAGCATATGCACAATAGAAGAGAGAGCTGCTTGATTTTTAGAAACAAATGCTTAAACAGCTTGAAAAACCACATTGCTAACTGCCTGGTTTTATTAAGGCACAGAAAAGTCATTTTAAACATCATAAGTTGGTCTCACAGAGAACAGGATGGAAAAAAAACCAGTATTTTTAAAAGTTTGCTAGTTGCATGGAAGCTACACAGAAATTAGAAAAGAAACCAAGGCCACAAAAGATAGCAGGCTGCTTCTGGCAGGCGCACAGGTCTCCATGCCAAGTGCCAAAAGTCACTTGTTTATTCTTCTAAAGTCTTAAAGAATCAAATTGCTCGATTTTAGGAAACTTTTAGCTTAGCAAACATTCTTATCAGTTGGCCTGTTCTTGGCAGACACCTGCAGAAACAAGTTTGTAACATTTAGTTAAGATAGATGGACCATCCTTAAAGAAAGAGTCTTTGTTTGAATAGATGGATCAG
The DNA here is from genome assembly GCF_035046505.1 of Tiliqua scincoides. Taxonomy (NCBI): domain Eukaryota; kingdom Metazoa; phylum Chordata; class Lepidosauria; order Squamata; family Scincidae; genus Tiliqua; species Tiliqua scincoides. Next base: position 150,807,285 of record NC_089822.1, read on the forward strand.
AGGGGGAGCAGGTGGAGAGCTGCCTCAAAACAGCTTGCCTGGATCGTAAGCCCTTTAGGGCAGAGATCTGTCTTTGTACTCTGCGTAAAACATTAGCAGTGCTTTTGTTTTTGTCATAGTTATTGTTATATAATATTAATACATATAATGTGTTTGAAAGTAAATAGAGCAAGGAGTTGAGAGAAATCACATATGCAGAGTACTATTTGGAGTGTAGAAAGGTCACAAGAAGACTAGCTGAAGCCTTATGACACTTTAATAAGTGCTAGCCAGTCACAAAAGGAAGGTCATAAAGCCCTCAATACCAATATATTTAAAGTAAATAGTTATACAGAACTATATAGTAAAATTCTTAAAAAGGAGTTTAAAAGATTCTAGTTTACACAGGTTAGCAAGAGGGCCCACAAGAAACATACTAAAACCAGGAGAAGAGGTATGAGTAGCATGAGCAAAGCCATTCTAATTAAAAAGGGTTTAAAGGAATAAAAGTCAATAAAAGGGTAAGAAGTTCTGCCAAATTAAGGTCTTCACGCCCATGTTTAAGTATTTGTGTGTTTTCTTTAATAGGGATAGTATGAAAACTTATTTTCTCAAAGAGGTCCCTAATTAGACTAATAAATATGAGTGAGGATCAGTGTTGGATAAAATGAAGTTACAGTGATCCCTACTGGTTTTGGAAACTCTTTGAAATTGTGTAATTTTGGCAAAGTTTTGAGATGAAACCCCACCTGTATGTAAATAAGAGCCAATCAATGGTTTTGCTCACTTGTTGCCCACCTATTTTCCATCTTGTATGTAAATGGTGTGTTATCTATGTCCTATTAAAATTGAGCCCCATTTATGATGTCAAACCTTCAGCAAATGAGAAGTCTGGATTTTCAGACAAAGGTTTGTGTAGAATAAAAGCTGGGGACCACTGTTTAGACGGGGTTCATGCTCTGTACATGAGTCCCATGGACCAATTGTATACAATTCAGTAAAAGCCTGTGAACTTTCATCCATGTGTACCGAGTCATTCTGAGTTGCTTATTTGAGTGGCTGTTTGGCCTTGCAAAAAGATCCCCAGAAGGCCAAAAATCAGCACCAATTGTATATGGTCACCAATTGAAGACCAAAGTGCCAATTTTTGGTCTTCTGGAGACCTCACAAGGACTCCTGAGGGTCGGGGAGGCCACAAACTGCCTCCCCAGTCCTCAAAAAGACCTCTGAACACAACCAGAGCACCACCTATAGGTGGACAGGTGCTGAAATCCGCAGACTTCCGTATTCGCAGAGGGTCTGGGAATGGATGCCCTGCAGATACCGGGGCACCACCTGTAGTTTAATAATTGACACAGCAGCAGAAATAACATGCTCCACCTGTTCATGCAAAATTGCTTTGCACATAAGATGCTCAGGCTTATGCTGATAATAGAAAGACATTTCTGCCGGTAGCTCTGAGTTACAGTATGTGCAGGATCTCTCCTGTGCCAGTCCAGTAAGAATTGCATCAATAAATACTGTTTAAGTGGAGAACGCAGTCTCACAGGACATTGTGTCAAGGGGACTACAGCAGTTCAGCCAAACACAGCAAGCTCCCAAAATTCACTGTGTAATTTAACGGCTAAAATTTCATACTAATATTTTCTGGGAGGTTGTTTAAAACCCATTTTCCCAACCAGAACTCAAAACATCAGGAATTCCCTATCAAGATGCATGATTCAAAACACCATTATAAGCATTTGTGAGAAAATATTTTATTAAGACAAAAAAAAGCAACCACAAGAATTTGTACGCATTGCAAAAAACTGGAAAAGAGTAGTAGATCAATCCAGAGGATTTACTGCTCTACTACCACTAGTGTAGATATATCATCCACATACATATAAAGAAAAGCCTGAGTAATATTTGATCACTTGATCCTATCCTTCGTATTCCTCATGTTCCAAAGACAAGCAGGGCAGATAACAGTATTGTATCACTACTCTAACCATGAGAATGTAAGACAACTGCTGAAATAAACTGAAGTCCTATTATAGTTCAGAGTAAAGACTTACAACAAAGTTTGAAACCTAATGCAAACTGACAGGGTAGGAAGTTGGACAAGACAGGCTTGGGAAAACTGCAGTGGTGACCAGCCCCCAGAATTTCTGTGAGTAGAGCTTTCAGCCTTTCAACAGCAAAACCAGTGTTAAGCTAGTCCTTCTGAGGAACAGCACAGTTAAAGGAAGTAGAAGAGCATGCAGCATAATTGCCATAATAAACTTGTAATTTATGAAGCACTCAGGTTCTACAGTTAAACATGGTGAGGAAGCAGAATCAACAACAAAGCTACTATTTGGGGATTCTACTTTATCCTGAGAGAGGAGTTTCCCCTAATTTATTGTGGGAAGTGCTTAAAAATATCCACCAGTATCTACTTGGTTCCCAACAAAAACCAAGTTCCTTCAAAGTGTTGATGGTATAACTAATTCTTCTTTTGTCCTTTAAGCAATTTATTTCCATAGAATCCTCTTTCTTTCAACCGTGCACATAACCTCAGATGAATGAGCTTATTATACTTGGTTGACTGACATGATTGCTCTAAATAAAATATTGTGCATTATTTTTAGAAGCGTATGAAGACACTTATTTGGTTCAATAGATTTAAGACAACTTACGGCTTCTTTTTCAGAAATATGCCTGAACTCCAGTTCTAAAAGTGCTGCTTTTCAGACCAAGGAGAGTTGTGTATTGAAGCAAAGTCACAGCTCTAGTAAGTCAACTATATACTAATATCAACTAGTATAACTAAAATATGCATCTTTGAGGAGTCAAGCCGCCCATAAGATGATTTAAAGGCTCTCATGTGAATGCAAAGATTGTCTCAGCAGGAAATATGCCCAGTCAAAGCCCCTACAAAGAGGGCAAACTAAAGGCAAACATGATGCATCTACTATAAAAAACATCTGATAGGCAGTGATGTCCAGGTAACATACCTGGGAATATTGCCTGTGCTGGAATGTTTCAAGGCAGCTACCTAAGAAGCTCCCCCCACTAAGTTTTGAAACACTTTGGTCTGATGCCCTGATTCAAAGACAGAGACATCCCATTGGTGAGAAATAGAACAGAAGTGATGCCCCTGATAACATGCAAGGCAGCTTTGGTAGCATTTTGGAAGACAAGGATCTTGAGGAAAGGGGACTGACTCTCTCATCTCAATAACTCCAAGAGTAAAGGAGCCAGTCAGTGAGGTGGCACATAACCTCAGGTTTGTAAACTACACCCTCCATTTGACTGTCCAGTGGTTCTTGGGGGAACAAAGGACACAGTTGGCTCTGGCAAAGCCTGTAGATCGGGTCCCTGGACAGGTTTTTTCTCCAGTTGAACCCTTTCCTCTGAATGTGGTTGCATTTCTAAGTTGCATTTTCTGGAAATCACATCCTAAAAACAAAATTTAAATCCTTCATCTTCTAAAACAGGAATTATTTTATCCTTCTGCATTATAGTTCATTCCAGCTATAGTGCAGCAACACTTAAGTTTACGATTTACCTAACCCGAAAAGGCTTTTAGGCCCCATAATTTACTTGCTCAGTGCAAACAAGAGCAACACTCATAAATCCAGTAGTTTTCTCTTCAACGTGTTTTTTTTGGGAGTGGGGTGAGGAAAGAGAGAGAGGCAGTGCCTGCCAATTATTGTGCTGTATTAACCAAGTCTTCGATCGTGTTTAAGAACAGCAGCTGTTTTCCAGGCAGAGATACACTGGGAAAGCTGGATTTCTTCTGGGAATTCATCCTCTAGTTCCCCAAGTGTGTCACTCTCTTTCCTTTCAAGGTATGAAATAAGTGTGTCCTTCAGGCTGGAAAATAATGAGACAAATATGATCAGCCATACTGGTATGCAGGAAGGGGGGGGGGGAGAGGCAGGTAATCTCACAAAACAGCTTTCACCATCATCATGAGAGCACCGCATTCAGGGAAAGAACAACAAGCTCAAGCCTAATAAGCTTGGGGTAGACTTGGCAGACTCTTACCTCCATGTGGGGTTGAACTCCTCCCCAGGTTGGGCATGTTTCAGTTTAAGGATGATCATTTCATGCAGCTCTTGGAGGAAGTCCTCCAGCCCAGCCTGTGTGAGGAAGGCATTGAGAAGCTTGGTGTTTTCTGCAGTGAGGGGTTCTTTATAGGATGGGCTGACCTCTGCAAAGGGATCCTGGGAGGTATGAAAAGAAGAAGAAACACACAGCGGTATAAGTTGGGGGAAGAAGGGAAAAGAGCAGCACCAGAACTGCAAGGGATTCCCACCCACTTAGATCACCCTACCCTCTTCCGGTGCAGCAGCTGTTCAGATTTATGGCAAGAGAGGAGTTGCCACACTGCAATGGCGTGCTTTAGGTGACATCGACTCAGAGCCTGAAACACACACGCACACACAAACGTTTTTTAAAGAAAGTAGACTATTATAATCCTAACCTTGAATCCTACAAGTGAAGCTACAAAGATGATACACGAATAGCCAAATGTTCATTTAGAAGAAATGCAAATACAGGCGTCCCCCTGTACCCATGGGGGATCCGTTTCAGCCCCCCCTCCATGGATACACGGGAACCCTACCTCCATACCTTCCCCTGTGCCTATTAACATTTTGATGCTTACTGCTGTAAAAATGTATCTTTCTTTTACAGAACACTATAAGCATGCAAGCTTATACCAATGTGGAAGCAGGCTGAATTTTAAAGAGGCTAGATCAAACATCAGCAAGAAGCAGGACGTTACTGCTTCCTGTTAATGGTCAATCTAGTATCTTCAAGCATTCAGGCTTCCTGCACATTGGTATAAGTTTGCAGGTTATAGTGTCCTGTAAAAGGTAGAAACATTTTAGCTTGGAGCCAATGGGAAGCACCTAAGCGACATTAATTGGTGCGGGGAACCACAGATAACAAGATTTGGGGGGGGTACCTGTATACATCTTAGAGATGAGAAATTAACAGCTGTCTATAAGAATTGCTGTAAGAGTTTCTATTTTCATTTATTTATATTCTGAAGCACACACCATGTTTAACAGTCTCTCTTATTTATAATCTTGTATGCAATATAATGACTAAGTAACATTTTAAAAAATTTAAACCCCCAAAATATAAAATGTACAGAGATCTGTTAGAAGTCTCTTATGCCCACCACGTTCCCGGCACACAGCAGTCTCCATTTTGGTGACTGCTGCTTTAGAGGAACATGCAAACAGTACTTCAATGTCTTTTGCCACATCAAGGAGCCTGGCAGACCTCTCCCCTCTCTCCAACTTTCTTTAGTTCTAAAAGACACACTGATCTCCTTTGCTGCATCCTAATAAAAGAACTGCGGAGCAGATCATTTCGTACATCTCACTCAGTGTATTCAGCTGTCCTGTGAGGCTTGCCAAGGACTACCAGGCAACACACACTTAAAATTCTTCCTAGTCAAGCAGCAAAGAGAGATCTGGGAGAAATACCTCCAGATCCTGATCTCTTGGTCTGGGGCATGCAAGATATTCCCAGCTTCAGTCTGCTCTGTTGGACTCTCCCCTCCTATAGTGGTGGGTTGACTCCTGACTCCCCTCACTCACCTTCAGCACATGAGAGTTCACGTGACTGCCCATTTGTAGAATATTTTCAACATACTCAGCCAAAGTCATCTTCGAGTCTCCTCCAGCCATAGCCAAGAATCCTAAGGTTGTTTCAATAATTTTGAGAGCATCGCAGATGTCACTGTAGGATTGCAACTCCCCACTGATCGTGCTAATTGTGGAATTTGGGAGGGAGCTCTGTAATTCAAGGGAATAAAACATCAGTGTTTTATCAGCATTCATCATACCTACTCTTTACAGGAAAGAGTGCAGAGTAAAGAGTAAATGCACCATGCAGGTACTCCTTCAGGTTATGACACCATTATGAAACAAAGGTAGGATATTGTAGTACTGCATTCACTCCTCCTCTGGGCAATAAAGGAGAATGATAAGTGCCATTTGCCAGGCCTCAATTTGCCATTTGCCAGTGAGCAAACACAGTCTTTAGACTGGAAGAGCTCAGTGCACATATTCATTGTTAATTCAGTCCCCAATAGCTCCATGGGGCTAACTTCCAAGAACTGTACACCAGATCAGACATAAGAGAGTGCAGTGGAGAACTACTCCTGATTTTAACAAGCGATATTCTTCCAGTCACTGATTGGGTTACCTGGCTCAGCTTGCTCTTGATATCACTGAAGAGATGCTCATAATTTCGGTCATGCCTGTACACCAGCGTGGGTATGCCCTTTCAGAGAAGAGAACAAAGAACAGCCTCAATCAGTGGACCTTGGCCGGATATTCTGTGGGTTGAAAATTGGATCTCATGGGCACTAGGGAGGCAAAACAGCAGCACCAAACTGCAATGTTACCTACCGTCAGTGTGATTAAGGGCTTCCCTCGTAGGAATCTGCTAATGATCTGCTGCTGAATTTTCTCCAGGTCAAATTCCTCAAGAGCCTCCCTTCCTTTCTCTACACTGTACTGGCAGTTGGACAGAATCAGTGGAATCAGGTCCCTCTCCACTTCATAAGTGATCACATGCAGTTCAGCCACTTCCGTGGGGTTGACAGAATATCTGCCGAGGAGGGAGGGAAGAGGAATGAGAAGCTCTGCTTTGCTGCTGATTTGGCAGCACTAAGGCCATATGGCAGCCCCAGGAGAAATGGGGGGGTGGGAGGTACCTCTTGGTATCCTCTGAAGATTCTTCAGTGGTGTAGACAAAGTGATTGTGCAAGCTGATGAGGTAACTGGCTAGAGCTGTAGAACAGAGGCCCAGACTTCGCCGACGAGGCAGGAGAATCGCAAGCTTATCACTGAGTGTGAGGTCAACATCACAATAGCCTTGGGGAAGTTTAATTTCACCTGTAACATGATCAGGAAACATTTCTGAGTTCCAAGCCCAGACCCACTGGAGGATATTCCCTTCTAGATCATCATCATCATAACCTTGCAGTATGAGGCCAAGAGCCATCTAGTCCAGCTTCCTGTATCTTGCAATGGCCCACTAGATGTCTCTGGAAAAACTCAAGACAACAAGATACCTGTATCCTGTTGTTGCTTCCTTGCACTTGGCATTCATAGATAGGTCGCCTCTAAAACCCAGAGGTTGCATAAACACATCATGGCTTGTAACATGTGATAAGACTTTTCCTCCATAAATCTGTTCAATTCCCTTTTAAAAGTATCTAAGGCCAAGTGCCATCACAACATCCTGGGGTAAGGAGTTCCACAGATTAATCACATTCTAGATAAAGAAATATTTCATTTTGTCTTCCTTTAACTCTCCTCACTCAATTTTAGTGGGTGTACCCTGGTTCCTCTACCCACTCTAGTCATCCCGTGCATAATTGTATATGTCTCAAACATGTCCTTCCTCAGGTACCTTCTTTCTAAACCAAAGAGCCAGAAATGCTGCAGCTTTTGCTAGTAAGGGAGGTGTCCCAACCCACTAATAATTTCAGTCTTGACTCATTCCTGGTTGTTTTCTAATTGTCACATTGTTATGGCTAACGTATTCTAGTAGTTTCCAGCCTGGGAGGCAGGCACTGGGGCACACTGGAATGAAGGAATGGGTTGTGTTATGCACTACCCATTGGTTGGCAACCTTCAGTCTCAAAAGACTATGGTATAAGCCTACAGCATCTGGTATTCCCAGGCGGTCTCCCATCCAGGTACTAACCAGACCTGACCCTGCTTAGCTTCTGAGATCAGATGAGATCAGGCATGTGCAGGTTAACAGTTGCTGCTTGCACTACCCATTAAAGAGGGTTAAAAAGAACCAAGAGCAGCAACAGGAGAGAACTGTAGGACAGTAAGTAACGATCTACATCTTTAGGCAAAAGAGCGAAACAGTGTTTCCTCTTGCATAAAACAAAATAGGAAAAATTGAGCCTGCCAAGAACAACAAACAAGTGCCACCTTCCTGCTGGGTGGAATAGCTGACAATCCAATAGAAATTGGGGGACATTCTGTTCGAGTGCAAACTGGCCACTCACCATTTGTTTCCAAGGATCTTCTTAGCCGATTCCACACAGAAAGAAATATTTTCACTCTGTTTTTCATAAGATTTTGTATGCTTTCTGGGGAAGGCAAGGTACAAACAGTATGACAGACCTGAAACTGTTGATTTCTGCAGCTCTTTCCCAAAATCCCTCCAATTCAGTGAACTCTACTTCATGCCCTTTATTCATTCATTTGAGAGATTTCTATCACATCTTTTGGTTTCCACAGAGACTGCCAAGGCAGCTCACATCCGATGGAAACAAAAACAACAGTTATGAAAACACCACCACCCAAAATGGACAACTAAAAAACTGAGAGAATCAACTGAGAAAACAAGGGAATCCAAACACTATACACAGAGGTATTAACCAAATGTCCGTTTGAATGAAAAAAAACTTTCCTGATTGCTGAAAACACACCCCTGAGGAGGTCAAAAGGCCTGCAGGGTGAGAGAGCTCTGGAGGGTTATGACTGGGAAGATTCTGTTGCATGTTGTCAATCACACAATGACATTTTAGAAATAGAGGAAGTACAGAATAATTTAAACACATAAGAGCAGTTCTTCAAAGTGAAGGCCATCTAGTACAGCATCTACTGTACTAGATGTACATCTAGTACTGCATACACCATGGCCAACCAGATGTCCCAGAAGCAGGGTGTGAAGACAATCCTTCTCCCATTTTAGCTACTATAGTTAATGCTCATTGATGGCACCTGAGGGAAGACTGTTCAGAAAGTCTCCAATATTACAGGATTCCACCTCAGGATGGTTCTGGAATCTTCTCACCAAGTCTTTCTGCAGGCTCAGAATCTCTGGTAAAAACTTCACCAGCCTCAATTCAGCTTCCTAAAGAAAGAACAAGATAGGGCACGTCAGACAGGAAAAGCTGACAGATAGCAAGGGATTTGAGTGCCCCTTCCAAGAATACCAGGCAACTGGATTCATGCCACATCCAGTTTGGCCCTACACATGGCAAACCTCCATTTTTGCATTGGTTCTTCCTCCATTGTCATGTCCTTCCCTTCTCCCCCTCATACCACTGTGATACAATCCCCTGAAGAAAAACATGTTTGTGTCTTGTATGTGTTCCAAGGGTACACAAAACTGACAATTACAATCCTGCAGTAGGTTTACATGAACAACTACTACCATCTACAGCAGAGTTTGTGCCTTGTGCCTACTTGAACCTTCCTCAGGTTCCTCTCCTAACTCTCAGTAGTGACATAAGCATGAATGAAAACTAGTTTAATCCAATTCTGACAGCAGTCAGACACCTTTGGGAGTTGGCTTGACCTCACGCATACCAACACAAAACTACCTTATGCTGTAGCTGTGATTTTAATTTTTCAAAGCACCTACACTTTTCATGCTTACTGATGTACTTCGGTTTTTGACAATTGCTGACAGGAGACTTCCTGCTCTTAAGATCAAAGACATCATGTTCATAAAGCTCAAGAAAGAGAAGAGAGGATGCAAGGTTGTCTGCTGGGCAATTGCCTTTACCAATTATGAAGAGCATTTTACATGTGGGTCCCTGCACTGCCCAGTTTTCTAGTATATCTGAAACAGTGCTGTCCTGGGAAAGATCTGGGTGTGCTCACCTTTTGAAGAAAATTCCACAAGATGGGCACAACATCCTTGCCACCTTTCTGCTGGACAACATGCCCCAGGTGCTCAACTGAGATCCGCTTCCTGCAACTCCACATCTTGGAACAGTGCACAGTGCTGATCTTGGGCAATCTGGACAGAAAAATTGCAGGGTCCCCATATATAATTTTTACTAATGGGTTGGAACAGACTCTCTCATCCTCGCTGATTTGCTGATTCAACTCTAGAAGTGTTTTATCCAAATCCTGCTTGAAAACAAGAAAATATGCGTCACCAAAAACAAAGCAAAACATACGCACGCACGCACACGGTTTAAGAACAAGGGGAAGAAGAGAGGCCCAGTCACCTGCACCCTCTCTTTTCAGGCTCTCTGTGAATTGGCACATTAAATGATCTAAGAATCTCCCTTGAGCAACAGAATCTGGCAGTTCCCTGAAACAGGACCCTGAGCATCTCTGCTCTCAGCTGGCACAGGGAGCTCACCAACCCGGCCTCCAGCATGCAACCAATGCTGCTGTCAATTATGGGAAACTGGCAGTGTCCTGAATGAAACTGAAAGCACTGATAATGTTAAGAGTGCAACTAATAGCTATTGAGGTGTTCTACTATCTGCTAAATTAAGATACCCAGTAAACCTTTGATCCCAGATATCACAAATTTTACTGTAAAAGGCTTCCAATTACTTAAAAAGGGTGGCAGGAAGGGCTGTAATTTCTCATGCACACCCACCTATATGATTAGTGTAACTTCTTTGTTATTCAAAATTTCTATTCTTCATGTCTATTTGTTCAGTAATCCCTCCCAAAACTCATGAACAATCCTCATTTGTACATTTTATGTCTCTGAATTTTACAGTCTCTTTTGTAATGTAGATTCCAAATCATATCACAATTGGCATATTTTTTACATCAATCAAGAATGGGGTACATGTGATATGTGGGCTAGTCAATGAGATTCTTGGAAAGCATTTTTAACAAACCTTTAGTTCAGGAGCAATAATGGTGCGTGCAACAATTCCTTCCCAATTATTCCTCTTCTCTTTAGTAGAAAATCGACCATCAAAGCGCACTGGCCCTGCAAAAGAGCATTATTGCATGTCAGGAGCATCCTACCTTCCCATTTCCTCTAACCCCCCCCCCCCCCCCGTTATGGAAAGTGGTAATGGCAGCAGCTAGGAACCTGCTCTTGCTCTTGCTTTAGGGATCAACAGTACAACAGACATTTCCAACCTCTTCTTCCTGCAATAGCTCATGAAGAAAGATATCCACTTTCTTCCTCCAGTTGCCAGTGTAGGGGCAGTGAATGTGGCAGAGTAGGTGGCACATTTTCTCTCATTGAAAGGTTACAAATAAATGACCTCTGAAGCCCCCTTTATTTACTGACAAATTTATATCCTGCTTTACCATCCTGACAGGCATTCAAAATGGCTAATGGTTCAAAGAGTTCTTTACTGGTTCAAAGAATTTTGAGTCAAACATGATCTTTTCAGAGTGACAGGCATATTCTGCGTTCAGTCAAGCCACAAGTGCAAAAGATAATTGTCTTGCCGAAAGGCACACAAGAATTCAAATGCAGGATTAAAAAAGACCATTCTTGCATATAAATGAGCACTATAACACAATATATGTTAAAAACCAAAATGTCTCAAGAGCACCATGTGTACCAAAATGATACAGACCACCACACTTTTCCAGCTTAGATTTGTGCATCAACAGTGCATGCCTCTGATAGGATTCATCTAGCATATAAAACTACTAATGCAAAGACAACCATTTTGGAAGTCTGAAAAGTTGCATAACCCACTGTGAAGGAGGTGTATGGGATTTTAAGGGGCTTTTTGAGTTATAAGGGAATATTTGAAATATATCAAGGTGATGGGACGAGGTAGGGCAATATAACTGAGGGAGAAATATTCAGATGCCTATTGGTTGTAAAAGAACATAGGAAAAGAAGTAATGTCTTTTGAAGTTAGACCAGATAGCTAGGTAGAATGATGGAGCGAAGAAGGTGTGAAGAGTTAACTTTGAAGTAGAGAGTCTGAAGAACTCCAGAAGGCCAGATGGCCTTGAGAACTAGCAGGATAGCAACAGAGCCAGGAAGATAACACACAGGTGCAAATGATGAGATCACGCCACAAGCAAGGAGTATGTGCAAAGGTCAAAGCGGACCTAGGAAGGTGATTTGTCCAACAGCACAAGTGGGTTGGGCACGACTCAGCAGATTTGGGGGATTATGATTGACAGGCCGTTCCATAAATCTGGGCTGTGTCTTTGCTCTGGCTCCCCTCAGGGTTGGCATATGCCAAGGGGAAACTCTGCTGCTATGAACATCAAGATGTAACCCTGCAACCTGAACATAGGCATGTGAGTAAGCAGAATAGATCGAGCTAGCTTTCTCATTTTGCACCTATGAGTGTACTGAAATGTGTATAATTGCCCTTGAGTATCCCATTGTTATGGGTGGCAGCTACCTACTTACTAACCTCAGTTATTAATAAAATATATTTTCTTTGACTTCTGGAGTGTTGTGAGTTCAGGGGAGGCTTGGATGACAAAACAGAACCCAAAAGGCTTGTGTAGGCAAGCATCCAAGGGCTGGGGCGGCCCAGTTCCCTTCACACTCACATAAGACTCTTCAATGGAACCAAGGAGACTACCAAGTCATGTTAAGAATTATTCTTGCTGCCCATGCAGGAACAGCTGTTACCAATTTCAAATGCTTGAAATGGTACAATACTGCTTTCCTTGATCACCTCTGACCACTGCCATCACCCCCTTGATATAATGCATAAAATTGCTTTTCTGGAAAAACAAGTAATAAGCCCTCTCCTTACATTGGCCTACGTGCTGGTGATGGTCTTTGAGAAGACTACACAGAATCAGATGGACAACATTAGCGGTTTCATCCACACTCTTCCCAAGGGTATTCATCAGTTGCTCCAAGTCCTTATGAATATGTTCCTCAAGAAAGCTCACTGGATCCGGAACCAGAGGTTTAATGATCTGCAGTAGGGACTTGAACAACAGAATGCAAAATTCAGAGTGCACAATATGCTGTTATATTATAAGTATTCTGTCATAAGCGACGCAAAGTCACAGTTGTCCAAAAGCCTAGCTTATAATCACTAAACCGCATTCCTTTGAATTAAGAAGTGATGGTCTGCCATAATATCAATTACAATCTGACAACCGTGAGGATCAACATTTTCCCATTTTCAGGATGCTTCTACCAGAGCACTGAGCGTAATACAACTCTTGCTTATCCTCCTTAGTTCTGGAGCACAGATGATTCTTAATGTATTATTGAAACTTAACACAAATATTCTCACATGTGATGCAACAGCCTTGCACTCCACATGCAGAAAGAGCAATCGCACAAATGTGATTGTAATCCTCCTACGTAGCACAGTCTTCAACAGGCCCCCATCCCTACCAGAGACTGCTGCTCCAACTGAATATCCCAAGTTCACAGCATTCAAAGAACTCTTGGTGGATCAGCTGGAAGTAGAAAGCAAGCAGGAAGCATCAGGTGTAAAGTGGGACCCCCACACACTCTTCTACACACACACACACACACACACACACACACCCCTACCTATTTATCTTTAGGTATGTTTTGGATGACAGTCCCTCTGTCAACAAGGCGGGGAAAAGAAAAAAATGCTTTCAGGTAGGGGAGCAGTGCAAGTGGAGAAACTGTAGTTTCCAAGAAAAGTTGCAGGCCACCTTTCCTATGATTTGGCCTGCAAGCCTACATACATATTCCTGGAAATAAGCCCCACCAAACACACCTCTGTGTAGGCATACATAGGGCAATAGAAACAGCAGCATCCAAGGCACCTCCCCCCCCCTTCCTCCTCCAGGGAAAGAGCATCAAAGCACTGAGGACTCCCCTGGCTGTCCTGAAGGGAAGGGGCTTCCCTCTCCCTCTCTTGCCAGATTCACAGAGCTGAAGATCAAGCACAAGCCACTTTCATTGCTGTTTCTCCTATACAACATTCAAGCAAAAGAAGATGGGAAGATGAACTGTGGCAAAGGATCCAGTCTAAGGCACTGCCTTCTCTCCTCTGAGGACTTCAAACCCACATATATAAAAAACCACATGAATTTCCATATCATATATTCAAAAATGATGTGGAAAATTTAGAATAAAAAGCAATGGTACTTTGCTTAGTTTATGGGAAACAACTCATTGATAGAAAAACCCACTTAGGTTCTGCATGCAAATACAGTATACACTGCTTCTGTGGCAAATACTCATTCCCACATGATTTTTTGCACATTTGTTCTGGGACTTAGTGTCTCAAGAGACAAGCCCAAGAGTTGCAAGTACAAGCATTCTCTCTCTCTTTTGTTTTCAGGAAGAGGACCCGAGCCATTAATTCACAATGAGTCAGCAGTTCAGAATGTAGCTTGTTTGATTCTGCTTCATATTGGCTTCAGCATATCTCACAAGATCTGAACATGCCATATAAATGCAGAGATACAAGCCTGCCCATTTTAGGGCCTATTCCATAGCAGGGATGGCAGTGAAGAAGGTTTTTTCTGTAACCATTGCATTTTCTAGGAGCAGTCCAGCAAAGGTTTTTCAGGTGGTTCGAGATCTGCTCCACTCTGCTTTGTCAGTGAGTTGGAGTGCTTGATGCCCCACTGTGATGAGTTTGCAAGGCACTGTGCAGATAAAATCGCTCAGATTTACCGCAACTTGACCTCTGGTTTAACAGTTCTGGATGTTGTCCCCATCGCATCTGTCAAATCCACTATTATGGATTCTTTTCAACTGCTATGACCTGAGAATGCAGAAAGGGTCCTCTGCAGCTTGGCTTCGTGTCTGCTTGACCCTTACCCAGCAATTTGCCAGAGTTTATCTGGCTGATAGGGTAAACTCATCTTTGCAGGAAGGAGTGATGCCTAATATCTTGAAGACCACAGTTGTACATCAACTCTTGAAAAAAACCCTCTCTTGATTCCAACAAACTAAATAATTGTCAAGCAGATTCTAATCTTTCTCTCTTGGGTAAGGTGATTGAGCAGGTGGTTGCGTCTCAGCTTCAAGGGATCCAACATGAGATGGATTATCTAGACCCCTTTCAATCTAGCTTCAGAATGTGTTTTGGGACAGAGACTGCCTTGGTCGCCCTGTTGGATTATCTTCACTGTTGACTAAATGGGGGAGTGTGACCCTGCTGGTCCTGTTGGATCTCTCAGAGATACCATCGACCATGGGATCTTTCTGGATTGACTGGCCAAGCTGGGAAATGGGGGCACTGCTCTGTGGTGGTCCCATCCCTTCTTGGCTGACAGATCCCAGATGGTAAAGCTGGGAGATACCTGTTTGGCTCCCTGGCCTTCACCCTGTGGGGTACCACATGGGTTCTATATAGTCCCCCATGCTTTTTAACATCTACATGAAACCTCTGGGGTGATGTCACCAATATGCTGATGATACCCAGCTCTCTCTCTCCCCTTACCATCCCACTCCAGGGAGGCTATGGAAGTCCTGCAGTACTGCCTGGAGGCAGTTGGGGTCTAGGTGAGGGCCCATAGGTTGAGATTGAATCCAGAAAAGACAGAGGCCCGCCTTGTCAGGAAATCCTCAATGCAGGTACTGAGTCATCTGCCCACTCTGAATGGGGTCAAACTTCCCCTGCATGAATAGGTGCAGTTTGGGACTGCTGCTGGACTCACAGCTCCACCTGGAGAACCAGGTGGCAGCTGTGGCCAGGAGTGTGGTTGCCCAGCTTTGGCTGGTGTGCCAGCTGAAGCTTTATTTGAGTCATCTGGTGTTCCATCTTTCTTTTCTACAGCGGTCCATGCCTTAGTGACTTCAACAGTGGATTACTCTAACGCGCTCTACATGAGGCTGCCCTTGAAGATGGTTTGGAAGCTGCAATTAGTGCAGAATGGGGTGGCCTGGGTGGTTACTGGAGCTAGGTGGTCTGAATCTGTTGGGCTGCTGCTTCAGCTATTGCACTGGTTGCCCATTCACTTCCCGGCCCAATTCAAGGTGCAGGTATTGACCTTTAAAGTCCTTCATGGTCTGGGTACAGGTTATCGGAGGAACTGCCTTCTCCCATACATTCCAGCCCAATCTCTTAGATCAGCGTTTCTCAAACTTTGAGGGAGCTTTACTCCCTTAGTAAGTTCTTGCGGGGGAGGGGCTAGGGCAGTGACACAATCCCCAGTATCGTGTCAAGGGGGGTGCTTTGCATTTACACTGAATGATGTAGGGCTGCAGCGCAGGGAGAGCCCTCTGCAGCACTCCCCGAGGCTTGGAACGTTGACTAAAAGCAGGCGCAAGGCGCCTCCTGCAAAACGGAAATGCTCTGTGCCTGCTTTTAGTCAACATTCCAAAGTTCGAGGAGCACTGCGGAGGGCTGTGCATGGCTCCCTGCACCTCCTGCAGCCTGCTGCAGTCCATCATTCAATGTAAGTGCAAAGCACCATCCCTCGCCCCTCTTAGCAACGTGATCCTGGGGATTGTGTCGATGCCTCCCTCCCCTTCCCCCGCCCCTTAAAGGGACAGGGGAAGCATTACACAAACTGGTGGGTCGCTGCCCAACAGTTTGAGAACCACTGTCTTAGGTCATCCAAGGGGGCTCTCGTTCAAGTGCTGCCTTTATCCCAAGACAGAGGATACGGGGATGAGCCTTCTCTGTAGTGGTGCCACAACTATGGAATTCTCTACTAGGAGAACTAAGAGCTTCTCCCTTCCCTCATGGCTTTCAGTGAAGGATCAAAACGTTTGTTCAGTCTTTAGAGAGTGTGATTTGTCTTTTTTATTGTTGCTTATATTGTGGTGTTCTTGTTTATTTGTTTTTGTTAAATTCTAAAACTGTAAGCTGTCTTGGGCATCTGCTCTAGCAGAGGAAAGACAGGGTATAAATCTTTTCAATTAAAAAAAACAACACCCAAGCATCATCCACAATACAATTCAGCCTCCTTTTTTGCAGTCAAGGAAATAGGCTTGCAGACCTGGACCCCCTGAAAAGTACACCTTTGTCCCTCATCCACTTCTACACTGAAATACATTTAAGAGAATTATGTAGTGGTGGTTTTCTTTAGAATACAACAAATACATACCTGGCAATCTTTGGTGGCTCCTAGAAACAGTGCCAAATGAGTGAGCAAGCGAATCAGAATTAAGATGGCTGGAGACATCTCCCTCTCAGACGCTACCACAGCCTCTCTTTTTCTAGGGTCTCCAAGCACGTGGCCACTTTGTGTTCTGTCCTCTATAGTCCTACATAAAATAGAAAGTGAAACTATACTAGCTACAAAATATGAGATTTTTTTTCCAAGTTTCTTCTGCCAGCTAGTACCTCTCTTCTCATAGGATTGACAATATAATATTAAAAAGAAAAAAAACCAGTACAGACAGATTGATTTTGTATGGTATATAGGGAGTGAAGCTGTTAATTTGCTTTCTTCCCAGGTCCTAACACAGTGGTTCCCTAGCCGCAGAAGGAAGTGGTGACGACATGATGATGTCATTATGCCATCACCAGTGGCTGCTGGATTGCCCCATTTGGACTAATTCAGGCCAAGGGAGGGTCCACACAAGCACCAGGGAAGCAATGAGCTCACAGTGCTTCACTCGCTTGCCAACTGCTGGGCCCAGTTGGCCTGAGAACCACCTCCTGTGCTCCTGTGGACCACAGGTTGGGAACTGCTGCCCAAACACAAAGGAAAACAGATCATCCTAGAATCATGGAAATGGGTGAACAAGAGATTAGTACAGAACCTCTGCAAGTAATCATCAACATACCACAACCAATGAGGCAGAGCCCTATTCCAGAATGGACTCACTTAGAATTCCTATAGCTTCTACTCTTTTGAGATTGCCTTAAATAAAAGATTATTCCATCTAGTATTGTTAAGAGGTTGAAGAAAGAACAACATACCGCATTACAGCAAATTGTGGCAATGGGATGTGGTCTCTGCCTCCTATTAATACACCACAATCAACACACCAACTGCTCACCATAGGACGACCACACTGGAAGAAGAAAAAGCACAAACATTACCACCAAACACAGAGAAGCAAGATTTGTTTGGTTCTGCTGAGCCAAATTGGACTCCAGGGTAAAAAAATTTCTCTCTTCTAAAAATTAGTAATTGTAAAAAGCAAGACTAATTTCCCCTCTTTTAAAAGCAGCTTTTAATTTACACAAGGTTTATGTTCCTGGATAATTGGATGTGTATCAAAAACACATAAACAATGGCTTTCCCATAGGAAATAATGGGCATGGCACAGTGAAGTTAGGGTTAGCAAGCACTCATTTTCATGGACAGCAATTATGAAGAGACACTACTGGGAGGCAATGAGGGTGTCGATGGCTCACTAGCCTAGGCGATCGAGTTTGGTGCTGTGTGAGGGATAGGGGCTTTTGTATGCTTGGTTCCTAAACCCTAAGAATGAGTCTTCTGCTGCCAGCTCCTCCTGAAAGCTATGAAACCTCCCACATTACTATGGGAGGGACTTGACTCAGGACCTCAGGCTACAGCAGCTGCATCATTCTCTTTCTGCCTCTTGTGAGCTCTTTCTCCCAGTCTTGTCTGACTGGCAGGTAGGCAGGCTGGAATGGATTCTGCCTGGAAAGGACTTCATTGGCTAGAAGTTTGCTTTCCCCTCTGATGAGTTTCTCTCCCCTTCAAAGAGTCTCCCCCTTGAACTTCAAGGTAATAGCAACCAATCATCAAGCCACTAACCCAGCTTCAGAGGAAGCTGTTTATGTAATCTTCACACTGTAACTGCTCTATTTCAAAAATAAATCCACTCTAATTGCACTTCCACTATTAATCTCTATATCTCCCCATTTCAAAAATGGGCAAATTAGGAGCTGCCAGAATTGTATTGAACTATCCCTTTAACCAGCACAAGTGAAGGCTTGGTTGGACATGTGCCAAGAGCCTATAGCCCCTAAAGACGTCTATGCTGATGCCTGGTTACACACAATCTGTTCCTGGTGACAGACACACTGCTGCTGCTGCTACTGCACTCCTCCCCCCTCCACCTCATAGCTTGGTAAGCATCCCCTGGCAACAGAGAATGGAGTGGCAGTCATTTGTTATCTTTCCTGGGTGCCATTTTAAAATTCCCAGTTGCCCTGGGTTCAATACAATATTAGGAGCAAGCCACACAGGAATTTTAAAATGGTCCATGGGAAGATGAAGGATAGACTACTGTGGCTGAAGTCCCACTTCCCTAGTTGCTCAGTAACTCATGGGAGTCAGGACACTTGCTGAGCAACCGGGAACAGGAGGGAATAGCAGCCACAGACCTCCACTGAAGCAGTGGCGCAGGAGGAAAACCCTCATCTCTAGCTTGGTTTCTGGGCAAGAGACAAAACACGGAGAAACATTCACCTTCACACCACTGCTGCAGCGGCCACATGAAGGAGAACTCTCCTCTGTGCTCTCTCCTGGCCAGTTTCTGGGTAGACTGGTAGAGGAGCTAGCATGCATATAAAGAGAGTGGCCCCCATGGGATTTTTGTGCCAGAGGAACCCATGAAAGCTTGTGCCAACCCTGCCATCATCTATCTATTGTTGAACACCTGCATTTGAATACAATGGAGTAACAAAAATGAACCAAACCAATTTAGTTTGGCTTCAAGGCATCCTATTACAAGACAGAATGTTGAGAAACAGCAAAGATGTAAGCAAAATGTTGCATAGCCAGCTTGTTTCTTACCTCTCCAACAGTGCAGGGATGGCCATTTGGACAAGCTGATTTAATAAAAGAAAGAAATTAACATTATAGTACTGTGAATGGACAAAAACTACTTTTAAAATTCAAGTCAAGCTCAATTTATGTGCTGTGACACAATATCACGCTCAGCATTTCCACATCCACATGAAGTTTGGATGAGCAGGGAACACCACCAAACATGTTGATGGCATGACGCGCATCTTTTTAAACTTTAGATTACCAGAGAAAAGATGGAGGTTGGTTGTAGCTGTGTTTCTACACTAACATAGTTTGACTTTTAAGTTTCATAAACAGGAATAGATTGACTTGGGTGGTGCCCTTTCCACCACTTTGTGATTCTCTCCTCTCTTTTAGAGGTCTCTACTTCTCACATACAAGTTGCCCAGAAGGTCCTGGGGGTGGTGACCACCTTTTCTCCAGTATTTTGCTACTGAGTCGTCACTAAAATTGTGGCCCATTACAGGTCAACTCCTTTTAGTTCAGTGACTTTGAAGAATTTGTTGTTTTATTTATCTGAAAGATTTTCAGTCAGTTTTCATTATCTGCTAGGTTCCTGAAAAATCTAGTGGCTACCGAATAAGCGGCTACTGAATCATTAATCCTGTGGGAAAAATGAGGTTAGGGGGCCCCTCTTCACCATATATTCTCTGAATATTATGAAACCGAATCTCAGCTTGAAGTCTATGGGGCTGGGTGATAGCAAGGGTTCATCAACAACTCCAATATCTGATGCTTCCTCCTCAATGATGGCTATCCCTTGACAGTGGCATAGCTAGCAAGAAGCAGTTTGCCCTAGGTACCAGCCTTGTGGGGGTGACATCACAAGAGCCCAAAATCACTAAAATTGAGGTGGTTAGGAATAACCCCATCGTGCTATATACTGTTGGATGTGGAATTTCCAGCAGAATGCAATGAAAAAACCAGGAGTGAAATATCTCCTCTCTATCAAACGTTATGGCCGAAAAACTAGAAACAAAAAATGTATGGAGCCCTAGGGAAAGTGAAACTGAGCCATATCATGTGGTTACTCGTGAGTAGATGAACTTGCCTTAGTTCATCAGAAAGGGCAGGCTGAGAAGAATCCAACAACACCAGAATGGTCCTGATCAGATGAACACAGCCCCTAAAAAATACCCAAGAAGGAAATCCCCCTTCCAAGCTGACCAATGTACTAAGCCCCACGGAAAGCGAAACTAAGCCACATGGTCGCGTTCACTCACGAGTAAGCAAATGTGCCTTGGCTCTTGGTCAGGTCAGGAAAAGAGGAATACAAAGCTACCAGAACGGTCCCAATCTGATGAACGTGGAGTTCAACAAATGCTCCACAAATCAGCCTCCCCTCTTAAAAAGAATAAAATAGAGGCTTCAGCTGGTAAGGTAGGTGAATTTTTTCTATTTTACATTTGTAAAGCCTGGTGGATCCTGCTAGTGATATGGTTTAAATATAAGAACTTAAAGTGAACTGGGCACTGGGTAGGGCTGAAAATCTCACTGATTTTTGTGTGTGTGGGTGGGGCGTTATTGCAGGCAGGCTACAAATAAAATTCACTTGGTGGAACAGGCTGGCTTCCACTTATTTAATTATTTGTTTTTCTTTAATTATTTATAATTATTTATTTTAATTTGCTTGATGTTACTTCCAGACGTGACATCACTTCCAGAGGGTCCTGGACAGATTGTCATTCTAAGAAGTGTGTCCTGATGACACCCTAGGGACCAAAATTGTGGAAATCATGGCTTTTAGAAATAATACCATCATATTATATATACCATTTGATGCAGAATTTCATTCATTGCTTGTGGAGAAATACTAACTGCATTTATTTTCTGGTCATTATTATTATTCATTTCATGTCATAACTATTACTATCTCTCAATCTCACCTATCTCACAGGGTTGTTGGGAGGATGTAAAAAAATTAATTGTGTCATATGGGGAGTGACAAAGTTTATGAGTGTCAAATGACGTAGCTACGCCACTGTCCCTTGACTTGTTGAGGGTTGCTGTCCCAATGTAAGGCCACAAAATTCAGCAGAGGAGAGGGGGTTGCTTCACTCACCCTCCTCCACCACCTGTCTCTTGGCTATTTCCCTGGGCTTGCCTCAGCCCCACAGCAGCTCTCAAGTAGCCTTGACCTCACATCATCAGTTTCTCATCATCACCAAGGTTGTGAAAGTTCAACTAGAATCCCTGAGATAGTGCCCAAGATGGTGAGACAAGTCCAGAAACAGACACAAATGTGTCCAATGATTCTCAAAGGGCCAATACCAATACCTGTTTGATGAAGAAAACTGACCCAGACAACTTTTTTAAAAACAAGGAGTATAATTGGCTGGATGCAATTACTGCAATCCCCTCCGGCCATATACAGGCGCGCCACTGTATCCATGGGGATTCACTTCCGTGAAACTAGATTATTAATTATTAATTAATTAACAGTATTTATATACCGCTTTTCAACTAAAGTTCACAAAGCGGTTTACAGAGAAAAAAATCAAATAACTAATGGCTCCCTGTCCCAAAAGGGCTCACAATCTAAAAAGATGCAAAAGAACACCAGCAGACAGCCACTAGAAAAGACACTGCTGGGGTGAGGTGGGCTAGTTACTCTCCCCCTGCTAAAAAGAGGAACATCCACTTGAAAGAGTGCCTCTTACCCAGTTAGCATCTCAGGACTTTCCAAACCATGGCCTGGGGACCGGATCTGGGGTTTGGGGAAAGCCCTCCGCTCCATAAGTGGAGTTTACTGTTCCACGTCCATGCCGTGGGTTTTCTCAGTAAAACTGGGCACCGGGACACTCTGGACAGTTGCGTCTGCCTAGACATCCTGTTGCATAGTCTTCTGAGATGCCGGGCGACAGATGCAACTGCCCAGAGTGTCCTGTGGCCCAGATCTACTGAGAATACACGCAGCATGGAGGTGGAATGGTAAGCTCCAGTCCAAACAAGGACTGATTTTTGACACACAGCGGTAATAAGTTTGGCGACTACAATCTTAAGGAATTAAGAACGTCACTTCCGGTTTCACAGAAAACCTGGAAGTTGCATTATTTCAACTGCCGAGCTCAGTCTGAGCCTCGCAGAGGTAGCAGATGGATGTCCATGGCCTCTGCAGGGTTCAGAGGACACTCTGGAGGTGAGGGGAGCTCTGCTTCCCTTGCCTCCAGAGGAGACGCGTGTGAAGGGGACCACAGATCTGATCCACAGATAACTGAATCCAAAGATACAGGAGCCATCCTGTACTGCATAGCAATGGTTCTTAAACTCCCAGGGACTTTGAGAACTGAAGTAAGTTGTTGTGGGGGAAGGGTTAGGCTTAGCAACATAACCCCCAGGACTGAACTGCTGCAAGGGATGAGGGGGTTTGCATACTTACCTATAGCCAGTGCCAAACTCTTTGGGGGGCCAGGGAGCCTGTGGATCCCCTTGAAGTCTCCCCAAGCCTCCAAATCTCTAAAAAAATTAAAAACACACCCATATCCAGTTTCGCTACAAAAATAGCAGGTGGGCTTTAAAAAACTTTTTTCAGAGCTTTGGAGGCTTGGAGAGCCCTGCAGAGGGGTCCACAGGCTCCCTGCCACCCCCCCCCCCCCAGGCTGGCACTGGCTGTAGGTTAATGTGCAAAAAATCCCCCTTGTCCCTGGTAACAGTACGATCCTGGGGATCATGTGGCTACCTTCCCCTCTTTCCTACCTCTTAAGGAGACAAAGGCAGGGCTTCCCAGGCTGGTGGGTCATGACCTTCTGCTCATGAGAAGGCCACTGTTTTTTCATTCTCCTCCTCCCATGACCTCTCTCACCCCTGCCTTTCTGCTCATAGCTGCACCAAACCCCAGCCCCACCCCAAGTACACTGGCACAGTATTCACAGATAATGAGAACAAAGCTGCAGATAAGGAGAGGTAGGTGGCATTTCTGCCCCTCGCAGATAAATGAATTTGCAGATAGTGAATTTGCATATAAAGAGAACTGACTGTAAATGTCACTCTTTGGTTTTAATTATGCTGTGAAGATCTTTTATACGAAAGAACAGAATAGCATACAACAGTGCATATTGTCCTGTCAACAGGGAACAAATCTAAGGCCATTTCAATGACCAGCTTGACCTCATGGTTTTGTTACAGAACTTCATAATCAAAAATCTATAGATTCTTCTCAGAGATGAGATTGTTGCCCAGAGCACCATGTCTCAAACCCTTGACACCATAACACACAATTTAGAAAATATCTGTGGAAATTTCCTATCACAAAACTCATTTTGTAAAGTTCTGGCCATTACTATACATTTTTGAAAGTGACCAGTACTTGATTTTTTTAAAAAACCAAAAGAAGCAGATTACATGTCCATTAGCCTAAATGGATACATAGGGCAATATGATTCAAGAGAACATTATCTCCCAAAACTGCAAAACGAATATCCCCAGAATCTGCCAATACCCTCTCCTTTTGAAAAGCACCACTGAAAACTCTTCCCAGCTTACTCCCAAAATTGGGCAGAGTACTTACTATACCAAACACCTCTCAAACAGTCGGCAGCCTGTTTCAATAAATCTTCTGGCATGGTTGGCAAAAAAGCATGCTGCAGAAAAACAAAGACATTTACAGTAAGACTAGGTACCATACTACTACACCAGGGGTGTCCAAACCCCGGCCCGGGGGCCACTTGCGGCCCTCGGAAGCTCCCAATCAGGGCCTTGGAGAGCCCCCAGTCTCCAATGAGCCTCTGGCCCTCCGGAGACTTGCTGGAGCCTGTGCTGAACCAACACAACTGCTCTCAGCATGAGGACAACTGTTCGATCTCTCATCTGAGCTGTGGGATGAGGGCTCCCTCCCCTAATTGCTGTTTCACGTCTGTGATGCAGCAGTAGCAGCTAAGGAAAGGTTGGCCTTGCTTTGTGCAAGGCCTTTTATGGGCCTTGAGCTATTCCAAGACCTTCATTCATTCATATAGGTTCCATCTCTAATATATTCATTTATGTAAATTTATTCAAATTTTAAATTGTAAATTAATTCTTTCTTTCCCGGCCCCTGACACAGTGTCAGAGAGATGATGTGGCCCTCCTGCTAAAATGTTTGGCACCCCTGCACTACACAGTGCCACCTTACAGCAAACTCTGATCTGACTGCCCTGAAGGACTACATGAACTCCAGATACAAGTTACCCATTTTCTCATGCAACTAAACAGAAGGAAACATTAGAGACAAGGGTACATCACCAGTTACTCCAAAAATGCAGGGGAATTAATATAAGGGGAAAGGTTAGTTAAGCAATACATGATTTAAGAACCTAACAAGAATGTGGAACAAAGGCTCAGCAAATACTTCATTTACCTGCATTGTGCTGGGCAAGAACGCCAGATTCCTTAGAGGTTCAAGGATTTGATTCTGGCCACACAGCAAAACTGTGGCAGTGTGAACTGCCATTTCAATCACTATCCTCCTGTAACTGGAATCCTGGGGATTCACTCTCAGTGATGGGAGATTGTTAGCCACAAGAGATTCTGCAAATGTCTTCAGTTCTGGAGAAGAAAGAACTTCAGAACTCTTTATGAACTCTTTCAGAACATCACATTGCTGAAAAAGAAAGTATTTTATAAAAAATAAATTAATGAAACTCAAGAAACTTGCTGCACTCTGTGAAACACTGACAACTGTGATAACACCTGGAAAGAGTTGATTAATATTTAAAATTTCAAATGACTTTCAAATTAAAGTTATTTGAAAAAAAAATCCCAATCACTCTTGGCTCAGAATTTCCCCCACTCTCATTTGTGTTCACTGCAGCCAAAAACTCTATTTCTCCTGTCTGAGCATTTGTGTACAAAGCAACATGCAATCTGGAAACCAAGGGATTTACCTTCTGCTTAGGATGATAATTAGGCTCCCTGCATCTGTACAAAGATGTGAGCTCTCTGAAAACAGCCAATAGAAAATGAACAGCCTGCACAGACTTGGAGCCATTACATGCCTGCAAAGAAAAATATCAGTTACAAAGACCAGGTGAAGGAGGGAGGTGGAGAGGGAGAGAGAGCACCTAATAGAACCTGCATCTTTGGCACATAGTGATAGATATCAATGCGGTCTGTGGCAGCAGAGGCCATGGATGTCTGTCCACAGCCTCTGCTGGGCTCAGACTGAGCCTCAGAGGCAAAACTTCCGTGTTTTTTCCCCCCATAAAACTACTTTCGTAAAACCAGAACTTTTTTTGCCTCCAAGACTTGGTCTGAGCCCAGCAGAGGTTGCAGACGGACATCCATGGTTTCTGCTGGGCTCAGAAGACCCCTGAAGGCGAGGAGAACAGAGTTTCTCTCGTCTCCGGAGGATGGGGTAGGTGTTCCCTTGTATTCACTGATTCAGGCATTCATGTGGGTTCCAGAATGGAAACCCTATGGATATGGGAACACACCTATATGATCCTACGTGTATTCTCACTAAACCAAAAGGGCATCAACAGTAAGCAAGAAAATATCCTTTTATTCAGTTCAGCTAGGAAGACAGGAATCGCTAACAGGAACACATCTGGTCCTAAATACCTGTTGGCTACAAAATTAAAAGATTCCCCTCAGGTCAATCAGGAAGAGATGTGCCGATTCAAAAAGGTGGTTGGTTGGTTGGCAACCTTCAGTCTCGAAAGACTATGGTATAAGCCAGGAGTGCCCAAACCCACTTGCGGCCCTCGAGGCCTCTCAATGTGGCCCTCAGGGAGCCCCCAGTCTCCAATGAGCCTCTGGCCCTACAGAGATTTGTTGGAGCCCACATGGGCCCGACGCAACTGCTCTCAGCACGAGAGCAACTGTTTGACGCCTTGCATGAGCTGTGGGATGAGGGCTCCCTCCACTGCTTGTTGTTTCACATCTGTGATGCAGTAGTGGCAGTGAAGGAAAGGCCAGCCTTGCTTTGCAAAAGGCCTTTTACAGGCCTTTATCTATTGCAAGATCATTCATTCATATAAGTTCATCTTTAATATACTCATTTATGTAAATTTATTCAAATTTTAAATGTAAATTAATTCTTTTTTCCCCCGGCCCCCAACGCAGTGTCAGAGAGATGATGTGGCCCTCCTGCCAAAAACTTGGGACACCCCTGGTATAAGCCTACAGTACCCAGTATTCCTAGGCGGTCTCCAATCCAAGTACTAACCAGGCCTGACCCTGCTTAGCTTCCGAGATCAGACGAGATCGGGCATGTGCAGGGCATTAAGTCAAAAAGAAGTCCTTACCTTCACTGTTGCTGCAATGTCGTCTGTCTGGCATTCTAGCATTGCTTTTCCCATAGCATCACGAATGCGTTTGTAGTTTTTGCCATATATTAGAAACTGATCAATCTGATCTGACTGGTGCATCTGAGATCACAAAGTAAAAATCCCATTTTTTTTAAAGAATCACTATGAAAGCAAGTTAGACACACACACACACACACACACACACACACACACACACACACAGAGCTGTTGTTAAAGCAAATGTTCAACAAGAAGCAGTGTTTCTGCAACTGAATTACAGGCTTAAGTACAGTAAACTTGCCTGTGGATTAGCAGCCCAATTCTAAACATTCTGGCTAGAGCAGTGGGGCCAAAATGGCCACAGTTGCATCCAGCAGGCACCAGGAAGCAGCTGAAGGTTTCCTCAGGAAAGGGGACTTTCGTTCCTTCACCCAGGGAAAGCCCCAAGCCCCACTATAGGTCTTCTGCATCAGCAAAATAGAAAATTTGAGAGACTCCATGACAGGCTGCCCTCCCTCCACCCTAATGAACTTCACCACCACCTGGAGCTCTTCCCTTGCTCCAGGCACTTTACGGTTAGCGCTGGTCTCAGCGCACGCCTGGAGCAAAACTCCAAGGCACTGGAGAGCGAGCACCAAAAAAGGCCTCCCAGAAGCGGTTATGCTGGTGAGGCCTACCAGGTCTTGCTGTCTCCCCTGTTCCCTGGCTGAATGAAGGGAATGGATGAGAAGGCAGCAAGGTAGGATGGCAGGCCAGACTTGGGAAAAGAAGGTGGGGGGAAGAGGGTAGAAGGAATGAAGGAAGGAACAAAGGATTGGAGGAAGAAAGGAAGGCCAGAAAAAACTGAACCTATGGGCTCAGCAAAGCCTTGACTTGTCTCTTAGAGAGGCAGAGCTGGGCTGGACTGGGCTGCTTCCCACAGCAGGAAGAGACCTCAGTAAGCCCAGCCCCACCTCTTGCAGGGGCAACCCACTCGGTAAAGAACGCCCTCCTTCCCCTTCCAGAGAACATTATTTTACACATTCCCTCCTAACAAATGCCCACTTGGTCCTCTTATACAAAGTCACTCATCTGAAATCAATGCCTAGAAGCTGCTAAGACCTAGAAACATAATTATTACCTGTTGCTGTTGAATTATTTCTTCTGGAAATATCCAGCGACATTGACGATCATCAGACAGCCTCTGTGTGAATTCCAACCCATACTGGTTAGTGAGTTTTCGGACAAGGTAAACTCTATACCAGTCATTTTGAGTCTGACAGCAGAACTCCCTCACTCTCTGCAGGTAGAGCTGCTTGTCCTTTTCTCTACCACCATCTGCAGAAAAGGAAAGTAAGGGCTTATTTTTGACAAGTTACTGATATCTAGAAGATATCATTTCTAGAAGAACCGAGAATAATAAACTGCCTTTCAAAGTTTTGCACCTGAAAGAGGAAAAACATTCTCCTGGCAGTACAAGAAGACTGGAGGAGACACATATACTACATTTTGTTTGAAATACAAAAGCACAGATTCCTTCCTCTGTTCAATAGGGGCACAAATGGTAACGTCTATCACACAATTCATCTGTCTCAGCAGGAAGCCTCTTGTACTTTAGTTCTTTGGGACATTTGCATCCCTATTTGGTTTCTGTCTTCTCACTTGCCTGAAGGCCCATAAAATTCAAAGAGCAGCTCTGCAGCCCTGTCCATGCACAGCCGAATGTTAGCCACTCCCTGCAAGTATTCAACAGTGGGTTCCTCAGAGTTTTCTCGGCTGCTCCACTTGACATAGTTCGCCAGGAAGCGCCCCTCCTCTCGCAGGCAGGTTGTCTTGATCTTCTCACAGGCAGCTCCTGATTTCTCATACATGGAGTCCTGAAAACGTGAGAGAATTTTCCCATTTTGGAACTGGAACTCACATTAAAGACTCACATTAAATTGTTAAACCATTTAAATTAGGCAATTTGCACAAATGTGTGGTCTGGAACTTTGGGGAAAATAAGTCAAATTTTGGGCCAAGAAAATCACTGAACTGAGAATTACACCATACTGGATTTCTTACTCTACCACCTAGTGGTGATTTTTTCATGAGTTCTGGAAAATGTTGGAAAACACTGAGTTAGAGGAAACAACTGTTTAGAGCTGAGGTTCTCAAACTGGGGCACTGTGATGCCCTAGCCTAAGGACCTCGGCCTCTGACCCCTTAAGGGGTGGGAAAGACAGCAACACAATCTCCAGGATCACATAACTGCAGGGGCAGAGGCAGTGGTGTAGCTAGTGATCGTGTAGTCTGGTGCCAAGCTCAAAATGATGCCCCGGAAGTGATGTCACAACCAGAAGTGATGTCATGCCTCACTCATGACATAGGGACTCCTCATCCCTATTGGATGAGGATGGGGAGGTTAGAGAACAACAAGACAAAGTCAGAGTAGGAGAAGAAATTGGGAAAGGTAGGGTGATGGGATGTGATAGACGGTTTGGCACAATGAGAGGATGCGGAGACAAAGGAGCGAATAAGCAGCGCATCCTGGGGCATTCCGTGTATAAATGCTTTTATGCGATTGCCCGAAGTCTACGAGCAAAGTCTACGAGCAAAGGTGGGAGAACTGGAATGTCTGGTGACAAGGGAAAATATTGACATAGTGGGCATAACGGAAACCTGGTGGAATGCGGAGAATCAGTGGGATACCGCAATCCCGGGCTATAAACTCTACAGGAGGGACAGGCAGGGGCGTGTTGGAGGTGGGGTGGCCGTTTATGTTAAGGAAGGGATAGAATCCAGCAAAGTAGAGATTGAAGGTGGGTCCGACTCCACCGTAGAATCTCTGTGGGTTAAATTACCAGGCTTGTGCAGCGATGTAATACTGGGGGCGTGCTATCGTCCTCCAGACCAGAAATCGGATGGGGACCTTGAAATGAGGAAACAGATCAGGGAGGTAACAAGGAGGGACAGGGTTGTAATCATGGGGGACTTCAATTATCCTCATATTGACTGGGTCAATTTGTGTTCTGGTCACGATAAGGAAACCGGATTTCTTGACGTGCTAAATGACTGTGGCTTAGAGCAGCTAGTCACGGAGCCCACCAGAGGACAGGTGACTCTGGATTTAATATTGTGCGGTACGCAGGACCTGGTTAGAGATGTAAACGTTACTGAGCCATTGGGGAACAGTGATCATGCTGCGATCCGTTTTGACGTGCACGTTGGGGGAAGAATACCAGGCAAATCTCTAACAAAAACCCTTGACTTCCGACGGGCGGACTTCCCTCAAATGAGGAGGCTGGTTAGAAGGAGGTTGAAAGGGAGGGTAAAAAGAGTCCAATCTCTCCAGAGTGCATGGAGGCTGCTTAAAACAACAGTAATAGAGGCCCAGCAGAGGTGTATACCGCAAAGAAAGAAGGGTTCCACTAAATCCAGGAGGGTGCCCGCATGGCTAACCAGCCAAGTTAGAGAGGCTGTGAAGGGCAAGGAAGCTTCCTTCCGTAAATGGAAGTCTTGCCCTAATGAGGAGAATAAAAAGGAACATAAACTGTGGCAAAAGAAGGTGATACTGTAAGAAGGTGATACTGGAGGCCAAGCGAGACTATGAGGAACGCATGGCCAGCAACATTAAGGGGAATAATAAAAGCTTCTTCAAATATGTTAGAAGCAGGAAAACCGCCAGAGAAGCGGTTGGCCCTCTGGATGGTGAGGGAGGGAAAGGGGAGATAAAAGGAGACTTAGAGATGGCAGAGAAATTAAATGAGTTCTTTGCATCTGTCTTCACGGCAGAAGACCTCGGGCAGATACCGCTGCCCGAACGGCCCCTCCTGACCGAGGAGTTAAGTCAGATAGAGGTTAAAGGAGAAGATGTTTCAGACCTCATTGATAAATTAAAGATCAATAAGTCACCGGGCCCTGATGGCATCCACCCAAGAGTTATTAAGGAATTGAAGAATGAAGTTGCAGATCTCTTGACTAAGGTATGCAACTTGTCCCTCAAAACGGCCACGGTGCCAGAAGATTGGAGGATAGCAAATGTCACGCCTATCTTTAAAAAGGGAAAGAGGGGGGACCCGGGAAACTATAGGCCGGTCAGCCTAACATCCATACCGGGTAAGATGGTGGAATGCCTCATCAAAGATAGGATCTCAAAACACATAGACGAACAGGTCTTGCTGAGGGAGAGTCAGCATGGCTTCTGTAAGGGTAAGTCTTGCCTCACGAACCTTATAGAATTCTTTGAAAAGGTCAACAGGCATGTGGATGCGGGAGAACCCGTGGACATTATATATCTGGACTTTCAGAAGGTGTTTGACACGGTCCCTCACCAAAGGCTACTGAAAAAACTCCACAGTCAGGGAATTAGAGGACAGGTCCTCTCGTGGATTGAGAACTGGTTGGAGGCCAGGAAGCAGAGAGTGGGTGTCAATGGGCAATTTTCACAATGGAGAGAGGTGAAAAGTGGTGTGCCCCAAGGATCTGTCCTGGGACCGGTGCTTTTCAACCTCTTCATAAATGACGTGGAGACAGGGTTGAGCAGTGAAGTGGCTAAGTTTGCAGACGACACCAAACTTTTCCGAGTGGTAAAGACCAGAAGTGATTGTGAGGAGCTCCAGAAGGATCTCTCCAGACTGGCAGAATGGGCAGCAAAATGGCAGATGCGCTTCAATGTCAGTAAGTGTAAAGTCATGCACATTGGGGCAAAAAATCAAAACTTTAGATATAGGCTGATGGGTTCTGAGCTGTCTGTGACAGATCAGGAGAGAGATCTTGGGGTGGTGGTGGACAGGTCGATGAAAGTGTCAACCCAATGTGCGGCGGCAGTGAAGAAGGCCAATTCTATGCTTGGGATCATTAGGAAGGGTATTGAGAACAAAACGGCTAGTATTATAATGCCGTTGTACAAATCGATGGTAAGGCCACACCTGGAGTATTGTGTCCAGTTCTGGTCGCCACATCTCAAAAAAGACATAGTGGAAATGGAAAAGGTGCAAAAGAGAGCGACTAAGATGATTACGGGGCTGGGGCACCTTCCTTATGAGGAAAGGCTACGGCGTTTGGGCCTCTTCAGCCTAGAAAAGAGATGCTTGAGGGGGGACATGATTGAGACATACAAAATTATGCAGGGAATGGACAGAGTGGATAGAGAGATGCTCTTTACACTCTCACATAATACCAGAACCAGGGGACATCCACTAAAATTGAGTGTTGGGCGGATTAGGACAGGCAAAAGAAAATATTTCTTTACTCAGCGTGTGGTCGGTCTGTGGAACTCCTTGCCACAGGATGTGGTGCTGGCGTCTAGCCTAGACGCCTTTAAAAGGGGATTGGACAAGTTTCTGGAGGAAAAATCCATTATGGGGTACAAGCCATGATGTGTATGCGCAACCTCCTGATTTTAGAAATGGGTTAAGTCAGAATGCCAGATGCAGGGGAGGGCACCAGGATGAGGTCTCTTGTTATCTGGTGTGCTCCCTGGGGCATTTTGTGGGCCGCTGTGAGATACAGGAAGCTGGACTAGATGGGCCTATGGCCTGATCCAGTGGGGCTGTTCTTATGTTCTTATGTTCATGCCCAGGTTTTTAAAAAGTGAAAATAGATGGAAAACATTGCTTCTCCCTCTAGAAGGTTGCCACCCACTTGCTCTGTTATTTGGTCTGTCACAGTGCTAAGGCATCTATCTACTACCTGGGGTCAAAGAAGATTTTGTAGTCCCCCCGTCCACAACAAATCAAATTTAATTAAGCAAATAAATATAAAGTGTGCCCCTTATAGGTTAAAGACACTGTGCTCGGGTGAAGAGGAACAGTTATTCTCCCCATGCTAAATATAAGAGGAGCCCCACTTGAAAAAGTGTCTCTTTACTCAGTTAGCAGGGGTAACTGAATTATGATATTTGGAAATGAGAGCTGACTCATATTACCACCTTATAGGCTTGATGCTGTACTATAAAAACATCTCATTGGCTCTCAGAACAATCAGTCTTATGGATTAGTTTTGAGCTAAAGAAATCTACTTTTTGTTCCATAATGCAGTTGTGTTTTCATTTTCTGGCTAATTGGCCATAACTTTTTATAGAATACAGATATTCCAGTGGGGATTGTTGCATTGTATTCCTCATTAAATTACCTTTCCAATGATATATAACATGATGGTATTATTCATACATACCAATTTTTTCACAATTTTGGCCACTAGTGTCAAGCTCAGCTTTTTGCTCCCCCTAAAGCTTGTTGCCCGGCAACTGCTACCCCCTGCACCCCCTTAGCTAAGCCACTGGGCAAAGGGTTTTTTTTCTAACGTTCCCTACCTGCTTCCGTGGTCCAGTGGGGTGCAGGAAGCCCTGTGGAGCTCTCTGCAGGATTCCCTGTGGCTTGTAAACAGTAAAAAAAAAAATTGGATCTGACCCACTTCTGGTTTCATGATCACTAAACTCGAAGTGGATCAACAAACTTTTTTTTTTTTTACTTTTTACAAGCCTTGGGGAGCCCTGCAGAGAGCTCACCTACCCCAGCAGCAGGTAAGGAATGTTAGAAAAAAAGCCCCCTCTGCCCTGCAGCAGCACAATCCTCAGGATCGCATTGTGCCATTTTCCCTGTCCCTGCAAAGACTTACCTTGGGACTCAAAGGTAACTCTTGGGACTCTGAGGGAGTTTGAGAACCCCTGGCTTAGAGGGAATTATTGATCCAGGGTTGAACAAATGAGGGCTGCTTATTCCAGTTTCAGGAAACAAGAAAACGTGATTTCTTGGAAGCATGCCACATATTTCTAAGCACTTCAAGAACTCACTGTCGCTAGCAGTTTTCTGCTTTTTAAAACAATTACAAGGATGAACAAATGCCATAATGAGAAACTCAGTTTTCCAGAATGTGCATTTGGAGTGAGCTGGCAAAATTCATAAAACATTGTTTAAAGCTTCAGCTAATGACAATCTGAAGCTATACTATAGGTTGAGCCTCATTATTCACAGGGGTTTGGTTCCAAGCACTCACATGGATGGCAAAAAACTGCACTATAGCAAATCAATTTAAAAAACAAAGTTTCTTTGCTCCAGTGATTTAAAAACAGCCTTGATAAGAGACATTAAGACAATCCATCAATCAGTAGCTTAGAAAGACACTTCACTTAGCCCCCCCCTTCACCAATGCAAAGTGATCACCTTTCTTTCAGTGCTCAGGGGGAAGGGAGGGGTCAGATGGAGAGAGAAGAATTGATGGATTATCAGCCAGCTGCCCTCTCTCTCTCTCTCTCTCTCTCTCATTAAGGAGGCTATTGTTAAAGGACTGTTCAGTTTTTGAAACTGATTTTAAAGGAGTGCATTTTTTCCCTTCTCCAGAGATCATCACATTCCTTCTCATTTGCAGTGGCCATTCGTGTTGAGTCAAATCCATGTATAAAAAATCCATGTATAAATAGGCTGGACCTGTATTTTTATAGAGCAGGGGTGCCCAAACCCCGACCCTGGGGCCACTTGTGGCCCTCAAGGCCTCTCAATGCGGCCCTCAGGGAGCCCCCAGTCTCCAATGAGCCTCTGGCCCTCCAGAGATTTGTTGGAGCCCACACTGGCCCGAAACAACTGCTCTCAGTGTGAGGGCAACTGTTTGACCTCTCGCGAGAGCTGTGGGATGAGAGCTCCCTCCACTGCTTGTTGTTTCACATCTGTGATGCAGTAGCGGCAGCAAAGGAAAGGCCAGCCTTCCTTTGTGCAAGGCCTTTTATAGACCTTGAGCTATTGCAAGACCTTCATTTATTCATATAAGTTCATCTTTAATATATTCATTTATGTAAACTTATGTAAATTTATTCAAATTTTAAATGTAAATTAATTCTTTTTTTTCCCCTGGCCCCCGACACAGTGCCAAAAACTTTGAACACCCCTGTTATACAGCAAAGATAGCCACTTCTTCCTTGTTTGATGTAGCAACTGATAGTTTTCTAACTACACAAACATTAGATGGGAAGAGGAATCTTGGCTGCAGAGAAATGCCTGTTAACCCATCCTTACTGCAGTTGCTTTCCTTTCTTCCACAGAAATCAGTGTAGTGGAATTAACTAGTTCAGATTGCAAGTAGCTTCTAGTCTAGCTACTTTGTATACATGAGCTCAGCAAGCAACAATGGCTCTGGCTCTATGATGCCTCTTAAACTTGTCATTTGTAAACTAGTGTATGTAAGCAATCTAAGGTTTTCCAAAGGAAGTAAGAGAACAAAAGAGGACAGGAACTTTACATCATGGCAAGAGCAGAATAACTGCAGATTTTGAGAAATATAGTTATTTTTCCTTTAAGGAATGTTATACATTCTTTTGCAATACTTAAAAAAATCTGTATGCCCTGCATATAGTCCCTGTTGGATCATCTGACCTTCTATAAAGTGCCCTGAAAGAGAGAGATTGGAAAAGTAGCTTACCTCAAGGCAGTTGGCAAACAGTGTGTAAACTTCTGTTTTATCTTCTTTGTCTAGGATCTGATTTGCTTCTACGTCTGACAAATATTCTTGCAGATAGGCTTTCACACTTTCGAAGCTATGGAAACAGAAAAGTCTTGCCTTAAGAAACATTTGCTTCTACTGATATTAATTATATTGCAAAAATGAAACAAGAACTCTAGTATGCAAATCAGATGATTTTAAAATATTGATACTTCACTGTTCATCTGTATACTGTAGCAGAAGAATGCATTGCAGATACAGCGCTACAAAGGAGCAGGAGTTAGGGAGAACCAGCAGAGCGTTAATGAAAAGTGGCTAGACTTACATGAGGGTCACAAGATGTCATCTTGGAAATCTGAGCATATATCAGCTGGGTTAGCTTTGAAGGACAAGGATAGATTACCCCACATTTGAACACTTTACCTGTATTTCAGAAGCAACTTCAGCAGCACAGAACGGATTACAGGAGTCTTATCCACCACATCGTCAAATGGGGACAGAGATTTTGTATACATGCCACGGTCACCTGGAGAAATAACACAGCGCAGTTTGTGGAAATTATCAAATCTACTCGTTTAAGGCCGGGTAACTGCCAGAAGCATGTGAGCATACCTCTCAAAATCTCCTTCTGAACAAACAGCAGCTTCAGCAGTTCCTGGATCACTGCTTTTTCCGGGGGCTCGTTGTCTTTGAAACACATTGTAGACACCAGCTCTAAGAAAAAACTGTTGCAAAACTTACGGAACTGGGCATTTTTTTCTATGGCAATCCTGTGGGGAAAAATGGGTGAGAAGATACTTAGTCAAGTGCAGAACTTGCTTCGTTTAGCATATGGGTGGCCATATGCTAAGAAATGAATGGCCAACAAGTTTTCAGAAACTAAGGCCAGAGGTTCAAAATCACCATTACAGTTGTCACTGGTTGGAGCAGGAATAATGCTTTACCTGAGCTCTTCAGATACAGTGAGGGTGTAGTTATCTGGTACGCTGGTAACGCAGAATGGGCACAGCATTTGCCCTGGCACCAGCCACTGTCTGATGCAATTCTGACAATACACATGGTCACAGGGAAGATTGACTGGATCTCTAGGATCTCCTAAACAAATTGGACATGGTTTCAGGCCATACCTGTAAATTCAAGAGCTACAGTCAGTGCATATGGATTTAACACATATTTAACTCCGAAGTCCACTATCTAGACCAGCAGGTTTCAACTGGTGTGCCGCAGGGTCAATGAGACAGGCAGCAGCTGCATGTGGGCGGAGCAGCCACTTGGAGCTTCACAAGACAGCAGGAGAAAAAGGAGCAGCCCGCAAAGGGACTTCAAAGCTCCTGCTGTTGCCTGCCCCATGCGGTAATTGGGCAGCCAGAGAAGCCTGAAAGAGCTCCCGGCAGGCAGGGACGTGGAGGGAGTGACAATGAGCAGCGAGCCACAAGGTGGGAAGCAGGTATGGAGCCAGTGAAGCACTTGGCTGAAAAGCAGCCTTGAGAGACCCTTTTCCTTACCTGCAATGCCCCAAAGTGACCCTCCCTGCACTGCCTCCACTGGCAAGGCTTTGGCTTTGACAGTAAGGGTGTTGGGCTACAATCCTACCCACACTTACCTAGGAGTAAGCTGCATTTACTATAATAGGGTTTACTTCTGAGTAGACATACAGAGGCTTGGGCTCTTGGATGTACTCTTTCTTGAATACAAGAGCAGGCAATTGACGCTTTTCTCTTCTCCCCAACCCCACCGCCTCCCCTCTCGCACACACATTCACCCATTATAATTGAGTTAACCCCTATCTTACCGCCCCTTCCCTCCCTCTTCCCCACCTTCCAAAGTCCAGAATCAATTGCTTTGCATCCTCTCTCTCTCTTCCCCCCATCCCAGTGAATTCTGCACTTATTTCAGTCACATCTCCTCACTGCCCCTCACCCCATATTACTCCAGTATATTACTCCACATTACTCAGTCTCACCTCTCTATGCCAACATTTCCTGGCATATCAAAGCATATCAACTGATAACAATTTGATCACCTACTTCAAAACATTGTTCTTCCTTTCCAGAAACCACATATACTTCCCTCTCCAAGCTTCTTGTGAATTTCCTTAATTGTCATATAATGGTATTAGCTATATTAAATTGTAACATAATAATGTAATTAAAAACTAGTAGTGTGACTTGACGACTTTAGTGCGTTGTCAGTGTGCCATGAGCTGAAAAAGATTGAAAATGGCTGGTCTATTCTAGACCAACGATATTCAACCTTTTTCATCTCACAGCACACAGACAAGGTGCTAAAATTGCAAAGGCACACCATCAGTTTTTTGACAATTGACAAGGCACACCCTACTGACAGCAGGGGCTCACATCCCTCAGTGGCCCTACTAACAAATGATCCTTGCCCAAATTCTCGTGGCACACCTAAAGACTATCCGCGGCATACCAGTGTGCCACGGCACGGTGGTTGAAAATGGCTGGTCTACACCCACCTGGTTATTCCATGAGAAATAAGGCTGTATACATATAACCGTGATTTTTTTTTTCTATTCCTCCCCAAGAAACCAAGTATGTCTAAAAATGTTTCTGTTTCTAAAGTACTTCTCACACGTAAATCTGGACATCCACTTAAGATCATCATGAGAAGTCTTTTTCCAGGTCTTCCCCACTTTCAGAGGTGAAAATTGAAGACAACTGGGGTCTTTGGAAGAAACAGGCATATCTTGTCTTTCATTCGTTTGCCTTTCATCGCTTTGCTCTTTCAAACACGTTCAACTATAACCACATTACAAATTTCATCTACATGCTTTCCTCTTTCATCAGATTTCATCCAGCCTTCCACAGCGTATTAATGTTCTGATAATTATTTTTCTTTTATTTATTTAGGTTTCGAATGCATTTCCATGTGTTATATAGTTTTTTACGTTTTTCACTGGCTAAAATAAATTTGCAAGCTGAATACAGTTATGCTTTGACATTCATCTTTTTTTTTTCCATCCATGCTCTGGTCCTTAACCAAATGAAAATGCAAGGTATTCCTGTCTATGCTAGGCTACTATATTGTTATCATTTAGGTGCCCTGTAAACAGAAATATTTATTGGCTTGAATTCCAGCTAAAAGCCCAATTCTCCTCTAACTTGCTGCAAATCTACAGTTGCTTTAGAGATTCAAGATAACAAGATCACATCACCCCATCTATCAAGGAATAACCCATTCAAAGGATACCCTCCCTCTATTGCTAGAGAACAGATTGTTAATTCTAGGGTAAGTTCTGCGGTAAGGAGGTACCAGGTCATTCAGGCCTGCTCTGCCCACACAACATGCTCTATGTTTGGATGTTCACGTGAAGGGATGATACAAGCACAGGGAAAAACATTAATATGACCACCTGCACAATCAAAAAAATTTTTAGGAAAATAAAAATGGATCCTATGCAAAGATTTCTTAGCTCATTTCCTCTGTTCTTAGGATTCTGTGCAACTGACAAGCCTACAATCTTTTCAGTTCCAAGTGCAATACTAAACCCATCAATTCCAGAATCCACAAGCAAGGACAAAGAGAAGGCATACTCCCAAAATGGAATATACAAAAGACATTACCTGCAAACTGCTAAATTGGCTTCCTCCTTGCACTGGCATAGGGCTTTCATAACTGCAGTGAATGTTTTATGAGTTTTGATGTCAGAACCTGACTGAAAACACTGAAACAAAGACAATACCATTACTCTCCAGGATTGAAGTATAAGGAGAAGTCCCTCACATGCTGGCAAAAATACCAAAATTTCGTAGTAACCATAAAATACTATAAACATCTTGCCACAACTACTTATCATAGTGCAATAATGTACAATCTTTCATTTAAGTTGGTTTTCAAAGCTAGCCAGAGAAGCTGCTCCATCTGCTCTTACTGTGTTCACTGTTTCTAGTATAACACTATTAAAGTTTTGTTTCAAATGTTTTCTTGGTTAATTTTATGGTTGATTGTTCGCCATCTTGAACATATGGAAAGGAGACATATTAAATTTGGCACACAATGAATCTTCTCAAATGAAGCGATCCTAACGAATTTTCCAGCACTGACATAGCTGTGCCAATGGGGCATGTGCTGCATCCTGCAGCCTTCATAGCTCTTACACATAACACACAATTCCTCATGAAAAAGGTAAATCAAATCAGCCTCTACAACCATCCACTTGCCCTCTGCTTGTGTCTAGAGAATGTGTGAAGGGGAAAATATGACCATTTGTGTGACCATGACTTGGACATTACTGCAAATGGGCTGTACACAAGTGGAAGCATCACTCCCAGGGTTCTTAAAATACTATACGTTAACACAGCTGCTTCAATACAGAGACAAGCAGGTGTACCCAACACACACGGTGAATTTTCCCCTTCATGAAAGCATGGGGAAAGGAACATAAGTGAATTACCCTTCTGGCTTATGAAAGCTATAATGGCTTCTGAAAAGAAAAAAGGGAGCGCCTTTCCCTCAGCAGCGGGTTGAAGCAGTGAAAGTGGGACATCCCCGTCTGACACAACATACCCTGTGCTCCTGGCAAGCAAAAAAGCCTGCTCAACTGCCACTCCTGTTGCAATGCTGTGCATTGGTTAGAGTGTTGAATTTGGGTCTTCCTAGGCTAGGCTCAAGACCCTATTTAGCCAGTCATTATTTCTCAACCAAATATACTTCACAGGGTTTTGTGATGATAAAATGGGTGGGGGAAGGCACTGCTTTGAGCTCATTGGTGCAAGGGTGATATAAAAATGTGAAAAAGTACCTTAACTTTGGCAACCACCCCCACACTATTTTAGCCTATAGTACCTCACTGTGCCAGTGGTTTATTGCTCTTCCTGGTAAATGCTCAGAAGAGTCCAGCAGACAAATGGGTAACATTGCTTCTTGCTACTGAAACTCCATATAATCCCCAAAGTCTGCACTTGCTATCCGAGAACCTCAGCATTCTTTTTTAAGTTTCGTTTTCTGCTCTTACACCTGAGAGGTTATCTTGAACACATGTGCTGTAGACCTGGTAAAAGCTAAGAAACAGACAGACAAGGCCCACTGAGCAGATGTCCTTCACACTCACCCCTCTATTACCTCTCTTGGGCACCTGCTTCTAATCCCACCCTCTTTCAGTCTCCATACTCCAGCCAATAAGTAAATATAAACTCTGCATAATTTACAATGAAAACAAACTTTGGCATTTCTTGGTGAAGATTTTGGGTTACCTTGACCAGTTTGCACACAGCTCAAACAATAAGGTTGTCAAAGAAATTCTCAGCATGCAAGTAAATTCCACTGAATATAAAGGGAATTGTACTCTAGTAAGCCGTTCAGGAATGCAAGCCAATAACAAACAATGGGAACAAACAATATTTGAAGCAGGAATTTCAGAGCTCTCAAGGACAACATATGACAACAACAACGACACTCAGGGAGCAGAATCTTTCTCAGGAAAGGTAATCTATTCAGTTCAATGCTTCCCAGCCTGATTCAGTGTTCGACACATTCTCTCTGAGAAAGTGGGGAACTGTGGAAGCAAAACTAAGAAAATAGTAGTCCTTTTATACTTAGGGTTTTATCCCAAAGTTTAGTTAGTAACCAAGGGCACTGGTCACAATTTCAATGAAACTTAATCATGATTTTCCTGGTCATAACTAACTAAATTTGGGATATATTCCTTGTAAGATTTTTTTTTTAAATGTACAGTCAATTCTTGCCTTCCCTGTGATCCTTTCTGGCAGATTTGCTTATCGACAGGAACAAGAGTGTTCCTCATGTCATGCTATTCGCTGCCTGTTCTTAGCTATCCGCAGCCATCCTGACGCTATTTGCAGCATCAGAAGTGGCAATTCCAGAGCTATCTGAAGTGACCATTCTGGAGCTATTTGCTGCAGTCATGGCCATTTTGGAATTATCCATGGTCTCCATTCTGAAGTTATCTGCTGCTGGCATTCCTGACCAGGTTAGCAACCCTTAACCCATTGATCCCATAGGATCAATGACTTGGTTTCTGCTGATTTGATACCACTGGGTTTTCCCAAACCTCAGTGGATCACAAGATTGACTGTATAGATAAGAAAAAAGGAAGCAAGAAGAGGGGTGGATGTCACCCGTTTTTGGCAGTTTGTGAGCAGAAGAGTAAGCGCTGAAAAAAGATCTGTAAATATTCCATTTGTCTGTGCTGCCAACAAGTCAATAAAGAAAGGATGATGATTGCTCTCTCTCAATAAATTGTTTCCAGCCAAATAAAAGCATGGTTCTTACATGTCCAAGCTGCCGAGTATAGTTTTTCACCAGTTGCTGCACTTTTGGAAGCAAGGTCTCTGCTCCAAGCACCACATGTTCCACAAAGAGGGACACTACAAAAATCCGGTTCCATCGATCTCTGTGTGAAAGAAATCTCAGTTACAGCTTATAAGGAGTAGAAGAAAGTACCAGATAACTGGACTGAGGAATGAAAATAAACCCAGAACAAGTCAACTTCTATTAAAACAAATTAGCATATCTCCCCACATGCCCATATATCTTTACAATTTCCACAATACTTCTTTATAAGCAATTGTCATTTTTATATACAGGCAGCACTTGATTTACACAGAGGTTAGGGCCCTGAAAAATCCCATGTATATAAAAGATGAGCAAATGAAAACTGCTGTAGAAACTAATGGTATCAGCATGGAACAGTTTGCAAGCATTTGTTTTGAAGAACAGCAATTATGGAGAGAGACTACTAGAAGTGAGTTTGCTGATGTTGATGGTTCACTAGCCTGCAGAATTAAGTTCAGTGCTGGAGGGGGGCTTTGTGTGGGTTCTTAAGTCTGAAGAATAAGTCTCCTTTCCCAGCTCCTCCTGAGAGCTGCAAATCTCCCATATTTCAGCTTGAAACCTGAAGGGATTCTCAGAGCCTTTTGCTGCTGGGGCTGGCTTCACCACCATATTGTCCTCTTTGTCAGTTTTTTTTCACCAAGTCTCATCTGGCTGGCAGGCAGGAGTGGGCTCTGCCTTGACTCATTGGAAGGCAGGCAGAATCTGTTCCAGAGACTGGAGGGGAAAAACTCCCAAGAAGTAGAGAGATACAGTGCTACCACCAGAGCTGAGCGAAGTCTCCAAGATTCAAGCAAAAGTGTGGGAAGCTTCACATCTCTAAGGAGGGGTGGGAAAGAAGGAACTCATTGTTGGGGTTTAAAAACACCACACACAAATAATCTCCCTCTGCATTGAACCTGTAATTTTAGGAACAAGCCAATGCAAATCACAATTTCAGTATTAATTTTTTAATCCCACTATTTAAAATATGAGTAAAAGACAACAAAAATCAAGAAGTACCAGTATTGCGCTGTATAAGAATGGTACAGAAAACCTGTACACTGGTATCACAGGTACTAGTGGACATTGAAAACAGGAGATTTTCAGGGCAGGTGACTGCTACAGCATGTCGGAAGAACAGCACCATACACCACAAAGCTCAATGGGAATAAGATACAGGGTAGTGTAATAGTTAGGGAGTTGGATTTAGACCTGGAAGATCCTGGTTCAAATCCCCCCTCAGCCATAAAGCTTCCTGGGTGACCTTGGGCCAGTCACTCACAGTCTCACCTACTTCATAGAGCTGTTGTGAGGACAAAAGGAGGGGAGCAGCTGTGTACACCACCCTGAGCTCTTTGGAGGAAGGGCGGTATAAAAATGTGAAAAAATACATACTAGAAATAGCATTTGTGTGCCCATCTTACATACTTGATTTCCTGGAGTAGTTGGTTGCATTGACTGTCATTGCTTTGCAAGTAGTTTGCTGTACACACAAGCTCAACTGGCATTTGAAGGTTCTTCACCTGCTGTAGCCAAATCTGTGGCCTGCATTTCAATAATTTAGCTTCCAACATTTCAGTGCAGGCCATTGCAGCAAGAATATCCAATACCTAGGCAATCAGGCATGAACAGGGCTTTACTATACAGACTCTATAAGTGAAGGCATTCACTCCATACAATGAAGACTGAACATTAGACTCAAATCATCTCATTCATTCATAGAAGAGCAGAACTTTGATCTTGATACGTTCCTCACTACTCACAAACTGCATGCCGACCTCTCCACAAGCCAACTGTGATCCCTCTTTATCTGCTATGAAGAACTAGTTCTCTGTGGACTAGCACTCAGCCCTGTCTTCTTCTGTGTTGTTTCTCCCTGGAATGCTGCATTTGGGAATTCACCCCAACACCTAGCTCCTACACAGATACTATTTGCAAGGTTTTCTGACAGCTGATGCCACTTCTGTTTTAGTCCCGTTTCCCCAACCCAGAGACATTCCTTTCACAAATATCTGCCTTTGGTAATGTGTCTGAGGGCACAATCCT
This sequence comes from Tiliqua scincoides, assembly GCF_035046505.1. Taxonomy (NCBI): domain Eukaryota; kingdom Metazoa; phylum Chordata; class Lepidosauria; order Squamata; family Scincidae; genus Tiliqua; species Tiliqua scincoides. The sequence continues at coordinate 150,850,570 of NC_089822.1, forward strand.
AACATAGACATGGGCCGGCCCAAGTCTCTTGGGCCAGCCCAGGAGGGTCGTAAATGTGCCATAAAGCACGTTTTGCGCCTCCTGACGACGAAGCTGCATCGGCGCATCTAGATGTGCTATAGGCTGACATAAGCCTCTGCGCCGGCTTCCCCACAGCTGCTTGTGTCAGCACACCTGTGCCGACACAAGCATCAAAAGTAGGCATGGGGGGATGGGGAGGAGGAGCGAGAGAGGCGTTCCTGGGCAGGGGGAGGGCGGGCGATGGGCAGCCCCGGGGGTGAGCATGTGAGGAGGCGGGGCTGGGATCCAGCAGTTATGCTGGATCCCAACCCCCGTCCCTGCGGAGAACGGAGCAGCTCGAAGCCACTCCGCTCTCCTCTGACTTGCGCCACCTCCAGAGGTGGCGCAGGTCCGAGCAGACCGATTGGGGCCAGCAGCCCTTACCTAGGGGGTAAGGGGAAGAGTTTCCCCTTGCCTCTGGCTGAAACGCTGCTGCCCACAAACCCGTGTTGGATGCAGTACAGGCCTCCTGGCTTACCTATTCCAGCGCAGGTTTGGATTGTGCCCTTAATCGGTTAGGCTAAGGGCCAAATCGTAAAGAGTTCACGCCAGCTCACTGCCAGTGTGCACTGTCACAACATGCTGTAAGGTACATTTGCAGGCCCTCGCAGCAGTGGAACACTGGTGCTGGGCTAGCACCAGTGGCGTACCGGACCACTAGGCAGTGGAGAGGTAGGTGGGAGGTGTGCCATGGGGAAAGGAGCGGGGCAGAAGGAAGGTAGGACCTGTGGAACTTTGCTCCACTGGATCCTGAACCTCCATGTCAGGCTGGCCACCCGACATGGAGGCTCTTCATTCTATGCCAACCTTTGGGTTGTTGTAGAATTGAGTAGCTCCACTGTGGGGCTACTCACTACCTTGAGGAGGGGGACAAAATCCTCTTCTCCGGAGGGAGGCGGCGGCGGCAGGCTGTGGCGCACTGGATGCAGCGCAGACATTTTCAGTGCTGCTGCAGCCCTGCATGCCAGGCAGCTCAGGATTGGGTTGCCCATCAGTTATGCAAAGTTTTTCCCTTCGTCCAGGGCAGGGGTCTCCAAGGGACACATCATATATTTTGCACATTTTTGAAAGTTAAAAAAATCAGTTTTATAGATGAATGAAATTTAAATGAATGAATAAGTTGTACTTGGATCTTTTTTGTAATCAGCATGATGTGATTCAGAAAAAAGAGAAATGTAACAATTACAAGGAAACAATGATGGGCTTAAACTGAGAAATTGTATATAATGAGTAAAAATGTCAAATGCTAGCAAAAATAATTAGCAATAATGAATATTTAAGTCGCTGCACGATGGATAAAATATTGTGGAGGGCTGGATGTGGCCTGTGGGCCATAGTTTGGAGACCCCTGGTCTAGGGCAGTCAATAACAGGGCGAGTACATTTAAAAGTCTTTATTAAGAAAAACAAAAGAGAACACAAGCCCTTAAAACAGATTATTAAAAAGGCACATTTAAGAGAATAGCACACAATATAAGCAAAACAAGAAACTACCACAGATATTCACTTAAGTCAACCTCACAGATAAGTCAGGTTTTGAGCCAAAAATCATGGAATTTCCTATGACTCTTAGATGTCAGGGGTTAAACTTAGGGGGATGTCTGACTACAGTTTTGTTTGATTTTACTCAAGACCAGATCCTGAAAAATAACCTACCAGTAATTGTTACCCAACAACTGCACAGTTTAATTTATTAAAAATATAAAAGATCACAAGATACATTTTTATTCATTAACTTTTTAAATTCTGGTCTTTGCAACATTTTTGTAAATGCTGTCAAGAGTTAGTGCACTGTAAACAGCATACCAGGAGAACAATGGTTCCAATTTAGGGTACATGCACCCCCAGGGGTACTCGACAGGACCTTTAGGGGTACTTGAAGAAGAACTGAATAATGGCAGAAAAAGGTAGAACCACTAATCAAATCCTTCTTTAAGGTGCCTGGTGTGTTAAGCCAGAGGCTCTACATATAACATACAACTTATAACACGTAACTGGGAGTATGCAATTCAATTCACAGGGGAGAGACAAGCAACAGGGCTGAGCATGAGCAAGCACAGCTACACATAGTTGCAACCCTATTTATTCAGATGTAGACCCATTGCTTTCCCTAGTTGTTATTTTTAAGTAACAGTGCACTGAATTGTAGCCTGGGACTTTGTTTCACATGGACATGAGGATTGCATACTGGTGTTTTTAAAACAAGACCCCTAAACTGAGGGGTGGGCGAACTTAAAAAGACTTGCCAGAAACTTTTCTGAAGCAACAGCAGCAAAAAAGAAAAAGAAAAAAAAAGGAAGTATTTTACTTTCTTCTCCAAACTGGGAAACAAATGAGCTTATGGGAGTTGTAGGCTTTGTGAGGAGTACAGTGCTGCACTTCCATAGCAGCTGCCCTCATACAGACTACAATTCCCAAAAGCGTCTTCACTTCTCTTCCTGTTTGGAGAAGCTCAAATGGCTGCCTCTGAATACCATAATTACTAGTAAAAATTATCTGTTTTCCTCCACTCCCTCTGTCCTGCTTCTCAGCCCAGTTGCATCCACCCCCACTTCACCAGACAGCTGCTAAGCTTCCCAGAAGTTCCCAGAGGCTTCTGCTTTACTCACTGCATTGTCCAGTGTATAAGTCAGCCCAGGTTTTCAGGCTTGATTTTTAGGCATAATTTTTTTGACTTATAGGCGAGTGTATACAGTTGCTGACCTGGCATGATCGATTGGTTGGTTCGGTGAGATAGTCAGTATCTCTGTTAGCAGAAGGAAGGAGCTCACTGCCCCTGGCAGAGATTGAGCCCACAGCATCCTTGCCGAAAAGAGACAATGGCAAAAAAGCAAAACCCAGTTCTATTCTCTCCCCCTTTATAACTCTCCTCTCCAATTACAAAAAATGAGATTATGCAATCTCTGCCCCTCTGCTCTCCTGCATGTAGCATGTTTAGGTGTTTAGTTTAGAAAAAAAATTGCCTGTCTCATGATCTTCTACAAAAAAACAAGAGTTTCATAAACATTGGGGCAAAAAGGTTTACATCTTTACTCCCTCCTCTGACTGCACAGCTGTGCCAGGCATCCCTTGTATCTCCAAACCACCCCTCTGGTGCCAAGAAAGAATGCTTCAGGAACATAAGACAGAACTTTTTACTCACACTTGCCACTTTCTTACTTTAATGTCTCTCTAAGTATTCAGCCTAACATTCTCTGACCTTCTGTGGAGCACTGATTAAACGAAGCCAGACTGATTAATCCTCAGATGGGATCCACCATTCCTCTCAGTCTGTGAGGGTAGAACTGTTATTCTATTAATCCTGCATGACCTGTTGAAGAACTCTTCTATCTACGGCACAATCAGCTGAAGCAAAAGTGTGCAGTCTGTTGTGATATATCAAGGGTGTAACAGAAGACCACACAACAGCCTCATACATCCCAGAGGAGGGAGTACGAGTGTTCAGTACTGCTGAGGTTGCTGCAGTCTCTGTAGAATAAGTAGTGATACAGTCACACCCCTGGGCAGAATAGGAGCCCGTCTTCGCTTTTTTTTAAAGCAGAAGAAACAGGAGTTGCTCAGCTGCTCCCTCTTGCAGCTGCTCGGCTGCTAGAGTGGCTGCTGCCCTCTTCTCCCTCCACTCTGAGGCTGCCGCCTTCTGTGTTCGCTGCATGTTGTTTGCAAAGCTCTTCCACCCCAGCCCCCATCTGGCAAGTACCAAGCATGCTCATTTTGCAGTCCTTGACCTTGCTGACTGTCAGAAAGAAACCCTCCTGGATCCTTGTCTGGTTGGTTCCTAGTTCCCAGCCTGGGATCACTTCTCATCAAAGTGAAATCTCTCTTTTCAACCCTTCCCTCTTCCACTCCCCCCTTTTGATCTCCAAACCTTCCCGCTTTGCTCCCCCTCCCCTTAAAGTTTTTTCCATGCAGTTGGCAAAGGGAGAGGGGAGAGATAAGCACACACTTTACTTGGCCAGGAGCAGAAAAAGGGTACTGTTTTTAAAGTGATTTATTAATCTTGTTGTTTGATTGAAGAGGAAAGGCTGTAATTTTAAAGTGATGAATCTTGCTCTTTGAAGGGAATACTTATCAGCCATTGATGAAGTGATTGCCAGCCCAATCCTATCCACACTTTCCTGGGAGTAAGCCCCATTGACTCTAATGGGACTTCTGAGTAGACATGCAGAGGCTTGAACTGTGCATCTCCTAGTATAGGAGACAAATCAGCCTCCTAACCAAACCCTTATCAGCTCTGATTTATTTTCATGGTCTATTTTTGTTTTCCCCACCAGCTGCTGGAAAAATTAAATTAAATTAATAAAGGGTTCAATCCTATCCAAGGAGAATGGGAGTAATGACTAGTTAGACTGGGGTCCACAGAGAAAGGTGTGTGTGATGTTGGTCAGACTGGTTGTTCACAAAGTTCATTTGATAAAACAATTCTATTGGTATGCTTACAAAGTTAAAAAAATGAGTCTTCCTGGACTAGACAAAATCTACCTACTCCAGTATCCTGTCTCCAACAGTGATCAACAGCTGATCATTTATCAAGTATGTATACTGCTGTGTATTAATAATATATTTTTAAGATCTGCATTTAATTAATGATAGGATTAATATAATTAATACTAATATAGTTAATATTTCTGGCCACTTCCTGTTTAATGATGCCACTTCCAGCCCTCAGGAACATGATGGGGAGTCATGGCCAACAGCCACGGGGGTCAAGGGAGCCACTGGCCGGAAAAGTTTGAGTACCGCAGCCCTAGAAGATTAAAAGTGAAGTTCATTCAATATTATTCCTACCATCTGGTGATGCAAAATGGTGCCTCGTTTCTCAATATGTTCAGTGAGAACACCGAACACATCAGGGTACACAGCAAGAATCCTGGAAAAGTTTTGCAGTCGACTCCTAAACTGATGGTAGCCAAGATGGATCCAGGGAAGGGGCAGCACTCTCTCCTCTGCACTAGAAGAGGCTGCCTTCATCTCTTCTGTGCATGATAACAGGGCCATCTGTAGCAACTAGAAATTCAAACTTCAAGAAATCACATTTCACATCATAAGAATCGAATTTTTTTTTTTTAAAAATCTTTTAATATCTGTTTGGGTTTTTTCCCAATAAACCAAAATGTTCATTAAATAAAACTTAATAGCTATCTTCATGTCACAGCATCTAATGCAGGTACAGCTTTTACTTTAAAAAGTTCAACACATTGAGAAAAACGGTTCTAGGAGCAAACGTTTACTGTTACATTTAAATGCTAAATGTTTACTGTTACATTTAAATGCTAAATGTTTACTGTTACATTTAAATATTTGTCTGGGAATTTACATCAGCCTTAAGGATAGTCAATGCTCACCTTTAACTGCTCAGAGGAGGATACGCCCATAGTCAGGAGGATGAAGTCTCTGACGTAACAGTGGAAAAGGTGATCCCTCTCTTCTTCAGGAAGATCAGCTATATACTGACCCAGTGGAGTCTTTTGAAAAATGTCTATAAACTTCTCCATATGGCCTGCAAGACAAGAGCATAATGGGTAAATATGGGTTAAACAAAACTATCTGAACTGTATAGCATTTGCCCCCGAAATCCAGTTAAAACAGAACCATGGCACAGATTAACAGGGAAAGTATGCTGACCCATCATTTTCTTAGCATCATCACCCATAACACTGGAACACTGCTGTTTACAGTAGGTGGCTGAGATTCTTCGCCAACTCTCCCAGCATTAGTAACTAGTCAAAAATTAAGATAAAAGAGGACATGGCACCAGAATTGTGGGAAAATTTCTTTCCTTTTAGTTCCACAAGCAGTGTTACTAGCAACTTGCAAATGGACTCTGACCCAGGCTACTCTGGGATGCATGTAGCAAGCGTTTTAAGCAGGAGGGTTTCTGCCTCAATAATCAACTTCAGGTACTTTCTAAATGTGCATCTGAGAACTGAAAAGAACATGGATACTTAACCATCAAGATTTCTTCTGTTGGTGAAAAGTGGATCTCTCCTTCCACATGCTTTCAAGACAGGGCTTGAGCTAATCAGACAAGGCATTAAAAGCCTGTTGGGAGGAGATCCTGCCTCAGTTTGTCAGATGTCATCAACAAAGTAACTTGCAGTGGGGAAAAACACTGCATGAGTCTAAGTAATCTCGCGAGTCATTATATGAGTCATTAGTGGACAATGTTCTCCTCTTGCATTCTCACCTTCATGGCCACTGACGTACTGAGCTTGAACCCAAAGATTTTCCAAATAATCCTTTATCCTCCAGCTGAAGGGCATTTCATTGCCAGTACCTACAGATACCTCAAAGTAATTCTGCACCAGAAGCGTCTCTGTTAGAGAGCTGGACAAGACACATGCAAAATACAAGTAAGTAAGTAGGAAACTAATGTCTGATTTTGATCACTTCAACACTTGCAAAGAAGGGTAAGATTTTAACATTTAATGACCATCCACAAGATTCACTTTCTTACCCCTACAAAATCATTAACTACAGCATGCGGGAATTAGATTTCTCATCAATTACACCCTCTAAGAATTAGCCAGCCAAACTATCATGACCCACTACCAGCTCGTATATCTGCTAACTCAACACTTGGCTTGTTATGCTTTCACATGGAGTCAAAACCACATTCACCATTCACATTCAAGAACAGATCAAGTTACTAGCAGTTGCCAGTCATCCTCACAGAACACACCTGCTTTGACCCATGATATAAGGGATGTTGAGAAGATTCAGATCATTGAAGATGAACATCCACAGGTCTTTCACACAATTTTCTGTTGTGGGTCTGACCAGCAGTTCCAGATTGCTGTCTCTGTCTAGGACAGATAGTATATAGGCCAGAAATGGAGTCACCACACTCTGGATTCGCTTCCACAGTGTGCGTCTGCAAATGTCAAGATGGACAAAGAAAACAAAAAAGGAACACTCAGCATTAAAAAGAAGAAAGCTTGGAATCAATTCAGAAGAAATCTGATAGATTACACATCTCAGGAGAGCATGATATGGGGGGGGGGGGGAAGCAAACTAATTTGCATTTCATTCCAAGTCCTTTCAGACTTGTGTACATGCATCTTCCAGCTTTACTGCAAGTGTCAAATTACATACTATACCTCAGAAAAAAGTAAGCATACAACTTCCAAAATTAGCATGATAGCAACTGAAGCAAACACAATCCTTCAAAACACAGCAATTGGAATACATAGCAATTGGCATTCTGCTACTTTAGGAACACAGTTTCTATTAAGGATTTTGGTTCCAATTTTGTACCAATTACACACATTTAAACACAATGAGGTCTGTGGGCTCATTAGGCACATTTAACTGCCTGCAGGATTGTGGCTGATGGCTGAAACTAGAAGCACACACAAGGAACACTGAGACTTTTCAGATCTCCCCTCCTTGCAATTGTAGCTCTTCAACCACTTCAATAAAAGCTGTTCCTGAACTTCAGAGGAGTCTCTAATTGCAGCACTCAATATCACTTGTAAAGTTGCAGCTGGGAGTTGCCAACTCCTCAGGTTTGTATAGAAATACCTTACATGCACCCAAGGGACTCTTTGTCACAGTCTATACCTAAATGTTCCTGCTTCCTGGAGGGCATTGGGGTTTGATGCCTCCCGAACAACCCACTGATCCACTGTGTAAGAACTTTCTTGCTTCCTCAGAAGATTTAGAAGGCGATTCTTTGTTATCCTCAGGAAACGGCCTGAAAAACAGAAGAAAACCGCTTAACTAGTTCTACTTACAACTAATGTTCAAGTGTTAAAGCAAGTCAGAAAAAATTCCTCCTACAAGACTGCTAATTTAGCATAGTCTTAATCAAAACAAGTCAAGAATTTCTGATCTTCTGTAGTGCTCAACTGTCACAAAAATTGAAAATAGGCATTATTTTTGGGAAATTTGGGAAATTTTTGGGAAATTTTCCACTGCATTCTATACAATTGTCACAAAATAGTGACAAGAGCAAATTAAAGAGCACAGTGCAGTCTCCTTATCACAGAACTGGACATCCATGGATTTCACTATCCGTGGGGTGCTGAGCCCACGGCTGGAGGGCTGCACAGGAGTTCCTGAATGTGACTGGAAGTGGCTTCCAGTCACATGCGTGAGGTGTTCTGAGGTATGGCAAGGCCACATTGGCCTCTGTGAGCCTCAGACGTCCTCCAAGACATGACTGAGAGGCACTTCTGGTTTTCTGGGTGCCCCACCCACGGATCTCTTTATCTGCAGAACTCTGTATCCAGGAACAGATTCCCAGGAACAGTGGCATCTAATAGGGCCTTCTTGATTTCAGACCCCCAAATTATGGACTCACCAAGATTACTTTAGTTTCATATTTCAATTGGTTTGATTTCCCCCAACTGAATTTCACTTGCATTCCTGCTGCTCTCAGATTCTGTGTGAGATTGCATGTGTTCTGTTCTGTTTTAATTATGACAGTTTTATTTTATACTTTAATTTCAGTATTAATACTGTTGTGCATCCCTGGGGACCCTTTTGAGGGGAAATTGTGGAGTATAAATATCTAGATAGATACCTTGTAAGTCGCCTTCTTCAGACAAGAGACTAACGAGGATTTCAATTCTCTTCATGCTACGACTGGCTCCTTCATTTTGGTCCCTTAGCATTCCCACAGCACTTTGCACACAGCTCCTCAGAAGGTTGGTGGTGTCCAAAATATGGGTCTTTCCAGGCACAGCAGAGAAGAAAAAAATCTTATAAATACCATCAAGAAGCACAGGTTCATCTTTTCCTCTTCGTGAGGGATTAAATATAACCAACCACCTTTTGTCTGTAATTTGTCTTTCTAATATTAGTGGAAACAATGGCTGAAGATCTTCTTTTTAGCACTTCCTTAAGGAGACAGCCCACTTATATGTTCAAATAAGAACACACACAACCAAAGGCAGCAAGAGAGCCACCGCAGGGAAGACCCACTAACCAAAATAAAGTGGTACACAACACGAATGCAAAGGCTTTTCCTAGCCTCACTAGCTTCCAGCAAGGAGATTCTAGTAAGGAGCTGCTGCCATTAGTAACTTCTAACAGTAACGTCCTCAGGCCCTACTTGGCTTCAAGATACTGTTGCCTCTGAGGAAGCCCACCAAAGTTGTGGGTGAAATGTAAGGAGCTAATTTCATGTAGTTTTCATCATTGGCTTTAGTTTTTAGTTCTAGTTCTACTTATTTTAGTTACAGACTTTTAGTCTTTATTTCCTGTTTTAGTTTTCTATTGTTAGTTTTAGTGTTAGCTTTTACACTCCTATTTTTAGCCTCCATTCCCAGTTTTTTTTTAGTTTTTCACTTTTATTGGAGTTTTAGTTTAGTTTTTTTTTTAACAAAAATGCTCTAGCTTTGAGCTCTAGTTTAGACCATGGCATTTATCCCGAAAAAAACTATTACAATCTAGTATGGAACCCAGCTGTGAAAGCCTTAGTATGCTTATTTCCGTGAGTCATTGTGGAGCATGCCAGGGCCATGGGAGGGGGTCACAGACCTCGACACGACTCAGAAGTGGTTTCCAGGAGTGCCAGAGACTGCCTTGCAGCTGGCTGTTTGCAACACTAAGGTAGGAAATACTACTTTTATAAAAAAAATTTTAAACTTGTTTTAATCACATCTATTTTTTAAAGTTTATCTGCAGATTTAGGCATTTGCAGAGGGTCTGGGGAACCCCTACAGATGCCGAAGGCCCACTGTATAGCCACAATATTCAAATATCAGTTGCAAGTACATAGAGAAAAAAGTAAATAAAGTGAAAAGTAAATAACACATGGAATGTTTTGAACACTAAAACACACTGTACAAATGTTATGTATTACCAATATTACAGCTTTGAAATTATTTGTCCATGAGATATAAGACAAATCATATTTTGAAATATTTTTCATCCAACAAATCAAATGATATAATTATATTGAGATACACTGGCTCTGAACTTACAGCACATGTTTCTGGTCTGGATGTTGTTGACCTCTCTATTTTCATTTCTTCTTCCTTTTCTTCTACTGCCTCAATCTTCATAGCTGAAATAATCCACAATATTTCAAACAGATATGCCATTTGCCTACTGATAAGCTTAGGCTCACTGGGAATTACTATAGATTGTCAAAATCTGCTGCTAGATGCAATCATAAAACAAATGTATACAAATATTGTTGGCCAATCCAGGTTGTGGTACCACCAGCACACATTAAAAAACCCAGCTCTATTTCATTATGTCATTTGATCCCAGAGAAACACTGACATTCTGAATCACTGGTCTGGAAGTAGTGATAAAATGAATATGGACAAACAAAGTTTAATCCTGACAAGAAAGAAACACTTGTTAGTATGTAAGCTGATCTTGGGTGAGGATTCAGCCTGTCCTAGAGGGGGCAGCAAATCACTCCTTCCAAAAGAACAAGTGCACAGCTCAGGCGCTCCAGGACCTGGCTTTACTCCTGCGAAAACCAAATGGTAGGTGTAGATAGGACTGCCTTTCTCTCAATTTAAGCTTGTGCACCAGCTGTGATCCTTCCTTAAAAAGGCAGATCTGGTCACGGTTACCCCATGCCTTGGCTCACAGCAACACACTTGACATGGGACACCCCATGAAGAACACCCAAAAACTGCAGCTACTTAAAACTGCTGTAGCCTGATTGCTAATGGAGGCCTCCCAATTGGAGGATGTCACTCCAATCTTATATGAAGTGCATTTGCTTCCCATCCTAGATTTCTGTGTTCAGTTCAAGATGCTTGTCAAGATGCTAAGAGACCTTAGGCATCTTTTTTCCAAAATGGGATACATGAGACATAAGCATTTTAAAATAAATACACTACTTTTAAGTTCTTACACATTTGGGCTATAGGTATCCTAAGAATGCATACTTTCACATGATTGTACTGGCTTACTGATATCATTAGGAAGGACTGTGCTCCACATGCTATCACTGGATCTGGATCAGTTGATGTGCACATGGGGGACACAGACTTCTCAGTAGCAGCTCTCAGATTTCAGAATTTCTTCTCATATGAGGTTCAAACTATATTCCCCTTCTGGTTTTGAAGAAAGTTTTAAAAACCCATTTGCTACACCTGTCCTTTGAAATATAAAGCACTGCTGCTGCATTCTCTTTGTTTTACTTGATTTTTTGGTACATACTACCTCTGCAGTTATTGTGTGGGTCAGAATTTGTTTTTTATCTTGGTTCACTGTCTATGTTTAATACATATTGTTAGCTATTTCAGGATCATTGGTGAACTAACAGAATTCAAATTTTACAATGTGTGTGTGTGAATGGATATGTGGTCACACAAAATTAGAGTTGGCTCTCATATTTTGACTGCTGAAATTCTTACGTTCTGGATTCTCTGTAGTTTCTCCCAAGTCCTCAGAAAACAGCTGGCTGATAGTGACATTTCTCAAGGTAGTTATGTCAGACACCATATCTGTGGATGTCCTCAGATCATCAATGTGCACAGACTGCCACAGTCCTAGGAACAAAGTATTTCAGAACTGCATCATGCAGTGTCATGAAAGCATCTTTTTAAAAAAAAAAAAAAAGGAAGAAAACCTTGTACAAAACTGGTGGGAATGACTCCAACTACACAGATGATCTGAAATACTGATTCATTCTTCTTCCTCCCTCCACATTTCACAAGAACATTGACTGTCATTAGAATAGCTTCATTTATATGGAATTCCTCAATCTGATCAACTATATATTCTAAAGATTGTTTGCAGAGATCTTTCCCTGGAAGACATCATACATTTATACATCCAGTAGGGCTCTGGTTCAACTAAAAACCTGCACTTTATTCTACAGCATTATACACAAGCAGTCCTACCTCCATGAAACCCCACATAGGAGCTTCCTCCTTCAACTCGCGACAGTTTAGTGATGAAGAACACAAACACTGAGGCTTTATTGAGATCTATTTTGTTGATTTCATTAATAACCGAGTATCTGCAACAAAAAAAAGTTGACACCAATTTGATACAACCATGTGAAGATGATGCTCACTGCCCACATGAACAGCAGCCATCGAGGCAACATCTCCTCCCATTCATTCTTTCAATATTCATGAGGTGTATCTCCCTCCCTGTTCACAAAGGATTATGATGCTGCTAGCTTCACAAAGCTCTACATCAAGTCTGCACTCCCCACTGGGCTTCCACTAACCCAAAGTGTGTGATGGATCCTGCAAAAATTGATCTTTGTCTGCGGTTACTCTTACTTAGGACTATTAGCCATGTTAGTTGATGAAAAGACTAGAAAATATTTCACATAGGCTGCTTAACATGCAACATACTTGGCTGAGGCAATGAGCTGGGCACTGAGAGGTCCACTTTCAAAGTCCGTCTGAATAATCAGGATTTTATTTCCAGGTGTAGAATCAAGAAAATTCCTGAGAAAAAAGCCAATGTGTGGGACAAAGTTGACAGAGGTGCATTTATACTTTTCTGGAAATGTGACCACTGAACACACATTCATACAGAACAACACACTACCCCCCTCCCCAGAATCACAGAAGTTATTATAATACAATTATGATTCCACGTTTATTCTTCCCTTCTTTATTGCATTCTGTTGTTGCATTTAATTTAGATTACAAGTCCTTCAGACTGCAAAAGGCAGGTACTCACCGAACCTCTTTCAAAAATGAGTGTTCTGTGTCAAACTGTTGCAAGAACAGAACCTTGAGGCTCTTAGTGTTGCCCACTACTTCTGCCTTCAAAATTTCTGTATCTACAGCTGTGAGGAGCCTGGAAAAAGTAGTGATCTACAATGGTAGAAAAAGAAGAAAATAAGTCTCTCTATCAAACATGGAGGAAAATCTTTTAGGCATTACGGCTACAAAGCAAAACCTGGAGAGTTGAACACAAATCTTTGGATTCTGACTGCAGAACTTGGCAGAAGGTTCAGCAGGTCTAAGCGGCTTTATGTTTTTACAAGAGCAGCCTCCTACCATACTGAATGGCAATCCACAACTGAAACTGAGAGGAGTGGTACAGCTTGATCTAGTTTTCAAACAAAACTAGTTTAATCCTCACCCAATGTGTATGGTTCCCCCCCCCCCCCCCATTAATAATGACTAGGTCAGCCTCCTGGGAGTGGGGTAGAATCTCTGGCTTAAAATAATACCTTGTTGTCTCTAACAAGCACAAGGCATGACGTATTCGCTTTAGGGGTATTGTCTCAGTGTTTCATATTCCCCTAATCTATTCCACTGTAAAGAGCATCTAATCAACAGGTTAATCAATTTAGCAGAAGATAGATCTGAAGCTGTCTGCCTTGCTTTCTCATATGTTAAAAGGCAAACAGGTGTTTACTAACATTCCACTGACCTAAATGAAAAAAATGTTTAGACAGAGTGCATCCCATGTATATGTATTTCATCTCTCTCCTGACTTCCACTACCAATTCCCTAGGCAGCTAATAAGAACAAGAAAACAATTTACAATAACAGCAACAATTTAAAATAGTAATCAAAGGAGAACAACAATAAAGACATTCCAGCACTAGCAGACACAGGACCAGCTCAAGACCAAAGCTTCACAGAACAGATGCATCTTGAGCACTTTTTCAAAAGGAGGAAGAGGGGGCCTACTGAACTAGGAGAAAGAGGGGGCCTACTGAACTGAACTATCATGAAGAAGGTCTGTCCTGTAATGTGTGCAGAGCCTCTCACAAACACCTTAACAGGTGGATTCACATGGCAGGCAGCACTTCTTAATGGAGGGGATCTCAAAATGTTGGCTTCCAGAGGCCTTTACTCTCCTAAAAGATGTCTTGGTGAGCTTTGCTGGTGCATACACCAAGTCTTGGGAGGCCTCAGAGGTCCTGTACATTCATGGAGAAATGCTGCACTAGATTATGAATTGTATAGCTGGGCCAAAAGAAGAAATGTTGGTTTATTTTTGGCAGTGGGTGGGGCAAAACTACTCTCCTATCTTTCGCTTTCACTATTGCATTGGCCTCCATTCACTAGCTCCTTTTTTATATAGCAAGTGGGGCTGGGAAAGAGGGAGTATCCAATCTAGTCAAAGCACCCAGAGGAGATATGGTAGCGTTTAATACTCATTTCAACCCTGCAAGTCCTTAGAAGGTCTAGCTGAAGTTGGGCTTAAGTTGCTTATTAAGCACTTCTCCAGGTATAAAGCTGCAATCATTTTGTCTGGTTCTTTCCTTGCAACAGCCGCTGTGTACTCCTGACAATCAAGAGAAGCACAGGAACCACACCAGACAATCAAGTGGGCTTTCAGCGGTGTGATAAGCATTTTGTGGATCCCAGGGCTCCATGGGGCAAAATTTGAGAAATGCTGCCTTAAGGCATCAAAGGCCTAAGCCAGTGGTTTCCAAAATTACCAGAGACACAGCATCACCACAGCCTCTTCTTGGCTCAGCCAGATGTTGCCATCTTGGATCACGTGAAATCTCATGTGATCCAAGATGGCAGCGCCCAGGACTGTGCAAGGTCACACAAGATCTCACGTGATCCAAGATGGCAGAGCTCAAGAGAGCTGGTAGGAAAGGCCACAGGGGATATACTATGGCACTCCAGGGCGCTGTGGCAGATACTTTGGGAACCTCTGGCCTAAGCCATGCAAGACTGTGAAAAGTAAGAAACAGCACACTGAATTTGACATAAAAATGAACGGGACGCCAGTGAACTTCCTACTAAATGGGAACTTTATGTGTGCGTTCCCCACATATTCCCCATGAGCAATCCTACCATATACTATTACCTCCTAATACTTCAGAATCTTTATGTACACAAAAACCATGGAAGTGTTTTAGAACTCACCTCGGTAAAAAGTGGGCAACCTTTGGACTCAGTGCAGAGGCAAGTTTGGAGGAAATCTGCAAGGGAAGTGTGATGCTGTTGCTGAAAGTACACTCTAGCCAAGTCACTTGCCAAAAAGGAACCCAACTGGGAACTGCCAAGGCGGACTACAGAATCCGGTGTCGCACAGTTCAGCAGTACCAACTTTGCCTCGTCTTGGATTTTTGACATTAATACCCCACGAGAATAATTCCCCTTCAGCTTCTCCGTCATCTGCAGGACAACCGAGGCACAAGTGTCAGAATGGTAGCCGACAAACACATCGGAAGGGGTGTATTTCTGTTGGCCCATAAAATGCTTTTCTGTATCAACTGTGGTGAAACTTTCCACCCATTTCTTCAATTCTTCCACAATTTCCCTTTGACGTTTGTCTAACACAGAATTGATATCCAGGTAGTGTTTTTCAAGCCTGTTGATCAATGGAATGGGAAAGTGTTTGTACACCACCTCTTTCTCCTCAATGACAATCAAACGAAACTTTGGGTGCACTCTGCATTTCACTCGATGGGTCCCCAAACCCAGGTCAACATACTTTTGACCAGCAAGTTGAACATAATACTGGTTGAGAGCATCATAGAGACTTTCGTATAGGTTCTGCAGGTTGAGAAGGATCACCATCTGCCCAGTCTCCATGCAGATCTTCACTCTGTTGATATTTCTGCAGATCTGAGTGTATTCCTGGTCTTTGGGAAAGCTGGAACCAAAAATGATCTCCGGCTGCTGTGGACCACTGAAAAAAGCCTGCTGAAGGATCTGAAGTGCTGCATAATTTTCTGTTAAAACAAGCAGGTACCGGCATTCACCGTCCTGACAGTCACTGTAGATGTTCTGTCGGACCAGATCAATTGTGCTGATGCCCCCCACATCTCCTTTCTCTGGAATCTCAGACATAAAAATGTCCACGGCCTCAATGCCTTCTTTGCCGCTGAAGTTACGAAGAACCACCTCTGCTATGCCTCGGAGAGGTGGCTCTCTTTGACAAGCTTTCGTCAAAGCAAATACCATTTTTATGAGGCTGTAATAGTCGCGAAGGCCAAAGAACTCCTTAACTTGGCTCTTGCAAATCTTATCATATGCATTAGCAAAGAGGGGGAACAAATGCTGAACTTTCTGCAAGATGATGCGGTCTGAAGAGCAGATACCTTTGGCACTTTCTACGAGTTCCTTCTTGTTTGGGTTTCCACGGGATACAAAAATACCCCGATTCATCTTGGCAGGATCCAGAGCCCAGTTAGATATCCCAACGAAGCCAACTTTTTTATGAGGAAGTGGATCATCGTCAACACATCCATCTTCTAAGAGCGGGTGAAGGGTCTTCAGAGGCATTTTCGGGGAGTCTTCAGCCAAGCCAATTTCATCTAACACTACCACAGAGACGTACTCCTTCAAGTTCTTTCCTTCTTGGAAACGGGCACAATGCTTAAAAGTATTTATTATTCCCTCAGGCGTAGAATGTGGGCTGCACTGAAATGACACTAAATGGATCTGTTTCAGTTCTTTATAAAGCTCAGAATGTGCTGCTTGGCCTTGCATGGCATCAGCCACAATGGTTTTGGCAAGAGATTTGGAGCTACCAGGCTTTCCAATAAGGAACAAGGGAATTTTAAGTTCAATGCAGATGACCATCATAAAGACATTTTCCTTCAGTGCCAAGTTCCTTGCAATGGTTTCCCGCAGAGGTGCGCCACTCAAGAACAGATCCTGAATTAAGCCAATTTCTTCAAGAATTCCCTTCTCATCATTATATGGTGCTGGAAGGACTTGGCTGATCTTCTCTCGGTATTCCTTTTTCCTTTCCAAGGAGGCATGGTAGCAAACACCAACTGAAAGTACCAAGGACCAAATGACTGCATCTTTTCTCACATGCTCTTTTGCAGTCTTTTTCTCTGCAAGGTACTTCTCCAGATGCCTCATAAGTAGGTTACTATGGCTGTAGAACCACTTGAAGACTTCCACACAGCGCTCCACATCTCTGAGACTGATAAAGCCACACTCGTCATTCCTTTGCCTCATATAAGTCTGGGACACAAAAAGCACCTCTGTTATTATCTTAAGTTCATCTCTGGACATTGGAATTGACCCAGTAAGTCTTTGCACAATCTGCTGAATATAGAGCTTCTCAGTCATGTTGTTAAGTTGCCCAAAATCCCACACTAAAGGTATCAGGCTAGGAGGGAGGGCATGGACACGGTACACAAGTTGCCTAAGAGGAATGGAGCCAAGCTTGTCTTTGGTCTCCTCTGCTTTGACACGATAGCCTAAGCCAGCCGACTCCAAGCGTTCAATCATTCTTTCTGTATGCTTACGGTAAGGATTGCAGGCAGCTATGATTTGCAAGCCTGAGTCGGGGACCAAAGGCTGCCCTAGCACCGTATGGTCACACAGAACTTCCTTGATGCTGCCGACAGCTTCAGTAGTGTTGGCTTCATCAAAAAATAAGATGGTGTCAAACTGGTAGTCTTGCTTATTCTCAACAGCAAGGGCCTCTGCTTCCCTAACTTTGGCATAGACTGCATCTGCAGTGGTGCCCCCATGGACTTTGACAAGCTTCATGTTCTCAGCATCAGCACCGCATCTCCGCAGTTCACAAAGGAATTTTATAAGCCTGGTTTTTCCACAGCCAGTCTCTCCCATGAGGACAACAGGGATCCCACACCTGAATCGCATTTCAATGGCAAGGATTTTTAGTATATTGTCTGTCGTGAGCTCATATGTTTCATCAGGATCAACTGGCCATTGGAGTCCTAAAACCATGGAAAGTTTTTCAATTTTCTCATGCCTGGGCAGTGCATCAAAATCAACATTGAAGGGAACTCTCTGAAGACACAATCCCTCATACAGCTGAGTGGTCATGACATTTGTCTTAATGACACTCCCGTCCGAGGGACTGATGGCATCGATGCCACCATTAGCACCAGGCCGGAGATGGAAACCAATGAATGTCATGGATACAGAGTCTTCATTGAAGAATATATATGGGTGGGGTTCAGATTCCCACTTTTTCCTAATGCGAAATGGAACAAGATCTTCTTCTGTGACTCCTTCCATGTTAATAAACCGCCTCCCAGGACTCTCATCAGAAATGTTAAGTGAAGGTGTTGCAAAATCTTTTGCCATTAAAATCATAAAGGTGACTACAAAATTTTTGAAGCCCTGCAGTGTGTCTTGAACAAAAGCAGCATTACAAAATACGGATGTCTCACAATGTTTCAGCTGAAGGTTCAGAAACCAAACAAAATTCCTCAGTTCTGACCAGGAAGGATCCATCACTCCACAATATATCAGGAGTAGCTGTAGACATTCTGTGGTAGTCCCTTCAACTGACCCTTCTTTGTACTGGAATGCATCAAGATTCTCATTTCTGTTGGATCTTCTCAAGTACTGAGTAGGTCTCTGAAAGGCTTCACTACGGAACTCTTCCTCATCCATTCCTGGATCTGAACAGTCCTGGGAAGGGTTGCTCTGGGTATCCAGTTCAAGGACTTCTTTGGGAGACTTGCAGGTAATTTTGGGGAAAACATCAAGAAAGTTGTACTTCAACCCTGGAGAAAGCTTAAAAAGAAAAGACACAGATACATGATGAATGGAGGAAGTTACTATGAATATTGCATACCTTGTTCACTGATGCCATGTATGTCTCCCTTTCTCTCAGCATTTAGTGTTTTTAACGATATTGCAATTTTCAATTGTTGCTACAACTAACAATCCAGTACTGTAGAAGTGGTAATCAAGGATCACAAAAAGAATTGGCTCCTGTTTGCTTATTCCTTCTATTTTACCTTGTTCTGATCAAGATAATCAAGATTTAATTCTGCCTTCCAAATTCTGTCTTCAACATACAATTCTAAAACTAACTGGCCCAGAAAGTAGTTTTCTATGAATTATTAAATCTCCATTTTACTATCCTGCCGGATAGACAAGGATTAAATGGACACACAGAAGTGGTATTTGCAGACTGACTAGCTATAAGCCCATCTACTTTCGCAGGTCAGGGGGGCTCCACTACTGGAAACTCCACTACTTTACCTAATTCTTCCTCAGACTCAATTTCTAATAACATAAAGCAGTCAGATCCAACCATTTCCTCCACCTGTTCCAATGACCAGAGCCTTAGTGAAAAATGGATTGTGAGGAGTTGGATCTTCTATCCCTTCTCTTTCCGTCAATACCAAGATCACCAATACAGGTGGAGCAGATGGCCAGTTAGGGCTGCTTTGCTAAGTCTGGCCTTGTTGCGGTCTCTCAGCCTTGATAAGGATTTCTTCTTGTGCCATTTATGAGCTGCGCTTGAGAGACTAGGATGGAATGTTGGGAACTGGCTTCTACATATACAGGTGGAACCTGATTATCCGTGAGGGTTCTGTTCAAGGAACCCATGTGTATACCAAATTTCGCGTGAAATCAAGTCATGCAAATTTCGGGCACCACCAAGCTCCGAATGCAACCGGATGGCCTCTGGAGATCCAAGAAGTGCATCTACAATTTCCTCAGAAAGGTCCCCCAAAAGCATTGGAAGACAACTTCTGGTTTCGCCTTCTGATGCTTTCGGTGGCCTTCCGGGGGCTCTGATCACCTCCAGAGGGCTCAGGTGGGGAGGAGTCCATCTCCACACAGGTCCAGTGGACCAGTTGAGCCAAATCTGCAGATGGAAATTCTGTGGATAAAAGGTTCCACCTTTACATACATTTTTCACATTCCCACAAAATTGTATAAAGTCACATTCAAATTCAAGTGTTTGTTCCTTAACCTTAATGGCAAACTGTAAATGGTGTGAAAGTACATTAAGAGCACAGTTTTTGAGGTTATACTGGTTCTGGTATTTTAATACAACAAGGAAGGATAAAACAAAATGAGTTTTCCTGACACTGTTAGCTTTCAGTTATTAAGTTCATACTCTTTCCTCCCTATTTCAAGAAGGAATCTATATTGAGGTTTTGGCAATAGTTATATTTAAATTTAAACTGATCAACCAGTACAAAGTCAGATGTTCATTCAACAAAGTAGTCTTCAATCAATTCATAGCCCTAAGAATTTGATCAACAAATTCACAAAACACTTTTACCTTCAAGTACAACGTATTAGGAAACAGTGGCCAATTTCATTATTTCCAGACATCAGTCTTCTTTTTGAGTTCACTACAGTTTTCACTGATAACGGCATGCATTTTCAAACATGTTAGTCTTTCCTGGGTAATAAAATTATCTTACACCTACACACAATGTGTGATTCTGAATTAAAAAAACAGCAAAACTCTTGTGGTAAAGACATCTTTATCGCACAAGCCTATCAATATAAATACAGAATTGGAATTATTTTAACTCATTGAAATCAATGAGAACACTGCCATAGATTACCTCAGTGGGCAACAACATGCTCCAAAATGCACTACCATGCATTAAGCATATAGCAGTTATATACATTCATGCGTACTTACAGTTCTTGCTTGTTTTTTAAGTGATGGTGATGCTTCAAGGATTTCTATCACATATAAGTGATGCTGTTTCCGCACCCAGAATTTCCCATCTGCACCTGCTAGGTAACACAACACTAACAGCTTGAATAAGAATTCTGGAATTCCAGTCTGGACCTGGGAGAGCATAGAAACAGGTACACAACTAAGGAGGGATGTATATGATCCAATTTCCTAATTCCTTTTGGTTAACTACTACTTATAGAAATATCTACCAACAAAATAGTTTATGAATGGTGCTCCCGTGGAAAGCATTTCAGTGTCCCATTTCAGTGCCCTCACCCTAACAACCCATCTCAAGCCAAGAGGGGCACAGCAATCCCCCAGCAGCCCTGCATATTGATGGAACTCCTTTCCTGGATGCTGTTGCCTGAGATATGGAGAAGAGAGAATTACATCATTCTGCCATTTTTTCATCTACGGCTTTTGGCCAACTTATGAAGCTGTTGTATGGACTTAAGTACCTTTCCAAGTGAGACCGGAAGTTTTCCAGGACCTGAAACAATGGGCATGGCTCCAATGCCACAGCAATAGCAACGGCAACAAGTTTCCTGAAAGTCCCCTGAAAACAATGCTAAAATATCACGATCTAGCACAATTCCCAGAATATTTGGGGGGGGGGGGGAAAGATGGTGGTTGAATTAAGCCAGCTACCAAGAAGACCTACAACAAGAAAAAACTCCCACCACCACCAGGTAAGCCATCCAATGAAACTAAGAATTATACACACCTCCAAAATCTCCATCCAGTTTTCACTGTCTGTTCAGATGAGCACTAATTCCAACACAGTGTAATTTTAAGTGCATTTCTGGGCACAAATGACAAGTGACAGTGTGCCAAGGAATTTCTTCAACTTCCTCAGGCCCAATGAAATATTGCTTAAATCGCCCCTCCCCCATATTTACTGTCTGAAAATTGGGTGGAGAAAACGGAAGGGGGTTTTCAACTTGGGTGTACCAACACATGTGTGTACTTGGGTGTATCAACACATTCTCCCTCTTGCTCATGTCAAAACTACAATATACTCACTGAAGAAGTGATATCAAAATGAAATATCATGGCCCGTTTCTGGTACCGGCAGTCCAAGAATGGAAGAAGAGACTTCAGCACTTTGCCTTCATCTATCTGTCTGTCTATCAGACGAATGGTTTGTAACGGCACTTCATCTTGCAATGTTCTCTTCATAATATGATGCAGTCTCTTTACATAGAGGGATTTTCCTGTTATAAGGAACAAAAATGCACCTTTGCCTATTAACAAGCAGGAAAACAAATCAGTACACAATAAATCAGGTCGGGACTGAGAGCACCCAGAGCCTTGGCTGTTACTTAACAACAAGTAAGTAGAATATGGAAAACAAAATCCAATTTACACATAGATGTGGAAGATGGACTTACCAAGAGACAGTAAATTGTGATCAAGCACCAGTGAAATTCATTAAACTTAAGCTGGTCATGATTAACTTATGTCTTATGACCAATTTATGTCTTGTTGCTTTCAAGGGTGCTTAGTCACAACTTGCTTTCTTTGGATACAATTCTACAGCCAGACTAGCACCAGCTGTTATTCTTGGGATGTATCCATTACAGCTACGGGTATCGGAAGAGATGACCCCGTCACAGCCAATAGTATATGTCCCCTCATGTCAGAACGGCATCCCTGGTGTGATGTGTACTCCATGGCTAACTAAGTTACACCTTTGGTAAAGCAGGAGGAATCTACCAATAGAGGGACTGCTTAACTATCAAGGACAGATATACTAGAATGTACTTCCACGAGGATTTCCAGCAGCCTGGGAAGAAGACCATAGGGGCCTTGATGGGAAGTGGCACAGGAGATGCAGGATATCATTCCTAACAACTTTGCTAGTTGCATTCAATCATATACTGAGCTCCTGAACACCTGAATGCCAGAAAAGTTATCTGAATTTTGGAACTAATGCAAGGACCCTATTTACACAGATCCATAAGTGTTACATCCTTTGGTTTGCTTTTGTTGTTTTTGGAAGCTGTGATCTTGTGGTGCTTCAAGACCTCCAGGCCCTGTGCCCTTGATCACATGAAGACAATCTCAGGAATACTCAAACCTTTACTGGCATACCAAACAATGCCAACAACAACATTAGAGCAGCAAACAAATAAGCAACATAGGCAAGCAAGCTGCATAAAGGCACTAGTTCAAGTCCAGGAACAGGTAAGGTAAGGTAGAATAACAGTCCCTGACTCCTGGGTGATTAATCACTTTGGAATGCAACCTTAAAGTTTAGAATCGGTATTACATACAGTTTGATGATGGTGAATAACTGATAAAAGATACAGAGCAATCTGCCTAAGAAAATCTTGACATCCAGAGGCCAACAGTATTCGAATACATACTTCATCCAAATTTCATCTATGTATCGGTAGGTAAGGATACAATTTGGTCTGTTGCAAATCAGCATAAACGGGGCAGTGTAAGAGCACATGAAATATTTTCTCAATGCCTCCCATGTTGCAAATACACAGATGAACTTCATGACCAACTAGAGATCCATTAAAATGGGCTTTTATCATGTTAGACAGCAGGATATTACAACTTGCCAATGTGAAAGCCTGAGGGACCTAAGGATTTTCAATCAAAAACAAGTACCTCAGCATGCATTCATATTAATGGTAAATGCAGGGACAAATGAGAGCAAACCCTCAATTCGTCTGCAAATAACTCCATCTCAGGAATAAATCAAGGCAGGAGTGCAGGTGAGTGTCCCAGACTCTCAAGCACATCACAAGTGCCACCGTCAGCTTAGGGAATACTTAGAGGGCAGTTGAAAATCCCAATGGCACTTCCCATACTAGTAATGCCTGCCTCAGTAAAAGAAGGGGCCAGCTTTCTGAATACAGTAATAGGATTGGTAGATACATCCCCAGAACCACTGGAGGATTGTCTACTTCTGTGCCTGCAGAGCCTAAAAGGCTAGACTTGGATCTTCAAGTATATTTGCTTGGATGGCAGATCTCCTGGGTGCACCCCAGTCCCTGCAGCCCCATCAGAAGGGAAAGTGGAGTGATCGTGCTCCGCTCTGGTTTTGCAGAGTGGGGCACAATTGCTCCGCTTTCACTTTTCCTGACCTGGGGAGCCCTGCCGAAGGTTGCGCAGGGCTCCCCACACCCCCTGCCTTCCCCCTGTCTCCTGGCTGCCCCCACTCCTTAAAGGGGCAGAGGCCAGGACCCACAGGCTGGGGCATCGCGACTCCCCAGTTTGAATGCCACTGGTGTAAGTCCATGTGGGCCCAGGTTAGGGGATCAGATCAGGGAAGGGCATTTGGATTCAGTGGATGCCACTGTTGCTGAAACCACTCCCTTCCCCATCCACCCACTTCTCTATTCTCTTCACTGCCCACAAATGGCTGCATTTGCAACTGCTGTAAAGCAGCTTACACAACCAAAATGCTTGCTCTAGCAGCAAATCGGCCCATATCTGTTCTTAAGTAAAATTTTCTACAGTGCGGCGCCAGCATCTCAGTCTGCCTTGCTGCATCTCTTTCCCACCATTATCTCTGTGCCAATTTGATATTATGAACTACCACTACACACAGAGCAGTTCAAGCATGAAAAGGGACAATTCAAAATGAAGCAAAATAAATAATGCAGAGGGGTTCTTCAGTAGAAAAACTCAGTGCTACAGAAAGATAGAAAAGGGGGCAAGAAAAGAGCCCATGCCCCCATTTTTTTTTTTAGGAATTTTGTGATCAATTATGAGAACATGTGAATGGTTCTATGGGGATTTGCTTCTTTAGTTTTCATGGCCTGAAGACAAAGTAACTAGATATTCCTTAAAGACACACACAAGTCTCAAAGTATTTAGTGATAATTTTCAGTGACTACAAGGTCTGCCCTGACCCTTTGTTTCTCTCCTAATCTAGTACATGAACATAACAGCAGCCCTGCTGGATTGGGCCAAAAGCCCATCTAGTCCAGCTTCCTGTATCTCACAGTTGCCCACCAAAAGCTTCAGGGAACACAAAAGACAGCAAGATACAACCTGCGTCCTGGTGCCCTCCCCTGCATCTGGCATTCTGAGGTAGTCTGCTTCTAAAATCAGGAGCTTGCACATACCTATCATGACTTTTAACCAGTGATGGACTTTTCCTCCAGAAATTTATCCAATCCCCTCTTAAAGGCATCTAGGCAAAATGCCATCACCATTTCCTGTGGCAAGGAGTTCCATAGACTACACACTGGGTAAAGAAAAATTTTCTTTTGTCTGTCCTAACTCTCCCAACGCTCAATTTTAGTGGCTGTCCCCTGCTTCTGTTGTTATCCGAGAGGGAAAAGTGTGTCTTTCTAGCCATCCCCTGCATAATTTTGTATGTCTCAATCATGCCCACCCTCAGGTGCCTCTTTTCTAGACTGAAGAGCCCCAAAATGCTGTAGCCTTTCCTCGTAAGGGAGGTGCCCCAGCCCCAGTAATCATTTTGGTTGCTCTCTTCTGTACTTTTTCCGTTTCCACTATATCCTTTCTGAAATGTGGCGACCAGAACTGGATGCAACACTCCAAGTGTGGCCTTACCATCAATCTGTACAACGGCAGCAAGGAGACAATGCATGTGTATTTGTATTCTAGTAGTAACAGCTCAAAAGCATTACCCAGTCACACAACTCCTGATCATATAGACAATCAAAGCACTATAAAAAATAGTACATACGCATCCTATTCCTCCCTTCTGAAATACAAAATTGTACGAGGCCATGATGTCCCCCATATTTCACATATGAAAAATCCAGATTAGAGAAAAAACTGTTTTAGAACAAACCCAAAAAGCACCAAACAGAGAGCATTTGAACGTTGCAAAACTCAGACTAAATGATAAGCAAAAAGAGGGAAAGGGGATGAGAAGCATGTTGGATACTTTAAGGAAAGGCTTTTCAACACATCACAGACCAGGGTAAACTAAACTAAACAGAGATTAGAAACCTACAGCTCACACACATGCCACATCAACTTCTCAACAACAATTCATCTAAATATTCTGAATCCAAGACAGGAGAATTTCTGGGTTTAGTTCTCTCACCCATGCCAGCTCTTTTGGAAGATACAATTCCAACACATGAGTGGCCCTTGAAGACAGAGCTTGTAGGCTGCATGACTTTATAATGCCTCCCAAGGTAACTCTGAATGTCCTTCAGAGGCTGCTGAGGGATCATATGAACTTTAAATTGGCTGAAGGCAGAGGGGATGTAGCAGTGCTCTCTCTCACAGTTGCATAGGATCACAAAGCAATAGTCATCCTGGTGCTTTGAATGAAGCTTCTGGAATAGTTCCTCAGACCTGCAGGCAACATCGTAGCTCAACTCGTCTGCATACAGCAAGGTGTAAACCTTCTTCTCCTTGCGAC
This sequence comes from Tiliqua scincoides, assembly GCF_035046505.1. Taxonomy (NCBI): domain Eukaryota; kingdom Metazoa; phylum Chordata; class Lepidosauria; order Squamata; family Scincidae; genus Tiliqua; species Tiliqua scincoides. The sequence continues at coordinate 150,876,289 of NC_089822.1, forward strand.
CTGGAGTGAGACACCTCCGCAAAAATAGTGCCACTTGCTCATAGGTGGTCTGTGGAGTACATAGGAGGACCTCATCGTAGGAGGGCAGTGCCTCCTCTGGGCTGCTCATGTAAATGGCCAGGGCTGAAGCCAGCACTTCAGAGCGAGGGCAGAGGATGAGATTGGGCCTATCAGCATGAAGGCCTTGTGGAAGTATTCGCATAACACGCCTCTTCTCCAAATGAGCCAGAGCAGCCAGGTACATGCCAAGGGTTTCAATGTCTAAGTAGCCTGGAAGGAAGAAGCCCCTGCTTTCCATGTAGGAGTCCCAGATATGCTCCAGCTGTGCAATCAGGTCTCTCTCCCTTCCCATCAGTTCAAATGGATCAGCAAGATTCCTTTTGGGCTTTTGAGACACCACTTGTCTAAAGGCCTCCCAGACATCTCGTTTGTGGCAGTTGTGCTTTATGAATGACAGCATCATTAAGGCAGCCTCACTAGGACACTCTGAGCCAAGCTCTCTGCACAGGTACACAAGCTGCTCAGCTGTGTAGAAATTCAAGTAGAAGTACTGGGATCGCTTCTCAGACATGAAGTGGTTCCACCTCTCTAGGAAACTCTCCATCATTCTGCATATGGCTGGCAGAACGACTGTCAATTCTCCACTTTCAGAAAGGTCCCAGACGGGATCCAATTTGAAGTCCATCCTAATGCAGAACTCATTCTTGGATGAGCAAAATACATCCGCAATCCAAGATCGAAAGAGCATGTTCCCAGCAGAATACAAGTCTATGAAGGTCAACGCAAGTCTCTGGACACTGGAAAATACCTGCAGGCAACATGAACACACAATTGGAAACAGGATGAAAGTAATGCCAATATTAACAAGGTGCTACTATGACAACTGAGGCTATTCATGTGTCCGTTCCCCCCATCATCGCCTTGCTTATCAGAATGCCTAAACTGGACCTCGGGTACCATATGAAGAGACTCTCTTATCAGAAACATGACAGTACAGGCAGAAAGACACTGGGGATAGCTGTCTGAGACGCCTTCAGATAAAGGTCAAGATCTCCATGATATAAGCAAGTGGCTCTGGTATCAGAGGCAAGGTGCTAAACATTCAGAGGTAGTACTAGGAATTGGCCCTCATAACATGCCTACTACATTCTCAAACCAAAGACAAAACAAATTATCTTCCTGATTGTTTTTCTTTCCTTGACCTTTACCCCTTCAACTCTCTAAGCATTAAACAAGAATGTTAGTGAGTGAAACTAGCATTCCAATGGTTGTAGCTTGATTGTTTTCAGGAGCCACTGGTATTTTTTTTAACTTCATTTTATTTTGTGCAACAGAAAAAACATACATAAATATGGTCATTACAAATTTACCACACAAGGATATATCAGCAGTCTAAAATATTAAATAAATGTAAGTAAGTAAATGTATTTTTTGTGTGCGGGGGCGGGGGATGCTGCATGTGGTCCACAACAATTCCAATTTTTGCCTCAGTGGTCCGCAGTCTCCTAAAGGTTGGGAAACACTGCACTAAAAGGAGGAGAAATGGGAAGGTTTGCATGGTTGTGCTTGAGTTTGTGTGTGGGGTGGATGAACTAAAAGGGGGAAGTACCTGGTGCCTCCCCCTTCATCACTTGCTGATGCTCATTTCATCCCAGATGTATCTGCTTTTATTTTTTAACTCTGCTCTCTCTTGTGTGGTGGGAGTTTGGGTAGCATGGCTTCTTTCTGGGTCTCCCTTTTCTGTTTAGAAAATATTAAAAATTCCTGGTGTTTCCCCATTTCATTCCTCACGTATATCTGCTTTTAATTTTTTTTCCTTGCCTCTGATGCAGTTATTTCTCAGTCTCAGATCCATGGGTTAGGTTTGCCATTTCTGCTGAAACCAAATTCCTAAGCATTCTATGTTTTTCCTTGCCTCTCTGATAAGACTGGAACATGAAGATCCATGTGCATAATTTTGGTAAGACTTGCATAAAAGAAAATAGTCTAATTTCAAACAATTGTGATGGTATATCCTCTGTCCAATGGATGTAAGGCATGCGAAGGGTCAATCAAACCCAAAGTCATCTATATATGCTTTAAGTGTTGACCTAATCTTAATATTAATCTTTGGAGGTGGAGTGCTACGATCAGGTACGATCTGATCCATAACATGGACATTGCCTCCTTCTGGAGGGCAACCAGGGATTTGGATGGATAGTTGGTTCAGGCAGCAGTGGGGAGGTTCATTCGATTACCAAAGGTAACAAACATCTTAATTGGCAGCCACCCACCATAATTAAATATTTACTCAATGCAGGTTCATATTTACTTGAGAGCCAGAATGGTGTAGGGGTTCTGGAGTTAGACCTGAAAGATCCAGGTTCAAATTCCTGTCATGAAATTCCCTGAGTAACCTTGGATCAGCCACTATCTCAGCCTCACAGGGTTGTAGCGAGGACAAAAGTAGGGAAGTAACCACATACACCACCCTGAGCTCCTTGGAAGGACAGTATAAAAATCTGAAAGAATGGAGCTATTTATTCATCTTAATCCCTATAAACCACACAACTCAACAGGCCGGCAAGAACTAGAAATACACACAGAGAAACATACAGTTTAAAACTGACCTCAGAAAACTTCTCCACTTCTGCACTTTGCTCTGCCTTCCCTGACATCAGCATCAGCTTGTTCATCAGCTCTCGGAGCTCTTCCAGGGAGTACTGCCGCTCCTCTTCTTGGTCACCGTGTCTCTCCAGGACGGTCAAGCATAGTACAGTCTCCAGAGAAATCTGCCAACAAGAAACAATGACTACTGTTCCAACTAATTTTGTTTTAGTTCTTTTTACAATGTGAATTCTTTCTTTTGCAGAAGTCATGAAGAAACCGAGGTCTATACACTACTTCCTCATGAAGAGAAGTTTAGAGTATCAACTTCAGTGAAGCTGGAATCAGCTTTGTTAGGCAGTTCTGGGAAGTTATCATCTGTCAAATCTACCTTTCTAAGGAGGATGCTCCCAGGGAAGGAGGAAAGATAGAGGCAAGAGGAAGCATTCAGGAAGATGGAAGGGTTAAGCAATTGCCCAAAATTTAACAACAAAAAAATTAAGGGCTGGAAGTTTTGCTGTCTTCTGTCTTTGAGATATTTCTTGTTGGCACAAGGGAGATGGGTTGGATTAGACTCCTGCCACACTTGTGCTATCAGAAGGAGGGCAAGGTGTGAAACTCCTTTTAAAAAAAAATGGATCACGAGACTCCCAGTGTTTTTAAATAAGATCACAAGAAGGGCCATCTGGTTAGGGAAACAAACAGAATAGCATGACCCAAGATACTGCATCATCCAATTTATGGGTTATAAAAAAAAACAAAAAACAAAGGGGAGAAACACAGTCTTTTTTGCTTTTAACCACTGACTGCTTTCTAGCAAAGATGCTACTGCTGGATCTCTGCTGGGGCAGAAAACTTCTGCTTTCCTCTGAATATACAAAATGCTGAACTATCTCACTGAACCAGTCAGCTAAGTATTTGTAAGATTAGATAGTTCTGTTGCTTTCTTTATTGAATATCATTGTCTTACATGTGCCTGTCAGCAATTCTACCTCAAAGGCTTACGCTCCCTTTCTTCATTTCTCTTAACAAATATTTTTAAGATGTACTCAAATTCTGTGTGACTAATGAACACACACCACAATTACATACTCTAATAGCCTAACCCAGGGCAGGCAGGTTACCAACCGAGGAATTGGGTAAAGGGTATATAGGAGAATTCTCTAGCCCTAAGCACATTACAGAGCACTATCTCTCAGATTGGGCTTGGGCTTGTTTGGGCTTAGACTAGGACAAAGAAGTGGTGGCAATGTTATCAAGGAGCGATATTCCCCATGTGAGAAGAAGGGGGTTGGAGTGAATTCCCCAGTAAAGTTTTCCTGGGAGGGATGGGACAAAAGAGGAATGGAGCTGGGGGCTCTAGTAGTAAACACCAGGGGTTCCCAAAGTGTGCACTGCAATGCCTTAGGATGGGGCTCTTGATACCCTGGCCTGTGGGTCAGATCTGGCACATGGCCAAATCTATCCTCCAAGTGAATGTAGTGTCTGTTCTGCTGGGGAGCCTCCTTACCATGCCACCGATCTCCCCCAAACTGCACGCTGCTCAGCCACTTCCTAGTTCAGTTGCCCCAGCTGGCTTTGCACCTGGATTTCTGGATAGACATGGCTGACTGGCATGCAGTTTGGGGGAGATCAGTGGTATGGTAAGGAGGCTTCCTGGCAGAATGTAATCTGCTTACACCAGGAAGCCTTTTCTGGAATGCAGCAATCTCCAGTTTGGAGACCGCTGCTTTAGAGCAGTGGTTCCCAAACTTCTACAAGGGAATTGGGAACATGGTAAGTTTTGGCAGGGGCATAGGGTGGCATGATTAAGGTGTGTGTACACTTAAAGAGGGGTTGTGCTTGCCTTCTGCAGGAGGCTTGCATGTGAGCTTCCCTGCTGCTTCATTTCAGTGATCGTGACCCACTTCTGGTTTTGCAACTGCAACCCAACAGTGGATCACTATTGCCAAAATGAGCTATTTGGAGCAGTGGGGAGGCCCACATACAACCTACAGAAGGCCAAGGCTACCCCCACATTAAGTGTACAAGCCCCCTGATCACAGTGGCGGCATGATCATGGTGGAGTTATTGCAGCAGTCACTCCTTAGCCACTTCCCTCAAGAGGCAATGGCCTCCATCTGGTTCCCCTGGTACATGGCAACCCACCTGTTTGAGAATCACTGCCTTAGGGCATTGTGACACACTCAGAGGGGTGCCGCAGGATGACCCCCGGTGGCTCCCCTGCCTCCCAGGTGCTGCCACTTTGGATCTCGTGAAATTAGAATGCCACCATCTTGGATCTTGCAATATTTTGTGAGATCCAAGACGGCATCACCCAGATGAGCCAGGAAGAAGAGGCTGCAGGGGCGCCATGACGTGGGTAGGTTTGGGAACCACTGAGTTACACCAACCCCAAGGGACCAAGCAGACGGAGTACCAGTTCACAGGGAAGATTTTGACTTTCCTGAAAGAATTTTGCCAAAAAAAAGTGAAAAGAAAATGCTACCGAGATAAAGGTTACCAAAAATGCCACAAGAACTAAGATTGCACCCAAGGCCCCTTCAACCCTGTCACACCTTCTGGTCTTCTGCTGGTGCTCCAATTCTGTAGATGCCTTTTTTATTGATTGTTGTTGCCAATGATATTGAGGACAGTTCCACAGACCCATGGCTCTCTTTTATGGTTTTCAGCCATTCCAAGTATCTGGCAGAATCACACTATGCAGTTGAGAGAGAAATGATATTGTCTGGGTTAGCCCTACTAGCTGCAAAATGTTTCCCAAGTCAAATCACACAGTGAAACTAAACTAGACAACAGAATAGCAATTCAAAGTGTCAGTTATTGTCTTTAAAGTGCTAGCAGTGCAATCCTATGCACGCAGTGCAATTCCTTAATCAGAATTAAGCCCACCTGAATGTAATGTATTCCCAGGGACACATATACAAGATCACAGTTGAAATGCCTTAAGATGAAGGAACCCAATGGACTGCATATACGCAACAGGGCCCAAATATTTATACCTGTGGGCCGGGCAAAAATGGGTTAAGTCCAAGGAACCTGATGGACTTCCTCCCCACGTCTGAAACAGTTTGCCGTGAGATCAGCCAGAGGCTCTCCAACTGCATGTTCCATAACCAGTTGAAGCTCAGTTGGCAGCAACCAGGACAAGGACATTCTCCATGGTGGCATCCCATATGCAAAATTCCTTGCCTCAGGAGACCAGATTGGTTCCCTATCTGCTAATTTTGCAACAGCAGTTGCAGTCCATTTCGTTTCTTTAGCATTTGGCAGTCAGTACTTCCTATGGATTTACTGTTTCTTCTCTGCTGCCTGATGATTTTATCTACTGCTGTTATGTTTTGATTGTTTGAACTGTTGATTTTTAGTACCCTATTGGAGCATCACAGTGGGCACCCCCTAATTAGGAAGGGGAGGTTAGAATATAGGGGGGGCCATATCAACAGATCCTATATCTGTGCTTTCAATTATCCATGGATGTGCTGGGCCCCCACTGATCCTCCAGAAGCAAGGGGATCTATGTTCCCCCTCACCTCTGGAGGCTCTTCTGAGCCCTGCAAAGGCTCCTTGCATCTGCCCACAGCCCCTACAGGGCTCAAACTGGCTGTTCAGGCAAAAAAAGTCACTTCCAGTTTTTCAGCAAAACCAGACGTGACTTTTTTGGGGCCTAAAACTGCCATTCTGAGCCCCACAGAAGTCGTGGGCTGATAGGGGCTCAGAAGAGCCTCTGAAGGGTTCAGGACATGGGAGGGTACCTGAGGTTTCACAAAATCACAGAGGGTTCTGGAATGGAACTCCTGCAGATACCGGGGCACACTTGTATAAATATTTTAAATGTCTAGTGATGTGGTAATAACATGCTGACAAAGAAGGGTCTTTGTCTGATCACAAGAAATCTCTTAAAAATTTCTACCTTGCTTATTTCTATGCTCATGGAGGACACAGATTGTTTCAAGAAGGGCAAGGAACATGCTGCAAAACTTTCAGCAGTTAACAAGATGGAGGAAATGCAGCCTGTGTGGTGGAAATCTGCACACACTGTTCTTCAGACTCTAAATTAAAGTTGTTATAAGGTCATTCCAAGTAACAGTAACTTCATTTTCTCTTTGCTTGCATCAGTAATGCTGTACAGTATCATCCATAACAGTAAGCCCACAATGGGTAGAACACAAATGTATTTATCAAATACATTAAATATCAATATAACACAAGTACAAATTGATAAACAAAAGATACAGCTGCAGGAATTACCAGTTTTTGGGGAAGGTTGTGGTCACTTTCCAAGGCTTTCCACAATTTCTCCAGGCACTTCATGAATTCCACAAACCCGGACTCTTGCTTCAGCTCATATAGTAAGGAGGAATAACCAAGCACAGCATCATGGAAACAGGCTACACGATCCACATCCATGTCATTCTCTCCCGCAGAGATAGAGGCCAGGTCCACAAACACCTTCAACTCATTTATATCTAAAAGGAAAATGAACCAAGTACTCAAGACACACCAGGATATTTACAGCACAATCCTAGGCAAGTCTACTCAGAAGTAAGGTCCACAATGTTTAATAGAGCTTTCTCCCAGGTAACTGTGCCCAGAACTATAACCTAATCGTCTATGCACGCCCTTCCTGAAAACACCACCAATACAAGTCTTCCTGCTAGTCCTTCTTGTGCCATCTTAGCCAAACATTTCAACCAGCCACTTCACCCTTACTTTCTTCATGTATATGCTCTGTGAGCAGCGGAGGACGGGCACTGGGCATGGGCATGGGCACTGGGCATGGGACTGCCGAGCAGCGGAGGACGGGCACCGGGCATGGGCACTGGCCTGGCAGTAAGCCTTGCAGACATGTCTTACGGCACATTTGCGACAGTGCGCACCAGTGGGAAGCCAGCACGCAGAGCTCAGGATTAGGCTCCTAGCCGTTCATCTCCTGCTTTCTTCACCTAAAAGCAAAATTGTGCAATAGCATATTCACAGCGGGGAAGAGAGAAGAAATGTTCCTTTTTCAATTGAAACATAGCTTGGATTGATAGAACCAATATTTTGCCATGGAAAGGAACAAAGATCAGATAACCACACACATGGGTGACTGCTCTCTCATTTTTATGAACATCACCCCACAAGCTGGCTAATGTGCCCCAGGATTTCCTTGAAGTTTAGAGGTCCCATAGTGGTGATCTTCAGAGGCTCTCTTCCCACTAATCAATGTAGGCCAGCAACTAGAAACTCTTGCTGTTACAGCTTTGAGGTTGCCACAGTGCACAAGTCCTTAGAACTCATTGACTTCATACCAGTAAGTCAGTCTCTTTGACTGCTAGCTTTATGAACCAATGGTTATAAGATGCTTCCACAAAGCCACTACACCCCTATTTGACCTCAAGATAGAACGGCTCAAAGGCAGTGTGGCATTTGCCCACCAGTTCCACGAAGCTGATAGGCACAAAGACCATCTGCTGTCTGCTGCTGCTGCACCCCAAGGTGGAGCTCTTACATGCAAGTGGGAAGAGACAAAAAATGGAAGTATAAGATAGGTATATGGCAGAAAGTGAAGGACTGGAAGAAAAGGCATGGGGAAATGTAATAGCTGATGGGCAAGAAGAGGGAAAGTCAACCTTTAATTCCTGCCCCCTCCCCAACTATTCTTGCAGGTTGGAACTTGAACAGTAAACCTAACAGAAATGTATGAAACAGCATCCTGATGCTTCCTCCATGCATCACCTATATCAGGAACATCCCAAATGTACATATTTATAGTTACTTCCCGCCTACAGTCACGAAACAAATCAGCAGATGTGCATGTTGTACCTTCCAGAGCCTCTTTAACCCAGTTGACAAAGTCCCGCCTGAGCACAAGCTGCTTAAGGCACACACGACGTGATTCAGTGATGCTTTGCAGCAGTTTCTTAGCATGTATCAGTTCACGGCTCATGCAAGACAGACTTTTTTGCTGGAAGGATGACAATTCATTATTCTGAAAAGCAAATATATAAATTAATATTCAGAGTTTTTCTGTTTTTCCGTTTTTCCATTCCCTGCTCTCCAGTGTCAATAGGACTCTACAAATGAGAAGGAATGTGCTGATCCCTGGAGAAGGGGGGAAATGCATCTCTTTAAAATCACCGTTTTAAAAACTGCTTTTCTTACTATTGTAGAAAGTGCCATGCAAGGGATTGCAGGTATATCCTAATTATCCACAGATTTTTCTATCTCAACTTGATGAGAAGGGCCATTTAAAGGAGAACAGTCATTTAACAATAGCCTTGTTAATGTGAGAGACAGCAGTGGTTGATTTTCTCTCCAAGGCAAAGTGACCCCTCCCTTCCCCCCATCACATGAAAGAAACATCACATGAAAGAAAGAACATCACATGAAAGAAACATCACTTTGCTCTGGGTGAAGGGAGGGGGTCCCTGACTCACCTGGAGAGAAACTGATTGATGGATTGTCTGCCTAGTAACTCTGTCTTATCACAAAGGTCAGCAAGGCTGTTTTTAAATCACAGGAGCAAAGGGACTCGCTCAACCAAGTAATGCACTACAACTAAAAATGCAACAGGCATTGTCAAAGCATTAGGCATACGGGAATTATGCACCTCATAGGCAGACAACAAAAAACAAAGGTGACAGTGGATATGAATCACATCCCCCTCCCCACACAACTTGTATTTTTCTCTTTGTTATTCCTTTGGCTCTTCAATTTCTCTCTCCCTTCCCTCTCATTCACACATCAACCAAAGGAAACACAGTTCTACTTCGCTTCGCACCCCCAAACAAATCAGAGATGCTATCTTCCCCCACCATGCCTTCTGTCACAGTGACAGGGCTAACAGTAGTCTTGTTATCATGGGGAAAAGACTCAACCCTGAGAGCTGAACAATACTGGATTTGCCAGTTTAGAGGTGCCACATCACCTCTTTTTGTCTCACGCCAGAGGGCAACTGCTGCACTTCTGTCCATAAAGGAAGAGCATTTTAAAAGAGCATTTGTGTATTTTTGAAGTCTCATAACTTCAAAAATACACAAAAGATTTTCACCAGACCAGTGAGAGACCATACTTCTGGATGTGCTGTAGATTTTGATAAAAATCTAATTACCAAGAGAAGTGTGGTTTGGGTTGGCCCAAGCACAGTCACAAAAGTGGGCAGTCAAATTTTAACATCTACTTTTAAAACTGCTCTAATTTTTCAGCAGATTTTTCTGAACTGGGGTCAGGTTATAGACGATCTATGTCAAATTACAGGTGGAGCCTATTTATACGCGTGAGTTCCGTTCCGTGACCTGGTGCGATTAAGAAAAAACACCTTGTGCTAAATTCCATAGAGTTACACAAATACACTGCAGCCTGACACTTGGGAAACTAAGGCAGCTGTTATCAATCCCCTCCCTGCTCCTTCACCTCCCCCTCCTCCGCTCCATACTCAGCCCTCCCCATCGCCAGCTGTCCTGCTTCTTTCACAGGTGGGATGCTGAGCTTTTAAGAGTCCAGTCCTATGCGTTTCTACTCAGAAGTAAGCCCCATTGTAGTCAATGGGGCTTACTCTCAGGAAAGTGTGGATCAGATTGTAGCCTGAGAGCCCAGTCCAGTGGCTTTCAAACTCACACGGGGAGCGAGGCAGCAGGGGCAGGTGGAAGGCAGCAGCGCAATCCCCAGGATCGCGCTGCTCAGGGGGCTGCAGGGGCTTGGGTGCACTTACGAACAGGGGTAAGGTGTGCACAGCCTTCCCTGTGAACCTTTGGCAGGGCTCCCCACAGCAGTGAATGTAAAAGCAGAGCAATTGCGCCCTGCCTCGGCTAAAGCGGAAGTGGAGTGCCATCGCTCCACTTTCACTTTCACTGCTGCGGGGAGCCCTGCCAAAGGTTCGCATTGGGCTCCCCACACCCTGGGGAGGCTGCTGGAAGCTTGGGTAAGTGCACCCAAGCCCCTGCAGCCCTCTGAGCTGTGCAATCCTGGGGATCGTGCTGCTGCCTCCTTCCTGCCTCCATGCTGCCCCCACCTCTTAAGGGAGCAGAGGCCAGGGCCCACAGGCTGGGGCATCGTGATGCCCCAGTTTGAAAAGCCCTGGCCCAGTCCTATGCCTGCCTACTCAGGAGTAAGTCCCATTCTAGTCAATGGGGCTTACTCCCAGGAAAGTGTGGATTGAATTGTAGCCTAAATCTCATGCTTTGACTTGCTGGGAAGACTTGCTTGCTGGGCTGTTTTGTTTCCATAAGCTGGAACATGGAGAGCCTGCAGCATCTTAGTCTGGGGGGGGGGGGGAATTGGGAAACACTCCCTGGGTTTTTTAAAGCAAACCCCTCTGTTGCTACCGAACCTGCCCCTGTGAGTATGAGTGAGAGAGAGAGAGAGAGAGTGTGTGTGTGAGTGCTCCACCTCACTGCATGTGTTCTGGCTACAGAGGTTGTCCGCCCCCCTTGCCCTCTTCAGACTTGGCTGCCTCAGGGGCTCCAGGAGTGTTACTGTTCCTTGGCAAGGGTTGCTCTTCCAGGGCTCTTGGGCTATTTCCCTGCCTGTGCCAGGCAGAGCCTTTTTGCAGTGTTTTGGGCTGCCTTGAAATGGAGCAAGACAACAGCGCAGGGCAAGGAGGCAAAGGTGTGTGCGACTTTCAATCTCCCCCCCCCCCCACTGGATTCAACACCCAACTGAGACAAATCCTCAGATAAAAAATCCGTGGATAAATAGGTTGCACCTGTACATCTCAATAAGGCAAATACTTTTTAGGCTGTAAAAATCAAGTGCTTACAACATGATGCTGGAGTGCTCTTTCAAAAGGCTGAAGGCAGCGTCATGAATGGTGATGTGAAAACAGCTATACTTACGAAGTTCAGTAAAAGCTGCAGGACTCTGAAGTCACCAGAAAGGTTCAAGCCTTCCCTGACTTTGTCAATAACCTTAGCCGAGTCCACAGCCAAATGCAATTCGTGATACTGCTGGATCTGCTGAGCTCGTTGGTCTAGCCATTCTCCATCGTCAGAATGCTGCTCACACATTATCTGAAGATCTTTTTTGAGCTCCTTATATTTGTTGGTAAAATCCTTGAAGAGTATGTCCACTTCAGCAAATGTGAGCTCTCCAGACTTGATGTTCTTATACAGTCTGGTGAACTCATTGTAACATGGCTCAAATAAGGAACAAGGCACATCCTCAAGTTTCAGCACGGTAAGGGCCTCCTCATTAGTTATATCCTCAGCATTGCCTGCTAGTTCTTTGGCAGTCCATTCCCAGCAATACTGGAAAACATGGCTTTCTTTAAGTTTGTGCATCACTTGGATGTTCTTCTTCAGGTCTGGACTAAGGTTGTAATAAGTCTCTATTTCATCATCTCCATGAGAAGCTGGATGTCTCACGTTCACAATATCATCTAGTGCTTTTGAGGTCAAATTTTCACGGTGCTTCTGCTCAATTTCAGCAATATCCACTGAAAATAAAGAAGAGGTGAAAACTCAAGACAAACTCATTTCAATTGATTTTGCCTATGATGCTTGATGCATAGTCATATTACAGTGTCAAACACCTATCTCAATAGTTGAATACCTAGATTATTTTCCTCCTTCATTCTTGAAAGCTTCTGTTGCCTTGTCATTCTATTCTGAATTTCAGCAACAAATTAAGAATAATTTCAAACAAAGTCACCACAGAAAACCAATATCCATTTTAAAACCTACAAAAACCATTACCTTCAACACAATCCTGCACCTTTCTGCACATGTCCAAGAAGGACCCCAAACATTTTTGTTCACGTCTGACACACAGCACTTCTTGCAGTCTCAATTTAAGCACTCCTTCCAATTCCGATTTGTGCTCTGACTTTTCCATGGCTGAAAGTTGTTTCCATTCTGAAATAAAATTGCAATCACAACCATGTGTACAGAACCCCTCCCTTCACCAGAAACACCCCTCTCTGGCTTGGACTCACTATCTCTCATAATAAGCAAGTCCTTAGGAGACTAGGGCATATCAGACTCTCACACTTGTCAACAACTTGGCTGCCGTGTCCCCCAGGCAGAGGTCTCTAATTAGAATAATGGGGGTTGCTGGCTCCTGCAGTACCTCTCCCTCCTTCCACCCCGGGAGACAAGGGGGAAACCACTATGGCTAATCACCCTGCTAGTTCTTAAAACTAAAACCTCCTACATGGCAAATTCCTGAGATACTCCCACATCTTGCAAGGCTACGGTTACATGTCACAAATATTCTAGGAAAAAACAAACAGTTGGCATATCATTTATGGTCAGAGCTGCAAGCAGCACCTAAGCAATCTGAGGCCCTTTTCCAGCAAGGCTTACCCTGTCTCTGCATGACAGAGCAGAAGCAGGCAAGTTGTCAGTTTTGCTGTTATTCCATCCAAAACAAGTCTTGAAGACTGCGTTAAGAGTATGGACTATACCTAATATTAATCCAATATTTTGTTCACATGTTACCCAGTTCCCCCTTCAGATGAAGAAAAAACACACACTTACTTAACTCTGAAATTGACAAAAACTGTTTCCTGTGCTTTGCAATTATATCAAAATGTTTGACCAGGATACAGCCCTTCATTAGTTCATCAGAAGCTTTTGTATGTACAGAGTCAGCAATAGTCATTAGATCTTTGGCTTCATCAGTAAGTTGGTCCAGAATGTTCTTATCAGCCCCTGCAAGATCATCATCAAAAATATTTATATACTGCTTTTGAACAAAAAAGTTCACAAAACAGTTTACACAGAAAATCAAATAACTAAATGGCTCCCTGACCCAAAGGGCTCGAGAATTTTTAAAAATGCAGAATACAAGCAGACAGACACTAGAAAAGACACTATACTGGGGTGAAGACTGTTACTCTCCCCCTGCTAAATATAAGAGCACCAGTTGAAAAAGTGCCTCTTTGCCCAGTTAGCAGGGCTCAGGTATATGGGAGCCCTCATATCCGCGGATCCCGTATCTGCAGTTTCTGGGGCCTCCTGCACACGCCCCCTTCAGAACCAAGGGAAGAACGGCTCCCCATACCTCTGGAGGGTCTTCTGAGGCCCGCAGAGGCCACGGGCGACCCCAGGCCTCAGGATTCCTCAGCCCTCCCAACGCCTTATAAGGCATTAAAAATGTCACTTCTGGTTTCAGCAGCTTTTTTTTTGCTATTTCCTATTATTTGATGTTAGCAGTGGCCGCAGGCAGCCTCTACAGGCCACTGAAGACCCTCGCCCCTGCAGGCCACTGGGCTCCCCTCACTTCTGGAGGGTGGGGAGTGTCCCCCATTATCCATGTTTTCACTTAACAGTGGGGGTTCCCAAATGGAACCCCCAAGGATACCAGGAAGGTCCTGTATTTAAAGAAAAAAGCAAGCAAGCAAGCTAACAGCTCTTCTTCTTAGAGTTCTAAACTGCTAAATTTTCCTCCCCGATGTCATCTGAGAGCTACTGTATGCAAGCTGATGAGCTTGAATCTCCCCACTTGCCTTCTGCCACTCATATACAACCTACACTCTTTTTGATCAACAACAGCCAGTTGTCACCCCTTGTGCTCTTGTCATCTGCAAGGGGAAGGAAGGTAGTAGGAAGGAGAGAGCATGAGATCATGTCAGCTGTGAGAGGGAGACAGCACATTCATCAAAGAATAGAAGTGATCAAGCAGGGGCAGAAGCAGGAGGTTAGTGTTGGAGGGAAGCCTCACCCCTTTTCCCACCTGTTTCTGGGTAGGGCCCTTTTCTCTAGGCCCCTCCTCGTCATCCCTTTAGGGAGAAGAAAGGGCAAGGACCCACCTTCTAGGTTGCCCTTCCTGGGATGAAAAAAGGGATGCGGCAGCCTGGGCCTCTGCGAGAGGGGGGTGGGGCTGTGTGGCAGCCTGAGCCTTGGTGAGAGGGAGGTATTAGTGGGATGTGTGCATTAGAAGGGGTTGGTTGAGAGGTATATAGATCTGCTGGCTCAGATCCAGCAGAGTGTTGGATCTATTTGCAAAAGAGGGTCTTTTTCTGGTCTCCCTCTTGCTCTTTTTAAGGGCAATGCTGCTGGGGGTGCATGAGGATAGTCTGCATTACGGAGACCTGGCTGGATGAGACAGGAGATACAGGTCTCTCCCAGATCTGTCCACCAGGCTTCCAGGTGCTGCAGCAGCCACAACTATGGAGCAAGGAAGAGGTGTGATGGTCTATCACAGTATTATCCCCCTTACGAGGTACCTTGCCCAGAAGTTCACCAGATTCGAATGCCTTCATGCCATGCTGGAGAGGCAAGTCAGAATTGGGATTCTGTTGGTGTACCGCCCACCATGCTGCCCATTAATCCCCTTGCCTAAGTTGACTGGGGTGAACTCGAGCGTGGTATTGGAGTGCCCCCGATTATTCATTTTGGGGGACTTTAATGTCTATATTCAGAGCCCGAGGACTGGTGTGGCTCAGTTTTTTATGGCTGCCATAGCAACAATGGGTCAGAGGATTCTGTTCCCAACACATGAAGCAGGACACACGCTGGACTACGTGTTCACTGCTGGGCAGGAGGATGGTGATCTGGATGCAGAGGAAATTAAGGTAACTCCTTTGTCATAGATCATTGGTTCCCAACCTGTGGTGGTGGTCCCTGATGGTGGTCCCTGATACTCTGAGAAGTTGTCCGCAAGGTCTCAGGAAAAAATTGCCTTTGATCACTTCCAGCATCTTGTTGAGCAAGTGGTCCCCCACAGATCACCAAAGAGGACAAAGAACAGATTGTCTGCAGCTAACACTTCAGTGCTAGCTGCAGGTAGTCCATTCTGCACCTCTCTGGGAAAGCGCTCACTTGGGAGATGCTTCCCCATGGACCACCAGAGGGGGCGGAGACACTGAACTGTCGGCAATCCATTCTCCATCCTCTTTGGTGGTCCGTGAGAGAATGTTTCCCCATGAACTATCAGAGAAGGCAGAGAACAGACCACCTGCAGTCAGCACTGCACGTGGTCTGCACCAATTCCAATTTTAGCTTCAGTGGTTCACAGGCTCCTAAAGGCTGGAAACCACTGTCATAGATAGATCACTTCCTGGTGGGGTTTCGTATTATCACGGCTCCTCATCTCCACTGGAGTGGGGGAACCACATTGCACAGATTGCCCTCAGAAACTGACAGATCTAAACTGCTGGGGGTTTTTCCTGTTGCCAGAGCCTCACCCAGTGCTTTGGTCGATCTCTGAAATGAGATGGCCAGGACTCTGGGTCAGATCACTCCTGAGCATCCTCTGCCCAGATATGGAGTCAGAGCACCTCTTTAGTTCACTTAGACATTGTAGATGATGAAGTGGCAGGGCAGATATCTTGAGTGACGATGGCAGAAAATTTGTTGCCAATCCGACAACACAGACTAGAGCTCATTTCAGAGCCTATTTTGTGGCGGTATTGGCAGCTAAGGCTTCCTTCTCTACCAGCATTGCATCTGCTGAGAACCATGCAGCTGAGTTTTTTCATGTGGTACAAGACCTGCCCCATCTGACCCCTCCAGTAGATGCAGAGGAATACATAGTGTGATGAGTTTGTAAAGCACTTCACAGATAAAGTCACTCATATCCAGCACAACATGTTGGGAATAATTAATGCAATGGTTCCCAAACTGGTGGGTTGGGAGCCAACAGTAGGGAAGCACTCCTCTCTGCCCTTTAAGGGGCAGGGAGGGAGGGAGGCAGCAGCACGATCCCCATGATCTTGCTGCTGCTGCTGCTGGGGATGGGATTTTTTTTTTGTTTTTGTTTTTACTTACCAGCCTGGGGATCCTGGGGGTCCAGGGAGCCCTCAACAGGGCTCTCTGCACCTCCTAACATGTTAAAAATATGAGAAAGAGCATATCCGGTTTTCGTCACAAAAGTGTACGTGCCTGCTTTTTTCTAATTTTAACATCATTGGAGGTGTGGGAAGCCCTGCAGAGGGCTCCCTGGACCCCCCGGAACTGAACGTAAGTAAAATAACCCTCCCAACTCCAGCAGTAGCATGATCCTAAGGATCACATTGCTGCCACAGCCCCTCCCCCACATACACATGTAGGAGTTTGGGAAGCACTGATCTAATGATATCTCTGTGGCATCTATTTTATTTTTGGGGATTCTATACAGCTTGTAAAACCTGCAAATTTGAATAGGATTCTTTGGAGTGTGAGAGTGTCTGTTAGCCCCAGCATGGCTTATTAGATCTGCCGGGGGGGGGGGCTGGCTAAGTGGACAGAAAGGGTGGTGAATGCATCTCTAAGGGAGGGGGATGATGCCAACAGAACTGGACAATAGTTCACCCTATTCTGAAGAAATCCTTCCTGGACTCTACCATACTGAATAATTTATGGCCAGTCTCAAATATCCCATTTTGGGCAAAGGTAATTGAACCGGTGGTGAGGTCTCAGCGCCAGAGGGTCCTGGAGGAAGTTGACTGTCTAGATCCATTTCAATCTGGCTGGAGTTTGGAACTGAGAGGGTGGATGAGACTTGTGTCAGAGACTGGACACTGCTAGTCCTGCTGAACCTCTTGGCAGCTTTTGACACTATCAACCATAGCGTCCTTCTTGGTCAGTTGACTAAACTGGGGCTTAGAAGTTCCATTTTGGAGTGGTTCTGCTCATTCTTGGCCAACAGATCCCAAAAGCCCGCACTGAGGATTGTATGCTCACCACCCTGAGTACACAGATACTTGGGGCACCACATGGTTCAATTCTCTCCCCCATGCTGTTAAACATCTATGTGAAGCCACTGGGACAGGTCATCTGGAGATCTGGGGTAGGACAGTTATTCATATGCTGATGACACCCAGCTCGTTTTCTCCTTTGCATTTAAGGGGGCAATCAAGGTTCTAGATTGCTCTCTAGAGGCAGTTGGGTGTGAGCAAACAAGCTGAAATTAAATCCAAGTAAGACAGAGGATCTCTTGGTCCAGAAATTCACAATGCAGATACTGGACTACTGTCCTGTTCTGAATGGGGCTGTACTCCCTCTTAAAGAAGCAGGTCTGCAATCTGGGTATTCTCCTGAATGAACAGCTGCTCTTGAACTGATTGAGGTGATGGCTGTGGCTGGAGGAGCCTTTGCTCTGTTTTGGCTGAATCAACAGCTGAAACCATACCTAGGTGATCCATGCCTTAGTGCAGAGGTTCTCAAGCTCTCCAAGCCTCCGAAAATGTAAAAATAAAGATCATGACCCACTTCTGTTTTCATGATCAGAAACCAGAAATGAGTTGCAACCTTTACTTTTACATTTTCTGAGGCTTGGAGAGCCCTGCAGAAGCTTCCACAGAGCTCCCTGCACCCCGTAGAGCAGGGGTGTCAAACTCGTTTCATACAGAGGGCCGAAGTTAGCATTCAGGGCTCCTGCTGAGGTCTGGAAGTGATGTCATTAAGCAGAAAGTGACATCATTAAGCAGCTAATGGCCAGAAGCCAGACCTTGTTCTCATATAGCAACTCATTAACTGCAAATGAGAGAAGAGAAAATACACAAATCTTGATCATATTTCAAGATTTGGGAAAGACCAATTTTCATGTGGGCTGCCATTTCAGTGGTAACACCTCAGCAGCTGAGAGGATAAAAAGCAGCCGGATAAAAAGCTTCTGGGGGCCGCATCCAGCCCCCGGACCTTATGTTTGACACCCCTGCCCTAGAGGTTGCTGCCAATACTGGTAAATAAAATGAAACCCCTGTCACCAGCTCGATCCTAGGAATCGCATCACTGCCTTCCCCCCTTCCCCGCAAAGACTTATAGTGGTCCCTAAAGTTCTAGAGAGTTTGGGAACCAGTGGATTAGTGACATCAATATTAGATTATTTTAACATCTTCTATGTGGACCTTCTCTTGAAGAATGTTAAGAAACTGCAGTTAGCACAGAATGTGGTCACCAGTGTGGTTGCATGCAGGGCTTACATTCCTCCATTCAGAAGCACAGCACAAAAACCAGCTTTCTATTTTGACACAAATTCTACATGGTGGCTAAACCAATTGTCTCATGACTTTCCCTTTCCATAATATCCATAATAGCAATTCTCTATTATTTAGCTCATCTTTCCTATTAAACTATGCACTGATCCATTAAGTTCTTTTAGATCCATTAGAACCTTAAGATCAACTAACTGTGATATACTCCACTGATCCCAGAATTCTCTATCAATTAAATGCTATAGAACAGTGGTTCTCAAACTTTTAGCACCGTGACCCAATTTTTAGAATGATAATCAATCCAGGACCCACCAGAAGTGATTTTATGGCTAGAAGTGACATCATCAAGCAAATTAATATTAATACTGTTAATAATTAATATTATAATTAAATAAGGGGATGCCAGCTCTGTTCAACCAAGTGAATTTTCTCTGTGGCCTGCCTGCAATAACGCCCCCCCCCCAAACACACACACAAATCAGTAAGATTTTCAGCCCTACCCAGTGCCCAGTTCAATTTTATTCTTATGTTTAAACCATATCACTATCAGGACCCACCTAGCTTTACAAGTCTAAAAAAGAAAGAAAAAATCACCTTACCAGCTCAAGTCTCTGTTTCATTCTTTTAATTGGGAGGGGGGGGTTGCCTTCTGGAGCATTTGCTGAGCGCCACTTTAATCAGATCAGGACCATTCTGGTGACCTTACATTCCTCTTTGCCTGACCTGACCCTTACCTGGCCTTGCATTCCTCTTTGCCTGATGAGCCAAGGCATGTTTGCTTACTAATGAGTAAACACAAACATGTAACTTAGCTTTGCTTTCCATAAGTCTTAATATATTCATCAGCTTGGAGGGAAGGGTGTTTTTTGGGGGCTGCATTCATCAAATTGGGACCATTCTAGTGTCATTGGCTTCCTCTCAGCCTGCCTTTTCCAATGGACCAAGACAGGTTTGCCTACTCAAGAACAAACATGGCTCAATTTCACGTTACATAAGGGTCCACGCATTTCCTTCTCAACCAACAGCTTTTATCAGCTAAAGCTTTGTGACCCACCAACAATCAGGTCGCCACCCACAGTTTGAAAAACCCTGCTATAGATAAATACCATTGAAGGTAAAAAGATGTTTAATGTCTGGCCAAGTAAGCAGATGATTCAGAACTACTTCATAATCACTTGTAGGTTTTCCTGCCTCATCAGATGGCCATGACTTTGTGATGACAGCAGATACAAGTTTGCCTAGCTTGCTCAGGTTGTAGGAAGATATCACGTCAAGGAGGTTCGTATGTTCCTGGAAGGATAGAAAATACACATGCAGGATTGGGTCACAATATGATTTTCATATTATACAAGTTCGGTTTCTCAAACTTGCTACATCATTTACAGCTAAATCTTATGGATGTCTACTCAGAAGTACATCTCATTGTGTTTAATGGTGCTTACTCCCAGGAAAGTGTACACAGGATTGCAGCCTTAATCTCTTACAGGATTACCATTCATTTTATCATGCAACCTAATGGTTCCCAATTTCAACAATATTTACTCTCAAGAAAGTGCACATAGTATGGCAACCTACCTGGTATGCTAAATTAATAGCTTCTATGGCACAGTTTTCAAATGTTTTCCTAATCAGAGGGTGAACGCCTTCAAATTTCTCAAAGCAGCAACAATAGACTTTGATCTGCTGAACTGCAGCTTCCTGTTCAGAAACAGCAAAAGAAAAAAAGAGGCACAACCACCATTCTGAATTTTTTGGGATTACTATAGAAAAAAATTTAAGGCAATAACAGCCAAAAAAATAAAATACACTTTAAATTATTGCAAATGATTTTTGTTTATATAAAAATAAGATAACTGCACATTCAGGATATAAGTTGAGCAGGGTACAGCCAGTCTTAAGTTCTCTACAAAACTGAGTGGGGCCAAGGGACAGAAGTATTCCTTCTGCAAGCACCAATAAAAGACACGGGAATATTTTCAATTCTGTTCTATCTACAAGTTAACACAAATATTCAATCTTAATTCAAGATCATTTACACACACACGCCTGCAGTCCTCTGAAGTTGTAAATATTGTGAACAGAAAAGCAAATATACCAACCCTTAGTCTGATGTAATTAAATTAGAAAAAAGTCAAAAATGTATTGTAAGAAGAGTTTTCAAACCTAAATTATAAAAAGGAGATACTAGAACAAGGAATATGTTTACATATTAGTTGTAATAGATTTGCATGAAAAACTCAGGCTAAAGATAATGTACAGCACTGCCCATCTCTATGCATCTTTATTACCTGTTTGATTCTGCTTTCCATATCTGAAATCAAAGTTTCTTTCCATTTCTTTGTCAAGTTCTCATCAGGAAAGTTTATTTTCAAAAAACATCCCCAAGTCTAAGAAAGAAGATTCATTTATGTTGAAAGTCAATCAGTAAAAAGGAAAAAGAGGTACAAAAAATATTCAATCCATATGCCAATATTTCTCAACCTTCAGCCCTTCAATGCATTATCTACTAGAAGACAAAACATACATTCAAGGTATAAAAAGATCAATATAATAGGCAGACAACAGCATTAAGAATCTGGTTGAAAACTGTTGAAGAGTATAGGACTTCTGGGGACAAAATCTTGCTACAAGAGTTTGTACCATCTCTAACA
Source organism: Tiliqua scincoides (assembly GCF_035046505.1). NCBI lineage: Eukaryota > Metazoa > Chordata > Lepidosauria > Squamata > Scincidae > Tiliqua > Tiliqua scincoides. The sequence continues at coordinate 150,897,367 of NC_089822.1, forward strand.
CAGCAAAAAAGTGCAGAGAAAGGAGTGTAATCCAGGAAACTAGGAACAGTAACAAGGCATAATTCTGTCTATAAAGCAAAGCAACTAATTTATTCAGTTTTCAAGACTAAGAAACTGCAAGGAGGTGGATACCAAAAGTCAAGGACAAAGGCTGCAGGCTGGTATGGAAACTGGAACTGAGCACCCAGGAGTGTACTGGAAGCAACTATGAAAGAGTGATATAGAACTATAAAGGCCTCAGAAACTGCTCCACCAGTTGGTGCTTAGCTCATGCCTATACCAGCTGAAATATCTAAGAGAATTTGCAGGCTAGCATTCCTGCTGCGCTCCTCCCTGCAAAGGTTATTCATCCAATGAAGGCTGTTTCAGCACTGAAGCAAGATTGAATTAGGTCCAATCAGTGTTACCCAAGAGTGTCTGGAGCTGAAGAAGTCACCATCTGCTAAACCACCACCTTATCTGAAAAGGGGACATTTAAGACTGCTCATAAGTCAAGAGTCTTCAGCATCCGAAGTTTGTTAAGAAATGGTCTCTTTCAAGAGAGGTCAGGACTACTCCCTCTCAGGGAAGTTTCAAGTTCTTGACAGCAAGTTTCAGAAGGGAGACACACCTCTCTGTGACTCTCAAATTGTGGGTTCTAGAGTTTCCTTCGCAAGAATACACACACTGTTCTAGAAAAGGGCTGGTCCAGCAACTAACTGTTCTGAATTGTACTTGTTTTCCTTTTGCTTTTAATGGGTTCCAGAAACGTGACAAGAGTTGTAAATCACCGTATAACTCTGCATAAACATTCTCATGCATTATCTACAACAGGCTTACAGGAGCTACCTTTCCCGTGTACCTGCAACCTTGAGATTAATCAACTACAGTCTCAATAAGAGCCATATGACAAATGCTGGCTTAGACATAAATTATCTATTACACCCCCCTGAGTCAAACAAACACTGGGATGTACATACAAACAAAAATCTACATGCAAGTGTCAGGGAATCTAAGTCTCTCTTTCCTATACTATATTAGGTTATTTGTTATTGCTATTGTTAAACAACTGAGAGGCAAACATCATTATCAATCGACTGCAAATTATTTGACAATTTACCAACAGATTCCCAACAGTTTTTGCCATCCTCAATCTATAATTTATCCTCAATTTGTTTTTCCCCTGGAAACAATACTGACTCTTCCCAACCCATACTCAAATCCTTCACTTCTGTTTCAGCAGACATTTAACTGATATATGCCATTGTACTCTGAATTTGGTTAATCAGTCTGTTCAAATGCTGTTATGAGCATTTTTATCTATTAAATATTTGCGTCTTTTAATAAGTTGTTACTCCCTTAGAGTAGTTGTTACCAAACTTTTTAGAATCAGGACCCACTTTTAAAAATGATTAAAAACAGAAGCTTGAACAGCTGATAAATTGAAACGTTTTTTAGACTCAAAGCTTGGTGGGTTCTGATAAGGCTCATTTTAAAAAATGGGTCCCAATGCTGAAACATTTGGGAACCACTGCCTTACTGGTTGCTGGCTCTGATGTGAAATACTTCACCAAACTTTTGCATACCTTTTCATAACCTGTGGAAGGCACTATGCTCCCAAGTCCTCCTTCCGATAAACATTATTTTCTAAGTTGTAAGGTTCTTTGCACACAACTCCCTACAATTTCCACTCTACACATGCACACTCTTTTTTCCTGTCCTTAACAAAACTGGGATTGCTTATGGTCACTCTGGCAACTCAAATGTTGATTCACTAACACCACAAACTATCTTGAAAACCAACAGAACTCATGTGGCTTGAGTGCAGGACTCGGAGAATCTCACCCTGCGAAGGCAATTCAACTCAGTTTGCTTCCAGAAATTTCAACTAACAGGAAGTAATACATCTCACATGGAAATTTCCCTTTTTGACAGGCCTTGGTAATAGGTATATGGCTAACAGAGAATCCAGGGTCACCATTCCAGGAAGTCAGAATTACACTGTGACAAAATAAGGCAAAAAATTCTCTGAGACATCTGTGAACACATCAGAACCAGCAACTGATGTATCTTTCCATTAAGAAATGAAAAGAACTGCTAAAATAAAAGAACTGCTAACAGAAGAAATACAAAGCTAAACAAAGGTTATTTATCTTGACAAGGTTTGAGACAAGAATTTAGGAAACACATAGTTTGAGTACTAACCACAAGTTCCTCTGGAGAAGTAAGTGCTACTTCTGAACGCGTATATGTTTTCAGCAAAGATTTTGGCAGATTATTCCAAAGCCAGGTCCTTGTAGCTTCATAAAATGCTTTGAATATGTTTTTCTCAGTTGAACCCTATTGTTCAATACAATAATTATAAGACGCTGAACTGAAGGACAACCATCCATGAATTTTGACAGATAGACAAAAGAAGAAAACACACCACTGTTCCCTCTAAGGTGCACAGCCATGCATCTCCAGGTGAGCCCCATGCAGTGCAGAGCTTGGCAACCTGCAAGTTCAGCGATGATCAAACCATCATTGAACATCTGGATGCAGCATTGCAACAAGTTGCAGTGCTGCTGAAGGGTTCCAAGCACTAGTGTGGACCCCTTAGAGGGAATACTGGCACACACACAACTTCAAAATCATTAACAAAAGTAATTGTTAACAAGTTCAAGAAAGAATTATTTAAGCAGTTGGTGGGGTCATACGGTGGCCTGACAAAGATACAAATTCTGCTACTCTTGTTTTTACATTGTTTAAGAGTTATATGTGCACGCATGCTAAGCATGTTTTGCAAACTCACTTTAAAACATGCTATCCAATTCTGATTTACAAGGGATTTATAGTCAGTATTGGCAAGCATGCCACTGCCAGTCGAAGTTAAACTTTTCTACCCTCCTTCATATCATTTCCTGAACTGAAAATTGCAGCATAAGAATGACAGTCAGAACTTTGGTATGCTAACCCATCAACTCTTCAAATGCATGAAACATAGGTCAAACTGAGCTCTGGCAGCCTCCAAACATACCTAGTAGCACACTGGGCTGACAATGCAGAATAGGGTGTTGCCATCGGGGACCAGCAGCAGGTGACTGGGACCTCCCTAACTTTCTCTTGCAATAACAGCAACAGTAGACAAAGATGCCTGACAAAATAGTTGTGCAGTGTTTGGACCATCAATGTAACCAAAGAGTGCCAAGGTGTGCATCTGTGCCAATGCACTGCCTTGGAGGACTTCACAATGTGAAGACCCTTACGCTATGAGGGACACTACGCAACTTCATAACAAGATTGCATACATCACTAGCAACTCTGCCCATAAGTTTAAGAAGTATGCCCCTTCCTCCCAGAGTCTCCACTCTTACTTGTCTGTAGGGGTGTGTTTTGTGCTTCCATCTTTATCCCTTCACACATGATTGTCATTTCATCCCAACTCTGTAATCATTGCTTTCATTGCATTGCCGTAATGATTACCAACACAGTTAAGCATTGCTCCTTCCCCAGTTCTTTCTAGCTTAGCAATAACTAATTTCTTCCCAGTGTTAATGCTGGATCACTACTGGATCTAATCCAGCTACATTTAGACCACCATTCTGTTTTCAGTACTGGCCTGCTGTATGCTCCTGTCTTCATTTTCTCTGAACAAGGAGATTCAATTTAGCCAAAACTATCTGAACTGCTTATATGGCCTTCACCACATCTTCTGGTAGTAAATTCCTTAAGGGTGCAATTCTATTCTGCTCTGGAACAGGCAAGCCAAGAAGCTTGCGCAGGATAGGCGCCCTAAGCAGCTCAGCCAGAGGTAAGGGGAAAACATTTCCCCTTACCTCCGGGTAAGGACTACTGGTCCCTATAGGTCTCCTTGGACTCACGCCACCTCGAGGAGGCACAAGTCCAAGTGAGCGGAGCAGCTTGAAGCTGCTCCGTTCTCCTCGGGAACAGGGGTTGGGATCCGGCATAACTGCCAGATCCCAGCCCTGCCTCCCACTCCCACCTGCCCTTGGGCTGCCCACCGCCCACCCTCCCCCTGCCCAGGAACGCCTCCAGCCCACCTCCTCCCCATCCCCCTCACCTAACTCAGAGTCTTGCATCAGTGTAGCCAGGCCGACACAAGGCGCTCGGAGGAAGCCAGCACGGAGGTGCTTCTCTGAGCTCCAGCCTGGCTCCCTCCTGAGGAGGTGCAAATGTGCCATAGGCCAGCACAAGGGACTTGTGCCAGCCCAAGTCAATGGCTGGATTGTTCCCCAAGTTAATTAAGTATTGTCTGGAAGACATTTTCTTTTTTGCAGTTCTGGAGAAACTTCAGGGATATAACTTATGCATTGCTGGTGATGTCACAAAGAACCTGAAGGCAAAGCCACCTGAAAAAGAAGTTTTTGGGGTGATCTTCGCAGCAGATGAAACAAATTCATCCCGTTTTTCTAAGTTTCCTGACAGTCTCTCCCCACACAGACTGGTAAAGTGGTTCAAGATAACAAGGAAGAGACTGAGGCTGAATTACAAAAGGTGTATTATGCAGATAGATGCTCACCTCCAAATGTGCAAGTCCAAGGATCCTTGAAACAATCTCTGCAGACATCACTGGTAACTTGTAACGCTGTACTGTCTGGACTTTCTTACATATCTGCTGATGAAGTCTTAAGCTGACAGTCACAGATGAGTCCCAAATACCCTGTTGCAGTGAGCTGCAAGAAGGTTTGCAACACTGCTAGTTACTTTTGCAATGTAAAGGGATCAAATTATTTCTACATAGAGCAGTGATTAATCAAACAAGTCATTAATTAAAACTTCCCTGGTTCGAAACTCACTTCTGCCATGAACTCAACCAGGTGGCCTTAGGCAAGCCACTCCCTCTCAGCCTCAGCTTCCCAGACACAGTATGGAAACACTACAATTTACTTACCATACCCAGTTCTTGCAAAGACTACCCTCAAGAACATGCTTTGTTATGCATCTTATTTTATCTGCAGCATTTATAGAATCTTCTGAGCAAACAAAGGAATCAATTGTGCTGCTTCTAAAACAGACTTTCCCTGACAGTTCCTACAGTGCTGTACTATTCTGTTTATTTTTTAAGCATATTTATATTCTTGTCTTTCCTCAGCCACAAGGCAAGTGCTTCATCCTGTTCCAATACTGTTAAAGGACAAAATGTTATAAATGACACGGCTTTGTGTGGGTGGAAATACTGGCAGAATATGGAGAACATCAAGAGTTATTTCAACATAGAGGCCAGCTATAGTGGCTCACTGTAGCCTTGCTGCCAGAAAGGGGGAGGGAAGTTTTACAGAAAATCCTCTGTAGTTATGCTGCCAACAGAAAGGGAAAAATTTGCACCTTTAAATCTAAAGGAAAATGAGCATCCTTCCTCACGTCCATCTCCTGTCTAACGTAAGCCAAAAGTTCAGGGCTCCATCAGCAGTAACATCAATATTACCAAGTCACCTGGGAAGTCACTTAACTAGAGCAGTGGTTCCCAAAGTCCTACTCAGACTTTGGGACCACACTAAGTTGTTGCAGGGGCAAGAGCAGGGGGCGGCCTCGATGGCACCGCAGCGATCAAAGCACTGCGGGAACCGTAGGACATCCCCAAATACCTGGGGAAATCCTGTAGCCTCCTGGAGGGTCCTGGTGGCTTGCAGCCGCCTCTGTGACCCTTCACGCGGCTGCAATGAGCTTCAATCTGTTATCGCAGCTCATTTCCAGTTTGCATGATCGCAAACAGGAAGTGAGCTCCAGCCACACACAAGCTCACAGAGGTAAGAGGTTAGCAGACCTTCTTCCAACTGAGTATTGTATCAGGAGGGTGCACACGCACACACATGTTTTACTTACCCATTTTGGTTATTTTTGGTGACATATATAATCTTCTCCAGAAGTTTTTCTACCTGCTGGTAATGAGTTAACAAAGATTAATTCAGAAAATACCTCCAATATTTTGCTGAATAGAACACCTCCTAATCAACCATCAATGAAGCCAAAGCTACTTGAGTTAATTTTGCCAGAATGTTTCTGCTTCTCTTTGCTATGGCATGTGAATGAACCAATCCGCACAGGGAAGGCGAGCATGAGACATTTGGTTTGACTGTGGGATGTGCTGTAGACAAGACTTAGGCTGCAATTCTAACCTCACTTTCCTGGGAGTAAGATCAATTTAACACTATAGAATTTACTTCTGAGTAGACCTGGTTAGGATTGTGCCCTTAGAACAATATAGTTATGTATTGTCTGTGTATCAAGAGGGCATATGCAAGGTTTCTTTGGTTTGGCCCTTCATGAAGGGAATGCACCAAAATGGATAAGAACTATACATGAGGCCCCTGTATTCGCAGATCCCTACCGGTCCCGGTGCTGAAAAGTTTGAGAATCACTGTGTTACATAAGAAGAGCCCCACCAGATCAGGCCAAAGGCCCATCTACTCCAGCTTCCTGTATTTCACAGTGGCCCACCAAATGCTTCAGGGAGCACACAATAGACACAACCTGCATCCTGGTGCCCTCCCCTGCACCTGGCAATCAGAGGCACCCTGCTTCTAAAACCAAGAGCTGCACATACCTACTATGACTTGGAACCCATAATGTGCTACACAGTGTTATGGGCATACATAACCTACAATGAAACAGATGTCTTTTTTTCATTGAAATTAAGAAAAAATGGAGAATTTTACTGTCGATTTTAAAGTGCCCTGGATTCCATCTTGTGCAACCAACCTGTGTCAGCCCTGCTAGGAGAGGAGGCTGTAAAATTCAGTTTGTGAAACAGCTGGGGTTATCAAATTGCTGTGACCCTCCAAGTTTCTGGTCCCAAGGGGTAGACTGGCCATTGAAATTGTATTACAAATGGCACTTCATTTATTAGATTATTCGGGCATTTCAAGGCCAGGATGACTGTTAAGAATTATTCTTAGCTGTGTTCCCCAGTAGGGATGGGGTAGGAGTGAGTTTCATCATCTTTCCAGACCCTTTGGAGGTTTCAAGGCTTCTTATTGGCGGAAACCTTCGACAGGGTGTAAAAAATTCTCTAGGGGTGTGCTCTAGTTGCCTACTATTTGCTGAACATAGCAAAGAAATTGGCCATTCTGAGGGACGGTGTTCCAGAACTCTATACATGCCTTGAAGTTATGCTCCCAGAGTAATGCCAACTAGTATATTTTTTTTTAACTTTGTCGGCCTGATGATATTATTCCTAAATTGTATTCTTAAACTTTACCTTGTATTGTATTCCTTCCTTCCTTCCTTCCTTCCCTTTTAATACATTTATTTATACATTTGTCCTCTTGCCCCGAGGTAAGCCCCTGCAGGCCCAGTGGGTCAACTCGTATCTGCACCATTAATATTGCAGGCATTAGTTCAGCTCGATCACTGAAAGCAACTCAGAGAAGGAGTTAGGATTTGGCAAGTGCCACTGCTGCCAAACCCACGCCCTTCCCAGGTCTGATGCCACTGTCCTTCCTGTCCCATTGCCATGCCATGCCATGCCGACCCTCCACAGGCCCTGTGCAGCCTTACATGTGGTAGTGAGCACCTGTTGCCACAGGGGCCAGGCTGCTCGCTGCCTCCAGTGGCAGTGAAAAAGAACAAGCTCTCTGGCAGAGTCACATTTGTGACAGCTACAAAGCACATTATGCTGGTGGAATGTATATTTGGCTGGCATAACATGTCCTTAGAATTGGGCCCTAAGGTGTTCAAGGTTCCAATTCTGCTAGAACAGAATTGCACTTCAGTAATTTTACTACCTCCCTGCATCACAAAAATTAAACTGCATGAGATTATCACAATATTCCAAATTATCGGTGGACGATCTTGTTTTTCCACAGGTATTTTCTCAATTCTGTATTAGATTCCATTAGATCTCCAGAGTTGCCTCATTAGCAGACACAATTACTGAGAAAATTTTTTTAGTATATCTGTACCAGAAACCCGGAATCTGTTCCTAAACATAGGCTTAACTCAAGTGGGCTCTTTGAAATCCCCTCTAGCAGCACACTCCCCCCCCCACTCCTGCTACCTCCCATGATGCCTAAAGCAGGCACCAAATGAATATAAAACTTTCTGCATGCCACTACCTGCGGTTACCATGACAGTAGCGAAAGAGCACTCTCATCCGATGCTGCCAAGTTCCTGGTTAGCTTTGCTGGACACCATCAAACTAACATAACAGCAAAGGAGCGACTGCCCTCCTTCAACACCACTCCTATAGTTATATAAGTAGTGGGTCCTCCTTCGCATCACATCTCCCTGCAGTCACCACCTACACCTCCCTATTGTGTCCTGTCAGCCCATCCCCATTGCCCTGTAAGCTACTCAGAACCGAATGGTGAATAGCAGCAGAGTCTCTTTTTCTTCCCAATGCTATTTTACAACTTCCTGATTCCCCCCCCCCCCAACAATATCAGGGGTTGAGTCAGGACATCTGGGATTTATAAAGTGGTCCACTACTGCTTTCCTTGGTGCCCTTTAACAACTACTGAATGCACCAGATTCCAGTGCAGCTTCGGGATAGGAGAGATCCAGGAACTATAAAATGGCACTGGGGGAAGAAGACGGTCTATTGCTGCACCTCACAGGTGCTCAGTAAGTGTCCCCATGGCCCTACCATATCAAGTGCTGGTGGTGAGTTGCTCCACACTCTTGCTGTCTTGGGGGTTCACCAAGAATAGGTATGGAGTCGTGCAAGGGCACAGGCTCATGATTTGTGCCTCACTAGATCCCAAGTGTACAGCCATTCCAGGTAACTTTCCCATTGAAACCAATGGAATTTACAATGCTCCACTTTGGCTGTAAAATGCAATTTTAGTGCGTTGTTGCTCTTCATTGCTTTAGACATTTTTCAATGGGCGAATGGCTCTCCTTCCTGGGGTTGAAGCCGAGTGTCAGCAAGAGATGCATTAGTTGCCCTGCCTGCCTTGTTTAATGGTTGTTTGCACTGTCAAATGGGGGAGTTGCCCATTCCTTTCATCTTGGGTTTCCACATTACACTACTCAGAGTTACAGGAAAGTAAAGGGGTTCCTCTTCCAATATGAAAAAAATTCACATGGTATAAAATATGTTGCCTCAGTTAAACTGGCTCAAGTTCAAGGACCTGACTATCGTAACAACTTTATGACTTCATTATTACTATAATTTTTTTTTGCTTTGCAGCACACAGCATTCTGTATTTAGAGGTGTTTAGAGGTATTTAGAGAAAAACATTGTTATTTTATTCAGAAAAAGCCCACTGTGTTCAGTGAGACTCAGGGAGCAATCCAGCCCTTGACTTGGGTCCAGGAGGGTTGCAAATGTGCCATAAGGCACATTTGCGCCTCCTCAGGAGGAAACTGGGCTAGCGCTCAGAGAAGCACTGACCTGCAGAGGCCGACGCAAGCCTCTGCACCAGCTTCCTCTGAGCGCCTTGCATCGGCATGGCTGTACCAACACAAGGCTCTGAGGTGAAGCGGAGTGTCAGCAAGAGATGCACTGGGGTGGGGAGGAGGCGTTCCTGGGCAGGGGGAGGGCAGGCGTTGGGCAGCACCAGGGGTGAGTGGGGACCAGGAGGCGGGGCTGGGATCCTACAGTTATGCCGGATCCCAACCCACGTTTCCAGGGAGAACAGAGCAGATCCAAACCGCTCCGTTCTCCTCAGACTTGTCCCACCTCAAGACGTGGCACAAGTCCAAGGAGACCCATAGGGGCCAGTTGCCCTTACTCAGAGGTAGGGGGAAACGTTTCCCCTTGCTTCTGGCTGAGCTGCTTATGGCCCCTTTCCTGCTCTGGATACAGCGCAAGCCTCTTGACTTGCCTGTTCCAGCACAGGGTAGGATTGCGCTCTTAGGCTGTAAACCTATCTTACTCACCAAAACCAAACCTCTCTACTTATATTTTAAGAACTCTCATCTACCAATTGTCACATCACTACATGCAGCAAATATTCTATAATGTACATCGATGTCACAACATGCACAGCATACCTCATAGTTACAATAGTTAATTGTCACACTGTTGAGTCGATGAAAAGTTCCTAGAAGATAGTCCAATAAATCTGCAGGAAAGTCAGTGATGAATTCTACCAAATTCTTCAGAGGCAACAAGGAGAACCAGGACCTGAACAGTGCTCTGTCTCCTTTCACCAAATGATGCTTTTCTTTCATTAGTTGTAGGAAGGTGCTGCAAACAGAGGCAGAGAGGAACATCACTCAGATAAGAATGGCAAATATACAGAAATCCAAGCAAAGATTTGATTACATTTCATGTTATCAGAAAGAGTAAAAAAAAAAAAAAATGACCCAAGAGGGCCATGCCCTCCAACCGAAGTCTTGTCCTAAAAATAAACAGAACTCTGGAAACCATCAAACTAATTTCAAGGCCTGTATATACAGAAAGTTGAGGTAATGTTTGCATGAATTGGCTCGTACAGTGGAAGGTATTGCTCTTGCAGCCTCAAAGCAGAACAGAGCTCTATCCCTCAGAGAAAAATAAAACTGAATTAAGAAAGATGCAATAGAGTATAAATGCTGAGGTAACAAACTCCAACCACTTCCATCACTTGTTGTCAAGATTACAGTAGCACCAAATTTGATATTGTGGTCTGCATGGCCACTTCTAAATACAGGCTTTCCCCAATATTTGCAGGGATATATTCCGCTGCTCCCCCTGGACACTGGAAACTGTCGATAAAGAGGAATCCTATCTCTACGGCCCATCTCATGCATGCACACACACGACTTAATGATAAGTCCCATTACCTTTGTTTATGTTGGTCACATTCCCCTGAAGTGATCTTCAGGTTTCTTGCTTTAAAAAAATGCTATAAGCAAAAAGCTAATAGCAAGAATAGCAAGAAGTTTACAGCCTAGAAAGTACACTAAGACCAAATATTAACTTCCTGATTCCTGTTGCCACCACTAACAGCTTGCAAATCACTGCCCTAGCCCCAGGAAATGAACAGAATACCTCCAAAATGGCTACCACAGATTCAGAATGGCCCCAGATGCCATGGATAGCTGAGGACAGTGAATGGCGTGAGAAGTCACACTGATATTCCCTTGAATAAGCAAATTTGCAGGAACAGAGAGTGCAGATGCCAAGGACTGACTGTATATCAAATAGGAAATCTAAGTCTAATCAATTTAACTCAATGACTTCAATATTTCAGAAAATAATAAAGCATTCAAACTCACTTCTTATAGATGTCTTGCTGTTTATCCCTGCATCCAACAAATGGAAGGCCTGCCAGCCTTGCCCACGTCTCTTCAGATTCTAATTGAGCACCCTCTTGAACACATTTATAATCAACAGAAGCAGTAAATAGATGAAGAACTGGGATTGTCCACAGCCACCGGTCAACTTCTTTTTCAATACAATCATTGCAGAACCAAGTCAAACGTTCTCCCATGCTGAATGAGATAGAGGAAAAGTGTTGCATCACACCTAATGCATTGAACTACAGCTTAGTACTGGTTCATTCAACAACTCGCAAATATACCATTTTTGCAATCTAAAAAGAAAAATAGATAGTGCTCCACAGATAGGGTTAAAATGTGATCAAGACAAACATGTCAGTTATTTAGGCTTATCCTACATTTCTCCTCAGAGACTTTTCCTTTGCAATATTTATTTTTCAATTTGTATACCACATTCATGCATATTTACATCCAAGGCAGCTCTACATTATAAAATTTGTTTTAAAAATGTATTTGGGAGAGGTAAATGACATCACTTATGAGGTTATCATTTTCATCTGATAGAGCTTCATTACCTTTAGCAGATGTGTGACAAGAGAAATTCAACATGTGTATTAAGACAGAGTCATGGAGAAGGTTGAACTAATTAAATTTGCTCATTACAGAGTTCAAGTCAAAAATTAGACAAAGTTGCAACTCTACATAACCATTCAAGATGCCAACATGTGAACTTTTTAAATTCCAAGTTATATAACACATACCACAGCCCTGAGAATGCCTCTTTGATCAACTTGACTTCATTCACTACAACTGCTATTGGCTTCTCCAAACAAAGAAGGTGGCATAAGTTTGTCAGATCAGTTTTTGATGTTGGAAGACCGTAGTATACTCCTAACTCAAGGATGATCATTGCCTCGCCCAGTTTATTCTGCAGTGCTGTGTCCCAAGATGGACGGTTTGAACTGTTGTGATTAAGGTGGAGATCGACTCTTTTTCTCAAGTAATCCAGCATCAACTCTTTTATCTAAATTTTTAAAAAGGGAAAAAGTAATAAAATGTCATTTATTTCTCTAGAAATTCTGATTCTAGAAGTTCTGATCTTATTCACATGACTGCTCAAAGTACATGTTCAGCCCTCAGCGGTGAGCAAGGTGTTTAGACACTAGAAAATAAACCAAGTAAGCTAGATTCAAGGGTTTCCAACCAGCACCTGGAATCTGGCAATCCTGGTGGTGACGTCCCAACTCCAGAGGGTCTTGGATGAAGCAGATAATCTGGATCCTTTTCAATCTGGTTTCAGGCCGGGCTTTGGGACAGAAACTGCCTTGGTCGCCTTGGTGGATGACCTACGCCGGGGACTGGACGGGGGAGTGCATCCCTGTTGGTCCTGCTGGACTTCTCAGCAGCTTTCAATACCTTCGACCATGGTATCCTTCTGGGCCGATTGGCCAAGTTGGGAGTTGGAGGCACTGTTTTGCGGTGGTTCCGCTCCTACTTGGAGGGTCGGTCCCAGATGGTGGTGCTGGGGGATGCCTGTTCGACACCCTGGCCTTTGAGGTGCGGGGTGCCGCAGGGTGCAATTCTGTCCCCCATGCTATTTAATATCTACATGAAACTGCTGGGAGAGATCATCCGGGGGTTTGGAGTGGGGTGCCATCAATATGCTGATGACACCCAGCCCTATCTCTCCTTTCCTCCAGACTCCAGGGTGGCAGTTGAGGGCCTGGAGCACTGTCTGGAAGCAGTGAGGATCTGGATGGGGGCTAATAAGCTGAAATTAAATCCGGATAAGACAGAGGCTCTCCTGGTTCGGAAATCCTCGATGCAGGTGCTGGACTAACGGCTTGCGCTGAATGGGGTTGCACTCCCCCTGAACGAGCGGGTCCGCAGCTTGGGGGTCCACCTGGACTCGCAGCTGCTCCTGGATTCCCAGGTAGCGGCTGTGGCTAGGGGGGACCTTTGCTCAGCTTCGGCTCGTGCGCCAGCTGCGGCCGTACTTGGATTGTGCAGACCTGCCAACGTGATCCATGCTACGGTGACATCGAGATTAGATTATTGTAACACACTTTATGTGGGGCTGCCCCTGAAGACAGTTCCGAAACTGCAATTAGTGCAGAATGTGGCGGCCCGTGTGGTTACTGGAGGTAGGTGGTTTGACTCTGTCGGCCCACTTCTCCAGGGGCTACATTGGCTGCCCATTTGTTTCCGGGCCCAATTTAAGGTGCTGGTTTTGACCTTTAAAGCCCTATAATGCCCTGGGCTAGGGTATCTTAGAGATCGCCTACTTCCGTACAATCCGGCTTGTCCTCTTAGGTCATCAGAGAAGGCCTTTTTACAAGTGCTGCCGCCTAAGGAGGTATGTGGGGCGGCGGCAAGAAATAGGGCCTTCTCAGTAGTGGCACCAACGTTATGGAACTCCCTTCCCCTTGACTTAAGAATGGCTCCCTCTCTTGAGACTTTTCGGCAAGGCCTGAAGACCCTTCTGTTTAAACAAGCCTTCTGAGTTCATGGCCTTTTAAACATTTTTTTCTACATCTTTTAGTATTTTTTACAGGCCTGATTCCTTTATGATCTGCTGCTCTATGTTCTTTTTACCTGACTTTTTATCTGACTACTGTTTTTTATGATATATGTCAATTATGTTAATATGTTTTTATCTGTTTGTTAAACTATGTTTTAATCTATTTTTAATTAATTAAGAAATACTTGTATTATTTTTAACCTGTTGTAAGCCGCCTTGGGTCCCTTTTGGGGAGAAGGGCAGGATATAAATAAAGTTGTTATTATTATTATTATTTTTAAAAAAAAAAAAATCGGCACCCCAAATATACCCAGCAATTTGTGTAACGTTTATGGAAGCAAAATGTGGCCTGTGTTATCAGAGCTGAACGTTCTATTATTAGAAGTAACACTTGTCAATATTTTACATCAGACAAATCTCAACTTCATGATCTCTATACTTAAGCCTCATCAGGGCAATAGGTGCACGTTACAGTGAATATCTATTTAAAAATGGATTGAAAACTAATCATATGACTGAAAACCAGCCCTATTAAAACATCAGAAACAAACATTCCCATTTTGTTTAGAAAGTTTTATTCTAGTTACTAGTAACATAGAAATACCTGTTTTTCTCCAAAGTCTAGCTCTCTCCATTCAACTGGCTGTGTTTCATAGACCATTTGCCTTTTATTCACAAAGTAAAACTGGTACAATTGCAAGAAGAAGTTCTTTACATTGACAGGATTCCAGATGCTGAGTATACTGAAGATACTATCCAGCATTATTTCTGCTGCTATTCGCTTTCCTTTGACAACATTTTTCTCTTTCAAGAATGGAATACGATTCTTAAGATTGTTCAAGAAAGTCTCTGAAGGCTTGGCACATACTATATCATCATATTGATGCCAATCTGCTGATAAAAAAAAAGTTCATTCATGAAACAAAAACACAACCCCTTCTCTCTTCTTGCATGGATTATATGATGTGAATTAACTACAGTCATTTTCTATACTCCAGGACTCATTTTATCACCTACAGCCCATGATTTCAGTAACCTGCTGAATATTTTATATTTATTTTATTTAAAAGGTTTATACTCGCCTTTCGTATCCCAAGAGAAATTAGATTACACAAACCATATTAAAATATACAATGTATGAGACAGTAAATAACATCATGATCATTATAACAACGTTAAGTAAAACCATTAGGGAGGCTAATCTTTACACCAAAGCATTATAACATTATTACAGAGGCAAAGAGAGCAGTCACAGACCCATCACTCAAATGTCAAATGAAACAAAAATGTTTTGAGTCCTTGCTGAAAATCTAGTGGGCAGTTCCATAATTGTGGTGCTACTACAGAGAAGGCTCACCCTTGCACTACAATCCCTCTGACTTCATAAAGGTGGCACTTGTAAGAGAGCCCCCTCAAATGACCTAAGAGGGAGCACCCGAATGTATAGAAGGTTGTCCCTTAGATCACACAGGACAACACACATTTTGCTTCCTTAAACTTTACACCAGTTCCTGGGTATATTTGGGGTGCTGATTCCAAAAATGGCATCCGTTTTGCCCTATCACGTCTAATTTTGGGGAAATAGTATAGCCTCTTCAGTGAATTCAAGCAGCTTCCTCATGAGAAAGCCTACACCAGGGGTCGGCAACCTGCGGCTCTAGAGCCACATGTGGCTCTTTCAGCTGTCTGCTGCGGCTCCTCCAGGTGAAAGTGGCAAAGGGTGTGACAGGAGGCACCTGTGCTGGGAATGCAGGCTGCTTCCCTCCACCCCCTGAGCTCACTGCCCTCCTCCCCCACCTGCCCTGCATTTGTTTCCCTTTTCAATTCCCCCCCCCCTTTGCAGGCTTAAGGTCCCTGTTTTTCCCTTCCCCAACTCTCCAGCAGGCTCAGCCAATCAGCATCCAGCAGGCTCCTGGCTTTTTCTGTTGGAATAGCTCAGGGCCCTTCACTGGCCGACTACCAGCCAATCCTGAGCCGCCTTCCTCCTCAGCCATTTCGAGCCCTTGCAGCCCGCCTTTCCCTGAGCAGGTCCCCACCCAGTGCAAGGTGAGGCTTTTCTTCCACAGCAGAGGAGACATCCTGTGTGTCTACTCAGTTGTAAGCCCCATTACATCAGATGAAGCTTACTCCCAGGAAAGGGTGCCTGGGATTGCAGCCATGGAGCCTGCTCCTATGCGTGTGTACTCAGTTGTAAGCCCCATTACAGTGGATGAAGCTTACTCCCAGGAAAGGGTGCCTGGGATGGCAGCCTTGAAGCCTGCTCAAGGCCAAGCGAAAGGACGGGTGAGTGGGAGCCTGCGCAGGTCTGTTCCAGAGTAAGCCCCGATGTAGTCAGTGGGGCTTCCTCCCAGGAAGGTGTGGAGGGCTGCAGCCTCAGCCCCCTCCTATGCAGGTCTACTCACAAGTAGTCAGTGAGGCTTCCTCCCAGGAAAGTGTGGAGAGGACTGCAACCTGAGAGCTCCAACCAACTTGTCTGCTCAGAAGTCCCATTGTAGTCAATGGGGCTTACTCCCAGGATAGTGTGGAGAGGGTTGCAGCCTGAGGGAGGGAGGGAGGGCAGGCAGGGAAGAAGCTAGCCTGTGGTTGCCCCCCACCTCCCCCCCCCCCCCCGTTCTGGCTTCTTCTCTGGAGTCTGTGTCCTTTTTTCCTTCCAGCAGGGTGCCTCTGGAAGGTGGGGGGAGTTCTTTAGCATCCATGTAAGATAAGCAGATGTCATAACCGACATATGTATTGGAATCCTGGAAGATCTGGTGAGGAGGTAGATGTGGTGTTAGCAGTGGCCCCTTTAAGGGTAAGGCCTGGGCATACAGCAGAGTGTGCTGCACAGCTGCAGCCACTTGAAGGCAATAGGGCCCTCAGGGATATAGGGAGCAACTGAAGAAGGGGGTGTGGGTTGTAGAAGGAGTGCAGGTTGGAGGTAGGAGAAGAGAGGAGACTAGGCTGGGCTTATTGACTTTGACTTGGATACTCTGACTGATTTGACTGACTTTGGAATCTGACCTTGGACTCTGACTTGGCTTTATTGACTTTGGACTCGGCCCTGGATACTCTGACTTTGTGACTAATGGACTGCTGGAGACACTGGAGTTTGGTGTGGGGCTGCTGTGCCCAAGACCTGCTGAGGGCCCAGGGTCTGCTGTAGTGGTGTGAGGCTGCTGGCAGGAGAGAGGACCTCTGCAGGTTGAACAGGCGAGCTACCCTGGAGGTGGGTCCAGCAGGACTGCAAGGCAGAACCAGGGTCATTTGTTGGGGGAACGAAGGGGAGCTAATTTGCTTAAAGTGGGCCTAATTCTCCAGGCAGAGAATGGCCTTGGAATCAGGCAAAACACCATAGAGGACCAGGTGTCTGAAAACACAGGACAAGAATGTATGACAAAACTAACTAAAAGCTACAAGAGGCGGCTACATTATTAAAATGGGACCTATAAGAGCATTAGTTAGTTGGCAACCTTCAGTCTCGAAAGACTATGGTATCGCGCTCTGAAAGGTGGTTCTGGAACAGTGTCTAGTGTGGCTGAAAAGGCCGATTCGGGAGTGACAATCCCTTCCACACTGGGAGCAAGTGCAGTCTGTCCCTGGCCTGTCTCCCTGGCTATGGGCCTTCCTTCTTTGCCTCTTAGCCTCAGACTGTTGGCCAAGTGGCTCTTCAAACTGGGAAAGGCCATGTTGCACAGCCTGCCTCAAAGCGGGCCGCTCAGAGGCCAGGGTTATAAGAGCATAAAGGTGGGAAAAAAACTATATATGCAGTATTATCTTCATTTTAGATGTCAAAAGGGTTTTGTGGCTCCTGAGGTTTTTTTTCCTCTGGAAAATGGGTCCAAATGGCTCTTTGAGTGTTTAAGGTTGCCGACCCCTGGCCTACACCATGGCTTCCTCATGAGGAAGCTGCCTGAACCATTACTAATGAGGCTATACTATATCTCCAAAACTAGACATGATAGGGCAAAACAGTCAATCCCAGTACCTTGTATTGGGTTTGGAAATGAATGGACAACCATGCAGTCGCTAAAGCAGCAGACCCACAGAGTTAAAGCTGCCTAGCTCCAGTAACCACCACCCTGGCTGCCACATTCTGCATTAATTGCAGCTTCTGAACCATCTTCAAGGGCAGCCCCACATACAGCATGTTACAGTAAACTGGTCTTGAAGTCACTAAGGCATGGAACACTGTATTCAAATTCAACCGACTCAAGTACACAGCTGGCACACTATCAGAAGCTGGCCAAACACATCCCTGGCCACCACTGCCACTTGGCTCGCCAGGAAGAGCTGAGAGTCCAAAAGCACTCCCAAACTACACATATGTTTTTGCAGGGAGGGGGGGTGCGAACCCATTCAGAGTGGGCAGATGACGCAGTACCTGCATCAAGAATTTCCTGACCAAGAAGTCCTCTGTGTTTTCTGGATTCAATATCAATCTGTTGGCCCTCATCCAGACCTGAACCGCCTCTAGACAGCACTCCAGAACTTCCACAGCTTCCCGGCAAAAGATGGCATGGAAAGCTAGCGCAGAGTATGATCAGCATACTGGCGACATCCCACTCCAAATCCCTGGATGATCTCCCTTAGCGGTTTAATGTGGATGTTAAAAAGCATGGGAGACAGAATTAAACCCTGCAGCAGCCCGCACTTTAAATGTCAGGGTGCCAAACTGGTGTCCTCCAGCATCACCACCTGGGACATTTAAGCCAAGAAGGAGCAAAACCACCACAAAGCAGTGCCCCCAATCCCCAATTCAGTCAGCCAACCCAGAAGGATACCATGGTCAATGATACTGAAACTTGCTGAGAGGTTAAACAGGACCAGCAGGGATGCACTCCCCAGACACACACTGAATATAATTTCAGATTTCAAAAACTAGAATGGATACAAGCACACATACATGCTGAATTTCCTGAGCTCTTCAGAGTCCTTCTGATCTTCGCCTCAGTCTGGCAGCAAACTCGTCCAAGAAGGAAAGCATGAATGTACATACTATTGCCCATTACCAACATCACCATTCATTACCCAGAAGACTGCCCACTGGTTGTGAATGCTATAGTCTTATCCTCTGATTTGACAAAGGTGTAACATGGTTAAGAGCAGTGGTTCTCAAACTAGTGGGTCATGACCCACCAGTTTGTGTAAAGGTCCCCCAGTCCCTTTAAGGGGCAGGGGAAGAGATGAGAGCAGTGATGCAATCCCCAGGAGGATGAAGGGGGTGCTGGAAACTGGAAGTGCTTTGTGATCACATCATTTGAAGATTCTAAGCCTCGGAGAGTCCGACAGAGGGCTGCACAGGGCTCCCCACACCTCCTGGAGTCTGCAGCAGTCAGCAGTGACTGAAAGTAAGTGAAAGCACACACACACACCCGCAATGCAATCCTGGAGATGGCTTTGCTGCCCTCACCCCTTCCCTGCAAAGACTTACTTAGGGAGTAAAGCTCCCTAAAAGTTTGAGAGCCATTGTTTTAGAGCAGTGTTAAACTGTGAGGCGCAGCTCCCTGGGGAGGCGCCATGAATGCACAAGGGAGGCATGGGCTGCCCTCTTGCAGCGACACAGTCACACCACCGTTCCTGGGCAGAGCCCCTCCATCTTCTGCACTTTTTTTTTTTAAGGTAGAAGAAATGGGGGTTGCTCCGCTGCTCCCTCCGAGAGGGACTGCGAGAGTGGCTGCTGCTGCCTGCCCTCGTCTCCGAGGCTGCCGCCTTCTGAATCCTCTTCGACTCCAACTCTCCAGCTGGCAAATACCGAGTATGTTCAGTTTGCAGTCCTTGCCCTTGCTGACAGTCAGAAAGAAACCCTCATTGATCCTTGTCTGGTTGGTTCCTAGTTCCCAGCCTGGGATCGCTTCTCATCAAAGTGAAATCTCTTTTTTCAACCCCCTCCCTCTTCCACTTCCCCCTTTCGATCTCCAAACCTTCCCGCTTTCCTCCCCCTCCCCAAATAAAATGCTTCCTATTTTACCAGTCACCAGGGGTCTTAAAGTTGTTTCCATGCAGTTGGCAAAGGGGGAGGGGAGAGACAAGCACACACTTTGCTTGGCCAAGAGCAGAAAAAGGGAACAGTTTTTAAAGTGATTTATTAATTTTGTTGTTTGACTGAAGAGGAGAGGCTGTATTTTTAATGTGATGAATCTTGCTATTTGAAGGGAATACTTATCAGCCATTGATGAAGTGATTGCCAGCCCAATCCTATTCACTTTCTTGGGAGTAAGCCCCATTGACTCTAGTGGGACTTACTTCTGAGTAGACATGCATAGGATTGCGCTGTGCATCTCCTAGTATAGAAGACAAATCAGCCTCCTAACCAAACCCTTATCAGCTCTGATATATTTTCATGGTTTATTTTTGTTTTCCCCAGCTGCTGGAAAAATTTAATTACATTAAATTAATAAAGAGTTCAATCCTATCCAAGGAGAATGGGAGAAATGACTAGTTGGATTGGGGTCCACAGGGTGTGTGTGTGTGTGTGTGTGTGTGTGTGTGTGTGTGTGAGAGATGTTGGTCAGACTGGTTGTTCACAAACTTCCTTTGATAAAACAATTCTGTTGGTATGCTTACAAAGTTAGGAAAAAAAAAAAGTCCTATTGGACCAGACAAAATCTACCTATTCTAGCATCCTGTCTCCAACAGTGATCAGCAGCTGATCATTTATAAAGCATGTATATTGCTGTGTATTAATATATTTTAATATCTGCATTTAATTAATGATATATTATATATATATATATATATATATATATATATATATATATATATAAAATATATTAATATTAATATATATATTAATATAATTAATATTAATATAGTTAATATTTCTGGTCACTTCTTGTTTAATGATTACACTTCCAGCCCTCAGGAACATGATGGGGAGTCATGGCCAACAGCCACGGAGGTCAAGGGAGCCACGGACCAGAAAAGTTTGAGTACCACTGGTTTAGAGAAATAAACTAGGGCCTGTAAGAGTCTTCCAAGAATGCCTTATTATACTCACTCTGGCTATGCACGCTCTTCCAAAGACAAAAGGTCTTATTCGTGCTGGGATCATTTTCTTGGGCATTACACACTCTTGTTTGTAACATATAACTAGAATCAAGTATAATTACATGCCAAGGATAGTTCCTTACCTGCATCTCTTGAATTATTAGGTGGTATGAATAAACAGCGGTTCACAATTACTCCTTGTTGAGAAGGTTTGTAGATAAATTCATACTCTCCTCTCTGACCACATGAAATAAAATATTTATAGGGAATGGATTTATTTATGTCATGCTTTGACATTATCATGTAGCCTTCAATTAGATTACCATGCTCACCAAGATTCCTGTTTAAAAGAACACAACATACACAAAATAACTACACCTTAGCAAAAACATACAACTATGGACAAATAAATTTATTTAAACAAAGGGCTATATGATCTTAACAGTTTTCCTGTAAGATACCAGTACCTTAAAAGATACAGGATAAAGGATACCTTAAAGGATCCTTTACCTTAAAGCAGGGGTGCCCAAACCCTGGCCCGGGGCCACTTGCGGCCCTCAAGGCCTCTCAATGCGGCCCTGAGGGAGCCCCCGGTCTCCAATGAGCCTCTGGCCCTCCAGAGATTTGCTGGAGCCCGCACTGGCTCGACGCAACTGCTCTTAGCGTGAGGGCAACAGTTTGACCTCTCATATGAGCTGTGGGATGAGGGCTTCCTCCACTGCTTGCTGTTTCACGTCTGTGATGCAGTAGCAGCAGCAAAGGAAAGGCCAGCCTTGCTTTGTGCAAGGCCTTTTATAGGCCTTGAGCTATTGCAGGACCTTCATTCATTCATATAAGTTCATCTTTAATATATTCATTTATGTAAACTTATGTAAATTTATTCAAATTTTAAATGTAAATTAATTCTTTTTTTCCCTGGCCCCCTGACACAGTGTCAGAGAGATGATGTGGCCCTCCTGCCAAAAACTTTGGACACCCCTGCCTTAAAGGATACCTTAAGGATACCTTAAAGATACAGATAGCTGCCTTGAGTGCCCTTCAGGGAGAAAGGCGTGGGAAAAATCAAATGAGCAAAACAGTGTTTCCAGATGCATACATCATCCTGAAAAATGGTAGTTGAAGTATGCAGTACGCAGCTGACACCTCAGCTCCAGAGACTCAAGGTCAGGCAGATACTCCCGGTAAATAACGAGGCACAGACACGGCAGTGCTCCACCACCAGATGTCCTTTACTTGAAGTATGTACAATATTTACAGCGCAAAGGCAGCTCAGCAAGCAAACAGCAAAGATAGCACTTTTCTCAATTCAGATCACCAAATCCACTGACGTAGCTTCCTGCAGACACTCCACATAACATCTCTCACACAGCAGCTTGCACAAGCTGCAATATATACTGGCACTGGCCAATGAGAGGCGGGCTACGATCTGGTGATTGCATGACTCATTGTCTGGTAACATGGTATTGCAGGGTATTGCATCATCCCTGCTGTGCCCTGTTGCATCAGCCAATCCCATGATGCACCTGGGCTACACTACATGTATGCAGGCTAAGACATCAGGGCCCAGCCTTGCCCTATCCAGCCTGTAAATTGACTATAGGCCTGGGGCGTATAGCAGAGCAGGAACATGCACACAACTTACTGTTTATTAGAGTTTTCCAGATGGGGGATGACACCTCAATACATACCATGTTTTGTTGATAAGAACGTAAGAGCCCCGCTGGATCAGGCCCATCTAGTCCAGCTTCCTGTATCTCACAATGGCCCAGCAGATGCCTCAGGGAGCATACAAGACACAGGAGACCTGAATCCTGGTGCTCTCCCTTTAATCTGGCATCTGATCAATGCCATTCTATCTTCAAGAAGCTATGCCAACTTTAACAAGTATAATCTGGGCTCTGCATATGTCACGTTTCTACAGTCAACAACAGTCAACAAAACCTTTATTTGGCATAAACATTTGATAGGTGAGAACTCTGTACAGAAATCGTAACACGTTTCTACAAAAAGTACAGGAATATCATAGTTATGGTAGGATTCAGAGAATTCGATTTCTTAGAAACATGGCAGCCTGAGCGTCACAAGGCACTCACTGGGGTGTTGTGGGGTGCTCACAGCCCAGCAAGGAGACTGCGATGTGACCAAGCAAATGGCAGTAGGAGACTTGGCATGGTAGGCAGAGCTCCCTCACACAGTTTTATGCACTTTAAAGCCTTCCCGCCTGCCCAGAGCCTCTTACGACCATTTGCAGGGTCTCTCTCAAGGCTCTGAACCCATTAGTGAATGGCAGTGACATCATCACATGATGCAAAACATCACCATTCACTTCTGGGTTCCAGAGCTGGAGAAGGGTGTCATCAGCCAGTTTGGGAAGCACAGGCCTAACTGCATGCAAGCACTAGCTTCATAGTCCTTTTCTGTGTGCAAGACCCCACTTTGGTAAAAGATTTGCATGGCTTTGCTCTCTTGGTGCTACAGCTCCTGCAACACAATGAATTCAAGCCAGATCAGTAAACTCGGTCCTAGGCCCAGACTCCTGATGGGTGTGAGGCAGAGAACCCCAACTCCTATTTCCCTGCTCTGATTTTCATTACACATTTTCCTATGAAATTAGCCTGTAGGAATGAAACTGAATGCAAGTTTCCCCATAATTATCTTCCTTGTGTGAATTTCATGTTCAAACTGTAAACAGCTCTCCTGAACCAACTATGCCTCAACATATTTTGGTTAAAACATGCACACTAGCCTTGTCTGAACTAGGAAAAAATATTAGTGACCATAACTTGACATGTCAGCAATATTCTTTCCGAATCAATGAATCCAGAATATGCCAAACATTGAAAATTGTACTTACTTTGTGCAGAACAGCTCACAGACATTATCTTTCCAGTTCTCATATCCAGAAATGCCTTCTGCCCTAATGAACACTTTTTGCTTGTCAGTATCCAGCTTGAAGTGTGCAGACAGTATAGCATGGAAATATACTGTAATACCATCACTAGAATGCACTTGACTGAAAGTACAAGAACAGGGTCATCATAACTTATCTGGCAAATGTATAGAGGACGACAACATATGTCACTGCAATAACATCCCTATAATACAAAAATTCATTTCTCAAACACTACGCTAGTCACGGAGCCCACCAGAGGACAGGTGACTCTGGATTTAATATTGTGCGGTATGCAGGACCTGGTTAGAGATGTAAACGTTACTGAGCCATTGGGGAACAGTGATCATGCTGCGATCCGTTTTGACGTGCATGTTGGGGGAAGAATACCGGGCAAATCTCTAACAAAAACCCTTGACTTCCGACGGGCGGACTTCCCTCAAATGAGGAGGCTGGTTAGAAGGAGGTTGAAAGGGAGGGTAAAAAGAGTCCAATCTCTCCAGAGTGCATGGAGGCTGCTTAAAACAACAGTAATAGAGGCCCAGCAGAGGTGTATACCGCAAAGAAAGAAGGGTTCCACTAAATCCAGGAGGGTGCCCGCATGGCTAACCAGCCAAGTTAGAGAGGCTGTGAAGGGCAAGGAAGCTTCCTTCCATAAATGGAAGTCTTGCCCTAATGAAGAGAATAAAAAGGAACATAAACTGTGGCAAAAGAAATGTAAGAAGGTGATACTGGAGGCCAAGCGAGACTATGAGGAACGCATGGCCAGCAACATTAAGGGGAATAATAAAAGCTTCTTCAAATACGTTAGAAGCAGGAAACCCGCCAGAGAAGCGGTTGGCCCTCTGGATGGTGAGGGAGGGAAAGGGGAGATAAAAGGAGACTTAGAGATGGCAGAGAAATTAAATGAGTTCTTTGCATCTGTCTTCACGGCAGAAGACCTCGGGCAGATACCGCTGCCCGAACGGCCCCTCCTGACCGAGGAGTTAAGTCAGATAGAGGTTAAAAGAGAAGATGTTTCAGACCTCATTGATAAATTAAAGATCCTGGGTGGGCCCTGATGGCATCCACCCAAGAGTTATTAAGGAATTGAAGAATGAAGTTGCAGACCTCTTGACTAAGGTATGCAACTTGTCCCTCAAAACGGCCATGGTGGCAGAAGATTGGAGGATAGCAAATGTCACACCTATTTTTAAAAAGGGAAAGAGGGGGGACCCGGGAAACTATAGGCCGGTCAGCCTAACATCCATACCGGGTAAGATGGTGGAATGCCTCATCAAAGATAGGATCTCAAAACACATAGACGAACAGGTCTTGCTGAGGGAGAGTCAGCATGGCTTCTGTAAGGGTAAGTATTGCCTCACAAACCTTATAGAATTCTTTGAAAAGGTCAACAGGCATGTGGATGCGGGAGAACCCGTGGACATTATATACCTGGACTTTCAGAAGGCGTTTGACATGGTCCCTCACCAAAGACTACTGAAAAAACTCCACAGTCAGGGAATTAGAGGACAGGTCCTCTCGTGGATTGAGAACTGGTTGGAGGCCAGGAAGCAGAGAGTGGGTGTCAATGGGCAATTTTCACAATGGAGAGAGGTGAAAAGCGGTGTGCCCCAAGGATCTGTCCAGGGACCGGTGCTTTACAACCTCTTCATAAATGACCTGGAGACAGGGTTGAGCAGTGAGGTGGCTAAGTTTGCAGACAACACCAAACTTTTCCGAGTGGTGAAGACCAGAAGTGATTGTGAGGAGCTCCAGAAGGATCTCTCCAGACTGGCAGAATGGGCAGCAAAATGGCAGATGCGCTTCAATGTCAGTAAGTGTAAGGTCATGCACATTGGGGCAAAAAATCAAAACTTTAGATATAGGCTGATGGGTTCTGAGCTGTCTGTGACAGATCAGGAGAGAGATCTTGGGGTGGTGGTGGACAGGTCGATGAAAGTGTCGACCCAATGTACGGCGGCAGTGAAGAAGGCCAATTCTATGCTTGGGATCATTAGGAAGGGTATTGAGAACAAAACGGCTAGTATTATAACGCCGTTGTACAAATCTATGGTAAGGCCACACCTGGAGTATTGTGTCCAGTTCTGGTCGCCGCATCTCAAAAAAGACATAGTGGAAATGGAAAAGGTGCAAAAGAGAGCGACTAAGATGATTACGGGGCTGGGGCACCTTCCTTATGAGGAAAGGCTACGGCGTTTGGGCCTCTTTAGCCTAGAAAAGAGACGCCTGAGGGGGGACATGATTGAGACATACAAAATTATGCAGGGGATGGACAGAGTGGATAGGGAGATGCTCTTTACACTCTCACATAATACCAGAACCAGGGGACATCCACTAAAATTGAGTGTTGGGCAGGTTAGGACAGACAAAAGAAAATATTTCTTTACTCAGCTTGTGGTCGGTCTGTGGAACTCCTTGCCACAGGATGTGGTGCTGGTGTCTAGCCTGGACGCCCTTAAAAGGGGATTGGACAAGTTTCTGGAGGAAAAATCCATTATGGGGTACAAGCCATGATGTGTATGCGCAACCTCCTGATTTTAGAAATGGGTTATGTTAGAATGCCAGATGCAAGGGAGGGCACCAGGATGAGGTCTCTTGTTATCTGGTGTGCTCCCTGGGGCATTTGGTGGGCCACTGTGAGATACAGGAAGCTGGACTAGATGGGCCTATGGCCTGATCCACTGGGGCTGTTCTTATGTTCTTATGTATTAGAGGGGGAAAGAAATTAAAACCCTACTGAGGAGAGATGTAATTAACAGCCCCATCCTAATGAAAAACCATTTTGGTCTATAAAAATAACTACATCATTTTAGACTGTTCATACTGAGAAGAAAAGCTTCTGGGGGATTTCTCCAATCAAGGTCACATTATGGTTTTCCCAGCTAAAATCTAGGTGTTTCTGCTGAGAATGCAACAGACTTACTGAGATATGTTCCTTCTAAGAAACAGAGGGTATTCTTGCACATAATGCCCCTCTAACTCACTTATGGATACAGAGCTATGTGCTCTAGAGCAGTGGTTCCCAAACAGTGAGTCATGACCCAATCTTTGGTGGGTCTCAAAACTAACAAGGAAAATGTATTGAGCCTTATGGAAACCGAAAGGGGCATCATGTGCATATTTACTCATGAGTAGGTAAACATGCCTCAGCTCTTACTGAAGGCCAGGTGAAGGAGAACACAAGACCACCAGAATGGTCCCCCGATCCAATCAACAAATGCTCCTGAAGATGGTTCCCCACATATTGTGTTTCCCCCCAAAAAAGACACTGTCATTTTTTTTTCTGGCTCAAAAAACACACTAGGTCTTATTTTGGGGGTACCCCTTTCCCCAAAAATAAGACCTACCCCAAAAATAAGACCTAGTTGTGATCAGGGCCAGGATAGTGGGGGCAGGAGGGGTCCTCGGGTGGGGGGCAGGTGGACAACGTGGCCAAGAACGCTGCACTCCCGCGCACCACCTAGAAAGTGCCTGCTGTGCTGACTTGGGCAGACGACACTGAGGAGGAGCTGAGGCGGGAAGCAGCAAGTGAGGCAACCCTGCCTACTAGGCTCTCCACACCTTCCAGGGAGTAAGTCCCATTAACTATAAAGGGACTGATTTCTGAGTAGGCAGGCAGGCAGGCAGGCATCCTCCTGGGTGCTGAGGGGATATTTTTGTAAGGTATATTTTTGTACATGAATGACTGTGGATTGGTTGGCAACCTTCAGTCTCGAAAGACTATGGTATAAGCCTACAGCACCCAGTATTCCCAGGCGGTCTCCCATCCAAGTACTAACCAGGCCTGACCCTGCTTAG
Organism: Tiliqua scincoides; assembly: GCF_035046505.1. Taxonomy (NCBI): domain Eukaryota; kingdom Metazoa; phylum Chordata; class Lepidosauria; order Squamata; family Scincidae; genus Tiliqua; species Tiliqua scincoides. The sequence continues at coordinate 150,924,675 of NC_089822.1, forward strand.
CTTCTGAGATCAGGCATGTACAGGGTAAAAAATAAGACCTCCCCCCCCCCCCCAAATAAGACCTAGTGTGTTTTTTTGAGCAAAAAAAAATGTGACAGTGTCTTATTTTCGGGGAAACACGGCAGGTCTTATTTTTTTTGAGCTTGAGCTGGTAAAGTGATTTTTTTTTCTTTTTTAGACTTATAAAGTTAAGAGGTCCTGATGGCGATATGGTTTAAATATAAGAACTTAAATTGAACTGAGCACTGGGTAGGGCTGAAAATCTTACTGATTTGGGGGGGGTGTAACTGCAGGCAGACTACAGGGAAAATTCACTTGGTGGAACATGCTGAGAATAGCAGCACTAAGTAGTATCCATCAGAAGAGAGAGTATCTAGTTCTTTTGAATTAATATTGAATCTAGTCCAGGGGTGTCAAACTCGTTTCATACAGAGGGCCAAAGTTAGCATTCAGCACTCCAACTGAGGGCCAGAAGTGATGCCATTAAGCAGAAAGTGACATCATTAAGCAGCTAATGGCCAGAAATCAGACCCTGTTCGCATATAGAAACTCATTAACTGCAAATGACAGAAGAGAAAGTATGCAAATCTTGATCATATTTCAAGATTTGGTAAAGCCCAATTGTCATGTGGGCTGCCATTTCAGTTGTAACACTTCAGCAGCTGAGAGCCTGAGGGCCGGATAAAAAGCTTCCAGGGGCTGCATCTGGCCCCCAGGCCTTATGTTTGATACCCCTGATCTAGTCCCTTTAATGGTAAAGGGTGTGTCCTTTGCCAATTTCCTCTCTGTGTATACATAGCTTCCTTCTTGCTGGCCTTTGTTGTACTACAGATGTGTGTTTCCATTATACCTGCATGCAGCCAGGGGCAGCTACTTAAAGCTCCTGATCTTTCAGCATTGAGAACATTGATGTGACTAAGTGTCTGTATGAGCTTACATCAGACTGTAAGTAAATTTCCTTTCAATCTTAATTTTTGGCCTAAGTTTTTTTGTGCCTTGGTCTGCAAGCAGCCTGGGTAGAAGAGAAATTCTTTTGGCTGATAACTTTTTGCCTTGTTCTAAAGGAACAGGGCTGGTCTCCCCTCACTGAATTATTTGTTTTACTATAATTTAGTTGTTTATAATACAGCTTTACAAACATATCTTAACATAACAGTCATGACCAGTCTCAATTTTTTTCTTTTTAAGTTGCCCTTGAGATTGGTCATGACTGTTATGTTACGATATTTGTAAAGCTGTATTGTTTTATGCTTGTGTGAGACCATTAAACTACTACTACTAAGTAGACTCAGTAGAGTCCCTCCAAGGGAAATCTTGCTGGAGGCAGCTAAGATGGAAGAGGTGGCCAACTGAACCTCAAATAAGCCCCATTTTGTATTAAGTAAGAGGTTTCAGGCATGGGCTGGTGGTTGAATAAAAAGTTGCCCAAAGTAAGCTAAACAGGAACTATCCTGGTTGAATTTTGGATGGGAGACTGAAAGCTGATAAAGCTGACATGAGACAACAGAGCCAGGAGGAGTCACTGTTTACAGCTCGGCCAACCTGAAACTGCTCTTGCTGGAAGCTCAGAAGGCATACCCAGATGCGACAGCCATGCCATGAAAGATTCCATCTGGGAGAAGGGTTATATGAGCTGTCCTTAGAGCAATTATTGTAAAGTCTTATTTGTACTCTACTATGGAGCTTTGTAAGTCGCCTTGGGCATTTGTTTTGGCATGGAAAAGGCACAATATATTTCTCAAATAAATGCCAAATGAGCCTGGATCAGAGCCTTCCAAGGAGTCTTGATTTTGCCTGGCAAGGCAGCTGAGCAGATAAGAAGCTGCAAGGGTGATGCTTAAGTTGTCTGAAGAAGCTGCAACCTGGGCAAGTTGAGAGCACCTCCTAGCATCCAGAATAGGAGTGTGTTCAACATTCCAGCCGAGTATTGACCAACAGTTTGTCTTCTATGAAGGGAGAAGGAAAATATGAACTACTACAGTGGCTGTGGGGTGGAACACGTACCCAGCAAAAATGCTGGGGCACCTTGTTGCTGTGTCCACATGAATCTCACTAGGGTAGCAACCACCACCAGGACTATGCCAGTAAAATATCATCCCTGATTTGGCATAATTCCAGTACTGTTTAAGGGCAAGGATTGTAGTGAACAGTTCCTGGCTCTGGTTATCATCAGTAACTTGGACTGCCAAGCACAAGAAACATGCTGTCCAAGCCAGCTCCAAACGCATCTGTCATGGACATCCTGGAGTTCTTAAAAGTCCTTCAGCCCACACCTTGCTGCCTTCAGAGGTTCACTTGATATCTTAGCTAGAAGACTTTCCACATCTCACAGGGTTTTGGCATTTGTGCCTGATCTTTGTTGCCTAGCCATATTTTCCTTTGAGGCTTTGGTGCAGGTCTGCCTATTGTGGGGCTGTATCCTCCAAGACTGCTCCAAAGGGGATGACTCGCTTGGCACAACTGGAAGCTGCAAGGTTAAAATACTGTAGCTGGGTTAAGCTAATAATGTTATTTTGTCCCCAATAACTCAAGTGGAACATAGGAGGAAAAAAAGAGGGAGAAAGATAAAAATTGAGAGGAACATCTTGAAGGGGAAGATGACTTTACATCACATGGCCCTGTCTATCCAAGAGCTAATAGGAGGTAACACACAAAAAAGTCTAAGAACACCAAGAAACCAATATGCCCTAAGTATTTCTTCAGATTTAGGGGAATTTGGATTCTCTTTCCTTTCAGAAAAAGATGAGTAACTGGCTAATTCTCATTACATTTAATACCTGTTCCACATGGATCCCAAGATACAATACCTTGGCTTAACTGCACTGATGTCATTGTTTGTCCGTTGCTTCTTATCCTTCTGATTTGCCTGTTGCTTTTTTTGATCTGCAACAACAGAAGCCTTTCCTTCCTGCTCAGATTCTTGTTCGGAAGTTGCTGTTTCTTCTGCCTTTTTACAGACTGTCTCCCCTTTGGTCTTTTCTTCTTCCACTTTTATTTTCTGGAATATCAATATACAAAATCCTTAAACATAAGAAGACACTATGCAAATACACGGACAAAAAAGTTACTAATAGTCCAATTAAAAATGTCTGAGCTTAAAGGCCACAGTTCAACAGTACCTTTTGCCTGAAGTTTCACCCCATTTGTGGAGGGCATTCTCAAAGGTTCTATAATCCAAAGATCATAACCATTCCATTTCCCCTCCCTTAAAAAGTTACTAGCCCATAGATGTTTCTAACAGACCATTTTCCCACATATTTATGTTCAGTTTTATTAAGCTTCACTGTCTGGTTGCCAGGAGGAAACATTCTTCCTTGTCACACATCTATTATTTTAGAAGGCTGGAACATTAAAATGTCTCCAGAATACTCTGCTTTTATACTAACCATTTTTTTAAGGCATACCTTTTGTAATGAATTGTGCAGAAAGAAAAATAATTCATTTCACATTTGCCTGTGTCAAGTAATATCTGCCTCCAAGCAAGTAACAAAACAGCAATGGTTCCATTCTGCTCTCCACATCTACTTAGTTTGCCTGTCTTCTCCTCCCCCTCCTGGGATCTCTAGTATCAGGTCACATTAGGAACTTGAGCCAGAAGGACACTGAACTGAGCCAGGAAGACATCAGTCCACATTGTCATAATTGGCTCAGATTTGTAGCTAGAAGACTGTGGCAACAGAAAGGAAAGAATCTTTTAGAAAGGAAAGGAGAATGTACACACATACTCTCTCCCCCGTCTGAGGAGCAATGCAAGACTCTCTTGATATTTTGGCTACCTATTAGTTTCTGTTCATGGGTGCTGTCATGAAGGTGAGGAATATTATTTGGGAATTAATTATTTTAAATAGGAATGAATAAATTAAAGATGCTGGGAAAATTAAAACATGTATGCTTTGATCTTAAAAAATTAAAACATGTATGCTTTGATCTGACCATTTTGACATGACAATGATACATCCTTGCCTGTATATTTATAACAGCTTAATAGTGTAGCAGAGTTTCTAGTCCCTGTTATGCATATACTATAGAAGCGTTAAACTCTGAAGTGGAGAAAGGCAAAGAGGAAGTGTAAAATAACCAAGTCACACTGTCCTTGGAAAAGGAGATAACCGAGTGAGAATTACATTCACAGGAGCATCCAAATTGGCGGAGGGTCAGCTTTGTGTAGTACGTAGAGATGATTGGGTGCAGGGAGAGTGGGGTGACATGAGTCAGCAATATTGGTAAGAACATGGATTGGTCCAGATTCCTCATGTGGTCAAAGAGGAGATGGCTATAAAAATCAGTTAGATCTTACTGAGGTGCACTTTCTGCATTGGGCAAATGCTGCCAGAGGCTCTGCTACCTTGGACATCAGATTGGACCAATTAAATATCTTGGTAATGTAGGATAAAACATTGAGTAGACCAGATAGCTTTGTTATGTTTCTGTTGTAGTGATATTTACCATTCCCCTGGACATGCCCCTATATAGCCCCTCTATAGCCCTGACAGAGAGTGGAAATGCTCCTGATGTATTAACTTTTTCTTAATAAATATATTTTACTCCAGATTGGGGGGGGGGGTGCTTACTGGCTGGGTGCAGGAAGGTTGCTCACAAGACCCAACTGGTTGGAGGGAACACTGGTGGAACTGCCAAGCACTCACAGTTGTGAACAGACATGGGAATCCCCTTGGGGTGAACGGGCCCACGTGGGATGGCAGCTTAGTCCCAAGTCGTATCCCATAAACCTCCGTCACAGGTGTTTTGTTGCTTGGTGTTTTAACAGATTATATTTTACACTGATTTTATTAAATTTGTTTTATTGAGGCTGTGAGTCACCTCCAGTTGCTTTTTAGTTAGGAGAAGTGTGGACCATTAACCTATAGTAAGAGAATGCAGGGGTGGGAGCCATGGAGATAACCTAGGAAAATAACAGAATAGGGAACAGCAAAGGGGCAGGGAAAGAGGAAGAAATGACACAGGATGGTAAAAACTAGGTCAGAGCAATGGAAAGAAGATAAAAGGAAAGGAGAGGCTACCCAGCTACCAGTGCAGGACTGGGTAAAAACACAGGTTCTCAACCATACTTTACTAGTGTCACCTTTGTAAGTTTATTCCACCTTCTGGATGTGCCCCTCCCCCGAAACAGCAAACTTTTTGAAATTTGTTAATAAAAAGACATGCAAGGTGCATCCCCACCCCCACCAAAGTGAGTACATACAAGAGAACATGGCATGGTCCCATGCAGGCCTGAATTCTTTTACCTCACCTTTCTCACTTACCTGAAGCTGAGCCTCCAACTCCCTATACACAGTACTCTATATAGCAGTGTTTCTCAAACTGTGGGTGGAGACCTACTAGGTGAGTCACGAGCCAATTTCAGGTGGGTCCCCATTTATTTCAATGTTTTATTTTTAATATATTAGATTTGATGCTGCCATGGTATGTGATTGCATTTGGGGAAATGTTACAGACCTATACTTTTAACAAGTTACTATGTATATTCTTTTAACAATGATAGTAAATGGGGCTTACTCCTGGGTAAGTGTGGGTAAAATTGCAGTTAGGATTGTTAAAAAAATTTTTCAGCTTGATGATGTAACTTCTGGTCATGGCATAACTTCTAGTGAGTCCCGACAGATTATCATTCTAAAAAGTGGGTCCTAGTGCTAAACATGTTAGACCCCCTGCCCTACAGCTAGGATACAGTTTATTCCCTACCACACGAAAGGTCAGTTTGTTCCCTCACTGGCCATCAATTTAATACAAACCAAGGAAGTTGTTCTTTGTCTAGTACAACAAAAACACAGCTTTCTTCCCCTTCTTTCTTCCCTTCAACACTAGTTGAAATCAGTGTGCGTAAGCACATCTCTTTACAAGATTAGGTTGTTAGGCTCCCCTTTTCTGTGTTTAGATTGCCAAGCAGCAATCACTTCAAATGCTCCACAAAGAAAACTCCTGCATAGCCAGAGAATGGGCATATTCCCACCCAGTTAGTAAGGCCCTTAGGCAGCTTACCTTTGAAACAGAAACACCCCTCTGTTGCATGGCCTCCTGTTCAACTTTCATTTTCCGACTCGGTGTCATTTCAGTTTCAGGCGCCTTGCTTTGAACTTCTGCACCCAATTTTGCACATTCGTTTTCAGAAGATTTGTCATTTAAGTGCAAATCTGAGATCTTCTCTGCACTTTCTCTGGAATCAAGTAGAGCTGCATCTCCACCCAAAGCCTCAGTTTCTGATGCATTTCCTAGAGGCTGATCAACTGTAGGAATGTGTACGTGGGTTTGTGTTTTGTTAGAAACTGTCTGTTGACCAATGATACTACCTGTATTGCAGCATCCCTCCTCTATCTTCTCCTCCAAGGGTCCTGGGCCAGGATGTTGAGCTTCTGCACCTTTTGGGTTATCGTGTTCTGACTGATCCTTGCTGTCAATACTGCTGCCTGAGTTTCCTGCAACAATTCCTGAACTCTGACCTGTGTCTAAGGGGCTACAGCTTTTAACCTGACCTAAACTGTCACCACTGGATTTGGAAACTGGTTCAGTCAATTTTACTTTTTTGTTCTGACTTTCTTTTGGTGGATTATTTGCCTCTGCCACTTCTGGGTTTGGATAAGCAGGATTAAGTGGTGTTGAGGTGTTCTGAAGCTCAGAGCCTGAAGGATCCTTATTTTTGTTTTTCTTCTTTCTCTGTATGAAGAAAGCGTGGAGAGAAAGATGAGTTATTGGAAAATCTTGTGCTTTTGAACAAACACACACTCATACAAAGCTAGACTAGCACTATATATAGCTCAGTTAGAGTGACAGTGATGAGAAGCAACTGTTCAAGGGCTCCAGCAGGGATCTTCTGTAGCTCCACCTGGAGAAACTAGAGCTTCAATACGGACCTTCAACATGCAAAGCATGTGCTTTACTACTGAGATATGGCCCCAACTCTGAAAGTACCATTTCTTAAGTATAGGACGAATAGATCATTTGTCCTCACTCAAACACATTTACAGTTATGCCCTCACAGTGAAGATTAAAAGCAAAGGAATAGTCAGGCTTGCATATTCTATGAAAGCAAGATCAGCAACCTACTATGCATCAACCTTTAGACCACAGCAAACCACATACAGAAAGTAATTGTAGTGCACAAGTGTTTTTGCAAAGCAAACAGCAAACAGTTTGCAAATCTCAAATAAGCCAAAACAAAAAGCTTAAGTAGTCAAAATTAGGAACCATAAAGAAAACCCATTACATTCAAGATCAGAGAAGAGGATATGCTCTGAAATCTTCTCGCTAGTTGAGATAAATTTTACCACATCTTAACTTGGCTGTCAATCACAATTCAAAGCACCAGCATTTTCAAAATAGAGACCAATACTATCTCATCATATCAATTTTTTTCTTTATATATAATGAACATGTGTGCATGCACGTGTGTGCGTATGAGAGAGAAAGCATGAGTATGCACCCCAGATGTAGATTAAATAAAGCAAAGATTATTGCGATAGTGATCTGCAATAAGTTGTAAGAAAAATGCCAAGCAGAAGATCTACATACAGCAGGGATCTCCAAAGTTTTTGGCACAAGGGCCACATTGTATACTTGACACTTATTTTTCAAGGGCAGAAAAATAAATACAGGCAGAACCAATATGCTGAGAGTTTGATTGAATACAATAAATGGGTGGGGATGGAAAAAGGAGGGCAGAAGAGGGCAAAAGTGACTTTACTAAAATACCCAGAACTATGAAACAGCAGATCACAGGAAAATGTCTGCAATTTCCCTAACTCCCAGGAACCTCACTAAAACACACAGGAACCAACAGGAGAAGTTCCTGGAATTCACAAACACCTCAGAAATAAAGCAGTCTCTGAAAAAGACGCCCATTCCTCTCGCCCCGCCCCCCCAAAAAGACATTTAAGGGTGAAGAAATAAATTTATCAGAACCAGCAGACTGCAGGGGACATTCCTGGATTGCAGCATACACATTCACCCCACAGCAGAAGTAAATTAACACAGAATAGGGATCTCAGAGCTAGGGGAGGTAAAGAAATGTTCCTGGACTGCACACACATACTCGCTAGACCCTGGCAGATCGCATGCAAACTTTCAACCAACCCGCAAAGCTTTCTGCAGAGCTTGTGCAAGATCCCTGAAGCTCTCACATGAGCTCTGCAGAGCCCTGCCAGTCACACAGGAGGCCAGAAGTCCCCGCATGAGCTCTGCAGTGGTCAGGCTGAAGTTTCTGTGAGCCAGAGAGTCTCTTTGGGCCATGGGTCACTAGGGGCTGGATCTAGCCTGCAGGCCATAGTTTGGAGACCCTTGACATACAGCATCCCCTTTCACTATAGCTGTATGGAGATTACCTTAGTATGCCAAAGAATACATGGGTGGGGTGAGAGTGGAAAACCAAGTACCAATCTAAATTTGTATTGTTCCCCAACCACCGAGACTTCTGCTCCCCAGCTGGTCTTGAGTTCTACCCATATCATCAATCCTACTACAAACACTATTTTAAAAAAATACAAAAACTAAGAACTGGACTTCTAACAATGTACAGCACCAATGTTTGCCCAGTTGACAGTGGCTTTGAAATCTCTTGTCTCTCCCCCTTCCTCAACTCCACCACAGGAGTTTTCAGCCTTGCTTGTCACCAGAAACTTTGTCTTCCAATAATAAAAAAAAAATCCTTCACTTTGAGGCAAATGAATCACTTGCCTTTTCAGCAGCAAATGAATCATTTGCCTTTTCAGCACTGTTACATGCACATTTCAATACAATGAAGGCACGGCTTCAAGCAGGCAGCGGCAGCTCGAGTCAAGACTCCCTCTGGCATTTTGTGAACTCTTGTTTTTCTGCAACTCTGAGAGTGCAGTTTCATTTTAACAAAGCCTGAAAGAACCAGACTACTGTGTTCTTCACAAGGCCGTATATAAACTAATCACATACAAACAGCAATTCAGAACACACACTTCACTGACAACGGTACTTTCATAACAGTACATTTTCTTAGGCGATACCACATACAGGGAAAAAACTACCTGCTGAGGGCTTGCGTATGTTCTGCCACCCTCATATAGCTCTGTTTTCTCGCTTCTCCTTTTTGTGGAAGGAGGGTTACTATCCTCACTCAACTCATTCCAGGCAATGTCATCCATAACTTTCACTGCCTGCAGAAAAGCAGCCTTGCTTTCAGACACTTAGCAACAAAACTTAACTGCTAGCTTATTAATACAGCAAACAGAAATCAGTTATCACAACCATTGTTAACAGGTATATTCAGAAAAATGCAACAGCTCCAAGACAGCAGACTTCATAAGAAGGGTATTAGTCATTACTCTTTGCTTCAATAAACCAGAGAAATCACCAAGACTCTGTACAGTGGACAAGCTGTACCATGTACTCACTTTCTTTGGCGAGACCGAAGTCCAATTCCCAGAGCTCTCAGAGAGAGAGTTTTCTGCCCCTCTCTGCATTTGTTTAGGGGGTTGCTGCTCAACAGAGAATTCCAAGGAGGCAGAGCTCTCTGCTCGCAGTTCTCCCCTGGGTTCCATTTCCGGCACCACCATGGGCTTTGCTGCTTCATTCTCTGCAATGCAAACAAAATTTATTACTAGAACAATAAAGTTAGAAAAGTCATCTCAATAGAAATCTGCAGTCAGCTCAAGGACTGGGTTGTGGATCTTTGTGGTAAGAGGGAGAGTGGAAATTAGAACACTAAACTGAACTTTTTCAGTCAAGACACTCCAACAGCAGAATTTCATTGTTGAGTTCCCAGGCCTACACCCCATGGCACACCTACCATTTGGTGCAGAAATTAAAGTGTACATGATATCCACTGGGACCAATAAAACACAATATAAACTGCATGAAGATCTTGAGTTCTAACATCCTACCCAGGGACATCCTGAAACACAACTCCCTAATACAAGAGTTCTCAAACTCCTTTCCTTGGACCCACTGTGTCATCTGCAGTGGATCCTGGGCCCACCAAGGCCAGAAAGGTACAAGATAAAGTGGTGCATTGACCTGGAAATTGCTTCTAGGTCATGCTGGCACATGACCCACTTGATTGGGCATGATGTGCCATGGTTCTCAAACTGTTTGCCACAACCCACTAGTAGGTCACAACCCAATTTTTGGACAAGGAAGTGACACAACATGGCTAATGAAGTAGATCGCGTGCCAGTGCAACCTGGAAGCAACTTCCAGGTCGCGTGCCATTTTACGCTACAGCTTCCAGGTCACAGGGCAGGCCCATGAACCACCTAAAATTGGATCATGACACATAGTTTAAGAAATGTTGCTCTAATATACATCACATCTGTGTCCTATTCTCAGTCTTCAACCCACACTTCATTATTACCATATCCCCTTCAGAATAGGCTGCAAAAAGGAATCCTTTTAAATAATCTGCAAACAAACAAACATGATTTTATCACCTAGACCAGTGTTTCTCAAACTGTCAGTCAAAATCTGATGTCAGGACCTCCCACCCACCCTTGTTTCTGGTTGGATCCAAACTGGAATCCTCAGGATGCAACTGGAAGCTGCACAAGGTCTCCAGAAGCAGCCAGAAAGTTACTTCCAGGTTTGTGAAAGTGATTTCCGGTTGGTTGCTTCTGGAAGAGGCCTGCAGAGGTCCAGTGCTGGAGGACGTGGGTCATGATGCTCTCCACCTCAGAGTAGGTTAGTCATGGTGAGGAGAAGCTTAAGAAACCCTGAACTAAACCACATAACAGGGCTTCCAGCTTTTTATTCTTTTGCAGATTTTTAAAGTTTATTTTTGCTTGGCCAAAGTTTCTTTCTGATCCAGACTGCAAGGCAAGGAAAAAGAACCACCTCTTATTACCATTATAATTTTATCCTTAAATTAAATGGCAATTAAATGGCATAGAGGGCACAAACAATTTTGCATGCCTTATGGGTTATTAAAGCAGCACAGGGAGGACGGATGTGTACTAGGAATTGGCAGGAGAAAAAGTATACAAGCAGGATAGACAAAGAAAAAATTCCTGTTTTCATACCTCTCCAGCTATTAACTAATTAACAGACTACCACTTTGGTTGTACAGTGGACCCTCCATATCCACAGCTCATTCATGTCTGGAGGGGAGACAGAAAGTCACTGACAAGTTGCAGAGGAGTAGCTGGTGTGCCAATTAGAAGGTGAAATGGAATGCTGTGAATTCAGTTGCAAAGTGTGATACCAACTTGAGAGCCTGACTGGCAGGCTTTGTTGCTGTCTGTGGAAGTTTGAGGGTGCGCGCTGTGGGGCCAGAGAGATGATTACATCATGGAATTAGAAACATCTGGAGACTAAAAGCTTTAATATATGAATAGAACAATTTGGAAAGAAAGGATAGCCTGGCTGTGCAAACCACCTTGAGTAATATCTGATGAGAAATCTGAGGATGAGAAAGGTGGTACATAAATACAGAAATATATAAAAATAAAATAAAAGAGGTGCCTTTCAATCCTCACCACAGTTTCTTAACCAGAGCCTCTGGAGGCCTCTTCTGGGTTGTACCAGGCCTGCAGCCCACTCTATTGGCATCTGTAGGCCTCAAAACGACCTGCAGAAGCAACTTCCAGTCAAACTGGTAGTTGTGTCCACAAATTGTAAGTCACTTCTCTGGGCCATTCTGAGGGCCGTGGAGACCAACAGAGTGGGTCACAGGCCCAACACAACCCAGAAGAGGCCTCCAGAGGCTCCAGGTAAGACACAGCAGCAAGCATCAGCTGCTGGATTTCAGCATCCACAGAATTTGTTATCCACAAATTTGATTTCAGGAACCAAACCCTTGCAGGTAAAGAGGGCCCACATTATGCTTATCCACTCCCATTCCATAATATAAAAGTTACAGGATCATAGAGCAGGATAAGTGTAATTAAGGCAAGAACACTGACTGACCAGCAATGACAAATTCAGAATCAGAACAAGCAGAAGTGCTTAGGAGGGAGGTAAATCAGACAGTTATCAAGGATTCTAGAACTAACCTATTCAGCTACCCAATACATTTTTCCACTGTGTCCCTCATTTTTAATAGAAAGGTGCTGCATCCCATTTACTGATTTATAGTCAAGGTTGCCCCTGCATAATCGCTTACTTTGTGTACTGCCGGAAGCAGCTAACTCTTCCCCACAGAAACAGCAGAATTTGTGAGATACATTTTGAGAATGACCACACTTAGGGCATTTAATGCCCTTTTTGCGGGATCGCCGACCCAGGGTGGAGGTTTCTATACTCTGTTGGAAAAAGACAGATAAACAGATGGGTTAAAAAACAGCAATTTAACTTGTATTCTTATATTTCACTTTCTGTGAAAAGAAAATGAAACAAAGAAGAATATTTCTGTATAATTCAACATTTCATGTTATAATATATTAAAGGAAAATGAATAAATGTACAAGTTAACCACGCATGAGGAGGATATTAGCACTATATTGAACAAACAACTTATAAAAGCAGCAACTTGTCACGCAGGAAGAAAAGAAAACTGCATAAATAGTTTTTAAATTACAGTAAATAAACATAAGGTAGATCCCAAGGTTAAGTTTGTAGGCTTTCAAGTAAAAAGACTAAATAACAAAAATTAATTTCGCAAACACATCTACCTTGCTACTCATATACCCCCAGGAATCCCATCTTCTACTACATACTGGAGAGAAAGTACATGTACCTTCCAAGAACCAGCATTTGCTTCCTCAGAATATCTGGCAATACACATCCAAGCATTTATGTGTTTCATTTTAAGGTCTGATTATGACATAGGCTCACCTGAGAAGATGAGAGTAACCATCTGGTCTCCTCATCTCATCCCTTTAGACAGGCAAGTCTGCTTGTCCAGTTCATAAACATGCCAATCTCAATAAGGAGCTTAGTTAGGGCTAATATCGCCAAGGAAAACCCGAACATGAGAAATGAAAAATATCCAGGCCCATGGCTGTATAAGAACAGCATTTTCACACAAAGGACAAATGCTACTGTCAGCTTTTATGACACCAAGCCAGCACAGAAGCTTCTGGGGGATTAGAAGTCTCCCAAAAAACAGGGGTGAAGCAAGGGCACACAAAAGGCATTTATCACACTCTGCTAATGTTGTCTCTCTGCCATCTATTTTGCTAAATTCAATGCAGCTGATCTGTACAGTGTCATAAGCATATTAGAGTTACGGTAGTTTCACTTTCAAAACAGACATTAAAAACCAGGCATTCTGAGGGAGCAAGGGGTGTGACCATGAGACACATCAAGCACAGAATATTGCCTGAGAAAGTCACATGTGTCACATGTGCAGAAAAAGCCTTCATGAACTGCTAGTAGGAACTCCTCTCAGAAAACTCCATTTGAGATCAAGTGCCTTGTAAGCACAGTTCTGAGAAACTGGAATTTACCCACCTCTAGGCATGTACTGAAGGCCCTTCAGGAAGGTTTTCCACACCACTGAAATTATCCTGCGAGATATTAACTTGTGAACTGGGTGCCATAATATTTGACCATATTTTGCTGCTGGTTGTGCTGTCATTGTTTACCCATTGTAAGCTTGCTGCATTACTTTATTCTGTTTTAATTGGGTTTTATGTAGTATTGTTTACTCTGAGTGTTTCTTTGACAATAACGTAAGATGAAAGCATTTTAAATAAATAAAATAAGGTTGCAATCCCACACATACTTACCTGGAAGCAACTCCCATTGAACTCAGTGCGACTTGCTTCCAAGCAGACACACATAAGATTGCATTGGGAATATAGTCAGGGATGGACCAACTCAGTCACGCTAGCCAATTTGTGCCAACACAGAACTCATCACATCCCACCTCCACAAAGGCTCCTGTGGTTTTTAACAGTTGCATGGCTGTTGTATTGGGAAACTGCCGCCTCTTGAATGCAAGTGCACTGGTAGACAATGCCTCACTTGTCAAGTTTCTGCCTGTCACACACATGTTAAAAAGCACAGGAAAGCTGTTGTCCTTGTGTCACAAGAAGTGCAACACAAAAGGTGGCAACTGCAGTTACAAGGCCTATAGCCACACTGGCCACCTGAAAGTAGCTGCCACTAGAAACTGGGTCACTGAGGTCAAAATACATTTTTCCAGTCTTTGGCCAGCCCACCGTAGTGCACAAGTCACAGAAGGAGACAAAGCCCCTACAAGCCGGAATCAAAAGGCACATAAAGTTTCCTTAGCCTTTCCCCACATCTATGAGGGGTCTCAAAAAACCCCTTCTTCACAGCCCCCTGAACACCTCAGCATCTCCTCAGTTACAGTTCAGCTGCCACTCACAGCTGACAGTCTCTGGACTGGGAGCACGAGACTGGCCAATCAGAAGCCTCTATGCAAATAAGGGGTGATGGCTGATCTGCTGAATGCCTCCGTAGTCTCTCCATCCCACCTACAACCGGTAGATAAACCCGCTCACGCCAATAAGGGAGCAGCGAGCCCATTCATTCGACAACGACTGTCTCAGCACTACAAACCCCAGAATTCATCGAGACTGCACTTTAACCCATTTTTGCCCGGCCCACAGATGTACACATTTGATCCGTGTTGCTTATATGCAACGTTGGGCAAAAGCGGTTTAAAGTAAACCATTCGCAAAAAAAATGCTTTGCAACACAGAAGCCTCTTGGAACAGCGCTTTCCCCCTGTGAATCTCCTGGAAAAACCCACTTTGCGCATGTAAAAATACTAAACCAACATAGTGTGTTTCCATACAGACTGAAAACCTGCCCCAGGACTCGCCCCCTTTGTAAGCATTTCTGCTCACTGGGTGGTCTTGGGCAGAAGTGTGCAAAAAAAGTCAGCTCTTTGAAGAGGCAAAGCCCATCTCTCCAGCGATTGATCTGCATCACCCTTTAAAGCGGTGCCTGGTCCTGGAGAGCGAAAGCGCCTTTCCACTGCAGAATAACCACAGGCTTTGTCACCTTCTAAATGCCCAGCAGAGCAAGCAGAAGAGTCGTTTCCCCCACACTCACCCCATCAGGGAGTTGCCTTTCTCAACAGTGCGCTAGGAGGGAAGATGTTGGAGACACCGGCCAGTCAAGAGGTCCAGCCTGCCAGCTTGGAAAGCCACTCCTCCCATGAACAAGCACTACTGCAAAGAGGACTCCCAACCTCCCGCTGACCCGTGCAGCATCCCTGGCTTGCGTAACCCTGCTGGTGCTGCCCTGTGCCGCCCTCCTCCGCCTCACAAATAGGGGGAAGGCACCGCGAATCTGTCCCAATCTCACACGCAGAAAACTTTACGGCGCCTGCTTCACACCGTATCAGAAAAACCAGACCCACATCATACCACTCTCCACACCACCAGGAGCATCAAGGCCGCAGCTCAGCTAAGCCATCTTCCCTTGCTGCTAAAGGCTATAACAGGACACGCCACTAACCGCCCGATCCCATGCCTGTCTACTCAGAAGTTCCATTCGATTCAATGAGGCTTACTCCCAGGAAAGTGTGGCTAGGATTGGGCTGTAAGTAACTTGCCTGCAAGTCTAAGGTTGATGCCCCTCCAACCCTAAGAATAATACGCACCCGGCCCGACTGGGAATCGTTACCAGCGCCGACAGAAGGACAGCTCTGCAGACACTTCGTCCGTCCAGTCCCACCAAGCACCGACTACAACCTGCAACTTTCGCTTTCCCCTTCTCCTTCCTAGAAGATGCGCTTGCTTTCGTTTTCCGAGTGTGACGCGCCCTGTCCACGCCCTCCAGCTGAGCCTCCGCCCTGCAAGTATGTCCGGAGGGAGAGGATACTGAGAGCCCCACCCTAGACGTGTCTACTCAAAAGTCAGTCCCATTATAGTCAATGGGGCTTACTCCCAGGTAAGCGTGGCTAGGATTGCAGCCTGAGTGGCCTCCAGGCACGTGTTTGACGCTGCAAAATCCTGTTCACACTTCCCTGGGAATAAGCCCCATTGACTACTACAGGGGTGGGCAAACTTTCAACTGTAGGGATCCTGGACCTTTAACAATTGTGTAGGTGAGAGAATGTCAGCAGGTGCAGCTGGAAGAGATGACCAGCTGCAGCTGCTGAAGTTCTCGCTCCTACACAATTGTTATGGGTCAGGATCCCTAGGAAGTTTGCTCATCCTTGAACTACTGTACGACAGGACTTACTTCTGAGTAGACATGCCTAGGATTGGGCTCTGAGGTTGCAATCCTATCTACACTTTCCTAGGGGTAAGCCCCACTGAACACAATAGCATGTACTTTGGAGTAGACATGCATAGGATTGTGCCCTGAGTCCGCTGCAGATTTTAAGAGCGGGGAGGGGGGCATAAGAAGAGCCCTGCTGGATCAGGTCAAAGACCCACCTGGTCCAACTTCCTGTATCTCACAGTGGCCCACCAGATGCCTCAGGGAGCAAACAGGACAACATCCTGGTGCGCTCCCTTGCATCTGGCACTCTGAGGAAGCCTACTTCTAAAATCAGGAAGTTGCACATATCCATCACAGTTTGTAACCAGTGATAGACTTTTCCTCCAGAAATTTGTCCAATTCCCTTTTAAAGAGATCTAGGCCAGATGCCATCACCACATTGTGTGGCAAGGAGTTCCACAGACTAAATTACATGCTGGGTAAAGAAATACCATATTTTCTTTTGTCTGTCCTAACTCCCCCAACACTCAATTTTAGTGGAAGTCCCCTGGTTCTGGTGTTGTGTGAGAGAAAAGGATGGCACTGCTTTTAAAATCCTCCCCACAGCTCTCTTTGGAAACAAGAGTTGTCTAGACTCATAAAAAGAAAGTTCACAAAGCAGTACATAGTAAGAAAAAAAGGACTTGCACAGTCCAATCCTATCCACACTTTCCTGGAAGTCCTATTGACGCTAATGGGACTTGCTTCTGAGTAGGCATGCATAGGATTGGGCTCACAATCTAAAAAAGATGCAGAAGAACACAAGCAAACAGTCACTAGAAAAGACACTGTGCTGAGGTGAACAGGGACAGTTACTCTCCCCGTTAATTATAAGAGGAACACCACTTGAAAAAGACCCTTTTGCCCCCACTTAACAGAGGCCCCATTTAAAAGGGGCCTTTTAACATGCCATGTTGCATTGCTGGTCTTGTTACTAGGTGGCAGGGGTCTGGGGGTCCCACAAGTACCACCACTGGTACGAATACCACTGCTGGTTGAGAATCACTGCTCTAGTCTGTTCTGTCACTGAAATAGATACAATGCCTTCTACTTTAGGCAAAAGCAAACTTGAGTGAAATTACATTATATGCATGACTTTTTTTGCCATGTATCCTGAGGCTGCAAATCAGGAACTGCAATGCTTTTCAGAAATACAATCTCTTTCAGTTTCATTTCTTGGGTTACTTGAACTGTTATAGAAACTGAGGGCTTACAGCCCAATCCTATGCTTCCCAGAATTCCTCAATTACTTCATTCAATTAATTTGTCAAAACCCACTGTCCTTAGTTCCTTGACTCTACTACATCTAAGCTGATGCATGGGTACACAGTATGAGAGCCAAGTTATGGAGGCGTTGTTGCTAAGCCCACACTAGATCCTACCATGGCATACCCTGCCCAATACCTGATGGTGCATTAGTTGCTATCATTGTCACTAGGACTTGGGGTTCAGTGGATGGGCCACCCCTACATGTACATGACCAATAATGCAATCCTATTTATGTCAGAAGTAAATCTCATTGAATTTAATAGGACTTACTCCCAGCAACTCTGTATGGTTGGCATCCAGTCTCGGAAGACTATGGTATCGCATTCTGAATAGTGGTTCTGGAACAGTGTCCTCTCCAGTGCACGAAGCCTGGGTAAAGTAGGTATGGAGGATAGGCTGTTACCCATGCAGCAAATCTCCCCTCTCCACGTCGCTGAAATGGTTCAATGGAAGCGTGACTGTGTTCAGCCATGAACTGCCTCAGGGACTCCGGCTCTGGATTTTGCCTTGAGGTTGACTCCTGAAGCCTTTTCCATAACTGGATGTAGCCACAAGGCAGTGGAGGTTTGGGATCAGAGTTTTCCTTCTCTCAGATGAGCTGCCTTCCCATGCTAACGAATCCTGTCTACCTGGTGGGTGGCTGTTTAGTCGCCTCTTACAACAAGTACAGCCAAACTGAGGGCCTATTCTTATCCCCCAGTCCCCAGAGGTGATATATCCCCCAGCCCCCAGCAACTGATATCCTCCAGCCCCCAGCTGGGACTGGTCCAGCCCCCAGCAACTCTGTATAGGATTCACATATTCTTCCAGTCCCTTCCCCTCCTTCTCTCAGTTCCCTAGTGTGTTTTAAGACTGAGCCCCTCCAGGCAGTAGCCTGCCTTCTATTGTAAAGCACCATGCAGACTGATTATCATACTAAATAATTGCAACAACTTTTACTCTAAAATACTTTATTTGATGTAAGGATATGACACCTATGTCTCTTTGATCCTATATGATTCTTGCATTTCTTTGCGATGTAGAGTCCCCCTTAAACTTTTGATGTCTGGATCTCATCTTGGTGACAGGTCTCTGCCCTTTTGGTTTAAGAAGCATGTTGTAAAATTCTGCCTGGGAATAGTTATCAAGGCAGAGTTACTCCCTCTTTCTTTTAGTACTAGAACTGGGGAGTAACCAGTTGGGTTAACATATCTGTATGAGCTCAAGGACAGACTGTTAAGTTGTTTGATTAACAAATCATTGTCAGCTGGCTCTTTTGAAGCTGGGACAAGAGACAGAATTATGAGTTCTACAAGTCATCTGGATTCAGCAAAATGTATTATGGCAGCCTAAGGGTGATTAGTTCAAATTAGTTTACAAGAAGCCCCTTGGGAACTGACAAATTGCCTTCCATTGGTAAGAGAAGCAAGATTCAGTTATGCTGGTGAAGGCAGTGGTGTTGCTAGGGAAGTGTGGACTGCACAGGGTGAACCACTCAGTAGGGATGACATCACTACTGGACAAAACTGTGAAAATCTTAGTATTTTTGAAAAATACAATCAGGTTATACATCATTAGATGCATAATTTAATGCAGAA
Organism: Tiliqua scincoides; assembly: GCF_035046505.1. Taxonomy (NCBI): domain Eukaryota; kingdom Metazoa; phylum Chordata; class Lepidosauria; order Squamata; family Scincidae; genus Tiliqua; species Tiliqua scincoides. The sequence goes on from NC_089822.1 coordinate 150,943,622, forward strand.
TGCAACGAAACAAACCGTGTTTAAATGTCTGTATTCTATCAAAGATTGCAGACAAATAACCAGAAAAGGAAAACACAACTGCCTTATGTAACAAAAAGTGGATTTTTATTAATTCAAAACTGATTGTTCTGGGGGCCAATAAGGTGTTATTATGACAGCAGGGAACCAATAAGGTGTTAGTATGAGTCAGTTCTCACTTCCATGGATAAGAGTTTAATACTATTATTCTTGTTTTTCTGAGCCTCCCAGATCCATATGGACCCCCTATTTGTAGCCTTGCTGGCAAAGAAAGTTTAAGTTTCCACCAATGTAGTTCTCTTGTGAAATCTCAGCATGAGAGAGGAGATGCATCCATTTCTTTTTTGGCCTCATACCAGAGGCCTGGATCCTGAAAAGAATGCAGATCAGTTACCATGACTACCAAACCAAGGGAGAGGCTAGCTAACACAAGAGGGAGATTAACTCAATGCTGTTTCTTTAAAAAGCCTCTCGCAACAGTGGAAACTGCATAAAAGAAAGTGGAAATGGACTCAGGGAAACAGTAGGTAAAAATTAAGGCATTGGCACAAGTGAGCAATACTGCAAATCACCAGCAGACGGCAAAATTCTGCAAACAGAAAACGTTCTTTACATGCTTCAAATGCAGAGAACCCTTCTAAGAACATAGTTACACCAGTTACTACAGTATGGGATCTAGGAATAGTTGAACCACAAGCCATGCAACTCCTGGAATACAGTCAAAGCTGCATAGGGCTTACGCAGGCAGAGAATGTTAGCTCAGGCATGAAGCACATAGACCTGAAGTGTTAAGGAAGGGATAGAATCCAGCAAAGTAGAGATTGAAGGTGGGTCCGACTCCACCGTAGAATCTCTGTGGGTTAAATTACCAGGCTTGTGCAGCGATGTAATACTGGGGGCGTGCTATCGTCCTCCAGACCAGAAATCTGATGGGGACCTTGAAATGAGGAAACAGATCAGGGAGGTGACAAGGAGGGACAGGGTTGTAATCATGGGGGACTTCAATTATCTTCATATTGACTGGGTCAATTTGTGTTCTGGTCACGATAAGGAAACCGGATTTCTTGACGTGCTAAATGACTGTGGCTTAGATCAGCTAGTCACGGAGCCCACCAGAGGACAGGTGACTCTGGATTTAATTTTGTGCGGTACGCAGGACCTGGTTAGAGATGTCAATGTTACAGAGCCATTGGGGAACAGTGATCATGCTGCGATCCGTTTTGACGTGCACGTTGGGGGAAGAATACCAGGCAAATCTCTAACAAAAACCCTTGACTTCCGACGGGCGGACTTCCCTCAAATGAGGAGGCTGGTTAGAAGGAGGTTGAAAGGGAGGGTAAAAAGAGTCCAGTCTCTCCAGAGTGCATGGAGGCTGCTTAAAACAACAGTAATAGAGGCCCAGCAGAGGTGTATACCGCAAAGAAAGAAGGGTTCCACTAAATCCAGGAGGGTGCCCGCATGGCTAACCAGCCAAGTTAGAGAGGCTGTGAAGGGCAAGGAAGCTTCCTTCCGCAAATGGAAGTCTTGCCCTAATGAAGAGAATAAAAAGGAACATAAACTGTGGCAAAAGAAATGTAAGAAGGTGATAGGGGAGGCCAAGCGAGACTATGAGGAACGCATGGCCAGCAACATTAAGGGGAATAATAAAAGCTTCTTCAAATATGTTAGAAGCAGGAAAACCGCCAGAGAAGCGGTTGGCCCTCTGGATGGTGAGGGAGGGAAAGGGGAGATAAAAGGAGACTTAGAGATGGCAGAGAAATTAAATGAGTTCTTTGCATCTGTCTTCACGGCAGAAGACCTCGGGCAGATACCGCTGCCCGAACGGCCCCCTCCTAACCGAGGAGTTAAGTCAGATAGAGGTTAAAAGAGAAGATGTTTCAGACCTCATTGATAAATTAAAGATCAATAAGTCACCGGGCCCTGATGGCATACACCCAAGGGTTATTAAGGAATTGAAGAATGAAGTTGCAGATCTCTTGACTAAGGTATGCAACTTGTCCCTCAAAACGGCCACAGTGCCAGAAGATTGGAGGATAGCAAATGTCACGCCTATTTTTAAAAAGGGAAAGAGGGGGGACCCGGGAAACTATAGGCCGGTCAGCCTAACATCCATACCAGGTAAGATGGTGGAATGCCTCATCAAAGATAGGATCACAAAACACATAGACGAACAGGCCTTGCTGAGGGAGAGTCAGCATGGCTTCTGTAAGGGTAAGTCTTGCCTCACAAACCTTATAGAATTCTTTGAAAAGGTCAACAGGCATGTGGATGCGGGAGAACCCGTGGACATTATATATCTGGACTTTCAGAAGGCGTTTGACACGGTCCCTCACCAAAGGCTACTGAAAAAACTCCACAGTCAGGGAATTAGAGGACAGGTCCTCTCGTGGATTGAGAACTGGTTGGAGGCCAGGAAGCAGAGAGTGGGTGTCAATGGGCAATTTTCACAATGGAGAGAGGTGAAAAGCGGTGTGCCCCAAGGATCTGTCCTGGGACCGGTGCTTTTCAACCTCTTCATAAATGACCTGGAGACAGGGTTGAGCAGTGAAGTGGCTAAGTTTGCAGACGACACCAAACTTTTCCGAGTGGTAAAGACCAGAAGTGATTGTGAGGAGCTCCAGAAGGATCTCTCCAGACTGGCAGAATGGGCAGCAAAATGGCAGATGCGCTTCAATGTCAGTAAGTGTAAAGTCATGCACATTGGGGCAAAAAATCAAAACTTTAGATATAGGCTGATGGGTTCTGAGCTGTCTGTGACAGATCAGGAGAGAGATCTTGGGGTGGTGGTGGACAGGTCGATGAAAGTGTCGACCCAATGTGCGGTGGCAGTGAAGAAGGCCAATTCTATGCTTGGGATCATTAGGAAGGGTATTGAGAACAAAACGGTTAGTATTATAATGCCGTTGTACAAATCGATGGTAAGGCCACACCTGGAGTATTGTGTCCAGTTCTGGTCGCCGCATCTCAAAAAAGACATAGTGGAAATGGAAAAGGTGCAAAAGAGAGCAACTAAGATGATTACGGGGCTGGGGCACCTTCCTTATGAGGAAAGGCTACGGCATTTGGGCCTCTTCAGCCTAGAAAAGAGACGCTTGAGGGGGGACATGATTGAGACATACAAAATTATGCAGGGGATGGACAGAGTGGATAGGGAGATGCTCTTTACACTCTCACATAATACCAGAACCAGGGGACATCCACTAAAATTGAGTGTTGGGCGGGTTAGGACAGACAAAAGAAAATATTTCTTTACTCAGCGCGTGGTCGGTCTGTGGAACTCCTTGCCACAGGATGTGGTGCTGGCGTCTAGCCTAGACGCCTTTAAAAGGGGATTGGACGAGTTTCTGGAGGAAAAATCCATTATGGGGTACAAGCGATGATGTGTATGCGCAACCTCCTGATTTTAGGAATGGGTTAAGTCAGAATGCCAGATGTAGGGGAGAGCACCAGGATGAGGTCTCTTGTTATCTGGTGTGCTCCCTGGGGCATTTGGTGGGCCGCTGTGAGATACAGGAAGCTGGACTAGATGGGCCTATGGCCTGATCCAGTGGGGCTGTTCTTATGTTCTAAGTGTTACTCTCGGTCTGTCACTCTCCTATCCAATGATGAAGTTCCTTCAATAAGGTATTTCCTTTCTTTATTACCACAAGACTGGCAGCAGTAGCTTAGCTAGAGCAGTACAAAATGGTAAGTAGTGCAGACTCCCAAAGGCAAGTATAACTCACCCTTAGTGCCATTCAAGCAGAATGGCAGCCACAGCTGTTGCTGCCTAAATGGCTCAGTGGACTGGGCGCAGCAGATGGAACGCTGGATGCAGCACTACTCTGAGCTGTATTCCAGAGAAAATGTAGTTACCAAAGAAGCGCTGAACAACATTGAGTGCCTGCCTGTGTTGGAGGAGCTTGACAGTGAACCAACCCTAGAAGAACTTCAAGTGGCCCTGGACTCCCTTGCCTCTGGTGAGGCTCCTGGGAAAGACAGCATCCCTGCTGAGGTCCTAAAGTGCTGCAAAGAGATCATCACCACTGAGCTGCATGAAATCCTCTGTCTCTGCTGGAGAGAAGGTGGAGTACCTCAGGACATGAGGGATGCAAACATCCTCACACTATATAAGGACAAAGGCAACAGGGGCGACTGCAATAACTACTGCGGCATCTCTCTCCCTAGCGTTGTAGGAAAGCTGTTTGCCCGAGTTGCACTAAAGAAGCTCCAGGTACTTGCAGAGAGCATCTATCCAGAATCTCAGTGCGGATTCCAAGCCAGCAGGTCCACCTCTGATATGGTATTCTCCCTTAGACAGCTGCAGGAGAAATGCAGGGAACAACGACAGCCACTCTTTGTAGCCTGCATAGATCTCATAAAGGCTTTCGACCTGGTCAGCAGAGACGGCCTCTTCAAGATTCTCCCCAAGATTGGATGTCCACCCAGGCTCCTCAGCATCATCAGGTCTTTCCACGAGGATTTGATCCTCAAATCAAGCAGATTACACAACTGAAGAGCATTGCCCAGTGAAGAGGTCTAAGCCAGGGGTGTCAAACTCATTTCATACAGAGGGACACATAGCATTCATGATGCCTGCTGAGGGCCAGAAGTGATGTCATTAAACAGGTCATAACCAAAAATAAACACTTTTTTCTCACTTAGGAACTCACTAGCTGCAAATAACAAAAGAGAAAATATATGACTCTTGATCATACAGATTGAGACTAATTATTCACATGGGTTCTGTTCCAAGCACTCATGTGGATAAAAAAAATGCACTATAGCAAATCAATTTTAAAAACAAAGTTTCTTTGCTCCAGTAATTGAAAAACAGCCTTGGTGACTCTAAGGTAAGAGTCATTAAGAAGAGTCATGACTCTTCTGACTTTAAGGTAAGAGTCATTAAGAAGACAGTCCATCAGCACTTCACTCAGCCCCTGCCTTCAGCAATGCAAAATGATCCCTTTCTTTCACATGCTGGGGGAAGGGAGGGGTCCAAAGGAGAGAGAAGGATTGATGGATTGTTAGCCTGCTGCCCCCTCTTCTCTCTCATTAAGGAAGCTGTTGTTAAAGAACTGTTCAGTTTTTAAAACTGATTTTAAAGGAATGCATTTTCCCCCTTCTCCAGGGATCAGCACATTCCTTCTCATTTGTAGGGGCCATTGTGTTGAGTCAAATCTGTGTATAAAAAAATACATGTATAAATAGGCTGAACCTGTATTTCAAAATATGGGAGAGCCCAATTTTCATGTGGGCTGCCCTTTCAGCTGAAAACCTGAGGGTCCTATAAAAACTTCTGTGGACTGCATCTGGCCCCTGGGCTTTATGTTTGACACCCCTGGTCTAAGCGATTCACACACATTCACAACATCACAAAAGCCTTACTTCCATCAATAAGGTTTTTTTTTTCTTTTTAAATAAACATGATTTATTCTCTTCATTCCCTTTTCAGGTTAGTGTTCCCTTAAACATGTCACTGGAGTGCAAATAATGTTAGAAGTAAGTTATAGGTCCCCAAGAGTATCCACTGCCCTTCCAACCAAAGGCACAGACAACCCAGAGCAAATTCCATTTTCTCAGCATCTGGAAACACTGGTTGACTTTTGTGCTAATTGCACCTTCATTTCTTTATGTCTGAGGTAAAAAAAGACTCATCTTTCATGTTGACCAGTTCCAGCATGTAAGCAACTTCTGGATTCCAGATGCAAGTTCATAAAGTACACACAAATATGGGTCAACTCAGCAGACTATCTGTAACCATGGTCCATGCACCATAGTATTGCCCAAAGCCAAAACAAGTTTGGGAAACCTCTGTTATTTCAACACCAATATGAATGGCTCTGCATCCTCACTGAATGATCCCAGATGGTAGTAAAGCGTCACTGCTATCATCAAACAAGGCCTCATTAGGACGGTGCAATTCCTCTTTAAGACTCTTCACTAGAGGAGGATCCATGAGAAAAAACACAGAATATGTTAAAATTGATTCAGTAGAAGTCTCTTGCCAACTCATGGACAACTACAAGAATTATGACAGGAGTATACTAAAGTAGTTCAGAAAAACGATAGTTGGTACATCTAGTGACTTTCAATTAACAGTTTGAAGCAAATTGATTTAAACTTTTATGTCATCATGCTCCCTTACCCAATCCCAACTACTCCAAGGCTACCCAGTGAGTTTCAAGGTTGAACAGGAATCTGGATCCCCTCTATCCATTCCTAATCTAAAAACTACTGCACTCTATTGCATTTGGATATACACACAGTAAAGTGACAACACAGTGCTACACAGGAAATGTCAATTAATTTAGAACACTGGTACCCAACCTCTGGGGACCACAGGTAGTCCGTGAGACCCTGATAAGTGGTCCATGAAGTCTTAGGAATAAAAAGATTGCCTTTGATCACTTCCAGCATGCTCCACTATGGACCACCAGTGAGGGTAGAGAATGAACTGCCAGCACCCAGCAACAAAAGTAGCAACCCAGATTTTCACTATAAATAGTACATCTAATAAATCTCTATCACAAATTTAATTGTATTTTTTGTGTGACAAGGTGGGGGTTACATGCAGGATTCATGAGAGGGGGTAATTTGTACCTGGGCCTAGGGTCAAAAAGGGGGCCAAGGAGGACCCCCAGAAATTTCCTGGGATCTCATCTTTTCCAATCTCACCCAGACTTGCGGCCCAAGAGGGATAGATGCTGGGTGTACAGCGGCTGAGGCTGCCACAAGCCATATGTGCTGGTTCAAGGAACTGCATACATGACACTCCTGAACACCATCAAATCTGGGAGGAAACTGGCCTGCTACAGTAGCTCTTTTGCTTGTGGATCTGCTTATCATGAAGGAGTGTACCAAGGACACAGCTGTGGAACTACAGCTGCTGGAGAAGTACATTCTGGTACACACAGGACACTTTCCATTCTATTGTGAGCCTAAATATGATAATCTAATTTTCTGCAATGATTTTCTATATTTAAAATTTTTTAGAGACTTAGGAGTGTATTTGGTTTCCTGTATTACTGTAGCTGCTGACACAGTGTGGGCAGGTTGACCTGGGCTATCTACTCAACTACTCTTCAAAGGAAGAGAAAGTTGCTTTGTGGAAAGCATATAATAATACACATTTCAGGTTTTCATGAGCCAAATCCCTCCAGTCAAGCAAAGACAATATAACATGGGAATCCCTTAGAGCAGAGACAAGACAAGGCTTGTGTCTGTTCTGAAAAGCCTGAATCTTCCCTTCTGGGATCACCAAAACCATCTCTCTCAACAATGTATTTGCACCCTAGCTGAAGGAGATGGCTTAAGACAGCAATAACCTGCCAGTTCTAATCGTGAATTCTAAAGTTCTCTCCAGTTGCGTGCCTGCCATAGACTGGGATGGGGCAAAAACTCCAGGCGCTGGGACCCTGCAGAAGCCTCTGAGACTCCCAACGGGGGCAGAAACTGTGCTTCCGGTTTGCTAGAAGCACAGTTTATAGCACCGGGAAACCACACAGAGGTTTCCCCTGCATGGGAGGAGGTCACGTGAGGCTCCATGAGCCTCTGGTAAGTAGAGGGGGTGGATTTCTGCCCGAGGGGGGCGGCAACAGCCCCGCACTTTGCCCCGGGTGTGGGGCTGCAGAGCTCCACGGCTGGTTCTCTCCTCTGAGAGATCACTGATCTTCTTCAGTTTCTTCCCAGTTTTACTCACCTGCATCTTCCAGTCTAGAGAAATAACAAAATCCTTCCAATTCAGCAGCCAACAAGACTTGAAGAACATGAGCCTGCAGGGAGGACAGACAAGGGGGACTTGATCGGTCACATTAGAACTTTCCCCTAATAATTCAGGGAACCCTTAAGAGACCTCAAAGGCCTGAAGCAGATGCCAAGAGGACCTTATGTGGATGGAGGAAGCCCTAGCTGAAGCACACATTTTGCAAGTCTTAAGATCTCAGGTACATCTCTTTACATCTCTGATTATGAGGATTGTGGGTAGCAGGACTGACAAAGATATCTGCTTTACATCTTAGGGAGCCCATTGGTAGACACAGGAGTATACAGTACTAGGTCTATGGGCTGACTCATAAAGACAGCCTTGTAGCTTAACTGGATGGGCATTATTCTAGAATCAGATTCTGGAGCTTCTCTTCTGTTTTTAAAGCATATAATTACCCAGTCACAATACATATTTGTTCCTCTCAGGTTGCAGCTCTCACTAACCTGCAAACTAATGAAGACCAGAGAGATTCTTCTGGACTGGAATTCCTGGAGCAGCTCAGACAGCCCCATCACCACAGTGTAATCGATGCTACTGACATGAGTGCAATCCAGGATGACACTACGTGATCGAGATGCTGAAGGCAGACAACATACATTCAGTAGGAATAATTGCCCTTTCCTAATCAAAGCCTTGCTGCTTTCAGTTTCTAACTCGAGAGTGCAACTTCCTAACCCCCTGGCCTCCCACTGGCAAATTCCAAGGGATCATGTGGAAGTCACTTCTAAGATTGCTCCATTCCTCTTCCCTGGCAGTGAACAGAGACAATATTAGTGCTCCTGAGCACCACCTGCAAATACGTACTCTTAAGAGCCTTCAATCAAGCTGCAAACAGGAGCACTATAAAAAAAAAGTGCCATGGCATGCTAATAGGTTCATGAACACCTTGAAGAGCTGGACCACAAGAGACTGTATAGCCCTGTGTTGTATGTGGAGACAGTTTGACTCAAATATGGTGTCAGTCTTAATCCCTAACGGAGTGTACACCCTCTCTAGGCACTGCACACTAGAGATCTTTGGCCAGGGGATATATTGGCATGGGTAGTGATTGCTTCCTGCTAGAGCAGGGGTTCCCAAACTTTGCAGTGCTGTGACCTGCCTTGTCCTCTGTGGTGAGTTGTGAAACTTCTGGTAATGCTTGAGATTTCTCTGCAGACCTCAGAAGCCTCAGTAAGCCACTTCCAGTTTTTAGAGGCAAATGAGAAATGGCTTTCAAAAACCGGAAGTGGCTTATGAATGCTTCTGAGTACCATTCTGAGGCCTGCAGAGTGTGTGCCGTACCAGGAGAGGCTTCTGGGTGCTTCAGTAAGTAATGGCTCTTACTTGGAGCCAAACCAGTACAAGGGCAGATGGGAGGGCCCAGATTGCAACCCACCAGTGCAGCGGTTGCCAAACTTGTGACCGTTGTGTACCAAAAAAGCGGTCACTGTTTGGACCACAGCTTACCATTCTACCTCCACACTGCATTCTTTCCCAGTAGATCTGCACACCAGGATGTCCTGGGCAGTCATGTCTATTGCCCGGCATCCCAGAAGGCTGTGCAATAGGACATCTGGGCAGAAGCCCAGATCTACTGGGAAAGAATGCGGTGTGGAGAAGGAAAGGTAAGCTCCACTCACGGAGCAGATCTGGCCCCTGAGCCAAGGTCTGGAAAGCCCTGCACCATTGGATTGCGACCCACAATTTGGAGCACTATGCTAGACTGCACCAAGCATTGGTAGCACTTCTTTATTTCAGAAATACTGGGGGTTAGGAATATTAGATCTCTGGAACAAAGACTTTCTCTCCAGGTCAGCACCCTGCAGTACTGCCCCAAAATGGTGTTTGGTTATTTTGTTCAGGGACTCTTACTTCAGGCCCAGTTCAATTCCTCACAGCCAACACCACAGGGATTTCCAGTCACAGTTACCTGATAGAGCATGTTTTTGCACAGTTTCCCGGATGAACTCGATAGCTGGAAAATAGAGACCACTAGCAGGCTGTAAGAGTAATGCTTCGTACTCTAAGACCTGCAAGAGGAGGTTAGAAGAGGGGGGGGAGAGATGAAGGAGCTCTGTTACTATCCAGTGACTTCCATTAGCTCTCTTTGGGCCCCCAAAGATTGCTGATTCTTACACTAAACATATGACTGTTCCCTGTATGAGAAACTGCATGAGACTGATGTGAGAGTAAAGGTTAATGTATCAAGAGACTGAGGTGCTAATCAGAATTTCCTTGGTCTGAATCTTGCCTCTGCCACGAACACACTAGTGGCAGGTCACTCCTCCTCAACCTCACTCTTCTGCTGCAATACAAAGATACCAAGGAAAATTGCGGACTTGATGTCAAGAACACACCAATATTTCTTGGTTATATGTGAATCTTGGATCTCTTTGAAACCTATCTTAAAAAACTTGCATTTCTTTGGTTCCTGGTTCTCATACTAGTGTCCAGCCTCTGTCTGTTTTAAGAAGACAAAAAGAAGCTGTAAAATTCAATCCTGGGAACAGCCTTATCAGAAAGAGGCTTACTCCCCAGCTGTTGACACCAGGGCAAAGAAATGGCCATCTGTCACCTTCAGGGACAAGGTGCTGGACCTCTGATTAACAAATCATTCCCATGTAGGTCTTTTGAAGCTGAGAGGGGGAATGCATTTGAGAAACAACTCACTATGATCCACCAAGAATAATCACATCATAAAAATTCTAGATTTTAGAATTCTAGATTAAACAATATTGAGTGTTTCGATAAATCTAAATTTTTATACTGATAAATATGATAACCTTTGTATTGATGATTATTGTATTTTTTTCAGTCGTTTTGATTGCTTTTTTTTTTTTTTGAATGATGCATTTTGTAATCTAGGGCCAATACCCTCATGTGTAACCTGTGTAGTACCAGCCCTAAGTATAACCCATTTTCCTTATCTGTATCTGTAATAAATAAATAAAATATTTTTTTAAAAAAATTCTAGATTTTGAGGGTCTCTTTGAAGGGTGATTGGTCTTTGGCAAACTGCTTCCCATTGACCAGAAAAGCAGGACCCAGTCATACCATTGGATGGCATCAAGATACTCCATACATGCTCCAGAGAGATGCCAACTATGTAAAGTTTTTAGGACCAGGACCAGCTTCGGTTTCTTTTTTACTTACTGTGGGGTGTTTCTTCCAAACAGTTATCCTATATTTGCTGCTATTCCTATTTCCCTTTCCCTATTATAAACTCTTATAATCTACCCTATTGAGTGGTACTTTCTGAACTGACAGCTCAGCTAAATCCAGGCCTAGATGACACAAAGCTATATCACTGTTTTCTGCAGAAATGAGGGAAGGAAAGAGTATGGGAGTTTAAGCACTCTTTCTGTCCACTCCGGAGGTGAAAGCCAAGAGCCCTCCTAGTTGTCTCTGACTGGGAGAACTGGCTGATAAAAGGGTGGTGGCTGCTCTACCAGGCGGGACTGTTTTGTCCTGTGTGTAGCTACTTTCAAACCAAGTTTGAAACTTCTGACAGGCTGCAGGTCCCCAGTGTAAAGGAATCTTCTCTCTCCCTCCCTCCCCCTCCCCCTCCCTCCCTAAAGAGGCTCCTTTCCAGAGTGTAGCAACACTTAGCTTACAGAGGTGTTGTAAGGACTACATCAAGATAAGCACTTTGCAAGCTCAGAAAGTGCTATACAAATGGCAAGTATTATTACAACTATTCTGCACTGTCCAAGGCAACTATTCACTGTTTCACACCCCAAAAGGACACAAGCAGGTTAAGTAGGAGATAGAGACAGAACAGAGTTTTTTTTCTGGTTTGTTCCTTGTAACCTTGGGTTACAAGGTTACAAAACCCTTACAAGGGTTTTCTTCTCAGTCTTTGCCATAGTTTGCACCCTCAGACTGAACTCATCAAAGTCAAACGTACCTTTATTTGTGGCCTGGCAATGGGGTAGAGTAAGACCAGACCTGAGACCAGCACCCCTGCCATGATGCCATACTGTACCTCCCAGAAACACAGGAAGAATGTTACGCACAGCGGGACCAGGTCCAGCCCTGCAAAAGAGAAATACGTAGAAGTCACTGCTTGCTGCAGCAAAACTGCTCCCACAGACATGGAAAATACGAGTAATGCCTTCTGTACTACAAAGATTTTACTAAGATTTTGTCCCTCACAAAAAGGCACACTGAAGGTCATCAAATGCAATGTTCACATTACACATATGTTCTGCAGCTTTTCCAGGCCAGCATCAATGCCAGAGTTCCCTCAAACTTCCGTTCACCTCTCATGCAATACCATTCGCCAAACCAGAACCCATCAGAGTGCACAATGGACAACTGCTGCTGTTGGAGGCTCTCCCTTCTAAACCATGAGATTAGGTGTGGCTCATTCTGCTCACTAAGCAATGGCTGTGTTGACGTTTCAAATTTGCTTGTTTCTGCAATTTGAAGTCAGATGCCTTATGGACAATTCCAACAGATCACTCTGAAAATGTCAACCAAATCACTTACTAATTTTAGCTAGATCAATAGACAGGGGGAAAAAACAAAACTTTGAGCTACCAGTGTCAGAGCGTTGGGATTTGCATTAACTTTCAGCACATTTAATGGAATTTCTGCTGATGAAAAACTAAGGGTACAATCCTAACTAATTTTCCAGCACTGGCATAGCGGTGCTAATGGGACGTGTGCTGCATCCTGCAGTTGGGCGGCAGTTGAGGCCTCCTCAACGCAAGGCAATGTTTGTTCCCCTACCTCGGAGCTGTACTGCCTTTATGTCAGTGCTGGAAAGTAGGTTAGGACTGCAGCCTAAGTGTGTTTCTTAAGACATAGTTCATAAATTATAGACTATATTAAGAAATGCACACATTGGTAGATGTTCCAATTATCCAGCAGATGGCACTGTTACAATTTATCTCTTCTATAACCAAGAGGTTTTGCGCATACTGTACTTTTTAAGCATGGAAGAGCCATTACAAACATTTAAAAAAAAATGATTACATGAATGCCTCCATGTGAAAACAAGGAAGGGGAACTCAAAATTTCCTAGATGCATCTAAGTAAGTAGATTCCTAAGCACTGTTGGCTCCTGTTCAAAGATTTAGCTCTCAAGTTGCATACATGAGTAAAGCCATACAAGACATTTGTTTCTGGAGGTGCTCATGTGATTGCTTAAAAAGACACTTATTCCTGAGTTCTGACAATATACTGAAAATGGTACAAAGTGTTCGCAGAATCCAAGAATCAATTCAGAACACCATGATTATGCAGAGTTCTAAAGCTCCAATTCTAATTCAGGAGTTGGTACTCTCTGGGAGACCAACACCATGACAAGGACAAACAGGAATAGCTGGCCACACTCCCCATGCCAATGGGCTCCCTGGTTACATCACACCCCTAGGCCCCCCTGCATTCAAGGTAAGTCTCTCCCCACCTGACCTCTGCAGATGGGTACTGGAGGCATCCGGCAAGAGCTTAAGTGGGTGCTGTGGCTGACCAGTGTGCTCCTATTAACCCTTCAAAGAGGACTAATGCCACCATTTTGTTGACCTGGGATTTGAGGAGATGGGGAGAAAGAAGAATAGTTCTCAGATTCCTGCAAATTATGCAGAGACCAACCCAGTAGGAGAGAAAAACTGCAGGGAAGGGGAAATAGACTGTCTTTCCCCCGACACTGAAATCATATTTCAAATACTTCTAAGTTAGTGACAATGTTCTCTGGGGAAGCAAGATGCCCAATTTTTCAGTTTTGGTAGAAACACTCATACTTTTCATTCATGCTCATACTTTTAACCCGCCATAAGGTGTGGAAGATCCGAGCATCAAACATAGGTGCCACTGCACAGATGATGACAGCTGCCAGTGCTGCTTTGGGAATGAAATAGAAGAGGGAGGTGAGGTAGGCTAGTGACAGCAATACCAGGACCCCTGTAGAGAGAATGAAGCAAGTTCAGTATGTAAACACTGCATGACTAACACCAAGACAGGAAAAGACTGTGTGATACAAGAGGCAGAGCTGAGCTAGATGGACAGGGCACATTATCATGCAGGAAAGGTAGAGGACTCAACTCCATTAGCCATATTACTACTAATTTATAATATCAGTTTTAATTCTTCCTCACTACCAGCCTGGCTTCCAAGTAAGTTAAAGTTTCTTGGTCCTAAATATCTACAGGCAGGGCCTTGGTATCAGCGAGGGATCCATTCTTGAACCCCTTGCAGATACCAAAAACTGTGGATACCAAAATGTAGCTATGCTCCAGTCACCTCCGGAAGCTTTCTGAAGCCCACAGAGGTCACTTTCATCTGCCCACGGCCTCTGTGGGCTTCAGAATCGCCTAAAAGGCCAAGAAAACACGACTTCTGGTATCCTTCCAGAAACCGGAAGTGATGTTTTTAATTCCTTCTAAGCCATTGGGAGACCAGGGGAAGCCCCGGAGGGAAGCCTACCTGTAAGGAGTCCTCCTGCAGGTGTGCACACACTGGTCTGAGCATTCAGTGCTGTCCTGGAACACAAAGAACCATGCCATTATGCAAACAGAAAGGAGCCTCCTTCCAAGAAATAAAAGCCATTCGCCTAAAGAAAACAAGGTTTTGCTAAGGTTTACCAAGAATTCAACATGCAGTGAAGTTGATAGAAATGTACTCTCTGCCTAGGTAGCAGCACCTCTGAGGAAAGAGACTCTCTGAAGAACACATTCTTTTCTGCTGCCAACAAGGGGGAAAGCCTGGTTGCAAGTCTCAAAGTAGACCTCAATCACTATCTGCTTCTTACAGCTCACACCAATTAATTTAGATTTCATTTTAAAATCTGTACCCACTTAAGCCAGCCTGATGGCATGCTGGTGTAAGTCATTTTGAGAACAATTACGTAAGTGTTTCTCAACCAGTCGTATGGGTACCATCAGTGATACTTGAGGTGGTGTCTGGTGGGACTCACAGGAGCCCTGCTGCCCATTAGCAAAACCAGGAACACAACACAACAAATTGTGGTAGGAGTCTCCATAGCATGCTTTTCCATGCTCGAAAAAGCCTTCTTATCCACCTTACTGGTGTCTGTCACATGGCATCTGACCTCCCAACCCAGAAGTAACTGGTAATGTCACTGCCAGTTAATCCCAGTTGTACTTGGAAAAGGTGGATCAAGTGAAGTGGTACAATGGAGGACAAACACTGAAAAACACTGAATTACATCAAAAATAAAAACAAAATAAAACCAAATTGTGAAGGCTAAAAGAATAAGCCCAAACAAATTAGCCACCACCATAAGAACATAAGAACAGCCCCACTGGATCAGGCCATAGGCCCATCCAGTCCAGCTTCCTGTATCTCACAGCGGCCCACCAAATGCCCCAGGGAGCACACCAGACAACAAGAGACCTCATCCTGGTGCCCTCCCCTACATCTGGCATTCTGACTTAACCCATTTCTAAATTCAGGAGGTTGCGCATACACATCATGGCTTGTACCCCATAATGGATTTTTCCTCCAGAAACTTGTCCAATCCCCTTTTAAAGGCGTCTAGGCTAGACGCCAGCACCACATCCTGTGGCAAGGAGTTCCACAGACCGACCACACGCTGAGTAAAGAAATATTTTCTTTTGTCTGTCCTAACCCGCCCAACACTCAATTTTAGTGGATGTCCCCTGGTTCTGGTATGGTATGGGGTGCCCCGGTATCCATGGGGGTTCTGTTGCAGAATTCCCCATAGATAGCAGAAACCACAGATATGTGGAACCACAGATACCTTGGGCCTTCAGGCAGTGAGGGGAGTTGTGCTCTCCTTACCTCCAGAGGCTCTTCTGAGCCCCACAGAGGCTGCGCGCATCTGCCCACAGAGTCTGCAAGGCTCAGAATGGCTGTTTAGGCCAAAAAAGGTCACTTTCAGTTTTATAAAAAAACTAAAAGTGACCTTTTCGCCTAAATGGCCATTCAGAGCTCCACAGAGGCTGCAGACGGATGCATGCGGCCTCGGTGGGGCTCAGAAGAACCTCTGGAGACGAGGGTAGCACAGCTCTCCTTGCCTCTGGAGGGTGCAGGAGTCGGGCGCGGGGCAAGGCGTTCCACAACTAATGAGTACAGGGTGCCCCCACATCTGTGGATAAGTGAAAAGATGGATATGGGATACAGGGGTCCCCCTGTATTCATTAGCTGTTAAAAAGGATTCAAACCTTTACATCTTTCATTGCATGCTTGTGGGGTAAAACGTGTAAAAAAAAGTACACATTTTCACAGTCGCTGTTGTGTTGTGCACACAAGAGGGTGGTTAAGGGATAATGAATCCATGGGAAAATAATTAAACCTGTGGGTGTGTCAGAGAGCTAGAAATGCTACAATTCCCAAGCCAGCACACTTGAAAGGTATGATATGGTTGGCATATGAAGATGAGGCTCCCTTCTAATGAGATTTACTCACCGGCCAAAACTACCTGTGACAGGGTAGGATGAGACAAAGGATCCCAGGAGGTTGGTGAAACCTGGAAGCAGAGCAGGAAGAAGAGTTAAAGAACAGAAATAGAATGACTCCTAGTTTCTTGTTTCAAAGAGAAGAAACTATTCGGAAAAGCAAGACAAGGGGGTAAGGACAGGGACAGTTTGATTCTTTAAAAATTTATTTTCTCACAGATCCCATCCCATCCACAGACCCCACCCATTTTAAGGCTCTTCCTCTCACATACTAATCTGAAATGCCTGCCAGAGCAGTTGCTCAGAAGTTGTTTTCTTATGTGAGCAGGTCTTTCACTTCTGACCTAGACTCATCCCTTCTATGGGCATCCATCAAATAAACCCAACCCTTTTCAGATTGTGGCATCAACTCATCCAGGCAACATTCTTACCCATAGCTAGCAGCTCCTGGTTGGGGTCAATTTGGTAGTTATTCTGGGACGCTAGAAAGAAAAGGGAAATTTTGACTCTAGTTAGATGACACATTCTGAAGTTCCCCCTGAGTATCCCACAAGATATTGCAGGCAGGAGGTTAGTATGAAACAATAGTAAACAAGGGACCTGTATCAGTCTACTCCAGTCTCCAATGAGCCTCTAGCCCTCCGGTGATTTGTTGGAGCCCACACTGGCCAGACGCAACTGCTCTCAGCGTGAGGGCAACTGTTTGACCTCTTACGTGAGCTGAGGGATGAGGGCTTCCTCCACTGCTTGTTGTTTCACGTCTGTGATGCAGTAGCAGCAGCAAAGGAAAGGCCAGCCTTGTTTGTGCAAGGCCTTTTATAGGCCTTGAGCTATTGCAAGACCATCATTCATTCATATAAGTTCATCTTTAATATATTCATTTATGTAAACCTATGTAAATTTATTCAAATTTTAAATGTAAATTAATTCTTTCCCCCCCCCCGGCCCCCGACACAGTGTCAAAGAGACGATGTGGCCCTCCTGCCAAAAACTTTGGACACCCCTGGTCTACTAGAACATGAACTACAGCTTTGTATCCTCTCTCCCCCCCCTCCCCAATTATTTATTTACAAATTTATATCCTGCTTTATTTCTCAAGTGGGCATTCAAAGACTATTCTACTCAGAGTTTCTCACTTGGCGACAATAATATTTCCCCCTTCCCTGGATATAGTAAAGAAACAAGCTCTTTTCTTCTTTCTTTGGTATAATGCAGGGGTCTCCAAACTTTTTGGCCAGAGGGCCGCATGAAATATCTGACGCAGTGCTGAGGGCCAGAAAAAAATTTAAATACAAAATTTAAATAAATTAGAGATGAACTTAGATGAATGAATAAATGAATGAGTGGGCTCATTCACTCAGCCTCTCCAACCCTCAGAACACCCTGCAGATGCAATCAGAGCACAGCTCTGTTCATGTTCAGCCAAGTGGGCCAGAGGCTTTCAGGGGACAGCTTTTCAGGCTGGTCGCGGGCCCAACAGAGGCGCGCTGCGGGCCGCATCTGGCCCCCGGGCAGGGGTTTGGAGACTCCTGGTATAATGGACTACTGCAAGGTTAAGAAAATCTTCCGCACTTCAACTTATGCATTAATGTATGTTCTTTAATGCATTATTCCAAAAAGAAACAGTAGTCCCCTTCCCATACACATGCAGTAGCACAGAGTTGCATCTACATGGTGTAATCCCACAGGGTTGATTGCGTGAGACCCATAATCTCATTCACGTGCTCGTGTCCATTTAGGTGCATGCCACTGTTCCATGGAGCAGCTCTCATGCAGTTGGGTGTGAAGGGGGCAATTGCTTCCCAGATAACAGGAAGGAAAACTATAGAACGTAGCATTGAAAAGGACCTTGGAAGTCATGTAGTCCTGCCCAGTGCAGGCAACTGTTGTTACAGCATTCCTGGCAGAGATCATCTAGCCTTTGTTTGAACGCTTCCAATGCCCAAAGGAACATAAGAAGAGC
Organism: Tiliqua scincoides; assembly: GCF_035046505.1. Lineage (NCBI taxonomy): Eukaryota > Metazoa > Chordata > Lepidosauria > Squamata > Scincidae > Tiliqua > Tiliqua scincoides. The sequence goes on from NC_089822.1 coordinate 150,961,713, forward strand.
CTCGCTGGAAACAGGAAAACGGCCCATTTGGTCCAGCTTCCAGTTGCCTACCAGATGCGTCAGGGCCCAATCCTATCCGGTTTTCTGGTACAGTGCAGGTGCAGCTGTACCGATGGGCATGCACTGCATCCTCCTCAAGGTATGGGAACATTTGTTTCCTTATCTGCATTGCAATTGCACTGATACTGGAAAGTTGGATAGGATTGGGCCCTCAGGGAGCACAGAAGACAACAAGATACCTGCAACCTGTTGTCACTCCCTTGCATCTGGCACAAGGCAGACTGTTCCACTGCCAGACAGCTCTTATAGTAAGGACATTCTTTGTCACATCTAGTCTAAATCTACTTCCCTTCAGTTTCACATCACTGGTTCTAGTCCTGCCTTCAGAAGCCACAGAGAGCAATTCCTCCACTTCTTCTGTGCAACAAACAGATACTTAGAGAGAGTTACCATATCTAGAGATGCCAACTCCTGGGGGGAAAGAGCATTTTCACCCTCCCTCCTCCCAAACCGATTGTCCTCAACTGGAGGGAGCAAGCAGCCCTCATTCCACATTTTGTTAGCAGTCAGATGTATGCAGGAAGACACAGGTTCCTCACAATGCCTAGAGAAGCTGAAGTCCATACAGGTGCCTTACCAAATGCCTTGGCAATAGCAATCGTCTCTAGCAGTCCCATAAGAGGCACCACAGCCAAGCCAGCTCCCATTGCCTGTCATGGGGAAGAAAGAAAATCACTGCAGTGAGAACACTTTGAACTTCCTACACTGAAAATGAGCTTCCTACACTGGAAGGAACACCATTAAATAACACCATTAAAAATTCCTGCTGGATCAACCCAAAAGCCCAGCTAGTCAAGCATTTGGTTATCCACAGTGGCCCATCAATTTCCCCTGGGAAGTCCACAAGCAGAAGGGAAAGCCAGCGTTCCGTCTAAGGGCTCCCACACTGGTGCGCAGACCCCTTCAGTAGCTGTGCAGCACTGGGATGCCACCTCCAGACATTCAGCATTGTCGCCATCACATTATTGCTGAACTTTTGGGTTGCTGAACTCCATGCTGCACCAAACTTGGTTGGAAGGTGCACAGCTGCATACCTTACAGCAGTAGTTTTCACCTTTTTCAGCCTGGGACCCACTTCTGAGAATGACAATCTGTCTGGGACCCACCGGAAGTGATGTCATCAACCTGGAAGTGATGTCATGGCCGGAAGTGACATCATCAAACAGGAAGTGACATCACTCTGATGCCAGAACCAGAAGTGATGTCATCAAGCAGGAAGTGACATCACTGTTCTTACCTAGGAACTCAAACTGTAAATGACAAGAGAAAATATTCCAGCTCAGAAGCTTCTTACAGTTCTCCTCCCCTGCTACCATAGCTATCAAGTAAAAAGAATAAAAATAAAACATCTGGAACAAAATATTTGTGACATATGCTCAGTACTTACTTTCAGCCCATTTCACGTACAACCCTGAAGATAACCAAAATCATGGAAAAGGTCATCTAGTCTAACCCCCATTACACTACAACCCTGGAGAAGATCATTAAAATGCTCTCAGCCACATGCTCTGACCTCACTTTCAGTCAGTTTCACCTACAACCCCAAAGATCACCAAAATCATGGAACTGGAAGCTATGTAAAAGGTCATCTAGTCCAACCCCCTGTCTGTAGCTTCTCAGACATATTCTCAGTGCAGCAGAGATGGCCAAGGCACTTGGAGAGATGCATCATATCTGTTTGACTGCTTCTAATGGTGTGCATCAGAGAAATGTCAGGGAGTGGTGGAGCATCCCCCTCACTGCTCAAGGAGGAAGACAAGCATGCCCCACTGTTCCCCTCCCAGCTGCTAAAAGAAGTCAAACAGTGGGGTAGCTTCATTGGAAGGGAGTGCTTGCTTGTTGTGGCTGTGAGAGGTGAAAAGGTGGCAACAGTGACAGCACTCTCCTTCTCCTTTGCCAGGATGAGGTGGCCTATATGACTGCCTGGCCGGCAAGTTACAAGCACACGGGGGAGGGGACGCCATCCATTCCCATACCAGGCTTACCTCAGCAGCTCCACGCTGAAAAGAGGGCTGAAGAGAGGGAGGAGGGGGCAGGGGAGCAAACCTGCCATGTGGGGGGCAGTGCTGCAGTGGGGTCGACTTGGCAGAAGAGGGAGGGACAGGGGTGGGCTGGGGGGCTGCAAGGACTATCACCAGCAGCAGCAGGTGAGAGGCACCCTGGCACTTCTGGTAATGGAGTAGGGGAGCGTTCCCCCCAGCCTCCTCACCTGCCTGTGCCTGCCGCCGCCCGTGGAGCCCATGGGAGGCAAGAGGAAGCCTGGAGCGGAGCCCTGGAGTGGAGCCCACGGGAGGCGGCGGAGGCAGCGTTCGCACCTCTCCCTGGTCAAGGAAAGGTGCGGACACTGTTGCTGCCGCAGCCGCCACCTTTGGGGTCCACTCCTGGGTGCCCCTCCAGCCTCCTTCTCACCTGCCTGTGCCAGGGATAGGTGTGTGGAAGAAGGCGGCGGTGGCAGCGTCCGAACCCAGGAGGTGGCACATCCCATCACGGTTTGTAACACATGATCGACCTTCCCTCCATCTCTCATACATCAGCCCCTTTTAAAGGCATCCAGGCAGGTGCCATCACCACGTCCTGTGGCAGGGGGTTCTGTGGGCGAACATAAGAACAGCCCCTGGATGAGGCCAAGGGCCCATCTAGTCCAGCTTCCTGCAGTTCACATTGGCCCACCAAATGCCCCAGGGAGCACACCAGATAACAAGAGACCTGCATCCTGGTACCCTCCCTTGCATCTGGCATTCTGACATAACCCATTTCTAAAATCAGGAGGTTGCACATACACATCATGGCTTGTAACCCATAATGGATTTTTCCTCCAGAAACTTGGTCCAATCCCCTTTTAAAGGCATCCAGGTCAGATGCCGTCACCACATCCTGCGGCAAGGAGTTCCACAAACTGACCACATGCTGAGTAAAGAAATATTTTCCTTTGTCTGTCCTAACCCTCCCAACACTCAATTTTAGTGGATGTCCTCTGGTTCTGGTGTTATGTGAGAGTGTAAAAAGCATCTCTCTATCCACTTTATCCTTCCCCTGCATAATTTTTTATGTCTCAATCATGTCCCCCCTCAGGTGTCTCTTTTCTAGGCTGAAGAGGTCCAAATGCCGTAGCCTTTCCTCATAAGGAAGGTGCCCCAGCCCCGTAATCATCTTAGTCGTTCTCTTTTGCACCTTTTCCATTTCCACTATGTTCTTTTTGAGATGTGGTGACCAGAACTGGACGCAATACTCCAGGTGTGGCCTTACCATCGATTTGTACAACGGCATTACAATATTAGCCGTTTTGTTCTCTATACGTTTTCTAATGATCCCAAGCATAGAATTGGCCTTCTTCACTGCCGCCACACTTTGGGTCAACACTTTCATCGACCTGTCCACCACCACCCCAAGATCTCTCTCCTGATCTGTCACAGACAGCTCAGAACCCATTAGCTTATATGTGAAGTTTTGATTTTTTGCCCCAATGTGCATGACTTTACACTTACTGACATTGAAACTTACACTTACTTTACACTTACTTACATTGAAACTTACATTTAAATAGGCTTTGCCCTCTTTCAAAATGGCTCCGCCCAGGTCTTTTGCCCTTTTCCAAGATGGTGGCCGCCAGCTTCTGGGACTCACCTGAAATCTTTTTGCAACCCACTTGGTGGGTCGCAATCCACAGTTGGAGAACCTCTGCCTTAGAGGGAACACTGGGGGGGGGGGGTGGAACGACGACAAAACTCTCTCCCACCTTTGCTCCCCTGGCATTCAGAGGCATACTCCTGGAGGTTCAACCGTCATGACTAGGATCCATTGATGGCCTTTTCCTCCATGAACTTGTCCAAACCCTTTTAAAAGCTGCCTAAGTTAGACAGCTTCCCTGACACCTCTTCCACACCAGCATTGCAAGACCTGGCACTTCAAGATGGTAACCGCTATCATATTGGAACCTAGAATAGTAAGGATCAAACCGGGTAGCATGCAACCAGTTTTCATCAGTTCCTCCCATAGAATTACAGACTGAAAGACTACAGGTGTCTTATACAATACTGCCTAAATTCAAACAGGAACAGAAGATGTTCCCAGCTAGGATTCTGCCTGCATTCAATACCAAAAAGGGACAGAAACTGCCAAGTGGATCCCAACACTCAGCACAAGGAAGAACTTGTCTGGGCAAGTAAGACAGGCAGAATCCATTGAGCTATGTCTGTTTGCTTATTACGTGTCTTCAAATGGATAAACACAGACTTTTCCTATCACACTCAGAGTAATGTGCTTAAATGTTGCTGCTGATAGTTAAAGCTATTACCCTAATTTTAATCGTCATTGTTTTGATTATTGGGAATTGTGCTAGATACTTCCCTTTATAAAATAAAAGTCATATAGGAGCCCTTAAACATCAAGTACCTACCTGTGCCATCTGTCCAAAGGAGACTGTTCCATTGACTGTGGCTTTGGAGAATGGTGGTGGCTGGAAGGGAGGGAGGCCCTGAGGTACAGCTCCTGTGAGGGTGAATGGCTGAGAACCTGTCACTTGGAAGGAATAGGCCACCAAACCAGCAAACAGGACTACTAGAGCATTACGGGCTGCAACAAAGAGAGGATGTTTGTATAAATTAAGCCCTGAAACATCAAAAGACAGTAGTTGGCATGAATGGGAGAAACAGTGGATAATCTAGGCCAGTGTTTCTCAAACTGCAGATCAGGGCCCACTCGGTGGGTCACAAGCCCATTTCAGGTGGGTCCCTATTCATTTCAATATTTTATTTTTAATATATTGATGCTTGATGCTACCATGGTATGTGACTGCATTTGGGGAAATGTTACAGACCTTGTACTTTTAACAAGCTACTAGGTATATTCTTTTAACAATGATAGTCAATGGAATTTACTCCTGGGTACATGTGGGAAGAACTGCAGCCTAGGATTGCTAAAAATTTTCCTGCTTGATGATGTCACTTCTGGTCATGACATCACTTCCAGTGGGTCCTGACAGATTCTCATTCTAAAAAGTGGGTCCCAGTGCTAGATGTGTGACGTTTTAGAGGCGCTGGAAGCTGCTGCCTGATTTATAAATGCCAAGGGGTGTGGCTATAATGGTGATTGTGCAGTAGTGCTCCCCACCTGAGTTGCAGCTTGTTTAACCCTTGATATACATAGACTAATCTGCCCTGTCAGTTCTGCAAACCACCAAAACTTGGGTCATGACCACAGTTTGAGAACCACTGGCCTAGCCCTTAAGCAAGATAGGCGAGCCACTACCAGGCCAGAACCATGCTGCTGGTGAACTATTTTCTGCAGTGCAATATCCCAGTAGGAGTTTGTATTAGACAGATTACCAATGTGATAATAACGGAAGACACCAAAGCAAGACACTCTTCCTGGCCATAGTTTCCAACTCCCACATTTTGAAAATTATAGTGAAAGTATTTCTTATATAAATCCTTTTTTGTACAAACTGAGAAAAAAAAATTGACCAACCTACTCCAAAGAAAGTTCAGCCCTGCTATTCAGCTATTGCCCATATCAATCATCAGTTGAGTGGCTACTCTCGACAAAGAACAACCTCTCAGGCTGGGAATTTCAAACTAGATTAGACTATCTCAGTGTTTCTCAACCAGTGGTATGGGTACCACCAGTGGTACTTGAGGTGGTGTTTGGTGGTACTCACAGGGGCCCCTGGGCACCTGCTGCACAGGAGCGAGAGCAGACGAACAGCGGTAGGAGGCTCAGCTCAGGATGCTCCAAAGCATTCTTTTCTGTGCTTGAAAAAGCCCTCTTGTTCACCTTGAGCCTTTTTCAGGTGTTTGTTGCATCGCATCTGGCCTCCCAATCCAGAAATAACTGGTGATGATATCACCACCAGTTACTTCTGGTCGTACTTCAAATAGGTGGACCATGCAAAGTGGTACAGCGGAGGACCAGCCTTGAGAAACACTGGACTATCTGATCTTCAAAGTCTGCCTTTGGCTTCAGGGTGCAAGAAGGAAGCTTACAGTATCAGCACTTGGAATCATAACGGTCAGAAAGCAGGGAGCTGGTGTATTACAACAAGGAGATAGGAACCAGGACTTCTGGAATCTACCATAAAAATGGTGGCGTAGAGTAAGCTGAAGTGAGAGCTGAAACTATGATTTCTGGAATATGATCAGAGACTCATGTGGGTGGAAAAAGAAAGTGCCAGGATTCCTGGATAGCCATGGAAAGCTAAAGGAGCTTAGCTGTGTTAAGAGGCTTCCACCACCTCAATAAAAGAACAATAAAATGTAGATAATTCTTCATGTTGCAGGGAAAAATAACAGAAGACTAGTACATAGGGCAGATAAACAAACCTGTAGCTGTTGCCCAGACAACCAGTTGGCCAATCCTGACAGACAATCTTTCCATCCGGTAGGCCCTGGAAACATGGTTTTTCATTTGTTGCAGCCCCACAAGCACTACCAGGCACAACACCCCAAGGATGGCATCAGCAGCCCTGTGCAACAGTTGGAACAAGATTAGCAACCGGGTTGCAGAGTCAGACCCCATTGCACTCTCCAACTATGTGCAGTCCTTTCCTGTAGAGCTCTGGTTTCCAGCCCATGGTCCGTGTGACCCTGAGAAGCGAACCTTGAGGTCACAGAGAAAAAAAAAAGATTGCCTTCGATCACTTCCAGTAAATTCTTGAGAGATGCTTCATCATGAACCACCAGAGAAAACAGAGAAGGGACCACCCATAGCCGCAGCTGGCAACAAAAGCAGTAACTCACAAATCTTCTCTATAAATAATAAATCTCTAATAAATTTTATCTAATTATTACAAATTTAATGGTATTTTTTGTGTGCAGGGGGATGGGGGTTGCATGTGGTCCATGATGATTTGGTTCTGCCTCTATGGTCCGCAGTTTTGTAAAGGTTGGGAATCACTGCTAGACAGCTACTTGCTCTCCACAGGGGGAGATGAAGATCTTGGCACTCAGCTTTGTACCACACAAACCTACAAGTCTCCTTTCAATATCCAGTAGACTTCCTGCCAGTCAGTTAGGTTCTTAATTGGCTATAGGAAGTTATGAGATTAAGGGCATAAGAACAGCCCCACTGGATCAGGCCATAGGCCTATCTAGTCCAGCTTCCTGTATCTCACAGTGGCCCACCAAATGCCCCAGGGAGCACACCAGATAACAAGAGACCTGCATCCTGGTGCCCTCCCTTGCATCTGGAATTCTGACATAGCCCATTTCTAAAATCAGGAGGTTGCACATACACATCATGGCTTGTAACCCGTAATGGATTTTTCCTCCAGAAACTTGTCCAATCCCCTTTTAAAGGCAACTAGGCCAGATGCTGCGGCAAGGAGTTCCACAGACCAACCACATGCTGAGTAAAGAAATATTTTCCTTTGTCTGTCCTAACCCTCCCAACACTCAATTTTAGTGGATGTCCCCTGGTTCTGGTGTTATGTGAGAGTGTAAAGAGCATCTCCCTATCCACTCTGTCCATTCCCTGCATAATTTTGTATGTCTCAATCATGTCCCCCCTCAGGCGTCTCTCTTCTAGGCTGAAGAGGCCCAAACGCCGTAGCCTTTCCTCATAAGGAAGGTGCCCCAGCCCCGTAATCATCTTAGTCGCTCTCTTTTGCACCTTTTCCACTTCTACTATGTCCTCTTTGAGATGTGGCGACCAGAACTGGACGCAATACTCCAGGTGTGGCCTTACCATCGATTTGTACAACGGCATTATAATATTAGCCGTTTTGTTCTCAATACCTTTTCTAATGATCCCAAGCATAGAATTGGCCTTAGAATTAGGGTGCAATCCTAGAATTAGGGCGCACAGAATTAGGGCGCAATCCTAACCCCTTATCCTAACCCCTTTCCAGCACTGACATAAGGGCAATGCAGCTCTGAGGTAAGGGAACAAACATTCTCTTACTTTGAGGAGGCCTCCGTGAGTGACACCCAGCTTCAGGATGCAGCACACATCCCATTGGAACTGCTATGCCAGTGCTGGAAAGCACTGACATAAGGGGTTAGGATTGCGCCCTAAGGATGCGATCCCAACCAACTTTCCAGCACTGACCTAGCCCTAATGCAGTCCCAAGGTAAGGTAACAAACATGCCCTTATCTTGAGGAGGCCTCCTTGACTGCCTCCCACTGCAGGATGCAGTGCATGCCCCACTGGCACAGCTATGTCAGTGCTGAAAAGTTGGTTAGGATTGTGCCTTAAAAAGCTGGAATTTGGTTAAATCCAGATTCACCCTTAATTCCTTCCTGCAAGAGGCATGTGCACTTTTAGCATAGCAACTTAGAGTCCAATTACACACTCACCACCCAATGAAGTTGGATCTGGGGAATGACAACCTCAGTGAAACTGAAAGATCATGCAGGGTGGAAAATAAACTGCTTTGCTCTGGCAGAACCCAAGGGCATTTATTACTCAATCGTATCCCACACACTTTTTTAGTATTATCTTTACCACCATTGCTGATCTGGTATTAATTAAGAAACGGGCAGGCACAGAGACACTTACTTACCTTGTCTCTCCAATTCTGTAGAAGGTGTAATATAACTGCAGGAAAAACTGCCGAGGGATCTTCTGTAGGCCCAGTAGTGACTATTCAAAGAAAAAAACCATAAACTGGAGAAACTGGCTTGAGAAACGATTAGCACATATGTGGATATGCACACATGCAGATGCATGAACACACAGGTATGGCGCCTCTGCTGGAGACGGGGCATACTCTAGCTCTAAGTGGTGTTGCAGGGTGGACATTTTTCATGAGAAATACCCTACGATGGAAAACTTTAATTGCCATTTCCCCCTGGAAATTTTTTTCCTCATTTCTAGAAATATATTTTTTTCATTAAAAAAATTAATGAATGGACAAATCAAATCAAACTTTAATCAAAATTAAACTTGTAATTTAGGTGACTATCAGTAGAGAGCATGCAGGTAAGAAATATCAGTGCACTCTTTGGGTGTGGTAAAGTTAGGATACTGACAGTTTTCAGTACCTTCATTTGTTTTCTTTTCGTTAAAATATAAACAGTGTGAGGGAAGGCATATACTACTGAGTTTTCATGTCTTAAGATATTCACGATTACTCAAATAAAAGTAAATGTCAACATGAAAGCTCTGAATTTGACTGTAACATTTAAATCACTTTAAAGATACAGTCCTTACCTGGGAGTAGGTTTCACTGAACTCAACAGGGTTTTCTTCTGAGTAGACATGCCCAGGGATTTTATTTTATTGATTTTGCACCGCACCCCCCCATCAAGTATTTCAGTTCCAAGTATTTTTAGCTATGGAAAATGCTCACATAAAACGAACATAGAACACTTTTGCCTAATAAATGCAGGACAAATCAACATGCTAGATCAGATCGCAGACAATTTTAGGCAGAATCAAGGTATTTCTCTATTAATGTTTCCAGTTCAGTTTTTCAGAAACCCACATCACTGATTCTCTGGAATCTAAACCTTACTAGAAATAGGGGTGCTTAGAAATCTTTAGGACAATCATAACTGAATGTTAATTTATTTTCCCAGAATCCCCTGCTCATGTTTATCCAAGGAAGAAGCGCAGGAAGAATAAAAAAAAAAGAGGAAACAAAAGGTGACAGTACTCATCAAACACATCTGCCTCCTATCAAGATGTATTCCAGGTTTTTCCCCATTCACCTCCTTACAACCCAATCCAAAAGCACTTATTTTAACATTCAAATAATAACATGGAACATTAAAGGCACTGAAATAATACTTGGATATACTTTTTTAAAGAAATGCATTTCCAAAAGTATTTCAATACTTTTTAAAGTTTATGCTGTCATTCATACATATTTCACTTCTTTAAAAAAAAAAAATGAAATACCACTTAACATTTTGAAACACATTGTCTTAGGACTCCATTTCCCCAAATAGAATTAATAACTAGAGTTATGCAACAGACATTGCAAGATTTTGAACATCAGGTTTATGTTTCCATTTATTTTTTTCTGATTAGGTCTGATTAGGGCCAGCACCACAAACTTGCAACAGGGGAATCTCCTTATCCTGTCTGACATTTCAAAGATTGTAAAAGATATCAGAATATATTCTGCTAAAATATTTGCTCATGCAACCAAACATCTTTTACTCAGGACAGCTGTCTAGCTCTGCCAGTCTGAACCATTTTACAGAGGTCACAAGAAGCTGAGGCTATAACATCTCAAACGTACTTTATCAAACTAGCAGTCATTGAGGGCACAAGGGGTTAAGACCAGCAATTGCTATCTTCCGTGAATAGCTGATTGTGGTCAACCACAAAGGAAGCATTAAATGTCACATCAGACCTAAAAGCATTTAGAAGATACTGATGGAAACAGAGTGACTCAACTACCCACATGTCCAAGTATTATAGGCCAATGGTAGCATCTATGGCTTAGGGTCAGGGGGAGAAAAATAATCATCCAACACTGCAGGTAATAATGCATCCAATACTTCAAGAAGGGAAGATCAGCAAAATACAGCCTGTTCCTCATTATACACATTAGCCACGATCATGGAAAAGGGTGGTTGGACCCCAATTCCCATCTGAGACATCCTCATGCTTTTCATTTTGTGTGGCAGTAGAATGTAGCACCACTTGTCAGAGGGCTGAGTAGGCAGGACACCCCTTCCCAAGGGGGAAAGCCAATGTGAAAGGGAGTTGGATAGGACATGGTTACAGTATTATAGACTCAAGGAACCACACTGTGCGAAACTTCAGGTGCCAGTAGGGATTTATTACTAGTTAGGAGCAACTCACAGTATTAACCACAGTCCATCTTTGCTCTTAGCTCCCCCAGATACCCTCACTGGAGGTTTGGAGTCCTTGGTCCTCAGAGCAAGCTGCACTGTAACAGGAAGTCTGGGTTGCCCAAGAGGCCAAACCCAGTGGGGTACACTAGCTAAACTGGATGATCTGGATGTAACTGTCTGGACAGGGCATGATCAGACTGCCTGACCCCTCTGACCTTGAAAAGGGCCTTGAGCTTCAATTCACCAGTTGCTTCCTGCAACCCCTTCTTTGGTCCCTTTTTCTTCCTTTCTGCTCTTTTCACTTGTCTATTGACCTTCTCCTTGCCCTATTTTGCCTGCTTCCTTTCTTCCCTTGGGACTCCTGCTTCTTTGCCCCAATTATTCCTGTCCATCTGCTTTCTTCTTTCCATCTTCCTTTGCTCCCTTTCCATATCTCACTTCAGCTTGCTTTACCTCATCTGTCTCCTGGTCGTTCTGTATTTCTCTTTGGGAATTTCCTCCCAATTTTCTCTCTCTCTCTCTCTCTCTCTCTCTCTCTTGCTCTCTCTCCCTCATCTTCTAAAGTAGCCTTTCCTTCTAAAGTTTTTCACCTTTCCTTGCTCTACCCCCTCTTAATGCATTGGCCCTCCTGTTCTCCATCATCCCTGCGATTACATCACTACCAGTCACATGGCGGAAGCAGGCCCAGGCGAGTCTCCTGACTCTAAGGAAACTGTTTGGGTTCTCATAGAAGGCTGTTGGGGTTGTCAGCAGGAAAAAGGGGACCATAGCAATCTGATGGGGGGGGGGTCATAAGCATGATATAAAAGGAATGTTTTCCAACTGAACAACCTGGACAAGTATGCTTAGGCACAAAACGTTTAACCTGGAAAGTTAGATAAAGGTCAAGTGAGATAAGGAACAGAAGAGCTTACCTTGACTTGGTTGAAGCCAATGGTGACTGCAGCAGCTGAAGTGAATCCTTTAATAACAGGATAGGAGATAAAGTCCAAGAAGAGACCTGCAAGAAATGGAGAATCCCCATTTAGCCTTGCAAAGACTGAGCACAATGTCACTTATAGCACCTTCTCCCCTTTATCATCACAATTGCCTAACTTAGCTGAATGTTACCTTCATGTTCAATCATATGAATACAAGAAGTTGTCTTATACTGAGCCAGGCTGTTCTGGTCCATCGAAGTCAGCGCAACCTACATGAACGGGAGGCGATTCTCCAGAGTCACACAGGGCTCTGTCCTAGCCCTATTTACAGATGCCAGGAACTGAACCAATGACCTTCTGAATGCAAGGGATGTGCTGCACCATTGAGCTACGACTCCTTCCCCAATTCCCTCCATGCATCATATATATACTACAAAGGCCCAAATCTTAATCAACTTTCCAGCACTGGCATAGCTGTGCCAATGGGACGTGTGCTGCATCCTGCAGTTCGGTGGCAGTCATGGAGGCCTCCTCAAGATAAGGGAATGTTTGTTCCCTTACCTCAAAGCTGCACTGCTCTTATGTTGGTGCTGAAAGTGGGTTAGGACTGCACTCAAAGACACATGTAGAAGAATGTTCAGTGCCCTAGCACTGTTGCACCATAATAAAATGGTACTTCTCTCATGGTCGCCAACTCCCCCAGGCCTTTGTTTTAGGGTTAGGTGCCCAAGTTTTTCAAGAGTTGCTGCTATCTGCTCCACTCATGCTTCATACCATGGCTGAGTCCACTTGATTCCTTACCCATACCTGTGGCAACCACTGGAATCTCTTGCTTTGTCAGTTGATCTTCTCTGTTCCCCTTAGAGTTATCAGGCTTTCTACTCTCATTTCCTGTTGTTCCCAAGCAGTAAAAATAAGCAGCTAGACCAGTGTTTCTCAAACTGTGGGTCACAACCCAATTTTTGGTGGGTTGCATAACTCTGCCCGCTGCCCCACCAAAACTTCTGGGTTAACAAGCTTTCACTTTTTAAAACATACACAGCAGTCTCTGGCCTGCTTTGGGCCTTGTCACGTCATGTTTTGGCTGACAAAAATATGCTTGTCAGCAAGAACACAACAAGCCCCAGAATGGGCCAAAGACCACCATGCAGAGGCTCTGGTGGCAGGCTTTTCGCTTTAAAAAAATAAAAAGCAAAAGCTTGGCAACCTGTCTGTTTTGGCAATGATATGATGACATCATCACATCACCATCAAAATGTTTGGGTTGCTAAGCTCCATGCTGGCAACCCAACTCAGTGGTTCTCAAATTTTCCCACCTCACATGCTAGGAAGAAAGATATTCTCCCACTCCCAGCTGTTTCTGCCTTTCAGTCTTGCCTCACAAGAAATACGTACTCTTCTAGGCAACATGGTAAAAGTAGCTCTGCAACTACAGAATCAACCAAGGAAGAGTGGGGGGTGATTTGCAAACACAGTAGTTTATAATTTGGTGAGTATTTTCCTCAACAAGCTATTTTATCTGTTTTAAGTATTACCCATTCCAAGACCTAGAAATGAAGTTTAAATAAACAAATGAGTACTTACCCATGTATTACAAAAATGTAGCTAGCAGGAAACAAGGCAGGGCTACAAATCCTTATTAGGGAGAGTTATGAAACTGGAATCCTACTAGAAATCAAGTTCTACTGAAGTCAGTGGGATTTATTTCTGAGTAAACATCCTATAATTCATGAAGGACTAAGGCGGAAGCTTCCAAGTATTGCATTCTGCCAACTACCTGAATCTGGAAATATGCCACAGGTGGCGATTTGCCTCTTCCACATCAAGTTTCCAGACCCATCTTCTAAAGTGTTCTATTCTAGATATTAGTATCAAAAGGACAATGTGTTGGATGGACCACTGATTTGATCCATTATAGCACTGGTCATTTCTTACCAAGGTGTAGTAGCCCCATGACTATCTGGATGCAGCCGGAGAGGAAGGAAAGCAGGATGGCATAGACAGGATCATGGAATGCATAGGAAGACACCAGTAGTGACATGATCGCTGTGGGACCCAGTGTCACATCCTTGGAAGTCCCCAAAAGGCAGTAGACGAAGCAGCCCATGAAGGAGGAATACAGGCCATACTAGAAGGAAGAAAAGAAAACAAAGAATTAGAAATGGATCACAACACTCTAGGAATAAGGTCGTGATGGCCCCGAATGGTCAGCAAAAATGAAATCCTTGAAGGTGTCCCATGGAGTTAAGATAGCTAGAATGGAGTACAGTTTTAAATACAGGGATTTATATCTTTTAATAGCAGCAGGAAGTAGAAACAGAACCACCAGAGAAACAGGTAATTCTTCCTCCTCAACCTTAGGAGGACTCCAAACCAGGTCACAGTCTACAAGCAATTATCAGAGCATCTTACCCCAACAACTGCTCACACTGACACTTGGCTGATATTTCACACAGAGGGAAGAGATTCTTTTGCTACTACATCAACCTGCATTGCACAGATACAACATGTGTCTATGGTGTTTGTCTAACTGTGGGCATTCCCCTTGGTGTTTCGGAGAGTGTCTTGTCCTTTTGGACAAGTTGCATATGACTAAAGTTGTGAATAGCAGCTTAGCATAACTTCAGCAAAGGTTCAGAGAAGGTGGATAAAGATAAGAAAGTGAGGGGAAAAAAACATACAGCAAAAGGTTGCAGAACTGGGAAGCACCAATCTCATTTTTCTCCCCCACACCATTTTAAGATTTAAATCGTGGGGGGGGGGGGGGCGGGGGGGAATGCAATCCTGTCTGCAGAATGTGTGTGCGCATATATGGGGAGCAGATAATTCGTATTAATAACCTTTAATGGGAATTATTAAACACCCCTTCTGTCCCCCCTCCCAGAGCAGCACAAGGCCACATATATATATATCTCATTTCTCATTGTTCTGAGCTCTTGCACAGCCCCTACTATCTTCAGCTTGGCAGCAAACAGAAAACCAAATGGATGCACAGAAGTGGAAAACCATGAAACATGTGCACTCCATTTCCACCAGCAGACAGCATCAAGCCAATGCTTGGTAGCACACAGAGTGTGGCATAGAAGTGTAGTGGCCCCCCTAAGGTTGGCCCAACACATCCTGGTACCTTAAGAAGAAAGTGGTGCTCCCTCTCCACAGTCACTGCTTATCCAGAATGCCACTTGTTGTGTCCACTGACCTCTTTAATTTTTTCCAATCCATCTAATCATTTCCTATTCCAGTTTATCACATTAAGAATCAGAAGGCATGGTCAGAGCAAGTTTGCCATTCCATCCTAAAAATGAAGCTGAGCTAGACACATTGCATGTCACCTGAGAGCCCTCATCCTTTTGCTAAACTAAGTTTTGATGAACTGACCTGGGACTATGTAGATCCCCTGGGACCCCTGCTAACTGGGAAGGAGGCACTTTTTCAAGTGGGTGCTCCTCTTTTATTTAGCAAGGGGAGAGTAACTGGCCCACTTCACCCCAGCAGGGTCTTTTTTAGTGGCTGTCTGCTGGTGTTCCTTTGCATCTTTTTATATTGTGAGCCCTTTTGGGACAGGGAGCCATTAGTTACTTGATTTTGTCTATAAACTGCTTTGTGAACTTTTCGTTGAAAAGCGGTATATAAATACTGTTTATTATTATTATTAATATTAATATTAATATTAATAATAATAATAATAATAATAATAATAATAATAATAATAATAATAATAATAATAATAGATAGCATACATCTAGGGCCTAGGCAGTCCGGCTCACTGCCATGAACCTTGAGAATATGTATACTCAGCATTGTACATTCAGCATATGCACCCAGTGCATTTACCAACTTGAACCAACTCACCTGCACTGGAAGGCCAGCCACCTCGGCATAGGCAAGAGCTTGCGGCACAACTGTTAACCCTACAGTCAGTCCAGCAATGAGATCGAGTTGCACCCACTGCAAAGAATACTTTGGGAGCCACTGTAGCACAGGCAGCCTCTTCTGGGCCACTCCATAGCATCGCTCCCAGCACAGTTGGCTTCGCTCTGCCATAGTAGAACTTACAGGCACTCAGGCCAATTCATTTAGCACCTAGCCATCAGTCCAGCCATTATCAAAACCCCTTGCAGGTATATCTAGATCATGGCAGCAGACAAAAGTGAACATCATCTCAAGAAGTCATTGCTGGAGAAGTTGGCAACATTCCCATTTCGGCAACTAGAGGTTCATAGACATACCTGGAAAAGGATACAATTCCAGACACAGGTTAAGTTATTCAGACAATTTTCTATTTCAAATATTCAGAGTACCAAGACTCACAGCATCGCAACTCCTCCCCAAAAGGCAAGAAGTGCCACAACACCCTTCTACTTCATGCATATGATGTGGATCAAGAAGATGTTCAGGCACATGTAAACGCTGCTTCAGATTAATCTACTTCTCTCTCATACCACTAATTCTCCAAAATGAAATCTTCCCCCAGTCAGCAAAAGCATACAGCCAAGCAACACATTTTGCAGTCCCAAGCAACTGCACCCCAAGATTGCTTGCAATGTCATAAAGGATGCAAAGAACACAACTCTCAGATTACGTGCTCTTTTACTGGTACCCCTAAAAGTACTTTTGTACTGAAGAACTGTTTAGATCAGGTTTAGATCAGATTTAGAACTGTTTAGATCAGAACTTGTGCAGTCAGGCAGGACCTGAAAAGGCAGTAAGGGCAAAGGAGTCACTACATTGCATAACAAGTGCCATGTCAGGCTGGCTGGGCTCAGCCAACAGGGTTGCACCTTACTGCATCAGCATACTTTATCATGTTTGCTAAAACATTTTATGACTTGGGCAGCAACCCTAGCCACACTTACTTGGGAGGAGACTTCATTGAATACCACAGGACTGCATGCATTGGCTCAGGTTGCAGATGAAATACACTTTGTCTATTGTTTTAAAAAAGTTGCATAAGTAGGAAAATGACACTCCAATGGGGGAGGAGGAGCAATGGGGGAGGGAACTACTGGGGGGGGCACATGGCCGGCCACACACCCCAAAGCCTCTAGGGCTGCTGCCTCTGCCAGGGTTGCCAAGTTCTGTCTTTGGAAACAGAGGAGCACTTACAAGTACGTGTGCAAGAGGCGCTTGACACAAGGATGTTGCCGGAGGCTGCTGCAGCTGTGGCCACGCAGGCAAAGGAAGGAACAGTCAGTGGGTCCCAATTCTCTCCCAGGAGGTTCTCCGAAGCCAGCAGGGAGCCCTGGATTCTGCGTCCCCCAGTGCCAGCCTCGGGGCACCCGCAACGACCCACCACGCCTGCAGCGCATGAAGCACCCAATGCCCAAACTCCCGGGCTCAGCTGCCCACTGACGCTCCTCATGTGACCCGGGCGAGAGGCGGAGCCCCGGGAAAGAGGAGGAGGAGGGACGGTGTCTTCTAGGGAGGCTCGTCGTGCCGGGGAGCCCCGTTCGCTTTGTCCAGCGAGGAGGGGGCTTCGCTGGAGAGGGCGCGCTCGCCATGCAGCTGCCTTGCCAGAGCTGGGCGCTGACGCTCCTGCTGGGGCTGGGGGCTGCCGGGGTGGACCCGGGCAGACCTCGCAACGTGCTGCTCATTGTGGGTGAGCGAGCAGATTCGGGGGGACTGCCGCCCTCTAGAGAGCCAAGCGCCCCCCCTCGCCACTCCTGCACTGAAACCCGGGGGCATCACACGGGGTAGCGCCCCTCCCCCCCACACCCCCCGGGGGAGTCTCCTAATGCTATTAGTGCAAGGCAGTGCTTTGAGGAGAAAGTGGAGGGAGATGCCCCAGCCAGGTTCCACCCCCCCCTCGACCCCAAAGTGAACTGGCACTGACTGCCCCACCCAGTGTTGCCCCCATGCACCTCTCTTGGCTGGAACTGGTATCTGGCACAGCAATCATACCCTGTTGCCAGATGTTTCTCAGTTGGAGCTCCTCTGCTGTAACACCTGGAGAGAAGCAGCCTTTCCCCCAGTATGAAGCAGTAGTGCTGGGGGGAAGGTATTGCCTGTTGAATTTTTTTCCTGCTGTTGTGCCAGGATGAGAGGTTTGCGTTTCGCCAACGACAAAAGGTGAAATTCAGCACGTGGGCATGGATAGCCTAGGCGGCGAGCGCTGGGCGGGATTGTGTAGAGATCTTGTCAGTGGCACCATGGATGCAAGGTCCCCGCTATCAGCAGTGAGCAAAGGTGCAAGTGGTAGTGCAGAGAGTTGAAACTGATGTGGAACCAGCACTAACAGGAGGGTTGTGAGAATAGTTAGGTAGGAACATAAGAACCCTGCTGAATCTGATCAAAGGCCCATCTACTTCAGCTTCCTGTATCTCACAGTGGCCCACCACATGCCTCAGGGAGCCCACAAGACAACAAGAGATCTGCATCCTGGTGCCCTCCCTTGCATCTGGCCTTCTGAGATTGCTTCCCCTTTTACATCCTGCATTTCCTCCTAGGTTCAGCTGAGTCACTAGAACCACTGTGCCAGTGACATAATGAGGTGACTCATATTTCAGAGATCTATGTTTTCAGCAGTGTGCATAGCTCTTGTCACTAGAATATCTGGGGATTAATGTTGCATATATAAGATGAAAATTTGGGAGCTTGGGATGCTGCGCAACATTTTAGTGAGTTGTAGGGATTTGAACCTGAAGGCTTAATGTAGAAGCCAGGCTCTGAGGACCCAATCCTATCCAACTTTCCAGCATCGGAGCAGCTGCAATGCAGCCCCAAAGACCCCTCTGTGACTACATCCCCACCACAGGATGCAGCACATGCCTCATTGGCATGGTTGCACCAGCACTAGAAAATTGGATAGGATTGGACCTTGATTCAGCTACAGATTCAGTCACAACTATGGGAAGATTGTAACACATGTCCATAGGTGACAGAAGTATTCGGGCGGTATACTGATCTCACAGCGTGACCTCTGATTCTTCTGTGACAGCTGATGACGGTGGTTTTGAGAGTGGGGTGTACAACAATACAGCCATCCACACCCCAAACCTAGACACCTTGGCCCAGCAGAGCTTAATCTTCCAGAATGCCTTCACCTCTGTCAGCAGCTGTTCTCCCAGCCGAGCCAGCATCCTGACTGGCCTTCCTCAGGTAACATTCCTTCAGTGGGGGGGGGGGGGAGCACAGAGCAAGCAAAGTACACAGTCCATTTCTGTGACCTCATAACTGTTGCAGTAGAAGATCCATCTGTTTTGTCTGTTTATCCCTCATATCTTGTCCATATCTTCTCTTTGTTTCTCTTTATCCACAGCACCAAAATGGGATGTATGGACTACATCAAGATGTGCATCACTTCAACTCCTTTGACAGTGTTCGGAGCCTCCCTTTGTTGCTCAGCCAGGCAGGGATACGGACAGGTAAGCTGGTTAGGAAAGCAAAATTCCCTTCCACACCTCCTCAAGCTGCCACCCTGCTCTAATCCATTGCTTATAATGTGATGATGAACATTAGTTTCATTTGCCTCAATGTAGTAGCTATACCTAGATGAACAAAGCCGAGAGAAGAACCTAATAAAGCCTATTTTGTCCACCACTAAGTCTCTTCAGTATTTTCCTGCCTTTGATGTGATGCTCATGGGAAGGGGCTACAGTCACCCCTGTTCGAGAGCATGCATGGTCTGTAACAGAAAAGCAGGCTGATTATACACCTTCCATGAAGAATACTCAGGAGGTCTTTTATGTACCATTTTGTACTCGGGAGCAGATACCAAAGGACAAAATGCAAGTGTGCTGGTATCGCCTGTGGAAATTGTACATGTGTATAAGTAACAGATTCCTCTGTAAAATCCGTGGAAGCAAAGTATTGACCCCTTCCTGTTCACCATTTCTACATGTTCTGAAGGGGAAAGTGATGATTGTGTATTACTTTATGCTGTTTGCATACTTACACATATTGTTATTTCTTACTTGTATTTATATCCTGCCTTTCTGTCATTGATACTCTCTATATCATTGTCAATATCAGTGCCATTGATGCACACCACGTTGATATTGCTGCTACTGAGTATGCACGTAAGCTTTTGTATATAAATGCATAACTTGTGCCACATGTATACTTACCCCAAACACAAAACATCTTTTTTATATCTTTTATGCCACCCTCAATAAAAGGAATTGGGTTTGAAGTAAGCCTTGATCTGACCCAAATTCTGACCCTTGTGCATGGTGGTGACTCAAGTCAATTTACCACCTGAACTCACCTCCAAAATCCTCTGCAGCCTCCTAAATTCTGCTGCTACCTCTGCCAGCCTGCATGGCCCAACATCCCCTCCACCTCCAGTGTGTGCTGGTGCCCACACAGATAAATGCACACCTTGCCATCTTCATCATCCGCTTCCAACTCCACCATCACTTTTTGTAAAGTGGCTCAGCAGAGAGAATCTGAGGGTGGAACATCTCCACCCCCAGCATTTTCTCCACTATCTGTTTTGTGAAATGCACTAGTGGAGCTGGAGGAAGAAGAGGAAAAGGTAAGCCCTCCCCACACACCTCTCACAGACCCTCTGAGCATGTGAGAAGTGAATATGGCAGCTGGGTGGAGTGGCAGGCAGGCAACACACTGGGGGAGGTGTGGACAAGTGCAGGGCACCCCTCCTCGAACTTGCCATTTCCCCAACCCACCACCTGAAGCAAATCAGCTTCATGGCTGGGCTGTCCCTGATTGTGCCAGATTGGTCTGGAAAGCATTTGCCCAATCTCTTTTGAACTGTAGATTAATAGTTCTAGATGCATCAGAATACTGGAAAAATATTATTTGCGCTGTTCACTTCCCCCATGCTTGCCTCTAATTGGCTCCAGGGATCATTGGGAAGAAGCATGTTGGACCAGAAGCTGTGTATCCCTTTGACTTCGCCTACACCGAAGAGAATGGCTCTGTCCTGCAGGTGGGGAGAAACATCACCCGAATCAAACAGCTTGTCCAGAAATTCTTCCGCAGCCAGGATGAGAGGTAAGATCCCATCCTTGAGGGATTACATGACAGACATGCTTCCTTAAACACCTGTGTACACATGCCTGCGAGGCCTCAGTGGACCAAGGAATCCAGGTGGATGTATGTAGCTGGTTCAGGCCTCAAGCCTGCCATTCACACATGGCCATCACAGGAAAGACCACTGTAACATTCTTATACTCATTTCTATCTACTACAACCCTATTTACTGTAAAAATCAAATGCAAAACTGCTTTCTAGTGCAAAACTAATTGCAGAGGCTGGGGAAAATGATTGAGTTTATATCAATAGTGTGTTGGTACCAAAGAGCAGCAGTAAGACTGAGGGGTCTAGAGCTCGGAGTGGCGGAGAAGCTATGGTTAGAGACACACTGGTGGACATCCCTTGAGTTGATATCACTAGGAATTAAAGGCAGGGACTGTCAAGAATAGGGTACAGCTTGGTGCCTTTTGTGGGGGTGGGAGGCAAGGTCTCTCAGGGACAGTCTTCAGAAGAGCAGGGCTGACATAGTTACTGGCTTGTGAATAGACCTGAGGGAGCAAATTGAGCTCAAGGCTGGGGCTGAAGAAGGCACTTTTGTGTAACTTGGGCCAAGGAGCCCAAGGATGGAATATCAGACAAACTGTGGATCTGGGAAGAAGGGAACAGCAGTGAGCAGTGAAAGATGGAAAGGCCAATGGAGAACTTTAGGAAGCAAAGGTGGATTTAGGAATTGAGAATATTGGGAGAATCCAGCACAATCTAGCAGTGGCATTGTGGATCAGGACTCCAAACATTTTGTTTGGAGTCAGTGGTGAGAGAATAATAGAGCTGGACTAAGAAAGATGAGAGGGTACTCCAGAAGTCTGTTTTTAAAGCTGCTAATTATATGCTGTTAAGAGGATATATTTGTAGAGCCTCTGATTGCATTCACCCCTCCCTTGTCAATTCTTTAGGCCTTTTTTTCTCTACGTTGCTTTCCATGATCCTCACCGTTGTGGACACTCCCAGCCCCAGTATGGAGTCTTCTGCGAAAAGTTTGGCAATGGGGAGACTGGAATGGGTTGGATCCCAGATTGGAAGCCCCAACACTATAGTCCAGATCAAGTACAGGTAAAGCATGGTATATGTTTTACCCACCATAGGTCTGGGGAATATATGCATCTTGCAGAGAGCCAC
The DNA here is from genome assembly GCF_035046505.1 of Tiliqua scincoides. Classification (NCBI taxonomy): domain Eukaryota; kingdom Metazoa; phylum Chordata; class Lepidosauria; order Squamata; family Scincidae; genus Tiliqua; species Tiliqua scincoides. The sequence goes on from NC_089822.1 coordinate 150,983,552, forward strand.
AGCCTTCCGCATTGCAAGAGTGGGAGCAATGTAACAGATAATTTGCCCTGGACGGAAGGGGCTTTGGCAGTGCCAGTATTTGGAATGTTCCCACAGCTCCTGCAATTTCCAAAAGCTTTCTTTACCAATATATTTTTTTTAAATTTCCTTTCTACTGTTAACAGCTGCTTTCTCCCCACAGGTCCCGTATTTTGTACAAGACACACCAGCTGCTCGTGCAGATTTGGCTGCTCAGTACACAACCATTGGGCGCATGGATCAAGGTAGAGAGTTGTTAAATCAGAGCAGCCCTGCATGCTCAAAGCAGGACAGGGGCTTGAACAGCAGTCCCCTTGAAGTGGAATGAAATCTTAGGAGTGTTTTGTGAGGGGCCTGATGCTTTTCTGCATATTTATCTTACAATGTGGTATCTCCTAAGCTTTCAGACTTCAGGCAGTCAGTTCTGGACAATCTTCTGCTCTGAGAAAATGGGTGAAAATCAAGTTCTTTTCAGTGAAATTTTAATACTGGGGTATACATTGGCTCCAAGGAATGCACATAGATTCACATGGCTTCATAGTACAGTAGTTTTTAGAATCCTGAGAATCTTTGCTGTCACTTAAAGTTTCTAGCCTGTCTGACAACAGTAGCACATCCTTGAGGCATGGAAAGAAAATAGCAAGTGCGTCTATTCATAACTGTGAACACAGTCACAATTGTCTTCAGTGATATTCACAATATCAAAATTAAGTCCCCTCTCACCCACCAGTTGACATTTTCACCCAGTTCGAGTGATTAGTTGATATTGAACTGAGGTTGATGTATTGTGTCCAGTTCTGGTCACCACATCTCAAAAAGGACATAGCGGAACTGGAGAAGGTGCAGAAGAGAGCAACCAAAATGATTAAGGGGAAAAGGCTTACAAAGAAAGGCTATAGTCTAGACAAAAAGCATCCGAGGAGGGACATGATTGAGACATATAAAATTATGTAAGGGATGAAGAGAGTGAATAGAGGGATGTTTATTTTTTTCCCCTCTTGCACAATGCTAGAACCAAGGGTCATCCACTAAAATTGAGGAGCAGGAGAGTTAGAATAGAGAAAATATTTATTTACTCAGCGAGTAATCTGTAGTATTCCTTGCCACAGAATGTAGTGATGGCATCTGGCCTAGATACCTTTTAAAAGGAGATTGGATAGATTTATGGAGGAAAAGATCTATACATCGGACAATGTAATCCGCTTTCCCAGCAGCAGAATCGATCTGTAGTGGTCAGGCACAGCAGAACCCCTCCTCATCTCCTCCCCTGATGAGCGTCCAGGTTACAAACCATAATGACTATACGCAACCTCTGGGTTTTAGACTGAATGCCAGATGCAAGGAAGTGGCAACAAGATACAGGAATCTTGTTGTCTTGTATGCTCCCAGAGGCATCTGGTGGTGCACTGTGAGTTACAGGAAGCTGGGCCCTCAGCCTGATACAGCAGGGCTTTTCTTATGTTCTTGGGTGTGCATGGACAATGAATCTCCATGTGCCACTGAGACAGTGATTGTGAAAATGGAAGTGTTTTCTTGCTTGCAGCTGTGCAGGGCAAATGGGGCTTCCTCTGAACTAAGTGGTGCAGGGCAGAGGACTCCTGTGCAGCACTGCTAATGCTCTCTTTTTGTGAACATGCAGGCATCGGTCTTGTCCTAGAGGAGCTACGAGGTGCTGGTTTTCACAACAGTACACTTGTGATCTACACATCGGACAATGGTATCCCCTTTCCCAGTGGCAGAACCAACCTGTACTGGTCAGGCACAGCGGAACCCCTCCTCATCTCCTCCCCTGAGCATCCTGCCCGCTGGGGACAGATTAGCAATGCTTATGCCAGCCTGCTAGGTAAGGCCTGCTTGAATGCAAACTGGTGTGTATTTAGAGCAGAAGAATTGAGGCTCTTGGGTATGGCTCTTGGGTACAGCCACCTCAAGCTGAAAAATGGCTTCTCACTGATGGATTGTATTTAAGTTACTAATGTCATATTTGCTCGTGTTGTAACACTCAACTGTTAAAATATTAAAATGTTCCGCCAACAGCTGTCTCGCACGAAGCAGTTTTGGCATGGTAGCTACGTAAATATTTAATTTTAATAGCCATCATTAATAGACAGCATAGGTACCTGCTGCAAATAGGAATGGGATGACCTTACTGCCAGTGGTTCTCAAACTGGGGCATTGCAAAGCCCCAGCCTGAGAGCCCTGGCTTCTGCCCCCTTAAGGGATGGGGGAAGGGGGAAGGTAGCAACACAGTCCCCAGGATCACGCCACTTTCAGGGCAGGGGGCTTCTTTTAAATACAACATACCTCCTGTTGGGGTCCAGGGGGTGCGGGAAGCCCCACAGAGCACTCTGCAGGGCTCCCCGCAGCTTGTAAAATGTGAAAGTTGTGATCATGACCCACTTCTGGTTTCATGATCGCAATCCGAAAGTGGCTCACATAAGAACATAAGAACAGCCCCACTGGATCAGGCCATAGGCCCATCTAGTCCAGCTTCCTGTATCTCACAGCGGCCCACCAAATGCCCCAGGGAGCACACCAGATAACAAGACAACTCATCCTGGTGCCTTCCCATGCATCTGGCATTCTGACATAGCCCATTTCTAAAATCAGGAGGTTGCGCATACACATCATGGCTTGTACCCCGTAATGGATTTTTCCTCTAGAAACTTGTCCAATCCCTTTTTAAAGGCGTCTAGGCTAGACGCCATCACCACATCCTGTGGCAAGGAGTTCCACAGACCGACCACACGCTGAGTAAAGAAATATTTTCTTTTGTCTGTCCTAACCCACCCAACACTCAATTTGAGTGGATGTCCCCTGGTTCTGGTGTTATGTGAGAGTGTAAAGAGCATCTCCCTATCCACTCTGTCCATCCCCTGCATAATTTTGTATGTCTCAATCATGTCCCCCCTCAGGCGTCTCTTTTCTAGGCTGAAGAGGCCCAAATGCCGTAGCCTTTCCTCATAAGGAAGGTGCCCCAGCCCCGTAATCATCTTAGTCGCTCTCTTTTGCACCTTTTCCATTTCCACTATGTCTTTTTTAAGATGCGGTGACCAGAACTGGACACAATACTCCAGGTGTGGCCTTACCATAGATTTGTACAACGGCATTATAATACTAGCCGTTTTGTTCTCAATACCCTTCCTAATGATCCCAAGCATAGAATTGGCCTTCTTCACTGCCGCCGCACATTGGGTCGACACTTTCATCGACCTGTCCACCACCAGCCCAAGATCTCTCTCCTGATCTGTCACAGACAGCTCAGAACCCATCAGCCTATATCTAAAGTTTTGATTTTTTGCCCCAATGTGCATGACTTTACACTTACTGACATTGAAGCGCATCTGCCATTTTGCTGCCCATTCTGCCAGTCTGGAGAGATCCTTCTGGAGCTCCTCACAATCACTTCTGGTCTTTACCACTCGGAAAAGTTTGGTGTCGTCTGCAAACTTAGCCACTTCACTGCTCAACCCTGTCTCCAGGTCATTTATGAAGAGGTTGAAAAGCACCGGTCCCAGGACAGATCCTTGGGGCACACCACTTTTCACCTCTCTCCATTGTGAAAATTGCCCATTGACACCCACTCTCTGCTTCCTGGCCTCCAACCAGTTCTCAATCCAGGAGAGGACCTGTCCTCTAATTCCCTGACTGTGGAGTTTTTTCAGTAGTCTTTGGTGAGGGACCGTGTCAAACGCCTTCTGAAAGTCCAGATATATAATGTCCACGGGTTCTCCCGCATCCACATGCCTGTTGACCTTTTCAAAGAATTCTATAAGGTTTGTGAGGCAATACTTACCCTTACAGAAGCCATGCTGACTCTCCCTCAGCAAGGCCTGTTCATCTATGTGTTTTGAGATCCTATCTTTGATGAGGCATTCCACCATCTTACCCGGTATGGATGTTAGGCTGACCGGCCTATAGTTTCCCGGGTCCCCCCCCTTTCCCTTTTTAAAAATAGGCGTGACATTTGCTATCCTCCAATCTTCTGGTACCATGGCTGTTTTGAGGGACAAGTTGCATACCTTAGTCAAGAGGTCTGCAACTTCATTCTTCAATTCCTTAATAACTCTTGGGTGGATGCCATCAGGGCCCGGTGACTTATTGATCTTTAATTTATCAATGAGGTCTGAAACATCTTCTCTTTTAACCTCTATCTGACTTAACTCCTCGGTCAGGAGGGGCCGTTCGGGCAGCGGTATCTGCCCAAGGTCTTCTGCCGTGAAGACAGATGCAAAGAACTCATTTAATTTCTCTGCCATCTCTAAGTCTCCTTTTATCTCCCCTTTCCTTCCCTCACCATCCAGAGGGCCAACCGCTTCTCTGGCGGGTTTCCTGCTTCTAACATATTTGAAGAAGCTTTTATTATTCCCCTTAATGTTGCTCACAATCACTACTTTCACTATTTACAAGCTGCGGGGAGCCCTGCAGAGCGCTCTGTAGGGCTTCCTGGACCCCAGCAGCAGGTATGTTGTGTTTTTAAAAAGCCTCCTTGCCCCCACAGCAGGGCAATCCTGGGGATTGTGTTGCTGCCTTTTTCCCCGCCCCCACACAAAAGACCTTGGGAAGATTACACCCAAGAAGTTTGAGAACCCCTGCCTTACTGCCCTATTAACTAGTTTACATTTTGTTGGCAGCAATAGGTCAAGGGTCACAGAATCAGCCTCAGAATTGCCTCCTCAGTCAGTATGTTGGGGCGAATGGTTTCCAGGCAAAGAAGGCAGAAAGGCTTTGAAGGAAACTATGGGCTTTTGGGGAGCTTCTATCTTATTAGGCCATGACCTGTGGGTGAGGTTTCAATCTTGTTACCTGCATCAACTGCATATAGTATATTTTTACTTCCCTTTGCAGATGTCACCCCTACAATTCTGGACTGGTTCTCTGTGCCATATCCCAGTTACAGCCTCTTTGGGAAACGGATGGTGCAACTTACCGGCAAGTCCCTGCTGCCAGCCTTGTTGTCAGAGCCATCCTGGGCAACTGTGTTTGCAAGCCAGAGCCTCCATGAGGTGACCATGCACTACCCTATGCGGGCTGTGCAGCAGGGACCCCTGCGCCTCATTCACAACCTGCAGAATCGGACAACCTTCCCCATTGACCAGGACTTCTACGTTTCACCCACTTTCCAAGACCTGCTGAACAGGACCCAGGCTGGGCAGCCCACTCACTGGAACAAAACTCTGCACAGCTACTACAACCGGGAACGCTGGGAGCTGTTTGATCACAGCACTGACCCCACTGAAAGCCACAACTTGGCTTCTGATCCCCGATATGCACAAGTTCTTGAGGAGCTCTGGGGACTGCTGCTGAAATGGCAGTGGGAAACCGACGATCCCTGGGTGTGTGTGCCTGATGGTGTCCTGGAGGATAAGCCCAGCCCCCAATGCCACCCGCTCCACAATGAGCTGTGATTTTGTGTTCTTCCCCTTTGCGGGGCTGATGCTTCCTCATTCAGGAGAACAGCAGTAGGGAAAGTTCTGCTGCAAGCAGAACAGACTTCTGTTTAATTTCCAAGCTCTTGGAGAACCTTTGAGCTGGCAGCTGGGGAAGGAGCTGTTGCAAAATGCAAGAATGTGATTCACACCCACAAAAAAGGAAGTGCCTATTTCTGTGTAAAACAGCAGCTTAGCAGGCATCCTTTCCAAAATGTTTGCTGCCAAAAGATGACCACCAGTGCCTCATGGAACATTTCGCATGGCCAGTTCAGCCTTTCTGGTAAATAGAGAGATGGGCTGGTCCCATCCAGGCTGTGGTCTGTATATCAGAAACTGTCTTTCAGGGAACGTGAATAGGAATGGATGAGGTTCAGTTGAAAGACTGAGAGTGGCACATGGACACAGCCTCTCAGAGCTGTACCACTTCAGAATGCAAAAAAGTGCACCATGCCAAAATCGCCATGTTTGCAGGAAACTAGCAAGCAGGAAGATGGTGATGCTGGGGCAGTATTATGGGTCAATATCAGCCATGAGATCGCATGGCTAGAATTCACAAGAGCCATTCAGACAACTTTTATGGAACGAAGAAGAAAGTAAACAGTTTCTGATCCTTAACAGATTATTTGAGTATGTCCTTCCCACATCTCCTAAAAACAATCTACAGCAGGCAAGAGCTCCTTCCTGAGCCTCTCATACTCTTGTTGCTTGTCTCTTCTATGGGGATGCTGTGAGCTCCTGCAGCAGTTGCTCTGAAAATCACTGCAACCAGCAGGAAGCACTAAGCATGGAGGAAATGGCAACAAGAATTTTAGTTTGGCACAGTTATTCAAATAAAGACATTTATCTATATGCTGCTTTACAAAATGAAATAAAATCAGTCCCTTGTTTTTGTAGACCCGTAATCTATAAAAAGTAATTGATAAATGACACAAGAAAAGCAAGGAAACCTGGTGAAAGCCATCTTGTTTCAGTAACCAATACAGCTTATTTATTAGTTCTAGAATTTACACCTTTTTGAGTATTAACAATAAAAGATCCTGGAGAAAGATGCTGGCAGAAGGCTAGATGAGTCTGGGATACCCAGTACAATGCAGAAGAGACCATGAGATCACATACATTTTGGGGAGACTGCAAGGCATGGGCAATGCAAATGACAGAGTCATTCATGCATTACGGTGTACAGTATATGCAGTGTATATGCATTACGGTGTACAGTATATGCAGTGTATATGCATTACAGTGTATATATGCAGTGGTACTAGGGGGTTAGTTTGGGTGGCACTTTTTTTTTGTATAGACTAGCCTTACATGATAACACACACACACACACACACACACACACACACACACACACACACACGGTACACATGCCTTTGCCCCTCCTCTCAAGTCCATGGGAACTAAGAGAGGTTTCCTTAATTGTAGCTGAATAGTTTCCTGAACTATCCCCCCTTGCCACCATCCAGTTAAGGGGACTAAACAATGAGAAAGACCCAGGACATGTGCAACCTATGACTTGTGCCAGGACATGTGCAACCTATGACTGGCCACATCTTTTCTTCTGTGGGCCAGGTCAGGACAAAAGTTGCATATTCTGTTATCTTAAAACATTTTAATTCTTCCTAATATGTGAAATATGTTTAGTACAATTTTTTATTTAAAAAACTTCAGTGATCTATAGAATATTCATTTTTTGTAGAAGCCACTGAATCACAGGCACGCTTGAATCCCAAGCAAATCTTTATGACTTCAGCTTTCAACTATGTTGAATGTGTTGCTTTTCATGGAACAGAAGCATGCCTGATGTTCACTTGTATCCATTATATTTCTGAAAATAGATTTTAGACTTTGTGAGCGTAATATCCTCAAGGCATATCTGCCCATACATTGCTCAATTTGCTATTTAATAATAGCCTGTTTGGTCAAAATTTTATAAACAAATGCAATGGTTTTTCTTTACCCTAAAACTTAAGGAAGTGGATATTTTTTAGTAGTAAGACAATGAGTTTTGTCCATCTTTAAATGCCTCTGTCCCAATACACACACATGAACCTACAGGGCACTGAACAAGTACAATCCTTGTCACTAGAGGGCACCATGTAAACATAGCATTGTGTTTAACAAGCTTCAGTGTCCCTTTTACCTCTTCACAGATCTCAGGCACAGTTGCACATGAAACTCCATGCATGTCACCTACCCAAAAGGTGGTTGGTGCTTTGTTGAGGTGGAGCACAATAAGCTTAGAAACAGGAGGATAAACATTACAATCAAAAAACACAAATTAACTGTTATTTCTCTTTTCCCTAAGTAAACAAGTTAGCTCCTTAATCCTTCAAAGCTAGCTGGGTTACAATATGCCCCAATCCCTAAGCTTAGTTCAGAATCAATAGTAGCATCTTCAAGACTTCCTAAGACAAGTGTGTAGCCCAAGGTAATCACATCAGACTTGCCTCCTAATGTGACTCAGCAGAGTCCTTGTTCCACCCATACCACCTTCCTCTGCTCGTCGGCAATAGCTAAACGGACACAACCAACAAGAGCTTCAAGGTCACTCCAGGTGTCAGGGGTGATGGTGCCATACAGGCAGGACACTGTCTCTAGCTGGGCCTCTGCTTTCCGGGCACTGTCTATAAGCTGCTCTTCAGTGGCTCCAAGGCGCTGGAGAGCTTTCCTGAAATGCAAGCCATTTGTGTGAGTCAGTCAGCAAGTTGGAAGCTGGGTCTCTTTTCCTCCCCCCCCCCCAGCCACATTTCATGTAATATAGGAATGGGAAAGGCAGAGGGTCACTTGGGGAGAAACACTGGATTTTCCCTAGTTAGCTCTGTAAAGGGGATGAAGAGTAGTGATTAAAGAAGAAAGGGCCAATTCAGACTAGTCTAAATGTCCAAATGCATTTAAGAACATGCACAGTCATGGGACATACAAATCCAAGCCCTGCCCTTTGCTTTCATGTGAGTTTTCACAATCATTCAAAACCCACCTACCCCCACCCCCTATGACTGAGGAAACTATCCAGAAAATGAGGGGAGGAGTCGGGATGAGCACATGCCATGAACTCACACATACTCAGTTGTGTGGGGCTGGTCAGATAATTAAAGCATCTGAAGCAGTTCAGAGGTGAGATCCTCTGAGGTGACAGGAGAGCTACTTAACCCATATCTGCCCAAGATGTATACATTTGGTCCCTGTTGCGTATATGCAACATTGGGCAGAAATGGCTCAATCAGGAAAAGAAATGCCCTTCCCTGCCCATTTTTGGTGTAGCTATCATCTGGACCACCTTGCAGGGGTGGAGAGACCAGCCTTCCTTGTAGGCTGCATAGCCCTTCCTTGTAGGCTGCATAGCCACACAGCTCTAATCGAAGCCCCACACAAATTCCCCCTTGGGGTCCTGGAGCTCAGTGATGACAATTACACTATCAATGAGTGCTCCACAAGTGCTCCCATGCAGCCACTGTTGGGCTCCATGCACTTTGGCGGGAAATTAAAGGGTACATTGGCCATTACCCACACTTTGAGAAGCCCTGGAGTTAGACAGTTGGTCTATATGGCTCAGGCTACACTTCCTGGGTTTCAGGCAGTGGTCTTCCCTAGCCCCACCTGAAGATTCCAGGAACTGGAACCCAGTTCTTGTCATGATCCACATTTTGAGAAAATCTGCCATAGGCCATATTCTTATTCCTGTGCTCTCAAATACTTCATCAAACATGTAAATAACTACACATTTGGCTTATACTGTGGCTCTTTGGATCCCAGCTCCCAGAGGAAAGGTCTGCCCCAGCATTATACACCTGGGCTTTTGCCTTTGGCTTTTTCTGAGTGGCAAGTGGCCACTTGTCCTGAGGAGCACCCACCTGAATTTCTTGCCATTCTTCTCATTGATAGTGACCAGTATAATGATAGGATAGATCTCCATTGTCAGTAGTTCTGGCACATTGTCCAGGCCCAGGTTTAGCCAGCCATGAACATTCTAGAGGTGATTGGGGAGAAAAGGTTTAAAAGGTGCATCTGCTGCCCAGCACAGCCCCACAGTGAGCAAAATTTGCATAATAAGAACTGAGCAAGTGATTGTGTGTACATCTCTCTGCCACCTCCTCCCTTATCCCATTACCTTCTCCATGAGCATCTCCAGAGCCTGACGGGGAATGCAACAGCTGCTTTTCATCTCCCTTTTTTCTGGGAGGGCATCTCTGCTTGGGGGTTCACTCTGGGGTTCTGCAGGGACAAGAGACATTTAAATAGTTTCAAACTATATAGGAGGGAGTGCTATGGATCTCTGGGTCAAACTGAACCTCTTTGACTCTTAGATCTTATCAGAGATGGAGCTGTGGTAACAGAGGATGTCAAGAATGAGTGCCACAATGTGTTGGTTCTTAGATGTGGCAGTGGCTTCAACAGGAACTGGATAAGGTTACCAGAGACAACCAGCCAACTAGATACCTTTACTTGCCTTTTCCTTTCATTGAGTTCAGTCCAGAAGGTTCCTTGGCCCCAAAGTGTTGCTCACTTGCCCATTGCTTATCCAGCAATGGTTGGCTGGTTGGCAACCTTCAGTCTCGAAAGAATATGGTATAAGCCTACAGCACCCGGTATTCCCAGGTGGTCTCCCATGCAAGTACTAACCAGGCCTGACCCTGCTTAGCTTCCAAAACCAGACAAGATTGGGCAAGTTAGCTTAGTTCACCTAACAGTACAAACCACCCTGGCCAAGACATACCTGCTGGACATTTCTCAAAGCTCTTGGACAGACATAGTTTGTCAGCCAGGATCTTCCCCAAAAGCGTGGGCACCATGAGAACTGGACGCGGTTGGCCAGGCCTGCAGGGCCTGACAAGAGTGTAGGGCATCAAAGTGACGCAGCTCCTGGTGTGGAGGCTGACCCTGGGGCACACTAAAAGGAGAGGAAGAGAAGGGCAGATCTGTCAAGGAGAAAAAGTTTGGAGGATGCCAACTTCTCACTTGCTGTTTAGTTTTTTGCAATCTAGCTGTATTTTTAGAAAGTGGCGTTAGGAAGCACCCCATATTATCTAGATTTTACAAGTGGAGGAATTTGACTCTGGATTCTTTAGTATCTTTATCAGGACTGCAAACACTCACATGCTGAATAGCCATCAGCACCTTAAAAATGTTGGGCCTGGCTTCTGGCCCTGGGTTTCTGCAGAGGTCAAAGAACAGATTTTTCCTTCTATGAGGCTCCTAGAAAGCATTGCTTCTAAGTTTGTAGAAAATATTTATACCTGAGCTACTCAAAAATGGGTGCTTTAACAAAGTGCTGCCTTGGCCCACAACTTCAGTCAACAGAATGGAACGCTGCAGTTACTGATTGTGGGTGTACAAGAGGATACGGAATTGGTTAGCCCATACTGTATACCCCAAGTGTACATGAAACATATACCATAATAATTTTACACCTGGGCAGGAGAGAAGGCACATGTGAGAGGTTCATATTTTAGATAATAGCAGACCCCCATGTAAGGAACCTCACTTCCCTCAAGTTTGAAGCTTGTAAAAGGAAGCTGTGGGTAGGCAGGTGGCGGTAATGAGGTTGTGGACTGGCTAAGGTCTTTGAAGCAGGAAACATGGAAGCTGCCCCATGGTGAGTCAGACCATGGGTCCCTCTCAGTCTTGTCCATACTGACTGGGAACTGTTCTCCAAGGTTTCAGACAGGAATTGTTCTCTGTCCTACCTGGAGATGACCGGGCTGAACTTGAGATCTTCTGGTTGCAAAGCAGATGCTCTGCGACTGAGCTACAATCTCTCTCCAAAAGACATGGGGATTAAAATGCTGAAAGTAGGGAGGGAAAGAGTAGGGAGGGAGTGGCAAAAGCCATTATGGAAGGTGAACTGGGGATCAATTATATTGCATTCACAGAGTGTCCCCTCACACAAGAGCTGCAGGCATGCAATAAAGTCCAGGGAACACCCAATTCCTTTTCTTCCAGCCAGTGGCATCACTAGGGTTTGTGTCACCTGAAACCGGAGGCCAGTGTGTCACACCCATGATGAAAATCTTCCCATGCAGTGGATGGGGGCAACACTCTGGGCAGTGGGCATGGTGAAGCACCATCGCCCGATCCCTGCTGGTTTTTTAGCCATAACTTTTTATAGAATAGAGATATTTCAATGAGATTTGTTTAATTGCATTTGTTATTTCTGCATGAGATAACACATTGTATGATATATAACATGATGGTATTATTTGAAAATGCCAAGATTTTAAAAATTTTGGCCAGTAGTGGTGTCATCTCCCCTGTGCCCATGACCCAGTGTGGCCCACACCCTCTTAGCAACACCAATGCTTCCAGCCCAATCCAAGAAAGAGAGAATGAATTCAGCATTGTATAGTAGCATGCAAATGTCACACAAGGGCATAGAATAAAACATGCTCAGTGAGCCCTAACTAAAAAAAATGGAAACTCTTCTGGGGAAGACATTGCTCTTTGAGAACCATTGCTAAACGACGGGGTAATTCTCTTCTTATCAACACAGAGCATCCCCTACTCACCATCTGGCTTACTGGAATCTGACAGGCTACAGTCCATTGTTGACCAGAATGGGTTGATCTTGGTGCTGTCTGTGCTCACAATACGCACCAATTTGGGTTGTACCCCAGAATTCTGCAAGGCAGAAAGGGAGATGTGACATTAGATTGGGACCAAAGATGACTCTAACAGATAATTCCTGTTGTTCTATGCACTGTGTGAATCAGGGGCCCTTTCAAACAACTATCACTCAGTTGCCCTGTCACAGTATGAAGGGCAACTACACGTGTGAAGGAGATGTTTCTCCCCTTGGCTTTCACTCTCTACCATCTTTCCTAACCTAGAAGGAAAACAAGCATAGCTTCATCCTACATGGTGTATATTTGATTACTGGCGACTGCAGTTCATCCTAAATCAGTGCCTGTACATTTAGCTTTATTGACAATTCACGATCCCCATAAAGCAGACCAAGTAGGGAAAAGGAGAAGCAAGATGACATCTTGGCTTCCTATGGCATGACCAGTCAAGACATCTAGTTTAAAAAAAAAACAAAAACCTGCAGGTAGAGAATGCACAAGGCACCTCTTTGGCTACACGTAACTTGACAGGGTTGGTGATTGTATAGAACAGACATAGTGATTCCTTGCTAAAGTTATGCCATCGGATTGCCCCATTACCTTACGAGAAATTGTGCTTTTCTGGGCCAGTTCCTGAATCAAGGTGATGAGTTGTTGCTGTGCCCTAGAGTGGAAAGAAAAGAACAGGAAAGTTTTAGGCAGAAGGGAGCAGATGGTGTGTCCTCCTCATTGACCTCTGAACTATGTGGAAAAAATGATCTCAGAGGAGCATAACTGTGGTTACTCTTCCCTTCAGGCCTGTGTAAGTAGAAAGACTTACTGGCAATAGTTGGGGATTGTGCCAACCTCCATGTCCTTCATGGTGTAGGGGTTCACCCGGCAGGCACTCCACTGGGTATGGCCCTGGCACACAGTGTCAGTGACATGTAAAATGTCATGGCACCCTACTGGAAGCTCCCCAGCTGCCTGCCTCTCAAGACACATGTTGGACCGGATGTAGAAAGAGTCCCCAGAGGTCACCAGCTTGGAATTCAGGTCACTCTGCAGCTTCTTGTAACCTAGTGGAACAGAGAGTGGCAGTAGCATGACATGCAGGAAGGAGGGGGCAAAACAGAAATTACTTCTGGATTAGAAGTTCTGCAGCTTCTTCCATAGCTGGAGATATAGTCAGGGATGGCCCAAAAAAGTTTGATACCGGAGGTGGAAAATGCAAATGGCACTCTCCTCGCTCAAGAATTCAGATGGGGTGTGCTCCATTGAAAAGTCTTGATCTTCACTGAAACGCTCTTGCACAGCTTCCATACTCTTCAACGAGGCTTCTGCGTCTTGGCAGATTTTGCCCATTAGTCAGTCTTCCTGTCTGCCAACTATGTGTTCCCAAACAGTGACCCCCAAATCTGCTTTGGGTGCAATCCTAACCCCTTGTGCCAGTGCTTTCCACCACTGCCATAGCAGCGCCAATGAACGTGCTGCATCCTGCAGTTGGGTGTCACTCATGGAGGCCTCCTCAAAGTAAGGGGATGTTTGTTCCCTTATCTCAGAGTTGCATTGCCCTTAAGTCAGCACTGGAAAGCACTGACATAAGGGGTTAAGATTGCGCCCTTTATCATCTTGCCTTAGAGCAGGACATCCTCTAGTGATATCATTGATGGCCACTGTGAGACTTATTCATAGAGACTCTGTCTCTCTAGTCAACTGGTAGGCAGACATTCTTACCCTCCATGTTGGGTCGCACAGACAGGCAGCAGAAGCCATCCACCCTTCCCAGAACCCAAAGAGCTTCTTCAAACGTTGCATCTTCCAGGATAGCCTTGAAACCCGGTTCCATAACACCATAATCAACCTACAGATGCAAAGAGATTCAAAAGGTGCTTCGCTGCCAAAGCAGCTACAGGGACTTAACCTGGGCGGTGATCCACAGCAGGGAAGGAGGAGGAAAGGCCAGCTGAGGGAGAAGGAGCCCAGCCCAAGGGAACACTCAGAGGACTGCGGGTGGGTGGGTGGGTGTGTGTGTGTGTGTGAAGAGCCACCCAGGGAGGGTAAGGCTCCAGGGCCAGGAATGCAGACAGCCTACTCACCCATTGGGCGAGGCAGAAGCTTCCCAAGAGGCAGGGCAGCCCAGCTGCAGCTACCCCTTTTAACAAGTAGGGCGGGGCCTGCAATAGGAGGACCTGAGATCTCCTATTGGAAGGAGGCGGGGCTGGGAGAGGAAGAGGCGGGGCTGGGAGGGTTGCCCAGGAGAATAAGAAGAGACACCTTCCTGAGCTCCAGCAGGGAGGGGAGGGGAGGGGAAAGCCAGACCCCTTGCAGCTTGGAGGCAGACACAGCCTGCAGGCAACCACAGGCCGGCCAAGGCCAGGGACTACGGCCCAAAGAGGGGAGAGCCTCCCCAGGGCTATTGGAGAACCCCAAAAGGAGGGGATCCCAGGAGCGTATCTAGCCTGACCCCACTTACCTGGGGAAGGACTATTCGCCATCTGGCTAGACAAGGAACCCTGTGACCACTGGGCCAGAAACTACCTGGGGGATCGAGAAGGGGTTGAGCACGCAATCCCGACCCCTCCCAAGACAACTCCCGTTCAAAGGGGACTGCCCTGGCGTCCCGACCTTCCAGCGGGGAGCACAACTCACCTGGCACAACTCGTGGTGAGGATTACTGGAGAGGGGACCCGTGAGGTAACTGGCCCCCTTTTGGGGGATTGTTATGGACTTTAACTGGCACTGTATGGGGAAAGCCCCAAGGGTTCCTGTGATGAAACAGGGCCCCACAGATGAATGTAAAAACCTCAACTAAAGTAAAAAAGGTCAACAAACCCCTTTTTGTGGCTCCTCGTTCTTCGCACCGGTCAGGGAGAGACTGGGTGGGCCTGGACCGCACAGTGGACACTACACCCCTTGATTCCGCCCCCAAGATGGACATCACAAGGTCTCAGCCTCTTCTTCTGTACTATAACTACTAATAAAGTGGCCCTTTCTCCCAGGTCTGTTGTCTCGAGTGTTCATTGGGGGGTGCACAAACAAACTGCTTTCAAAAGAATTCACTTGGGGACCAGAGCACCCTGACTATGGGACTCAAAGGGGCGGCACCTTTGGGAACAATTTATTGCAGCCTGGTCAAGTTTGAACAAAAAGGGTCCTGCGTCCTATTCAGGTCAGAATTACATCTTTGCAGAAAGTGCTTAGTGCCTCAGTGCAGCAAAGGAAATGGGCACTGAAGTCTCCAAAACCACAGAAGTCAAGCAGTATGTCTTGTACAAGGGTTGTGCTTGTATGACTACTGCTGCCCCAAAACAATTTCCTCCTGTCAACTTTCTAACAAGTCATTAGCCTTGAGGCAATGTGTTCCCAATGGTACTTGGGGAAATTCATCACTCTCAAGGTAGCTGGAAAGGTCCCACTCTAAGCAGTTCATTGTCTTGTGTCTGCAATGGTTGTCCCTTTGGGACAGCTTCCCATCCAAGGGCCAGGTTTAGATTTGAGGCCTTTCCAGGAGCTTCAGTTTTTGTGCATACAGCCATTACTACATTTCTCCATTCAGAGAAAAAGTGTATCCAACAAGCACTTCTAAAAAGGCAGTTTCCCATATCTCTTAGCCCTCCAATTGCTGGAGTGAATTGCTGGGGAAATTCACTTGCTTGTCCCCCAGGAAATGTAACTATCACATACATTAATGTCATGGAGACAGTGATAGCATAAGCTTCATCCAAGGGAGCAATACTGCAGTGGGGCATGTGGTTTGCACAGAGAAGACCCCGAGTTCAATCCCCCATCCTCTCCAGCAATATAGCTGGGAATAGCCATTGTCTGAGACCCTAGAGAGCTGTTGTCAGAGTAGATCAAAGATACCACTTATTTCATATAGTGGGCTGAATAGCATTCATGGCCCCTGCAGAGGGCAGGAGGTGATGTCATTATACAGATGATGGCAAGAAATAAGCAGTTTGTTCTCACATAGGAACTCATTAGCTGCAAATGACAGAAGAGAAAATCTGCAAATCTTGATCATATCTTCAAGGTATGTGAGAGCCCAGTTATTACATAGGCCACCCTTTCAGCCACACTGCTTCTGCCGAAGTGACAGCTTGGGAGAAGTGGTGTAGCTGAAAGAATGGCCTATGTGATGAAGTGGACTCTCTCAGTGACTCAGTAGCAACTCCTTCTTCACCATTCCTGGTCTGCCCCTTCCCCCTTAGGGTTCCATGCCTTCTGAGGCTTCCTTCTGTCTCTCCTTCCCAAAGCCTCAGCAGAAGGAATGCTGCTGAAAGGGCAGAGTGGGGAGAGCCCAATTATCACATGGATTGAATAAAGAGCCACTGCAAGCCATATCCAACCCATGGGCCTTATATCCCTAGAGTAGGCAGTACAGGGTGGGCTGGACCAGTGGACTGACTCAGTATAAAGCAGCTTCAAATACACAGATTTTTTTAAATGGCAATTCTTTCTTTCTCTTGTTCTCTTCCCATTGGAATGGAGAATACAGATGTGGCTAAAGTGAGTAAAGCACAGAAAAGTGTAATCCCCATGGTCTGCAAAAGTCCCTTAAAATATAGCAGAGATTTTGAACAGGCCACGCCATGTGAAGTTCAGGTCCTTACCTGCACAATTTGGTGACCTGGTGACAAAGACATCTCATCAGCAGCAGAGCCAGGTGTGACTTGGTGAATGAAGATGCCAGTCTGATTGCCCCCAATGATGCTGATCTGTTTCAGCAGAGCATTGGCTTGGAAGGCAATGGTAGTGATGCGGCTTGGGAAGCGTTGTGCCAGTCGTCGATGCATGGGCACACTGTGGAGAGAAGTAGTAATGAGGATAGAGCAGGTATAGCACCTCTGCTTCTCTGCAATACGGACATCTCCCCATTCCTTTTCCCTATTGCCTCTTGACTCTTGCCCAGGCCTGTCTGAGCTGCAGTCAACCCATTCATGGCTTGTGAGTATCTTCCCTTATTAAGGCAAGGCTTTCCAGGTCACTCTGTGAAAAACCATGTACATCAAGGCAGAATACTGTGGATTTGAAACTTCCAGCACCAGATTTTGTTCATTACAGATACAGTCTAAAAGCATTCTCTGTTGGGTATGAATAAGCAAAGATCAAGTAACGAGGACAGCATCAGCCTACAGGCATCATATTCAGAAACCAACAGCAATGGAAGAACAGTTTACTGGTTTAGCTGTTCAGAAGGTCTTTAAAGATTGCACAGCTGGTGCAGTGATGAGGGTTTTGTGAAGTCTGCAGGCAGATGAGTAGTGATACTGGCTATCTCAAAATCTCATTGCCTAAATTATACAGGGCTAGTGCCCAGTGAATAAACCATTAAGAACACCGGGCCTTAAACCTGACCTATGAAAAATGTCCAAACATTCTCCTGGTCCTTCTCAGGGGCTAAGTTTGGCCTACTAGGAGATGGCATTACCACTACTTGCCCTTGCTGACATTTGCTAAATATAATTACTTCCATGGAAGCTTACAATCTTTTGCTTGACCAAGAAGTTACCTGACTTGCTATTCATGGGGTATCCTCCTGCATAAACTCTGGACTCACTTCCCATCTTTACAGGTACTTGTGCCCACTTCACTTCCAGTCCTGCTCATTCCTGCCATTGGCCTTCAGACAAATTTCTTGGTCAACAGCCTCATCTTTCCATTCACACCACTTGCATCTTTCTCTCCAGAGGGATTCCCTCCTCTTGCCCACAGTTCATGACTTTGGCTCATCCACCCTTTGCTTTGTCCATTTTACATACATTAATACTATTACCCTGCTGAGGCAAGCCACACCAAACCCCTACTGGTGACTTGGACCACAGGTTGTCTAGAACCCAGCACAGAATATTTACCTCTCAGAGATGCAAGGGTCTATGTGCAGCCACAGGGAAGAGCCATCTGTTACAAAGTAAAGTGTGAGTAAATACAGTTGTTTGTGAACAATTTCCACCTTTGCTCCTCACTTCCAAATCAGAATTCTCGGTAATGCACTGTGTATTTAAAATAACCAGTATATTGTTCTTTTAAGCTTTGGGTTGCAATTTTCCCAAAGGGTCTGCTTGGATTTTAGCTTTGCTGGGGACAGATATTCCATTTGCATGATGGTGCTACAGCCTGCCCTGAGCCAGATACAATACCACATATATGTGTGACTTCCCAACAAGAACAGAACTCCCTTCTTCTTGCCCGGGGGTGTCAAACAAAGGAAAATGCTTATTCTCTGTGGAAAGCATCTTACCATCTTTTTCCTCTGCCTCATACTCGAAAGAGGAATAGTCCACTTTCTCTTCAGAGGCAAAAGCAATATCCTCCTCCAGAAACTCCTGGGAATTGCTGCACAAGACAGAAATGAGGGGAAAACAGTAGTAAAGCCACCAAGAAGTGGCCTTAACATGAAGCAAATTAAAGCAAACACTTCAGACAGAAACTTTGTGAGGGAGGCACACCATTTTCTGCCTTCATTCTCTATTTGAAAAATGAACTGTTAAAAGATGTCCACCTTGTATTCTTTTTCTAGGGCCAACACTTACTATACTCCTCTTATGCAGAATGAACTCCAAGAAAAAAGAGTCCTTGACCATCCCTTTAATTCTAAAAAGGACTGGTCCACCATCCAAATACCCATATCTTAGTATTGTGGCACATCATCAGATGTGGGGCCCTTTCAGGGAGAAGGGCAGGATACAAATAAAGTTTATTATTATTATTATTAACAGAACCTCTGCTCAGCAGTTCACAGCTGAAAAGTCAGTGTGTTCTACTGAATTGAGAGTTGGTCTTGGCTCTGGAAGGCCTCTCTCTCTCTCTCTCTCTCTCTCTCTCTCTCTCTCTCTCTCTCTCTCTCTCTCTCACACACACACACACACACACACACACACACACACACACACACAAACCTTAATACTGATCTTAACCACTGATATACTAAGTGTCCCTGGGCAACTCATCCCCAGTTAGGTTTTGCTCCCTTATGTAAAATGGGAAAAATACTAATCTGCCAGTGTTGTTGAGAGGATAAAAACAGCAAATTTGTTTGGGTAAGTTAAAGAGTATTACACAACTAAAAAGTATGATAGAGGATCCCAAACTTTAACATCATGGGAGAGAGATCTAGTTATCTTATTTCCAGATAAAAAGTAGAAAGCCATTTTGTACTCCCATGATTAATGGGTCATTAAAAATGCCTCTCCCCCAATGAACTTCCTATACATTGTGCTATTCACTATGGAAAATAAACCTGCCTGACCCCACACTGACTGCTGGCAGAAAATGACTGAGCAAAGCCCAATGTAGCATCTCTAGAAAGTCCCTCTCCATTTCACAAGCCCCTCCAATCTTCACCACCATATGAAATGAACCCAGTAACACAAGGGACTGACACATACTTAGTCTTCTTTTCGGGAGCATGCTAACTTATAAGAGCATGTTTCTAGCTCTTATGGCTGTGAAGAGGAAGTATATGGGAAAAATCTGGTTGAGGTTTAGAAATAATCTGGAAGAGTTTTTAACGGGATTTCCAGTGATAGAGGTATCCATTTCTTTCCTAATTGCTTCTTACTCATATTGAAACAGTGGAAAAAAACTGTGTTAAGCCTGGTTAGTTAATTTAAATTATTGAATAATTGGCTCTGACAATTTCCTGGTAATATTTCAAATTTCCAGACAGTTCAAACAATATTTAAAAACAAATAAGAGCAAATCAAAGTCAACCTATATACATATATATTTGCCTGCTTTATACAATTTATTTGCCTAGCAAAATTTTTAATGCAGTAACACCCATTCCACAAGTATTTGAAACTAGATGAAAACAAGCAGTATGCTGTTGTAGATGGTGTGGGAAGGCCTGTCATACTCACCTCCTGGAAAAAGATCTCTCTTGCATGGCTCTCCTTTGCAGGGAATGTTTACAAGGTGGGACGGGGCTGCATGACCGGACACTCCCAGCTTGCTCTTGATTTGACCTGCTGCCCAAATCGGAGCAGAGCTGCAAAAGGGAAGGAGCTCAGCAGATAATCCAAGCATCACCATGTCATTTCTCTCAAATGTCTTCATCTAGAGCTAGGAATGATGCAATACTCTTTCTTGGGTTCTCTGTGCCCTAAATGCTAAAGCCCTGCAGGGCAGGTTTCAGGGTTATTAACAGTATTTATTATTATTAAGGGTATTTATTATTATTCAGGGTTCTCACTGAAACCACAAAGTACTGGGGGAAACACTCCATGTGGGTAATATCCTGCAGTGTTTCAAGCTGTCTTGCAGTTGGAAACCATATGAAGGGGTGGAGTAGACTACTTACCTCAGATATGCTGAAGAAGCTGTCCTGACTCTCACTCCGGGGGCAGATTGCATGCATTCGCACCAGACGTTGCTTCCTCTTTGGACAGGTTTCTGTGGTCTCTGAACTGGCAGGCCCATTCCCCTGCACCTGCTAAGGAAATGCAGAGAGAGAGAGAGAGAGAGAGAGAGAGAGAGAGAGCTTTCAGAAAACATCCTTGTTTCATGAGATGCAACAGTACAAGGCCTGCTACACTGAAAACAGCAACCAAGGAATAATAAGGTAGCCAATTCTCTCTCACTTCCACAGTCTGCTGAGAAACATGACAATGTCACTGCTAGAACCCCATACAAAAAATTAAATGCACCTGCAAGTCAAGAGTACCCACCTACAGAGATGGCTGCCTTCTATTGCACGAGTCACTGACCTGGCCTTCTCCTACTGGGAGTGGGTAATTCAGTCCCACCTCTACACGGTGTCTAAGGGACCATTCGATTGATCCCAATATCAATATGCTTCAGAATTACCAGCCCTCAGAGGAGGCTGCCTGTTCAGGCCTGCATGAGTCTCTGTGCTGTGCTTCCCTCCTTCCAATCAGGAGACATACCTAGTACAGTGACTAATGCAAGAAAATGCAGGGCGTGGATTCTTCTGAACATGGGCAAGTCTTATTCTTACATTCTAGAAAAGTACATTGCTTCAGGTGTAGGAACACAGTGTATCTCCCATTGGAATTCAGAAACAAAACAGCAGCACATTATTAGGCAATAGGAAACACTGCCCTATCAAAAGTAGTAGTGAGGCACAGTGACCCTTGACCCTAGACTGTAAAGTCACTGGATAGCCCAGTATAAGTATCAGCAAAGAAAGAATCATTCTAAAAGCAAAAGCCACACTGCAAAAGTATAGAAAAACACAGAATAGAAGAAGCTGTTTGACTTCATTTAAAGGCAAAATTGTATTCTCACAGATCTGCTTAGGTGTAAACACCTTGGAATGCAAATAGATAAGATTGCTAGGTAACGAGCAGATAGGCCCCAGCTTGGCAGAAGTATATCCATCTTAGCAAGGACAGTCTGCCTGTGTTCGTTTATAGTTTTAAACTGTTATTCTTCCATGCTTTCAAAGGAAAAGACACATATAGGCACATATAGGTAAAATAGTCTTTGCCTTAAAGTGTAACCAACATATATGGGGACATAGTAGTCATTAGAAGTAAGTCTTAAGCAACCTTTGCTGCTTGATTTTAGAAAAGTCTTAAGAACAGACAAAAGCTTTAACATTGCAGGAAGGCTTCACAGGTGTTTCTATGTTGACATTAGCATAGGAGAAAGGTATGCAGAGAGAGATAACGGTACCAGTCGAAGTACATTGTGTCATCTCTTTAATGAGGATGGTACGGAGACCTGTCAAGGAAGCCCCTAATTGGATTGATGGATGCAAGTAAGGGTCAGTACTGGGTCAGTACTGGATAAAATGATATTATAGCAACCCCTGCTGGTTCTTGAAAACTTTGTAATTCAATATGTTTAATTGTTGAATTTTACCTTTTATGGGAACTGTAACCTGAAACAAGCCTTTCAGGTGTCTCTAAAGTTATCTATAGCCTATTAAGAGTTAGCCCCATCTATGATGTCAAAACTTCAGCCAATGGGAAGTTCAGATTTTCAAACAAAGGACCCAGAATGGTATAAAGGGTCCAGTTAACATTGGGAAATGGCTCTCATGCTTTGAGACATTAGTCCCATGAGATGCCCGTTGCTTACAACGAAATAAAGCCTGCAAATGATGACCCTTGAGTACTGAATCTTGTTTTCCTGAACTCTGCAACAGTAGAGAAGAGGTATAAAGGGTGTGGAAAGCCAGATAGGGAGGCCTGACAGATGACAAACCAAGAGGAATCCAGGCAAGAGTCTGAGACATGTGAGACTTGATGAAAGAGGATCAGAACTTTCTTATTGGAAAGAACTGAAGATCCGATACATTTGTGAATGAAGTAATGGTGTACAGTGGAATTCATATGGAGATTGCTCCTGCAAGGCATAGGCAAACTGTAGGAACACACAATCCACAGCCAAATACAGTACAAAATAGTGTTGCCACTTGCCATCGCCTCTGTAACTGCACCTTGCTCTTATGCTTTTTAAATTAAGAGCAATTTAATATGCAAAATATAGGAGGTGAAGTTTTTCCTCAGAATTTTATCTCCACATCAAGAAAATAGTCACCTGCTTAATCACTGCAAGCTGAACTGGTGTTAAAGCAAAGGCGGGTTGGGGGGGTGGAGTTGGCAACTTTAGCATAAGCCATTCCCTTCAAAAATCTTTGTTCTGCTGGATCTTACATGGCAGTCTTTCAAACAAGGGGTCAGTTTAAGTACATGGATGGTGTTTATGTAACTTAAGACCAATATCACAAGGAAGATCAGCCATGGTTTCCCACGCATATGACCCCTGCGCAACTCAAAACTCACCGTCAGTGTTGAGCCACTCAAGCCCGTCTGCTTCCTCAGTTCACAGAGCTCATCAGTGAGCTCAAAGACTTTGCGGCGGAGTGAGTCCTTCTCCAGAAGACTCTGAGAAATTTCCAGCTGGGCAGTGTCCCTTGCACTGTAGGCCTGGGGGGGGGGGGAGGCCAGAAGACATCACAGGCAAAAGTTTGGGAAGAAAACACAGGATCAAGTCTAATATATTCAAAATAAAATATTGAAATGAATGGGGACCACCTGAAATTGACTCACAACCCACCTAGTGGGTCCTGACCCACAGTTTGAGAAACACTGGTTTAGCATGTAGTGGAACCCCCACATCACACTTTCCTTTTTTAATGTGTGTGTGTGTGTGTGTGTGTGTGAGAGAGAGAGAGAGAGAGAGAGAGAAACCACTTTGGAAGAGGAGTGGAAAAGTGGCAGGAGGAGGAGGTCCTTAATTCTTTTCCTGCCCCTCCTTCTCTGCTCCAAATTGCACCATCCCAGTTGCTTTCCTCTTGCAGGCCTCTCAAAGGACATTCCCAAAGGTACACATGTTTGAAACCCTGATGGAGGGGAAGCAGCTTGTGGGCAATTTGGAGCAGAGAAATGCTGAATAGGAAAAGAACTAACCCACCTCTCCCCCCCCCATTTTTAGACTCCAAATTGACCCCCCCCCCAAAAAAAACCCACTTTTTCTAAACAAAGAAGTCACCTATATTTGCATGGAACATTTAGTTGGGCCCCAAGACATGCATGTGATGTTGACTGCGAGGCAAGAAAGAGAAATGTAAGCATTGGACTTCCTAAGAGAGAGGGTTCAACATACTAACCACAGAAGGCCATAGATGACCCCTATCTCTACACTGAACATGGTTAAGAACAATGCAGTACACAGAACAGAGGACTAGGAAGACTGTTATCCTAGTAGTTACTAGGAAGAAAGTAATCACAACAGTACTTCCTTCTGAGGGCAAATGCTCCCATCACGGGAAAGTCAAGAGGCTGCTTACAGTCTTGGATTACAAAGTAGTTACTTTACTGTTGGCAACCTTCAGTCTCGAAAGACTATGGTATCGCGCTCTGAATGGTGATTCTGGAACAGCGTCCAGTGTGGCTGAAAAGGCCAATTCGGGAGTGACAATCCCTTCCACACTGGGAGCAAGTGCAGTCTGTCCCTGGTCTGTCTCCCTGGCTATGGGCCTTCCTTCTTTGCCTCTTTGCCTCAGTCTGTTGGCAAAGTGTCTCTTCAAACTGGGAAAGGCCATGCTGCACAGCCTGCCTCCAAGCAGTAAAATATAAAAGCCTCTTAATTAGACCAACTGCGGCTGATGTGTTTGAGTCACGCAGTTACATGGGAACTTCTCAGCTAACAGAATGAATACAGTCGTGAATTCTCCTCTATGTAGCCAGTAAGTCTTGTTACAAGGGTTGATCTATTTTTGGATCCCTGGTTCCCACTATAATCTCACAGTTAGCAGCAGGAGCCAAATCAGCAGGAGCTTAGCTTTATGTGTCAACAGGTATTTGGGGATGGAATGGTTCTGCAGTTTCAGGATTCTGGGGATCACTACTAATTGGGCAGGTCCCCTCCTTCCCTGGTTAGGCAAACTGCCTCTTGCAGTGAAAAGGATTTTCTTCTTGCTGGTCAAATCTCTAGTTACCTGATCTCTCTCTTTCTGCAGTTCTGCCACTTGTGTCTGGAGGGCACTGATTTTCTCCTTGTAGATCTCACAGTCCACCTTCATCTTCTGACACTGAATCAATGTGTGTTCCTTTTCTTCCCAACACTGAATTGGGATACATAAAGGCAGCAAGGCAATAGTGTGTTTAGTATTTATAGCAAAAATTCTTGTGTCATCTTAAAGACTAACGGCTCAACCCACCACACTTCCCTGTGCAGCAATGCATTGGCATCACTTTGGCATCTGCTGCATCCTGTGGGGGAGATTTGGCATGTTGAGGCCTCCTTAGGGCAAGGGAAAATTTGTGCCCCTGAAGTAAACCATTGCCAGCCCAGTGGGTCAGCTTGTACTTGCATCAACAAGCCCACAAGCCCACATGGTGCAAGCCACATTAGGTGAAGCAGACCTGGGAAGGGGGTTAGGGTTCGGCAGGCATCACTGCCACAAAACATGCCCCCTTTGCAGACCCAATCCACCCTCCTTCCCATTCCACTCACCTCCCTGTTCCACCCACCCCCACCCTATTTTGCCCCCTCCGTGCTTCCTTCCCATTTCCATGGTCTTATCGGTAGTTGGCG
Source organism: Tiliqua scincoides (assembly GCF_035046505.1). Taxonomy (NCBI): domain Eukaryota; kingdom Metazoa; phylum Chordata; class Lepidosauria; order Squamata; family Scincidae; genus Tiliqua; species Tiliqua scincoides. Next base: position 151,008,555 of record NC_089822.1, read on the forward strand.
CAAGGAGCTGGCCACTCACTGCTTCTGGCCATGGCCAGCCCGCATACTCCAGTGCATTATCTTTCACATTGGCTGGAAAGCGTGTTATGCCACTGGAACACATGTTATGGCAGCATAACATGCTGTTAGGATAGAGCTGTAAGGCTGCAATCCTATTAACACTTTCCTGGAAGTAAGCCCCAATAGACTTCTGAATAGACATGCATAGGGTTGGGCTATAACACATAAGAACATAAGAACATCCCCACTGGATCAGGCCATAGGCCCATCTAGTCCAGCTTCCTGTATCTCACAGCGGCCCACCAAATGCCCAGGGAGCACACCTGATAACAAGAGACTTCATCCTGGTGCCCTCCCTTGCATCTGGCCTTCTGACATAACCCATTTATAAAATCAGGAGGTTGCACATGCACATCATGGCTTGTAACCCATAATGGATTTTTCCTCCAGAAACGTGTCCAATCCCCTTTTAAAGGCATCCAGGCCAGACGCCTTCACCACATCCTGTGGCAAGGAGTTCCACAGACCAACCACATGCTGAGTAAAGAAATATTTTCTTTTTTCTGTTCTAACTCTCCCAACACTCAATTTTAGCGGATGTCCCCTGGTTCTGGTGTTATGTGAGAGTGTAAAGAGCATCTTTCTATCCACTTTATCCTTCCCATGCATAATTTTGTATGTCTCAATCATGTCCCCCCTCAGGCGTCTCTTTTCTAGGCTGAAGAGGCCCAAACGCCGTAGCCTTTCCTCATAAGGAAGGTGCCCCAGCCCAGTAAATTGTAATACGGTATACATTTTTGTGGACTACAATCCACTTTATTAGATTCATGAAGTGATATCCCAGCATTGGTGCACATACACACATGAACATTTAGAGGAAAAGAAAAAAAAAACTGGAGTCTTGCCTGCTTGCGCTGGTTCTCAGCAAATACAGCCTGCTCCCTCAGTGAGTGGATGCGATTCAACAGCTCCTGCTTGCCTTCCAAAGCCTCATCAAGGTTCTGCTCAAGAATGTCTTTCTGGATCTGGACCAATGACAGAGATGTGTCGGAGAACATATGTCCCCACCAGTGCCCACAGAGTTGTAAACACGTGAATTTAGATCTAGGCAGAGCTGCTTCTTCAAGCTTATATCCATCCAGCCAAACCACAAACATAAAGAAACATTATGCTGTTGCCAGAGATTTTCACAAAACCAGTTCTAGCGTTGCTTATGTGTACAAATAATCCTCAACCTTCAACACTCATGTGCACCCCCAAAAACTGTGCAAATATCCTTGCTTTAATTGTTTTTATTTATTTTATAGAATTTATACCCTGCTATTCTACCATATGCAAGGGGTTTTTATACACCCACTACAGCCAGTAGTATCATGGCTTCCCACCCCAAAATTCTGAGGATTGTAGTATGGTAAGTTTGCTGAAAATTTTGTTAGAGATTCCTAGCTCTCCTCCCAGAACTACAGTTCACAGAATTTTCAGAGGAAAGAGGCTGCTTAGGTTTGTAGTGTTTACTGCACAAGAACATCTGGATGTAGTTTGCCAATCTCTTTTACCACACTGAAGGTCTCCAGCTTCACCAAAGACTTGAGACGATGATTCTCCTCCATTAGCACCAATAGCTCATCTGCCTGTGGCTGCACATCGCCAGTCACCCTTGAAGATCTCTCCCTTTCACAGTGTGAGGACACCTGGGCTCGCTGCAACTCCTGCTTCATCAGGTAGAGCTGCCATCAGATCACAGAGGAAAAAACTGTTAAGATCAGAGGCACCGTGGAACATTTGACCACTCTGTGGTGTGGTGTTTACTTTGGAACATGACACTTGTGTGTGTGTGTGTAGGGGGGGGCCTGGGGTTCCCAAGTTTGTTTATTTTTAAAAGAATCATATCCCACCTCTTTCTCAAAGGTTCTAGGCTAGCTGTTCCCAAACTTTTTACAATGGAGACCCACTTTTTAAAATGACTCACTATCAGGACTCACCTAGGTTTATTTTTTAAAAATCTGGAAAGAAATACTATTTTTACTTATGTACATGTAATAATAACCATAAAAAAAGATGCTCCAACATATTTCCCCCTATATTTACACATGCTTGCAAACTGCAGGAGCTCTTTGCAGGATGATTCTGATTTTTAAAAAGCCTTAAGGTTTGAGGCAATTAGTTATGTGATCCTTCCATCACCTGTGGGTCTCGACTTACAGTTTGGGAACCATCGCTCTCTAGGCAGTTAATAACATATTTAAGGACAGTGGCGTCACTAGGGTTCGCGTCACCTGGTGTGGGATGCCAGCGCATCATCCCCCATGTAGTGGGTGGGGCAACATCCCAGGTGGTGGGCGTGGTGATGTACCATCACTCCACCCCCACTGGTTTTTTGGCTGTACCTTTTGATAGAACAAAGATAGAACACATTCTGCATGAAATTACGCATTGAGATATAACATGCTGGTATTATTCCTCCAGACTGTGATTTTAGTGATTTTGGTCACTAGTGGTGTTACACACACCCTGGATGTCAACTTACTAACACTTTATTGCAGCAGTTCTCAAACTTTTAGCACTGGGACCCACTTTTTAGAATGACAATCTGTCCAAGACCCACCAGAAGTGATGTCATGGCTGGAAGTGTCATCATCAGGCAAATTAAAATAAATAAGTATAAATAATTAAAGTAAAACAAATAATTAAATAAGCAGAAGCCAGCCCTGTTCCACCAAGTGAATTTCCTCTGTAACTTGCCTGCAATAAAAAACCCCTCCAAAATCAGTAAGGTTTTCAGCCCTACCCAGTGCCCAGTTCAATTTAAGAACTTCTGTTTAAACCAGATCACTGTCAGGATCCACCTGGCTTTGCAAGTCTCTAAAAGTTCACGTTATCAGCTGAAGCCTCTGTTTTGATCCTTTTTAGGGGGGGGGAGGAAGGCTGCCTTCTGGAGCATTTGTTGAGCTCCAGTTCCATCAGATCAGGACCATTCTGGTGGCTTCACATTCCCTTTTGCCTGGCCTGACCACCAGCCAAGGCACGTTTTCTTACTCGCGAGTAAACACGACCGCGAGGCTTAATTTCACTTTCCATAGGGCTCAATACATTTGTCTGCTTGGAGGGAGGGACTTCCTTCTCAGGTGTTTTTAGGGGCTGCATTCATTGGATCAGGACCATTCTGGTGTTGTTGAATTCCTCTCAGCCTGCCCGTTCCAATGGACTAAGGCAAGTTTGCCTGCTCCCGAGTAGACCTGCAATACGGCTCAGTTTCACTTTCCATAGGGCTCCATGCATTTTTTGTTCTCCTGTTTTTTGGCCATAACTTTTGATAGAAAGGAGATATTTCCCTCGGGTTTTTTGCATGGCATTTGGCTGGAAATTCTGCATCCAACAGTATATAAGATGACAGTATTACCCCGAACCACCGCAATTTTAGCATGTCACCCCCCCCAGTGCACGTCACCCCCCCTGTGCGCGACACCCGGTGCAGCCCGCACCACCTACACCCCCCTAGCGACACCACTGTGTAAAGATAGAAAAGCCAAGATTAAAACAATAAAATATCAAAAGATTTTAAAACAGCAACAGTTCTGGTTCCTAAGAATACAGCAGCATGTTGTTAAGTTGAAGTGTTTGTTTCTAGTGATTAAAATAAGATTACAGCTGGGCAGCACAATCCTGAGCAGCCCGGTGCGTGGGGCTGCAACGGTGCTGAAAATAGCTGCTGCTGCACGCCAGGCAGCCGCTGCTGCCTCCTTGGGAGAAGGGGACTTTCATCCTCTTCTCCCGGGTAAGGCGAGTAGCCCCGCAATGGGGCTACTCGATTCTACAACAATCCATTTGTCGGCGTAGAATTTAGAGCCTTTGTGTCAGGCAGACGGCCAACCCCGCTCCCTCCCTCCGGCACACCCTCTTCCTGCCTTCCCTCCATCTCCCTCCACCCTGGAACACCTCCTCCCTGCCTCCCCCCATGCCCCCACCTACTTCTCCGCTACCCAGCATTCTGCGTGACCGCCAAGCAGCAGAGCTCCAGTGCTTCACCAGTGCTAGCCCAGTGCCAGCCAGTGCTGGGCTAGCACTGGTGCTCCACCAGTGCTAGGGCCCATAAACATGCCTTACAGCATGTTTGCAGTAAGCAAGCGCGCACTCTTTAGGATTAGGCCCTAAGTCTTGCTGAATACAATGGGCTTACCTCTGAATAAAATACTGTGTAACACCATTTTCAAACATTTCTATTGGTAAGCACTAACTATGTGGTATGCTCTGTGTTCTGGATGGCACAAGCTAGATACAGCATAGGTCAGGTCAACCACAGCACAGAAAGAAAAACAATGGACAATCCTAAGGAAACTGGTGATAGGTCAATATTTCCTGTAGATCAGGATATAGACAGTAAATATTCCAGAGGAAACATGCAAGAAATCAGGCATTTCAGCATATCCTCTATAAACCCTGTCATCTTCCAAAAGACATTTTATACAGCGTTAAGATATTTTATTGGCATTAAATTGTATAAATAATTTAGAATTAGTATCTATCATCTACAGGTGTATGTCTACATGAATGTGCTCCTTATCTGCTAACATTGCAATATTATGCAGGTTTACTTGAAAGGAAGTCCTGCTATGCCCAATGGAGCTTACTACTCCCTAAGTATGCTGTGGATTTTACCCTAGGTCCAGGAGATGTACTAGGAACTTTCAAGGCCCAGATAGTCTTCCCTGAGCTTTCAGTTGGCTTGATGGCCTGCATCTTGCCTCTGAATCTCTAACATAAATTGCTGCCTTCACTAGAGAAAAAAGATACTGAGCTAGCCTCTTCCCATGGGATAATTCCTGTATCTTGAAACACCTAGTAGTAAAAGTGGCCAAGGATAGAGAGCTACACATTATTGGTAAAAACATCCTGGGAATTTGGCAAAAGATGGTGATCACTTAACGTAACGCACTGACATAACACGTAATCCCCATTCATCGTCAATAAAGGCACCAGGCACTATTAACGTATTGTCGCAAACCCAGCTGAGCCCACACCCTACCTCACCTCTTCCTGCAGACTCTGGCTACGGGTGATAGCCAGGTCTTTCTCCTGCAGGGCACTGCTGTAGCGCAAGGACAGGCCATAAAGTTCATCTTTCAGTTTGAGTGCCTCATGGAAGTGGGCACTGAGCTCCCTCTTCATCCGGTTACACTCAGCCTCAATGCCGTTCAGGCTTTCAGCCTGGGCTTCCAGTCGAGCAGTGTTCTCCTTCAGCTTGCGGCAGTGATGGAGTAAGGACACTTTTTGTCGCTTCTCCTGACTCAGCTCTTCCTGCAGGCTGCTCACCGCCTTGGCCAAACATTCAGTGAGCTGGGAGCTCTCAATCAGGTCTAAGGTAAGAAAGGGAACTTTTAGGCATCTGTCTCACTCCAGATTTCCCATTAGTCACAGTAACAGCTCAATCTTATCCTTCTCCCTCTCCACAGGTGCAGTCATGTCAAAAAGGCATGCACTGTAGCCTATGAGGGGGGAAATAGAGCTTCAATAGCCTTCATTTAGATCCCCTTCCTTAAGCCTCCTACCCTGCAGAGGGTCTCCTTGGACCTGCACCAGGGAAATCGCCGACGCAACTCTGGAGAGAGAAAGGGGGTGGGAAGTTGCTGCTGGAGGGGATAGGATCCAGTGCACGCCAGTTTTTATAGTTTTATAGCTTTACTACTAGAAGCAGTGGGGGATGAGTCTGTCTAATTTGGAAAAGACTTTTTTCTGCCTCAGATACAAAAATATCTTAGGTCAGATTTGCCTTAGGTAATCAATAAAGATTCATCGCACAGATATAATTCCAGGGTTGAAGATTTCCTCAGTAGTTAATTATTTCTATGGGGAACTGGATATGATATGGGGAATAAAAGAGCTCACCGCTGAAATTGTTGTGGTCTATGGAAGGCTCCAAGCCTGTGATGAGCACATAAATATCAGGGTTGTGAAGTTTCAGGCTTTCCAGAAAAGCAAGGGCTCCATTTTTCCCACGGGATTTCAAGAGATCCAACATGTGACCTGCCAGTGGATTAGAAAGAACAGTTACGTGACATTGATGTGATGAGGACTCACATGCTTGTGAAAACTATCCCAAATATCTAGCCTACTCAATCAGAGAAAACAATGGATATGCCCTGTTTCCCTCTTCTTCTAGTCATTTGCTTAGCTAATGACCTTGAACAGCACTGTGCTGAGTAAAATCTTCACTTCCATCATCAAAATACCCAACCAGTAAGACCGAGAAACCATAAGAGAAGGCTGCTTGGCCTTAGTCTTACAATATGGACCTCAAAATATCAGCCCAGTCTCCATTATTCAATCCTAGTTTATTTGGGAATAGTTGACCTTATCTAACTGTTGATTGACAGGACAAATGTTGTCCATAGTAAATGGGTGCCAAACTTTCACAGAGATCCCAACAAATGAATGCTTTGAATGACAGAGGATGCCTCCTCCCATTTAGTATTCATTATTTATTTATTATTAATTTATTGTAGTGCTGCTGCTTCTACTACTACTACTACTACTGGTAGTAGTATTATAGTACCTATCTTTTCATTAGGATGCAAATGAAAGAACAATAGTCCAATGTTTGACCAATGGCTAGGCTTCCCTCAATGGGTAATGCTGTCATACAGAAGCTGAGGTCAAACAGACCTCTTCCACCTTTCTGATACAGAATTACCAGGATCTGCTCAAAGCATGGCGCCTGATTCGCGAGTTGAGTCCTAAGTCTGTGACCCCACAACTTGACTCATGTGTGACTCACAATAAATTTTGAGATTTTGACTCAAGTCACAAGTCATTTTGAGAAACAAGTTGCAAGCCCTTGAGCAAAAATGCACAGAAAAAGGAAGGTGCAAGAGGGATCTGAAGGCCTTAGGAGTGGACCTCAACAAGTAGGAAACCCTGGCCTCTGAGCGGCCTGCTTGGAGGCAGGCTGTGCAGCATGGCCTTTCCCAGTTTGAAGAGACACTTGGCCAACAGTCTGAGGCTAAGAGGCAAAGAAGGAAGGCCCATAGCCAGGGAGACAGACCAGGGACAGACTGCACTTGCTCCCGGTGTGGAAGGGATTGTCACTCCCGAATCGGCCTTTTCAGCCACACTAGACGCTGTTCCAGAACCACCTTTCAGAGCGCGATACCATAGTCTTTCGAGACTGAAGGTTGCCATCTACTGATGGAGTGTGTAAGTAAGCCAGAACACACACACTCTAAAGAGAGTTGGGACTCAAATCATTTCAAGTCACTGGCCCTGAGTTGCGAGTCGAGTCGGGGCTGTGATGTCCATGACTTGAGTCAACTAGAGTAAGCAAAAACTGTTTTTTTGTGATTTGGGTTGAGTCAACATGAGTTGACTATGTCCTCCAAATTCAATTGTGCAGCAAAGAATGTCTCATTCTGTGGGCAGATACTATTCTTTCCTCTAAAGTTGGTAATCCTCATCTACTTGTGGGCAAGGATTACTTAACTTTGTGAGGTAGAGATGGCTTTATAAAGCAGATAAGATCCCAAAGGGCATCCCTCCTCATTTCTTCCCGAGACAGAGGACCAATGAGGAGGACCATATCCACCCCAGATATGCCTTAATGCATCTCATCAACATTACCACTACCAGGCTGCTCACCCACTCTCATGGCGCTGTTTGTGAACTGAGGGCTGTGCAACACCTCTTCCTCATCCAGTTGGCCAAGCACCTTGGCCTGGCGTAGGTAGGGGGTAAGCCGGCTTGGGCAGACAACACGCACAATTCTGTAGCGATGGCCATCCACCATTTCCCACAAATGGTCCTCATCCATGTCACGGAGTTCTTTATCCACCATGTTAGAGTCATCTGCTCCTGTCTCTGCCATTATGGGAACCTTTAGAGAAAAGAAAAGTTGGAAGTTTGCTGAAGAATAGCAAATCAAAATGTATTTTATGAAGGCACAACGTGTCATAAGTTACAGGAAGGTTTCTGTTCCAAAATGATATACGAGCAGGAAGTGGTTCATACGCGTATCATATAGCAGAACTCAAATCCCAACACAGAGCCAGTGGAATTGCAAAGAACCGTAACACTGAAAGGATTCTTGGAGGGCACCTATTTCAGTCTCCTACCCTAAACAAAGCACCAAATCAACACAACATGTTAATACGTGTTGCTACAGAATAGCTCAAATAACCCAGATTATAATGTCTACTCTGCTATTCTAAACAGAAATGTAGTATTAGATTCAGAATTCAGCACTATGAGAATTCTTTCTATCACATATCTAGTCCCTAAAACTGCAGAAGTAGGCAACTAGACAATGCCCAGCCAGATGCCAGAGGGCTGCAGTGCTTTACCACCTCGTAGCTAACTCCTTGTTCATCCCCACAACTACCAGAAACAAAATAAATTATTCTTTTTTGCCTACTTTACAGACATAGTATTTGGGTTATCAGTAATACATTTTAATGTTTTCAGTGCCGAAAGCAAATCCGTGATACACTGCATCACAAGCAAAGTGCAAACATACTAGAGATGCCTACAAGGTTCAAGGAATAACGGTTTAAAACCAGTCATATGCATTAGGCGAGTGTAGATGTATATCTGCTCATATACTTGCTATTGTTAGTGTTATTGCTGCTGGCTAACTAATCTGTTTCTAGGTTGCTACCAAAAGAGTGATGATGGTTAATGACCCAGAACAGTCAGCTGATATTCCATCAATGGGAACTTAGGGTTGGAAGAGGTTTCCTGATAAATTAGAAATGACATATTCTGTATTTGAATGAGAAATTCACTGGACACGCCTAAAGCTGGTGGGTTGGGGAAGATAAAGAGGATTGGATTTTTTTTAGAGAGAGGAAGGAACGTGGTTCTGGAAACACAGGCACTGAAAATAGAGGTGCAACCTGGGCAGTTGCCCATGTTGTTCTCTGGGGAACCTTCTGCCTTGTCTACCTCTACTTATGCTCGACTAGTAGATAAAGTTTAAATTACAGAGACTGTGTAAGTCTTTGGTGCTCTCCTGTCCAAAGGAAACTAAAGATATAGTAATGTGCTGACCTGGGAACTTTTTGACTCTTGAAAAAGAGGAGAGCCTGCCAGAATATACTGTATATAGTTTCTTCATAATGTTATCTAGTTTCTAGTTTCTTCTAGTTATAGTTTTGTCCCCTGGGGGCTGGGGGGTAAGAATAGGCCCTCAGTTTGGCTGTACTTGTCGTAAGAGGCGACTAAACAGCCACTGGGTAGATGGGACTCGTCAGCCTGGGAAGGCAGCTCATCTGAGAGAAGGAAAACTCTGATCCCAAACCTCCACTGCCTTGTGGCTACATCCAGTTATGGGAAAGGCTTCAGGAGCCAACCTCGAGGCAAAATCCAGAGCCGGAGTCCCTGAGGCAGTTCATGGCTGAACATAGTCACGTTCTGGCAACTCCTGTGACACCGCTGGAACCAACCATATTGGCTTCTGCCTTTCCATTGGATCATTTCAGCGACATGGAGAGGGGGGATTTGCTGCATGGGTAACAGTCTATCCTCCGTATCTACTTTACCCAGGCTTCGCGTACTGGAGAGGACAGTCTGTTCCAGAACCACCATTCAGAGCACAATACCACAGTCTTCTGAGACTGAAGGATGCCAACACACGCGCACACAATGTTATCTAACTTGCAATTCTTTTACATACTGTATGCAGCTTGAGCTTCTGGCTTGTTTCGAAAAAGGGTCTGATAACCAGTGTGCTGCCCCTGAGCAACTTACCTCTAGTTCTGAAGTTATTTCCATATACACCTGCCCTGTAGAACACTGCATTGCATCTTGCATGACCAGGGCTAGAACAACTATAAAAGAGACAGAGGTAAGCCAAGCAGCCAGGGATCCTGAAAGTTCTGAGTTCTTTATCCTACCTAGCACACTCTTAGAGCTCATTAAATGTTAAAGGATAATTGAAATATGTTCCTTTGATTGACAACCATGAGATAATTTACCTCTGGGGATATGCAGATTAGCCCCCCCCCCCGCGCAAAAAAAAAATCAATAAAGAGGACAGAAAAGAGAAAATGATTGTATTCATAAAAAAGCCATTCATCCTCTATCCTATCAGACGGAGTTTCCTGTCTGAAAGGAAGTGGCAAAGAGCAGCATTCCAGCTAAAGCAACTCAAGAAGCTGATGGGCAGGCCAGGCAAGGAAAGTACAGCTGGGTGAGGAATTCTTCCAGTAGGCATTGCCTACATGCCCAGAAAGTTTGAGCCAGCTGGGAAAACCCATCACCTTGGGTAATGAGCTTGAGAAGAATCCATGATGTCTGACAGAGACAAAATCTACCCTCATTGGGAAGTAAATTTTAACTGACCTTCCTTCACAAAATAAAATTAAAAATAATAGGCAAACAACAGACCCCAGACAGCTTCCCACACATCAAAGTTTGAGACACAATAAGCAGAGCAAGCCGTAAGAACTAGCAATCTCATCCATGGCCATGGAAGCAGAACCTCTTGGATTATGTTCCCTGCTCTATTTAAGTATAAGAAATTAACCACAGTAGGGAGGTGAGGTGAGACACGTGTCCAGAATTCTAACTATGTTCTGTCTCTGGATCTCAGGGGGAGTGAGAATAAGTTCTAGGAGCCGGGAGTCTAAAGTAATATCCCTGTTTAAGAGGGGGCAGCAATCTGCGTGTGTGAGAAAACATAGTGCTCCAGTATTTATTTATTATAATATGTATTTATGATGTTATAAGCAATGTCAGAAATGTATGTGGTGCTTTACAACAAGACAAGCTCCTACATAAGTAGCTGCCATGGATCTCTCCCAGTGTTGTCTATTCTTGCTGGTAGCAACTTTCCAGGTTTTCAAGCAGAAAGGGGTCCGTCTCAGCCTTACTTCCCTAAACAGAGTAAAGAAATGAGAGCACTGGACCTGGGACTCTGAATATGTCAAGCATATGCTCTGCCTCCGGGTTACTAATTTATAGCCCAGTCCTAACCAACTTTCCAGCTCCAATGCAGCTCCAATTCCATTGGCAAAGGGGTGTGCGCTACATTCTGCAGTGGGGGCAGCCATTCACTGAGGCTTCCTCAAGGTAAGGGAACATGTGTTTCCTTACTCTGAAGCTGTATTGCCGCTATATCAGCCCTGGAAAGTTGGTTAGGATTGGGCTCTTGGACAGTGCAGGGAGCAGAGTGAGAGAGAAGGAAAGGGAGACACCAGGTTTACAAGGGATAAACATGAGCAAATACAGCTACAAGCGTTTAGACCTGTGGTTCCCAACCTTTGTCAGGATACTACCCCCTTAAGGAGAATAGCAACCCAACCAAATGCGCATGCCTATCCTGGGGGGTCCCAGGTTGGGAACCACTGGTTTAGACTATTGTGATTTGGAATGGAATAAAAACTATGACGATTGAAATGGTTTTGTGGCAGATAGCTATATCTTGCAGGCAGGTCAAACATGGAGAAAGAGCTGAGAAGGACTGGGGCTGCGCTGTGGGCAAAGGAGTCTTGGTGAGAAAATACAGGTAATACAACACCCTGGGGTTCTAGCGCTTCACTCTTTTTGATAGTGGGAAGTTTGTTGAGCAAGAACAGTGATGAAGTCCAGAAGACGTATCCTGTTCAATTTTTTTGCCTCTGGATCTCTCTGTTCTTAGCACAATGAGGCTGGAACATTAAAAGTGCCAATGACCCCAAGCATTTAGGACAGTCAATGGCAGAAGAGACTCAAATTCTGATTACACTCTTATCTCCTGAGCAATTCTACAATCCCAGACAATGTGAGTTCTGCCTTGTCCCATCTCCTGAGCTCCTTTGCCCCAAGCAAGATATCAGAGGTTATCAGGATCCCAAAGTGGCCACAGCCCCTCCCTCTTTCAGACCAATCCATATCTTGGACAGAAAAGACCATGCTAGTCCTACCTGTTTCCGTGGCTGGACAGCAGTGTGTTTTGCATGCATATTGGTCCTACATGTCTTGGAGAGAGACTGTGATTTCTGAAGAGCTGTAGACAAACAGGTTTTTCAGGAGGGCTGGTTCTCACTGCCAGGAAGATTTAATATATTCAGCAGTAGTAGTTCCTTCTGGGCAGGCTGCCAGAATAAAAGACACATTAATTCAAGAGAGGTATGTGGGTCTGTGGCAGTGTAACTTGGCATCATTAGTCAATGGGTTACTTGAACCCCTTTCCAGTTCTAGCAGCAGGGAGTCAGCAGGAGCCGTCAGGAGCTGAGGTCCAAGGATGACTGCTAGGATATCTGAGTTCAAATCCACTCTCAGAGCGGCTTCATTGGTGTGCCCTTTGGGAAGAGACTGCCTTCCCACCTTGGTTTCTCATCTGTAAAGCAGATCTCCTCCTCACCGAGAGTGTTTTGTATATCAGTAATTATACACAAAGATGGCATTCTAATCATACTTTCACTAAAATCAGTAACACCCACTTCCAAGTGAATGCATTCATTTATTTTATTCTTCTCCTGCTTTTCAGTCAAGATTGGCCTTCAAAGCAGTTTACAGTTAAAATCCACACAAAGGTATGATTTAGTCATGAATATGTTGGGCTTTATGGTAAGAACGTTAGGTTCTCCTTGGAGTTGTTGATACAGTTGATAGGATGAAGATACAGTCCTACTTCCTACAGAAATAATGCAATGATATATATAATAAAATACTGAACGTATTTTAAAATAATAAAAAATAAATCAAAAAGTAAAATCAAAATCTTTTACTAATATTAATCAGTGGACTGGGGATGCAGCTCACAAGTGAGAAATGTGTGTATTGGATACAATTCCAGTTCTGCTCGGTGGCAGTTGGTGAATTGTGGAATTGATGGTGCTGGTAGCATGGTCTGAAGAAGCTCTGTATGTCCTATCTTATTTGTGTGCAGAATGCACGCCGCTTCAGCAAAACTTTTTTCTCAATGTCTCTTGTGTCTGTTCCTCCTTCTGGACATCTAAATGCCACCCAGTAAATAAATTACACGCATAGGATTATATTATAAATTTTGCTTCTATAGCATTCACTTGATGTGACCGTTCAGAAAGTCAGTTCTTACAAAGAACTGAGAGCTCAATCCTGAGCTCTTACCACTGGTCCTCTGCCAGTGCTGAGTGTTGTAAACATGCTGTGAGGCACGTCTATAGCCCTCAGTGCTGGCCCAGTGCTGGGCTAGCAACAGTGAAACACTGGTGCTCCACTGCTCAGTGGTCATGCAGAGCGCCGGGCGGTGAAGCGGTAGGTGGGGTGCATGGGGGGAGGCAGGACCGGGGGCCCGACACAGAGGCATCTTGATTCTAAGGCCCAAGGATTGCCACGGAATTGAGTAGCCCCATTGTGGGGCTACTTGCCTTACCTAGGGGAAGGGGACAAAAATCCCCTTACCCCAAGGAGCCAGCAGCAGCTACCCTGTTGCATGCAGGATGCCGCAGCAGTTGTTTTGGTGCCATGGCAGCCCTGGTGCAACAGGCAGCTCAGGACTGGGCTGCCCATTGTGACAATAACATCACCATTTACATTTGACTTAGGCCCAGTGGTGAAAGCGAACTGAAAGAAATCTCTCTCTCCAAATATTAGAAAGGAGGAACACTCACTGTTGTTGATAGTTGGTAGGTTAAGGACAGACAAAAGGAAGTACTTCTTCACATAGTGAGGAATTCTGAAATTTCTGATGAATTGATACTCAAAAGGAAGTTGGCTACAAAACATAGCAATGGACACTGGCTTAGAGATTTACTTGCACCAGCGATTCTCAAACATTTTGGATTCCAGAGCTCATTATTCTCCTAAAAGGAGTCTTGGGGAGCCCCTCTGGCACATGTGCAGAGTATTGGAAGGCCCCAGTGCATGCACAGAGTGGCACAGGTATTGCTGAAGAGCTGGAACAGGAGGGGAATGAGGAAGGAGAGCCAAAGAAAGGGGAACCTCATTGTACACTTCTGAATACAAGTGCTAGAGGCAAACAGGGAAAAATCTTCACCTTAATGCTCTGCTTATGAGCTTCCTAGGAAACTCTTGCTAGCCACTGCTGGAAGGGGGGGAAAGAGGCCAGACTCAAACTGGTGCTAATGGCAATTGTATTACAAAATATCCAATGCTGAAAGCATTTTGTCAAAGTGTCTTTTTCAAAGGCAATAGGTGTATTAACAAAGGGGATATGTTATCTTATCCCGGTTGTTATGCAATTAGGTCATTAAGTGAACATTCAGTTCAATCTATTGCCTTTGTTTGTAGGCAAAGACACTCCCTGCCAAACAGACACTCCCTGCCAGACACTAGCTGACTCTACAGGCTACTAGAGATAGATTGCCTCTTCTTTGTATTAAGAACCTCTCTGTTGTATAAACAGACACTCTGCTGCAGGCTATGGGAGATGCAATTTCCTCATTAAGAGCATCTTTATTATGCTTTGACCACCATCATATATGCTGTATGTCGTTAAGTGGTACACGCCTGTAGTTGTGAACTGCCCTGTTTCCAAAAAGTGCTTCCTCCAGGTCCTGCTTCCTTCAGAACATGGAAACAGAAGCAGAGTGGATTAGATGAATCTTTGGTCTAATCCTGCAAGCCAAGCATGTTCTTATGGACAGTACATATGTCCTTGGAAGGACAAAGTACTGTATGTGGCTGAGACACACAGCCAAGTCATGCAGGTGAAGAGACATGCTTCACCTTTCAGCCTCAGGACACAGACTAACCATGCTAATTTCTATGCATGGAACAAATGACAGAGTAAAGGGGCAGGAGAGTGAAGAAAGGTACTTCAGTCCAAATCAATGATTTATTAGGATCTATTGTGTAATATCCCCCACCCCCCAAAACACACACACACACACACACACACACACACACACACACACACACACACACACACAAAGGAACTGTTTCCTGCACTGCCAGATTCACGATCAGCAACACAGGAAATTAGTGTCTGGCCACAACTTAATATTAAAGTGGCTTTGTAGCTTTCAGCTATGTGTGGAGTTTAATCTTAAAATCAGAAAGACCTAAATGCATCATTTGCTCTGGGCTCTCTCTAATATTTGGACATTAGCATACATATGAAGGATCAGATCTCTGCAATCAAAATCACAGGCTTAAACTAAACAAAGGAGATGCAAGTGTGGAGGGGGTAGGGTCCATTTTAAGACTGATTGTTTTGATATTGTTTATAGTACACCATTAATAGCAGTGGCACATTTACAGAGTAATGAAAAAAGAGGATAAAGGCTACCTTAAGGAGCTTAACATCTACATAATGGATGAAAAGAAAATAAAGGGAGAAGAGGAAAAGGAGCTGCCAGACAGGATGAAATTTGTCAAACATACCCTGAGTTCAATTCCTGCATCTCTGCTTAAAGAAGAAACACTAGTACTAAAGTTTGAAAAGACCTCTGCCTGAGGCCTTAGAGCAGGGGTGTCCAAAGTTTTTGGCAGGAAGGCCACTTCAGCTCTCTGACACTATGTCGGGGGCCGGGGAAAAAAGAATTTACATTTAAAATTTGAATAAATGTACATATGTTTACGTAAGTGAATATATTAAAGATGAACTTATATGAATGAATGAAGGTCTTGCAATAGCTCAAGGCCGCCTATACAAGGCCTTGCACAAAGCAAGGCTGGGCTTTTCCTTGCTGCCGCTACTGCATCACAGACATGAAAAAGCAAGCAGTGGAGGGAGCCCTCACCCCACAGCTCACATGAGAGGTCAAACAGTTGCGCTCACGCTGACAGCAGTTGCATCTGGCCAGTGCGGGCTTCAACAAATCTCCGGAGGGCCAGAGGCTCATTGGAGACTGGGGGTTCCCTGAGGGCCGCATTGAAAGGCCTTGAGGGCCGCAAGTGGCCCCAGGGCCGGGGTTTGGGCACCCCTGCCTTAGAGAGAAAGGAGCAGCTGTCCATTCAGAGTGGACACTGCTAAGCCAAATGGTCTTCTGATTCCACACAAAGGAGCTAAGCTTAACATACTGTATTCATGAACCTTTTCTCTCAGCTGGTAAAGACTTCACTTGGGTTTTCTGTATCCTCTGCAGTTGCAACAGCTGTGTGCAGAAACTAGTTTTGTTTGCTTCAGACTTTCAGCATACCTGCAAACCTAGTCAGAAGCTCCACCCAGCTTGGAGCAGAATGGTGGGTGAATTCCCGGGAAAACCCGATTATATAAGAGGGGGAAGGAGAATAAGACGTCAAAATGTTCACGGCTCCAAAGCCGGAGTGAAGAGGACGAGATAGCAAGTTATGAACAGAACTACCTTTTCATCTCATCAGAAGCCAGGATTAAGACAGCAAAAAGATCATTATGGCCAGAAGTTAATTTCTAATCAGAGAGAGGGTTTGTGTTAGACTACAGAGGGTGGCAGTATACTGCATTATGAATCCCAGAGGTCTTGGTCTTGTTACCAAGGGTCACAGTAAGATAGCACTTACCTAGTACTGTACATACATAGTAATCACTACTTTGACAAATATCCAAGCTGACAAGTAATTGGGGAAGTATCTCTTTCCATTTCTCCCCTCTCCCCCAATGTTCTTCATTTTCATGTCAGACTCAAGTGTTTATCTTCAGATTAGAGAGACCTAAATGTACCAGGTGTTCTGGGTATCTCACACTTGGTACAGCAGTGGTGTCCCTGCCGGGGTGGGTGAACGAACTGTCAATGAGGTGTTATGACACAGCAGGGAACCAATAAGGTGTTAGTACCATGGAAATGAGAGCTAATAGAACTCTCATGTGATCAAGTTGGGTGCTAGTTTTTTTTTGTTGGTTACTGATTTGTTGGGTGCCCTGTACTATTTAAAACTAATGTTAATAGGGGTTACAATATTGTAATTTATTCTGCATGGATTAGTACAGGAGGAGGTATATCATGGGGGTTACACAACGAACTCTCACATCAGGCAATGCAAACCCTAGTGACACCTCTGTAATATAGGTAAGGAAGAATAGGAGTGTATACACTTTAAGAAAGTTGAGGAAGTTATTGAAAATATAACAAAGTAATTGGAAGCGCTTTAGCAAATCTTTCTGGAAAATGTTACAGCCGTGGAAAGGGGTAGGATTTCACTTGTGGCCACTGACCATGCGTTTCTGGGTTGGAAACCTTTTACTCCTTAAGTACAAATGAACACAAACAATTTTTTTTTTTAAGAACTGGTTGGGATTTATCTGTGGGACTTGTACGCAGTAGGGATTTTTATTCTGCCTTGTCTATTTTAAACATAGTTGCTGCATCTTGCCTCTCATAAAATCAAGTTTTTTTTTAATTGTAGCTGTTGTATTTTCCAGCTTCCTATTGCTCTATTCTTGTGTCTATGCCATTCATTGGGGGATAGCATTAAAAATACAAACAGCTCCTGGCAGTAACCAAGCTATGGATATCATCAATATTGCTAACCATTTAGCCACTGGTAATCTGTGGGACACAAATGGTCCTCATGGACTTGAGGTAACTCAGCCTTTGGAGTAAAGCTAGCTTGGACCAAGAGTGGCCCAAGCCCTAAGTGTATTTGAGGCAGGTGCTGGTGACAGCCAGCTTTGGAGAAGGTGAAGGCTGGAGAGCAATCCAGAAGGGCTGGTAGCAGCTGACACTCCTGCAGGCCCCGAACCAATAAGAGTTTTAGCCATTGCCAGCCCCTAGTTTTCTCAATTGCCCTTGAGGATCTGGCAAGTGATCCAGAAGAGTGGAGGTGGTCCACTGAGAGGTTGGGCAAGAGGTCTGATAGGTGCCTAGTGGAGGTGGTGGGCACTTGTGGGGGCATAGGACATCCCTTTGCCAACTGCTGTCTCCCTTGAACTGCCACCTGAATAGGCTGTTTTGCGAATGGGCCGGTCCAGCTTGGATCTGGTCAGTACTGGTTGAAAAAAATATGGCCTGTGCTGAGCTCCTTAGAACAAAATAAGTGAAAATGAGAACAGGCACAGAGAAAGTCAAAAAGCAAAGATGTCCAAGAAGTGTAGACTCCAAGTGTTGTTCCCACTCCATTACAGAAACTTTAAACTCTCTGGTACCAGTGAAATTGCTTCAGCACAAATGAAGGCAAACAAAATAAAAGAAAAAACCTTTATTGGACACATGCACAGCTGTTTTCATCCATCCTAAGAATACATTGCAGGCTGAGCTGCCTCTTGGCATTTTAATCTCTTTAAAACAAACACCCAGCTCTTACATCCCCAAAAGCGGCCACCAGTGCAGTTTACAAAACCATTAAAATGACAATCAATAAAAAGTGCATAAATCATCATTAAAATATCCAAATTGTATAAAAATAAAAAAGCAAAACCTGACAAGAGAAAGAAACCAGCAAAAGACTAGTTTAAACAGGTAGACCTTGATGACACAAGTAAGAACTTCAATAGGCTGTGCCACTATGGCCTCCCAAGGGAAGAGGTTCCATAGTCTTGGTGGCACTACTAAGAAACCCCTGCCCCTCATTTCCACCACTCTGATCTCACCTTGGATCTATGCCAACAGGACAAAGCTTTTTGTTCTCAATAAGAAATGCTCTTTGGGCAGGAACCTGCTTACCTACCTGTCCTAGTCCCTGGAGCCATTCTGGTACCATAGTGTTTGGCACTGTCAAACACAAGTCTCATGCATGTCTGTATACAGAAACCTCAGCTCTGCTAGCTGTATCAGCAGTATGCCTTTGGCTGGTCCCCATGAGGCTGCACAAATGACGCGAAGAGAAAAAACATGACTTTGCAATGCACCCCTCAATTATCTTGAAGTTCTTCCCTGAGCAATTTTGCCCCAGTCGAGGAGAATTTCCCTCCTAGTTTACTTAGTGGCTCTAAGCTCTGTTCTGGGTTGTTACGGCCAATGGAAGACTGCAAGAGCAGCAGAGCCACTGCAGCAGATGTCAGTGTGGCCTTTGTTCTGCTTCTCTAGCTGCATGCTCAGGCTTGTTACTACCTGTGGGAGAGCCATGACGGGAAGGCTTGTCATACCAAAACTGCAACCAGCTTCCGAGTCAAAGAAATTCTTTCAGAACAAAATTAACACTCCAACCACGGCAGCAGACGACGGTGTCTCGATATTCAATAGCAGCCGGAGTCAAAAGCATCACGCTTTAAACAAACAACACAGCCAGTGTCTTCAACGACCCGTTAACTTTCAGCAGTATCAGAGGAAACAGTTCTGCTTCTAAAAGGATGATTTTCTGGTGAAGCACCAAGCCATTCCAATGTTGTGCATGACCAACATAGCATGTATTTATTTTTGGTTTTTCATTCTTCAAAGTTGCTGTGCTTGCCTTCTTTGCTCAAGACCAAGTGATGGTAAATTGCTCCCCCATCAGCAAAGAGAGTGGGATGTTAAGAATCTGAGGAGGTGACAAGTAGAAGTCAGTCAGTTGCTCAAACGGCATCCTGGAATCACAGGAAGGGGCAATGGGGCGGTTTAGATGCTCAGCTATGCCACCTGTATCAGGTGCTTATGGGGCTACAGGCAGGCTCACAGTGCAGAAGATGTGCCTGGCCCTGGACACACAGACTGAATGAACAGCTGGTTCTTTATAGGATCTATGTATGTGGCTGCTTTGATATGCACAACTGTATGCAGCTGCTGCCCTTTGTAAACACATCAGTCCATACAATCAATACCACCATGCAAAGTGCCTCCTGTAAAACGGGAGTGCTTTGGGCCCGCTTTCAGTGGAAGTTCCAAGCCTCAGAGAGCGCTGTGCAGGGCTGCGCAGGGCTTCCCCGCACCTCCTGCAGCTCTGTCTTCTAAAAGTAAGTCACAAGCACCCCCCTCACCCCCTCAAACGGATGCGATCCTCGGGATCACTTCCCTGCCTGTTCCCTTCCCCCACCCCTTAAAGGGAACTTTTACACAAACTGGTGGGTTGCAACCCACCAGTTTGAGAACCACTGAACTGAGGGACTGCTGCATTGAAAACTTTTTATTGCCCCCAGAAAAAAAAGTTCAACTAAAGGAACTGGGAAGGGGGCTCCTTTGCATCTCTTCATTCACTGCTTCTGTATGAGATGGTTCATTTTGCCTCACTCCTCTCACTCTTGATCCTTTGCTGGCACAGACTTCAAGCGTAGATCCCACACATGGCTGACAGGAATACCAGAATTTTCACGCCACTTGTAGGCATAATGCCTTCCCATGGTCTATAATCCCACTTGGCCTGGTGTCTTTCCAGGGATGCCCTGAAGCTCATCCACAGACAAGCACAGATGCTGGCTGGCGACTCTCCCCAACTCCTCTGGTGGCTGTCTGCAAGAGGGTATGGAAGTCCTTTTGTGTAGCAGCTAGCCTAGTCTCCTGTGTCTCACTTTCTCTTTTGCCATCCATTCCTAGTCTCTTTCCTTCTCCTCTTGGTTCCATCTCCCCTTCTTAGCTGGTTTCCACTCCTCTGTCATTTCTGGCTTCCACTTTGTTCTTCCCTTTCCCTTCATCCCCAGGCTCCACTCCTCCCTCCACTGACTTCCTTGGTTTTCTCTTGTTCCTTGTCCTTCCCATTCTCCTCTCTTTCTTTTCTTCCCTTCCTCCTGAGTTTCTACTGGGGGCTGCTTTCAAGGGCTAGTTCCAGTCCCACCCCCTGCAGATGGGAGCTGTCAGCTGGCTTTGGCTGCAGCTTCGAGTGCTCCAACAGCTGACTAGGCATTAGCCATCAACCCATGCAGCAGCTGATCAGTTGTGCCTTCTCTTTGGCTTGGTGGGGTGCTATAGTCAACCAGGGACTACACTACACTCTGCAAGTTATCTTGATGGAACAACTTTCTGCAATGTAAGAGATGCAGAGCCCTCCATACAGACACATATATGCACACAGGTCCTCACCTTGGTGTCTGTACGATAGGAGAAATCCAAGATGGGGAAACCATTTGCCAGAACATGCTGAGGAGGGCTGGGGACCCCGAGCACAGTCACTTCTTTCAGGAGGAGTCCATCTACCTGACTGTTGAGTTGCACAATCTCACTGGCCAGCACACCCTGCAGTAGGGAAGTGAGTGATAAGGGGTCACCACAATATGAGCACAACCAAATAAAAAAACCCATGAACCAGGGCTTAATGTCACAGGGACAGCTGGAGAAGAGGATGGGATAGGGCTGTTCCCCAGCTTTCCTTTTCACACATGACAGTGCAAGTGTACACTTTTATTTCTACAGATAGTAAAAATTCAATAATGCGACATCCAATTGTCCAGCACTCCTGACTGTCTGGCATCAAAAAGCTGTTTCTATATTGTCTGGGAGTGACCCAGCTGAAAGGTGGACTCCCAACCTCTCCAGCTCCTGTGCAGGTACAGTCACAGTTATGCAGTCAGGATAACCCAAGTGGCTTGGCAAGAACATAAGTAGTAACACTAGATACAGGAATAATCAAAGGCAGGATTAGACCTCCAGACACTCCAGCATATCTGATAATCTGGGCTACCTATGTCTCAAAGGTGATACATTATTGGAGGTTTACTATAAAACTTATAGGCACAATCCTAACTTGCCCTAGAAGCAGGCAGGCCAGCAGGGGCCAAAAGTAGCAGCCCAAGGCAAGGGGAAATATTTTCCTTTACCCTACGTTGCACTGCAGCAATAGGTCTACTCAGATCCGCACCACCTGACAAGGTGGCGCAGATCCAAGCAGCCTGGAGCCATGCCGTGCTGCCCAAGAACAGGGTCAGGATCTTCTCCCACTCGCCGCCTGCCTGCCCCAGGATCACCTACCACCCTCCCTCCCCTGTCTCCTCCTAGCCCTCCCCAAGCCCCCCCCCCAGACCTCTGTGTTGGCCGACCCAACTCACATCTCCTCCAGGGCCTGTGTCAGTGTGGGGAGGCCGGCACACATTCATGCACCAGCCCATCTCCCCTTTGAGTGGCACTTTTGCAACACTTCAGGGCTGGCGCAAGGGACTTGAATCAGCCCAAGTGATGTTTAGGATTGAACTCTTAGAAGACTAACTTATATAAGTTTCCTCTCTGCCCTGTCCCTAATAGACTAGTTATAATATGTGCCTATTTCATTGTACCCTTCCAATGCCATCACTGTGAGATAGAGGAGCATAGGGGAAGTAGTGAGTCTAGAGATTCAAATTGGTCATGAAGAAGTTCTTCTGGAAGACAACAGCATTTCTGAGGATATTCATAGGACTAAATGTGTATTTCCCATAAATATTCTGAATGATGTAACTACTCCAAGGATGAAATTCCAGTGCCTGAAATTTGATTGGCAACACTTTGCAAAAACACAACAAGGTAAGAGGCAACACTTTGCAAAAACACAAAGAATGAACTAACTCCAGCCACAAACTCTCCTGAACACCCAAAAAATCTGAAGTCAGCCTGACTTACTTCTTCAAAGGGCAGAATCAAAACACATCGAACACAAGAATCATCAATGCACTAACACCACACACCAGCCATATCTCTCCTTTGGGGAAATACTGATTCTCCAGTCTTCTTCCTATTCAGCCATCACATGTTAGAAACAGATGGTGCCAGTGATGGCTCAATCAGGCCTTTCAAAGCCTGCTTGTTTTATTCACAATTCAGCAGTGAAAGGTCCTGAAGGGGAGGCATCTTGTATCTTTCTCTGAGTGACAATGAAATGCCTGGCAGGCAACACATTCTCACATTCCACAAAGCAATGGGCTGTCAAAAGCAAAAGGAATTTCAGCCTGACATGCCTTGGTCCCGCCTCCTTTGTGGTGTAGCTAGATGCAAGAGAAACTTGGCAGGGTGAGGCAGCAGAGAAGGCTATCTGCCTTTTAGTGTTAGTGAGGCTGTACAGTGCCATGAGTGAGAGAGATCTGGCTATGCCTAAAGGCTCAAAGTAAACAAAACGCAAAGCTCTTCGCTCAAGTCTGATCAAAACTATTTCTCCTAGAAACTCACATTTCTTGCCAGAAAGAAGATCTGTGTGTAATCGCCCTTCTCAAAGGTCAGCAGTCCTTCACCATCATCCCAAAACAGGTCACCTCTGGCCACCCCTTCTGGTGCTAAAGCCACTACTAGAGACATCCCCTTTTTGCAGGACTCTGTGGTTGTGAGGGCAGGCTCCTAGGGAGAGAAGCAGAAGGCATACAGCAGGGTTATAAACTCCCTTCCCAGCTCTCCCACACCGAGAAGTTGCAAAGAACTTGCTGCAGCAGCACCTAGCATTCTGCTTGATTCCCTGGGCAAAGGCGCTATGTGGGTTCAAAGATGTCTTACTTCCTGGTGGGGCAGGGGAGAAATTGGTGGAGGCAACTCACCTGCAAGGGTAGGATGTACCCCGCATGAACATGGACGTTGATAGTGTCAAGTGGTGCTGGTAAGAGAATCCACTGTCCTTTGCTGTGTATGACGGAACCCTGCAGAGCCACAAATACAAGGTCATCTTTTAACAAGTCCTGTGTGCATGTCACGGGGGCTAGCCACTGCTGAAAAGGCTGGTCACCACTGAGTGCTGTTTGACTCCAGGTGGCTGGTGCTCCCTCTGTTCTGCATGTGTGTGCACACACATGAACACACAAACAAGGCCTTATAGGTAATAAAGCCCTAGTTTACTGGAGTTCAGCCAGTACTTTGCATGAACAATAAATATGACAGTTGACACATTACTGCATAATTGAAAAGTCTGATTTCACCCATGGCATTTCTAGACCACTTAAAATCTTACTTTTCATCCACACAAAATGATTCAGATCATGCACACAACAGCAAAACTGATATTAAAAGCGACAGGCATCTGATTGGTGACTCTAGCTTGGATGAGTTCTAGAAGCCATGAAAGTAGCAACTTGCAAACGAGTATCAGGAATCACCTCTCCTAGGAGGAAGCACAAGGACACAGCATTCACAGACAAGCAAAGAGGCACGTAGGTCACTGCCAGCTGCTTGCATAGGCTCAAGTCAAATGCCTAATGAATAGACAACTTCAGGCACAGAGGCTCTAACACAATGGGTAGGAGCAGGCTAAAATGGTCATTGCGAAATACAGCGATTTAATGCAGACTTGGGCCTTTTAAAGCACAAAACACAATACCCAGCTAAATTCACGAAATAAACCAAAATTTAGCTTTTTAACTGCCTGCTGATGGTCTGCAAAGTGTCTGTTGATTGTTTTGAGTGCTTGCAGATCATTTCCAAGTCCTTAAATGCACTAGCAGCTGAGCTACATGCTCCATGTCTTTGTTTACGTTGTTCGGAAGCAAGGAGCCTTCCTGCTATCTCTCCAAAACTTATGTAGGGTTCGATGAGCACAATGGGTAACTCTGAGCCCAGAAGTTCCCAGAAGGGACTGTTGAGGTCAGCTGAGTTACATTGCTCCTGCGTTTATTTTGGAAGGTTTTAAAAGTGCTAATTTTTCACTGTCTCCTTTATGCTGTGGGTTCTATTTTTTTCCTGCTGTTTAAAATCTGGTTCTTCTCCTCAGCAGTTCAATGCTATGTTCAGTTTTGTTTCTTTGAGTGGCTGTATTCCCAGTGTTTCCTCAACTTGCTAAGTTGTGGTGTTTCTTTTTTTCTCTGAAGTTTGCAGTGGTGTGCTGTTTCTCTTGTTTTTTTAGTTATGTGCAAGTGTGGGCACCCTAAGGCTCCAATCCTATCCACCTTTCCAGCACTGATGCAGTCATGCCAACAGGGCTATGTGTGGTAGCTGTAGACAATCTATACTGTAGTGATCAGAATTGATAAAAATGTTATAAAATAGATTAAAAAGTAATTTTGAATAAAAACACATAACATCACTTTCAGCAATTTTTATTTTTGGATAATACCGAAACCCTCTAAAAAATAAAACCATTTTCAACCACCTCTACCAATGGGAAAAGCTGCATTTGCAAGAGTGAAAGGCACCTAGCCACTACCTTCGCCCACTACAGTTCTGTTGAAAGAGTTACCGATGCCCCACCTGAGCCTCTGGTGGTGCAAGCAGCAATACTCACATCTACCAGGTTGTACCATGTGCCGGAAGGGAAGTAGCCACTGACTTTCATCTTTCCTGACTCCAATACAGGAGTGATGAGAAGCCCTTCACCCCACATGAACTGCCGGTCAACGGTCCATGTATTCGGATCTTCTGGAAACCTGGAAGAGAGAATTCACACACACTTTTTAATCGCAGGCATTTAACTAATTCATTACTTTCAATAAGCATTTCCCCAGCCACCTCCTTATGCACCATTCTCTCTCGGAACTTCTTTCTCCAGCTATACTGTGAGGGGTCTTACTCTAGACACGTAACACCCATACAGCCTTACTGCAATACACTCTGCAAAGCTACCTTTCAAAAGTGCTTGGAAACAAGAGCAGCAGGTTCTTGCATCTCTCTTGTTTCATCTGGGGCTGGTCATATGGAACACACTGTTTTGATATTTACTGTCTCCCAACTGCCTTTTGTCCACTTCAAAATGTTGATGTTGACCTTTATCTTAAAGGCCACTTACTTCCAAATGAAACTGTTCATTCACTCCAGTTGTTCTCAGAAGCACTGCTGGTGTGCTCCCCACTTTCAGTGAGTATGCAAGATACGGGGTTCTCAATTGTGGCACCTGGATTGCAGAACCCCTTCCCACAAGGAGATAATCCTATCTTCCGGGTCTTAGATGAAGAGGTTAACCCTTTTAATATAGTTTTGGGGATGTGGATGTCTAGCTGAAGTTCTTGCTTTTTTCCTTATTGGTTTTGTGCTACAATTATATTACACGAATTTTAATGCCAGCCCCTTGTAAGTCTTTTCATCAAAAGGTGGAATATAAATATTTCAAGTAGAGAAAATGCCCTTTTATGCTTTCTTTTGCTAAAGTGCCAGACTACATGGAGGCTGGCGCTCGGTCCCATTTAAATGGCAACCATACTATTGAATGGTTCTACAACAATTCAAGGCCATTGAGCACCTTTTGCTCCCACCGCCAAGTGAGAGCCATCACACCTAACCCACCATGGCCTGCACAGCAGCCCACTGACTCACTCCAAGTAAAGGGGCCGGGCAACAGTCTCTCCTGCAGAGTGGGCCTTGTGGAAGAGAGTGTAGAGGTAAGGCAGCAGCGCATAGCGCAGGAAAAGGGCTTTCCTCATGGCTTGCTGGGCCTCTTGGCTGAAGGTATATGGCTCCTGGGGCTGTAAGTCACAAAGGGACCAAATGAGACACACATCAGGTTGCAGGGCTCCTGCAACAGAAAAGCATTCCCCAAGTAAGCCCAAGTTGGAGTCAGAAACATTCTTCTTCCTCTCCTCCTCTCCTCAACAGCATCCTTCATTTGAAGACTGTTTTTCCACATACACAGCAAGCAAAATGGAAAGGTCAGCAAACAATCAATCACTATATGAATTCAGCAAAAGTTTCATAACATCAGCAACATTTTAAGATTATGTTTCCTTGTGGTGCACATCATGAGACAAAGTGACACTCTAATGGGGTGAGGTCGACAGCAGCTGAGATAAATTGGAATACCTCTTACTAAGTACTAAGTAAATTGGAGTACCTCGGTACTAAGGCCCATCATCCTAGTAGCAAAGTGCACCCAGACACCAGCTTTGGCTCAGGAGTGGTACAAAGAGCACAGCACTGTAACAACGAAGAAGGGTGCAGGATGCGGTAGCCTTGGAGTGGGGAGGAGTTGCTTCCCATTCAACAGTGTAACACACTCTAAGGGTCATTGTGCAGAATGAGACACCTCCTACTCTGCTACTATCCAGGAGTAAAATCGTAAGCAAAAATAACTGGGGTGCTTCTCATTACATGAAAATATATTGCTGCACTAATGATTTTGCATGGGGAACATGGAAAAGACACTGTATACTGTTAACCACCATCATCCTTAGGCCATTCACTATTTCACTACAATCCTTGATAAGTAGATAAAATTGTAGGGAGAGTAGGAAGAAAAAATGAGTCACACATCTTGCTGTTAGCAACCTGGGAGGAAGAAATGCTAGATTAAAATGAAATGAAAGACAAAGTTGTGTGCATTCTGAAATTGAGAGACACAATTAGGAATTTCATAACACACATCATCCAAAGACTCACGGCTTTCTTTTAAAAGAAAACAAACTTCTGCTAATTAAAGTATAAGGTCCTGAAAGAATATAGGAATATAGAATATTCCTGGTGGAATCTCATCAACCATGGGGGATATGACAGAAGATGAACTTGGCAGGGTTCCCTGCGCATGTGGGGGATCAGGACCCAGCATGACTTCTTACCACTCTCTTCGACTAGCTGAAACAGAGAAACGGTACAGTCCTATGCATGTTTACTCCAAAGTCTCACTATATTTATTGGGACTTACTCTCAGGAAAGTGCATACAGGATTGCAGCCAAATTCTATCCAATTTTCCAGTGCCACTGCAGCTGTGCCAGTGGGGCATGCACATCAGTCACAGAGGCCTCCTCACAGTATGGCAACATTTGTTCCCGTACCTGGGGGTTGCATTGTGATTGCACTGGTGCTGGAAAGTTGAATAGGATTGGGTCTGAAATTATGAGACAATGCACATGCAAACACACATACATTCATTTATATGCAAACCAGAACTGTACTTTTATTTTTGTAGAATTTTGGTATTTTTGTTTTTAATCACTTTGCTGTGTATATATGCCTACACACAGAGGAGAGAGAAATACACACAGAGTGCTTTAAAAAGATTAGAAAAATTCCTGTAGGATGGGAATCAATGCCTATTAGTTCTGAAAGTGAAGTGGAACCTCCAAGTTCAGAGGTAGCCTACCCCAAATACCCAAAGGTAAGGGACAAATAACAGGTGAGGGTTGTTGCCTTCATGTCCTGTTTGTGGGCTTCTCAGAATAGATTAGCTAGAGTGGAAAACAGGATGCTGGCCCAGATGGACCTTCGATCTGAACCACCAGGCCTCATATATCTATACAGGCATATACATTATGTATGTGTGTATAAGGAATGAGTGAGCGAGCTCTGCTTTCTTACACACTCTCCCAAAACAGCACAGTGATTATCATGAGGACATCTCTGAATTGCATTTTCTTGCTTGTCAAGTTTTAAAGTTGTTCTAGCCTCATTCTGAACTCTACATCTGGTGCCACTGAACTGGCTAGCAATTATCGACCAATTCTGCACAAGTTAGGTCCTTGAGTTGCTTCGCAGTTATTTTACAGCCACAACAATAACACAGGAAGGGTGCTTATCTTAGCTGCAATTATTCCAAAGGTTCAGTTTATCAAGAGGGGGGAGTGGGAATATCTTAACAAAGCTGCCTTTGTGCCTTATGCTTGGCATTACAGAGATCAATAAAAACCAGATAAAAATGTTCACAGCTCCCTTATCCTCAACCACTTAGGGTCCAACTTCACATTATGTCAAATATGCTGCTTTCCTTTGCATGCTTTGCAGTGGGAGAAAGTGCAGGGGGAAGTTAACCTTTACACTCCATAACACAGTTCCAACAAAAAATCACTTCACAAGGCTCCCCCGAACAGGAACTGGGACCAAAGAATGGGAATGCGGGAGGTAGGACCACAAAATGGGAATCTTGATTGGGTCACCTGGTGACTGCTATTTAAAAAGAAAAATGATGTATCATTTGGCCCTTAGTTTCTGCCCTCCCAGAATGACTCACTTCTCTAACCCATTTCTGCCCAGCCCACAGGTGTACACATTTGATCCATTGCATATATGCAACGATGGGCAGAAATGGCTTAAGCTACCTCATCACAGCCCATCCCTCATCCCACAACCCCCTTCATAATGCACCAAATGACTGCCAAGATTGACCCACCACCACCGTACCGCTCACCTTGTTTCCGCGGTCATTGTGGTTTCTCATGAAGGGATAAAAGGCACCCAGTTGCATCCAGCGCACACACAGCTCCTCTGAGGTGTCTCCCACAAAGCCACAGACATCTGCACCCACTAATGGCACACCGTAGAGGTTAAAGAGCAGCATTGCTGGGGGCAGGAAAAGGAAGGTTCACTGAATGAACTAACACAATGCCAAGCGCTCAACACAGGCGAGTTCTGCGGTTGCATATGGGAGGATGATCCAGAATTCTCTTCTGCTGGAGAACTTGCAGCTCTTGGGCTTAGAGCCTTCCTTTCACATGGAGACACGAGGTTTGGAAAGTTTTCTAACAACTGGCTTGCCAAACGTTTGTACCTGGTATGGTGTAGTATAAATGTTCCCAGTTGCTCATGACATCCCCAGTCCAGTGACCAGCATAATGACCGTGACCAGCAAAAGTGGACCGTGAAATTACAAATGGACGCTTCCCTCGCACTTTCACCAAGGCACTGAGAAGAGAAGGGAGGGAAGTCACTGTGGATTGTCTGAAACTGACACTCATGGGCCTTTCAAGCTCCCAGGTATACGGCCTTTGTGAAAGGATTAAACTACTACAGCCCACTATACACTGTGTTATAGTTTCCATTATGGCAAGTCAAGCAACTTCAGCCGGAATTTGACCTGCCATCATGCTCTTGGCTCCAGCTTCCCACCCAAGGCAAGACCTCCAACACCGGATAAGACTCCAAAATATTGTTCGCCAAACCCTGTCTCCAAAAAGCAGTGAGCTTCGAGGCAGGACTTCTGCCAGCCAAGTCATACTCACTCATGTGATGCAATGGCTTCCATCAGCCCATATAGATTGTGCAGGTTGTAGTGGGAAGAGAGATGCTGCTTGCTGGAAGCACAAATTGTCTTAGCCTTCAAGGATCCGCCTAGCACACCTCCAAATGCAAAGGGGAACATGTGAGCAGTGGGACAAAAAGGCACATGGAGGATTGCTGTGTCTGAGCATTTTAGATCTCAGAGTTGTGGAGACTGCTTGCTCCCACTGGCAGTGGCTCTTGAGAGCAGAATGAAGGCAATCACTTCTGTATACAGTCTCTCATGCTCCAGGGAAAGTAAGAAACTGCTCTAAGAATGCTCGTCCAAACTGAGCCCACATGCACCAACACCCCATGTTTGCCAGCTATTTCTTACCTGGCAAATAAAAGGGATTCTCAAGGTTGTTGATGGGGCAGTCATGCATGGAACCTTCCACAAAATTTGATGGCTCATTCATGTCCTAGGAGGAGGGGAGAAGAGAGGCTGTGTGTGAACCATGTTCCTATGTCATCATTCCAGGAAAAACAATAGATTTTGAGAGTATTGCAAACACAGTGCTTTTTCACTTCAGGCAGGTGGGAGCTGCACCAGCCAACAACACCCAGTCCCAGAGTGAGAAACTCACAATCCACATGCCATCAAAGGGAACTTGGTCATGGAAATCCTTGATCATGTCATGCCACCACTGCTGAGTCTCAGGGTTGGTGAAGTCAGGGAAGGCAGTGGGGCCAGGCCAAACCTGGAAAAAGAAAGGCCATTGCTGTCAGAGGTTAGCCAGAATCCCCTGTGTGCCAGGGCACCGTGTTTACACATACCCTTGGAGCAGCACATGTAGTCCCACTCGTCTCAGTCCTTCAGTCAACCAACAACCTAAAGAGACTTGTAAAGTTCTGTCTAAGAGCAGCATCTGCTGCTTTCCAAATACCAGAGAGACAGGTATGGTCAGTACAAGAACAGCACTACAAATGTGGTGCATTCAGAACATGTATTTCAGAATATGATTTCCAAAGGATGGATCCCAAGACTAACAGCCTGAAGTAAGACATGCATGGCTTGCTTGGGGATGTGAGACATTGCCTATTTCTCCATGCTCGATTCAGCTCAAGCTCTTCTACAATACTGATGATGAGCTCTTACTCCACCTTGAGGCATTCTCTCTTGAAGGCCGAGAGCCAATGCACATGGTCTGTCCAGGCACATGATCTGGGCCCAGGACTCACCTTCCCAATCAGAGGTTGCCCTGTTGCATTTAAGATGAAGACTCCTCGCTTCAGGCCTTCATCATAAGGCTTGTAACTGCCTGGGGGACTGGAGCTGTGGATGCCTGGATCCTAAAAGGGATGAGAGGGAGAAACATGCTAGGTTGCAATGGATTTGATGGAGCATGAAAATTCAAAAGCACTCAGCACAGTGCAAGCACAAACTAGGAACAACATACATTCTTGCCACTCCCTGTGAACCAGGTTCAAGCTCACCACTGAAATGCAAAGTACAATGTGTAAAGCTAAGCAGGTGGAAGCAGCTTCCTCTAGATTGAAGGCATTCCAGCAATGCAAAATGCCCCAAACAAAACACCCACAAATCTAGGATGAGAGGAAATTATGCATGTTGAGCAACTGTGCACAGGTTATTTTCAGTAAGGCACTTCAGTTGCAAAACAGGGACAGTATATTCAAGAGTGTGTCCTATTTTAGCCAGGGAAAAATAGGGCGGTGTGCGGAATATCCTGCCACCTGCACGTGAAAGCCCAGCACAAGCCACAGAGAATTTCTGGTTTCTCTATCTTTCTAAATGTACAAAGTTTCCTGGTACTGAACAAGAGACTCTGCAGCCCAGTTTGGTCTGCTCCAAGAGGCTCTCCAGGGTCCTAGGCAGAGCCCTCTCCCAGTCCCAGATCCTTAAAACAAAAATAAAAGAAAACTCCACATCTCCCAGGCAGAGGCTGAACCTGGGAACTTCCGCACGCCAAGCACAAATTCCTCCATGGAGTCATGGGTCCTCCCTATTGTGAGTCCACACAACTTGAACTTCCCACTGCTGAACTGTTTACTCCCTATAATGGTGAGGGGCTGAAACAAAAGCTGCAAATCTCAAGGATCCATCAACAAGTCACATGCCTGTCAGCAAGATCCTCTGGGGAAAGACTGCAGAAAGGCTGGCTTCAAAACTCTTCTAAAAAGCGCCTTGTTGCATCACTTGCCTAAAGCAGAGGGTGCCTGGAAACTCAGCTCATATTACTTTCATTTTCTAGGTCAGATCAGCACTGTTGACAATCCCATATTTTACCACCCAAGAGCTCCATGGTCACACATGTCAGTGATTTTTCCAGCAGAAAATCCCATTGATAGGCTTGAGAAAGAGAAGCTCCATGTCCTGCTCCACTCCTGCTGCTTGCTGCAACAGGCCCCCAAGTAATGTCTATCAGAAGTGTAGGAAACTGGTCCTCTTTAGTCACACAAGGGAGTCAGCAAGGAATCAGTCACTGTGAGGCTGCCCATCAGGAAGGGTTTGGGCTTTGCCAACTTACCACAATCATGACATACCTCCGACCAACACGATGGAAATCACGCACCATATCAGGCAGGTCTGCAAAACCACCCTTGTTAAAAGTAAAATCTCTTCCAGCATCTGCATAATCCAGATCATTCCACTGCACATCCTGTTAAGCCCAAGACCACAGTGTTAGTGTAAGCACAAGTCTTCTCCCGTATCTCCCCAGACCTGTAGCTAACTGTGGAACACCAGCTTTCATTTTGCTCAGCTCCTGCGAAGTATCATAGCTGTTCTAGCTTATAGGGTGGCAGAGAGAAGCTCTGTCCTGGACAGGACTCCAGAAAGCCACCTACCAGGGGAAACTGCGCCGCTGTCATGTTCTTCACCACTTCCCTGGTGACACTGGTGGACGTGTAGCCCCAGCGACAGAGGTGGAACCCCAAAGCCCAATATGGGGGCATGAAAGGATATCCTGAGGGGAAGGGGAAAAATGACAAGTTATGGAAGCTCACAAAATCTCACAAGCAAGTAAAATTTCCAGAAAACAACCCTCAACCTGCTACTCCTGAAAGGTAAATGTTTCCAATCAGACCTGATGGCTGAGCGGCCTGGAAACTTTATGAACACCACCTAGAGTTCCATGAGGAATGGTATGTGCTATTTTATTATGTGGTTTCTCTTCCAAGTTTATGATTGAGGAATAGCAAGGGGATGAATCTTTTAGTCTTTTAGGTATATATGTTTGCAAGAGGCTTGATCTGAAGATTTGTCAGAATTTTGCAGATCCAGACCTGCTTAGTTTCAGGATGGTGGATCCGTCAGAGCATGTCCTATGACCAACTAATGTGGGTCACTGAAGCAAGGAATTCTAAGGCCTGAGGAAACATGAACTTTGATAGGAAGCTCCTTTCACCTCCTGTCATTTACAGTTTTTCCTATTTTATAATATTCCAGCATCAACAGTGTGCTAACTACTGTACAGAACACAAAAGAAGCCAGTCCCTACCCAGAGGCAGAATGAACCCGGACTGTTTTCCACCACAGCACTTGACTGGTGTTGGCCCACTGCATTAAGGACAAAGCTGACTGTTTGCTGCCTGCAGAGTTTCGTAGGCAAGGCTGGACCAGCCAGGAAGCAAGGTGGGTAGGCTGTCTTGAGTGGCAGATAGGCACAGAGGGCACACTATGCCCATTGGTGCAGCCTCCCTCAGCCCCCACATATCTCCATGCTTTGCCATTCTAGATTTTGAAAGAGCAGAGAAACAAGGTAGAACAAGAAAGCCAGAAGCAGCTCTGCCCCACTTTTGCTTCTCCCAGCTTCCTCAGTCCAGCCCTGCGTTGCCAGTAGTTCAAAACAGAGGACCAGCACCGCCACCACTGGCACCATCTCCTCTCTTTCACTTCTAAACCAAACTGGGCGAGGAAGAGGTGGCAGGTGAGCAGATGGACAGGCAAAGGTGATCCCTGTCACTATGTCTCTTCCTCTGCTTCCAAACTGAAGCACGTGAGATATGCATATGAGTGTTCACACAGGGGTGGCAGCAGCAATAGAGGGGTGGCAGA
The DNA here is from genome assembly GCF_035046505.1 of Tiliqua scincoides. NCBI lineage: Eukaryota > Metazoa > Chordata > Lepidosauria > Squamata > Scincidae > Tiliqua > Tiliqua scincoides. The sequence continues at coordinate 151,042,093 of NC_089822.1, forward strand.
ATTTCCACAGTACTTCAAGCGCCATTACACCGTGGGTTGAGCCTGTTCATGGGCCCATGAGTGGTCTTCTTTGCAGGAGCAACAATGATGACCAAAGGACCAAAACAAAGGAAAGATGATCATAGTGAAACTATTTCACAACTACTATTCACTATTGGACTGTTCACTATTCACATAGTGAAACACAGATGAACACAGTGAAACAAAATAGTGAAACTATTGGCTTTCTTCTCTGAAAGCAGAATGCAAATGCCTACCAATGACATTCAAATACTGGCGCACCACACTCTTTGGGTCAGGACCCAGGAAGATGTAGAAATCCAGAATTCCCCCAGTTGTTCTCCACGTTGCTGAACTGGGCTGCAGTATCACATCTGTAAAGCAAACAGCAGCGAGGAAATTAAGGGCCCAATCCTATCCAACTTTCCAGCTCCAGTGTAGCTACAATGCAGCCCTGTGGTAAGGGAACACATGTTCCCATACTTTGAGAAGGCCCTAGAGACTGCCCCTCCACCACAGGATGCAGCGCACACCCCACTGGCACAACTGCACCAGCACTGGAAAATTGGATAGGACTGGGCTCTAACAGCCCAATCCTATCCACACTTTCCTGGGAGCAAGTCCCATTGACTCTCATGGGACTTACTTCTGAGTAGACATGCATAGGATTGGGTTGTAAGTCAGCAGGGCATGAGCACAAGAGGTCAAACGTGTGTCCTGATCTGGAGTCCAGATACACTGGCTGGAGTTTGTCTTCATGGCCCATATGCAACTATCTATCACACTGCATCATCTCCAGTTAACCCCTTCTTGCCTGCCTAATACACACCCTTACCTATAATTATGCTGGCAATCCTAGGTATGCTGGCAATACCAGACTCATTACACTGTGTTCTTTAATGGGAAGAGATGCACAATATTCTGTATTGTTACACACAACAAGATCTTCAGTCTTCTGAGAAAAAGGATGTGTTTGGAAAATAACAAGCACATCCTAACCCACTTTCCAGTGCTGATGCAACTGTGCCAATGGAGCATGCACTGTATTCTGTGATGGGGGGGGACGGGACAGTCAGGGAGGCATCCTCAAGGAAAGGGAACATTTATTCCCTTAGCTCAGGGCTGCATTGTGGCTGCATCAGCACTGGAAAGTGGGTTAGGATTGGGCTGTGAGTAAATTACTTTTAACTGTCAAACAAAATTAGATCCAAAAGAACCTTTTAAAAATTAGAACAAAAGAACCTTTTAAAAAGGCACCTGTATGCATATTAAAATACATATCTGTAGAGTGTTTTCAAGCTCCTTAGGGGCTATATGTACTCACTTTTTTAAAAAGTTAAAAATAATTTATGTAGACATAGATTAACTGCAACATATATTCCAAGAACAGAAATGTGTTTCTTATGGTACAGGGTTTAGACTCATTTTGCTGCCAGTTATGTCTAGGCTTTGATTTCATAACCATGACCTAGCCTTAGGCACACACATGCACTGTGGCATTAGGGTACTACATCACACTGGCTAGCTTGACATATGAGGGCATGGGCTCTATTGAGATACCTACCCAGGGCATTGCTGTTCAGCAAGAAGACTCCATGGGCCAAACCATCTTCTTCCAATGCCAAATAGAAGGGGTGTGAGCCATAGAGATTGGCAGAAGGCTGCAAACACAGAAACAGTGTACAGAAGTCAAGAACATAAAAGGTGTGTCCAGAAAGTAATGGGAATGAAGTTCCTATGCTTGAGAAGGGTTCTGTGAAGGGAGAAGCTGGCCAAGGTCACTTGGGGTTGGGTGCCAGGAATACATTAGAACAGGCGTCTCCAAATCCTGGCCCGGGGGTCAGATGCGGCCCGCATCAAGCCTCTTTCCGGCCCGCGGTCAACCTCTAGTCCCCTGAAAGCCTCTAGCCCACTCAACTGAACATGACCAGAACTTTGCTCTGATTGGGTCTGGAGGGAGTTCTGAGGGCCAGGGAGGTTGAATGAATGAGCCCATTCATTCATTTGTTCACTCATCTAAGTTCCATCTCTAATTTATTTATTTAAGTTTTATATTTAAATTTTTTTCCGGCCCTCCATACACAAAATGTTTGGAGGGCCGGAAATGTTTTTTTCCGGCCCTCCATACCCTCTGCCCAAAATGTTTGGAGACCCCTACATTAGAACACCGATCAGTTGCATTCCAGCCTTGTCAAAGTCGAGACATTCTTTTTTGTGACACCCTGTTCAAGTGCCTCATATTAAGAAAAATGCAAGTGAGTTTGGAACAGCGGTATGGGATAAAATTTTGTGTGAAATTGGGTAAAAGTGCATCAGAAACTTTGGAAATGGTGAGGAAAGCTTATGGAGAAGCTGCACTATCATCTGCACAAGTGTACCGATGGCAGAAGGCCTTCAAGGAAGGACGAGAAGGTATTGAAGATGAACAACGATCAGGACGCCCCTCTTCATAAAAAAGGAACAGAATGTGAATACAGCGAGGTCTGTTCTCAACCATGATCGACAGCTCACTATCAGAATGATTGCAGAGGATATGGGAATTCCAAAGTCAATTGGGAATACGAAGAATGGAAAAATCACTGGGAGCGTTGTATACATTCACAAGGTGCATAAACTGGTGTGTAAACTAGACACAAAACTATCTCTAGAGAAATGGGCAGCCCACTCATATCCTAGGCCAGCACAAAGCATGTAGTGGTGCTGGTGCAATCTTCTCTGCATTCTATGGGCCAGCTGAGGACCAGGTAGAGATGGAGCGGTAAGTAAAAAACAATTTTTCTTACCTATTCCATCACACCATGGTCTCTAGTGGACATTCCTGGATCTGCACCAGATCTTTGGCTGCATAAAAAGGAGTGTGTCCAGGGGGCGTGTTGTGACTAGGCTTGAGGTACAAGATATCAGCACTGCCAATATCCATCCCCAGCCCACCCTTGGCACACCCCCAGCCAATTCCAATCCTTGCTGCAATCCTCCCCTGGAACATACCCGCCACTGACTTACTGCTTCAGCAGGTGCTTCACTGGCACACACTTGGGGTTTCCACCCATCCATACGGGCAGCCCTAGCCAATATACCATTGCTGTTGCCTCAGACTTTCACTGATGGAATGCAAGTTCCATCAGTACAAGGCCTGGATAGGACTGAGCCATAGGACTTGGGTAAACAAGGCCCAGCAGCAGTTAGTCCACCTGCACCAAACACTGAAACTGTTCATTTGAATTATGTAGCTGCTTGTTGGTTTCAGAAGGTTTGGTCTTTAGCAGCTGAAAAGCTAAATTTATTATCTGGTGATGGACAGCTATGACCATATAGCATCCTGATTAAACACACAAAGCCTCAGGGCTCCTAGAAGAGGCTGTACGTCATACAGCCACTCTCTACACCTTACCGTAGGTGGCATATCCCGATTCCAGAGGGTGATCGTGGTCCAGTTAAGATTAAGGATAAGTGGGGTCAAATGCTCGCCAAGTCCTGAGATGAAACGCGACGGTAGGGAGGTGGAGACCTGTAGGAACTGGTCAGCATAGAATAAGGGAGCCACTGTGGTATTGAGCCTGTTGGGTAGAAAGTGGACAATCTCAACGATCAAGTCACGGCTAATGAGCAGGAAGCAGAGGACACTAACTGTGGATTCAGGTGACCAGCTGTCATATGGTAGTCATTTAAAAAGTACCTTAAGAAGCACTGGTTTAAAAAATAAAAAAGATGCACTGATTTTTTCTGTAAGTCATGACTATACACTCCAACCTTACGCATTAGTATCCCTAAAGTCTCAGGCCTCCCTCCATATACACACCAATTCAAATGGATGATCATTTGGAAAGCCAAAAGGAATAAGCTCCTAAATTTAGAATTATAAGAAGAGTTCATAAGGAGAGGTGGAACTGAAATCGTGTTTCTAGAGTCACAGGCTAGAGCCCTATTGGAGACTGTTTCACATACATTTTGAAGATAAGCACTCAAGACACTTTCCACACAGAAAATTAAGAAAAACATAATCATTGAATGGGACAAACATGTTTGACAACATGTGTAACATGCAGGTACACTGGGCTGAGAGCCAGCAGTTCCCAGACAAGTGAATACTTTTATGCCAACCCTGATTTGCAAGTATGGAGAGTGCAAAATGGGCCCTAGACCTCCAGAATGCCTTAGAGAGGAGTGCAGGGCTCTGATGGGGCAACTGTCTTCAAAATGCTCTCATTCGTTTTTTAGGATCTTCATTTCTTTGGTTGGTGCTCAGGAAGGGAAGCGCACAGAATAACAACATTTGGATACAGACAATCAGAAGCTACGTACAGAACTCGCCCATTGGATTTCCGGAGAACAACAAGGCCAAAGGGATTTGGAGAGAACTGGACAGAGTAGACTGTTGAGGATGCCCGGTTGCCCATTTTTGGAGTTTCCAAAGGCACCTCATACCGCTTGTTGGCTGGATCTGTAAGCTGCAGTAAGAAGACAAGAAGAGAGTAAAAGTTACTTGACAGAAGTAAAAGAAGGAGATCATTTCTAGGTTTTGGGATGGTGTTATGGCCAGAATCAGAGCTGCCTGGATCAAAGCTGAACTGAGCAATATATTAGGAAATATGTATAAGTTCTCGTAACGTACACAATTTATTCTACATTTCCAAGACACAGCCATTTGCTAAAAGAGAAATGCTGAAATCTTCAGGAAGCTGAATCCTGTACTCAGTATCAAATTCTGCACCCATGCAGAATTTTGCTACATGTCAAGTTTTGCTTCCAAGTGTTCTCTCTTGCGCAGGAAACCAGTTTAAGTTATGGGGAGGGGCTGCCGCTCAGAAGTAAAACACATTTTGCATGCAGAAGGTCCCAAGTTTAGTCCTCAGCATCCCTGGCAAGATTCCTCTCTAAAACCCTGCAGAGCCACTGCCAGTCAGTATAGTCCATACTGAGTGAAATGGACCATTCGTCTGAGCCAGTACAAAGCAACTTCTTCTGTCTTGCGCTCTCTAGAAGGAGCCCAACAAGTACCGACAATGGCAGGCCATTGTGCTTTCAAAAAAAAGAATCTTTACTCACCTTGAAGTGAAGCCTACCCTCTGTCTCAAACATCACGTCCAGCTTCAAGTTCATGATGTCATCTGGGATGAAAGTGGGCTTGTCACGGGTCAAGCGGGCAGCATACCCACTTTCGGTGGCAGTTAGGTTCTCTATCTTGTAAGAAGGGTAGCTGGGGGGGAAGAAGCACCATGGCTGCCCACTGGCAGGACCTCTGGGCAAAACAGGGACGTAGCAGCAGCCCCGAGCCTGGCATTCTTCTCGAGAAAGCAGTTTTTCTGGGGCACAGTCAAAGCGGCTGTCTAGAGGTATGTCACATTGCAGAGATTGAAAGAGGGAGTCTCTGAAGGATTCTGGCTGCTCGATGGGCACCTGTTGCGGTGTCGCAAATTTGCCGCACTGGCCCTTACCCCTACAGGCATTCACTGATTCTGAAGAGGCTCTAGGGCTCACAGCCGCCGTAGCAACTTTACAGACCCCAGAAAGCACAGTAATGGCTGCTACAATAACTAAAGTCTGGAGAGTGATGCAGAGTTCCTTTTGCTCAGGCTTCTTAGCCACTGACACTGTAGCCATGAAGGAGAGAGCAGGCAGGTACTCCTTAAAAGATGCACGTCTGGTCAATGCAGGTGGCTGCAGGAGAAAGTCAGACAAGCTGTACAAATGTTTGAAAAAGGGAGAAACTCCCAGCTTCAAATAGTGTGCGATGCTCAAGGCTCCTGCTGCCAAAATAAAATTATCCAAGTGCCCAAGTCCCAAAGCTACTTCTCACATTTTTTCTGAGGTCAGAACCCAACATGCCAGCCGTACATAACACTCAGAATTCACTCCACCCACCTAATGCTCCCTCCCAGTGGTTCCACTGGCTCCTTCAGAGCTACTACAAGGCATGGTTTTAGGATTTTCTCAGCTACTCTCAAAATAGACTGCTGTTTAAACGGCACAGTCATGCAACGGTGGGAATCCCATCCTGTTCTGTACTCCTTTCTTCCTTCTCTGCTCTCGTGAAAGAAAGGAAGCATAGATCTATATAGGATACCGTCATAGCACCAAACAGAGGGCCACTGTTTTTCAACCAGGGCTCTTTTGCAACTCCAGGACAGGCTGAAATCAGCTGACGACATTTTGCTCCTGCATGAATAGTAGTGGTTGGTAAAATATTACCTTCTGAATTTCTGCCTATCCCTAGCTATTAAAAACATGCAAACCCTACCAAGAAAATGACTGCCACCCCAAGAACCCCAACAATGAACCTTGCAGGTATCACCTTAAAGGAGAAACAATATATTTCAGCATAAGCTTTTGCAGACCACAGACCACTTCACACCTGATGCAAAAAATAATGCACATTTTCTACTCCTCAGTGTAGGATTCTAAGAGAAAGACTTTAAGTGTCAGCTATATGGAGCAGGTATTTATATAAACCGAGGTGGATCCAAGGGGGGGCCATGGGTGTTTGCCTCCCCCAAACTGTTGCACCAGTTGGAAGGGCGCCTGCGGGGATGGGGAGTAGCCCAAACATGGCCAGGAGCCAGGTCTGCTTGCCTGGAAGAGGCGGCTCTAGAGGGCAGAGTCAGAATGGGAGCCCAGGTCTACCTGGCAGATAGATCTGGGCTCCAGGTCCAGGTGGGAGCCCAGGTCTACCTGCCCAGCAAACCTTTGCCACAGAGAACAAAGTTCAACCAGGAGCCCAGGTCTACCAGGTTGACCTGGGCTCTGGAGCTAAGGTGGTGATCGTGGCGCCCCCTGCCCCTGATACACACTGAAGTAGCTCACCACCTTATTCCCTCCGCTCTGTACTATCCACAGCCAGTCACAGCAGAAACAGGCAAGTGGGGGCGGAGGGGAAACTGCAGAACGATCACGTGATGCGATCATGTACCGGAGTCATGTGATTTCTTCCTCCTCCACTCCAGGCTAAGTTGCTGCCTTCCCAGCTGATCCAGTAGATTGTGGGGGAGGAGATTGGCCCAGGGTGGCTCCCTGCTTCTGTGTCCTTCCCATGCTCATATGGCCCCAACAATATTTCTTTGATGGCATCTTCCCTACTCTTGGAGGAAGTATTTACCCCTGCTAATTGGGCAAGAGGCACTTTTTCAAGTGGGTGCTCCTTTTTTTAGCAGGGGGAGAGTAACTGGCCCACCTCACCCCAGCACTGTCTGTTCTAGTGGCTGTCTGCTGGTGTTCTTTTTGCATCTTTTTAGATTGTGAGCCCTTTTGGGACAGGGAGCCATTTAGTTATTTGATTTTTCTCTGTAAACCGCTTTGTGAACTTCTAGTTGAAAAGCGGTATATAAATACTGTTAATAATTAATAATAATTTTAGAGAGTAAATTAAAGTATTTTACACTTTATGATGCTGCAAGACTCTTGTTTTTGACACCATCATTATACAGGGACAGGGAACAGACTCTCCCCCCCTTCCTGCTTCCAACCCTGAACAAGAGTCTTATTTGGATGTCATTTTGCTAGATATTTAGATTCAGCCACATGTATTCCTCTCTCTCTCTCTCTCTCTCTCTCTCTCTCTCCCCCCCCCCCCACAATCACACCAACAAAATTATCAATCTTATTCGTAAGATCTCTTTGTCTGCAATCCTATACACACTTTCCTAGGAGTAAACCCTGTTGAACACAATGAGACTTACTGCTGAGTACATATGCATAGGATTGTGCAGTTTGAGAGAGTTCTGTTTCCTGCATGGTCCTGAAAAAGGAAAAAAATAGTTTTGGGGGAGCTATTATAACAATAGGAGCATGCTCTCCTCCTATTGGCAATCACAGAATAGTTTTCCTGAAGCACAATCTTTTACACGTTTGTTCAGAAGTAAGTTCTAATGTGTTCAATGGGACTTAGGGTGCATTCCTAATCGGCAGTTATGCTGGCATAGGAGGCCCTGGAGTGTTGCAAATATGCCGTAAGGCACGTTTGCGCCTCTGTGGGCGGGAGCCGTGTTGGTGCATCCGAATGCCTCCGACATTCATCTCAATGCCTCTGCGGCAGCTCCCACGCCACTGTTTGTGTTGGCACGCTCACGCTGGCACAAGCAGCAAAGGTAGGTGTGGGGGGGCAGGGAGGGGGAGTTTCTGGGCAGGGGGAGGGCAGGCGATGGGTGACTCCGGGGGCAGGCGCATGGGGAGCCAGGGGCGGGGCTGGGACCCGTCGGTTATACCAGGTCCCAACCCCCTTCCCCGGAGAGAACGGAGCGGCTTCCAGTTGCTCCACTCTCCTTGGACTTGCACTACCTCTAGAGGTGGTGCAGATCCGAGGAGACCCATAGGGGTGCGCAGCCCTTACCCAGGGGTAAGGGGAAGAGCTTCCCCTTGCCCCTGGCTGAGCCGCTGCACCGAACGAACCTGCGTTGGAGCACTGGTGTACCCTGTAAGCCTGCCAGCGTCCATGCATGGCAACCACAAACCTGGAACTGATTTTTTTTCCATCTTGATATGATTTTCCAGAGACAGTTCACACCACTGAATATTCTGAACTGCAACAAAACTACGAAGTAGTCCCCTCCCCATAACAGTCTTCTAGGGCGCAATCCTAAACCCTTATGTCAGTATTTTCCATTACTGGCATAGTGGTGCCAATGGGACGTGTGCTGGATCCTGCAGTTGGGTGTCACTCACAGAGGCTGCCTCAAAACCAGGAAATGTTTGTTCCCTTACCTCAGAGCTGCGTTGCCCTTAAGTCAGTGCTGGAAAGCACTGACATAAGGGCTTAGGATTGCACCCTTAATGTATTAAGAGTTTAGAGGGTGAAAACAAAAGCAAATGGTGTCTGACAATGAACAACATGGTAGGTAACACATAGAAGAACAGGCCTTGCTGAGGGAGAATCAGCATGGCTTCTGTAAGGGTAAGTCTTGCCTCACAAACCTTTTAGAATTTAGAGGCATGTGGATGCGGGAGAACCCGTGGACATTATATATCTGAACTTTTAGAAGGCATTCGACACAGTCCCTCACCAAAGGCTACTGAAAAAAACTCCACAGTCAGGGAATTAGAGGGCAGGTTCTCTCCTGGATTGAGACCTGGTTGAAGACCAGGAAACAGAGAGTAGGTGTCAATGGGCAATTTTCACAATGGAGAGAACTGAAAAGCGAAGTGCCCCAAGGATCTGTCCTGGGGCCAGTGCTTTTCAACCTCTTCATAAATGACCTGGAGACAGGGGTGAGCAGTGAGGTGGTAAAGTTTGCAGATGACACTAAAGTTTTCCGAGTGGTGAAGACCAGACATGATTGTGAGGAGCTTCAGAAGGATCTCTCCAAACTGGCAGAATGGGTAGCAAAATGGCAGATGCGCTTCAATGTAAGTAAGTGTAAAGTCATGCACATTGGGGCAAAAAATCAGAACTTCACATATAGGCTGATGGGTTCTGAGCTGTCTGTGACAGATCAGGAGAGAGATCTTGGGGTGGTGGTGGACAGGTCGATGAAAGCGTCGACCCAGTATGTGGCAGCAATAAAGAAGGCCAATTCTATGCTTGGGATCATTAGAAAAGGTATTGAGAACAAAACGGCTAATATTATAATGCTGTTGTACAAATCAATGGTAAGGCCACACCTGGAGTATTGTGTCCAGTTCTGGTCGCCACATCTCAAAAAGGACATAGTGGAAATGGAAAAGGTGCAAAAGAGAGCGACTAAGATGATTAGTGGGCTGGGGCACCTTCCTTATGAGGAAAGACTATGGCATTTGGGCCTCTTCAACCTAGAAAAGAGATGCCTGAGGGGGGACATGATTGAGACATACAAAATTATGCATGGGAAGGATAAAGTGGATAGAGAGATGCTCTTTACACTCTCACATAACACCAGAACCAGGGGACATCCACTCAAATTGAGTGTTGGGAGGGTTAGGACAGACAAAAGAAAATATTTCTTTACTCAGCGTGTGGTCTGTCTGTGGAACTCCTTGCCACAGGATGTGGTGATGGTATATGCCTTTAAAAGGGGATTGGACAAGTTTCTGGAGGAAAAATCCATTATGGGTTACAAGCCATGATGTGTATGTGCAACCTCCTGATTTTAGAAATGGGCTATGTCAGAATGCCAGATGCAAGGGAGGGCACCAGGATGCAGGTCTCTTGTTATCTGGTGTGCTTCCTGGGGCATTTGGTGGGCCGCTGTGAGATACAGGAAGCCGAACTAGATGGGCCCATGGCCTGATCCAGTGGGGCTGTTCTTATGTTCTTAACTGTGAACACCCAGTATTTATGCTCTGTGGGATTGAAGAGTGACCTCTCATGGTGCCTGTGTGAATGAGAAACTACAGGATATCAGATCCTAAACACAGCCAGCTCATCCTAAGGTCAGTCAACTTATTTGCATCGGGCAGCAAATTGGAGGCTGGAGGGTGGCAAACAGGTGCCTACCACCTTCCTCCACGTTCTGTCACCATAGATGGATCTGGCCTCCTTACTGGCCCCTTCCTCCGCATGATTCTTAAGTAAAGCAGGGAATGCAGGGCATGCTCTCAGTGCCTGCTTTGTGGAAAGGAGTGGGATTGCTGCATTACCATCCTCAGGTCACAGCAATCATGCTCCCACACGTTCCTTAAGAGCCCAGTGGGAGAAGGAGCAAGATCACCCTTTTCTCCACATGGGCTCTTTAAACAAAGGAAGAAATGCAGAGTCCTCTGGGAGTGATCCTGGCATGATTCACATTTCCTGCTTTGATTCAAGAGTCTGTGCAGAAGAAGGTAAGGGGGAGGGGGGTTCAGTGGAGCTATGTGCTGCCTCAGGAGCCTAGTAGCTTCAGCAGGCCCTGACCATAAAGCATAAAATGTGAACTACTTCTGGAAGGGTCTTGGAATTGTCTTCTGTAGCAAATAATTGCACTGCTCCCTTCCACCAAAGCAGAAGAATTCAAATGCTTGCCGAGGCCCCATAACTGACCTTGTATCAGATTATCCTTCCAAGCTTGCCTTTCAGAACAGAAGAAAACAAAGTCAGAGGAGGCATTCCAGTTCAACACTGAAACCACCATGCTGTCGCCCCGCTTACTCCACCCAGCTTATTCCACCACCCTCTTCCCTGTTCCTGCTCTCCCATTGGCAATAATCTTCCAGTTCTTCTCAAATACATATTTATTTGTGAAATTTCTGGAATGTAGATGTTTCCATTCTAGGCCTCTGCTATGGCAGTTCTTCTAAATTCAACCTGTTCTGTAGGATATGCACAAGTTTCTGAAATGTAGGATGGTGTTGAGGGTACTCTTGCTCGATCTGATGGATGATCACATAAATGTTGTGCAGTCGTTCCTCCAGCTTCTGTCGTTCAATGCGTATCATTAGTTCAGTGCGGCAAAGTGGGGTGTACTTCCCTTCCTTCACGGAATGCAAGTGCTTCAGGCGCCCCTGATGGGCCACAATATCTGAAAGGTTCTTAGAACAGCAACATTGAAGACAACATTAGGATTAAAAAACTGTTGGAGAGGCAACGAAAAACAAGAACCCCCAGTACATCCTGAGGAGGAAGAAGCTGTTTAGCAAAAAATCTGTTTTAGCTGATTAGAACAATTCACACTCACAAACCTATAACTGGTTTTTCCTAGACAGGTCCCAAAAAGAAAACAATGGAAGGAATAGAATAAGCACTGCCAAGGAATTCCAGAAACAAACACTGGTACTTTTCACCAAGTTTAGGGGTTCATATGTTTTGGTGGGTGGAGTTTTCAGCTGACAAGCAATATGCTCTGGTTCAAACTACTGTTCAATCACATAGGCTGCCATGGTCTTACCTTTACACCCCTACACGGCTTGGGGTCTGGGTACGTCTGCAGGGTACACCTGGAGGAACACCAACCTTTATGCTTGCCTGCCTGTCACTGGAAGCTTTCTCCTGGTGCCTCTACAGTTAGAGTTGAGGTGGGTGGTGATTGGGAAAAGGACTTTCTCAGCTGTGGTTTCGGGATTGTGGTATTCTCTCCCCAAGGAGAGTTGCCTGGTGCCTACTTTACAGCTTTTTAGGCACAAGGCAAAGACCTTTTCCTTTTCTCAGGCATTTAATTTTTAGAACAGTGGTTCCCAATGTTATCTCACTTGCATACCTCTTGGTAGCTCATTTCCATAAATTGTATCCCTCATATTAGGAAAATGTCTGTAATTGAGGGTGCAATCCTATCTTGCGCTGGAACAGGCAAGCCAAGGGGCTTGCTTTGTATCCAGCACAGAATAGGTGCCCAAAGTGGCTCAGCCAGAGGGAAACTCTTCCCCTTACCTCTGGGTAAGCCACTGCAGTCCCTATGGGTCTTCTCAGACTTGTGCCACCTCCTGACGTGGCATGTCCAAGGACAGTAGAGCAGCTTGAAGCCGCTCCACACTCCTTGGAAACGGGTTGGGATCCAGCATAACCGCCGGATTCCATCCCTGCCGGGGATCCTGGGGCAGGATGCAGTGCACGCCCCACTGGCACAGCTGCACCGGCACTGGAAAATTGGAGAGGACTTGGCCCACAGTCTCCCCTCTGCAATATGGGCATAACAATACTCATTTATTTCACATGGCTATAATACAGGGATTCAAGGCAGTTTACATAAGTAAGCTGAACATAAACCCTATTTTTTTCAAATGGTCTTTTTTTAAAAAAAAAGTAAATGAGAACAATCAAATATCAAGAGAACTACGCTGCATCTCCACAGATTAGGGCTGCAATCTTATACACACTTACCTGAGAGTAAGTCTCACTGAACTCAAATAGACTCACTTTTGAGTAGACATATAGGAGTGCACTGTAAAGGTTTCATGGCACAATCCTATTGATTGCTTGCACCCAATGATAGCCATGCCGTAAATGTGCCGTAAGGCACAGGAGTAGGCAGTATCGGCAGGAAGGCCTGTGCCTATATCCCAATCCCTAGCTGCTGGTAGAGGTAAGTAAAGTACTGAGTGACACAGGGGCTTGGGGAGGGTGGTATGGATGTGGAGAGGGGGCGTTTCTGGGCAGGGGAGGGCGGAACAGGAAGAGGTGTGGATCAGGCCCATGAGAGTGGTGGGATAGGTGGAAGCCTCCCTTCTAGGCCTGGAAGTTCCATTGGGCAGCCTGGGCTGTTACTTGGGGTAAAAGGAAAATATCCTCTTACTCCAGCCTTCTCCTCAGATGAGCTGGATACAGAGGAGGCTAGGCAGCCCTGTTGCACCAGCACAGGTTAGGATTCAGCTGTCAGTCTCATTTGGCTTCACAATAGACTGCTCTCTGTATGTAGGGATCAAATGCAACATGTTAGGGAGGACAATGGTAGAAAAACATGGTGCTGGTTGCATCTGTGTCTTGCATTCAGGATGCTATGCAAAGTGGTGTGTGAAAACCAGTTAACGCATTCTGACAAAGCAAAGAAGAAGTGTAACTCATGCTTCTTTTCTTCCTTGTATGTAACACACTGCTAAAACCATATGGGTAGGAGTGGACGGACTTCTAGAGCTAATAAGAAGCACTCATCCACAGCGATGTTGTCCTGGGAAAAGCTTTTTTTAGTTGAGGCATATAAAGGTTCTTTGCTATTAACTTATTAGAAAGCATGAGGAGAAGCACAAAAACCTGCTGATCTGAAGGAATTTTTCTAAGCAAGGCACAAAATGATCACGCTACCATCAACTGAAGCTGGGAATAAATTGCTATGACAAGCAAAAAGATTGTATAAACCAACCACCAAAGGAAGGTGGAACATGTGTAGGTTGCAGAGAGGCCCAACTCAACTCACCAGCCATTTTTTTATTTGCAGCTGATCCACTTCGTTCTGCAGGGCAAATGTTAGGTCGGTCATAGAAGAGTCCTGTTTCTGCTTCTCTGTAATAGTATTACTGAGATTCTTCTGGGTTTTCTGAAGTTGTGTTATTATTTTGTCACATTCTTCAGAATTCTAAAGGGGAGGGAGCGGCATCTTAGTAACAGCCAACTTGCTAGATATGAGAACCATAGGAGGCCAGGTCTACCCAGCAGATAGACCTGAGCTCTGGAGACTTTTCCATTCTTTTCCAACTTTCACATAATGCTTTAATGAGTTACTAATTTTCATGCAGTGAAAACTGGCAGTGTAGCAGATAATCAGAAAATGGGCACTGGGGAAAGTGCTGATTGCACCAGCTCATTCTGCTCTTTCAGGGATACGTTGTACAAAAATGGGCTGGCTGGATATAGCCTATAAACAACATCTGATATGCAGTTTTGTGTAGCTCTCTGGTGGGCACTGAAGCAAAACCAGTAATAAGGATTGCCCTTCTGATTACATGCTCCTGTTATGCTATCACTGTCCCTCTTCATTTGCTGACCTTGTGGCTTTCTTTGATCTTTTTCAGCAGCTCCTGCTTTTTGTAGTAAAAGCCACCCTTGGTGAGCACTTGCTTATTCAGTTTGCTCTGGGCTTCACCACGAACCACAATAGTTTCTCGGCGGTCAACAGCTGCCTCCATGTCTCGCATCATCCTCTCTTGTTGCTTCATCAGCTGGCTGTACCTTACCTGCAATACACAGATGGGAGGCAAACAGGTTTGACATACCAAGCAGTCATGGAATATGCCTAAAAACCACACTTTTTGAATCCAGTGCATCTCTGGATGTCTAGGTGGCATTGGTAGCCTTTTAGCAGGCTTTCACTGATTTACCAAGTTTAGCCCTATCTAGAGAAAACAGACCTGGCATGCACTCTTGCACAAGGTTTGGATGAGTGCAGTGCTGTCTGTGTGGGACTGATCTAAGAGATAGTTTGGTATCTGCAGTCATTTCAGAACCAAGCTACTAGCATGCTGACTGGCATGGACTGGTCTCTAAACAACGTTGTGCCAGTTATACCGGCATTTCTGGACTCAATCTAAGGTGCTGCTCATGGGCTTTAAATCCATAAATGGCCTGGGACCAGGTTATCTTAAGGACTGTCTTTGCCCAGATGAGCCTAACTGAGTTTTAAGTTCTGCATCATAGGATCTGCTGTCTAGCCTCATATTTGGTTGGTGGGAACAACAGAAAAAAGCCTCTTCAGCATTGGCACCACTCTATCCTTGAAGAAATCCATTGAGGCTCCTCCTCTTTGCCTGTTTTTTATACAAATCTGAAGATACTTTTATTCTGCAAAGAATTTGTTGGTTGATTTTCTGTATTGACTCTTAAGTGTTTTTATTATGTATTATATGTTATATCAATGTTTCTCAAACTGTGGGTCGTGGATCATGAGCCAATTTCAGGTGGGTCCCCATTCATTTCAAGATTTAATTTTTAATATATTAGAATTGATGCTACCATGGTATGTGACTGTATTTGGGGAAATGTTACAGACCTGTATTTTTAACAAGCTACTATGTATATTCTTTAACAATGATAGTCAATGGGACTTACTCCTGGATAAGTGTGGGTAGGATTGCAAAAAATTTTCCTGCTTGATGATGTCACTTCCGGTGGGTCCTGACAGATTCTCATTCTAAAAAGTGGGTCCTGGTGCTAAATGTGTGAGAACCACTGTGTTATATTGTTTGATGCATTTATGGTGCTTTTAATTTGTCAGCTGCCTTGTGAATTCTTGTTTCTTTGGGATTATTGCTTAACCTGTCAGTTTTCACAGCATTCTGGCAGAACTTTGATGGTGGGTGCAGAATGTCAAACACAGAAGCTAGTGAACAAGACTCTTTGAAATGATATGGAAGTGTCCCTCAGCACAAAACTAAGTGTTTCACCTGCCCAGAGCTACCTGCTAGTCCTTTCAAGGAAAGAGTTCTAAATACAAGATCCGACAAAGTTGCAGGCAGAATAATATCCATTGACTAAATCTGGTTACATTAATTTGCATGATAATAGCCTAGTTGCAGAATCTGATCTCCCCAAAACTGGAAACTCTCTCTTGCAGAATTCTTGAACTGTTTGATACAGAATTTACAATGTTCCACCTACTGGCTATATGCAACTTTCTTTCCTACAGACTTCACTGTAAGAGGTATATAAATGGAGCAGAAAAGGAGCAACAGCAAAATTCACTATTGGAAGGAAGGGTTGCTTGGGTTGAAAAACTGTCTCAAGGCCCAATCCTATCAAATTTTCCAGTGCTGGTGCAGCTGTGCCAATGGGGCATGCATTGCATCCTGTGGTGGGGAGTCAGTCACAGAGGTCTCCTCAATGTAAGGGAATGCTTTTCCCCTTATCTTGGGGCTACATTGCAGCTGCATTGATGCTGGAAAGTTGGATAGGATTGGGCCCCCAATCAGTACCTTAAGGTGGTGTTTTGCCAGCTTCCTGATGTCTCTGATGATTTTTATCAGGCAAAGTAAGAAATTATTTTGTTTCTTGGCATTCTTTGTCTTACCTGCATCCTGTGAATTTCTGCCTTCATGACTCGGATCTCACCCTGGCCGGTCTCCGAGTCCACAGCAGCACGCATTTCTTTGGCTAGCTGAATCTTCTTCTCCCACTGCATCATTTGATACCTTCAGAGAAAGAAGGGGAGGCAAAGGTATTATACAGAACAGGAAGGAAGATCCCTACATTGAAATACATGTGCGGTCATGTAAAATAAAATAAATTTATCTAAACAATTGCAAAAAAAATTGTAGGTATGTGAAAAGGAGAGATGTGGCACTCATCATAAGGGATGTCACTGGCCAATAGAAGGCTATAACACTAATGCAGTCATATTCCAAACAACAATCACAAAAGCTATGATGAGGGAGAGGGCAGAGAAGGGATGTTGATGGTGGACAGGATTGTATTTTCCCACAAAATTATTGTGGTTTGAGTGACATCAGCATGCTACAGAAAGATGGATGGATCCATACAACCACTAAGCACATGTACACAATTTAAAAACATCAAATGAAAAGACCCTGGACAATGGTGGTGCTGGGAAAATATGTGGTACTTGTGACTACACTTTGACGTGCTAATTTGTCCCCCTTCCAAAAGAGGAAAAACGCACTCTCAAAAGGACCAAGTATAATTGCCACTGCTTTTGTGATAAAGTCTGCACTGCAAAAGAATTCAGATGTCAAATTACAAACTTGGACTCAAAACTCACTCTGCCTCCACAAGGCTGTTGAGGAGTCTCTCTTTTTCCTCATGGAGTCTGTCCAGCTTCTCTTGCATCTCAATTGACTCTCTCTCTGAGACCTAGAGGCAGAAACAGGTACAGCTTTGTTATGTGTTTTATCCATTTTGGAAAACCAGCAGGCTAGGAAAAAGATCCCACTGTCCCTGAATGTGCTAAACAGGATGTCCTCTGCACACAATAGCTTTAGTTTTTATATCAGGTGAGTTATCAAGAGCTGGTCTTTCCTGTAGCTTTGCCAAAGCAGAGTAACAGAATCTCATTCAGCTGATATGTGGGGCTTTAACTGCGGTACACCCTGAAGATGCGGAATACCTTGAGAGAGCGCACAAATTCATTCTCCATGATGGTGTTGCCCTGCTGCAAATCCTCAGAGGTTGCACTGTTCTTATTGATCAAGATATGGAGCTTCTCCAGATCATTAGCCATGTTCTTCATGTGACGCTCAATGTCCTTCAATTCATTCTTCTCCTGCTGGATTTCATCTACAGTACAGTAGCAGAGAGAGTACCATGATCAAAAACATCAGAGGTAGAACTAGGTCACTGGTTGAGCGGGCTGAGGACAAATAGGGACATATAGCATATTAACATTGATTGGCTGTGCTTGCAGATGTGCTTGGCAGTTCATCTCAAGAACTGGAAAGGTGCCTTCAGAACACCAGGGAATGGTGGTGAGCAGAAACAATAAAAGCAATTACTTTGCACATCTTTTTGACAAATGTATAGCTAGCAGTAGAATTTCAAAGGCAATATAACCTTTACAAAGAATTTCTGTACCCAGGAATTTAAACTCAGAAAGGAAATCCAAATTCTATAAACAGAAAACCAATTTCTGGATTCAGAAATCTCTTCAGCTGATACACTGTGAAATTTGTGCTCTTAAGGATTTGGCTAGCAGTAATTGACAAGCACAGCCATAGTTATGTAGGGGCAATTAAGCAGATTGTCCCTCAGGGATCACATACCCAGAATTACTATTTCATATCTGCAGAGGCTAAAAAAAGCTTTTGTGAAAGAAGGATAGAGGGCAAAACTGCACCTAGCAGTTAGCAGCAGCTCTTTCTCCTGTGCTCTCCACTTCAATCTTTTTACTTGTCAGACCAGGGTTTAACAGAAAATTGGAACACTTCCTGATGCTACCACCAAGCAGGCTAGGCAGAAGAAGTCTCCCTCCTTTGTTAACAGAGAGTCCCCAAATCCGGGGTTATGGGTCTCTCTTTAGATCATTATAGCAGAACATGATGTCTAAGAGGCTTGATAAACTTGCTTCATTGAACATATACCAGGCAGGCAAAACAGTAAAATTATGAGGTGTTTATTAAAAGGCTGAAGGAGCAAAACAATGACTGGGGAGGGGGCAGAGGAAAAGAATTAGAAGCAGTCAAGAATAAAAATAATCAAAAGCACATACCAAAAAGCCAAATGGGGACAACAAAAAAGGGTTGTTGGTAAAGATGGACAAGGAGCTTAAAATGCAAACAGCAAACAAAATACATTGCTTGACATGATAAACTGAATACTGCCCCTATTCCAGTTATTCAGACTATCCCAGGTCCCTCTACTCACAAAGAGTGGGCAATCCTTTTGCAAAGCAGAAGTTCCTTCCACAATACACTGGAGCAACACATCTAAGCGTCCTTGTGCATGATATGAAAAAACCTAGGTTGATGATGTCCTGTTTCTATTTGATTAGATTATTTACAATCACCTGGGCGGGTAGACTGCAATTGACTGTTGCATGTGAATCTCAGTAGGAAGAAGGTCTAGAGTCCATTATTTTAGCTGGACCTAGATCCATAATTTTCAACCTTTTTCATGTCATGGCACACTGAAAAGGTGCTAAAATTATCACAGCACACCATGCCACCAGCAGGGGGCTCACACCTCCCAATACCACTGGAATCCTTCAGTCTCAGAAGACTATGGTATCGCGCTCTGAATGGTGGTTCTGGCAGAATGTCCTCTCCAGAGAGCGAAGCCTGGGTAAAGTAGGTATGGAGGATAGACTGTTTCCCAAATCCCCCCTCTCCAAGTCTGAATCTGTATGAATCTGCTAGACTCGTGCAACTGGAGTTGAGAAGGGGTGTTGGAGTTAGTGTAACCCCGTCTGCTGTCCAGAGGGGGCAGGATGCTGTCCAGAAGAGGTCAAGCTATGGCCCAGTGAATCTGACCTTTCTACCTGTTCTCCCTGTGATCCTTGTGGGGTGTGGTCCTAACCCTTTATCCTTCCCTTCTCCTCTGAGCACTTCCTCTTGTCTTCTGACCACTGACCTGTTAAGATGGTGCACACTAGGGCTCTGATGCCCAGGCCATCTTGAGCACAAGGCATGCAGGGCGAGGCAGCTCCAGGGCCTTACTATCTAAGTGTTAGGTGAACCTCTGATCCTAATCAGATGCTGTAAATATACACTCAGCGGCACTGTAAGTAAATAACTTCTTTTTGCAACTTTAACAAGCCATTGCCTCTTTGTGTTTTTTATTGATTAGCAATCAAAAGGGGGGGGGGTATTGATACCCAAAAGGGGGGGTCTGCTGCTTAAGCTACTCTGCTTCCCCCCCAAAGAGGAGACTATTTTTTTATTTCCTCCCAATAACCCTACTAATAAATGAATTGCCCTCAAACTCACACAGCACACCAATGTACTGCAACACAATGGTTGAATATAGCTGACCTAAATGATGAAGAGAAAATGCTTTAATGGCTCTGCCATGCAGGCTTTCTGCAATGACACTGAATTCAAAAAACCATCAGGAGAGCACCCCAGGAGAATGGCTGCTAGAGTAGGATGTCTCTGTTTTAAGGATGCTTAAGCACAAAAGCCACTGAAGAATTAGAATGGTCCAAAATTAAGGGAAAATATTGAAAAACAAGAAATTTTCACTACAGCCTTTTTTGATAGATCCCATCAGCCTGCCAACAGTTGGCAGATTTTAAGTTTTTAAGTAGATCATAGAGCCACTGAAAATGAGTGACATTTCTCTTCCATTTAGATCTGTATTCAGCAGTCATTGGCTCACAATCATAGATAAGAGGGTCTTAGACAGACCTGGAGATAACAAAACTTTGGAAAGTTTCTTATCAACCTCCTTCTCAAGGAAGATCACACTTACTCTCTGTGCGCACTTTCTTTTGCTCCTTGATTGTGATTTCTATTTTTAACATATCCATGGATGACAGCTGCTCCTCTCGTTCCTGAGTAAGGGTCACTAATACCTTCTGGTGCTTCAGCCAGTACCTCTGGAGTGTTACCAATTCCACGTCAATGTCATCTATCTGTTTGGTGAGCTTCTTGATTTCAATTTCTAAGGGCCCCAGTTCTTGACCCTGAAATTGTGATCATTTGAAAGGTGTTGTTTTACATGCAGTACACTAGTTTTGATGCCGGTACACCTATGCCTGCTTACACTCAGTTCAACAGTGTTGGAAACATGATATGGGGGCTTATGCCCCCAGATGTTTACAGAATCCTTTTTTGAAAGAAAAAATCCAATTGTATCATAGATCTTCAATAATATTTGTGAACTCCTGAATTTTGTACTGAAAACATACCACACAATCTGATAGCAAAATGAGTTATTCTAATCAGCTCTGATTCATTCTAATGAGTCAATTATTCCCATTGCAATTTGTGACAATGTGAGAGCTCCTTCTGCCTTAGGTCCTTCCCATGATGGGAACTCCAAGTTAAAGGGGGGTGGGAATGATGTGCTGTTTGGTGCATGGTTGAATTAAATGATAGATGGGCTGCTGGAGGGTGATTTGTTGTAAATTTATTACACATGAGGTAAAACAACATCTCCCAGTCTGATGGCATACAAGGGGAGGAGAGGTCCTTGGTTCTCATTCCCATTACTCACTGATCCCTGCCTGGGCTTGGGACAGACTGCCATAGCAAGCCACCACTGGTGGTTCCGCCTTTGATGTGCATTCCTGAGGGCTGAGACAGGGCTGAGGTCGCTGCTAAATGTGGCATGGAGCTCTGTTCAGTAGGGACTCAGGCAGTGCACCTGTCACCCCCATACCTCCCCAGGTCCGCCCCAGTCACCCCTCCCAGCAACGCCATTGGATGCATCTAATAACTCTAGATCAGGGGTGCCGAAACCCCAGCCCTGGGGCCACTTGTGGCCCTCGAGGCCTCTCAATGGGACCCTCAGGGGGCCCCCAGTCTCCAATGAGCCTCTGGCCCTCCGGAAATTTGTTGGAGCCCGCACTGGCCCAGTGCAACTGGCTCTCAGCTGAGGGCGACTGTTTGACCTCTCATGTGAGCTGTGGGATGAGGGCTTCCTCCACTGTTCTTGCTGTTTCACATCTGTGATACAGTAGTGGCAGCAAATGAAAGGCCAGCCTTGCTTTGTGCTTTATAGGCCTTGAGCTATTATTCATTCATTCATATAAGTTCATCTTTAATATATTCATTTATGTAAACTTATGTAAATTTATTCAAATTTTAAATGTAAATTAATTATTTTTTTCCTCGGCCCCCGACACAGTGTCAGAGAGATGATGTGGCCCTCCTGCCAAAAACTTTGGACACCCCTGCTCTAGATCATGAAAAATATACCAATGCATGCATAGTAAAAACAAGGATGGTGTGACAGACAAGCAATTCACTCACTTGAGCAAGTGAGGGTTCCTTCATCCTTTAAAAAATTTTCAGTGTCTGCATTCTAGACTTATTGAGTCTAGGGACATGGGGCTTAGGACATGTATTTCTCAAACAGAAATCCTCCACGCCATATGGCAAACTGCTATTGAATCTCAGAAATATTGCAGAAGCAGTCAGTGATATGGTATGGGACAAAAACAAGCAGTCAAAAATCCCTCTGGACAACCATAGGCCACTAAGTGCAGCTAAAGAAACTCTGTGGCACCTTATAGAGAAATTGGTTTGCGATATACAACAACTTTTATATGCAACAGGTTAGAAGTTCATTAGATACGTGAAATGACAACAGACCTAATTCACCTTTCTCGGTTCGAAACAGATTATGGGTTGGATGCAATCATCTCACTTTTGCAAGAAAGGAGTTAGAGGAAATATATTCTGACCAGCAAACTGGACTGATAAATTGTCACATTCCACCTGTTGTGTGCATCTACAGTAAGCCACACTAATTGATTAAGGGTGCAATCCTAAACTGCATTGGAACAGGCAAGCCAAGAGGCTTGCGCTGAATCCAGTGTAGGATAGGGGCCCAAAGTGGCTCAGACAGAGGTGAGGGAAAATTTTTCCCCTTACCTCTGGGTAAGGCACCCTGGCCCCAATGGGTCTCCTCAGACTTGCGCCACCTCCTAAGGTGGCACAAGTCCGAGGACAGCGGAGCAGCTTGAAGCCGCTCCAAGCTCCCCAGGAACATGGGTTGGGATCCGGCATAACTGCCGAGTCTCAGCCCTGCCTCCACTCCCTGTGTGTCCCAGGGCCACCCACTGCCCACCCTCCCTCTGCCCCGTAACGCCTCCCTCCCACCTCCTCCCCATCTACTCCAGAGTCTTGCGCGCCTCTGCACGCTGGCCTTGTCAACTCATGAGGATTTGTGCTGGCCCAAGTACTTCTCTGGATTGCGCCCTAAGTGACTGCTCCCTTGCATCCTGTTGGCTGTGACTGAGAGATGTGAGTACAACAGGTCCACAAGTCAAATGGAATTCATTATCAAACCTTTTCTTCTCCAGGAGCTCCCACCAAATTCCCAAACCACTTTTAAACTCTTGCTTACTTTAACGAGTGGTCTGTGGTTCAGCAGGAAGAGCTTCTGAAGAGCACAATAAAATTCGACTGAACAGCAGCCAACAGCATTTAAATGCCAGGAATGATATGGCAGTAAGGCTCTATGGCAGGCACAGTATGTGAACTGCAAGAAACATAAAGGAACATACCCCCAACTGAGAAATCATTATTTCCAATTTCTTGTTGAACAGGTTGATGACACCCTGCTTGCGCCCAATTAGGAGGTTGCGCTTTGCAATCTCAGTCTCACTGTGGTTGATCTGGTTGTTCATGTCATCCATTTCCTTATCCAATTCGGAGAGGGTCTTCTCAAGCATATTCAGACTGCAAGAAGTGTTTGTTATGTCCAGTGCGGCCTGAGCTGTGTCATTCTCAACTTTGATAAACTGCATCTCCTAGAAACAGTATGAAGAGGAAAGGGAAACACACAGATGGTTTATGGATATTGTTAGCCCATATCAGACACTGAAATGGAAACCCTAGCTAAGATGATTGTACTAGGAGTTGCACCTTTCTTTGTAGTCAGGCCTCCTCTGTGCAGGAGAGCTGGCCCTGTCGCCAGCTGAAAGGATGCTTGCCCCTCCTGTCAGAAACTAGCTCAGGAGCTCTGCTCCCCTTTGAGATGGCTTCTCCTCTATGGGGAAAAACATACAGCAGAAGTTTCTTTCATCAGAGTCAAAGCAGAGCTTTGTGGTCTGAAAATCAAACAGGTCAGGGATCCAGAGAGTCAGAGCTGACTACTCCGATTGAACTGAAGAATAGGCTGTTTCCCCTAATTGTGGTTTATTCTCTTTAGAAGTATTTTGATGTTCCTAAAAGGAACACAATTATGGAACTATTTTTGCAAGAATACTTAGCTACTTTCTATCCTTTTTTGGCAGGGAAAGATTTGCTATGAAGCTGGCACTGTTTTTCACTCTGAAACTTTTGTGACTGCAAAAGGAGGAAAGAAACCAGGGCATAGGAGGGGGGGGGGTAAAGGGGGTAATTTGTACCTGGGCCCAGGGTCAGAAAGGGGGCCCAGGAGCCAAAGGAGGGGGCCCAGAAAGTTCCTGGAATCTGACATTTTCCTATCTCATCTGAACATGCTGATGGGCTCTGCATCAAGAAGGCTAGTAGACCTGCATCAAGAAGGCTTCAAAGACTATTGTATCTGTCAGCACCCTCCCCCTATCCTATTTTGCCCCCCTGCTCTGCATTGTGCCCCTCCCCCTTTGGGAAGGGGCCCAGAAGAAACTTTGTACCCTCTGATAAAATTCCTCTCATAGGCCCTGAAAGAAACCCTCCATTGTTCAGGCAGCCTGGTTCCCATCAGTCCCATAGGGGTCAGTGCTATACATACCAAATCCATCATCTTCTTCTGAAGATTAGAAGCCAGTTGTAAAAAGTATTTTGCTGCTTTATTAGACATCAGTTGATCTTGCAGTTTGGTCATAATCTCATTCTCCATCATCTGTCTGCTTTCTGATTCTTTCTCTATCTCTCTTCGAAGGGTAACCAAGTCATTCATGCGAGCAGCTCGATCCTGAGAAGAAAAGGATAGGCCTGGTATAAAATAAACACAGTTGTGAACAGAGCAGAGTGAGGTGTGACTATACAGCAGCAAACAAGTAGCAGCACCTGTCCCAAGGGTCTCACCATATTGACACGACTGAGGGCTTGCTCCGTCTCATGAAGGGTACGCGTGTATGTGCCAAATTCCACTTTCATAGCATCCTGTTTAGACACGCTCTGGGCTATCAGCTTCCTGCTTGTGTTGGCATCATTCTCTGAGCGGTTCAAGATAGAAGCCAACAGCTCATTCCTCTCCTCCTCCTTGGAGATAGACTTCTTGTAAACTTCAATCTCAATCTCTAAAGATTTGAGCTTGTGTCTGGATTCTCTGCAGGAGGAAAGAGAGAAAGATCCAGAGCTAACTAGTTACTGTACTTCAAAGCCTTTCCTTTCAGATAAACTGCTATACAGACAGTAAAGGGTCACACTGACATTCAAAACTAAGGACGAGGCCACCTCCCTTGGTGTTACCAAGGACCTTTCCAAGCAATTGTATCTATGCAAGATAAACATGCGGTTGTTGCATCTTTGCTGCTAGTAATACAGATTGCCACACAGTGTGATTGCAAGAATTTTAGTTTTCTAAGACTTGTAGTTTATTATTTCTGGGAGAATGTGGTTCTTCAAAATTAAAATAGTGCATTCACGACTACTGCGATTGCCATGCTGTGGTGAAAACCCTTGAAGATCCTGCTGAATCAATCATTCAGATGGCATAAACATGTTGTTTTATTGTTGTTGTTGATTGTTTGCTCTTCTTCTTTATCCTGACTGATCAGGAAAGTACAAACTTGGGTTTGAACCAGCTCACTGGACCAAGAGAGGAAATGTCAAGAATTCAGGTAACCCTCAGGTATCCAGTCCTACAGATAAAACCTGGTTAATGCCTACAATGCACTCTCCTTTGAACATATGCCCATCCAAGCATTGGATGCATTAACAGGGGTTGCCTGCCCAGCTAGGTGAGCGTAAGAACTAAGATCCCGGAATAATGTGAGTACTTATGATAGGGAAAGCACACAGTAAGCTGTGTTATTGTTTGGTTTTATTTTCATCTTGTCTTTTAATCTCCATGCCAGCATTTTGTACAAACGCCCTTCTACCTTATTGCATATGCAGTTGCTTCATCCTTGCAAGGGTCTGGTCCTGTCCTTTTTATTCTCTTTCTACTGTTTTATGTGATTGTAATCCCTTTTAATAAATGTTCTTTACTGTTCCACCTGCCTGCTCTTAGTTCTCTTGGAAGGAAGCTTGTTTGCCCTGTCTTTCCAAACCGCCTGCTTTCTGCTCCTATCTGATTTTAAGGGGACCCCAGATTTTGGGAATCTAGTAGAGATTCTTTGGAGGGAGGTTTCCCCAAAGCATTCTCCTTCTGTCTACACACCCTAGCTTTGGAGGCAGCAAGAGCTACCACCCCAATTTAAACTCTATTGCAAGATGAAATGGGCTAGGGGTGGTGCTGGTTGCCAGGCACTATGCCCATCTGTGTTCCACCAAATATGTGGAGGGCAACTGCACAAGTGTCACAGCCACTCATTAAAACCCTCACAAACTACTGTACTAATTCTGAAGTCATTTAGAGGCATAAATGGCCAATCTATAATTAACATATGCAGTATGCCATCTGGCGATTGCCTCATATGTCTGTGAAAAACATTTGTTTCACATAGTACTTTACTTAGTACATCAACCCAGTGAACTGTTATGTTGCAATTCAGGAACTTTTTCGCTTTGGCAAGAAAAAACCACCAACTGCTCACCCTAGCTGCATAAAGCTTCAGCATCCAAATTGGCACAGTGAGATACAAAAATTCCTCTTTCCACCCTGATGCAGAGTTAAAAGGAAGACAAAAAGCTGTTAGCATCTCTCTTGTCAGTAGGACTCCAGGAAGATC
Organism: Tiliqua scincoides; assembly: GCF_035046505.1. NCBI lineage: Eukaryota > Metazoa > Chordata > Lepidosauria > Squamata > Scincidae > Tiliqua > Tiliqua scincoides. The sequence goes on from NC_089822.1 coordinate 151,068,321, forward strand.
AGATGGAGAGGCAAAATTTCTTTATCTGTTTACAGACAATGAATTCCTCCTCTCTGTTTTTAGAGATTGGTACATATTTCAACAAATATTAGTGCTACAGCCAGAATTAGCATGTTTTAGGGAAAGTAGCTGGGATCTCCATACAATGGGTGACCATCAGTGGTGATGACTGCCATTAACACTTAACTGTGAAAAGACTAGACAATTCTTTCTCACATCTAATGGTAGCAATGGCTGAGTTTGATTGAAGTTTCAATTAGTCTGGTTTTCTGTCTTTGATTGTCATCTATCCTGATAATTGCTAGACAACAATTTGGAGGAATATCCCTCTTGGAGTACTCTATTTCCAGAAAGGCCTTTGTTGCTAATAGATATTTGGATGTTTCTTATGTGCCTCAATTTCTTCCACTGGGGAATAGGAACTGGGCAACAACTATGTCTTGCTGCCATTCTAGTTGTGCTCTGCCTTTGTGAATGAGTGATGTAACTGTAACTCATCAGCAACCCATGTAACTCATCAGCAACCATAGACTTACATAAATTACTTCTTTCTTTTAAAGCATAATTCCCACCCAAACCGCACTGATAGCCAGTGCTGCTACCTTAGTGCTTCTTGCATGGCAGCATAGGCTTCATCCCGGCGCTTCATCCCAGTCAAGCTGACAGTCCACTGATGCAGAAGCTGCTTTTTCTCCAGGTTAATGGCTTGTATCTCTGTACTTGCCTGCAAAGAGAGTGTGGTGAAATACCAAAACAACTTTTTAGGCTGTGAGGATGACTGGGACAGGGACTTGGCTTCTCTTCCCTTGTAAAGTGCTATACACAGATGACATAAACTACGAGGGGCAGGTAGGTCTCTCCTCAAAGCAAACTATCTAAATATATTAAATAGACATTAAATTATATCTCAGTAAATGTTCAAATGAAAAAAACAACAACCCACCACCATGCTTTTTCTGGTTGTTTTTTTGAAAACAGGTTACATTTGAAAGGTTGCATGCAAATTCTTTCATGAGACAGGATGGACATCTGCCCTTCATGAAAAGCTATGAACCACTCTACCCCCTCTTACCTCTGCCACTTCTTGTCGTGTGATTCTGGTATCTTCTGCCTGTGCAATATGCTGTGCTTCATACAGAGCAATCTGCTCCTGCAGCTCATTGACCCTCCTTGTTAAGCGGTCCACATGAAGGTCCTATGAAATTGAACAACTTCAGGATGACAGTACCAGCTTCTAGTACCTGTTCTCATCTTGAATATTCAGACTGGATAATATGAGAATAAGGCTGCAATTCTATTTGCACTTCCCTGGGGATAAGTCCCATTGAATTTATTGGGGTTTAGTTTGGAGTACAAGACTATGCTGTAAGCAACACAGTTGGCCAAACTGGGCTTTCTCCATGTTCATATGAAGTAACTATTTCAGTCTTGATTAGATGTTTCAATTTCTTCTTTTGTTTCAATTAGATGTTCCAATTTTGCTTTTAAACTTTAATTGTAAAGGCTGCTAACTTTATGTTCAGAACTAACAATTAACTGTTGCCTGCTTCAGTGGTCACAACTAGAACTTTTTGTGGGCTGCATTGGTGAGATTCAGCATAGTGTCAAGAAGTACTCAGAACATTAGGTCACTTTGATGTGATTTTTATAATTTTCTTCATTTTGTTCTGAAGTGGCATTGGCGGCTCTATTACTCCTACTTCGGTTGCAGGAGTAGGTGTATTAATAAAATTGCTGATACCCTGGTGAAGATGGAATTTTTAATCCATCCCTTTGAAAGAACAGCACAATCCTCTGTTTGTCTACTTAGAAGTTCATACTCCCAGGAAAAAGTGTGTGGGACTGCAACCTAAGAGTTTCTGGCCTAATTTGTATCTCTGTGATCAAATTATGGAGCAAACAGGTAAAACACTGGTAAACAGATACCAATGGAAGTGTAGTCAAGATGACCCTTGGGTAATTCAAGAAAGTCTTCATTGGAGATGGGAGTTTTAAGAAAGAAATTGTGTACCCCAAACGGACTGTGAATAATCTGCCTAAAATGTTAACCCAAGAATAGAAGACATGATGACAGGGAAGAAGCAAAAGAGTTAGAACATGACAAGCTTTGTTCGGGGCACAGGGAGCAAAAAATTGTGTTTACAGAAACAAGGGAGAAGAGAGATGAAGAGGAAGAGAGAAAGATTCTTTGCAGTCTCAGAAAGATCAACCATGGCTAAGTACCTGTTTTTGTTTTTCCACCTCTGCTCGCATCCTCTCCACCTCAGCCTTCTTCACTGTGCGCTTCATCACAGCAATGTCGTCCCGCACATCTTGGTCCATGTTCTGCATGTAGAACAGACGCAGGGACAGACTTTCCATCTCTGCCTGCATGGCTGAAACTATAAAAACCAGCAGGAAAAAAAATATATTTCCACAGCTTGTACCAAAACATGACGTAAGGAGTGGGAAAAGCAAAACAGATGGCTTTCTCTTTGAAAAGAGGTTCATTTCTAGATTCCAGCTTGAGGGTAGAAGCTGCCCCAAAAACTGATTATGTATTCAAGCAAATGCCATTTACCAGCAAATATATAAAAAGGCAATCCAGATGAGGTACTTTTGTCTTACAGGTGGCTATAAGGATAAGCTTGTTCAATATAGATAAGAAAAAAGTTGTTCCAAGATGCATCATCTACTAAGGATCTTTGTTTTTCCCAATGTTCATACAACTTAATATATACGTGTGTGTGTGTGTGCGTGTGTGTGTGTAAAAGCTGCATATCCTCCCCATTTACCCCCTTCCCAAGGAACAAATTTAGGGTGGCTTAAAATGTTCTTTAAAATATATTTTGATACTATACTATAAAATACAAAAAAATAAAGCCAGCATACATCTTAAAAACATACATGAAAAAGCATAAAAGTAGAACTGCATCAGCAATAATAGTTGGCAACCTTCAGTCTCAAAAGACTATGGTATCGCGCTCTGAATGGTGGTTCTGGAACAGCGTCTAGTGTGGCTGAAAAGGCCAATTCGGGAGTGACAATCCCTTCCACACTGGGAGCAAGTGCAGTCTGTCCCTGGTCTGTCTCCCTGGCTATGGGCCTTCCTTCTTTGCCTCTTTGCCTAAGTCTGTTGGCCAAGTGTATCTTCAAACTGGGAAAGGCCATGCTGCACAGCCTGCCTCCAAGCGGGCCGCTCAGAGGCCAGGGTTTCCCACCTGTTGAGGTCCACTCCTAAGGCCTTCAGATCCCTCTTGCAGATGTCCTTGTAATGCAGCTGTGGTCTATCTGTAGAGCGCTTTCCTAGCACGAGTTCTCCATAGAGGAGATCCTTTGGGATCCGGCCATCATCCATTCTCACAACATGACCAAGCCAACACAGGCATCTCTGTTTCAGCAGTGAATACATGCTAGGGATTCCAGCTCGTTCCAGGACTGTGTTGTTTAGAACTTTGTCCTGCCAGGTGATGCCAAGGATGCGTTGGAGGCAGCGCATGTGGAAAGCATTCCGTTCCCTCTCCTGTTGTGAGCGAAGAGTCCATGACTCGCTGCAGTACAGAAGAGTACTCAGGACACAAGCTCTGTAGACCTGGATCTTGGTATGTTCCGTCAGCTTCTTGTTGGACCAGACTCTCTTTGTGAGTCTGGAAAACATGGTAGCTGCTTTACTGATGTGTTTGTTTAGCTTGGTATCGAGAGAAAGAGTGTCAGAGATTGTTGAGCCAAGGTACACAGTCATGGACAACCTCTAGTTCATGCACAGAGATTGTAATGCAGGGAGGTGAGTTCACATCCTGAACCATGACCTGTGTTTTCTTCAGGCTGATCGTCAGTCCAAAATCTTGGCAGGCCTTGCTAAAACAATCCATGAGCTGCTGGAGATCTTTGGCAGAGTGGTTAGTGATAGCTGCATCGTCGGCAAAGAGGAAGTCACGCAGACATTTCAGCTGGACTTTGGACTTTGCTCTCAGTCTGGAGAGGTTGAAGAGCTTTCCGTCTGATCTGGTCCGGAGACAGATGCCTTCTGTTGCAGTTCCAAAGGCCTGCTTCAGCAGGACAGCGAAGAAAATCCCAAACAAGGTTGGCGCAAGAACACAGCCCTGCTTCACTCCGCTTCGGATGTCAAAGGGGTCTGATGTGGAGCCATCGAAGACAACAGTGCCCTTCATGTCCTTGTGGAAAGATCTGATGATGCTGAGGAGCCTGGGTGGACAGCCAATCTTGGGGAGAATCTTGAAGAGGCCAACCCTGCTGACCAGGTCGAAAGACTTTGTGAGATCTATGAAGGCTATAAAGAGTGGCTGTCATTGTTCTCCGCATTTCTCCTGCAGTTGTCTAAGGGAGAATACCATATCAGTGGTGGACCTGTTGGCTCGGAATCCACACTGCGATTCTGGATAAACGCTCTCTGCAAGTACCTGGAGCCTCTTTAGTGCAACTCGGGCAAACAGCTTTCCTACAATGCTAAGGAAAGAGATGCCGCGGTAGTTGTTGCAGTCTGTCGCCTTTGTTCGTGTACAGCATGATGATGTTTGCATCCCTCATGTCTTGAGGTACTCCACCTTCTTTCCAGCAGAGACAGAGGATTTCATGCAGCTCAGTGACGATGATCTCTTTGCAGCACTTTAGGACTTCAGCAGGGATGCTGTCTTTTCCTGGTGCCTTGTCAAAGGCAAGGGAGTCCAGGGCCACATGAAGTTCTTCTAGGGTTGGTTCACTGTCAAGCTCCTCCAGCACAGGCAGGCACTCAATGTTGTTCAGCGCTTCTTCGGTGACTACATTTTATCTGGAATATAGCTCAGAGTAGTGCTGCACCCAGCGTTCCATCTGCTGCACCCGATCCTGGATGACCTCGCCTGCGGCAGACTTCAGAGGGGCAATTTTCTTCCGTGTTGGACTAAGGGCCTGCTTGATACCATCATACATCCCCTTGATGTTGCCCGTGTCAGCTGCTATCTGTATCTGGGAACAGAGCTGGAGCCAGTAGTCATTAGCACATCTCCTGCCAGTCTGCTGGACTTTGCTGCGAGCAGCACAGAGGACCTGCAGGTTGCACACACTGGGACAGGCCTTGTATGCTGCTTGAGCTCTCCTCTTTTCCTCAATGACTGGTGTCAACTCCTCAGAGTGGGCTTCAAACCAGTCTGCCGCCTTGTTGGTCTTCTTGCCGAATATAGACAAGGCAGTGTTGTAAACGGCATTCTTGAAATGTTCCCATCTGTTGGATGCGTTTGCGTCGGCCAGGCCTGGAAGAGATTCCTCAAGCGCTCGTGCAAATTCCTCCACTTTTCTCTGATCCCGGGTCTTGCTGGTACCAATGCGAGGTCTTCCTTCCTTTTTTGTGTGATACAGTCGCTTTGTTTGCAGTTTCACTCTGCTGCACATCAGGGAGTGGTCAGTGTCACAGGCAGCACCCTGATAACTGCGTGTGATCTTGATGCTGGGAAGGCTGGAGCGTCTGGTGAGAATCAGGTCGAGCTGGTGCCAGTGCTTTGATCTTGGGTGTCTCCAAGAGACTCTATGTTGGGGCTTCGTGTTGAAGAACGTGTTGCTGACACAGAGACCATGATGACAGCAAAACTCTAGTAGGCGTTGGCCATTTTCGTTCATCTTCCCAGTGCCAAACTGACCTAAGAAAGTGGGCCACGAACTGTGATCAGCACTAACTCTAGAAGTGAAATCGCCGAGGATGAACAATGGCTCTTTTACGGGGATCTTCTTGATAGTGGTGGCCAGGTCATCGTAGAATTTGTCTTTGGCTTCTGCTGGAAACGACAGAGTCGGTGCATAAGCACTGATGAGAGTGACAGGTCCTGCTGATGACTGGAGCTGCAGGGACAAAATTCTTTCACTTCGCCCAATAGGTGGGATGATGGATTCCAGCAGGGTATTTCTGACCGCAAAGCCAACACCATGTTCCCTGGTTTCATTTGGTGGTTTTCCCTGCCAGAAAAATGAGAAATTTCTCTCCTTGACAGATCCGGAATCTGGCAGCCTCGCCTCTTGAAGGACGACGATGTCCATCTGCAGTCTGCTCAGCTCCATGCCGATGACAGCTGTTTTGCGTGCATCGTCTATTGCTTGCAGGTCATCAGAGAAGCCAGGTGTCATTGTCCTAATGTTCCAGGTGCCCAGCTTTAGGGCAGAAGTTTTCTGTTTTCTGTTGCATGGTGCAGAGTTGTCGCTCCACTTGTCGGTTTTCACCCTAAACCTCACGCACCCCGTGAGGTTAATGGACCGTGGTGAGGCAACACCTTACTGGCTGGGGACTGCCCAGCTTAAGGCGGGTGGTAGCTGCCCAATGAGATGCAATGTTCTCTCCCACCGTCAGAAGCAGCCCTTGGCGTCACGCTCTACGCCAATTGAGCGAAGACTTATAACTGGTAAACTGCTGCTTCCCGTGTTGTGCTGACGTCGTATGAAGTTGGAGTGTCCTCTCCAGTGCACGAAGCCTGGGTAAAGAAGGTATGGAGGATAGGCTGTCACCCATGCAGCAAATCCCCCCTCTCCACGTCGCTGGAATGGTCCAATGGAAAGGCTGAAGCCAATATGGTTGGTTCCAGCGGCGTCGCAGGAGTTGTCAGAGCATGACTGTGTACAGCCACGAACTGCCTCAGGGACTCCAGCTCTGGGTTTTGCCTCGAGGTTGACTTCTGAAGCCTTTTCCACAACTGGATATAGCCACAAGGCAGTGGAGGTTTGAGGTCAGAGGTTTGAGGTTATTATCAGCAATAATAAACACATCTAAAAATATCAAAAGCAGCAGTATGTAAAAACTGAAGTGGGAAGGCTAACTGAAACAAAAACATCTTTAGCCTCCACCGGAATGCGTTCAGGGAGGGCACAGTTCTTAGTTTGACTAGGATGGAGCTCCATAACATTGGCACTGCTACCAGAGAAGGCCATACCGAGGGATGAGCTAGCTCATATGGGAGAGGGCTGTTCCTCTGATATCCTGGCCCCAAGGCATAAAGGGCTTTAAAAGTCAAAACCAGTAACTTGAACTGGGTCTGGAATGAACTGTCAGCCAGCACAGCTGCAGGAGCAGCTGTATGAATGAGCCAAATTGCAGAGCTCCTGAGACCTTATGGGCCATCTCATTCTGCACTATTTGCAATAGCCGAACAGTTTTCAAAGGCAGCCCCATGTAGAGCACACTATTGTAGTCAGGTCTTGATGACAACAAGGCATGGACCACCGTGGTTAGGTCTGACCAACCCAAGAACAGATGCAGTTGGCATCCATGTGGCAGCTGCCACATACTGAGATACAGGACAGTTCACTTTCCATATACACTCCATGTTCAATTAAAGTGCTTTACTTCCTTCAATATAATTAAAATTAAAGTAATGGTAAGTAATTGCACTCAAATTTAAATTTTTATGGAGTACAAACACTTACTGTAAATAATAAATTTTTACTGTCTAATAAAAGTAATATTATTCTGCCTTTCCAAGCCACTCTAGACGCTGTTCCAGAACCACCATTCAGAGCGCGATACCATAGTCTTTCGAGACTGAAGGTTGCCAACAACATTATTCTGCCACTTTAAGACTTAGAAAAGAGAAAGGAACACACATATTCGATCCTGATAAAACATATTCGAATTACCAGAAACACTATGAATATATGTTTTACAAGTTCTCATATTAGTTTACAAGTTATCTTATTGATTGAGAATACACTGTATTAATCTGTCTCAAGTTATATAAGGTCTTCTGTAAATCTATGCTTGCACTGGCCAGTGTTGGCTCTACTTCTTATAGGTCAGGCTGCATGTATTGTATTTTTAGTTTGACTGAGAGGGAGTTCCATAACATTGGCGCTGCTATCAGAGAAGGCCCTATCCAGGTCAAGTATTCTGCTGTTGTGGATTACACTGCCCTAAAACAAGTTCACCATCAAAATTTTCTGTAGGGGCTTTGGCCTTCATTTATGGAGCTGGCAAAAGCTGGATTCTACCTTTACCTCTCTGCCCAAGAATGAGAAAGCATCTTGAATTTCTAACCTAGGAACCTATTGCTATTTGTTATATATCTTCTATAACCAAGAGAGCTATATACACTGCTTGTTGTGTCGTTGGGGCAAGTAACTGACTGTTGGTTATGTAAACCTCCAAATTCTGCTCTAAGGATGTCAGTACCCAACTGGATCACAACGCTGATGAGACCTGCTCTAGAGAGGAGGAAGAGGAGCAAGATCCTGTTATGGTTCCCTGTACACGGGAACCCTGTGGAGTCAATGTATCTGATACATTTAATATCAGTTTGAAAAGAATAAGAAACACAATATAGTAAAAAGAGCATGTCACCTTTCTTGCGTTCATCCTCAGCACTATGGCATGTCTTCTTATACGTGTTCCTGAGGTCATGCAACTCTTCCTCCAGCTGCCGGCGTGCCATGGCAATCTGAGAATGCTGATTATGGTTCTTTTCCAGATCCATTTGCAAACGGGCCAACTGCTGCTGGACCCCATACAGGATCACACCGAGTTCCTCTCTCTGTTTCTTGTTGTTCTTCACACCTACTGTCTGCAGTCACGACAGAGAGGAAAGAGGCCTGCTCACTCTGATGTGCGTTAGACAAGAGTAGAGTGATATTCCAAACAAAGATACTGTACCATTTCCCGAAGTTCATCAGTCAGCTTTCCCATCTGTTTAGTGAGGTAGGCCTTTAGAGCAATTTGGAATCTTTTCATCAGGGGCTACAGAAGGTAAGAAAGGAGCATATCAGTACCCATGAAACAACCAAGTAAACTATATCTGTCTTTCAGCAGCTGCTACAATTTTTATTCTGGATACTCTGAGTAGGGGTGCAATCCTGAAAATGAGTTGGGCCGGTGCAAATCCCTTGCGCCGGCCAAGGAGGGTCGCAAACATGCCGTCAAGCACGTTTGCACCTCCTCAGGCGTAAGCTGCATCAGTGCACGGAGGAGCGCCGACAAACAGAGGCTGAATCCACTAGGCTTGAGTCGTTGGCCCAGCTGGGCTGACGCAAGTCTATGGGGGGTAGGAGGGAGGCGTTCCTGGGCGGGGGGAGAGTGGGCAGTGGGTGGCCACAGGAGCGGGCGGGCAGGTGGAGAGCAGGAGGCGGGGCTGGGATCTGGCAGTTATGCCAAATCCCAACCCCCGTTCCCAGGGAGATTGGAGCGGCTTCAAGCCGCTCCACTCTCCTCGGACTTGCGCCACCTCAGGAGGTGGCGCAAGTCCAAGGAGACCCATAGGGGAAAAAAGCACCTTACTCAGGGGTAAGGGGAAAAGTTTCCCCTTGCCTCTGGCTGAGCCACCTTGGGCCCCTATCCTGCGCTGGATACAGCGCATGCCTCTTGGTTGGTCTGTTCCAGCGCAGGGCAGGATTGCACCCTAAATTACATTAGATGGGTATGTTAGCGTAAAAGTGGGAACAGCTTGCTTGTACAATAAAACTAAATAGAAGAAACTCAACTAGATTGGAGTCACATGCAGTTCTGCCAAATCAGGCATCCAGCCCTCCCCTCCAGTGACAGTCCCTGCCACTGTGCCACCCTGGGGTGAGCCTAGAAGTGCTACCTCTGTCACGTGACCGTTGGAGGTTTTCTGAGGGCCAGAGTGGCCAGAGAGCACTTGTATCCATTAACACCCCCCCCCCCACCAGTACACTGCTACCCTCCAACTTTCAGCTCAGGAAACACTGACAGATCTACTCTCATTACACACACACCCTGCCCAAAGACCACAAAATGACTTTTACAAAAGAGGAAAATGGATTGACTGGTACCTGAATACGTTTTAGGATCATATGCTAGCAGGCTAGTTCAGCCAGCAGGAAGGAGAGGAAACAATGAGGGTGCAAAGGGAGGAAGCAAAGACAAGCCTGAGAGGGGTCAAAAAGAGAAGGAAACTGGAGTCATGGGGGATTTGGAACTGCAGAAAACAAATTGGAAAGGGTATGGAGAGAGAGGTGCCACAGTGTAGCAAGTGGGAGACTGGTGAATACAGTATTTGTGTGTGTGTGGGGGGGGGGCTATATTGCAGATCCCATATCCGCAGATTCACTTCCCTGGGTGTGCCTCCTCCAGAGGGTTATCTGAGCCCAGCAGTAAAAAAAATGCTACCCCGGATTCCTCTGTGAAACTGGAACTGACATTTTAATGCCTTATAAGCCATTAAAAACACAGAGAAACCGAAGTTGTGTTGTTGTTGTTTTTTTTAACCTTAAGGCTCAGTATGAGCCCAGCAAAGGCCATAGATGGACATCCACAGACCCTCCAGATCCTCCTCAGCTCTGGAGGATGGGGGGCAGGAGGCATTTGTCTGTATCCGTGGTTTCAACACAGAGGGTTTTGGAACAGAACCCCCACGGATATGGGGGCACGCCTGTATTCAAAAAGGGACTTGAAGTAGAAGAAAATGTATGATGAATATGAGAAATGTTAGGGGAAAAAGATTATAACTGTGATGAAAGATGGTTATTCCCTACAATATCTGAGTCAGAAGCACTCCTGTATTTTCAGTATCCACTCTGAACAGTCAGAATAACCAGGATCATAATAAAGTGACACTGGCAGAACTGTGCAGAGGAATCCCACAAATTAGAATTTAGTCTGGAAAAAAAAACCTGCAACTTTGATTTACCATTATGCAAGCTAATCTACTCAAAGAGGTTTGTTGCTTTGTTGCGTTTCTAAGAGGACTGTTTTTCTTCTACAGGCCATTCCATGAAATCCAACCAGTATCGGGGCTATTTTCCCATATAAAATGTCTCCAATCTGAAAACACGTGGCAAATACGCACAGTTCAACCCAACCCCAAAAAGTCAGTTGCTTTCCATGAAAATATTCTACCTTATCTATATGTTTTCATCATTAAATCTCTATCATAGTCATTTCACTTCAAATACAGCTAACATGTGGCCTTATCGGCTTTCCCGTTTTGATTCAGTTGCCAACAACACAGTTGTCTTAAACTTCAGTCATTCCTTACATGTTCTGGGTCCAACACAACCAGCTGAGTTTCCTCCTCTAGTTCTTCATTGTCAAGTTCCCTTGCAGCAAAACTCAGTGCCCGTTCCTCATCATTTGCTTCCATGGTACCAAGGCTACTAATTTGAAGAGCAGGATGAGGAGTAAAGACAACTGATCTAGTGACACCTGTAACTAGACAGAGAGGCGTAGAAATGGATGGCATTAGAAGTAGAGTTAAATAAAAGTAAATACTACTTTTAACTTATGGAAGGAACTTGACACAAGGGAATTTACAGTCTATAATGTATCCTATACTGCATAACAATTGCAATATTTCACAGAATACAAATCATAATCAAGGTATAGTCTAACCTCAGTTAATGCTCCTAGTTATCTGGATCAAATGTGCCTCATTCTCCCAGTACATTGTGCTGTAAATGCCATAGATGCAATCCATATTATCCAAATGATTGAGGGCCCAATCCTGAGCCCTGCTTGCTGGCTTACCGCTGGTGCGCACTGTTGCAAGCCCTTATCGCAGGCCCAGTGCCAGGGCTAGCCCAGAACTAGCCCATGCTGGGCCAGCTCTGGTGCTGGCCTGCATTCTGCCGCCTGACAGTTGCCTGGACCACCAGGTGGTGGAGAGGTGAGTAGGGGTGTGGATGAGGCAGGAGGAGGTGTTGGGGGGGGGAGAGGGCAAATGGAGGGCAGAGAGGAGGTGTGGCAAGAGGAGGGAGCAGGACAGGAGATGGTACTGGCGGAGCTCAGCTCCACCTGATCCTGAGCCCTGTGCTAGGCCACATGGCCCGACACTGTACTCTTCAATTCGGGGCCATTTCAGGGCTATCCTTACTTGGGGGAAGGGGATGAAAATCCCCTTTTCTCGAGAAGACAGCAGGGGCTAGCCAGGGCGCATAGGACCCTGCAGTAGCCATTTTGGCACCACAGCAGCCCCACGCTCCAGGCAGGTCAAGATTGGGTTGCCCGATATCCTAAATATATTCAGATCAATGAAGTAGTACTACCACAAGGAAAATCAGGCAAGAAACCAGAGTGGAAAACAGAGAAATTGGTTTAGTGCTGGCATCAAGCAGAATGTAAATGCAAGGCTTTTCATTACCAGTTGGAGCAGAGCATGTATAAATGACTGGAAAAGTTATCTTCAATAAGACACTGGCTGATACCTGACTCCAAAGGATGCATCTCAAGCACTGGCAAATCGGATCTCAGGCTGCTGGTTTCTGAAGATGTAGAAGAGATCACTACCTGCTCCTCAGGGCCAAATTCAGAAAGAATATTGTGTCCTCCGGTCCTCACTGAGTAAACATCACCAAACTTTTCCAGAAATAAAGACTATCGTTAGAGGAGAATTACCAAAATGGTAATCATTCTAAGAAAGAAAGGTTGCTGTTAAACAATTCTGCTTAAATTTTACAAAGTAAAATATGAAGATAATGGTACTTGGGGTGCTTGCATTCTGGATGACTGTGTCCTGGTCAAATACAATCCTGTCATTGGCATCCCCAGTTACTTCTGGGAGGCGATGGCCCAACACAAGCAGGCCCAACATTGGGCCCTACCGATCCTGAGGCTAGCCCTGCTGCCCACAGTAAGGCTTTCTCCCCGCTGTTGGCTTTCTTCCCACTCTTCTCCATCCTGTTCCCCACTACTTCCTTTTTCCTCACCCACCCACTCACTGGAGTTGTACAGGCACCTGTGCGCAGGTGGGTAGCCAGGGTAGCCCCCTCTCACCTTCAGATGGTGAGAGTAGCTGCTTCCAGCCTCTCTGGTTGTGTGCAGAGGTGAAGACCCTTCAATAACGCAAGGCTGCTGCCTAGGAGCAACCTGTTCCCATTAGGCAGTGGGGAGGGAAGGGAATTCACATAGATGCTTCTCCCTCTCCCCCAATGGCCAACAGAGATGGGTTGCTCCCAGGGGGCTGCTGCTGCAATACCGGAAGGACAGCAGCATTTAGGAGTGGCCCAGGAATGGGTCCCTAACAATGCCGCAGCAATTGCAGTGCTGAGGGGACCCAGAGACATCCCCATCCCCACTCAGCTGTTGGGACCACTCTTTAGTTGTTGTGGGGGTGGGAGTAGGGGGGTTGCCCCGACAGCACCGCAGTGATTGTGGTGCTGTGGGAACCCAGGGACATCCCCAAGAAACCTGGGGGCATCCTGCAGTCTCCCGGGGGTCCTGGAGGCTTGCAGCCACCTCCACGACCCTCTGTGTGACTGCAGTGAGCTCCGATCTGCTATTGGAGCTCACTTCGTGCAAATTGAAAGTGAGCTCCAATAGCAGATCAGAGCTAATTGCAGACGCGCAGAGGTTTGTGGAGGTGGCTGCAAGCCTCCAGGACCCCTGGGAGACTGCAGGATGCCCCCAGGTAGTGGGGATGTCCCTGGGTCCCCACAGCACCACAATCAATGGGGTGCTGTCGAGGCAACCCCCCTACTCCCAACTCCACAACAACTAAAGAGCGGTCCCAACAGCTGAATAGGACTTTGGGAACTGCTGGCCTAGAAGTCCAGAAAAGAAGTTTAATAGACCTCTAGGTGATTACAACTGACGTTTATTTTTCCCATTTTTATACTGCCCTTCCTCCAAGTACCTTACTGTGGTGTACATAGTTTCTCCCCTCTTTTTGTCCTCATAACAACCCTGTGAGGTAGGTGCGGTTGGGAGAGAGTGACTGGCCCAAGGACACCCAGGAAGCTTCATGGCTGAGGGGGAATTCAAACCTGGATCTTCCAAGTCCAGTTCCCAAACCACTACACCATCCTGGCTCTACATTAGTGTTTTTCAACGTTTGTCACCCACCGTACCACTTTGCATGACCCGCCTACTGGAAGTACTACTGAAAGTAACTGGTGATTATGTCATCACTAGTTACTTCCAGATTGAGAGGCCAGATGCAGCATGACAAACACTTGTAAGAGGCTTAGGGCAGATAGGAGGGCTTTTCTGAGTGCATGAAAAGTCCATGCTGGAGCTTTGCCTGCTGAGCCAAGCCTCCTACTGCTGCTTGTTGTGTTGCATTGCTGGTCTCACTGCCGGGTGAGACTTGGCAGAGATTTAGAGATTTAGGGATCCCGCGGGTACCACCAAACACCACCTCTCCTCAACAAAATACATCATTTATTTTGTTGAGAAACGCTTCTCAACAAAATACATCCTGGCCCTACAGAATCATTATCTATGGAGTAGACTATCTCTGCATTGGCCCTCGTGTGAGCCTGGCACAGTCTTCGTTTTTCCTTCCCAGGGCACACAGATCTCAAACGGCTCCTGGGAAGGTGGAGGAGAGGCCACATCAATAAAAGATATCATAGGATTCACTCAGAACATCTTTGATTATTACCTCCTTCCTATTCTCCCTTTCCTATCTTACTTTGTGGAACTCCTTGCCACAGAAGGAGTGATGGCATCTTGCCTAGATGCTTTTAAGAGGGAATTGGACAAATTTCTGGAGGGTTACATCACGGGTCCATCACGGGTTACAAGTCATGATAGGTATGTTGTCTTGTGTGCTCCCTGAAGCATTTGGTGGGCCGCTGTGAGATACAGGAAGCTGGACTAGATGGGCCTTTGGCCTGATCCAGTGGGGCTCTTCTTATGTTCTTACGCATTTCGTCTCAACAGAATTTATAACAGCATTTGTGCATCCTGATGGTGACCTGCAATGATACTAACAACAGACTTACCTAGGAATAACAAACTCCTGTGAACTACATTCAGAGTCACATACCTGTGCAAAGGATGGATCTCCAAGAATGGCTTGCCCTGTCACACCAGGCTCACCCCGCTCTGCTAAGAGTCTCTCTAACAAGTGGGCCAAAGGAGCTCCTTCTGCCTCTTCTTCCCTGGCTGCCACAGGAGCACCTTCTAGCTCTTCCTTCATGGCTGCCACAGGAGCACTTTCTGGCACTTCTTCCCTGGCAGCCACAGGAGTACCTTCAGCTTCTTCTTCCATGGCTGCCACAGGCGCACCTTCTGGCTCTTCCTCCCTGACTGCCACAGGCGCACCTTCTGGCTCTTCCTCCCTGACTGCCACAGGCGCACCTTCTGGCTCTTCCTCCCTGACTGCCACAGGCGCACCTTCTGGCTCTTCCTCCCTGACTGCCACAGGCGCACCTTCTGGCTCTTCCTCCATAGCAGCCACAGGAGCACCTTCTGGCTCTTCTTCTTTGGCAGCCACAGGAGCACCTTCTGCCTCTACCTCCATGGCAGCCACTGGAGCACCTTCTGCCTCTTCTTTTGTGGCTGCCACAGGAGCATCTTCTGCCTCTTCCTCTCTGGCTGCCACTGTAGCACCTTCTGCCTCTTCCTCCTTGACATTACTATCTTCTGGCTGCAATAAACAAATCAAAACTTGAAAATATGAACATGGGAAAGTACAGACGGACCTCGATGTCTGCAGGTATCCATTCTTGTGCCCTCCAGTTGTGTCCGGAGGTGTTCTGAGACACAGGGAGGTCATGCGAGAACATCTCCGGACACAACTGGAGGGCTCCTCCAGTCACATCTGGAGGTTCAAGTCGGCCCTCCCAATAGGGTTGGGGACCCATGTTGAGTGGAATCAATGGGTCCTGAATCTGCAGATAAAGAGGACTGACCTGTAATATCAAAGTCTTTAAGACCACCTTCTCCCATATAAGTCTGCCAACTTGTTGAGATCTTCAACAGATGTCTTGCTCCATGTTCCACCACCTTCAGAGGTACAGCTGATGGTGTCATGAATAAGTTTTTCAGTAAGAGTGTTCCAGTAATGGAATGCTCTCCCATCAGAAAACTGCATGGTGCCCATGCTGCAGATCCACATCAGACCACTTACACTCCAATTCTATCCTTGGCCAACCAATAGCTGCAATGGTGCTGGCATGGGCTCCACTGCATGCTGTGGGCCAGCTGGGGACCATGAGGTAGCAGAGAGGCAAGTAAAAGAAATGTTTACTTACCTAATCTGCCACACCATGGTCCCCAATGGGTCTACTCAGCTTTGCACTCGTTATTTGGCTGAAGCAAATCGAAATGGGCCCAAGGGGATGTGACAAGGCTGGGCAGGGGACATACAGTGTCCGTGTTGTGATTGATATCCACTCCTTGCTCTCCCCAACGCACCTTCAGTTGGCCCAATCCCCACCCCTATCTTCCCCCTCCCCCACAGCCCACCCCCACCTTACTGGCATCAGCAGTGGGCACTCTGGTGGCACGTGTATGGCATGTTCACCACTCATTCATGCTAGAGGCCCTGTCGTGAGTGACACCACTGCAACTACAGCACCGTCAGCCAAGGCCTTCCACTGCCGAAATGCAAGTTCCAACAGCAGAAAGCCCACATAGGATTGAACAGAATGGGATTTACTTCTGAGTAAACATGCATAGGATCATTCTGCATCTTATCTGTCCTTAGTTGAACATTTACCTCGCTATCTGCACTTTATGTATGCTGCTCCTATGTTGTGTTTTAAATCATTTATTTCTATTTCATTATTTTTTATCTTGATTTTAATTGAACACTGCGACCTGTGGGGGGGGGCAGTCAGAGAGTCCTTCTCCAGGTCTGGAAGCATTTGTTCCCTTACTTTGGGATTTCATTGCAGGGGCATCAGTGCAGTTACGAATCTGGTCCCTGTGGTGACCTGGGGCGCAGGTCCGCAAAGTCGCCCCACTGCATCACACCGCCTCCCTTCTGCATACCTACCTAGCTGCACAGACCCTTGTGCGGTCTTCGGGACCACTCAGAAAGCCTTATGATTTTAGAAACCTTCTGGTTTCCTGGAAGTACTGCTTAAGACCGCATCGGAAGCCTCAGAAGGCTTTCTGATCAGTCCTGAACGCCATGCGGGGTTTTGCCTACCCCCGGAGGGCAGGCGGAGGCAGCACGGTGGGTGGAGGTATCAGCAGCACTGGCAGCATGGTGGGTGTAGTGGTGCCGCTCCCGCAAGGCCCACAGGCAAGGTGCCTGCCGCCAAGGCTCACCACTGCATCAGTGCTGGAAAGTTGGTTCGAGTTCAGCCCTGAGTCTATAAAAAAGAAGGTGTTTTGTTATCCTTTAACAACCTTTGTGAAGACATTGATTTCTAAATTTACTGGATTGCTTGCCTACTGAGGAATCAATACCTCTGCAGGCTTTGGTGTGGCCACAGCATCATCTTGATTTGGGCCTTTCAGCTCCACCGCCTATTCAGTAAAATACATAGGGGAAAACAGCATTTTATGAGTGAAAGAGGCAATCCAGTTTCCCCTTAAAGTCTTATTACTTTCCCTATTACATCCCTTTTACCTATTTGACTGCTATAGCAGTCTCTCTGCCTTTCAGAATGTAATGTGCTATAGAAGGTTTTCTTTATTAAAAGCCACCCAAAGAAATATAATCAAAACAAATAACTAGCTGTTTAACAGCGGCTATGCTTTATATACCCTAAGATAAAACCTATAATCATCACATGAAAACATTTTTAAAACAGGGCCCACAATGTCAAAAAATCACTACTATTACACCTCAAGGTATCCACAGCTGCTTTATCTGAGAATGGCATAGAGAAGTAAAACTGGGTGTTTCTGCATTTTCGTGACACCCTGCACCAATCCCACAATGATGGCCTCCCCAACATGTAGTTGTTAGCCTGAGATTGAAGAACGAAGCTGCTTTTCCTTCAGTTCTGGCCTGCTTCTTGTAATTTTTAGAGACAGTACGTATTTTTCCAATGTCAGGGATTTTCAGTGTAATTTTGAGTACAATATACACAATTTTAGTTTTACACACTGACTCTGGAATGTAATCCTTACATGAGGATTACATGAGGATGAGGGATGGCCATATCTTGTCAATGCAGAGTTGCTCCAGATGCAGTCCCTGCAAATGGAGCCCTCCTCCACCTCCCACCTCATGATCCAGAAAAAACACAAATATGACTGAAATAGAGCATTATGAGAAGCAGGATTCTACTTGCTCTATAACAAAGGGAGGCCCTTTCAGCCACAGACAAGGCAGGTCATCTTAAGGCAGACATTTTCATTTGTGCCTTGGCAGGTGTGGCTTATATGAGGGATATATGAGGTGTGACTACTGAGGGATAAACTCTTCCATAGCAGCTCCTTGGGGCTCCTTTTGCTGCCACCTTCAGCTGGGAACTTAAGAATTCTTAATTTATTTTTAAAAACCCATTTCACCTCCTTTTTTAAAAAAGATGAATAGTAAAAAGATGAATGTAATAAGTACTGTAAAACACCATGCATACTTACAGCCCAATCCTGAGCTGCCAGGGGCACGTGGCTGCAGCAGAGCCAAAAATGGCTGCCGCCACATCCTGCGCACCCAAGGCAGCTGCTGGTGGCACCGTTTGTCCCCTTCTCCCAGGTAACTGCAGTAGCCCCACAATGGGGCTACCCGATTCACCACCAACCCAAAGGTGAGCCCTACATGGGGGCTTTGGTTCCACCTCCCCCCCTCTCCTCACCTCCCGCCTCCCTGGAACGCCTCCTCCCCACCCTCCACCCGCCCTCCACTTGTCTCCCCCCTCCCTGGAACGCCTCCTCCCCACCTCCCCCCATGCCCCACTTACCTCTCTGCTGCTCCGAGGTCTGTGCGACCAACAAGCAGCGGAGGTCAGGCACCCGCCCAGCGGTAGCCTGCATCGGCCAGCACTGGGCTACCATCAGCGCTCGCCTGGCGGTATGACCCACAAAAGTGCCTTATGGCACATTTGCAACAGTGCGTGCCAGCAGTGAGCCCAGGACTGGGCTCTTAAGGTGCCATATAAATAATAATATCCTTTATCTTTCATCTACTCCTTTTTTTTTGTTCATATGCCACTTATCAGCATCACCACTACATACTGTGTCAGTGCATTCCTCAGATGAGATACTGAAATTCGTGTCTTTAAAATATATCTGGTTTAGGTTGCAATCCTTAACCCACTTTCCTGAGAGTAAGCCCCATTGAACAAAATAAGACTTACTTCTGAGTAGACCTGGTTAGGATTGTGCCCTTAATCTCTTACAAAATTTTAATTCATCAAAATCCTTGTGTTTACAACCTTACCTCTTTTTCTGTAGCAAGCAGTTCTTTAGTCTCATCTTCTGCAATCTGACCATGTTCCGATTCAGTGCTTTATTTTAAATGAAAGAAAAACTGGTTTATCACCATTATTAGAATACTTTAAAAGTAGGAGAGATTTTGGTTGTGGGTTTCATATTAATGCAGTCTCTCAGGCAATTTATAAGGGCAAAGGACCAAATACTGTATACAATGATACAGACATTTGTACTTTTCTATCTCAGCAAAAGTCAACTGGATTTCAGTGTTACAGATTTAAATTGAAGCATAAGTACCCCAGAGAGACAAGAAGTGAATAAACGATGCCTCTGACGCCAATGGCAAATGTAATGATAACTTTTGTAAAGAGTTTCAGCTACAAATGTGAAGCTTGACTGACTGGAACAGTTGAGAAGTTGAGAGGTAAGGGTTACACTCTGAATAATTCATACCCTGTGATTCAGCCTAACTAGTGGAATGGTGCAGTGGAGAAGCTGGGGCCTGTATCCAGCAGGTGGTGATGGTGATGGGTAAAGAGTAGAAAATGAGAGGCCTGGATTACAATAAGAAAATGAAACAATATAGATGGAAAGAACATGAAATTTGATAAGCAAGAAAGATACAGATGCAACTGGTTGAAAAGTCAAAGGAAGAGAGGAAAGGGACATGTGCAAGGGATTTTAAGGATTGCATAGATAGTACTGAAAATCGGAAAGAACTAGAGGTACAAACTGTTGGCAAAATACAATAGAGTTCTTGAAAAAATTCTCTTTCATCACTGAAATTAGGCCCAAATTCACATGACACAGACATAGGGCCCAATGCCATCCAACTTTCCAGTGCTGATGCAGCTGCAGTGCAGCCTCAAGGTAAGGGAACAAACCACCTCTTTCCTTGAGTGATTGCCTCTCCACTGTAGGATGCAGTGTGCACCCTGTTGGCATGGCTGTACCAGCCCTGGAATAATGGCTAGGATTGGGCCCACAAAGAAGAATTTGCCAATGACTATACACTCAACAAGAAATTGCAACCAAAAGTATCTACCAAGTGATCTGTATATTGCTGTAATCTCAAAATATGTAGCGTGTAGTAGCTCTTGAGCAGTTCAATTATGAGAGTTCCAAACAAAATTGCAATCCATTTTCTTCACAGGTAACACATATATTACAGTCAAAGAGAAGTAGGTTTGTATATCATTTGGGGGGATAGCACAGGAACCTGAACACATGTGAGATTTCTTGGAGTTAGAAAAAAAAGGAACTGCTTTGAGGAAGCATGAGGAAAGTGGGAGGTTGTGCAACCTGATGCAAATAACAAAGGACGCATGAAGGAAGAGTTTACACAGAAGAATAGTTGACATGGATGTTGAGGAGTTGCTTACCCTGAGGAGAGAGGAGTGGGACAGAGGTTTGGGAGATCCTCTATCTCTGTGGGCTGCTCACAGAATGACAGGGGGCACAATCCTAACCAGGTCTACTCAGAAGTAAGTTCTATTTTGTTCAATGGGGCTTACTCTCAGGAAAGTGTGGTTAGGATTGCAGCCAGAATGACCAAGATTCCTCAGGAATCTCAGAGGGCAGAGCTAGTAATGTCCCAGTCAAATAGCATCATGGAAATTTGAGGTAGGATGTAATCAATCAACAGTATTTATATACCGCTTTTCAACTAAAAGTTCACAAAGCGGTTTACAGAGAAAAATCAAATAACGTAAATGGCTCCCTGTCCCAAAAGGGCTCACAATCTAAAAAGATGCAAATCAATACCAGCAGACTGCCACTAGAACAGACAGTGCTGGGGTGAGGTGGGCCAATTACTCTCCCCCTGCTAAAAAAAGGAGCACCCACTTGAAAAAGTGCCTCTTACCCAATTAGCAGGGGTATGTAGACATTTTTTCCCCAAGAAAATGGGAAGGTATCAAGAGAAATGGAAGGTATTGCTGATGAAGTGGTGTTGGATTAGCTGTGGAGAAAAACGTCATAGGACGGTTCAAAAGAGCTCTGTTATAGGGGTCATGCAATGCAAACCTATGCAAGTCTACTCGAGAAGTAAGCCCCATTGTGTTCAACGGAACTTACTCCCAAGAAAGTATGTATAGGATTGCAGCCTTTTTGCAGCATCCTCTCCTACCAACAATGTGCAGAATCCAGATACGTCTCATCTTGTCTCTGTATGTGATCTAAATTTGTAGCAGTTCAGCTGTGGTTGCCAAAGCACCCCTTGCAAGCGCATTTCAGAAACGTTCTTTGGAGCACAATGAGGGTCACTTTGCCAGGCTTCCTCTGCGTTGCACAACCTGCAATCATGAGGTCTAGAAACTCCTTTCTTTTAACATGGCACCTGTGATTTCTTCAGGCGACATGCATGTTTCAGCCGGTGCATAAGGATAATCACACTCTTGTGGCTAAGGGACCTTTATAGGAGCCCACCCCCTCCCCCATGAGGCTGGGACCCTGTCACAGGGGTCCTTGTGCCTGCACACTTCCCGCCAAGCGCCTTCTTTGAAATGGTCCCAAACCCACCACCCCATCACTCACCCTCTGCTCGGCTCCATCCTGGCTCTGGTTGCTAGGCAACACCATCAACACCCTGGAGTCCTCTTTCCTTTCTCTCCCCGCCCAGGGTTCTGCTTGGCTGATTCCAATTGCGGAGAGGGGGATCCGGGTCCGGACTGAACCATTCCTGGGAAGAAGCGAAGAGGCCTCCTTGCTGCCCTCTCATTGGTATACAGCTGATATATTTAAATCAAGAAATGCAAGATTTTGACGTGGCTGTGATTGATCTTACGTGTCAAATGAGGTTCCCCCCCCCCTTTGCTTCGTTTTTAAACGTTTCAATAATATTTCTTCCAAAGCAAGTACAGTCTAGTGCATTGGTTCCCAAACTGGGTCTGGGACCCACCAGTGGGTCATGACCCAATTTTTGTTGGGTTGTAAAACTGACAGGGCAGATGAGGCTCTGTGCATCAAGGGTTAAACAAGCTGCACTTGAGGGGGAAGAGCACTGCTGCCCCATCATCATTATAGCCTCCCAACCCATGATTTATACATCATGCTGCAGCCTCTAGGACAGTGATCTTCAACCTTTATAGTCTCAGGACACACTGACAAGGTACTAAAATTGTCAAGGCACACCATCCGTTTTTTGATAATTGACAAGGCACACACCATGCTGTTGGTGGGAGACTCACACCCCCAGGGACCCAACTAATAAATGACCCTCCCCCAAACTCCCACAGCATACCTGCTGACCATTTGTGACACACCAATGGGCCATGGCACAGTGGTTGAAAATGGCTGCTCTGGGGCCTCTCAAAAGTTTGAGAACAGCAAGTAGTGAATTTTTTCCATGTTGCAGTTGGAGGGAGGGAGGGGCGGGGTGCGTCGGTGGTGCGGCACTCATGATAGGAGAGCTGGGTTTGCCACCCAAACATAGTATTATTAAACTATTATTGAAGGCTGGGGTCAGGCTGAGAGAGTGGCTTTCAATAGTGCTGTAATGTAGTCCAGAGTGGACTGTCCACTCTTAATATTGCAAATTAAAGGTGGGGCTGCGGTCAGAGTTGGATTTTCACCCTTAAAATCCTACACACTAAATAGATTACAGCAAAGTCCAAAGTTTCATTTTCCAAATTTTCTTCATTTTCCAAATGCCAGCACTCATTTGCATGTAGAAGCCCTTTTGCTCTCTTGTTTTGTATGAACACATGCTGTCATCAACAACAATGTAAACTGTGAGTTGCACGCAGTATGAATTTGTCTTTGCTGCTCTCTGAGAGCCCAATCTTATGCCTGTCTACTCAGAAGTAAGTCACATTATAGTCAATGGGATTTGCTCTCTGGTAAGAGTGGATAGGATTGCAGCCTTAGTGGGAGCAAAAAACACAGCGTCTGATCACGTTAAAGCCCAAGATTTCTCTATTAATTTTTATGGGGGTATTTCACTTCTGCACCGGGGAAAGGGGGGGGAAGCTGCAAGAACTGGAAATTCAGGCTATATCTGAGCTGTAACATTCATCTTAAGCAAATAGGGGTGGGGTGGGGACATAAAGTAGAGCATGATGAAAAAAAGTCCCAATTTACATCCCATCAATGACTGAGGCTGCAATCCTATCCACACTTACCTGGGATTAAGCCTGATTGACTGTAATGGGATTTACTTCTGAGGAGACATGGATAGGATTGGGCTCTGGGGTTGCAATCCTATCCACACTTTCCTGTGTGTAAGCTCCATTGACTATAATGGGACTTACTTCTGAGTAGACATGCATAGACCTAACTTGACTCTTTACTATTTCTAACTTTTCTATATCTCCAGACTGAACCATAAAAACAAAACAAAAAATGCATGTCTCTGTTAAAACCTGAAATATGCCTATTTTTGGCATCTATAAAGATGGCAAAAATTTCTAACAAAGAGGGCACCGCTTTAGGCATTGGAATGTCTATGATGCTTTGTGCTGGTAGAGTGAACATTAATTAGTTTAAACCCGGAAGTAGCAATCAGGACTAGTGATTCTAGACTTTTTCTATGTCTATGGTTAGGAAAAAAAATTTTTTACACTCCAATTCTCGCGATGTTACTGTAATTCTCGCGCTCACCGGAGGGCTGTCCCCTCCCGCGATCCTTCGCGCTGGGGAAAAATTGGCGGGAAAGAGGCGGTGCCATGGCCGAAGCATCTCCGCCGGTGAAGGTGCTGGCGTCGCAGCTGCGAAGTTGCCGCGGGGCTGCCGGCGGCGTGTGGCTGCTGGAGCGCGCGGAGTACGGGCGCCCGGCCCTGGCGGTGCGGCTGGTGTGGATGCAGGGCACGGTGCTGGCGGTGGGGCCGGGCGGCGCGACGCTGCGGCTGCGGGACGAGAGCGGCCCCTTCGTGGCCGAGGGCGCGGACGGCGTCCCCCAGGGGCGGCCGTGCCTCAGCGCCGGGAAGTACGTGATGGTCCTCGGCGTGGTGCGCTCCTGCGGCCCGGAGCCCGTCCTGCGGGCCGTGAAGGTGACGGACCTCTCTGGCAGCCCCTTGCACAGGAGCATGTGGGCGCTGGAGGTGGAGGACCTGCACAGGAACGCCCTTCTGTGAGGGCCCCCCGAGGCTCCCGCACTGGCTGCTGAAGGAGAACCCGCTGAAGAGGCTGCTTGAAGAAGGGCTGGGTGTTGTCCGGTCACTTGCGATGGGTGTTGCGGTGGCGTAGCTGGAGGGGGGCCGAGTACTCAGCCTGGCAGGGAGGTGGACGAGCGGCTCCTCTTCTCGGAGCCATTCCTGGCGGGGGGAGGGAAACGGAGCTGTACGGCTCCCTCACCTCCCCTGTACGGCTCCGTCCCGTCCCCCCGCTGGGAATGGCTCTGAAGGGAGGGGCTGCTCGCCCACCTCCCTGCCAGGCTGAGTGCCTCGCCCCCCCTCCAGCTATGTCACTGGGGTGTTGTGACAGGGCAGTGGAAATGCTGCTGTATAGACAGTGACTGTGACCCAAGGAGTCAATCTGGATACCCAGCAGCACCAGTTCACCCCAATGGTGTCACCAGCATAAATATCCACTACCAAAATGGGACCACTTGCAAAGCCTTATTCTTTATATTTCAGCCTCAGTCTTCTCTATATCAGGAAGAACTTGTCTGTTGTGGAGTTGCAGTACCAGTTATTACTTGGACATTTGACTTGGACCAATCATGAAGCAGCTGGAGCTTCAGTTATTGTTCAGGCATTTGACTTGGACTAATACATGAACCACCTTCTCCTTTAAAATATTATGGGGTTCCCCCCCAAAAAGTTTGGACTAACAGGTTATATTAATTTGATAGAAGATGGACCACACTGTAATGTGAACAGCTATTTGCTTTTAATGTGCCTTGTTCAGTACAGTATTTTAGTTTAAAATTGGACAACTGGACAACTATTTCCATATGCACATGGTTAGGAGATGGACCACACTATAATGTGAAGAAGTATTTGCTTTTAATGTGCGTTGTTCAATATAGTATTTCAGTTTAAAGTTGGGCAACTACTTTCATACACACATGGTTGAAAGCTTGTTTCAGAATGCAAAATGTAATACGGTTATAATAAAACCTGAACCCAACTAATATTAACCTCAAGCAGTAATATTAAGTCTTCTGCCACAGTGGACAATAAGGATCTGAAGGATTTGTGTTTCACGGATTTCAATATTTTTGTGGCTTATGCATGATTAGGAAACTGCCTGGTATTAGATCTTGTACTACCTCCTAATATGTGGTTGTTCTGAGGTGTGAAGGTACCTTTATTATGTTTAGGAGATTAAAGAATTGCAAAACTACACATGTGATAACTTTTATCATAAGCTTATCTCTTAGATGACAAGAGGAATGCAGGCTGGCTACAGATCTTATGCTTTCCATTTCCACTAGGGAGGTGCTTAAGGGCTGAACAGCACAATCTTTTTAAAAAAAAAACAAACCTCAGATACCACTTAAACAGGGAAAGAAAACCCAAGCCTATGTCCAGTTACGTACTGTCCCTCTGTCCTAATAGATAGCAATAGATCTGGTACTGAGGAACTTTCCTTGGCTTCTAAAGCTCAGATCAAACTGTTAATGATACAAACTCAATTGTGGAATTTTTGGATATTAATATATGGTGTAATGTTCAGAACTCCAATGTCTACAGTATAATAATTTTAGGTACAGTTTGTTTCATATGCATCAGACTAGATAGACTAGACAGATTTAAATAGCACATCATGTATGACCATGATGTGTATGATAATAGACATGTATGCTTTTTGGAAGAATTCTGAAACTAGCTAATTGCTGTTATTAACCATGACTCATTTGAAATAGACATGCAACTCTCTTTAAAAAAAAGTCCCTACCCAAACTACAGAGAGCAAAGTTTAGCTGCACAAGAATGCTACAGTTTAGTTTTAACAGCTGTGTGGCACTGCATTCTTTGCTGCAAAGTTAAGCTAAAGCAAGCTTAATTTTATGACTGAATATTTTAACTATGTGCATGGGTATCTCAAATTCAACTTGGAACATAATAGAGCAGCGTTTCTCAATGTTTGTCCTCAACCATGTGAAGTGGTATGGTGCACCAATTGGAAATACAGCTGGAAGACAGATGTGATGTGACAAACACTAGTGAGAGGCTCAGGGTAGAGGGGAAGGCTTTTTCAAGTGGAAAAGCATGTTTTGGAGCCTCCTACTGCTGTTTGTAGTGTCACATTCCTGATCTTGCTACTGTGTGGCAGGTGTCCAGGAGTCCTGTGAGTACCACCAGACACCACCTCAAGTACCACTGGTGGTACCCGTGCCACTGGTTGAGAAACACTGTAATAGAGAATGCAATTATGACATATAATAGTGCATGTAAAATTTGTCCATCTTTGCACTAATGCCCCTGCTAACTAACTAAGGGCCCAATCCTATCCAATTTTCCCATGCCAGTGCAGCCATACCCATGGGGCTTGCACTGCTTCCTGTGGTGGGGAGGCAGTCACAGAGTCCTCCTTAAGGTATGGGAGCATTTGTTCCCTTATCTTGGGGCTGCAATGCAGCTGCACAGGTGCTGGAAAATTGGATAGGACTGGGCCCTTAGAGTTACTGATGGTAACTTCTTTACCTAGGGATGTTTAGTTTTGCTAAATCACTTCTGCTTTGTTTCTCATGGTTTTTTCAGCTCACCTTACAGTCCAGTAATTTGAAGACTATAGTTGTATAAGATGAGGGGAGGGCCCAGTACAATCAAGTCACCAAGGGAAAGAAATGAGAGATTTGGATTGTTTAATGAGCCATTAATCTCCAAAGTTTATACTGAAATAAACTTGTTAGTCTTTAAGAGCTACATTGTATGTATCTGTAAACAATAATGTGGCCCTGTGTGTGTTTAATCAACAGGGCGTGGGAGAACTGCTAAATGTGGCAGAGGGGGGTTTTTGATTCTGATTCCCTCCAATAATTTTTTTCTGGGGGGGGGGGGCGACTTCAAGTGAAAATCCATTGGCCCTGCAGTTTTGGCACTTTAGCTCTAGTAGCAGGAGCTGCCTGCTGTAGTGCAAACAGACGGGGCTAGGACTGGGAGAAGACAATTATGTTCAGTGGGCAGCTGAACTCCACTTGCTGCGATCGCGATGCAAGACCCCCCCCCCCCCATTTCCACCCCACGCCCTTCAGTGGTGCCCCTGGAATAGCTGACGTCGAATTTGGCTTCTTCCACCGGCGAGTTCACAGCAGATCCGGGAAGAGAGGAATGAGGGCGGGGATAAGCAGATAGAGCTGGTGTGGTTACGGGTGACGACGCCTCGTTCCCCGCAGGTCCTCTAGCGTTGCACGGATCGGAGAGGAGGCAGCGGCGGCCTCTGGGTGAGAACTTGCCCCTGCTGGGCATTGGGGGGCGTGGGTGTGAGTGGCTGTCGCGCTGCTTGCCAAAGATGTGCCATAAGGTGCATCAGTCTTCACTGGAGAAAGAAGAGGTGGAGGAAATGGGGGGCCAGTCGGTGGGAGGCGGGTGGGGTCTTCATTCAGGCCCTGTGGTGGGGGCGCCTCCCACCGTGCGATGTATAGGAGGTGGTGCTGTGCTGCAGGGGGTGAGGTCGCCCTAGGCTGGGACTGGGAAGGTCCTCAGGGTTTGGGGAGTTTCATCCTTTGGTAGGTGACCTGGTCAGGATGTAGTGTGCATGGTTGGGAAAAGGTGATGTTGAAATCTTGCACTACGGATGGCACTGGCTGTATAGTGCTTGAAGGGTTGTGCCTGGAGTGCATGAGGCTGTGCGTGCTGGGTGATGAGTTGTAAAAGGAACTGAGCTAGGCAGGACTAACCATGGATGGGAAACTGGCCCCTGGTAGAAGGAAGCCTGGCTTCTTGGCAGGTCAAGGTTTGTCGGTGGAGTAGTATAAAGCTGTGCTTCTGCTTATTTTGACTAGGTGTTTATAGTGTGGAATAGAAAGGTGTGAGGCGCACCTTCTGGGCTATGACTGTAAGGAGAGCACGCTTTCCCCTTGGACGCACCTTCTTAGGAACACTATTGTCTTGGATTTTATGCAGGATTTTATCTATGTCTTGGATTTTATGTATCCTTTGGGGGCAGGCCCAAAATAGGAATTAGCAGATTGAAAAATTATTGTAACTCTCCAGCCACACTAGTGTTTCCTTCGGTTAATAAACCAGGACCCTGACAAGGGATTTTCAGTTGCATAATAGTTATTATTAACATTAACAGTATTTTGTATACTGCTTTCCAATTAAAGAGTTCACAAAACAGTTCACAGGCAAAGTCAAATAATTAAATGGTTCCCTGTCCCAAAAGGGCTGCAATCTCAAAAGATGCAGAACACTACCAGGAAATAGCCACTAGAAAAGGTGCTCTGCTGGGGTGAAAAAGTGCCTCTTAGAACATAACAGCCCCACTGGATCAGGCCATAGGCCCATCTAGTCCAGCTTCCTGTATCTCACAGCGGCCCATCAAATGCCCCAGGGAGCACACCTGATAACAAGAGACCTACATCCTGGTGCCCTCCCTTGCATCTGGCATTCTGACATAGCCCATTTCTAAAATCAGGAGGTTGCACATACACATCATGGCTTGCAAGCCATAATGGATTTTTCCTCCAGAAACTTGTCCAATCCCCTTTTAAAGGCATTCAGGCCAGATGCCATCACCACATCCTGCAGCAAGCAGTTCCACAGACCAACCACACGCTGAGTAAAGAAATATTTTCTTTTGTCCTAACCTTCCCAACACTCAATTTTAGTGGATATCCCCTAGTTCTGGTGTTGTGTGAGAGTGTAAAGAGCATCTCTCTATCCACTTTATCCTTCCCCTGCATAATTTTGTATGTCTCAATCATGTCCCCCCTCAGGCATCTCTTTTCTAGGCTGAAGAGGCCCAAACGCCTTAGCCTTGCCTCATAAGGAAGGTGCCCCAGCCCAGTAATCATCTTAGTCGCTCTTTTTTGCATCTTTTCCATTTCCACTATGTCCTTTTTGAGATGTGGCAACCAGAACTGGACACAATACTCCAGGTGTGGCCTTACCATAGATTTGTACAAAGGCATTATAATATTAGCCATTTTGTTCTCAATACCTTTTCTAATGATCCCAAGCATAGAATTGGCCTTCTTTACTGCTGCCGCACATTGGGTCAACACTTTCATCGACCTGTCTCTCTCCTGTCACAGACAGCTCAGAACCCATTAGCCTATATGTGAAATTTTGATTTTTTGCCCCAGTGTGCATGACTTTACACTTACTGACATTGAAACTTACACTTACTGACATTGAAACGCATCTGCCATTTTGCTGCCCATTCTGCCAGTTTGGAGAGATCCTTCTGGAGCTCCTCACAATCACTTCTGGTCTTCACCACTGGAAAAGTTTGGTGTCTGCAAACTTAGCCACCTCACTGCTCACCCCTGTCTCCAGGTCATTTATGAAGAGGTTGAAAAGCACCAGTGCCAGGACAGATCCTTGGGGCACACTGCTTTTCAACTCTCTCCATTGTGAAAATTGCCTCTTGCCTAATTAGCAGGGGTGGCATTTCCCTTTCTTTAATTAACAGCACATTGGGAAGAGATGGAAACAATATATAGTCAATACTATTCAATTACAGAAAATGCTGTTTGGCAACTAGAATTTTTTCCCCCAGAAACACAGTGTGAAATTGGAACCTTCACTCCCTTCCCAGTTAACTGGCAAAATGTAGCAGGAATTGGTCTTGAACAAGACTTGCATACTTTGTCTGAGATTAAAATCCTGCTTGTCTTGTTAGAGGAACTCCGTGTTTATTTTGGAAGCCTATTTTAATTGCCATATCAATATCAAAATGCTGTAGGTGTTCAAAATAAGCTGGTGTAGCATAGAGGCTAAGTTGTGAATCAGGACTTATGGCTTTGATTCTCACCTCTGCCTGAATTCTCACTGATGGCAAGCAGTTTCTCCTTGGCCCCAGCTGCAATATGGGGATAATACTTACTCGCTTTATATGGTTTCATCAAGTGAAACTCTTTGCAGGTTTAAAGTGCTATGCAAGTGTTAATTTTTTTAATTGAAAAGTCTATGGAGTTTTATTGAGGACTAATCCTGTGCAGAGTTGGATGTGCCTAAACCAATTAATCCTGTGCTTGCTTAATTCTGCACAGGATCAGGCTTTAATGAGGAGCTTCTTCTGCTTACTTTTAACTTTTAATTTATTGAGATGATGCTAGCAGCAGAAGAGGTTGTGTTTCCTCCCCCACCTGAATGCAATGAATAATTCAGAGTGGCTCCTGAGACCATAAAGCATGGCTAGCTTACCATACAGGGTCAATGCTTTGAACTTCTACCAATGTACAGTTAGGTTATTGGGATCTGGAAGTAACAGACAACATTTGTAGTTTCCATTTTACTCTACCTGGGAGTTCAAATACGTGGTCCAGTTTGTTTTGCTGTTTTTCTTTTGCATGTGGTAATTCCTTCCACAACTCTTTTTCATTTTAAATAGCAATTCTGTTTAGCTGGAGCATTTCAGTACACTGTTGTAGACATTGTTGATTTAATTTAAGTGAAGTGTATCTAATTTAGCAGGCAGTCTGTATAATGAGGGTCTTAGCTGGGTGTGCATTCCCTCGAAGGGCTGTTCTTTTCTGGAAGATATGTTCATTGGGACAAATCAAGCTCAGTAATATTGTACCTGTCAATACAAACTAAGCATCTACCTGTACAGTTGTCTGTGTTTTGAGGAAATAACTAGGAAGGAAATATTTCAGACTTGTTGATGCATAGGACATTGAGACCTCCTATGGTAGGAAAGGTATAGAAAGACAGACTCTTCTGGTACTAAGATGTGTAAAAGTAAACTTCTATGCCAACTGTAGGGAAGTTAGCATTCAAAAGGGATGATGTATCTCTAGATTTACTGAAAAGGAGAGGCTTCGGCAGAGTTTTGAAAGCCTTTAAAACAAGGGTGGCTAGCCCCTGGTTTTATTATGCCAATGAAGGTTTTTTACTTTGACTTTGAAGGTTGGCTAGTCTCAGCCGAAAATGAAATTGCATGCTGTTGGATGGATAAAGTAATTCTGATTTGTATATTAAAAGAAAAGCGCAGGCAACAACATCCTTCAGGTGTAGGAGGGGATTATAAAAGAGTTTTTACAAGGAGAAATGGGATAGGATTTTAGATGAGACAGAATTACAGCTGTAACTTTGAGGGTGACAGGCAGGTGGTGACAGGTGGTGGTGTTGAATGTATGTGATAACTGGGTTTAAAGCACTGAGGATCCTGGACTGTACCTGCAAATGTCAGACCTGAGTTAACACTACAGCATTGATTAGTGCTTGAGGTATAGGAGCTGGTTTGGGTTTGAACAGGCAACAATCAAAAGATCAAAGTGAGATTCTGGCTTATTGCTTAGATGGGCAAGAAGACTGCTGGCCTGAAGGCAAAAGAAGTTGGCTTTGCACTGCAAGTCACAATCCATTCTAGATAGGAGGCCAGTAATATTGAATTAGGAGTGAAGTATAGATGCTGAATTAGAGGAAGGCACAAAATATGGAAGACAAGCAAGCTAAAATGGCTGACTGTTATGGAGTAGGAGCTGGTCAAAAATTGCAGCCTGTGTTGCCCAGTATTTGTCACTCTTTGTCCTAAGGTAGATTGGAGGAAGTGTTCCATTACCACTTCCTTCTAAGTGAAGCAAACTTTCACTGGGTTTGGAAGAGCTGAACCGCTAGGCAGAAGTAAGAAACAAACAAGCAGAAAGAGAAGTGGCCGTTTTGAAGCAATCAAAGAAGCAAAAATTGAGAGTTGGCCTACTCCTCAACTAAGAAGTGATGGGTGACCCGAAACTAATAGGTAGTCAGAGTCCATGGGGAGTGGAGTCAAGCTGAAGGTAGTGAATCTCACGTGCATTTAACGAATCTGTTTGAAGAGGAGTATCTGATAACCAAATAAACAATCAATGACAAGGTTGCAAGATAGGGGGTCCTAACCGTTACATATCACATGGAACAACAATTTACCATTAACTGAAATATGTATTTATATCCCTGCATAGTTTTGCAAATGTAAACCTGTGAGTGATAAACTGTGAATATTCTAAGGCAATGTTTTTTAAAAAATGCTCTTATATTCCTGGAATTCTTTGTACATCGCTGGGTCAACTGAGGAATCCTTGCATATTTTAGGGGATGCTGCACTCGAAAACAAGTTCAACCCATGAGTGATGCTGGCGACTGATCCTGATGGTGTATGTCCTAGGGTGCACCCCAAAGTTCCATCCCTACTGCACATTGTAGGGGAAAATGGTAGCAATGGTTATTTACCATTACTGATTTTATCATCTAGAAACCCCAGATAAGCTTGCAAGTATCCCAGGGCTCTCTGGAATACAGTTTAAAAGCCACTGTTCCTAAGGGTTGTAGAAGGTATGTTAAGTGATACGCATATTGTATTGTATAGGCAGGTAAAGAGATGAATTTGAGAAAGTGGATTTGTGTATTTTCTCCTGCTTAATAGTGAAGATTTGACCTTAAGAGGAAGTCTTGCTTAGCAAAGATTCAAGGTGCTGAATGCTTTTCTTAAAACACGATAGAATAAGCTTCAGTGAACTCACTTTGTAAGTAATCATTTCCTTAAGGGGTGTGTATATGTGTGAATGAGCTAAGATTCTGATATGCATGTCCACTGGAGGGGATATGCCAAAACATTATCTTAAATGAGTCACATTTTCTGTGTGAGTGACTGAGAAGCACCCATGCTCAATGCCTAAGGGTTAATTCCCCAAAGGGAGAGTGCTTTTTCAGGTACATGCTGTACATACATCATTCTGGGGCCGTGTTCTAGGACGCAGTTATCTGGATCTTGATGCTCTGAATTGTGAGAACTTCAGGAGCTTGTCTGGTATGCCGGCAGGACTCTGATGTCTCTGTGTAGATTTGGAGGTTTGTGGATTAACTTGAGGGGCTTATAACTGTATGTGTCTTAAATTTCCTCTGGAGGTAATAAACACCAGTTACTGTGCAGTCTAAAAGTGTTGCTGTGGTTAGCAATTTTGAATATATTTTTTTTTAATTTGCAAAGTGCCTGAACAGTCTGTGCTTAGCCTTGTGAGGTAGGTCACTTTTATTCCCATTTTACAGATCAGAAGCTAAAGATGAAATTTGCCAAGATGATGCTGTGAAATACGTGTGTTATGACTCCTGGTTTCCCAGATGCAAGTGCAAACTTTGCCCACTGTGCCAGGTTGACTGTATCTCTCAGATGAAGAAGGTAAGGGGTGCTCATTTATACTGTTGTTTCTAGTAAGCTTCCACAATATTGTGTGATGTGGCATAGTGTTAATGGGGCGTACCTGGAACACTGCTTTTAACCTACCATAACTTTAACCAAAGAGACGGAACTATGAATTGGGAAGCTCCCAGATCGAATCTTGCTTGGCCTGGGCCATAAACTCACCTGGTGAGTTCTAGGCAAACTTCACACTCTCTCAGCTTCCACATCTACAATATGGAAATGATATTAACCTGCCTTACAGGACCTTTGTAAGAATTACAGCAACATCATAAAAGTGAAGCATTTTGAGCACTCTCTCATAAAGTGTTTATTAAAATTGCTGTAGCTCTTTGATCCCTTGCAACAGTCAAATTCCACTTTAGAAGTCAGGGTAGCAAATAGTAACTGTCAGTATTTGGATTTTCCCCCCAACAGACACTTACGTTAGCTGAGGCCAATAACTTTATCCCTGCTCTAACCACGAAGTAATGTAAATCACTTGCAGAGTTTGGATCTTTCAGATTCTGTCTTGAATGGTGCTTTTACAGTCTTTGACAATAAGAAGTTGTTTGTGAATATTGTCTCTTTCCTGCATCACTGCATTTTAGGCTAACATCTTCACACACCCTTTGTCACTATCTTGATTTGATTATTGCAATGTATGATACATAGGACTGCCTTGTGATAATTGGTTAAGCATATGGTGGCCAGGTTCGTAACTAAGGTTTGCTATACTGGCCGTATATTGTAAGTGCTTAAACATTTGCATTGGCTTCTAGTATGGTTCTGAACATAATTCAAAAGCTGATCATCTAAATGGTTTGGGTATCTTAAGTCCACCATCTCCCATATCCTCCAACCCTCACCCACACCCGCATTTTCTGACAGCTTCAACTGAAGCTCTGCACTGGGTGCCCTTGTCTTTGTTGAAGCTTAGGCAGGTGGGTACCTTGGACAGGGCCTTATCTGTGATGGCATTCATGGAATACTTTTCCCCATATACTTTACTATCTCTTTAGTGTCCGATCATAAAGGTATTATTTTTTGGGCTTTAGCCAAGTAGTAACTCGAATTTTACTGGTGCTTTTTCACTATTGCTTGTTCTATTAAATACTTGCTGTTTTAATGTTAATGTACAGTATGTGACTTTATCATTTGTGTTCAAACCAGGACTGCAAGCTGTCTTTCAGGTTTTCTGGTGGAAAGACAGGATATAGATAATCTTGAATAAAGGAGCAAGTGTGTCTTAGAATTCAGTTCTTCATTTTCTAAGCACATTGTACTCAAGGAAACATTGGTCACTTTAACTGTGGTGGTGGGAAGATTTGAACATTTTCCTTGTATGCAGGTTCCGTTTCCCACCCACTACTGGCAATGAAATGGGCATTCTGACTCCTGGTTATACCCATATCTAGATACTGGTCCACTTTTCCTCAGATTTGCTTTCCAGCTGAACTCTAAACACGGCTCTAATATTTATTTCACTTCTGTGACGATTCTGGGACCTTAGCTCTGCTGTAGTAAATTTCTATTGTGTTAATGTAACAGTGCAGCTTAGCTCCTTTCCCTTGATTGGGGAAAAATGCAACATGAATCATTTTGCATTATTAAGATTTGGCATTATCGTTTACCCTTGTTTATCCTGTCTGCCTTAGTGCTTTATAGTCCTTTTTATCTGTTTCTGATTAATCTTAATTTTTATGTGACATTTTTGTTTGATGTCAGGGAAGTTTCTAAGGTTGATTTCTGCATGCTTCTTTTCTGATGCTTGGCTTGTCTCTTCTTTTATATTACTGCCCATGCATAGCTCAGGTTGTGTCTAAATCTTCAGCTACTTACTAGTATAAGGAGTTTGCTGTCTTGCATGCCTCTAAAACGCTAATAGGTCTTTGCGGTGTGCAGAGCCTTGATTCTCAAACTCGTTCTTCCAGCCAAGCTGTTACATAAAGCCACCCCTCTTCTGTTCCCTCTGATAAAGAAAAAAAATGTCCAGTTAGAGCCAATGAGGGTTGGTGGAGGAAAACTTGCCAACAGGATCTTGTTGTTCAGCCATTTGTTCAGAGGGGGAAATGGCCTTAAAGAAAGAGGCCAACCATTTGTGCTGTCTAAGGCACTTCTGCGATGAGTGCTCCAGGGGATTAGCCAGCCACCGTCTGTGTCTCGGGTTGTGTGCTGACAAAGCAATCTTGAGCATTGGTCATGAGAACAACCAATAGCTGAATGGGAGTACCTTGCTGGCTGCAGCACAGGTGTTCAGTGGCAGTAGCTGACATGTGGAAGGAAATAAGAGTATGAGCAATTTTTTAAAGACAGTTCACCAAATCTTATCAAATACGATTACACCACATGTTGGAGACAATAGGGAAGGGTATGGCTTATATTGTTAAGGTGTTATCGTAGAGCACCTGCTATTGTCACACTGGAAGAATTGGACTCCAGACCTGACATTTACCAGTATGTAGTATGCAATTATAGAGCATGAATTTGGTAGTGTGCCTTCAAGTGCTGTCATGCTCTTGCACTAAGGAGTCTCTTGCTCCTGCCAAGAGATAGCAGCCATGTTTACACAGAAGTATGCCCCACCAATTCCAAGTAAGCATACTTAAGATTCCAGTGTTTGCGCGCAATGCAGGACTGTGTTACTTGTTGTTGTTGCTTCCATAGCGCTCCAGTAATCCACAGAATACGTATGATATCTGCATAAACATGGTTCAAGCTCATGGATATCATCTTCTTTGTGGTATTATGTACCCACCAAATGGATGGGCATTGCTGCTGTTATGTAAATAGACCACATAGGTGTAAATTTTATGAATTACTGGAGCAGTGCGAGGGTTACCACAGAAGCAGCAGCAACCATACTGCACTAGTTAATAACATGTTAAAAAAAGTACAAGGAAAAGGTACAAGACAGATGCAATTTCTACCAGTGTTCTCTTGCCTTTATATCCTTTGCCAGCTTGGATTGGCCAAGTGATTAGAAGGGGGCAATGCTGAAATTTCAATTCCCGTTGAACACCCTTTGTTCAACAGTGTAACTGGAGCTTAAGTTCGTTGTAGAAATAGGTGGCATTTTCTTTTCATTAAGATTCCTTTTCCTATTCTGAAGAAAATCTTTGGCTCCTCAGTTGCAATTCTGCATCTGAGCACAGTGAAAGCTGATTATAGTGGCTGCTTTTTGTTGCATAGGCCACTTCAGCTTCAGACCCCTTGAGAAAACAGCTGGTTGGGTTTGTGCTTGAGCAGACCAGCTATTTCCTCTTTCTTCCAGAGGAAATTCCTCCCTTGCATTTGCCTGTGGAAGTGTTTGCTCTGTCTTGCAGTTTTGAACTTCTCTTTAGTAGCATGCATACATCAGTATTATCTGTGTTCTTCTATGAGATGAGAGCCATGCACAAGCTCTGTCTCACCTGATTACTGAAAATCATGCTGTCTCAAATATATTGGGAAGTCAATCCAAGCTTGTTTGATTTTATTATTCTAAGTATACCGCCCTTCTTTTTCCATTTAAATGCCCAAGGTGACTTCCAACAAATATTAGTAGAAGTTCTAATAAAACCACTATAACTTATTATTATTATTATTATTATTATTATTATTATTATTATTATTATTATTATTAACAGTATTTATATACCGCTTTTCAACTAAAAGTTCACAAAGCAGTTTACAGAGAAAAATCAAATAAGTGGGTGAAGCGGATGAATCATCCACGAATGTAGCCTGATGGACTTGGTTTTTCTTTAGTCAATAGGAGCTGGAACTGGACTGTGTTGGAGGCAGTGTTAAAGCCCCCTACTCCCCATAGTCCTGGTCTGGGGTAGGGCAATCTAGCTGCTGTTGACTAAAGAAGAACTAAGCTTGCCAAGGTTAAAAACACTTTAAATGTTGTGTGTGGTTTGACCCTAAGGAAGCAGGAAAAGGAGCTGCCCAGGCTTGAACATAAGGAGATGACGTGGCCATTAAAGCCTTATCCAGCTCTATCTGCTGCTGCAGAAACTGGAGGAAAGGTGTGTCCTGCTACCTCCTCTTCACTGTGTACATACTTGTGCTGTAGCTGTTACTGAGAGAACTCCCCACTAGGTGATAAGGTTTGCAGAAGGTAAGAGAGGAGGTGCTCTGGGAGGAAGATGGAAGAAAAGGTAATTGTTTAGAGAAAAAAATGAAAGAGAATATTTGTGTGTGTGTGTTTACATACACTCTTTATTTTAAATGATTTCTGGAACCTATTGCTGATGGGTTTGCCTTTTCTTTGTTTGCACCTTCTTTCTTTCCTATGTCCATTTTTTTTTTATTTTCTTGCCTTTACAAGTGCTGGATTATGCATGCGTTCTCCTTGGCCTGCTTTTCTGTGAATTATTTAGGGGACAGGCACTTCATTTGGGCTTGCCTCCCTACATATCTTCTCTTCCACTTGTGTCTTGCCTGCATCTCCTGCTTGCCGCATATAGACCAGGATGCACTTACTGCTAGCCTTGCAAAGAATGGCTGAGCTAATATCTCCAGGTGTGGTGGCTGCTGTAGCTGTATGGAAAGCAGGTCAAGTTGAACTGACCCTGGGAACAAACAGTATTTGACAAAAAGAAACAGTTCTTTGCAGGGTGGAAGGGGGGGGGAGAGGTGGTAAGGTAGGAAGCAGCTTTCCCTTTCACTTGCTTTTCTGATGGAGCAGCAGCTACTTCATATCTGATGTTGGTTATGGCAGTCCTCTCAAGCTGTATGAAACCATTTTTCAGGAGTAGTCAAAAACAGTGTTTGCAAAGGCTTGACACTGTGTTGCAGCATAACAAGAGGCACAGCAGATTTCCAGATGGCACTCCTGGGCACACAATACATGAAGATCTGTATTCTTGTAGCTTTGGAAAAGACTTGCCCAATATCATTCAGTTTAGATCCCAAGGAAATAAGTGAAGGATCCAAAAAGGGGTTTATTGACAATATCTAATACATTTTGAGCTAAAATGTATTATTTATTTTGGATATTTAATTCAAAGTTTTGACTCTAGAACATGATTGCTTGGCTTCTGCACAAGGACCCTCTGTTTTTTGTTTTTTTGTTTTCCTGTATCCAACCTTGAGGGAGGGTGCTTTTCTGAGATTTTGCTAGGCTTCTACATGTATAAATTGAACCCTCTACAGAAGGCCTTACTTTTACACTTGCAATGCTCTAAATTGTCTAAAGTTGTAAGTTTAGAAGCCAGTTTCATTTTGTTAATGAAAATGCAGCTCTGAGAGAAGAAAAACCCATGTGCAGGTTCTAGAATCTGTTCAGCAAAAAAACACCACAGTGTCTTGTGCCACCTTCAAGACTAACAAATGTATTATGGCATCAACTTTTGTGGTCCAGAGTCCTTTTAACTGATGGATGGTCTAGTAGGTGGGTTTATGTGCATGCAGGGGAGATATTTGTGACAGTTTAGACTTCTTTGCTTGGTTCCTTTCACAAGATGATGTTAACTCCATGAGCTGGTACAATTGGGGTGGGAGGGGGGTATCCTAGGCTACTCCATGTGGTTGAAGGTGGGAAGCCTGTGCTTTCCTGTTGCTGCTGATTATTCTGTTCATCCCAAGAAACCTTCTCTTCTTTTTTCCTGGGCAGATCTTACTATCTGAATTGGGTGCTTGATTGAAGTTGACAGAGAATGGAAAGACTCTCTTGGCAATGTCTCTGGGAAGACTTCTCCGACGTGCCTCTTCAAAAGCATCTGATCTCCTGACCTTAAATGCCAGCAGCAGTGGTGGTGGTTTACCTTCAGTCTTAGATGGGGAGATCATTTACTCCAAGAACAATGTCTGTGTCCACCCGCCTGAGATGCTACAAGGAATTGTGGAACATCACCCAGGTGAGGACAGAGTTGAAAATGCTCAGGCAAGTTCCATGGGATATGCTGGGTATTGCAGAATCTCTAAGTCAATGATTTTCTATACCTGCGGCATATTACCCCTGCTAATTGGGTAATTACCCCTGCTAATTGGGTAAGAGGCACTTTTTCAAGTGGGTGCTCCTTTTTTTAGCAGGGGGAGAGTAACTGGCCCACCTCACCCCAGCAGTGCCTGTTCTAGTGGCCGTCTGCTGGTATTCCTTTGCATCTTTTTAGATTGTGAGCCCTTTTGGGACAGGGAGTCATTTAGTTATTTGATTTTTCTCTGTAAACCGCTTTGTGAACTTTAGTTGAAAAGCGGTATATAAGTACTATTAATAATAATAATAATAATAATAGTGTGCCGCGAATGGTCTGCATGTGTGCTGCTTGAGTTTGGGGGAGGGTTGTACATTAGTAGGGTCTTTGAGGAATGTGACAGCAGTGCGTTGTGCCTTGACAATTGCCCCAAACCTGATGGTGTGCCTTGATCATTTTAGCACCTTCTTAGTGTCCCATGAGATCAAAAAGGTTAAAAATTGATTCTCTAGGTGAACATTCCTCACTTAACCTTTATCATTTGGTTTTTCAAATTCTTCACTTGTGTTCCGTAGGAAACTTGTTGTACTGGAGGGTTAGTTGAGGGTGGCTAATCTTGCTCCTCAAAATGTCCAAATTCAAATGTACTGTGTCAGATGTGTCTGATGCAGTGTGACTTAGCTGACTCTGTACCATGAACAGCCCTTCCAATCTTACTTTTATCATCTTCACTCCAGTTTCAAAGTTGTTGCAATAGTTTAATGGGCAGCCCAGTCCTAACCTGCACTGACACAGCCAGGCTGCATGGCCTGCACTGTATCCAGTGCAGATGAGGAGGTAGCTGGTGTAAGGGGATGAATTTCCCCTGAACCCAAATAATGCCCCAGCCTGTCCTATGGGGCTTCTCAGATTTTCGCCAGCTATATACCTAGGACAAATCTTGGAAACTTGGTATAACACTGGAAGGGCCAGAAAGGGGGTTAAGGATACAGCAGAGTAGGTCTCTGCCTATCCCAGCCCCTCCTGGGCCCAATCTGCCCTCCTCCCGACCTGAAACACTGTCTCCCTGCCACACCCCTGCACTGCCCGGTACGAGCCTACCTGCTCTGTTCAGCGCTACTCATGAATGTAGTGCTGGTAGGCAAGCACAGGCCTTTGCACCAGTGCTGCTAGCTCACAAATAGGTGCAAACATGCTTTATGGCACATCTGTGACACTCTGAGCTGGGGCAGGGACAACTGCACCAGCTCAGGCAGCTGTTTGGACTATGCTGTTAGTGGCTTGTATCCTAAGAAGAAGCATTTCATAGACATAAATATCCTAATATTTCCTGTTCTTCTCCCTTTCCCGAAGCTGCTTTATGCTTTTAAAAAAGATTTTGAGAGTGCAGCTGTGATCTCCTGCATCATGTGTAGGTTAGTTCTTAATGTGCTTACAGCAGCTTTGCTCTTTTTCAGGAAACAAGTGCTATAGCTGTGAACGGTACTTGCAGCTATCCAATACAGTTGATTTCAGCCAATGGCTTTAGTATCTTATACCTCTGCATGAAGTGTATGTGTGTTCTGATGGTAGTGGAAACCTCTCTTGTGGTGTAGCAGGTTCTGTTTTGAACCAGGTCGCCTCATACTGATAGAATACTAAATCCTAGTGTCCAAGAACCATTGGTAATTCATGTTTTGCTTTACTTTTGACGCCCAGTTCAACTAGGCAGTTCTATGTTTTCTCTTTTCTTCCCTCTTGGA
Source organism: Tiliqua scincoides (assembly GCF_035046505.1). Lineage (NCBI taxonomy): Eukaryota > Metazoa > Chordata > Lepidosauria > Squamata > Scincidae > Tiliqua > Tiliqua scincoides. The sequence continues at coordinate 151,109,141 of NC_089822.1, forward strand.
CAAATTTGCAACATAAACCTAGAAATTCACTGTTAACTTTTTAAGTACTATTCATGTGTTTGCCAAAGAATTTGGCAATATCACTTGCCAAGTGTCATGACTGAACAATTGATTGATTAAGCAGTTGTGACTGACTTATGCTAAGAAGGAAATGGAAACATTCAGCGAATCAGGGTCTAACTGGTTGGTATATTAGGTGGTTATGCCTAATATATGGTTATTCCTAGTATAAGAAATGTTTGATGTGATGTCGCTGAATTTGGCTATTTACCCGTAACAGTTCACTAACTGCCCTTTTGCACAGGCAGATAAGTGCTAAATACAATTTCATGCTCCACTTCTTTTTTTTTTTTAAAAGTGACTTTATTGACTTAGGTCAGCTGCAGAACGCGCCTTATAAGGTCTATTTAGGCCAGTGGTTCCCAACGTTTAGGAGCCTGTGGACCACTGTTGGAATTGTTGCGGACCACATGCAACCCCCTCCATCCCTACCACAAACAATTCAGTTCAGTAGTCCAGGGGGAGTGCTCAGCAAGACACTGGAAATGCCAACTGTGGGGGGGGGGTCCATTCTCTACCCTTCCTCATGGTCCATGGGGAAGCATCTCACTGAGATGCACTCCTCCACAGACTACTAGAAAGGGTGGAGAATGAACTCTCCTGCAGCTGGCATATCAGCAAGCACTGAACCACCAGAGAGGGAGGAGAACAGACTATCTACAGTAACAGCTGACACTTCAGTGGTCCGTCACTGGAAGTGATCAAAGGTGATCAATTTTTTTTTTCCGGAGACCTCACGGATCACTTCTCAGGGTCTCACAGACCACCTGTGGTCCTCGAACCACAGGCTGGGAACCACTAATTTAGACCCACAGAGATACTTACTCATCACTTACCACTGAGATCAGTTCATCACTCACCACTGTAGCCTTTCAAACAGGATTAAAAGTGCAATTGTTTCAAAAGCTCTTTTGCACTGGTCTTGTCACGATAATTTTAGGTTAGATTCTGGTGAATTTTTTGCATGCAGCTTTGCTTAGAGGAAATACCCTCCATGCTACTTTTTTTGTCGCAGTTGGAATCAAATGGTATTGACATTCTGATCAGCATGCTTATAGTTTATTGGATCTGCATGACCCAGACCCCTGTGCCAGGGGTCTCAGTGGTAATAAGGCACCCCTCTTATGTTTGGGTAGCCAAGAAGTGGCCTTCAGCATAAGAATGCATGGCTGGCAACCTTCAGTCTCGAAAGACTATGGTATAAGCCTACAGCACCTGGTATTCCCAGACGGTCTCCCATCCAAGTACTAACCAGGCCTGACCCTGCTTAGCATAAGAATAAAGAATTTGCTAGCCCACAGTCTTTTCTTTTTTCAAGTGGTCAATTGTCCTCCCATTTTTACCACTCTACCTTTTTAGAATATCGTAGTGAAGTACAAAATGTCAGTTTTACTTCCAAGAACAGAGTGTAGAAATGCGTTCTTGGTACTTGTTATGCAAACGTTCAGAGTTTCTAAGACTCCTCAACCTGGGGAGAATATAGTTTCGCTCTACTGTATTTTTAAAAAGCAGATTTATAGGTAACTATAGTGTTGGCATCCTTCAGTCTCGGAAGACTATGGTGTCACGCTCTGAATGGTGGTTCTGGAACAGAGTGTCCTCTCCAGTGCGCGAAGCCTGGGTAAAGTAGGTATGGAGGATAGGCTGTTACCCATGCAGCAAATCCCCCCTCTCCATGTCGCTGAAATGGTCCAATGGAAAGGCAGAGGCCAATACGGTTGGTTCCAGCGGCATCGCAGGAGTTGCCAGAACGTGACTGTGTTCAGCCATGAACTGCCTCAGGGACTCCGGCTCCGGATTTTGCCTCGAGGTTGACTCCTGAAGCCTTTTCCATAACTGGATGTAGCCACAAGGCAGTGGAGGTTTGGGATCAGAGTTTTCCTTCTCTCAGGTGAGCTGCCTTCCCAGGCTGACGAGTCCCATCTACCCGGTGGCTGTTTAGTCACCTCTTACGACAAGTACAGCCAAACTGAGGGCCTATTCTTATCCCCAGCCCCCAGGGGAACTAGGTAACTATATAGGTACCTAGCACAAGGGGAAAGGTAGGAGCGCAGGCGTAACTAGTCTGCACATGATGGGGCAGCACATGGTGATGTACCAGCACTGTCATCCTTTTGCTGGGGGTTGCAGCTGACCGTAAGTGTGCTCTGATGCTACCTCCATTTGACATAAAAATAACCTGCATCTGCTGCCTCCTATTGAAATGAATAGATTGTTAACCTTAAATCCCAAACTGGATTCCAGACTAAGTTGCTGTGGTTACTGTTTGGATGGTCGAAAGCACCCTCAAAAAGACACCGCCAGTCAACCAGAATTAATTCATGCCTGAGAAATGTTGCTATGAGGGATGGTCTGTGATCTGGGAATTGGGAGAATGGAAAGAAGCAGTCTGAGCTGTCAGCGAACAGGTGAGCGGTGAAAGCAGGTCTAGGCATTAGGTGGAAATCTGGACACAAAGCACTCTAAACACACAAGGACCTCTGAAGCTTGTCAGCTGAGGTTTGACTGTAACTTTGAAGCACTGTGTTCTTTTGCAGGTTATTTGTGCCTGTACATGGAAAAAGACGAGTTGCTTGGAACCACACTTATCCTGGCCTGGGTCCCAAATTCCCGAATACAGAGACAGGATGAGGAAGCCCTCCGCTACATCACTCCAGAGAGCTCCCCAGTCCATAAGGCTCCCCGCAAGAGTAAGCGCCATACTCAGGGTTTTGGCACCCCTATGCAGGCCTCTCCCTCTGAGCAGAAGCGAGTCATGACTCCAAAAGACGAGGAGGACATCTTGACCGTGTCACAGATGGTTAAGGATGTGGCTCGCATCAGCTCCCCTTCTGAAGAAGGGGTGAAGCTGTCTCAGGGTTGCTTGGCAACAGACAGCATTCACAGCCCTGCACAGCCGGCCCACAGTGACTCAGGAATCTTATCGACAATCAGTTCTCAGGATGAGCAGAACCGGTTGGAGGAGTCGGTAGAGGAAGGGCTGGAGGGCCAGCTGGAGACTGGGGAGGATGAGGGGTCCTTGGAATTGTCTGCTGATGATGTTAGCAGGGACAGCACCTTTGACTCGGACTCTGATGCATTCTCTTCTCCGTTCTGCCTCTCTCCTATAAGTGAAGCGCTTGCAGAAAATGTTGGCTCTGTGTTCCTTGTTAATGAAAACAGGTGAGTTTACATTTCTGTAATGCTCCCTTGGGGAGGACCAAAATAGTGAAGGGAAAATCCAGGAGCAAAATCTATTAGTTGTGGCACTATTATGTGCCACAGCTGCTTTGAATGCTCAGGAGGGAGATAAAGTGGGGTATAAATGTGTACATAAATAAATTAAGGCAGGGGAGAGGGTAGACTGCATTGAGGTGCATTCACTTTTTAGTCTTAAATCCGAGTTGTTGACCCTGTGAGAGTCGAAGTTTCTGTCCCATTAGTCATTCAGCTCTGGCCAAGTCTTTTAGTGCTTCTGCCTTGGTAGTAGTTACTGGAAATTCTGTTTAGCCTTCCAGCTGAAGACCCTAACTCTTTTGAGATGTCTGTTTCTCTTCAGTTGTAGCTGCAAGCGCATTTGTGGTGCCTATTGTACAGGGCTTTGCTTACTGCAATAAATTGATTCTTAATGCCATTGTATCTCAAACATCTTTCATCATTGTTATTTAAATCATGTCTAGCTGGTAGTTAAGCTTCATAGCAAGCTGCTTTCTTCAGTTTGGGGTGTCATGCCCTCGATATCCAAGATAAACCTTTCACTTGCCTGAAAAGAGTATACTAACTGTCTCCCAATAACCTGGCTGGATTCTCATAGTTCTGAACTAACTGTGGTGTTATCTGTGTAACTGAGGCTGCTCTGCTTATAAACTGTTCAGCTAGTTTCTCCTTGCTTTCTCTAGAGCAGTGTTTTACAAAGGGCTCCCTGAGACCCTTTCAGGGGTGCCATGAGCACATCACAAGTGGCTGCCATGGGCTTGGGGCTGTGCCACCCCATGCATGTGCTGGCACTCTGGAGCAGCTAGAACCTCTGCACTAAAGATACTATGTAATGACTTTTGTATCCAGTTCTGTTCCTGTGCTCTAAAATCTAGGTCTAATACAATATGCCATCCTGTGATGAACTTCAGGTGTGATTTTTCTAGGGTGAAGATCCATTATTTCAACAGGAAAAAGTGATTAAAAGCACAACTCTCCAGCATAGTGCACTGGTGCACGTTTGCCCATTTCTGTCTTTGTGTTCATTCTGATGGCAAGGGTGCCCCCATGTGGCCTGTCAGTTATATTGCCAAATGGCATATACGAAAGCACGTCTTTGGAGAAGGATGGTTTTGGGGGGGCTATTACTCTAAATTACATTCTGAGATCAAATGTGCTCTATGCTGTTTACTTATTAGCATGCAGCATTTCTAGCCTGTGGGTTGCAGCTTATGGGATAATTGAGTTTAAGTATCATGGACTTGTTACAGAAACCATGTTGTTGTCTCTTAAACTTGCTTTATTTGACAGTTGGTTCAACTGAAATCAATGGGACTCATTTCTTAGGAAAGATATTTTAGGGTCAGGATGTTTGAAAGATGTCCCTAATTATGGGCTGGTTTTTGTGGTGGGGGGCAAGGGAGGTTGGCAAAGTTGATTATTTACTTAAACAGTTTTAGGTCACGTTTTCAGACTGCTCAAAGCAGCTTATATAATGTAACAAAGCAATAAAAATAGCCAATTTTCCCAAGAAATCAGCCAGACATGACTTGGGAGAGAGCTTTTTATGAACCCACACACATCAAGGCTCTTCTGCTATTTTTCTAGCAAGTAGGAAGGAGTCCCCTGGTAGAAATGCAAATGCCCTTTCAGCTCCAGAGGTGGCAGGTGGGAGTCAAGGGTAGCATAGATATGATTTTTTTGCAACCTTTTAGGATTCTGAGAATCATTAGCATTACAGAAGGATTGTAGAAGTGCCTCAGTATTTCAGCGGCTTCAATGTCCAATCTAGTTCTGATTTGTCATAATGTTCACCGCTTAAACTTTGAGTTTGTAAAGTCTTAAAAACAAACAAACTGTTGGGTCAAATTGACTTCATTTTTCTTCTGTAAGTTGGTACAGAAATGACTGTGTTAAATGTTTCATAATTGTTGTAGTTTCTAATATGGTGTGTAGCAACTCTGTTGAAACTGAGCAAGATGTTTTATCCTTGTAGTTTAATTTTAGCAAAGGAGGATCCTGCCCAGCGTGTTTTTAAAAGAAATACCTTATGTAGATCTGGAAGCACTGGCATAGCTGGGGGGGGGAAGGGGAGCAAATACCCAGGCTGCAACACTTGCCTTTCTCACACACCCCCACTCGGCCAGAGGGGGCTGTGCATGGCCTCCCCAGCCCTCAAAAGGCCTCCTAAGCACCTTAAAATGTCACCTCTTGTTTTGGGATGAAAACTGGAAATTACATTTAAGGCCTGGAGGTGTCAGAAGGCTAGAAGGCCAGACAAGAATTTAGCTAGAGGGGGGACATTCTATGGTCCTGGCCCCAGGTGGTAGAGGAGCCAGGATCATTTGTGTCTGGAAGTAAAGCAAGTAAACCAAACCAGGATAAGAACTTGGTTCCTGTTGATGAGGAACCTCTCACTCTCCCCTCTCAAAAGGCTGGCTTTTTCAGCACCTGACCAAGTACTGTTGGAGGCTGCTGACAGACACCTCTAATGGGTATTCTGAGTATCCAGCACAACATCTGCCTCAAGATACAGAAAATGTATTTGGATATTTGCCACTCCCGAAACCCAATGCTATCTTGCTTGCAGATATGTTCTAAGCCTACCTCACATTTACGATTTCTTCCTTGATCAGGCAGGAGCTGGAAATGAATGATTGTGTGTGGCTCTTGGTTTTTCTTACCTTTTTGTTGCCAATACTGTAGCTCTTCAGTGTCCTTATCTTGCAAGTGCTGCCTACCTAATCTTTAATTCAGTCTGTGCATTTTCCTTCTTTGTTTTGTAGTTGACCTGAGTGAGCCCTCTAGTGGCTTACCAAAGCTTCATTTACAAGATTAGCACAGTGTTCTTGAAATTCATAGCTGTCTCTGTGGTGTTACTTGTCTTACCTTGAATTTGTCTTTAACTGGTTTTTATTGTCTTTATGGCTATGTCAGATTTTTGTAGTGTTCTGCCAATTTTATGATCTATTGTGTGTTATATTTCAGGCCTTCTAAATGAGATGAACCAGACATTTTTTGTCCTGTTTATGTTTTTATCAAGTTTTCATTTTTTAATAAAAGTTCTTGTTAAATCTACAATGAGCGGAAGAAGTGATGACTGAGGAAGTGGCACAGAGTAAGGGACTTGGTGCACTGGAGCATATTTTTCCATTCCGTTTTGTAAGGTAGGAAGGTTTGGCAGCCAACACTGTGCAAGAGTCAGGCATGTAAAAGAAAAATTGGATTAGTGCCATATTATTATTATTAACAGTATTTATATACTGCTTTAAACAAAAAGTTCACAAAGTGGTTTATAAAGAAAATCAAATATCTAATGGCTCCCAAAAGGGGTCACAATCTAAAAAGATGCAAAAGAACCCCAGCAGATAGTCACTAGAAAAGACACTGCTGGGGTGAGGAGTTACTCTCCCCTTGCTAAATAAAAGAGTAGCACCCACTTGAAAAAGTGCCTCTTACCCAGTTAGCAGTATGTTACTGACATGCAGATTCTTTCTTAAACTCTTCTGCCTAGTTTGGCCAATATCTATTCAAAAGGAAAGATTAAGTAGTTAATGCTTGAAATACACTCAGTAAAACATGAAATAATGTGCAAGGTTCAAAGGCCCACTCTTGGATAGACTTGAGATGAAATGGCAAACAATCACCACCAGCGTATAAGGAGTGGATGACGTTATACCTCATAGCAACTATTATCATCCACTGTGCCGCGGCACACTGGTGTTCTGCAGATGGTCCGCAGGTGTGCCACGGGAGTTTAGAGGGGTCATTTATTAGTAGGGCAGTTGGGGGATTTGAGCCCCCTACCAGCAGCATGGTGTGTCTTGTTAATGGCCAAAAAACCGATGGTGTGCCTTGACAATTTTAGTACTTTGTCAGTGTGCTGTGGGATGAAAAAGGTTGAAAATTGCTGCCTCATACACGGTAGAAACAAGAAAGCTCTTGCAACAAAATGTTTCCTTCAGAGGAAGCATGCCCTGGAGTACAATGTTCACTTGCATGGGCTGGATCTCAGTATCCACTATTGAACACACAACCTAACTTTTCTCTCTTTTGTGCTTTCAGCTTCCCATTTCCCCCTTTTCTCTATGATTCCCCGCATGCACACTTTTCACACAGTAACCCACATAGTGCTATTTTAGGTTGTTGTAAATTAAAATGGAAGTCCTGTTTTAATCCATCTGATGGGAAGTTCCAAGTATAGTGATGTCTTCCTGGGAATCTGCCCTTCCTAGGAATCTAGGCTCTTGCACTTTAATCCTTTGCTACCCTGAATGCAAAGTATTTGCATTTTTTAAAAACTCCCATTGGTGGTTGTTTTTAAAGTTGCATACTTTAGCAAATCTTTTCGGTTCAGTAAGTATCCAGAAGCCTCCATATTTTTTGTGGATGTAGCCATTTTGGCAACATTCCTATTGGCATGTGACTGGGCACTTTCAAAATAGAGATGTCATCATCCCAGACCTGTGTGTATGTGTGTTTCTCTCTCACATGTGCTGTGGTTGCCCCTGCCCCCAGGGGTTCATCCCAAGGGAAATGTTCCCTATAGCAGGGGTTGGGGAATGGAGATGAGGAGGACTAAGGAGTCTTGAAGCAGGACAATGGATACCAAAGTTGGTGCCACTCACAGATTATGTATTGGCACTTTTTACCAACAGTGTTCCTGCTCCCGTTACTACTTGTAGTGCCCCCCGAGACTTCAGAGACTGACTGTCTTACAGGGTAAGCGGGTTATACTTGAGGGTACCTAGGGACTGACCTAGCAAGCCTTCCAGGGTTCCTGCAGTGGCCTGGACTCACCTTGGGTCTTCTCCCCAGTTGGGTGAGTCTGAGTGTTTTAGGAGACTCCTGACCCATGGGCGTTTGTCTCTGCCCTCTTACTCATTGGGGCTCCGGGGCAGACTCTTCCCCATCTCTTCCTCCTGTGCTTTCCTCCTGCCTGGTCTACATTGTTCTTTTCTTCCCTCATGCTCTCTTGTTGTTACTTTCTGTTTTACTCACCTTTTTCATGTCCTTCTTTCAAAGCCAGTTCCTCTCACCTCTTTTCCACCCATCAGCTTTGTCCAAGCCAGCCTCTTCCCTTTTTTCCACTTGCTCCCTGTTCGTTTTTCCCTCCCCTCCAGCTTTCTCTGTTCTGTTTTTTTCCTTCTCTCCATTTTTGCCTCTTTCTCCATCCTTCCTTCCCCCCCCCCCCCATCTTTTAAACCTTCCCACTAGTTTTGGATTGAGCCAGTCCTGCTGGGGTTGTTGGCAGCTGGGTTGTTGGCAGCATGTCCCTCCAGGAGGGAGAAAAGGGTCTTTTGGTGGGTTGTTTGTTTTTTTAAAACATCTGTGTGAGACAAATAGGTTGCTGTCCTCCTCATTCTTGACCCACCTGTTGGGCCAACTCCTCTTTGTCCTATCATGTTTGGACTGAACCTTACCACTTCATGCAGCACACAGTGACCTTGTTTGTCAGTGATTCTCAAACTTTTTAGAGGCCCTAGTGGCTGCTGCTTGATTTATAAATGCCAGGGGGTGTGGCTGTAGTGGTGATTAGGCAGCAATGCTCTCCTCCCCCCCAAGTAGCAGCTTTTTTAACCCTTGATGCACAAAAAGCCTAATTCACTGTGTTAGTTTCACAAACCACCAATAATTGGGTCACAACCCACTGGTGGGTCCCGAACTCACAGTTTGTGAACGATTGCTGTATGGCATTAATTGAAAGTGAAAGGAAGTGACTCTTCAACTGGTTGCTGGTAAATCTACCAGCTGATCAATCACTTTTGCAACTATGTATTAATGCGCTTCTTAGCATGCATACATGTTATATGGCATTACTTTTCTTGGGTAGGGTATATGATGTTTGGAGCCACACTCCTTGGGTGTGTTTTTCTTTATGGATTTCCCCCTGATGCTGATGGTCTCTCCAAGTGCTTTGGGGTTATATGCAAAGGGCTGCCCAGCAGTAATGGGGCGCACAGCTCTAAAAAGAGAATGTTTGGCCCTGTTCTTGGAACTCCAGGGATTAATTGTACTGATGGGCCCTGTGCCAAAATATAGTGTCCCAGTGTTTCCCTTAACAGCGTTTGAAATGCTGAACTGTATGGAACTGAATAGCAGTACAAACCTACTTGTCTGTAACAAGTATGGCCGTAACATTTTAGTCTGCTTGACCTGCCTACTGAGAAAGACTATGTGGTCTACTAGGAGCAGGGACACTCAGAGATTTAAATCTCCATTTGGCCATGAAGCTCACTGGGTGATCCTGGGTCAGTGTGTCTCTGCCATCCTCAGTTTCCTCACAGGGTTGTTGTGAGGATAAATGATGGGGGGTGGCAGCAACTGTTACCCTGCACATGCCCAATCTCATCTGATCTCGGAAGCTAAGCAGGGTCAGGCCTGGTTAGTACTTGGATGGGAGACCGCCTGGGAATACCGGGTGCTGTAGGCTTATACCATAGTCTTTCCAGACTGAAGGTTGCCAACCAAATGATGGGGCAGAGAATCTTACATGCCACTGTGCACACTTATAGGAAGGGTGGGATAGAAATGTAAATAGTGCATAAGATTAAATGGTCATCTTTTAAAGGTTCCTATGTTTTTTTAATGGGAGCTGCTTAAGCTGCTGGATTCACAGAGGCATTTCCTCCTGTCTGCAAGATGGTACCTGATGCAGCTCATGCCTTGCCTAAAAACAAAGAAAATATGGCATGCTAGTTGAAATTAATGTATGCAGCATTATGCTGATTTAGTAGACTGATGAATCAATTTATGGAGGTGATTGTTTTACTAAAACTTCTTTAATTGGACAGCAGACTCAGTAGCTATTTGTTTTTCTTACTCACAGAACCAACAGTGTCAGTTCTGAATCCAAATGTTCAGCAAGTCCACAAAACGTGTAGTTGTTGAGAGGCATTGTCTCTGGGGCTTGGCTTGATGCAATGCTTGCATATTTCTTGCTCTTTCTGTTAGACTTCTTCCCTGGGAGTTGATGATGAAATTGCTTTCTTGTTCAGCAGTTATGTTGGGTGGGAAGCATGCAGGTGAAGGATGGCATTGGCTGCCACAGTTGGCAGTAACAGGGCGTGGGCTGTTGCATCATGTTGTTGACCTGATGCCAGCTTTGGTCTCTGCAGAATAAGCAGAAGATGAAATTACTGGCAGACTGATCATGAGCCATAGGCATGGATAGAGTAGCATGGGGGCAGGGAATTCCAGATCTTCCAGTTCCCAACTGCTTAACAGAGGCATGGGATTTGAACCCTTGTGCAGTCTATTACATGCCTTTTATGTTATGTTTTCACTATGTAACATGTATAGGCATATGGAATTGTTATCTGTTGTATTGGCATCTGTTCAGCCATCGTATTGATTGAAAGAAGTCAATTTGTTGGTCTGTTGTAGCAAAAACAACCAAGAATTCTGTGGCACCTTAAAGCCTACAGTTGACATACCTAAACTGTCAACGCAGCATAATCTCAACATCTATATCCAGAAGCTGCGCTGTTTAGCTCTTTGTATCTCTCTTGCCTTGGTAAGGGAAAAAGATAAGAGTTGGTGATCAATGGATTAAGGCCCCTGTAGAAGGCTTTTGGTGCCTTATAGGACCTGATCGTGAGACAGACTTCCTGAACAACTCTGGTCTTCCTTTTGTCCTCAGCTTGTCACACTGAAGAATAGGATTGCGTTTAGAATAATAGACTAGAAAAGTGCAATATCAACAGATTTGCTTTTTTCCTTGAGATTTGCCAGAAACAGGAGGGGTAAATTTGCCTTGTACTTAAATACCTACAAGGAATAAATGAAAGCTGAGATGGTTCTGTTCCTGCGCGCGCACCCGCAACTTCAGGAGGAGGTGATAAAAGATCCCAAGGTTTATCATCTTGGGTCAAACAAAGGGGAGTTAGTTACTAGTATCTGATACATTGAGCTTGTAAGCCACCCTGGTTCCTTTTCAGTAAGAAATAAGGAGAATGGTGAGATATGAATCTTTTTACAATAAAATATTGGTCAGGAAACATTATAGCAAAAATCATTCTCCCCAATTTTTTTTTCAGTTTTCTAAAACACATTAATGCAAACAGTCTTTTTACCTCTGCAGGAGATTAAATATGTGATGAAGGCTGAAGATGGATTATGTTTGCACTAATGTGGTTAAAAAATGGGAAGGGGTGTGTGTGGTGGGTGTCACATCCGATGCAAGTAAAGAATTTCCTTTGTTGAACTGGTGGTTGATCTTGAGTTCTTTTATCGCCTCCCCCTGATTTTTGTGGTGGTTTTGTTTTAAGGCTTTAAGAGTGCAACTTTTGACATAAGGTATGAAGATGGAATTTGCTAGAGAGGCTGTGTACCTGCTTTTCATTGTGTTTATGCCTTTTATTTAGTTGCTTATGTTGGCTTTGAGGTTTGCATTGGTTTTGTGTGTGTTAGAAGCCAGTGAACCATCAACAAACATTCTGTCTGACTTCTATCAATCTGCTTGGACAGAGGGCTGTGAAAGAAAAGCAACTTTGTAGACATGAGGTGGGGATGTCCTAAGCAGCCACATCAAGGCAGTAGGATCAAAACGGGAAATGGCAAAGGTATGAGGCTCTGCCTAAACATTGTGTATATGTTTAAACAGCAAGGGGTTATTTTAGTTAGGTTTTGTTTCATATGGGTTCTTCCTCTTTCCTCTGAGACAAGGGAGCGATGACATCTTTGGATTGGTTAGACTAGCTAAGGATTTTAAATGGAACAGAACACATCTGCCACCTTCATCACATTTGCCACCAGAAATATGGTCAGGGTTTTCTGGAACTTCACCAGACTGTACCAGGAGCCCTGGAAGCACTATGGCCTGTTTTCTTAACTGGCTGTTTTCTTTGCTCACGACCCACCATTGTCCTTTGTAGCCCAATAAAACAGGTGTGACCTTCATATCTCAGATGTTCCCCCTGTGCGCATATACATATTTGACCAAGGAAAGAGGACAGATTGTCCAAATACAAGGCATAATCTAATTTGAGATTGTATATCTTTCTGTAATGTGTGAATGCCTCTCTCCAGTGGGAGAGTTTGAGAGCCACTAAGTACTTGCGTGGGGGGGGGAGCAGCGGCGCCATCCCCAGGATTGTGCCGCCCAGGGGGGCTGCAGGGGCTTGGGTGCACTTACCCAAGCCTCCTGCAGCCTCCCCAGGCTGCGGGGAGCCCAGTGCGACCTGCAGCAGGGCTCCCCGCAGCAGTGAAAGTAAATGCAGAGCGATCGTGCTCCACTTCCACTTTAGCGGAGGTGGGGCGCGATCGCTCCGCATTTACTTTCACTGCTACGGGGAGCCCTGCTGCAGGAGGCTTGGGTAAGTGCATTCAAGCCCCTGCAGCCCTCCTGGGTGGCACAATCCTGGGGATCACATCGCTGCCTCCTCCCTGCCTCCAGGCTGTCCCCGCCCCTTAAGGGGGCAGAGGCCAGGGCTCACAGGCTAGGGCGTCGCGACGCCCCTGTTTGAAAAGCCCTGCCTTACTCTGTCATGAAGTAGTAGTGATTGCATCTGTTGAAAGAAAATCCGCTATAATTTTCAGCAAAAGATTCCAAAATAATGTAATGGGCTGGATTAAAGTGGACAGTCTAAACTCCTCACTCTTCTGTTCCTTCTCATTTTCCCTCAGTCTCTGTCTCACTCTGCCAATATACTGAGTACTTCTTCTTTTGCCTCCATGTCATCTTCCTCTTACTGCTGTGCTGCCTGCCCAAAGGAAAACACTGGTTTTGCAAAACATTCTACACTCCTGCATACTTATATTAGATGTGAATTTGCCTTGCATGTGTAATGTTATCTGAACTGCAGATTTGGTACTGTACCAAATTCTCACACACACACACACACACAGCTATTTCCTCACAGTACCTGTGGAAGATCTGGAAATCACTGGGGCTCCAAAGTTTTTTGCTAAACTGTCACTAGATCCAGCGATAATCTCTGAAAGAAGCATCTACAATGTATTTAAATATCAGGCTTCAAACCCACATGGTTCCATGGAGTTCCTAGCTGGTTCTACACTGGTCCATTTTGTGAAGGCTTGGTGCTTTTACCCGTCATGTCTGCTGCCACCTTAATTTGTAAAGATTAATGGATTGATTTTTGTATCCCCTCCCCCACCTATCTTTAAAAGCATTTGCAATAATAGGCTGTTTCTCCATGTGTCCAGTAGATGGCACACTTTTCTCAGCACAGCTATTGGCAATCAAAGACCAGACATTGGATCTAAATGGGAAGAAATTGGAGGATGCCACCTTTCCCAACTTTTTGCTTCCCACCTTCTCCCCCCCCCCCCATAAGATAGAGCCAATAATGCTACCTGGAAAATTATAAGAAAAGTGCATGTAATTACTTTGGATATTTGGTCTATTTGTTGCCTGTCTTTCGCTTTTATCATTATGGTTGCTAGTGGCCCTTCTATGTAAATTATTGAACTTCTGCTTTTAGGTAGCCCATCTCAATACCTGTGCCCTTCAGTTTCCTCCAAGAAGGTTGCATGAACAGACGGCTTCTGGTGGATTAAAGAAATTGCTGAACCAAGGGCCTGTGTAGTGCTGTGTGATTGGCTAACGTATTCTTCTCTAGGGACATGGCCTCTGACCTCCTGTCCTCGGAGAGACAATGATTGAGAGAGCTGGAGTGTGGGTATACCGCCTTCAAATAGAGGACAATGCAAAATCCATGGTTTCCTTCTCTCCCATAGGATGCAGTGGAAACCTGGATAATAGATGGTCTAAACATGAGGCTTTAAAAGAGTGATGTATGTGCATTTTAATGGTGAGTCCTTGCAGGGGGTCTAGAAATTTGCATGTCATTGATTTATTTAGTGCAAAGTCTAGTAGCTTCATTAGATTCCTGTGCCTCTCTTAGTATTTGTATATCAGAAAGAAGCAAAGTTTCTAGCCCTTATGGTTGTAGCCAAAAGCTTTTTTTCTTCAAAAATGTACAAACGGTATTTACTAATTGATGGAGGGTGTGGGTGGAGAACTTGCTGAACCTTTAGGACCAAACTCCACAAACTGCAGGCCCAGTGATAACTTCTAGAAACTACTATTTTAGACTACACATGGATGGAAGGGGGACATGTTGGATGTGTAAATATCTTCCTATGCCAGAGCATAACTGCATGTTGGAAACTAACATTCTAGTGAAGGGAATAGATCCATCCAAGTACTTTCATCCCTAGTAGCAAACTAATTCCATCAGGACTTTAGGAGCGGAGAGATTGTGCAGCCTTGTTTCCTGTTTCTACTAGTATTGCAGAATTCTAGTATCTTATACATGGGCACAATGAAAAGTCCAGACATGTGCCTGGAGGTACAGACATGGATACACAGTTTATCAAAGCAATGTTAATATGAAGTGACTTGAATTGTTGGCAAGTTCTTGATAGTGCTATTGCAATTATTCTCCTTGTGGGTGGACATCTTAAAGCTTTTCTTGGTTCCTGGCATTGTGAATGTATTTCTTTAACAAAATCAAAATATTTGTACACTTTTCTCCCTCTGTTAGCTCTAATTATCCAGATTCACACTTTTAAACGTTAAACATATATTAATTTTGGTCCAATTCAAAATGTGTCATTCAAGGCATTTCTGTATAAAGTTTGAGGAGGTTGATGGTGGATTGGGTGGGCTAGTTCTGATCTGTGTCCAGGGTCAGTGCCAGGCTATTCTTTGCCCTATGCAAGGGTAATTACTTGCATATGCAAAGCACATTACCCCCCTCCCATTTTTTCATAAGACTTTATAATTAATTGCATTCCATTGCACTGTTGTGGCATTTATCTTAAAATAAAAAATATAAATTGTCAGTTGCATTTTTACATGGGTTTGAAAAAAAAACAAAAAACTAATCTGTATAAAATTGTGTCCCTCTGAGATCCCCAGGCAGCTGGCTAGTTGGCCTAATAATACCAGCACTGTTTGTGTCACCTTTTGTATCCTGAATGGTAGGTGGATTCAGACATTCTTTTATCCAAGTAATTAACTTAGCATAGTGTGCTTGTAACTACTGTTACACTCGCTATCTGTATTGTCCTGCCAAGTGAATGAGAGGATTCCACCATGCTTTTATCCTTGAAATTCTGAAGTGTCATAATTCTCTGTACTTGTGATAATGTGGATGATATGGAGGATGATATGGATTTACCAAGTGATACTTGATCTGCCATCTTTCCTGATGAGCCCAGCTATGCAATTCACTAAAAAGAAAGAAAGCCTCATAAGTTGCAAGAGCTCAAATGAAAAGAGGAGAGGGGAAAGGAAGATGATGAGCTTGTGGGCACCATTCAGCTCTGTCATAAATGTTTGTGCTGGAAATGCAAAGGCTTCAGCATATCACATGTTCATCCCTATCCTGCCCTTGTCATAATTTTGTATTTTTCCCCCTTCATGTGTGATGTAATTTATGAACTACTGCTGTGGCTGCATCTGTAGGAAAAACTAGGCTTAGGGAAAACTAGGCTGTGCAGTGGTTATGACTGCTTATGCTTTGGTTGTGTCCAGTCTGGCCAGAATACAGTTCTTCATGTGGTTAGGGTGCTGATGACCAAAACCTGAAAAGGAGAAGTTTTTTTGTTTAAATGATATTAGTGCTAAGCCTATTTGGTGCTAATTGCGCATTATCTGGTTTCCACGCACCCACCTTTTTTCTTCCTAACCAGAGTGTCTGGCATATCATCTGAGGAAATTTTTCATTCATTTTTTTTCTTCCCACCAACATTGCTGCTGCTGTTCCTTTGAAGGGACAGGAACTTTGGTGACATGAGGATGTCATCACCAAATGCCCATGTTGCAGAGAATCATACAATATCACTATCTCTATATACAATGTGACCAGGCTTCTCCAGTTGCATAGAAGTGGCATGCACTGGGTTACCCCACCCTCTTCACCTCCTCCCTTCATATGCACCCACTCCTCAGTGCCCTACCCTCTACCTCTAACCCTCCTGATGTCAGTCACGTGTCATCTCAGCCATTGGATCATGTGGGGCTTGTTGCATTTGGAGAGCCAATGGGGAAAAATAAAAGTTGGGCATGTGTTTGGGCTTTCTTTCTTTTGGCCCACACTGGAAGTGAGGGGGGAGGAAGAGAAAGAAACTGGGCAGGGGGAATGTACACAAAGGATTGAACAGAGGAGTGTCTCCAAAAGCACCTGAGATGGCTGTCCTAACCAGCCAACTCACTCTTCTTTCTGCTTAGGCAAAACACAGTCGAAGCCAGTAGCTGCTTCAGCACGTCACTGGGCCAGAGTGCAAGAGGAGATAGTACACCTCTGGAAGGCTGGGCTGAGGAGGAGGGAGTTGCTGCACATGCATGAGATGCAACTGAGTTCTTGGGAGGGACTTGGCCAGCCACTGTGGCAAGGGAGCGAGCTCATTATGCTGTGGCCAAATGAACTGGACTGTCCCTATGTGCTGATGGTGTCACATGGTGAAGTTTCTTACAAAGTTATTATCAATGGGTTCACCTACATCCATGTGCCTGTAGACCTTTTTGAAAAAACTCTTTGATTTGTGAGGCAAAGCTTACTCTTACAGAAGCCATATTGACTCTCTTTTGGCAAAGCTTGTTCTTCTACGTGTTCCAAAATTTTTCCACCATCTTACCTGGAACACATGTTAGACCCACCAGCCTGTAATTTCTCAGGTCCTCGCTGCCCCTTTTTTAAAAGATTGGCATTATATTAGCTATCCTGCAGTCTTCTAGCACATTGACCATTTCAAATTGCATACTCAGAAGATCAATAATTTTAACACTTGTGTCCCTTAAGAACTTTTCAGTCGATGCCATTTGAGCCCAGTGACTTGTTAATCTTTAATTTGTCAATAAATTCCAAAATGCTCTCACTTAATCTCTATTTTAATTTTTTGGTCACCCTTCCTGGGGGAAGGAGCTGTTCAGGCAGTGGTATCTACCTGAACTCTTCTGCTATGAAGATGGATGCAAATAACTCAATCATTTCTCTGCAATCTCCCAGTCCCCTTTCTTTTCTACTTTGCCCCCTTCACCATTCAGTGGGCCATCTGCTTCTGGAGCAGGTTTCCTGATTCTCACATACTGGAAATATTTGAAATATTTATTGCTTTGTTTAGGGCGCATCCTAACTGCACCCTGGGCCGGCACAAGTCTCTTGCACCGGCCGGGGAGGGTTGCGAATGTGCCGCAAAGCATGTTTGCACCTCCCTTGGAGTAAGCCTTGCTGGTGCACAGAGGCCAGATCCAGCCTCCACAAGGGCGGTGGCAGGTGAGCCTGCACTGGCTGAGCTTGGCCAACATGGGGGTCTGGAGGGACGTTTTGGGGCAGGGAGGAGGGGTTTTGGGGCAGGAGGCAGTCGGGGAATGGGAGGCAGGGCTGGGATTCGGCAGTTATGCTGGATCCTAGCCCCATTCCTAGATAGTATGGAGCGGCTTCAGGCTGCTCCATTCTGCTTAGATTTGCACTACCTTGTCAGGTGGCACAGTTCCAAGTAGACCCACTGGGGCTGCTGCAGCTGTCCCCAGGGTAAGGGGAAAAGTTTCCCCTTGCCTCTGGCCGAGCCTCAGCCGGCCCCAAACTTGTGCTGGAAACTTGCGCCTGCTTATTCCAACACAAGTTAGAATTCTGCTGCCCATGTTGCTGCCCTTGTGTTCCTCAAGATCTTTTTTACCTCCTGAATTCTCTTTTTACACTTTTGCCATAGTTCTTGTTCTTTTTAAAATTCTCTTCATTAGGACAAGACTGCAGTTTATGGATGGAAGCTTCCTTGTTTCTTTATAGCCTCTCTCTTTCCATGCTGGCATACCTGGACATAGTAGAGCCCTTCCTTCTTGATGGTATACACTTCAGCCAGGCCTCTGTTGTTGTTCTAAATAGCCTCCATGCACTCTGGAGAGATGTGACCCTTTTTACTTTCCATTTCAGCTTCTTTCTGACTAGTTTCCCTCATTCGTGAGAAGTCTGCCCTTTGGAAATCAAGATTTTTTGTGTCAGGTTTGCTTGGCACTTCTCCTGACATAAATGTCAAAATAGATTGCAGCATGGTCACTGGTCCCTAATCATTCCTTTACATCCCATATCACATAATATCATATTCAGAGTCATCTGTCCTCTGGTGGGCTCCATGACCAGCTGATCTAAGGCACAGTCATTTAGCATATCAAGAAATCCAGTCTGTCTTTCATGACCAGAGCATAAATTGACCCAGTCAATATAAGTTCACCATTATCACAGTTCCCTATTATCTCTCATAATGAGACTACAGCTCTCTGATTTTCCTCATCTCAGGTTTTTGGTCCAGAGGACAATAGAATACCTCCACTATTACGTCTCTCCTTGGGCCTGGTAATTTAACCCACAGTAATTTTATGGCTGAGTTGGACCCCACTTCCATTTCTGCTCTGCTAGATTCTATCACATAGAGAGCCTTCCCACCACCAATGCATCTCTCCCTGTCCCTCCTATAGAGTTTGAACCACAGGATTGTGGTATCTCCACCAGATTTCTGTTATGCCCATTATATCAATGTTTTCTTAACCACCAAACATTCCAGTTCCCCCATCTTAACTTGGACTTTGGGTATTTTCATAAAAATACATAAATAACTGGTCCTTCAAGAAAGGTTGCTTGTTTGTGTCTTTATCACTGCAGTCTCCCGTCCTGCTGGATCAGCTGTCATGTCTCACCATGCTTCCTAAATTCTACTCTGTCCTTGCCTGGCTACTCTAAAACTTCTCCACCATGCCATTTTAGCTCCTGCCAGCTTTCCCAAAGGGGTCAGTTTAAAAGCTGCTCTGCCACCTTTTTCATGTTGTTCAAGTGAAGCCTGTCTCTGGTACAGGCCTGGCTTGTCCCAAAGCATTCCCCAGTGATGAATAAATCTAAAACCCCACCTACCAACACCACCATCTCATCCCTGAGTTGAGTCCCCTAAGCTCTGTCTGCCTAGCTGGCCCTGCACATGGAACAGGTAGCGCTTCTTTTTATTTATATTTATATTATTAATTTAAAGACAAAAATACACAAAAAGAAAAAGAACAGAAAAAGTATCTTGAGGTATATCCTAACTTTTCATAAGAACAGGTAGCACTTCTGAGAATGAGCACTTGAGGGTCCTGGCCTCACCTGGTCACCCAGTGAGTTTTATGGCTGAGTAGGAATTTGAACCTGGGCCTTCCCTGGCATAGCTGGACTCTCCACTACACAGGGCTGACTCTTATCACACATCTTTAACAATGGTTAACAAATTTAATCTCCTGCTCAGCATACCTGCATATTGTTGACTCAGTGTATTCTATGTTCCTGAAGACTGTCTGTCTTCACATGTAGTGAAAACTGCCCAGCTTGGTTACTTGATCGAATCCCTTGAAATAATTGTATTTAACACTTTCAGTAATCTCTAGTCGGCTCTCCCCTCTTTTGTTTGTATCCCCCCCCCGCCCGAGGAATGCTATGCCATACTCTAGTGCAGTGGTTTTTAACCACTGTGCCTAGGCACGTTGATGTCCTGTGAATGGTCTGCAGGTGTGCCACAGGAGTTTGAGTAAGGGTCATTTATTAGTAGGGCCATTGGGGGATGTGAGCCCTCCACCAACAGCATGGTGTACCTTATCAATTGTCAAAACATTGATGATGTGCCTTGGTAATTTTAGCACTGGTTAGTGTGCCGCGAGATGAAAAAAGTTGAAAATTGCTGCTCTAGTAGATTTGAAAAGCAGTGCTAGTCTCCTTGGGTGGTACTGATGGAGCAAGCATTGGACCCTTGGCAGAATGCGGGTTTTGGAGTGGTGGGGGCAAAAGACCCCTCTCAGATTCTCTGTTCAAGTTAAACAATCTTAGAGTGAAACTGATCGTTGGAGGTTTCCAGTGACTTGCATTTTTGAAGGCTGGACTGTAATTAGCATAATGAGCTCTGACTTTTATTTTTGTATGGAGGGATGGGGAGGGAGGGCAGCAGGGAAAGCACAGCAAAATGACCCATTGATTCTTTTTTAAAAATAAAATAAACACTGCTAAGAAAGCTTTCCTTTTCTAGGCTGGACCAGCTGGAAGGTAAACATTTGTCTTCATGCTGTGCTAAGAAATCACATTTTCCATCTCCAGGATTTGGGGGGAGGGGGAAGAGAAGGGGGGAGTGTTACATTTCAGTTGATTTATTAACAAGCTGAAGCCTCAGTGTAAAGGACCCCCTCTTCTGTACAGAACGTGAAGGCGACGTATCGTTTGGCTTTTGCAATACTTGCCTTGTTTTAAAAGAGAGGTCAGGTTCATGTCCACGCCTGCCTCTCAATGGTTAGCTGTGTTAAGCTGCGCAGGGGGGTGTGAGTGTGTTTATTCATAAGTGTCAGATGACTAGAGCTGTCACCGCTAAGCAACTGTAACAACAAAATCCAAGGAATAAATCCTTTCCTTGGATTTACCAAAGCACACCTCACCTGTTTAGCAAGTATATTTTTCGAAAGAGAGATCGAGCACTTTATACATGTGAATGTACATCTTGCATTTAACTAGGTAAAGCAGATCAAGCCACATGGATTATTTCTCAGCAAACTGCTAACAGCTTTTTGCTTTCCCATTTAAGCTTCTGTTTATCATCTTTGCATCTGTTTATAGTAGCTAGCAAACCTTTCAGTGATGTGAGTGTGGTCATATTTCTATTGTAGAAGACTCCAAAGCCTGCAATATTAAGCATTTAGATTGCTTAATATGTTGAAATGTGGTGTTTAAAAGTAGATACATTTTGTATCCATTCCCCTGAATGTTTATGTTGAGTCTTATCATTGAGTGAATGGCACATCTGCGTAGGGGATAGTAAAAAAAAATTGAGGTGGGGGGTCAGAGAGGAATGAAGGATACCTGCCTGCTGAAATGGTGCCTCAGTATCCACTGATTTGACTCATCACTGATATCGAAGTCCAGCTTTAAATGCCTTGTAACGAGGGAAAAAAGGCACCAAAATCCTGTTTCTTACCTTTGTGCTGTTAAACTGCACCAGTTGCAAGCTTCTTGGGATTAGAGATAACTTTAAAGACCCAATTCCGGGTTTCTTGCTCTTCCAAGGTTGCCCCAGAATGCATCAGTGTAGACCAGGGGTAGGCAATCTTAAACACTCAAAGAGCCATTTGGACCCATTTTCCGGAGGAAAAAAAACCTCAGGAACCACAAAACCCTTTTGACATCTAAAATGAAGATAACACTGCATATATAGTTTTTTTACCTTTATGCTCTTATAGGTCCCATTTTTATAATGTAGCCCCCCTCTTGTAGCTTTTAGTTAGTTTTGTCATACATTCTTGTCCTGTGTTTTCAGACGCCTGGTCCTCTATGGTGTTTTGCCTGATTCCAAGGCCATTCTCTGCCTGGAGAATTATGCCCACTTGAAGCAAATTAGCTCCCCTTCTTTCCCCCAACAAATCACCCTGCAGTCCTGCTGGACCCCACCTCCAGGGTAGCTCGCCTGTTCAGCCTGCAGAGGTCCTCTCTCCTGCCAGCAGCCTCCCACCACCCCTGGGTCGTCAGCAGGTCTTGGGCACAGCAGCCACACTTCAAACTCCAGTGTCTCCAGCAGTTAGTCACAAAGTCAGTCAGAGTATCCAGGGCAAAGTCCAAAGTCAATAAGCCAAGTCACAGTCTGAGGTCAGCTTCCAAAGTCAGTCTGCTCTCCAACCTGCACTCCTTCTACAACCCACACCCTCTTCCTGCCTCAGGTGCTCCCTATATCCCTGAGGGCCCTATTGCCTTCAAGTAGCTGCAGCTGTGCAGCACACTCTGCTGGATGCCCAGGCCTTACCCTTAAAGGGGCCACTGCTGACACCACATCTACCTCCTCACCAGATCTTCCAGGATTCCAATACATATGGCGGTTATGACATCTGCTTATCTTACATGGATGCTAAAGAACTCCCTCCACCTTCCAGAGGAACCCTGTTGGAAGGAAAAAAGGACACAGATTCCAGAGGTGGGGAAGAGAAGAAGCCAGAGCTGGGGGTGGAAGGTGGGGGGGGGCAGCCACAGGCCAGCTTCTGCCCTGCCTGCCTGCCTGCCTGCCTGCCCGTCCTCCCTCACTCAGGCTGCAACTCTCTCCACACTATCCTGGGAGATACAATGGGACTACAATGGGACTTCTGAGCAGACAAGTTGGTTGGAGCTCTCAGGTTGCAGTCCTCTCCACATCTTCCTGAGAGGAAGCCCCACTGACTACAGTGGGGCTTACTTGTGAGTAGCCCTGCACAGGAGGGGGCTGAGGCTACAGCCCTCCACACCTTCCTGGGAGTAGCCCAGGGACTACATCGGGGCTTGCTCCAAACAGACCTGCCTGGTGTGGGCTCCCACTCCTTGCGCTTGGCCTTGAGCAGGCTCCAAAGGCTGCAATCCCAGGCACCCTTTCCTGGGAGTAAGCCTCATCCACTGTAATGGGGCTTACAACTGAGTAGACATTCATAGGAGCAGGCTCCAAGGCTGCAATCCCAGGCACCCTTTCCTGGGAGTAAGCTTCATCTGCTGTAATGGGGCTTACAACTGAGTAGACACACATAGGAGCAGGCTCCAAGGCTGCCATCCCAGGCACCCTTTCCTGGGAGTAAGCTTCATCCGCTGTAATAGGGCTTACAACTGAGTAGACACACATAGGAGCAGGCTCCAAGGCTGCCATCCCAGGCACCCTTTCCTGGGAGTAAGCTTCATCCGCTGTAATAGGGCTTACAACTGAGTAGACATGCATAGGAGCAGGCTCCCAGGCACCCTTTCCTGGAAGTAAGCTTCATCTGCTGTAATGGGGCTTACAACTGAGTAGACATGCATAGGAGCAGTCTCCAAGGCTGCCATCCCAGGCACCCTTTCCTGGGAGTAAGCTTCATCCGCTGTAATGGGGCTTACTACTGAGTAGACACACAGGATGTCTCCTCTGCTGTGGAGGAAAAGCCTCTCCTTGCACTGAGTGGGGACCTGCAAGGGCTCACAATGGCTGAGGAGGAGGGCGTCCTGCTGGAGAGTTGGGGAAGGGAAAAACAGGGAGCTTAAACCTGCAGAGCGGGCAAAATTGAAAAGGGAAACCAATGTGGGGCAGGTGGGGCTGAAGGGAGAGGAGGGCAGTGAGCTCAGGAGGTGGAGGGAAGCAACCCTTTGCCACTTTCACTGGGAGAAGCCGCAGCAGACAGCTGAAAGAGCTGCATTCGGCTCGCCCACCCCTGGTGTAGACAGTGTACTGCATTCAGTCACTAGATGGGGTGAATAATGGAATCTAATGGAATGAAATTATTCCATAGGGAGCAATGGAAGGGTAAGAAACCTGGAAGTGGGTCTTTAAAGCTATTTTTTCACTGCTTTGGTATCCACTGTTTTGTTTTTTTTTATCCACTACGGCAGGAGTTCCCAACTTTTTTTTTCATTTGTGTATCCCGTGGTAGCCCACTTCCATAAATTGTACTCCTCATATTAGCAAAATATTTGTAATTAATATAGTTGCTGTTACTTCAGATTTATGTTTCCAACTATTTCATATCTGATAATACACAAATTGATGACCAGAAACTAACAGTTGGTGGGACTTACACAGGCAGCTAACTGCCTTCCTTCCTTCCTTGCCAACCCCACAAGGCGTTCCAATACTGACCTGCCTTTTTCCGTCATTATTTAATTCTTTTTCAAGTACCCCTAAAGGTCCTGGCAAGTACCCCTGGGGGAACACACCTCCCAGGTTGGGAGCCACTGCACTAGGGGTTCCAGAACGGAACCCCAGTGGATAATGAGGCACAACCTGTATAATCTTTTCTGGCTTCTGAGTAACTAGCACAACATAAGAACATAAGAACAGCCCCACTGGATCAGGCCATAGGCCCATCTAGTCCAGCTTCCTGTATCTCACAGCAGCCCACCAAATGCCCCAGGGAGCACACCAGATAACAAGAGACCTCATCCTGGTGCTCTCTCCTACATCTGGCATTCTGACTTAACCCATTCCTAAAATCAGGAGGTTGCGCATACACATCATGGCTTGTACCCCATAATGGATTTTTCCTCCAGAAACTCGTCCAATCCCCTTTTAAAGGCGTCTAGGCTAGACGCCAGCACCACATCCTGTGGCAAGGAGTTCCACAGACCGACCACGCGCTGAGTAAAGAAAAATTTTCTTTTGTCTGTCCTAACCCGCCCAACACTCAATTTTAGTGGATGTCCCCTGGTTCTGGTATTATGTGAGAGTGTAAAGAGCATCTCCCTATCCACTCTGTCCATCCCCTGCATAATTTTGTATGTCTCAATCATGTCCCCCCTCAAGCGTCTCTTTTCTAGGCTGAAGAGGCCCAAACGCCGTAGCCTTTCCTCATAAGGAAGGTGCCCCAGCCCCGTAATCATCTTAGTCGCTCTCTTTTGCACCTTTTCCATTTCCACTATGTCTTTTTTGAGATGCGGCGACCAGAACTGGACACAATACTCCAGGTGTGGCCTTACCATAGATTTGTACAACGGCATTATAATACTAACCGTTTTGTTCTCAATACCCTTCCTAATGATCCCAAGCATAGAATTGGCCTTCTTCACTGCTGCCGCACATTGGGTCGACACTTTCATCGACCTGTCCACCACCACCCCAAGATCTCTCTCCTGATCTGTCACAGACAGCTCAGAACCCATCAGCCTATATCTAAAGTTTTGATTTTTTGCCCCAATGTGCATGACTTTACACTTACTGACATTGAAGCGCACAAGAACATAAGAAGAGCCCGGCTAGATCAGGCCAAAGGCCTATCTAGTCTAGCTTCCTGTATCTCACAGTGGCCCACCAGATGCCTCAGGGAGCACACAAGACAACAGGTGACTTGCATCCTGGTGCCCTCCCCTGCATCTGGCATTCTGAGGTAGCCTACTTCGAAAACCAGGAGGTTGCACGTACCTATCACGGCTTGTAACCTGTGATGGACTTCTCCTCCAGAAATTTGTCTAATACCCTTTTAAAGGCATCTAGGCATATGCCATCAGACATTGCCCATATTTTAAGATGGGTGTTTGACTTTTTTTCCTCTGTAAATGAAAGCAAAGGTTCTCTAAGCCAATTTCTAGCAACAGAAACTGTGTATTGGGCAGCTAGGTTCTATGCTGCATGATGTAAACACTGGCCAAATAAATGCAGAGAAGTCTCAAACTTCCACTGATGGGCATGGCACTTCTTGTTGCTAGCTATAATCAGGTGCCGTCCTCCTTATTTCACGCAAAAAAACTGGAATTCCACAAAGACCTTGGGTATCTTTAACATACCCAAGGCCTTTGTGGAATTCCAGTTTGGTTGTGTTTTTTTTGAGAAGCGACTTTTTGTTGAACAGGAAGGGAACTCCCCAGTAATGCAGGGAGTGGGATTCTAGACTGAATTACAAACCTGGTTTTGTTTTAAAAGAAGGAAAAGGGGTAGTGAAAAATTGAGCTGCAGGTTCTGTGTGTTTTCCCAAGCAGAATCCTGAAATGCTTGATCTTAGAAGCAAAACCCATAATTTTCTTCTTTAAAAACCTTATTACTGTTCCTTGTGCTTTGCTTTTTTTGGAGGTGCAATTTTGGGTTCTCAGATATAGGAATAAAGGTTTGATGCAAAGCTTTCTCATTCAGCACCTGGGTGTCAAAAATGACTGACACTGCTGCAAGTTCCAATCAAAGGGCTTTTATTTCTATTCCCCCTTATTTGATGAGGAGCAGATGCCAGCACAGACAAAATATAAACAGTCTGGGCTTTGAGCATCTTTGTAATCCATTTATTTTTCCCATTGAAAAATATCTGTTAGTTGATCAGCCCAGATCTTAGCTTAGGGAGATGAATCTGCTTTCTACTATTAGACAGAAATTTCTTGTAAGCATTTTTGCTTTCCGTTCTCCCCCCCCCCCCCCTCATTGTGCATAGCCAGGCAGATTTGTCCGTAGCCGTAGTGTTCTTAATTTAGTCCCCAGTGACCAATGTGGCTGTGATTGGCAGGCTGCTGTCAAGGTGGAACTTGTGCCTGGATGGTGGGAAAGAGCAGAACAAATGCCAGAGGACAGCTCCAACTCCCCTGGGAAAGTGGGCTAAAAAGGTGAAAGAAACGCAATTATAGGAGGTTTTCTAGCCCAGAAAGTTAATTAGCTACTTAAATAGCATTTAGTGCTGATCGCTAGGGGAAAATGGGCACAAAGCAAATATGTATCTGGGGGAGGGACATGTTTCGGGAATCCATGCTGGATCTCTAGCAGATAGGGCGGTAATGTATTCAGAACAATAATGGGATGAGTTTGGTAAACTGGAGAGGACTAACTTGATTCTAGAACACAATAAGATCTAAGCTACACAAGGGGTCACCAGATAGGAGGCTGTACCTTGTTAGATTAGTTGGCCCCCTTGATACTAAAACAGCATTCTTTCCTTGCCTTATCTATAGTGGTGGCATTATCTCTCCCCTTTATGACAAGATTAAATGAATATCTTTACCGGCCCATGTTAGTATTTGGTTACTTCAGAGATCAAGTCACCTGCAGTAGCACATAAGCGTACTAACTCTTTCCAGCTTTGCTGATGGTTGGAGTATTTGTTCCAGCTTGGTGAATTGGTTGAACAGAGCGGAGGATCAAACACCAACACAGAAATGTTTCCTACAAATGCTAGCACGAAATAGCCTCATTCATCCAGATGGCTTTAGGCCCATCTAAAGTGTCTGGATAAGCAACCACGCTGTTTTTGTAGTGCTGTATATACATGGAACTTCCATAAGAGAGGAGATGCACATGGGTTATGATGGAGAAATTAAGTAACTTGACTCACTTAAATTTAAGATGGTTTTATGTGTGGTCCAAATGATTCTTGAAACTTTGATGTAATTTTGTGTGTAACCTTTTGGTTCAGTTAGGTGTGCCATTTCTCAATCAGGTTTTCAAGTTGATCACAAATGCTGGTTAAGGGGGGTTAGCCTGGTGTGAAAGTTTTCAACAGCAATGAAGGTGTAGAGGGGGTTTGGGGTTGAGAAAAAAATGGAATCAAAGAACACCTGATTCTCTGGTCTATTCCAAAGTTCTTAATGATGGTAAAGAGATCTTTCCCTGCTCCCAGAGATACACACCTGTCAGTAGCTCTGGGTTTTATTTGTTTGTTTTTTTTCAAAGCTGCGCCTGATGTGTATGGAAAAGACATGTGACTTGATTCAAATTGAGTCCCATAAACACTCTGGACAAGTCTCCACAACTGCCCATTAAGACTTGTGCATGAGTCAAAGGAGGCAGGGACTTGTCTTGAGTCTAGCTGCGGGGGATTTAGCTGCTAGTTACCTCCTAAAATTGTTGTTAGATTTATTTCTGAGGATATTCAAAAAGGTGCAAAATTCATATTTAAGTTTCTAAAAGTCTTGAAGTTTTCTGGGTGTGAATGTTTAAGAAGAGAGATGTTTTGCAAAGGAAAACGTTGCATTGGTCTCCTGTCATCATTGGTTGGGTTGCTGTGATGTTCCAGAACCTTCTCCTGGAACAGATCTTTTTCATTTTTCCTTCTGTCTGCAGCCTAGTATTGCTAAGTACAGTTTTTGTGATTTAGAAGCTGTTTTGGGTGAGAACAGTAGCCCAGGAGGAGGTTGTGGTACTGAGGAGAAGCAGATAGAGAGGGAAGAGCCTCTGGGGCATAAGTCATGGGTGTGTCCTCGGTGCAAGAAGTTTCAGGGACTCGGAGAACGCATCTGCTCCCTTGAAGCCTTGGTTGCCAGCCTGGAGCAGCAGAGGCAGGTAGAGAAGGACCATGGGGAAACTTCCGTGGATGATCAGGCTTCGTCCCAACCTCAGGCGTGCAGCTCCTCAGCTGCCCGGGTGGGAAGTCTTGGGGCTGGAGGACATCATCCTGGAGAGGAGGGAAACAATCCCCTAGGGGATCCAAACACACTCAGGATACTCCTTGGCGGGAGGGGGTCGGGGGCTTCTTGTAGTGGGGGATTCGATTATTAGAAACATGGAGAGGGGGTTTGCGACGGATGTGAGGATCGCATGGCGACTTGCCTGCCTGGTGCAAAGGTTGCAGGCATCACTTCTCGTCTAGACAGGCTGGTAGATAGTGCTGGGGACGAGGTAGCAGTTGTGGTGCATGTCGGCACCAACAACGTGGGCAAGTGTAGCCGGGAGGTCCTGGAGGCCAAATTTAGGCTATTGGGTAGGAAGCTGAAAGCCAGGACCCCAAAGGTAGCGTTCTCGGAAGTGCTACCTGTTCCACATGCAGGGCCAGCTAGGCAGGCGAGATCAGGGGTCTCAGTGCGTGGATGAGATGGTGGTGTAGGGAGGTTTAGATTTGGTTTAGATTTGTTAGGCAATGGGGAATGTTTTGGGACAAGCGGGGCCTGTACAAGAGGGACAGGCTTCACTTGAACCAGAATGGAACCAGACTGCTGGCGCATAACATTAAAAAGGTGGCAGAGCCGCTTTTAAACTGACCCCTGGGAGAAAACCGACAGGAACCGAGGGGCATCTGGTTCAGGACTCCTTATCCCTATGGGACGAGGGCAGGGAGGTTAGAAAACAACAAGGTAAAGACAGAGTAGGAGAAGAAATTGGGAATGGTAGCATGATGGGATGTGAGAGGGGTTGTCACAATGAGAGGTTGCAGGGATAAAGGAGCTAATAAGCAGCCCATCCTAGGGCATTCCATGTTCAAATGCTTTTATGCAAATGCCTGAAGTCTCCAAGCGAAGATGGGAGAACTGGAATGTTTGGTGACTAGAGAAAACTTGGATATAGTGGGCATAATGGAAACCTCATGGAGAATCAGTGGGATACCGCAATCCCAGGCTATAAACTCTACAGGAGGGACAGGGAGGGGCGTGTTGGAGGTGGGGTGGCCATTTATGTTAAGGAAGGGATAGAATCCAGCAAAGTAGAGATTGAAGGTTCGTCAGACTCCACCATAGAATCTCTGTGGGTTAAATTACCAGGCCTGAGGAGTGATGCAATACTGCGGGCATACTTTGGTCCTCCAGACCAGAAATCGGAAGGGGACCTTGAAATGAGGAAACAGATCAGGGAGGTGACAAGGAGGGACAGGGTTGTAATCATGGGGGACTTCAATTATATCAACCCGTTCAATTTGTGTTCTGGTCACGAAAGAGAGACCGGATTCCTTGACATGCTAAATGTCTGTGCCTTAGAGCAGCTAGTCAGAGCCCACCAGAGGACAGGTGGCTCTGGATCTAATATTGTGCAATACTCAGAACCTGGTTAGAGATGTAAATGATACGGAGCCGTTGGAGAACAGTGACCATACTGTGATCTGTTTTGACATGCATGTTGGAGGAAGAGTACCAGGCAAATCTGTCACAAAAACCTTTGACTTCTGACGAGCGAACTTCCCTCAAATGAGGAGGCTGGTTAGAAGGAGGTTGAAAGGGAGAATAAAAAGAGTCCAATCTCTCCAGAGTGCGTGGGGGCTGCTTAAAACAACAGTAATAGAGACCCAGCAGAAGTGTATACCACAAAGGAAGAAGGACTTGACTAAGTCCAGGAGGATGCCCGCATGGCTAATGAGCCAAGTTAGAGAGGCCGTAAAGGGCAAGGAAGCTTCCTTCTGTAAATGGAAGTCTTGCCCTAATGTGGAGAATAAAAAGGAACATAAACTGTGGCAAAAGAAATGTAAGAAGGTGATACGGGAGGCCAAGAGAGACTATGAGGAACACATGGACAGCAGCATTAAGGGGAATAATAAAAGCTTCTTCAAATATGTTAGAAGTAGGAAACCCACCAGAGAAGCAGTGGGCCCTCTGGATGGTGAGGGAGGGAGGGGAGATAAAAAGAGACTTAGAGATGGCAGAGAAATTAAATGAGGTATTTTCATCTGTCTTCACGGCAGAAGACCAGCCAGATACCACTGCCTGAACAGCCCCTCCTGACCAAGGAATTAAGTCAGATAAAGGTTGAAAGAGAAGATCAGACCTAACTGATAAATTCAATAAGTCCCCAGGCCCTGATGGCATGCACCCAAGAGTTATTAAGGAATTGAAGAATGAAGTTGCTGATCTCTTGACTAAAATATGCAACTTGTCCCTAAAAACGACCATGGTGCCAGAGGATTGGTGTATAGCAAATGTCACACCAGTCTTTAAAAAGGGAAGGAGAGGGGACCCGGGTAATTATAGGCCAGTCAGCCTGTTCCAGATGAGATGGTGGAATGTCTCATCAAAGATAAAATCTTAAAACACATAGACGAACAAGCCTTGCTGAGAGAGAATCAGCATGGCTTCTGTAAGGGTAAGTCTTGCCTCATGAACCTTTTAGAATTCTTTGAAAATGTCGACAGGCATGTGGATGCAGGAGAACCTGTGGACATTATATATCTGGACTTTTAGAAGGCGTTCGACATGGTCCCTCACCAAAGGCTGCTGAGGAAACTCCACAGTCCTCTCATGGATTGGGAACTGATTGAAGACCAGGAAACAGAGAGTGGGTGTCAATGGGCAATTTTCACAATGGAGAGAGGTGAAAAGCGGTGTGCCCCAAGGATCTGTCCTGGGACTGGTGCTTTTCAACCTGTTCATAAATGACCTGAGACAGGGTTGAGCAGTGAGGTGGCTAAGTTTGCAGACGACACCAAGCTTTTCTGAGTGGTGAAGACCAGAAGTGATTGTGAGGAGCTCCAGAAGGATCTCTCCAAACTGGCAGAATGGGCAGCAAAATGGCAGATGCATTTCAATGTAAGTAAGTGTAAAGTCATGCACATTGGAGCAAAAAATCAAAACTTCACATATAGGCTAATAGGTTCTGAGCTGTCTGAGACAGGACAGGAGAGGGATCTTGGGGTGGTGGTGGACAGGTCGATCAAAGTGTCTAGCTAATGTGCAGTGGCAGTAAAGAAGGCCAATTCTATGCTTGGGATCAGGGGATGGACAGAGTGGATAGAGAGATGCTCTTTACTCTCTCACACAACACCAGAACCAGGGGACATCCACTAAAATTGAGTGTTGGGAGAGTTAGGACAGACAAAAGAAAATATTTCTTTACTCAGTGTATCGTTGGTCTGTGGAACTCTTTGCCACAGCATGTGGTGATGGCATCTGGCCTAGATGCCTTTAAAAGGGTATTGGACAAGTTTCTGGAGGAAAAATCCATTATGGGTTCAGTGGTGTCACTAGGGTTCGTGTCACCCGGTGTGGGAGGCCAGCGCATCACCCCCATGCAGTGGGCGGGGCAACACTCTAGGTGGTGGACATGGTGCTCTACCATCACCCCGCCCCCACTGGTTTTTTGGCTGTACCTTTTGATAGAATAAAGAGATTTCAACGCAGATTGTTTCATTGCATTCCGCATGAAATTACACATTGATTGTTGTATAACATGATGGTATTATTTTTACAAACTGTGATTTTAGTCACTAATGGTGTCACCTCCCCCCAGGGTGTCAACTTACTAACACCTTATTGGAGCGTTCTCAAACTTTTAGCACTGGGACCCACTTTTTAGAATGACAATCTTTTTAGAATGACAGAACCCAACATAAAGCAAATTAAAATGAATAATTATAAATAATTAAAGTAAAACAAATAAATAAGGGGAAGCCAGCCCTGTTCCACCAAGTGAATTTTCTCTGTAGCCTGCCTGCAATAACATCTCCCCCCCATAAAAAAGAATCAATAAGATTTTCACCCCTACCCAGTTCAATTTAAGTTCTTAAATTTCAACCATATCACTATCAGGACCCACCTGGCTTTACAAGTCTGAGAGCCCAATCCTATGCCTGTCTACTGAGAAGTAAGTCCCATTATAGTCAGTTGGGCTTACTCCCAGGAAAGTGTGGCTAGATTGCAGCCTAAAACAGGAAAAAATTCACCTTACCCTGTCAAGTCTCTGTTTCATTCTTTTTATGGGGGGCAGGGGAGGCTGCCTCCTGGAGCATTTGTTGAGCTCCAGTTGCATCAAATCAGGATCATTCTGGTGGCCTCACATTTCCCTTTGCCTGATCTGCCCAGGAGCCAAGGCCTGTTTGCTTACTTGCGAGTAAACGCAACCATGTGGCTTAGTTTTGCTTTCCATAGGGCTCAATACATTCGCCAGCTTGGAGGGAGGGACCTCCTTCTCGGGTGTTCTTTGGGGGCTGCATTCATTGGATCAGGACCATTCTGGTGTTGTTGGATTCCTCTCAGCCTGCCCTTTCCGACAGACTAAGGCAAGTTTGCCTATACGTGAGTAGTATGGCTTGGCGTGATATGGCTTGGTTTCACTTTTCTTTGGGCTCCATGCATTTTTCGTTTTCCGGTTTTTTGCCAATAACTTTTGATAGAAAGGAGATATTTCACTCTGGTTTTTTGCATTGCATTCTGCTGAAAATTCCACATCCAGAAGTATGTAACCTGATGGGGTTACTCCTAACCACCATGATTTTAGCGCATCACCCCCAGTGTGCATCTCCCCCCTTGTGCATCACCCGGTGCGGCCCACATCCGCCGCATCCCCCTAGCGACACCACTGTACAGGTTACAGGCCATAATGAGTATGTGAACCTCCTGATTTTAGAAATGGGCTAAGGCAGGGGTGCTCACACTTTTTTGGCTCGAGAGCTACTTTGAAACCCAGCAAGGCCCGGAGATCTACCAGAGTTTTTTTTTTACAATGTTCGCGCCATCATAACATATAACATTTATGTGTACAATGTATGTTGGTGTACCTTGAGCCCCACTGAGTATAACAGGACTTACTCCTGAGTAGACATGCCTAGGATTAGGCTGTGAGGCTGCAATCCTAGCCATACTTACCTGGGAGTAAGCCCCATTGAGTACAATGGGCCTTACTCCTGGCGTTTCCTCCCAGAGGCACCTGAAGGGGGGGGTCGGCACTCCGCGATCTACTCATTTTGCCTCGCGATCTACCGGTAGATCGCGATCCACCTATTGAGCACCCCTGGGCTAAGGGATGAAAGGGAGGGCACCAGGATGCAGGTCTCTTGTTATCTGGTGTGCTCCCTGGGGCATTTGGTGGGCCACTGTGAGATACAGGAAGCTGGACTAGATGGGCCTATGGCCTGATCCAGTGGGGCTGTTCTTATGTTCTTAAGAGAAGCTAGACAAAACAGTAGACCTGTGGAACAGGGAGCGAACAAGTCTGGGAATTATCTCTTGATGATAACGGTGTGCAGGAACTAAAAGCAGCTTTGGAGTTGGTTGTTCATTTTATGTCATTGTAAAAAACTAGTGTGTTTAAATTTAAGGTAAACTAGGAAGTAGTTGATTTGGTCTGCACTTTGTGTATGGTGTGTGTACGCGCTTCTTGAGCCATATTGCTGAACTTGGTCTTCTCCTTGGAGCTCTGTTAACAATGCAACCCTCAGCCTGGATATCCAGGGAATGTGTATTGGAATGCAATGACCCAAACTGCTGGTGAATGCTAAAGTAAAGCTTGCCCAATGGCCTAGTGTGGCCCGAGTTTCAGGGGCACTGTTGTCAGGGTAGGAAAGCATACTGATGGGGTGTTCTGCACAGGCATGCTGAGTATGTGATTTCTTCAGCATTCAGTGCCTGCATTGTTCAATAAGCGGATTAGAAAACACTGCATAAAGTGGCTTTTCAGGGGGCTGCTTTTATACCTGCTCCTTGCCTTGTTTTGCAAACCATGATTTCACAGTAGAGCCCATTCAGGCTGTCCAAATGGATTGGCCTTTTCAAGATTCCAAAGGTCACAGTTTCAGATTCACTTATTTCCCAGAGCACTGCTGTTTTTTTGCAGGGGGGGAGGTACTTAGCAGGGCAAAAGATTAGTTTCTGAAATGTCTGCCCTGGATTCTGTTTGGTGGGCAGCAGATACCTGGAGCAAAGTTGCTGAATATGCTGAAAAGCATTGTCTGCACTTCCTAGCACTTTTGGGTTAACTAGCTGTGCTGCTGCTGTTCCTCTCCAAAAATGTGATATTACTAAGGAAAAGCCTTTTGTGTGGTAACATATTTAAATTCCTGGAATATGGGTATTAGAATTATGTTGCTTGGCAGGGAACCCATAAGAATTATGCCGTAATAAACAAGGAATTTCGTTGACGCTTACAGTGATTGCTCTAAGGACTAGCGTGAACTCATATCTGCATATATAAATTCAAGATGTGCAGAGGAAGTTATGGCTGAGTGTGTGCACTTGTAAAGAATGCAGAGTTGTGTTTATTTTATTTTTGAGAGCAAAATTTATCTAGGCAGGCCCCCTTAGACAATGCTTCTACTGCATCTTCATGCACAATGATAAGGGTCCTAAGCCCCTTCCCTCCCAACCTGGCACACTCCATGATGACCAGGCAATGCTCTGACAGGTCAACCGTTTTCTGCCGCAACTGCAGCAACCTAACAGAGCCACCAGTAGATCTGTGTAGTGGGTGAACTGTTAATCATTGCTACATAACTGTTGTATGTTAATTCATAATTCTATGAAGAATAGACACATGTCGGGCAGGGTGTTTGAGTACATGAGATAGGTTTTAAGTCATTAGTTTCTTCAGATGATGTTGACAAGAGATAATGTAGCTAAGAACAGCCCAGTACACAAGGGGTTGTGTGGGTGGTGACTAGTCTTCCTCAATGTTGCATTCCAAACTGCTTATGCAGTTGTCAAAGTGATGTGGGGGACAAGCTTTCTTTGTAAAGGAAAGATCCCAGGGTAGTGGTAGAGCACATTCTTTGCATGCAGAAGATCCCAACTTCAATCCCTGGCTTCTCCAGGGACAAAGGATGTCTGGTGGTAGAGACTGGGAAAGACCTGCCAGGGAAATCTTGGAGAGCCACTGTCTGCCAGGGTGGATAGCACTGAGTTAGATTGCTCAGTGGTTTGCCTGAAGGCAGGTTTCTGCACACACATATTCTTTGGCATGGCAACTGTGTGAAAAGTTGGTGACCCGAGTTTGTATTTCTTACGCACAGTGTGCTATGTGTTTCATTTTGTTTTTTCTTTTGTCCTTCTAACAACCCAATGGGAGAAGCTACTGTTCCTAGTTTATGAATGGAGAATGATAGCCAAGAGAGGTTTATTCAAGACTGAGTCTCTGGCAGAAATGGAACTTGAACTCAAGCTTTTTTTCCCTCCCGTTCAGCACTCCATTTTCTAGCATAAGGAACACACAGCCTCTCAACTGCCTCTATCATTACAAGTGCATTTGAAATCTTTGAAATTATGAAATCTTTCTCTCCCCTTCCCCAGCACTATCCTGCTTCCAAGAACTCACTTGTCTTCTCCCCAGCGATCTGGGTTTTGAACAGTCATCCGTTTGGGGCAAAACTTGCCAAGCTACTATCACATACTGAATAATCTAAATGAGCAGGAAACCTGTGAAAAATGGTATATGAATAGCTTGACTAATAGTTATAGTACAAATAGCTTGACTATGGGGTTTGGGTTACTGATCCTGCAAGCCATGCATTGAATCAAGACATGTTGCAAGCTCTTTTGCACAAACCACTTTGCCACTAGGGAAAGGCAGCATCTACTGATTTGTGACATTTTAAGGACATGAAACATGTCTTAAATTTATCTGTGTTTTCAGCTTGCTCCTCCTGCTAGGGCATGTTATCCTTGCAGCAACCAGGTCAGTATAACTGAGGCTGAGGTGATGACTTGTCCAAAGCCACAGAATGAGCTTCATTGCAAAGAGTGAGGTTGAAGCTGGTTTCCCACAACCCAGTCCTTCCGCTACTATACCACACAGACTCTTCAAGTTGTTAACGTTCAAATATTGAGTCTTTCCTCCTTTCTCCTTCTGCCACTCTCATTGTGTGTAGGGAGCCTTGCGAGAGCCACATGATCCACTCAACAAGCTCGAGTTCAAGCCTTGATCCCAACTCCCAGTTCCAGGAGAATAATGGGCAAGTACAGAACTCCAGATGGGATGAGCAGCAGAAGGTGTTTGCCTTGGAACAGATCTGTGGGGTCTTCAGAGTTGACCTGGGACAAATGAGGTCTCTCCGTCTCTTTTTCAGGTAAGAAAATACATTTAGGTCACAATCTTATACCCACTTACATGGGAGTAAGTCCCTTTGAACTCATTGGGCCTTACTTCTGAGTAGACATGCCTAGGATTGCACTTTTAGAGATGTTCAGACACAGTTGCCCTTGCTATAGTTGCCACAGTTATTCGGGTAACTGATAATATAGTGATATCAGAATGAGGTTCCAATCCTCAGTGTTATCAGTAGAGGTGTGATTTTTTTTTTTTCAGTGATAACAAAATAAAAGTACCATACCAATTTCTGCACTTCTCATTTTTGTCAACAAGCAAACAAAAAACACTGAAATTTGCTAATAAAATAACCTGGGAAATCTGCAAAAAAAATTATGGGCTGGATGGGGATGGTGGTGCATGGGTAATGACTGGGACTGCATCTGCTAGAACACTTTTAAAGCGATTATAATAATTTATTCAAATGTGCCCTTGGAATAAAAATGCACAACACTGCTTTCTTTCCTACTAGGGAGAAAATAAATCTGTGAGAAAATATAAAAGCATTTAAGAACATCTCTAGTTATCTGGTGTAAGTCTGCTAAGGAAATTCTAATGCCATCTAGATATAAGCTGAGGTGCATCCCTCCTCAGCTTATATGTTTTAGTCAGCATGTTCTGTGCATTCTGGTATTAATTTGAGACAGTGAACCAAGTCATCTGTTATGAAGGAACTTTACTGAGCCTTCAAACGAAAGATTTGAAAGTACGCCTGATTTGATATGTCCACATACATGGCTGTTCTTACCCTACGTTGAATATGAAACCTACGTAAAGCTGAGGCAACACATTATAGCAGCAAATGCACTTATTTGCCAAAGTAATATGGAATTGTAGGCTAAGAATTCATAGCTTCTTTATCCCTCTCCCCTGGTCTCTGATCCCAGCCCCAGTTCCTAGGCCTTGTGGTTTCAAAGAAAAGTTTGAAAAGGACAGGCTATGGAGGTATTGGGAAGCTGCCGCCATATAATGCTTCCCTTGTAAGTGACAAAAACAGCAAAGTCTTTTAGACTGGGAGGATGTGGCTCTGTGGTAGAGCATCTGCTCTGCATACAGAGGGTCCCAAGTTCCATCTCCAGTATCTTCAGGTGTGGGAGAGAGAAATTCTTATCTGAAACCTGGGAGAGCTACTGCTAGTCTGTTAACAATGCTGATCTAGAGGCAGTTTCTTATCATATGGTCTATTGTTCTGAATGAGTTTCTCCCCACACCCAGTCAGCTCTGGAGTGGAGGGAAAACATAGCTCTCTCCATGGTAGACCATAGGTTTCGTATGCAGAGCATCTAAAGTTCAATACCCAGCATCTCCAAATAGCCCAGAGGAAAAATACCTGATTGAAGTTCTGGCGACTAACTGACTTTCTATAAGGCAGCTGTCTATGTTTCTGTGGAGTCCTGAAGAGAAAACCATGAGAAGAGAACAAGCTTGAGCCTGTGAATAAGGGGAACAGGCTATAGCTTGGTGGCAGGGCACTTGCTTTGTATGCAAAAGGTCTTGGGTTCATCCCCAGGTATTGCCAGGTAGGGCTGGGAAATACTCCATCTGAAGCCCTGGAGAGTCATTGCCAGAGAATACACTCTTCTTAACTGGGCAAAGAGACACCTCTCAAAGTGGTGTTCCTATTATATTTAGCAGGTAGAGAGCAACTGTCCCTCCTCACTCCAGCATGGCATCTTCTCCCTGGTGTTGCTGGTGTTTCTTCTGTATTTTTTTAAGATGGTAAGCCCTTTGGGAATAGGGAACCATGTATTGATTTATTTTGCTACGTGAACTTCTCTTGTGGAAAAGCAGTATATAAATATTTGTGAGTGTGTGCGCACGTGTGGCCCAATGGTCTGACTTGGTAGGAGTCACAGCTTTATGTGTTCATTTGACAACACAATACAATACAGTGTCATTCCTACAGTCTCATTCTTAAACTTTTCCTGATGACCTGTGGTATGGAATTTTTCATAGCTGCCACATATTGAGTTGACATTTTCATTGACCTATCCACCATGACTCCAAAATCTTTTTAGCTTTATCACCAACAGCTTAAACCCCATCAGAATATATGGGAATTCAGGATTTTTAACCCCATATACTTTATACTAATTGACATTAAATTGCATTTGTGATTTTGTTGTACAGCCACCTAGTTTGGAGAGATCATTTTTGGAGCTCTGCACAACCTCGTTTTGGCTGTTACCATCCTGCATACTTTGATGTCATTTATTAACTTGGCCACCTTGCTGTTCACACCTAACTCCTGGTCATTTAGACATAGAATAAAAGGCACATGTCCCAATGGGTGTACTACTTCTTACTTGTGAAAAATGCCAATTTATTCCTATTCTTTAACCAGTTACCAATCCATAAAAAGATCTGTCCTCTGATTCCATGACTACTGTTTCAAACAGACAAGAAGAGCAGAGCCTACTGAGTTTTGCAGATTGCATCTCCTGCCTTTTTGGTGCTTTTGTAAGCAGCCAGGTGGGTGGGAATAGTCAAAACAGCCTCCCCCTTCCTCCAGCTGCACTGGACGGAGAAGGAGGCTGTCATTGCTGTTATTCTCTTCTGATTTACTCTCAGCAAACTGGACCAGAGCACTGATCAAAGCTCCATTGGTGGCAGGCTGGAAAGGGCAACAGACAGGGGAAGGGCTCCTACATTTATCTTCCCTCTAAACCTTGCCACTCATTGTGATGTTTTTCAAATTGCTTCAGGGAAAGGCCAGCCAAGGCAGACCCTTTCAATGAACTCTAGACAGTTAGTGACGCAGGACTTTGCAGAAACCATGGTGATCTCCTTCAGCAAGGCTCGTTCTATAAGCTTAATAATTTTATCATTCATTTATGCTTTCCACCAATTTTCTTGAAACAGACATTAAACTGATCAGTCTGTAATTTCTCCCAATTTCTTTTTTAAATGTTTGTGTTATATTGGCTACATTTTTAATTTGTCAATATGCTCTAAAACAGCATTTCTCAATGATTGTCCCCCACTGGACCACTTATCATGGCCCACCTATTGGAAGTACCACCGGAAGTAATTGGCAGTGCTTACATCACCAGTTACTTCCAGATTGGGAGGCCAGACAACACGGCGAACGCTGGTAAGAGGCTCAGGGTGGACAGGAGAGTTTTTTCAAATGCACAAAAAGTACACTTTGGAGCTCTGACCACAGAGCCGAGCTTCTACTGCTGCTCATCGCATTGCTTTGCTGGTCTTGCTGCCAGGTGGTGGTCAGGGGGTCTTGTGTGTACCACCAGACACCACCTCAAGTACCACTGGTGGTACTGGTACCACTGGTTGAGCAACACTGCTCTAGAAGCTTATCCTTTTGTTACTTCTATCTAACTCAATTCTTCAGATTCCCTACCTGAGAAGTTAAGTTCAGGCATGGGTATTTATCCCCACCTCCACTTTAATGTAGAAGACAGATGCAAATAATTTATTCAGCTTCTCTGCAATCTCTGGATGCTCTTTGAGCCTTCCTTTTATTCCTCTGTTAGATAATGGTCCAACTGCCTCCCTGGCAGATTTTCTGCTTTTGATTACTTTAAAAACATTTTAAAATTTGCCCTGATGTTTTTAGCCCTATATTCCTCCTGTGTTTTTTGCCCCCCACGTTCCTTATTGTGATCTTCTATTTCTTTTTTTCTGGCTTACACTCCTTTTCCCCATTTTGACAAAACTTCCATTTTCTGAAAGAAGCTTTCTTACATTTTGTAGGTTCCTTGACTCTACTCATGAGCCATGCTGACATCCTCCTGGTGGTGCCTTTCCTGCTTTAGTGGTTGATGTTCTGGATGAACATCTGTTGTGGTGGCTTTAAATAACCTCCATGCACTCTGAAGAGATTTGACCTCTTGACTTACGCATTCAGTGTCTTTTTTACTAATTTACACCCTCATCCCTTAGGATCCGGATGCTGCCTAGCCCCAGTTGACTTTTCTCCAGGGGTCAGTTTGAAAACTCTTGTGCAACTTTTAAAATGTCAAACCCCAGCAGCCTGATCCCACTTTGGTTCAAGTGGAGCACATTCCTTTTGTACAGTTTTGGCTTCTTCCAAAGCATTCCCTGGTGTCTAACAAATCCAGAGCCCAAGGGTTGTTGAGCTCATTTTCACTGTCGCAAACCATGTTTGTTGTGATCTCTGGAAGGAGCCTTTCTCCAGGCCTGAGGCAGCCTCTTGTCCTTTTGTCAACATTTTATATGTCAATTAATTGCTGCTTTCTCCATAGTCCTCTTTCCTTTTTGCAATGATTTCCAGGATCTGTGACTGTTGAGCATATGTGCTTTTCTAGGATCTGGGCTGCATAAAAAAGGAACATGTACCTATATTCCATAAAATTTAGATCCTTTGCAAGCTGCAAGGGGACAAGATGGAAGTTTCTTCTTTATTTAGAACTGGGAAGAGTCGCAGGGCTGTGGCTAATTATCTTCTTAGACACAGGTAAATTAACAGAATTTTCATATCATGTTTATAAACATGGCAGATGTTACACTTTTATTCCATAGTGTTCTTATTCTGCTATTCTTACCCACAAATGCCCTCCAAAAGCAATTCACATCTGGAAAAATTTCACTTTAGAAATTATGGAAGTCAGAGAACATAACAAGCTTTTATTCCTTGAACTGACACACTTTTGTTGTCACAGCTCCAAGGAATGTCTTGGGCTAGAAGCATTTATTTTAAAAATGAAACTGAGAATCTTAAGAAACCAGTGGCCATCCTGCACTGTCTCCCAGATTCTGTGCTATGCGCCCTTGACTTGTGTGGGGAGGGATTTGAGGTTGAAGTATCTAATAATCCTCCCCATCTACCTGTTGTCTCTTTGTAAATCTGTTTAGCGTGGTGATTATTTATGCCATGCAGCCTGGAGCTTGTTTGGGAGGCACACTGATCTTGGCAGCTGGCTCCATCGCAGCTTTGCCCACATACATGTCCTCAGGATCCAGGGTGGGCAGCAAAGTTCCACTCGATACCCTTTCTGTTTGTACAGTGCCTGGCGTACCAGTGCTTTGGTTGATTACCATAAACAACCTGATAAGTGCTACCAGATGTAGACGAAACCGCTCTTTGGATAAAGAGAGGAGAAGGATGTACTCTTAGGCTGTGAGACCTCACAAGCACCAGTTGGGCCACGAACACTCCTAATCAGAGCCGTGTGTACTCTGCAGGGGGGAAATGAAAAGCAACTTCTACACCCAGGAGGGGAAAGCAGAGTATGTGTTTAGAATATATTATGTAGATTAAGGTCAGATGATTTGCATAATTCATTTTGATTGCCTTTTTTAAGTTTTCAAAGACTTGGAATTTGTCATCAAGGACTGGAATTGTACAGGGAAGGAGAGGTGGGAGAAATGGAGCTTGTAATGGAAAATCCGGAAGAGGTGATTAAAAAAAAAATAGGGATCTCTGTAGGGCACAGGCTTCTTCCCTATCACCCTAGAAGGTCTAAATAAATTGATTTCTGAACCTTTTTGGTATGCGTTGCTTCAACAGATGCGTCTGTGACTACAACTGCAAGGGCATGTCTTTGAAGGGATGCTAAATATAGCTCAGCTCAGCCAGGCAGCATGCACTCTGAATTTGCAAACATGACACACTGTCTGTGTCAGCAGTGTTCCACTCTGATACATTCTGGCTAGTGAATTCCACTCTTGACCATCAACTCCCTTTTCTTTCTCCACCCACTTTCCTTCAGTGACGAGGCATGCACAAGCGGGCAGCTGGTTGTTGCTAGCAGGGAGAGTCAATACAAAATCTTCCACTTTCACCATGGTGGCCTGGATAAACTTTCTGAAGTGTTTCAGCAATGGAAGTACTGCACAGAGACCCATCTCAAAGATCAGGTAAGCTGCAAAATTCAGAGTAGAGCAGGGAACCCCCAAACCCGTAAGCACCAAAAACTATGTGTTGCTTCCTAGCAGGGCTTGAAATGGAGACAAGGTTATTTGAGTAGAGTTGCTTGTTTCTGATGTGCCTGGATACTTGCCAGTGCTTTTCAGTACCAGCGTTCTCATGGTTTGTTCGGTTTTTCCTTTCAGATGAGAAGGTTCAGCTTTACTGCCCCTTTATCTGAATAAAAATGGGGGCATCCAAAGTATTCATTTAATCCGAAGTGTGGATTAAAAGGGAGTATAAGCATAAACCCCCTGGCAAATACCACATTTGGATAAATACAGAACTTTAGCCAAATAGGAGTTTCAACTAATGGAAGATTTGCTGTAGAATGCTTTTATTTGGCATTGCAGCAAAATCTGTATTGGCATTTATAAGCTATTCTGTGTCAATTCATCGACATCCACTCAACCATCCTGGAAGGTGGGTTATATTATAGATTTATAGACTTCAGTCTCTAGATTCACTTGTATATTTCTTTTTTGTTGGGGTTTTTGTATACTTCTGTTTTGTTTGTTTGAGGAAGGATGCACACAGTGAGCTTGTAGCTGGAGTAGGATTAGAACTCAAACTCAGAATCCAGTGTCTTTACAGGTCCATGTTGCCTCTGTGTTGAGGTTTTTTTATTCTGAAATATATGACTGTTGGTTCTAGGATTTCTCATAGTCTGTATCCATATTATGTTTTGACAAGGCCTGTTGCCATATCTTGCTTCAATCTACACAAAGGCCCTACAAGGGCCTTAATTATATGTTTAAAGATACTAGAGAAGCTTGTTAGAAACATTGATTTCTAAATTCCCTTCCTTCCCACCAACCCCCTCTTTCCCCCTGCTGCTTTCCCCTCATTATTGTACCATGGGGGCTTGCATCTGTGTTGAGCAACCTTTTGATTTTTAAATTAAATGTCAGCTGCAGTTTTCGCCCTGGAATGGCAAGCACCCTCGGAGAGAGCTTGGCACTGCCGCTTCCCTGTCTTGCTGAACAGCAATCCTTTTGTGTGTGGCCAATCAGATGTAATTTATTGCATGCATTCCTGGGCAGACTCAAGATATCACTGCAAGCCATGTTTAATTTTGGTCCTAGATAGAGGAGGGTGGGAAAGGAAGCTGCCTTAACGAAGCCGTTTTGTGCTGCTCTGGTTCTTTTACTCCCATTATGGTTGCTGGCTTTGGCCAGAAGCCTCCCCAACTTCCAAGCTTAGTATTTCT
Organism: Tiliqua scincoides; assembly: GCF_035046505.1. NCBI lineage: Eukaryota > Metazoa > Chordata > Lepidosauria > Squamata > Scincidae > Tiliqua > Tiliqua scincoides. The sequence goes on from NC_089822.1 coordinate 151,152,385, forward strand.
CCCAGAACAGACCCATGATGAGGTCTTCGTTTGCAGGGATGTGTGTGTGTGACTGCGATAAGCAATGGAAACGGAGGGAAGGATTCTGCGGCTATTGCAGTAGCCCTCTGTCCTGTTTGTGTCCCAATTAGCAGCTCACTGATGTGAAGACCTGCATGCAGTTCTCCATCCGCCGGCCCAAGCTGCCTTCCTCAGAGACTCACCCAGAGGAGAACGCTTACAAGCGCTTGGATGTCTCTGCATGGCTCAATCACCTGAATGAAGCTGGACAAGTGGAGGAAGAGTACAAGCTGAGAAAGGTGAGGAAGCCGCAGTGGCATGCATGTTCTGCTTGTGGTTGCAACCAAGGAAAGGTCTTCAGGTGGACCAGTTGCTCTTATTTTGCCAGAAACTCTTAAATGTGCACCTAGTCAAAAAATGGAATGGCTGTTCACAAGTCTGTCTTCCCTCTCATTGCACATACCCAACATGATAAGGGGATATGAGATTGTACCCACGGCCCCACACCTGCTATGGCATGCACAGCAGCCATACTCCCCATATGTGGAGTCTAAGGTGAGTAGCAACCATATAGAGGCTTCTGAATATTAGTTGCAGAGGAACGGTGGGGAGGGGGGCAGGAGAGAGGCTGTTTCCCTCTCTAGCTTGTGGCCTTCCCATAGGCCTCTGGTTGGCCACTCAGGAAATGAGGGTGCTGGACTAGATGGGCCTTTAGCCTGACCCAGCAGGGCTCTTCTTGTATTCACATAATTGGAGCCTTGACTGAACATTGTTAATGTGCAGAAAGTTGATTCTTGCCTCAACGTGCAAAGTTGGGGGGGGGGCGGGGCTAAATGGTAGAATTCCATTCATATATGGAGCATTTGTAGAAAGTAGGCTCTAGTTTTTGCCTAGGAGTTTCAATGGGGGATCAACGAAGACAGCAAAATGCAAAATATGGTAGCATTTTTCTCATTGGGTATGTATGCTAGACTGTGGCATGAGAACCAATGGATGTTTCTAATATGCTTATGGAATATGTCATGAACAAGCCCAAAGAAAGCAATTGACACTGTCTGGCTTAAAATAATTAAAGTATGTGTGTGGGAGTACAACTGGGTACAAGTGTGAAGATTCCAAGATTGCGGATTAAGCTGTGATGTGAGAACGACACATTAATTGTATAGGCCCTCCAGGGGGGGTATTGACATTGAAATGAGTTTGATTTGTGTCTCCTCTGGGAAGAGGGGGGCCATTACTTTCCCTCTAAACCTGTTCAGATTGTGGACTCTTGAATCAAGGCATCACTTGTCAGAGGAGTGCAAAAGAGGTTCAGTTTCAGAAACTGACACTTTTCTCTGTTGCAACTATTTATTCTTCCTCCCACTGTTCCTCTCTTCCCCAGGCTATTTTCTTTGGTGGGATCGATGTCTGCATCCGTGGTGAGGTCTGGCCCTTCTTGTTGCGCTATTATAGCTATGAATCCACTTCAGAGGAGAGGGAGATGCTGCGAGTGCAGAAGAGAGGAGAATACTTTGAGATACAGCAGAAAAGGTAATGAGGATTGCTGGTGGCTCCTACTCCAATCATTCAGTCTAGTTGTAAATAGCCTATAAGCAGTGGATGAGGTTTAGTCATTGACCTACCCATCTGTTCCCCAAAGCATCTTCCTTCTGCAAACTTTTCCTGGCAGCAGTGATGGTGAGATGGTGACTAACTGGACAGTCCTATAAATGTTTACCCAAAAGTAAATTCCACTATGTTCAGTGGCCATCCATTGCTCATTAGCAGGAGATCCCTATTGAGTCCTTAGGAGGCGAGCTTGCTGCAGAAGGAAGGCAATTACTCAGTTACCACAAGTGCCCCAATTCTTTTTATTTTTATTTTGGGCCTTACCTATAAGACTAGGACTGAAAGAATCTCTGGTTCTCCCCCCCCCCCCCAATTTCATTTAACAGCAACTGGATTGAATATGAACTGATATTTGTATGTGATGCTTAGACTCTCCATGACACCAGATGAGCAGAAGGCATTCTGGAGGAATGTGCAGTTCACAGTTGACAAAGATGTGGTGAGGACTGACCGTAGTAACCAGTTCTTCCGAGGAGAAAACAACCCCAATGTGGAAACTATGAGGTGATTATTTTTACCCTATTAACATAAAAGAAATGTATGGAGAACTTTCTGCACAGTTGGAAAGCCTAGATCAATCAGTGCTGTGGATGCACCTCTTCAAGGGACTGTGCTTCCAGCTGAACCGTGAAAGACACACAGGCCTTCAGCCTGAAGCAATGGATACTGTTGGAACACCTGATGGTTATTTTATTTGTTCTTTCCTCATTTTCTAGAAGACTATCTAGACTTGGTCAGCTTGTGTCACAAACAGCAGAGCAGCAGATAATGCATGTTTTTTACACTGTAATTCTTGTATCTTCAATTCTCGTTAGCCACCTTAGGCATCCTATGTTATGGGAGGACAGGAGGGATACAAAGATTGTAAATGCATAAAAATTGTTTGGGGGGCTATTCACTCAGATGCATCTGCATGTACTCTGACACCTGAGATTGTAAGCGTCTTGTTCCCACTGCATATTGTTAGGAATTCTTAAAAAAAAACCGGGGGAAATAAGGGTATGTGCACCTTCTGAAACCACTTTCTGAACTTTTTTTTGTTGAAAAGCCCTATATAAATATTCTTAATAATACACAGCTGAGATTTCATTGTTCCAAATTCGGCTGGGCTCAGCAATATTAAGTATTTAGCAGCGGAGAGCAAATTTTATAAGTGGCATATTTGAAATGTAAAATGGGCTAGAGAGCATGGTTGGAAGACATGTAGCTAGTTGCCATGCATGTGGTGGCTGAATGTTTTACCTTATTCTGAAGGCCAAGACATTTCAGAATCTCAGTCCTATTCATGCTTAGTCAGAAGTTTCATTGTGTTTAATGGGACTTACGCCCTGGAAAAGTGTCCATAGGATTGCAGTCTCAGTGATTTAAGTTGCTCCTGAAACTCAAGACATTATTAACACATTAAATGTGATTGGATAGTGCCCTTGTTTAATTTATGGAAACATTTTAATCAGTCCTTTTTAAAGTTTTGAAACACACATAAAAATCATGTCAATTCAGACTTTTTAAACCTTTGCATGACAGGGGTTGCCAGCTTTTCAACTATAGGGCTCTTGGACCTTAAACAATTGTGTAAAGGCAGGAATTTCAGCAGGTGCAGCTTGTTATCTGTGAGATGAAACAATTGTTTTATACAATTGTTAAAGGTCCAGGAGCCCTGAAGTTGAAAGGTTGGCCACCCATGGCATACAGTAAAACCATCATGTTTTCAGATGTGTCTGTAACCTCACTAAGAACCAAGACACACAGATTATTTGCAAGTCTTGTGGTGTTTGATGTAACCCACTCCTACTCTACGTCCTGCTTGGTAGCTGGGAGGTAAACCCTCAAGTTTCTGAAATGTGTCCTGTGGCTGTTGCAAGATGCCATTTGTGACGATGCTAAAAAGAGACTTCTTATAAGCACTTTATTGTAGGACAGGGATGTGGAGACTTTCTCTTATGGGGAAGCTATACCAACATCGCCCTCTGGCCTTTTGCTTGTCATTCTAGACAAATCTTGCTGAACTATGCTGTGTACAATCCAGACATTGGCTACTCCCAGGGGATGTCTGATCTTGTTGCCCCCATCCTTGCTGAGGTCCTGGATGAATCGGATACTTTCTGGTGCTTTGTGGGTCTGATGCAGAACACTATCTTTATTAGCTCTCCTCGTGATGAGGATATGGAGAAGCAACTGGTGAGCATTTGAGATTTTAGTGCGCTGCTCCTTTCTCTGCTCCTTTCTCTTCCCACTCCCTTTATTCCCAAGTAAAGCAGAACTGCGGCATAACTTATCCATGTTGCTGCTAGCAGTTCTAGGACATCTGATTCAGAGAAGTTGACTTTTTCTTTCCTTTCCTTTTTGGAACTGCCAGTAGGATATTGCATCCTCAGACCACAATAACTTCCCCAGGGAACCTTGGGCTTGTGGCTGCTGGCTTTTTTGAGAGTCTCGGGAAGTAGAGGGCAAATGCTGTGTCACCGAGTCAGTTCATCCGCTGTATCCACAGGCTCACTTGCATAAGTACCTGCTGTACAAGCAGATTTCCAGTGTGAGCAGTGCAATCTCAACTAAGCATACTTGTGGAAGCTGCAGCAGCAGCAGCTTCATGTGCTTGTATGAGCAGTGGGCATAGTGTCACGTAAACCAGGGATCTAGGAGCAGGGGCCCCTGGACAGAAGTAGTTGTTGCAGTGTCCATAATATAATGGACTGCTTGTTATCATTATACTTGTTTTGGACTGCTAGCAATTATGTTTGCGAATGAGCTGGTGGTTAGAACATATGAACCAACTCTAAGAGGCACGTGCACTCCTGAGCCTGTGGGAGTTGTCCCTTCCACATACTCCCCCCCGACCCTGGCTTGGCTGAGCACCAGTCTCTCTTTGCAGATGTACCTGCGTGAACTGCTGCGGCTGATGCACGTACGCTTCTACCACCACCTGGTCTCCCTTGGGGAGGATGGTCTACAGATGCTTTTCTGTCACCGATGGATCCTCCTCTGCTTTAAGCGCGAGTTCCCAGATGCAGAGGCTCTTCGTATATGGGAAGCCTGCTGGGCTCACTATCAGGTGAGGCCTTGGGGACAGGGACGTTCCCCTTTATTGGGAACTCCTGCATGGCTTCTTGGGAGCTGCAGACTGGGAATGTTGCCAATTGCAGCTACCAGTTTTCAGCCCTCTCTCCCTCCCCCAGCCATTAGCTGGATATGTGGGCCCCTCCCTCATCTTGACAATCTGCTGGTCTTCTCCCCCACTGTTGCCTCTGACATTACACAAATTGATGCAAATTTCACCCTGACAATTCATTACTGAGCTCCTGGGTTGCTCTTGCTGCTGTCGAAACCCATCAACCAGAAAAGCTCTCAGCCCTCCTTAAAATTGTCAATGTAGCTTGGTGGCCTCACTTTCTCCAAGCTGCAAGTGTTAAGGGGGGGGGGTACACAACGACATACACACATGCTAATTTTCAACTTTCCTATGAGGTTAGCCTTGAGACTGAGCAGCAGGGAAGAGCGTATGGTTTCTGTCTGACCTGGCCTTGTCTGTAAGAGGAGGCTGCCACCAGACTGTGTTAACCATATGCTCCTTGCTCACATTTCTCTCTACCAAATAGTTGCTCTTTAGTGGTGATTGGGGCTGGGAGGGGGAGGGAGGGAGGGCTTGAATGAGCTTGCTTTAAGTTAGCATGAAGTGAAGCCATTCCTCATAGCAGTGATTTCACTTCCCATAACCAGGTAGTCTTGAAGGACTCCCACACTAATAAAAGCCACAATATTAGCAACTATAAGAACTTGAGCCTATGAGCAGAATTATTGAAAACTGAGCATCTGATTAAATTTAAACTGTTAGTACAGTTTTAAGAACTTCATTGTAATTCTGAAATATTTTGATAAGGTAAAGAAACACATATTGGGACCACACGATGATGATGTGGTTTGGAACTGGACACACTGTGGGAAAAGGCAGTATATGCAGTGGGTGACATAGTCTCATTTCCTGGCCAAAAGAAAACCTAATAAGTTTCCCATCTCTGGACACCAGGATTTGCCATGTGATCTTCCAGTTTGATTTCTGCTTTTTCTGCAGTCCTGATTTCAAAAAGAGTCAGCAATTGTTTTTAGGAAGTATCCTCCTAAGCTTCCACCCTGTAAGGAGTCTCCATGTAGCTGTTTGATTGAATGTGGCCTTTTTGCCGCTTTGGAAGCATCAGCTTTTGACTGTGTTGACATATAACAGCGATTAATATAAGGGATCTTACAAGGGTTAGAATGAACCTACCCCAGCCAGTACTATGGCTCTTCTAGGTGGATTCTACATTATGTGAAAGCACTAAGGCTGCTCCCTGGAGCTCAAATTATGAGGGAGAGGAAGGTAGGGAACCATTTAATAAAATCCAAAAGTTCCCCCACTTCCTGCCTTCAATGTTGGTAATATCTGCTTCCCCATAACTTATGAAAGAATTGGGCAGGGAGGGTCAGGCTGATTCTTAGCCCCTCCCCCATAATTTAAGCACTGGATTGAAAGTGGATAACTTTTTACCTTTTACCACATCATTCCTATCTTTGCATAGTCTTATCTCTGACATTTTTCCCCTAAGCCAAAAAGCTCTTAAAAGCTGTCTTGCTGTTGTATTTTTACCTGCCTCTTGATCACTTGCTTTTTTATGTTGTTGCTGCAGACCGACTATTTCCATCTCTTTATCTGTGTGGCCATTGTGGTGATCTATGGAGATGATGTCATCGAACAACAGCTGGCAACTGACCAGATGCTGCTACACTTTGGGAACCTGGCTATGCACATGAATGGAGAGCTCATACTCAGGAAGGTAAATTAAAATTATAATGTTTTAGAGGTGGTGTAAAACTTGTTCTGTAGCTCAGTTTAGGTCTCTTGCAATAAGCTTCTCTTTATCATCCCTGTGGATAATGATGAATCTGTATTGTAATGTGGGACAGACACCAGTTGAGACAAATTCCATATCCCACTATTGTTGCTTTCTTCCTTAACACCCTCTATTCTGTCCCACCTCCAGGCTAGAAGTTTGCTGTATCAGTTCCGCCTGCTGCCCCGAATCCCCTGCAGTCTGCATGATCTGTGTAAACTGTGTGGAACTGGCATGTGGGACAGTGGCTACATCCCCGCTGTGGAGTGTACTGGAAACCATCCAGACTCAGAGAGCTGCCCTTATGGGGGCATGGTGGATGAACCATCCCCCAGGCCAGGAAACGACGGCAGAAAGGGACTAAAAACACGAGAGGTCTTTGCCTTCCGGAAATGACAGTTCTGGGTATATAATGACCACCGAAGAAATAGGCACAGAAGGAATTGGCACAATTAGGGACACACTCTCAACAGAAGTCTGAAGAAGAGGGAATGGGGATGTTTTCAGATTGCAAAGGGAAGGGTGGATGGGGGAAGGATTATCATGATAATGGAGTCTCTTTCACAGTCAGTGCTGGATCCTGACTGATGGGTCTCACACCAGGAAAGAGTGATATTCTGCCTGTCATGTGACTGTGTTATTGCTCTGCAGTTCAGAACACATGACGGGAGTGCACAAGGTTGAGCCTCATGAATTAGTGTCACAAGTGACAAAGGAATTTCCCTGCCCCACGACCTGCTGCAGGAGAACATAGACTGCTTAAGAAGATGTCTTTGACCAGCAATGTTGATGAAGGGTAAAGGGCTGGACCAGCTTTGCCCCTTCATCTCAAACACTCTCATGCACTTGTGCACGCATGTGTTGCTTTAACCAAAACTACACAGCTCACTGGCTTCTGTATAAAGCCATGATGATCACTTGGAATATAGTCTGCCAAAACAATAATAAAATTGCATACTTTTGGGTTCCTAAGGGAGATATTTCTCTGTGTATGTGTCTAAAGTCTGATTAATTTTTGTTTGTAGGTCAAAAATCAAAATTTTGCAGCCAGGAAAGGAAATTCTACCAGTTCACTGTGAATATAATAAATTATGCAAATCTTCATATCATGCAAATTTTTGAATATTTGATCTACCTCTTCCATCTGAAAGTACAGACAGAACTCATCCCACACCACTTATAACATTTTGGAGACACTTTTGTCCCATTAGGTATCGGGGAGCTTTTGAAATTAAGATAACTTGGACAGAGGAATCGGCTCAGAAATTGAGCTTTAAGGCCCATCTTTATAGCTACAGCCTGCCCCCCTTATCCATGATCTTCCACTGTAAAAGCTGCTAAAATTAAGTTCTACAAGAGATGGAAACACTCAGCTGGGCTTAGGGTTTAAGGTGTATCTGTAGTGGTGGGGGTGCTGTTAGGAGGAAGTCCTCTCTGCAACTTTAATCTAGCTCTGAGCACCATGAATAAACAAAAGACACAGGCATTTTTTTTTGCCATGATTGGTTTGCATGTGGCAGTAGTCTCCAGCACTCACAACTGCCAGTCTCCTAGGTGGGGAACCAGAAAGGCTGTTTGATTTCCCAGAGGATTTGTTTTGCTAATTTTTAGCCCACTGATATAATGTTGCAGAAAGAGAAAAGCCCCTATGTCCAGATCAGGCTGCATTGCAAATACTACTTTTCACGGCATTTGAAAGTTTTTAGTTGGCAACCTTCAGTCTCGAAAGACTATGGTATCACGCTCTGAATAGTGCTTCTGGCACAGTGTCTAGTGTGGCTGAAAAGGCCGATTCGGGAGTGACAATCCCTTCCACACCGGGAGCAAGTGCAGTCTGTCCCTGGTCTGTCTCCCTGGCTATGGGCCTTCCTTCTTTGCCTCTGCCTCAGTCTGTTGGCCAAGTGTCTCTTCAAACTGGGAAAGGCCATGCTGCACAGCCTGCCTCCAAGCGGGCCGCTCAGAGGCCAGGGTTTCCCACCTGTTGAGGTCCACTCCTAAGGCCTTCAGATCCCTCTTGCAGATGTCCTTGTATCGCAGCTGTAGTCTACCTGTAGGGCGCTTTCCTTGCACGAGTTCTCCATAGAGGAGATCCTTTGGGATCCGGCCATCATCCATTCTCACAACATGACTGAGCCAATGCAGGCGTCTCTTGTTTCAGCAGTGCATACATGCTAGGGATTCCAGCATGTTCCAGGACTGTGGAACTTTGTCCTGCCAGGTGATGCCGAGGATGCGTCGGAGGCAGCGCATGTGGAAAGCGTTCAGTTTCCTCTCCTGTTGTGAGCGAAGAGTCCATGACTCACTGCAGTAAAGAAGTGTACTCAGGACGCAAGCTCTGTGGACCTGGATCTTGGTATGTTCCATCATCATCTTGTTGGACCAGACTCTCTTTGTGAGAAAAGTACTACCTTTCCAAAGCCTCCTTTTTACACCTGTTTGAGTATGACAGTCAGTCATTTTCAAGGAGTTAAGTAGTACCTTCACTTGCTCACTAGGAACAGAACCAACTTTTGAAGTTTGTTCATTAGCTGGCACAGGGCCGCACAGCTTGTGCCCTGCCAAATACAGTTTGCAGCCCTGTACTGTATTGGGAAGCTGCCAAGTGCTTGACACTCCTCTTCCCCCCCCCCTTCACAACTTGAGACAGACACCAGCTCTAAGTGACTGAGTTCCTGCTGGGGCTGGATTGCAAGTTGTGCATGCCTATCCTCAATGTGTCAGCCTGCCTCTTTACAGAAGGGGTGCAACCTAGCTGCTGGGTCCTACATTCTAGAAGAGGGAAATCATACCTCTTCTTAATTTGCAAGATACTTTTCTTTTACAAACATTCAGTAAAAGAAAAAGCACCCTGCCTTCAGAGTGGTTGAGGCAATGAGCAAAAAATGGTTTTGTACAGGGGAGAAAACAAATTTATTTTCAAAATGTGTACAGTGTTTCCATGACAATATACTCATTCTTCAGCTTCAGGAGGCTGGCTTGTAAATTAAAAAGAAAAAGTGTGTTGGATAGGACAGAGCAACTAATTATGGAGGAAGCAGTTTCATATCTTCTCCTTCACTTGCCCTTCACCTGCTGCTAGAGCCCCGTAATGAAAGCACTGAAGACTAGACAGATAAGAGATTCTCCAGTTAATTCTGCTGATTCAAGGACGGAACCCCCACCTCAACTAATCTAGTCAGCTACTTGTCCAGCCTCTTAAGGACCTTTACTGATGGAGTTCCACCAGTCACACAATTCTTCCTAACAGCCATCCTAAATCCTTTTAGTTGCAGTTTGAACCTATTATTTCTTCTCTTGTCCACAGTAGACAACAAAATGATCCCTATCCTCCTCAAGGCCCCCCTTCATACACCTGAAGACTATAATCAAATCTCTCCTCAAATCTGGTTGCTCTTCTATGGGACTGTACTTGTGCGTTTTTCCCCATTTGTGGATAATTAGCACTTCAGAGTTCTGTGTCACGGGGAAAAAATCCCAGCAGGAAAGAGCCAATTTAATTTCAGTTCTGCTATGCTTTAACTGGAGGAGAGTTGGCTGTGAGAGAGACATTCTGTAGAAATAGTGTTCTGCTCCTCACATTTGATAGGGGATATGTTGCCATTATGCTTGGCATCTTCCAGAGGTCATAGGAATAGAGCACCACCTGCTGTCTACAATTTCAATTGCTGTGTGTTGTCACATGGGGAGCTCCATCTGGTAACTGGTACCAGGTACTATTGGAGCTTATGATGCGTATTATTCAGAGTACTTTCAAATTGATGACTGTCAGTGTAAGTGACTGAACCTGGAGTTCAACATGCCAAAGGGGAAAATTGCTTGTTTGTGAAGGAAACAATATATATTACCCTAAAAGTTTATTAGGGGATACTGATAAAAACCGAATGCAAATATTTCATTGAGAATTGTTGTAAAAGCTGACAGAAAGAAAACAAAGAAAATTAGGGGAAGGGGGTTGTTATAGTTGTTCAAATGCTAGAATGTGACACTAATTTGAGTATGAAAACCATTTGTGTTTAAATGTTCTGCAATAGAATATTCAAGAGGCATAGAGGGAGCTTTGTTTGGTTTTCTAATGTGACATCTATTTATGTGGGCCCATCTCTAAAGCCTTTGTGATGCATATGCATTCATGTGCTGTGTGACTCAGCTGATAATCCCCATAACAGGTTTATTTGGAGGTATGATTGGGTTCCATTCTTCTAGAGATTAAAAACAAAAACCCTCAGGGTGGGGAGAGCAGGGGTGCTCCAAATTGTAACCAACAGAAAAATGAGGGGAAAGGCACAATAAATCTCTGGCCACTTGCTACTCATTCTCAGAATCTTTAAATGCACCCCTGGAATTAAGGCTACTTTAAATTGAATTGATGCTATCTGTGCACTTCTATAGAGCTCTTCCTGCACACAGGAACTAAAAATTATTTTTGACCCAATCCTATTCTAAAGATGCAACAGTGTTGGAGTAATGATCACCATATACTAAGCCTGCCCAGCAAGAAGAGAAAGGAGGAACACTCGAGTAATGGGTTACTGACACAGGCCTTCATAGCAACACTGTGTTCATAACAGTGCCCATGAGAGGGGGATAAGATGGTAAAGGGAGTAATTTTTACCTGGTCAAAAAGAGGACCCAGGAGCCAAAGAAGAGGTCCCAGAAATTTCCTGGTATCTTACATTTTCCAATCTCACCCAGACTCACTTCCTACATGGGATGCTGGAAGATGTTTGGTTTTCTTTATTACCATATCAAGCAGCTGATGCCACATGAATGGTCAAAACCCAGTCCTCCTCTCCATGAGGAAGCCCAGTAGACCTGGGCTCCAAAGACTCCTCCAGCTGTTACCACTCTGTTTCATCCCTTCCCTGCCCCTGTTCTGCCAATTCCCATTGCCACACTACCCCCCCCACTCTGTTTTACCCTTCCCCTCCCCTCTTCCTCCAAAAGAAACTTTGTACGCCCTGATAAAATTCCTCTCAGAGGCTCTGGTTCATAAAAACCCCAGCACAATCTGTTTGGAGCAGCATCCTGCTGTCGGTGTGACATCAACACAGTGTCCAAGGAGCAAATCACCACATCCACCTAGCTCCAAGACCAGTGGCTGCCAGGGCAATTCAAGAAGAGGCAGGGCAGCAGCTGAGCCAATGACCTCCCACTGCTGGCTTGACCCTCCACCGGGGTCACCAGGAATGAGCATCACAGTAACAAAGCAGTTGGTTGTTTCTGAGTTAAACTTCTTCTCCTGCTGACATGTTTCTCCTGTCCTATTGGCCCTTCTGAACAAACAGGTCTTACAAGTTCTTGACATCACAGAAATCTGTTTACCCGAGGCAAGGGTGGGATAAATACACATGCAGCAAGCAGCACTCCTGTCAAACTGTCTTCAGCCCTTGGGGGGGGGATGACTTGTGTCTGCCTCTAGTCAAGCTTTATACTCTGATAACAAATCTGAGTCAGCACACGTGCTAGGCTATGCCTCAAAAAGCCTATCAGTGCTGGTTGTGCTAACAGGTGTGCTACATTAAAAAACCAGAATGTCCTGGCATCCATTTACTCAAAACTTCAGGAACTTTAGGTGTTGATTCTGCAGATTTTTTGTTCCTAGGTAAATTATTGCTTGACAGTCCTGGTTGCTTTGAAGTATAAGCCCTCTCTTCTTGGGTCTTCGCAAACTTGGCCTTCACTTCACAGGGAACACCACTGCCCACCCCAAACCCAGAGCATTTCGGGGCTTGGAAAATGAATTCTAAATAATGGACCTATTTGGGCCTTCTGCCATGGGAACAAGCTTTCCAGTGGGGAGGGGGTGGAAGAGAGCCAGGAGGGGGTGGAACAGGGTGGCAAAGGGAGCAGGCAGGAGGGCAGATCAGGACTGGGAAAGGAGTGAAATTGGCAGCAGTAGTGCCTACCTTTACCCTACCTACTTCCTGGCCTCAATCCCTCAACCTGGGTCCATAGTGACATGCACCAGCAATATAGCTGGTGCAGGTCCAAGTAGACCTAATTGGCCCAGCATGGGCTTACCCCAGGACATAGGAACAAATGTTCCTTTACTCTGAGGAGTCCTCCAGAGACCAAAACTTCCCCTGGGGGTACAGCACACAACATGTTGGAACAGCTGCATCACCATGTGGGACGTTAAGTAGGCTTGGGCTATAAGAGCATCACCTCTGTCAAACAATCAGAAGTTGATCTGCTCACCTCAGTCCCTAACCTTTTTTCATTGTGACACTTCTAGTCAGTTAAAGCTAATTAAAGGAAACTGTAACTAAAATTAGGAAAAGTTGTGTAAGGAGAAACACACCAAAACAATTCTGCAAGAAATAACAAAATACCTTATATACTGCTGTTCTACTCTATCTTTTGTTATTCCAGCTTCTGGAAAGCTCTCCTCTTCCTTTGTAACAGCCAGGCCCCTACTTGTGCTCTGTGTCAATCCAAAATAGAAAAGATGCAAGAATGAGAGAAATCTCTCTGCGCCTCAGTTTTATCACTGAGTGTTGTAGGTTTTGCACACACCCCTTGTAGTGCTACTTTATTCTGAAATGGGAAGTATCCACTGGAAGGCTGATTATGTCAACATGGGACAGGCTCTCTCTCCTTTAAGCATGTCAGTCCACATGGATCATTAGCCAATAGCCTGGCATTTATGCTGACACAGTCAGCCGTGGAAGTTGCCAGGTGGAGGAAGGAACTCCCTGGAGCATCACTGTAGGCTGCTCTTATGCTTTTCTCTGTCAGAGACAAGCATCCTTATAATTTTCAGGTGTGTTCCCCCCAACATGTATAAATACTAGAAGTGAGTCCAACTTCCAGGTAAGTTTTGAGCAGCTCATTCTGGAACAGTAACTTCTCTACACAATGAAGAGTGAAATTTCCCATGTCATTTCAAGCACCTGTAAAGCTACAGCACAATCCTATGCATGTCTACCTGGAAGTAAGTCCTATAACTCCATGAGACTCCCATGTAAGTGTATATAAGATTGTACCCTTGTTCTTACATTAGTGTATGAAAAAGCTATTCTAGGCAATATTGGGATCAGTAGCAGCCCAAGAAACTTTGGTATATGAACCTGGGTGCCAAATGCCCCCCCCTCTTCTCTCCTGTCCCTTACCTGGCTGATTCTGCCCTCCTAGCTTTGCTGTTCACTGCTGCATCAGTAGTGAGCAAAAGTGCTGCTGTGTTCAGTAGCTGCCACCACCACAGAGGATGCAGAGAATAATATGAAGAAGGAAGGAATAATACAAGAAAGAAGGAGAGCCACGGTGGTGTAGTGGATTGGGAGGTAGACTTAGACCTGGAACAACCAGGTTCAAATCCCCCCTTAGCCATGAAGCTCCCTGGGTGACCTTGGATCAGTCATTTTCTCTCAGCCTGCCTACCTCACAGGGTTGTTGTGAGGACAAAAGGAGGGAAGCAGCTGTGTACATCACCCTGAGCTTTTTAGAGGAAGGGTGGTATAAAAATGTGAAAAATATATTAGGCTGCACACACAATGTTGACTTAAACTATGGGGCAAGGTGTAGGACATGAAGTGGACAGTATCAAGTCTGTATAGTGTGCAAAGTTAGAAGATGCTTTTTGTTCAGCAAAGCAATGACACGCATGTGCACATAAACATTCCTCGGGCTGTGTTTTTAACCACCCCCTCATTGCTTTCCTGCTGGCTATTTATATCAGTTTAAGTCACTCCAGGGACAAATCCATACCCATAGCCCTGCCCTGGCCCCCATCTGGTCTCAAAGATCTAGTTTTCCCTGCGGTGGAATCCCTGTGCCTGGGTTGTACCGCATATATGCAAGTGGGGCTCTCATGGCTGCATACATCTCCACAGAATTTAAATAAATATTATTTTTTGCAGTCATGAGAGCCCCACTTGCATCTATGAGGTAATAAATAAAATATATGAAATAATTTTATTTAAATAATTTTTATAATTTATTTTAAAAAATAATGAAATTTTATTTAAATAAAATACAAATAAAAAAATTGAGCCTAGCTAGTTCTGCTGCTGCTTTTATTTTATTTTATGTTTTATTTTTGGCATGGAGATATATAGTATGCCTGTTTCTCCACTGGCATTCTGAAGTGGGATAACCCAGACATTTGTTCGCCACTGTAGTAGCATAACTAGAGCTAAATACAACAGATATCTTTTTAGAAATGAAATAACTGTCCTAGTCCTATACCAGTGGTTAGTAAAAGTTTTATTCAGGGCCTCACTTGCTGATTTGGAAGTCACTCTTTTTTCCGGTTTTTATGGCATATTGTCTCCATTGGTTGGTCCACGTGCAAGATTCTTATGCCATACTGTCTCCACTTTTCTTTTTCTGCAGATGAATCTGCAAATGAACCTGTTTGGGGGGGGCAAATTATCTGCATGTACGTGTGCACACCCATCCACCTATGTTTATGGCTGTGAACAGCTACCATGAGGCTTTACAGTCTTGCTCCTCGCAAATGCTGCAGCTGTGTTGATCATTTGCACTTCTGCTACATGTGTGAGCCAAGTAAGGAAAGGTATCTGACAGCAAAAAAAGCAATGGCCTAATTCCTCTTCAAACTTGGCTTCAAGCTTCAGTCTTACAAGAGGGGACATGAGTCGGGGAGGGGAAATAAGAATCGACCACACAGTTCTTGGAATTGGGAACTGTGAGCTTCATCGCACTCCCAGGAAACATGATCGCATCATATTGCCAAGGTGAGGCATAGCAGAGCAGTATGTTTTGTGCAGATGACTATCTTTCAGCATTACAAGGGAACTTGCTGTGCTAGCTCTGGGTCCTAAGCAAGAGTGAATGACTGCTTTAATTGTTGAGTACTCTTGATGAAGAAATGTAAGTTCTGTGCCTTCCAAGTGCTGCAGGAGTGGGCTGTTATATCAGCTCAACTTGGAAGTCACTGCAACACCACCTTCCTTGGGTCATCCTCAGAACAATTTTGTCTGGTTTTTATTATTCATTACCAGGCCACTTACTTACTTACTTACTTACTTGGAAGATTTATATTCTACATTTCCTGTGCTTTATTGGTTTATTTGAAAGATTTATATTCTGCTTTTCCTATGCCAAAGCAAATGCCAAAGGTGGCTTACAAATCGCACGCTAAAATATACAATATATAAAACAATGCATAGAAACATTAATAAGAACAATGACACCATTGAGGGGGCAACTAGTTAAACGAAAACATCATTATAGAGGCACAGGGAGCAGACATCAACCCATCACTCAGACACCAGATGGAACAAAAATGTTTTGAGCCCTTGCCAAAAAGCCATGAGGGAGAGGTAGTTCTTAATATCCCCGGAAGAAAATTTCATAATTGTGGTGCCACTATAGAGAAGGCTCACTCCCACACCACCATCCCTTGGAATAAAGGTGGCATTTGTAGGAGAGTTCCCTCACATGACCTAAGAGGGCAGGCTGGAATGTATGGGACACATGAGAACATGAGCATAAGATTGTCTTCTGGATCTGATGAAACACTCAGTTCTCAACATGGGTCAGCCAGATGCCATGTGAAGCTCACATGGAGGGCATGATATAATAGCCATGCATTCTTGTTTTCCACTTGACAGTGAGCAATCAGGAGTATGCGATCTCTAATCATGGGGCGTTATTCGGTATGCCAAAGTCCATCCAGCGTGTGGTTTGTATAATGTCTTAGGCATCATTAGCTGCTTCAAAAGACAGGCTGGAGGCATCTCATACCAAGCACCTCTCTCCTTAATGAAAGGTTGTTGGGTTGGTTCTGATAGTTTAATGGTAAAGGAAAAACACTTTGTGCATGCTCCAAAGCACTTTCACCACCAAACAGCCTGCTGCCGCAAATAAAGAATGGTACATTCCCCCCCCCCCAGGATAAAATGATACATGTCACAACAACCGCATCTACGGTAATCTGTTCTGTGATACTCTTCCAAGTACTGCTCCACAGACAGTGCAGTGTCCCACCCTCATGTAACTGGTGGCTTGGGGAGGGGTTGCTTCAGGGTGATTCTTGTGCCCCTGCCCATCCCCACCCTGGGTTTTAACATGTGAAGAGATCATTCTGCTCCAGAGCAAAGCAGGTGTTCCATTGAAATGTTTTTGTAGTTTAAAAAAAAAAATTCACAAAATTATATACTTTATGTGCGGAGGAAGGGGACTGTGTTGCTCATCACATGAGGGCAGATAGATACCATATCCTATATGTTGTCAAAGGCTCTCCCACGATTGAATTCTGCACAACCTTCCCCATAGCAGCAACAATTTGCCGCAACGACTGGGAGCAGAACATTGTTTTTCAACTATAAAATGCTCTTTGGTATTTTCCCAGCAACAGAAGCACAGCCTTGCAGGAGGAAGGTAGGGCTACATACACAACACAATGTGCATTCACTGCACAGAGTAACTAGTTGCATACAAAAGCCTGCAAGCTGAACAACCCTATAACAGGGTAAGATCTGGTTCTAGGGCCTCACATCAGCTTCTGAAACAGATTCCAGTGTTCAACACTAGGGGATCCCCAGCTCATACTAAGCACTGAAGCTCCTTTGTCTCTAGACTCTAGAGCAGAAGCCTTATCAGGCCCAGGCTTCACCAGCAACCTGCAACACAGGACCTTATTCAAATTAGTTATTACATATTTTTCCTCTGTAGGATGAACAAATTAAGGCAACAGAGCTCGTACAATTGGTTGGGTAGAAGCGGAATTTTCAGCAGGTGCAGCTTGCCACACAGGGGTGAGAAAAGCAATCCATCTCAAAATCACCTCTGCTCAGCAACTGCCCTCTGCATCTGGTCATGGTTCCCCTCCTTCCCCCCCCCCTTTCTGCTAAACAGCAAAAAGAAAGTAGTGATGGTGCCACTTATATGACTCACATACTGTCTGAGAATTTTCCACCAACAGTCTAGAGACTGGCAAGACTTCAGCTCTGCAAGATTGCCTTTTCTCTTGCCCTCACCAACCAGAGCCAAGTGCAAGATTGGGGAGACGCTCTTAAAATAATGGAACAAGGTACATTTCAGCACATTTCAGCGCAGGACTTGGTTTGCACTACCGGAACTAACCTCATATTAGTTCCACGTGCAGAATCCACCCTCTCAAGTTCCTCCACCCTCTCAAGTTCTCTTTACTTCAGTCACCTAATATAGAAGGGGGGGGAAGCTTTTGTCATTGCTGCTGTTGCTAATGACTGGGAGCAGTGACATCACTATGGGATGCGGGCCGCACTGTGTGGCATGCACAGGGGGGTGACACCACTACAGGTCGCAATGTTTAAGATCTTGGTATTTTTGAATAATACCATCATATGTCATTTGGTGTATAATTTCATGCAGAATGCACTGAAAGAAACTACGTTGAAATATCTCTATTCTATCAAAAGTTAAAGCAAAAAAAAAACACCATGGTGCATCACCATGGTTACCTCTCGGGGAGTTGCCAAGCCCACTGCATGGAAGGAAGGGAGGTGATGTGCTGGCCTCCCAACTGGGAGTCATAAACCCTTGCTGGTCTTTTGTGACTCATCCAGAGATCTATCGTAGATCCCTACCTACAGTCAGCCTGCACTTGACTTGAGGTTGTGTGGGATTACCTGATGAGAGGCCAACCTGTAAAATGGGTGGATTCTATTCCATAATACTGTGTATATCTGGAAATAGCACTGACAGGGCTGGGAGAAAGCAAATGCATAAATATTCAATTTCCCTCTGTTATGGGGCTGAGTCTTTGCATGGAAAAACAGGGGTCGAGGCTGAACACTGGCTTAGGCGGAAAGCTTTCTGTATCTTTAGTGTCATGTAGGCTTCACCATCTCTTAAACCTTCTCCTTGGTCCATAAAATTTTGAGTTTGTAACATTTCTTTACTACATTTCTCTGCTCAACATAGGCCACTGTTTGCTTTCTTGGGGGAGATGTTAGTGCTGGAGCAGTGTTCTTCAACATTGGGGTTGGAACCCTAAGGGGGTCACGAAGCCTCAATTGTGAGGTCGCAGCAACTTATGGGAACAAAAGCAACAGAAGACCACTGAACTAGAGCACCACCAGGTAAAGGGGAGGCATCTGGTGCACCTCTTCAGGTACCAGGAGATAGTGTCCTAGTCCTGCTCAGATTCATAGCAATTGTGCTAAAATAGGCTTCTCGACAGGCTGGTAGACAGTGCTGGGGAGGAGGTAGTGGTTGTGGTGCATGTCAGCAACAATGACGTGGGCAAGTGTAGCCGGGAGGTCCCGGAGGCCAAATTTAGGTTATTAGGTAGGAAGTTGAAAGCCAGGACCTCAAAGGTAGTGTTATCTGAAGTGCTACCTGTTCCACGCGCAGGGCCAGCTAGGCAGGCAGAGATCAGGAATCTCAATGTGTGGATGAGAAGGTGGTGTAAGGAGGAGGGGTTCAGATTTGTTAGGCACTGGGGAACATTTTGGGACAAGTGGGGCATGTACAAGAGGGACAGGCTTCACTTGAACCAGAATGGAACCAGACTGCTGGTGCATAACATTAAAAAAGTGGCAGAGCAGCTTTTAAACTGATCCCTGGGGGAAAGCTGACAGGAGCCAAGGGGCATCCAGTTTGGGACTCCTTATCCCTATGGGATGAGGATGGGGAGGCTAGAGAACAACAAGGTAAAAGCAGAGTAGGAGAAGAAATTGGGAATGGTAGCATAGTGGAATGTGATAGACGGTTTGGCACAATAAGAGAATGCAGGGACAAAGGAGCTAATAAGCATTCCATGTACAAATGCTTTTATGCAAATGCCAAAGTCTCCAAGCAAAGATGGGAGAATTTGAATGTTTGGTGACTAGAGAAAACTTGGATATAGTGGGCATAATGGAAAGCTGGTGGAATGTGGAGAATCAGTGGGATACCGCAATCCTGGGCTATAAACTCTACATGAGGGACAGGGAGGGGTGTGTTGGAGGTGGGGTGGCCATTTACATTAAAGAATGGATAGAATCCAGCAAAGTAGAGATTGAAGGTGGGTCAGACTCCACCATAGAATCTCTGTGGGTTAAATTACCAGGCCTGAGGAGCGATGCAATACTGGGGGCGTACTATTGTCCTCCAGACCAGAAACCGGAAGGGGACCTTGAAATGAGGAAACAGATCAGGGAGGTGACAAGTAGGAACTGTTACATGACAATCCCCTTTTGCCTTTTTAGTTGTGATTTTATATCTGGTTATGTTATTATGGACTAAAATATCATGCAGGCCAAAAACCTCTCACACAGGCCAAATTTCCAAAAAAAAACTGGTCAAGCCACAAGCTCATGGTTACAACATCCATCTCTCCAGGAACAAGTCTGGAAGAATAAATCATTGTCTAAGTGTCTCCTATTGTTTTAAGAACTGTATGCAAAAGTGTCTCCTAATCCAATCACTGTTTATGCAAACACATTTAAACTTCTCACACAGGCCAAATTCAGGTAAAGTCACAAGCTCATGGTGACAACATTCTCCTCCCTAGGGTCAAGGAGTCTGGCATAGCTAATCATTGTTTAAATGTCTCTATTCTTTGTATTGTTTAACTCAATCACTGCTTAAGTACCATATGCAGATTTGAATGGCCTTCCTGGTTTGCTGCATGTTGTAAGCCAGCCATTGCTGATAACTGACTTCCTGATCACCCCACTGTGTGTAGTAAGCAAGTACATCCAGGTTAGCTCCAGGTCAGTTCCAGGTCAGCAAAAATCCTTTTAAGAAAGAGGGCTGGCACATGCTTGCTCTCTCTGGCTCTCCCTCCAAGGCAGAGGGTCCTGCACACAGGACTCTCCCCCCCCCCATCCAACTGCTCTACAAGTCAGGTAACTATCTTGCGTCTGGGACTTTTTCCTTTCTTCCTCCCCCCCTTCTCTCCCCATCTTTAGTTAGCAACTAGGTTTGGCAGACAGGAACCCCTAAAATCCTTCCCTACAAACCTTCCCTTTTTCTGATTTCCTCGGATGCACCAAATACACTCCACAGGCAACCACCATGAAAGCTATGATTCAAGTAGACATATACTTACCATTTTTTCATGTGCATTATGTTTACCTTTGTGCTTCTGTAATAAAACTATAATCTTATTGAAAGTTATCTTTCTTTCAGTCTCCTCCTTAAGCTAAAAGGGAATTTCTCTGCATTATGCCATCTTGTTATCCAGCCTATGGTCCTGAAGTTTCCAATAAGGGCAGTGTAATTATTCCCCTATATAAAACAGCCCTTTTGGTAACAGGACAGGGTTGTAATCATGGGGGACTTCAATTATCCTCATATAGACTGGGCCAATTTGTGTTCTGGTCACGAAAAGGAGACCGGATTTCTTGACATGTTAAATGACTGTGCCTTAGAGCAGCTAGTCATGGAGCCCACCAGAGGACAGGTGACTCTGGATTTAATATTGTGTGGTACTCAGGACCTGGTTAGGGATGTAAATGTTACTGAGCCGTTGTGGTACAGTGATCATGCTCTGATCCATTTCGACATGCACGTTGGGGGAAGAATACCGGGCAAATCTCTCACAAAAACCCTTGACTTCCGACAAGCGGACTTTCCTCAAATGAGGAGGCTGGTTGGAAGGAGGTTGAAAGGGAAGGTAAAAAGAGTCCAATCAGAGTGCATGGAGGCTGCTTAAAACAACAGTAATGGAGGCCCAGCGGAAGTGTATACCACAAAGAAAGAAGGGCTCCTCTAAATCCAGGAGGGTGCCCACATGGCTAACTAGCCAATTTAGAGAGTCTGTAAAGGGCAAGGAAGCTTCCTTCCATAAATGGAAGTCTTGCCCTAATGAGGAGAATAAAAAGGAACATAGACTGTGGCAAAAGAAATGTAAGAAGGTGATACGGGAGGCCAAGAGAGACTATGAGGAACACATGGCCAGCAACATTAAGGGGAATGATAAAAGCTTCTTCAAATATGTTAGAAGCAGGAAACCCGCCAGAAAAGTAGTTGGCCCTCTGCATGGTGAGGGAGGGAAAGGGGAGATAAAAAGAGACTTAGAGATGGCAGAGAAATTAAATGAGTTCTTTGCATCTGTCTTCACGGCAGAAGACCTCGGGCAGCTGCTGCTGCCCGAACGGCCCCTCCTGACCAAGGAATTAAGTCAGATAGGGGTTAAAAGATAAGATGTTTCAGACCTCATTGATAAATTAAAGATCAATAAGTCACCGGGCACTGATGGCATCCACCCAAGAGTTATTAAAGAATTGAAGAATGAAGTTGCTGATCTCTTGACGAAAATATGCGACTTTTCCCTCAAAACGGCCACAGTGCCAGAGGATTGGAGGATAGCAAATGTCATGCCGATCTTTAAAAAGGGAAAGAGGGGGGACCTGGGAAACTATAGGCCAGTCAGCCTAACATCTATACCTGGTAAGATGCCTCATCAAAGATAGAATCTCAAAACACATAGACGAACAAGCCTTGCTGTGAGAGAATCAGCATGGCTTCTGTAAGGGTAAGTCTTGCCTCACGAACCTTTTAGAAGTCTTTGAAAATGTCAACAGGCATGTGAATGCGGGAGAACCCGTGGACATTATATATCTGGTCTTTCAGAAGGCGTCCGACACGGTCCCTCACCAAAGGCTACTGAAAAAACTCCACAGTCAGGGAATTAGAGGGCAGGTCCTCTCCTGGATTGAGACCTGGTTGAAGACCAGGAAACAGAGTGGGTGTCAATGGGCAATTTTCACAATGGAGAGAGGTGAAAAGCGGTGTGCCCCAAGGATCTGTCCTGGGACTGGTGCTTTTCAACCTGTTCATAAATGACCTGGAGACAGTGGTGAGCAGTGAGGTGGCTAAGTTTGTAGACGACACCAAACTTTTCCTAGTGGTGAAGACTAGAAGCGATTGTGAGGAGCTCCAGAACGATCTCTCCAAACTGGCAGAATGGGCTGCAAAATGGCAGATGCATTTCAATGTAAGTGAGTGTAAAGTCATGCACATTGGGGCAAAAAATCAAAACTTTAGATATAGGCTGATGGTTTCTGGGCTGTCTGTGAAAGATCGGGAGAGAGATCTTGGGGTAGTGGTGGACAGGTCGATGAAAGTGTCAACCCAAAGTGTGGCGGCAGTGAAGAAAGCCAATTCTATGCTTGGGATCATTAGAAAAGGTATTGAGAACAACACAGCTAATATTATAATGCCTTTGTACAAATCGATGGTAAGGCCACACCTGGAGTATTGTGTCCAGTTCTGGTCACCACATCTCAAATAGGATATAGTGGAAATGGAAAAGGTGCAAAAGAGAGCGACTAAGATGATTACTGGGCTGGGGCACGTTCCTTATGAGGAAAGGCTATGGCGTTTGGGCCTCTTCAGTCTAGAAAGGAGACGCATGAGGGGGAACATGATTGAGACATACAAAATTATGCATGGGAAGGATAAAGTGGATAGTGAAATGCTCTTTACACTCTCACATAACACCAGAACCAGGGGACATCCACTAAAATTGAGTGTTGGGACAAAAGAAAATATTGCATTACGCGGCATGTGTTTGGTCTGTGGAACTCCTTGCCACAGGATGTGGTGACAGCATCTGGCCTGGATGCCTTTAAAAGGGGATTGGACAAGTTTCTGGAGGAAAAATCCATTATGGGTTACAAGCCATGTTGTGTATGTGCAACCTCCTGATTTTAGAAATGGGCTATGTCAAAATGCCAGATGCAAGGGAGGGCACCAGCATGCAGGTCTCTTGTTATCAGGTGTGCTCCCTGGGGCATTTGGTGGGCCGCTGTGAGATACAGGAGCTGGACTAGATGGGCCTATGGCCTGATCCAGTGGGGCTGTTCTTATGTTCTTATGTTCTCTAGTGCCAGGCTTCATGGTAATTTTTCTCTTCTCTCTAATAAGAATATTTGGTCACAGTGCTGGAAGGGTATAACAGGGCAGGGAATGGGTGGTGATGGGGCAGGGAATGAGCAGATAGGGTCTTGGGAGGAGGCAGGATTAATGGTGGGTACCCAGCCTCATCATTCATTCATTCATTAGGGTTGTGACATGAAAAAGCTTGAATACTGCTGAGCTAGAGCATGACCAGCAGAATCCTGAAGTTCCAGAAGAATCCTGAAGTGGCTGAAGTTCTCAATGAAGAAATGAACTTGAATGCTGCCTCTTAAGCTCAGTCTCTCTAAAGAGTTTACATCTTGCTAAAGACCTTGCCAAAGACTGACTGGTCTGGTCTGGTCTGGCAGTTCAAGCCAGGCCATGCATGCCCAAGTCCAAAAGTCCAGCCTCTGCTCACTGGACCTCATTAGAACGCCAGTGCAAGCACTGGGCTCCATGTTAATAGCACTTCTGGTTTTTCATGATATCGTCACTCAGTGATGATACTTAAGCATGTTCCTGTTTAGACTATTGTATGACTCACAGACTGCAGTTTGGCTAGAGGGGAGGCTAGTTTTATATACTGCTTCTATTGTTGGGTCGCAAATCTGTAATGAATTATACTCCAGCAGCTGTTGCCACTAATAAGGAGCAGAGGGATATTTGTCCAAGTTATAACCATCAGGAGGCTTGTCTGGTTTCAGAAATACCAATGAACCAATCAGTCCTTGGGCAAACAGTTGCAATTTTAGTTGATTCACTGAGAAACTGAGTTTGAATATAACAGGGTGGGACCTTATGGTCTCAGGGCTGTATTACTACTGTTGCTAAAATAGCAAACGAGCCCCCATCTTAATTGTACAACCATTATCCAGTAAGTATAGGAGGTTCAGAGTTCTGCTGCAGGTCTTAAAAACACTCATGAATTTTTTGTTTGTTGCCTTTTGCTGCAATATAGAATGGAAACTGAAAATGAAATGGAAGCGCTTGAAGAACATAGGATCTCGGAAGTTGCCCTCTCCCACGGGTCTGGTAACTTGTAGAATCTGCTACCCATTCAAGCAAATGTTTTTTTTCTCAGTGGTGATAAGTCCAATCAACTAATCACTCTTATAGGCTCAGTTGAATTCAGTGGGGTTTGTAGGACTTTTCTACACATGCCCCACTGAAGCCACAAGAGGTGGTGCTGGAGGAGTACTTGGGAGCAAATTGCAACTACTAACTTGAGTGGTTTGTAGGTATTTAGCATGGTGTCTTTTGATCATGTATGTATTGAGTCACAAATATAATTTGCAGATATCCAAATGTGGTGGTGGATCGTTGTCATGAGATTCTGCAAATCTAGAGCAATTGCAAAAACCCATTCGCCCTCCAATTGCTGTCTTGTCACAAGGATGGCTAGTTTATGTATTCCTGGGAACAACTTGACAATTGCTTGCAGGCCAAAGGCATATTGGTACAAACCAACCAAACTCTTTATTCATGGTAAAGCTCTGTGATAAAATTAGTATCATGTAGCTGTAAGAGTTCCCAGGGCATGGCCATGAAGTGCAGATAAAAGAGATATACGAGGTGCGTCCAGAAAGCAATGAGAATGATATTTTAAAAATTTATTATTGAAAAATTTTGCAATTGAACATTATCTCCTTCAAAGTATGCACCTTGTGAGTGTACACAATGCTCCCAGCGATTTTTTCATTCTTCATAGCATCCCTGGAAGTCTTCAAGTGGGATGGTGTTCAGAGCCTGCGTAGTGGCTCTTTGGATGTTACCCACACTACCAAAATGGTGTCCTTTCTTCATCTTTGGGAATATGAAAAAGTCACAAGGAGCCAAGTTGAGGCTGTAGGGTGGATGGGGAAGCACCGTGATGTGTTTTTCAGCCAAAAACTCTCTGACAGCCAAAGCACTGTACGTTGTCATGGTGAAGGATCCAAGTTGAGCCAATCTCAGGACACACACAAAACACTCTTCATCTCAAGCGACCAAGAACTTCCAGGTAAAATCTTTGATTCACCATTTGACCTGTAGATACAAATTCTTTATGGACAATTCCACATGAATAAAAACAAAACCATGACCATTGATTTGACTTTGGGTTTGCTCATTCAAGCTTTTTTGGGGAGAGGTGACGAGGGTGTGTGCCATTCTGAACTTTGTTTCTTTGTCTTGGGATTGTACTCAGACACCCAGGATTCATCTCCTGTGATCACTCGACTCAAAAAATCAGGCTTTCTTTCCATATGGGCCAACAGGTCTTGGCAAACAGGTTGATGGTGTTCCTTCTGATCAAGTGACAAGATCTTTGGAACAAGTTTTGCACACACTTTTCTCATGTTCAAATCCTGAGTCATGGTTTTATGAACAATTGACTTGGGAATTCCTGTTTTCTCTGCAATCATTCTTATAGTGAGCTGTCAATCATGGTTGAGAACAGACCTCACTGTATCCACACCTTTTTTGATGAAGAGGGGTGTCCTGATTGTCTTCAACACCTTCTCATCCTTCCTTGAAGGCCATGTGCCTTTGGTACACTTGTGCAGATGATAGCGCAGTTTCTCCATAAGCTTTCCTCACCATTTCCAAAGTTTCTGATGCACTTTTACCCAATTTCACACAAAATTTTATCCCATACCACTGGTCCCAACTCACTTGCATTTTTCTTAATATGAGGCACTTGAACAAGGTGTCACAAAAAAGAATGTCTTGATTCTGACAGGGCTGGAATGCAACTGATTAGTGTTCTAATGTATACCTGGCACTTCACCCCAAGTGACCTTGGCCAGCTTCTCCTTTCACAGAGCCCTTCTCAAGTGTAGGAATTTCATTCTCATTACCTTCTGGACACACCTTGTATGAAACAAGTTTAAAGCTTTGATCTGTGAAGTAAAAATTTCACACCCAAGGCTGGCAAATTGAAAAATTTGACAAATTTCTAATGTGTGCAAATATTCATTTCAGATCCAGTGTTCTCCTTTGCAGTCTTCACAACCACTGTTTAATGACAAAGTCAAAGGGTCAGAAGGTATCCCAGTGTTCATTATCCAGGATCAGGAATGAATAGTAGAAATGGTGCAACACTAGTGATCAGTGTTTCGGTTAATGACCTACTACCGATGCTAGTATGTCAGCATCTTTTGTCATGGAAATACTTTCATGTACACCGCAGTGGTTATAGCTGCTCCCAACACAGGATATAATGAGTATGCCATCACATTGCAACCTTGATTTTTAAAACGGTCCTGTATTTGACATCCTAAAATAAGGAACTCAGATGTGGCTGATATTGTGTATTGCAGCCTGTGATCAAAATAAAACAAAATGACAGCCATTTCCTTCACCATTGATCCCTTCTTGCCTTTTCTGTCTAGATAGGCGGATGCTGGGGCATCTCTTTCCTAAGATATGTTCTATTTTAGTAGGTACCTACATAATATTGTGGTTTTTGCTGGCTTAATCCCTGTTGCCTAAGAATGTTTCTGAACTCCCTGTAGCAGTAGATCTTGTAGGACTACTGACTGGCATGGAATGGGGAAATATTTTACAAGTGTTGTCATGAAACAAGTTTTACAGCTCTGACCTGCGGGCTGATTTGTGTTTTGTTTTGATGTGGGATGCCTTAATGCACTAGGAATTCACCTTGGTTAATTTTTAAAGAGTGGTTATAGAAGTGTGGCCTGTCCAACTGGCACAGAAGGCAAGAGTGTGACTCAGCTTACAGATATCCATTCACACGACAAGAGAGTCATTGGCTCAAAGCAGAGAGAAGATGAAGGGGAATCAATTTCTTCCAGGTTGACTTTTTCCACACTGTGTATAAGAGCATATATACAGCATATTCATGTTTTCTGTGTCCTTGGAGATTTAGAAATGGAGGATCACTTGCAGGAGAGATTCTTTGATTCTATAATGTCTTATGAGACAGCTATCTTCCACTCTTGTGAAATTTTCATTATAATCTTGTCCTAAAAACATGTACTCAGAAAATCCCACAGATGTAGAATATTGATCTTTTCACAATCTTTACTTATGTGAGGAAAATAACTGGGCCCACAGAAAGATTTCCTACAAAATAGATTTTATTCTTTTATGAATATAAACATTCAGAACAATATATTTCCATATGCATTTTTTCACTTTTATAGAGGAGAACTTTGATAGGCAGGTCTAACACTATGTTGAGTGTTTTGGTATGATGTGATATGATTTTGTGTAATTGGAAATCTTTACTAAATAAAACAAAGTAACACTCATTTATTTCAATGAAATTTAAGTTTAGGGTTACAGCCATTGAAGGCTTCCACTGACAGAGGCAGGATGAATAAAATATATCTTATTTCGGGATGGTTTGGACAATACTTATCTCATCTGATAACCCCATGAGTTAAATGATGTGCATGCATATCCTAACCCCTCCCCTCCTTTCCCCTCAAGTGAGCAGGAAGCGGATAAATGCAGCTTGTGTCCATAGCAGGTTAGAGCAAGGGTGTCAAACCCGTTTCATACAGAGGGCCAAAGTTAGCATTCAGGGCTCCAGCTAAGGGCTGGAAGTGATGTCATTAAGCAGAAAGTGACATCATTAAGCAGCTAATGGCCAGAAATCAGACCCTGTTCTCATATAGAAACTCATTAATTGCAAATGACAGAAGAGAAAATATGCAAATCTTTTTTTTATATTATAGAGGGTAAGTAGAGAAAGGTAAAAAGGGGGGTCAAGAAAAAAGAAAAGGGAGGAAAAAAACAGACAAAAAAAAGAAAGAAAAAAAGGGAGAAAAGGGGTGGGAGTAAAGGGGGAGGGAGGAGTACATCTCTTAGTTATACTGAATTAGTGAGTACATCTCTTAATTGTACAATATAGCTCTCATTAATATCCAATTAGCTCTACATCCATGTATAAAGCATTCTCCAACTGTCTTTAACATATGTTCTCGGATTGTCCCGTAAAGCTTCTGATAAACTGTCCATTTCTGCGATCTCCAACAGTTTCCTAATCACTTCATCCATTTTTGGGATTTCTCTATCTTTCCCTCTTTGAGCCCACACTATTCTTGCTGCTGTTTCCATATACATCACAATATATTTCACCTTTTTATCTATAATATCCGGCATTATATTCAATAAAAACAATTCTGGTTTAAATAATATTGTATTTTGAGTTATTTTTGAAACTAACTCATATACTTTATTCCAGAAACTTTTAGCTTTACCACAGCTCCACCATAAATGATAAAAGGTACCAACATGATTCTGACATTTCCAACATTGACTACTTATTCCTGGATACATTTTTGCCATTTTAATTGGTGTCAAATGCCACCTGTGAAACATATATATTTTCTTTTAAATTTACTGGTTTAATCAACTTAGCACTGTCCTTTCACATCTGCGTCCAGTCATCAATATTTATATTATAGCCAAAATTTTGGGCCCATTTGACCATGGTAGTTTTGACCCTTTCATCCTCCATCTTATATTCCAACAGATAAGTATACATTTTTTAAATAATCTTATCTGTATAAATTCATAATTCATCAACCCTTCCCTTCCCTTCCCTTCATAATACCCAATTGTTTTATCTTTTTTATATCTAGATTCCAGTTTTGTCCTTGTCCACCAATCTAATGGTAATCCTATCTTATTCACATCTTCCTTATTTTTTAATTCCAAATCTTCAGTTAACAAATCTTTATAAGTTATATGCATTGCTTTAACCACAGTTCTGTAAAAGCTTCTAACAGTGCTACCCATAGCGGTATTTTTTTATATATCTCCAACTGGAATCTCTACCATACCAAGTATAATGCTTTCCTGACAATATGCTCCTTAAAATGTATTTGTTCCTTAACCTTTGCATACCATACATACGCATGCCACCCAAATCTCAAATCATGAGCTTCTAACTTTAATAAACGTATATTTTCCAATGTAACCCATTCTTTAATCCAGACTAAGGAGCATGCCTTATAATATAGGAGCCAATCCAGTAAGCCTATACCTCCTCTTAGAAAGTATGCAAATCTTGATCATATTTCAAGATTTGGGAAAGCCCAATTTTCATGTGTGCTGCCATTTCAGCTGTAACACCTCAGCAGCTGAGAGCCTGAGGGCCGGATAAAAAGCTTCTGGGTGCTGCATCTGGCCCCCAGGCCTTATGTTTGATACACCTGAGCTAGAGGAAGGTAGAAGCAGACTCAAGATGAAGGGTTTCTCAAATCCACTGCCCCCACCATTGCTGCTGAGGCAAGCCGCATGAGCTTGTCTCATGGATTGTCCAGCATGCCTGCAGCTGATCATAGGGAGGTTAGAGGAAAGGCTAGTGCACACATTCAGGAGAAGCCTCTCACACATTTATCTCCCCAGGGAGACAAACACCTAAAGAAACATAATAAAATAGTAATGTGGGGTTCAAGGGTGCTTTATTACTCGTCCTCTCAAGGAGAATGAGCCTGCATATCAACCAGTGTTTCTTTAACATGGCTTCAGTCTCTGAAGCAAGGGAAGTGGGTTTGCAAACACCCAATTCCCTGAGATCTTTGCCTCAGGCCACCAGAGCTCTCTCAACCTTCCCTTCTGTCATCAGAAGCCAGAAATGTTTTAAGTGAAAAGAGTCCTTCTGCACATACTCATCATGAGTATGCTCATATCTGGTCACTAAAAGGAGAAGACCAGGTTGATCAGTTGTACCTGATCTATTGAGAATGGGTTGCAGCCTATATTCTGAGAGGAACATTTTGGTTGTCCCATCAATGGAGCATTCGTTTCAGAAACACTTGTGGTGCCTAATTGTTACTTGTTGGTGGATTCTGGTTGAGTCTTTGGGGGCAGGGAGACCTGGCTTATGGAGTGGCAAATGGAAAGGGGAGCCCATCTCAGTGGATGTGCCTGAACAGTAAGTGCACCTGGACAGTAGTGCTTGAAAATTTGACATCAGGTGGCAGGGGTATTCAGAAAGAAGTTCTGAAGCCAACCAAATACAGAGAGTTTCAAAACTTGTCATTGGGGGCAGCTATACTGGAGATGGAGTTTAACTGAACCCAGAACCCACCAATGCTTATCCAACCCTGTTTACAGTGGAAAGATTCAGCTATGAATTCTAAGGAACAAAGATGGTCTGGGGACACATGACATAGCCACCTTCCTGAAGCCAAGCAGGTCTAGGTCTGGTTGATGCCTGGATTGCTGTTGGCTTGGGAACTTCATGTACACCACCTTGAGTTTCCTGATTAAAGAACAGTGGGATATAAAGAAAGAGGAAGCCCTGCAGCATGCTTATACCTTGTCACTGAGAAACCACAGCTGGCTACTATATTTGTCAGGGGTGTAGAAAATAGCTCCCAGGTTCAAGGCCAGACTCTCAAGCATCTTTGAATCCGAGGACCTCTGTTGCACCAAATAAGACTATTTGAGAAAGAAGAACATGTAGGTTCAAGGAAAGAAGATTTCTGTTTTTCTATGACAAACTATTGTACTATGTTTTGTTCTCAGCAGGCTGTCTCTGTGGGATGCATCTTTGCTAATGAGTTTTATTAAAATCATGATCCTCTTGCTGAAGTGACTGCTGCTGTTTTTGCCTTCATAAGCATCCACCAAACCACATTTCATCTGTTGTTTGCTGAAGTGGAGGGCTGCTGTGTTTGCTTGCTTGACAGCAAGGTCGCAGTTGCGCCTTCTGAAGTCACCACCATTTCATTTTACATTAAGACCAACTTCTACCACACCCTCAGCTCATAGAGGCATGGGTAAAACACAACAAGCACTGACTAACAGTGGTTGTCGTAGGTTTGGGGGCTCATAATATCCTGTGTTGAGGAACGGGCCCCAAGGACCTGAACACCAGCACCAGTGAGGCCTTCTCAGTACAGAGACAATTTTGGTCCTAAAATTGATGTCTGTTTAAGGTTAAATTTTAAAGAAACCCTGCAGCAGCCCTCACCTCCTAGCTCCCCCCCCCCCACAGGCTTCTTACTAACCTAATCCTATCAGGTGTGTGCCAGATAAATATTAATAACCAAAGTGAAAAACCGTTTCTAATGAAAAGGACACAAGCCAAAATGGAAACATTATGAACAATTTATTTTTTCTAAGTGAACCTGAGCCCTCATTTTGTGATACCACAGCCAGCAGGCTTCGGTGAGGCAGTGTTTAGTCTATAGGCTGTTAACTTCACAACCAGGCAATTATAATATTATTCATATTACTATTGGCAGCATTTATAAGTTGCCTTTCCAATTTAGAAAGCCCCTCACTTTTAAGCTTGGTTCTGGAACAATAGCTAGAGCTTAGAAATGAAGGTAGAGAATAAATGCATTTCATTTGAAAGGGTTCGTGTGAGTGTATGATACTGCCTCTTCCACAAGCAGGGGTTGAACTGGTGGAGTGGGTGCCTTTCTGACTGAAATGATCCCTTGAATCTTGTCCATTCTGCCAATAATCACTGTTGTCTGACTTCAAGGTAGCCATTACTAAGTTTATGGGCACCTTTCTCATAGAATGTGTGTCCCTCCCAGAAGGTGTTCACATTTATTAGGTGCTATTAATAAATCACTTAAGTATACATCTGAGCCCACACCCTGGAATCCAGGTGTTGTCTGCTTCTGCTTCATGGGTGGAGACATTGAGCAAGGGTGGATTCACTTGTGATTTTTGGGCTACCCCTTCCTCCTGCGAGGAGTTCCCCCATTCCACACGCACGCAAAGCAGGATGCGATGACTTTTTTTAAAAATGACATGCTTCCATTTACAGTGCCAGCAAAAAGGCAAACTTAAGGTCACTTCTTGCTCCTAAGCTATTATAACCCAATTTCTGGCCCCTTTAAGTTTAGAAAAAGAAGGAAAATTCTGGAGTGTTCCTGTTCTGTGGAATTTTCTTTGTTTAGTGGTTTCACATTTTTGCAGACTGCTGGTAGAGTTGGAGGGCTTTTTAGAAAGAATTGGGCCCAAGACAGAGCCCTGAATTGAACCTTCTTGCACACCCTGGCTCTGTCTGGGTTTGTCTCCCCTACCCCCCCCCCAGCCTGGACACTACTGTTTTTAATACAAAAAAGAAGCACATATTTGCATGCTCACGTGGTTTGCCCTAAATTCATATGGCTTCAAACTGCTTATCTGTTCCTTACCCTGGGGGAGTATCACCTGCCTCTGATGGGTCTTGTAAGATTTGTCATGGACCCAGAAAAAGTGTTAAAGGCAGAGAAGTATCAAAGGCAACCTGATTTTATTAGAATTTTAATACAAGCAAAGCTGGAGCATGAGGCCTGTGAGAATCTTTCATGGCTATTTGCCCAGGTCCAACTTGTGGTGAGAGAAGGAGCCATATGCAAACCTTGGTTTGGAGTGTACCAGATTCTAGTATGCTAGAACAACTAGGCAAAATGGACTTTGAAACCTGACAATTATTACATTCCAAAAGCTGGCAAGAGATTCCCAGCTAGAAGAACATCTTTCATTAGCTCCCAATGACGAAACATGAGCAGATCATTCTTAACGAGAAGCCTAATGAAGAAAGGCCAGCAAGGTCCATAACAGTACAGAGGTCTGCAATAGACATCCAGGACCTGTCACGTGGCTCCTATCAACTAGTGTTCCAGTGGCAGAGCATACTTTACAGAGTTGTAAATGCTGAGGAGGGCACAGCACAGTGGTGGTGAGGAGAAGCTGCATTGACAGTAGTAAGTCGGCGGGGTGGGCAGAAAAGGTCAGGTGGATGGATCAGGGTGGATTGAAGGAGGAGCAGAGGCATGTCAGAGTCGGGAAGCGTGTCTCCTGGCACAAACTATTTGTGCCAGATGCTATCCCCTCCATTTGCTCCTAATGCACCCCCTTTGTCTCCTCATACGTGTGCCAGCTATAGAACTGGCACAGGCCCATGAAGACCCATTGGCAATTGAAGGCTTGAGGAGGGTTAAAGGAAAATATTTTCCCTTACCTCTCCCAAGCATCCTGATTGCCCCCCCCCCCCAATATCATGCAGCACAAGTTGTCTTGGTATGGCTGCATGCTATTGTGGGGGAAAGGATAGAATTGGCCTGTTAATATCATGTCTAGAGAAACGCACCCAGACAGATTCTGTCATTGCGCAATGTTGTTGACCTGCACAGTTTTATGGGAAACAGCATAAAATAGCTGCTATATTTTGTAGGATATATCTTGTTTAGGAATGATAGATCATCATAGCACAGGCACTCCACAGTACGGTCCTGTTTGTTATTTCTGAAATGTTGTTTATCCTAGTGCACACATTCTTAGCTAAAGTTAGCACACACTAGAACAGGAGTCTCCAAACCCAGACCTGGGGGCCAGACGCAGCCCATGGCAAGCCTCTATTTGGCCCACGGCCAACCTCTTGTCCCCTGAAAGCCTCTGGCCCACTTGGCCAGACATGACTGGAACTGTGCTCTGGTTGCATCTGGAGGGTGTTCTAAGGGCCAGAGAGTTTGAAGGAATGAGCCCATTCATTCATTCATTCATTCATTCATTCATTCATTCATTCATTCATTCGCTCATCTAAGTTCCATCTCTAATTTATTTATATAGATTTTATACGTAAATTTTTTTTCAGCCCCCAACACTGTGGCAGATACTTGATGTGGCCTTCTGGCCAAAAAGTTTGGAGACCCCTGCACTAGGAGAACACCTTCATAAAAACAATCTGCAACTATAGCAACAAAGCTATTTGCCATTTCTGCTTTTCACCATTCCCATTTCCAATGAAGGCATTCCAAACGTTTATTATTTTGCCTTTAATTTTATACATTTTCTGACAGATACATTCTCCCCAAGGCTCCAGTTTCTGCCCTTTCCTTCTCCTTTCCCACCCAAAAATAATATTTCCTATTTGCAGCATATAAAAATATGGAGCCAGGAAGACTTTTTAAAAACAGTTTTGAACCAAAGGAAGACTTTTTCCCAAGTTGATCTTGGTGCTTTTCTTTCCTCCTTTATACTCCGGCCAAACATCTTTGTTCTACAGGGAAACACACATTGCATCAGTTAGTGACTTCATGGCTCATGCCTACCCCAGTGTTTTGTCTCAAAGAACAAAGCTGGGGTGAAGCCACTTGTGAAGTCATTAACTGTCCCGCATTTTTACTTTGCATGTTTCAATAAGCACATTTTGTTGGGTAAATTACAGAGAATGTGAAGGCCTCCTGGCTATTTTCTTAGCACTTTTAAACTCCCAAAACACTGTCTTTGTCAAGAGTATTTATATTACACAACAGGGAGATGTTCTTCATTTCTCCTCCAAATTCGATACAGAGCCTGATTCTTAGTTCCTGCTAAGTTTTTTTCACAGGCTTTCTCTGCTTCCCCCTTAGATCCCTTGGACTTAGATTGGGTATCCTTTTAGATATTCTCCAAGGCTTGGAGGATATCTAAAAGGATACCCAAAATAAATCTGAAGGGCCAGCCTTACAGAGACTGGGGCAGGGAGGGGGAAGGATTGAGGCCAAGAGGGGTAGTGGCAGTGGCAGCACCTTCCCAAAATTGCTGGCACAGGTCCAAGTAGATCCAGTGGGGCAGTGAGAGCTTACCTCTGGGCAAGGGAATAAACTTTCCCCTACTTGGAGGAGATCTCCAGGCTTTTCTCCTGACAGGATGCAGCATGCAGTATGCATTCCGGTGTCATGGGTGCATCGGTGAGGAACAATTTACCTTGGGTCAGAGATTCTGAAACTGTGGGTCAAGACCCACCAGTGGGTTGTGAACCAATTTTTGGTGAGTCGTGAACCCAGAAGAGAATTTAGCAGGCTGCAGCCCCATGGAGGCCTCTGGGCCTGTCACACTCCCAAATGAGCTTGGTGCACTGCCAAGTGGATGACACAACATGCAGACGACCCCCTCATACACACACACCACACACACTCATACATTTATGAGGCAGGCAGATAGATAGATAGGAGCAACTTGCAACTGCTCCAAGAAAGGTGGAACTGCTCCGATGGCTGCAGGGGCGACGGATTTCCCACTCAGAGTGGCTGGGCTGCCCGTTTTTTTTAACTTTGAAGAAGGTGGGTGGCCTTTCCATTCGGAATGGCCACCAACTCTGAGCAACCACAGCCACTCAGAGCATGCAGGAAGTAATTGTGGTGGTGTCATCATGTCACTGCAGTTACTTCCAGGCCAGGGGGCAACACTTAAAGGAGTACCCCAGGGCGGCATAAGCCCCAGGAATGTCAGTGCTGAAGAGGCACTGTGAGCAGAAAGCGCAGAGCTGGTGAGGAAGGAGAGTGACTTGAGCAGACCAGGCAGCAGCTGCCATGGCACAAGGCATGCTGCAGCACTACCAGCACCGAGACCCCCCCCCCACTTTGCCAGCACGGCACAGGAGCAGCCAGACAGCTGGTCATCCCCCCCCACCGGGGGGAGAGTGGAGCCTGGGAGCGGAAAAGTGGCAAGGGGGTGGAGACATTTTTGACTGAAAGTGGGTTGCAGTGCTACCCACTTTCAAGAAGCACTGCCTTGGATGACTCACCTACCTCGCAGGGTTGTTGGGAGGACAAAAGGAGGGACCATGAACTCCACCCTGAGCTGCTTGGAAGAAAAGCAGTATAAAAATGTGAATAATAAATACATAAAATAAGTTTAGTTAGGATTGGGCTGCCCAACTGCAGATCAAACACTGTCAAATTGCAGCTTCCTGGAGTCTTTTGGTGCACACCAGTTCTTCTTTACCAGGGCTGAGATCACATATTCCACCTCTGACCTTCTGCCCTGTTGAAGAGGCAGCAGCTAGTAGACACAGCATTTAAGATCATCTCCACTGTCCCCAATTGGCAGTGAGGAAGAGCAATCCCCCTGCCCTGCCCTGATTATGACAATTTCTTAAATATGTAAGGACTGACATCACATTCATACCCTTCATTGCCTTTACTCTTAAGTGAAGCACAACCGGTCTGTCAATCTTTTCTTTTTTGTGGACTTGTGACCCCTGATATCCAGGTGAAGCTGGAGCTATTTTTCCATTTTTATGGAGCAGGGTTTTGACTGGCCTCCTGAACTGCCATAGGCAATGGCCCAGTGGCTCTACAGTTTCTTGGGAAGGCAGATTTAATTCCCTTTACAATTGCTGTTGCAATATCCTTCAGGTCTTGCTAGTGATGTGAGGAGCAGAGAAGCCATGTTTTGACGTTAATAGAGAAACATCTCTGTTCTTGTGGAGAGGTAACTAATGGCTCCCACTGGGACTTCATGATCATTGCATACTAATCACAGAGAGCAAGGGCAGCCTTGGAGAGTCTGGGCTGTCAGCAAGTGACACAAACACTCACAATACATCCCATGTTTCTAGTCTGAATGCTTATAGTATTAACATTGCAGCTGATGCAAGATCAACTATTCATTGCACAGCCCTTGTAGTTATTTTGATTTCTCTTAATGATAAGAGATCCAGGTTTTCTGTAAGTCCTTTACGGAAATACAAAAAATGGTACTGGATGAAGAATTCAGACCCCAATCTTATTGTAGCTTTGTGCTGTGGGAGCTAGCATTCTAGCAACTAAAACTAGCAACTAGACCCGCCATTGGATCAGCACATACTATGCCAATGGTGGAGGATATGATTGGGTAGTTAGATTTCTCTTTTGGAGTGTGTTGGGTTTTTTGTTTTGTTTTTTGTTTTAAGTTTGTAGCCCTCATCAGCTGAAAATGTATGGAGAAATGCTAGCTCCTTGAGAAGTTATTAAAAATAAGCAAATACATGCACATTTGCACAATCCATTCAACTTGTGGAGTGTGATGTTACTATGGCATAACATTTTGATTTATTTTTTTTAAGTGGGGAACCCATGTATACTGCCTTTAATTATGTTCCTGTGGACATAGATCCTGCCTTACAGAGGGCTTTAAAATACTGAAAAGAAAAGCTTTGACCTTTGTATCAGTCCTAGTAGGTCTGGGATCTTTGGTGTAACTCTCAATATAATGTCCTTAGTTGCTAAAAATACACCTTTATTTATAGGACTACCTGATGCAAACTCTTATGAGTCTTGCCTCCTAACCATGCTGTCAATATGCCTGGCATATTCTTGCATCAAGGGCTGCCCTCCTTTCAGACATTCATCAGCTCTTCTCTCACCCTTGTACACATGGAGCTGCTTGGGACAAATTTTCAGGCACTAATTTTCAGGACCAATTTTCAGGCATGCCAGTATGGAAAACCAAAACTGCATAAAACAATAAGGATAGTGTTGGCTGGAGTGTTCACTAGGCAGTATCATATGTTTGATCATTCTTTATTAATGGTCCAATTCTATCCTCTGTTGTAGATCTGAGTAGGCCCATAGGGGACCACAGAGCAGCCAGAGAGATAAGTCAATTTTTTCTTACTTCTTCTGGCCAGTTTAGTCTCCAGCCAGCCTGCAGGATGTAATAATCACTGTGTCAGTGGCCCTGCACTGTGCAGACCAGCCGAGGGTAGGACTGGACAGTAAATAATGTGCAATTTAATGATCTACATTTGTAGATTATTGTTCAAAAAAGAATTCATGTGCTCTACAAATCTTTTGCTTTTGACACCTGCCTTGGACTACATAAACACGGGGATTGTTGAGCACTTGGAAAACAGGGCTAGTGAGATCAGTTCAGTTTGGTGGGCCACAAATTGTGCAAGCCTCCTCCAAAACCCCATGGATTCTGTCCCACTCATCAGTTGCCATTTCAACTGCCCTCTTGGCTAGCAACATTCATAATGCACGGCTGCTACAGTTCACCAGATCTGCCTTCCCTTCCTCCTGCAGCAAAGCCATGGCTACCACAGTACTCAATTTTCCATTTAGAAAATTTAACCACACATCTGTAGTGACCAGTCC
Source organism: Tiliqua scincoides (assembly GCF_035046505.1). Taxonomy (NCBI): domain Eukaryota; kingdom Metazoa; phylum Chordata; class Lepidosauria; order Squamata; family Scincidae; genus Tiliqua; species Tiliqua scincoides. The sequence goes on from NC_089822.1 coordinate 151,190,450, forward strand.
CCTGATGCCTAGAATATTATCTGAAGAAAATGGTCAAAGGAGCTCTAAACATAGGCTCAGAACAGAAGACCGTTTGACTGTCTGTGTCTTCACAACACAGCCAGGTTATACTTGTTAAGATCATTCACAGAAAGGCAGGACAAAGTCTCTTCTGAAACACTAACAAGATGAGGCAATCCAGCCCCCTCTTTGCTTCATGTTGAATCCCACGAAAACCCCCCTCCTTGCTTTCCCTCCGCTTCCCCCCTCCCTCCATAAAAATCTTGTGCAGAGCCGTGCTGCGCTCCGAGGGGCGGCCAAGAGCCCTGAGAGACATTTGGTTGCTATGGGAGTTCTGAGGCAGCAGTTTGCTGGATGTGGCAGGAAGGGATGTGTGTGTGTGTGTGTGTGTGTGTTGTGCAGCCAGCCTCTCCAGCCGGCTTTGCAGCTAATTGCTGAGCAGGGAAGAGGAGTGAGGAAGGGACAGCTGGCAGAAAGCCAGGGAGGTGTCTGCACTGGGACTCTCAGGTACTTTGTGCAATGACGCAACACTCTGCCCAGGTTACAGGTGTTGCAGTAGTAAGTGTGATGTAATAGTAACTGAGGTGTGGGGGAAGGGAAGGGCTGCCTCTGAAACATCAGTGTAGGAAAGTGGATCTATGGATGTCCACGCGCACAAAACATCAAGGGCCATTTCTTATTTTGCCAACACTAGTATACTCTCTGTGTTAGGCAAAATATGTACCAGGTAACATGAGGAATGAAATTCAACCATCTCTCTGCTCCCAATATGTTTTATTTGTTTCATGAATGTACATCACACTTTTTTGTTATTACTAAGGCTCCAGGCAGCTTGCAAGAATTAAAAACAAATTAAAAGAAAACAAAATGACACCCATGAAGCAGCATAAAATATACATGCCTTAAGATGCATGCATTGTGTCCTGTCAGGTTTATTAGCAGGTGTTACCAAAGTCATTTCAATGTTATGTTCTTCCTGTCATTTTCTTCTTGACAAGGGTTGTGGTCACACCTTCTTTTTCAAAGAGAAGTAATTGACTCCCATGGTGGCTCCAGCAATGAAGTACAATTAAACTGGCCCATAAGCTGTATACACGTACCATAGAACTGCCTTTCAATAAACCTCCTTACACAAACATTTCCTCTGATGGGGCTCAGACAGTTAATGCACACGGCAAACTCTCACATCACATCCTTGTGCAGATTAACTGTGGAATTTGTTGCCACAAGATGTGGTAAAGGCCAGATCTATCAATGGCTTCTAGTCATGATGACTTTGCATTTCCTCCAGGTTCAGCAAGAGTATGGCTCTAAAAATCAGTTGCAGGATGTTTAGGAGAGAACTATGCCTTTCTCGCCTGCTTGCAGCTTTCCCAAACACAGCTGCTGGGTCAAGATGGGCAAAAAAATGCTGGACAAGATAGGCCTCTGGCCTAGTCCAGCAGGGCTTTCCTTACATTCTTAAGTTCCAGGAGCCAGGCATTTGCTGTGCGTTCTGAGACTGGCAAAACGCCTGCCACTCCAACTGCTGCTAGTATTCTTACTTTGCACCGAGCATTCCAGAAGATCAGAGGATTTGGGTTTGTATTCTTGCACTTATGGGGACCCCCTGAGGATGCCTTGCCCAAAGCCAATACCAAATCCCTGTGGCTGACCAGCACATGTATGTCAGACAGGGAAAAGGAAAGATGCCAGGATTCATTTGGCACCTTTAAATGCACAAGTAGTATAAAAGCAGATCTTTCCTATTCTGCTGGAAGCAATAGGGTTGCCTAATGTGACTCTGTTGTCTGAAAGCCTGGGCTCATGGAGCCAGAGTTCTCAAGATTTAGTCTTTTCTTTTAAATGTTTTTTGTCTGAAAGATCCCCAGCAGCATCTGGAAACCTTGGCAACTACCTAAAGGCCTGCCTGGACTCTGGGCCTCATGCCAAAGTTAATAAATCTGCCTCATTTCTAGGTGCCCTGTGCTATCAAGACCTGCTTTCCTACACCACAGGCTTGGCATGACTGACAGCTATGGGGCTGTAAGCCAGGGAGATCTGATTGTGTCACAGGATTCCAAGCTCTTAATATGCCTGAAAACAAGGTTTGTTGGGTCACCCTTATTTTAACAGTCTTTGCTTCAGGGTCCCCCTGCAAACAAAGCTCCATAGGCCAGGAAAAGTGCCTAATCTGCATGGCCTTTTTTTTGTAGCCCATCAGGCGTTCTAAAAATCTGCATAGCACCCGTGATTCTACAGCACAATACAGGGAGCAAGCTATCAAGTACAAATCAAGAGACCCTGTAAAGTGGGAACATAATTCTGAGGATCTTACTGGGGGACAGAAACACGTCACTCTCTGAACAGCTCTGGAGTGACTAATAGCACTCAAAAACAAGGCCAGGCCAACCTGATTTCATACATCTAAATTGAGTAGTTGCCATTACACCATTATTTATATCGGGGAAGGAAGGCGATCACAAACCGTCAAGTGTTTGGCTGACGCAGGTCTACACACTCCATTAATTCAGGGTAGGTTTTTCTAATCCTTGCATTTTGCTCCATTCTGCTATTTCAACCATCATGTTTTTGAGTGTCAGGCCAGCAAAGAGCTTAAACACACACATTTGGGGGGGAGGGGCGGAAAGGTCAAAGTCAGGTTCAAATTATTTAGAAAAAGACTTTATATCAGTATATCAAAAACAAGAACAGTGGAGATATGCATGTGTGCATCTGTTTCAGTGTTAGATCCATGCAGCTTCCTACATGGAAGCTACTCATGTAGGAAATTTTTCACAAATGAAATAGCTCTCAGCAAGGAAAACTAATCAATTGCATGGGTATGTGGAAAGCTACTGTACCAGGCAGAAAACATGACCCTGAATGAAAGCCCCACCCTTATCAAGGGATAAATAACTGAGATACAGTGACGTGGCAAACCTACGTGGATTAAAGAATGTCTGCAGCGTCCTTCTGAAGTTTTCAGCTGAACAATTAAGGCATCAAACACTAGGGGGATTTTTAAGGAAGGCATACTGGTTTCAATCCAAGACAGAGCTAAAAAGCCTGTCTTTCAGTGCACTGAAGAATGGTAAGCACTGTGGTGGATTGTGACCATTTTAAAAATCATTTTAGCACACAGGAGGTGTCAGGTTCCATTTTAAGAAGAAAGTAAAAAGAATAGGTGAGAATTGCTATAATACACTTCAGAAAAGAGGCAGAAGGGTCTCTGGACAGTTGCATGCAAGATCTTAAGTGTGTTTGCCATTCATGACTACATATTGCTCTACAGTCTGATTAATGAATGTTCAGAAGTTAATATTTCTTTCCTTCCTACTTGGTGAGAAAAATGTGGTGTACATGGGTAACGGTTGCAAACTGGCTAGAAAATAAAAGGTTTGTAAAGATCAGGGACAATGTTTACGAGATGTTTTGGAACTGAAACCTGACTGGAAATCACACCCTCTGACCTAGAAGCCCTTCCTGCTCATCTTAGATGTGGGAGTGAATGCTCTGCTTACTCAGAACAGGAAAAACACTCTGTATATGCTCAGAGTTTGAGACTTCATTTATTATTGGTTCACAGGTTGCATTCCCAAGCTTTGGCATTCAGAATAGGTTCTGGGACTAAGCCTTGGTTCAAAGAAATTTGGCCTTCCTTAGAGAACATCAACACTCTGCTTCTCTGCTTGACACCTTGCCCCGCCTTCTAGGCCTATACATAACCTACCAAGAAAAGCAGAAGAACACTGCAAACCCTGAACTGCTCCATTGGAGCAAATTAATCTGATCTCCACAATCTATTCTTATTTGGGTTTCTGGTTGTAGAATCTGGAGTTTTTTATGCAGAAATCAAATTTCCTCACTGCACCAATGACAGCATGGAATAAGGCACTCAGGTTTACTGTTTATCAGTACACTCATCAGGCACTAATGCAACTAAAGTTAGTCACATGAGCTCTTCTGAGAATGTGGTGAACTGGATAGAATGTTGGCCTTAGAGTGGGGGAACCTACCTCACAGGGTTGTTGTGAGGATAAAATATGGGAGGGAGAGACCATGTATGCCACCTGCACTCCTTAGTGGAATGCTATAATAAAAGTGCAATAATTAGAGGTGTTTGAAAACGGTGTTTGAAAATTAATAATAATTTTACTCAGAAATAAATGCATTGCATTCAGTAAGATTCAGGCTGTATTCCTGTCTTACTCGCCAGAAACAAACATCTCCAGCAATAATTGAACAAAATATTTGTCTATATAGGATTAGTGTTGAGCTGAAGCTGATAGACCTGACCTGCAACAGCTATGCTGAAAACCTCTGGGGGACTTGATGATGGTGCCAGTAGGAACTGTTTGCATGGCTGAGATTTAATTTCTCTGAAGCAAGAGGGAGATGAGGAAACTTCCTGTGAAATAACAGAAAGTGTGTGGAGGCCAAGGTCAAGAGGAGATTTTCAGCCAGACAAAAGAAAATCTTGAATATTGGATCAATGTCTTCTCCTTCTTGCCATTCATCGGTTTATAACATTAAATCCAGTGATATAACCTCATATAGATAGAGCCAGGTACATATCCAGGGATATCAGGATACCAGGGATATCAGGATTCCCCAGAATACATATGCTGTACAATCCTGGAAAAAGTGGTGCTTTTACTGTATAATTTATCTATTTTTCCAACCCTGCAAAATGTATTAAGAAATTATCTATTGAGTGACATTTTAAATAGAGGTCTGCAACTCGTGCAAGAAATTCTATGGGAGGAGGAATGTTAGTCTAATTAATCAGAAGAAAATTAATCAGAACATTTAAGAGGGGAAAAAGTGAAAATGTCAACTTTTTCCTAGGATTGAATTCAAGATCTGAACTCTCGCAATTTGATGATCCAGGTTCTGAGCATCTTTTCCCCCTCCCCCCATGTTCTGCCCCTTACCCTCTTGCTCTACTTTTTATACATCAAACTGCCCTAGGAGTCATTCCAGTTCTTGATCATATCCCACCATTTAATTGGCTGGTTCCTCAGCTGGAGCACAGTTATTGTAATCAAACTTGTCCTGAACGGCTGTAAATGTCCTCAGATCGGCCCTCCTGCTATCTATCCCTCCTATTTTCTGTCATAAGGACACTCTGGGGCACATCAGACCTGCTACTAATGACAGGCATCATGAAGATAATAAAAGTGTGGTGAGAAGTATATGTCACCCCAGCCTCCTGCCGTGGGGAAAGAAAATTGATTAGACCTGGATGTGCTGACCTTTTTGTACTTGAAAAATTGCTCTTGAGTGATTTGGGCAATAAAATTAAATTGATACAGAACCAAACAGGGATAAAATTCGTGTCTGAGAGAGAGAGAGAGAGAGAGCTGTAGGGTGAAATTATTAACTGTAAACTTGCATTTTTGTCCTATGTGCTTCTAAGCAAGGGATTCAGGTGAAGGTTCTTGTAGAGCTGGCATAAGATGGAGAAAGTCAAATCTTTGAGAACAAAGCAGAAGCCACCCAGCAGTAGTGATGTGAGGATTAGCAAGAAACGGCTTGATGAGTAGACAAATCCAAGGAATGTCATCTAGTTTTGACCATAAGATGGTGATAGTATGCAAGCAATGATGGAAGCTGAAGCTACTGGGATTGTTTGCTTCTAGGACTTCTCACACATCTGGGTAGGGGTAAGTGGAAGTCTTCTTATACCTAAGTCTGCCTTCTGTGTGCCTCTGCAGTTCATTACAACATGAGTGATCAGACCCTATCCTTCTCTGAAGCCTTGATTTGAAGTAACAGTGGGTATTTGTCCCTACCCTTGATCTGGGCTTTGGAATACTGAAGCAGCAAAAAGCATCACTGCTTCTGATTGATACTGAGTGATCCTAGTCTGACAAGCCCAATAATCTCCAATTAGTGGTGCTAAGATCCACAGTGAGGTATGGGATCCTGGCAGAAGCCCAAACATGCTGATCACTGATGCTGGGTATGGAACCAGCAGAAGGAAAACAGTCCAAGTCCATAGTGCCACCGTGTCATCATGGATGGCAGATTAATGCCATATCACGCATCACCCTCCCCCACAACACACAGTCATAGGGATTGTCAACAAAAGCTCACGCTTATATATACGTTTAGAGTGTCTGAATCAGGAGTTGCTTAGCAAAGGCCCATTTCTTTGCTGAATCACGTGTACAGCAATTGCTCCTGTCCTTTAAAGCACCCCCTTTTGTGAAGTCAGAGCCCATGGAAATGTAATGGGAGAATCAACACACTATTGTTAAAGAGCTTAATTTAGCAGGCTAGCCATTCAGGCAGGGAAGTAAACAGTGCACCATGGTGCGTAAGCAAAGATCCAGGAACAGGATGAATCAGTCCCATTAGGCCTTGGTAGAATCTGGAAAGGCTGAGCTGGCAAAGACAGGTCAGCCAACCTGTACTCCAGCATGAACAAATGGGTCAGAAAATGGCAGCTATTTTTTAGAGGCCAGAGGTGAGCCATTAGCCAACACTTCTCTGGAATTGGCTTGGGCGAACCAGAATTTTTACTTGGGCTAGACCTGTCAACATTTCAACAACAAATTTTTTTTAAAGTAGATTATATTTTACTTTAAAAAGTACAATACTTGGTTGGATAGCTATCTTACATGGGTTCCTGATTATCAAACTGTAAGTATTTTGTTCTACAGTTCCACCAGCACAGAATGTCCTTTCCTAAAGAGACAATGTTCTATTTGTTGCTCCAGCCCAGCAGGTTAGAGCACTTGACTACACATTCTGAGGGCTGTAGGTCTATGACAGGGGTGCTCACACTTTTTTGGCTTGAGAGCTACTTTGAAACCCAGCAAGGCCTGGAGATCTACCAGGGGGGAAGGAAGCGTCTGACAGACACCCCCTTTAATGTATGGAGCTCCTGCTGGAGTCTAGTCGGTTTCGTCAGTTTTGTTGCTGCATGCCTGAAGAGCAGTTAAAGTGTCAGTTTCAGTGTCAGTTTAGTGTCAGCTAAATATGTCAGTTTCGTCTAGTGACTAGACGAAACTGACATATTAACAGTTTGGAGAGACATGGCTCAGCGATCTACTCATTTTGCCTCGCGATCTACCGGTAGATCGCGATCCACCTATTGAGCACCCCTGGTCTATGACTACAATCCTAAGGATACTTTCCAGAAAGGAAGTCATGTTAAGCTCAAGAGGGCTTGTTTCTAAGTTAATATGCTTAGTATAGTGCTGTAAGTCTCTCATGGGATAGCCACAGCGATACTATCTTGGAGCTTAAGGACCCTGTTTAAGGTCCCATAAGGACCCTGTTTTTAATGGGTTGGAAGAGTTAAAAGATGACTTGAGATCATGGCTCCCTTTTATGCCTTTTGCCTTGATGAAGTGGGAAATGGCTTAGGAAAGCCTCCCCCCCATGTCCCCTTAAGTGTTTACATATGAAACATACAGGTCTCTGGCTTAGTGCCCCCCAACTTTTATTTATGTATCACATTTGAATCCCTCACCCCACAGAGCTTGGGAAAGCATACGTAAGGTGATCCAATTTTATTCTTCCAACAATCCTATGATATAGGATAAGGGGAGAGTAGGTGACTTGCCCATGGTCACCCAGTGAGTTTCAGTTGTGACTGAGCAGGAATATTAGGAGCCCACTCTTAGCTCACTAAAGGGACCCATCAGTGGAGATTAATGGGACTTACTTACCTGTCATTGTCACCATTTGTCCTGTGATGTTTCCCCTGTGCACTAATGTTGTATGTTCCGAGTTCATGTGGTGGTAGCATGGCTGTTGTTCTCTGAAACACTTACAAGTGTGTGGTTCAAACTATAGTGTCGTAGGGATCATTCCCATTGTTTGGGAGTACTATCACAAGATTTCATCTATTCTGTGTATTAACCCATTTTTGCCTGGCTCCCAGGCATACACATTTGGTCCCTGTGGCGTATATGCAATATTGGGCAGAAATGTTAATAAGATTGCACGTAGCATGGAGCCTCCAAAATTGGTGCTTTGGCACTAAACCAGAAGCACAAAGGGAAGACACCCCATACTACCCCACAAAGTAGGAATAATGTGGCTGGTGGTCCTGCTGTGACCACAACATTGCCTGCGGACTGCAGACTACAGTGTATGTGCTACCAGCACAATCATACCTTTCTGTTGTATGTATAGGCAGGGAATGAATAACACTGTACACAAGCCACAGGAATTTCCTAAAGGAACATATCCAGTCATCACAGTCCCCCTTTCAGATCCCTGTAGTTGCACTCCTATTGAAAACCCTTTCAAGATACCAATGAGAACCCGGTATGTCTCATGGGTGGTCATTCTTTAAGTTTGGACCACCTTTTAAAAATCTTGTGCAAACAGCTACTTTCATTGGGAACAAACTTGCTGGATACTGAGAAAGTACTGGGCCACTTATTGGACATGGGACTTGAGTCAAACTCTATTGTCAAGGTGCAGCAGACCATTCTAACCTAGCCTCTCAGAGGTATCTGCCAAGTCAGGAAAACAGGCCTTGAATTACCATAACTTTGCCTAGCTTTAGTCATATGGGTGTAGTTACCATCAAGGGACACTAGATGTCCTGTATCTGTATTTTGCCATAGATACACAAGGCCAGTCTGCATACTGTATTTATAAAAGCCCTGATTTTCCCCTTGCCGGTGAGTGCAACATATGCAATCCTCACAATCCAGCATCAATTGCATGATGTTCCATCACCATGTAATGAATGGGGAGAGCCTCGAGGCAAGGGATGACTGTACTTGTTTCCCAAGTTTTCAAAAAAGTAAATGGGGGAGATGTATGTTGCAGCACTGGAGGGCATGCAATGAATGAAAAAGAAAAGGAACAAGCAAGATAAACAAATGAATGAAACAGAAAATGTTCCCCCAAGTGTTCAAAAATGCCTCAGATCTTTCTGCAAAGGTGTGAGCTGCTGTACAGACACTGGATACTTTAAAAAAAAAAAAGCAAGAAAAAAGCAGAGCCTCACGTGCTCACGGTTAGGCAGAATTGCCTCCCAAATTTTCAGCACTGAACAATGATCTGACTAGGGCTTCCACATCTATAGTGGAATTTTGGTGCTGACTGACAACAACAGGATGGTAAAATATGGATTTGGCTCTTTGGCACCTGTCTTCCCAGCATTATCGGGGGTCTGGAGAGTAAAGGCTCAATCCTTTGCTTTTCCCTGCCACAGTATGCAGCCACACCAAAACAGGCTGAAAGGGAAAACATTTTCCCTTACCCCCCCATAAGCCCTTGACTGCCAGTGGGTTTCCTCAGACCTACACCAGGTCTTTAGCTGGTGCAATAAGTCCAATAAGTCAAAAGGGCTTGCTGGCTTGCTCTGGAGGGGATAACATCTGGTGCAATTTGCCTGCACCTGGTGCCACTCCCTTCGGCTTCTGACATGCCCCTGGCCCTCCCCTCATTACACCCACCCCAGCAACTTACTAGTGTCAGCAGGCCTTCTTCCTGCTGCCAAGCACAGGACCTCTGCTGCATCTCTACTGTGTGCAGTTACGCACACTTCCAGATCACCATTTGAGATGCTGTAAAGGGCATCCCACCACTAGCAGACTCGTTCCAGAAGTAGCAATGCCATGTAAGATTGGACTGCCAGTTCCATTGAATTCAGATATTGAACTCAGAGTGGTTTCTTTTTTCCTAAAGATGCTTAAGATCATGCTTCATGTTTCTGCTTGAAGGAGTAATTCCCCCCCCCCCCCGTTTCATTCCTTCCTCCATCAAACTGTACATTTTCCCTTACCCTTCCATAAGCCCCTCAATTGCCACTGGGTCTCCTGTCAGTCAGCCCAGCTCTAACCAACACACACTGTGGAAGATCCTGCCATCCAAGGTATGGGCTGTGTCCCTTATAAATGTGTGAATGGTGTGTGTTTATAACTTGTATGTGAGCCTGCAGCATTTTTGGACACCACATAAAAGATAATCATTGCTTGCTAATCAGCACTTGCTCAGTGTGTTTTTCACACTTGCAGATTATTGCTATTCTAATAAATCTATAGAAGCTTGCATGCGGTCAGCTGAACATTTGAATGCATGCCAATGCTTAGCAGACCCATGGGATCTGCACTACAGTGCAAGTTGATTGAGCACTGCTTCACACAATCGCACACAGCAAAGTGAGGGGATCTAGATATGCAGACTTGGGCAATGATTTGTAATCTTCAGCTATCCAGGTCTACTCTGAATCCAGACCAGTGTGTGTTGGTGCTGGCCTAGAGGTGCTGTGCACTCATATGACTAAACAGAGCTAAATCCAAGGAACAGCAGTGGGAAGTGCAGATGTAGCCAATACACATGGAGAAGATTAATGTGTAGTGACATAGTGGTCGTAGGTCAAATGTGAGACTTTGCTACAAATTTAAGGGCAAGTACCTTACCAGGGGTACAAAAAGGCATGAGCACATCCTAAAATAGGCAGTATCTATTTGGGGAACTCCCAACCACAGGTCACACAGGAGAAAAGTTTCTTTTTCAGTTTTTTCCCCCCACTTTTCATGTATGCCACAAACTGCTCATTTTTGATATGTGATATAGGAACGAAGGTATATTCCAGGCACCTCCATGCCATAAATAATGACACAGGCTAGTAATAGACTACATAAATACAACCAACTACTTTGTGAATTTCTATATTGATGTGTTGATACATGTGGTGATTGATTATGCTGTCAACAACATGTTGATAGCGTAGCTGATAATTTCAACTGTGAATAAAATAAAATATTTCATTATTTTGCACTTTGTAAGTCAATGGGAAAATCCAGTTGAATGAAAGAACTGGGAATCCCCTGAAGTCAGTGTTAACCTTTCATTGAATTTTGTTTGTGTGTTTCTAAGAATAGTCAAATCAAGGGAGCTTCCCAGATTATAACAAGACATGTATATACTTTTCACTGTGTTTCTCATTAACTCTTCAGATCCATTCTGTAAGTCTGAATCTCTTCAGATCTGTGGGAACTGGCAGATGCTGAATTGTGAAATGGTGCAGTGCAAAATGGAGACATTATAACAAGTTTTGGGCTTTAAAATCAAATGCGGCGATACGGATTGAAATGGGAAGTTATTATTTTTTTTTTTTACAATTCTAAACTGCCCTTCCTCCAAGGAGTACAGGCCAGCACAAACAGCTCCTTTCCATTTAGTCCAGTGGTTCTCAAACTCTCCCAGAGAGTTTGAGAACCACTAAGTACTTGCGTGGGCGGGGGGAGGCAGCGGGGGCGGGGGAAGGCAGCGGCACGATCCCCACAATCACGCCACCCAGGGGGGCTGCAGGGGCTTGGGTGCACTTACCCAAGCCTCCTGCAGCCTCCCCAGGCTGCGAGGAGCCCGGCGCGACCTGCAGCAGGGGTCCCTGCAGCAGTGAAAGTAAATGCTGAGTGATTGCACCCAGCTAAAGCGGAAGTGGAGCACGATCGCTCCGCATTTACTTTCACTGCTGCGGGGAGCCCTGCTGCAGGTCACGCTGGGCTCCCCGCAGCCTGGGGACGCTGCAGGAGGCTTGGGTAAGTGCACCAAAGTCCCTGCAGCCCCCCTGGGTGGCGCGATCCTGGGGATCGTGCCGCTGCCTCCTCCCTGCCTCCAGACTGCCCCCGCCCCTTAAGGGGGCAGAGGCCAGGGCTCACAGGCCAGGGTGTCGCGACGCCCCAGTTTGAAAAGCCCTGATTTAGTCTCACAACAACTCTGTAAGGTAAGTGAGGCTGAGAGAGTGACTGACTCAAGATCATCCAGGAAGCTTCATGGTTGAGCAGAAACTTGAACTCAGATCTTCCTTGTCCAATAACAAACCATGCCATGGTGGCTAAACATTTTCACTCAGTAGTACCACTTGTGGGGCCCCTGTCTGTCGTGGCAGCTTATCCTCCATTTCCTCTCACTTGCTATTCTGCTTTGAAACCCCAAATAGTGCCCAGGCGGAGTAGTCTCCGGGTAGGTAGGAAGAGGAGTTGCACATTCTCCTCATGCTCTTCTGGAGTGGCAGGCAAGTTGGCCAAATATATGTCATGCTCTCCAGCCTGGAGAATCTTGGGAAGGAGGCTTGTCCACCAAAGAGGTTCTAGTCACCCAAGCAAACGCTAAGCCCCAAGTGGCTCAAGCCAGAATTCACTGAGGAGCTGGAGGGCTTGATGAGGAACTGCTCTGCCACAAACTTCCCTCAAGCTATTCATTAACATATTTATATACCACTTTTTTGCTAAAAATATCCAAAGCAACTTCAAATGAAAGTCATCCAATTAAAACAATGAACAACACACAGATAAAATGGACAAAGCAGCTGCAGCTGAAGTCAGCAGAGCAATTAAAAACACATCAGTAAGAACATGGCAGAGCTTCAGCTCAAGCCCAGTCTACTATGCAGTAATTCCAGCTGTGGTAAGTAACCAGGGAGAGTTTTGTTGCCCATCTTTGTCAGAATTTCTTAGTGGTCTACTTTAAAATAACCAACAAATGTGGGGCACAAGCCTGTCCAAGTTCATGTTCCATGGATTTCAACAACAGAGTTCAGCCCATGTTTCTGTTTTTTCATTAGAAGTCAAAGGGACTTAAAAGAGCCTTTGAGTATTTCCTGAGTGGAAGAGGATCTGTCCTAACAGCTCCTCTCTGCAGGGCTATAAAAACATTTCTGTTTTGCCAGGCCTGCAGTTGCTGGAACCTGCATTTGTTTTGAGATGTTTTGTTTCAATAATCATTTTTATTTTTTTCCATTGCAAATGTCTTAATGCTGTTGAATTTTGTTTTACAATTGTTGTGTGTCACCTGGAACATTTTAGAAAAGTGGGTGATAAATTTGGAAATAAACATATGAAGCTGCCTTAAACTGAATCAGACCATTGATCCATCCAGCTCCATATGTAGACACTGGCCAGAGGTGGCTCTCCAGGTCTCAGAATGGGGTTTTTCCCCAGTCCTACCTGGAGATGCCAGAGATTGCATGCAGCACAGGTGCTTTACCACCGAGCAAGAGCCTCACCCCTTAAATGCCATATTATTGCATCATTTACAGCAATTGTTGAAAAACTTGGGAATTTGGTTTTTAAAGCCAATGTTGCAGACTGTTATGCTGACCCTTACATCAGTGATTTTCAATCTTTTCCATCTCATGGCACACTGGCTAAAATTGTCAAGGCACACCATCAGTTTTTTGACTATTGACAAGGCACACCATGCTGCTGGTAGGGGACTCAACCTCCCAATTGCCCTACTAATAAATGACCTTCCCCAAAGTCACATGGCACAGCTGTGGACCATCCACGGCACACCAGTGTGCCATGGCACAGTGGTTGAAAATTGCTGCCTTACATGAACCTGCAGCATTTCATGTGCATTGTTTATAGTTAAAGATGTTTGAGACTGACAGCTTTCCTCCATGACTGCCTCCCCCCCTCCCCCAGGATGCAGTGCAAGTCCCATTAGCATGGCTGCATCGACACTGGAAAGTTGGATAGGATTGGGCCCTCAGATTTAGATTTGGTTGCAGACTTTTAAGAATTTAGTAGTATGTCCCATTGAGCTGAACTGAATTTACTTCCAGGTAATAATTAGTCAGTGTGTTTATTTATAAAATGTGTTAACTGCCTTTTCTTTTCACTTTCTTAAAAGCCCTCACACTGGTGTATGGTATTTAGAGGAAGGGCAAAAGCTTTGCATGCCTTAAGATCCAGCTTCAATAGCTGGTCTGCAAAAGTCTTCACTGTGCTTGAGACCCTGCAGAGCTGCTTCCAGTCAGAGGAGAGAGTTCTGGGCTCAATATTCTGAACCAATATAATACAGGTTCATGTGTTCATTTAACAATGCACACATATATCCAAAAACCAAAACATAGTATAAAGCCTCCTATATCTGACCAGCATAGAAATAAAAAATTAGAGATTTTTTATTTTATTTTTTAAAAATAAATATTTTAAATTTTTAAAAAATATTTTATTTTTTAGGAGAAATAAAATTCTGGGAGAATTTTTAAAGAAGTCTTAGCCTAGCAATGGAAATGGCTCAATGGTATCCCAATAACCCCCAAGAAATGCAGAAATGCCCTTGAGAAAAGTCATCTGTACCCCAGCCGTGCACTTAGTGTGAACAAGCTTGCATGCACACCACATGTGCACGTACACACAGAGTGAGAGAGAGCATGAATGATCTGGGAAGCCTTGAGTGAACATCAATTCTGGGGTGGTGTTTGCCTCTCCTCCATATTGCTGAAAGTGCTGAATGCCCTCTCCAGAACACCTTGCTCAGTGAGATGAAACCAGAGGCAGAAGTGGAATGTATAAAATTAGCAGAGAGGGAGACTCCCCAGGAAATGGCACATATCTGTTATTGCTCAGCCTGAGACACCTGGAGTTCCCAGAACCTGCTCTGGGAGACCAAAAAGAGTCTAAAAATAGGTATCCTGGGCTGAGTCGTTCCCCCTCCCACAGCACAATGAAGAAAGAAAAGAGAAATGGCCTTTGCCATCTTCCATAGAACATTCCCCGCAGTTTGGCAAAATGCCATCTTAATCTTTCAGCCTGATTCATATGAATTCTGGGTAAAACGGTGTGACTTGCTTCTTATTAGTTCTATAACACGTGCACTGCAGCAGACATGCCTAGGAATGGGAAATCTGAAACATACTTAGAAAGGGTGGGAACCTTCCCTTGCTCCCCTTTGCCTCCTCTTATCTACAGGCCTATTCATTCTTGCTTCATCTTTGAAATACTGATAAGATTTATTCTTCAAAAATCCAGCAGCTTATTCCACATCTTTGTTTCTGACATCATTGTTGTCTCCACAGCAACCAGAGGTGATGTAACACAGAAAGGCTTCTGGCTTCTCTGGGGAAAGTCATATGCGCTTCAAAGTAGGGAAGAGATTTCCATTAATAAGTGGGAACAAAATGAGAGAATGTAGAAAGGATGTCTGGTGATATCTAGAGTGGATGTGATCTGTGGCTTGGGACTTTCTAGAACAGGGGTGTCAAACTTGTTTCATGCAGTGGGCCAAATCTCATTCACAATGCCTGCTGAAGGTCAGAAGTGATGTCATTAAGCAGGTGATGACCAGAAATAAGCACTTTTTTCCCTCAGGAACTCATTAGCTGCAAATAACAGAAGATAAAATATGCAAATCTTGATCATGTTTTCAAGATATGGGAGCACCCAACTTTCACATGTGTTGCACTTTCAGCCATGACACCTCAGCACATCTCAGCAGACAAGAGCAGCTGATGGTGCTGCTGAGAGAGCCCGAGGGCAGAATAAAGAGCTTCCTCGGGCCACATCCAGCCTACAGGCCTTATGTTTGACACCCCTAGTCTAGAGTATCACCATTCATCCTGTAGAACTGGTATAAAGTTTGGCCTTTACCTTAGCTTCTTCTTTCTCCTTCACTTCTCATATTCAGTCTGTCAAACCATGTCACTTCCCTCTTTACCATATTGCAAAACTCCAGCCCTTCCTCTCTACCCCCTTGATAGAAACTCTTGTTTGGACCCTGGTCATCTCTCCCCTTCTCAGCCTCCTTCTCACAGCTCTTACACTGGTTCACCTCAGTTTCCCCGCCTCCCTGCAGTACTCTCTTCATTCATCCACTGCTCCAGTGCTCTGCTCATTCTTCTCATTTATATCACTGACCACCTCACACCCCTCCTTAAATCCCTTTATGGGCTCCTTGTCTGCTCCCAGATCCAGTACAAGCTCCTGTCCAAAGCCCTCACAGCCTTGTCCTTCCCTACCTCTCAGCACTCATATCATGCCCACCCCCCTGCCCATGACCTTCACTCTTCCAATTGCACTGCCCCAAACCATCCAAAGGCCTTCCGCCCCCACACAGGACTCTGCCCTTTCACCTTTTCTGGACTGTATGCTCAGAAATGCCTCCCAGAATACACAGGAGATGCTTCCTCACTCACTTACTTCAGATCCCTGCTTAAAACCCATCTTTTCCATTAAGTCTTTGGCATCACTTCTTAATCCCTGTTCCCTGTCATAACCCAAGTTGAAGTACATGTAACTGAAACAATGGCACATTTGACCCCTGCCCCCGTTTGTACCCCTTTCCCTCCTTCTGTTGTGTCAGTATATAGACTGTACACCCCATGGGGCAGATACCTGTGTTTTTGCTCTATTTAAAATGTCATGTACATTGATGGAACTCTATAACTAAGGGCACAATCCTAACCAACTTTCTAGCACTGATCTAGCTGCAATGCAGCCCCAAGGTAAGGAAACAAACCTGCTCTTACCTTGAGGAGGCCCCCTTGACTGCCTCCCCACTGCAGGATGCAGTGCTTGCCACATTGGCACAGCTATGTCAGTGCTCGAAAGTTGGTTAGGATTGGATCCTAACTAATATCTTTTTGCAGATAGAGAGTATCACCATGGAATTTTGACACATTCAAATGGATTTTTCTCCCTTCCACACAAGTGTCCTTTGAACAGTTTAAGGTATCTGTATAGGACTTGGGAGGCATTTTGTGTAATGAATAGTGTTCAGCTGACAGTTAAGTAGGACAGAAAAATAATTACATGCACTTGCCCCACTTAGGGCCCAGTCCTATCCAACTTTCCAGCACCGGTGCAACCTCAGTGAAGCCACAAGGTAAGGGAAGAAATGTTCCCATACCTTGAGGAGGCCTCTGTGACTGTCTCCCCACCACAGGATGCAGTGCATACCCCATTGGCACAGCAGCACCGGCACTGGAAAATTGGTTAGGATTGGGCACTTAGGCTGCAATCCTCTCCAGACTTACCTGGGAGTAAGCCGCACTATTATGGGACTTACTTCTGAGTAGACACGCATAGGCTTGGGCTCTAAATCAACAAATGCACCTTATTGTCCACTGAGGCAGGTGTTCCAAAGAATGACAGCGGACACAAGGCTAACCAGGTCTACTCAGAAGTAAGTCCTATTTTGTTCAGTGGGGCTTACTCTCAGGAAAGTGTGGCTAGGCTGGCAGCCAGAGACAGTTAAAATGGCTGTGTAGATATTTTGCATCCTGATATTTTACAGCCCTTTCTCCAGATGGTATTGTAGCTGCCACTGTGGTATATCTCCCCCTCCAATGCTCTTTCTGCCTCTTTTTCAGTCACTGCAAGCAAATAGATCAAACTGGGTTGTGCTGTTTAATTGGTTGAGCTACAGTAGGCTCAGGAGTGATTAACCCAATCACTGCTGGCTGGATTTCCCTTTGCAAATCACCCACTCCAAACAGCTAGAGCCTAGACTGCATGACAAGGGGAGGTGGACCATGAGAGAATGCCTGGTTTTGGAAGTGGGTGGATGGCTGCAGCATGTTTGTGAATTTGTGTGTGGGCGGGTAGCTTGTGTGTCCTCTCCCCTCTCCCCTCCTTTGCTGTGTTTTTTGGGGGGAGGGGGTTTGTAGCATGCTATTGTATTCTTATTATTGTGCCTCATTGGTTAGTTCAGGGCAGAAGGAGTTAAGCCATCACAATCACAGCCCTGTCTTACTAGTGGAGTTGAGCTCCTACCCTCAGTACAAATCATCTGGTAATAGGTTTAGTGTAGTGGCACTGAGGCCGGGCTAAGCAGCTTTATAGCAGAGAGCACAGGAGTCACAGCAGCATGCACAGCACATGGAGGAGGGCTCCCCAGCTTGTCAACTAAATCTTTCCAAAACATAAAGGCCCTTGTGTAATCTGCTGAGAGGATAAAAGCCGCAGGGTGGTCGTGGGGCTGGTGACATCGTTTCACAAATGGCCGTGCACTGGCACTCCTTTGAGCCTGCCAAGGCGGTGCTGGTGAGTGCCGAATATGCAGAGGGGCCTGGCTGGGTGGGCTGAGGCTGCCGGAGGGAAAAGCTGGAGGGGGTGGGCCAAGCTTGCACTGGCATCTCTGTTCAGGTGCCGAGAGGAAAGCAATGGCTTGACTGTAAAGCAGCCAGCAGCTGGCCTCCTTGCTTTGTCTAAGCAGGCCTCAAAATCAATGAAAAGAGCGCACCTGCCTCCAGACATACAGGCCACCTAATCTGCAGAATCACTTGGGCTGAAGCTGACTGACAGCAAGAAGTTGTACTTCCCCCTTGGCAGCAGCAGTGCAACCAGGGGTGTGCGTGCCCTGCTCCCTGGTGTGGCATCCCATGCAAGGCCAGTGCGGGCTGAGCGGCCAGTGTCCAGCCTCACTACTTGTGTCTTCAGAATGCCTAGCACACAAAGGTGACCGTATTCGCTTGGGCCCAGAGCTGGTTGCTCTCAAGGCTCCTGTAGTGTGGCGCCACAGACTGTTCGGGGCCCATCAATGTTCAGTGTTTCCTATGTTGACTGGCAGAGATTCTACAGGTTTTCAGATGGGGGGGGGGGGAGAATCTTTCCTAGCCCTATGTGAAGACACCAGAGATTGAATTTGGAACCTTCTGCATGCAAAGGAGGGGGTCAACCAACAAACTGTAGTGTCTCCCAAAGCTATGAACACAAAGTCTTCAAAGCTCAATTCAGCTATGATCTCACTGAGTGACAATGTTTAAATGGCAGGGAGCAAGAAGGAAATCTCCTTCCCTTTTCTGATAGCCTGCTTCTCTAGTGTTTTTAGATGGGGGGGGGAAGGAGAATGATTTGGCTGAAATTTCGTGGATTTCAGGGGGTGGCATGTATGGGTTTCTTTAAGGATCCCCTTTCTCTTCTATTTTGAACACTTTTGGGGGAGGGCTTAGCTATGCCACTGTTATCTAAGCTCAGCTTTCTCATCTGTAATTTGGGGATAATAATGCTGGCCTGTGTTGCATGGATATTGCAGAGATCATCAAGCTAAAGTCCATGAAGTGCGTTCAGCACTCAGCAAGTGTAGAATATAATGCATTAATGTCACCACAGCCCTAAAGCAAGAGGACCGGGAGTCTCCTAACTTTACACTGGGAGCTTTCATTGCACAGCAGGATATGCAGAATCAGCTGATGGTCCTATGGAAATCAGTGTAAGCGTTATTTTATATAATCTGGCAGCCATGCAGAGGCTGATGAGACGAGCTTCTGTAAGGTGGCAGCTTCATGCAGGGTGCAACATATCTAAATAGCTTGCCACATGGATCCTCTCAATTGCATGAAGAGTATCTATGGCCTCAAGTCGAGTACTGTATCTCAGACATTAGCCTAAATCTGTCACAGAATGGGTTCTTTTCAAGAAGCCCAGACAGGTTGACCAGAGCAATGTTTTTGTGTAATCATATTCTACAGCACAGCACACAGCTCAGATGCTCGCTTCCTCATCCTTTGCCTACAGGCACTTCTGGTATGGTGCAGCGGGGACTATTATAAACAGATTCTGGATAAAGCGGGACGGGATAAACTGGGCCGAACTAAATGATAGGTAATAGGTCTGTGGTGAGATGGGAGCCTGTAAGCTTGGTTTTTCTAATGTAACCAACAAGCAGGAGGAGGAGAGTATTCCTGATCTGAACTGCAAATGAAAAAGGGGGAAGGGGCTTTAACCAGCTAATTCTGCTATTTGCCCCAGGAGAAAAGCCCTCCCCCCTACCTTATTGGAACTCAAGATTCAATCTGGAATCTTGAGGAGTGAAAGGAAAGGGTTAAAGATCATTCCCGCACCACTGTCCCAATTTGGATCCTGCCCTCCCCTCCCCCATGTGTCAGAAAAATCAAGCATGCTGCCCCCCCTGCATATTTTTATTCAGTCCCAAAATCTAGACAAGTGTTTAGATCTTTGCTGATCAAAATATGTGCCTGTCCAAGATTTATTTTAGTCTGTGCTATGTGTGCGCTGCTGGAAAACCTTGATGATTCCAGTGGATCACAGAAGAGGGTGGGAGGGGGGGTTGAGCTGTAAAGCTAGTGCCAAACATCCCAACTCTATCACAATTCACTGAGCAGCTGATGGACTCTTCCTTGCTGCTGCTGCTGCCTCTTCCTTGTGTTGTCAGGAGACACATGTGCAAACCTGTTCCTCAAGGAGAAAATCTTATAATTACACTCAGCTGTCAACACACTGCCTCTGCATAAGTAGCAAATGCCATATCAGGACTCCGAGCCCAGTCTTCCTTTTGCCCCTTCACCCTCAAAACTTCCAGTGCTGCTATGGCTTTACCTTTACGGTTGTTACACCAAAACTAAATCTTTCTCATCATTTCCACAAAGCAGCTTCTTACACTTTGGCCAGCATACTGGGACATAAGCCACAATTAGGTGGTGATATGAAACAAATTTGTAGTGATTAAGAAGTTCTACACAAACCAATGGGATTCAGCAGGCAAGCAAATGTGTTTAGGACTAGCATGCCAATGGTTTGGACACCAGTGGGACCGTGCTACCTTTGGAGCAAGGCCATCTGTTTAAGGGCTACGCAGCATGTATTTGATTAAAAACTGTAAGTATCCTGTCAAGGGAATCTAGATCAGTGTTTCTCAAACTGTGGGTCAGGACCCACTAGACGGGTCACAAGCCAATTTCAGATGGGTCCCCATTCATTTCAATATTTTATTTTTAATTTATTAGACTTTAATTTATTAGACTATATCCCATGGTATATGACTGCATTTGGGGAAATGTTAGAGATCTGTGCTTGTAACAGGCTACTATGCAGTGGCGTAGCTAGCGGGGGCGAGTGGGGCGGTCTGCCCAGGGTACCACCACAAATGCCCCAACATTGCTAACATCATGAAGGTTAGGCACAACCCAATCATGCCATATACTGTTGGGTGTGGAATTTCCAGCGGAATGCAATGCAAAAAACCGCATTGAAATATCTCCTTTCCATCAAAAGTTATGGCTAAAAACCCAGAAACAAAAAAAATGCATTGAACCCTATGGAAAATGAAACTGAGCTATATTGCGTGTTTATTCGCGAGTAGGCCAACTTGCCATAGTTCTTCGGAAAGGGCAGGCTGAGAGGAATCCAATGACACCAGAATGCTTCCTACCCAATGAAAGCAGCCCCCCAAAACCACCCAAGAAAGAAGTCCCTCCCTCCAAGCAGACAAATGTATTGAGCCCTATGGAAAGCGAAAGTAAGCCACATGGCTGCATTTACTCACGAGTAAGCAAATGTGCCTTGGCTCGTAGTCCAGTCAGGCAAAGAGGAATGCAAGGCTAGCTGCATGGTCCCCATCTAATGAAAGTGGAGCTCAACAAATGCTCCAAAAGGCAGCCCCCCTCCCCAAGAATAAACCAGAGACTTGAGCTGGTAAGGTGAGCATTGGGGAGGACTGAAAATCTCACTGCTTTATTTGTGTGTGTGTGTGGGGGGGGGTGTTATTGCAAGCAGCAACCCCCCCCCCAAAAAGAATAAAACAGAGGCTTGAGCTGGTAAGGTGGGCACTGGGGAGGGCTGAAAATCTCACTGCTTTATTTGTGTGTGTGTGTGTGTGTGTGTGTGTGTGTGTGGTGTTATTGCAGGCAGCAACCCCCCCAAAGAATAAAACAGAGGCTTCAACTGGTAAGGTGGGCACTGGGGAGGGCTGAAAATCTCACTGCTTTATTTGTGCGTGGGGGGGGGTGTTATTGCAGGCAGGCTACAGAGAAAATTCACTTGGTGAAACAGGGCTGGCTTCCCCTTATGTATCTGTTTCTCTTTAATTATTTATAATTATTTTATTTTGCTTGATGATGTCACTTCCAGCTGTGACATCACTTCCAGTGGGTCCTGGACAGATGTCATTCTAAAAAGTGGGTCCCAGTGTTAAAAGTTTGAGAACCACTGCCTTAACCCAAAACAGGCCAATGAGATATGGGGGGGGGGGGGGAGGGTGGTATAAAAAGTGAATTAATTAATTAAGTCATATGGGGTGACAAAAATTTATGGGCCCCGGGTGTCAAATGACCTAGCTATGCCTCTGCTACTATTTATACGCTTTTAACAATAAAATAGGACTTACTCCTGGGTGACTGTGGATAGGATTGCAGTCTAGGATTGTTAAAAATTTTCCTGCTTGACAATGTCACTTCTGGTCATGACATCACTTCCGGTGAGTCCTGACAGATTCGCATTCTAAAAAGTGGGTCTGGATGCTAAAAGTTAGAGAACTACTGTTGGGCTGCAGAATCCATGGAATCTCTCGCTTGTTCACTCTCTCTCTTTTTGGGGGGGAGAGGGGTAAATTCCTTCATTACCCCTCATTTCATTTAAATTGTGAGTTTATACATCTTTGGTGATGACAGTAAGCTCTGAAATAGATTCCATGAATGGAATTTGTTTTGAGGATTTTGCAATAAGCAAGAGGATTGAAATTGGTGACATTACTGGTCACAGACACTGGGCATTAGCTCTCCTATGTACCATTTCTTTTTTTAAAAAACTGCCTTGGATACCTGAACATTAAGAGGAAATGCAGGGTATGAATTTAATAAATAAAAATAATCACATACTCTACCATCACACTTTCAGGACAATTCTGCTCTAACATGCTATCATGTGTATTTCACATCAGTCTGGTCCACATCAGTCAAGTGAAATGAGGCTCCATTGTGTATTGTTTGACTGAGTGAAAGCACATTGTTCACACAAGTGTCTCATTCTTATAGATTTTCTGTACTGTTGGGCCAAGGGCTTTCCTTTTTCTCTCCTTGTGCAGGGCTAGCATTAGAAGAAAATGCTAGAAAACAATTTAACCTTCATTAATTTCCTACAAGTCATCTGACTTTCCAAGCAAGCTAAGCTTTCACTTTGCTTTATGGGTAGGGAGGGTGTCTGCATTGCTGAATGGTGTACAGATGTGGCCCCAAACCGCCCATGGGGTCATCTGTGCTGGACTTTTCCTTCTATAATTCCCCATCAGAGCTATGGGGAAAGCGGGTCCACCAGTACAGGCAAGATGCTAATCACTTTAGAAGATCTGCCATTACATTCACTATTTCACTGCTAGAAAGATTCACGGGAAGGAGTAATCTCATTGAGTAAAAAATGTTGAATTCAGACCTGGGAGATATCAGTGCAGAAATATTTGCTCACCCTCAGGCTCACTGGCTGATTCTTGAGTAAGCTTCTAACCTCAGTGCTCCATCTGTGAAATGGGAAAGCAAGTCTTGGGTGTTGTAGAGAGGAAAGTCAGATATTGTCTGTAAAACTTTTTCACACTCGTACAACTGTATAGTTAACAATAACAAAAGCTCCTGTATCAATGTGACCTGCCTTCTCTTCCTCCTCTATAGCTCTGGGCCACCTTCCCTTTGCAGGAGAAGCAGTAAGTTTATGCAGCATGTTTCAGGCTCTTCACCCTTGCTGTGAACATCAGGAAGATAAAAAAATTGTGTAAACTTGTATTGCCAGTATGGAGGTGCAGGGAGAAATGAGACAGTAGCATAAGTGGAAGAGGAGTCACCGCAGCAGTCAGGCTGGAGACCTTTTTAAATACTTTGCATTTATTAGTTACATTTCAATCATGTCCTTTCTCAAAGGACCTAAAAGCTGCATACATGAAGTGATCAGATTTGTTTAGCATCAGAGGTGGACGGGCACCTTCACTTCAGACTATTGTCTGAGCAGAAATGAAAGTGCTGAGACATTGTAAGCCATATACTCCAATTTTTGACTGCTAAGGAAATTAATGGCTAGACCCAGTAGGCTCATCCACCAGGCCCATGCCTGGGAGGGAAATTGCATCATCACCTGCACAGTTCCTTCCATTCAATCACCTATCTGAGAGGGTGGTTGTGTCAGACTAGACTGGAGCTGTGGCAATTTACACATCTATTTTTAATCTCTCTAGCTGGAAAGTAGTTGTCCCTCTGAAACACAGAGACAGGCCCTTGTTCTTTGTGCTGGCACCAAGTGCTCTGTTGCCAGCACCCTCAGAAAGTGGATGTCTAACACAGCTCAGTTTCTTCCTCATTCCGCACCTGACACCATGTCATGCTTGTTGGGTTGAGTAAATACAAACACTTCTGTTGTGAGGGGAAAAAAATCCCTTTTAACAAGAAGACAGAGGTGCCACCAGTGTGGTGGACTTTCGGCTTCTGATTAGGACTTGCATCTCAGTATCCTGTGAGAGAATGTCTTTGAATTCAAAGCGTTATCACAACAGATGGTGTTCTCCCTTAGCTCATGAAGTGAGAATCCTCTTTTTCAAGATCAATTTTGCCTCACCACCACCAAAGGATAAAACATATCTCTAACCTTCTGGAAGCAAAACAGACTTCAAAAATATTGAAGGGTTCTGAAGCCTGAAGGCTCTGTAGAGAAACCAAAACAAAATGAACCAACTGGGCTACTGTACTGGTCCCTAGTAAGGTCCAGTGCAGAAGACAAAGGCTGAGAGACAGTCTCTGATGTTCAGCATTATGGCTCTCGGGAGGTGGTTTTGCATTCCCAGCATGTTCACTTCTCAGTTTTATTTACACTTCTGTGTTCTTCAGTCCTAGGTACGTATGTGCCATCTATTTCATTCCATTTCACGTATGTGCCATCCATTTCTATCCATTTCATGTATCCAGTGAAGACATCTGTTGCCAACATAAGCTCATGTCATAAATAGGACCCAGGACATCAATAATATATTAATAATAAATAATAATAAACTATTATTATGAACTATTATTATAATAAACTATAAAATAAATAATAGTTTATTATTATAAACTATTACCGTATATTAAACATCAAGGCAATCTATCATATAATCAACGGTTGTGGGGCAGTCAAAGAACTGCACGAGGGTCTGCACAGCACTGTTGCTCCTGGAAAGAGCCATAGCTTAGTGGTAAAGTATATGCTTTTCATGTGAGGTCCCATGTTCAATTCCCAGCATCTTGAGGCAGGAGAGGAAAAAAATTCCACTTTGAAAGCTGGATTGCTGCTGCAAGTCAATGCTGACAATATTAAACTAGGAGGACCAGTAGTCTGACTCAGCAGAAGACAGCTTCCTACGTACCTTTGCCCTGTGTGTACTGAGTAGCCTACATACAGCCCCAAATGCCCAACACTCCTTGTCATGTGCTCTGGCAAGGAAACTATATAGGATTTGCAACCAGTCTACTCAACATGGCTTGTGAGACTCTGTTTGCCTAATGTATGCACTCAACACATGCCCTGTTCTCCCCCTCCTACCGCACACACACATGCAAAGAGCATGAAGACCAGTGGGAGCCCTACTATTAAGAACTGTGAGATTACCTTTTTCGGTAGCATGTTTTGTGGTACTACTTTTCAGTTTTTAAATTATATGGTATTATGTTTAGATGCCACAGTACTTTCCCTGTTTTTGTTGCTGCACCTTAGAAATTGACTGGCAACCCCCCTTTGGGCTGCCCTAACAAAGCACTAAGTTGGCCTCCATACATCATTGACTGGTCAGCTCCTTCTCACAGCAAATATTCACCGTCTGGGTTATATGGACTCTGTTTTTTCACCATTTGAAGCATTTGGCTTTCACTTGAAATATCTGAAGCCATCAAACATCCAGCCTGATCTGAAAGGTGGAGAGACACGTTGCAGTTCGAGAGGGACAATAATTGCAAGTCAGATATGCTTGTTCAATATTCTATTGACAGATTTGCCTTGGCAACCCAGTCCAGGGATTCTTTGTGTGTCTCTTACTTTGTGGCATCCAATTGATTTTCATTTTCATGCTTTTTCTCTCTCTCAAAACACCTCTGTTCTTCCTTTGCTCCCCTGCATGGCATACACTCCCCTTCTAGGAACATGGCTTGTCACCTACATTTCAAATATGTCTGAGCTTCAACAGAAGACAGACCAGACAAAGACAAGAAAAAAAATCATAGAGAACAATAGGGGAGGGGCTTCCCACCTGTTTCCAGGAAGGAGAGGGGGAATGTAAAAAGCCAGGATCTGGGAATTCAACCTTATTAAGGTTTTCAAAGTATACAAAGTATATTAAGGTTTTCAACCTTTGTATACTTTGACTCATTTGAGCTTAGTATTAGTCCCATAAATTAGTGTCAGCCTCCTACAACTGGTTTCCTTTTTGTATGTTTTATTTTTAACCCCATAAGAACATAAGAACAGCCCCACTGGATCAGGCCATAGGCCCATCTAGTCCAGCTTCCTGCATCTCACAGCAGCCCCACCAAATGCCCCACCAAATGCCCCAGGGAGCACACCTGATAACAAGAGACCTCATCCTGGTGCCCTCCCTTGCATCTGGCATTCTGACATAACCCATTTCTAAAATCAGGAGGTTGCGCATACACATCATGGCTTGTACCCCATAATGAATTTTTCCTCCAGAAACTTGTCCAATCCCCTTTTAAAGGCGTCTAGGCTAGACGCCAGCACCACATCCTGTGGCAAGGAGTTCCACAGACCGACCACACGCTGAGTAAAGAAATATTTTCTTTTGTCTGTCCTAACCCGCCCAACACTCAATTTTAGTGGATGTCCCCTGGTTCTGGTATTATGTGAGAGGGTAAAGAGCATCTCCCTATCCACTCTGTCCATCCCCTGCATAATTTTGTATGTCTCAATCATGTCCCCCCTCAGGCATCTCTTTTCTAGACTGAAGAGGCCCAAACGCCGTAGCCTTTCCTCATAAGGAAGGTGCCCCAGCCCCGTAATCATCTTAGTCGCTCTCTTTTGCACCTTTTCCATTTTCACTATGTCTTTTTTGAGATGCGGCAACCAGAACTGGATACAATACTCCAGGTGTGGCCTTACCATAGATTTGTACAACGGCATTATAATACTAGCTGTTTTGTTCTCAATACCCTTCCTAATGATCCCAAGCATAGAATTGGCCTTCTTCACTGCCGCCGCACATTGGGTCGACACTTTCATCGACCTGTCCACCACCACCCCAAGATCTCTCTCCATGACTTCCTAGGGCAGGGGATCAACATTTTAAAAATGTGATTGTGAGGATGACATTTTAAAAAATAATTTCAAAATAATTTTTGTATTTTAGTGAATGATTCCTTATTTTACTGAACAATGCCGAATATATCTAATCATTTGGAACTGAAACGTTTTTGAAAACCAACAGTGACACTGTAGATTTTTTTTCCCTTTGGAAATCAAAACCATTCCAATTGGTCCTCACTACAGGTGGTGCAAGGTGTGCCTTTCCTTCATTCATGTGAGTGCTTTTATCATAAAGGAGGTGCGGACAAAGTGAGTTCTTTGTGTACAGTTGGCCTAGATTACGGCTGATCGTCATGTTTCTTGCACCTGTGCCAGGCTGTGGTCACTGAGGATAAGAAAGGAGTAAGATTCCACCTACACTTCTTACAAGATCTTAATCACCTTTGACTTGGGTAACAATAATATCTCAAAGCCAGTTTCACATTTCCACCTTTAAGGCAATATTCTTTACTAGTGGAATAATACCGAAGTAACTGATTTGCACATTTTCTTAATTTTTATGGTTATGACTGTGATTTGTTTCTTTCTTTTAAAAAGTGTTTTGATTATGTTGCATTTTTTTTTGCTCTTGAAGAAACAGCACCCACCTAAAGGGCCTGCCAAACCACTTGATATATATTTGAGAAAGAGCTTCATACTCAGATTAAGCAGGTAAGAATCCACAGAATTTAAGCTGAATTAGATAGTCACAAACCCTGGAAGGTTCTCCCCACAGCTTGAACCCTAGTTCCCCGAATAATTTGTATGGTAGCATCCCATCTGTTACGTGAAAATCCCCTTTTTCCTTTTAAGTTGTGATTTTATATCTGATTATGTTATTATGGAGGCCAGACTTCCCATACAGGCCACAAAAGAAGTCAAGTCAAGCTCATGGTGACAACATCCCCCTCCCGAGGGTAAACAAGTCTGGAAGAGCAAATCATTTGTTTAACCCAATCACTGTGTCTCCTAATCCAAGCACTGGTTATGCAAACACATTAAACTTCTCACAGGCCAAACTTCCAAAAATCCCTGGTCAAGCTACAACACAACTTCTACCTCTCTAGGCTGGAATAGTAAATTGTTGCTTAAGTGTCTCCTACTGTTGTATTGTTAACTCAATCACTGCTTATTGTGTAAGTTCCCCTAGCTAGGAAACCAGCCATTAGACACATTGAATCTTGCTGATAAGGGACATCTTGACCCCAATCACCCTGGTGGGTGGCAGTTTCCCCCCAGCTCAGCGCCCAGCCCATTTGGGTCACAGCAAAAACCCTTTTAAGAGAGGGCTCCGGCCATGTGCTCTCTCTCTCTGACTCTTCCCCCAAGGCAGAAAGTCCTCCTCCCAGGACTCTTCCCCCCCTCATCCATCTGCCCCTCAGGACAGGTAACTATCTTGCGTTCTGGAACTCTTTCCCTTCTTTCTTTCCCACCTATTTCTCCCCTTCTCTCCCCATCTTTAGTTAGCAATGGGTTTGGCAGACCAGGGACCCCTAAAATCCTTCCCTACAAATTTCCCTTTTCCTAATTTCCTCGGATGCACTAAATACATGTCACATGCAACCACCATAAAGTTAGGTTACACTTTTCAAGTACTAGAACCAAGAAATGTGCATTATGTTTTCCTTTGTGCTTTTGTAATAAAAATCTAATCTTGTATAAAAAGTTATCTTTCTCTCAGTTTCCTCCTTAAGCGAAAAGGGAATTTCTCTGCATTACGCCATCTTGTTATCTAGCCTGCGATCCTGAGGTTCCAAAAAGGGTAGTGTACTAATTCCCCTAAACCAAAACAGCCCTTCTGGTAACACATCAACAGACTAAACAAAGCCAAGAAGCTGAAACTTCTCACTGGTTTGAATTGGATACATTTATTCCCAAGAGTGTAGCTCACATGCTGTGCATGCAAAAGATTCTAGTTGATGAGATTTGCACAGTCAGGTAGATGTTATTGACTGGTTTGTTTTTATCCAGACATCAAGACCTTCCCAAAGGCCTGGGATGCCTGGCTTTTATCCTATTTTGATATTATAAATACCATCACAAAATGTAAGCTGTTTCCAGTAAAGTTGCTTTTTGCAGTTGACTGATGGTAATTTCTGTGGCCCCTATGCTATTCAGGTGATCTTCAAGGTATTTTGGAATAGCACTGAGGGCACCAATCACCACTGGGTGGTGGTGGTAGTGATGATGATGATTCAGTATTTCTATACTACCTTTCTCACTGACTGTCACAATGAGTGAGAGTCTTACAGACCCAACAGGTTGGTTCCCAGACCACAGGTGGGCTGCAAGAACCTGAAAATTGGTCCACAAGTTATCACCTAATAATAATAATAATAATAATAATAAAGCTGGCCTTTGGTAATTTTAATAAGTGCTTCTTATAGGAAATGTCCTGAGGGGGTGTGACACCCTGATTGGCTGTCACCCCATTGCATGATGTCATCCCATGGGCCAGCCCTGCCCACTTTGGGCTGTGCCTATGCACCCATCACTTCTGGTGCTGCCTGCCTCAGTGGTCTGCGGTCTCCTAAAGGTTGGGAACCACTATTGTAGACAATACTGATGGGCAGCCCAATCCTGAGCTGCCCGCAGCGCCCAGGCTTGGCGGCTCCACAGAGGGCTCCCGCCGGATCCTGCGCCTCCCGTGCTACCACGGGAGGCTCCTTGGGAGAAGGGGACATTCGTCCCCTTCCCTGAGTAAGGGAAGCAGCCCCACAATGGGGCTACTCTCTTTAGTGGTGACCAAAAGGTCGACACTAAAGTAAAAGCAGTCGTATAGGGCACGCAGCCCTGCAAGAGCGCCTTGGATCCTGCGGAGCTCAGCTCCAACACACCTCCCGCCCGCCCCCTGGCACGCCTTCCCCCTCCCCGGAAAGCCTCCCCCACACCCCCGGCCACACCCCCGCTTCCCGTTCCGCAACCCAGCAGTCCAGGAGACCACGGAGCTGCGGAAAACAGGTGACTGGCGCGCGCTAGCCCAGCGCCAGCCAGCGCTGGCTTAGCTCCAGCAGAAGCCCTGCAAAAGTGCCTTACGGCACATTTGCAACTGTGGTCCATGGCACGGAGCCATGCCACAGACCTCAGGATTGGGCTCTAAGGCCACAATCCTAACCAACTTTCCAGCACTGACATAAAGGCAATGCAACTCCGAGGTAAGGGAACAAACATTGCCTTACCTTGGGGAGGCCTCCATGACTGCCCCCCAACTGCAGGATGAAGCACGAGCCCTACTGGCACAACTATGCCAGTGCTGGAAAGTTAGTTAGGATTGCACCCTTCAATGGGCTAGTGGCCTAATTCAGCATAACGTAGCTTCGTATATTAATACCAGACAGGCAGATTTTTTTTTGATAGACGTTGCTTGCTCGCAATGGAAAAATTGCCTATCTAATCTTCAAGAAAGGCAATTCCACAACTTCCCTAGACAACTTTACAGACCACCTGTTCAGGCCTCAAGGTCTTGCAGCACAATCTATGCATAGATACAATCACCACTGTGTTCAGTGATTTAGAATAGGAGTATAGGTGGCTTGCACCTCTTTTATGGGCTTAGAAGAGAAGATGGCTGGGTTAAATGAGGAATAATTTTTAGTCCCTTATGCTGCAAACCTAAACACACTTTCCTGGAAGTAAGTCCCTTTGAATTTAATGTGGCTTCCTTCTGACTAGCTATGCATAGCCTTCTGCTGTTAGGGCCTAATCCTATCCAATTGGGCAGGATAGTCAGTAGCTGAACTTGCAAAGACAATGGGATAGGCATGTAAACACCATATTTCCTGATAACTTGGCAAGACTGATGGGGTAATTAAAAACAAGCAACTCTGAGCTGGAAACTAGGGTCCTGAACCATGAGATTATCATCCCATCCCTGATTTTAATGTTGCTGGACAGTACTGCCCTAAAGTAATATAAAATCTATTCCCTGAAGGAACCTGACATTTGAACAAGAGTTTACAGTGCACTGAGAGCCAGTGTAGTATGTTTAGCAGACTTGAACCTGAGGAACAGATCCATACAGATCTCTGTGCATAGGTTTACAGGATGGCATCCATTCCCCATCTGTACAACAGAAGTTATTAGGACCTGTCTCATGGGGTTATTGTGAGCGAGGATGGAATGAATACCTTAAAGCACTTGGTGAATAATGAAGAGTACTGTATATGTGATTACATTTGCACATATGTGCTGTAACTATGAGTGAAAGAATAAAAATTAGAAGAATGCACATTGACTGTCAGTGTTTCTAATGAACAATAGAACAATATCAATAAGTGGGATGTGATTAGAATACCATTATCTTGGTCTTAACTGTCAGTGAGGATCGTTAAAGCTCTTTAGAAACCTTTTTACTAGGAAACTTGTGAGAACCTTTTGTCTCTGAGACAAATATACAGGGCTGCCCACTGTTTCAAGGTTTTGTAGTCAGTTAAATGGCTTGTTTATAACCGATTATGGCTGCACTCCTATCCAAACTTAACTGGGAGTAAGTCCCATTGACTGTAATGGACTTCTGAGTACGCATGCACAGGTTTGGGCTCTAAATCACTTTTCAAAAGCTACTCTACCATCTCAAAACAGGATGTATATGTTTAGGATTCTCAGTTCAGGTATTTTAACATTTTTATCTTAAATAATCATGTTGGCTCTGTGACCATAAATAAAGAATGCTGATGAATTTAAAATCTTAAATAATCTTGCATAACTGCCTAAACTGAGGGATGGACAAGGTTGACAGCAATACTACAAGCACCAAATATCCTTTCACAAATGTCTGTAGTTATGTCTTTCATTAACTACACTTTCTGTTTGTTGAAAGATTTCAGCCCTACATGTTTGTAATTAAGTATTTTTCATAGTCTGATCATGAAGGGGGAAGTATTAACCAAAAAGAGAGAGAAAAAATAGAAGAGCCATGCCTCTTGTATATGTGGCATGGTTGTGACTGTCTGTGGGATCAAGCAAAGGGAGGGGGAGAAGAAAACCCTACAAGGGAAGGGAAATGATATATAACCAGTTCATGAACCTCCCAGGTAGTAGGAAGGCAAAGACAACATTATAAGCCCCATTATAATCATTACTGTCAAATCATGTGCAATCAGTCTGGGAAGAGAAGCCAGATGAATATCCTGCCGAAATCCATATTGTCAGAACTGGCTTTTTAGCAATTTGAACTCTTTGAAATTGAATGATTATAACTCTGCATGCTAGACTCTGAGATGTAGCTTCGGCCTTTATACGCTTTACTGGTGGCCTCTTTTGTTTTCACCTGAGGCAGGTTTTTACAAAGAACCTGAGTAAATTAATTTGTGCATTTAAGAAGGTATAAAGGCAGCTCAGTGACTGACCACTTTTATGCTTGGCTGCCTCTAAAGAGGTGCTTTTGGAGCTGCAGACATCCATTTAAAGTTCAGGGGAATACATGTGCCTACAGAAATACCCGGATGCAGGGGGCTGAATATCCTCCCCCCCCCTCCACACTTCTCCCACATTTGGAGAATGTCACACTTGAAGCTTTCTTTAGTTTTCTTATAAAGATATTACTCAGGCAAGGTTGTGATTCATGTTTTTTTTTCCTGTTCAAAATGCCAAGAGAAGTTTAACAAACTCTTAGAACATACATTTCAATCAAAATTTAGCATTTTTAAGGGAAAGCACTGTTTGTTTTGTGTGTGTTTTTGTGTGTGTGTGTGTTTTTTTGTGCAAAACCCATTTCCTCTGTGCCCTCTATATCAGCTGCTATTCACAATGGATAATAATTCTTACATTAAGCCCCTTCAGCTCCCCAGGGAAATCAAAATTGTAATATCAGTTTGCTTTTTATTGGCTCAGCTCTGTGACAGTGCAGAGGCAGGGTCTTTGTTCAGCTCTGAGCTAGAGGTGTGTACAAATGGTGATATCCAACCAGCCCCATTTGCTGCAAGCTCAGCTCGCATTGCTGTCCCTATTCTGCTCCCCGCCAAAATGATTTTTCTCCTTAATATAGACAAACCTTTCAGTGGTTGGACTAAATCTGTTTAAGTCTTCTTGATCAATTTGATGTGGTGATTTAATAATATCCCTCCCTGCACATATGCACAAGCACATGCACTTCCTCTTCAATCTAAATCAAAAGCAAGATGCCTCCATATAAAAAACATCTACACTGTGGGGTAGGGTGAGATGTCCCTATTCTTGAAGGAACATCCTTTATTTTATAACATACAACAGCTTCACAGAATATAAGACATGCTCCGTATTTTAGAAAGCCTAGGGTGGAATCTGGCCCAGCCCCATGGTATTTTGGGTGCCTAAGGGAGCAATCCTAACCACATTTCTAGCACTGGCATAGCTATACCATTGGGCCATGTGCTGCAGCCTGCAGTTGAGGGGCAGTCACAGAGGCCTCCTCAAGGTAAGGGAATGTTTGTTCCCTTACCTCAAAGCTGCATTACCCTTACCTCGGTGCTGGAAAATTGGTTAGGATTGCGCCCTAAAGCAGAAAATCCAAATGGCACTCCCGCCACACACACAGTACATATCTGGTCTTCCACACAACCAGCAGTGCATACAAATCCAAATGTTCATTTTGT
This sequence comes from Tiliqua scincoides, assembly GCF_035046505.1. NCBI lineage: Eukaryota > Metazoa > Chordata > Lepidosauria > Squamata > Scincidae > Tiliqua > Tiliqua scincoides. The sequence goes on from NC_089822.1 coordinate 151,223,754, forward strand.
TGTAACAAAGTTAACCATAATTATTTATATGTTATACTTCTCTATCACCTGATCATGCCAAGGATCAGATCCTAATCAAGGAATACATAATACAAGAGGAAAGCCACACATGTGTTTGAAATAAAAAGTTGTTAATTAGTAGTAAACAGCAAGTTCGTTTTCAGCTTACCAGTCTAGTTTTGGGCTCGGTTTGGGGTTGGAAACTGCCTTGATTGCTGTGCTTGGTTGATGATGGGGGAGTGTGACTCTGCCATTCTTCTTGAGGACTCTCAATGGCCCAGTGGCGTCACTAGGGTTCGCGTCACCTGGTACGGAATGCCGGCGCGTCACACTCCCCCTATGCAGTGGGCAGGGCAACACCCCAGGTGGTGGGCGTGGTGATGTACCATCACTCCGCCCCCACTGGTTTTTTGGCTGTACCTTTTGATAGAACAAAGATAGAACACATTCTGCATGAAATTACACATTGATTGATATATAATATGATGGTATTATTCCTCCAAACTGTGATTTTAGTGATTTTGGTCACTAGTGGTGTCACACACACACACCCCCTCCAGGGTGTCAACTTACTAACACCTTATTGTAGCAGTTCTCAAACTTTTAGCACTGGGACCCACTTTTTAGAATGACAATCTGTCCGAAACTCACCAGAAGTGATGTCATGGTGGAAGTGACATCATCAGGCAAATTAGTATAAATAATTACAGTAAAACAAATAATTAAATAAGCAGAAGTCAGCCCTGGTCCACCAAGTGAATTTCCTCTGTAGCCTGCCTGCAATAACACCCCCTTCCAAAATCAGTAAGGTTTTCAGCCCTACCCAGCGCCCAGTTCAATTTAAGAACTTCTGTTTAAATCAGTTCACTGTCATGATCCACCTGGCTTGCAAGTCTCAAAAAAGTTCACCTTATCAGCTGAAACCTGTTTTGATCCTTTTAGCGTGGGGGGGGGGGGGAGGCTGCCTTCTGGGGCATTTGTTGAGCTCCAGTTCCATCAGATCAGGACCATTCTGGTGGCTTCACATTCTCTTTTGCCTGGCCTGGCCTGACCACCAGCCAAGGCATGTTTGCTTACTCGTGAGTAAACGCGACCGTGAGGCTTAGCTTCGCTTTCCATAGGTCTCAATACATTTCCATAGGTCTCATACAGGAAGGGAGGGACTTCCTTCTCAGGTGTTTTTGGGGGCTGCATTCATTGGATCAGGCTCATGAAGGTGTCGTTGGATTCCTCTTGGCCTGCCCTTTCTGATGGACTAAGGCAAGTTCACCTACACATTAGTAAACACGCGATACAGCTCAGTTTCACTTTCCACAAGGCTCCATGCATTTTTTGTTCTGTTTTTTGGCCATAACTTTTAATAGAAAGATATTTCACTCTGGTTTTTCATTGCATTCTGCTGGAAATTCCACATGGTATATAACATGATGGTATGCTAACCATCCTAACCACCGTGATTTTAGCACGTCAACCCCCCCTCCCGTGCACATCACCCCCTATGTCACCCGGTGCAGCCCACATACCCCGGACCCCCTTAGCAACTCCACTGCAATGGCCTTTGATATCACTGATCACTGTATCCTTCTGGACTGCCTTCATAGATTGGAAATTGGAGACAACACATTGCAGGGCATTTGCTTCTACCTGGAGGGTAGATGTCACATCTTTCCACATGGGGATTATCCTGTAAGGTTCCATAAGAATCCATATTGTTGTGAAGCTGTTTAACAAGTACATGAAACTACTGGGTCAAGTTGTTACGTGAAAATCCCCTTTTGCCTTTTAGTTGTGATTTTATATCTGGTTATGTTACTATGGACTAAAATATCATGCAGGCTTAAACTTCTCACACAGGCCAAATTTCCAAAACTCTGGTCAAGCCACAAGACCTCCACCTCCCTGTGGTTACTGTATTCATTGTATTGTTTTAACCCAATCACTGTTTATGCAAAAGTGTCTCCTAATCCAATCACTGTTTAAGTCTGGCATCTTAAATCATTGTTTAAGTGTCTCCTATTCATTGTATTGTTTGACTCAATCACTGCTTAAGTACTGTATGCAAACCTGAACTGCCTTCTTGTGTTGGTATTGTTTAAGCTCCCCCAGCTAGGAAGCCAGCCATTAGACCCATTGAATTGCTGATAATCCTTTCACACACCCCCAAGCACCCGGCTGGTAGTAAGGAAGTTACCCTCCAGCTCAGCAGTGTCAGAAAACCCCTTTTTAAGAGAGGGCTTCCACACATGCTCTCTCTCTCTCTCTCTCTGGCTCCCCCTCCAAGGTCACAACACATCTGTGTTGTGTCAGAGGGTCCTCCACACAGGACTCCCCCCCCCCCAACTGCTCTACAAGACAGGTAACTATCTCGCGTCTGGAACTCTTTCACTTCTTCCCCCCCCTTTTTCTCCCCTTCTCTCCCCATCTTTAGTCAGCAACTGGGATTGGCAGATCAGGGATCCCTAAAAACCCTTCCCTACAACCTTTCCCTTTTTCTAATTTCCTTGGATGCACCAAATACTTTTTACATGCAGCCACCATGAAAGCTAGGTACACTAGATTCAAGTACTAGGACCAAGGAACATATACCTATCATTTTTCCATGTGCATTATGTTTGCCTTTGTGCTTTTGTAATAAAGCTATAATCTTTTATTAAAAGTTATCTTTCTCCCAGTCTCCTCTTTAAGCAAAAGGGAATTTCTCTGCATTATGCCGTCTTGTTATCCAGCCTGCAATCCTGAGGTTCCAGTAAGGGTAGTGTAGTAATTCACCTAAACAAAACAGCCCTTTTGGTAACAAAGTCGTCCAGAGATTTGGAGTATAAAATCATCAGTATGTAGATGACCCCCAACTCCTTTTCACCGCATCTAGGTGTGGTGTTGATTGCCCTAAATTTGTGCTTGAAATCATTAATGGACTGGATGAAGCTTAATAAACTGAATTCAGACAAGACAATGGTAAATAAATCCTTGGTAACTGTGCATTCCCTTTCCATGGATTCGCTTATCCACAGGAACAAAATTGTAACTTGCATCGCATCATTCACTGCCTGTTCTTGGCTAGCCATGTCCAGTCTGAAGCTATCAGTGGCATCCATGACGGCTATTCTGAAGCTATCCACAGTGGCCATGCTAAAGCTTTCCGCTGCTAGCATTCTAACCCCATTGATCCCCTAGGATCCTCATTGATCCACTCATTCAGTATCCACTGGGTTTTTCCAGGAATCTAACCCCAGTGGATAGCAACAATTGACTGAAGTTGGTAGGTAGTTTATGCTTGCTCTGGGAGCATTTGCATTTCTCCTTAAGAATCAGATTCACAGTTCTGGATGCTGCTTGTCCCAGGTAATGGCTGTGACCCTGTGCTTTCTACAAGCTCAGGTTAGGAGCTTTCACCACTAGAAGACAAGCATCTTGACACTATCATTCATGCTTTGCTTACTTCTAGATTAGATAACTATAATGTTCTTTAGGTGGGGCTGCCCTTGAAGTTGTCTTATGAACCTTTAACTAGTACACAGTGCAGCTGCCTGCATGTTAATAATACAGATAAACTTGTGCAAACTTGTTACATCTTTTCTAAAACAGCTACATCATGAGTCTGTTTTTAGGACCAATGCAAGGTGCCTCAAAGCCCTGTATGGGCTATGTCCATAGAATTTCAGTTTAGTGCCTTCTTCTGCAGAGTCCCCCAAAATATTCATATCTGTTAATCAGGCCCTGGTTCATCTTCCATCAGTTAGGGAGTTTACATTAGCATTGATGAAGAACATGAACTTTTTGGTTGTGGCCTCTCAGCCCTGCCATTCGGGTCGGATTGGTATACTCCCTTCCTTTTGGAGGGGAGTAACCGCACGCATATTTTGTAGTGCCTTTCCTTTCTGATTCTACCTGACCATTTTGAAGTTTTGACTCTGTCTCCTTGTTTTTCTGCTGTCTTGCTTTATTTTTGTAATTGCTGGTTGTAGTCCTTTAATTGCTGCTTTAATTTATGTTTGTTAACTGCTTTTTTCTAATTAGTCCTGTGAACTGGTCTGAGAACAATTATTGCTGAAACATGGTATACAAATACTGTAAATAAAACAGTTCTAGCACACAAATAATTCTAAGAATTCTAGCTCACATAAGCAACATGATGAGGTCCTTGAGGAGGACCACATGAAGAAATATGCTGTGTTCTTGCTATTGGTTTTCATAGAATAATTCTGTGTGTATTGCAAAACATAAAATTGATCCTAAGGAAACCTTTCAGGACCATGATATGAGCTATGAAAAAGTAAAAAACATGCACAATCATTATGGAGCAGTTCTTTGACACACATTGTCTCAGCAATTCTTCCAAAAAACCCCTTAGTATTATTGTCCCTCCCTATATTGTATCTGGGGAGCTGAGGTTGAGGGATGGTAGCCAGAGTTCTTGGCAGAGGCAAGTTTTGACCCAGGATTTCCTGGTTTACAGGTCAACAGCTTTGCCACTCCATTATCCTAGCTCTCTTCTAGAACTATCTAGATTGCATTTTTGAACATCCAGCTGCATAGCAGCCCCTTTTTTCCCCAAAATATCACTCAACGCTGTCTTTGCCATGTTTACAGCCACAGCAAAGACCACAGCAAAAATAACTGCACTTCTCTGTCCAAATTCTTGGAAATCCCTTTGAGGCTTTTGTGTTTATAGCAGAGAGAGGTGTTGTCTTCTCTCCCATATTGTTTTCTTTGTAGTATCATCTCTATTATTTTAATGAATACTTTTTAAAAATTCTATTTTAATTTAATCCTTGCTTGTGCCTAGAGTATTCTTTCTTTGGGTTCCTATTTAAATTTATATCTCAAAGTTAGCCCTTTTAAATCCACATATAGCTTGAGGAAATAATCCTTTATTCTTCACACCTTCAAATGGCACCAAGCCCCACACTTATGTTGCACCAAACACAGCCTTTGAAATCATAATAATTTAAAAAGGAAACTTCCTGATATTCAGAGCCAAAGAAAAGGGGAAGTTTTGTGTTAGCAGTCAACTGTCTAGCATTTGGACAAACCACTGTTTTCTGCAATTATTTCTGCTAACAATCTGGAAGCATGAAATAGCAGAAACATATCTTTGCAGCCCTGATCCCAGCCTACACCATTGTTCTGTTTTCCTGAGTATCCAGTATCCTCTCCAGTCCCTCCATATATTGTCAGTGTCAATGGTCTGCTTCATCCATACATACCTCCCATGGTAATTCTAGTTCAGTCACTTTAATTGTTGCCTTTGCTGAAGGAGAAAGATACTAATGGGGTGCCAGTTTGTCAGCAATGATCTCTCAATCATGCACTTTGACCTTTTGAGGTAATTATTATAACCAATAAGTTAGGAAAGCCAAAATGTGTATATTTACCTGTACCATAAAAACCCAAATGAATGCAGGTCGCTTCTACGCTGTTTTTGTTTGCCTTCCTGTCTTACCGGTTGTACCGATTTTCTCTGACAGTGAATTAATAACATTTGGCACAGGGACTACTAATTTGGTTCAGAAATAAAGGGCACAATCCTAACCAGGTCTACTCAGAAGTAAGTTCTATTTTGTTGAATGGGGCTTGCTCTCAGGAAAGTGTGGTTAGGATTGCAGCCAAAGTAGCACAATGGCCTGCCCAAGGCCAGCTCTATGTTTACAAATGTCTGCAAATGTCACAGGATGACCATTTGTAGCCAAATGTGTGAAAGGCTTCCAACAAACAATGTTGTGTTTGAGGTGCTGCCAGGAGACAGGAAAGCTCCCTCCATGATGTTTGATCTGTGGTGGCTGTTTCCCAACTGATGATGCCTCAGCCTAGAGCAGTTCCCAAGCTGAGGCAAGCATCTGAGAACTCAGACTGAAACAGAGATCTGGAAGTACCACTGTGTCCTGAAATTGAAGCCCACAACTATAAGGAACAGTTGAGGCACCCAGGAACATGTATAAGTGAACAGCAAGTATTTGGGGGTGATGGACAGGCAGGAGAGCATGTGTGCTCCTTTGCAATTTGCAGGGAAAGGAAACTCTGGGTGTGTGTGAAGCGCATGAATTTGAGGGAAACAAAGTAATGGCAAGACAGGTGAAACAACCTATTTTGAAGACCACACAGGCAGAAATCTTTGCACCAAAGATTGTACAAGTTCTCTATTTTGGATTTCAGTATCCACTCTCCATAACTTTGCTGTTAGGAGCACTAAGGGCTGGTTCACAGTTTGGTGCCCATCAGTGGATGGATCAGCCTGTTACATCAGCTCATATCATCAGTGTGGTCCAGCTGAGCAGATCAGCTTAGATCAGGGGTCCTTTAGGGATCCTGGACCTTTGTGTAGAAGAGGGCATTTCAGCAGGTCATCTCACAGATGACCAGCTGCACCTGCTGAAACTCTGTCTCCTAAGCAATGGTGAAAGGTCCAGGATCCCTCAAGGTGGAAGTTTGCCCACCCCTGGCTTAGATCACCAGTGTGATGTCTGGTCTGGGCAGGAGGTCTGGTCTAGAGGGTAGAGCCTCCATTTGCCTGAAGATTAACATCCACAAGGTCGCCAGTTCGAGGCCACCGGCACCGTGCGACCTTGAAGCAGCTGGCAAGCTGCAGCTGAGCTGTTCCATCTGCTCGGAGCGTGGGAGGATGGAGGCCAGAATGTTAAACCAGATCGGAGCGTAACATCTTGAATGTGGTGGTTCTTGAAAGAGAGAACCTTCTTTCAATTTGTAAAAATCCCTGCGTGGATTTAATAAGCCTGCCTGTGTAAACCGCCTTGAATAAAGTCTTGAATAAAGACCAAGAAAGGCGGTATATAAATACTGTATATTATTATTATTATTATGTTGCTTCACCAAACCGTGTAAAAGCCTCCAGTGCAACAGTACGGTAGTGTGAGGGTCTGCTAGGTGAAAGGAAAGCTCCCTTTAAGCTGCTGGTAGCGCACTAACAGCTCCTCGCTTGACCTGGCAATGGGAGGGAAGGCTGCACGTGTGAACGACACTAGGTGGGTGGGCGCGGCGTGGGCTTCGAGCACATCCGCAGGAATTGGCTGTGGAAGTGGCCTCCCCGCCTTGGATAACAAAAGGAAGGCGGCTGCGGCGGAGGGGCCTTGTCGGCGGGCCAGGCTCGGCTGTGCTGCCGGCTTCAGGGTGGGCACCTCGCCTTCCACGCCGGGAGACGGAAGGGAGCAGCGTGTGGCCCTCGCTCCCTGCCCTCCGCCGCTCGTGGTCCCCGCGGGCTGCTGCAGAGCCGCGGAGCGGGCGATCCGCGCGGCCTTTCCTCCGAGCGGGCGGGCGGGCGGGCGACACGCGCGGCTGCCAACTCCGGCCTCATTTGCATGCGGAGCAGCGGCTTAACCCTTCGCGCGCCCGGAGGCCTGGCAAGGCAGCTGCTGGCCAGGGGCTGGCGTGGCATTCTTCGCCCCCGAGGAGCGCTGAAGGTGAGCAGCCAGGGACAGGAGCGCGGCCGAAGTCTTCTCCTACCCAGGACTGGCAACTGTTTTCAACACACACAGGGTGCTCAGCTGGGTGTTGCTTCTCACTCACTCACACAGGGTGAGTGTTGCTTCCTGATCCAACAGCTGATTCGCCCGAGTTAATTCTTCACTAGCCTACATCCCTTCCTAGAAAGCCTTTTTCAGTTCGGCTGCAAGCAATACCTAATTATTCCCAATAGGCTCCGGGGAGTTCAATGGGGTTACTCTGGAGTAAGTGAGTGGAGACTGTGGTATGAAGTTCAGAGGGCTTCCCTCCGGAGAACCTCCTCCTCCTGTAGGAAAACTACCGATTCAGTCAATGACCTCATTCCAATTTATCACTCCCGGTGGTCACAACTCACTTGCTCCAAAGAAGACTCAGTGACTTCAACGCAGCAGCTGTTTCGGGTTAACAGCCCACTCCTACGCCTGTCTCCTCAGAAGTAAGCACCATTATAGTCCATGGGGCTTACTCCCTGGAAAGTGCCCGTATCCTTACTTTCCTGGGAGTAAGCCCATGGACAATAATGGGGTTTACTTTTCAGTAAACATGCATCGGCCTGGGCTCTCAGTCGCCTGAGGATGGCTGCCTGCCAGTGCGTGTCAGGGGAGCAGCTCACTAGCCCAGTTGTCTTCCAAGCATTTTTCTCCTAATAACGTCCGCTCAGAGGACTGAGGAACCCGCAGATCCCCGTTCAAGTCCTGTGCATGCTTCCTTGGAAGGAAGTCCACTGAAACCAGTAGAACTTACTCCCGAGTAAATGCAGCGTGGGCCTCTTTTTCTACGCAGGGGAAACGCTCCGCCCCGCAGGTGAGAATGCGGTTCTCAGTCGATCTATTCTGGAGTGATCCAATCACGGTTTTCCCTTTAGATGCGGATCAGGGAGGGGCGCGGGGATCCTATAGAGTCAATGACGGTTCATTAGGAACCCGGCGATCAGTCGCGGTCTGGAAGTAGGTGTGAAAAGGGGGGGGGGGACTGAACTCTTGATAAACGGACATTTCCAGGATAATCTGATTTTTATGTAGGAATGCCTCTATTGTACCAACTTACCTGATAAAGAGCCTAATTCTAGGCATGTCTACTCAGAAGTAAGCCCCGTTAGAGTCAATGGGGCTTACTCCCAGGAAAGTGTGGATAGAATTGGGCTGAAAGTTGTATGGCTGGACATTTCTTTCTTTCTTTGGTGCTTGCTTGTGGGTTTGGGGGTTATCTCCAATCATGCTTATTTACAAGCAGACGAGAGAAGGCAGTCTCTGGTGTGGAGACCCTGCACTGTCTCTCAGCCAGAGATTTGGGATGGGACGAGGGGAGGCGAGAGAATGTTTTAGACCAGAACGTGGAGGACTGCAGGTTCGCCAGAGAGTGATCAATCGCTGGCCTTGGTGCGGAGTTCGTGGCATCAAGTCCCAAAGGTTAAAGACTGAACTCCGCGAGAGATCATGCGACAGTCTGCTCAGTCAACCCAGGCGGGTTCGCAAAGATGCGGGTAGGTCTCACTCGGAGAGAGAACCTGCAGCTTTAAGAGGGCCAGTGACTGCAACTTGTCCCGCCACTGCGGTGCTGGAGCGAGAGAAGCCGCAGGTGGCGAAATTCTCCTTTCGACGAAACTCAGAGAGATCCGGGGGGCCTCCAGGGACCGCACGTGGCAACCACACTCTAAGCAACGATTTAGCCTTGCTGTTTGAAAAATAACCACTTTCCCAAATGATTGCCCCTTGCTCCAGTTAAGGAAGTCCAATGGTTTTGTCCTCTCCTCTTCTTAGCTCCGTCCCCTTGGGGTGGTGATGATCCTTCTGCTCAACCCGACATTCGTGCTTCGCATGACGTCACGTGCTGGACCTATGACGCAATAACGATCCCAGTATGCCTGTTGGAAGGAAGTGGCTGTGTCCCGTTACCCTCATGCCACTCTTATTAGCTGTCTGATCAAAACTCGCCCCAGCTGGGAGAACGCAACTGGAATGGAGATGCGGAGAAGGGACCCGTGGAGGGCATCTATGAGGAGAGGGAAAGTCATCAAGAGTTGTGGGGTCTCTGGGCAAGCTGGTTCTTGCTGGAGTCTGCTCCTCCCCTTTGGACTTGGTGGGGAAAGCTGGACATTTAGATGTGGGGCTTCTTCCGTTTTCTTTCTGCCCCCTGCAGTCCTGAGTCCCAGTTAATTATTTTATCGCCCTGGCTCTCTTGCAAATCCGGGTACCTTTGGTTTTAAGCAGTGACAAAGAGCTCGCAAAGGCTGGAGAGCTCTGCTCTCTACCCTCCGCCGACTACGGAACGAGAAGTCTTCCAAGCACGGGTCGGAACCACTTCAGGACCAGAATCTGTGACTTTACCATGGTGATCCAGCGGTCCCCAGAAAATCATGTCCCTCTTCTTTTTATATTTATTTAAAAAAAAATGAAAGTGGTACAAAACAATACTCCAGAAATACAACCTGAAGAACACTTAGCCCGGATTAATGAGCCCATAAAACACCCTCTGAAGTGCCAGTGGTCCAGAAGTGTTGACTGAAGGCTGGTTTTCCACAGTCCTTTAAGATGGAGAAGACCTTCTCATAATCCTCGGTGTGGGTGTGGGTGTAAATCCAGAAGCAAAGGGTTCTGGATTGACAGAAGGAAAGTGTGTGTGACTCCAGAGGCAAAGGGTTCTAGATCAATGCAGAACAGAAATTTATGATCCTGTATGTGGGCATGTCCAAATGAGTGGGGCATCGTTCTGCCTCTCTCGTGCACACTCAGGCCCCAGAGGGTGGAGGGGATGATCCTCCAAGTAAGTCCCTCCCAGAAGTGAACTGTACGGATTTAAAGAGAGGCGGAGAATTGTACCCTCAGGCAGTCCAAATGCAGAGAGCGGACAACTTTTGGCAAGGACCCTGCTGCTCGCATCCCTCCCCGTCCCGCCCCCCATTCCTGATCTATGGATCGGGCTGCTCAGTCTCCAAGCGCTCTTGGGGGGGGGGCGGGGGAATCTGCTGGGCTGGAAGCAGCTTGTTGGGCGAATTGTTCCTAAGCGTCAGTAGGGGGCGCGCTGCTGGGCAGCTGGGTGAACCTGAGGTGGCCCGGGAAAAATCAGGCGAAGCAAAAGGAGGAAAAACGGGGTGCTGCAAACGTCCAAGGGGGTCGCCTTGGCTTGATTTCTCCACGAGAGGCAGGGGAAAAAGCTCCGGGCCAGTTCCCCCTCCGCGCTGCTCATCAGCCCGAGCTGCGCTTCCCTCCTGTGCAAAAGCCTGTAACAACGTGAGCCACCTTTCCAGGCAGGGGACTGGCTCTGGCAGTGCAGATCGGGGCTGGCACGGAGCCAGACAGACACCCACCGCCACCCCCACCCCCCGGGTGGTAGAACCAGCGCGTCACCCCTGCTCGGGTTCTCCTCAGCAACATCGCTCGCAATTGGCTACCAGAGAAGGACGAGCTCCTTCTCGGTGGAAAATCCGCCCCTTCACCAGATTAATCCGCTTCCCTTCAGAATTGAGCTGCTCCCTCCCAGAGGACTCCACACCTCGCCCCACCCTGGTCCTGGCTCCGTAAAACCATGGGGGTGTGTGTGTGTGTGTGGATATGGCCCAAATCGAGGCAATGGTTGGCTCTGAAAGGCAATGGAAAGATCCCTTCTCGCACTGACCACGGGGCTCATGAGATGACCCCCACCAATCGCACCTGATTTTGTGGGCTCTTGCCTCATGGGCGTCCCTGAAGCATAAAGCACTTCTAGGCAAGCAATTCGGTCCTTCCTGCCCGGGGCTTCCCAAATGGGATCGAAGAGAGCCTCGAAGGTGGGCTGGTTCGCACACCTCCAGGGCTTCCCTTGGAGAGCAAGGAACTGTCCAAGGCAGCTCTGGAAACTCTTCCCCTTGGTCTAGAAAGCTTGCTCTGGAGTCCCTCCGCGTTGCCTCTAGTCGCCTAGAGATTCGTCCTATTGCTCGGTCGCCTGGAGCGAGGACGGAAGAGGAGAGAGAGTGTGTGTCCCCTTTTTATTTCTTCACCCTCGGGAAAGGCACAGGGCAACCCTGTCTCGTTTCTCAGCCTTCCCGCCCCGATCCTGGAATCTCTGACCACCTCGCAAACTAGAAGGCTTCTCCCCCGGCAATGACACTGAATCTGGGCTGCTGACCCGCCTCTCTTCCAGACCCCACTTCAGGGTCTAGATCCTCCGTCCCCATTCTCTGATCTTCCCCGTTGCCCTTTTCTACATTGGATTCACCGCTGGTTGGTTTCCATTGTCTCCCTTTCCCACTCTCTCGCTCTCATTTCTCTCCTTGAATGTCTCTTCTTCCATTACCGCAAAGATTGAATTTCGCTCTGCCTGCGAGTAAGTCTTCTATGGGGTCCCGGCAAGAGGACTCGAACTCAGCCCCTACCCCACTGCACCTACACAGTCTCTTTCTCCCCGCTTCGCCTTCCACGAACTTCTCCAGCTAACGTCACTCTTCGCCCTTCAGCCGGTTCACCCCACTCCAGATGGTCCCATTTCTCCTTCTCTTTCAGCTTACAGATCCTGCGTTAACTAGGGTGCAATCCTATCCACACTTTCCCGGGAGTAAGTCCCATTGGCTATAATGGGACTTACTTCTGAGTAGACATGCATAGGCTTGGGCTCTGGGGCTGCAAACCTATTCACACTTTCCTGGAAGTAAGCCTCACTGACTAATGGGACTGACTCTGAATAACACGCATAGGCTCAGGCTCTAAAGACTCGGAAGGCTCCTTCCGACCAGGTGAATTATTCATACCTGGAAATCGCGACCCCTTTGTCAGTGTTTCTTGACTACTGTTTCCAACGAACCCTCATGCAGAGCCGTCCCTAGAAGGGTGCAGGCCTGGGGCAACTCAACCAGCGTGCCCCCCCCCTCGTTATGGCCTTATATTGCTCCTGAAAGCTAGGGGCCCCAGTTGCCCTACCCACGGAACGGCTTGCTCCTGTGGGCTTTTTTTAGTGAAAGGGGAAGTGAGAGCAAAGTGGCCATTCCCAGCCATTGGTTCTCAGAAGGTTGGCTGCCGCCTTCCCTGCGAGCCTGGACTGTACCCGAACAGACTGTGCCAGTCCACACCCTTTTGCTCCCAGCCAGCCCCATGGCGCAAGAAAACCTCTCCCCTTTAGCCCGTCCCAGCCAGAGCAGCCAGATCTCCTGCACGAGCTCTGTCTGGTTCAGCATTCAGGAGACGACACTGATCCCATCTGACAACAAATCGCAGGATGTCCTTTCAAGCTTGCAGAGAACGTGGCGGGTTCTGGAGCCACAAATCCCAATGGCCCTCCTTTTGGAAATGCTATTTGGGATCCGATGCCCCCCGGGTGTAGGGCTGTGCTGTGCTGTGCCCCGGGTACAACCCCGGGACGAGTGTGCAATGGACTTGAGAAGGACTGGTTTGGGTGGACTTCCAAAACATTCGTTGGCTGATCACTACAGCAGCCAAACCTTCCCATCGCGCCCCCCCGCCCCCCATCGCCTGCAATAGAGGACGAACCCAGCCCCCGAAGCGTCCTCTTCTTCCCCCTCCCCCCTTCCCCACCCCTGCGCAGAGCGGCTCCAATCCAGGGGCCGCCTCCGGCTTTGACAGGCAGCGTGGTGCCCGCCCCTTCTGACGTCTCCAGCAGGATTTGCATGAGTTGCTCCGCTGCAAGAACCTGGAGCTCAGTTGTCTGGAAAGGCGAAGCGAGCGGGCAGGAAGAGGCGCCTGGCTGCTGGCGAGGAGGAGCAGGCACCCCCCGGTTCATCGCACCCCCCCGTCCACCCCCCAGCATGGAGTTGCCAGCGGTAGGCGAGCATGTCTTCGCCGTGGAAAGCATCGAGAAGAAGCGCATCCGGAAGGTGAGCGAGCCAAGCTGCTGGCGAGGGCGGAGGGAGGGCAGTTGCTGCTCTGGGGCAGGCTGTGCAGAGCCTCTCCGGAGCCTGACGGCTCCTCTTATTTTTGCAGGGTCGAGTGGAGTACCTCGTCAAATGGAGAGGATGGTCCTCCAAGTAAGTCCCGGGCAGGGAGCGGGTGGCAAGGCAGGCAGGCAGGCTGCAGAGGCTGGCCGTCCCCCAGTCCCCGCTCTGCCCTGCTGCTCCGGCAGTCCCGGGAACGCGCGGCTGGTTGACGCGTGCATGAAAAGGGAGCAGCGCGCACGAATGGGGGGGAGGCAGAAAGACAGGGGTGGGGGGGGCAGACTCAGCCTGCCGCTTCGGGGAGGGAGGCAAGGCGGCGACTGATGTTCCGCGGCTGCAGAAAATGGCTCCTTTCCCTTGGAAAGCGGGCTCCATATTGCAGAACCGAGCAGCCCACAGCTTGGGGGGGGGGAGGAGAAAAATCCATGCATAGGGGAAGAAATCCATTGGAAATCCCTGGGTCTGGTCCGGGATGGAGTCAGCGGGGGGGGGGGAGCGGAGCATTCACACCGGCTTACTACCCGGGGTAGCGATGTGGGGGGGGGGAGGCTGCAAATTTGACTTGACCGTACCCTGGTGCTGCTGCTGCTCCCATTATCACTGCTGGCTCGAAGGAGCTGCAGGCTGTGGGGGGGGGGGATCGTGGTGGTTGAATCTGAGGAGGAGGAGGGTGAAGAAGCCGGACCAGTGGGGGGCAGGCGGGGGGCTGACTTGGGGTGCTGGGCTGGCTCCCCCCGCGGGGTGCTCGGTGCATGGAGGAACCTCCGCCGCGGAGTGCTCAGAATTCCTCCGGAATAGCAACTGCGCTAAATAAACAGCTTCTCTTGCCCTCCCTCCTTCCCGCATCCAGGCCCTTCCTCCCCTGCCGCCCAGCCCCCTTCTCTGGGTAGTGGCCCTCTTGAATGCGCACTTTGAAATCGGCCCTGGGAAAGGGGGGGGAGAGAGACGTCGGCAGCTTAATGTAGCCTGTCTATAAAATGGCCCCCACTAGCAGCTCGCTACAGTAGTGTATGTAGATAAGAGCTCTTTCCCCCCCCCGCCACGCAGCTAGTGATCGCTCCAAATAGCCTTGTGTCTACAATATACATATACTGTGTGTATATACATAGTCTCTCTCACAAACACACTCCCATTCTTTTCCTTTGCAAGTATATATAGTACTGTATATATATATATATATATGTGTGTGTATATATACTGTGTATATATAGAGAGGTCCCATTCTTTTCCTTTGCAAAGATACAACACGTGGGAACCGGAGGAAAATATCCTGGATCCTCGACTACTCATCGCATTTCAAAACAGGTGAGCCTTACCATTGTTGGAGCAAAGGGGGTGGTGCGCGGACAAGTTGCGCAGATCTCTCTGGCTGGGAGGGAAGTTTTTGCTGCAAGGCGGGACGAAGCCCTTGCAGGCCCCTTCGCTGGCCCGCTGCAACCGGAGCACCCTTCCCTTAGCCGCAGCGGGTCGGAGGGCATGTGGCAGCCTTGTGCAATGCGCTTGGGGGGACTTGGGTTTAACTCCTTGGTCGCTGCATGGCAGCAGGGACTTCCTCTCCAGCTCTGAGCTGCCTGGCTGGTTGCAAGGTGGTGCTAGCACGTGATGGGAGGGAGGGAGGGAGCGGTGGCCTGTGTGGCTTTGCTTGCCAGCTGCAGCCCGCAGCCCTGGTGGAGCTCCCCCGAGAGAGGCGGCCGTGCAGGACACTTCCTTTGCTTTGCGCCTCGTTGCTCGCACAGGTCTGGCCCAAACGAGACCGCCAGCCTTGCAGAGAGGTGACGGCCAAGGAGATCCTTCTTGGGCTCCCGCAGCCCGCGAGCTTGCCTGCCGCTTGCACCCGGCCTCGGCGGATGCCATTCCTCCTCGCCAAGGTGGGGAGAGCAGCCCCGGCACAGGCAGCTGCTGCAAGAACCGCGCTCCTTCCTCGGCCTGAAGTGCTGCCAGGACTCCTGCACTCCCTCCCTGGCGTGGTGCACCTTGCTTTCTGAGCAGGGCTGGCCAGCCCTGGAGGTGGGGGCTGGCCCAGCTTGGGCCCCTCCCCCTCCCTGCCGGGATTGGATTGCTCGTTGGCTCACTTTGCCGCTCAGCCAGCCAGGGAAGGGGCTGCGTGTCACCTCCCGCCGGTGGCCTTGGAGGCAGCGATTGGGGGAAGGGGCTCGTCATGTGAATCCTAATGAGGCGATTAGCATCCAGGGCAGCTCCAGCTTTCCTGCGGGGCTTGTGGCTCCCACCTCTCTTGACGGGGAGTGCGTGGATGGGAAGGTGGCAGCCGCCTGCTGCTGCTGGTTACCCACACGTGAGATGTGGGGAGTGGATCGTGGGGAAGAACATGCCCAGGCTTTCCCCCCTCCAAGCCTGTGCTTTGTCTTGCACAGTATTTGCAGTCACCCACTAAGTATATGGGCCATCACACAGGATCCCCATGCAACTGCTAGCTTCTGCTGCCCTTCCTGTTCGCTCCCTTTGCATGCACCATCCTTGGTGCTCCTTTGAAGTGGAGTGGATAAAAGAATGCCTTGTGTGGCAAGGAATAAGTAAGCGGAAGCCATAGTCTGACACAATTAGCAATCATAGTTGCAGCTTGGTGCTTCTGGCTCTCTTTATTGGAAATCAGTCCTACTGACTTAATAGCTCTTTAGGCTGCAGCAAGGTCCAAAGCCTGTTTACTTGGAAGTAAACCCAAATTCAATATGACATCCTTCCTAGCAATTGTGTTTAGAATTAAAAACTCTGGGTGTGTGGGTTGGTGTCTTTAACATTATGATGTTAACAGCTGGTGGGATAGTATTGGGTAGATATTCTAAAATTGTTTGATTTGAAAACTTAAAAAAAACTTCAGCCCAATCAAAAATGTAGATCTGAGGGATTTGGAGCAGAGTAATTCAAAGCTTTGTGCTGTAACACAAGATATGATTGGATATTCTTAAAAGGTGCTGCTTTCCTATATCTATGTCTACGACTGGGAAAATTCCAGACTCCTTAGAATTTTTTTTCCAGAATTGTCTGTAGATTCCTAGATCATCATAAGCACCAAGACATTATTCAGGTCCTTATAAAGATATAGGGCATTTTCAACACAACATTAAATTCCTCTCTGTATTTCTTAGATTGTATATTGGGATGAGATGTAGGATCTCTTTCTGCATTATGATTTTATTGTTATTGGACATGTTTTGATTGTTATAAGCCTCCTTGGGCATCATTTTTTTAAAAGAGGATCAAGTGGGGTATACATTGTTTAAATAAATATATTGGCTGATATGTAAATCCAGTTTGAACATGAGGCTGTAACATTCTCTACCTGTCTGTATTGTTTACAAATGCAAAGCATCAGAGCTGCTTGTGTTTGCCTCTTGTGTGACTCTTCTCCCCCCCCCCCATATTTTTCTGTGGTTCTCTTTCTTCCTCATGGTAGTAACTGACACTATGTCAGGGCTTGAGGAAGTAGTGCCTGCTGGCTTGAATGAATGGTTTCTGTGACCTCTCAGTAATTTTATCTCATTACTTTTTACATTTCTCCATCTCCTTCTCCTCTTTGTAAAAGTGCCGCCTGATCCTGTGCATGTTTGCATAGAAGTCCCATGTGTTGAATGCACCTTACTATCTAATAGGCATATGTAGGATAAGAGCTGTAGCTTTGTGTTCATGCTTACCCAGACTAAACCCCACCCAGTCCTTTAGTGTGGTGTTGAAGCAGAGGTTTCCTAATTGCATCACTATTGATTTTTATGTTTCTTCAGGGAGAGACAGGAGCAACTGATGGGATACCGCAAAAGAGGACCAAAACCAAAGCCGCTTGTAGTTCAGGTGAATCCAGTCAATCCTTCCCTTGTTTCTTTCTGCAAAGGGAGATGAGACAGTAAAACAGACCAGGCCTTGAAGTGGCAGTTTTGCTGATCAGGCTTGATTAAAGAAGGTTTTATTATTGATAACTATCCTATGTAGAGCCTTTCCCTGGGGAGGAGTGAGTTTCATCATGCTCTGGGAGTCAATGTGTACATAGTGTATACATAGATGCCTTGTTAGTTCTAAATGCCAGAGGAAGCCCTGCCCATCCTTCTCTCCCTTGCAGCCAACCAGCTAATACCAGCTGTAACTCCATAGGGCCTCTTGCCAACATATGTGGAATATATTCTAATAGGGCACAGACAGTGCAGACTGCATGTTGGAAGTCTGTGATTGAGCCTGCTGCCCAAATGAGATTTCTTGGTGGCTGCTTTCAAACAGGGAGAAGATTGCTCGCTGTTGTTCACCATCTTTATTTCTCTGTTGGGTAGCACTCCCAGCGATGAAATACAGTTCTTGGCTCAGTGGTGGGAATTTGGAGTGTGCAATGCCTGTATCTTGGCAAGCAGTAAGTCGCAGGGAGCCTTGCTGTCCTGTGTAGCGATGCCTTTGCCTTCCTGTTTGCTCCCTTTGGTTCTCCATACATCTTTTGCAGACATTCTTTTGACCTTGTGCTCAGAATGTCAGTTGGTCAAAAGGATATTTTTATTGCCTCTAATTCAGCTTCTCTGTGTAACTCAGTCAATCAGAGCAAGGCTTAGAGCATTCCTTAAGTACTGGGTTTAATAGGATGTACTTGGGTCTGTTTTAATAGGCTGCATAAGATATGCCCACCCTTTGTCTTTGGAAGTTCTTAATGTACTGTATGCTTTCCCCCCTTCCCTCTGTGTTGCAGGTGCCATCTTTTGCCCGCCGCTCTAATGTCCTCACTGGCCTTCAAGATCCTGCCATGGAGAACAGGTCCAAGTTGGACCTTGGCAGCTCTGGCAAAAGCCAGCAGCATCAGTACGAACTAAACAGCAAGAAGCACCACCAGTACCAGCCAAATGGCAAGGACAGCAGCATAAAGCATCAATCACACAGCAAAGGGAAGTACTACTACCAGCTGAATAGCAAGAAGCACCACCACTATCAGCCTGATCCCAAGATGTATGAGCCCCACTACCAGCAAAATGGTAAGGAGCCTCAGCAGGGCCAGGCATTCTTGGACCACAGCAAAAGCCCATTGATGTCCCATTCAGACAAATGGCCTCATGGTTCAGCCAAAAGCTTGTTGAACCCAGTAAAGAGCCTGGGTGGAGCTGAAGGAAAGAATGGGGCAGAGAAGAACATGTCTAGCGGCACAGGGCCGCCACCACCAGCTTCCCGGGATGGTGTCACCAGCAATGGCATTGGTGGCAAAATGAAGATTGTCAAGAATAAAAATAAGAATGGCCGCATCGTGATTGTCATGAGCAAATACATGGAGAATGGCATGCAGGCAGTGAAGATCAAGTCCGGAGAGCCACCCAAGAAGCGAGTGGCAGAGGACCGGACTGCTAAGAAAGGGGCTGAGGAGAGGCAGGAATCATGGAAAAAGCATGGGGAGGAGAGGTGGCCAGGCAGTGACCCCAAGGGAAAATCTAACATGGAGGCAGTACAGGTTCCAACTGAGCATGAGACCAGCCCTGCAAAGGCAACTGTTCTGGACAAGGAGCTGCCTGTTGCCGAGCAGCAGCCTCTGCAACTCACTACCAAGCCAAATCTGGCCTCGTGGTCCCCAAATTCCACTCCACAGGAGCATAACCCTGCCACAATGGGACTGAACCTCTCCCCCAGCTGTGGTGGATCCCGGAAGCGCTGTCTTTCTGAGCCCCACGTGGACAAGGAGAGTGGCAAGAAGCGCTTCACTTCCCGGAGCATCAGTGCCCCCACTTGCCTGAGCTCCTCAGCCCCAGAGAGACCAGAGCCCCCTGTCCTTCCCGTCTCCCAGCCTGAAGTTATCCTGCTGGACTCAGACTTGGATGAGCCCATAGACTTGCGATGTGTCAAGGCTCGGAGGGACAGCGAGCTTGGCCTGGTGCAGGTTAAGCCAGAAACTCTGTTGGCACCAGCAGATAAGCCTGTGCCAGAGCCTCAGAAGCAGGTGGAACAGTATGAGGTGGAGGCGGAGGAAGAGGAGGAGGAACCAATGCAGGAGTTCAAGCCTTTCTTTGGGAATATAATAATTACAGATGTGACAGCAAACTGTCTGACTGTGACTTTCAAGGAATATGTCACAGTGTGAGGAGGTTCTGGTACAGGCTCCTGGCACTCTCCCTTGGCAGCCTGACGCATGACCCCTCCTCTAAGGTATTGTTTTACCCAGAGTAACTATATGGCACCAAGTGTAGGGCAGGTCCTACTGAGATCAGACATTTCCCTGCCCTGGAAGAAGAGAGGGTGTGGCACTGCCAATCCACTTTGTGACAGGGTGGTCTTCACTACTGATTGGTTCCTGCAGTACCACCTCTGCCCTCTAGGGGTCTGGGGCATCAGGATCTGGTGGGGGTAACGGCTTCCCAGTTAACTCACGGGAGAGTTACATAGTATTATATTTTAACAGTGCTAACTTGTTGAGTGGTTCTTGCTCCCGTTTGTATGTGGTGTTGCTGAAAATGTATTGTTGGAGCTGAAAGCAGGCCTCCCTGGGTGGGCCATGCTAATATATTTATTTGTAGGTATTTATATAATGAAATATAAAAAGCCTAGATTTATGGAGTTCCCTAGATCGTCCTATATATATATAATTATATTAAATACATATATTATATATATATATTAAAAACTATATCAGAATATTTTCTTTTCTTCCCATTAAAAAAAAATCACTTCTGGTTTGTTTTTTTTCACCCTTTCTTTTCATGTAACTGCAGGACCATCCCTTCCTCCGGTATATATTTTTTGATACTGTCCACACAAGTTGTTTTCAATGTGCGCAAAAAAAAAAAATCATTATCTAAAGCTAAACAAGCTATTATAGAAACTGCTGCTACTAGAAATGTCTAAACTATAAGCTTCCAATTATTATGAATTGCTTGAATGTAAATATTAAATGGAAATGTTGAAAGTGCATTTGATGTTCTGCAGCTAGCCTGGGTCTGAGTGGCAAAGACCAGCTGTGACAGTGGTGGGTTGCCCACTGATGGGTACCTGTTGGTCTTCGAGGGCTGTATGGTGGAGAAAGGCCAAGTGTGTGTCATGCAGTCACTGCAAAGGACTATAAATCTTTCCAAAAACATCAGGAGGTTTTGAGTGCATTTATTGTGACTTTGGTGCTTCTTGGGTCCTGATAATGGGTCTGTGGTCTAAAAACACATTGTCATCCCTGGTCTTCCATCTTCATCTGCTGGGGACACCTTGGATGTGGTAGAGTCTCACTGATGCATAGGGTTAGATGACCTCTGAAATTTATTCCCATTCATTCGCTGGTAGTCCTTTAAGGAAGCACTTGCACATGATGGGTAAGCTTTTGTAGTGCTTTGTTTTTAAGTTGCCTTCTACTACTTATATGGTGCAGTACGGAGGAAAGTACCAAATACTCACATGCATGATTGCCTAATTGGTGTCTACATAACTGGATGGAAAAAAAAAATTTCAGAAGCTACTCTGAGTGAATGAGAGAAACACAGACATGTAATTTCTTAGGGAATCCTGAATATGAGTCATTCTGATAGAATGACAACAATAAGTCTCTTCTCCCACAGATAAGAATTTGAATCCCTCAGAGAATATGCATGTTAACCAAACCCTTCATGTAGTTGTTAACTTCACGTAAGTGAGCCTTATTTAACATCTCTAACCAGTTATCTGGCAGCAGCTATAGGAATGCTTACTATTTAAAAAACACCTTCACCACTATTGTGTCTACCATATCCTGACATGAAATGATGGTGAAATTGGCAAAGGCAGTGTCTGTTTCTACTTGCTGTGAAGATTACCAGGAAGCTGGGTGGCCCAACTGGGACTGTCAATGCGGTAGAGCTGAGAGGACTTCTGTAGACCATGCTCAGTAAAGCTGTGTCCTTCAGGAATAAGCACTGATCTTAGAAACGGAGCATGTCCTCAAAAAATAGTGTATACCTAAAGCTATATCGACTCTGCCAAGAAGTCTTGACTATAATGCCAGCTTGGGCCTTGGTTAGTGGTGGGTAGATAGAAGTCCCCATGGCAGCTCTTCTGAACCTTAGGAAGCGCATGATATATAATAAAGGTCTGAATTATGTTCAGGCCACCCCAGGTATGACTGGATTTGTTCATCCAGTGCCTGCTTGATTTTGGGTGGAGAGGAGGAGTGGCCTTCTGAGTCCTGGTGCCACTACTTGAAAAAAGAATCAAATGGTGTTTGGAACACAATTGTAGGCCATAATTTCTACCTTCTTTCCATTTGTTGATCCTGGATCTTATTCTCATGTTGACCCCCCTTTTAAAACGGGTAGCTACTTCATTGTTTAATAATACTTGCTTAAGGTGGGCTTTTACTGCTGCAGCACTCCTAGCCTTAGCTGCAGCATGTAACAATAATGCCAGTTCCCTTTTGTGTAGTCAAAAATGCAGATGGCTAACTTGTAGCCCAATCCTTTTTTAGGGGTCAGTCCCACGGAACTCAATGGGCCTTATTTCTCTGCAAACAAACATCTAAAAAATTGGGTTGTATGTGTTTTACTTTTGCCAGCACTTCTCTGAGGAGAAATGAGGACTTTAGTCATGTTGCAAAACTGAACAGTTAATTATAGCTGTACAAAGTCTATTTTTAAAAAAAAAGTGGGAAGGACAAATCTAAAATCAACACAGGGGCATTCCACATGTGCTCAGTGTCTTAATTTTGCTCTTGGAATTCCTAAAAAGAAAACCCATCTAAAAGCTCAGTGTGATTCCTCCTCCTCCCCCCCCACACACACTTTTTTTTTTTTTGCAGGAAACTTTAATTTTTAAAAAATGTTTTCTTTTTACACCTGATTTCTTGATAATATGGATCAGGAATAATGTAGGAAATTTATTTGCATTTGTGATGCTGCAATAAAAAAATACATGTAGATAGAATAGGTTTGGTTTCTTCCAATAAAAAAACTAGCATTTATGGAAGGAAAAAGTTGGAGAAAATATATTTTTTTTCCAGTTAAAATGCTGAGTTCCCACCTGCCCCAGACTTCCTTAATCTACATATGTATTATTTCATTTTCAGCACAGAGACAAATTTGCTTCTAAATTAGACAGCCCAATCCTAAACTGTGCTGGCGTGGCCAGGCCTCATGGCCTGCACTGCATCCAGTGAAATTAGGAGATGGCTGGAAGTCTCCTGGGGGTAAGGGGATATGTTTCCCTTACCCCTAGTAAAGGCCAGCCACTTCTATGGGGCTTCTCAGATCCGTACCAACTGGCACAGATCTAGAAAGCCCGGTGTAATACTAGGCAGGCCAGGAGGGGGGTTAGGATACAGTATGTACCTCCACCCCCCTGTTGGACCTGATCCCCATATTCAGCTCTCCCCCACCCAAAAAGGCCTCCTTCCTGCCAACAAGCTGCCCTTCCGCCACCCACCCCAGCACTGCCCAGTGCAAACTTACCTGTGCCAGCTAGTGCAGGGATGGCATCCAGTGCTGCCAGGCCTTTGTTGTTATCCTAAGGCCCTGCTGACTCTGGAGTAGACATAAACATGCCTTACAGCATGCTTGTGACACTGAGCTGATGCACGGATAGTTGCACCAACTCAACGCTGCTTCAGGATTGCCTTGTGAGACTGAGTATTGTTATGGGGTATGTGGATTTCAATGTCATCTTTCTTTGTTTTTGGCCTTTACGTAAAGCTTGTTCTTCACTACTAGCTCTTACCCCCAACAAAACAGTATGGAGGAAAATGGAATGTTATGGTATTAGTTATATGACTTAAAGCAAGAGTCACAATTTTGTTGCACAATTTTGATTGTGTGAACAAGTTTGAGGCTGTTCAAACGCCATTGTGCCACCTTCCTTTGTACAATGCAAAAGATTTTAAAAAGTCAAATAGTTTACCAAGGAATAAGAGAATGCAACTTGGCCCACATCGCTCAGGCACCCAGCCACACTTCCTGTATCGCAAACATGTCAGTGGTTATGAAATGAATCTTCCTGTTTCTCTAGTAACCTTAATTATGTTTAATAACTTTAATCATTGGTGTTTAGCAGTTTGTGCAAAGCGCATTATCACTAGTATATTAAAAACAACTTAATTGCAACTTGTTTCTAGTTCTTGCCAACTCCATGCTGCTTGCAGAATTCTCTCCCTTCCACCCGGCCATCTAACCAGTGTCCTGGATAGAGAAGCATCTGAAACATTCAGTTTTTTGGCAGTGCATCTGTGGGTGTTTTGAGGAACGCCATTTCCTGCCAGCCTGCCATCTCTTGCATTAAAAGTAGACAAGAAACTGGCAGCTTCAGGTGCAGCAGATTTGGCAAGTAGGCAAAACGGATGGGGCCCATCCGTTCTCTGAACAGCAAGGAAAGAGGCAGTAGTTTCAGTATGTAATGTTTGTCATTGAGCTTTGCTAAGTAGCAGCTGGACTTCAGTGGCTGCACAGAAACAATTGTGAGGATGTGTGTAGCAGACGGGTTGTGTGATTCTGTTCTTACAGTACTCTCTATATGTGGTAGAGGCAAATACGTGCTTGACCAAGTATATATGGCAACTGGCGGGTCCTTGTGGGTTTCTGCTGCCTTGGTGTTGGCTTTGAAAGCAGCAGGCAACATTTGGCCCATTTGGAAGTGATAAAGATGGCTTCCACTTCCCTTCTCGTTTCACTTGTATCTGGGTGTTCCTTTGGGAGGCTTAGAGCAGTTGACGGGGTTCTTACATTGCTTATTTTAAAGGATTTCTATTTTAAAGGAAAACACCACACAAGGCAGTAAACTGGCTGGACAGAAACATTTATATTTTATTTAAACATTTGCTGGGCCAGCCTGCAAAATGGTCTAGTTGAAACAGGAGTTTCTGGCCCCTAGCAGACAGCTTTGCAAGGAAACTTGTGGCTCTTTGTGAACCTTAATACAATCCCATTGTGAACAGGGCCTTAATTTCTATATACTGTGCAGTATCTTTGCTTAGGAAAGTTAGGAGACATGCATAGTGCTGAATTCTACACATGCGCAAACGGCTCATGGAGAGTCTGAGTGGAAAGTGAACTATATCTTCTGTCAGCTGTTTGGAGAAGAGGATACAGTTCAAATGACGCTGCTGCAATCCCCTTGAGCCTAAACTTTGTTAGAAATTCCTTCACAGGAAACAGTGGAGGCATGCACAGTTCAGTCATCTGGCTCCACCTGAAACACTTCCTGTAGCCTTGAAAGATTGACTACAAGTGCTTGTATGTTTTATTCTCTGACTTCAGGAGAGTATGATTCTGTGTGGAAAGAGGATAGCATATACACCCCTTGTACATCATGGCCCTAAGGGCAGTTGTCATCGTTGTCTGTGTGTTCCGCCCCTCCCGCTGCGTGTGTTAAAAGAAAAAGACATGAGGAGATGCATTCACAGTACTTCTGCATTGCGTTTAGTTTGGCCGTTGATAACAAGTGCAGGAGTGGCATTTGATTTCTTGATTTATAGGTTGCTTTATGGACAGAGCTAAAGAAAACAGCTTGATAGTGTTCGAAGTATAACAAATACAGAGAAATAACAGCTTCCCTAACAGTTGCCCCTCCATTACCCAGCCATGCAAACCCCACCCAATTACTAGATAATCTTGTGTTTTGATGGGGAAAACTCAGGTAACCCAGGCAGAAAAATTTGCCCTTGCTGTGGCTGCTATTGAGCAGCTACTTTTGCAATGTACAGAACTGCCTCCAGTGCATGGAACTTTTTTCCCTGCCCCCAGCTGTGTGATGTAAACAGAAGAAGATGCCAAGGGCATTCCTTCTTGATCTCTGGCCCTAATTTCTGGAACTTCCTCTTGCCTTCTCAAGTGAAAATGGTGAATTATCTGTCCAAATGTATTTCTTCTACAAATATTTTTGTTTTCAGTATCAGCATATTAGCATCCAAAACCTGACATTTGTTTTTTTGGGTTTTGACAGTCAACATTTGGTGGTGTGTGTGTCTTTCAAATGGGTTAAAGCTATTAACCTTGAGTATATATTTGCCAAATTTTTCAGCTATTAATCTCACCACCATTTTTTTTAATTGGCCTTGCTCCTATACCACCTTTAAAGGCAGCCTGACATGCAGAAATTTAGCAGGGAAAGCTTTTCTTGGCAGCGACATGAAGCAATGGGGAAAGCTCCACTGCTTTCTTCCATAGCAGGGAAACTGAGGTTGCTCCATGGGAGGTGACTGTTAAAGAAACAGGACAGGAGTAGAGCCAGTAAAACAGGTGGAAGACCTGCTGTCCTCTGAGTTCTGTCAACCTCTGGATGCCTTGACTAACAATTGCCTTCAAGTATTGTCTGGATTGGAAGCAAATGTTGAAAATGGCAATTGTTCAGTACCTTAATACTGTTTGTTTGTTTGTTATTTTTTTCCATGGACCATAAAGAGCTTGGGAATGTGAGTTTAGTGTGATTCAAAGAGGTGCAGCAACATTAAGGACCCAATCCTATCCAGCTTTCTAGTACTGATGCAGCTGCAGTGCAGCCCCAAAGTAAAAGACCAAGCGTTACCTTGAGAAGGCCTCCATGGCTCCTCTCCCCCCTCCATTGCAGGATGCAGTGCACACCCCATTGGCACAGCTGCATCCGTGTTGGAAAGTTGGATACGGTTGGGCCCTCAAGCTCTTTAGCCTTCCCAATCAGGACTGTCCAAGTGCCTCAAACCTTTCTTTCAAAAAATGCATTAGGTTGATGTGAGATGTACTCTGGGCACAATGTCATATTCCATTTATGAAATTCAATTCAGCCTATGTGGTGAGCTTGCCAGGTTGTGTGGATAGGACTTGGTCTATTGCAATGCTCTTCATATATTTTTGTGTGGGACTAGGTTCTGGTTTCATTTGGGTCTTCTGGCACTATTGAGAAGAGCCACCCTGGATTTATGTATTCCATACCTGTTGAAAACTGTCAGACCCTCCTTCCCTGTTGGCTGCATCAGAGCTGGAAAGTTGGATAGGATTGGGCTCAAAATAACTTACAGCAAGTGTGTTTAATTTTCACATCTATGAGTTTGTATTATAGCTCTCATAGGCTCTCCATTTAATTTGGGTTTCTTCCTCTGAAGTCAAAACCTAGGATGAGCAAGGATGATCTTGCCACTCTTTCAGTTGGTGCATCTTGTATGATTAGTTCCACTTGCCCAAGTTCACACCTCTATGCATCTGTGGAAGGTACAGCCAGAGCCTTGTCCTCCTAAGGCAGGGGATTTTAGAAATTGACTTGTGATTATGGTGGAGCCCTGAAACTGAAATAACATAATTGCAGCAGGTGTTACTTCAGTGTGGTGCAAAATGTTCCCTTCATATTCTGCTGCTGTTAGTAGATTCTGCTGCCTACAAAATTCCTTGTACTAAAGATGGAGCCTTTCTTGTGTATCTATTGCTTATCGTGTACAGAAAAGCAGCCTGTGGGGCAGGGGAATTCTATTCACAAACTTAGGAATTAAAAGAAAAAAAGTTTTTTTTCATTGCCTCTGACACAGTTACAACTTGGCAGAAGCAGGGCCTAGAAAACTTGGAACATTCACGCTTAAGGCTCATGCTCAACAGGAGGGGGGAAGGCAGCACTAAAAGGCAGCTTCAAATTTCCATCTAGCCTGATTTCAGCCAAGAGAAACCTGCACTACAGTGGTTGTCACAGGTGAGTGCCAGTAAACAATTGCACCTCCAGACACCAAAGAGGAAGCACAGAACCGATATGACACAGTGGGCATCCAACATTCTTTTTGGTTTCCTGCACAGGTAAGTTAATGTAGGTCATTGCAAACTGTGGACCCTTGTTCTCCATGATGGTGATCTCTAGTTGAAAGAACAACAGAATTTTAGGGTGCTCTTGGGTTAGTGATCATGAAAATGTATAACTGGATGGGTCCCCTGCGTTTCAGTGCATGCCTAGATTTTCCTAGTTTACATCCTGTGAGAGTACTTCAAGACAACATATGGTTCTGACCAAGGACCTCCCACACCCCTCTCCCCATGGCATATCCCTCCTCTAGCAAGAGTACATCATTCAATCACTTTTTTGAAATTCTTAATCTAGCCTCCTCCTTGGTCTCCTACACACAGCATTGGGGATGGGGTGGAACAGGGATGGTGCTTGTGAGCCCTTTCACCATCTACAGGCCCTGGTACGTCTTTATTTTTAAGAATCACATCTACCCTGCAGATAAGTTACTTGGAGCATCATTAGGTGACTGGCACCACAATTATGTTACTTATGGTAACAATGGATTTCAAATTCTTGTTCAGAATAACCAGCCCTGTCCTTGTAGGGAACACTTTCACATGTATTAGATGAGAATGACACTGATCCATTATAAGTTACCCTGGAAAGATTGGGATAGTGATTTTTAGACAAGCCAAAAACTGACCAATAATAGGGTCTCAAGAATGAAATAGGAGTTTCAGACCTCCAGAAGAAGTGGGGCAGACATGGAGACAGTCAATGTGTAATTGCTGCTTCAGAGATGGAGTTTAAAAACTTGAAGTAAATTTCCTAATGTCATTACATTCAAGTCAAAAGAACAGTCAAAATTTTACACCTTTGCCTTGTGAAAAGCAGTAAAAGTTGAGAAATTCAAAACAAAATCTTCAAAATTCCTATCGAATGATAAGAAAGCCACGATGACTGTTTTTAATTGATGGTTATTATATCAGGAAATGCAGTTTGCAAAGAAATACCTACATCTATGCCCAAGAGGTGAATATATAATAGCTCTACACACCTGGCAAATTGCTCCAAAAGAATTGATCCAAACTGACTGAATGGGCAACAAAATGGCACCTAAAGTTGAGTGCAAATAAATGTAAAGGGATGCACATTGGCTGAGTTAGTCCTAACTAATTAGGGAGAGAGCTTGAGATTGAGAGCACAATCCAAAGTTGTGCTTAAGCCGGAGCAAGCCCCTTGTGCTGGCTTCTGAGTGTCACGAACGTGCCATGAAGCATATTTGTGTCACCACAGAATTGGAGACCGGCACAAGGATGTGCATCAGTTGCACCACACCAGATCTGGACCTGCGCTTGTAAGTTCATTCCACTGGCGGGCCATCAGCACAGGGGTTTAGAGAAGGTGGGGGAGGGTATTTTGGGTGAGGGAGGGCAGGTGGCAGGCAGACTGGTGAGCAGGATGGGCCTGGGAGGAGGGTGTGACTGGCCCCCGACACTTAGGTTATATCCAAACCCCCCTCCTGAGCAGCCTAGCCTTACACTGGGCTGCTTGGATCTGTGCCAATTATTTAGCTGGCACAGGTTCAAGTAACCCCAATTAGGTGGCTGGGGCATTGCTCAGGATAAGGGGGAAAATGTCCTCTTGCTCTGCGTTGCACCACAGTCTCCTCCAACCCCATGCTGGATATGGCACAGGCCAGTTGGCCTGCCTGTTCTTGTGCAGGTTATGATTGGGCTGTATGGCTATTAGGCAGAGGTTGGACACTATTGCCCTTTAGTTGTACAGTGACATGCTTGTATGCATGTCCCCTGGCATACTATCCTGTTACCACATAATCGTGATGGGTGGAATGGGACATCTGAACTATGCTTTGCCATATGATTTAAATTATGTGGTATTTAAATAGCTTGATGAGGTTTGGTTTGGACTTTCCTTCCCCACTGTGAGAATGAGGTAGTGGGATAGTGTGCTGGGCACGTATGTCCGTTATCATACAACTGGGCTTCATGATCTAAACCGACCCTACATGGAATCTCTATAAGAGACAGTACGCCACTGAATACCTGTTTCTTGGAGCAACAGCAAGGGACTTTATGCTCTGTTTGTGGGCTTCCCAGAGACATTTTGTTGGCCATCTTGGAAAGCAGATTAGATGAAGTTTTGTGTGATCCACCATGAGTGAAGTTCATCCACACATTCGTTCACACAACTAGAAGAAGTTCCGCTTATTCTCTGTGAGCCTGCCCATCCATCCTATATCAGAAGCCCTGCTCCATGTTTCTACTCCTGGAGAGGCTCAGATGACAAAACTGTGAGGCGAGACTTTCTTTCTGGTGTTGTCCAGAACTCCCTCCCTTAGGAAGCCTGGTTTATGTAGTTACTGGAGAGTTTTAAATGGGCAGTGAAAACATGCTCTGTTTTTAGCTACTGTTCAGTGTGGTTTGTTTTCCTGTTTATTACTTCTGTGTGTGTGCGTGTACGCTGCCCTGAGGGTCATTGCAGGGATGGAAGGGTGGAGTACACATGAACTGAAAAAGCTGAATGGACAATGGCTTATCTCAGGCTTCTCAGATGGATACTTTCTTTTAGCTGAGTGCTTCTTGAGCTTCAGTCCTTGGAGGCCAGTGGTACTCATGTGATCCCTGAAATACCATCTTGTACTCCATAACTAGAGACACAATTTATAAGCATACTGGTGGGGGATTCCAAGACCTGCTTAGACTCCTGCACTAACCCAGTGAACGTTTGACTTTTTTCTCTTTGAACACCTGATCCCTATGCTTTATTGCGAACTGCTTTTGAAACCATTGTGTTTCAAAAGAAATTTTCCATGTGGCATTGAGTCTGCTGCTTGAAATGAAAGGTTTTATGTCCCTTTGGGCTCATGGAACACATGCCCCAGTTCTTTGGATCTTGATGTTAGAGAAGTGTCATCAGTGAGGCAGCAACAGTGGTTGGCTCTGGAGAAACTAAAGTACCTTGAACCAGAAATCAGCTGGATTACCTCTTTTATCCTTATTGTAACAGTGTCTTCCCTTTTATCCACATCACTGGTTTATGACAATGTGATGTTTCCACTTCCTTGGTCTCCATTAACAGAGTATTTAACACAGTTCTGAGCACAAGAAATGACTATAGCATCCTCAGCATTGATGAGATCTCTGCAGATACATGCAAACTCAGAAGTAGGCACGTCTGCTTCACACCTGTATACCTGCTTTGGGACTGAAAGCTATTTTACATCCAGATCCATTTATTTCATTTTAAATGGTCAAAGCCCCTTGCTATGATACTTCACACACCAGAACCAATGCATCTGAATAGTCTTTGCCTCTCAGTAGCGGCTTGACCCTACTGAGTCTGGTGGGACCTGTTTCCTACTGCGCATGCGTAGGTCGACCGCCTAAATCTTCATTACTTGAACACTTCAGGGTTTTGGACAAACTGGTTAGATTAGCCTCCAGGATAATGTCTTGGTTAGAGGGCCATGTGTTGGAGGCTTCAGAACACAAAGGGTTCCTGCAGTTTTATGCTACCTGAAGCCATTCCCAACAGGCCTCAGTGAAGCTGACCTTCAAAACCTTGTTCAAGATTTCATCTTGAACCGAGCTGCTTTTACCCATCACGATCAATAACTTCTGGAAGAAGCCTACTCAGTACAACAGCTTTCACTCTATAACTCTATATGGCTTTAATCCAGAACCAAAATGTTGAGGAGCGATGAAACTGGAACACTGCTGAACTGTCCCAACAAGAGGAATAGATGAATGGTGCGTTGGACCTGTCTTGGGCAGGGTGGACCAAGGACCTCCTGGCAACTGAAGTGGCATACCAAATGCCAACCCCCTTACTTGGTGATGTGCCCGCTTCTGTTCCTCACTCTAGCCCAATACTCTCCTCACCACCAACCTCCTCTGTCTTCCAATACAGGAAGTGGATGGGGTAGAGGCAAGCAGGTGGGTGGAGATGGGTTCCCCTGCCGATCTGCTGCCCAAGGTGACCAGTTGACCTCATGGCTCAGTCATCCCTGACCAGACAGTAAAATAGAGAATTGTTACAAACTGTTTTGGTCAAATATTTTTACGTAAGGAAAACAAATTTGCTAATAAAATATAATTTATTTAATCCAGCGGGCAGAGTTCCCTGCACTCCAGGAAGGCTGCTGCAGGGACTGCTGAGTCCATCCCAGACCCTGCAGCCCTGTTAGTGATGAGATCCTGGTGATTCCATTGCTGCCTCCCCCCACCCCCACCAAGACTTACTTGGGTTCAAACTCACCCTGAGAGTTTGAAAACTGCTGCTTTAAGACCTTGTTGCCTCTAGTGGTTGCAGCTATTCTGCACACCTACTGCTAAAAGTCAAGTTTTTAACCCCATGCTTCCCAGACCTGTCAGAGCAAGGGACCACTGTTGACACCACATAACACCCTAGCTCCTCGAGGGATCTTGCGTGTTTCCATTATAATACCCTACTGAACACACTGAAATACTCTGCCCAATCATCTATGGGTCTCCTCAGACCTGCAGCAGCCATTTTGCTGGTGCAGGTCCAAGGAGAGCCAGGAAGCATGTTGGGTTGGAAATGGGGGGGGGGGAGAGATAGGATTCACTGAAAGTTGCTGCTGAGAGATCCACCCGCTCCCACCCTCAACATGTCCCCAGTTCCTCCCCCTGACCTCCCCCTCCCCAACCATGAACCACCCCCTGCACCAGCCTACCTGTCCTGGCAGTGTCCAGGGTCTGTGGCAGTAGGATCTGCTTCTGCAGTCACCTTGTGGCAAAGACCTCAAATGCCCCTGCAGCAGTGTGATCTTTGCACTGTCACAGGGCCTTTTATGCCAATTGGATGCTAGTCCTGTCATACAAAACCCATAGGATTGGGCCGCAGATTACTGTGAACACAATCCTATGTCTGTCTACTCAGAAGTGAGCCCCATAGAGTTTGGTGGGACTTACTTCTGGGTAAGTGTATATAGGATTGTAGCCCAAGTCCCCTTCAATCAACACTGGAATAAAATTCACCTGAGAGGCATGCAGCACAATCCTATGCATGTCTACACAGAAGTGTCAGTGGGTTTAATGGAACTTACTCCCAGGTAAGTGTGCATGGGATTACAGCTTTAAACAATTTTGTGAAAATTGCCACATGATGTTCACCAGGTGCTACAAGACACTGGTGTTCAGGGTGGGCCTCTGAATAAATAAATGTTTTCTTGATCCTAACTAAAAATAGAGGGCATTTCATGAACTGAGCTGGTACCAGATCTGAAAGGGGCGTGCCATTGCACATGCAACCTCTGAACGGGGCCTAGGAGAAGGGGGTAATTTGTACCTGTGCCCAGGGTCAGAAACGGGGGCCAAAATCAAAGGAGAGGGGCCAGAAAGATTCTGGGATTTTACATTTTTCTATCTCACCTGAACTTGCTGCCTGTGCATGATGCTGGGGGAACAACCGTGGTTATGCAATGGCATCTGCAGCTGCAAGCCATACACACTGGGCCCAGGAATGTATCCATGACCCTCCTTAACTCACTATCAAATCTGGGAGGAAACTGGCCTGCAACAATAGCTCTTTGGCTTGTGGATCCGATAACCATGAAGGAGGGTATAGGAGCTCAGGGACCAACTTGTGGGGCAACAGTGCATTTTGGTACACACAGCACACTGTCCATTCTAGTGTGAGCCCAAATACGAAGATGCTAATTTTCTGCAAAGGATTTTCTATATTTCAAAGATTTTAGAGAGACTTAGGAGTGTGTTTGGTTTTCCATATTACTTTATCTAGCTGCCAATGCTGCATGGTTGGGTAGACCTGGGCTCCGCATCAAGAAGCCTGGTAGATCTGATCTCCAAATACTATTCTGGCTGTCAGCACCCTCCCCCTGACCTATTTTACCCCCTGTTCTGCCTGCCCCCTCCCCCTCCGGGAAGGGGCCCAAAAGAAACTTTGTACCCCCTGATAAAATTCCTCTCAGAGACCCTGCCTCTAACTGCAGCATTCATTAGCATAGGATGGAATGAAAGCCAGTATGATCTCATCAAGCTAAAATTGATAAGGCCAGCTCATGAAATGAGACACAGCCACGCCACATTTAGACATTCCTAGTCACGCAGGGTCCTTCTTTCAGGGTATTCTTGGCTCCTGAAAGCTAGGAAAGAAAGTCACTGCTGTATCATAATTCTGCCAATGGTTGCAACTTTTTGAAGTATGTACATTGAGGTAGCTGGATTGTTGGTCTGACCCCAAGGAGCAGCACCTTTCATTTCCCATAGGATTCACAGCAATGGGGGGGGGGATGCAGTTTAGATTGGAAAAACTGCACAAGGGAGGGTAAAATACTCCCTTCCTCACACTACTGCTTCGATCCAGTTCAGAGCCAATATTCAAAGAACCTACTATCCAGTCACCCTAACGTATTAAAAGAAAATCTAGTAACCTTTAAAAATCAGAGTGTGTTTCAGTCCCCATTGGAAAATGAATGTTGCATCCTGAAGATGAGCTTCTATTTCTTCATTTGTTATTAAACCATCCTGTTCATTTGTGCTGGGTTTTTTAATCCTAGGATCCTTTTTAAGCATGAAGATGTCCTCCTGTGTTTATGTTTTGCTTGTCCACCTCAGAGAACCTTCTTTCAGCACTTAATATGTGCAGTTTGTAACAATCAGGAGTTCCACTTCAAGATTTCTCTCACCTCCAAGTAATGTGGTTATTGTTGCCAGTCTATGGCAAGATTTGTCCGCTTCATTTTTTTCAGAAACTATGAATGTAGTTAATCAGACCTGGATAGGATAGTGTCCTTCAGCCTACGCTCCTATGCTAAGCTTATCAAGCATTCCTAGATCAGAAGATCAAGCTTTCCTGAAAGAAAGTGTTCACTATTACTGATCTTCCTTTGTAATGGGCAGAACCAGGCCAAACAGCACACCAGGTGAGGAATCTGTGATTTTCTTTTAATAGTTAGGGTGACTGGATAGTAGGGTCTTTGAACATAGGCTCTGAACTGGATCGAAGCAGTATTGTGAGGGAGGGAGTATTTTACCCTCCCTTGTGCCATTTTACCAATCTAAACTGCATGCCCCCCCCCCCATTGCTGTGAGTCCTATGGGAAATGAATCACAGATCTCCCATGTCATGTGTAATTAGGGCTCAGGAAAAAGGGTTGGGTGCATTCTAGGGTGAATACTCATTTCCCATTGGGCAACACAGAGGTTCAAATAGTTTTGCCAATTCCCTCCCCCTCCCTACACACAGCGAACTGAGCATGCATCCCAGGATCTTTGTTATGGATGATTTGGCAGAGTGGCAGTTCAATCTAAATTCCCCAGTGCTGATGCAGCAGCGCTGGTACAGTCTTCACTGAATCCTGTGCAGAAATTGTGCCTGCTAGAGGTTTCTTCAAGATAAGGGGACATTTGTGTCCTTGTCCCAGGATAGGCTCTGAACTGGTCAGCAGGTCAACTTGGACCTGTGGCAGTCCATGACCTGTGTCAGTGGATCAGGCCCAGGAAGGGAAAGAGGATATGGTGGGTGCTAGGGTTGCTGCTCCTGCTCTCCTCCCAGGCCTGATTCACCCACCTCTGCCCCCATTGCCACCCTTCCCCACCCCATTCTACCCCTCCCACGCCCTTCCCCCATCCCTGCACCAAACTTACCTGCTCTAGCAGATATTGCTCTGGTCACTGGTACCAGTGGGAAAGCTCTGGTCGAAAAGACATGCCATTGTAAAGCACTTTATGGCACTCTGCAACAGTGCTCAGGCCTGACACGTCAGCAGAGTGCACACGTCATTGGCACACCAGTTGGTTAGGACTGGGCCAAAATTCATATGAAACTGGATTCTCCAAGGAAGAGGAGTCTGAACACTGTTGGCTTAGAAGGTAACAGAAAGGTCAGCCTGATTTCCCATAAACAGAGTAGGAAGGTGGCATCATATTTGTTCTTACTGTGATTGACTCGGCTTTCAGGGAGACCCCCATTCAGTAGAGCAATTTCCAAGGTGATTAATACAAGCACCCAGCTAGTTTAGTGTCCGGAACTTCAGATGTTAGCTTTTATTGCTTCTGTTCCCACTTGTTTGAGAAAGGACGCCATGACCCACTGCTGGTTCTTCAGGCCTTCCAGCCTGCCAGCAGTAGCTATTGTATGTAGACTACAAGGGACATTGTTCTTTCACAATGTTAGAACTGGCTGGTGAAAACTGAATGAAGATTCATATGCACTGGTAGGTTTGCCTGCTAAAATATTTCAGTTTGTCCTTTAGTGGACCAACTTTTTAAGATTTATATCCTGCCACTCCCCTTGTAAACGTTTGCTATGCAAACTTTTGAGTTATGGAGAGCCCTTTGTCAAGCAGTTTGGAAAGTGGCTCTCTATATACAGAAACCAAAGTGACTCTTTAATGGACATATTTTGGGCAGAAGAACAGAAAGGTCCATCTGCTACTGCAAAAAGACAGGAAGCATGGTGGCACCACTCTTTACAACTGATGGTGTTTGCTGCAGCATGAGGTTGGTAGGCAACAGCTTCCTTCATAAGAAAGACAGTTGGAAAGGAAGGATGCTAAAGTATAGATCAAGTGCAGTGTACAGTCCTAGAAGAAACTACACCCTGATAATTTATCCAAATTGGTTTGCATTTGCTGGTGTGTAGGCCTGGCCCAGCCACGAGGCTAGCTGAAGTAGTCACCTCAGGCAGCAGGTTGGTAAGGGAGGTACCTATCTCTGCTTGCCTACTAGATTCCATTGCCCTTCCTTCTTTTACTCCCTGGACTGAAAAAAAAGAAAGAGAGGGCAGAGAGGAAGAGAAAGTGAGGAGGGTAGGTGAGTGCTAAGCTAGAACATTGGGGAGTGGGAGGAAGAGAGACTTGCAAGCATCTGATAAGGAGGAGGCAGCATTTGGCATGCCGCCTCAAGCACGGGGAGGTTTTGGGCCAACTCTGCTAGTGTGAATACCAACTATAATAATCGCTCAGTCACTGAAACACCCTTTAAAAAAAATTATTCACAGTGTATTTGTTTTTAAGCAAGAAACATTTCAACAGATCAAGCAAACAGAAAACCAAAAGTATTGTAACTCTTTCCCTGCCCCACCAATAACACACACACTTTATGCCTGACCTGGTTTTCTACCATAAATAGACCTGTGGTACATGCTGCCCAGTACCTTCTGGCTCAGCACTCTCCTCCCCTACACACTTCTCTGTCCCCTCTTCCTTTTCCAATCCAAGAAGAAGGAGGAGGCGCAATGGAGGCAAGTAAATGGATAGAGATGGGTGCCTTCACCAACCTGCAGCCTGACAGCTCAATCCTGTGCATGGCCACAGGATAGAAGGTGGCTGGAGGTCTCCTCGGGGTAAGGAGATATTTTTATCTTTACCCCAAATAATACCCTGGCCTGCTCCATGAAGCCACTCAGATCTCCACCAGCCATGCAGCTGGCAGAATTCTAAGTAGCCCCATATAATACCAGATAGCCCAGGAGATGGGTTAGGATATGGTGGAGAGGGACTCCTCCAAGCCTGCCTTCTTCCCAGGCCTGTACCACCCCTCATTCCATCTTCCCAAACCCCAAAATACCCCTCCCCACCTTCAGAATTCCTGCCCTCCTGCCATCCTCTCTCAGCCCCTGCAGCTCTACGTGTAACCCACCAGCAATCCAGCAATCACACCAGCATAGCTGACTCTGGAGTAGCTGCAAACAAGCTTTACAGCACATTTGCAACTCTCTAGGCCAATGAAGGGGCAGCTGTCCTGGCAGAACAGTGTTGGAGGAATCTCTTAAAACTGGTTTCCACTTTATGGGGTAAGCAGAGTAGCTTCAGCAGCAGACCCCCCCCCCCTTGCTGGGAATCAACCCAGGGAGCCTCCCATACCCGGCTGACTGCTAATCAAGAAAGACAAACAATATTGGCTGGTTAAAGTTGCAAAGGAGATTCATTTACTCACAGTTCATTAGAAGTATGGTTACAGCATCTGATTGAGATCAGAGGTTACTCTAACTTAAAAGATAACAAGGCCCTGAAGCTGCCTCATCCTGCATGTGCCATGTGGTCAAGATGGTGGCGCCAGCAGAGCCCTGCTGTGTGCCATCTTGTCTGGTCAGTGAGGAAGAGAGGGCGTGCTTGGAGAAGAAGGGTAAGTTATAGTGTCTGGGCCACGTCCCCACATAGGTCATCCAAAGGGGACAGGTAAAGTGTAGGGTCACTGGGCTATGGCTTAACCCTTTCAATGGACAGTATCCTGCCACCTCTTGGAAGCAGACGGAGTTGTACCAACTCCAACAAATGGGAAGTCAGGATTGCACTCTGACTACAACTGCTTCAGTAGGCCTCATGGATGGGCTGTATTCTTTGGCTGTATATTTTATTTAATGGTCAAAAATGGCTGCAGTCACCCTGTAGTACCTAGGTTTCACCAATTAAAAAGTAAATAGGAGCATCCAGTGATACTTTATTCACATGCAAAATAACAAAGTTCCAATCTCAGTTACCATTCCTGCCTTCTGTTAAAATGATAGATGCACAGGGCAGAAGACATTTTCTTCCAATTCTAAGGTGGCAATATTGCAGGGCAATCCTAGGCATGTTTTCTCTGAGTAAATATCATGAAAGTCAATGGGACGTACAGTACATATGTAACATGTTGCAACCGTATTTGGGAGCAAGTTCAATTCAGCTGAATAGGATAGGCTATTACTCCCTGAACAAAAATATGTTCTGTTCCTCTAATTTCACAGATCTGACAGTTTTATTAATACAGACCCATCCATTTTCTCCCTTTTTGAACACTGGACAACTGAATACACATTATGATTGCAAGTTGTTGCCATGATGGATGCAGAGCACTTGCAATTCTGGCCCCAAGTGCCACCTGGGGCCAGAACCTCAGAATGCCACCCCCCTTCGGAGACTGCTTTCTCCTGGGCTTGATCTGCCCATCCCTGCCCCTGTTGCTACCCTCCCACACCATCTCCCAGCCCTCCTCCCGCTGCTGTGTCAGACTTACCTGCTCCAACGGGCAACCCTCTGGTCTTTCCGCAGGCACTCTTGGAAACTATACTGTTGCAAGATGATTTATGGCACTTTTGCAATGGCATACAGCAGCAGAGCATGTGCGCTGCTTGCACAAGTGGGGAATAAGATTGGGCCATGAGTGATATAACAAAACACAAGTATTCAGTTCAAGCCAACTTTGAAATGTTACCTGTGGAATATACTAAACTTCATCTATGGGTTGAAACAAAAAGGAGTTCTTAACTCACTCACTTTCACCAGGAAATTTGGGACCAATAAAGTACACTGCACTGTATATTTTGCATCTCAAAAAACACTTTTGCTTCTATTTCTCAGTGATATGGAAAGGCAGAGTGTCATCTTTGTGAATGCGTGTGTATTGCGCGGACATGAAAAGAAAGGACTTTATGCCCAGGGGGCAGGTTCTTTTAATTAAAACCTAATGGCAGCCATTCGAAAGCTGCTTAAGAGTTGGAATTCTGGAGACAGATGAGAAGGCAGCCAAAGGTGCAAAATGAGTGCCATTTATCACATGGGTCAAGCTGTTTCCCCAGTGTGGTAGAAAGCACCAGCTTCTGCCTTCAGCATGTGATTGCACATCTCTGCCCAATGGCCAAACCAGCAGTGAATGTTCATGCAAAGTCACATTTCCGGCAGCTATAGGAAATAGTTCTATGTGTAGTATTGGTGTTGCCATCTAGTATATGTTGTACAGACGACAGCTGGCTTTCACTTCTCAAAGTTGCCTGTGGGAGGTAGAACCATCAGGCTCACTTTGGCAGCCCATGTTTTGGAGTGGTGGTGTGCTAGTGGGAATGTGAAAGGTGCCTAGACTCCCTCACGATTACTGTCAATGGTGCATTAATGAACCTAACCATTCTGGAGAACCCCAAATCGTTCTCTGTAAGCATTGCCAGATGCTCATGGCCTTCCTTGGAATTTGTACTTTAACAGAATTCTCCACCTACTTCATGGATGATGGATTTTGTGAAGTCGCTCATCTCCAGAACAAAGCTCAAGGGGTGTCAGAGCACTTAAAGGGCATCCTGGCAGTTATTCTGCGGCTAAGCTTTCCTCCATTCCACCCCATCCCCAATATGTCTGGGGGATCTCTCTCACTCTTCCTTTTCACAAAAGAGTGACAAGAGGTGTACATCTATACTTCTGGTGCTTCAACAAGGTTAACAAGCAGTGAGTGTTGAAGACTAAGAATTGTTTCCAAAGTCATTTAAATCACTTTGCCCTTGACTCCTTTCCAGGATGCACAGTCTAAAGTGCTTTAATATAAAATGAGTTAAAAAGAACTGCAAAAACTTAATGCATGTTACATGGGTCCTCACAGAGGGCCAAACAAACTTCTCAGTGTGAACCAGAAAGATAATGGTGCCAGAGAGGATACTGGGAAACTCTTTGGTTCTAGAGTTGTTAATGTAAATAGGGTACCTTGACAAAGGCTCTGTGTTTTTAATAATGGTATAACAAGCAGAGATTTAGAACAGTATTTCTCAAACTGTGGGTCAGGACCCACTAGGTGGGTCACGAGCCAATTTCAGGTGGGTCCCCTTTCATTTCAATATTTTATTTTTAATATATTAGACTTTGATGCTCCCATGGTATGTGACTGCATCTGGGAAAATGTTACAGACCTGTCCTTTTAACAAGTTACTATACATATTTTTTTAACAATGACAGTCAATGGGAATTATTCCTGGGCAGGATTGCAGCCAAGGATCATGAAAAATTCTCCTGCTTGATGATGTCACTTCCAGTCATGACTTCACTTCCGGTGGGTCCTGACAGATTCTCATTCTAAAAACTGGATCCTGGTGCTAAATGTGTGAGAATCACTGATTTAGAAGGTGTGGCGTCTACATCTCCAGAATGGGAAGCTACACCTCTTCAGTTTCTGTCTGGTACAGAGCCATGGAAGTCACAGAACCACTGTCAGGAAAGGGTGACAACCTCATCTGTTCTTTGGAGGGTATACTCATAGTTCAACTTTGAATGAATTTCCCCTTTCCTGACCTGTGAAAGCATATTTGATAAACTACATTAACTTTAGCCAAAGTGTTAAGCGCAGCTATCTTGGTTCTAGTGAGGAAGCACAGCCAAAAGGTTGAGAATTCCTGTTTTGGAAGCAAAGCAAGATGGAAATACTGTATTTTAGCTTGTGTTCAGCATTCTCTTAATGCCTGGATGTTTTCAAGATGTTCTCACCTCAAGTAGCAATACTTTGAAGGAAGTGTTTACAGGGGGGAAGGCCGTGATCGACATTACTTATATATAATTGCATTATATTACTATATTACTTATGTACTGTATAATTTCATTATATTTACCAGCTTTGTCCTTGAATGTCAAGAGTAAGTAGGATGAGTGGCTTTAGCAATGATGATGTTTTCTTCCTAGAAGAATGAATGGGACCAAAGACCATAGTCAGCATATGTCCTTGGCAGGAGGGTAAGGCTGCACCTACTCAAAGAGACATCTGGTAAGTCTTCTAGCTTTGTCTGCAGGCCTGGCTAATGGCACACAGCAACACCAACCACACTGGTAGTGAAGCCTACCCTGCCCAGCTGTTCCTTTTGCCTGGTGAGGCTATTGGTCCACAAATCTTAGAAGACAGACAGAGAGAGAGAGAAGCAAATAGCAGAGCAGAAAGGAGGATCTGGAGTCATCTGGGATTCTTCAGAGAACAATCAGCTCCCTCCTCCCAGGGAGAAGCCCAATTCTTCTAATAAACTCTAATCTCCAAACTCTCCTGGCGAATGCTCACAGAATGCCTTTCTTTCAAACCACAAAAAGCTCCAGTCCTTTGGCGTTCCCCACTCTATAAACCCATGAGAAGACATTTCGTTATTTCCATAAAGCTGCATGCATCTATGCATCCCTGTTTTATGTTTTATCACTAAATGTTCTGTGGCTTTGGTGGATCCATCTGGCAAGCCATGGGTGGAATTCCATTCTCCAGAGCTCTTCTTGGGTTTGTCAATCCCTACTTCCCTTCTGCCCACTCCAGTTCTACTCAGAATTCTACTTACATGTCAATTTTCCCCAAACCACATTTCACAAGAGTGTTTCTCCAAAATTAGATGTTCAAAAAGCACATCCCACCCTAAACTGTCCTTGATCTATTGCTTATAATATTTGAACCTCTCCTTTACAGGAACTCAGAAACCCACTGTCTTGCAGCCCAATCCTATCCACACTTTCCTGGGAGTAAGCCCCATTGACTCTAATGGGACACTTCTGAGTAGGCATGCATAGGATTGGGCTGTTAAGGGGCTAGGCTGAAGGAGAAGAACTGACCCAGGCTTCCTAGTGGCTGAACAGAGATTTGAACCTGGGACACCTCTAGAGTCAAGCACTCTCACCACTATACAGCCCTGATTCTTAGTATAAGTTTAATGTTTCATGTAAAGAAATGCAAGCATGCACACAGGTGCTGCTGTTTTTGAGAACTTAGAAAAAAGGAGCAGACACTAGATGCATTTATTGCAAGCAGGGTGACCAGATCCAATGGAAGTCAGAGTGCCTACACCTCTAACCCTTGGAGAGCTGAGGGAATGTTGGCAGGTGCAACTTTTTAAGCCCTTCCATGCTGAGCTGCACCTGCCAACATTCCCTCCTCTATACAAGGGTTAAAGGTGTAGGCAGCCTGTCCTCCATTGGATCAGGTCACCCTGATTGTGAGGACAGTCGATGGATCCATGGGCAGGAGGTCTGGTCTAGAGGGTAGAGCCTCCATTTGCCTGAAGATTAACATCCACAAGGTCGCCAGTTCGAGGCCACGGGCACCGTTCGACCTTGAAGCAGCTGGCAAGCTGCAGCTGAGCTGTTCCATCTGCTCGGAGCGTGGGAGGATGGAGGCCAGAATGTTAAACCAAATCGGAGTGTAACACCTTGAATGTGGTGGTTCTTGAAAGAGAGAACCTCCTTTCAATTTGTAAAAATCCCTGCGTGGATTTAATAAGCCTGCCTGTGTAAACCGCCTTGAATAAAGTCTTGAATAAAGACCAAGAAAGGCGGTATATAAATACTGTATATTATTATTATATTATTATTATTATCCATGCATCCGACTGAGGGCAGGCCAATGATTTCACTGAGCTTCGTAGCACACCAGAGACAGCTCCATTCCTTGGAGTGTCCGGTTTAAAACCCAGCTCTGCCCAGCCCACAGGTGTGCACATTTGACCCCCTGTTGCAAATATGCAACGCTGGGCAGAAATGACTTCAGCTGATACTGAACCGGTTTCTCTCCCAATACTTCCGCTTGGCTGAGTTCCTGATGAGCGATAGCTATTGATTTGACCAGAGAGCCACCAAGGAGCCACATTACCTGACGACACGAGCCAACGACCTGGCGACAAGGTCTCGAGCATCCCAGCAGTACGATAGGGAAAAGGGGGAGTGGGTGCCACCCGCAGAAACCAGAATAGGGGCTTGTGACCTGGGCTGTGGCTACACTGCACGAGAGAAGTGAAGGGGACCGGAAAGGAGGTCTGTGGAGAGGGCTTCTTCCGCGGGAGTGGGAAAACCAGCTCAACACGACGCAAGACCCCAGATCAGGGTGACCAGATCCAGAGGAGGACGGAGTGCCTACCCCTTTAACCCTTGTATATAAGAGGGCATTTGGGCAGGTGCAACTCAACGCGGAAGGGTTTCAGAAGCTTCACCTGCTCACATTCCCTCTTCTATACAATGAATAAAGGCAGAGGTACTCTGTCCTCCATTGCATCTGATGGCGGCCCACCCGCTCCTAAACACGTGTGTTCGGACCGACTCCCTGACGTGCATCGATAGGCTTGCTTCGAAATCCGAGTCCACAGCGTGCTGCCTGACCCAGCAGGGTTTCCTGACCCCCCCCCCTTCAGTACTGGATCTCTCTGGTTTGCTGTGTGGGGCGGGCTCCGGCTGCCTTCCACCGGCTGAGGCTTGAGTGGAAATCTCTCCCGGTGGGGCTGAGGGCGCACTCTGCACGTGCTCAGAATGCCTTTCTGGCGGCCGCCCGGGTTCCAGGGCGTTCATCGCATTTCGGGGGGAGGAGCTTCGTTCACACGATGAAATCGCCCTGCCAGGGGCTTCTCTGCAGCGCGCAACTGCCCAGGTGGAACCGGCACCTGCGCAAAAGAACAGGGCTTTGGTGGCCCCGGGAGCAAAGCCCTGAGCCGTTCAACCCTCGTGGCCCTTCGGAGCGAGCTCAGCACCTACGCGGCTCACCTCAGGCACACCTGGGGGCTACCCACCTGCCCGGCCCGCCCGGCGCCCCCTGCGTGCGCTGCCTGGTCAGGTCGGTGGGGGTCTGCCAGGCGCGGCCTCTTCTGGGGAAGAGCAGCCAAGCGAGGAGGGCTCTTCGGCATGTGCCGCGTGGGTGCGCGACGCCACGAGGACCGGCCCAGCAGCTCTGCCCAGCCCTGGGAACAGCAGCAGCAGCACAGAAGAGGCCTCGCCTGCTTTGGAGGGGAGCAGGCACTGGGATGGGGGGGATTCCTCAGTCCTCTTACTCCCATTGGGAAGCGGGCGATCCTCCTCCTCACTGCAGCCTCCCCAAGCACAAAGAGCGGTGGTTCTCACGAACACTGCGTGTTCTCGGCTTGATTCGTACCTGGAGAGACACTTGATTCTCAACGTGTCTGCAGCACGTTGGCAGCCCAGCCAAGGCCTCTCTAGTACTCGGATAGAAGCCTCAGCGCAGTTCATGCCTTCCAATCACACACCTCCAGCTTAACGAGCACTCTTTCCGTGGTGGGAGCTCCCACTGTGTTTCAAAAGGCTTAGAACCCAAACCTAGGCATGTTTCCTCAGAAGTAAGTCCAATGATAGTCAATGAGGCTGACTCCCAGAAAAGCGTGGATAGGATTATAGTCCAATTGTAGTCTATAGGATTTACCCCAGGTAAGTGCGGGTAGGCTTGCAGCCTTACCCCTCGCGTGCATACATAATCACAGTCTACAAACCAGACATGTTGCCTTCCAAATGGCCCACCGAGTTCAGTCCTCAGCACGGTGACTTACCGGCCCTGCTGAAATCAATAGCATCGACTTCCTAAGAAACGTGGATCAAAGAAAAGCCAAATTCATCTTTTTCCTCCCCTCGCGGATTAAAAGTGTCAGTTTCTTTCTAGAGGAGATACTGAAGGGTCAGAGCTCACCCAGTGAGATCAAGGGAGCTTTCCCTCCCAGGCCAGATTGGGGGGGGGGGAATTCGAATTAAAGCCCTTCCTCCTTCCGCCCCGATCCGTATTGCCCCCTGTGATATTTGCGTTCAAAATATCAAGCCTACAGGCCTTAAGAACGCCAAGGGCAGCTCGTCTGGTCTGACGGAGGAATCGTTCGTTTCATGCTTGAAATGCCTTTAGAGTTCTTGCCATCCAGTCTCCCACGCCCCATTCCCCCTCCGCCCCTTGAAATGTGTCTTAAGGGGAAATCTTGGGGTCTGCAAAACAACCGGAGGGGATCACATTCCTGCCTCCCTGCTTTTGATGTGCAATTTTCTCTCTCATTGGGGGGAGGGGGAACCTAACAGCAATAAAAGAGATTCCTGCGGCACCTCCAGACCATTGTAACATCGTGGATTGTAATCCACTCGATCAGATGCACGAAAGGTTATCCGAATATCTTTAGGGTCAGTTGCTGCCATGTCAACCGTGCCTTTTGGGTCACAGAAATGGCGGTTGTCCTCCCAATCCTATGCCTGCCTACTCAGAAGTAAGTCCCATCAGAGTCAATGGAGCTTACTCCCAGGAAAGTGTGGATAGGCTTGCAGCCTGTGTCTTTCAGCAACCGGAGTAACCTTGAAGTTCTGGCACTGGAAGTAGGTGGACACCCCAATGCCATTTTTAGGTCAATGATCTGGACTGGAGAGAACGTCCTATTCAAGGCAACGTTTCCATGTAATTTGAGGATCGAGGGGCAAACCCTCTTTAGACCCCCAACGAGGTCGGCGCAGCAGGTTTGTGGACCGGACTTGCCCACAGATTCACCGCTGAGGTGGCCTTTCATGT
Source organism: Tiliqua scincoides (assembly GCF_035046505.1). Lineage (NCBI taxonomy): Eukaryota > Metazoa > Chordata > Lepidosauria > Squamata > Scincidae > Tiliqua > Tiliqua scincoides. Next base: position 151,268,679 of record NC_089822.1, read on the forward strand.
TTGGGTCGTGTTTGGATCGCCTCGTATCCGAACTGGAGAAGGCTGCGCTCTTGGAGGCGCTAGGAGGGAGAGGGCACCGGCTGGGGGAAGGAGCCCGGGCCCCTTGGAGTGGGGCTGCTCCTGCTCTGCCCGCCGCCCAGCCTTGCTGACAGACACGGCTCCCACACCTGCATTGCAACACTGCGGACATCCTGCCAGCCTTCCCTCCGTGCAGTGCAATACCCTGCAATGCAGCATTGCGGACGCCCACCGCTCTCTTTCGGCAACACTTAGCAAGAAATCATGCCTGACCCTCCCCTCCCCTCCCCTCCCCTCCCCGGGTTCCACATCTGGGCTTGCTTGCGTTCGGATTGCCCCAGCCCCCCTCCCGCACCCCAAGTTTCTGGGTTCTGCCGCGGAATCTGTTGCGCATCCCATGCCCAGGCGGCCAAATAGCCCTGATCTCTTCGCATCTCATACACGTGGCCATTTGCAAACCCATGCAGAGGTGGGGCCCCGGCTCCGCGTCGTGTGCATGGCACTACGCGGGTTTCCTTGCACACCTGCCTGGAACGCGTGTCTGTCTCCTGAGGGGAGGGAATGACCCTGCAGCAGGGGCTGCGCTGCGGGCGCTCACGGCACCCTCGGAGCAGGTCGCACAGCACAGCAAACAGATCTTTAGCCATGGAACTGGCACCCCTGGCCGGGTTCGTGTGGCCGCACCGGAGAAGCAGTTGGACTGGTGTGGAGACGCCAGGAGAACAAAGCAAACGTTGGATGCGGTTCAGCTGCGAGACGTCCGCCACCGCAGCCTCCTCCTCGGGCTGGCAGAACCTGCCAACTCAGGCAGCCTGCCTCGCCTGGGCGAGGTCCCACCGACCCAAACCTTGACGCTCCGGAGAGCTCGATTTTGAGTTCAGGAGCGTCGCAGGCTGCAAGCCTGTCCACGCTTTCCTGGGAGTAAGTCCCACTGACTCCAATGGGACTTATTTCTGAGTAGATCTGCGTAGGCGTGGGCTCCCAGTCTCCACTGCGAAGGTCTCCTTTTTTCTCCGCGATCCGCCTCACCCCACCCCAACTTTCATAAAGACATCTTTGGATATGATGAAGGGTCTGTACTACTACTACTGTAGTAGTAGTACTAATAGTAGTAGTAGCAGCAACAGCTGAGGATAGTGGAAGTACAATAGGCTCCCATCTCTAACAGCACCAGCCTATGTGCGCCTCCTCAGAAGTAAGTGACATTGTGTCCAATGGGGCTTACTCCCAGGAAAGCGGACAAAGGACTGCAGCCAAGCTCGCTCCTGCCCAAAGTCAATACCAGAAGGGCCATTGGTTTTCATGGAGCAGCTGCTGCCTGCAGAGTTAAACTGCAGAGACGGGCGGGAGTGTTGCTCCCCTTGAGATCCCCCCCCCACCCCTGTGGCACGCGGCGTCCGGAATCCACCGCCCTGTTCTCAAAAACAGGAGCCGCGTTGCCTTCATCCGGTGCAGGCGCCACTTCCGTGTCCTGCACACCGTCCGACTGGATGAGATGGACGGGTGGGGGTGCGGAAGCTCCAGTAAGGACGTCGGGGACCCTCCTGGTCCCCAGGCTTGTGGGGTGTCGGCATCCCAGGAGCTTGTTGGGGGATAACAGACATGGCTGGAGGCGGAGGAGACGCCGCCTTAGACTGAGTCAACTCCGGCTCAGTCGACACCTCTCGACTTATGTGTAGGTTCATCCCACCCTCTCAGTGCCCATTTCTGGACGGGGCGGTGCCTCGAAGTGCCCTCAGTGGTTCAGAAGCGATGCTTGGAGTAGTGAATTCGAAGTGAAGGTGTGTGATCTTCCACGCGCCGTGCTGGGAGCTTCGTCAGTGCCACCAGCGAGGCCAAAGGGCTGAGACTAGAGCCCCGTGGACTGATGTGCGGACCCCCGACGGGAGGGATGGGGTGCAGCCCCCCCAGATTTCCCTTGAACACCCATCCCAGTGAGCGAGCCAGCAGGTTCACTGAGGATCCCGGAGCCTGGGGCTTATTCTGCGGTCTCCAGCTAAGGACTCGAGGGGGCTCTGGTGGAGGGTGGTCCACTTCCCTCTCCCCAGCAGCGCAGGACCCCCTTCCCCAGACCCCAGCCTCCCTTCCCTGCGCTGGGGAGAAGCTGGCGAAGTACAAAATGGCGGGGCGCGGGTGGGCGAGGCGCGATGCAGGAAAAGCCCTGCCCTCCGCGGCGCCCCGGGGTCGCAGACCTCGCACCCCGAACGGGGGCAGGCAGCGCCCCCCGTCCCCGGCGTCTCCGGATCGGCCCTGGCCCCCGCTCCTCGTCTCTGCGGCGAGCCCATCCTGAAGGCAGGAGAGCTGCAGAAAATGGCTGCCTGGCAGCTCCAGCAGGGCAGGATTCCTCCCGAGGAGCGCTCCTCGCTGGCGGGTCGGAGCCCGGGCTTCTGGAGCGATACTGCGCCCCCTCGCCCCCAGCCCCCCAAATAAGCAAAGCTGCCCCAGAGCAGAGAAAGGCACCTCTCTCCAGGCTGGGCTGCAAGGGGCTTGGCGGCTGGAGAGGGAGCAGAGGCTCCCAGGCAGCGCTGGCGTTACAGCCACCCCACCTGCCGCCTCCTGGCCCTGAGCACCTGGAGGCGCCCACCCACCAGTTGCCCCACTCCCGATTGTGGAGACCCGGGCTGGTGTGCCTGGACGATCTCAGCAAGCACACGCAGAAACGCGGGAGTCCTTGCCATGCCACCAGTCTCGGCTACCAAAGAGCTCTGCCCTTCCTGCTGGAGGTCCTTGGGTGGCATCGGCAAGGGGGACCTGGACCTGACGCTGGCTGGATTCTGGCCTCGGGTTAGAACACACCGGGAAGAATTTGGTACCCCAGCCAAGCAGTTGGTTTAGGTGCCTGGCCCAGGTGCAGACCCAGGAGAGATCTGGGGAGCTTGAGTTAGACCATCCTCTGGTGTCCTGCACACTATGGGGGGGGTCTATTTTTTTCCCCTGTGCCCTCCATCACTACTTGGGCACTGGACTCCAAACTGCAGTAGGGAAGGCAGAACTTGCGGGGTCATTTTCCGAGTAACTAAATCCGGAGTAAAAAAAAAGTTAGGGAGCCGGCGACTACTGTAGCAGGGTGCCTGTGGATGGATGGAAGTGCCTGGTTACCCAACACAGATCCACTTCTCCAAGATAAGACTGACACTTCTTCCTCATCGTCTGAGAGAAAGCAACGAAACTTGGGTTCCTGCTGCATTTTCAACCGCTCTGTCTGAATTCAGCTAGCGTCGAGGATCCGAATCTATAACAATACCGTGACCCCTGGCGAGAGCTCGTTTCACCCTGGGACTAGTCTCCTAGATATAGACCTGGGTTCAAAGTGAAACTCCGATCGCTTGGAGAAAATCACCGTCTGGGTCTCAGTCTCCGTCCAGCTCATCTGTAAAATGGGCACAGGGTGGTCTTTGTCACAGGGAAGACCGATGACAGCCCGATCCGAAGGGCTTTTTCTTGGGAGTACAACCCATTTAGGAACCAAGGAGGGCAAACTGTTTGGCACATAGAAGGTGCAGGGCTGTGCGCTCACTAACCTGGGAGCAACTCTGCGGCTGCTCTGCGTCATGGGACGCTTCCGAGTTAACCCCGGGCTGCACAAAGTGACAGGGAACGGGGCTAATTCGGAGCACCCTTCCTCGCAGGGCGGCCCCTTCCTTCCAGCAGTGGCGGGATCAGAACTCAGCCAGAAACCCCCCAGCCTCCCTCCTTCCCCCCCAGACCCAGAAAACCCGCCACTGCCTTTTTAGGGCCTGGAATTTCACCCGGGATTAGACAGGTCAAGAGGAAGAGCCCGGCGGGGAGGGTGGCTTGCTGGGGAGTCTCCGGCTGCAAGAGCTGATGTCAGGGGGATAAAACGAGGCGAGCTCCGGATCGCCAACCGTATAAGGAAGCGCAGAGAGGCGGGCGAGCTTTGCCGCAATGGCGGGCGAGAGCGAGGGGCAACTGCGGCAGCAGGGAGCGGGGAGGCACCGAGAGGCTGGCAGGGATGGGCGCGCGCCACTGGCAGCTCGGCTGGGGGGGAGGGAGGCCCCAATAAATACACGTGTAGAAACAAGTGGGGGGGGGGGTGTGTGCAATGGCTGAAGATGCACAGAAGCACAAAGGCAGAAGATGCAGTCACTCACACACAAGATATAGGTAACTACAGGCTGAACATATACTGATCTTGATATATAACCCCTGCTAATTGGGTAAGAGGCACTTTTTCAAGTGGGTGCTCCTCTTTTTAGCAGGGGGAGAGTAACTGGCCCACCTCACCCCAGCACTGTCTGTTCTAGTGGCTGTCTGCTGCTATTCATTTGCATCTTTTTAGATTGTGAGCCCTTTTGGGACAGGGAGCCATTTAGTTATTTGATTTTTCTCTGTAAACCGCTTTGTGAACTTTTAGTTGAAAAGCGGTATATAAATACTGTTGATTGATTGATATACGTGCACAGCAGCGAGATCTGAAGCACCCTGCTTCAGCAGGCACCACTGAGTCCAGGGGCCCTTGCCTCCAGGGGGGTGGGCAGGATGGCAACCTGCACCTGCAGCATGTATAGGCTTCGATCTGCACTCCATTTCCTGAGTAAATGTGGTTGGCGGAGTGCAGTGTTCCAGGGCTGTAGCTGGAGGGGGGCCAGGGTGGGTATTGCTCACCCTGAGTCAGCAGTTTGCCCACCCTCGCATTTTTGGGAAAAGAAATTGCGTGGGGGGCAAGAGTTCTGAGGGCCAGGGAGGGATGTGTCATCTACAAATGAAAGGTTTTCAGTAGAAGCAAATACTACCTGCGTCTCTGTGGTATGTTTTACTTTTGCAGGGATGGAAGCCTGTGTATGACACTGGTGTGCAAAATGAAAGGACAAGTTGATCGGTATTTCTATGTAGACAAATACATTTTACATTGCATACTGAGATGCATTTATTCCAGGGCCAGACCCACAGAGGGGCCATGGGTGCATGCCCCCTCAAACTGTCTTGCCAGCAGGGAAGGATGCAAGATCTACTCATCTGGAAGAGGCAGCTCCAATGGATCTGGTTCCAAGTCCAGGTAGGAGCCCAGGTCTAGCTGCCCAGCAAACCTTGGCTGAGGAGGCCAAAGTTCAACTGGAGACCCAGGTCTACCCATCTGGTTGACCTGGGCTCTGGAGGTAAGATAGTGCTCATGGCCCCCACAGAACACTGGATCCAACCCTGATTTACTCTATGCAAATTATTGTTACATTGCTTTACAGATAATGAACGTGTCTTTCAAACCCATCCCTAGCATGAATATTTTCTCTTCATAAAATGTGGGGAGTTACTGATCTTTGATGTTTCTCCATACTTATCCTTCAATTTTGCACACCAGTGTAGATACCCAACACAATTGCCCACTCTGAAAAAATAGTCCCCCACCCACCTTTAGAATCCTGACTAGGGAGGGGCCTGCAATGTTAGCACTCTTGTCTGTTAGCCAAGAAGGTGGTTAAATCGGTTTATAGGAGTCTGGAATTAGTTGACCTCTTAAATCTAAATCCAGAAATCAATGCTGCTTCCACATAATAGCTGAAAGGTTCAGCGTGACAGATAGAGATGTTTTGTGGTAGGAGGAGATCCATGGAGGAGAAGAAAGAGACATAGTCAGTACCGTGGCCTGGTTGGGCATATTACCCTTCCTGGGTCTGTCTGCCCAGTGGCTTGGTTTACGAGCCTTTTAAAAGATTAAAAGAGAGATCTTCATGTTAAATCTGACCTTCAAGGCGACCTCAACACTATCTATCTATCTATCTATCTATCTATCTATCTATCTATCTATCTATCTATCTATCTATCTATCTATCTATCTATCTATCTATCCCTGCCTGCCTGCCTGCCTGCCTGCCTGCCTGCCTGCCTGCCTCCTGGATGTTGGCAGGACCTGATGTTCCACAGTAGAAGTCGGTATGAGACCAGACTGTTCTCGAACTAGACATCCTTCCTCCGAATCAGGCCCTTCCAAGAACGCCTTGGGGGAACCCGCCTGAGAGTTTGATCTGCAGTCCCGCAAAAGGCTAGATCAGCCATTTTCAACCACTGTGCCATGGCCCATTGGTGTGTCAGGAATGATTTGCAGGTGTGCTGCGGGAGTTTGGGAGAGGGTCATTTATTGGAGGGCCGTTAGGGGATGTGAGCCCCCTACCAACAGCATAGTGTGCCTTGTCAATTGCCAAAAAACTGATGGTGTGCTTTGACAATTTTAGAACCTTGTCAGTGTGTTATGAGACGAGAAATATTGAAAATGGCTGAGCTAGACAGACATTAGACAGAGATGATGCCGGGGAATGAAGATGATGCCGGGAGATGAAGCCCACGGGATGAAAGCCAGAGAGGGATGTGAGGAAGGCAATATCGGGTTTGAGGGGCTGGTGATACGAGACCGAATCCTGTCCAGGGCCCGACAAACCCCCCCCCCCCCAGCCAGGACTAGCCAATCTCCCCCGAATAACGTGCCTTGCGGGAGGACCAGAGGGACGTCACCAGAGAGCTCCCTGACTTCCCTGCCCCTCCAGTGCCAAAGCCAGAAGGGATCCTCCTGGCAAGGGCGTCGGGGGCGACTTCCTGTGGGGCTGTCCTGTCCTCTCTCTCCCACCCCACCCCACCGCACCCCACCCGAGGGTGATCACCCCCGGATATTTCACCAGGAGAGGTGCTTCTGCTCTCCCGCCCCGCTGCACCTGCTACAAGGCACAAGGCCCCAGCTGGGCACCAAGGTGGTTGGGCAGCTGGCCACCGCCTGGCACCTCCAGTCTCCGGGCACCCTGAAGGCTCGCACCGTGGCTCTTTCCGAAAAGGAGAGCTGCGGAGTGTGCAGAGGCCGGTGAGAGGCAGGCCACGGAGGGCTGCAGGCTGTCAGGCGAGCCGCTTCGATCTCAGCCTGCAAATCTCCTGCAGTGACCTAGATTGCGAGCAGTGCAAGAGGAAGCGAAAGCTGGGCGAGGAGGCTCGGCTGGGATCGCTCAGCAACCGGGTCCTGCTGCGGCCCTTTCGGGCTCCGCTGAAGCTTCCAGGCCTCAGAATGCTGGGGAGGGCAGGGCGAAGCGCCGCCTGAGGCTACAATCCTAGCCACACTTTCCTGGGAGTAAGCCCATAGACTATGATGGGATTTTCGTCTGAGTAGACTTGCCTAGGATTGGGCTCTGAGCCAGGCGCACAAAGAGAGCTGGTGGGAGGACGGCTTCTGGCCACTGGGATTCGGGGACTGAGGAGAGGGCTGTGGATCTTTCCTCCCTGCAGGACGGAGGGGTCCCGCAAGAGGTCATCTGGCTTATTTGGCCAGCCCCAGCAGAGCCTCTCCTGCCCTCGCCGCATCCCCTCCAGGCTCCCCTTCACCCTGCTCCTCTGTGGCAGCCGGCAAGAGAGGAGAGCCTCGTGGCCCCTGGCAGAGGAAGTTCGCTTGTAGTGTCGAGCTGGACCCCCCTTTTTGTTGTCTTGCTGCAGCTCCACCTGGTTCAACTGCTTTTCCCTCCCCGGCACCTCCGCCCAGGCTAGGGATCTCCCTACCCGCCTTCCCCGTCCGGCTGAGAGCACACCTCGCCTTCCACGGGCCTTCCAGGGGGCTTCGGGTTTCCTGCAGGTGGCCGCGTCCCCTCGGCTGCCACCGTTTTGCAGCTGAAGCCCGCATGGGTTCCCGCCCCGCTCTCAACCCCCGGGGCTGCCCACCTCTTGCTCCCCCCACCAGCCCGTCTGTCTCCCAAACGCAAACTGACAGCTTGTTCTGGCCGGGTGCTTGGCTTCCACGTGCTGCGGGACCGAAGCCCTTGCCAGGTGCACCACCGGTGCTGGAGGCCGGCTGCGGTGCCTGCCAAGTGAACAGCGCCGAAGCCTCCAGCCGGCTGCTCTTTTCTCCCCAGAATTGGCACCCAGAACCCGCGCCTGACCGACTCCCAGGGAATGTCGTCTCGCACACAGCGAGCTTTCCCTGAAGTCTGGCCTGGGAGGAACATTTTGACACGCCACCTTTGAAATGCTAAGTGTGCATCCCTCAACGTGTGGGGATGCCACACGAAAATGTGTGTAGCATACAGGTACAGTCGTCGTCAGAAAGGCGGGTTGCGCGTTTTTCCGGAGGCTACTTTCGGTAATAAACCTGCTTGTTGCCCTATCATGTGTGAATCGGCCTTTATTTTTGACCCGAGTCTGAAAGTGAGCCCATTTTCCTCCTTCACATTCTGCCTTTCCATCCATCCATCCATGCATCTATCCATCCCTTGTCTGTCTCTCCTGCGGCCTCCATCATCTATCAACTCGCCCTCTCTCGCTCACCCTCTTGTACGTGCCTGTATCTGGCCATCTCCCTTTCTGTGCAACCCATCCATCAATTCATGGTGTCCATATAACCACCCATCACTCACTCACACACACACACACACACACGGCCATCAATCATGCACACCTATATGCAGCCATCCATCGCATCTGCCCGCTCCTGTCTCCCCCTTCCCACCACCCACCCAACATACACACACACACCCCACGTTTGCTTCCCCAGCCTGGGTCTGCCTGGAACCCATCTCTCCTTCCCGCAGCTAATTGCAATTATGATTGCGCTGTTTCTGGCTTGCAGGCCAGGCAGAGAAGGGGGAGGGGTGGGCCAGAGAGCGAGAGCAGCGCAGAGCAGAGCAGAGCAGCAGGATTGGTGCGGGTGCTGGGGAGAGGGAACCATTATCCACTCAGGGCAAAATTAGCCCCTGGTGCTCCAGATTCAGCTGCAGCAGCCCTGGCAAGAAAGGGCAGGGAGGGGAGGAGGAGGAGAAGGACCCTCGGTGGTCTGCCCCCCCAGATCCCCCTCCTCTGCCTTTCCACGGGGCGCCACCACCATGTCTGCCTCGGCTGACTTTGGGGGGGGGGAGAAGAGGGGAGGGTGGGAAGAGAGCGAGGGAGAAGCGGGGCGGGGGAGCACTGCGAGCCCTTTTCCACCACTGAAGTCTGGTTGCCGAGATACGCGCGGACCAATGGGCTCTCAACAGCTCACCCCAGGCGCTCGCGCCGCTTCCTTATATGGTGCAGCCAGTCTGCAGGGCGCCGCGTTCATCACCATATAAGGGCATGAACCTAAATACAGTATCTACCTTGTTCTCTCGGCGCTTTTGCTCTCTCTGCCCCCTCCCCTCCCGCGTGAGCGCGCGCGCTCCCGTCTCCCCTTGGCCCAGGACGAGTTAAAGGCGATCGATGCCAGAGCGGGGAGCAGCAGGCGCTGCAGCACCGTGCCCAGGCGGAGGGAGGGAGGGAAGGGCTGCTACTTGCTGCTGCTGCCGCCGCCTCTGCAGGGCCGCGCAGACAGTCACAGACGCGGCCTCTCTCTGTGCTTTTGCCCCTGCGATTCCTCCCCTGGCTGATTGCAGCGAAATGCAAATGAGCTGGAAATTCTCTCGCAGGCAGCCAGCAAGGGCTTTTGTTGCCGCGCAGTTCCGGGCTCTGCGGCTGCCAAAGGACTGGGAGGGAAGCGGGAGAGCCAGCGAGGGAGGGAGGACTCAGGAAAGGCTGCAGCAGCTGCGGGCTCCTTCCTGCCGCAGCCGGTCACCTGGGCAGGCATCCCTGAGAGTCCTGGATGGAGAAGGGAGGCACCCCCCATATTTGACAAGGTGCGGGTAGCATCGCGCAGGCGGCCCCCCTTTCCTCCCTCCTCCCCGCATTCAATCACCTGAGCAGTCATTTGCAAAGGCGAGCCTTGCCAATCGGCCTAGCAGCCGCAGCCTGGGCCGCCGCAAGGGCTCCGAAGAACCACCACCTTCCCCCAAACGTGGCCATCGGAGAGGAAGGCGGGGCTCCTTCCTGCCCATCCCAGGCCTAGACTTTTCTGAAAGGGGATAGATGCCAAAGCTCTCCCCCGCTTGGAAGCCCCTTTCCCCAGCAGAGGTGTATGGATGGCTTGCACTAGTCGCTTACCATGACGACAGAGGCGCTCTGTACATGTTCAGAGACGCTCTGGTCCTAATTTTTTTCAGGTCACAATCTTTGGTGTTGAATGCACCCTGTTCACGCGCTAAGGCCTGGTGACCTTCTGCCTGGCTCAGAGGAAGACAGAAATGAATGGGTGGTGGTGCGAATCAGTGTACAGCAGACAGTGTACAGCCTGAGCGGGGGACTGTCGGGGCTCGCCTCCCGGCTGATGCGGAGGAGCGAGAAGTTGTGGCCGTCACACCTCCTTGCAGCTGTCAGATTCCAATTTATAGAGCCAGCCTCCCCTCCCCTCCCCTCCCCTTGCATTGACGTCAGCGAGCTGATGTGCCACGGACGGGGGTGCTCGCATTCAGATGTATGACGCGCTCCCCCTCCACAAGCGATTTATGTCTCTCTAGCCCAGGGAGGCGCTGTGTGTGTGTGTGTGTGTGTGTGTGTGTGTGTGTGTGGCGTGCAAGCAAAACCATTCTGGTCCATTTTAGGAGCTCCTCCCCCATCCCTCCCTCCCTTCTACACAACTGGATTTTGCTGGCTCTTTCCAGAGCCCAGCGGGGAAGATAAACAATTCCGGAACGAATCTGGCTCAGTTAACTCAGGCAAAATGGACCCAGGCTGGGGAGGTGGGATGGAGGGCGCTCGCCTGCAACGGCCCGCTTTCATTGGCTGCCGCGCGGATTGGGGAGTCGTTCCCCCGGTTTGCACAAACCCCCATGTTGGTATTTCGAGGCATCATCAGCAAATTGCGGGGGGTGGGGTTGCAGTCATCGGGAACAAAAGGGGTTTTGTGTGAAACGTCCTCGCAGTGCTGAGAGTGTCAGATAAAGCTGCTTCCCCCTTCTTCCTCTCCCTCCACCCCCCAAGCTGAGTAATTTTATCTCACAAGGATTTCCCTGCACGAGTTTGCGGGTTCCCTTAATTGCAGCGTCCCATTCCTGGCAGGAGAGAGATGATCACTTGGGGGGGGGGGTCTCAATTAACATGACGATTTATTTTTTTTAAACAAGCTGGTAAAGGCGGCGAAGGGAATGCTCCTGATTCCTGTCAAAGACCGGGGTTAGGGCCCAATCCTATCCAATGTTCCAGTGCTGGTGTAGTTGTGCCAGTGGGGTGTGTGCTGCATCCTGTGGTGGAGGGGCAGTCACTGTGGGCTTCTCAAGGTATGGGGACACATATTCCCTTACCACAGGACTGCATTGTAGCTACACTGGAGCTGGAAAGTTGGATAGGATTGGACCCTTAGATACTTTTGGTCCTCTCTTTTCTACGGAGGAGTAGCCTGTCTTTGAATCCATAAGGCTTAAACGTTTCTGCAGTCTTGCCTTCTGGATCTCAGGCGGGGGGGGGGGCGGGCTCTGGTGCGAGTCCGGGCGCTGTGCAGTGCCTGACACACGCTGGTAGGTCAGTCAGTGTGTCGGGATAGCAAGAGAGTTTGGCTCGACTCGGATGTGGAAGGTCGTCGGGGCGGTGAAGGGATGCCTGGTTTGGGCTGAGAGGTGTCAGTATCCTTTTGAGGATCGCATCGAATCAGGACTTGGTGGAGGTGTGCACCCTCCATCGCCATTCTGTCTGCATCAGCTTGAGCTCCTGACCACAGCACAGCCAACGCACAGACAAGTCCATTCATTTCCATGCCCCCCTCCCGCCACTGAAGACGCGCCCGAATCTCTCCCGACCAGTTTCTCTAATCCTCCGCGCAGTTCTGCTCAGGGAGTGGCTGATTCAAACGACAGCCTCTTGGAGCCTGGAGCAGCCCAACCTGTTCTGCCTCCACGATTCTGCCCCGGTTTTCTAAGGTTATGGAAGCAAGCCGGGAGATTGTGCAGTGCTGACCGCTGCCTGGTACTTGCCCAGAACGGAAGCGTTTAGTCCAGGCTTCCAGAAAGAGCCCAGGAGAAGACGACTTCTGAGCATGGGCAGAAGAATCGATTACTGACTGCTATTTCTAGCACCGCATTCCTGAATCCTGAGACCCCAGTCCCGCGGTGGCGCTTTGACACACACCTCCCCAGGAATTCGCCCTCCTGGACCGAAACTGTAATTCAAGGGTGTGCATGTGTGTGTGTGTGTGTGTGTGTGTGTGTGAGAGAGAGAGAGAGAGAGAGAGAGAGAGAGAGAGACAGAGAGCGCTCTGGGGTCCTCAGGACTGCGCAGACTCAGATGTTTAAATACATAATAAAACATTTACATTTTTGCCACCTCAATCCTAAGAGAGCGGAAGAATCGAGCTTTTAAAAAAGGTAATGTCAGGAGCAGCATCACAGACCCTTGAACCCCAAGTAGGTTTGGGGACAAATCCGGCTTCCCCCTTTTCGTTCCCAATTAAGGGTGTGTCTAGAATCTGGGTGGTCGGTGAGAAAAGAGGACCCAGCCAAGAGCCGCCTTTTAGCCCTTCAAGGACTTTCTTCTAAGTCCACTGGCCTGCGAGGGACTAACAGCCTCACCTTCGTCCGTGGGCGAAGGTCCCAAGGAAAAGAAGTCCCAAGGCTGTCACCCTGCACTCCTGCTTGGGGGTAAGGCTGCAATCCGAAGCACCCTTTCCTGAGAGGAAGCCCCACTGAAGGCCATGGGTCTTGCTTCTGGGTAGCCAAGCCTAGGTTTGTGCTCTAAACCTCATTGACCCACTCCGAGCGGAGATGCCTGGGCTGGCGCGCTGGTTCAGGATCGCCCTCAAGGCAAGCTAAAGGTCGACCTGGCATCCCTGGACGGGGGGATCCGCACCCGCCTGGGACAGGAGCTCTGCAGACTGACCGCGGAGCTGGCCCCGCGTGGTGGCACACCCGTGGCCAGCTGGTAGGTAGATGCCACTTGCGGGCGAGCGGGAAGTTTCTGCGGAAGCGGGGCGGCTCCTCGACAGGCGCATGGAGGCCATTTCTAGTCGCACGGTGCCACCTATGGAATGTACCTGGAATTATTCCTGCCCGCTCAGCACATGAAGGGCACACCTCGTCTCCTGCTGCTGCCCTACTCTGGGAAGATCAAAGCCGGGGAGGAAGACGCGCTGGAGGAAGCCCAGGTTGCAGAAAGGAGGCGGCGAAATAATTACTACGTGTACAGAATGCAACCTGTTCAGAAGACATCCACTCTGTTTGAGAGGTTAGCTCGTCCCGCCGTGGGCTGCTGCTCTCCTAGCCTGGATGTAAGGAAGCTCAGCCGCCTTCCTGGAAAATCTACACCCAATGAAACCAGGGGACAAGGAGGTCTGCGCAGGGTTTGGGGAGCTCCTGATTCCTGCTCCCGTCAGCCTCATAATCTAAATAAATCAGTAAAGTTGGCTAAAGCTCGGAAGCTGTTTTCAGGACCAAGGTTGGAAAGGAAGCTCTGAAATGCAAGGAGCCCCTGAACATGTACAGAGTGCCTTTCCCTCCCCGCGGAGGTTAGCAGCCTGTCCCACAACAGGACGAAGCGGGGCTGCCCAGGCCGGTGGCGCCGCTTCCAGGAACAATTCACGCTTCCAGTATCTGTGAATTCCTGGTAAACGGGGGTGGGGGAGGGGAGGCGAGCAGACCCTCCAACCAGTTCTTGCTGGTGACTGATGTTGCTCTCCTCTCCCAGAAGGGAGACTGTACCCGGGACTTCTGTCAAGGCTGAGGGATCTTAGCTGGAGGTCTGGAAGCCTGTCCCTTTTGAACAGCTTACAGACCAATCCTAGGCATGTCTAGGCAAGTAAGTCCCCTTATAGTTAATGGGGTTTACTCCCAGGTAAGTATGGATATGATGGCAGCCTTCCTCCGTTCCTAAGCACGTTAGTTATCAAGATTTGTGATCCATTTTCGCTTCAGGGGCCTTTGAGGCACTCCTAAATACCTGTCTGGGCAAACAGGGGGCAGGAGTAGGGCGAGATGACGTTCGGAATAACGACCCCCAGTGAATTACCTTTTAAAGAAGCGGGGTGTCTATAAACCAGCTGCCCAGGAATCAAAAGCGGAGGCCAAGCGAGGCAGGGCTTCCAATGTGGGGAAGGCAAAAAGTGGCAAAACACCCCAGTGGGTCTTGACAAATGGGTCGGATTCTTTCAGGAATCATGTGGCAGAGCTGGCAGGGGGAAGGACGGGGTCCAAGGGGGGAGAGCCAGATCTGAGGACACCGTGCCCCAGGGTCCTGCCCACTACCCAGAGAAGGAAGAGGTCCTGCATGCTTTTAACTGTCCATTGATGGATCCTTTGGTCTGCAGGCTGAGATTTCTTGGGAGAAAGCCTTTGACTTTCATTGATCTTACAGCCTCAGCTCGTTTCCTGGAAAGGAAGCCCACTGGGTTCAGCAAAGGGCTTTTGTCCCAAGAAACTAGTGCTTACAGGATGACGTCCGTAGTACTTTGAGGAAGCCCTCGGACCTCTCCTTGAAATGGTCTTGAAAGTTCTTCTCAGCGTTGCCTCCCCCCACACTGCACTGCCCACCCCCACCCCACACACACCCCGCTCCAGACAAACTCCACCTTTTTCTTCTGGGCAAATCAAGGTTGTCAAAGGGCTTGGTGAATATGGATGTGGAATAGGATGGGGTTTTATCTTTAAAAATATTTTTTCCCCCTTTCCTCCCCCGGAGCACTGCTCAACACACACATGGCTTTGTTCTGTTCTCCGAAGGAGAGTCCCGGGCGAAACTGGCAAGCATCAAAGTCCAGAGGAAGTCCGAGAAGGTCCAGCCAGGAAACTCTCTCTTCGTCCGAGCAGGTCTCCAGCTCGCTGCCCAGGCGCTCTCCCGGAATAACCTTCTTTAAGGGACAACTTCGGCACCCCTTATCTTTGGGTTTCACACCGCCCAGCACAGCCCGTCACTTGGCAGGGGGAAAATGTCCCAGGAAAGACAGCACCATCCACCAGTGGAATGTAGTTCGTGAAGAAGAAACGGGAGACTAGGGGGATTGTGAAAACACCGCCTCTTTAAAATAGGTAACCGGCAGCCCAATCCTATCCACACTTTCCTGGGAGTAAGCCCCATTGTCTCTAATGGAACTGAGTAAACATAGGATTGGGCTGTAAAATAAGGGCATAATCCTATGCATGTCTGCTCAGAAGTAAGCCCTGTGGTGTTCAATGGAACTTACTCCAAAAAAGCGTGGATACACACTTTCCTTTGAGTAAGCGCCACTGAACTCAATGGAATTTACTTCTGAGCAGAGATGCATGGGGTTGGGCTGTAAGAGTGCGATCTTAGACATATCTACTCCAAATGGGACTTATTCTCCTGTAAGCGTGTGCAAGATTGCAGCTCTGGGCGAAATCCTATGCACGACTGACGTGGGGATTCCGTGGGGATTCCTTCAGAGTGAAGACTCCTGGGATTGCACTGCGGAACATGGGTCACCAGCCACGTTCACTTTGCGTCTGAGGCTCCTTCTGAGAGGGCTGGAGAAGAGGCGCACTCCGCAGTGCTAAGAACAAAATCCTTTGTCCCAAATCCGGATTTCTCCACCTCTGCCTGGCAGCTCCACCTGAAGAACGCGGCGTGTGGAAAGAGGGGGAGCGGGGGATGTCCCAAGACCAGCTTCTGCAAGCGACAACTTGTCAGTTGTACCACCAAGCGGGCAGAGAAGATCGCCAGCCCCACTGCCTCCAAGGACAGGCTCAGGGTGCGAGGAGGCCAGAGGAAACGACGGATCGGCTACTGACAGTGTCTCTGGAAAAAGAAGGGGGGGAGGAAAGGAAGAGGGCCAGGTTTTGTGTAATCAAAAGGAATGTGCTGTTAAAGACTTGGATCCCTATGAGTGGCGTAGCTAGAGGGGGTGCAAAGCACTAAGTTTTGCAGGGAGCGTTTAAGGAACCCCTTCCCTTCAGAGCCATTCCAGGGGGAAGCCTCCATTTTTCTTCCCTCCCCCGCCTGAAATGGCTCCGAAGGGGAGGGGGAGGGGGAGGGGCCCATTGCATGCTACGGTGAGTCTCCCTGAAAAACTTAGTGCTTTGCACCCCCTCTAGCTACGCCACTGATCCCTATGCAGACTACAGATGTTTACTCGGAAGTAAGACTTGCAGACTTAAATTGGACAACCTAATCGGCGGAAAGCCTTAAATTATAATGTGGTACCTTCCCTACGCTGCCGAAATTTGAATTTATCGAAGTCAGTTTGGCAGCAATTCCAGCCCTGTCCAGTTGGAGAGAGAGCTGCGAGTCAGGAAATCACCGGTTTAAATCTCACCTGGCCGCTGAACTCACTACCCTGCGATCCTATGCACAGTTGCACGAGAGTAGGCCCATCGAACTTGGTAGGAAGACTTGCATAAGATCCGCACGTGCCTAGGGCAAGTCATAGTTCTCTCAGCCTAAGCCCTGCCCCACTCCCTCTGGAATATGGGAATAATCATATTGGCCTACCTCAAAGGACTGTTGTAAGAACCCCTGAGATCATGCACGTAAAGCGCTTGGAACCCTTTGATAAGCGTTTGTATAAATAATAAGTGGCGCTATTTCGGTATAACCGGGTGCAGCGGCCAACAGCCCATGGCCAGGAAAGGACTCTGCTGGAGTCAACGAATTGGAGCTTCCATTTGCCACACTTGATAGCCTGGAAATAGCTAGGTAAGGTCGCTATTTTGCGTGCTGACTCCCTCGAGGAGGAGCAGGTCAGTCCTCTGTAAATGAATTCCACTGACTTCCTGAAAAAGAAAGCAAAACCACGTTTAAATCGACGCGCACTTCCGTAAGCGTAAGCCCCGCGGAATCCAGTCTTTCTTCCGAGTAAACATGCACAGGATCGGGCCCGCACGCGACTGGAGTCCAAGCTGTGAAGGTGCAGTCCGGGAAGGATTTCGTTTTGGAGGGCGCTCATTGATTTGGATATGCCCACTAACATCATGCGAGAAGGGCTCCCATCCTAACCTCTCTGACCTCCTTTCACGGAGGGAACTTCCCCCCACGTTGCGTGCTTCGAATGGGGTGCTACAAGAAAAGACTCTGTGGCTGGGCGCCCAGTCCTCGGCAGATTGATCAGTCCCACGGAAGCCTCAGGAAGGCTTGTTGCCTGGTGAATCCGCTTGGCGCTGATCTGCACGTGACACCGAGTCCAGCGCTTGTAAGGAGAACTGGGTGTGGGTGTGAAGCGGCGATGTTTCCGCCTCCCTCACCACCCCTCTGCGCACAGCGTCCGCTTCCCCAGAGGCCAGTGACGGGACTGACACTTCCACCACCAGGGGCTTGAAAAGGGGCAAGATGAACCCTGCAGAGACCCGATGGCTGAAAAGGGCTTGTGGAAGTTCCTTCTGTTGGAGGAATCTTAAAAAGTGGTTTCCTCTTTGGGGGGAAGCAGAGTAGCTTCAGCAGCAGACCCCCCCTCCCCCTCTTGCTGGGTAGCAATCCAGGGAAACTCCCACACCTGGCTGACTGCTAATCAAGAAAGACAAACCACAATGGCTGGTTGAGAGTCATTTACTCACATGGCAAAAGAGAGTCATTTACTCACATGATTCCATAGAAGCATGTTTACAGCATCTGATTATTATCAGAGGTTCACTAAACTTGAGACAGCAAGGCCCTAAAGCTGCCTTGCCCTGCGTGTGCCATGTGGTCAAGATGGCGGCGCCAGCAGAGCCCTGCTGGGTGCGACCTTGTCAGGTCAGTGTGGAAGAGAGTCAAGAGAGCAAGAGAGGGCATGCACAGAGCAGAAGGAAAGGTTATGGGGTCTGGGCCACACCCCCCACATAGGTCACCAAAAGGGGACAGGTAAAGAGTCAGGTCACTGGGCCATGGCTTAACCCTTTCAGGACAGTATCCTGCCACCTCTGGACAGCAGACAGAGTTGCTCCAAACTCCAACACCCCTTCTCAACTCCAGATGCCCAAGTCTAGTAGATTCATCCTTTCACATAAACTCTGGAACTTTTGTTAGTGGCTTGGTTAGAATGTCTGCTATCATTCCTTGGGTTGGACGTAGTCCAGCCTGACAAGCCCTTTCTTAATCATGTCACGCCCAAAGTGATTTCTGATATCTATGTGCTTAGTGCGTACACTGTGGCTTTCTGAGTGTGCCAACCTGATACAACTCTGGTTGTCTTCAAACACCTGGATTGGCTTTTGTTCATCTATACCCAAATCATTTAACAATTTACAAAACCACATTACCTCTCTGCATGTTTCTGATGCAGATACATATTCTGCTTCTGTGGAAGAAAGTGCAACAGAGGTTTGATTTCTGCTTGCCCAGCTGATTGCTCCATCTCCATACAGAGCCAAATGTCCACTGGTTGACTTTCGTTCAGTTCTGTCTTCTCCCCAATCTGAGTCACTGTAGACTACTAACTTGGGTCTTTCACTGGCTTGCAACCTCAATTTGAAGTCCAGGGTGCCTTTTAGATACCTTGCAACCCTCTTAACTCCAAGCCAGTTCCATTTTGTGGGAGAATTATTTTTCCTACTCAGAATTCCAACAGCAGTTGCAATGTCAGGCCTGCTTGTGTTTGAAAGATAAAGCAACCAGCCTACTACTTCTCTGTATTGTGTGTTGTTTGGGAGAGGTTCACTTTCATCTGTTTGTTTGAGAAAGTTGGTCTCCATTGGTGTAGCTGTTGCGTGTGCATCTTTGAGTCCTAGTGACTCCAACAAGTCCAGAATCTTTGTTTTCTGGCTGAGAAGAAAACTTCCATCTTGTTCTCTTTCTACTTGCATACCCAAGTAAGCTCTTCAACCTCTTCAACCAAGTAAGCTCTTCAACCAAGTAAGCTCTTCAACCTCTCCAGACTGAGAGCAAAGTCCAGCTGAAATGTCTGCGTGACTTCCTCTTTGCCGACGATGCAGCTGTCACTACCCACTCTGCCAAAGATCTCCAGCAGCTCATGGATTGTTTTAGCAAGGCCTGCCAAGATTTTGGACTGACAATCAGCCTGAAGAAAACACAGGTCATGGTTCAGGATGTGGACTCACCTCCCTGCATTACAATCTCTGCGCATGAACTGGAGGTTGTCCATGACTTTGTTTACCTTGGCTCAACGAACTCCGACACTCTTTCTCTCGATACCGAACTAAACAAGCGCATCAGTAAAGCAGCAACCACGTTTTCCAGACTCACAAAGAGAGTCTGGTCCAACAAGAAGCTGACGGAACATACCAAGATCCAGGTCTACAGAGCTTGCGTCCTGAGTACACTTCTGTACTGCAGTGAGTCATGGACTCTTCGCTCACAACAGGAGAGGAAACTGAATGCTTTCCCCATGCGCTGCCTCCGACACATCCTCGGCATCACCTGGCAGGACAAAGATCCAAACAACACAGTCTTGGAACTAGCATGTATGCACTGCTGAAACAGAGATGCCTGCGTTGGCTCAGTCATGTTGTGAGAATGGATGATGGCCAGATCCCAAAGGATCTCCTCTATGGAGAACTTGTGCAAGGAAAGCGCCCTACAGGTAGACCACAGCTGCGATACAAGGACATCTGCAAGAGGGATCTGAAGGCCTTAGGAGTGGACCTCAACAGGTGGGAAACCCTGGCCTCTGAGCGGCCCGCTTGGAGGCAGGCTGTGCAGCATGGCCTTTCCCAGTTTGAAGAGACACTTTGCCAACAGTCTGAGGCAAAGAGGCAAAGAAGGAAGGCCCATAGCCAGGGAGACAGACCAGGGACAGACTGCACTTGCTCCCGGTGTGGAAGGGATTGTCACTCCCGAATCGGCCTTTTCAGCCACACTAGACACATTTCCAGAACCACCATTCAGAGCGCGATACCATAGTCTTTCAAGACTGAAGGTTGCCAACAGAAAACCCAAGTAATAAGTGACCTTTCCTAGCTCTTTAATTTCCACTTCTTTGTTCAAGTGGTTAACTAATTCTTTGTAATCTTGTTCTTTCTCATAAAAACACAGCAAGTCATCCACGTAAACCAAGACATATGTCCATCTCTTTCAAAACTTTGACCTGTTAAAGTATTATCACTTACTCGTATGATGTCACAGCTGTTTGACTATCTTTGATACACTTAGCATGTTTCCACTTATGTCTGGAGAATACACAACATCATGTACTGTAATGTTGTTTATTGAATTGTCTGCTACACATTTCATTTTCACTGTCCCTTTTCCTTGGATCTGGACTTTCTTACCATCAGCTATCGTAATCTGACCTTCTGCGTCTGTGTCCATTTCCTGAAAGAAACTTTGGATGGAACATGTATGAAATGAGCATCCTGAATCAATAATCCATTCCTTCTTTTTCACTTTTTCTCTGAGGCAAAGATTATTATTGTTCCTTTGGTTTGAGCTGCTGCTTGTAAATCTGTGAGTAGGTTTGCCAACCCCCTTCTTCTGATGCTCTCTCTGACCCTTTTCTCTGCCTTGGGTGGAGCTTAGGTGCTGCTCCTTCATGCCTGGCTGCTTTGAGTTGCAAATCCTAGCCATGTGGCCTTCCTTATTGCAGATATAACACCTCAGGGGTCATTTGTGTGACTTAAACTCTGCTTTGTAATCTGATCCACTTGCAAGATCCCCTTTCCTGAAGGGTGTGCAATATGATCTCAGCTCTTTGAGTATGGCTTTATACTCCCTTCTCTTTCTTCCAAATATTGCTGACTTAAAGCCTCCAAAAACAGATTCATCAAGACATCCTACTGAGGTATGCCACTCTCTGGTCTTCCAAAAAAACCAAGTTGGTAAGCGCTAAGTCATTGAAGAGCTGAGTCAATTTGCTACAATATTTATCACAGTCCTCTTTCCTTTCCAATCTGAGGCAACACAAATCATTAATCAATCTGAACGGATCATTCACTCCTGTTTTTGCATAGGTTTCAGTCAGGATCGTTATCATTTCTTTTGCTGTATTGGCCTCTTGAACATAAGGCAACTGGAGCTGAGTTAATGACCTGAGAATGAGGCACTTAGCCTTCCCATCTGCCTGATCCCATTTTTCAATTGCAGCTTCTCCTTGGGTGCTCCTTATTTAGGGCAGGCAAGGCTCCATACATTTTTATTTCTGCCTTTATTCTACAATGCCAGCTTTGGAAGCTTTTGGGGTTCAGCCTGACCATTGGTTGGACGGCTAAGGCTTCTACATCTGTTCCTTCTGCCATTGTTTACTTGGCAAGCAAGTTTAGCCTTCTAGAGTGGGTGGGGAGAGTTCCCAAAAATCAAAAATATTCTTTCAAGGTATCTGGGCTTCCCAGTGCACAACCCACCTAGGTTTCTTGGTACCTGATCTCTGGGTTTCTTTGTGCCTGGTCCCTGGGCCCATGACCTGTTGGAGGAATCTTAAAACTGGTTTCCTCTTTAGGGGGGAAGCAGAGTAGCTTCAGCAGCAGCCCCCCCTCTTGCTGAGAATCAACCCAGGGAGCCTCCCACACCCAGCTGACTGCTAATCAAGAAAGACAAATGGCAATGGCTGGTTTAAGTTGCAAAAGAAGTCATTTACTCATGGTTCCTTGGTAGCTTATGTTTACAGCATCTGATTAAGATCAGAGGTACACTAACTTAAAAGAGAACAAGGCCATAAAACTGCCTCGTCCTGCATGTGCCATGTGGTCAAGATGGCGTCACCAGCAGAGCCCTGCTGGATGCCACCTTGTCTGGTCAGTGGTCCGTGAGGAAGAGAGGGCATGCTCGGAGCGAGGTAAGTTATAGCGTCTGGGCCATGCCCCCCACATAGGTCATCCAAAGGGGACAGGTAAAGTGTAGGGTCACCGGGCTATGGCTTAACCCTTTCAATGGACAGTATCTTTCCACCTCTGGAAGCAGATGGAGTTGTACCTACTCCAACAATAAGTCCCATTCAACCCACATTAAGAATGCTGCTTCAAAGAGATGAAGAAGAAAGACTCTAAAAGAGGGGTTCTTAACCTTTTTACACTCACAGACCCCCCCACTGGATTGTCCAGTATGGCCCCATGCCTTCTTGTCTTGACCAAACTGTTGAATCATCATCATCATCATCATCATCACCACCAGTCCTATTAGATAACAGTATGGCTACCTAAGTTTAAGATGTCAATAGCTTGGTTTTACTCTACATTTGGATAGCTAGCAACAGAGCACCCCAATCCATATTGATAATGATGATAGTTAATCTATCTAACAACAATTTTTTAGCTGTTCAGAGATCGAGTCCCATACCCCAATTATTTGGGTCCATACCCCCAACAGGTGTGGATGCCTCCGTTAAGAATCCCTAGAAGAAGACTCTGGTAATAGCCAGAACACAAGTTAAATCCAAGGAGCACTCGGAGGAGGCAGACAGGTTCTTCCCAACCAGTAAGAACACGAGGACCAGTTTAGATCAACAACATAATCGGGTGGTAAAACGTCATTCATTGATTGATTCATTCACATTTTTATACCGTCATCCCTCCCAGGAGCTCAGGGTGGTACACGTGGTTCCTTCCCTTCTTTTGTCCTCCTCAAAACAACCCTGTGGTGAGGCTGAGAAGTGGATACTTTATCTGGACAGTATTACTTCAGCCAGCAGGGGGCGCATATTGGGCACGCCGCCCCCCCCCCCCAACTCAGAAGAATATCAGGGAGATGGTTAGGCTTCTTCTCATTGAGATTCGTGGTACTAGGATTGGTGCATGCGAAGAAAAAAAAAACATTTAAAAAATGGCACCCTACCAATGGACTGAAGTGGTACAGTCCATTTCGGGACAGTTTCTTGGTTGTATTCAATGGGTGGCATGTGCTGGCTCTATGGAGTCTTCCAGCAAGAAAAAGGGGGGGGGGAAGAGGAGAGTTCTCTGATAAATTTTCGGATGCTCGGACCTATTCAACCTCTTAACAGGGAGATAGGAAATTCCATCAAGGCAGCTATTTCTGAAGGTAGCCTTCACTAGGAGGTTGGGATTTGCCCAAGAGGTTTGTGGCGAATGTAGGAACTGAGCTTCTCTTTCCTCGCGGAAAGGACCATGGCACATAGTGGTTAGAGCACGTACAGTCGGGGTGCTGAGTGTATGGCTTTTCTCTGTTGTCCCAAATTCAGTCCCTGCCTAGCGTATATCTCCACGAATTAGGCAGCCCCGACGGATAGGCGACATTGGGCTGGAAGGACTGGAGGTGGTCTGATACGGGATGATGGTCCTGCGCCTTGCACATCACTTCCATCCTCCTGCAGCCCCTATGCTATGACTGGTTGCACCTTATCCCTGCTCCAGCTCCCAGGCTGGGTCCAAAATGGGTACCAGTTAGCCACGGCTCCATTTGACAGTAAGTTCACCAGGGCCCTGCCCCACAGTGGATTGCGAATGGCCCCACTCAGCTGGAGAAAACTCGAGGGAGTGTGGCGTGAGGAGCACCTGCCCCACTTCAAGGATTCTCCAGGAGCAGCCTTCATGCCTTGAGAGGCGGAGGAAGGAAGGCCTTTTCCGTCGGGTTGAGGCGCCTCTCCATCTAAAAATGAAGCCCCTTTCAGAAATATGGTCACTCCAACCCACGCCTCCCGTGGACATTTGTTCCTGGCTCCCTGACTAAAGCCTGCTGGTGGTTCCCATACCTCAAGGGCTATCCCGTGCCTGGTTGCATGGGGGTGGGAGCTGGGAAGGTGGGGCTGAAGTTCTCTAGAACTCTGCCCTGGAAGGCAGCCACAATGACAGGGCTCTTGACACCTAAGAAAAGCCCTTGGACCCATTCAATGGAAAGCAGACGGGATTTGAGGGAGGCGTGACACGACGGTCGAACACAAAGCTGGGAACCGGCGGAGCGATCAGGCTTGACGTCCAGAGAACTGCAGGGCTCTCTTGAGGGAGGGCTGCGAGGGGGGGGGTTGGAGTTGTACAGCAGAAGCCCTGGGGGGGGGGAAAGCTGGCAACCGCCGTTAGAGCAGGGGGTAGACCTCCCAGTCCAGTGGGAGCTCTGGCCCTTTCGGGGCTGTTGTAACAGGACATATTTTGGGTCATCACCCCCCCTCCACTTTTCCCCTCCGTGTCAATGAATCCGGAAGAACCATCACGCCTTCGATTCTTCCCACTGTCCCTAGACTGGAGAAGAATCCCTGCTGCCCATCCGGGTAAGCGTGCAACGTGGGGGAAGGAAAGGCCGTCCTTCCACAGCTTGACAGCTTTGGCCAGAGGCCCTGAAGGTGTCCACAAGCAGGCTGTCCAGCTACATTGGAGGACAGAGGTGCAGCTCAACATGGAAGGGTTTAAAAAGTTCCACCTGCACAAATTCCCTCTTCTATGCAATGGTTAAAGGTGTAGGCACTCTGTCTTCCATTGTATCTGGTCGCCCTGCCAGAAGGGACTAGCCCAGGTTGAGTATTCTTGCCTGTTCCTTTTCAGACTCAGAAGCCCGCACCCCCCACCCCACCACTGATTTCTTCTGTTTCTGCTTGCGTCTTTCGAGGCTGGAAAGGGACCCCCAACCACACAGCCGTTGGTGGTTTCCTCTTTAACAGAAAGCCAGAGCAGAGATCTAGCAGTTGAAGGAAAGGCGCACCTCAGAGGTAGGGGTTGGGGGAGGTCTCCTAAGGTTTGGCAAGAGGGAGAAGGAAGCCTGCTACAGCTGTGTTCCCTAAGATAGTTGGCAGAACCAAAAATGGCAGTAGTGTTCTGCCGGCACACCCCAGCTTCGGACCACCTTAAAGACCACCATTCATTGCAGAATGGGATTTGGGGTTGCTCTGATATATCTGAGATATAGATGAAAAGAACGACACCCTCCTCCCATTATTGGTGAGGAAGTAAAAGGCAGGTCCAAGGTGACCAGATCCAATGGAGGGCAGAGTACCTATACCTTTAACCCTTGTGTAGAAGAAGGAATATAGGCAGGCGCAGCTCAGCATGGAAGGGCTTAAAAAGTTGCACCTGCCAACATTGCCTCCTCTATACAAAGGTTAAAGGTATAGTCACTCTGTATCTGGTCACCCCGGGCAGGTCGAGAAGTTCAGGAAGGACTGAGGTCTCCAAGCTGAGTAGTTGATCTTCAGTCTGTTGGAAACAATAGGGGAAAAAATCTATTAACTTGCTTTGTAGACCAGACTCTTTGTGCGTTTGTTTGCAGGCCACATGTTTTTGATAAGAATGTGTATCTTGAGTTGGTTGGCAGTTCTGATCCTCGTGATCAGAAGACACTTTGTTAACTGTGATTGCTTCCTCCCCCTATCCTGGGCGCGCTCTCTCTCTCTCTCTCTCTCTCTCTCTCTCTCTCTCTCATACAGGGGACTAAATGATGGTTTATCCTGTGTCCATTGCATTGTTTAAGCCAATTTGAATCAGAACGCATGCATGTAGAAGGATTTAAGGCAGAAGTGATCACTCAAGAGCACGGTTAAGAAGCTCAAGGATCCACTGGATGGAAGTGATAGCAGTCCAACCTGTTTGTTTATTTTTAAAGTCCTGTTGGTTTCACCAGCGTGATTGGCCATTGGGCTCTGTTGCTTCAGAGAACAACTAAATACCCTTCAGCCCCACATGGCCTCTCTCTGGAAGTCAATGCATGCATTCTGTTTTAAGAAGAATGAGTAGGATATTTGATGGTCCTACCAGGGCCTGTGGGGGGGGGGGGTAAAGGGGGTAATTTGTACACGCACAACCTTGTGCATGCATTGTTAACTGCTGCTGCAAGCCATACACACCTGGCTCAGGAATGCATCCATGACCATCCTGAACACAGCGTGAAATCTGGGAGGAAGCTGGCTTGCTACAGTAGCTCGTTGGCTTGTGGATCCCATAACCATGAAGGAGTGTATAGAAGCTCAATGACCCAGGTGTGGGGCTACTACTGCTGCAGAAGTTCATTGTGGTCTAGTCTAGTGTGAGCCTAAATGCGATTATGCTAATTTTCTGCTATAAATTTTCTATATTTCAAAGGTTTTAGAGAGACTTAGGAGTTTGTTTGGTTTTCCATTTTACTTTATCTAGCTGCCAATGCTACATGATCAGGTAGACCTGGGCTCTACATCAAGAAGCCTAGTAGACCTGGGCTCCAAAGACTATTGTGGCTGTCAGCACCTTCTACCTGCCTTAGTTTGTCCCCTGTTCTGCCTGCTCTATTGTCCCCCTCCCCCTTTGGGAAGGGGCTCAGAAGAAACTTTGTACCCCCTGACAAAATTCCTTTCATAGGGCCTGGGTCCTACCATCTGTAAACTTTTCTTTTAAGTGCCACAGTGTTATACGCATACGCAGATGGGCATAAGCAATTTTCCTTAGCTCCTCATGGCAAGAAACTCAGATCACAGCCAGACTTTGTGCTCTTAGAGCCAGTGTCCACTTGCTTTCATGTCTGTTCACTCAAGAGGGGTTATTTTGTATAGGGTGGCTAAAAGATTCTTTCCTTCAGCTCTTGCTTAAAAAAGGTTGGAGTGGAAACTCTAATTCATATTAATATAAACATAAGAAATGAATTTATAAGAGCTAGAGTAGTGCTTTCCAACCTTTTTCAGCTCATGACACTGAGAAGGTGCTAATATTGTCAAGGCACACCATCCTTTTTTTGGGACCGTTGACAAGACACACCATGCTGTTGGTGGATGGAGGCTCACATCCCACAATGGCCCTACTAATATATGACTTTCCCCAAATTCTCATGGCACACCTGCAGAGATTCGTGGCACACCATCGTGCAGAGGCACAGTGGGTGAAAATCGCTGAGCTCGAGCAAAATCACGAATCCAGAAGGACCATCCTCACCAGGCATGGAAATGGTGGCAAAGCCACCTCTAACCTTGGGTGAGTCAAAAAGATGGACTCTGGCCCATTCCGGGTATCAAATGCACTTCAGACGTTCCTGGGATGATCACGCTCCTCTAGCTAGAGCAGGCTAGTGGAAAGATTCCATGGACAAATCCAGGGATTGTATTTAGTCTAGCCAGATATCCAGTACAGCGCACAAGGAGGGAGCACAGGCTTCTTAGCTCTCTTTCCCAGAGGGAGAAGTGGAACCAGTAGCAACAGCAACACTCAGTTCCAGTCTCCTGCCCTCAGCCAGCCAATGACCGCCCAGCTCTGTGCCGATTGGCCCAGCGTCTCTCCGGCGCAGAATCAGTCTCTTCGCCCCGCTTGTTTCCTGGCGCTGCCTCTGGTTTCCCTCCCCACGCTTGCAAAGGCTGCGTGTGTGGGGTGAGTGTACAGCCTAGCAGCGGAAGGTACGAATTAACCCTGGTTGAACAACAGAAGCAACACCAATTCAACGGCTGCTTCGGAAGACGAGAGACTGGGGTGGGTGGGGAGAGTGGAGATCAATCTTTTGTCTCACTGTTCATTGGTGGCCTTAGCTGGAGATGGAAGACTATGAGACCTACGTCTGGAAGGAATGTTGGACACGCTTTTGGGAACTGGTCCTCCCTCCTTCCACAATAACGTTAAGGGGAAAGGGGTGCAGCAGCTCTCTCTCTTTCTCTGAGCTGAAACGGTTCATGCACTGCCTAACACGTTAAAAGACACTAGCGTTGGTGGTGATATGAGAGCCAGCGGGCTGCAGGGTTGGGCTAGTTCCAGGAGCAGGGTGACCAGATACAATAGAGGAAAGAGCGCCTATACCTTTAACCACTGTAGAGAAGAGGGCATTTGGACAGGTGCAGCTCAACATAAAAGGGTTTTAAAAGCTGCACCTGCCCAAATTCCCCCGCTCCTATACAATAGTTAAAGGTATAGGTGCCCTGTCCTCCATTTCATCTGGTCACCCTGACCGGGAAACACTTCCTGGCTGAAAGTTCACGGGCTGATCATCTCTCATTTTCCTGTACCTCACAGGGTTGTTGTGATGACAAAATTGCAGGGAGCAACATCACTAGGCCACCTGAGCCTCCTGGACTAGGAGAAGAATAACAAAAATAGAATATGTATTTCCTCCGCCCCCAGCCTTGCCCCCACATGCTTTTCTCTGCTTATTTTTACACCGCTGTCTTTAAGACGAGGACTCAAAAACCCATGGGTTTTAAACTGCAGACGTTGGGGAAGTATACTTAGAATCACAGCCTGCTTAAGTCCTTGATTGCAGAGCTAAGGATGGAGGCAAATGCCAGTGATTGACAGTTCAATTCTATGCATGCCTACTCAGAAGTAAACCCCATTCAGTGGGGCTTACTCCCAGGAGAGCCTAACTAAGCAGTCCCAGTGTAGATTAGTTCAGGGCGAATTCACAACAGGCCTCCTCATCGCTGGATGTCTGTAATATCAAGGAATGACTGACGGCCACCACCTTTCATTTGATCACTCACCAGCTCCACCACTTTTTGACAGAGGGTGCTCCAGAGAGATGATGTACACTACAGTATACACCTATGTGGATCCGGCCTTCCCATACTATCCCTTGATCGGGGTCTGTTATAAAAAACTAGTGCTGCTTGCTCCTGATTTTTGTAGCATTTTGAAAATGTTGCGGGCTTTGTGGTTCCATTTAACAGAGCATGATTCGCCTGGTACACCGTATATAACGGGCCAGACAATTTATGGCCAGGCCCTTCGCTGATTGGTTTGATTGAATGCTCGATTCAAGAGCGCGAATCTGTCACAGAGAGAGGGAAAAAGACTTCGGGCTTAAGAGACCGTAAAGGGACAACCCACAAGCGATTTAACCCGAAGTAAATAAGCCCCAGCGCGGTGTGGGGCCCGAGTGGTGTGCACGTGTACTCGGAACTAAGTCCCATGCACGCAAGTCCTACAGCAGTCTGCAGTGAATGACAGCCTAGTGGCCTGATCCTCCTTAAAAGAAAGTCCCATTAAGTACCGTATCTCAAGTAAGTCAGCAGGGATTAAGCCTACGTAAGTGTGGATAGATTTGCACCCTACGCCCCCACATTGAAATAAAATACGACCGAACTGCAGCTTGCAGCCTGGTACGTGCCTTTCATGCTCAGAATCACGTGGGCTCCTGGATTCATCCAGAGAACTACTGTGCTACTCATGTCCACATTGATAAAGGAGGATGAGAACCCCAGCTGAACCCATACCATGGATACGCACTGATGGAGCTCCTGAAGCATTCTGCGGAAGTCATAACTTATCGGTGAGTCACTTTTTCTGGGGGATCACAGGGCAAGGCCCCAGCACGCTCTTTCCTCCCCAGTATACCGGCACCTGGAAGGAACCACCACTGTCGGTGTGGTCCCTCCGCAAAACTCCCCCCCCTTCCACATCCCCCAGTCAATTGGATGGAACTCAGTCTGAAAAGGTCTAACCCCTGGGTTGCCTCTCTGCCTCTGGGATGGAGGGTGGGGTCTCATTGACCCAAGGACATGGGGAGGCCCTGATTGGCCGCCTCCACCCCGGGGTCAGCTCTCGTTGACCTCAGTCACCTCTTCCTCCAGGCCCCCCTTCCAGATCTCCGCTGTCCCGGTCTCCCTCCTTTCCGCTCCATTCTTCCTGCTCAGGTGCAGCCAAGCGCGTTGATGGGATTGAACAGACCCCCGCTGGGTCTTGCTCGGACCGGCCGCGAGGAGCAGGGTCCCTCCGGCTCAGGGACGGCGCGGGCTGCAGGGAGCCTGGGCTGCGCTTCAGGCCAGCCGTGAAGGCCACCTGCTAGAGCGGACGGCGCAGCACCGCCCGTGTCAGGCCAAGGCTGCGATCCTCGGGCGCAGATGGAGACAGGAGGACTGGCTGCTTGGACGAGAGCCCCCCAGGCCCGGAGGAGAGCAGGGGTGGCACATCTAACCCTACCCAGTGTCACTGCCTGCTGAAGCTCCTTTGAAATGGAGTAGGTTTCGCTTCCACAAAAACGTGATGTGGTCTTAAGCCATTTTTGCGCATACGCAAAAGGGATCAGGTGTGTACACCTGCGGGCAGGGGCAAAAATGAGGAGGGTTCCTCCAGGAAGAGGATCAAGAGTGCGTGCAGTACTCAGTCGCCCTTCTTTAAAGGCCAGGCCAGGGTGCGCAGGCCTGCTTGGGTCTGTGCCGATCTGCCTGAGCCTGTGTTTCGGCGTCGCTGGTTATGTCTGCAGAGGGCAGGCGACGAGCTCAAAGACCTGCCCTCGGCAGGAAGGCGACACCAGGGAATTTCTGGCCAGGAAAAGGCCGAGGGCAGTTTTGCTGAGCAGGGCCCTGGGGGGGAGGTGGAGAGAAGAACGCAAGAAGGCCTCGCCACGCCAGAAAGATTCGTGTGCGGGTATCATTTATTTATTTATTTATTTATTTATTTATTTATTTATTTATTTGAGAGCTGCCTCACCCAGCAGTATTTTTAAAATAATTTCTCGAAATACGACAATATTTAGAATCTTTTCTTGAACCCAGATCACACGAGAGTAAATGATGCTATAAGGATCCAGATATAGAAGGAAATGCGGAGGTTCAGCTATGCAGGATTCACACGACTTTAACTAACAGACCTTAACATTCAGGGTCGGATTCAGGAACGGAGGGGCAGGGAAAATTTCTTGCCTAGATCTGATTTCTGCAGCAGGGAGGAATTCGCTGCCCCCCTCCCCCGTCTGCCCTCCCCTGCCAGCTTCAGGCCTGCTGTACTGACTCCTGATTTGGAGTTACAGCCCTATGCATGTCTACTCAGAAGTAAGTCTCATTAAAGTCAATGGGGCTTACTCCCAGGAAAGTGTGGATAGGATTGGGCTCTTAGTCTCGCCCTCTTTCTTTGGCACTTGGCCGCACCTCTCCCCACCGGACGCGAGAATGGCCCATATTCTCGAGGGGGAGACTCAGATTTCCACCATCCTGGATGAAACAAGCCAGCTTTGGGAACTGGGGCAAAGGCAACCAGAGCGCAGTTCCCTGCACGCCTTATCTCTGACCCACATTCGTTCCTACTCCCCCTCCCTCCCCATACCTTTCTTTGTGTCCTCCTTAGAGAAAAGAGACTTCTCTAAGTGATGATAGAGACTTCTTAACTGCAGCGGAGAAGCCACCTACATTTCGTACAGCCTGGAGATGACTCCGGAGGGCTTTCCTGACCGCCCTGGGCGTAGCAGATCTCCATGGAGGCGATGGAACCATACCGGGACGAGTGTCCGGACCCAGCTAAAGAACTGAGCAGGATTTTCTGAGCAGGAGAAAGAATGGTCGCACTTCTGCGGTGGTGCAACCGCTAGGCATCACCACTGAAGGTCCCAAGGTCAATCCTTGGCATCTTCCGGGAATGAACCCTGAGTCTAAAACCCTCAAGAGCGGCTGCAAGTCAGCGCAGCTGTATCCATTACTCAAGACGCAGAATGTCTGACAGCCCAATCCTAGGCATGTCTACTCAGAAGTAAGTCCCATTAGAGTCATTGGGGCTTACTCCCAGGAAAGCGTGGATAGGATTGGGCTGTGAGTCAGGAAAGGTTGCTACCTGTGTTCAGACGTAGGACTCACCCAGGGTGGCCAGGCGTCCTCTTTTTTCCAGGACATATCCTCTTTTTTAGCCTTGTGTCCTGGAAAAAGAACTTAAATGTCCTCCTTTTCCCTGTGAGAGGCCCCTGCAGGCAGTGCAGAGCCTTCTTGTAAATAATAAATTATATGCAATATAGTCTTAAATTTAATAATAAGTAATATAGTGTTTAAATTAACCACATGAAATCAAAACATTCCAGTGTTTTCAGCTTTTGTTTTGTCATGTCCTACATTTTTGGGATGTCCTATATTTTGGGGTACCTTGTCCTCTTTTGCGGTTATCTGGTCACCCTGGACTCAGGAG
This sequence comes from Tiliqua scincoides, assembly GCF_035046505.1. NCBI lineage: Eukaryota > Metazoa > Chordata > Lepidosauria > Squamata > Scincidae > Tiliqua > Tiliqua scincoides. The sequence continues at coordinate 151,300,040 of NC_089822.1, forward strand.
ACAACAGGGGTGGGGGTGGGGAACAAATCCATGAGTGCTCTACGGTGTCTGAGCCAGATACATTTTAGGAGAAATGCTAGGAGTGCGGAGATGTCCCCTGCCACTGACTGGTTCCTGGGTCGCAGGCTCGCAACTCCTCCACCCCTTTTCATATAGAACTTGCTGAACGAACCAGCTCTGGGTGGGAGCTGGATGAGCGGGCCCCCGCCACACACACACACACACACACACACACACACACACACACGCACACGCAAGATTTAGAAGGACTGGCTATTTTGAAACGGGACTGCAGTATCACTGGAGCTGGGATGAAACAGAGACAAACATTATTTTTAGGATGAGAGATCATCTCTCGGTGCCTGCAGACTGTTCAAATATGCCACCCAGAAGCCCTTGCAAGGCGGTCTCTACAGAGCACCTTGCTCGGCCTCCCTTGCCATCCCTCCCCCCGGCCTTTGGATCGCGATGGAGGGGTGACACATGCAAACGTGACACCAGTGAAGACCACCTTGCCCCAGGCAGGAAGCCGCGGCCGCTTTGTCCACGTGGCGCTTGCCCCAGTCAGTTGCAAAGCAACCCCGCGCACTGGCAAAGACCCGGAGGCTGACAAATCGGGAGACGCGCGCCGTATTTCTTGGTTTAGTCGCGCCCCTGAAGTCTTGCCGAGCCCCCACACTGAGCCCTCACTGCCTTATTCCGTGCTCGATATTAGCCATAGAAACACAGTCATGGAGAGGTTACCTTCTGAAAGGACAGATTAAAATCATTCAATTTAAATTAAATTTGAAACAATTAATTAATCCGGGATAAGGGCTATTCCTGATTCCGACAGTTGTATACTACAACTTGTATACTACACAGATACACTTGATGCCTCATGCCTGCACACTCCCCAGAAAGCTCCCTCTGAGCATACCAAGAGTCACTCTCAGAGTCTGGAGCAGCTAATAGCAGCTAACCCATAGCCAGTCTTGGACGCGCTGGGGACACACTGACCACCCTCAGCTCCCCAGCCGGTAGCCCTACTTAGAAGGGCTTTCCCTGAAGTCTTTGGCACACACCTTCCTAACTCCGTCACCTTACTGTAGCTAAGCGCAGGTGGGCATCACTGACACAATGGCACATGGTGCTCCCACTGTTCACCCCTCTTCGGTTCTCCTCCATTTGTGGTCTCCCTTGCGTTCATTTCTGTGTTGTAAGCCCCTGGAGGCGAGAACCCGTCCTCTCATTCTCGCAATGCGTATAGAGGATGCCGTACAATAACAAAACATAAAGCTACTTCCCAGTGACCTCAGGCTTACTTCCGAATAAACATGCTTAGGATCGGACTTCAGCACACTGACTTGGAAGTCGGTTTCGGTCTCGTTGATTAATCAGGATCTCCCTAATTAACGCAAAACTCCCACACTGTACACAGTCTTCCCAACACACTTTGTCTAGCTGTAAAGCACAGCTATGGGCAAGCCCCTCTCACGGACTTCTTGGATATCCACTCCCAGGCACTCCTGGTCACCCAAAGAGACCCAGAGGGAGATATCCACACGGAGCTCGTTTGGCAACGCGCTGTTTCAGGGTTTCTTGGTTTTACTGGCGTGCCAAGGGGAAGGGGTTCAATGCATGGAAAGACGACCCACAAGAGGGTCTGCCAGGGCCTCTGGAAAAGAGTCAGAGGAAGTGCCCGGATCGCATGCCCAATTTGGCACACACCCTCCCCCTGCGATCAGGTTCCGACCAGCGCGGAGCCAGATTTCGAGGTCCTCCTCGCCCCACAAGATCAAAAGTTCCAAATCACTTCTGTTTATGCCTTCGGTTGCAATCCTATCCACACTACTTGGAAGTAAGCCCCACTGAATACAATGGGACTTACTTCTGAGTAGACATGCATAGGATTGCGCTCTTAGAGACCAATCTCTGCTGATGTGCAGACAAGGAGGTCCGATTGTAGGCAAATGTTCGAATTGTACAGACCCCTCGCTGGCACCCGGCTGAAAAACCCTGCCTCTTTGCAGCGGGAGGGAGTCCACTGGGAAGCCTATTGGGTGGCCAGCTGGCAGCAGGGCGGGGGGGACGTCCAGCCCGAGATCGGGCAGCTGTGAGTCCAATCCTATGCATGTCTACTCAGAAGTAAGTCCCATTATAGTCAATGGGGCTTACTCCCAGGAAGGTGGGGATAGAATTGCAACCTAAGCCCGCTTCACGCCTCCGGTTCAGCCACCGCGACTCTCCCCGCCCAGGCACAAGGCAGCGGGCGGCAGCGCGTTCCCTCCACCCAGAGGACGTAGGCAGGCGCAGGCGCGCGAGGCGGAGAGCCCCCAGCCCTGGGGAGCGTCGCTCGCGAAATGAAGAAGCACCACCCAGCATCAGAGGCTCCACACTCCGCCCTCCCTGGTCCACGCGCTGCGTTGGAGGATGCTTAGCGCGCCCCTCCCCCCGCGGGGCTGTGCCCAGGATTGCAGCCATGCGCTGCCCCCAGGCGAGGGATGAGACGGGGGAGGGCAGGGGATCCGGCAGGTCCTCCGCCTTTTGGACTGGAGGCTCATAGCATGTCTATGCATGTCTACTCAGAAGTAAGTTCCATTGTGTTCAGTGGGGCTTACTCCCAAGAAAATATGTATAGGATTGTAGCCTCAGCCTTTCTGCTCCCTCCCCCGCAGACCAAGGCAAACCAATCCTATGCATGTCTACTCAGAAGTCAATCCCATTATAGTCAATGGGGCTTACTCCTTGGAAAGTGTGGATAGGATTGCAGCCCCAGAGCCCAGTCCTACCCAGAAGTTGGTTCCATTATAGTCTATGGGGTTACTCCCAGGAAAGTGTGACCAGGATTGCATCCCCAGAGCCCAGTTCTATGCTTGTCTACTCAGAAGTCAGTCCCATTATAGCAGGGGTGCCCAAACCCCAGCCCTCTAGGCCTCAGGGAGCCCTTGTCTCCAATGAGCCTCTGGCCCTCCGGAGGTTTGTTGGAGCCTGCACTGGCCGGATGCAACTGCTCTCAGCTTGAGGGCGACTGTTTGATCTCTTTCGTGAGCTGTGGGATTCCTCCACTGCTTGCTGTTTCACATCTGTGATGCAGTAGCGGCAGCAAAGGAAAGGCCAGCCTCGCTTTGTGCAAGGCCTTTTATAGGCCTTGAGCTATTGCAAGACTACGATGTTCCAAAACCACCTTTCAGAGCGCGATACCATAGTCTCTCGAGACTGAAGGTTGCCAACAACAATTGCAAGACTATTATTCATTCAGATAAGTTCATCTTTAATATATTTATTTATGTAAACTTATTCAAATTTTAAATGTAAATTAATTCTTTTTTTCCCGTCGGGACACAGTGTCAGAGAGATGATGTGGCCCTCCTGCCAAAAACTTTGGACACCCCTGCATTATAGTCAGTGAGGCTTACTCCCAGGAAAGTATGGATAGGATTGTAACCCGAATGGGGAAAACATCGCCCAGGGCTGCTGCTGCATCTCCCCCACCCCATGCCAGCGCTGGAGCGATAGTTCTCCCACTGCCACCCCTGGATTTCGTCTCCCAGCCTGGAGAGACCAGCCCAGGAGCCCGGCAGCGGCAGGGAAACAGGTGTCTGGCAGCAGCCCGCAGGCACACAAAGAAAGGAGGCGAGCGAGGAGGGGAGGGAGCGAGCGAGGGAGGGCCGGCGAGGAAGAACGCTGGACCATTCATCACCCTGCTAACGATGCTAAATGGAACTGCTGGCATTTCTTCTTCATAAAATCGCAGTGCTGCTGCCCCGTTTGATTCCCACTTTCACACCGCCCCACTCGAGCACTCGCGCCGAGACAGGCGAAATTGCAGCCAGATGGAGGCAGCCGAGGTGGAAGAGGAAGTCTTTACCTTATTCCGCCGAGCGCAGGCGCACCGACTTGGGCTCTCTCCGCCGTCCCTGCAACGCTTCCACCTAGCAGAAACTGAGCAGGCATTAGGTTTCTAAGGCTGCAATCTGTCCTAGCGCGTAGAGAGGGGACCACGAGGCATTGACTTGGGGGTCTTCAAGAGGCCCTCCACTACCTGTCCGGCTGGCAGGGGAGTAGAGAGCAGGTAGGTTCTTGCAAAGCAAACGCAGAGACTAGAGGATCAAGTTTGAGCCTGACCTATACATCTGATCCTGAGCTTAACACTCATCTTTTCTGTTGCAGACAGAATATAGACGAAGTACCTGCTGCCCCGTGGTTTGGGCAGGCACTTTTAATTGATGGTTTGTATGGTGAATGCAGTTGATACACCGTCTTTCCATCAGGTTGAAACTGCTCTAGCGCAAGACGGAGTTCTTTGCTGAGGCTGCAATCCTATCCACGCTTTCCTGAGAGTGAGCTCCATTCTGCATGGAACTTGCTTCTGAGTGGACATGCTTAGGATTGGGCTGTGAGGCTCTCCATTGGGATCCTGGAGATGAATGGTGAAAGGCACTTCCCCCCAAACCCGCATCTAAGTTTCCTCTGGCATCAAATCCCCTCCCCCCGATGGCACACCTAACCAACTCCGGCGACCCCCTTTACGCCTGTCTTCATGGAACTTAACTCCAGCACTTTGCTCTGAGCTCCTTACTCAGCTTTTCGTCAGCTCCTGAACGAGGCGACGGGAGGACGGACACTTTGTTCTTCTCCCTTGTTTACACCAATGTCCACGTTTTGCTTCCAGCCCCCCTTTTGTTGCTCATATTTCGCTGGAAGAAGTTTGGGTTTCTTCCCTTCTTCCTGAAAGGGGGAGAGGAGAGGGGTTTCTTTCTGCCTCCAGCCCCTCTCCCCACCGCGCGTGAACCTCTGAGTCGTTTCAAAGTGTCTCAAAAGTCAACATAGTTAACTGGAGTAAAGAGGCAGTAAAGTCACTGAGGGATGAAATACAGAGAAATCCTATCTCAGAGCAACTAATTGAGTCCTTAAAGAGCCATTAGTTATTTAAAGGGGTCGGCGGGGGAGGGGGGGTGAAGAGAGGGTTTCCAGGATGATTCTGTAACAAGGGTGCGAGATTCGCAGGAAGGGATTCACCATCACCCCGTGAAAAAGCCCCGATAGTTTCACGCAAACGCACACACATACGATCGTGGACAGATCGTCTTTCCCGCAGACCGCCCCCCCCCAAGTCACTTGACGGCGCCACTGGTGGAATGTGCCGTGCCCCCCGCCTCCCCTTTCCCACCCCCGTTGTTGCTCCCCCGCTTGAGCAAACTTGCGAAGAGCGAAGCCCAGAGGTACTTGGAGCTGGGAAACCAGAGCCTCGTATTATAGGCTCTTGAGGTCGACTTTATTTTCACTACCCAAACTGTTGGAAAGTATTTAAACTTAAGCAGAAACAGCTGTATTGCTGGCGCTGGCTCTTTGTTGCTGCGAAGGCAGGCTGCGCCGTCCAGCCCTGGCTTCCAAAAGGAAGGGAAGTTTGGGCTGCTGTGGCCCGATGAGGTGCTTTCTACCTTCATCTGCAAGTCTCCTCTCGCCCTCTTCGCCTCCCCTCCGAGTTTTATAAGCTCATATGCTTCATTAGCCCATCATATGAATCTCTCCTCGGTCCATAAATCTGTCAGTCAAACCTATTTGTCTCACCCCTCCTCCCTCGGAGAGGTAGGATTCCTGAGGAACATCAGTATGTCTTCCCAAAACTCTGCCTGGCTAGTCTATTGATCTCTAAATTGACACATTTATACAGAGCACTTGGTCCACACAAAATTGTAACCTTCACTGTCTGTTTCTGAAAAGAGATTGTTGGCACCCCCCCCCCCACCCGAACTAGGTAAACTAGAAATATTTTTGTTCAAGCCAACTTCAGGGACCAAATCAAAGTACTCCGGCTTAGTTGAGTTGTGGATCGCTCAAGTATCTTTTTTACACACTTTTTCATCATTTCGATGCCTCATAGCCCAGTCCTGGAAGTTTTTTTTTTTTTTTTTTAACGTCCCATTCCTCGCAAAGGATCTTCCTTCCTGGCAAGTGGATTTAGGATCGAAGTTTTATACGCCTTCCCAAACATTAGTGAAAATCACTGGTGATCAGGAAAGTTGCTGTCAGACAGATCTCAAAGTTAGGATCTCACCTAGAGTTATTACCATTCATCACGTATAGGACAGGGTGGTCAGCAATAAATAACAGGAAAAATTTCTTTTTCATATGATGTCCTTCTATTACCTTTCATTCATATGTGTGTGTGTGTGTTGTAGAAAGTATGCCCAGGTAATAGCCCAATCCTATGCATGCCTACTCAGAAGTAAGTCCTTTTAGAGTCAATGGGGCTTACTCCCAGGAAAGTGTGAATAGGATTGGGCTGTCAGTTGGCTGACTTTTGCTCAATCTCTTGTAATAAAAGAGGCTGCTGCGTTTTGACTTTCCTGTACGTTAGTCTAGGAGGAGGTGACTTGCTGCCTGCGAGCTGAAGAGCACAGGAGCTCCCTGCTCCGGTGGGAACCCAGAGAGCTGAGCAACCCGAGAGTTGCTTGAGAAGGTCCGGGAAGGGGGCTATCTGGACCGCGGCGGCCCGCTTCGAGGTGGACGCCCCCTTTCCCAGCGCCACCGAGGGAGAGGGTTCTCCATTGCCGGCTCGCCTTTTTCAGCCCCTTGCGCGTGCCTGCGTGTGCTTTCCTGCACAAGCGTCTTGGCTGCAGCTTTTCAGGAAATGCAGCGAGCAGAGCTGGGTGCATGGAGTCCGCGTGCTAGCGTGGGGGGGGGTGTACAACCCACTCTGGTCCCGCCTCCTCCGACTGCTATTCCAATACACTTTATGCAGCAGGCGGGGAAGGTGCGCCGACGGGTGGGGGCCTCCAGCTCCAGAACCACCACCACGGTCGATGCGTCCAATCCTGCAATGACGGCCCCGAGAAAAAAGCTTGCATTTGCTGAGGGTGGGCACCTCCCCTGTCCCACCGCCTCTCATTCCTCCCCCCCACCCCAGTCACCGGAGGAGGGAGAAGGGCATTTCTGGAGCGAGGAAGGGGGTCTTAAGAGCAGCGAGCCTTCTCCTATCTGCGGCTTCTGCAAATGCCCTTGATGCGTTTGTGTTTTTCTTCCCCCGAGGTGGAGATTGGACGGGGAGAGAGTGGATTGGAGAGCTGCAATGAGCAAGGCTGGCCATGGAGGAGGAGAGGGGGAGGGCGGCAGGCTGGCTGGCTGGCTGGGGAGGCTGCATAGATTTGCACCCTTCCCCCTCTCCACCGTCAGACAGCTGAGGACTCCCCCCCTTGCATGCGCGCACACACACGGCCTGACTCCCTCGCTCAGGAGGTCTCCCCCCAGCCCAGCTCCCCTGCTCCTTGGGATGCAGCCTCCCCGCCTGTCTCCCTGCTCCTGGGGCTCCTCCCCTTTGTGATTGAAACGCGGAGCACGTCGCAGGGAGGCGGGTGCAGCTGGAGGGGAAGAGCCAGGCGCAGGCAGCAGAGCCCGTGCAGCGGAGGCAGCAGCAGCGGCCTGCCTGCCTCCCTCCCTCCCCGCTCCTCCAGGCAGGCTCGGCCAGCAACAAGTGCGGGGGCAGGCGAGGAGAGGGAGGGCGACGGTGACGTCAGCGAGCGGAGTATTATGGTCTGGGCTGCGCTGGCTCCTGCCTCCGCCGCCGCCGCCTCTGCCGCCGCCACCACAGTCGCTGCTTCTGCCGCCGCCGCCTTTCTGCTGCCAGCGGCCGAGCCAACATGGAGCTCTCCGCCGTGGGGGAGAGGGTGTTCGCGGCCGAGGCCTTGCTCAAGAGGCGCATCCGCAAAGTAGGTGCCCCCGGCCTCGCCTGGCAGAGCAGCGCAGCCCCGGCTTTGTGCGCGCGCGGCTCCCAGGCCCGCGCGAGGCCGCAGACTGTCCAGGTCCGCCTCGCCTCGCCCGGCTCCCCCCTCTCTGCTGCAGCAGCAGCGCCGGGGAGCCCGCAGCCGCTCCTGCTCGCTGCCCGGGCTGCAGATCGCCCCCTCCAAGCCTGCCCGTGTATTCATTCTGCACGCTGGAGCTGCACGCAGTTTCCATGCATATTTTAGCACGCCGTGCAGCACGCCCCCTTTTCCCCCTGCCCTTGCAGCTTGCATATGCATTTTTGTGGTCGCGCCCGGAGTGTGTTTGACACATGCTTTGGAGGGCACCTTTGATTTCCATGGCATTCTTCTGGTCGCAGGCAAATAATGGTGCCAGGGCTTTATTCTGTGTATTTTTTGCCACACACGCTCTGCCTTGGGAAATGCATGCTGATTTATCTTTTCTCCTTGGCATCTGCAGGGCCGTATGGAATATCTTGTGAAATGGAAGGGCTGGTCTCAGAAGTAAGTAACTGTCAGTGCACCCTAGTGCAGCGTTTAGCTAATGGTGATCTTGTTTCGCTTGGCAACTAAATTAGATCAAGAGCTTTCCTGGGAGGAGGGATGGTCTCCATCAGGGTTCTCTAAACTTTTCGGCCTGCATCAAAATCTGGCAGAGTGTCAAGGGCCGGAAAAAAATTAAATACAAAATTTAAATAAATATATTAGAGATGGAACTTAGATGAATGAATAAATGAATGGGCTCAAATGTCAGGAATTTCTCCAAGCATCAACACAGCCCAAGAAATAAAGCATACACTTAAATGGACTCCCATTCCCCCACCCCACAAGCACAACTCTGGTTGTGTTTGGTCAGCTGGGCCAGAGACTCTCAGGAGATTAGAGGCTGGCTGCGGATAGAGGCTTCCTGCAGGCTGCATCTGGCCTCTTAGCCGGGTTTGGAGACCCCTGGTCTAGAAGATCTCTTAAGTTGCCTCACACTCCTCATTCTGCAAAATGAAAAAATCTGTTTTGCTTGTGTAAACAAGCCTCATGTAGCTTCTAATTTTCTTTTTTCTTCTCCTTTTGCTAGATACAGCACGTGGGAACCTGAGGAAAACATTCTAGATGCTCGCCTGCTTGCAGCTTTTGAGGAAAGGTATGCTACTGCTATCTGGAAACATCTCCATCCTACTTATTACAGACATTCCACTGTGTTTTGAAGTAGTGCTAAACTGATTCTGCTCTCTTTTTTTTCTATTTGTTACTTTAAAAACAAAATAACACCATCACCATATAGGGAAAGGGAAATGGAACTTTATGGTCCCAAGAAACGAGGTCCCAAACCCAAAACCTTCTTGTTAAAGGTAAGGGAAGAAGAAGAAAAAATCCATGTCTGCTGTGTTGCTGATTTATTGCCACATGCAACAAAAGGGACTCTTAAAAGGCAGCATTGCTAAGGATGAATTTCTTCTTAATTGTGTTTTGTTTCTATGTTTATGTAAGAAACAGAGTTGCATTTGTGAAACTGGTGTGGCAAGATATCCAATCAATCCAGCTCCTTTATCTGTTTTGCAGGCCCAGGCCAAAGCCAAAGCCAAAACCTATGAATTCCGTAGTGACTCTGCTAGGGGAATTCGGGTGCCTTATCCAGGAAGGTCCCCCCAAGAGTTGGGGTCTACTTCCCGGGCAAGAGAAGGACTGAGACAAATTCCCCTGCCCCCTCAAAGCAGCTCCACTATGGCCACCACCAACACCTCCAGGGTGGAGACAATCCAGGAAAACAGGGTTGGGGCAGAGGAAGATCAATCTGAAGCAGCCTTAAAAAAGCGAGGCCCAAAGCCCAGGAAAGAGCTTTACAAAGACCTGCCTGAGACTGCTGATGTTGCCTGCAAGCGGAAATCAGTGGAGCAAGGGGACAGAGTGATGGCTGACTACCTAAAAGTCAGAAAGTTGGAAGAGGCAGCTAATCCTGGTACAGCCAAGTTCAGTCCGGGTCACAGTGTGATCCAGTTAGCCCGGAGAAGAGAACCTGAGTTACCCAGTGCTGTTTCCAGCCCCAGAGCAGAAGCTGGCATGAAACTGGGTGCACCTGAGACTTACCCACCCAGGCTAACCAAGCATAGGGCAGATTTCCTGGATCCAAAAGGGCAAAGTGGTTTGGACTTGGGTGCCCCTAAGATCTTGCACAGCTCTGCAAATCAAGGCAGCTTATACCGAGATGGTATAGGGACCCAGGCTGGCAGGCCCTCCCTCATTGCCCGCATCCCTGTCTCCAGGATTCTTGGAGACCCAGAAGAAGAAGCTTGGAGCCCATCTCTCAACAACTTGGAGAAAGTGGTAGTGACTGATGTGACATCAAATTTCTTAACAGTTACCATTAAGGAAAGCAGCACAGACCAAGGATTCTTTAAGGAAAAGCGATGAATTCCCATGAAGAAAAAGAAGAAGCATTTAAAGAGTTTGGGTAGAGGCTGGCTGGTTCTGGATTGTTTTTCACCCTTGGACAGAAATAAAAAAATAATCTGTCCTTAATTCTTTTATCCCCCGCCATCACCAATTTCAATTTCAGTTTTGGTTGGAAAAATGATATCTAGAGTTATATTTTATATTAGATGTAAATATGTTATTTAAAGAAAAATACATATATATATCTATATGCATATATATATATATATTTCAACTCTAAGTTGTGTTTCTTAATTTAAGGCTCTTGGAAAAGGACAGTCCAACAGAGAACTGATGTATCTCTTGCCTCAGTTGCAAGAGCAGGTGTAGATAGTGAATGACCTTATTAGCTGATTATAACATCTTGATTTAGGGTTTTTTTTTCTTCCCCAATTGTTTCCCTTTCTTTCCCCCAAAGATGATGTTGATGGCAAGTAAGGATAATGTATTCATCTGGGGACAAAGAAGGCTCCAGTTTCTTGATTAGTTATATTAGATGGTGTTGCTTTGTACAATCAAGTGTGCTATATACACAACTGTTCTAGCTGGACAGCTGAAGTAAGCACTTGACTACAGTATTGTCTTTCTTTGTTTTGCTCCAGTTTTTTTTTTAAAGTTGTTGGCTTAAAAAGTGTCCATTAAAAACAGTTGAAAGATGTTTTAGCAAAGAAGTATTAACTTGAATGACCTTTTCTTGCAAGTGAAAAGGGGATTTGTGTATTTTAAGATTCAGAAAAGGTGTAGCCTGCTGTCATGCACTTTAATACTGTTGTCATGAGGAGAAGGGGTGAGAAGGAGCGGGATCTGAGCTGATACTTTAGTTTAACTGTGCCCACTTTTTTCTTCCCCCCCTGGTAGCCCTATCCTCCTCACTCCAAAAGAAAATCTGTTTACATTCCTTACATGCCAGGAAAAATTGGGGAGGAGAGTATCATGCTGCTCATATTTTAGGTGTTCCTGCTATTACACTGAAAGTGGATCCTCCCCCCCCCCCCACAGTTCCTTTCCGGATCATTGGACAAATCTTTTAAAAGTGTTGTATAAAATCTTTATCTCCCCCATAAAGTCTCCAATCAAAGATGCAGAGGAAACAAATGTCTCCCTTCTTAATACCAGTTAATCAGTGGGGCAATATCATTATTAGAAGGGGCTGCTGCTTTGTGTGGCTCTCTTTCTCTTGCATTTTCAGGGAAGAAGCATTCCCAGCTCTCCTTTTTTGCCTGTGGTTAAAGACAGCTCTTGCCCACCAAGGTCACATAAAATATAGACCCCTTTTCTTACCCCCCCTTGATATTTGAAGATTTTTAGAGTATCTTGCTCATCTCTGTTCCTCTTCATAGGAATAGATTTGTTTCCTCAGCCTGTATTAACCTCCTGCATTAGGAGGGGATGTGCAGAACAGGGGTCAGGGTTGTTTTCATTTATGTATAGCAGGTGTTGTGGTGTCCCAATAGATATTGATTTAAGCATTGCAGTGTTGGTTCAAAAAGCACAAATCTGCCTAGTAGCCCCTAAGGGCCTGGCAGGGGGTTGGGTAGGCTTCTCCATCTTTCTCTGAATGGCCCACTCAATGGAGCCTTTTAAAACATTTTCTAATTTGGGAACTGCACCGGGGATGAAAGCACATGTGGTATAATGAGAAGGGGGGGAAGAGAAGCAGGTGGGGGGAGAAGAAGCAAGGAGGCTTTTACACTTCCTGGAATCAACTAGACCTGTTTTTGTTTCTTAACCCATCTTCCTCCTCTTATTTATTCTTTTGGGGATTTTCTCTTCACCTTTAGACTGTACTGAGAACTTAAGTTAGGTTCTTGTTTTCTGTTCACCCTTTTAAAATAAAGCCAAGTTTTAAAACCTTCAGTCACTTCAATGCAGGTGCATTCAGTTTCTTTTGAATCAGACCTACAGGGGTGGGGATGGGTGGGCACGTGTATCAGCATATGTTATGTTGACTCCATAGTCTTTTACTGAGATTCCATAGTCTTTTACTGAGAATAGGGTGGGGGAAAGGATAGTGACCAGGAGGAACACCTCTTCAGTTGAAAGAGATCATAAGTGCTGCCCCTACCTCCTCGGGTGTCATGGGTGATGTGTGTTTCTAGACACATACACATGGGTATATAAAGCTAGACATACATGTGGGTGTATATGTGTATGTACATAGTTACATATATTGAATGTATGTATGTATGTGTGTGTGAGTTATTTAATTCTCTTCAAGATTTGTAAAAAGGAAATTTGATTTGATTGCCATTGATCTGACTTAACAGTCTCAGAAGTGAAGCTTAAGTAGGTGTCTTCTGCCAATGTTGAATGTCTAATACAATACCTGCTTTTTATGTGAATTGAAATATATATATACTTTGTAAATAGAGATTTGGCTTTGTTTTGTGTTTGTTGTTCTGTGATGTGCAAAGAAAGGCTCTTCCTTAGTTGCAATCAGGGAGGTAACCAGGTATTTCCTTTCTGAAGAGACTTGGGAGCAAGGGAAAACTCTATGGTTACAAGCTCAAATGTAGCCAGGCGGACGGGAGTGCTTTGGGTACTGTTTTCTCAGTGATACGGTCCAGTCAAGGAAAAGGATGCTGCTGTGACTTATCTTGTTGACACCGATTTGGTGATTCAAGTTCAAATACTAAGCTTTAGTTCTCACCGAAGTGGCAGGAACCTGAATCTGGGTAGATTTAAGTGCAAACCAGTAACCTTTGATCATCTCTTTAGTAGCCCAGCCACTCAACTGTAGCATAAGGTAGTGATTGCTTTGCACTTTCTCCTCCTCTTGGACTATGTTTCTGTGGGCATGTTAACTCTAGTTCACCTGTCCCCTCCCCTTCTCATGTATGAGCCTCTGAAATCAAAAGTGACTGAAGATACTGGATGATGAAAACAAAGTGCACTTCTGTTTTTGTCCATTTTATATATACTGTAGTGTAGACCAATTACTGGAGGGCTTATCAAGGAACCATAAAAAAGCATGACTAAGGTAGCCATTTTCAACCTTTGTGCCGTGGCCCACTGGTGTGCTGTGAATGGTCTGCAGGTGTGCCACAGGAGTTTGGGTGAGGGTCATTTATTAGTAGGGCCATTGGGGGATGTGAGCCCTCCACCAACAGCGTGGGGCCTTGACAATTTTAGTACCTTGTCAGTGTGCCATGAGATGAAAAGATTGAAAATCACTGGTCTAAGGCTATTTATTTCCAGATTGCTAATTTGTTCCACGGGGCTAACTCAGGGCCCAATCCTATTCAATTTTCCAATGTGGGTGCAGCTATGCCAATGGGGTGTGCACTGCTCCTTTGGTAGTGGGGGGCAGTCACAGAGGCTTCCTCAAGGTATGGGAACATTTGTTCCCTTACCTTGGAACTGCATTGCAGCTGCACCAGTGCTGGAAAGTTGAATAGGGTTGGGCCCAGGATCACTGCATCACTTGGAGAAGAAACTGGCTAGAGCATATAGATTTCAGTGGGACTGAGGAGTCGGTGTCCTGTGGAGCCATGGTGGGATCACCACAGGTGTGCTAAATTCAACTAATGCTAAGTCATGGCAAAGCAGAGACCTTTCTGAACCTGCTTTGTGTGTCGTCTTCCTCAGAAGAGCCCGTCCCTCATTCACTTTGCGGTAAGGTTAAACTGATACACCAAGTCCAAAGCGCACATTTCGACGCAATAAACCCATGAACAAACAGCGCTGTCTCCACTCTTCTGATAGGCCTGGCTGAGTTTTGTGGTGGATGAGAAACGCTATTCGTAAGAGAAAGCCAAGGTTAGCGGTGGAGATAACCGTGGAAAAACCCTCTGGGACTTTTGAGCAAAGCGGCGTCTCAGCGCCTTCCAGGAACACTCCTTCAGCCTCTAATCTAACCTTGACATTGTTAGAAGCGCCCATTTCTCGCGCAAGGCGGGGAAAAGAAGCGATTTTCATCCTTTTTCTAGCGCCTTCCCAGATCCTATTTATAACTATTTCTAATTTCAGGAAAGGCTAAATGAATTGGGAGGGGTGGAAGTGGACACACTGTAGAGGAGCCAGGGGTGGACAAACGGGGTGTCCATGGTTAACAGATGGGGGGGAAGGCCACACTTTTGCATGTTTATCCCATCCTTCCAGCAAAGATCCAAGACTGTTTCACCCACCAGGCTTATCGTTGCGCTAACCCTGTGAAGGCAGACCCGATGACCGGTCGCCCAGTGAGTACGATGGCTATAGCAGGATTTGAACACAGAACTCCCCAGTCCAAGGCGGGTCGTCGAACCACAGCATAGCAGGAGATGGTCTTATTCGACCTCTGGTGATCTCAAGGCTATCTCGTACTCAGGGTCTGTTATAAAAAAAACCTCCGTGCGAGCGTTTAGGAAGCCTTTATCACCATGCACCATCAGCTCCTTTACTGTAGCGTGGAACCACTGAGGTCGTTTTGCTTAGTCTGGAGTAAAGTGATCGTAGGTTGCCTTGTTCGGAAGAAGCGTCTGGATTCTAGAAGCCCAGTTTGCCCAGGGAAACATCGTCGGTGGACCTTAAAAAGGGGGGGTGGAAGTGGGGGGAGGGCCCATCAACATCAGAGGCGGAAGGAGTCGGTTTGGGTGAGAAGGGAGATGGTTGTGTCTGCTGGGAAAGAAGTGTTTTGGCTGAGAACTCCCGCCTTTTCCCAGACACCGGGCCCTCTTAATTATTGTTGTTGTTATGGCGCGTCTTCCTTGGGCTGGGTGTTATCAACCAAACAATTAGCAAGGCCAGAAACACCGGTTGTACTGCGTGGTCTTGCAGGGCAGCAGCCCGCAGTTCCCTTGCGGTTCCCCCCTTGGAAGACATCTCGTTTATTTGGTCCTCCAAGGAGCTCAACGTGGTGCAGGAAGTTCGCTGTCCGCCTGTCCCCGCACCCGCGGGCACCTTCACAACAACCCGGCAGGGGAGGCTGAAAGAGAACGACTTGCCAAGGTCATGGAGGGAATCTGTTTGGGTGAAGCGTGGAGCCGGCTTCTAGCTGCTCTCAGTCTGTCAAAGTGACAGCGACGCCTCACCCCACCCGCTCTTCCAGAAACAATGACCATGCAAGGAGTACAGCCTCGTTTTAAGAAGAAACATGCTTTTAGGCGCCCATCCTAAAGCTCGACCGCCCCCCCCCCCCCCAAGGCGCTGGCTGAGGGCAAAAGAGGCTGGGAGTGGCCCTTGCTCAGCAAGTTGCTGGCTTCATAAGAACAGCCCCACTGGATCAGGCCATAGGCCCATCTAGTCCAGCTTCCTGTATCTCACAGCGGCCCAAAGCTTCTTTCGCTTTTGGGCGGGAGAGGGATCAAGCTGCAGCCAACAACGCTACCCCAAGTGGAGTTTGAGCCAGCGCTCCCCCCCCCCCACGCCTCCTCTGTGAAGAGCTGCCTGGGAAGCAGGGGACGTGCCCGTTTGTGGCCCGTCTCAGGGCTTGGTTGGGGGAAAGGGGCTCCTTCGTCCCTCCCTTTCCCTGAGGGAGGTGTTGCGCCTCCAGCGTCTCACGGGCGTCCTGGGACCTGATCCAAGCGGACCAGCCGAAAGCTCTGCCGGAGTGACCGCCGACCCACAAAGCGTGTGGCTGGCTGGCTGCCTGGAGCCTTCTGCGACAGGAACCCGGAGGTGTGTCTCCTCGAGAGTGTTGATAGGCAGAGACCTAGCGTTCTGCACACGTGTTCCTAATGAGGTCCTATTAATGTTCACACCTGCAAGTCTCCCGGCTGAGCTCTCCCCTCTTTAACATTTCGGCCTGATGGGGGCGGGAAGGAGCTTTGAGGGTCCTTGGAAAATCCAGGTAGTAGGAGTGACTGCCTTAGGCTGCAATCCTATCCACACTTACCTGGAAGTAAGCCCCATTGACTATAATGCGAGTAGGCATGCATAGGATCGGGCTGTAAGTAATATCTCAGAGATCGCCTCTCCCCTGATCGCCGCCAGCCCCCGGTCCCGTTAACACGCAGCAAACTAGTGGCGTAGCTAGAGGGGGTGCAAAGCTCTAAGTTTTGCAGGGAGCCTCACCGCGGCGTGCAAGCGACCCCTCTCTCCCTCCCCTTCGGAGCCTTTCCAGGGGCTTACGCCTCCGTTTTGCTGCCCCCGCCCGGAATGGCACAGAAGGGGAGGGGGCGAGTGGCCGATTGCACGCTGCGGTGAGGCTCCCTGCAAAACTTAGTGCTTCGCACCCTCTCTAGCTACGCCACCGCCGCAAACCAAGGTTTGCTTCTTCCTCTCTCCTGGAGGGAACGACAATTTACTTAAGGGCAGGGCTTGAACAGCAGTGGCCCCGAAGCTGTGGAATCAGTTCCCCGCCCTCCTTAGCCTTAGGGAGGCCCGAAAGCTCTCCTGTGACTGTCAGCGCCGGGATCGCCTGTTTGGGTGGTGCTCGTGCTGTCTGTGTGAGACCTCCTGCTCAGTTTGAATTGGGCGCTTGCTGCCTGGGAAGCATCCTCTTTGCAAGCCCTTTGGAGCGTGTGGGAAAGAGGAATATCACCAAGTGAGAACATGCTTCGTCTGAGGGTACAGAGCAGGGCTGAAGCGAAGCACGTCTTGGTGTGATCCCAGGGAGACCAGATTCAAGGGGGGACAGAGTGCTTATACCTTTAAGCACTGTAAAGAAGAAGGAATTTGGGCAGGAGCAGCTCAACCTGGCAAGGTTTAAAAAGCTCCACCTGCCCACGTTCCCTCTTCTATACAATGGTTAAAGGTATAGGCACTCATTATATCGGGTCACCCTGTGTGATCCGTGCCTGAACCGAGGCTGCTGCGATTCCCCCCACCCCCCAGCCCGCCGTCCTCGAGTCTTCCGGAAAAGAAAGGAGGACTAAAAATGCCCCCCCCCCCCAAACGTTACCACCGCAGGGGAGTACGTCGTGGGTTTCCTGACATTTTATCTGCCTCGCCCTTCTGGCGTCTTCAACTTGGGAAATCAGAAACTAGAAAACCTAAGGGAAGAAAGACAACAGAGACGGGCTGTTCACACGTTCTCTTCATAGACCCGGACTCCCCTCCCCCTTAGCTTATCCAGTTCAAACACAGGGTGGGGAAGAACAGAGGCAAAAGGCTTCCATACTTCACTACTTGCGGTCCTGTCAACGCCTCCCTTTTCTAACACAGCCCTTTTACTACTGGCTGAAAGGCGCCAACAAACGAAGCCCCCTTTATTGCACGTGTGAAGTGTACATCAGTGTGATTTTCTCTTTCTACATCGACGGGGGTAGAAGCGTTTGCTCTGCGGTGAGCCGAGGGAGGAAGTAGCTTCAGGGAGAGAGCAAGGCAGAGTGAGGCTCAGACGTCCCCCAGGGACTTGTGGTGAGGGCCCCGGCCTTTCCTCCAGGTAGGACCAAGGCTGGAGGCGCCACTCAGTTCCTTCGAGAGAGAACTGAGAGATGGACGGTGGGAGAGTCTCGAAAGCAAGTCCCACTGTGCTTGCCACGGGATAGGGCAAAGGATCGCAGCCTGACGAGGGGCAGGGACTCGAAGAGGGAAACTTTTCCCGCCACCACTAGAAGGACAGGAGCCGAATCCAGGTGGTCATGACTGCGACTGACCTTCCAAGTACTGCCAAGTCTCCTAGATGAAGATGTGCTTTTCTGACTGGGTGTCCTTAAATTCGGGGAGAAACTCCTGCAGTAAGCAAGGGGGGGGGAGAGCCCACGTGAGCGGCTACTACACCGGCACACTCCCTCCTCTACCACTTGCACGGGCTCCTTTACTCCGCTGTGTGGAGAAAGGCAATAGAATCCACCCAGCCACCTCCATTGCCTGTATTCTGAGGAAGCCCTGCTCGAGGATTCCGCTCCAATCCACGAACCCCCCCCCCACGCACCCACTCAACCCGCGTTCGACGGCAGATACCCTGCCCCGCGGAGACTGAAGTGAAACACCAAGTTGATCCCCTTGTCTGAGATTATAAGATCCGCAGGAGCTTCCAAGGTCCGAACTGCTTTTCTTTTTCGGCTGTGGCTTCCCCCTTGCTCGGGGACTCGCCGCCAAACCATGATCGCAGGACCTTCAAGGAGCGAAGTGGACTTAGGGGTGCACTCTCTCTCCCCCCAGGCTGCTCCTGATGGCCTCCCACCTCTTAGTGCGCGACCCTCAGTTGCAAAAACTATTGCAAAACTTTCCACAGCTGACGGGAGCGAGGCTCCGCTTCTCTCTCTGCAGACTTTCTGGGGACCAGGAGTAGAAGAGGGAGGCAGAAAATTGAGAGCCGTCTGGGCCTTCGCCCACGTTTCACTTCGCGGCAGACAACCTTTAGGAACTAACTAGCACCACCATTATGATCCAGCGCAAGAACCACGACCAGTCCCCACAGGCACGGGCTGGAGCTCTTAACTGGACGAACCAGTTGCTCGCAAGCGTCCGGGGGTGGAGGGCTCTGGCCCCACGTTTGCAGATTGAGGTCCTGTTTTTTGCACACACAAGGCAGCTCTCTTACCCCGCCCTTCGGGCTGTTCCGCTGTTTTACTGCCCCCAGCTGGCCGAGGGAGAGCCTGCGCTTCTCAGCCGCCCGTCTATGGCGCTTGCGAGTCATTGTACTAGCTGTCAAGGGTCAAAACAGGAAAAAAGGAGGGGGGCTCTCCCTCAACTGCTTTTCACAAGCCACTAGTATGGGGAAAGTTTAGCCTAGATAAAAAACGGGTAGAAGAAAAGGACACTATATACACTTCAGCACTATTCCCTCTACAACCTTAATGAAGGCTTTAAAACATTTAGGGGGAAAAATTAAACTACAAAGCCTTGGCAGATTGTTCTAACCAAAGTTGCTTTTAGTACCCTCTTTTCTTGCTGCTGCACTAACTGCAGCTGTTGCATTTCAGCAAGGAGACTCATAGGCACCACAGTATAGAGCACCTCACCCCTAGGCTAATAGCTACAACTAATGCAGTAAGGGATTGGCATCAACCACAGGTGGTTTATGGGAAGAGTACATCAGGGTAACAGTGGCAAGGATATTAATCTAAACCACTTAGGTTTAGGGCAGGAGGTCTGGTCTAGAGGGTAGAGTCTCTGTTAGCCCAAAGATAACATTAGAAGGTCACCAGTTTGAGGACACCAGCAGCTCCCTGAATGAGACCTTGAAGCAGCTGACAAGCCAAAGTGAGTGATTGCACCTGCTCTTGGTGTGAGCAAGAAGCGTCTTGGCTGCCCTCCATGTGAGAGATGGAGCTGCTTGTCAGCCTCCGTGGGGGAACTGGAGGCCAGAAGTGAGACCAAACCAGGAAGATCCATCCTAAAATGTTGTTGGCTCTTGAAAGAGAGAACTTCTATGATTGTAAAAATCCCCTTGAGGAATTTAGAAACGTCTGCCTATGTAAACTGCCTTGAATAAAGTCAGAGTAATCCAATGACCAGAAAGGTGGTATATAAATACCTAGCTGCTATTATTATTATTACTTACACCTATGTTTGCTCCAGCAATTATGGTTGCCCCAATTCCCACATGTACATGCATGTGTGCATGTACAGGACTTCCTTATGTAATCAGTTTCAGTTCCCCTTTGGTCAAAGTACTGCAGATTGTTAGATTCTGCATATATTCCTTATACAACTAATGAAATAATCTCAGTTAAAAAAAGCAAGGTGAGTTCCTTCGGTCATCTTCCAATTTTCCTTTTTGGTGAAGTTTACTTTCCCCTTAACCACCTTGCACATGTCCTCCCCCTCTAAAACAGTGTAGGGAAAGCCACATAGCCTTGCTTTGGCACAGGTAACAGGCCATGATCTAAGGAAATTGTTCCAGGGCAGAAAACCAACTCTAGAAAGAAATGGAAGTGTATGTGCATATGTAGGTGCAAACATGAAAGAGAATACTATTAGTCTCTAATTATCTCAACCCTATTGCAAAGTGCTCCACCTTGAAACCTGTCCACAGCTAGTTTCAATTACTGATATGGCAGCCTATTCTGAGCATAGTTTTCTGCATGACCAATGTAATGTCACTCTGGGTTTTATCCCACACGTTAGTCATGAGTACTTATAAAAATACACAAGTCAGTAGTGACTGGAGTCATATCAATTTCAATGAATTCTAGAGTATAACCCCAAAGACCTTCCCTCATGATGGTTACTTAAGAAATGACATAGTGCAGGACTCTGTTGCACAAAATCTATACATTTCTTTCTAGCAAGAATCACATTTCCAAATTATTCAAATAGCAATTTTGTCACAGGAAAAAAAAATACAAATTTCTGTTTTTGCTGTGTGCAATGAGGTTGTTCCAGAAAAGACACCCATTGGCTTCCATTTAACTAGCAACAACCTCTTTCTATGTCTGCCTCCTTTTGTGAACTTTAGAAATTGGTTTTATTTAAATATCTTGTCATTGGAAAACAAATTAGAGTGCTTCTCTAATTCTTGCAGGAAGTTTTAAGTATGAATTCATGAAGGCTCCACATTATTTCAGGAGATGGAATGAAAACTTACTTGCCTGCTGGTTTTCTATTACAACCTGTGAATAACCCCTCTCCCTGACTGTGAACAGTGGCATGGCTAACCAGCACATAAACCTATCTGGTCTGCAATAAGACTATTCCCACACATCCCTGAATCATATGGAGATGAGACTTGGTACTACTGCTGTGAGGTTAAGGGTAGTACGAATACACAATGATAAAATTCAATTTCTTTCTCTCTCTCTCTCTTTTTTTTTTTTAAAGAAAAGCCTTCTAGATTTCATTTTCAATGCCCTGCCCACTGACAAAAGTGTTAAACAAATGCAGTTTCTTTTTTCTGCCCTCTTATTTAATGACATAAGCTCCAGCAAGGCTTTACATATTGAAATTGGCCAAGGCTAAGTGACACTAGTACACATTTGTGGAAAAAAATAAAATAATGGACTGATGCATGCCCATAACAGAATAAAACATTAGGATACCTGTTCATATGAAACTGGGAATCAGGCAGATGGTGTAGAAAGCTCCCCCCCCCCCCAATAACCCAGGGGAAATCTGCTACTAGTGAACATCATGGAAGTTGCTCACAATTGGTGGACTTATCCATTTCAGGTGTCATGCAAGGTATGTCCACATGGAGAAGCCTTCTACTCAAGACAACCCCAGAGTTCCCAGATGGGTGGAAGGACTTTTATTTCCTTTTCTTGTATATTTGTACTAAAGCACAAGGTATAAGTAACTTTCTGAAACAGGCCTAGCAACTGTTCTTAGACAGTTCTTATGACCATCTTTTTAGTGCTCTAATATCAAAGAGTTTGACACACAGTGCTGTTACAGAACTATAGGAAGTGCAGTACCATAGACCATACAGTAAAACTGGAAAGTTAAAAAAATATTTATTGATACTAAACCATGAATTGAAAGTTATACAAAAATTGTCCAGCATACCATCTTCTAAGTTTTTTTTTTTAACCTGCAAAATAAATTAAAACACAACCTAGCAATCTCAAGTCTAAACTAGTGTTAATGGCCAAGGAATACTGGAAGATAGACATCACACAAGAGAAGCAAGTCAGCCAGCCAGGGTCAAGCAAACAAATGCCAAACGCAGCAGTGAACCCACAGAGAGATCAATGGGCAGACATTGCTTTCAGCCTTATTTAATATTCTGGCTGGAAAGGCTGTCCCACTCTAACAAAGAACCTAAGCTTTCCCAGGGTAATAACATCTCCAACTTTTGTTCTCTTAGCATAAAAGCAAAGAAACAGCTCTAGTTAAAGCAATTAGAAAATGTCATACAGGAACTATTTGGCTTTTTAAAAATTAAACACACAGTGATTGACACACATTACAAGAAGCACTGAACCAACTCTCACAAATTTCCTTCTTGTGAAAGCCAGTTCTCTTGAACTTAAAATTGGGAATGCTGAACAGCATTGGCATATCAGAACAATATAAAGTAAATCTGTTTTTGTTTTTTTTGGTCCTGTACATATTACTTCTAAACAAGTGAACTGAAGTGAGCACTTCTTCCAGTCAATGCAGGAAAGCAACTTAATTATTCCAAGACAAAAAAAATATCAATTTGCTATACAAACACTGTAGCACAATTCTGTTACAAAAGAAAATTCTTCAAAATTTTGAGAAAAGTAATGACAGAACTTTAGACAGCATTTTGCCTTACAACTGAAACACACTCTGACACATAGCAGCAAACTTAAGAGAAATATATAAAGAGGCTTTGAATACTCATTTGATTAACTGGTAAACATGGTTAGCACCAAATCTGAACCATCTGCCCACAACAGATTAGATGCAAACTGAATTGACAGTTTTTTTTTTCTTTGTTAAATCTTTTACCCATTTGCACATCAAGCAATATTAAATAGAGTTAACTCAAGTTATCAGAAGAGTGGTTTACTTTGCTGGTTTGTCTTAGACTTTGGAATTGAAATAGCTGGTTAACAGAAAGGCACAGCAATAGAGCTTCAAAAAGGGAAAGAGAGCAAGAGACCCTTCAGTTTTCCAAACAAGCTGGGGGGACATTTGCCTGTCTGCCTGTCTGCAATGGCAGTGAAAAGCAAAGTCAAGAACTCCAAGGAAGTTGTATAGGATTTTAGGGGGAAAAAAATAAGAGTGCTCCTTGGCAAGGGGAAGCTGATGTACATTAACAGTTACAGATGGAGCAGCAACGTATCTAGAAAATTAACAGATGTACAAGTTAGGTTCCTAGAACAAACTAGAACAAAAGACAGACTGAGTGCAGAAGGGAAAAGTGGATTACATACTGATATAAGGTGCAGCGCTGCAGCTCAATGTATCACAGGTATACACATACACACAAAGTACAGCTAGGGATAAAGAGAATATATTTATGACAATAGGCTTTCTGGGTGGAGGAAAAGCTAATTCCTACTCCTGAATTTTCAGCTGTATTAATGAGCCCCCTAACCTCTAATGAGCTTCAGATCCCATTAATTCATTAGAAACCAGTCCAGCATGAGGCCTTCTTTCCTTCTGAAAAGATGGCCTCAGCAGTGTGGGAGGGTGACATGTCCCTCGAACAGACAGCTGTCACCTCCATTCGTTGAACAGGGCAATTTAGTGTTAAGTGCTGGCACAGTATGAAGTTCTCCTCACTCTTCTCCAGAACCTCCATAAGGCTCTCCACAAGGAACTTTCAAAGTTACCCAGTTGTGGCAGAAGCATAGAACTGCTGCCATCAAATACACTGCTCCAAAAGGCACACTGCAGAAGCCAAAAGGAATTCAGATTCACAATGTCCAAATAAGTGGTAAACATCTGATGCATAACAAAGGGAGCGAGCTAGCAAGCACTGCAATAAAAGTTCCTCAAATCCCTCTCCATTACTTTGGAGTAGGCCCTGCCAATTCTACCACAAAAATACAAAGCACTTCAACAACATCTAGGACTCCAAGCCCAGACAGGGTCAGGCTTTGCCAAAAGATGTTGACTTACTGGCTTGTAGATGCTCTTCAGTCTTCCAAAAGGAAACTTCATTGGCTAAACTTAAAGCAGACAGAAGCATCAAACACCCTACTACAATTTGGCACCCAGAAAGTAAAAGATTGATGCTTTGCTCAAAACAAACAAAAACTATGCATCTAATCACCCCATGTGGCCCCAGAAGTCTCCAACTGCAGGCAAAACACAAAAGCAGCCATGTAAACTTTGAAACAGAAACTCATGTATCCAGAAGCAGGCATCCCAATTCACAGGATAAAAAGATAGCAATAAGGGCAGAGGAGGTCAAGCAGTGAGCTAGGACACATGATTTGAGAGTGAACTGGAGGACTGAGAATGCAGGTAAAGTCTACCTACATTCAGAGTAAATGCACCATTCCATTTCCAAGGCTGTTTACAAGGGTGTTTTTAATTCAGAAGCGGCTGTGTCATATTTATAGGCTATATTAAACAACTGATATTCTCACACACTTGCAAAACAAACTGTTCTGATCTGGGTAGAGTTCTTTGGAGGCACTTTATTATTCTGTTTTTAGTAAATACTTATATAGCACCACCCATATGCTAAGCCCTGATCCATGCTGAGATCTCAAAATGCCATTCTGTAGAAAGTTTTCAAAACCATGTGCAAGACACCCGTTTTGGTTCAGTGCATCAAGCTCTTGGGCACCAACAGCTTAATCAACTTCCATCACCCTATTCATCAGACAGAAGGAACAAAAGGAACATGACTAAGAAACAGAAGCAGTGCTTTCATCAACACTGTTCTTAAAACACAAAATTTAGTGCATTTTAAAAAAAATTTGCACCCCAATTATAACATAGCTACCGGGAAACAAATTCCATTTATTTCAGTGAAATTTATTTCTAAGCAAGCACTTAAAATCATAACCTTAGATGAACAGATACCACTTCCATATCCATTTGAGTAGCTGAGTTGCTCCCAATTATGTTAATAGAAGCAACATCTAATCCATGATGAATTTGCAGCCTCTCCCTTTTCTTATCCATGCTATGCTACCACCACATGAACTCCAAAAGATAAATATCACAAAAGAAAAGGCAGTAGGAAGTTGGTATGCCAAACCACTACTTAAAAAAAGATCCAACAGGATGATCCAAAAGCTTGCAAGTTTGTCTTTGGGTCATACAATGATATGTATAGGCCACAATGCATACATAACCTGTTCAACTTGCAGGATGAACAGGCCTGAGACTCAACACCAATTGCCCTGGAGCACTGAATACAAACAAATACTCCAACGCGAATGCACCCTATGATTGTGAAAACCACACAGCTACATAAACTTGCTCTTGTGTCCCTAGAATATTTCATAGTTTAAGTATGGATAATCTAGGCACTCCCTGCTTCCAATCAAGGCTGCCACTCCCTATACAGTGCTATATACCAATGCAAACAAATAAACCATTAGCATGTCGGCATGATCAAACTGACAACGGAAATGTATTCAAAGGATACTTTAGCAGAATTCATGACCCAAGATATCAGTATCTGCATAATTCCTATTTCTAGTCTACTCCCTTTCCCCCACAATTCTCTTTAGAATAAGCCCTTTATCTCCGCAATGGGCTACTTTCAGAGTCCAATAGCCATTTCTAGGTGCTCATGTTGCAGCAAAGCGTGCCCCCTGTGGGCAGGCTAGGAGCCTCTGGATCTATCCAAGAACTACACTGATGGTCTGGTCAGTCAGCAGAAACACAGCTGAATTCTGACAGAGTGAGATCCACTATTCAGTGACAGTCCACCCCTAGAGCATAACCTCTGACCTAAGGAGACATTTGAACATAAGAATATAGACCAAAATGGAGTCATATCCTGATTCCAGGCATGTTCAGGCTCAACACAGATTTTGGTCACAGGTTGCTCCCCAGACTCTTCCCTTTGGTTTCATACACCAGACTCTAATGTTAGACCCTTGCTGCAACTATAACCATGCAAACCAGAAGATCTTTCAATCTCCAGTGTCAGAAGACAAGTTGCATGTAACTAAAGTTCCAAAAAATAAAAATGGGTCTCCTATTGGGAGCTGTCAGCACATTGTATTTTGTGGTTAAGTAGCAGGTAAAGGGATCAGTCTGACAGAGGCCCCGAGAATGATCTAAATACCAAAGGTCCTCAGTTCAGATCGGCCAGCAATCCACAGCAACATTCCCACTTGTTTTGTTTGCTCCAAAGACAAGGCCTCATTTAGTCTCTTTGCTATTATCCAGGCATCATATCTGACTTTTTTTTTATGCCAAGTAAACAATGTCTAGCACAGAGATCAAGCACCTTCACACAAGTGGGCATCTTCCTCCACTTCATTTTTGTTAAAACCGTCACAGCATATTCAAAAGTTAGAAAATTACGATGCAGGGCAACTACTTCATAGAACCTGTAAGTGTATCATCATGCATCACCACTATTTAGCATTGTTCTGCATGTTCATATCTCAGGAAGCCAGAGTGGGCTATGGCCCCCCCAGACAGCAACACAGCTCTACATGGGTGGTTGTTAAATATACAACATGTAGGTTACATACACTACATTTTTCCACAGAAGTATTTTCTGTAAGGGAAACTTCTGAAGCATGAAGTATTTCACAGTTGCATATACATACGTATATCATTATACATACATAATGAGAAGCTGGATTTGGAACTGAGAGCATGCTGGCACATGGCAGATGAGAGAGGATGCTGTGTTCTGGAGGATAGACTTTGTTCTGGAGCATTCCAAGGCTGTTTTTTTAAGATGATTTCTTCTACACTACAGTACAAGAGTTAACAGACAGCTTCAGTGCTTCCTGTGGCCAATGCTCAACCCAAGCCATGCAAAGTAGCACACAACCAGCTTGCTCCTGCAACCAACAACACCTACAGTCCTAAGGCCCAGCCCACAAAGCTCTGAGGACAACGTTCACTTCTGTGCCATCCCATTTAGCTTCCAAAGCAAGGCAAACTTAAGGAAACGTAAACAAGATTCCCATTTCACACCCCTCTTTTGCAGCCTTCTAACTATAAAGGTGTTTTTCACCTTAGGTTTAGACCAGGTTTTCACTGTCCCAGAAGCATTTAAGAACCCAGCCTTGATTGGTTGGTGGAAGAATAAAGAATCATTTTTCTTGGAGAACACAATATTATTGTACCAGAGTTGGTTTTTTTTGGATCTTTACCCATAACTAACCAGGTAGCTAGGTACCCAGTTTTTTGGGATTTCAAACCATAAAGCTAAAGAAGTCCAAGTACAGAAAAACCTGGGCTAACAGTCACCACCCAACTTCCTCTATATTGGCCAATTTCAATCACTAAAGCCAATATTTATGAGAGAGTCCTCAACCCCTGTTCCTCCACTGTTTTTGGCAGTTGCATAACATCCTGGCTACCAAGAACTGTCAACAGGCATCAGGGAGTTTCCACAAAAATAAAAATAGCAGAAGCCAAAAGATACCTTGGTCAGCAACTGCAGAACCTTTTAATCCAGGGTCACTGCTTGATAGCATATAGCTTATACTGGGTGGGTAGCACCTAGATATCACATCTCCCCTTCTCACGTTCACGTCAATAATCAGGTAGAGTGAAAGATATAGGAGGAAGAGGGAGAAATATGTTCCCCTGCGTGCCTCAGAGATCAATAATGTCTAAGATTGAAAAAGCCAACACTGGTTGGAGATTCCTTCACAGTCACTGTGATCAGGTTAGCCGTCACATCGGTGACAAAGACATGTTCAATGAGGCTACGAGTGGGCTTCCAGTCCTGGCTAGTCTGAATGGAGACAGACATGTTCTGGCCTGCTCCAGGGAAAGAAGCAGAATCTCTGTCAGAGTCAGAGCTAGTCTCCTCTTCTCCAGTGCTCATTTCTGACGGAGTTGAAGTCTTGTGATTTTCTGCTGTGGGACCCTCCTGTGTACATGGGGCATTATTTTTTGTTGTCAGATCTCTCTCACCAGTAGTCGTTCTTTGTGCTGGCTTCTCACTTTTGCGACCATCCACATCCATTAATGGTGTCCCCGCATTTGTGGCATTGGGCCCACTGCCCCTGGCCACACTTGTGCTTGTGGCTAGATTGCTGCCAGAACTTTTGGCCACAGTTCCACAAGTGTGACGAGGAAGGTTGCTACTGCCTGTGGAATTTGGCCCATTTTTCACACTCTGCAGATTTAAAGCTTGGAGGTTGAGCTCTTGGTTGGAAGCTGGCTGGCTGTTGGGAGAGCCGGCAGGAACCTTGCTACCATTGTGCAAGTTTTGAGCACTAGCACCAAACCCTGTTTTCTGTTCCCCCAATGCATTGCCACTAGGCTTCTTGGCCATCTTGGACCCCTGCATGGTTAATTCCAGATCCCCAGCACCTTTCTGATTTTTCAGTTTTAAATCCAGCCCTAGGCCACTCTTGCAGGACATGGCCGACTTGAGTGTAAGCCTCCCCACAGCCGAGGCATCTGCTGAGCTCTGGTTCTGTGACATCCTGCTCATATAATGCACAATGGAGCTTTGCCAGCTGATGCCACAGTTTGGGCTTCCAGGTGATGTACCTTTCACAATATTCGAGAGGTTGTCAGTGGAAGATGCTCCAGAACAAAACCCACCAAATGTGCCTTGGGCTTCCTTCATGTGGGATTTAAGCATGGCTATGCCAGAGCTCTGTGCACTGTGTTGTGGCTGCATCTTGCCCATCGGTTTGGGTCCTCCTACACCCCCTACACCCCCTCCCATCTCCTTCCTATTTGTTTTCAGCACCTTTGTTAGGTTGACGGTCCGTTTTGCTGCCTTTTGCTCTGGAGGTAATGGTTTCCGCCCACGCTTCTTCCTAATAGGGTCCTTATTCTCAGGTTTGGCAACCAGAATTTGAGCTTTCTTTTGAGGCACTGGGTGGCTGTCTCTGCCCCGTTGACCTCCTTTTGTCTCAAGATCACTTTCATCCTCTTCATCAGAAGAAGAGGAGGAGGAGGATGTTGAGGAAGAGGAACTGCTGGATTTGCTCTTTGAAGGCACCTCAGGTTCCTTTAAAAACAAAGAAGTTAAAGATGCAGAGTGGTGGGGTCAACATTAACACGATCTGCTTCATTTGCTTGTGAAGGTTTCTAAGAATGATCTTAGTCCATCAAGTTACAGAGGTCTAGCCTATAATAAACTTAGGGGTGTGAATTCACAAAAATGCTTATAGACCATCACAAACTCCCCACTACAAGGGGGCCCCCATATCCAAGGATCCTGTATTCATGGATTCAGTTATCCACGGATTAGGTCCGTAGGGACCCCCATCCCCACGCACAGTCCCTCTGGAAGTAAGCAGATCTCTGCTCCCCTCAGGGTCTTCTGAGCCCAGCAAAGGTCACGGATGTCTATTCACAGCCTCTGCCAGGCTCAGACTGAGCCCTAGATGTAAAAAAGTAACTTCTGGTTTCTCAGTGAAACCAGAAGTGATGTTTTTAATATCTTATAAGGCAGGGGTCTCTAAACTTTTCGGCCAAAGGGTCGCATCAAACATCTAGCACAGTGTCAAGGGCCAGAAAAAAAAAATTAAATATAAAATTTAAATAAATACATTAGAGATGGAACTTAGATGAATGAATAAATGGACTCAAATATCCAGGATTTCTCCAAACACTAATGCAGCCCAAAGTATACACTTAAATGGACCCCCATTCCCCCACCCCACAAGCACAACTCTGCTTGTGTTTGGTCAACTGGGCCAGAGGCTCTCAGGGGGTCAGAGGCTGGCCGCGGGCCGGATAAAGGCTGACTGCAGGCCGCATCTGGCCCCCCAGGCCTGGGTTTCGAGACCCCTGTTGTAAGGCATTAGGAGGCCTGGGGAAGCCAGGAAGTCCTCCAGGGCTTCCCCCAGCTTTCCAATGTTTTATAGGGCATTAGAAACAACACTTCCAGTTTCAGAGAGAAACCAGAAGTGACTTTTTTTTTTACCTCTAGGGCTCAGTCAGAGCCTGGCAGAGGCCACTGATGGACATCTGTGACCTCTTCTGGGCTCAGAGGCTTCCCTTGGCTCCGGAGGGTGGGGGGGGAGGCGTTTGCCTGTATCCCTGGTTTCACTTAACCATGGGTGGAGGGTGTTTCTGGAACAGAATCCTGCGGATACAGGGGCATGCCTGTAGTAAAAAGGGCTTTCTTTTTGGCAAACTAATACCTACATTTTAGGTAAGGTTACATGATAGTTAGTAAAGCTGGAGTAATAGTGAGCTTTAAAGCCTTTCTTGGTTTGGATTCAGGTTACCTGAAGGATGGCCTTCTCCCATGCATTCCAGTCCACTCGCTTAGGTCATCTGAGGGGACCTTCCTACAAGTGCCTCCTTTATCCCAAATCAGAGGGATGACAATGTGAGGGTGAGCCTTCTCTGTAGGGAACCACAATTATGGAACTCCTTATTGGGGGAATTAAGAACCATCCCCTTCCTTGTGGCGTTCTGGCAAGGGCTCAGAACATTTTTGTTTTGTCCAGTGTTTGGGTGATGGTTCCATGTTGGCCCTCTGTGGCTTTATAATAATGCTTTGGTGTAAATCAGGGGTCTTCAAACCCTGGCCTGGGGGCCAGATGCGGCCCACAGCCAGCCTCTATCTGGCCCATAGCCAGCCTCTTGTCCCCTGAAAGCCTCTGGCCCACTCAACTGAACACGACCAGAGCTGTGCTCTGGTTGTCTGGAGGGTGTTCTGAGGGCCAGAGAGGTTGAATGAATGAACCCATTCATTCATTTATTCACTCATCTAAGTTCCATCTCGAATTTATTTAAATTTTATGTTTAAATTTTTTTCTGGCCCCCAACACCATGCCAGATATTTGATGCGGCCCTCTGGCCAAAACATTTGGAGACCCCTGGTGTAAACAGTTGCCCCCCTAATGGTTTTATTTATCATGGCTATTGGCGATTTTAATGTTGCTATTTATTGTCTCATACATTATGTATTTTAATACGGATTGTGCAAGTCGCTTTGGGTACTTCCCTTGGTATAGGAAAGGTGGGGTATAAATTTTTAAATAAATACACTATATAGACTTTCTGGACAGTTGCTTACTTTTTCAAATTCAAATAGCTTCCAATGTCCACTAGCCTCAATAAAAAACAGCTTCTAGTGATCACCAGGCTTCTTCTTGTTTACTTGCCTGGTTGAGAGTGGAGTATAAAAACTGACCCTAGGTGACTGGGTAAGCTCAAAGGAAATGTCAAGCTATGCTTCACAAGAGATAGATTTCCATGCTGTCCCAACTATGGTACACTTCCCTTCTGCAGGGGAATCTCACCTTGCCAGCAGAGTACAGGGAGAGTCAAAATTATGAAAGCCTGTTTCATAATTACCTTCATGTGATTAAAATTCCAAGCAGGGGGTGTGCGACAACATACCAGTAAGCTCCTCCCCTGCACCAATGTACTTGTCCCCACCCCACATGTACGTCTGCTGCAACAACACCATACTTGGGGATTGAACTTCCCTGTGGCCAACATTCCAAATCACAAGGAGAATCTCTTCCCAAGAAAAGGGCCTATATATACGCAAATGACAACAGGCCTCCATCCTGACTGCTTGTATTCCATCTCCATGTTCAAACATCTCCCAGAGATCAGCATTAACTTACAACGTTTTTCCTAGGTCTGCCTCTGGGTCGCTTGCCTCTCTTCCGATTCTGTACCTCTTTCTCATGTTCCCTGAAAAGTAACAAAACACAATATACAAAGTTGACCATCTCATCCCTTTCACGTTGTCTTCTCATCAGAAAATACCCCATTTTAAGTTATTCCACAATCCCACTGTAAATTAAGCAGCACACTTTTGATTTGTCTCTGATGTAGTTCTAAGTTTGCCTGTGACGGTGAGTAAATAGAGGTGACTATTTACCATGGTGGAAAATTTTGTCCGTTCTCAAATATCCATTTTCTTTAAGAAACTTTACAAATTGTTGCTTTTGCAAAGGGCTGCAATACAGCAGACTGTGGTTGGTTCTGTACTACATGCCGTCACTGTTGCTCCTACTTACTTACCCACTTTTATTGCTACAGTTATCAGTTCTATCTATCCCTTGATGCTTTGCTGCCTTGTCACTGTTTCATGCTTTCTAGCTGATCAAGTCTGATACTGAAAATGATAAACTGTCTTTATATAAACTATTTAAAAAATAAACTTTTTAAAAGCATACACTGATGACAGTATTGTTTTACTGACCTCTTTGAAACATTCCCCCCCCCCGCTCCCCCACAGCCATGCCTCAGAAACATTTCTGGGGTTTAAAAAAGATCAGGTTGCTTCTGAAGAATACGAAGTCATATACTATATGCCACTTTCAGTTATCCATGCATGCTAAAATAAAATTTTCTGGTGTTTGCAAAATCCACACACAGCCCAGCTACGTGGATACACATGTGCCCTACACTACACACTCACACCTTCAAAGGATTCCTTTCTCACAAAAAAAAAACACCACTGAAAAAATATCAAGACAAAATAAACATTTAAAGAGATAAAAACTGCATATACTGTATTTAAATCTTTCAAAGAACTTAAACATTAGCACTGAAATCTGAGAGTTATGGAGAAAAGGCAGATGGACAAGCTGCACCTTACAAAGACAACTACCAATTTCTGATTACTAATTCAGACAGTTCACACCATGTGGGTAATTCTTAGCTGATAAGGCTCCCAACTTTTACCATGCATATATGAGAAAAAAAGAAATCATACCTTGTTGCATTTATATAGAAACAGAAAGCAGTTGCATGATTCAGTCAACCTAGTGCAAGAGGGGGAGGGACAATTTTTGCCACTATCTCCTTTTCTCTGAAAATTTGTTCCTAAACGTTAGGGGACCCTCAAGAACAGGTTTTGCAGGGGCAGAGACTTGTAGAGGGAACAAGAAACTTGCTAAATACCACCCCTTCTCCATCGCAGAAATGGAGCTACTTCTACTTGCAGAAAGCAAACTTGGGATACAACCCACACTTTCTAACCATTTCTGTTATTGCCATTGTGGTCATATGACCATACAGATTCTGTGCAGTATACCACTTATACTAGCTGCCTATTGATTTCATGACTGCAATTTTGAGAACAAATCATTTCTTGGAATTCACTGTGTCCATACTATGCACGATTCATAGAAGTACCCTTACCTTAGTGGTCTTCCTTCCAACAATTAAGCCATTGAGATTCATAGCTGCCATGAATACCTTAGCTACAACACATACCTTATACCTACAAATGCTATAAAGGCAGCACTCACCCCCATTATAGAATGGAAAAACAGGTGTAGAAAAAGAAAATAACCATAACATTCCTGGCAGTAGTCCATAAGTAGTCTGAAAGCTGCCCAGTCCAACAGAGCCCAACTGTTGGAACTCATTGCAAAATGGTAGCATTCAGTGGGAATCTGTACAACTCCTTACACAATTCTTGCTCTTGCCTATTTCTGTGCAACACCCTTCTTGCATTATATTTGCTCTGTTTTTGTTCACTTTCCTAATATTTTGCTTGCTTTTGGACACGAGCCAAAGACTTTGGTTCATCTAGTCAGCAGCTTGTTCCCAAAGCAGCCAAAAGATGTCTCTTTGAAGCTCACAAGCAGAGCATGAGAAAATAGGTCTCTCCA
The DNA here is from genome assembly GCF_035046505.1 of Tiliqua scincoides. NCBI lineage: Eukaryota > Metazoa > Chordata > Lepidosauria > Squamata > Scincidae > Tiliqua > Tiliqua scincoides. The sequence continues at coordinate 151,333,134 of NC_089822.1, forward strand.
GCTATTGCTTCCCAACAACTGGTGTTCAGTGGCATGCTGCCTCTAGATTTGGAGGGAACACAGTGTTGTAAATTTTGTTGCAGCACACTGAGTTTTCAATTTCAGAATAGCTCTGATCACTTTTAAACTTCTCAGTACTTGTGCAATTCAATATCCTTCCCCAATACCCAGTACATTAGCTTAGATTTGGATGACTGGACAACAGAATGGCAGGTGCACATGTCGGGAAAGCTCATTCTGGGCTTCTTTGGAGGCTGCTTTACATGTTATTGTCTAAGTTTTGACCTTAATTCAACAAAAAGTAGTTCACAAAGTGGTTTACATACCAAAACAAATCAGTATCAATTAACAACCTTGAGGCATCTTTTACTGTTTTACAAAAACTGTCAGAAGCAATGGTTATTTTAAGACATCCAACAATTTGAGACATTACCCTTGCAAAAATCTGTCCCACTTCATTTCTGAAAACAATGCATCTCACTTGCAGCAGATTGAAAAGGATTAAATAAACCCCATTAGAAATCCATCTAATTGAAGCGATTTTTCACATTAACATTCACTCTTGTGTTACTCTTGTGTGGAGTGCAAGACAGGAGAGTAGAAAAGAGACTCCACAAATGTGAATAAAATTCACATTGTAACCAATTACATGCAACAGAGAAGTAAGGAAAAACATTGTATGAAAACAAACCAGCATCCCGACATTTTCTGTTGTCAGTACTATACTACTCAGTCTTGCTCTTATGGTGGGCCAGACAGGTCAATCGTAGAAAATATACACATTCTGTACAATAGCTAAGGATTTTCACTAGAAGAGAAAAATTTACAGCTTCAGAATTCTTTGCTATTTTTCTCTCTCTATGAGAACAGCCCAGGCCACAACAATCACTTCAAAAGTAGAATATGAAGGTTGTTGATGCTGGGGGAAAGGAGGAAAGAATGGGGGAAGTTGCACATAATTATAATGGCACTGGGCTCAGCAGACCACTCAAGAGGTACTAATGGCACAAATGTGGCCATCAGGCCATAGTTTGGGGAACCCTCTTCTAAGCCAGTATGTTTACATTTGAGTCTACAGAGCCCACTAACCCAGGGCTTTTCAAACTGGGGCATCTCGACACCCCAACCTGCGGGCCCTGGCAGGGTGTGGGCAGCCTGGAGGCAGGGAGGACACAGCTGCACGATCCCCAAGATCGCGCCACTCAGGGGGACTGCAGGGGCTCGGGTACACGTACCCAAGCCCCTGCAGCCTCCCAGGGGTGCAGGGAGCCTGGCATGACCTGCAGCAGGGCTCCCCATAGCAGTGAAAGTGGACGCAAAGCGATTGCGCTCCACTTCAGAGGCGGGGCGTGATCTCTCTGCATCCACTTTCACTGCTGCAAGGAGCCCTGCTACAGGTCACGCCGGGCTTCCCGCACCCCCGGGAGGCTGCAGGGGCTTGGGTATATGTACCCAAGCCCCTGCAGCCCCCCTGAGCGGCGCAATCCTGGGGATTGTGCCACTGCCTTCCCCCACCCCTGCTGCCTCCCCCCCTCCCGCCCACATAAGAACTTAGTGGCTCTCAAACTCCCCCAGAGAGTTTGAGAACCACTGCACTAACCAATCAACCCTGGAATCCCTTTAGTAACTAGGAAGGGCTGGCTGAGGGCTGTAACTGGGGTGGGGGGGGGGGAGAAGAGGAGAGACCATGAACAAACAACAGGCAATTGTGTGTTCTATTTCCATAATCCCAGTTGGTCAACCTGGAGGAAAACTCCTCCTTCTCCTCAGTAACATTTATTGCTTACTCACTTCTTCTGAAAGGCCAAGAGAAGCCTGGGATCAAGAATGTTCTCTTCAGGCTCCCAGCTGTTGTGCCTAGAAAAAAAGAAACGCATCCCATTATGGTGAAGTAAGTAAAACTACATTCAAACCACTCTGTTGTAACAGCACTACTGGGGGATTAAAACAGAATGCTTGTTTCCATTCATAGAGAGGATTAAAACAATTGATTTGGAATGTGAAATTTAAAAACTCTGGATCATTAAACGGGGAGAAAATTTAGAGGTATGCGACAGGCTGTGTTCAATTTGCTTAATGGACAGGCCATGGGAAGAGATGAGAAGAAGGAAAGTATTCACTTGGCAGAAGGAAAACCTCAGATGGATTACGGATAACTTGAGAACACACACGTGTGCCTGTGTGGTAAGGGAGTAAGATGAGAAGTCAAGCAAAAAAAGGATAAAAGCAGCAAGGAAAAATTGGTTTGCAGGAGCAGCTGGCAGAAGCAGAAAACAGAGAAGGTCCCCTTCTAGGCTGACAAGCCCCCCCCCCCACATGCATCAGTTGATAGCTCAGGTTTCAGAGGGGATCTATCAGCAACAAGGGAAGAGGTTGGTTGGCGTTGCTTCGCTGGAGGTTGGGGAGCATGGGGGCTTGCACAGAGCTGTTCCTCTGCTGCCCTGCTACAAAAGGGGCATGAAGCCCGATGCACAGCATGGCAGGACACTGCCAAGTGGAGCAGCATGCAACACATGGGAGGGGGAAGCAAGCAGAACGGAGGGGGGAAACGAATGGGAGGGGGAGAGGGACGAGGACAGGAATTGCTGGGTAAACAAAAGAAAGTCCAGGGGGAGGCACGCTGCTCTCCAACTCCACCTCCGAGCCCCGACCCAAAAACCAACGCAGGCGCTCCAGGAACTTCCACGCGCCCAGAAGCACCTCCGAAAGTCAAGGCAGGCATCGGGGACCCAACTTCCCTGCAGATCCAGGAGCGCTGGGCCAGCCGCGCCACCCCGAACTCCGGCTGGCCTGGGCCCAGCATCCCCAAGTCCGCAAGCCACGCCCCTAGACCCCCTTCAGGCCCACGGCTGGCTGGCTGGAGCTCAGCTGCTGGGTGCATTGTCCGGACTCACTTGGAAGACCAGCCTCTCCACTTCACCAGATACTCCAGCTTGCCCTGCGGAGGAGAGAGGGAAAGAAAGAGGCGAGTGAGTGGCCAGGCGAGGCGGCTGCTGTTGCTGCCTGGAGCGTGCGTCTGCCCGCCCGCCTGCCCACCTTGCGGAGTCGCTTGCTGAGGATGCACTCGGCGGCGAAGACCTGCTCTCCCACGCTGCTCAGCTCCTCCATGGCGCCGGCGCGCTCCGCTCGCGTCCCCTCCTGCTCCGGCTTGCTCGCAGCGGAGCCAGCCTTGTGCCTGCACCAGGCGAGAGGCCCCGGGAGAGCGCGCCCGCTCGCTCCTCCTCGGCCAGGGACAGCCCCGCGCACTCCCCGCCGCGCTGCGCTGCTTCGCTTCTGGCGCACACAATGCAACGCGCGCGCAACTCGACTCCGCCTTCCCACGCCCTGCTCAGGGGCTCCCCAAATTCCCAAGGAGCCAATGGGACACGGGGAGGGCGGAGCCTCCGAGCTTCCAGTGGAGAAAAGGAGCCAAGCTGCTGCTATTGTCTTCAATAGCAGACCCTCCAGCGGCGCGGGGGGAGTTATTGCTTTCTGGAGTTTAATACTCGGGAGAAGACTCATCCTGCCTAAATCTAGATGCACTTCTATTTACCCCTCCCAGATAGGCTACACGGTAGCCAGCAACTGGTTCTTGCTTCGGTGCTGCTGCCCGACTGCCTTCCAGGGACGTGCAGTGGGTGGGGAGGCAGGTGAGGCAGTGCCTCCCCGCTGTGAGGTGTCCAAGCACCCACAACCCACGCGCGGAGCGTGCAGTGGGTGGGGAGGCAGGTGAGGCAGTGCTTCCTCACCGGAGTCCTTTGAAAAGCGCCGCCGTCGTGTGAGGTGCCCAAGCACCCCCAATCCATGTGCGGAGCATGCAGTGGGTGAGGAAGCAGGTGAGGCAGCGCCTCCCCACCTGAGTCCTTCGAAAAGCATTGTTGTTGGTGCCCAAACGGAGCGCGTGGATTGTGAGTGCTTGGCCACCTCACCCGACGGCAGCGCTTTTCCAAGGACTCCACGCACCTCCCTGCTGTTTTCGGACTTGGTGTGGACTTGAGAGTCATTCAGGATCTGAGCTCCGAAGGGTCAAGGTCTCCATTCAGAGGACACCCGATGCTCTCCGCTCCACAGTTAAGCCCAGCCAGCTGAGTTTTAATTCTGTGCGTGAATTAAAGCTGGAGTCTGCGAGGCGATTGCAAGCGGCTGGCGGCGGCGGCGACAGCAGCCATCCCTTTTTGCATGAGAGTGAAACAGCCGTGGCGAATTGGAGGGATGGAGGCATCTGGGGACAACCCACTGACTTGTGGAGATGGTGGTTCAGCGAGGAGATGGATTAAGGAATAGTCTATACACAAACGGTTTTGAATTTGTCAAGAAATGAAATACCATCCACCCCATTTTCTTACTGGTTAACGTGTTCAGTAGTGGAAAGACGAAGGCGGGTGGGGAAAGGCTAATTCATACTGGTGGTTGGGAGCGCAAGCCTGTTCTCGGAAGGAAGTCCGATGGCGTTCAATGGGACTGATTCCCGGGTAAGCACGCACAGAGCTGCAGCCTAACAGCACAATCCTGTGCAGGTCTACTCAGACGTTGGTCCCATTGTGTTCAGTGGGGTTTACTCCCAGGAAAGTGTGGATAGGATTGTGGCCACGCAGCCCAATCCTATGCTTGTCTACTCAGAAGTATGTTCCATTGAGTTCAATGGGGCTTACTTCCAGGAAAGTGTGGACAGGACTGTGGCCTAAGAGGGTGAACGGTGAGTCTCAAATCCTCACGAAGTGGCCTTAGGGGTCAGGACCCCTCCTCTCTCGCTTGCCCCCTCCAAAAATGATGGAGCTCATGCGTGAGAAGCTCCTCGAATAGGCTCAGACGTGCTGCCTACGGGTGAAAACGGAGCCACACGTAAAGAGTGCCGCCCTTCCTAGGCAGCAGAGGAGTTCTCCGTGGTTCTCTCACCGCCAGAAAGGCAACTTCTCCTGAGGTCATGCAGCAGCGCCCCTGGGGGGGGGGGAGCACGGGGCGACAGCACAGCTCCATAGAACCAACCGAGCGGGTCCTCCTGCTTCGAGACACCAGAGCTCGGCACCAGGCTTGCTCTGGTGCCCACCAGACAGACCATCCAAGAAAAAGCCCAGTCTGCCACAGAAGCGGGCGAGAAGAGTCCCGATCTTGGGGACAACGAAATGGTGGTGGGGGCGGAGGGAGCGCTTTGTAAAGGACAACTTTCAGACTGCCAGGAGGACAAGAGTCCCCCTCCCCCCAACCTGCCACTTCTGTTCAGACCTCGACTCTGTGCACAGCATGTCCTCTGGGGACACCCTTCCTGAAGTTCCTCCAGCCCAGTCTGTGGGCGAATTAGCCAGCCAGTGGACGACCCCCTCCTCCAGGAGCAACCACTCGGTGAGAGGAGAGACAGTGGTCACCACCCTGTGTGAGAGAGGAGCAAGCCACCTCTTCAGTCCCATTGACTTCAGGGTGGCTTCCCTTAAGAGTGGAGCACTCACCATGCCTTCTGACTTCCATTGGGGAAGGCAGGGGCGAAAGGCACTCTTAACCCTGGTTAAGAGTTATAATCAGTGAATGTCAGCTAGGGTGGAATTCATGCGAGGCAGATCTAGCCACTACTTTAGCTGTGATTACTAAATAAACCTCTTTAGACAGAGGCAGAGTACCATCCGACACCACCACATGTCAGGGGCAAACATTTGCAGCAGGCTGTTTCAGCAGCTGCTGTTATAAAGACTATGCAGAATTCATTTGGTGTGGTGTGATTCTTAACTTTAACAGTTAATGACTATGTGAAAAGGTGGCAAAGTTAAAGCCTTCAGTTCTGCTGAGTGCAAAAGTGGGACTCATCCAGACAGGGACGCTTGTAAAATCCCTCTTTTCCTTTCCTGCCAAAACTGACCTCACAGCTACTGGCTCCGATTTGGGCACACGCGGAGAGGAGCATCTGGCTGAGGGTCATTGTCTGCGCCTTCTGTCAACAGATTCATCAATGGCGTCAGTGTTGGGGCATAATGAGACAAGTGTCACAGAGGAGTCCATATTGACCATTGGCACCATGTGCTGGTGATTGCCATCAAACTTCCATTCTGTGGGGGGGGGGGGGGAGAAAGCCCAGGATATGATTTCATCAGGCATGGCCACTGGCAGAGCAAAGTCTATTCTCAGGCCAATCGTAATTCCTAGTGAACTTCACATGGTTCACTTCTAAATAAGTGTGTCTAGGATTGCTGTCTCAGTAATGAGGCTTAGAGGCACTTCCTCTACTTCTGTGAAGGGCTTGCCTTCCCCTTCCTGAAAAAAAGAAGTGGGAAATTCCAGCCTCATAGCAAGACCACCGTCCATGGGTTCCTGGAGGACCTGCAAACAATTCTTTATGGCCCTGCAACACTTAAGGATGTATAACCTCACTGATATCCATCAATTAGATAAAGCCAATTCCTTGGTCGCATTACCAATCTGCATTTCCCAGTCTAGAAAAGGTTTAAGGTGTATCACAGGCCTTAAGGTTAAAGGTTTAAGGTGGCTAATCTCGTTGAACCAACACCTTTCTTTCAGTCAATCCTAGTCCCAGGCTCCCTTTGTATGCACAGGCAACACATGCTCAGACAGGAGTAGGATGATCTATTTTCACAGTGGCACCTTATTCAGGGTTGCTGCCTTCAGCTTATGAAAAATTGTGCTTCAAGTTTTCTTACCAGGTAGGTAAGGATAAGTGATGATTACAAATTGATATACCTAACAATCTTGCTACCTCTTACAACATCAGAGATTTTTCAAACTCAGTCTCCACTTTTCCAGTAGATATCAGTGAAGTACTGTAGCTCTAAGTGGCTGTATTTATATAGAGAAGGGCTTAGATTTGGTATGGGGTGGATCAGGACATTATGTGCCTCTTCTTCTTGGTGATGGGGTGCTACGTAAAGCAATTGTGCTGTTTCCTTTTCCCCCCCATGAATGTAATAATACTGTCTTTAACTTCTGTTTCCTTTTGTTACTCCCATTTCTTCTTTTTTCTTTTTATTGGGAAATAGTAATGCAGCAAATATGTGTCTCTGGTCAACTTTAGGTCAACATAGTTTAAACCGATTATATTACAAAGGGCACAATCCGGAACTTGAGATAGGCTGGCACATGTTCCTTGCACCATCCCTTGGGTGTCATAAATGTGCCATAAGGCATGTTTGTGCCATTGAGTGAGGAGGAAGGCCGACCCAAGTCCTGCTGGGTCAGCACAACAGGTATGGCCGTGCTGGCATGGGGGCTTGGGGAGGGTGGGAAGGAGGTGTTCTGGGGCAGGGGGAGGGCAGGTGGTAGGCAGGCCATGGCCAAACTGGGGATGGGACCAGGACCAGGCACTTGTGCTGGATCCTAACCCCAGTCCCAGGCAACCCAGAGCAGCTCTGGGTTGCTCAGATCTGTGCCACCTCTTTAGGCTGCTGAGGCATGACCCAGGGTAAGGGGAGTGAATTCCTCTTGCCCTGGGCTGAGTTGTGGGCAGCCCCAACCCTACTCTGGATGCAGCACAGGCCAGCCAGCTCCAAGGCTGGTTAGGAGTGGGTTGCAAATCAGTTTGTTCCCCTCTTTTTGGTAAATCAAACTTGAATTGTTGCATTTGTCTTGATTTCCAATCCTTATTAGAACCTCCAAACATAATCTTATTTTATTTTTGGAATTAAAAACTGAAGCCATGGCATTACTGATTTCCAAACACCTCCCTTTCCTACCTCCAAACTGTTATTTTAGTATTATATTTCCTTAAATTAAATGCCAAGTATTATGTTTGCAATGGACTCTCCAATATTTCTAGGAAAGCTCAAAACATGGCCATTGTTTCCTTCCATTGGCTGGGGTAGGTGAGAATTAATTACTGTCAGATATTGTCAGCACAAAAATTACTGTTGGTCCTGGAACATTCAGACTAAAGTTCAAAAGCAATACCCCTCTCTGAATCAGAATCAGAAGGTGATGCAAAGTTGAGCCAAAAGAGGCTTATCAGATGCTCAAAAGAGGCTCATCCAGACATCAGTTGGGTTTACCATCAGTTAATCAGATATTGGGAATACAACAAAATGCAGCTTTCAACCAATGAATGTCAAGAGCTATAGCAAATTTCTGTTATGGAGAGGACTGCATGATCAGGAAGGAGGATCAAGGGCATGTGCAAGTCCAAATATCTGAGCTAAGTATCACAGTAATGGGGTACAAATTGTGTCAATTTAGCTGATATGTGAGTTCTTTTCAGGTAAGAAGAATCATCTACCCTTCTTTTTCTGGCACCTTCCCTCAATGAATTGTCAAAGCTTTTTCCATTAATGTGGGAAGTGATGAGCTGGCCTTATGTTCATACTGCTGTGCTTTGCTGAAGGTGCAATTCTACCCAACTTTCCAGGGCTGATGCAGCTGCAATGCAGCTCTGAAATAAGGCAACAAACATTCCCTTATCTTGAGAAGACCTCCATAATTGCCCCTCTGCTGCAGGATGCAGCGCATACCCCATTGACATAGCTGCATCAGCCCAGGAAATTTGAATAGGATTGGACCCTGGGGCACATAGAATACTGTTTCTCAAACTGTGGGTCAGGACCCACTAGGTGGGTTGAGAGCCAATTTCAGATGGGTCTCCATTCATTTCAATATTTTATTTTTAGTATATTAGACTTGATGCCAACATGGTATGTGACTGCATTTGGGGAGAACTGTACTTTTAGCAGGCTACAATGTACATATATGCTTTTAAGGGCGCTATCCTATCCTGCACTGGAACAGGCAAGCCAAGAGGCTTGCGCTGTATCCAGTGCTGGATAGGGGCCCAATGTAGCTCAGCCAGAGGTAAGGGGAAACTTTTCCTCTTACCTCTGGGTAAGGCACCCTGGCCCCTATGGGTCTCCTCAGACTTGTGCCACCACTTGAGGAGAGTCCGAGGAGAGTTCAAGCTTGAGTCTGAGAGAGCTTGAGTCTGAGCCTTGAAGCCGCTCCTAATTCCCCAGGAACAGCCCTGCCTCCCTCTCCCCACCTGCCAGCCCCCAGGGCCATCTGCCCTTCCCCGTCCTGGAATCCCTCCCTCCCGCCTCCTCCCCTCTGTGCCTCTGTCTTATTTCAGCCTCTGCAGGCTGGTGCGCCTCTGCACACTGGCCTTGCCAACTCCCAAGGAGGCTGGCCCAACCCTCCTGGGCCAGCACAAGGGACTTGCGTCAGCCCAAATGCCTTCTAGGATTGTGCTGTAATAATAATAGTCAATGGGGCTTACTACTGGGTAGTGAGGATAGGATTGCAGCCTAGAATTTTAAAAATTTTTTTCCTGCTAGATGCTTCTGGTCATGACATCACTTCCAGGTTAATGACATCATCTCCAGTGGTTCCTGACAGATTATCATTCTAAAAAGCAAGTCCTGAGCTAAAACGTTTGAGAACCACTTACCGAGGGCCCAATCCTATCCAACTTTCCAGCTCTGGTGTAGCTGCAATGCAGCCCCATGGTAAGGGAACACATGTTCCCATACCTTGAGAAGGACCAAGTGACTGCTCCTCCACCACTGGAAGCAGCATATACACCAATAGCACCACTGCACCAGCACTGGAAAATTGGATAGGATTGGGCCCTTAGAGTCTTCTTCAGAGCAAGTTTGAAGCTTCCAGGAGCCCCTAGTTTGCCCTCTGACTACAGGACTTCCAGGGCTGGGGGAAAATGATAGGGATCAAGTGAGTCTGTAGGCACTACAAAAAGAATGTTTGCTCATTTCCTTGCTCAGCAACCACAGAAAGCCTTTGGCATTTTAGAAATGAGATCCTCACTCATCTGCCAGTGCATTATTTTATATTCCTACGCAGGTATGCCTGGAATCCTTGGAATGTTTTGTGTTGCATGTCACAGAAACATGGTGCCTATTATATTTTAAGCAGGCAGGCTACTATCCAGCCAAGGAGTGATACTTGGACATTTGGTATGAAATTAATGATTCTTCTCAACAGGAGCATAAGCCATTATGCTCCTTGGCCATTGGAGCCATCCTCTCCACTTCTCTGTCCACACAGCAGGGATCCTATTCTCTTTTTGTTACCCTCTTTCTGCTGAAGCCCAGGAAAGGAAGTGGGGCAGATGCTAGACTGCTCGCTGGTGCTGGTGCTGGTGCTGGTGCTGGTGCTGGTGCTGGTGCTGGTGCTGGTGCTGGTGCTGGTGCTGGTGCTGGTGCGCGCTCACACGCGCTCTCTCTCTCTCTCTCTGAAACACACAGAAGACCAAGGGAATGCTTTTAAGTTCACTTTCACAAAGTCTTGTAGGCTGTCAGAAATTCCGCTTAGGAGGCTGAGAACCAGCAGGTTTATCAGTTCTTGCCTGCCTCCCTATCAAGTTTCTGATAGACTAACAGTGCAAACTTTTGCATTTCTACCCAGAAGTAATTCTCATTGAGTTTAATGCAACTTATTCTCAGGTAAGTGTGTACAGGATTGCATCCTTAGGCTGCCATCTTAAACATACATACCTGGGAGTGAGTCTCATTGTACACAGCAGGACTTACTTCTGACTAGACTGTATTGTAGGATGCTTGTTGACCAAAGCGGGGACTCTTCCCACAATCCCTATGTGGGAATGTGGAGAAAGTATTCCTCATCAAAACTGATCTTATCATATTTACAAAAAGAGGAAGAACAGTAACCAACCATATTTAAGCCAACTAGGCAGTGGCATCACTAGGATTCGCATCAGCTGGTGCGAGAGGCCTGTGTGTCACCCCATGCAGTGGGCGGGGCAACGCCCCAGGTGGTGGGCATGGTGATGTACCATCGCTCCACCCCCACTGGTTTTTTGGCTGTACCTTTCCTTAGAACACAGATATTTCAATGTGGTTTGTTTCATTGCAATCTGCATGAAATTATGCATTGATTGATTTATAACATGATTGTATTATTCCTCCAAACTGTGATTTTAGTGATTTTGATCACTAGTGGTGTCACACTCCCCCTCACGGTGTCAACTTACTAACACCTTATTGCAGCAGTTCTCAAACTTTTAGCACTGGGACCCACTTTTTAGAATGACAAGCTGTCCAGGACCCATTGGAAGTGATGTCATGGCCAGAAGTGACATCATCAAGCAATTAAATAATTATAAATAATTAAATTAAAATAAAAGAAATAATTAAATAAGGGGGAACCAGTCCTGTTCCACCAAGTGAATCCTGAAGTAAGTCCTATTGTGGTCAATGGGGCTTACTCTCAGTAAAGTGTGGGTAGCATTGCAGCCTGTGAGCCCAATCCTATGGATGTCTATTCTGAAGTAAGTCTCATAGTGGTCAATGGAGCTTACTCTGTAGTCTGCCTGAAATAACAACCCCCCAAAAAGGATCAGTGAGATTTCCAGCCCTCCCCAGTGCCCAGTTTAAAGTTCTTCTATTTCAGGCATATCAATACAAAGACCCACCTGGCTTTACAAGTGCAAAATAGAAAACATTCCCCTTACCAGTTCAAGCCTCTTTTTTGTCCTTTTTAGTGTGTGTGTGGGGGGGGGGGGGAAGACTGCCTTCTGGAGCATTTGTTGCGCTCCAGCATTTGTTCCGCTCTGGGACCATTCTGGTGTCCTCACATTCCCCTTTGCCTGGCCTGACCACCAACCAAGGCACGTCTGCCTACTCACAAGAAAAGCAACCTTGAGGCTGCTTCACTTTCCATAGGGCTCAATAGACTGCAACTGGGAGGGAGGGACCTCTTTCTCCCTTTTGTGTTTTTGGGGGCTGCATTCATTGGATCAGGACCATTCTGATGTCCTTGGAGTCCTCTTAGCCTACCCTTTCCAACAGACTAAGGCATGTTTGCCTACTTGCAAGTAAATGCAGCCATGTGGCTTCAATTTGGGCTCAATAGACTGGGATGGAACCTCCTTCTTGGGTGTTTTTTTGGGGCTGCATTCATTGAATCAGGACCATTCTGGTGTCGTTGGATTCCTCTCAGCCTGCCCTTTCTGATAGACTATGGCAAGTCCGCCTAATCATGACTAAACATGCGATACAGCTCACTTTCACTTTCCATAGGGATCCATTCATTTTTTCTTTCCGGTATTTTGGCCATAACTTTTGAAGGAAAGGAGCTACTCCAATTCTGTTTCTTTGCATTCCTCTGGGAATTCCGCATCCAACAGTGTATGGCATGATGCGGTAGCTCCTAAAGCCGCGAGTTTAGCGTGTCACCCCCAGAGCGCGTCCCCCTGGTGCGTCACCCAGTGTGGTCTGCACCCCCTGCACCCCCCTAGAGATTCCACTGCAACTAGGCAGCAGCATAACTGTCTCCAAAGGTCATTGTTACAGTACTTTCCAATGCTGCCTTGCGTGCTGTGCTTTAGTGCATGGATCCTTCCCAGAAAGATCCATGCACTCTCAAGAAGCAGAGTAATGCTTGAAAGGAAAGGAACTCTGGTGTTGTTGTTATGTGGGGAGGATTTCTATGTCAGCAGCTCTCATACTACAAAAGATAGGGTCAGAATGGAGTTCTCAATGGAGGTCATGGCAACATTTATTTGCATAAATTTGCATTTAATCCCACCACAATCCTGTGGGGTAAGGGTACTGTTCAGGACTTCTAATGAGTTTCTGAGCTGAGTCAGAATTTGGACTCCAATTTTCCCAATCCCCGTGCAATTCTCAATCCACAACACGACAGCTAGTCAAACAATGTTGGACTGCAGCATTTTTAGAGGAAGTTCCAGTGACTTCCAACTTCTCTGTGGATCATGTTGCCTCCGAGAATGGAACAATATTATATATGATTCATAGAATGATAGAAAAGAATGTCATCTAGTCATTTTGAACCAGGATCACTTGAAGAACAAAAATTTATCTGCCTGCAAAAATCCAGGGAACGCAATGAAAAGTATGCAAGTTCAGCATCAGTCTTTGCCACCCTCAGGCAGCTGCTGGCATTCTGGCAGAGCCCACCACTGCCTGCTGACACTTGCCTTCACCCTCCTCCAGAAAGTATTTGGCTTAGCCAACAATGTTCCACTCAGCACCTGTTCTGCCAAATCCCAATCCACTGGGCCTTGTGCCCGCTTAAGGCTGATCAGTCCCTCTTGTGCAACTCACCAGTGCAGTAAGCAAAAGTCAGAGTCCAGTTCCAATCCACAGATGGCAAGTAATCCAGTCCAATCAATTAGAGTTGCCAAATCAGAGTCCAGAGCCAATAAGCCAAGTTATAGTCCAAGGTCAGGTTCTAGGTAGGTCAGTCAAATCCCTCAGGGTATCCAAGTCCAAAGCCCAGTCACAATCCACAGTCAGATTCCAAATTCAATAAGCCAAGTCAGTCTCCTCTCCAACCTGCACTCCTTCAAAACCCACCAACCCTTCCTGCCTCAGGTGCTCCTTATATCCCTGAGGGCCCTATTGCCTTCCAGTGGCTGCAGCTGTGCAGCATACTCTGCTGAATGCCCAGGCCTTACCCTTAAAGGGGCCACTGCTGACACCACATCTACCTCCTCACCAGTTCTTCCAGATTCCAATACAGCACCCTGAGCCTAGTGTCATTCAGGAGTATTGTGGGAAAAAGTGGTGCCCCCCCAAGTGGCTGCTGGTGGGGAATGCCATTCCCCACATAATGGCCCAGAATGATGATACATGTGGAACTTTGGGGGGGGGGGGAGGTGATGACTGCCAGTAGCTGCCTTAAAGAGCTCTGATGTTGCCCATCAAGAAAGGTAGCAGGAGAAGGCAGGCTAACCCAAAGGAGTAGCATGGGTATCTATTAAAAAATCTAAAAGAAGGAGGGGAGGGGCCAGCCAGCAACTGAGCAGACATGCCTTTCTCGAGCTCTTGAAAGGCACTCTGTTTTCCCCCAAAAACTTTGGATCTGAGGAGACCTGAGGATTGTTTGTCAGGAGAGACAAATTCCTCTATGTGATGGCATGATCCCTGAGGAGATTAAGCCCAGCCAGGGGGGCTTTCTCAGGAGATTCTGCCATTTTGGCAGCAATGGTGAAGAATTCATGCTCAATCAAGCTGGAGGCCCCAGCAGGGAAAGATGTTGAAAGACTTAAGTAAGTGTTATTCCATTTGTGTATGCCTGGTGTGGACTGAGTAATTGATTGCCTGGCTTTTTTTTTTTCTTGCCCTGAGAAGAAGAGGAGGGAGGGAGGTTTCCCCCCTCAGCTATTTATCGGTGTGAGGAGAAATTGTAGAAGAGATTTACCAAGCTTGTTATGGATATATGAAAATATAATACAACTTTACAACTTTGAATTTCGGTAGATTACAAATTAACTGTCCTTGGACAAAGTTTGTGTATTGGAGTGTTTATTGCCTTGGTTTGATACTATTGTTTGGGACTGCCTGAAAGAGTGGCTAGATGTGTTGACATTCTTGTGGATGGAGGAATTCGATTGTCAAGGTTTCAAGTATAAATAACAGATAAGAAAAACAGAAACAAGAAATAACAAGAACAGTGCACCAGCGACATCTAGTGGATTTTAAAAGACATTGCAAGAACTGGATTTGTGTTTATAAGTGGAGTAAAGAAGATAATATGCTGAGGACATCCAGTGGTCTTAAAGAACATTGTGAGCAAAAGGAAGGAGGAATGAAGATGGCGGGTAAAACAGTGAAAGTCCAAAGCTCACCAGCGTTGGAGATGGAACTTGGAAAATTAATACAAGAGGAATCGAAAGGGAATAATAATAATAATAATAATAATAACAACAGGTATTTATATACCGCCTTTCTTGGTCTTTATTCAAGACTTTATTCAAGGCGGTTTACATAGGCAGGCTTTATTAAATCCCTATTAAATAGGGATTTTTACAATTTCAAAGAAGGTTCTTTCTTTCAAGAACGACTACATTCAAGGTGTTTCATTCCAATCTGGCTTCACATTCTGGCCTCCATCCTCCCACGCTCAGAGCAGATGGAATTGCTCGGCTTCAGCTTGTCAGCTGCTCCAAGGTCACACGGTGCCGGTGGCCTCGAACAGGCGACCTTGTGGATGTTATCTTCAGGCAGATGGAGGCTCTACCCTCTAGACCAGACATCCTGGAAAGACTGGAAGCATATGCAAGATAAAATGGAAAAACTGTTGGCGATGGTACAGCAACAAATAAACCAATCTGCGCAGACCCAAACCAGCGTAGATGCTTCAACTAAACAATTAGATGAACTTATAAGAAAAGATCAAGATAAAATATCAGAGATAGAAGAAAATCAGCACAACACAGAGACAACATTAATGGAAATTCAGATGGATAGTGCAGCTCGAGTGGTGAGGATACAAAATATACCAGAAGCGAAAGGAGAAGATACGTCGTGACGGATTGTCAGATTAATATCAGAATGGATTGATACGTTGATGGAGGAGATATCTAAAGAATTGGATTCAGTGAGAAGAGTGAACACTTTTTATCTGAGAAAACAGGAATTACCAAGAGAAATTTATGTGAAATTCATCAGAACCTTTTACAGAGATAAATTACTTAAGGCCTCACAGGAAAAGGAATGGTTAGTGGATGATAATAAATAATGAATGTGGCGGAAATGGACAGACTTTCAGAAATTTTGGATCACCAGTTAAAACCAACACAAATTGAGCAATGGAAACCTTTTTATGCTTGGTTGAAAATGAAGTTTTAGAAATATATGATAGGGCATTTAGATGATTGTATTACATATATAACATGGTTCCCAGTTTGGGAACTACTGTAAGTGCTTGCAGAGGAGGAGCAAAGGCAGCGACAGGATTGTGCCTCTGCCAGGGACAAAAGGTGTGACAGTGCTGTCCCTCTGGAAGATCCAGGGAGCCCATGGACCTCTCTGTAAGACTCCCTTTGGCTTCAAACTGCTGTAATTTTTTCGCGACAAAAACCAAAGTGGTCTTTTTCAGCATTTTCAGCAGTTTGGAGGCTTGGGGAGGCCTGCACAGGGGTCCACTGGTTCTCTGGACACTCCAGAGGGCCAGCACTGCCACAGGTAAGTAAAAAAGAAACCCTTTTGCCCCTGGCAGAGACATGATCATGGCAATCATGTTGCTATTTTTACCATCATCCTGACCCTTAAGGAGGCAGAGACAGGGCTTCCCTGGCTGGGGCAATGCCTCTGTCCAAGGCATTACTAAACCTGTGAAGTTTGCAGGCTGGCTTGAAGTGAAAAGAGAAAACTGAACAAAATTAACTCCCTAAGTCAGTGTTTCTCAACCAGTGGTACTCTTACCACCAGTGGTACTTGATGTGGTGTCCCGGTGGTAAATGTGAAACCCCCAGAACCCTGCCCCCTGGCAGTGAGATCAGTGATGCAATTGTGCTCACACTTTTTTGTGCTCAAAAGTGCCCTCCTGTCCATTGCAGGTTACTTCTGGTGATACCTCCAATAGGTATCTTGTGAAGTGTTACAGTGGGGGACAAAAATTGAGAAAAGTTGCCCTAAATGTGTCTAACTAGAAATACAATCCCTACTGCTAACTACTCTCATTGTCTCCGGAATCCCCACCCTGCACTTACTGGAGAGTAAGCATGTGTTTCTGTTAAGCAGCACTAGATTTCATGACAGACCTGGCAGAAACACACATGAGAATCCTTGTTCTTGAACTTACGTAAACTAGATTTGATGATGTCACATAGTTATACGTGGAGGAATGAAGCTGATCTGGCCATTCCATCCCAGTCCTTTACTTAAACTGCCAGGTTTGGCTTTGCTCAATTGATAGGTGCATGTCAGTCTCAGGGGAAGGTTTCATTACTTCAGGCTTGAAGAAGTGCTTAAATCCATATGGCTGTCTAGGAATGGTGCTTTCTATAAAGGACAAAGACTGCTGTTTGAGCATGTCCTGACAGATTTTAAGCTGTTGGACCAGCACAGCAACTTAGGGAGTTAGAGGTGTCCAACAATGACAGCTTTTAAGCTGTTGGACCAGCACAGAAACTTTTAGGGAGTTAGAGGAGTCCAAAAATATGGGGGAAAATGGGGGAGAACTCAGGTCATTCATCACACTGCTTAAAATAACCCCTGCTAACTGGACAAAGAGGCAACTTTTAAAGTGATGTCCTCTTATATTTAGCAGAGGGAGAGCAATTGTCCCTTTTCACCCCAACATGGCATCTTTTCCAGGGTTATTGCTGGTATTTCTTCTGCATCATTTTTTAGATTGTGAGCCCTTTGGGGACAGGGGACCATTTATTATTTTGCTATGAATATAGCTTTGTGAACTACTTGTTGAAAAACAGTATATAAACGTTTGTAACAGCAACACCAATGAAAACAGAAGGCGGCTCACTGCCAAGATAAACCCTTTGCACCTTTGAAAGAGGCCACCCTTGTAGAAGCCTATGTAGAGGACACTCACCATGTATTCCTCAAACTTGGAGATGGCCTGGTAAGTCTTGATCACCAAAAAGCTGCCTGTGCATTTTTATGAAGCTGCAGAATCATGAACTGGCTGAACACTTGCTTTTGTTCATCATGGCAGGTTTTTTTTTTGTTTGAAACTGCTCATTCTCTCTACCATGACAGTATGTAACTTGGAGCCCACTCTTAGCTCATGGGCTCAAACAAGATTGAAACTTACTCCAGGTAAGAAAGCTTGAGACTGCAGCTTTAGTGATATTTACTCTAACAAGCCTATACTGATCATGGAACACCAAATTGTAGATTATTGTCAGATGGGCCTAGTCCAAGGATGTGTAGGTGCAGAATGATATGGTCCTCACTTATTGCATTATTGTGTCTTCTTTACTATGCAAAAAAGAGCTACTGAGATTACCTGACTGTCAAATGATTCCATCTTTTGAGCAGTGTAATTTGGAAGCTCCAGATTTCAACCCATGAAAAACTTGAGTTACTTACTGGTGTCCTTCCATCAACCCATTCCAATGATAAAAATTTTTTTAAACAGCTGATGACAGAAGGTAGAGCCAGTCAGCACCTGAGTGTGCATTGAAAGAACAGAGCTCTGGGTCTGTCTGGTTTTGGAATCTCCAGGAGTCTGATGAGCAGTTACTCCTTGGGCTTTTGGGTAACCATAGGAACACCTGGAGAAACCCCCAAGCTGCTCCCCTGACAGGCAGCTTTTCTGGACTTAGCATCCAACTCCTTGGTCAGTTCAGACCCCCTGGGCAGCAAATGTCTTTCCAGCACAGGAGAGAGAAAGGGAAGCAAATGGTGTGGAAATGCGTAGCAAATTGGGATGCAATATAACACAGGCCTCTCCCTGCTGTGCAGTGTGATTCCTTTTCGCCTGGGAGGCAGGGCAGGCAGATGGAGAACCAATCATTCTGGGAAGGGGAAAACAATAATTGTCTTGCCAAACATTTCTTGGGGGAAGAAAGCACCAGCTAAGCCCTCCTGAGGGCTCTCGGCTTTTATAACCCAGGACTCTTACATGTTCTAGTTAGTTTTGTTTGGGAAACACTCCTTAAAAATGCGTCACTGAATGAAGCCTTAGAATGGAAGCCCAAAATGAAGTGTTGGGCTTCCTCTGCATAGACAAGAGTGCTCTCATTTCATTTGTACGTAATCCTTTGGGTGGCATGGGGGGAAGAACTTCCTTGACTTTCCAGGGTACTTATCTCTGGTGTGCTTTGTGGCCAAACAACACCCTACAGAGTAGTGGAGGAAATGAGCTTCCTGGCCAACCAGAGCTGAGCACACTGAAACTGTTGGTGCCTGAAGACCTTTATACTGATCAATAGGGAGAGAAGTTTTTTCCCCATTACTGCCACCTGTTCTCCTCCTGCCCCAAAGAGCAGGGTCCTTTCCAACTCCTAAACAGCTCTAGGAAAATGTTTACATGATCATGCGCCACTGATAGATTCACACATGCCTGCATAAGCAGTACCGAAGGGAGCTGTAACACTAAAAATGAACATTTCGGTAATTTTAGAAATCTTGCCACTTTAAGGGCTCGATCCTTATCTACTCATAAGTAAGTCCCATTGTATTCAATGGGACCTACTCCTAGGAAAGTGTGCATAGGATCGCAGCCTCAATGGCCATGCATGTAAAGCCTACTTGAGAACTGTATACACTTCCTCATTTCTTGCTGAAATTTAGCAGTGATTATTTTGTTTGGTGTGACGGGAGCCATCGCAATCAACATTCATGGGTATATCTGACTTGTTGTTCCTCTACCAAATCCTCTGTTCTTCCTCCCAGCTTATAGGGGCTGATTTTCAGTGCCTTTGCAATGATACACCTTGGAATACTAGCTACACAATATAGGCTCCTATGAACTGCTAACATTCAGGAAAGAGATGTTGCAATCTTTCTAAATACAGAGAGCTCTGGTGTGAAAAAAATAGCAGATTGCCTATGCTCATGTACTTGGGAGTAAGCTTGATGGAACTCAGTGGGATTTGCTTCCCAGTAAAGCTGTGCATACTTCTCTTTGGGCTGAACAGTAAAGGGTCCAGCTTCTGAACCAGCCTGTATCCTCATCCCTTTCTCAGCAGTTTGTCAGTAGTAATTGGCAAGTGATAAAACTGATCTTTCCATACCAAAAAGTCATTGATTTTGCATGTCAACCTGCTGCTGAGAGGCAATTCAAGCCTTTTTCTGATCAGTTGGCAACCTACTGGCCAACTATATTGAGAGGGCTTGCTCTTTTCTCTGAAAAAAACCCACCAATGCCTATTTACAGTTTTCAAATGTCTCTTGTTTTCTATTTTTTTTTAGTAATTTATATCTTTTATTTCTTTTCATTTAATATTAATGTTTTAATTTTTTTTAATTATATGACTCTTTGACAGCAATCCTTTACCCATTTACCTGAGAGTAAGTCCCATTGAGCTCAATGGCACTGACTTCTGAGTAGACATGCCTAGGATTGTGCTGTCAATCTCTCTCTTCTTTTGATCTTTGTTCATATTTATTATTAATACTTCATACTATTGTTCATGCAAAATCTACTGTGATCATAATAGATTTGGAATTCTCATTCTGTATTCATTTTATTCTGTACTGTCTTTCAGTAAATTTTAGTTAAAAAATATGGGGTTGGTGTGGTACTCAGTAATAGCAATCTGAACCTAAAAGAGAAGAGAGGCAATCTAAGGTATGGGTTATTGTACCAAAGGAGCCCAATGACTGAAGGGAATTAACCCATTGGATATTATGGCATATGTAAAACTAGCCATGAGTAACACAGAGAAAGGGAATTGTGCTTTATTGCCTTGTATTGGTTCAGATGGGCATGCAAAATGCCTGTTTGTTCTGCATCAAGGGACCGTAACTGGATTTATGCATATACACATTTATCTCAGTCACTTTGGAAAGAGGGCAAGATATTGTGGAAAGTATACAGATGTGCTTTTGCTGTCACTCTGGGTGATCTGTGGTTTGCAACTGGAATTGTTATATCTGAGCACCATTTACAGCCTAATCCTAAGTTCCCTGCCTACTGGCAGAAAGCATGCCGCATGGGCAGCTGCTGCTTTACAGCTATTGTGAAAGCAGCAGTCAACGATGTGCGCTGCTGAACCACTGGTGATCAGGCCAGAGTGGCCTCTTAGCCACCTGCAGTCGGCCAAAGATCCATTGCAGAAAGTTGGCCAGTGGGAGGTGGGGTATGCCAGAACAGGGGAGGGGATGGGTGGAACTGACAGGGGCTTGAAGGAAGGTGGGTCAGACCCAGGAAGGGGATGAATTCAGCAGCAGTGGCACCCACCAAATCCTAACCCTCTTCCCAGGCCTGATCTTCCAAAGCACAGCAACACAGAGAGAAGAAAGCTCCTTTTGTAATCAAAGTGACTTACTATCACCAGGCTACTTGTCATTAAGACTAAATGATACGCATAAGGAATAAAAACTGAGGCTGAGTTAAACGATCAGACATATACTTTGCTTTCAGTTCTCAAATACTTATTTGTATAGCAGCATCTGGTTTAGGACCAGAAGTTCTAACAGCTTTGTAACAACATAAACATATCTTACAGCCCAATCCTAACCTGCATTGGAATAGGCAGGCCAACTGACTTGCGCCATATCCAGCACAAGTTAGAAGGTGAATCCAGCGCAACTTGGATTAAGGGGATTTATTTCCCCTTACCCCATGTCAAGCACAGCTACCCCATGGGGCTACTTAGATCTGTGCCAGTTAAATCACTGGGTCTGTGTACATCCTTGCACCAGCCCAGCTGAGATGAAAAGAGGTACGAATGTGCTTTACAGCATGTCCTAGGCTGCCACAAGAAACTTGCACTGGCCCAGCAGAAGACAACGATTGCACTCTGTTTATCTCTCTTTATCTGGTTTGAGAGTGCTAACTGCTGAAAGAGCCCAACCAATCACTTCCATCTCTCTAGAAGTTCAGGTAGAGTCTGTTAAACTGATGATTGATAGGTTGGTAACTGCTGCCTCATGGAATGCTCCTGTCCATGGAATGTTGTGTGGACATTATTGTGTGGACTCCGAAGCTCTTGCAGCCTATGTTGCCCTTATTTTCAACAGCACCCACCAAATCCTAATCCCTTTCCTGGGCCTGATACTCCTGCATGGCTCAATATGTCAGCTATTGAGACTTGTGCCAGCTATAGTGTCACAATTGGGCCACTAATTGTGCCAGCTATTGAGCTGGTACATGTCTGAGTTAATCAACAGGGGCTGCTGGAGTTTTTACTGGGGAATAAATGTTCTCTTACCTTGAGAAGGCCTCCAGAAGCCAAAACTTGTCCATGGGATATAGCAGTAATTGCATAGGCACCACTGCATAATAGCAAAGGGAGTTAGGAAGGATTGGGCAGTTAGTTGCAGAAACCAGTTGGTGTGATGATTGCAGGGGTATAATTCCATACAGATTCCATACAGATTTAATGAGTCAGCATTATTTTCAATCTGAGTTGCAGCGATCATCTACCTCTCACCAGCGAAAACAGTCATGCAGCACCTTCAAGATGGACAGCCCAATCCTAACTTGCGCTAGAACCTTGGGCCTGCACTGTATCCCGCGCAAGTTTCAGGCTCTCGGAGGCTCAGCCTGAGGCAAGGGGAAACTTTTTTCCTTACCCAATGGGTCTACTCCAATCTGTGCCACCTGATGCTGTGGCACAAATCCTAGCAGCCTGGGACTGTCCTGGGCTGACCAGGAACAGGGTCAGAATCACAGATCTGGCCAGATCCTGGCCCTGCCTCCTGTTCCCTGCCCACCTCCAGGAACGCCCGCTGCCTGCCCTCCCGCCACCACGAAATGTCTCCCTCCCACCTCCTCCCTCCCCTCCCCACACTCCCTGGCCCCTGTGCTGGCTGAGCTTAGCCAATGCATACTTACCAGGCCCCAGGCTCACTTTGGCATGAGGAGGCCAGTGCATGTCCATGCGCCAGCCTATTTCCCCTCAGAGTGGTGCAAAAGCTTGTGCTGAAAGAAATTGGTTAGTCTTTAAGGCATTGAAGACATTTTCAGCACAGTCCTATGTATGTCTCCTGAGAAGTACCTCCTATTGAGTTCAATGAAACTTACTCTCCTGTTTAGTGTGTATAGGATTGCAGTCATCGTGTGTTTTTGCTGCAATGGGCTAACTTCTGAATGGCCCTTCAGCAGAGAAACTCCAGTGCATCAGCCAGTTAAATTAGTGAAACCATATAACTTTGGACTCTCATGGCACCAATGCCAATCAGGAGCTATTGAACATTTCAACAATACAATGGCATTTGTTTAACTGTAAACCTTTCCTTGCCTGTTCTGACTCTTCAAGTGCTAAAGGCTTGGGATGACTGTAGTGAGGGCCATTTCAATAGCAGCACAGCTTGGCAGCCACCACCTGCCTGCTAAGGGTACTGCAGAAAATTGGGATGGTTATGTTGCAATAGTTATGCACAGTCCAAAGGTCATTTTCCATCCTAGGCAATGTTGCCAGGCATAACTTGCAGGAAACTGTGAATGTTAAAAATAGCACAATGCTTCCTCTGTACTAAGAATGCAAACACTCATGTTGATATCTAATTCAGCTTCCCTGGAGTTTTCCACTTCCAGTTCCCAAAACCTTTAAAGGTTTTAAAGGTCTTCTTACTACTAGGTGGTGCTCATTAAAAACTTTAAGGCACAAGCCCCATTGAAATTAGTGGGAGCTGGCAAGTGCATCCCTCTTCCTCAGAAAAGATCTGCTGAAATGTATTGCTCTGATCAGGGGAAACTCTTGTACTGTTTACAGATATGCCATCAGTACCGAGATCCTGCCACAGGGAACGACTTTGTTTAAAACTGATTTAGTATGCAGCACTTTTGAACTGTAATAAACTAATTCAATGCTCTGAACAATGCTTTTAGTCATATGTGTGAGCAATCTACTCCCTGAAGCTCTCTCCTAGCTTTTTGCAGTTACAGTGGTAAGGTGGAGTTTAAAATGCCTAAATTCAGTTTTTGACCCATTCTGGATTTTTGTATGTGAATGTATAGATGTTTGTTTTTAACCTATAGCTTGTCTGTTCACAGATTGTGATGCTGCTATTAATCAATCTGTGATGTCATGCAGCCATTTAACTTCAGAATTTAAGTAGCTAGTGACCTAATGTTTATTCTACTGCATTATTAGTTACATAAATGTTGAAACAGCACAGAATGAGTCATTTCAAATTAAAATGTGACACATGACAAGAGAATGAATAGCAAATAAGATGTGGTGTTAGGTGTACGGTGATCACCATTGTTTGCATGGTGTAGGAATTCACAGTGGAATATTCACCAAGGAATACACACCCTTCAAAACTTGTTTCTGAATCATAACATTTCTCTAGTAATATCAACTGCTGTTGGGGGTAATCCTGAGCTTCCCCCCCCCCCCAGTGACTCTGGCTATGCCTTGTGGTTGTGTGGTGTTCTGAGGGCTGCATGCCGTGTGTGTGCTTGTTCTGACCAGCTGGGTGGGTCCAAGGGATTGGATGACATCATTCCCAGGGGCGTTGGAACAGGTGCAGGCAGGAAGTAGCTGGTTGGGGAAGCTGCTCAGGAGGGGGTGGAGCCAGGTGAGGGTGGGAGCTTTAAAAGAGACAAGGAGGGAGACAGAGAGGGAGAGAAGGAAGGGTTGGGGTGCAAAGGGAGAGGCGGATGTGCGTACCAAAGGAATGAGAGAAGAGTGCAGTGAATAGAGAACAGTGACAAGGAAAAGGGCATGAGGGAAGATGAGGAAATGGATCAATGGAAGAACTGGGGGCTCAGAGTACCCAAGGCCTGGGCTGAAAGGAAATGAGAGATGAGCAGCAGGAGAGGAAGGGACATGAAGCAAAAGGGTTCAGGTTAGAGAAAGAGTAACTATCATAGAACAACTTTTTTGGCCTTTGTCTCTCCTCTCAGTCCAGATGGGACATGAGAGCAAGTCCAAGCACTCACCAAGGTCTCTGCAGCAGGGTTGAACTATCAAGCCTTAACTTTTGGCCTGTCTTTGTAATGGAAGATCAGCAGATCACCAGGTGAATGATGTGGTGTTGATAGCGATTCCATGTTTTGACAGCTGTTTGACAGCTCTGGGGAGGACAGGGCTGGCTCCACAGCTGTAATCAATCAAGGCCAATGGAGACTCTGATGGACACCTGAGCTTCATTTGACCTTGATGGGACTTTGAATGGACATGGACTGAAGAGATGGCTCACCTGAGCCTAATTTGGACTTAGCAAGATAGCTCACAGCTGAGCTGCATTTGGATAATGGGACATACAGGAATAAAAGGCAGCTTCAGAAGGAGCAAGGCTACCTGACTAGATGGTACACCTGACCCAGAGGGAACCAGACCAAGAGGGCTACCTGACCCAGACCTATGGAAGAAGGGGACTGCCAGGACTCTGCTAGAGGTCACAGAAGAGAGGGCTGCCAGGACCCTGCTGGAGGAGACACTCTGCTGGAGAGGACACAGAGGAGGGACTCTGCTGCAGAAGACTGGATTGGGAAGACTGGACTGTGCTTTGGAGACTAGACCAGATTGGACTTGGACTGGAGGCTTCAGACCTTTACCCACTCAGTTAAGTAGAGTTTTGGGGAGGGAAAGCCCCTGGACAAGAGGACTTGCAGGGAGTCCTGCTAATTGGGTAAGAGGCAATTACCCCTGCTAATTGGGTAAGAGGTACTTTTTCAAGTGGGTGCTCCTTTTTTTAGCAGGGGGAGAGTAATTGGCCCACCTCACCCCAGCACTGTCTGTTCTAGTGGCAGTCTGCTGGTATTCATTTGCATCTTTTTAGATTGTGAGCCCTTTTGGGACAGGGAGCCATTTATGTTATTTGATTTTTCTCTGTAAACCGCTTTGTGAACTTTTAGTTGAAAAGCGGTATATAAATACTGTTGATTGATTGAGTGTATGTGTTTATAGCAAGAAATTTTGTTAATTGCACAAACTGATAAGGAGTTCTGTTCATTTCCTTTGCACACTGCAGCTGTTCTTGGAAAAGGAGGATGTTAATTAGCCAAAAGTGGGCATTAGAAGGGAGTTGGAATACTTGGACGGGATGGTCTTTTACAAGCACATTATGTAACAGTTGTCTCAGTCTGTAAATTTTAAGCTATTTTGAACCAACATTGCATATACACAACAGGGACCGAGTGTGTACACCTGTGGGTTGTGCAGAAATGGGTTAAGCATGTAGTGCCCTGCCTCCTCAAGCAGGGCAGCTCCTAGAGGCTGAAAATCAGGATTCCTGACTGCCGAACTGATTCTGTAAAGAAAATGGATGTGGTAGTTACTGCAAGGAAGGGGATAGATTGGTTGTCCCCTCCCTTTGTCTGTTCCCCACTTTGCCTGTTTTACAGCCTGCAAAGTGGGATAGGTTACCGGGAGTTCTCCACAATGAACAATATCAGCCAAGAATTGCTAGGGTGACACTTGATGATGTCCTATTATTTTTATACCTTTTTATAGTGTACTCCTGTAATAGTGGACATATTGTACAAGTTTATTTTGTCTGCTGTGTGGGTGGTGTAAGCCAGGGCTGTCAAATTCTAATGGGTTGGTAGATGCCCAGGGCCCTCACCTATAATTTTCTTGACAATATTTTCTACAGAGGACATCTCCAGCCATCCTGGGCATTCTTAAAGGGCCTGAAGAGGCCCTGGGGTCCTATATTAGGACACTCTGGGATAAGCAGAGTTATCACAATGGTCATTTCCACTTATGGTGAGTGGTTATCCATGTTTAATATCAACATAAGCAGATGCCCACTATAAGAATGTAAAAATGAGTTTTGCTTATGGACTGTACTGCATTATACCACTTAATCGAGCCTGCCCTGTCTTCTTGAAAAGAGGATGTTTTCATGCTCAGCTGCAGAACTGGCAGCTTCTCATCACAGCCCCCTTCTCTCCTCTACCCCCCCAGCCCGCAACAGGTTCCCAAGCCAAACATTTCCTTCCTGCTTTACTGAGCAGAGAGCACGTCTCTTGTTTCATCTCATTAGTGGGAGAAGTCCACCAACGGTGAGTGCAGCCGGAACTGGTTGCTATGGAAACACATGTTTATTGAGCTCCTGAGATATGAGGTACTAGGCTGGGGAGAGGAACTTTCAAACATTTGGGGTGGGGGTGGGGGAGGCTGGGGGCTACGCTGCCTGTGGAGTCACTAGCAGTGTGCAGGGCTCAAGATGTGTGAAAGACTGGCTCCCCCACCCCACCAGTGATTGGCTTGGGATTTCCATGGAAGTGAGACACAGATTTGTCTTCAAGCGCATGCCAAACACGCTTGAAGCAAGTCCAGATTATTGATTAAAAGACTACATATGCCACAGCTGCAATATGTGTGGTGGTGATTTACAGTTCCTAGTACATGCGGACATAAGAAAAGCTCTGCTGGATTAGGTCAAAGGCCCATCTAGTCAAGCATCTGGTTTTTCATAGTGGCTCACCAACTGCCTTGGGGAAGCCCACAAGCTGGAAAGACACACGTCTCTCCCGCCATTACTCTCCTGCAGCTGGTATTGAGAGGTACACTGTAGCTGAACCTGGAGGTAGTACATGGCCATCCTGACCAGTACCCATTGATAGACCTGTCCGCCATGAATTTGTCCAGTCCTCTTTTTAAACCATCCAAGTTCGCGGCCATTGCCAAAAATTCCACGGGTTAATTTTGCACTTTGTGAAGAAAATTCTTTTGTCTAGCCTAAATCCTCAGCCAATCAGTTTCATTGAATGACAAATCGTTCTATAGTTGGGAGAAAACGTTAGTCTCTCAATACCATTATATTATGTCTCAATCATGTCCCCATCCCCCAAGTTAAAAAGGCACTATAGTCTTTCCTCAAAAGAATGATACTTGGGCTGTCTGATCATTGTGATTGTCCTGTTTTGGACCTTTTCTGGCCCTAGAACATCCTTCTTGAGATTAGATGACCAAGAATGTACACAGTATTCCAAATCTAGCTTCACCATGGATTTATATAACGCATTGTAACATTGGCAGTCCTATTCTCAATCTTTTTCCTAATGACCCCAGCATGGAATTTCCTTTCTTCACAGCTGCCACACACTTTTCATTATCTACCATGACTTCAAGAGCTCTTTCTTGGTTTGTCAACAACAACCCTATCAAAGTATGTATGAAAAATTGACTTTTTGCCCTTTACACTTATTGAGATTGAACCACATTTGCCATTTGGTTGTCCATTCAACCAGTTTGGAGAGGTTGTTTTGGAACACTTCACAATCTGCTTTGGTTTTATCGCCCTGAATAGTTTGGTGTTATTTGGAAACTTGGCCGCATTACTCTTATCCCAACTTCAGATCATTTATGAACAAGTTAAAAGCACCTGCCCTAGGGCAGATCCTTGTGGGATCCCACATCTTATTTTCCTCCACTGTGAAAATTGTTCATTTATTCCTACTCTCTACTTGCTGTCCTTTAACCAGTTACTAATCCATAAAAGAACCAGTTCTCTTGTTCCATTACTGCAAAATTAACTCAAGAGCTGTTGGTAAAGGGCTTTGTCGAAAGATTTTCAAAAGTCCATGTTTACAGTGTCAGCTGAAAGGTTAGTGAGGCTGGACTTTGCAGAAACCATGCTGATTCCCCTTCAGAAAGGCTTGTTCTTCTGTATGTTTAATAATTTTATCTTGAATTATGCTTTCTGCAAGTTTACCTGAGGCAGAAGTGAAGCTGACCAGCTTGCAATTTCCCAGATCATCCACTGGGTCATTTTTAAAATACTAGTGTTACATTGGCCACCTTCCAATCCTCTGATTTAAAAGATAGGTTACATATTTTTGTTAGAAGATCAACAATTTCACATTTTAGTTCCTTAAGAACTCAGGACATACAAGATAAGACTGTGTGTATATGCGAGCATAGAAAATGCACAATTCATAAGCCAAGAATTCAGCATTAATAGAATCACAACTTTATTTGTTCACAGGAGTGTTGTGATTGTGAAGGTAGTTTTGGAAGTGTATGAAGGAATGAGCCCAAGAGAAGGTAGGCAATGGTTGGTGAAATCTTTAAACCAAGTTGGGGTGGCACCTGGGCTTCAGGGTCATACAGAGCTCCTTGCGCCTCCCCATTAAAAGCAGCAGAATAAACAATGAAAAATGACAAAGCATTTCAACTGAGAAACACTTTTATAATGTCATGTTCAGGTAAAGAGTTTCCCTATTAAAAGTGTAGATTGGTTCAAATCAAAGCTTTCTCTGGCAAGTAGAGATACTTAAGAGCGCTTTTAAGTATTGCAGTATCTGTAGTAGAATCTACTAAAGTAGTTTTTTACTTCTTTTTTTAACAAAAGCGTTAAAATAGCTGCACATTACTTAATAGCTGCATATTACTCAGTAGGTAAAGCACAGAGATGCCATGGCAGAAAAGTACATTGCTTTTGCCTATTAATGACACAGCACCTCCATTCCTTTAAAGCTGCCAGTTCTAAGAAAATGGCATGAATAGTCAAAAAGTGGTCATGATGTTTATGGGGCAGACCAGGTATAGCCCAGCTCATCGTCCATGTTAATATTTTCCTTTGCTCCCTTCTTCACATCATAAAGGAGGCCTGGAAGGCATCCGTTTACTCGTCTGGTAAATATTCTTCAATCCTCTGTTGCTTTGCTGCTTCCCACAGATTATTTTCAAAATCTGAGCAATTTCCCCCTTGGGATAAGAAAGTTCCCAACTACTGTAAACTCTTTGCATTTTATACAAGTTACCGGAATGTGCAGAACAGATGGACAATTCAGACATTGGCTCGCAAGGCCAAGTGCAGCAGGAATTAAGAATTAAAACTCAATCAGTATTGATTGCTGACAGTACAATTGCTTGCAGAACTGACAGCCCAGCAAGTGGATTTCTGAGGGTGTGTGTGTGTGTGTGTGTGTGTGTGTGAGAGAGAGAGAGAGAGAGAGAGAGAGAGAGAGAGAGAGAGAGAGAGAGAGAGAGACTGTTTTGACACATGCAATGTGATACCACAATGTTCAATGGGGCTAACTGGAGAAGAAACAAAGAAATTGAAGCCAGCTCAGAGTGTGACAAAAATGTTGGAGGCTATCACCATTCAAAAGCAAGACAAAGTTTAAAAAAAATTATTGTTTATTCTTAACTAGAGAAATGCCTGCACCAATATGATAGGTGACATTAGGGAGCAAAACCTGAAATTTTCTTCTTGGGAAGAGCGCAAACGGGATGGAACCCAGCTGAATGGGACCAACATTGTGATACTGGAGCAGCCAGTGTCTCCGGCAGAAACAGACTTTTCTTTTGACTTCAGCAATGTCCTTACTTGTACCTCTTTTGATCTCTCACATAAGTTAGTGATAACTATAGCCTGTAACAGGATCAAATAAAAAGGGTTGCAACTGAGGGGGCAGTTAGGGTTGGGCAAAACCTGCCTCTGTCTTAAGTACTTGTGACCCCAGTGCCAGCAGAGCGGGAATATTCTGCTCATACCTCAGTTGTTCCCCTCATTGCCATTCCATAAACAACTCTTCCCATAGATGCCCAGTAGTGCCAAATTTATGAATTGGGTGGATGAGGGGAAATAGGGTTGATGGATAAGATTCTTCCTCATTTCTTTTCTCATTCACATATTTCCTTCTGCTCCATCCATGTGCTATCTCGTTGCTGTAATGCTCTTTATCACTGTGAAGACATAAAAAAGAAAACCATGATTTATTATTCTTTTCTTCCCTGGTACTGACTTACTGCCCTGGCAAAGCATGCATACCAAGTGTGTTTCTAGTGAGTATTCTTTTGGGACACACTCACTGCCATAATTCGCTTGCTTCTTATGGTCTATAATGTATCAACTCACATCTACAAGCCAATGAATTGTTTCATTGTGTTCCTGTGCCTCACCCATTTGAAGAAAAGTCAAGATCTAAAGCTGCTAGTTTATTACCTTTTCCCCCTTGGCAATGACCTAGGAATAGAAGTCATGCTCTCTGTCTGAAATTGTGGAGAGTGCACACAGAAAATTGTCCCCTTTATGTTCATATATGGCATAGGTGTTCTAAATATAGACTTTGTTCTTGTGTTGTGTAGCCACAGTATAGCCATTACTCAGACAAGAGTTAAACAAAAGAGAAGAAAGGAATTTCCATCTCAATCCAAATCTATGGGCTCAGACCAAATGTGCAAAAGCCCACATGGTAACAGGCAAGAAATTGTACACAAATTGTACAGGAAGCAGCAGGTTGTCACTACCACTGGAACCAGCCATTTGCAGTAGTTCACTTTTCTAAGCAGACTCCTTCACCATCACTAACTGTCCACAGGACCTCTCCACCAACATCCTGTATTGGCTGGGGATCTACCTGAAATGCTCCTGCTCTAGGACAGGGGATGATGGGTAGAGCTTAATCAGCAATGCTCACAGCAGGTAGGTGACATCCCCAGTGATTGGGGCAGGTTAGTGACTCCATTGGTCTCCTCTGTCACATTGGGTGCCCAAGAGCCATCCTCCATTCTCGAACATTCTGCAGAGAATGTTCAAGAGAATGGGTATTCTGCAGAGTCCTGACATTGTGGCATCTGCTGGGCACCATCAGAAACATGTTCAAGAACATTGCTCTGGAATCCACCACTGCCTGAAGCACTATCTTTTGTGACTGAGATAACTGTTGGCCTCCTCACTCAAATATAGGATTGGAATATGACTTCCATCCAGGGCACCAATGTAGTTCACAAAGCCTTTGTCATTAAACCCCTCAATGATCCATTGTGTGTCACTAAGTCCAACAACCAACCCCAGCATGGTGACCATTATGACCTCACAAAAATCAGCAAAGATGGAGGACGTTGTGGACATGCTAACTGCGTACGGGCTGATAGTGTTCTGAAGTTGGTATCTGATGCCTGTCTAAAAATGGTCATGACTACTCTTTTTTCAGAGGGTTTGGCTCCCTCATTGGGATGGACTTCTGGATCAGTTGCTTGCATGTCTTGTCCACAAGTTCCATAAAGGTGGATCAGGACCTGTGGTACTAGCCTCTCCACTGGTCATTGTTCCAGCCCTCAAGTATGTCGGTTTCCCACCAAAGAGTGCCATGGGACAGTACCCAATCAGTTCTTGGGCTTGCACTCATCACTTCATCCATGCAACAAGCATTTTGGTCCCCCACCTCAGCAATGGCGCTCATTGCAAACACCACCCTCAACTGACACGAAAGGAGGGCACTGATGCACTGTTGTGTGGTGAGATTGCCATTGTTCCCTGTTAAGAAGCTCAATATCCTTGCTTTTGGTGCGGACTCCAAGCTAGAAAAGCGGGGAGAGAAGCAGATGCATGCTTCATAGGTCTCCAGTGAGTGAGAATGAATAGTGTGCAGCAATTGTTTTTGTCAATGGCTCACACAAACTTTAATTTTCAAGTAACCTTCCTGCTTGGAATCAGGGAGGGGCGCCATATTTCAAAAGTGGTTTCCCTGAGGGGAACCTCACTTCTTAACTGAACAAAACAGCAGAATGGGGGGGGGGGGGAAACACTCCTGTGAAAACTGGAGCTATGACTCAGTGCTGTGCCTGAACCAATAAGTTTTCTGCTCTTAGAAGACAAAATCCTTGGGGGAAAGTCTCTCCCCTTTCTATGTGCAAGTACTGCTGGGATTTTTGCAGAAGCAGGAAGTCTGCTGAAGGTTGATTGGCAGCAGCAGAGGAGGGACAAGTGCAGCTTTGGCCAGGAAATTAAGGGCAACAGGGATCAAATGTGTACACCTGTGGGCTGGGCAGAAATGGGTTAATGGTTAACACATTTCTGCCCAGCCCTCAGGTGTACACATTTGATCCCTGTAGTGTATATACAACGTTGGGCAGAAATAGCTTAAACCCTGGGATTCTAGTGAACATGTTGTTGCAAATCTCAAATGGGTGGAAATTCAAAACTCACAAAGGATATGTTTTCCTATGGAATAACTGCACATTTGGTCTGGGCCAATGAATTCCAAGTGCTTATTGCATCACCCTAGTTGCAACACATTACTGTGCAGGTGTGGGGGGATGACTTGCATAAGATAACAGAGATGTCTGTCTGGGGAAGGATGATGTGGTCATGTTGGCATCACTGATGGCATTTGGCAAAAGGTTATCACTCTCCAAGTTCTTCCTCAGTTAGTTTCAGTCCTGACTTACAGTCTTGATACATTCTAGTGATACTAGTGCCTCTTGAGGTTGCTTCACATATTGCAAAAGTTTCTGGATCTATGGAAGGCTCTATGTTGGAATAATCATGTACGATGATCATACCTGTATGCTTTTTCACTGAAATAGTATATGCTGGGCGGCAGCAGTAACCAGTGATTACATGTAAACTGCTATGTAAACTACTTTATGTTGAAAAGTGGTATATAAATATTAATAATAACAATAATAAAATACACAGTAAAATTTCTCTCTCTTTCTCACCCCCCCCCCAATCCAACAACTGGTTAAATGCACATAGCAGCAGGCTTCAACATATGTATCTCTAGTTGAATGAGGTGCACCATGAACAGATGGGTGTTGCACGCACGATTTCTCTTCCCAGTCTAGTAGATGGGGCTGCATGCAAGTAGGCTGTGTCTTTATAAAGCAGCAATCCTGCCAATTAGCTGTTTAGGAGAGAAGGGGACGATAGACTTCATTCCCCTCCTTCCTAAACAGTTGATTAGGTTTTTAGCTTCTTAGAAAGAGCTCAGTTCATGCAATCCTGCCTGCTCCATCCATACTTTGTTGCTGGGGGAGAAAAATAGGCCCTCAGTTTGGTTGTACTTGTCGTAAGACGTGACTAAACAGCCACCGGGTGGATGGGACTCGTTAGCCTGGGAAGGCAGCTCATCTAAGAGAAGGAAAACTCTGATCCCAAACCTTCACTGCCTTGTGGCTACATCCAGTTATGGAAGAGACTTCAGGAGTCAACCTTGAGGCAAAATCTGGAGCCAGAGTCCCTGAGGCAGTTCATGACTGAACACAGTCACATTCTGGCAACTCCTGCGACGCTGCTGGAACCAACCGTATTGGCCTCTGCCTTTCCATTGGACTATTTCAGCGACGTGGAAAGGGGAGATTTGCTGCATTGGAAACAGTCTATCCTCCATATCTACTCTACCCAGGCTTTGCGCACTGGAGAGGACACTCTGTTCCAGAACCACCATTCAGAATGCAATACCATAGTCTTCCAAGACTGAAGGATGCCAACAGGTAGAGCACAAGAGCAACTCTGCTGAATCAGACCAAAGCACCATCCTTCCAGACTGGTTTCCAACACTGGCCAACCAACCAGGCATTCTTCCCTGCAGGTATTACTGTCAGAATTTGACAAAATGTATCAAGGGTTAGGTTGCCTCTTGTTACTTGAAACACTGGAAATGCAGCCCTTATTGCAGGGAAATTAATCCTTTAGACAAGTACATGCAAAGTTGTCTGGTCATGTGAGGGTTAATGTTGTAGGAGAGCCAGCCCAGCTGACTCCTAGTGGTGTCTGGGAAGCAGAATGTGCTTGAGCTGTTTTAAGATGGCTGTTTTATATTACTGTAGCCAGAGTCCAAAGCTGGGCCTAAACTGATTGTTGTTTTATATTTTATTAAAAGCAACGAAAAGCAACAGTCTCAGTTCTCCATACCTGGTTGGTGTTTTTCCTCTGAAGTTGGAGGACATCCTCATGGAACCATGGTACAAGGAATCCCGGTCACGAGTCTCAGAAAGGCAGTGAAGCCTAGCATCATTGCCAGCTTCCCAGTGGCTGGAGACGAAAATCTGTCTATCCCTGGAACACAGAGGGAGCACAGTGAGGCAGCATCTGCTTTCAGCCCAGGGAGGTCCTGCAACTGCTGCAGGAATGGTTCAAGAACTGCTGGCTGCAGCCTTGATGAGCGATCACAGACTGCAGCAAGTAATAGTTTGACATAAGTGATCTTCCAGATCCTCCCAGTTCATCGAAAGGCTTTCACTGGGTGAAACTTTCAGCAAGAATAAGGTTTCCTAAAGTGAGGAGGTGGCCCCAGGAGTTGCTTCCAGCTTGCTTTCTTAAAACTCAGGGTTCTGCACTAAGGCAAGGAGTAAGCCGTGATGAACAGATTTAGCCACAAGATGTCACTATTTCAACAAGAATGTCTCAACCGGCTGTTTTGGACCAGGTCACCAAGTGTAGCAGGATGGTCTGCACGCAGGAGTAGGGCTTTTTACAGTGCAGGGACTGATATGCTCAGTCCCTGGAGATGCCTGGAAATAGACTTGTGGCTGGCATCAGGTCAGCATTGTGGGCTCCTGCCGAGGCCCTGTAGGGACCACAGCCTACCCCTCAAAATGACAGCAGCCCTGCAGCAGCAGCTTGCTATCGCTGCCTGCTCATCTCACCTCTTCAAGCATGAAGTGACACAACAGAGGAAAAGAAGCTGCAGCTTCCACTCACTTAATTGGTGGTGTGGCTTGGGCCCAGTGGGAGAGCAAAATTAAATGGGCAGCAGTGGCAAGAAGGAAGCGGGTCAATTTGGGGAAAGGTGCCCATTGAGGGCATCTTTTCCAAGTGTGAAAAGCAAGCATGTGGAAGCTGACAGTGCCATTTTGCATCTATTCAAGATGGAATCTTCAACAGCATTCAGTGTCAGTGCTACAGAGGGGACCAGACAAGAGCTCTGTTCATGGTTTTCACTCCACCTTTAACATTAACTGCACATTGAGTCAGCACGCAGCAAACATTAGCCCATTTTAACTAATGACTATTGACAGGGTAATCTGCAAATGTGTGCGAGTCTTTCCAAACCCAATTATGCTACTTCTTTCAAGGCTCATTCCGGTAAGTGTCACATGATAAGTGGACGCTGAATTTTAAAACTGTTGTGGTTAGATAGCTGTCAGGAGACTTGCCAGCCAGAATGTTCCTGATGCCCAGAGCAGGTCCACCCATTTTTCAATTATATTTTTATTGAAGTTCAGACAAGACATGCCACGTGACATAAACAGGGTTTCTCTTCCTGACAAGGTAGCTTTCAGTGGAGAGTAGCTGTGATCTGTCTGGCCCACAGACAGAAACTGAGCCTCTTCTGGGAGGTGGCTAGGAGACATCCCCAAGATTTGGGAACTGTCCAGGAGACAGAACAAAGGGCCTGACACTACCCAAATTTCAGGACTGGGAAGACGAGATCATGAGCAAAGAAGTGGTTAAATGGTGGTAGGATTTCATTCCTGAAGTTGGAGTCAGTTCAAAGGCACACTTGCTGGCAGGGGGTAGCAAGGTCCATAAAATGTGAACTCTAAGGGCCTGATCCTATCCAACTTTCCAGTGCTGATGCAGTCATGCCAAAGAGTCGTGTGTTTCATCCTGTGAGGGATGAAGAAATGTTTGTTCTCTTATTTTGGAGCTGCATTGCAGCTGCATCAGTGCTGGAAAGTTGGATAGGATTCGGCTCTAAGATTGTCTTGGCAGACAGGTGTGATACTAGTCTTGAAGACAATGTATACAGCTTGCATATTTATATCTGAGTGAAAAAAATATGAAACAGTTTCTTTCTATACTCACTTTCATTATGTTCCATAGCACTGTGTTATCAGAATGTATTAGATTGATTGCATAAGTTAATTAGCCAATTAGTTGGCTACAATACTAAAAGGTTATTAAACAGTGAAATCAAACCTGCATTTTTGACCAGCATGTACTGCATGTCTGTCAAGGATCCATCATGTGGCTCAGGTGTGATGCCCAGTAAATCACAAAGGAGGGCGTAAACATTCACACTTTCAAAAGGCTCCACCTCCAGACCTCTCTTGAAGGCTGGTCCCACAGCCCGGAATATGGTCTGCATATCCATAGCCAGATTGTCAAAGCCATGTTCCCCCTTGTTGAACTGTACTTTGTATCTCTGCAGAGGAAAGAGATGACATGGCCTACTGAATTTTTCAGTCTAGCTCACTCCCATTCTCCAGTAAGCCACAAAGATACAGTGCATTTTTTTTTTCCTTTGGCTCCCCATATCGTTTCTTTGGCTCCCCATATCATTCCTCCCCAATCATTCCTTTGGAATGATTTAAATCACAGAGAAAAAGAGCACAAGTAAGTAGCTTCCTATATGAGCTCATGCTCTTCTGATAAAATCACTTTCGTTTCGTGTCAATAAAATCATTCCTTAACACAAGCTTTTGTTGTCTCTATACACATTTAAGGACACTAAGCTAGATCTGATTTAAAGGCTAAGGCTGAAATCCTGTGTACACTTGTATAGAAGTAGGACCCATTGAACAATATGGGGCTTCTGAGTAAGCATGCTTGGGTTTGAGCTGTAAATGTCTAGAACAGTATTTTTCAGTGTTTGTCCCCTGCCATACCACTTTGCATGGTCCACTTATTGGAAGTACCACTAAAAGTAACTGGCAATGATGTCATTGGCAGTTACTTCCAGGTTGGAAAGCCAGATGCAACACTATAAACACCAGTAAGAGGGTCAGGGCAGACAGGAGGGCTTTTTGAACATGCAAAAAGCACACACTGGAGTTCTGTCCACCGAGCTGAGCCTTCTACCATCATTTGTTGTGTCACATTGCTGGTCTCACTGCCAGGCGGTGGGTGACTGGGTTCTTGTGAGTAGCACCTCAAGTACCACCAGTGGTACCTATACAACTGGTTGGGAAACACTGGTCTTGAACTTTTCAGAAACAATGGTGGGTAGTTACTGGGCACAATAATATGTTCACACTTCTTGGCTGTTAGTGTTCTAAATACGCATTCCATAACTTGTAAACTGAATACTGTGCAGAGCTTACACAATTGTAGGACATAAAATACGAGCACAAGGTCACCCATGCTGGCTCAGCGGATGATCCTGGTGATATTCAAGCCAGCATCTTCTGGATCCTGGTGTTTGCTAGTTCTTAGATCCAGTAATAAGCTCATACTCCACAATATATTAATTCTTATGTAATTTATAATGCTTAATATCAGCAGTCAGAATTTTCCTCCATGATTTTTTTTTTTTACTAAATGTAGAAAAAGCAGCTTTCAAGTCCGTGGCATTGATGGAAGGTTTTCATTCAATGTTATGAGATGTGTTTCTATTTTTTTTAAATCTGGTTTAAAATGAAATCTGAATTTAATAAAATCAAGCACGATCCTTTCTGTAACTCAACATTTGAACATTACATTGATTTAAATGATTGATTAAAAAAAAGAAAAAAAAGATCTTTATCTACTCTGCATGTTGGATACAAACTGTGAAGGGTAAGTATGTTGTGTTTATGTAGGTTCTCCTGCTATACACAACATTAACAGAGATAAAATATTCACTGCATCTCACTGTTAATTGACTACTAAGGTGTGGTGCCCTGTTCAACATGTGAGGTAGTGAAGCTACGTGCGAGGTAGTGAAGCTAAAAAATAGTGGCTGACTCTAGGACACCCAGAGACTGATCCTGATGCCACGCCTGTGACAGTGTCAGCCCAGCATTGGAGCTGGTCCAGCGCGAGCCTGTTCTAGGCCAGTGTCAGTTGGAGGCCGACCGGATGCCACCCACTGTTCCAGGTGAGCACTGGGCAGTGGACAGGTCATTGGGGCATGGAGGGAGGTGTTCCTGGGCAAGGGAGGGCGGGGGAAGGGAGTGAGACAGGAGGGGGTGGGACTGACAGAGTTCTGCTCCGCCTGATCCATAGCCCTGCGTCAGGCCTCCCGGTCCCACACGGGGCTGCTTTACTCTGTGCTGGCTAAATAGCTGGTGCAGAGTCAAGTTGCCCTGTTGTGGAACTTCTTACCTTACCCAGGGGGACGAATGTCTCCTTCCCACAAGGAGATGTTGGGAGTCGCTAGCGGTTGCCCAGTGTCTATAATATGCAGTGGCAGCCATTTTGTGCTGGGCAGCTCAGGTTTGGGCTACTAGTGAGTTTCATGGCTGTGGAGAGATTTGAACCCAGGTCTTCTTGATCCTAGTTCAATACTGAAATCACTATACCACACTGGCTCTCTGTTTTAGTGGTGACTATTTTAGCAACTAGTTAGCCTTTTTTAGTTTTTGGTTTTTCATGTTTTAAAAGCTTGACTCTTGCAAATCACCTTGAATCTTGTGGGAAGGGCAGAGTATAAATTAAAAATAATAAATAAAATGAAATAAGAGGTACCATGGAAGGTATTCACTTCATTCTGACCATTGCCAGGAGACTATCTGGGAAGGGGTGAGATCAACAGGAGGGGTTAAAAGCATGCAGATATAGGCAATTGTTACACTAGAAAGCACTAAGGAATAGCACACATGTGGCCGCTCCTATCCTGTTTTGCCATCCCAGAGAAATTCCCTCGTGCTATCCATGTACAAAAATGAAGGCATAGTAAGAAAAGAGGAGCAAGAACGAGATAAGCCATTTAGGTAGTAGAATACTTCTTACCCCATGGATTACGTATCCAGGATCACCATATAACACCAGAGGCGAGATCCGAGAGTTGTTGGAATAATGGAATCTCTTGGGCATATCTTCTTTCTTATAGACATGGAGATTGGTGTGACCAACTTTCAGGGCCTCATAAACTTGTTCTAATTTCCCTGGTTTGGGCTCCAGAAGCCCATGAGGTCCATAATCTACCAACTCAAACTTGATGTCTCGAAAAGAGAAGTTTGCCACATTTTTGAGGTGAATTTCATTCTCTTTAATAACTGTTACCATGCCATGGTCAGATGTGATGATCAAGTTGAGTGTTGAGTTCAAGCTATTCTCCTCAATACGCTGTCTCAGGTAGCCAACTGTCCGATCCACCTGGCGAACCATGTCCTTCCTTTGCTGTGACTCTGGGCCATGTTTGTGTCCTGTGGAGTCAGGCTCTCCAAAGTAAAGGGCAACAAAGTCAAGATTGTCTTCAGTGAACCACTTCATGACGGTGTCAATGTTCTGCCTCCATTCGGTTTCATTGCTGTAGCTGTGAAAAAGTTTCTCCACCCTCTTCACATTCACTTCTTCCCCTTGGTAGGTGGCATTCCCACCCGGGAAAAAGAAGGAGGCTGTCTTCAGACCCTAGAAGGAGAACATCATGGATCTAGAAAACCTTAACATCAGACAGAGCTGCATGTCTGCAGTCACCTCATGCAAACACGGATACTGGGCATTATGTGGAGAATGGCCCATCCTAAATTCCTAGCCCTCAATAATTTGCAGAGAAAGCCTTAGAAGCATATTACTTCCAAGCAGTGGTGGCTGATCTCATCCTATCAAACTTGGAACTGGGTTCAGAAAACCAAACTATTTCCACTCAAAGTAAAGGGATGAAGTAGCTTGATTCATTGTGAGTCAAATCAGATGCCACTGAGACTCCAGTGATGTCACTTAAAGTACAGTGAGGATCTAAACCCCCCCCCCCGTGAGCCTCCAAACCCTTGCCACCTGCCTGCCCCCATCTCCCTGCAAACTCCTTATCTCAGTGTTTCTCAAACTGTAGGTCGGGACCCACTAGGTGGGTCGTGAGCCAATTTCAAGTGGGTCCCCATTCCAAAATTTTATTTTTAATATATTAGACTTCATGCTACCATGGTATATGACTGTATTTGGGGAAAGATCACAGGTCTGTACTTTTAACAGGTTACTATATATATGCTTTTAACAATGATAGTAAATGGTACTTACTCCTGGGTAAGTGTGGGTAGGATTGCAGCCTAGGAGCCTGATCCTGTGGTCTATGGTGTGCCTCCGTGGCATGGACCACAGTCGCAAACGTGCCGTAAGGTACGTTTGCGGGGCTTACCGCCAGGCTCCTGCCAGAGCTGGCTCAGCTCCAGCCGGTAGCGCGGGAGGTGCTGGATCCGGCAGGAGCCCTCTGTGGAGCTGCCGGGTCCCGTAGCTTGGGGCAGCTCAGGATTGGGCTGTAGGGTTGTTAAAAATTTTCCTGCTTGATTATGTCACTTCTGGTCATGACATCACTTCTGGTGGGTCCTGACAGATTCTCATTCTAAAAAGTGGGTTCCAGTGCTAAACGCTTGAGAACCATGGCTTTATCTCATTCCACTGAACCACAGATCTGACTTGTTGCTGCAAGGGTGAAATGAAGGACAGCAGTAGGGAAGTCTCTCTCTACCCACTCATCTCAGATGCCTTGGCACATCCTTATTTTCTTCCATTCCATCACTGCTGTTGGTAGAGCACAGAGGAACATAAGTGGTGTTGGGGATGGACTGGTAGACTAACATTCTTCTCTGAAATTAGAGAAGACCTTTTGGAGCCATAATTCTCACCTCATATTTTGAGGTGTCAAATTTTCTATTATTAAGCTGTCAAATTCTATTTTTGAGCCAATAAAGAAGACATTGGTGACATCGCTAAGTATGTGGTGAAGCCTCAAAGCCAGTCCAGGGCTGGACATCCAGTGGTGAAAGTAGGTAGAATCCCATATCTTTTGCAGCTATCTTTCCCACATCCAGGACTATGGGTACTCTATGGGACTATGG
This sequence comes from Tiliqua scincoides, assembly GCF_035046505.1. Classification (NCBI taxonomy): domain Eukaryota; kingdom Metazoa; phylum Chordata; class Lepidosauria; order Squamata; family Scincidae; genus Tiliqua; species Tiliqua scincoides. Next base: position 151,373,788 of record NC_089822.1, read on the forward strand.
GGCAGGAGGTCTGGTCTAGAGGGCAGAGCCTCCGTTTGCCTGAAGATAATATCTAAAGGTCACCAGTTCGAGGCCACCAGCATCGTGAACGGCGAGACCTTGAAGCAGCTGACAAGCCTAGCCAAGTTATTCCACCTGATCTTTGGCTGCTGTGGGAGGCAAATGGAGGCCAGAATGTGATACCAGATCATAAAAGATCCATCTGAAATGTGGTTCTTGAAAGACAGAACCTTCTTCAATTGTAAAAATAAGTACAGGAATTTAGTACACCCTGCCTATGTAAACCACCTTGAATTAAAGTCTGAGGAGAAATCTACCAAGAAAGGTGGTATATAAATACCTGTATTATTATTATTATTATTATTATTATTATTATTATTATTATTATTACTACTACTACTACTACTACTACTACTACTACTACTACTACTACTACTCTGTGCAGGGCCTCTGAGAGGAATTTTATCAGGGGTTACAAAGTTTCTTTTGGGCTCCTTCCTAAAGAGGGAAGGGGTGAAACAGAATGGGGAGGTGGCAATGGGGGCAGAATGGGTGCAAAACAGACAAGGGAAAAATGGCTGGAATAGTCTTTGGAGCCCAAGTTTAACAGTCTTCCCAATGCAGAGCTCAGATCTACTTACCTGCCTGGCCCTGACAGCTAGATACAATAATTTGTTAAACTAAACACACTCCTATGTCTCTAAAATCTTTCAGATATAAAGCCTAAATTGTATTCAGGCTCACACTAGAGTGGAAAGTGTCCTGTGTACACCAAAACCAACTTCTGCAGCAGTGCAGTCCCGCAGCTGGGTGGCTGAGCTCCTATACACTCCTTCATGGTAAGTGGATTCACAAGCTAAAGAGCTACTGTAGCTACTGTAGGAAATCATACTGTAATGTACGCATTCCTGGGCCTGGTGTGTATGGCTTGTGGCAGTAGTCACTGCCATGTGCCCATAGTAATGCCCCCAGCATCCCCCATGTGCAGTGAATCTGGGTGAGATTAGAAAATGTAAGATCCCAGGAAGTTTCTGGGCCCCTTCCTTTGGATTCTGGGCCCCCTTTCTGACTCTGGGCCCAGGTACAAATTACCTCCTTTACTCCCCTCTCCTAGGGTGACTAGCCCTGACACTGTACTAGAAAGCACAGGAATCCAAATTTTGTGACTAGGGGAATAAAATAAAGCTAAATCCACGATGAAACATTTTGAACTGATGGTAGAAGGGAAGGGTCACATCTATGAATTTATTTATCAAAAGATTTCCACCCTGTCTTTCCACACCTGAAGAGACCATCAAAGCAGCTGTGAAAGAAAAATACAATAATAAATGCAATAGTTCCCTATTTCTGCTTCTGGCTTACCTGTCTTTGGGCTGTGATCCATATAGGGAGACTGCCATTGTCCCACCAGGCAGACACCCCCTGTGTGTTGTAATAAGGCAACTTCTGTCCTGTGTTGCTGTTGAACCACATATTGTGAATCACCCCATGATTCTCAATGTACTTTCCTGCCAGGGGAGAGATGAGAGGGGACTTAGTAGCAAGTTGCCTGCTCAAAGTGAATGAGTGGATGCTCATCCATTATTACCCTTACCTGTTGGACAATAAAAGACCATCCCCAGGTACTAACAAATCAGGAGCTCTTGAAGGAAGCTGTAGCTGGCTAAACCCTCCAGGGGTTCTAGCCATACAGAGCGAAAATGCAAGGCCTGGGCAACTGTACAGCCTTCCCAGTTTGTTGAAGGGGTTTGCAGGCCCTGAATCTCGACTCCTTGCCTTTCAATTGGTTAGGAATCCTGTATATAAAATTTATCTGGGTCAGGTCAGTTCCAGTTCAGGATTTTCTTCAAGTGGCCAGACTACTGCCAGCATGAAGCTACTGCTTGGTTCCCTTCTTCCCAGTTTCATCTGCCCTGTTTCTCTTGCCGTCCGTCCTGTTTGTCCTTTGCTATGGGTTGGTCCCATCCCACTTATACCTGCTCAACTATGATTACATCACTTGGGAAACTGATGCTAGATGTTTCTAATGAATGTGGCCCAGTTGCCATTCTTGAGGTGTTTTGTGGTTGGTTGTCTTTGAGAGTCCAAGACAGCAAGGCCTCCGCAGAGGCGCCTCCAGGTTCTCTTTGCTGTAGAGTGTCTGGAAATTGCTACATAGGCCTGTCCAACCTCACAGCCTATTGCTCTCTGTTTCTTGTCCATGCCATAATACCTTCAAGTACCGTCCTGGTTCTCAGATTTTCTCCTCCAGTCCCAAAGCACGCTACCTTTGCGCTTCTCTACTAAATGCAAAATTATTCTGTAGATTCAGATAATGGGTTGTGAAAATACAGATTTAGATAATGGGCCATGAACAAGATGAGATATACCTTGGTTACGCTATCATTGCCACCTCAGCACTATTCAAACAGCTCTGCTCTGCTAAGATAGGCTCAGGTCTAACACTGAATGCTTTGAATTAGTCCCATTGCTTTAATAACATTTAGGCATAGACTAATATGAGGAATGTAGGGAGAAGGATCTATTTCATCCATCAGTTGCAATTATCCTTATAATAGCAGTGAGGTTTTTCATAGCATTTGTGATTCCTAATCAAGTACAAAATATCTGGGTAGATTTCACAAGAACAGCATTTCTGCTGGCACTCCAAGGGAAACCGGTGAAGTGAGCAGCGCAGTCCTCCAATCCAGTAAGACAATACACTGAACCTCAGCAGAAGAACGTGTAGCATTGTACAGTATTCATTTATGGAAAAAACATTGCATTTTGAGAGTGATGATGATTATGATGCATTTCTTTTGTAGGCTGATGTGAGAAGTGTGGAACAATTGAGCTAGTGCAGGTCTGAGTTGCCCCATAGCTGTTTCTGGGGCTTACCCTGGGACAAGGGGACAAATGTCCCCTTACCCTGAGGAGACTTCCAGAAGCTGAAAATCCCCTGCAGGATGCAGCAGAAGCCACATCAGGGATTGGGCTGTTCGAGATGTTGAATGAAATGAATGAATGCATTTTCTGAAATATTATCTCAAAAGCCAGATTGGTAGTGATTCTTTGCCATTCTAGAGCAAGTATGAAATAGCAACACAACAGCATTCATACAAAAGACACATGGAGACTCATTGCTTCTTTATTTTAGGCATGAAACAAGAGCATAAATTTCTGCCACACCTTGATTAAAGTCTGATAGTGGCCCTGGAAACTTTGATTGACCAAATCCAGCCTAACTGGGCCCATTTGTGTTCTAGATAAATATGTTTGTATGTGAGCATCCTGACTCACTAAGTAGCTACTATTTTAGCAGGTGAGCTGCCTCATAGCTTTTGGATGTGGAATGTGGCATCCTTAATGAAAAAAAATAGGTAACTTCTGCCAAAGGTTGAGTGGAGTGTTGCAGGACACCCTGATAGTGCCTGAATGAGAGGAGCATCTTACTGTATATCTCTCCACATTTAAATTGTGAATGAAGAAATTGTGGAAGACTTAAGCAGAAGAAATAGCTGGCATTTCCAGTTCCTTGAACACTACTTCTCTCACATCCCATCTCACTCTTCCAGGTACTCACCTGTAAGCAAAGTGAAGTGACAAGGACTTGTCTGAGTGACAAAAGGAGGAGTCATGTATTTTGCCTTCACCCCATCTCTAGCCATGGCATCCAGGTTGGGGGTGTCCACATCCTGATCATAATTCCAGCGGAAGCCATCAAAAGAGACCAGAAGGAGCTTATTACGGTTGCCGGTTTCTTGCAGTGGAGCACAAGCTCCAAGGTCAAGCAGGGCAACCACCAACCCCAGGAAAACAAGCATGTTCTGTTGTCAGCAAGAGAGAAAAGGGAACAAACATCTCAGAGGTTCAGGTAATATATACAGGGCAGGGTCTCAAGTTCACTGTGCTATCACAGCTACCCTCTGCACTTGGCTTGGGAACAACTTCCTGCTGGGACTCAAATCGCTTATCACACGCTTCATGTTGAGTTTGTGTGTGTGAGCATCAAAAGGGGTGGTCGATCTGGATGGCAGCCTAGGGTTTTCTCTCCCCTCCACCTTTAGAAGTGCAGCACTGTTGTATTTTAACTGCAGTTGTCAGCTGTCTTGACAGTATTAGTACAAAGATGTGAGAAAAATCTTTCAAAACACGTTAAAATGATTCAATTCAATTTAAAATCACCTAAAACTAAAACATCTGTAACTTTTCTGTAAACAAATGTTGGGCGGGGGTCAGCCCTGAAAGAATTACAAACAGGTGTCTGGATGGGGAATGGACAGTGCACTGAAGTTGGTGACACTTATCAGATCATTCCAAGGAGAAACCCAGGACAAAGCTGTATGTCTCCTCCATGTCCTAGAGGTGGTTTGAGAATGGAGAGATATGAAACAGGACTCCAGAGTTGGTTTCCTGAAGTACAAATTCAGTAAATATGAGATAAAGGTGGGTAGCCTGAAAATGCTCTCCTGAATCAGATGCTCCCCGACAGGTGACCAATGACACTGTGGGCAGAATATTATTACAACAGAAGCCGTCTTGAATCCATTTCCCTCTGTTTCCCTGTCAGCCACTAACTAAAACTTTTATGCTAACATTGCCAGGAAAAAGCCTTCACCAAGGAAGCAGGGAGATTTTTTTTCCCTTGTTCCCTTCTCAAAGAGACCAGTCTTCTTTATCAAGTGACCATTATGTGCAAAGCATTTTTTCCCTGTTTTACAGCTTAGATCTGGGAAAGTGAAGTGTTACTGTGGTGACCTATCTGTAGGAGCCTTATGTCAGCATTCCCCCATGAAACCCAACCCTCTTGCCTTAAAGTCCTGGATGATCTAATGAACCCCAACATTGAAATCATTTTTGGATTATAAGCAGGATATGTATCAATGGTGTATAAGAGCTGACTTAGAACTAGAGAAATCTTGGACTGATTTGGATGATAATCTCTGAACTAGTCCTTCTTCACATGATGTGGAGCAAGATCACACATATCCTACCCCTTTTTTTCTTCCTTTTGCAAATCACATGGAGTGTGATTAGCAAGAGTTCAGATTATTATCTGAACCACACCTCACATACAATCTGCTAAACTTGGATGAACTGTCTCCCCTGGCAATTAGCAAAAAGGGGGAAAGTGCACAGGAAGGAGGAGAAGGACATGTGCCATCCTGTTCCTCATCATGGGAAGAGGGGCCAGTTTGGAAAGTATCTGAACCAGTAACATGCAGTTTCAAGGTCATGTGGATTTATCCCTGGAGTACCTGGATAAAGGAGGAGCCATCTCTGAAACTGAACTTCAGATCTGAAGACTAGGCTATCACAGGTTTAGGCAAATACTTTGCCTTGTTGGGGGGTGATTTATGGAATCAATACATTTTCATTTGCTGTAACTATTATTCAGGTGAATGTACTGTGTCTCAGCTGTTGTTTCAGATGTACATAAAAGGAATTCCGCACTTACAGTTCTTAGAGCAACAGGTGGCACTGTCAGCTGTGTGAGTGACAGCCAACCTATGTATTTAGCAGAATAAAATTGGAAGAATGTTCAGCTGTACCACTTCAGGCTACAAGCTGGAGGTCATTGTCTTCTGAATATGAAAAAAGCTCTCTGCCTAGAGTAAATGAACACATCCAGGAAGAAAGCTGTGCTAAGCCTTTTTCACTGATGTTCAAGTTTACTACATTTAGAGAGCTTTTAACATGGAGAAACATTCAGAAACATGACCAGCATGATTGCTATTAGGGGTTCCACTTTAAATTATAAGAAACATGGCACATGATATGTGGTTCAGCTGTGGAAGACAAGGTCCTGACCAGACATTCCTGGGAAACACAGATGAACAGCTGGAGCACCTTGGAAAAGATATGAGATCAAAATATAATTAATAATAATTCATGATGGAGCTACATCTGTACCTTGGAGTGTTTTGATGTGAAATTGCAAACACAATTTCAATAGAGAGAGGCACTCTAACCTGCTGCTGCCCCAGTAGCAGAGATTTGCTATGCAGAAGTCAGCAAGTGCAGCTTTTCCTGGTATGGAGCCGAAGGTGATAACCTGCAAATTGCAGTAGTTCCAGCATCTGGTAAAGGATGATTGCAGGGGATGGCTCAAACATGGTGTCTCTGGGGAAGGGATGATCAGAAATGAGAGGTACCCTTTAGGTCAGTGGTTCGCAAACATTTTAGAGGCTCTAGGGGCCTGCTGCCTGATTTATAAATGCCAAATAGTGTGGCTATAATGGTGCTTGGACAGCAGTGCTCCCCTCCAGTCACAGCTGGTTTAACCCTTGATGCACACAGCCTAATCTGTCCTGTCAGTTTCTTGAACCACAAGAATTGGGTCATGATTCACTGGTGGGTCCTGGACCCAAAGTTTTGGGAACTGCTGCTTTAGGTTATTTGAAACAGTTTTATGCTAGAATGAGCAATATTTCCTTAAAAGAAGAGGCCTCCTTTAACCAAAAGAGCAGCATGAGAGGCCTGTGGCAGTTTCCAGCATCATCTGCAGAATGGGGCTGTCAGTCACTCTCAGCTCCTAAATGCCTGTCAAGATCCTCCTCCTCCTCCTCATGGTGGGGCAGGCAACACATCAGAAAGGAAAATGTGACTTGTATTAAAATTAGATCTTCTAAAATGCTAACAGGCATCTATAAATATACAGGTGTTCATGAGTTGCTAAGGGTAGCACACGCAAGCAGTCTTGCTCAGTCCCTGTCTGTGGTCTTCACATTACTCCAACTCTACCACTCTCAGCCAACCTAACATCTGTTGCTTTCTGACATGACTCTGCCTGTTCTCCCTCACTGCCCTTTATTCATGGAACTCCCTCCCTGAATATGTATGTGCTTTTGCCCCCCCTCTTCCTTCAAATCCCTCCAGTCACCTCTTCTGCATGTGCTTTAGTTTATCAGGGGTGTCAAACATAAGGCCCGGGGGCCGGATGTGGCCCGCAGAAGCTTTTCAACCGGCCCTCAGGCTCTCAGTGACTGAGCAGTGCTGAGATGTTACTGCTGTAAGGGCAGCCCACATGAAAATTGGCTCTCCCGTATCTTGAATAATGACATCACTTTCTGCCTAATGACATCACTTCTGGCTCTCAGCAGGCATCATGAATGCTGTTCAGTCCTTGGTATGAAATGAGTTTGACACCCCTGGTTTATCCCTTTACACCAGTGGTTCTCAAACATTTTAGCTCAGGACCCACTTTTTAGAACAATAATCTTTCAGGAGGTGATGTCATTAACCTGGAAGTGATGTCATGGCCAGAAGTGACATCATCAACCAGGAAAAATTTTCACAACCCTATCCACACTTACCCAGGAGTAAGCCCCATTGACTATTATTGTTAAAACCATATACACTGTAGCCTATTAAAAGTACAGATCTCCCCAAATGCAGTCACATACCATGTTGGCATCAAGTCAAATATATTAAAAATAAAATATTGAAATGAATGGGGACCCACCTGAAATTGGCTCGCAACCCACCTCGTGGAATTTGACCCACAGTTTGAGTAACTGTGCTTTATATCTTGTGTTGAAATAAACAATAGGAGGGAGAGAAGAAGGTGGGCAAATGTTACTACACAAACATAGTTTGGAATAACTATGTTTGTGTAGTAACATTTGCCCACCTTCTTCTCTCCCTCCTATTGTTTATTTCAACACAGTAGGGCAGCCATTTTCAACTACTGTGCCATGGCACATTGGTGTGCCATGAGTGCTCCACAGGTGTGCCACAGGAATTTGGAGGAGGGTCATTTATTAGTAGGGCCAATGGGGGATGTGAGCCCCACACTGGCAGCATGGTGTGCCTTGACAATTTTAGTGCCTTGTCAGTGTACCCTGAGAAGCAAAATGTTGAAAATTGCTGCAGTAGGGCAATGTCTTTATTAAGGCCAACTAATACCTGTAACCTGTAACCCCTGTAACCAGTAACCCTGTAATACCTGTAACCCCTGGGGGCTGGGGATAAGAATAGGCCCTCAGTTTGGCTGTACTTGTTGTAAGAGGTGACTAAACAGCCACCGGGTAGATGGGACTCGATAGCCTGGAAAGGCAGCTCATCTGAGAGAAGGAAAACTCTGATCCCAAACCTCCACTGCCTTGTGGCTACATCCAGTTATGGAAAAGGCTTCAGGAGTCAACCTCAAGGCAAAATCTGGAGCCGGAGTCCCTGAGGCAGTTCATGGCTGAACACAGTCACATTCTGGCAACTCCTGCGACGCTGCTGGAACCAACCATATTGGCCTCTGCCTTTCCATTGGACCATTTCAGCGATGGGGAGAGGGGGGATTTGCTGCATGGGTAACAGCCTATCCTCCATACCTACTTTACCCAGGCTTCGCGCACTGGAGAGGACACTCTGTTCCAGAACCACCATTCAGAGCGTGACACCATAGTCTTCCGAGACTGAAGGATGCCAACAACAAAATACCTGTGGGTTTCATTAGCTTTAGCAATGTGCCAACATCATGTGACCACAGACCAGACTCAGGGGATTTTTTAAATTGGGAGATGCATGGGATTTGCTTTGGGCATTTTAAACAAGCCTGGGAAGGGGAAATTCAGCCTATCTGTGCTTCTTTACCTGCTGGTTTGGAATGTTCAAAACAATTGTAATCAACTGAAAGGAAGAACATAGTTGGAGGAAAATTCAGTAGGGAGCACTCAGTGTTATTACATTATAGTAATGTTGAGTCTGGATAAGTGTTTGAGCTAGCAATAAAAAAAGAATGGACCTGGAGCTCAAACTATCCATTATGTTAAACCCTTCATTAAGAGGCGAACAGAAAACCAGAAGTGTCTCTGTTTTTACAGATGCAGACATGGGGGGGGCAGGCAATGTGGCTTGGGTCAGTTGGGGCAGGGGTCAACTCCTCCATACCATTTTTCCTATTGAAAATCATCTTCCCTGAACAAAGCAGCTCTTTGTTCAAAGCAGTTGCATTTGGGGTCAATTTTCAGTGGGAAAATAGATGAGGGAAAGAGTATTAACCCCCCTATCCCCATGTGTCATAGTTCCAATCCACATCAGGCCTGCAGTTGCTTTTTTGTGAAAAAGGGGCACTTCCAATTTTAAGCACATCTCTTATGAGAGGCTTAAAGTAATGTGGAGATTTTACCCTTGGCAATGCTGAGAATGAAAACCCAGGAAGTATATGACAATTTGAACCACTGTGCCCAATAAAGAATAGATCACAGAATGGCATTTGGAGAATATGATATTCTCCCATTCAAATTTTCATGTCACCTGATTTCTTGCATTCGATAGCACATGGACTATTATGGCTGACTTTGATATATCTGATGAGATCAGCTAGGATAGTGATCCCAGTGGTGGGATCAGGAACCATCAAGGAGTTGGTGATGGCACAATGTGCTGAGGTGTGATATATTTGCTAGAGAGAAATCTCTCATCTCAGCAAGCTCTGACAGATAACAAATATCACAGCTGACAGGAAATGGGATCTAAGAAAAGTAGCTGAGACGGGAACTGGAAATCTGTGGAACTGGAAAAGTGGTAGGAGCTGCCCCTGACATGATCTTCCTGCACAAATGATCCTGTAAAAGTGATCCCATTTGCTTTCCTTCTCCCAACCAGAAAAACTGGCAAGAAACCGAGCAACTGAAGAGAGAACTGAAAACCCACCGAGCAGGCAGAGAGGGACACAAGGAGAGGCATCAAGGTTGATTGCAGGGGGCCTCTGGGGAGCCACATGACACAATTCCCTTAAAATATTAATCCCCATTTTCACTGTGAGGTGAGTCAGCAGCAGTGATAAAACCCCAGAGAAGTCATAAAAAGCTGGAGCAATTGATAAAGCGGAGAGTTGACATAATAAAACTCCGGCACGTTGAAGGTCAGGTCGCGCTTGTCTCAGTCAAGGCTATGAGCCGGCAGATGGATGGCTTGAGAGCTTCATGGCCCTCAGGGCTGCGGGAGAGATGCATCCAAGGAGGAGGTGGTGTAGCGCAGCAGACCTGTGATGATGGGGACCTGCGACTGCAGGATGCCACACGCACGCCCATGAAAATACCTCCTTGGAATGAAAAGGTAGTTTTATTCATGGGTGCAGACAGGAGAGACCTGATCCAAGTGGAGCAATGGTACTTATGCCTTGATGCTGAATTTACTGTGTTTCATGTAGCAGCCCTCTGCCTATTCAGTGCCTAGATGGGGGGGGGCTGTGTGGGGCCCCTGCCCTTTTAGTTGCCCCAAACTGCTTGAAGCTTCCCAGAGGATGTCTGGAACACCACCCTCACAACCCAAGAATTGTGTCCCTTTCATGATCCATGGAAGAGACGAGGCCACACAATCCAATGCAGAGTTCAGTACACTCATGCACCATCTCTAATCTCCACTTGCAAGAAAAGATCCAGCAAGTTGACTTTATTTCTAGTAAGTTAATCCATGAACAAACAGCCCAATCCTACCTTTGGCCTGCCCATAGTTTGTGGGCTGCATGCTCTGGGCCAGGGGTATTGATGCTACTACTGCCTGCCCTCACTTCATATGCCCCAGGCTGGCTGTGATCCCCCATCCTCTTTCTCCCCACCTGTGGCTGACCCCTACTGCTGCTGCTCTGCACTGTCAGTGGAGGTGGCTGGGCATTCCGAAGGTATGTGCAGGCTGTTGGCAGCCATTTGCACTGGCAGGTCCATTTGGTGTTCCACTGTTGCAGCTGCTGCGGTTGTGCCAGTGGCCCAGGCCTCCTGCTGATGGAACACAAGTTCCATCGGCAGAAGTCCTTGATAGGATTGGACCGTTTGGATGAGAATATACGGCAGCTGTGAAAAAGGCAAATCTTTTGGATAGAGATCTGCTGATCGGTTTGCATCCCACTTTGTCATTATGAGATGCACCACAAAGCTGCTTCCTGAGTAACCGCTGCCTCACTTTGCCCCATTGTAGAGCTGTGTATGGTCTGGAGGCACCTTTGCAGCAAAATAGCTGCCCCTTTCTCCCACCCCGAATTCCACACCTCTTGAGCCTCGATGATCAGCCCAGCTGCTATCTGCCATTAAGCCACCCATGCTTGCAAAAGCATCATGGTCCTTGGAGAGAGCTGGCACTTTCAAGAACCTATATTCTCTAGAAAACCATTCCCCTGTTGTTGTTTCTGGATAATATAGATCATGGGTCTCCAAACCCCGGCCCGGGGGCCAGATGTGGCCTGTGGCGAGCCTCTATCCAGCCCACAACCAGCCTCTTGTCCCCTGAAAGCCTCTGGCCCACTCGGCCAAACATGACTGGAACTGAGCTCTGGTTGCATCTGGAGGGTGTTCAAGGGCCAGAGTGGCTGAATGAATGAGCCCATTCATTCATTTATTCACTCATCTAAGTGCCATCTCTAATTTATTTAAATATATTTTATATTTAAATTTTTTTCCCAGTCCCTCAACACCGTGCTGGATATTTGATGCGCCCTCTGGCCAAAAGGTTTGGAGATCCCTGGTATTGATTATACAGGTTGTGTTGCGCCTCTAATCAATTGTGTTTGCAGGAGGGAGTAGTGAGGAGTGAAATTCCAACACCACCTTGTTTATAAACTATTCACACATACACTCACACACACACTTATGCACAATTTCTGATAACGTGCTCTGACCCTTGCCCCACTTTGAGTTGCTAGGGCTAGCCCACCACAAAAACAGTCTGTAGCTTTTGACTTCTTGCAAGCAAAAAAGAGCACAATATTGAGATGGATGGAAAAGTTCGGAAATTGACCTGACAAATCCTTCGAGGCTGCCTGTTACAGCACAACAGCATCTGTAGTTTTTGAGGTGTGAAGTGTGTATGTGTGTATTTACTTCCCCAGGGCTTTAGGTCTACAAGATCAATATGAATGCTCCTCCTCCTGGGGGAGGCAGCAACAAGTAGTGGAGTGCAAGATGTCTCCTCCATAAAGCTTTATCCGTCGTTATTCACAGAACAAGCAGAACATTCCTTACTTCCATTGCTGCTGCTACTTACCATTAGTGAGCTTCACATGCAGAAAAACCAGACATCTCTGCACCTAAGGGACTTATAATGTAAAACAGACAATGGGAAAAACAACCACGGAAGGGGAAGGAGCATGAAACAACCCAATCCTAACTCTGCAGGGATACAGCAGCAGCGGCATGGGCTATGCAGCATCCTGCAGTGGAATTTTGGCTGCTGGAGGTCTCCTCGGGGTGACATCTCGCTGGCATAGGTTCAAGTTGATCCATGTTGGGGGATCAGGCTTGGAAAGGAAATATGGCATGCACTGGCAACACTGATCCTGTCCTCCTCCTGAGTCCAATTTGCCCTCCCCCTGCCTTATTCCACCCTTCCCCATCCTTCCCTCCGCCCTCCCCCTGCCCCTGCACTGGTCTTACCTGCTCCAGCAGAAGTCTGTGCAGCTGCTGGCACCAGCAGGAAGGCTTTGGCCTTTCCACCAGTGCTCCTGGCTTTGTGCCGTTGCAAAGTGCTTTACAGTGCTTTTGCAATGGCGCAAAGGCCAAGTGCACTAGCAGAACATGTGTTCCACCAGCACATCACTTAGTCAGGACTGGGCTGAAAGGCAGCAAGGAATGAATGTGGGCAAATGAAGCTATGCGCACTTAAAATCTGGTTACAGGGCTGGACCAGGTAAAGCTGGGGGGTAGGGGAGGTGGGGATGGAAGAGCACAGCCCAGGAAGGGGAGAAGGGGAGGCCTAGGGCTTCATAGTGCACTCAGGGTCAATGTTGAGAGGTCTCTGGACAGGCTACATGAGAACTGCTCTGTGTCTACTTTCCTGTGTCTACTTTCCTAAGTGTCTACTTAGAAGCCAGGACAAAGAAGGGTGAAGCAATCCCCTCCCCATTTCTGAACTTTTAATTGTTGACAGGCTGGCTGGCGTTCTTGCTTCTTGCTTTTTATATGAAAATCCATGGGGTTTGTTTGTTTTTAGTTTTTTTAATTATTGTAAATTGTTTTTAATTGTTTTTCATGTTGCACTTTTAAATTGTAAGCCGCCTTGTGTGCCCGTTGGGCAAAAAGGCGGGGTATAAATTAATAAAATAATAATAAAAAATAATAATAACTCTGAGGCCTGGTTGGGTGACCAGACCAGCAACCCCCCCTTTTGTTTTTGCTCTCTTTCTCTGGGGCCAAGGGGTCAAAGTTCATCATGCCCCTATAATGGCAACTCTTGTTGGGGGTCATAGGATGGAGAAATTTACAGGTAGTATTGAAAACCATGGAATGCCAGCAGAGAGGGGGAAGATTAAGGAAGAGCATTCCCCCAAAGAAACATTGGAATGGTGATCAGACAGGAGGAAGAAGGAAAGAAAAAAGGCTAACTGGCAGTCAGAGAACAAATATGGGTAAAGGGGATGGTTTGTTAGTTAGTTTGTTTGAGAATGTCGAAGATGACAGGATATTTCAGTAGTGTAGCTAGAGGTGGGCAAAATGGTAAGTACTGCTGGCACTTCATTGCACCATGTAAACGGCCTTCCCACTTGCCATCAGAGCCATTCCAGGCAGCGACAGCAATGCATAAGAGACGCCATTTAGTTCGCCAAGTGCCTGTGCATTGCTGTCGCTGCCCAGAATAGCTCTGATGGTGAATTGGAGGGGGTGCATTGCAGCACCTACAGTACTTAATTTCCCCCCCCTCTAGCTATGCTTCTGGTGTATTTGAACATTTTAATATGCCTAACCTTGGCATTTCATGTTATCATGCACTGACATCCACTTTCCCTGCCTTGGACATCACCTATTTCTGCTTAACAAAGAGTGATGATGACGACGACGACAACAACAACATGTTAATGGGGTTGTGTGTGATGGTGCAATTGTCCTTAGCAGCCAAGTATATCTTCAGCCCCACTGTTCCACTATCAACCTATCAAGCCAGTGGAATTTCCCTGTCCCAGAACTGGCTGATACTAGAGGGATGAATCCTGATAATATATCATGATGATGCCCTCTAAGCAGGAGAATCTCTACCTTAGTCTGCAAAAGAGCCTCTGATAATGGGTATCTTTTAGTGTTCCTGCAGAGATTAAGTATCAAGGAAGATATCTGTGGTTTGATAAGGAATGCTACCTTTGACCCACCTTACAGAGATACAAGTTCAAAGATATAGGTGTCCTGACTGAGATGAAGAATGACTGTCTTTGGAGTTATCTGGGCTGATCCAAGCAATTTTAAGGGACAAGCTGTTGACACCATCAGAAACGTTCATACAAAGGGCGCACCTTGAGCTGAAGGCTACTGTTTAGTGAAGGCCAAATAACAAGGGCTCTTTTTTTGCTTTGGGACACTGCATGCAGGAAAATGCCCAGGAAGTAATCACAGGTGTGCATGTCTTTTGTCATACCCAAGCCTTAAAAGCTTGCCACTTGTTGCCTCTAACTGCATGGAAAGGCAAAAATATGCAGGCTCCAGGTGTGGTTATGGACCACATGGTTCCCAATTGTCAAAATCCAACCTAAATGCCTCCTGTTTTAGGAGGGAACAAATCTTGTGATAGGATGCTGAAACTCATTGTTTGTTGCTCTCCATTATTGATTACAGAATTGTAAGATTGACATTCATGAGAATAGACTGGTATATCTATGCCTGAATCATCACTGTGCATGGGCAGAGAATCTTTCTGTGTATTGCTTTTTGACATGGGAATTACTCTGGTCCTATTGATGTAGACTGCAAATATCCAAGAAAGACCTGTTGTTATGCTATTGCTAGGCTTTAGTCCAACTATGGTCCTTCTGTTTGTCAAGTGCAAGAAGTCTCTGAGGCTTCGTCTTCTGAAATGCAGAATTTTAGGGTCTCTAGATTATCTGAATGACTCCATTCCTTGACCGGCAGATTCCTATGATTTAAGAGTATCTTCCAAAGTTTATAGCTTCAACATATTTATGTTCCTATACTTAAGTCTGCCCGCAAGGTGGCAGTGCAGAGCTATGTATTGGGCAAGCCCAGTTGTCTCTTGTTGGCCATGTCTGGACATAATCATTGTACTGAACAGGGGTGGCCCATCCATTGAGGTGATGTGGGTTGCATCAGCAGCAGATTGTGTGTGTGTGTGTGGGGGGGGGGGTGAGAGTGGAGCCCTTCACCCAGAGTCTGCTGCAGCCACCTCCTTCTCCAGGTTACTACAGTTTTAACCTGCACACAAATTATGGGGCTTCTTCGTTCATGTGGTCCCTCTAAATCAAAACTGCGCTTCTGTGTCTGAAGAAACCACCTGATGAGCAAGGTAAGGGTGATCCACTTTCTGCTCACTCAAAGGAAGCAGAAAGTGGATCACCCTTACCTTGCTCATCAGATGGTTTCTTCAGACACAGAAGCGCAGTTGGATTTAGAGGGACCACATGAACGAAGAAGCCCCATAATTTGTGTGGTCTCTTGAAAACGAACCAGAAGTCCTGCACTTTTGCATCTGAAGAAATGGTGATAGGCACTTCCTTGTTTTTGCAATTGTGTAGAGTTCAATTCAGAGTTCAGAGTTTTGGTTCTTGTTTTTGTAATTGTACAGAGCTGGTGGGTGTAAGGTGGCATCAGGGAACATTCCAGGTTGCACCACATTTTCGGTTGAACGTTTTCAGTTGGACAACCAAAAGGTACAACTGAGAGTGATGTATGCTGCTTGAGATTGGGAGACCTGCCCATAAGAGGAAGCATCTTATGAACCAGCATGATTCATAAGCAGTGTACCAATAAATTAAAAAAAGACTGAGGTATGAAAGTACATGAGATACGTATGTTATCAGGTTTGGGATAACCAAGAGTTAATATGTGGTTTAGAAATACTAGAGGAGCTATTTGGAGAGAGGCTCAGGTAGGAGACAATAGTTCTGAGACATCACCAGAGTCGTTGGGATCTCCAGAATGGGGTAGGAGGGAGATAGTGGCATGGGGCTAGAACAGGGGTCTCCAAACCCCGGCCTGGGGGCCAGATGCGGCCCATGGTGAGCTTCTGTCTGGCCCATGGGTAGCCTCTTGTCCCCTGAAAGCCTGTGGCCCACTTGACCGAACATGACTGGAACTGTTCTCTGGTTGCATCTGGAGGGTGTTCTAAGGGCTGGACAGGTTGAATGAATGAGCCCATTCATTCATTTATTCACTCATCTAAGTTCTGTCTCTAATTTATATAAATTTCATATTTAAATTTTTTTCCAGCCCCCAGCACCATCCCAGATATTTGATGCGGCCTTCTGGCCAAAACATTTGGAGTCCCCTGGGCTAGAACACTGGAAGAGCTGTAGGAATGAAAGGGAATGAAGTGACTGCAGATTGGGACTGTGGCGATCCAGGAGGGACCTGTCTGACCTACACTGTTGCTAGGCTTGAGTCTGACCATGATCCTTCTGTTCGTCAAGTGCAATAAGCCTCTGTGGATGTGGAGAATGCTGGGTCTCTAGTTCAGCTGAATGCCTCTTTGCCTTAATTTGTCTTTTGAGGGCTGGGGAAGCCTTCTGGCCTTCAAAAACCCTTATACAGGCCTTAAAATGTCACTTCCAGTTTTTGCTGAAAACTGGATATGGGTGTTAAGGGCTGTCCGGAAGCCTTGAAAGGCATTGTGAGGGCCACAGAGGCTGTACACAGCCTTTCCGGCCCTCTGAATGTCGTCTGAAGGCCCTCTGAGGCTTCCAGAGTATCTTTAAAGCTCATTTTCGGTTTTTGGTGAAAATTGGAAATGACATTAAAGGCCCTCCAAGGTCCCTGGTGGGGGGCATTCAACTGGGGGAGCAGCATTCTGTGGTCCTGGTCCTGGGCGGCACAGGGGCCAGGATCGCCATTGCCACCCCCTTCTTCCCCTTCTTTCTTTTCTAATCCAGGGAGTGGGAGGAAGAGAGACCACAGCATTTGCATCACAGCTTTTGAGGCCTTGCCTCAAAGACCTCACCAGGAAGTCTTGCGCCAGACCTATCACAGACCTGCACGAAGCACCACAGCTGCCTTGCTCAGAGTTCTCAACCCCAGACTTCTTTCTCTTTTAAATCAGGTTTCCTCCCAGAGGCATTCAAGGATTGAATCTCAGCTGAAGCCTCCTGGCACCATCCAGGCTCTGTGCTCAGTCAGCCAAGGGGTGTCTCCCACTCAAGGTTATGCCCTGGCAAGCAGGAAGGTCCTGACTCAGCAGCAGTTCTGCTTCTGCTCTCGAACTGTTGCCTTGCAACAACTCAGAAGGATATTTTTGACAACTTTTCTCCTCCTATTTACAATATTTATGATATCTTCTGTCCTGCCCTTCCTTGAAGGAGATCAGAGAGGCAGGACTTATAGTTCACTGAGGACCATCAGAGAAGCAGGACTTTTAGTTCACCGAAGGGCCTGTAAGGCAGGTGGGGGCTGAGTGATGGCTACCTGTTCAAAGCCATACAGCAAGCCTCAGAGCTGGAGAGGGGATCTGAATACCAGCTTTCCAGAGGCCAGCACTCTTTGCCCCTTACTAGAATAATGGCCAGCAACGGCACTGACTTCTGCTGGCAACTGGAATGACCTGATTAACATGCCTAGGCATCATCAAGGTAAGGAATGGGAGAAAAGACGCTTGGAGTAAATGCCTTTTTACTCCAAAATGCCTACTTGTTTCCTTACAGCAGCCAGCACACTGATGACATTGAGCAAACGTGGAGCAGTTAACAGACTGCATCGTCTCATTCTTCCTTATCCCTCACCTGCATGGCATGGCAAGAGAGATATCTGTAGGAATGAGTGTATGACTCCTGCCAGTCCCTGCAATACATCTTGCAAATGTCCTTGCCAGTTCAAAACACATCACAGGAGCCTTCACTGTCCTTCAAGCTTATTCCTTTTCTATCTTCTGTTTCACTGTTTCTTGCCAGCCAGTTTCTCCCAGTTCAGGCAGGTTAATCTCCACAAGTGCAAGCAGGCACCTTCCCTTGTTCTTGATCCTTCTGCATATCGCTTTTTGAACTCAGGACCCCTGTCTCCATCTCAAACAAGCCTATGCTGTGAAACTGCCTCTTCAGTCCCAAGCAATTGTTTGCATGTTGTAGATAAAAGTCCCAGACTTGCGCAAGCATTTCACACCTTCTGTGCCATGTTGCATGAACCCTCAAAATAACAACCATCCTAAAATGGATCTATTTTTAAATAGTGTTTAGTCTTTCCATCGCCTCCATCTCATTGCCCTTGCAGTTTAGTGAAATGTGAGCAAAGCCCTGTCATTTCTGCATGACTGTAAAAAAGAAAAGAAAAAGCTCAGCTTTTCTACTGCTGTAGCTGTGCTGTCATAACACACATAGCGGAGAACAGCCTTTTCTTCAGGATGTAGCACAGAGATTATCTGTTGGTGGTGGAGTAATGATGCTCAGTCAATGGGCAGTTTGGCTCCTTTTGGTTTTGAGTTACTTCTAGAATAGCTCAATAGAATAGAATAGATTCACCTATCCTCTGGGGAAAGGGTGTGGCTCTGTGCTGGAGCACACATTTGTATACGGCAGGTCCAAGTGTAGTCTCTGGTATCTTCAGGTTGGTAAGGCTGGGAAAACCCTGGTTGGGTACCCTGGAGAACATCTTCTAGTCAGTGTAGACAGTATTGAGATAGACCTCATAAGGGCCAATGGTCTGATTTAGTATGACACTGTTTTGAATGTTAGGTTAGTATCAGGGGCAGCCTAACCATGAGGCCACCTGAAGTGTTCACGTGGAGCAGCAAGCTACCTTAGAAGGGTGGCAGATGAGCCCCCACCTGCCTGCCCACTGTTCTTTCTGGTCCGCCACTCCAGTGGGCACTCAGATCCTCTTCCAACTTGCTTAAAGCAAGCTGGTAGAGGATCACAGCAGTAGCAGCCCCCACCTCCCTTGAGCTACACTGAAGGAAGAAGTAGGGGAAAAGTTGCCATGGCGCCAAATGTCGTCTTCCCGCCTACTTGGTGCTTACAAAGTGCTAAGTAGTTAGGGAAAAGTGGTCTGGAACTTGCCCACTCTTTCCCTGCACTTACAAAGATTGCTGCATGCAGCCTGCCTGCTCCACCCTCTTCTGTCTGCAGTGAGCATGAACTGCAAACAGATTTGCCTGAAATCTGAAACAGAAGCAACATGAACCAAGGAGGCTGCATGCAGTGATCTTCATAAGTGCAGGGAAGGGAGAATGGAAGTTGGATCTACACATGCATGAATCTTTATGTATGAAAGCAGCCTATCCCTGAATATCAGTTGCTGAGATCAAAAAACATGGAAAGACCACAATCTTCATGCGCTATGGATACCCAAAGGCATCTGGCTGGCTATTCTTGAACCCCATGCAAGAGTAGGAGAACCTACTCATCTTACCTACTGGACCTACTCATAGTCTCATCTTATTGACTATTTCTATCTCATTAACTATTTCTATAATTTTTGATGCTCCTGCTTGGATATTATTGCTGCATTGAATCTGCTAGCAAAGTTTTGAAACATGCAGAAAAGTGTGGAAATAGTGGCTTTTGCTCCTAGATCATTGCTTCTGAATTTTTCATCCACAAGTCTACCAAAGTTCTGTTCCCTTTCTGATGCCCTGGTTTCTCTCACAAATTTTCCAGAAACTAGCATGATCCAGAAAATGTTTAAGGCTCATGCAGTGGTGTACGAAGGTCATTTGGCACCTGGGGCCCATAAATTTTTGGCACCCTTTCCATGACAAAATTATTTGCAATAAGTTATGATATGAAATGAATAATAATATTAATGGCCAGGGAAGA
This sequence comes from Tiliqua scincoides, assembly GCF_035046505.1. NCBI lineage: Eukaryota > Metazoa > Chordata > Lepidosauria > Squamata > Scincidae > Tiliqua > Tiliqua scincoides. The sequence goes on from NC_089822.1 coordinate 151,393,436, forward strand.
AGCACAGTGAACATTTTCTTTTATTGAACTTATATATATTAGGTTTCACATATGTAGTGAACATTAGAGATCATAAACCAAAACAAAACAGGGAAGGAAAGCTTACCAGGTTAATCAGCAATGGGCTTGTGGTCTATCAAACATACAAAAAAATTACAAAAAAATACAAAAATAGTTATGTAACTGTGTCTTATGCTAATATATCCTTCCATTATTTTCCCCACCCTACCCTGGAAAGATGACTAGCTGCTTCTGGATTCAGAAGTTGTTGCTTCCTGTCAGACCTTTAGACAGAAAAACTGTAAATATGGTGGGACAAGCAGCACCCCTGAATGGTGCTCTATTGTGTAAGTATCTGGGCAATACTCACATGCCAATAAGAAGTGCCATCCAGATGGCCCTCATGTTTCCAGTCTTTGAAGAAACAAATGTCCAAGAAGTGATGATGAGGAAGCAAGGATGGACTCTGGTGACAGACCTTGGTAAAAAGCTTCCTCTCTAGCAAGCTGTTTTGACTCTGGATTCCACTCCAGAGTCAGCTGCAACTCTGCTGGCATCCCAACCTGAGGCCAAGTGAATGAGGCCAAATGGTAGCCCAGTTAAACATTTGCTACCTGATGAAAATGAGCTGTGGTCAGTAATACCCAAAACAGACACCCCCCCCCCGCAAAGAAAATCATTTCACTGCACAACAGTGGCAATGCACAGTACATGAGTTCTCTCCCCTGCCCAGATATCTTCCTGTGGGGGGGGGGGAAGGTATCTTGCAGGAAGCAGCCCTGTGTAGGTAGATAGGTAGGTAGGTAGGCATGCATGAATCTGATTGTGTGCATAGATGCCCTTTTGGTACCTACCTACCTACCTACACACAAACACACATGCACACACCCCAGAGGCTATGCTGGACATTTTAACTATGGCTGAAAACAACTTTTAGGTCAGGGTATTCTGCAGCTCACAAATGAACCGTGAAAGTACAGGAAAACTGTAAGATTTAATCTAAGATTTAATCTAAGAAACCTATTTTTTGGAGCAACTGCAAGGTGTAGCACTACCTCCGGAGAAATCATTGCTGTTGTTTCCTCAATATTTGTAGTAGTCTCCCCTCCAAACAGAAGGTTCTCCTAGGGCTCTCTCAAACAGCTGACATGGAATAGCCACCACCCCATAGATTTCCCCATCTGACTGCCCTTCTATGTCTGCTTGCCTTCCTCAGAGCTCCGTCATGCTGGCTGCCTGATGTTCCTATCTGAGACTCCTTGTCTCTCCAGTGACCTTTGGAGAAATGGAGAAATGGAGAAATGCCGACTAAACTTTTACAATCGAAGAGGAATGCAGCTGAGGCGCCTGTGGGCTGCCGAGACTTGGATTAGGAGAAATCTCCGGTCCCCCTGGCCTCTGTCCATGGTGCTGAAATGCCCTGAGCCAATTCCAGCCCGACCAAGCATTGTAGCCTCCTTGACAGGCCCAAAGCTATCACGCTCCCATTAAATAGCAGCAGATTTTGCCCAATTTACAACTGTACCCCACAGCAAGGTCCTGCAAAGCTGACCTTTTCAATCCGGGCTGGCAGCTCCTTGCTCTTGCGCCTTTGTGGTTCCTCCACACCCTTCGGCGAAGACTAAATGTGCTTTAATGACATGTACTGTCACTCCCCATCGATCTCACCTTCTCTATCAATATGTGCACAGGAGTCATAATCTTCCGCTAATCTACCGCCCCCTCTGTGGAAAGAGGGTAGCAGGGTGAGTCTCCCCTTGGCTAAACTTTATTAGCAGACCAGGGGGAACTTTGCCTTTGATGTAGATTGTCCTGGAGATCTGGGGGCATCTTCTTTGAGTCTCTAGCAAAGAGTCTAGAAAGGGAGAGAAGAGATGTGGCAAAAAAGGAACAGGATTTGCAGTTGAAATGTGCTCGCATCCTGAGTGGAGTGTGCAGGCCTGCATGTGTGAATATGATGCCTGAGACATATGCCCGAGTCTCCTTCATGTGCACTCTCAGTTTGAATAAGGACTGGTTTGCTATACTACCTCTGTGAGCAATTCTGCTGGGACTTGATTGACTTCAGGCATGACTAACTTTTGGATTCTCAAGGGCCACTCCATTCCCCAAACATATATAAAGATATGAAGCTGCCTTATGCAGAGTCAGATCATTGGTCCATTTAGTTCAGGACAGTCTACAAAGCAGCTCTCCAATGGAGCTCTTTCTTGGTCCTGCCTGAAGATGCTAAGGATTGGAGCTGGGGTCTTCTGTGTGCAGAGCAGGTGCTCTGCCTCTGTGTTTCAGTCCTTTCCCAAGCAACTATCCAGAATTGGGTCACTATGTAGCTTGTGACCCAACCCCTCATAGGCAGACTCTGTAATAAAGACACCACCAATTAGCAACAAGGGTCTTGTCTTGCAATTATGGAACGTATGAGTTCAAGCATGATTTGAGCATTATGTGCAAGACCCAAAGTGAGCTCTAGCATAACCTTGTGCAATATTTGTTTACTGAATTCTGTTGAATTCTCCCAGGATGCAGGGCAGCTTATAACATCAACACATGAACACCTGATAAAAGCAACAAAATCACTGAAGGAAAACCAACATAAACTCTCAGACACAGGAGAGTCAGAGACAAAATTATAATCATACTGGAGCACAAAAGGAATGAATCAGAGCAGATTGGCAGTGATCTGTGGGAATAAGGAGGTCTTCAGTTGGTGGACCATTAGCAGGAAAGATAATGACTGCACCTGAGGGCAGGCACCACTGAGAAGATCTCTTGCAGATCACAGCCAAGCTTCAGAAGGCAGCAGAGTCTGTAAGAAGGCCTCCTTGCCCATCTTGTAGGATGGGCAGGTTCATCTGGGGAGCACAGTCTCAAGATATATTGACCCTCTAAGCCATTTGGGGCTTTAGAAACAATAACTAGCACCCAGAAACAAACTGGTAGCCAATGCAGCTGTGATGTGGCCATAAAGTCCAGCACTGCATTTTTTACCATATGAAATTTCCAAATGGTCTTTAAAAAAATGGTCATAGCTGAAGCATCAGCCCATGTTGGGCAAAATCATTCAGGACCACAACCACCTCCTGAACATCCAGATGCACTGCTGAGTCCCAAGCTGTTATTCTCATCCTTTAAAGGGAGCACTGCCCCATCTAGAACAGACTGATTGCCATATCCTAACCACAAGAACCTCTATTTTGTCTGAATTTAGTTTCAGTTTGGTTGAGGCAGATCAAATTGGGTGTCACTTGCATGTTGATGACACCAACCCTCTGAATAATCTCTCCTAGCAGTTTTATATGAATGCTATACAATATGAGGAACAAAATAAAACTCTGTGAGACACCATAGATCAATGGCCAGAGTGCTGAGCACAACTACATCATTTTCTCTAGTGCCTTTTTGTGGAAAGAGCCCTCCAGAAAGTATTGGTGCCACCATAAAACTGTGCCCCCCACCCAGTCAGGCAAACCTGAGAGGTCCAGAAAAACCAACAGAGATGCACTCCCCCATCTTAATTCAAGCATAGAACACCCACCAGAATAACCAAGGACATTGCAATTCCAAAATCAAGCCAGAAACCAGACTCAAAAAGGTCAATATTATCAGTCTCTTCCAGGAATCCCTGGAGATGCATTGCCACCACACACTCAAGCATCTTGCCCAAGAATGGCAAGTTGAAGACTGGTTGGTAATTATTCCATTCAGTGGAATCAAAGGAGAGGAGAGAAGGTAAACAAAAGTTGACTTTAAATTACTTCTGCCCATTCTTTCTGCACGAAGTGCATGTGGCCTCTAGGAACCAAGTGCCTTGGGAACAAAGTGCCAAGAGCAAGTTTAGCATCTGTGCGAGGAGAGGGAGGAAGAGAAGGAGAAGTGGACTCTCTGAGTTTTGGAGAGGGAGAAAGAGGAGGAGGAGGAGGAGAAAGAAAAAGGAGAAGGAAAAGGGCACTATTTGAGAGGACAGACAAAAGAAAATATTTCTTTACTCAGCGTGTGGTTGGTCTCTGGAACTCCTTGCCACAGGATGTGGTGACGGCATCTGGCCTGGATGCCTTTAAAAGGGGATTGGACAAGTTTCTGGAGGAAAAATCCATTACGGGTTACAAGCCATGATGTCTATGATCATGATCATAAAACATCCTGATTTTGGAAATGGGCTACGTCAGAATGCAAGGGAGGGCTATGCCAGATGCAAGGGAGGACACCAGATACAAGTGTCTTGTTGTCTTGTGTGCTCCCTGGGGCATTTTGTGGGCCACTGTGAGATACAGGAAGCTGGACCTATGACCTGATGCAACGGGGCTGTTCTTATGTTCTTATGCCCAATGTTACATATACACAACAAGGACCAGATGAGTACTCTTGTGGGGTGAGCAAAAATGGGTTAAGCAGGGTGGCACAACATCCTTTGTAAGTGAAGCATTCATTCCCTTCCCACTGACTATTCCACCAAGGCAGCTTTTATGAGCTAGGATGGGCAAAGGATTTGGGTACCAAGGATCCTGTCCACATCTTCAGGCTGTACATGCTGGAAAGAATCCATAACCATATCTCAATTCTCATGCCTTTTGAAAGCAACAGCCCAATTCTATCCTGCACCACCAGTGCCAATACAGTCCATGTAAAAACAGTGCATGCTGCCTCTTGTGGTGGTGGTGGGGAATCACACAGCCTGCAGGAGATAAGTAAAAACATTTTGTACTTACCTCCTGGTAGGCTGCCCAATTGCTAAGCAGTCTCCTCAGACATACATCTATTTTGGTCTGTCTATATATGTCTATTTTGGTCATCTATATGTCTCTATATGTCTCTATTTTGGTCTGTCTATATATGTCTATTTTGGTCATCTATATGTCTCCTCTGGCATATGTCAGAGGAGAGGAAAGCGATAGGGAGATTTTAAAAAGAGGAGGTAAGATCTGGCATGTGCCATTGCTGCTAGAACCACCCCTGCCTTGTCCCCACCCTGGTTTCTCCTCGCTCCCCATCAAGAAACACCCTCCTACTCCTTCTCTCTACCCCTCCCACCACCCACCCCCACCGCTGCCTTTCTTGTTCTGGCAGACAGTGGTCTGCCCACTGGCCCACATGCACAGCTGCCAGGGACTGTGTCAGCAGCCCTATTACACTTCCTGGCAACACTGGCAAGTGTGACAACATCACATGACACATGCCATGATCCAGGATGATGTCACACAGCACATACACTTCTGCCCGCATCCTGGCGCTTCTGCTGGTGAGAAGTGCATTTCACTGGCAGAGGCTGGGGGATAGGATTGGGCTGCAAGTGTATTTTTCTTGAAAGCAAACTGTCAGTAAGATTTTTACATGATCTTGATTAAAATTCAGGACTATGGAGGGGCAGCATAAAAATGACTTTGCAGGTCAGAATAGTCCAACAGATTGCCACCTGGCTATTATCAGTTGGCAACCTTCAGTCTCAAAAGATTATGGTATCGCACTCTGAATGGTGGTTCTGGAACAGCATCTAGTGTGGCTGAAAAGGCCGATTTGGGAGTGACAATCCCTTCCACACCGGGAGCAAGTGCAGTCTGTCCCTGGTCTGTCTCCCTGGCTATGGGCCTTCCTTCTTTGCCTCTTTGCCTCAGTCTGTTGGACAAGTGTCTGAGAATCACATAGTCCTTTTGCTTGTTCCCTTTCTAATTGAGTGTGATGTACCCTCTGGCATCCTGTATCTGGAGTGGCAGTACCAACTGTATTTCTCTGGGCTTCAAGACTCCAACCAATTGATGCAGCAAGACATTCTATTGAGCCATCACCAGAAATACTGTACATCCAATTTCCAAAAACCAAACAGTGAGTATAGCATAAGACCCAAATCCCTTTGGATATGTTAACATGGATAAGGGATCTGGTGGGCAGAGGGACTGCAATTTTTTATGTTTCCTGAGTACCATGAGTCTATTCCCTTATCAAGACTAATAAGTAATTATTTTCTACTGTCCGGGGCCAGACTTGCCCGACCCAGGGAGCAGCCCAACCAATGAGCACACAACCAGATACAGGCCATGAGGGGCTGGAAGGGCCCTTAGCCTATGGAGCAGAGTGCACCTTCACCTGCCAAAGCAGAAAAGGGGCAGTAAGTGCTTGCAGGAGGCTCTCCATATCCCAGAAGGGGAGGCTGAAGACCCAGAGGGTGACCAGGCTGGGTCGGTGGACCAGCCAGGGGAATCCAAGGAGAGGGCCAAGCATGAGGAAGAGCTGGTTGAGAGCTGAAGGGAAGATTCTAGTTAGAACCTTGTGAATCTTAAGAGGGTCCTGAAGTGGACTAGAATGCTATAAACCCCTCCCTGCTTCTGCTCCAAGACCCAAGGAAGGAAGGGGAAGATATAAGCCAGGTGGGTGTGGTCCTGGAGGCCCTACATTGGCTGTGACCCCTATACAGGTAGGACCCTGGTGATGGGCAGGAGGCTAAGCCACTCCCTCCTCAGGGCCTCTGGCACCTGCAGCAGAGGAAAATCCTCTTCTTCCAAGGACCACTGACTAAAATGTTTTTGTGTTAGCTTCTCATTGCTTCCCTGATGTAACTGAGAAAACACCTGTTGTGTGGAATCTGAGGAGGGAGAACCTGCTCAGCTTTTTTTCCCCTGCTTCAGAAAAGAGTGAGAGACAATGCTTCTGACTGGCAGATCCTGAAATTATTGATAGATGCTCATTGGCTACTGGAGCCTGGTGAATTGCCAGGCAAGCAACCCCAGTGGATTTCTCTCTTGCCAGCAGCATTTTTCTTGATGATAGGGTCTCAGGAAGAGATGGCTGGGGTTTAAGTTTTCTGCAGCTTTTCTCCCACCCCACCATGCATCACTTATTTTAAATGAACTCTACCTTAAGGACAGATGGTAGGAAATGGGAATTAATGCTTTAATGCTCATAATTGTTCCTACTGGTACACATAGAGAGAGCTGAAGAATCAAGAGGCAATTCAGGTTGATGTAATGTAGTCTATGGGAGAAACAGAAAAAAGGGGCAAAATTAAGAACAGCAGCAGAGTGCCAACAAGTTACTTACACACACACACACACACTGGGTGCCACCACTGAGGAGGTCCCTGGTAGCCACCCTCCTAACTTCAGAAAGTGGGCACGACCTAAAGACCTTGACAGTTGGACAGGTTTGTATTTTATTTTGTTTGTTCAAAATACTTTTGTGGTCTTTTAGATCCCCTGGTCCCAGACTGTTTAGGACACTGAAGATCAAAACCAACACTTTGAATTGCACCTGGATGCAAACTTGTAGCCAATGCAGATGTTTAAGAACAAGCAAAATATGATCACATCTGCAGGTCCTGGTCTCTTTTATACACGGTTTTTCTGTCCATCAGCCCTCAAGTTAACAAACCAACCCATTTTCAGTATATGTAACATTAACAATGAAATCAGTAAACAAAGTCACCAGTACTGGAATATAAACACAGCAGTTGGAGAATCAGAAATTATCCTAAACTCACCACATCACAATTATGATCACAATTTCCCCCATGGAAACAGGTTGATTGGTGCTTTTGGTGGGTGCTACTTTTTGCCACAGCATACCTTGGAAGGATTGCTTGAGTCATCCGGGAACCTTTGCTCTGTCCTCAGCCTTCATGGTGGGCCTGCTCTCTCTCCTTGTGACACACTGCAGACTGGATCCTGGGTGGTGGAACGGCTCTCCCTCTCTTCAGAAGGGATACATTGCCTTGTGGTGGTTTCCTGCTCTGTTTCTATGGTGGCATCAGTGAACCCAGTAAGACAGCAAACACTATCATTGACTCTTGCTTAAGTGTCCCCCTGTGTACAGCAAATAGCTATTAAGTGATAAGGCAGCTGGATTTTCCGTATGCTCTGACTGGGCCTAGTGAGTGGATTATATTTTATCACTTAGGTTAAAACTCTAGTTTGTTTGTGTGGCTCTTTACCCATTATTTTGTAGTCTGTTTGATCCATGCTGTGCATATTATACTGTCAGCACCTCTGATTTAATTGCCAGTTATGCTATACATCCACTACAGGGTACCCAGCATACCCTGGGTTAGATTTCAGTGCAGTTCCTGCAGGAATATACCTTTTTTTCTACCACTTCCTTCCTTCAGTCTGTGGTGCAGGAAGAAGTTGTAGCTTCAATGATCTGTAATGTAAACCTTCCTGAGCAGATGCAACTGAATAGCACCATCAGAAGGGGGGAAACAAACCAGTTCCAAGCTGTCTCTTCTCCAGTGTAGGAAATTGCATTAACGAGGATTGATGCTCTGGTCCAAAATATTTGCAAATATACACGTTCCTTTCCTTTATATAACCCACCAGAAGCCCAGCTTTGCAAATAAGGATAGGCTTGCTCTGTGCTAAACGATCACATTCCTACACACACACACACACACACACACTCCTGAGCCCAGCAAATACCCTATTACAGTTGTCATGGAAATTAGAAAGTGTGTCTGTTTGAATTTCCTCAGTGCAGGCCTGCTTGTTCCCAGCGGTTGCTACATCAGAGAGCCTCTGGCAGTGCTAATGCTGGAACCACTCTCATTAGATGGCTGGGATGCTCAGTGGGCAGCCACCACTTCCCCTCAGACTGGCACTGAGGACTGAGGGCCACAATTGAACTTGTCAGGCTTCTTTAAGCTGGAGAAAGTGAAGATGTTTCACAGCAGACAGAAAGGTGCGATTAATCAATGCAGTTCCCCAGAGGATCCTGGCCTGTCAGGCACAAAAAACCACATACATCACAGCAGGGGAGAAAGGAGAGGAGGCCTTGCTGGAGGTTTTTTGTTTTGTTTTGTTCCATGGTAATTTTATTTTCATGTAAGCTGCTGATTCTTTTGCAGTCTGAGGCTTTGGGATGTGGCTTGGCAAGAAAGGGGCCAAGATACTCGGGGGATCCTCAGTTAGGAAATGAGCTGCTGTGACTGATGGATGCAAAGCATTGATTTCAATGGATGTACCACTTTTCCCCTTCTTAAGGACAGGCAGTTGGCATTCTTGTGCCAATCCTTCTGGTAATGGGGGGGGGGGGTTGAGAAGAGCAAGGGAGGGGGAAACTCTGATCATCACTCAACCGGATCTCCAAATCAGCAAACTTTTTGATGGCTTTTTTCCCCCATAAAGCGGTGCTTTTTGGGCTGTTTATGGAGCATAGAATTGAACAGAGAGCATTTCATTGCTTAATTGCTGTCATGTAAGAAATGGGCCATAAAGCTGCCAAGGAAGAGAAAGGTTTGAGGTAAGACAGACAGAGGGAGGGATGCACCTAGAGAGGAGCTGGAATGAGATGGAGTGACAGGAATGAAGGCAGGCGCTATTGGGAGAGAGAAAGGGGAAGAGATTTTGTTAAAAAATATTCCAAAAGGGACAATGACAAGGCTCTGTCAGGCAGCCAACACTGGGGACTGGCCATTCTGATTCTAGTGGGATAAGGTGGAGCAGAGGAAGGCCAAGTCTGGAGAGAAGAGATTTTGATTTCTTTGCCTCCTAGAACTGCAAAAGTAGTTCAAACAAATGCAAGACAGATCAGTCCATTGACAGCTACTGTACAAGCTGCAGATTCATGCAGGGCAGTCTTCAGTATTATGGAGCCTGTGCATGAAGGAGGAAGGTATCTAGAGAGCAGTAAGCGAGGCTGCTTCAGTTCTGCTGTCCTTGCATGGTAGGTGGACTGCTGGTCTGGGCTTCCTGACGCCTCCCATGAACCAGATGTCCAGAAAGGGAGGCGTGTTCTTTTGCTGGAGAAATAGCGACTCTTCTGCAAGGCACTTAGCCAGATTGGAGAAGTTGATTAAATGCTGGGTTGAGGAGGGGCCCAGTTCAAATTGGCATTACTACTGAATGTTGCATTTGGGGTTCTGTTAATTAAGATGATGGTAATGGATATCCTTTTCTATAGTGAAGTGGAGATGTGGATTAGCATAAGTCTAAATAATAAATAAAATAATAATACAATTATTGTTTTCCTCTCTGGTCCTGGTTGTGGGGAAAGGGGGTTGAGGGGAGGGCCATGTGTCTCTGGATTGGCTGCCTCTCGCTCCCCTCTGTTTTGGAGGCAGTTCTGGATGTTCTGCTGTGTGTTTTTTTGCCTGGTTTGTTTTCCTCTCTGGTCCTGGTTATGGGGGGCGGGAGGTCCCCTGGGGGCTGGGTGATAAGAATAGGCCCTCAGTTTGACTGTACTTGTTGTAAGAGGCGACTAAACAACCCCCAGGTAGGTGGGACTTGTTAGCCTGGGAAGGCAGCTCATCTGAGAGAAGGAAAACTCTGATCCCAAACCTCCACTGCCTTGTGGCTACATCCAGTTTTGGAAAAGGCTTCAGGAGTCAACCTCGAGGTAAAATCAGGAGCCGGAGTCCCTGAGGCAGTTTGCGGCTGTATACAGTCGCGCTCTGGCAACTCTTGTGACACCGCTGAAACAAACCATATTGGCTTCTGCCTTTCCATTGGGCCATTTCAGCAACATGGAGAGGGGGGATTTGCTGCATGGGTAACAGCCTATCCTCCATACCTTCTTTACCCAGGCTTCGCACACTGGAGAGGACACTCCAACTTCACCATACGGCATCGGCACAACACGGGAAGCAGCAGTTTACCAGTTATAAGTCTTAGCTCGATTGGCGTAGAGCGTGACACCAGGGGCTGCCTCCAACAGTAGGAGAGATCATTGCATCTCATTGAGCAGCTACTGCCTGCCTTAAGCTGGGCAGACCCCAGCCAGTAAGGTGCTGCCTTGCCACGGTCCATTCTCACGAGGTGCATGGGGTTTAGGGTGAAAACCGACAAGCGGATCGACAACTCTGCACCAGGCAACAGAAAACAGAAAACTCCTGCCCTAAAGCCGGGCACCTGGAACATTAGGCCAATGACACCTGGCTTTTCTGACGACCTGCAAGAAATAGACAACACATGCAAAACAGCTGTCATCGACATGGAGCCGAGCAGACTGCAGATGGACATCATCGCCCTCCAAGAGATGAGGTTGCCAGATTCCGGATCTGTCAAGGAGAGAAATTTCTCATTTTTCTGGCAGGGAAAACCACCAAACAAGACCAGGGAACATGGCGTTGGCTTTGTGGTCAGAAATACCCTGCTGGAATCCATCATCCCACCTACTGAGGGAAATGAAAGAATTTTGTCCCTGCAGCTCCACTCATCAGCAGGACTTGTAACTCTCATCAGTGCATATGCACCAACTCTGCCATTTCCAGCAGAAGATAAAGACAAATTCTACGATGACCTGGCCACCACTATCAAGAAAGTCCCTGAGAGTCATTGTTCATCCTTGGCGACTTCAATGCTAGAGTTGGTGCTGATCACAGTTCGTGGCCCACTTGCTTAGGTCAGTTTGGCACTGGGAAGATGAACAAAAATGGCTTATGCCTGCTAGAATTTTGCTGCCATCACGGTCTCTGTGTCAGCAACACATTCTTCAACACGAAGCCCCAACGTAGAGTCTCTTGGAGACACCCAAGATCAAAGCACTGGCACCAGCTCAACCTGATTCTCACCATTCTTCCCAGCATCAAGATCACATGCAGTTATCAGGGTGCTGCCTGCGACACTGACCACTCCCTGGTGTGCAGCAGAGTGAAACTGCAAACAAAGCGACTGTATCACATGAAAAAGGAAGGAAGACCTGGCATTGACACCAGCAAGGCCCAGGATCAGGGAAAAGTGGAAGAATTTGCACAAGTGCTTGAGGAAATTCTTCTAGGGTGATGCAAATGCATCCAACAGATGGGAACATTTCAAGAATGCTGTTTACAACATCGCCTTGTCTGAATTCGGCAAGAAGACCAACAAGATGGCAGACTGGTTTGAAGCCCACTCTGAGGAGTTGACACCAGTCATTGAGGAAAAGAGGAGAGCTCTAGCAGCATACAAAACCTGTCCCAGTGAGCGCAACCTGCATGTCCTCCGAGCTGCTCACAGCAAAGTCCAGCAGACTGCCAGGAGATGTGCTAACGACTACTGGCTCCAACTCTGTTCCCAGATACAGATAGCAGCTGACACAGGCAACATCAAGGAGATGTATGATGGTATCAAGCAGGCTCTAGGTCCAACACAGAAGAGAATTGCCCCTCTGAAGTCTGCCACAGGCGAGGTCATCCAGGACGGGGTGCAGCAGATGGAATGCTGGATGCAGCACTACTTTGAGCTGTATTCCAGAGAAAATGTAGTTACTGAAGAAGCGCTGAACAACATTGAATGCCTGCCTGTGTTGGAGGAGCTTCTAGGGTTGAACCAACCCTAGAAGAACTTCACATGGCCCTGGACTCCCTTGCCACTGACAAGGCACCTGGGAAAGACAGCATCCCTGCTGAGGTCCTAAAGTGCTGCAAAGAGATCATTGCCACTGAGCTGCATGAAATCCTCTGTCTCTGCTGGAGAGAAGGTGGAGTACCACAGGACATGAGGGATGCAAACATCATCACGCTGTACAAGAACAAAGGCGACAGGGGTGACTGCAACAACTACCGCAGCATCTCTCTCCTTAGCATTGTAGGAAAACTTTGCCCAAGTTGCACTAAAGAGGCTCCAGGTACTTGCAGAGAGTGTCTATCTAGAATCACAGTGCGGATTCCGAGCCAACAGGTCCACCACTGATATGGTATTCTCCCTTTGACAGCTGCAGGAGAAATGCAGGGAACTACGACAGCCACTCTTTATAGCCTTCATAGATCTCACAAAGGCTTTCGTCCCTGGTCAGCAGGGACGGCCTCTTCAAGATTCTCCCCAAGATTGGATGTCCACCCAGGCTCCTCAGCATCATCAGGTCTTTCCATGAGGATGTGAAGGGCATTGTAGTCTTTGATGGCTCCACATCAGACCCCTTTGACATCCGAAGCAGAGTGAAGCAGGGCTGTGTTCTTGCTCCAACCTTGTTTGGAATTTTCTTCGCTGTCCTGCTGAAGCACATCTTTGGAACTGCAACAGAAGGCATCTGTCTCTGGACCAGATCAGATGGAAAGCTCTTCAACCTCTCCAGACTGAGAGCAAAGTCCAAAGTCCAGCTGAAATGTCTGCGTGACTTCCTCTTTGCCAACGATGCAGCTGTCACCACCCACTCTGCCAAAGATCTTCAGCAGCTCATAGATCGTTTTAGCAAGGCCTGCCAAGACTTTGGACTGACAATCAGCCTGAAGAAAACACAGGTCATGGTTCAGGATGTGGACTCACCTCCCTGCATTACCTCCCTGCAATCTCTGCTCATGAACTGGAGGTTGTCCATGACTTTGTGTACCTTGGCTCAATGATCTCCGACACTCTTTCTCTCAATACTGAGCTAAACAAGCGCATCAGTAAAGCAGCTACCACGTTTTCCAGACTCACAAAGAGAGTCTGGTCCAACAAGAAGCTGACAGAACATACCAAGATCCAGGTCTACAGAGCTTGCGTCTTGAGTACACTTCTGTACTGCAGCGAGTCATGGACTCTTTGCTCCACATGCGATGCCTCCGATGCATCCTTCGTATCACCTGGCAGGACAAAGTTCCAAAGAACACAGTCCTGGAACGAACTGGAATCCCTAGCATGTATGCATTGCTGAAACAGAGATGCCTGCATTGGCTTGGTCATGTTGTGAGAATGGACGATGGCCGGATCCCAAAGGATCTCCTCTATGGAGAACTCATGCAGGGAAAGTGCCCTACAGGTAGACTACAGCTGCAATACAAGGACATCTGCAAGAGGGATCTGAAGGCCTTAGGAATGGATCTCAACAGATGGGAAACCTTGGCCTCCTAGCATCCCGCTTGGAGGCAGGCTGTACAGCATGGCCTCTCCCAGTTTGAAGAGGCACTTGTTCAACAGTCTGAGGCAAAGAAGCAAAGAAGGAAGGCCCACAGCCAGGGAGACACACCAGGGTCAGACTACATTTACTCCCAATGTGGAAGGGATTGTCACTCCTGAATTGGCCTTTTCAGCCACACTAGACGCTGTTCCAGAACCACTTTTCAGAGCGCAATACCATAGTCTCCCAAGACTGAAGGATGCCAATGATGATGAATACAATTAAAAATAGCAGTGGTTAAAAACCTGCTGAGTGTTTGCAGAGTTAATTAACAATGGTGTATTAATAAAATTCTATAGGTTTTGTGGTAACTGCTTCCTATTCATCAAGGAACAGCACCACAATAGCAAGCAATGTTGGGAAAACCCAGGGGGCTTGACTTGAGTCGAGTCACCAAGTCACCGCCCCCTGCGACTTGACTCAAAAACGAGTCATAACAGGGACACTTTCTGAGTCACCCTTTGGTGACTTTAAAGGACTCAAGTCGAGCTGCTCCCCCCCTTTAAAAAGCCAGCCATTGAAAAAACAGGGCTGCTGTCGGGTTCTGTGTGTGTTGGAGTTCTCTTTGAACACCTGTCCCCACCTGTCTGTAAAGAAGGTGGGAGGAACAGTGAGAGAGCCAGGAGAGAAGAGGCAAGAGGAAGGAAGAGGGTCAGGAGCAGCAGCTGGGAAGCTTGCCAAGATGACCCAATCCTTGGCAGCCCTACTCAGAAGCAGTCCCACTTTAGCCAGTCATTCAATGAGCCTGCTGGAGCCATGTCATGAATTTCTCTGGGATGGCTAGGAAGTGCCTCCCCCACTGTCTTCCCTCATTCTTCCAGGGAAAAAATCTCCCTCCCCTTTCCTGGGTTTCTGCAGCCAATCATAAGGCAAGAACACCCTTGGCTCTTCCTCCTGCCCTCCCTCAGCCAAAGACAATATGAGAACACCTCCTTCCTTCTGTGAATGTTGCTTCTTTCACAGATGGGTAAGACAGTCCCGTTCTGCCTCCCTGGGCTTTTGCAGCTAATTGTAAGGCAAGAAACCCCTTGGGCTTCTCCTCCTGCTGTCCCTCAGCCAATAAAAAGATCCAAACATCCATAGTTTGCACAGTGATTGTTGGTTCCTTCCTTCCTATCAGAGACGGGGAGAAAGAACTCACTCCTGCCTCCCCCCTCACCCAATTCATTAACCCAGGGGTCTCCAAACATTTTTGCCAGAGGGCCGCATCAAATATCTGTCATGGTGTTGAGGGCCAGAAAAAAATTTTAAATATAAAATTTATATAAATAAATTAGAGAAGGAACTTAGATGAGTGAATGAATGAATGGGCTCAGTCCTTCAAACTTTCTGGCCCTTTGAACACCCTCCAGATGCAACCAGAGCTCAGTTCCAGTCATGTTTGGCCAAGTGGGCCAGAGGCTTCCAGGGGACAAGAGGCTGGCTGTGGGCTGGATAGAGGCTTGCCCCAGGCCGCATCTGGCCCCCAGGCCAGGGTTTGGAGACCCATGCATTAACCCTTTACAACCTCCTAGCTGGAACTCCCTGCTGCTTGCTGTTGGAATGCTGGCCCCATGAGGTTTTCCACACTGTGAAAACAGTAAGTAGGCACCCCCAGATACAGGCAAACTTGAGTCAGCACATGTGGGGTTGAGTGCTGATTCAGGGGGGCCTGGACCCAAGTCTTCTTCAGTCTTCCACATGTGCGACTCACAAGTTGCCGAGTCACAGAAAAATGCTCATTTTCACGACTTGAGTCCAAGTCACTGACTCAAGTTCCCAACACTGATAACAAGCATGGTGTTTTCTTGCTTCAGCATGTTTGAGAAATGCTATTTGTGAGATCTGAAGACCATGGACGCTGGCAGTGCCAGTAAGACCCTTCAGAATCCAAAATGGCAGATGAATTTTCCTTGAAAAACTTCTGCCCTGTACTGGGAAATTATCGAGTTAAAATCTGCCATACTTTAAGGCAGACTGACCTCTGGGAATTCCACACATCCCTAATTTCAATTCCTTCTCTGCCTGAAACTTTACTCATGTTCTGGGACAAATTACTTGCGAGGTCTCTTGATAGTGGGCCAGAAAATGGTCAGACATCACCTATTGTTGGCAGATTTTGTTGCTAGTGAGGCAGAAGCTGGAGCTCCAAAGAACTGGTATGATGTAGTCATCTGCCATCATCATCTTCCCCTGCCCACCTGGGCTGGGTAGTTTTGGCTTCCTGGGCAAACCAGCTCCACTTCAAGCAGCCCAAGAGGAGAGTCATGATTTTTCCCAACCCCCTTTTTCCACACCTCTCAATCCACCTAGATGTGAATTCTCTGCAACCTTCCTCCAACTCTTATAGTATTCACTTGCCTTGCCAGAAAGTGAGTGTTTTCTATCTTCACCTATAGGGTGTGTGTAACATTTCCCTATCTGCTGCATGTTGCTTTAAATCAAAGTGAAGGAGAGAGTTGGGCTGTGTGATTCCAGAGACACTTGGCCGTTGCGGCTCAGGACGCTGGCCCACTTCTGCTGCTATGTTCTCTCCCTGTATGGCTTCCTTCATTATTTTCTCACTCCCCGCCCCTGGCAGTGTGTCACAGCTCCTCCTCCTCTCTGTTCACCACATTAGCACAACGAGGAGCTGTTCTCCCATCTCCCCGTCTCAGCGCCACACATAAAAGCAGCCCTGATGGCCGTGGCATGATAGCGGAGCCAGAACTTAATTTCACAGCGTTTTTCGCGTAATACTCCATAAAACTGAACAAATTTACTGGAGTCCAAATTCCATCTCATTATGCGGAGTCGGTGCAAAAGCGGAACCCTTTTAGATTCCAGGGCTCGAAGGCCCACTAAGGGGATGTTACAGAAGAAGGAAAAAAATAATTAATTAGGTACCGCTCTCTATCTTTGATCCTCCATCGTGAGGCACATTAAATAAAACGCCTGGCTCATGAATATCAACGTGACATGGAGCCTTTATGTTTAGGTCCCTTCTTAGGAGATTAAAAGTAAGTCTCAAGTAGGAGGGAAGTTGGAGGGGCGGGGGCATAATTCTTCCCTTCAACAGATGTCTTCTGTGCTCATATTTAAAATATGCAAGAGGCTTCACTGAAAGAGTAGATGCTTGTAGGACCGGACGAGAGTTAGGGAATGAAATTTAGGAAATGAAGGGCCTGGGGTCCAGAGCAAGAGGTGTGCTCAAAGTTAAGCAGACTCCTAGGCCAGGACTGAGGGGCACTGGCAAAGTCATGAGATTGGGGATAATGGCAACTCATCTGGGCTGTCAGGAATGGCAGGGAGTAGACACAGGAGCTTTCTGGAGCTGCATTCTGGTGCCCTTTCTACCGAGTCACTTGAGGTTGCAGAGGGACATTTGAAATAGTTGCATTATGCTCCTAAGTTGTAGAATAACAACACCCATTCAGGTAACCCATTGGTTCCTCTGGATTGACTATAGATACTTCCAAATCAGGCCTTGGTCTTTGCTGGGTAATGACTAGTTTCTGACCTTTTCTGTAGATGTTTTCCAAATCTTCTCCTCATTTGGACTTCCTGCCCCATCACTTTCCCCAGAGCTTCACTGGGGCTTGTATCTCCAGCATCCTATGATCCTGGCTGCTGGCATGCCCAGCAGTGACCTGAGTGGTGCGTGTGACAAGCAACAGTTGCTAAAATTTGCTCCCATGTGGAGTAAATAATCAGTTGTCTTTATTAGCAGTGAACGGTCCTGACAAGTGCAGTTTTCTGCCTAGACACTATCCTCAGTTATTGTTGCTGTGTTTTGCTCTTCCATGTTCTTGTTGCTCATACTTCCAGGGGACTTGAACCTTCCAATGGCAGCACTTCTACTGATGAAACAAACACCTGGTTCCAAGTTCAGTCCAGAGGCCGAGCTTGATTCTGCACTGGCTACTCTGTGTGAGGTTTACTGGGCAAGCAAAGCACCAGCGCATGTGCACATTTTTCTCTTCCTGCAGTTTGAGTTCAGTGACATCCAGAGTCACCCAGCTTACAAAAATATATATACTGATCATCACCATCCTTTCACTGACAAATTCTTTTTCAAGGATGCACAGCAAATAAATATTAAATGGTGCTGCCTTTAAAAAAAATCCTGGCACAGAAGATTTTACTGCAAGTTTTATTGTCAGTCACTAAATTTACTGGTGGTTGACAGTCTTGAAGGGTTCTCAGCCTCAGCAAGGAATGTCAGACTGTGCATTCGCTGCTTTATGATGTTACTTGTTACTGCCCTTTTGTTTTCAAAATGAAGCTACAGTTACTAGACTGCTGACAACTGACTCGCAGCCAAGGCAGACCTTTGCTCTGACTTCATAAGGGTTGATTTACAAAACAATTTTAATTTGGTGGTGATATTTTGGGGGATTCACATATCAAAACTTAAGTAGGCCCATGCATCATGAGTCCAGCCACCAAACAATCAATCAATCAATCAATCAATCAATCAATCAATCAATCAATCAATCAATCAATCAATCAATCAATCAATCAATCAAAGAGTTAACATACAAGGTGTCAGCAAGTGGTCAACATCTCAAAATGTTGATGGGAATATTCCCTAATATATTGCTGAGCAAGGATTCGGGTCCCAATCTAACCATCATTGCACAATTTGCAACCCTTGGCAAAGGGATCCCTTCTAGGGAATGATCTTGGGGTTAACGATTGGCATGATCTTGGGGTTTATTACCTTCACCTGCATCATGAAACTCAGGCCTGAAATTCTAGAATGGGGAAACAAGTGTGAATAGCGAACGTGTGCAGATCTGCACAGAGAGAGTGAAGGACAAAAGAGAAATTCAGTGTTACAAAAGTGCAGGTCTGAACACAGAGTAAACTAGTATAACTTGTCTGGACCCAGCCTAAAACAGACTGCATATCTGGAACTGGGCAGGGTTGACTTTTTCCAGTCCAAGAACTGCCTTGGCCTCCACACTTTCTGTTTTTGCTCCATTGCCTCAGCCTTCTCTCTGAACTGGAAATAGGACCCAGGAGTCCTGGTTCCAACCACTTCACTGCTCAACAGCCACTGCAAGGTCTGGCTGCCTCCCTTGCATGTATGGAAATGAGGAAGCTGATACTCCTCTTGGGGTCAGCAGCGACATGAAGCAAGTAGATTAAAAATGTCCAGCCAAAGCAATTCTGCCAAGGAGAGAACGCGAGAGCCTATTTCGCCTGATGAAATTAATTAATCTCTAAGCCAACAAGGATGCTCTCATCTATTCTTTACTTAATCCATAACCCTGAAATTATGGCATCAGTTCAATGCAGATGATATTAATTACCTCGGGAAGTGGGCAACAGGTTGCATTTCTAATGCCCCCTTATCACATACAGTAATCAAAGCTACAAAGTGCTTCCCTGCGCAGACCCGGCAGCAGCCATCATGGGATTGTTTGTAGCAGTCATTAAACACCAGAGCAGTTGTCCTCGTAAATCTGGTACCGCAGCCCTCGCTGGCAAGTAAAGCTACAGCCAGTCGTGAGAGAGAAGGGTCAGCAGAGGCAGAGCACAGGAATCTGTTCAGGGGACCATTTGCTTGCAGCAGAAGACATCCCTT